>NC_084901.1:18083362-20810862 GCF_949316345.1 Pungitius pungitius | reverse complement strand
TCCCGGTAGCTCCTCATATTTGCACCCCGCACTGCAGAGAAGTAGATCTCAGAGCTCGGGTCGCACAACATGCTGTGGGGTTGTGCGCGTAGCCGTTACTGATTTCCCTTGGTCATATTTCTCCTCCCTAGCATCGACGTCTGTTTGAGATGAGCCAATCGACAGGGACTTAGACACGCACTGGGAAATAAGGAAAGTGGTGTTCAGGGAAATCAACCCAATTACAACACGAGACTTAATAAAGCAAAGAGGCAATTTCAACCAATACATCTAATACGTTAAAGAAAAGCTAGATTCGACTTTAAGCATAGGTGACATTAGCTGAAATGCCTTTGTTTTAAGCTTTGAGAGCTCTTATCCGAATTGAAGCCTCTTTGGCTGGTTTAGCCGAAACAAGCTGCCGCCCAGTTTGTTGAACGTGTGCGTGTGAGTATTTTAAACTGGGACTAGGGAATATTCAACGACCTATTCTCCTTATTGAAACAGAAAAAATACCATGAACGTTCTGAATTCAAGTTTACCGCTTTTACCAAAGTAAGGATTAAATGCATTGTTTAACTCCTTGTAAAACTAAATCCAAAAAACTAACAAACAACCTCTAAATGTCATCCCATTAAAATATAATTTCACTCTGTAATGCTTCACGTTGACGTATTAACACTCTATGAACATAAACTTGCTTTAGCAGGGAGCAGTAGTCCGAGCAGATGCTGATTACCGACAACTGGCCGGTTTACGGTAGTGAAGAGAAACTCGGCTGCAGTTTCCTGCAATTGATGTTCTCTTGAACATTTATTTTTGGCCAGTACAGTCACCAACCTTCTTTCAATTCTCAACAGCATAATGAGACCAATTTTCGCCTAAGCTAATGGCTATCACATAATTATCTCAATCAGCGTTGATTGTACCTCCACTTGATCAGCACTTTTATCAAGCACCGCAGGTGAAGGTGAAAAATAACCCTGGATTTGTTCTTTTACTGGTTCGAAAAATATCATAAATCCCCACGGCGACAGTAAATAACACATTCACACAATGATGTAACCCTGTTCACGACTCCTTTGTATCACAGTGCCACTACCTTGAGCCTCCCCGTACACCTACACGCCTGCTTAATAAACCTCCAAAAAAATGTTGAAGTTCACTGCATTTGTTTTTTAGCCAATGAGACGCTCCCTCCATATTCATTTAACCACATGAGAGTATTTTAAGTCTCTATAACAAAATACATTTGTTAATCCTTTTGTGTGTATTCATAAATATTGGGTCTGATTTCATAGAAACCTTCAAAAAAAAAGAGAAAAAATACATGGAGAGTGTTGATTCCCAGCTGATACAGTGAGTCATACGTTTTCATCAGTCTGTGTGCTTTTTTAGTAAAATGTTATGCATATTATATTATATTATACTGTACTTTTAAACTTAAACTCTTCAAACAGTACGAAACGACTGCCATGACACCTTTTCCATTCCACTATATGAATGAATAAATATACATTTCTTATAAGTGTTTACCTCGAAATATTAATGTTACGGTCCTCTAGTAGTCTGCGCAGCCCCTCACCAGACCGCGTCTTCTGCTTCATTCATTATCCAAAAAGGTTTACATGGTGAATAGGTGATAGATACAAGCAAGCAGTATGTAAATAATTCTAATTAATCTAGAAGCAGTGAGCTGTCTCCGCGTATTTCACCGCGTCCGGCCTTGACATGACAGCCAATAATCAAAATGGCAAAAAAAAATCAATGCTTTGAATAGCCTGTGTATTACAAGACTATTATGCAAGTGGCCTTGGTAAGTCAATATAATGGAACCCACACTCAGCTGATTGCAATATTGTAAAGTTACTGCTATATATCTCACGCCAGACGTATAAAATTGTGTGGATTAACGACTAAAACAATGTGTACACTAATTAGAAACATTGATTAGTTCATATACATGTAACGGTATGTGCACATGGTTGTTTTCATAAATCCTGATGGTTTGTGAAAACACAAATCGTAAAGCTTGTTCTATTTGAGGGATTTTTATGAGATATGGAGCCCAGTAGTTGGTGTAGTTATTTATTAAAGCAGGAAGAGATGACACCTCCGGCAGATTGCCTTATTATTCATGCTTGCTTTGCATTATGTGACGTGGTTTTACAATGAAAGTTTATGAAAGCACTACAGTGAGGTGTGTCAAAGTGAGTAAAGTCAAATATCAACAACCATATTTCACACCTAAGACGCTGTGTGCGATACATACTTTATGTGCAGTAAACATATTGTTGCTCGTTATTTTATTCATAATTAATAACTTTAATACTGAAATAAACTAAACCTGTAGGCTGAATAACATACTTACTTAAAAGGATATAATAAATATTTTATTCGATTTCCTGTGTAACACTTTTTTTTTTTTAGGTGACAATTTCAGGAGACAAAACACTTAAATAATAATAAATTGACTTTTCACCTTAAAAGTCAGTCTACCTGTCAGTGAGCCTGGTCGTGGCTAACTTGCTTTCACTTTAATCAGCAGAATATTAAGTTACAGCTACTCACCATCATCTCTCCGATATCATATTGTGAAACACTGATGTGCGGTTGAATGGAAATTGTATTTTAGTAATTTCAAAATAAAGATCAAAGAAAGAAATAAATCAGGAAATATCAATGTTTTCCACTACGATATTGGACCATTTATTAAATTAATTTATTGATCCATATAAATCGTTGCACCTCTAGTAGTTTACCTGATGAAGGCTCAGTCTCCACAACACAGAGTTTACCCAGAATGAGTAGCGAAAAAAAATCTAATCTGAACCACATTGAATGCAAGGTATCCCTTCGCCATAACCTTCATGTCTAATTCATGAAGTAATGTGATACACTGCATACAACATGGAGTTTCTCATAGAGCACAGTACTGTGCAATATTCATGGGCTCCTCCGGCCAGTATCAACAAGCCGAGGCACTGCGAAAAAAAAAAACATACTGAAGACCCCAATACTGCATGATTTGAAGGCTCACATCTCTTTGCCCCAGGACCAAAAGAGTGAATCACACCTTGACAGAGAGGCAGCCTAACATACACCTGGCATGCATCCTTCATATGGCTTTAAACCACAGGAAACAAACAGAGACTATTGTGCAATCAGCCCCTCGGTATACCGTCCCTCCCACAACCCAAAGACGTGCTGGGCTCCGGTTGATTGGTGACTCTAAATGGCCCGTAGGTGTGTGAATGTGAGGGTGAAGGGTTGTGGGTCCGTCTCCGGCCCAATGCTAGCTGGGAAGTGCAAGGTACATGGAGTCGAAGCTTCACAACTCCTCCTCATCTGACAACAAGCAGCTGCCAGATTCCCTGTTAGACAAGAAGTATTATCATACTAACAGGAAGAAGAAAGAACACCTCAATGACACCTCGCAAACCACCGTGTAAGATTCAACAGTCACATCCATCTTTAGTTCCCAACAGCTAATTTCATGAATAACCACTTGGATGTAGCGTGTCTCATTACACATTTGCAGATTTATTTTCTTTCAAAGACAGGCAGCCCGACTTTAACCACTCACTCTGCTGCCTATTAAATAAAGACACACAGTAAATTGCCTCTTCAGCTTGTTCGGGGAGGGGATGAAAGTGATGATGACTTCAAAGACAGAGATTGAATACATTGTGGAAATTGTGCCAAATGCCATATAGACAAACTATAATCAACTATGTGTGTGTGTGTGTGTGTGCGTGTGAGAGTGGAAAAGAAACAATGGGCACTTGTGCCCTTGAATATATTGTTTGACGGGCAATAGATAAAGTGAAAACAATATCAACACGCTATCTGTGAGTAAGTAAGTATCCACTTAAACCCCCTAGAAATAACACTGCAGTTGAGCTGTTTGCTTTACAACCAACATGGAAAAAAAACAGTCGCTCCCCTTTTGACCTTTGCCCTGTCCAGATTTCGCCTCCTCGTCTGGCTAATTGTTTCTTTTCCCCATGGGGATGCACACACACAACTCGCATGGGCAACATCCGTGCAGCGGCGTCGGGGTCAGGTCAGTCTTTAAAGCGCGGTTCATAGCGAACACATTGCAACTGAAATGAGCTCTATCGTTCATTGTTATTGCATGTTGACTGCTCTTTGTATTTCACCAGAAGGGGCTGTGTACGACTTTATTTTCATTGTGCACGACAAAGCTCGGCGGGCTTTTCCTCCAGCTCCATTACTTTCCTACAAATGCCTGTTTATGTTAAAAACTATAAGCTCACATTCTCATATGTGCTGCCTGAGCGAGGCAGTCGGTGGAGACGTTGGTGAAGAATGCTCGGCCTGGTTGTGATTATCAGCCCGGTGTCTGAGGCTGTTAGCTGTGTTAACCAATCTGCTGTAATTTCTTTAAAATGATTACTCCATTAACCCCGAGGCCAACATTGAGCTTACGTGAGGCCTGCGTGGACATAATGCAGCCCTCTCATCCATTTAAATAGATCCAGTAGTATCATATTTCATGGATTCAGAGCAAGCTTTGCGGCATCTGATACAACTTTAAACCCATTCATTAGTTACTCCAACTGGATTGTAAATGTCTCGTTTGCACTAGATTGACGAGCTGCATCAGTAGACGGAAAATAAGAAGTGGATGAAGTCATTTTCTCATAGATTTCTATATAAATTGACCCTCTGATGGCAATTGCAAAAGAATGTTTCCCCATTGAAGGGTTTTTTCATATTTTGGGGAGTTTTTCCTGTGCCGATGTGAGGGTTTCGGGACAGAAGATGTTGCATGTGTACAGACTGTAAAGCCCTCTAAGGCAAATTTGTAATTTGCAATTTTTGGCTATACAAAACAAAACAAAAAGTAAGTTTAAGACACTACTGCATCGGCTGCACTTTTCAGACCCGGTTCAGGTTGCCAAGTGGCAGTAACTGACCATCTCGACAACGTACTGCGTGATGGCTCGATAAGTCCAGACGCTTCTAATATGCACGACCCGACTTGAATTCACTACAACTGGGTCCAAAATGTCCTTTTGTTCTGTCACAGGTCTTCGTGTCACATGTAATACCCACGTGGGTCTGCTCTGATCATTCCACGGATTGTAATGATTGAAGCAGAGCGGAGGATTTTATGTAAACAAGTAATCGTCAGTCATTGTTTCCATTTCCCAAACGTTTTAAGAAAAATGTACGACTTTCTTGGAGAGCATTCTACTGGTTAAACAAACAATTATGATTTGAGCATCCATAGTCCCATGTTTTAAAAGTTTTTCATTTTGGAGCAGAATTTACTTCAAAAGCTTTTAGCTTTTAGTTGTATCATCACTTCCCCCGAACATCTCCTCTGTGCGGTACAGAGCATGAACTCTCATCTCAGTGTCAGAGAAAACCACTAAGTAGTCATTTTTTAAAGTAAAACATCTGCACATTCTAGTACAGACACACACACATATTTGGATTTGAGATTGTCAATCAGGAATCCCACGAGGATGAGTTTTGGATCTCGATGCGTAGAGCTGTTGTTCCAGGTGCCATCTGATTATTTTCGGCCACCAAGAGTGTCAGGAAATCAGTGATAGATGTTGGTGGATAACCTTATCACCCCCTTTAAGCCTACCAAAAAGATAGATGGTCCCCGCTGGAACAAAAAGAAGCGCCATTAATTTAACATCTGGCACAGCCAGTGTAACTTGATCTTTTAGCTTTTCTAAGTCTCTACTAATCTTTAATCACATGAGTGATAATAGCTGAACCCTGAGGTGAAAGAAAGCGATTTTAAAAAGAGGAATACACTGCAGAGGAGCCAAAAGTCAGGAGCAGATGTCCTGTATTCAGTTGAAAGAGAAAGGATGGCAGGGGAAGTGGGGGCATTCGAGTCTTCACTTTGCCTTTTATTGGAAAACGACTTTTCCATTTAGATAATTTGATCTAACAGTTGCTCTATTAATTCACAAGCGTCCTGTCTTTTCCTCCTCGTGTACGTGTCCGCTCATGCATATTTGCGCGTGTTTCTGTTCGCGTCGGCGTGTGTGTGGTCCGAGTTAAAGACACAACTAGGCATCCGCAGAGGAGCAACATAACCTTCGTCGCAGTATGCATGAGACACACCATCTGCTGCAGTGAGAGGTAACGGAGTCACCGTCTGTGCAAATGCACTCCCGTGCAGCCTGGGACCGTTTGAGCACTGCTCTGGTTGGCATGGCACTGGCAGTGAAACACCCTTCTCAGTATGCCATGACTGCATGCACCCAAACTTCTGTGCACCTTTCACAGACACTGGACTCCCTCTTTGTCCACCCACACTGGAGATGACAGAGACTTCATCACGGTGACATAAAAAAAAGGACTCCTCCGCCAACGTTGGCCGTCCTGCAGAAAGTAAAGCTTTAGAAAACCACGAAAAGCCTCGTCAAATAGTTGACGAATGAGACACTGACACATGTGGTGTAGAAGAGGAAAAAAGGTTCTTCAGGTCTGTCCATGGTCTGCTGAATGGGAAAGAACGAGAAAGAGGAAGTGTCCCAGGGGCTCCCGGAGAACAGGAACCACTTTGTCCACAATCAAGTGTAGACATGACATCACTGCCATGGGAGCAGCATGTATGGCCTGATGCTTAGTCATCGGTGGGAATGTTTGAAGGTGCAGAATGAGGCCCTGAAACACATGTGACAAGAATCATTAGGGCTCACAGTAACTCAAACTCTAGTCTCCACTCCACTCGCCCGCCCGAGAGTTGTTTACTTGTGTTTGTCTGTCCGGGCCAAATCAAATATGATGACAAATAAGATGACACGGCGAGAAGAATAAAATATATATATACGTCTTGCAGGAATTACTTCTCGCTGCAGAGTTTCCGTTTGTGTCAGATGATTGACAGTAGAGTGGAGGCACACCCCTAAACAATACTTCTCCACATGTGCAGTGAAGTAATAATGATGAAGGATTTATGTTTACTGTGATGGATTATCCAGCCTGGGAAATGTTGAACGTCTGTAAAACTTGTTTAAAAAGCTGCGCACAAATGAGATGAATTCACAAATGAATGACGGCTAACATCATTTGAAAGAACGACGGCAATGCTCTAATTTCTCAAATTATGCTAATAAGTAAAAAAGAGAAACAATGAGACAACTAATTAAAACTAGAATTGGTGCCTCCGCCAAACAATCAAGTTGAGTTCATTCTCTCTTTAAAATGTCACCTCTTCATCATTTTATCCTACGAGACAAATCATTTGTGTGAAATGTACTAATTAACAAAGGGATTTTTGAGTTATGACCAAAATCATTTTTTGTGGGGTAACAGTGAACTTTGACCCCCAACATCTAATCGGTTCATTCTTGAGTCCAAGTGCATGTCAATGCCGAATTTAAAGAAATGTATTAACAACTCAATAATTAATATCTGAATTGCATTCAGCTGTGTGAGGTCGGGGTCCCCATATTGTGAATGCACCATCCCTCCAATGTCCAAGAGACTGATGGAATGGAGCCTTTGTTGATGTTACAAATTCAACCTGTCCTTTCCTACAATACCAAATCAAAAAACCCGAAAAAAAAGCTTACACGGCATTTGGTGACCTCATGAATTCCATCTTGGCCTCGGCCCAGCTCCAAACTGAATGAGGTTTAATCAGGCCAAATAAATGGAAACACCTGTGATGTGATGTGCAGGAGCTCCAAAAACCTCCGTGGACAAAAATCCCCCGAACTAAGGAAAGAGAGATGCATCATATGGGATGCTCTTCTTTGAAGCGAAAGGGAAATGAGGCCACTGTGCTCTTTGGTTTGTCATGCAGAACTCCGAGGTCTCTATTTGGCAGAGAGCAAAGCTGTTAAATGCCTCAAACAAATACGTACAAAGCCCCTCTCACTCACATAGTTCTGGACCCTTGACAGCAATAATCAGAGGTACAATAACTAATCCCTCGTTAAGGTCGGGTCCACGTGCAGCGGCCAGGTGGGAAATCAATGTACCTTTTTCGTGTAAGAGGAACTGAGAGCTGTCCGTCTCCCATGTTGAAACAGCACATACTATTTATCTTGAAAAAGCTCCTGAAACTCTCGACAGAAACTCGATACCTCCAGGGCAGAATAACTGTGTTTTATGAGCAGGGGCTTTGGTGTAAGAGATTGATTTAAGCCACTTCTCTGCTGAATGAGTATCAGCTCAGGAGATGCAGATCACGAATATGAGGACAAAGAAAGTCGAGCCCCTTCTGCATTCTCATTCTACTGGGAGGGAACCAAAGACTTAAAGGGTTCAGAAGAAAATTAACATTTTCGCTCTCTAATTCTCCCTAAAACGTTGACAAGGCTTTTTTATCCTTGCAACTTTTAATGTTGATTTGAATTACAAATGCAGATGCACAGTGCAAATGTGTACTTTCCCCAAAGCTCCCTATGGCTTTGAGTCTCTCTTTAAAGATTCACAAAGCATTGTCAGAGCCAGGCTTCCCACATTTAAGCACTCCAAGTCCCAACAGAGATGGTAATATAGTGTTCCAAATATTCTCACTGCAAGCTTGTTAGGGAGTTGAAATTACAATCGTTGAGGCGTAAAGACATTTTGCAGTTACAGTCCTTCTGATTTGAGACCTAAGCGGAAAAAACAAGAAGAAAAAAAAAAACAACTTTAAAAATCGAAGTCTTTGGAAATGCGTAATGTTGCCATTTCATGTAAGTCCAGTGAAGCATGATAGTGGGGCGGCCACGAATGGCAGTAAAGATAACACCAGCACGCTGAAATGGCTCTTCAGAGGTCTTCATTGTGTCTTTGCTACACAGCTGGATCATCCTTTTGGACCCCTCTTTGTGCTTTGCAGACACTGACACACGTACAGCACCGTAAGAGCACACACACACAGAGTGTGTCCGTTCGAACATGGCGACCCCTTGTTGTCGGCTCTCCGACAGCGCTTGTTTGCGTGGATCATCTGGAGCCTCCATTAGCCCGTTCGGAGGCAAAATAAACGGGTGAATCAACAAACTCCAAAACCTCCTTTCGACACGCTGATTTTCTCTGCAGACGGACGACTGAACAATGTAATTAACAGGTGTCTGTCTGCATTTCATTGCGTAACCAATTAGAGGTGTGCTGTCAAAATGAATTTGGACTATGAGCTCTCAAACTTTGTGCTCAGGGAACCAGAGATGAAAAAGGTTTGAGTGCCCCAAATCTGCCTCGCCTGAGAGTTTCCTGTATCAATATTAATCTCTTGTTTGATTTTTTCATGCAGTCATCACCTTTAGAAGGGTTATTGGCTAAGCATCGATCTTGACAACTTGGGTCTCACATTTACGCTTTTAACACATTTGATTGGGACTGACCTGAATCAGAAGACTCACATTTCACAACAGAAGCAAAAAGGAAACAATGAATAAGACCAAACTGGACTATGACGTTTCCCCAAGTGAAGACAAATATGCGGCCTAAAATAAACTAGGACAAAATAGGGTTTTAAACACTCCACGCTCCAACTTCTGTTGAAACTCCCAACTCACTTTCCTTTCTAAGCTCTCTGCAGCAAATACACACAGACCCACGCTTCATATCATATAAGCAGAACTCAATGTGTCAGACTGAGGTTATGATGAAGAGAATGGAACCATATATGCATTACCACTGTATTTTGGGGGTAATATTATATTGATTTTATAAGATGAAAAGAAAACCATGGAACCATGGAAATAGAAAAACAATATTATTGAAGACTGTTTATACTAAATCAATGAAGTTTAGAAATGTTGTGCAGGGGAGGGGTGCGCCATGTCCGAATTATATAATAAATTAATTCATATAGATGCATTCAATTGTTAATTACTTTAAAATTTATGAATGGGTTGATTCACCTTTATCTCACCATTATCTAATTATAAGTTACTAACAATTAAAGTGAACAAATAACGGTGTCCTTCTGAGATGTAATGGAGGAATAAAGTAGCAGACAACGGGAATAAGTAAAGCGCACACTGCAAATACATCACTTGAATAAATGTACTTACTTTCCACCAATGGCTATAACACCATAAAAAAAATACCGCGCAGCAGGTTTGGATCCCTATAAATAAAACACGAGGGGCTGAAGTAATAATATATAAAACCCGGCTGCTTTATCGGACTGTTTGACGTCCCTCCCTGCGCAAACTAGTCTCCCTCCCTCCTCCTTCTCTCCCTCCCTCCCTCCCTCCCTCCTTCTCTCCCTCCCTCGCGGCAGCAGTCAGCATCTCTCCAGCAGCGGACCCGAGGACTTCAGCTACCATCTCGACGCGTAACAGAAGGCTCTCTCTCCAACAACAGCGCGCCGCGCAGCGCACGGGACAAACTTCCACCCCACGTCGTTACGCATGGTTCTGGCTTTGCGCAAAAGTGCGATTGTGACACCGCATCAGAAGAACAAAGTGGTGGGATTTTAACAAAATGAGACAGAGCAACAAGAACCTGAAACATTTTTAAGGATTGGTTTTGAAGACATTTATCTCCTTGTGCCGGTGATGATCTCTACGACCATTACAGGATATCTTCCACTTGCCGTGTAACCATACCGCTGAAGGCTACGTGGGTCCAACGCTTCATCTGAAGCTCGCATTTCACAGAGATGGATCTGTGGGGAGTTTATCTGTTTCATCTCATAACTTTAGGTAAGTCAGTACCTTTCTTTCCCCCCAAAAAATTATGAATGTGAGAAAATAATTTAACCTGCCCCACTACATTTTTATTAATCTCATGAAATGAATAACATACAAGGACTTTATCGGTCGTTAACGTGAAGGAGCGCACTTTTGTGTAATTGAATTACTATACAGCTAAAAAGAGGGAACATGGAGGTGTGGATATGTGTGCACGTGTGCGTGGTCGGACGTGTGCACGTATGCATCGAGCGCCTGCGTTTCTGTATGTGTGCACTTGCCAAAACTGACCAAGAACCGCAATTGTTTTCTACTGGGTCAATGTGTGGATTACATGTTTGTGTTGTTGATTACGTATGTTTACTCACTGCAGAATCCTATGTCCACATTTTAGGCTTCATATGATATTTAAACCTTTTCACCCAGTTTTACAAGACTTCAAAGTTTCATCTGACACCTGCATCATTGTATAATCTAGTAAAACCTATGCAGTCATTACTGTGTCACTGAGCCACTGCAATTGAGAAAATCTGGAATATTTTTTTCGTGTGGCAACAATCCTTATGTCTTAAGAGAGGACAACTGCCTGTTTTTGGCACCTTGTCACCATGGTCAAATGAGTCAATCTCAATCCCGCTGCCACAGTCCTAACTGTAACTAATATAATTATCCCCCCACTAATGGCCATTGCTGTGGCAATGATCATTTTCCTTTTAATTAGCACCAACTTTCCTTCTAAACAAAGGCTGGAATATGCATCATGTCTCCACCCTTTATTCCTTAATATCCCATTTGAAAGGTCTTAATTAGGAGTGCCGCAAGAAATACTGAATGGGAAAGAATGCAGTTTGCCTCTTGAAGCTCCTCTCTCTGCAACAGTCACATTTATTTGGTACGATTTGCCTTGTAATGCCTTAGTACAGGCATGTTTAAATGTAATCAATACATTACTGATAAAGCCGGATGCTGATTCTAGGCTGTTTAACCATCTGCTCAAATCAATTAGCCAACACCAAACCGCAGAGGGTCAGAATTTGGTTGGATGACTCAAATCTATTCATGTGCCGTTCTTGGCGGTTTCTGTGACTCCCAAAGCTCAATGTGGAATAAAAACCAAACTCAAACATTTTGTCCAGCTCCCCGAGCTGCTCTATAGCCAACACTGAGGGATCCCAAAAATCTCCACAGTGTTGGTGCCTGAGAAAATGCCATCATAAAACTCATATCTCAGCTGCAGTGCACTTTTGGGGGGCATTGTTGGATTGTATTTTGTAAGTATCCACAATTATTGTGACGTGTCGAAGGGAAAGAAAGATTAATCAGTGATGAAACTGATATTAGGTTGCTGCTCTAGAATATTCGTATGGACGAGATAACAGTTGTCCTTTACATCAACCAATATTTCTACAGCAATACACATGATCCACGTCGGTCAAAAGGTAAAACGTGGACGATTTTCCGGTCCCGACAAAGACATTAATCTAGCAGAAGGTCGGTTCGTACATTCAGAAGAAAAAAACTGGAACTCTACTGCCTCCACCGGTGTGATAAAAAGAAGAAATCCAAGGCAAGTAGTTGACTGTCCCGAGCCTTGATCTTATCTGAATGATAAATGCGCACCGGGACTCACATTGACAGATCCACACAGAGGCTCCAAATGAAATATAATTAAGCACAACTGTGCAGTGTAAGTCTTTTTGTGAATATAAGCATGTTCCTGCCACATCAACTTAAAATGGCGAAAGCGCACAACCGCCACTTCATGACCATTTTTATTAAGTCTCAATTGTAGCGAGGGGTGATTGCATTTGTTATTAATGGGTCCGACTGAAAGCCTGAGGTGTGATCTCTTGTGGGTTTAAAAAAACGAAGCAGCTGACGCCGAATCGTAAATTAGGTAATAACTTTAATAACTTTCTTAATGATTACATTTTTCTGATTAGGCTTGGCATAGATTTTTAGTTTGTCTTCAGATCTTTGGTAATAACCTCCTTCCTCATGCTTTTGAAGTGCAACACCGACCAGCCTCACCCTACCATCAAGCTATATGTTTTGATTTAATGTCTTTGACATTGTGGGATATGACCTGTGTCTTTAATGGAGACAGATAAGTACTGCCAAGCATGCTATTACCTGGCATATTGGCTGGCCTCTTGTAGGGGATTTGTCATGAATCTCATTTGAAGCATGCAGTACCAGCGGCGGACACGAGGCCCATCGCAAGCTTAAGCTGTCTCCATGCGCAAGGGACAGTTCTATTGTCCTCCTGGTAAAGAACTGACTTTATGGTCACTTTTAGATATTTTTGTGACTCAGAAGAGCAAAAATATTGATTCCAAGCAAGGAACTGATACCTTTTTCCATTTCTTAGTGACTGCACCCTCTAACGTATACTTCATAATTTGGACTGACTGTGGGGAAAGTGTAGCCTGCCTCCAGACCTCTTTGCCTTCAACAACATTGGCAGCTCAGTGTGATTATCAAAGGGAATGTTATTAAGAAAAAAGTGCTTTCCATTCATTTGTAGCACAGCCTACACAGGGAAAGGCTATTCAGCTGGACATGAAGGTAAAATCAGTCGTGGGACAATTGAAGATTGAACATTTCAGTGCCTACTGGTGAATGAATGACCCACACACCGTTTCTAAATGAGCCGAAAACAGATCTTCGACATTTCTGGACTGACAGTTTCTTGTGACGTCTTTGGCGACATACATTGATTTATTCTGCAAGTTGATACAAGCCAAAACATGTTCAGCTGATATTGACTTAGGTCTAGTCATCTGAAGTTTGTGCTTTAAATTAAAAGGGTTTTGAGGCCTTGTTATACACTGTAGTAAACAGGTGAGGAAACAACAGGAAAATGTTATGGATTCTTGCATAAATAATAGCTGCATTAATGACTTAATGCATCCGTCCTAATGGGAATAAAATGTTGGGATGCAAGTTTCCCATCTAAAGCCTATCAATATCTGCGAGGAACATTCCCTCGCCGGCAGAGCTGGGGGGTTAAAAGCTTTCGAGACACAATGGCTGTTGCACTTTTCCTGTGTGCTGCCTCAGTTCTCCTGTCATCGTCAGAACCCTTCAAAAGGGCTTTGTGTGAGGTTTTAAAATATGCTGTTGTCCTGCCACATTGCTATAGATCCGGTGCCAGTCAGACAGATGGATCTGGCCTTTAACAGTGACAGTATTCCATTTCCGACATAATCACCAGCCTACGATATTAAACTATAATCACTTCCATTAGCACATGAAGTTGCTCACAGTTGAACGGTATTAAAGACTGAAGCAAGCAGGGACATCGTATGGGCCCCAGCCGGAGGGGGGGCTAAAGCCAAAGATGCAGCAGTGATCAGGCGTGATGAGTGTGGATGAAAAATAAATTAGTCTGAGTGTAAAGAACTAATCCATTGTTGCAGTCGAGTGCCTCGAGTTATACCACTGTATGTGTTTACATTTTAAGATTCATGGGATTAACGCCACTCTATTAGGACAAGATGACCAGCAACAAGTGATGGTGGGACACGGAATACGACTCTTGTCTATATTTCATGTCTTAAGAGGGTTGCCAGTAAAAATAGGACAGACTTTAATTGGGAGTTACAATACATGGTAGAAGCTGTGAGAAGCTTTTTGTTTAACCATCCATATTAATTCCTTTTACCTCTTGTCCAACTGTCTTCATGGAGGCAAAGGTTTAGTGAAATCTAAAAAATAAAACCAACTTCTTCAACAGTTTCCTCCTCATAGTTTTACATACATGTATTAAACATTCCTGGACTGTTAACATTTGTTGGGTACCTAACGACTATAAAGTAAAATCTGAAAAGAATCGCTGCAGAGAACATATGAATGAATTCTGGATTAGAGCTGTTAAACTGTTTTCCATCATTATATGTATTCAGGTTATTTTAAGGGGGGTCTGAAATTGGGCTCTATGATGCAACAAGGTCATCCTTAGCAAACTGCCACCGACATCTGGCGAGAGAACCCCGCTGCAGTTAAAGCTGGAGGATCATTCAAGCTCCTGGGAGATGCTTTGTTTTATTTGGGACACATTTGATACTTTGTGGTTGTGAATCAAACTAGCAAAAGGCATATTTGGTTTTGCTTGATTTAAATGTACTCTGTGAACTGCTGAAGAAACAGTACGTTTCACAATAATAAAAAAAAAAAAACTATGGAAAGATGTTGATGTTCAGTTACCTGGAGATGCCTCAGGATTTAAGTCAATTTAACCTTATGGATGGACATGCTTTACTATATATTCTCATTATATGCAGTATCTGCTTTCACCAAATCACCCTCCCCCCCTTCTCTTTGGCAGTCACAACACGACCCTCAATTATCATGTTTCTGGTAAGTGTCCAGGATCTCGCTCTGGTCCTCTGCTAAATGTAAGACGGTGCCCTGTGTTACGCCGGTGGGCGTTTTCACTAGTGAGACAGGGAGAGACTGCAAACAGCCTTTATATGTCTGATGCCGGTCCCCCAGATGCAAGAAAAACAACACCCGTGGTCATTATCTAACTCAAGTGACAGGGATTTATCCACACGCTGGCTTTCCTTCAATCGGCATAATACACAAGGCTCCAGCTAGGTGAACAGCATCTCCCTCTCCATTAGACCTGTTAGGATATGGAGAAAATGTTTCTGATGTAACGGACATAAAGTGGCCTCTGAGGGCCAAACAGAGGCTTGTTAACTCGCAGCCGGTCGGTGGTTATCCAGAGAGAAAGTCGGATCCAGACAAGAAGGCACAACCCCATTGTGACACAATTTCCAACCTAAGCTGCACTTCCTTTCTTCTTGTAGTATTTCCGGGCTCCTTTCTCTAGTTAGCTGAGGTGTGTAATTAGTATTTGCATCATACACCAGACCTGCAAATCGACCACTGACGGAGTGGGCATACCTTTTTCTTTTTTTAAAAATCCAATTATTAATAATTTGCAGATGTACAAAGAGCAGCAGGACAACAGCAACAAAACTGCAGCTTTTGAGACATTCAAAGACGAGCAGACACTTTAGTGTCAACACCTGGGCTCTGTCATATTTGGACCTAATAACCCTTCTGTCACTTTAAAGCTCCTTTTTGATTAATGAAGTGACATTTCTGACTTGCTGGCATTAATAACCACAGGGTTCAGACTGTGAAAAGACTTTTCAATGAACCAGTCATCTGTTATTTCCCCCCCCCCCCGGACAGGAATAACTTCCTTTTTCTGCTTTCTAATTATCCTGCAGTGAAGAGCTACTTGATCCCACAGAGGTCTGCTTTTTTGGGGAGACATTTTTGTCTGATTTTTCCACTTCTCTCAGCGAATGAGGGATGCGGCGTCCTCGTTGACTCACAGGTTGTGCGACAGGCAGGATGCATGAGCTCACTAACTGCGCTTTTTGATATCTGTGGCTGTGCATGTGTACCATGTGCTTCAATATTGTTTTTTATTTAATTGAAATGAGTACAACCTCAACCGTAGTGCAATTAAATTACGTTACATTGTTTACATGCGCAGACAAGTGAATTACACGGCAGTTCAGCCAGTAAATGGAATAGTTTCTTATCAGCATTTCCAGAGTACACCATATAACAGCAGAGCGACGGCACCAAGCAGTTTTTCACTGGAATTAATTTGGCATCTTTATGCCTGGGAGGAGCTCTTCAGTTAATCAAATCAGTGGGATAAGTTTATGGTTCCCCTCGTAGCCACAATAAAAAAAAAGAAGAAATGACTGGAAATGCGTGTTTGCACCATGTCAATTAAATGATTCTCTAAACAATAAATATCATTAGAAATTGAAATAGCAAAAGCTCGCAGCGATCCATGAGACATCTCGGGCTGCGTTTCCTCAGTCCGAACCACGAGGCCACGTCCCCTATCGCATCAGTAGTGCTACTGTGGAGCCCGCCAGGAGAAAAGACTTCAGATATCATCTCTGTGAAAATTATGTTGAGGGTCCCTCAGGTGATACAATCATGCTCAAACTGATTTTGCTATATATATATATATATATATATATATATATATATAATTCAAACCCCCACAATAAATACAAAAATAAGTCTTTAATGATAACAGCAAAAGTTTTATCAAGACTTCAGAATCTGTTGCTGATGGTTCTGACAACATGCCATTTTCTATGCAGTTCAAGTTTTTTTTTTTCTACTTGTCATATATCACATTCTCTTTTGTTTACTTATTATTCCAAAAACGTGGACCAGTGGCTCATAGACAAAAAACTAACATCACAACAATGCCATGGGTCCAAATCATATATGACTTGGATAGACTTTCACCAACCCAGAGCTTGTCTGCTTGCACAGCAGTGGTCAGAAGACGGAGCGTTGATTGGCTGCTGTCCCACTGGAGCGCCGTGTTTTGCCTTCTTACACAAGATGAACAGATCCTTGGCGTCGATGTGCTTGAGGTTTTGAGAGATGCGGCCTACAAGTGAACTAAAGACCTGAAGTGTCCACTTTAACAGGCTCACGTCATGACGTATGTGGCGTTACATCAAAAGTAGCCTTGAAGGTAGCAGAGGTATGTTATCATGATGTTTGGGTTTGAGGAATGCACCTTTTCATATTCAACATAAACACAAGACTCGTTTAATAACCTGTAGAATGGAATGTCAGTTATGGCAAACATCTTATCCATCTCTGGTGTGAAGGGCCACAGAGTGTTTAGTTTGGACTGGACTGGATATATATTTGGCTCGAGTACATTGTGCACCGCCAGGCAAAGCGTTGGTTAGTCGACATGCTGCGCTGTGTAACGTTGTAATGTGCAGATGACACGGAGTGCTGCTCGATTCCTCCAGCGTCCGAGGCAGCAGACAAGAGCCGGCTGGAGGGAACCTGTCTGTGTGAGCTGCAGTGGATTTACAGCATCAGAGGATGCCACGTCCCTTCATCACTACCGCATTCATTATGTCACACGCGGGGGAATGAGGCGGCCAACCACTTGCCAATTCTGCGCACGGAATATTTTACGTATACGTATACCGAACCGTGGTCGATTAGTTATTCAGTCTTTGTTCACTTGTCAGGGTCATTTTGCAGCTTCAATATTTGTTAGGATTTTAGACTCACACTCAATGAAAACCCAAATTGACGTGCCTCATTGGAAGCGCCAATACCACAGAGCTAGCAGCATTTTAGGAAAACGTTGCTACATATTATATCAGTGGGGTCTGGTGGATTTTCAGTTATGTTCAGTCCTTTCAGTTTCAGTAATCATCCCAGGATAATTCAATATATAGTATATATATATATTATATTTAGTATATTCTCATTTTTTGGAGTTGTGCTGGGGATGGGCTCTATGTCACATTTTTTGTGTGCTTGCCCATTTACCCCAAAAATGCATACTTCAAAACGATGCTGTCTGTGTGTTTGAAAGCTTCTTATTTAAACATTAATGGAGATAAGCAAGCTTTGTTATTCTTACATGTGGATTGAAACCTTGGTTAGCCTGTTCTTCATCCACAACTTTCTGCAACGCGGCAGCACTTCACATGTCTCATTATCGGCCAACATGTGACAAGAAGTTGGCCCCGATTGGAGAAGCCTTCGACTCTGTCCCCACTTGTCGATCCGAATCCCTTTCACTCGCCGTGCCTTGTTAGGTACTAATTAATTGGATCAAGAGAATGCCACTAAGCGTTTGACTGCTCCGTGTGAGTGATAGCTGTGAAACCAGAGCCACGTTCTCATGGATATGTCTCTGGAGAAGAACCCCTCCGTATCACGGCCATTGACTCTCTGCCACACACGGGGTGGGGGGGGGGGGGGGGATCAGCTGTCGGAACGGGGCGGCATTTATTGTGAAGCTGTCGCAGGAAACGCTACGCAGTCGTCACAGTGTCGAAACCACAATTGTTGTTTTAGAATGAGTCGACTACAGTGTTTTCCGTGTGTTGGTTTTGTTCATTTTTTCATCACTTTTTACTGTACTACCAACTGCGATGTCTGCACTGTGGATAGATAAGATCTTCTCAACATTCCTTAAAATATGAGCTTGATTTAAAAAGTAGTCTGTGACACTATGAAACAAGCCAAGCTGTTCATGAAGATGAATTCAACAATGAGCCTTTCTTGCAAATGAAGAAAAACAGGACTAGTTGTTCGCCTGCTAAGGAAGACTTGACTGCTGTAATCGATGTTCTTTGGCCAGCAGTGCCGCAAAAGGTGTGATGTCGGGGGGGGGGGCTTGTTGGCACCATTGTGTGTTTAGGATGCTGATCCATTGCCTCGCAGAACCACACAGAGTCCGGACGTTGGCGCCCTTCTAACCTGGGAGCAACACCTGTTTGGGGTCACGGGGAGAACAACATATGGTGATGTTGTGCAATACCGCAGGTCATGTAGAAGCTGATGTTGCTCTCTTCAAACCATTGCAAGGCCACAAGACAATTCAACCCTAGTGTTAGAAAACAAAGGTCGTTTCGGAGGGAATATCTCGCTCTAAGTATGTCTTGCATTAGGTTGTGCAGAGGCACAAGACAAAGGACCACACACTGGGATTAACACTTGGACTAATTGTTTTTTAGTCCACTGATGTCACTGTTGTTCATTTTCAAGTGTGAGTAATGTACCTTTAGATACGCTGTTAATTACTTTTGTCAGGTCATCTCATAGGTCTTCTCCCTTAAACATTCGGTCTCGTCATCCTTGAGGCTGGACTTTCAGCGGCAAAGTCTATTTACGATCAAGCAGGTTAATCACATTAATCTGCCAATATACATTCATTTTTTAAAACAGATCCACACAGCAGGAATCCTTGAACAGGTAGCAGTGGGTGCGACATACATTGCATTCAGTATGAGCCGGCTTTGACAGTCTTCGTACTCAGGGACAAAGGAAAGTAAGGAAAGCAATCTATGTGATTATCATACAAATGGCAATGCAGCACACAACAAAGTCGAGTAATGTAACATACTGCCGGTGAATAGGTGCACGGGCTGCACCGGGGGAAAGCAACTGAGATAAGGGGTTAAATCTCTACTATTGTCCTTTCCAGCATTGTTAATGACATTCATTAAAGTCATAAAGGGGAGATGCACATATGATCAGGCCTATTCAACGTGTGTTAAACACATAAATAGCTGCAATGATTTAATCATGATTGTTAATTAACAAAGATGATCAAACAGTGTGGTTCCACATTCTTCAGTTACACTAAAATACATTGAATAATGGCCAAAGTTAAGGTTCTCTTTAAACTCTTTCCATTTGCATGTTCCCTCTTCTTCTAGCACACTGGTGTTTCTTATCTTTCTATTTTTTAATCTTTTTTTTTCTTTCTTCTTTTTAACAGCATTTAAAGTTTAATCACTAAATGCATTTGCTTCTCTGATAAAAAAAAGCCAGTTCACAACAGCAGCATCCAACTTACATCCCACAGCTTATCCCACAGTAGCTGTGGGTAGCTGATTATCCCTTTCTAAATGTTCTCATCATAACTTCAATGATGATTGAAGCAGAGAGCACTCCTAATGTAACCGTACTATCGGCTAGTGCTGTAGCCGCCAGCTATTTCAATGATTTTCTATATACCATTAAAAAATACTCCAATTTAATATTTTGCTTTAGGAAAGTCTCCAACTAATGTCATGACATTTAAGATATCTCAATTGTAATGTTAAGTTAAACTCCAGTGTCTCTCCAACCTCATTTTAGTGCAATTAGCTTTACCTAAATTAGCCATCTCCAGAGTATTTGTGTTCATTGGTTCATTTGTTCAAGTCAAGGTAACGCATATTGACACCTTCCGTCAATTTCAATTGTTTCTAATAGTGCGATAACGAAAATCTCCAAAGGATGCTCCGGACACAAAGTAGACAACAAGCACCGTTTTCTGTCATTTATAATGTGAGCAGCACAAAACGCGGCATAAGCCGCTTTATGGCTAAAAACAGAAATCACATCAACACATTGACCCAGCACAGACACAATATCATAGACCGTATTAATTGCTTAATCGCTATTATTTTTAGAATCTATTTGAATTGGCTTGAATGATCAGTTGCTGCAGACCCACTCTGCTGTAGTGCATGGTTCAACCAGGAGAATTTAAGAGCCCCAGCCGTGAGTCACCTAACCCTAACTCTGCAGAGAGTGATTGGGAGTTTTACTTCTGGAAGCAGTGGTGCCTCAGATCCCTCTTTCAACCGTGCAACTTTATTACCACTGGTATCGGGTAGAGAAACCAAAGGAAACAATATCCACAAAAACCAAATGCACCATGCTGTATAAAGAGTGTAATTTGTCTTTTTAAAATCCCTTTAACTGATGGAGGCCGTGTCAGGTATGTCTGTATGTATGTAATGTTAGTACTTCAAATGCATTTAGTCATTCTACTAGATACACACATTGTTATGTGACAAGTTTTAGGTTCTTTACTGTCACTACAATGTAAGTAAATGTAATCTAATGTGTAATGAAGTTTTCTATCTAATTATACTCTAACTAGAATCCTATCTGTTGGACTGAATAAGGATGAATTTCAGAGATGGAATTAATTAGGACATTGTAATGGTGTATTGCCAGTGAAGTTAAATTGAAGTGACTGATTACAATCATTTCCTGCACAGCCTTGCTTTTGTTTTACAAACTGACAGAAATGTCAAATTGTGCTTTGGTCTGAGTAATGGGTAGCGGCTTCAGTGGGACGTTTCTGTTTACGATAAACAGCAAATAGAGGACAAAGCTTTAGAAGCTAGTCTCACAAACAATGTTCATCACTAGAAGAAAGAGAGAGAGAGAGAGAGAGAGAGAGGACGTTTATATAGTAACTGTGAAAACATCGTCAAGCTGTTTTATATATATATATATAAAAAAAAATATTGGAACACATCATAGCGTCAGTTTATTTTGAATTTGAATCAAATTTGAATTTCCATTGAAAAGAGCATAATGTTAGTCCTGAAAATGTTAATGAGCTCTTGTCCTTTTCCAATTTGAGGGAGCAAACAGTGTGCGTCCACTGCATGCGTCCACGACTCTCGCTTGCCTAAATCATCTAAAATGATTTAAATTTTTTTTTAAAGATAAGCAATATGTGTTGGCCAATACTGATACTGCAGCAGGTAACCACAAATATATCAATACATGGAATGTCTAATACTCTACATTTGATATTTGGATGGATGACAAAGACAAAGACAAAGAAAATTCAAGACGCAATTAAAATGCACATGAATCATGAACAGAGGGTTTAATAGCTTCTTGAAAAAAACGAAAATGCCACACGCTATGTTAGAAATCACTCTTGTGACATGCTAATGTGGAGAGGCTTCACTGTGATCCGATCCTCGGTTTTTTCCTGCGGCTCAACACATGGAGTCGAGAGGGTGTGTCGGTAACCACAGGGTCGATGGTTGGATGTCCCATGCTGAGGTGTCCCCTGAGCAAGACACCCAACGCCTAACTGCTCCCCGGGCGCCTTTGTGGCAACGCAATTCTTCTGCTGTGTGGGACGGGTTAAATGCAGAGAATGAATAGAGCATACTAGGAGATATCCATAATTTGCTTGTTTAGTAATCGCCGGTGTCAAACCTGGACCTTCACATGTCTCTTATGCCTCTGTGACCTTCCATCTGAGTCTTTAAAACAATGAATCCCAAAACAGCCGCGAAGCTGCGCAGCCACTGCAGACCACTGTGCTAGTCCCACGGGTCGGGCATGATTGACAGAGTCCTGAGCTCTGGAGTCGATCTTAATAGGCTAACATCTGCTCACGCTGACCCTCGTTTCGCTTTTTGTCATCTTAGTGTTGACTCCGGGTGAATGATAATTTCCCTCCTGCACTGATATTCTTGAGTGAAGTGATTTGTGTGAAGAGGCCAATTACAAAAGTGTGCCGTGTCCATCTGGACACATCAAATCGGAAGAAATGAAGCAAAAGATTTATTTACAAAAAACATGTTGCCATGTTGCAACACTTTATCCCAGCGAAGGCAAGGAGGCAATCAGCTGAAAAGCTGCAAAGATTCACGAGTGAGCTGCTCTCATCGCGTCTGCAATTTTTCAACACGACAGACGGGTGTGAAGGACTGGAGGCATGCTGGGAGTTTGAGCAAACGCTCAGGACTCTGCTGGTAAAGATTCTCATCAGTAAAAGTGCCCATCAATCATCATAGAAATGTGTGCCCCACCCCTCTCCACCCTTGTAATGACTCTTGAGCGACAGCAGCAGCTGGTCGGTAATACGGTCTTGCCACAACATCAGACCCGACAGAGGGATAACACTTAATCACTTAAAGGCAACGCTGCTACTGTTCTCCCCAAACAATCTCCTTCCCCTTTTGTGGGAACGTTGGGGGAAAAAAGGGGCCACAAAGGGACTCCGTGGTCCTTCTCCCCCGAGCCGCACTAACCGACCGGGTTGCTCTGTAACTGAGACCCTGTATTTTGAGCAGTCCCATCATTCGTCGCGCCCTATTTGGCCCCGCTCGGCGGCGCGGAGGGCCGCGGCCAGCATTTTTGGCGCGGGGGAGAAAAACACGATGTGCCGTGCCCTGCCCCTCTGCAAGCAAAGGACGATATGCCGATAAGTTAATTGCGGCCATCACACACCGATAGCCGAGGCACTCATAATGTCACCGTTTCCAAGTGAAGATAAAGCTGCACTCGTTGTGTGACATTGAGACTGAACTTGACGGCCCTTCACACCGACAATACAAATTGGCCTGCTACAAAAGAGAGAGAGAGAGAGGGAAGTTTACTCATTCACACCTAATCACAGCCTTTATTAATTCAGAGCCAATTTAGTTGAATTTAGTAAGTATGTTTTTTTAACTTATTTGTGAATTATGTAAATTAGATCAACACATTTGTGGGTTTGGCTGTGTGAAAACACACCTTTGTTTCATGGAAACTTAAAAAGTAACACATGAGTGAGACGTGTGTGCTAGCGTGGATCTTTTCCCTTTTTTATCTAACTTAGTAAGCATTGTTTATCGATTTGGATCTAAAGACACGTTCTCCACAGCTACGTCACACCGATGCAATTACCGTGTCTACTAAGTCTGCATTTCTTCCCTCTGTTGGGAGAACAATGTTTCTTTGTGTTGTGTTGTTGCTGCCTTGAACTGTATTGAGCACAAGTGAGTCTATTTCCCCAGAGTCTTTGTCCTTCGGTCTTTCTTGTGGCACCAGAGTGAGTCCCGCTGTGGACTCGCAGTGTGGTTGCTTCTATGAGACAGTGGGTTTGGGGAATCTTCGCACGGGAGGATCAGAGAGAATTTATAAACCACTGAGGCTACATTTGTGTTCTCCACTAGTCTGTAGGCCGCTCAACGTAAAGAAAGGGGGGGGGGGGGAGGATCCTTCTCCTGTTGCACCAGAGCAGTAATCCTGAGATACACACAGCTGCTGTGTCATTAATTCAATAACTTCATGCATCGTACGTGCACCTGTAAATCATCAGACATCGATCATCATCAAACACCAAGTGATGATAATTGGATGATGGGGATTTAGTTGATAGCACTCCAGTTGAAATGAGTTCACAAAGTGCTTCACAAACAAATTAAATAAAATCATGTAACAATGGAGAAGGCCATAATAATAGAGAATTAAGTTTTCCAGACAAATTCAATTGTGAGTATAGAAAAGTGCTTTTGATAATGTATTGGAAACAATGAATGTTGTAAGTTAGATTCAAATATACTAGTTTCCAATCCTTTTTCCTGTTTTGTTATGCCGTTTTATTTAAGTTGATATTGTGTTATGAGACTAGATATTGTGTTGGATGTCATAATGTGCCATAAGTAGAGTCTTGTCCTGGCTAAATAAAGCTGCATTCCAGTAAAAACAATGTCCTTTTTAAAGTGCTGCATTAATGTTTCAGTCACCAGGCGGTTCATGATTATGCACGAAAAACTCTCCAATCAACAAATGGTCTGTCTGTGTAACTTTATATTTACTTCTCTTCCAAAAGTCTGTTTGAACCAGAGTTGGACGAAAACTAAAGTGCAACAATGAATCATCCTTCTGTCTAAAGGCCCCTTTTAACTGAACCCCGATGCCAAAGTCCTGTCAAAGCCGTCGCTGATGAGAGATTGATTAATGTCGGGAATTAGTCCGTGCTCCCCTAAATCCCGAACTCCTCCACCACCTACCTGCCCTGCCTTAGCCAACGCTGTCATTTACAAACTAAAGCTCAAACGGGTTTTCGAGAGGGACAAACACGAGGAGAACGTACTCGTGCACACGGACAGAGGTGCTCGGGTGAAGCAGCGATTCGAGTCAACAACCAACATCCATCTCCGGTGTGCTCACATATAATCCTTTGTTTACGATTCGCTCCCTTCAGACGGCCGCCTTTGCATTATGGGATCAATTTGTATGTTTGTGGGGGCTTTTCAAACCGCACGGAGAGAATGTGAAATTTAAGCATTACAACAGACTCACACAAAAAATAGAAGGAGACAGAGGCGACACCTTCGAAAAGAAAGCATGCCTTTGTTAATACAAGTCTAAAAAACACCTGACTGTTATTCTGTGGGGTTCTTCGCATCCATTTTCACCTCTGAATCAATGTTAGAATCTTTAAAATGGAACGTGGAGAGACAACTACGATAGAAATCAGTCCTAAATAGCATTACGGTACATAAGGTAATATATTTGGCTTGTTGCTACTGAAGCAAAGTGTGTAATTCACGTGTGTCATGTAGGTGATCACAAACCAACTTAATCATAAATGACAGTCTTTTTAACCCAAAATCTGACCGTTTTCAAAACGCCATCGTCCCTTTGTTAGAGTTTCTTACCATTGTATTTAGATTAGATTAGATTGTATTTCCTTCCTTGTGATTTCAGCACTGTATATCTAATACTTTTCTCAATTGTTTTTTCTGCCATTGAGACGCTGGAGCCAGATGGTAGAAACGTGGATGAAAGCATGCTACCTAAATGTCTATATGAAATTAAGGAAGTGTTTTTAATACAATTTGCTTAATATAAAAGGTAAAAATAAATTCCATTGAGACAGGTGAATCAAACTTTTTTTTTCAAATCTGCAACATTTTACTGTATTTGACAGGTGGCAGATGCTATTTTGGTTCCCTGGGTGTAATGATGCCAATTGTAGTCTTTTCTGACAGCTTCATATCCAACCATTGCCCATAAAATCCTTTACTGTACGGATCGTTAAGCTGTTGTTTGTGGAGATTCTTTGATAATGTGACAACTGTTTCTGTCTTCTGTGTTCAAAATAAAAAAGGAATACGGCTTATGTGCCAATTCCTCTTCGTAAGGGTTCAAAATACCCATCGTTGGACGAGCATGAACTGATTTAGAAAGTAAAATAGTTTTTGTGTGCCGTCTAACATGGTATAATTAAAGTGTTTCTCTTTTCAATACTTTGAAGTTAAATTAATGTGCTTTCCCTTTTTGTTTGATGTTTAACATGAAGCTGACAATGCTTTATCTTTAATGAAGATGAGTATTTTCCGTCTCGTTTCGCCAAATTCAATCTTCTCTACTTTAATATCTGAAAATTCTAATTTTGTCCCCAAAAAGCAAACCATGTTGTCTTATTCAGAGTATCAGACGGATTTGTCTCTGCTGAGATGACACTGCTGGAACTGTTTCCTTGTAATCCTTCCAGTCATATAAAAATAGAGCTTTAGTAGATTGTTGCTTATAAAGCAAACAATGTGAATAGGACACAAAGGGATACCTTTACTTTCCCAATATATATGAACTTCACTTTCCTCTCAAGGGCAAAGTGTTATAATTCAGCACCTAATGTGACCAGCAGGAGAGCAATAAAGAATAAGCCAGATTTAATATTCACTTGGATTTTCATTAAATGTGTCACTCCTAACCCTTACCCCTACATTCAATGACTTTTAAGTGAATTAAAATGCTGAAGCATTCTAAAAAGGTCTTTGCCGTCTTATAAAATCTTTTCTGGCTCATATTATTTTTTCAAAAGGATACAAATTCCGAAAGGGGGAGATTTTGAAGAATATATGTGATATTAATGTGAAGCTTATTTTACTACCTACATTGCTTGTTAAGCCTGGGAATCATCAGTGTCAAAAGAAACTGGCAAATTGGTGGCAAAATGAACTGAAGGAAGCCACGTAGTGTCATTCTCATGACCAAATCTTTAAGATGTAGAAATTCAGCATTGATTGTTGCACTTGGAGGACCTGCGACCAGACAGCTGAACAGCGCCTCCTTTAGCACTAGTTTCTAGATGCACCACCTACACAGTTAGTGATAAGATGGTGAAGAGTAAAGTATTTAGATTCTAACGGTGATTTAAAAGGAGCGTGCTAGTTTCAATCCAACTATCAACATAACGGGCTAACACTGTTAGCTCCATCAGGGCGATTCGTCACCGCCTCGTCACGTAAACAAGTTGCGAGCCAATCAGAGGCGATCAAACTGCTGGTAATCTGGAAAATTGCTGCTTTCAAAGAGCACTGAAAAAGAGGTGATACCTATTAAGTGCACCAATAAATTACAATTTCCCTCCACAGCCCCACTGCTTTGTAGGTGTAGAGGAGTTAGGGTTACATTCCATCCGACTTCATTAAGTTTCATTTTCCATTTTGTCTCCCCTGAAGTGGACCATTAAGTCGGTGTGCAAGGGTAACTGATCAGCTAATCTGCCAGTGATTTATGTGGCAGGGAAACTGAGGACTTAACCGTGCCTCAGAACACATTGATTACTGACATGGTTAATTGGCTAAACCCACTGGTACATAGAGAGGGTCTTATTGGAAATGTCAAATCAAGCCGCTCATTTGCATTCATGATGTATGGTGTCTATTCCAGCTTCTGCCCAGGCAGCACAAACTGCCACACATAGCAGGACGGACCTGGGAACTTTGCCTTGAATCTGCAACCGACCATCTGGCCCTGGGTCAGACATTGGTGGTGGTTTATTTATTAAATTCCCCCCACCGTTCACACGTCAGTATTGGATGCACGTAGCTGGCATGTGGTGCGTTGACGATGAGAGCTTCAACATCTCCTGATCTGAGGGAGATGAAATTCACCTGTGCGGTTTGAGTAAAGACATATCTTGAGTGTAAGCGGATGTAAGCAGCATGAAATGGATATTTTTGAATTAACATAAAGAGCACATCACGGTGGAAAACAGAGGTGACATTAGTTTAAAGTGTTTGAATCAGGGGGTCTTAATGGCTTATTGTGGGTGATACTTAGGAATATTTTTCTAGAATAGCCCGAGAACACAAATGTAAAAACAACAAAGATGCTTCAAAGCCTAGAGACCACTGCTTGAATAGCAATAGCACTAGTTACTTTTATGACAATTGGACCTAAATAAAAAATAAAAAAAACATCATGTAAGACAACATGTAAACGTTTTGTCATTACCACACTCTACTTCACAGCAGGGCTACAAAGAAAATGGCTCTCTTTTCAGGAAGTGTATAATACAAAAAAACTACAAGAGAGAAAGATAGGAGATACTGTGAAGAGTGGCAGCTCTTTTTAAAAAGTCCACTCTAGCAAGGCTCTGCATTTCCTGTGGCTTGTGTGGCTCTCTGACAAAAATCTTAGTTACACCGCTAATTGTTGTCATCATTACACCTTGAGTCTACATCTTCATGCATATAATTATCTTTTTGTAAGAGCTTGTATCGCTGCACATCATCATTACCAGCTGAGTCTTTTTTGTTGTATCATTCAGCAGGACACTTCCTATTCTCGGTTATTACAGAAATCTTTCTCCGACTCAACCTGAGTTCTTTTGTTGCTCCAACGTAACCACACTTCTGTCTCTACGTGTATGTGCACCAGAGCTTTGTGCCCTCAGACAAAACGTTGCCCAGGACAACTCGACTAAAATTCAAGACACACGGCAGGATATGAAAGCCACTGCGGTTAATTACATTTGAATTCAATATAGATATGCTTCCATGTGTCAGCTATTTGCGAGATACATTATAAGAACAGAGAGCCATAACATCCTACAGTGAAGTCATAATGTATTTCCACTACTTTACTTACGACGACCAGAACAAAAGTGAGTTAACATGCATTACACTTTTCTCTTCATCTCAAACGTTTACCAAAAGTACTTTTCCGCCATCGATGCACAAGCTCCCATCTCACCAGGATCGAGTTCCATGAATGGATCTTTTTCGTTGTTCTCTGTACATTTTGCACAAGACACACACACACACACACACGTGCCATACTCAAGTTCTCTGGCTCGCTGAATAGACTTGCAGATGAACTGTAGGGGTCAAAGCTACTCGTGATACTGTGAGCCTGTCAAAGCAAATGAGAGCATGGTTTAGCATTTGTATAAGTCTGCCACTCGCATATATTTAGCATCCGTAAAAGAGAACCAAAGTTGGAAGTTAGTAAGAATAGTTGCAGAGATTCAGCCTGGGGGCCTGGTCGTGAGATAATGGAGGGTCAAGAAGCATCTAATCATCGTAATGAACTGTAGCCAAGTTAATATCAATTTAAAAGGGTCATGGGTTAAGACCCTTCCATAGAACAGGTCACATAGAAATTACCTTCATAAAGTTAGAAAAAAACTATTATTTATAGCTCTAAACCTCTCCACTGTCGTGCTCTGACGGTCTCTCTTGCAGCTCTACTGGAGGTGATACTGGCCGGCAGAGACTGCTTGGTGGCTGGAGACTCCTGCTCCAGCGATGAGACCTGTAGTCCGCGCCTCAGGACTCTGCGGCAGTGTGTGGCCGGCAATGGCAGCGTGAAGCTGGGGCCCGGCGCCAGGAGCCAGTGTGCCAATGCTGTGTCCGCCCTGCTGTCCAGCCCCTTGCACGGCTGCCAGTGTAAACGGGGCATGAAGAAGGAGAAGAACTGCTTGAGCATCTACTGGAGCCTTCATCAGTCCATCATTCATGGTCAGTACACAGTGAATGGACCTTGTTTATACTGCTCAAACCTTTGTTTTATTCTTATTCAGTAGTAGTACATTTTTTTGGTCGACTGGAGTTTCAAGGGGTTAAATCCAAAAATTAATATTTGATATATATATTGTGATGTGACAACAATCGAATGTTGCAGAAATGTTTCTACTATTCTTTCAGGGATCAACCTGGTGGAGCGTTATCCCTACGAAACAGTGCACAAGGATTACGACTATGTCCGCTTGGCCTCTATTACAGCTGGTAGGTTCAATGACCTTGATCATGTTTCACCTTATAATGTACAATTTTACCCTTTGAAAGAAGTTCTGTTCTACTACATGCCACAAGTGTAATTTGCCTGAAAGAACGTCCAAAGCCACCTTCTGTTTATAAGACGCAGTCATACAAATATTATTATTTATCGAAACAAGATTCCAACATCCAGAAAGGTATTAGTAATTTGCATGACTGTCAATGACTATGGATGCAGGAACTTTTCTGAAATAAAACAAAAAAACGAATATCTGTAAATCTTGAATTGCTTTGTATAAACTCTGGCTTAAAAAAACAATATAATCCCAAAGAATTACAAAATTCCCAAACAAAGCATATCAATATGGATAAACAATAATAATGTTAATAATGTTAATAAAACAATTTTTTGATTAAATAACAGCATAACCAGATTTAAAAAAAAAGTTTTTACTGAGGCAAATAAAATAGCATTAAGTAAGGTTAAAATTAGCCATGGCAAGAAAAACATGTATTTTCTCCATTATTGTGTCGTAACAACCCATCAATGTCACACTGCGGAATGATGACTCATCCTGAAGCTCAAACAGGTCAGCCTGCTGCTCCTCTCCCAGGCAACCAGAACATAAAGGGTCCATTCAGAAGTTGCCACACGGAGCTCACTTTCACACCGAGCACCGCTCATAAAACCAGGACTGTTTTATTCACTGACGCAATTAAAAAAACAGGAAGTTGTCTTGATGTTTTTGTTCCTGATGAATTACCAGAGGCTTACACTCGTCATCGGATGTGATTTTAATGAAGAAGATTAGTATGCATTTCATGAATCATCAGCCTCTGTTTTACTCTCTGAGAGGCGAAGTGTCTTCTGGGGTCCCCCACTGGGACCGAACGTCAGAGGACGAATGAGACGGATTTACAACGGACAAAACAGCCTGTATTGTCAAACAAATGGCACGTTGGATAAGAGTTTAAGAATCCAAACTTCCCTCATAATAATCACTTATTCTGGTCCTCACGAAATGAGCCACTATTCTTTTATTAACAGACACTTTTCCCATGAAACCTGATATTAAATTCCAAACCACCGAATTTTGAACCTCTATCAAAAGAAGATACATCTCAGCATGTTGAATAAATAAACTATACAGCGCATACCACAGGTCACATAGGCTCGTGCGCACCTTCGCTCTGTTGGTGTTATTGTTCCACTGATATCAACGCTTGTCTTCGACCTTACTTCTATCCGCAGACTCGGATGTTGGCATGACAACTGTGAATCGCTGCCTGGATGCGGCCAAGGCTTGCAACGTGGACGACTTGTGCCAGAAGCTGCGCACGGAATACGTCTCGGCTTGCATCAAACCCACCGCGAAGTCCGGCCTGTGCAACCGGCCTAAATGCAACAAGGCTCTGCGCAGGTTTTTCGACCGCGTCCCGGCCGACTACACTCACGAACTGCTCTTCTGCCCCTGTACGGACACGGCCTGCGCGGAGCGCCGAAGGCAGACCATCGTGCCCAGTTGCTCCTACGAAAGCGGGGAAAAACCCAACTGCCTTACACAGATGAGGATCTGCAACGCGGACTACGTGTGCAGGTTCGAAGGGTTTTCAGCCTCCCCGTCATGTCTTGAACAAAAACTAAAGTTATTTTTCCCTTGGCCACTGAGTCTCTTACAGATACAATAACATATTGCTGCAATGTGATCATCATCCCCAGTTTTGTTTGGTTTAATGAACTAATTGTTTTGTCAAAGAATCCTAAATCAGCAAAGCCAATGTTGATCCACTCCCAGTGCATCCACGGCCTCCACAGATATAGGTATATTTGGACTGTCGCTGTTCAGTATCATGGCTCTTTGCAACCAAAGAAATATCCAACCAATCAACCAAATGGCCCGCTGTTTTACCCCAAAGCTTTCTACCACCATTGGTTAGAACACCCCAGAGAGCCTGCAGGAATACCACATTAAATATTTAGCACAGATAAAGAGCCAGATGGATCAGAGTTATCGCTCATTGCTCTATCTCTGGTCATGGCCATTATTTCTCACAGCCCCATTACACTCAGAGGGCTTTACTAATGATCCCGGATCTGGTGGATGAAACGTATTACTCTTTCTATCACTTTCGCATTACACTTACAATACTTGCATCCTTCACCAGATGCAACAATATTTCTTTTTTGCCAGAGGGGCTGGGTTTTAATTAAATGGAAGTCGGACCAGAAATACTGTATTTAAGAAAGAATACAGGTGGTAATCATGTTCTACTACTGCCCGTTGCTCATAGGTCTCGCCTGGCACAGTTCCAGTACGACTGCGAACCCTACGAAACGTCTGCCAATGGCTGCAAGCAAGGCAACTATGGAGCCTGTCTCCTCGCCTACACAGGCCTCATAGGTAGGTGCACAACTGGGAGGGGGTAGACCGAGCGGAAGCACAGAAAAAGCGGGAAGAGAAAGTGAAGCGGACAGATGGAAAAAAAGAGCGATCTAAAGGAAGTTATGTACCATATGCTGCGTTCGAGAAGGAAAAGGGAAATTGTGCAGCAGCAGGCAGGCTGCAATGGGTGAGAGCCAGCGAGAGGGAGAATTAATAAGAGTGAGTGGGAGAGTAGAATTTAACTTCTAATTCTAAAGCAAAGGACAAAAGTTCAACAGGGTTTGAAAATTAAAAATATCTCAAGACAGAAAAACAAAGGCTCCGTACACATTGCAGGTTGTGTTTAATTTGTTTTATAACGAATCCGGAAAAGAACATCGTCTTCTTTTTTCCCACTCTGGAGAGAGAAGCTGACAGAATGCATTTCACCAAAACCTCAAATGGTGCCCCTCAGCACAAACACAGCATTTCATTCCTGTCTTGTATTTATTAAAGCACATGAAACCACACTTTCACAATGGGGAGGGAGACAAACAGCCATAGAGAAAAAAGAATAACACCAGAGACCACGACTATGACCTAGAAAAAAGGAAACTGGAGTATTTGCCGGAATATCTTTATTGTATCAGACGGGTCGGTGCGCAGTGCGAGTCTGAAAGATCAATACTAAGGTATTATTATTATCCTTATGTTAACCCTGTGCATCAGGTCAGAAATACAGTGTCCATTAACGTTTCCGATCGCAAAGCCCTTCAGTGCAAGGAAAAAGGAAAAATGAATATTTAATAGTGATTGAGGCCCGGCGTGCTCTCTCCACAGGAAGCACAATAACTCCCAACTACGGGGACAACTCGACGTCCAGCGTGGCTCCGTGGTGCTCCTGCTCGGCCAGCGGGAGCCGGAGGGAAGACTGCGATCGCTTCCTGGGACACTTCAATGACAACGTCTGTCTCCGTGAGTCTTTCTAAATGAGTCTCACTCAATGGACTGGAATGAGGGGGGTATTTAAATGCCAATCTAGTGAGGCGATGTTCGTTTTAATATCTTTTCACAGTCTTTATGATGTTTTTTGGACTGATTCGTGATGCATGCCTGACAATTCAAAAAAAAGTCTCTTGACAGGAAAACTAGGACAATGGCAGTGAGGTACCAAACATTATATAAGTGTACTGTGACAGTTTCTATTCAGCTCCCAGGAGACAAACTGCATCATCAGACAACGACAAACAGTTTGTCTTCAATCCAATTCACTAATTTATTATTTGAGTCAGATCATAACTCTTTATCAGACTAGTGGTTGCATTTTACAATTCAGCGATTCATTACAGTTTGCATATATGTTGACCTAGGGATCAGTTTCCTTGGAATTGTATTTGTTTGTGACTTTCGACTCCTCTCATGTGCAATGAACTATCGCTGTACGGCAAAGCCATCGGCAGGTGAATCAAGTAAATCCACCTACCAGCACCCTTAAACTAACTAATTACATATGGTTTATATGGCAATCCATACAAAACCAAAGTGCACAATGGGATAATTCACCCAGTTTCTTGTAACAAATGTGAAATTGGCCACCCAGTTTTCCTACTATTTATAGATGTTGTCCAAACCAGAAACACAAGCCACGTTGTGTTTATGCTGCACAGGAAGCAAAGGATTCGCATAAAACGAATTAAAAAAGTAAACAAGTAATTGCTCTTAGTGTGAATATAGCAGGGCATTGGACTATAAAAAAAGGCATAAAGGAAATCCCATCACAGTAGAATTGAAGCAACGACGCTCCACAAATGCGGTGCTTCTTTGCATTTCTACTGTTTCATAGAATTTCCCTACGCGGCAAGTACAGAGTCATTTCGATATGACATGAAAGACAGAAAAAGCTTTCCCTCATCAGAATAATTTGCAGTGATGACCTGCAACAGGGGACATAAAACCAACGTTGACATAGAAATCAAAGTACCCAAATGATGGACAAAAGCGACAGGAGGGAGCCCTTGGGACGCAGAGAAACAGATGTTTCCCAGCATGCTCGAGCAGCCGCAGAGTGAGATGAATCTAGATTTAACATGCTCTCGCTCTCTTTCTAAGTGTGTCTGTCACTCTGCCATTAACTCACTTATTTCATCCTCCTTGTATTAATCGTTTGCCTCACGCTGTTTATTGAATTCCTTTTCTGTTTTGACAGGTAACTGCATAAGTATTGAGAGACGTTCCTTACTACCTGGGGTTGTTACTGGCCTGTCACTAAAGCTACTAAGAAAATCAATATTCCTTGTAAATCGTCAGAAGGCTCTATTCAAATTGTCTGACATTACTATATGTAATGTCAGACAATCACCAAAGTCATAGTACATTTTTGGTCTATTTGTTAATAGCAGATGAAAAAGAGTGTGGTCAAAATTATATTTTTTTAGCTGCCATGAGATACGATGAAAAACAACAGTTAAAACAACACATGGGCAAACACAGCTCATTGTATTGACATTTCTGTCACTCAAAGAACAGATCTCATCCCTCCTCATACTCCGGCCACGAGATGTCACATACTTTCTGCATTCTCTGCAGCTAGCGGGAGATTCTCTATGGTTCCCAGCTCAATAACCACTAGCAAAATAACACATAGATACCACAGTCCGGCTGCTCGGCCAACAGAAAACCCCCGCCGGGCCAAAATATTCTCTTATTTTTCAAATGCATCAAATATGTGGTTCTGTGGTTTGTTCCCATGTCAGTAATGACAGCGAGAGAATCCAGTGTCTGTTATGCAAGCTGCTGTAGTGCGCTGAACGAGTGAGGCAAGGAGAACGTTGTCAGAAGCCTTCAGGTTACAATCCGACTAGCGTGAAGAGAGAATCAGTGGGTTTAGCTGAGCGAGACCACACAACGTCTCTTATTGGCTAATTATCGATGAATTAAGGAAAGGATCAACATTGCCTTAGCGCATGAGCAGCAGCAGGTTCCAAAACCGTCCAAATGCATTTGCAGCTGAACAAATAGCTGAGTGATTAGCTTTCATTTATCAGACTATGAGACAAACAGTTGAAAACTGCATTTCTGCAGATGTTCCGTAATGGTTGTTCTTTAGATGTTTTAAATTCATTTCATCATGTGGGGTATTACCTGCCTACAGAAACAATGGGCTCTTACCAATACTTTTCATTCATTCAGAATCAGATTTAGAGGGGCGGGATCTATGCGAGCACGTGTTTTTTAAATAGGCCATGTGTTAGCACACCCCTTCACTTAAGATCCTTAAGGAAACATACCACGCTGCCCAAATAAAAGTAATTGTGTAGTCTAATGTCTGGTTATCATATTTTTTGTTTTTGTAATAATTTTACACCAATGCTGATTTTTACTGCCGTTTATAGTTGTGCTAAATTTTGTTGGGTTTCTACAATAATACATATTCTATGAAGTCATCAAATTGAAGAAATAACGCCATTGATCAAAGTTCTGAACATGAGATGATTTGATGAAATATTAATACACAGTGGTCTAACCGGCCATAGTTGATCCACGATCCGTACAGATTGAAGGAGATCTTATAAATAGACACTAAATTATTATTAAATTTAATTTAATTAACCATTAAACTTCAGAACACAAGATCTAAGCAGCTTAATATAGATATTAAAACTACTAATGTCTTTTAACATTAAAAATACTATTGTACTGGACCCTTCATGGACATATTCCAGCAGCATAGCGGGAAGTGTATAGGTTGTACGTAGGACTCACACAGAGAGTACTCAGATGCAGCTCAGAGAAAGGGTGACAGGCTCCCTTTAAGAGAATCAATGTAACCATGGTAACACAAGGTAATTGCGAGGTTAAAGGTGAAGGGATGTCAGTGTGGCAAATGGTATGTTTCTGAAGGTGTGATTGAAATACTTACTATGTAACTACATCATAAAATTCATGGCTCAGACTCTATTACGCATCAGCCCAAAAGCCACAATTAGGAAATAAAAGATTATATGTTTTGGATTAAAACAAATCCTGTCATTAGCAGTGCTAATGCTGTATTATTAGCTGCTTAGAGCTGGTGTTAGGAAGTTAAAGCCCTCTTCATTAACTTCAAATATGTATTCATGTTGCTGAAAACATCTCATTCAAACAACTGAATTTATTTGTTCCTCACACCTTGGCCCAATACTTCACTGAACAGACCCTGAACGCATCATAATGTAAAAGAATGGATGCGTGCCGGGCCAATTAGCAGCGGCCTGTTACACTGCAACTCACAAGCAGCATAAGTAACCGGAGCGAGAGAAGTGAGATCCGTAACTCTCCTGCTGTCACATCAGCCTTAATCCAGAAGTAATGTGTTGCGTCTTCTGCCTCGCTTCTAATGCTCATTCTCTTCTTCACATCTCTATTATGACCTCTGCTCTGGAGTGTGAATAATTAATGGTCCTTATAACAGGGCTCAGCGCACACAAATCATATCACAGAACCTGTACACACACAATAAGTATCTTCTGCTCGGGCGAGATGAATCTTTGGCCGGTCTTTCCTCGAGCCGCCAGTGTGGGAAACATACAGAGAGAGGCCTCAGAGTTGTTTGGTCACTGCAAACGCGCTATGAGTTAATGAGGTCGATGTGGAGAGGCAGGTGCAGAGAGGATGGGCTACTTGGAGAGAATACTGAGTATTTTCCTTTTTTTTTTCTCTCTCTCTCTCTCTCTCTCTCTCTCTCTCTCTCTCTCTCTCTCGCTTCTGCTGGCCAAATCCAAACTAGCTCTGGTCCAGCAGAACCCGCTAATGAAAAGTGTACAGTTCAGAAGCTGAGACATCTGTTGTGAAGACATGAGTGAAACTCCAAAAAAGACGTTTGTTAACAATTTTTATTTTTATCGTGTTAATTGGTGTCTTAAATGTTTCAGGGAACGCTCTTATGGCGTTTGGAAGTGAATCAAACCAGCTGCCAACTGTCATCCAGTCCAGTACACCCGTCCCCAGCCCCGGCAGCAGAGAAACCAGGAACACCGCCTCTCCACCCGACTCCACGGAAACCATAAAGAACATTCTGGATTCCATAATACCAACACAGGTTTGCTGTTTTTATTGTCTTATTGTCTTATTGTTTACGTTATTTCACTGGACATATATTTGTAGAAGGATGACATTGTTCTAGTATGAATCAATTTGGTATTTATTTTTTTCAATTCCCAACAGCGGCATGAAGTGTTGTCTGCCATCCAGTATTTATTCCTACCTACGTACCACTTTTAATTCACATTTAAAGTTCCCATACTGGCAATAGTGCTTCAATTAAAACAACAATTTAGCTGAAGTGAGAAAGAGACACACACACAGATTTACAACAAATCTGTTCCAATACCCATAAAATGCCAAAAGGGACCACAATTTGTAGGCAGTGAGCCCCATCGGACACAAGAGCATGCTGAGATTTCATCCACCAACTGGTAGTAATGGCAAGTGCTATGTAAGTAAGCCCTATTAAGTACTAGGGCTAATAAAGGTCTCAGCATATATTACAAGCTTCATTCGTAACGTTGACATTCAAATTGTGATCATTAATATACTTTACATAACATTAGCAGTCCCCCTGCTACAAGAGTCCTGTGTAATTATCAAAATCTGTTCGTCGAAATTTATGAAGAAAAGATGGATGAAGGTAATTTCACATTCCTGACATACAGTATTTTTCTCTAACAAAATGCTGTGCATCGGTTCATGTTTGCTGGTGTTTAGCCTTTAACTGCTGATCACTCACACACCTGTATTATGTAAGGAGGTAGACTAGTATCCATCTGCACCATATATTATATTTAAAAATTACACTCATGTAGTCAATTCTTACTTTTCATACACTACGACAATGCAGAAAGGAAGGGACTCATTATAGCACAAGATTCACAGGATACGTGGGAACGATATTCTTGTCACATTCCTGAAGCCTACTACCACTCGGGGTTGTACATTTTCATTTCCCACACATACAAGCTTAATTATTCTACTTTGGTTCTGTCTCAATGCAAAAGAAGAGGAGGTCAAATCAAAATATACACTTCTACCCATATATCTATATATATATATATATATACAACCCTGAGGTCAGGAGCTCTATTTCAAACCGTCCTGTCGTGGGTAAAACATCAGCCTCGGTCCACATTTGTATTCCGCAGAAGAAGAAACAGAAAGCCCACCTTCATTACTAAGTGACGATCAATTGTTCCTAGCTTCACTTTTACTCATAAAAGAGTAGAAAAAAGAGAGCATATACCTACATATGTTAGAGCTAGGCAACCTTTCAACATGATCCTTCATTGTCTTTCAATGGAATAACATTAAAGTATGATCATATATCGACATATCGTGATACACAAGCACACACCAGCATTTTCTTAAAGAAAATGTGAATTGAAGAGAAATTCTTCAATACGTACCTTTATATGTAGTTAAATCAAAAATATTGTCTTAATCTGATTCCTCTATATATGAATATAAAAATGGTCAGTATATAGCTGGAAGTGCTTTACTTATAAATTCACACATCTGTTCATAACATTACTTGAAAGAATGCAACATGTTGATACATACAAAATAAAAAAATATTTTTGCCATATATATATATTTGCTGTGTCTCAGTTAACAAACTAAGCTAACAAACACAGATTTAATGTCTGGCTGTATGGTCACGGTCGTCTAAACCAACACAATGACACACAAGAAAAACGTTTAATCCTGACCTTTCGGAGCATGAACGAACCCTGAGAAAAATCATCATCAGTCTGCTTCTCCCAACGAGTTACGATAATGTGTTTGGAACACACTTTAGTAATAGCAGATCATCAGGGTTGGACCATCCAAAGACGAGTGTGCATTCAAATGATCTCTTTCTCTCCCACCAGGCACTAGGAAATGAACTACTAGTGGGCCCATCCACCCTGTCGTCCAACAGCCACTCAAACTCTGCTTCACCTCCCAGCGTACGGCTTCAAGCTGCCTTCAGCCTTCTGTTGTTGCTCCTTCATCTGCTGCACAATAGACACTAAAGACTGAAGGGGAGCGTGCTGAGGACCTTCCTAGTACCAAGCAGATGGGAGGACCAGTCGGTTTCGAAGGAAAATTGGACCGTGCGGCATTACTGCTCCAGCTAATAACATGCGGAGCGATTCTGTTTCTCTATTTTTGTGTCTAAGTGGGCCCGTTCCGCTTGCCGGTGTTCTCACTCCGACTGTGGGACACCTCCGCAGGCCCAGGCCAGTCTGTACATTTGTACATTGTCGTTGCGATCGAGTCAAGCCGAAATGAAGTCAGAGTGTCGCTTTCGTGGAATAACGCAGCTCTATGCTATCCAACCGTATCCATTTCCAAGAGTTGTTTTGAAAATATACTGCAGACATGTATGATACAGAGACATGAAGTAGGTCAGTACCCTTGACGAATTGTATTGTCACAACAGGAGCTCTTATTTGAAATAGTGGAAGGGAAAAGTGGTTGGAACAAACCAGTGAACTTTGTGTCTTCTCTGTTTTCAGCAAACAAAATGATTGGGCGGCCCTCTGGAGAATATGGGGCTTTAACACCACTCTCTTCAAGAGCCTGAAAGAGAAACCTCTTTTCTGATGAATACAGGGATTGTAGAGAGACAGAACAGAGCTCCTTTTTGCTCAGAGATCCAGGACATCAATATATTACCATTCTCACATGGTCCAGCAGAACGATGTACAAAGGACGAGACAAACACACTGCAAAAGATAGACCCTGAACATTCATTGTCCTGTCCGTCAAGACGGTTGCCCTCGCTCCAAATATCTCCCACCACTCTATCTGTCACTGCTAAAGCTTCAGTAGGCGTTTTTAGACACACTCCTGGATCCCGATGAGCAAAGACGAGCTCTTGGAGTGGAGAGAAATCAGAAAAGCAGTAACTTTTCTTACCTGTAGCTGCTGTACTATGTGTTTGTGAGCGTAATACCCTTTTGTTTCTCGCCGTTACACCGCTGCGGGGCTCTGAGTGTTTGTGCCGCAGAGGGAAGTGAATCATTTGACTCATCTAGTACGGAGCCCGTTGGAAATTAGACAGTTATGAATGATTCAGTATTGTTTATGTTGTGGGGACGTGCCAGTGAATTTTGAACAGGATCAGAGGTGCTCCAAATAAAAGTTCTCAGATCATCATGTTTAGCATTGCTCAACCTTTCTTCTCAAATGCTTTGTTTGGTGTGGCTGAAGTATTTCGTCTCGACTACGACTCAAGTGACCTCCAGCGCAATCCGTAGTGCGTTTTTTGAAATGACAATATAACAGGAGATCTCTTCAACTGCTCTGTCTCACTAACAGCTCACTTGAGAACTGGTGATCTTTTCTCTTCTGGACATCAAATTTAGTTGTTTCAGTCCAATAGAAACACATTTAAACCCATGAAGCCGTACAGCATAATAAGGGCACAGCACCATGTGTGATCAAATGAAAATGCATCTCTTGTATGACAACTTCAATTATTTTTAGCATTACCTACTCTGCAGCACATACAGGCTGGCAGCAAAAAATATAATGGAATTATGGACCAGAGTAGCACAAAGAGCTGTCAGTTTCACTTTTTTCTTCTGACATACTGAAGGTAAAGTGACAACTGTAAGTGGTTAATTTCTGCTGACATTCACCCTCAACCCTCTACTGCTTCACGGTTTACATTTTGCCTTTGTTTGCTGAAAAGAAACAATTAACCCTACTGAGGTCTGAATAATTAAAGCCTGATAACACAGGATGACGCAATTATCTTCCTGCTGTAAAGTAAAGCAGTAAGCAAATTGTAAAGGGACAGTTAAATTAGAATCCAATTTTAAAAAATGAAATGCTCAAAGGACAATTCAAGTATCTAAAACGTTGAATATAGAAAGATTTAGAAATAGTCTGCTTGGTTCACCGCTGTTATAATACTCACATACCATGTTGAGACATACGTGATTCCTTTGTATTTTAAAAATGTAGGTGAGGTTCAACATTTTTTCCAAGAATATTCAAGCGAGCAGGAATGCAGCAGAAATAACCGAAACAGTGGCCCTGCAGAGCAACCATTCAGAAAATATGCTGATCCACATCGGGACAAAAGAGACAGGGGGCGTAAGTGTGAAACTTCTCAGCGCAGCAACTTGCAAGCAACTCACCTCCATCTAACAATAAAAGCAGTTATCAATGTCATACCACTCTGACGTTGACTTAGTTGTGGTAAAATTAAGGGCAACATAGAAATAATCAAAATAATGAAAAATGAATAAATCACATCGGTCTTTGAAAAAGAAAATAGGCTAGTTTCTGGCATAAATGCCATGGCAGTAGGCCTCTAGATGTGCAGCCGGTCAGCCAAAGAGGGTCTATTTTAATGTGAACATTATGTGAAAACATGTTTCATGATACCATATGTGAGGACGATTATATAAAAGCAATAGCTCACTTCAGACAGTGGGATGTTGTGGTAATATCACAGCTGTCGTATTTCAGCCTGATTCCAAAATTCCGATCTATTGAATAATCCACCTAAACAGGAAAATCTACACAACTCAATGCATGCAACTCGCTAAAATAAGGCATAACAAGTGCACATGAATGAAAAGCAATCAGGTTTTAAATGGATGAAATGTTAATACTAGTGCTGTCAAACGCTTAAAATATTATACATTATGCCATAGTTAACTCATATTTTTATTTTTTCTAAAATCCATGTCGGATTGCTGAGTCTTTATTCCGTGGATCTGCTGTTAGCTCCTAAGCTAACTTCCTAAAGCAGAATAGTAACAGCTAGGTTACCAGTAAAAGTTAAGCCTACTACGTCTTTGCCTTCAGCCAGCTACTCAAACAGAGAAGCCTGTTGACATTTTCATACAACAGTCATCCACCCCCCCTCAAAAAAGAAAATCTTGTGGTAAAAAAATTGACGTTGTTAAAATGGGTTTGCATTAACGCTGTTAATAACGCGTTTAACTTACAGCACTAGTTAATACTAATGACTAACTTGTTTGAACGATCATTTCAGTAGCAACACACACTTTTCACTGAATCCACTTGGCAGGGACATTAAAATACAAACATTGAATATGTGATTAAAGGGTAGGTTGTGAGTTGATAATAAGAAAATAAACCCAGAAAAGACCTGTATATCTTAAACAAACATATCATGCATGACGCTCTCTTCTAACTGGATATTTCATGTTATGATACGAGTATGACTTGATATTGCAAGGTGTAGGTAGTCAAATATTTATGATCTGCTCCAGGGCTCTTTTTTGGATTTAATATGATTTGGTGTTTTTGGTAGTTTGTCCCCAACCTTATTTGAGGAAAAACCACTGAGGCAGCTTTGATGAAAAGGTGGCTCACTGCAGATTTAGGTCATCAGCAATAAATGGGGGAACTGCTGTGCAGGTAAAATATCAAGACATACAATATAGAGAAATATCATGCTGTCCATGCTTCTGTCTTTGCTTAATCCCCTTCCGGTATTCCTTCGTATTTTGCCGTACGTTTTAAATGTTAGGGTCCAGCTCTTTGATGAATTCCATCCCGTCCCCTTTGCATTTCCATTCACCGCAGCTTCTACCTAATGATGCCTTAGAATCCAACGCGATCAATAGCAACAATCAAACGTTGCTCAAGGGTGTTGAAACTTCTTGCTATTTACCACTGGATCATCGTACCTGCAACATGGCAACACACCTCGACTGCTCGTATTTACAGACACCACACAGTTCCTGTTCTTTTCCTCTTCCCCATCTCGTTTTTCAAGAAGGAATTGAAATCGATTCCTGTGGCTAATTGCTGTAAACACTGCATCAAAGTACAGGGAGGACTCCTGACATATGTCAGTTTAAATGTCTCACTTCTTTCCTCTCAAACTTAATTACTTGTTAGTAGCTGCAACATGATTTCAGAAAAAGCATCATCAAAACTCACAGCAATCCTGAACAAAAGCTATTTAACAATCCCTCTTACAATAAGGGCAAATGTACTATGGAAATGAGTGATAGTGATTATTAAACAGAAGCAACAGGAGGGTTTCAATTGTTTGGCTGAACTGTTGTTGAAATGTTCTGCTGAAGCAAAGCATTTTATGCTGTTACGAGATCTCTAATTAAAATGTCAATTTTAATAGTTCTTTATGGATCATCACAAATTTGAATGGAGCTTGTTTTCAGACCTCTTTTCTACCTCAACATACAATAATACATAATGGCACATGGCAGCTGAATTAGCTTCAGCCTATTTACAATTTGGCAAAGAGGATGCAATTAAGATGAGTAATATAAAAAATATTTTTTACCAAACAAAACATGCAAGGTTTGAAGTGTTGAAAAAAGGGAATGATGTGAAAATCATACTTATTATGCCTTTGTCTCGGAGGCTGTAATGCCCCACAAATAAGCTTGTGTACTCAGAATGCCTTTTAATCAGTGTATCTCAGTAGTAATAATCTGCCTCTATTCCCCATGTCAGATTCGACTGCTGTCGAGCCCTCACAACGAGGCAAATCTAACGCAAAGTCGTTATTACACCACAGTGTGACATTTACAATATGGATATCTTGTGTAAACCTGGAGGTAGTAATGGTGCTTGGTATGATTTGCGCAAAGTAGACTTATCTTGGGGTAATATTTAATAAGCATAACACCCCCTGGACATCTTCTCCTGGCTGCGTTCATAGATTTGTACATGGCATGTAGCGCCTATTGGTAGAACAACTCAACAACTCCCTCTTTTAGACGAGGGCCTCCATCAGTTGCAAACACCTTGGCATATTTCTTTTGTCGATCCACAGTGCGGATGCAAGAGTAAGTTCACGTTTGTCCGCTCACATCTGTATTTGTGTGCAAGTGCGTTTGTTCATGCGTATGTGTGTTAAGTATGTAGGCGTACGTCTGCAGACATCTGTTTGTGCCCGTAATCTGTCCGTCCATGCATATCTGTGTCTTTGTGCGTTTGCATGAGTGCACATGCAAAGGTGTTTTTTTTCTCTTCTGCCTCTCGTCGTACCGTTGGTTTTTCTAACAGGAAAGAAACGCGACGCAGTTCCTGCAGTAACGCGCATACATGTGTGTCGAGTGTGCGGATGGCCTGTGTGCGCGAGCTGTTGTTACAGTTGCCAGCAGCTGTACAGTAAAAAGACGCACTAAGGTCCCCAAGCGGGAGAGCGCCGGGACGGGGGAGCAGCTGGACAGTAACAACTGCCCACTATTCACCAATCGTTCACTGGCCTTTAACCCCCCCCCCCACACACACACACACACAGTCTGGAGCGAGGCCTCACGGGAGCTCCCTGTGGAGGCCATTTTCAGAGCAAACACCCCCTCCCCCAGAGGCGCTTACACAATTACGGCCACAAAATGCCACAGCGAGCTGGTTGGCGCTTTGTAGACTGTGCCCTGATTAGTAATATACTGAGCTAATTTACTGCTTATAAAGTAGAAAAATGTAACATTATTGTTAGCCCCCCAACGTCCAAAGGGATTATGTTCAGAACACAATCCCGACAGTTGGATGGATGTTCACTCTCAACTCGTGTGTCTTTTGGTGGGAATATTTAAATCTTTAGCTCCTCCATGTCCACCAGCAGGTCAGTAAAGGGGCCTGCCGGGCATTTGTGCTAAGCGGATTACGTACAGTGTGTAAGGTTTATTTCACCGAAGGCAACCAGAACGTAGTTTGACATGAGCAATGAGCCTTGACCAAAGCAGTACAGTTAAACAAAACAAGCTGAACGACGTTGAAATGTCAAATGATCATTTTAGAGATTCATCACTATGCCCTTTGCTCCGCATGCAGTCATTTGGTCAATTAAAAAAAATCATTAATCCTGCCGTAGTAGCCATTTGGAAATATTGTACAAAAAAAGAACGTTATTCAACATTGAGATTGGAAATAATATTACACTATATTCAGATATTTCTTACAGTTCTGTTAAGAAGCGATAAAGGATTCACTTCCCAAGCTGCGTTTTGATAAATTCCAATGACTTTATAGCTTTATGTTGCATACTAACTCCAGCTCATGAGTGAAAATTGTGTCTGTGGGAGGATGGTAAAATTCACTGTCAACTATTTTAAATTTAGTTGTTCCAGCCTTAAACATTAGGGTTGTTCTCGCCTTGAAATACTTTAGACAGAAATTATCCGATTTTTGTTCCTACCTTCACGGGTTTGAAGACCTGAATTTAGCAGCCTGAAGTTGAGACGAGATGTGTGGCAGGTGGTCAATAATATTTTGGAGGAACATAATAAGATATAGACTGCAGCTATATGTGCCTGTACTGTAAAAAAGCATCTCAAGATATGAGACGGTAATAGATTCCCTCTGACTTCACCTCCAGTTGAGGCCAGGCGCTTCGTTTATTCCGTAATACACTGAATAAAATATAAAGTGCTACTTATGTGTGCAGTTGAAGCTCAAATAAAGGCATGCTTTCTTTCTGATGTTCTCCACTGTTTCCCTTAAAGCACGTAAGAAATAACTACCGGTCATCCAATAGCTGGGCAAAATATTGATGATATTTCAACATTGTGACATGAGAGTTGATTTTGTGGTTTTAAAGGCTGCATTACACTCCAGTGATGTTACTGTTAGAACATACCAGACCGTTCTTATTCACTTTTTATCAACTTTGTCAATGCATCACTTACTTACTTACGTTACTGCTAAATATTAAAAAGAACACAAGTTTATATCGTTTTGTGAAAGAAATGTTCAACCCATTTCTTTGCAATTTTGATATTGAGGTGTTTTGTCCAAAACATCATATTCGATTTCCTCCATCACTGACCTGAAATAAAATCTATGCCCTTGATAGTGCGATAATAGAGTGCAGCGACTACAGATAAGCCAACTAGCGGCTCTGCCCTTCTCAACCCCTTTTGACATTTCAAAAATGCCATCTCCTATCATCCCTTGGCTTAAATCATGTCCCACCACTATGAAGACACTGCCGTCCTGTAATCTCTGCAGGACAGTTGTCTTACCAAAGGGAAGAATTGTATCAGGACAGATTGTTTACATATGTTTGCATGTGGAATACACAGCTATTATGTATTGTATTACCTAAAAGTGAAATTATATCAAACTGTTCAGCAAGTGAGATGTATCAGGTATCCAAAAATTATTGAAAAAAATGGAAATTAAGTATCCACAAAGCATCACAGATTCATAAGCAATATAGAAATAGGTGTTGTCGTCTGTTGAGACCGACGCCATCAGGCTGCTGCTCCTGCCTTCGCCCACAATAGTTTAGTGAGTCAGTGTGTGTGCGGCTGATGGCCTCAAGTAGAAATTCAGTCCGCACAATATCAGAAACTCATCGACCTTCTGTTGAGTTATACGGGTAATACCCATATCCCATGCCTCAATTATACCAAGAAGGCTTTTGGCCTTTTTTCTATACTTGCTCATGGAAATCCTTCCCCTTGTGACCTAGGTGGATTTAATACTATTCAATCAACCAGGGATCACAGCTTTAACCTGGCCCTGGCAGGCAATATCACCCGTTCCCTGGTGCATGGTTGCTTCAAAGTGCTAGTATTTACATATTCACTGAGTAAGACATCCTCTTTAGGATGAACCGTTCTGGCCTTTGGGCTTTAAACCTGCAGTTAGGGCAAAGAAACCAAACACAGGCCAAACATTTTCCCTATTTCAAACTGCAATGGACAATATGGACTATATGGGTTCTATAATTAGAGAATCTGAGTAAAGGTTTAAGTGCAATAATTGAATGTAAGTCTTTCATGGTTATTTCCTTTGGGATTTGCTTAGAGGGTACAATGTTTTTAGTTTGACAAGAAGCAGAGGCAACGTGAGCTTGGCTTCTGGTGCAATTAAATGGGCGACCTGGTGTTGAGGTCCAAATTATAACAAGAACAGGGCAGTGTGGCTAAATTACTCACCAAGCCAGACAAACATCAATTGATGGTATTTATTTCAAAGTTTGTGCAAAGGGTATGAGAAGTGATTAATCATTAGGCATATGGTGAGACTTGATTCACATGTTGAAACAGGTCAACGGTGGGTGTCAAATGCACTGTTTGTGCGGGGGAGATTACGCCAGGAATCAGGAATCAGGAAACGTTTATTTCCAAAATATGTCAAAATTTGACTTGGTGGTTGGTGCATAACAGCAGACAGTACGACAATGGACAACAGACAACGTACTGTGGATTCCCAAAACTGGTGCCCAGTGTAAAGAAATTGATAAGAGCGGTGTGACTGATAATGTAGTGCAGTCTTTATATGTACTGAAATAGGCTAAAATGTCAGGTGATACATATATATACATATATATATATATATATATATATATATGTATATATAAAGTTTCTTCTGAATCTTCTGAATTTGTAAGACCACAAAACGTTCCAGCTAATTGGGCCAGTTCTTTCTGGTAAATGATGAAACTAGGGGGCAACTATTTTCTTTAAAATGATCAAACATGTAACCTGTCCTCATTCCCACTTCATCAAACACAGAGGCTTTGTCAAGTCTGAAATCGATGCACGACGCACCCTCGAGGGTCTGTACGGGACACTCCTTACTTCCAGCTGATTCCAACATAAACCCATTGGCGGCGATCACAGAAAAAAGTCTTGTGTATGGATGGATCACAGGAAATACTTAATTATTTCACAGTTTGCATAAGTCCAAGGATGCATTCAAATCCCTCCCCCCCAAAAAAAATACACCACATGAGGATTTTAAGTCTTGACCATGGGCAGATTTGAGGACAATAATTTTTCAGAGCTTTCTGTCTGTTTTCTGCTCTACTGCTTCATGAGACACTCTGATGGCAACAGGCTGGTGGAATGAGTGTGTCGGGATGTCAGTTCACATCCACGTCCGCCACCTATAGCCCTCACTATCTCTGCCCGGGCAGGTATGTGAGCGAGAGGTTGGCATGTTCTCTTTCTGTCTCTTCCTTTTCCTGAAGACAGCGGAAGAACTTTTCTACAGCTTGGCTTCCAGATGTAAGTCAAGCCAGCACCTGCCTTTTGGCAGCAAATCACCTTATCCACTCAGGCTTAATGAAACCACCTTTTCCTAAAACAACACATGGAGTGAGTATCTTCTTTTGTGAGCAGTGTTTTGGAGATGCTGTTTATTTTATTGTATAGTTTTTTAAACCCTTTATTACTATTACGTGTGAAAACCAGGCAGATTTGCAGAGATATCGATAGTTCGCAACTAATCATCTTTTTTTGTGTATCTTCCAGGTCGGAGCCAAGTTGCGTCTAAAGTTTTCCAGTAAATGTGGAGTTTACTTTTTTCTATAGAGAGGCTGTAAGCTGTATTTTCCGGTCTCTTTAAATAATTTCCACGGGTTAAGTAGAGGTATATAAGAAATGAAAACCAGTGTGAAGGTAACAATTAGCAATCAAAACATGGCAACCAGTGGAGGACGTGACACATTCAACAACCACTCACCAGTCTCTCGTCTGTGCATAGAAAACATTCAGTGCCACTTCAACAACCATCAATTAATGTGGTGTGAACATTTATGTCATGTAAAGGGAAGAAAAATAACAGAAAAGAGGTTTGTGAAAGGATGTCTGGATTGTTTAGCTCCTGTGAGAAACAGGCAGTGTGAGACACTCTGAGAACTGGAGCTGCACTGCCTCCTAACGCACGAGTACAACAGCACACACCAGAGACCTACCGATGCCGATTACTACACAGACACATCAGGGCATGAATGTGACACACTTGGCAAGTAAGTATAAAATCGGTGAAGGAGAAGCACGTTGTTCTTAACCCAATATTGATTTGAACTCGAAAAGCTCCTGGGCACAACTCTACATATCCTGAGAATTTGATGTTTTGTATCCAGTTTTAGATTCAATTCAATTCATTTTTTAAAATTTAAACTCTTTTTCCCATTATTATCTTTGATTTTTGCATTGGTACACAATTTGCATTTCTGATGTTCTGTAGACGTAACAATTAATCCTTAAAAAGTGATTTAATTGATTACCGATTGATAACATTGGTTTAAGTTGAACTTGTTAACTTTCTTTTTACATGATTTTTTTAATAAAACCCCCAAAATAGTCTAGCTGATTCACAAGTGTCACAGCCGCCCAGGTGACACAGCTGGCAGGAACTCAGTCAGTCACACTGCAAAACCACCTCATTCCCAGTTCTCTCTGTTACCTTATTAGTGCTGCCTCGCTGCCTCATGCACGCTCAATCAGACAATATGTCACCTATCTGTGTCATTATGTCCCAATTTCTGTGACGCCAACGGTTGACCTCTTGCTGTAGTCTATATTCCTGTTTCATCTAGATTGCTGGAGACGGAGCGGTAACATCTCAGGCAGGGTCGACTGATTCCAGGGTCACTGATTACCTAATTGTTGCTCATTAACGCCAAAGCCCCAGCGACCTCTTGTTAACACTCTTCCTTATCGGGGGGGGCCAAAGGGTGAATCCGATCAGACTGCACACACTGTGTATTTGGGCTTTAGATGTGACATTCAAGCCCCTGCTGATGCCCCATGATTATGTGATCGGCTTCACGCACAAGTGGCGCTTTTGTGTATTTATTTGTGATGAACTCGCTTTGCAGTGTGGTCACAGGTGCCGTTTTTCATTTTGGTCACATTTTCATTATTGTGCATAACTGCATTAAATCATAATCCTTGGAATGATGCACCTTCATCAACTCCGCATTGTAGAGTTGTCATCATTTCTAGACAAAGTTATTTTAAGTTCTTTATTGAATTCAAAAGGTTCAGGGGCGGATGTTGTGTTTACCTGCAGATGAGCAGAGTTCGTACTTCTCTGTCGTGGTGTTGATAACCGTGCTTCCCTGTACTATTAAGTTATCTCTCTCAAATGAAAATAGATGACGGACTTGGCTTATCTATATACCTAAAACTAAAACAGCACTCTGCGAGCAGAGAGCACTGCCATTTCAGTCATGTTCCAACAGATAACAACAAAGTTCTTTGTACGTACTGGTTTATCCTAATATACATGCCATATACCGCATTTACTTACTTACTACTAATGAATACTAACCAAAGTACTATGATTTGCAGCATAGATGTACTTGTATGATCATGTGTGACAGATTCAAACGGAACGTACGAAAGCAGTGGAAAGCCTTTAAAAGGCTCGCTTTGCTCCTCGTATTCAGTCCACACATACGGTGAGCACCTGGAGATTGTTTTCGCGACACATACAAAGCTTCAGGGAAACAATATCTATTCATCTACTATCACAGGGTTTAAAGTGTAAAAAAAAGCTTTTTGTTAATGAGTCCATCACAATATCTGACGAAGAACCAAGTTATGATGCTCTTATTGTTAGTATTGTTATGTGTCTCTCTATTGTGTGAGCATAGCTGTACTGCTTTTCATGCGTTCCTGTCGAGGTTACCACACCTGCTATTACCAGACAGTCTCCCATCCAAGTACTGTGTGCATCTCTTCTACCAGATCTTCAGACATCCAGGAGCCTTGAAATCGGATTGAGTATATTTTCTTTAACAAAGCTGGTCTGGTAAACTTGTTGTTGCTTCTGCTGTTTTTAAGTGAAACTTGACTCTCAAGACACACCTCTTTAGACTCTACCTTGACTAAAACACTAGCAAACCGTAGCACTAACAAATGGTAGCACTTAAATAGTACTTATAATGGCACTTTTCTATAACATGTTTTAAAAACTGCTTATTTGATGAAAATTGTACTTTCTTGTTACTTGTTCTTCTGAGTTTGTATCTCTATGTGTATAAAAGCGTCAGCTAAATGACATGTAATGTAATGTAAAGTACTGACCAGGTCTGATCAGGAGATCAGGAGAGATCAGGTATGTCCAAGGTGGCCATAAGGGGAGACACAGTTTACCAAAAGGCATCTTAAAGTACCTTTATCACTGCGATCTGCTTCCCTGTAATCGGCAGACAAGAAATACCCTCCTGCAAGATTATAGTCGCACCAACGGGTAATATCGAGCTTAAAATCTGGGTCGCCTCTGTTACACCACTGTGAGACCCATTCACTTTCTGGCATCACTCACTGCATTCTCCCTCTGCTGATTACTTCTCTAAACTGCAGAGGTTGCTGTCATGTTCAGAAAAATAAGCAGTCGTGTTTTGGAAATACTGTGTGGAAAACCCAAAGAGAGATTCAATGTTCTGTTTCAATAGACACTTTTGAACTGAAATAAAACCACAATGATAAAATCCCAATTTGAGGATTTGGAAGAGTTCCACTGCCAATTACTTCAATAAGCTTATAGTTATCATGTGACTAGGCCGAAGCGTAAGATGCCAGGTCGTTTCAACTAACACAGACGCATTAAATTAATATGTGTCTGGATGAATATCTCAGCTGAGACGGTTGTCTGGTTAGATTGCTTCACATCGATCATGCAGGAATTCACAGTGTTTAAATATCCAGCGGGGCAGAGAATAAAAGATGAGAATATCATTTCATGAGACTTCAGAAGAAAGCACCGGTGAGAAGAAAAAGATCTTTCTTAGTAACAAAATAGCCATTACAAGAACTATATTTTTTGCCTTGAGATTTTGTGAAGACAAAAGTTTGTGTTTCTGTTAATATTTCATTTAGTGCCTTTGTTGGGTCTGGTCTTGAAGTTGTCCAGGTTGTTTGATAAAAAAAAAAGACCAGCAACTAAGGATTTTTAGCTGTACCTTGAGGTCTGCGCTAACTAGGAAATGTTCGCATGAAATTAAGAATAGAAAAAAGGGTGAATACATTTCTAACAGCATGTTAGCATACTCAAATTAGCATTAACTTAAAGCACTATTGTTCCTACAGTCTGTGAGCATGACTCTAGACTCTTCATTGTGTTACTTTTCTTATTTATTTGCCTTGCAGACCAAACGTATATGCCTGCCCGGCCCATCCGTCGTTGCTTGGTTAAAGTGAAAGAATGAGCCTTTTTCCTCGTCTTCCTGAGGCTGCAGTCCAACGCCGTGCCGAGCTGTCGTTTCGCTGTGCTCGATACTTTCTACAGACCGGCTTATATGTGTGGTGTGGTTTGTGTTAATCCCTCCTGTAAGAGAGCTTATGATTTTGTGTGAATCCATTTGAAGACGTTTGTGAGGTTCAAATAGTATTTAGTCACTTGTTTTTGCTGCTGCTGTTGGCATTCAAGGTAATTTGGTTGTAAAATGGAGAGGGATATGAACCGCAGGAGTTTGATAACTTCTTGAGGTATTCAATAATTTTGCACTTTTGTTAAATATGTTCCAGCAAATCAGTGAATGTGTTGATAATTTTATGATATGTTATCACACTGCGAGGTGCAAGAAAGACAAATCATAAGGAGATGAAAGGATTACATGGAAAAAAGCTGATAATTGAAATACATTTTTGTAAAAACCTTCCTACACACGCCCATTTGACAGCATATCAATTCAGTTTATTGGAAAATAAATATCGTGCAATGTGAATGGATTCACTCTGATGAATGTGATGTTTTTCTGAAGATGCTGACAGAATAAGTGAAATATTAAACATGGAAGTAGATGATTGCTGTGAATCTCTGTGAAGTAAAAACGACGTGACGTGATATATCTCATCCGCTGCTACTTTATTATACGGACCAAAAACACCTCTGAATAAAAAAGGGATGTTGAAGTTAAATCCCATTAATCAGACATAGTTAAATAATCATAATATAATAATAATAATAATATGTGAAGGAAGGGACCACTTTTTTTCTCGGGGTGATGTGTATGACAAGTAATATGTTATATGAACAAAATTACAATCTAACTTTTCCATCCATAGGCCTCCTTTAAGTAACAAAAGTGAAAATGTGAGCTTTCAACCAAGTATTTAATGGATTATTGTGCCTCCTTCCTCCATGAGAGCTGTCTTATCAGACTGTGTTTGCTTTTAACACTGCTGAAGTCAGACAACAAGTCATGGAAAGTGGTTATTTGCGGGTGTAACACATTCTTCTCCCACCGGAATGATCTCATAATAACTACTTGTGTAACATTTGGCACACCAGTATTCTCCATGAGAGTTTTTGTGGACTCTTCATGCGCATCGACACAATTCAGTGGCTTTGGACTCACAGTATAATGGGTTTTTTTTGGTAGTTTTCTAAAGAATATTTTTCATCTGACAATAATCGATGAATCAAATTCACCGACAAAAACAAACAAACATGAAACCGGGTCAATGCAGGCTGTGAGGACTGTAATTGGCCTGTTCAATCATTTACTTTCCTTTTGACCCATGAAATAATGATTAGACGGACTACCTGCATACCCATATTCTGCTTTCCATCCGTTGCTCATCACAGGAGGCCAACACGAGCTGCCACAGCTGTGAGTAGCAACGATAGCCATGTTCCTGTCAATATCCATCATGATGACTCAAGGGGAAGGGCTTCGGAAAGAGGCCTGATGGGACAAGCTGTCCGAGCAGCAGTCTGTGTGACCTGGAGACTGAAGCTAAATTTTTTAGATCAGATGATTTTAACGGTCTAACAAAGTCTTGCTAATTACTCAAGATCACCACCCCTGCCTGGTAGGGTTGATTGGATTGAGTCCTTTGAATAGCATGAATATTGCAATAAATCATAAGGGCAAAATCCCATGTTTTATATGTTTTATAGCATAACTTTCAAGTGGTCAAAGTCTCACGGAAAAGTTGCATTCAAATATCAAAGAAGCCCAGAAGAGGTTATACTTAGCTTCCTCACAGCTTCCTCCCCCGGGTCATGACCTGGTCTGACTCCTTGTCTCCTCTTTCCCCAAAGCCCGCCTTCATTTTCTGCATCACCTTCAGTAGGTAAAGTCAGCTTCACTGTGATTCGCAGAGAGCCCGTTAAGGTGTTTTACATTCAACGTGACTCATTCCTCTGTACCTGGGGGATGCCTGCAGGACATTCATGCTGCAACTCTCAAACAGGAAACACATTTAGAAGCTTGCAGAGTTCTCACAGAGTTTTGGCTGCACTGCAAGAAACAGGTTGATGAAGATCAAAAAGGAGGCAGAAGAGATGCCTGGAGTGACTCTGAATCATTTTTCTGAAGGTAAGGGTCATGAAGCCTCATCAAAATTCGACTTGATGATCTGTAGTGTTTGTTATTTGCTTTGTGCTTGGAGCATACGATGGACAAGAGTTGTGGCTTGTTTACACCCGTATCAGTATATTTAATAATTAGGTTGTCATTGTGGACCGGTTTATGATCTATTACTCAGAATTCTAAAATCGTATAAATGTATTCATTATTAGTGCTAAGATTCCTTACACCGAAATGCTCTTATTGTCAAATTAAACGTGATACACGTGAAATAATGACCCTGTCATCTGGAATGTGTATTGCGCTGTATGCATTTTTCATTATGCTTGTTTGGAATAATATACAGCGAACACGTTCAATAGTAGACGGGCCGACCTTGATGGATGAAGGTCACAGTGCGAATTCAATGAGCAGCTGATTGATTTAAATACATTGAAGAGAAACACCATAGTAAAGTGTTTATAATGGACTTAATGTCTACCTGTTGCATCACTTCTATGTTGTATATTCCATTTTTTTTACAGACACTTATTTGATTTCAGATGCAACTGGTATACTGCATACAGTGAGTCATGTAAAACTGCCAGATCATATCCATATCCCCACAGGTATTGATTGAGACTAAAAAGGAATATCAATATTTTGAGGTTGCATGACATTATTTATTTGAGAGGGACTAAACCCTGTAAAAAGTTATCGTAGTTGACGGCTCTTCGGTGTAAACAATTTACACCGGCACATATTTAATGTTTGACTGCTAAACGGATCTCTGTAAGCTTTGCGGCTCACTCTGTAACACATTAATAGCTTCCCCGTCAGTAAAAACAACAGATTCATTCAGTAGCTCTTCCATGGCGGCCAAGTCTGAGTCATCACCCGCTAAAGAGCCTTTCTGCACATCCTAATTAAATATTCAATCCGCCTTTTTTTTCTTATCCAATACTGTTAATCTACCGCGTGTGTTTGATGTTTTGAGCTTATCTATGATGCCCCTCACCTGTTATATCAGTGTTTCCCTCAGTTCTGGCCCTCAGGTGCACTTGGAGATGGTCTAATGTTTCATAGTGGTGTAAGGCAACGAACCACTCGACCACAGCACATTAGTCAGGTTACTTCATTGCTTTACTGGCCTCTTTGTTTGTTATGCCATGGCCACTGTTTGACTTAATGGTAACGGCAAAGAGGAAAGTCCATTAAACACACTGAATGTCAAGTTATATTTGAAAGAATAAGTGGTGACAAAGGTCCAAAATCTGATATTTTGATCCAATGGTTTAAATATTTGTGTGTAGTTAAAATAAATACCACCGTTCAGGCTTTTTTTTGCTAAAAGCAGTATTTTCTTATTCCAACTGGTCACATATAGTAGAGGTTTTGTTTGACCCATTGGGCAGGCAAAGCAAGTTAATTTGTAAAGAACATTTCCACAAGCAGGTAACTCAAAGTGCTTAAAATCATAAAACTTGGGGTAGTCCAAAGGTTACAAGTCACAGATACAAACTCACCTGAGTCAGATTGCGTTTGGTGCCTTGCAGACTGTGCTGCCATCTCAAGGCGATGCAGAGTCATTCCTGCCGGTCCATTGTCCCAATTGTCTTATGCCTAAAATCACCATTTCATTATATCGGGTGACCTGGATTATGCTTTTAATATGTCCTCCCCCCTGGTCATTTTGTTTCCTTCCAGATGAAGGTAATGAAAATATAGATCATAATAACAAAAACTTGAGCGTTACATATAAGGATAATAATAATTATATTTAGTCCTTAACGTGCCATGAATTGCACATAGCTCATATGACATTTGACAAATTCATCATTCTTTAGTATGTGTAAATTGATTATTATTATATGAAATATTTTTAGGAGAAATGCTCTATTCCTGCTTGCTATCACACCACTAATGACAGAAGACAAAAAATGAGTCATTTCATGCGTTTTCAAACCAGTTTTTCCGGTCAGACGGTGAGTTTATAGTTTAACATTTGGAGGTGGAGTGTCTCACCAGCTCAGTTTGTGGCTGTTATTGTATCTGGATTTAGATACTTTATAGTTGATATTTGACAAAGGTTTGGTAGCAGATTTGCCTCCTCGCTTTCTCACCCTAAAAAGGATTCAATTTGAATTTGCGTTGAAAGGTACTCAGCAAAGTTTTGAGATTAATGTTTATTTAGTTGGTTTCTGGCTTTCTTAGTTTCTTGACATGACACACTCTTCAGGCGGTTTCATGCAGTTCTGAAGATTGACATTAGGTGGCAGTAACACACCATCAGTATCAGAGAATAGCTCACATAGGCAAGAAAGAAGCAACCTGCGGGAAGGAACTTATTAAACATTATAGGTTTCAGATTACTTTCATAAGGAAATAATGTACATGTTTACTAGGCCCAAAAGACAAATGTGATGCACTATATTTGGGTAAGAAACTTTGAAACTGAGCTTTTTTAAAGTGTTTGATTATTAAAACATAGGTCACATTGGTAAATTGTCATTAATTCCATTATTAGCAGCACTTTGTGTACAATGTGACTGTTTCCAACCATGATGGCCTCAGGAAAAAGATTTATATTTACTAAAAGATTTCAGATGAAATTGAACGCTTATTATCTTTATCTTCGGACCCCCAAAGTAATCCAAACAGAAAGGAACTAAATGTCAATGAAAAATCATATAAATTTTAAATAATTTTACTTTTAAACCGACTCAGTAGGATATTCAATTTAACCAGTTGCATACATAGACGAGAACATTTGTTTGGTAGTTTAAGCAGAATGTGTTGTGTTTCACAAATGCACTGAAAGTGTGTGTGTACAAACATACGAGTTAGATGTACGGCAAACAAAAGATAGTAAAATCAGGAGAACAAAGGCCAGAAATCTGCAATACCGAAACAGAACACAAAACTATTAATTCATTAAATTCCATTTCATGGGCACAAGGACCCAGCTAAAAAAGACACGCCCTTCGCCCTCCTCTGCGTCCCTGCCCTCCCACTTCCTGCTTCAAACCCATGTGCTGCCACCGGGGAGGCATGTGTGTCTGTGTTATAGAAAGATACTGAGGGGATTCCGGGTCAGTTCAGGGTACGTAGGAGCAGAGAGAAGGATGATGATGGGTTGACATTTGGAAAGCATCTCACCTTTAAAACCTGGGGGAACATGGAAGACAAAAAGGTCCTCCATTTTGTGCCATCTGGTAAGTTTTACCGGGGTGGAGCGGGTTGAGAAGTTCTTTTCATGTTGCAACCTGATACAACTGTGTCAAACGTGTGCAGGAACCGTCTCCAGTGTGAGGAAACAGCGTCATGTGAATCGTATGCCATGTGCAGTGGAGGCTTTCATCTACAAATGACCCTTTCATAACCCTTCCATTCTTTCCTATTTGCCCGCTTCTATGGGTGCTATTTCTGTTGCTTGTGTATTTATACTCTTGATACTTGATATTACCACCAGATAGTACGAGCAAGTTGCTGTCACAACCAGGACAGTCTAAAGGAAATGGGCCAATATTTACAGTGCGGCAATAAATGGCCCGTTTATCTGTTATTGGAGGTAGCAGCAGTCCTGCCAATACTGTTTTAACCCTGCAACACCACACAGAGGAAAGGGAATCCTTCCAGAAATGTACTTCAATTGATTTTCAAACCACTTATTTGGTTATGTCATCACTTGTTACGTAGAATATACAACATGATGCTTCCACAGTTGGTTTGTTTGCATTTACGGAGCTACACATGCAGTGGAAAATGGCACATATTCAAAAGAAAACGTGCTGTTCTGATGAACACGTTTTTTCCTGAAAACATTTGTGAATCCAGCTTCCTCAACGTGAGACCGTGAGAGCAGGACAGGTTTGGACTTGATTGGACGAAACCAGCGATTACCAAAAGTAATATCAGGCTTTTTCCCCCTATTTCATATAGAACAAGGAATTACAAAGTTAATTGTCAGATCATTACATGATGAGAGTTTAGTAGCAGACATACAACAAGTCTAATATATTTTAAGCTCCAACCAAAGGGTTAAAAAGTACAATTTGTATTTTCTCAGGTCAAGGATTAAGAAGATTATCTGGCAGAAAAATGTCTAATATTCTAATCTGGCCTTCCCACTCGTATTGAAGACATTCTCTGGCCAAAGCTGATGATAATGTGATGCAACTGGGATCGCTACTATAATCTTCAGGCATGAGTTTCAGGTTTTTTTTGTCATCCACTCTTGACTTTTCGACTGACAACACTTTGGAGTATTAAAGCCATACGTGAGAAATAAACCCTGATGTGTACTTTGGTTCATGAAGTACAGTTTAGTGTTTGTCCAGCGGTTGTTTTCATTGTGCTGGTGGACCGAACATTAAGTTGTCTTTATCAATGGCCGCGGAGGCGTTTAAGTGGAATGAACTGAAGTTCCTCCAAGCTGTTTTTTTGCTTTATATCAATATGAATGTGTACACTGGGACTCACTGAGTACACACTGTTCACTGAATGGATGTCTGCACCAACTGTGCCCAAATTATGTTTCACTACTTTCATGAAACTGACAAGCAAACCTTTTTTTTAATATGAAATAAAGAGGTCAAATCGCCAGCGAGCCTTTTCACTTGAGAACGGGCGAGTCCGGTCGGCCTCGATGGTTTGGCGCCTCTCGTTTCAAAGAACCAACGAGGACGGTTCGGTTGTCTGTCCCTCAAGGTCTACCTCTAGACAGCAAGTCGGCACGGATTAATAGGAGACACCCAACGCAGCTCCGTCCGTCCACTGAGATGGGGAAATCAAATCAGCCACGGTGGTTTGGTTTGTCGGAGTGAAACAATACCAAACAAAAACAAGGTCAAAACATGGAATAAATAAATCACGGAGATACGGCAGAGGGTAAAACATTTCAATGGTTGAAATTGTTTACATTGTAAGGTCAAAAGGTCTTCTGTACAGACTGAAGATGATTTGATGTCTTACGGCTAGATGTCTTACGGCGGAGTATAGAACGTACAAACATGGCGGCCATCTTTGTCTGGTCAGCTCGCTCACCCATAACATTGTGTTATTAGTGGTACATGTACTTTACATATTAATAACTTCAGCTTAATAATAGCTCAATTTTCAACATATTTGTTCAGAGATGTATTTATGACACTGCATACTTATGAATAATGTTCTGTTTAAAGCATGCAGTGTCAATACATTTCTGTGCAGGGTGGGGATAATTATTCATAGTATGTATGCAGTGCCAAACAAAGCAAACCGTTCAGATGTAACGAATTACATTTACTCACGTTACTGTAATTGAGTAGTATTTTTGTGTACTTCTACTTTTTAAAGTATTTTTTTTAATCTGTAATTTTACTTTTACTTAAGTATTTTTTGTTTGAAGTATTGTACTTCGCTACATTTTAAATCATATCCGTTACTGAGTAAAAAAAAATGGAAAGGAAAAAAAAAATTGTCAGTGCACTGATTGATTGATGAGCGGGAGAACGAACGCGCTAAACAAGAATGATGGAGACGGACAAAACAGACGCAAACCCAGCTGAAATCGAATGAAAATACGAAGCGTAGCCGCTAAACCGGAAGTACGTAGATTTTCACAGTAAGAATCGACGCAATCGTCTGTAATGACAGCGGTTACCAAGGTAACAATAGGAGTTCATTAATTGACTCAAATAAATAATCCTGGTCTGACGGGGTGTGTTAGCAGCAGTAGTTGACTACACTCGCTGCTCTTGGCTCTGATATTTATTGTTCACGTATTGTTTTGCTTCAGTGACCAGAGCAGAGACTTTTTACTTTTACTTGAATACATTTTTAGACTGGTAACTTTACTTGTACTTCAGTAAAATTTTAATTTTAATTTTAAGTAACAGTACTTTCACTTGAGTACAAAATGTTGTTACTCTTTCCACCTCTGAAACCGTTTAAACATCAGTTGAAAATTGAGCAAGTTATGTTATATATAGTTGAGAGAGGTGAGAGTTTCACCCCCCCCCCCCCCCCCCCCCACACACACACACACACACTCCTCCCGTTGTCTGGAGAAGGCCTGGGAATGTTCTGTCTAATCTGCTCCGAGATATGGCCTTGCTCAGGAGCCCCTCGGAGCCAATCCCAGCCACGGCGGCGTCTCAGACACATGACCGCTGAACGCAAACATCACACGCAGCTGGAGCTTTAGTTGTAACCGATGATGGAGGAGTCTTTATTTCGGTTTCTCAGCGGGTGCCGTCGTTTCCCGATCCTCTTCAACGTCCCCTTTTATCTGCATAATTAATACAGTGCATCATGCTTTTAATAAAAGGTCAGATTGTGCATCACGCTGCCAGTCGTGACTCAACAGGATTATATATTTCGGTGTGTGTTGTGGGAGAGGCTCATAAGGTGGGGGCCCGCTGGTGAAAGCAGATTTGTTTTTGTAGCTCGTGAAGTGAGAGCTGTAGCTCACAGTGCGAACACCACAGGGTCAGTGGACATGGAGTCCTGTTTCACACGGTTTTATCACCGTGTTTGGGACAGTCTGTTTCTGCGAAAATAATTGGTCTGCAACAAAGGGATGTCAGTGCTTTGAAACATTGAAGGTGTTATGGTGACGGCGTGCCTTGGTTTGTTGAAGAGGCGATCGTGACCCCTCAATGTTGTGGGTTTGATTGAGGTCAACACTTCTCACGGCATACAATACTAAAAAACATTGAGTCCGTGTCCATAGAAATGTCTATTGATTTTATCTCATTAATAACACAAAGTGATTACATTTTCTGTAAATTAAATTTGCCTCCATTAAGGTTAAATACTAGAGGACAAAACGTGTCCTCCATGGTGACTGCAGCCCTGTTGTCACATTGTATAAAGACAGGTGTAAAATTGATTTAGATTCTGAGGGGATAATGAATCTGCATTATACATTTCCATAATAAACATTGTAATAGGAAATGCCGTGTAATAAAAACTGAGAAGTAAGAGTGAAGTCAATATTTGTCTTTTTTCCAACAGAGGCTCAATCCACCGGGACGTCCAAGAATGGATACCTGTTCCAAGAGATGGGTGTGTAGCTGCAGTAATAAATGTTATGCACTTTGATTGATTTTCTCAGCATATGTCCGGTTCTTTCATTCGCGGCATATCATTATCACACAGCAAAGAGGAAGTAATTGAGTTAATTTTCCTTCCGGATACAAAGCAGGAAACTGTACTTATTCACATGCAAATGTATTAAAAAGGCTATTTATGCTAATGCCAATACTGCTCACCGATGAGCCATTTCGCAAGCTGGCGAGCACAGCCGCTGGTGTGTTTTAAAGGTTAATTAATGGGTATTTAATGAGGCGGATGATCTCAATGATGGGAGGTGGGAAGAACCGTGGCTCAGGGCTCTGCTCATGGAGGGTTAGGGTTAATTCTCTAATTCTGTATGGCTGTTTCTTTCTCCACTCATAAAAGCCCGTGTTCAAGATGCCATATTTGTCTTCCATACAATTAAGGAATTTACGAGGGGCTACTCTTGCTACATGGCTGCGTGTCTGGTTTAAGTTTATTTTTTAGTTTTTTTTATTGGCCCTCTCTCTGTTTCTCTCCCGCTTGTGTGCTTGCAAACAGATGGCAGGGGGGTGGAAGAGCAACATAAATGGTCCCTTAGTGGCGACGTTACTAATGGGGCTCTGCTGCTAATTTAACCCTGTTTTCAACAAACAGTTCCATCTCACTGTTGGGTTCATCTATGAAATGACCTTCATTATTACTAAATTGAATTTACTTGGCTGTACTCTGCTGTGACCACTTATGTTTTATACAACAGAACTGCGGGATGGGGAAAAGGAGGATTGTGGGAAAGATTCACCCGATATTGCCAAGGATCCCATCAATGACAACGAGATCCAGATCAGCGGTTCAGGTTTGTTTGAATAGGGGGAGATGTTTTAGTCTGTGGTGTGATTTGTTCTGAGATTAGAAATCAGGCGGAGAAAATGACTCCATCATTCGACAGTGCAAGTTAATAACTTATCTTGTGACTTAAATCGTCTTTAATAAGAAATAGGAACATGCGTGCAAGCCATGATTACAGTTATAATACTGGAGACAAAAGATCATGGACATGAACTGCCAGCTAGTGCGACCTACTGAACATTAATACCACAGGGACGTTTCAGTTGTTTCCTACAATATCTTTGGATGTAAGAAAAGCAACGGCTGTCCAAATGAGTAAAACTATGAATTTTGCTTTTATTCGCAGATCCTGAATTTCCTGGGTTTGGGCTTTTGAACACAACAAGAAAAGTAAGATTTTGTTTAGATATTTTTAAAGCTAAAATCCTCAAATGTCAGCTCACCCTTGATGTTCTAGAGTATCTGAGTAAAATCAGCAAAATCAGAAAACGACCCGCTCGGCTGTTTGCACTCTGCCATTGTTACGTCATAAACCAAACTACCTGTGGTCCTCGGCTCACTCTAGTATGTGAAGCCGATGAACTTCCAGGAGGAGGTGCGCGCCCACAAAGACCTGGACAGCTTCCTGGCCCAGGCAAGCATCCTCTTGGATGAGAAAGCCGTCACTCTGGACGAAGTCCTGAGGCGAATGCTGACTCACGTGGTGGAGGACGGCCACGGCAGCTGTGATGCGGACGAGGTCATGACCTCGCTGTTCACGGACGCGGGAGGGAAGGAGTGCAACGGTGGGCAAAACATACGAGCGGCCGTTCGAGATGGAAGCCTCAGAGGATTGTTTGACACCTCAACGTGAAAGCCGTTTTTTCTTTCTCCACTCAGTTAATGGAAATGTTCTCGTTCTCCCACAGTTCACCTCCTGACGGAGACCATTCAGGGCGTGACTGCATCGACCACCGGCATCCACTACCAGCAGTCCTGGCTTTGCATTCTGTGAGTTCTTCTGCAATAATATTCCTTTGAAAGGGTTCCGTGTTGACTTAATTCCTCCGGCCTCGCCGAACGCTGCGAAAAGATACCGAGGGCGTCCAACAAATTGAAAATGTTGTTTTTGTTGTTTTCCGTGGGTAGGGGTCCTAATTTACACCTGCCAATAGGGAATTCTGCACAATTAAATCACCTCTAAACCACTGATCCAAAATGAGTTATTTTCCTTTCAACCCTAGCTGCAATGTGAGGAGCCTGCAGAGACGTCACGTCTGTATCGCCCGCCTGGAGAGGCCTCAGAACTGGGGAGTCAACTGCTGCGAGGCCCGATTCGTCATCCTCATCCTGGCCCCTCCTCGAACGGTCCGAGCCGGTTCTCAGTCCCTCTATTCAAAACGCTCTTTCTCTTTGAGCCATCCCGTGGCAAACCGTTTTGGCAATTACGTCTTTACGTAAAGTGTTGGATTTTCAGTACTAATATCCCTTTTCGTTGCGAAAATGTTTTTCCCAGATTTACGTGATAGTAAACTAAAAATTGTAAGATGTTCTCTCTGGATATTTAATCAGATGATTTATTGATAAGATATATATACCTAATCAGGTGCATTTAGAATTTGGCATTTATTTTGGTTTGCCATTTGGATATACCTGCTATTGTTTTTTAACTTTTAACAACTTAATCCTCATTCTTCGGGTCAAATTTGGCAAAACAACAACCAAATCATAAGAAATTGTCTGGTTTTGGGTTCTGAAACTCAAAAACTGTGTTGGGGCTCTTATTAAGGGTCAAATTAAAAATAAATTCTCTTCCTCCTTTTCAGAAAAGCACCAAAACGGCCATAGAGCTCGGAAGAACGTTTGGCACGATGTTCTCGGACATTTTCTTCAGACAGAAGCTTCTGGAGGCCAAGACCCAGGAAGAGTTCAAACAGGAGCTGGTCTTCCAGCGGCACCAGCTCTCCGTAGTCACAGAGAAGCTGGCCAAGGAGGAAGTAGAGGACTCAGATCCACGGAGAGGGAAAGCGCTTCAGGTGTGAGAAGAAGAGCGAAGCAGGAAATGTGACAAAGACGCCCGGGGGTCATTGGCTTTGTGCCACAATCAGTGCAGACACAAGAATATCCACTGGACAAACATGGGTTAGGGATGCTGTATGAACTTAGATGCCAAGAAAAAACAAATGCGGAATAATACGGAAAAGTAACCCTAACAAAAAGTTGACTCCCCTCCCCCCTCGTTATACAGAAAAGTAGTGGGCCGGATCATCTGGTTATCTCGTTTCCCAACTATCAGCCGGATCGGATCGAGAAGCAGCTGGGCAGCAACCTGAAAAACCTGCCAAGTCGGCCACGGCCCTGGCAGCAGGATGGGTGCAGCTCCATTCAGTGATAAAGTACTTTGAGTCCAGTATTTAAATTTAGACGGAATGTGTGTGCTCAGCAGCAGCAGCAGCAGGAGGCAGGAGGATGAGGAGGAGGAGGGGGGGGGGGGGGGGGGAACCCCAGATACTGCTTAAAGAGAAGGCACCTGGCTGGGTAGTTAAAAAATAAACAACAAGTTGAGGCCTCACCTGATGTTCTGAACGACTTCAACGCTGCGTTTTAAAGTCGTCTGTTTATGCCAAACCAGCCTATGAAACAGAAAAACAACACTCAGGTGTGCCGCTATCCTCGTCTTCCCACGGCTTCAAATGTGTCTCAAATGTATCACGCCGATTCATAAGACACATTTGATGAAAACAGATGTATGAAATGAAAAACAGAGGTATTGTTCGGCGCGTGTGGTTTCTTCCTGTGGCGCTGTCGGGAGTTTGGAAATGTATTCAATGTTCAACGCACACACAAAAAAAAAAAACACGATTTACATGCAAGTGCAAATTATTCTTCAGCAGTGGGGAAAAGTTTTCCAATCCTTACCGAAGTAAAAGTACTAATATCAGAAGAGTGTGCGAAATGTTACAATGGACTTAAAGTATTAAAAGTGTAGGTTCTCACTGTTTGAAAACGTCCCCTGTGACCGTTTATATACTATTATATCACATACCCATATAGATACATGTATAATTTAATGGATCAACATTTTGTGAAGGCAATCAAAATAGTTAATGAATCGGTAAATCAACTGATCATTTCGTTTCACTATAGCTATTCTCTTATGGTACCTGCTTTGCAGCACCTGGTATATTTCTACTGCTTCACTCTGTCTTTTTCTCCACAGTTTAAGGATTTCTTTCGGTTCAGTAAAGGTGTTTATGACGACCTCCGCCGCAGACTCCCCCTCTACCCATCAGACTTCACGGACGGTATTAACATGTTCTTGCAACATCTCCTCCTAGACGGGAACATATCTAAATTAAAATTGCTCCATCAAATGAGGTGTTTGACAGCCTCACGTTTCGTCTGTAACGCCTGTAATAATTCTTCCAGGTATGAGTGGGAAGGACCGCTGTCTGCTGAAGTACACCACCACAGCCATCTTCCTCTACATCGCTATTCTGCTGCCTGCCATCGCATTCGGTTCACTGAATGACGAAAGCACAAGAGGGGAGATAGGTGCGGCCTCCCGTCAAACGTCCTGAGAAACTTTTTATGCTTCACATTTTACAGCTGGGTGTTGTTGTCTTGACAGATGTTCAGAAGACCATCGTTGGCCAGTGCATTGGAGGAGTGATCTACTCTTTGTTTGCCGGCTCACCGCTCGTCATTCCACTGACCACTGCGCCGCTGGCCATCTTCATAAGCGGTGCGTGTCGCGTCCTGCCATATCAACAGGCGCGCTGTGTGGTAATAGTATAATTCAATGAAGTTGTCTTTTTTTTCTCAGTCATCAGGGGAATCTGCGACGACTACAAGCTGGACTTTGAGGCTTTCTACGCCTGCATCGGTTTGTGGAACAGTCTGTTCCTCATCCTCGGAGGCTTGTTCAATGTCAGCCTGTTCATGAAGCTCTTCAAACGGTGAGGACACAGCGGCGCATTCGTTACCATACTTGTAGCCTGCTCGTAACCAGCCGCGTGGCCATGCACTGAGGAAAGGTCACTGATCCGTGACCTGCGGATTACAGACATTATTATGATTGGAGTCAAATCTGCACTCTTGCTATCTGCGCCGACATTTCGCCTTGGATGGATTGTTGTGACTTTGGACATTCTGTTATCTCGCAGCTCAACAGAAGAAGTCATCGCGTTGTTCATCTCCATAGCGTTTGTCGGGGATGCGGTGAAGGGCACTGTCAAAAGTAAGTCCAGCCGAGGTCAGCCTGCACTTTTCCCACGTCTCGAATGCTCGTCTCTCCAAGCCGAAGGGGAATGTCGTAACGCCCTTTGTTGTTGTCGTTTGTCAGAGGTAATGTGGCCCGGCGAAATGTATACATCCATCACGGGTGGAAAAGCAAGCGTGAAATCAAACAGGGCTCCTGTAAATTTTGGAAAAAAACAGACAACTGTGTAATGCAAATATGTCTTTCACACAGCTTCTAGTGGTATGTTTTTCACAAGACGGTTAACAGAAGAGCAGCTGATGGGTTCTTTACAGCCTTCCTTTTGCACTCAGCTGTAGTTTTCTTTTAAAATACATCAAACCGAGCTTGAACACAATGCCCTGCTTGAATGTCTTTGAATGGCTCGGAATAAACAAATACAAAAGAGGAATCGTAACAATAAGGAAATGTGTCGACATGTCAAGGCTTTTGTTCCACCATGACAGTGAAAATAGTTGCTCACTTTCTTACGTCTTGTTTTTCCATGAAACTTTTTCATGTGAGGATTAAATATCAAATTCAACCCTCACATAACCTTTTCTTGTTAAAGCCCAGAATTGTGTCCCGATTCCACAAAATAAAATATCAATGAATCCAACTTTTCTTTTAAAACATTTGCGGTGAGTATGTTGTTAATACATCGTTATTATTTATTATGACGTGAAAAGGAACAACTGCATTGGTGGCAGCAATACCCTCACAAAATCAAATCAGAATTAACCTGAACAAATACCCCAATGCTTGTTCCTTCATGCAGAAAGGATCTTGAGCAACAAAGTGCGTTCTCTCTGGCTCTGGTGTCATCTTTTGTCTTCTTTTGCCCCCATTTGCTAGTTTTTCAACACTTCTACCACGGTCCCACTCTGGCGACCACAAACAGCACGCTGGTGCTTGAGCAGATCAAAGACATTCTCGAGCATCATAATGAGACTTGGTCTGTGACGGGACATTCAGAACACGCATCAGTCTTCCTGCCCGAAACTCTGGTGATGACAACGAGAGAGAGGCCTGTCCTGTGTGTGCTGCTCATGCTGGGGACTTTGTGGCTGGGTTACGCCCTCTACCTCATCAAGAGGAGGTATGCTTACCCACTGGACCATTTGCTCCAATGATATGAAATACAAACTCAGAAAGAACCCTATAAATGCATCCCCACAGCAACACAACTTAAAAGGATCCGGTTACAGGTGGAAGTTGCCAAAATGTCATCCGGTGACCTGACAGTTTAATACATTGTTTAAAATGATAGTGGAGATCCCAAAGATGTTCTATGTTTAGTTATTTATAAACCTATAACTTCCATGTGAAACTAATTTGATATACTATAGACTATAGTATATCAAACTATACTAAGTTTATAGTATAGTATATACTATACTGCTAAGTAGTTTAATGTGTAACTTTTTGTTAAGTGGCTGTTGCTGAGAATGTTAAATATAAATCTTTAAATTAACTACTAACCATACCTGTCAGCTGAATGTAGTGGAGCTAAAAGTAAAATATATCCGTTTGTGTGGTATAAGCAGTGGTGGAAAATACCTTCAGTCAGGGTCAGTACTTGTACTACTGTCACACTCGGGCTGGGGCAGGATGCAGTGAGGACTCAGGCGCAGAGTTTCTCGATCCAAAGTGCTCTTTATTCTCAAACTAAGACGTGCTCCAATGACGAGGGACATATAGACAATGACGCGACAAAGGACAACAGGCACACAGGGCTTAAATACACAAGGGCTTCGTGGCGGGGGGCGCCGGGCGGTGCGGCTCCGGCGTCGTCGTGGCGGGGGGCGCTGGGCGGTGCGGTTCCGGCGTCGTCGTGGCGGGGATCACCGGGCTGAGCCCTGACCCCAATCCCCCTCCATGGACCGGATTCCAGACGGTCCCCAGAGGGTGGGAAGGGGGGGTCAAGATCGGGCGTCGAGGGGACGGGCGGAGACAAGACTCTGGGGGCCGGGACGGGCGCAGACAAGACCCTGGGGGCCGGGACGGGCGCAGACAAGACTCTGGGGGCCGGGACGGGCGCAGACAAGACTCTGGGGGCCGGGACGGGCGCAGACAAGACTCTGGGTGCCGGGACGGGCGCAGACAAGACTCTGGGGCCGGGACGGGCGCAGACAAGACTCTGGGGGCCGGGACGGGCGCAGACAAGACTCTGGGGGCCGGGACGGGCGCTGACGGGCGTCTGGGGGCCGGAACGGGCGCTGACGGGCGCTTGGGGGCCGGAACGGGCGCTGACGGGCGCTTGGGGGCCGGAACGGCCGCTGACGGGCGTCTGGGGGCCGGAACGGGCGCAGGAGCCGGGTTCGTGGTCTCCTCCCCCCCCGGGCTCCCTTTCCTCGGATTGAGGAGGTCTCGAAGCTCGAGGCACATCTCCCTGTAGCCTCTGGGCCCGAGAACAAGGTCCGTCTTGCGCTGCCAGAATGGACTTCCCACGTCCAAATAGTCGGGGCCCTGACCGCTCCAAAACTCTGCTGAGTCCTCCTTTGGTCGCGTCATTCTGTCACACTCGGGCTGGGGCAGGATGCAGTGAGGACTCAGGGGCAGAGTTTCTCGATCCAAAGTGCTCTTTATTTTCAAACTAAGACATGCTCCAATGACGAGGGACATATAGACAATGACGCGACAAAGGACAACAGGCACACAGGGCTTAAATACACAAGGGAGGTGCAGGTGATTGGACACAGGTGGAGACAATCACGCAATCACAAGACAAGGCAGGAAGTGAAGTTAACCCAGGACCACAAGAGACATGAAACTTCAAACTAAAACAGGAAGCGAGGCCAAACCGTGACAGAACCCCCCCCTTAAGGACCGAATTCCAGACGGTCCTAAAGGAGGGTGGAACCTAGAAAAACAGACAAGGGAGGGAGGGCGGGGAACCGGCCAAACCGTGACAACTACTTTATATGTACACTCACCCACTGCATTAATCTGGCAGCTGTAGTCATGAGTCACTTTTTTGATTCTTATGCAGTTAATTAAACACATGAGCCGATGGCTTGCAGCGCCTACAACAGCAAAGGAGCCAGCAGAGCAAAATGTTTAACCCCTGCTGAAGTAGACATCACACCACAGCAAACAGTTGGTGTCCTCATTGTTGCATATTGCACATTTTTAAAAGATGTGAAGTAGTGTCCAAGTAGGAACCCCAAATACAAGAATCTGAAATCAGCATAATGGATCTCCTTTAAACGACAATCTGACTACTTTAAATACGATGTGGAATATATGAAAGTACCTAACTACATACAATGACTGCATTTATTGGCATGCGATTATAAAGCCTGGAGATACCTGAAAAAGAGAAGAATAATGATATCCCAGGGGTCGAATAGCAATGATTTTCACTCTATTTCCAAATCTTACTCTGAGGACATTATTGCCCCCCCCCAAAAAATGTCAGTACTTCACATGAATTAGGTTTCAAGTAACTACTGTAACATGAATAGGTAAAAACCTTTTTAGTGTTTATTACATCAGACATGCAAGATGTAGAAATATGTGTCGCTTCCTTTCCCCCCCCACAGCCCTTATCTGAACGGCAGAGTCAGGGAGGTGGTGTCTGACTGCGCTTTGCCGATCTCTGTGTTGGTTTTCTCCTTCATTGGCTCCTACCTGTTCCTTGACATACAGCGTGAGTTCACATCTCTTGCTTAAAAGAACTAATAGAGTCCCCTCGAGACTCACAGTCACAACCTTTTTGGCACAGAACACCTTTCGCTGTTCACAAATCCTCTGTTGGAGGCGTAAAGAAGAACATATTTGCTTTCAAACTAGTGGGGGTTCTGAATCAATGTCTGTAAAGACACTGTGTTGAATGTTGCTTAAAAGAACAAAGCTTATTAGGCTTTTCTATTCATGTCGTCATCATTGTCCTTTTACCTTGCCAATGTGACTATATGAGATATTGGATCTAATTCTTTCTACGGATCTTATGTACCTACCAGTTCCTGTGTTCAATGTCCACAATGGCCCCATCTTCAACTTCCCTCCATTTAATAAGCTGTCGGCAATGAACACACTGAGCGCGGTCGGCCTGGGTTTCCTCCTCGCACTGCTCATCTTCATCGACCAGAACATCGTCATCTCACTCACGCACGTTCCAGAACACAAGTAAGGCGTTTGATTAACGAGCCATGACAAGGAGCGTCACGTAACGCGTACATGTGTTCTATGTTGTGTCTTCTGTAATGTATATGGGTTACATTTGAATGCCGTAGTGTGTATTGACAAACCACTTGACTCTGTTGTGTTTGTGCGCGCGTACCAGGTTGCTAAAAGGAACCGCGTTCCACTGGGATTTGATGCTGACTGGTTTCATCAACATCCTGATGTCCTGTCTGGGGTTGCCATGGATGCACGCCGCCTTCCCACATTCCTCGCTGCATGCCCGCCAGCTGGCCAAAGTGGAGCAGCACGTCGAGAACGGACACGTCTACTCAACGTGCGTGAAGTTAAAAAACGAGGGGAGGCGTCAAGCGAAAGAAAAACCACCAGCGCTCCTTAAACAAAAGCCTTTAAACCGTTAGTGGTGAATGTTCGAAGGCTGACAAAAATTATTTATATTCTTATTCAGTGAAGGGTGTGATTTTACAATCAATATTATTCATTTTATAAGTACATAGGAAATATTTAGGAGCACTGTGAGATCATTTAGTCAAATAGACTCTGCATAAAAAAATAGTTTGATTATTTTAGTGTGACCTAACATGAATAATGTATTCATACGTTTTTTTATTGGAGTAGTCCTTTGATGTAATGTGTGGAATGTTTGTATACAGCAATAGAAAAAAAGGAAAGATGTATATACTATAAATAAAAGTAAAGCTGACCATTTGATCAAATCTTAAGTGACATGCATTAAAATGCATGTTAATTGGAAAATAGTTTAGAATGACCCTTTTCTTAGAAGATATTTCCTTTTCATCTAGCTGAAAAACATTAGAGGGTGTGATGAAAGGGATAAGAAAAAAAACTTAAACAGATTAAAGTATCCTATATTTAAGTCAAGAATAACCTTAAATTGATGATCAGACTGAGGCTGTTGCGTGTGATTGAATAATTGACTTGTTCTCTAGTCAGATGAGGTGTTCTTGGTATATTCTAAGCGATTCTTCTCTGCCACTGTTTCACACAGTATTGTCAGTGTGAAGGAAACTCGTCTGACCTCACTAGTGGCCAACATCCTGATCGGCCTGTCTGTCTTCATGCTGCCCATTCCTCTTCAATGGATCCCAAAGCCCGTCCTCTACGGCCTCTTCCTCTACATCGCAGCCACTTCGCTCGATGGGAATCAGATGGTGGACCGCATGGCCCTGCTGCTGAAGGAACAGGTATGCAGGGATGACTCTGATTTGATTGTTAGGCAACCTGGCACTTTTTTGTGCACACGACTGGCGCTCACTGGATATTTTCTCTTTTTCGGACCATTCACTGTAAACCCTAGAGATGGTTGTGAGTGAAAATCCTTTAGATCAGCTGTTTGTGGCCTGCTCAGAACAGCCTGTCTGGCACCAACAACCATGGCACCATCAAAGTCACTTAAATCCCTTCTCTTTCCCATTCTGATGCTTGTGTTAACAAGCAATTGAACAGGCCTACCTAATAAATTGGTTGTTGGGTGTACGTTGTTATACAATAACAATTTCTTGTAGAAACCACAGTCATTTGATACAATTGTGAAAAATGTCATTTGTTCTGCAATAAGAGCATTTAAATGAGCATGGCAATGGCTTCTGGCCAGTCATCTTATATTAACCAAACAAAATCGAACTGAAAACTCCATTATAACCACATCTCACCCTCTCTACTTTGTCCAGACCTCTTATCCTCCTACTCACTACATTCGCCGTGTGCCTCAGAGGAAGGTCCACTACTTCACAGCGCTGCAGATGATCCAGCTGATCGTCCTGTGCGCTTTCGGGATGTATCCTCTGCCCTACATGAAGATGGTCTTCCCCCTCATGATGATCCTGCTGGTCCCTGTCAGGTGAGACAACCCGGGGCCAACAGGGGGCCAACAGGGGGCCGTGGAAACCAAAACAGGGAATGTGTGCACTGAGGGGTTAAGTTTCACGCAGAGCTCTTTACATGGTGGCGCTGTACAGATTTTACCCATGAGGAACAGTTTGCTGGTAAAAGCGGATGTTAATGTTCAGATCTGAAGCATTTATATCGTTTGATACTACGCATGGGACACATGTAACTGTACAGCATCCCTCTGTGTTTTCTCTCAGGACCAGCCTGCTTCCCCGAGCCATCGACGCCAAGTACCTGGATATCATGGACGCCCAGCACCAGTAGAACGACTGGTCACGCACATTGTGAAAGGATTCACTTTCTTCGGTTTGAGGGAGAAAAATACTCTGAATGCAATGGATGCGTTAATGACGAAACAAAATGCGTTTGGACTTCCGTGTGTGGATGCAAGCACTCCGCTGGTGACCGGTTGGCAATTTACTCCCCCAGAAGTGTTCTCATTGTTCATAGAGCAGGTACCATCAAGGCAGCTGATTTTCTTTAAATATGTCCCACCGCGTTGTGAAGTAGCGAGCCGTTTTAAAGTGTGATGTGCGAGAGGATTTCAGCGTTTAACGTACCGACTGTCATTCAACAACGTCTGGACGACTTTCTCAAATGCTAAAAATGAGTCACCGATTGCTGATAGTTTGAATCAACTCTTAAGTTGGATGTCATGCACAATTTTTTTAATGTTAATATGGTTGTGGTAATTTGTTCTGTGCATAGTCATGTTTGAATTAAATCAAACTGCTGTTACACAAAATAATTGAATCAACCGTTTTGATTATGCTGAACCTCTTAGATATTAAAATCTAAACTCATAACTGCTTGAGTAAAAGAAGACTTTCAATAGTACACAATTGATTGAGATGAGTGAATGGTTGTACAGCTCTGATTGTTGAATTCCTCCAACAGATGGCAGTAGAGGTTTATCTTCAGGATGGTTTGAGATCAGGCTTGGCTCATTATCCACATATATTTACCAAAAAATAAGGCCAATTGTCCAGCGTAAGAAGTGGATATTGTCGTGGAGAGGCATTTCCACAAAATACACCACTTTCAGAAGTTTTGTGGCATTATTTTGTTTTATCTGTTTTAAGACACTGTTTTTAAAGCCAACAAACCATCCAACTCTTACATTTGAATTGCAAAAATTGCATCGACCACTTCATCACGAATGCTCTTCAGACATGTATTAACCGTTTGTACTGAGTGCCTTGAATACATTTGCAGGCAGAAACAAAAGGAGGCTCATTTTCACATTGTGCTACAATGAAGCAGGGGACGCAATTATCGTCTGTGGGCACACGCGTCTCTGTACGTGTATTCATGAATACAGCCGAAGAAAAGAGTTGGTCGCAATTCAGTCAGTAATTTGGAATTAAATTGCCCATAGAAAATAACCTGTCTTTGTTGTCTAAACCAGACCTGGAAAGGACCAAGTGAATGTGGTCTGATAGCCAGTACGCTTCTTTCTCTTGATTTATACAAAGTAAATTCTATGATCTTAACGTGCTTGATTACACGTTTTGCTGATTAGTCTCATTGTCCGTTTGAGAACTACATCGGAGTGTAATTGAACACAGAGATGTCTAAATGACTAAAATTCAACCTGAATGCTGCATCCGTCTTGCGTTTCTTCAAATGATCGTACTAACTGACACAGCGGCATACAAGTGGACCCTGATGACCTCAATGTGGAGCCCTGTAGTCCGGTCTGCCTCAATGAGTCAACTGTGGGCATGGGTTTTTAAAAATCAGACCAGCCCTGTGAGATTAGTTACTTACCTAATTAACAAGAGAGTGCTGACGATGACACGCCTATCATCTCCGTCACCCACACGGAACAACCCTTCCTGATCGGAGATCCTTGGTGTATCATTTGTGCTCTTGTCTTTGCAGGTGCAGGCCGGCATCTCCATTAAGCCGTGGGAGTCCTTCACATTTCTGGAGTCTCCTCCGTGTACCTATGCAGACTAGTACACCTGTCTCGTCTCTTCCATCTTCCAGAAGAGACGTCAGCGGAAAAAGAGTCCACGTGCCTTTGATGCCCTGAAAGCTGCAGAACTTCCAACCTTTCTCAAGACATTGCGCCGACGCCGGTCAGCTCTGTGTCTGAAGGTGCGAGGCAGCCGAGAGAGAAGAGCCTCCACCTCGCCGGTGTTGATCTGCAGAAATACACGCACGTATTCGTCACGCATAACTGCTTTCGCACACAAACGAAGAGACAATCTCGCACATCGTCTTACACCTCTGCCCTTCATTTTCGGAATGCTTACACTCGGTTCTCACACTTCCACTTTATTCAGATCAAAAGAGCAAGTGTGAAGACAATACAAGCCACATAAGAGGTCTTGCGCCACTCGCGTGGGCTGAGAATAAGCAGCAAGGTGACAGTAGAGACAGAAATCCACTGTAGTAGCTGCCGTAGGCAACCCTAGTGTGTCTTGCATTAATAACTAGGTTATTCAAGCCCGGTGCTGATGTAAGGATGCATTAAGGCCCATCATTGAAATGGAACCGCTGTATCATTACAGACAATGGAGCTGTGTGTGGTGCCGGTAGATAAGCAGAGAGGATTGGGCTTGTTGACGGGCAGTCCAGCAGGAGGTATTGACAAAGCGCTGTGGGCTGCTTGATGTGCAGTCAGTGTGGAAACAACAGATACAACAGCCACATGACAGACTCTGAAACACAACATCACCATGTGCCAAACACGTGCAAAAAAGATATTCTGGGAAATGTCTAATCTTTCTATTCTTCATGAAGTTTCTTGCAGCACATTAGATGAGAAGCAGAGATCAGAGCATCACTCATGAGCTTACACCTGATTACAATTGCCTTTAAACCTCTTCAAGTAACATCCTCGCGATCAGTACAGAAACCGAAGCGTGATCAAAACAGCGATCTTCTAATCTAACTCTCAATAAACATATTTCCCCAAATCTTGAGCTATTCTTGCCTCCTGCCTCTTGTATACCAAACAGGGCATGATTCAGCCTATACAGTCACTGTGTCACTTTCTGATGTTTGTTAATAGAAATATAAAAGGGAAACTGTCAGACCAGCTCCAACACGGTGATGCAAGCTGTCTTCAATACTACACTTTGATCATGTGGATGATGAGAAACCAATTACTTGCATTAATAAAATCAATAAAATGGCTATCACCTGCACCTCAAGCTTGTTTACATGCCAGGAGGCTAAAATGGCACAGCAGGACACTAGCGTACAGCAGGCCCACATGTCAGCCCTGAAAGGAAATTCAATCTGCGTCACTATGTCTAGGAGTGTGAGACTGTGTGTGCATGTGTGTGATAGAGAGAGTTACCTTGTTGTTCAAATGCTGCAGGTAGGAACAGACATACTCAATGCTGGCTCCAAACGGGTGAATGAGCAGGAATGTCGAAATGATGAGGTTAAACAAATAGGTCAAGCATAAGTGCTAAATTAAACTGTCACAATGCCTTTGCATTGTGACAGTTTAATTTAGCACACATACATTTACAATTTAGCACACATACATCGTCTCGAGATTCCAGTTTTTTAGTTTCTCACGCTTGTGTAACCTGTAACCTGTGTAATCTGTAATATATTTTTTCTGGTGGTCAGACAGGTTATAGCCAAAGATATAGAGCGGAGGATCGTCTGTGTATAAATAATAGGATATGTGATGATACTTAATCTGGATCAGATTGAAAAGTAGTGGACCTATGAATGACCCCTGTGGCACTCCAGACCACATACTGAACCATGCTAATTCAAAATGTGAATAGAAAGTTGGTATTGAGCTCCAGTCAATGAGGTCATTCTGGTCTAGAAGCTACACATTTCATTTGTTGTTATCTATTGCTAATTGCTAAAGATATTATAAATGTAATCTTGTGTTAAAAATAACTTCCAGTATCTGAGTGACAATTGTCTAGATAACTTTCTTTATTTCACAAGATTACACAACTGTGGTCATCTACATTCACTGTGTGCATGGAGTGAAAAGGCAAAGAGAGTCAAAGTATGTTTCCTGATGAAACGTGTTCCTTCAGGAGCCAATTGTCCCTTTTTTCCTGCGGTCCTCACTTCATCTCAGCATCAAACAAGACGTCAACAGGAGTGATTCGGACATTAGAAGGTGCCAGCATCTTTAATCTTATCCACTTCTGCTTCAGCACACAGCCAGAGTGGGCATTAGCACGGAACGCGCATCCTGGAGGACCTAACTCCTTGTAAATACAGATATTAATTGCACTGGAGAAACAGTATCTGCACCTAAATGGACAGCTAGAGAAAGGTCCGAAGGTGAAACGCCATGGAACGATTAGAATTTCCTTTTCACTCCCTAATAATATTATGAATCTCTATCTTTCCTGCTCTGAGCAAACGGGTCTCCGTGACAATTAATGTGTGAAAATGCAGCATGCCGGAACACAAGCAGCAAAATAGGACGAGGCTTTGTTTACTTCTATAAATAATGTAGTTTATAACACACTAGGGGAATATATGTCGGCCATATTTCATATTTCCTATTATCATAAAAGCCATATTGTGTTATGTAATCCAATGACTAAAGCAGTCTCTCTCTTCATATCTTTCTCTTCTCTTGCTCTAATGGCTGAGTAATTATGCTTAGTTCTTACGTCAAAGCGACGGAAGCAAATCAGAGAAATTCAGCTGCTGCAGAGGTGGCATTATTGGTGCATGTCGAGGTTATGTTATACAAAGGATGGACAATAAGAACAAGTCGACAATGCATTACAATATAATGAGGTCCAATTTGGAGATGTCCCTTTGTGAAAATAAAGTATCCCTGTTTTACTAATCTGGTTCTGGCTTTGTCGACATGATGGAATGGAATCGTTTTCAGCTCAATTTCAAACCCTAATTAAAATAGTGTGTAAAAGATCCATTAAAAATATAATCGCCATCATTATACTGGACCATTAAAAAACTAAAATGGTATAAAATAACAAATTGTACAGCGGGACTTTCAGGTCAGATTTACATTGTAGAGTCAAATACAGAAGTACTGTTTAGCACATCCTCAGTACGTGTGCTCTGCACAATGGTAACTCAATTACCAAATGAATTGTGTCATTACCAGCAGACTGTTTACGCCAATAGAAACTCAAGCAATGTCTTCTTTGAATCATTATTGTATCCATTACGACTTTACTGGCTCGAGATGGATTGCTTCTTGAAAAAGGTAAATCAGCATCAGTCTTTCGCTCCATTTTTATTTTAAGGCAGATTAAAATGTTCAAATAACATTAGTGTTAAATATGTTTTTGATAGTTCATTAATTGTTATTATCTTTTTCTATTATTTTAAGGCAACTCTCCACCATTCATAATAATTTCCTCCAATGGTTATTCATGTATCCATCGGCCTCGTAGCCTGACGCTAGTTTTGTAGGCACTTTTTTTCTCCAAAGAAAGTATTACATTTTGGGATTTTGACCTTATGAATGCACTGAAGAAAATTCACGGAATCATTTGGATTAACCCTCGGGTGCCATGAAGATCTGTTCGACGGTTAATAAGAAATTGTCTGATGAAAAAATGTAAGAAATTTGGCAGACATTCAAGGGAAAAGTATTTCTTGTCCATGCAGCTTTTGATTTCATTGTAAATATATTAATATAAATATATTTAATTGTTATGTCACATATATGTTTTAACAAGCATGCAAATGATGTTGCACATTAAACAAGTGCAAAAAAGTAGACATAAAAATAAGGACAAAACAACAAGATGAAGAAATGGAAGAATGAAGCCAGCATCTAACGCACCAAAGGAACCAAATGAAGACAAAAGAAACGGTAACGCTGCTAAAGATTGAGCTGTTGTTTACTGTGAACCTGTGACAGCCAGATACACAGAAGTGAGGATGAAGGAGGATATTTAGATGGGTGGGTGTTGCAGAAAAATACATTTAAGAATTAATGAGGGAAGTTTCTCAAATGAGAGTCGCGGGGGAAGAAGGGGCGCCTTCCTCTCGAGTCAAATCAGGACACGGTGGCCATGTTGTCAGCTTGTGGTGCTGTGTGAGAGTGTGCGCATCTATGTGTTTGCAGTGTGTGCTGGTCCTTCATTTTCTAACCTAGTTGTGTCCGGGTGATTTAGCCGGTGACAAGTACAGCACCTGTGAAGGTTGGCTTGCAATCACACTTCCTGTCAGTGGAGAGGTTGCAGGAGGGGAGGGGAGGAGGTGAAATGAGTCAAAATAAAAGGGGAAGACAATAATATAATGTGTGAGAGCTCAGTGGGTTTTTTTCCCCTCCTAAACTGAGTTGATTAGCACTCTGTTCGCTCGCTGTGTCATCTTGCTTTAACGTCTCCAGCTAGAGTCAATTAGAAAAATAAAGGGAACCGTCAATGAGAAACAAATCACCCACTAATGCAATCAGACACACCAAAACTGTCTCTCCATCCCTCTCTGACGCCCTCAGTCACGCACACACACACACACACACTGCCGAGTCTCAGGGGGGGCTTTTCTGTTCAGGTTTCTGAAGCTCAGAGTCAGATAAGGAAAAGTCAGATTGTATCTATAAAAAAATACATAAAAAATTCTTCCTCTGCTTTAAATAAACATTTATTTAATCTTAGTTGCATAAACACAGAATCCGTACACTTAAAAATAGCCTCTAAGGGCATTTATATGGAAAGCAACGGTTTAAGCTCACGCCCCATCATTGACATGCTGTTAAACATGATTAAAGTATCTTCGAGGCACCGGGGCTACGATGACAACAATGCTGACAGGTTCATGATGAAAGATTCCATCTTGAGAGGTGATGCGTGGAGGAGACAAGGGGACAGACACGGCAACGGAACTATGAAGCAGATATACACTATTGTATACAGCGTTGACAGCTACGATGCAGCGTGAACTCACACGCTAAATGAATATGTAATCTCACATGTAACGTAAACACTGAACTATCAAACTGTGTGAGAGGAGCTCATTACCCGAACAATGTGCTGGCATAACGTTTGTCTACGTTTGGGCTACTGCATGCAAAGAGGAAACGTACTTTTCTTCCTGCATTATATAATGAGACTGGCAAAGTCACAGTGACCTGATCGAATGTAGATGCAGTAATATTCAATGAGAGCATGAATTTGCTGTCATGTGACCAGAAAAGGACATTCCCATTCAACCAAACTGGTTTCAAGAGGAATCAGTGGAAGTCTACACAGGGATACGGTTGGTGTGGTGGATGACAAAACAGTTTTTGTTGCCAAAACTTTTACCCTTTCATTATGTTGAATTTGAATGTTTTTCAATTGTGGCATTTTAAACAAAACCACGTTTTTTCTTTACTCAATCAGTTCCAGTGTCAGTGTGCCGCAAGTTCAGGGCAGTATTGCATTTGGGTGAGTGTGGATGTGTGCTCTAAACGTGTGGTGAAGGCTACTTGCTGGGAAACAAGCGCTGAAGCTGCAGCTCGTCAAGCTCCGTTTGTGTTCCTCTCCTCTCCGCCCACCGACTCGTGTCGCTGCTTGTGAGTCTCTAACTGACAAACGGCGCCTCCAAAGTGGAAATGGTGCTATTTTTCAAACCTTGCTGTCTCCACCTGTCACACTTCCACATAAGAACTTTTATAACGGACAGTTATAGTAAATGATCTAGAACTTAAGCAGAGACGTTGTGACTTTTATAACCTGGCTTCCTTCCTTCCGATCCCCCTGGTAAACTAACAGCCGCTACGTGCAGGGCTCACAAGACTCTGTCAAACATGAGTACAAAGTTGAATGAATATGAAATGTTGGTATGTTCCGAACACGCAGAGAGCCACAATTCAGGCCAGTATGGTATAAAAAAACATCCAAATACTAAGTAATTCTGCTTCCATAAAGCTCTGCTTGGAAACAGAGGTACTAAGGGAAAAGAGAGCCTCACCAGCAGAACTAGTGGATGAAGCTAGAGAAGCTAAAACAAAGATGTTTCGTCACTGCATCTTTTCAACTGTGGTTTATTAACAGACCATCAAGGTAACTTGTTACATTTTCAGAATAATTTCCTGGAAATGGCCAGTTTGTAAAGCCGGGACAACTTCACAACAAGCAGATGGATTGCTGAGGACGTCAAAGAAGTGCAGTGGCCCTTGCGAGCTCTCGAGCTCTGCAGGGTGTATCTACAAGTCACGGAACTGCTCCTCTACCTAAATGCGTGGATCAGTTGCAGGGAGGAGAAGGCCCAAAGCGAGAAAAGCTAATTCACATAGTTTCAATATCTGAAGTTGCGCGACCTTCCCGTCAGCTCAAAGCGAAGACTCCAGCGGCTCTGTGAATCAAAAGGATGACACGAGAGCAGACAGCAAACCACCGGAGTCATCAGGCACCACTTGACAGTACCGTTTTAGTATTATAATTATCCAATTACATAGCCGACTGCACTCAAGGCTCAATCTCATATCTGCTCTCTTCCGTGTTGCCATGCTGGGCCAATAAAGGACAGCAAAAGGTAAAAGAGCACACCTGCTATGGAACGCAATCTCTGCTGTACGTCAATAGCCGACCGGCAAAACGATTTGGAATAGAGACACTTTCACTTTACGGTCTTCGCTGCTTCTTGTTTGACTCTAAAATTAAAGGACAAACTGCATTCGAGCTGCTCAGTGTCGCATATGTGCCTCACTCAAGGGCAGCTTGACGGTGAACACAGGAGACAACGCTCTTTTTACTTCACATTCAAGTTTCTAATCTCAGGTATGGCTTTCCTTAAAAACCCACATCCTGTTTTGTGACATCGTCACCCAGCTGTGCAAGAATCAAACGGAGGACATGACAGCGACGGTGAACACTTCCCCGAGGTATGCAAACATTTTTCGCTTGAAAAGGACATATAAATAATAAAAATAAATCTTATTTGGGTGTAAAAGTTCACGGAAGGATTGTTTTTGCTGTAATCTCCCAGGGAGGAAACGGTTACAGGTCGTATCTTGATTCCAGTTTAAAATCACGAGTGACATTATAAAAGTACAAAATACATCCAGTTTTTCACTGTTCACTTTTAACAATTAGCTCACATTGATATATAACTAGTGCTGGACAAAGATGAAAAAGTAACTTGATTAATTGTGTCATTGTTCCATGATTTCTTTTGGAGGATTTCAGTGATTGAAACAGTACAGTTGAACAGTCACACAATGACAATGTTAACTTTTAACATCCACTTCTTTTATTCATTCCTTCAAATTTTTCAACAGTGTTAAGCCCCTCTCAAAGCTAAAAATTGTGCTGTTTACGCATAATCAAATCATTGAGTTAATGGATCCCTCAACGCATTTATAACGTCCCCAGCCCTTTTTATAATACTTTTCACTAAATCAAACTTTGATGTTTTTGTCATAGCTCATAGCTTCCATTTCTTTTCAGCAATGACCCTCAAGTGTATTGGAGTCTGTATCAGACCATGGATTGAGGTTTTTTAAATAAAAAGACGCAGCGCCGCATGTAATAATCTATTTCTGTGCTGTTCTACTCCTCTACAATATTTTGTTATCAACATGGACGATTGTAAAAAGCTGGTAGTGCACATATGGCCAAACACGCGATCCTCAGGATACATCTTGTTTAGGACATCAGGTTTTCCTTATAACTTTTACTGGTAATGTCACATAATATAATTAAGTGAGCAGGTGATTGAGTTTAGTTTATTTTGTATAGTTACTTATTGTTTGCTGTGGTCTCTATATATTGTTTGCTGTGATTTTCTTAGTTGTTGCTGTGGTTTTGCGTTATTGAATATAGCTGTCAAATTGTATTTCTTTCCCTCTCACGATTAATTGACACACCTGCACCTAATTAGCTCGGATTGGCCAGCTGGAAGATCCCTCCCAATAAAAGGAGGTGAGATCTCTTTCCAGGGGGAACGGATAGGCGTGCTGCACAAGAAGCAGCGGCTCGGACGGCTGGACGTGTGTCCCCCGGAGTCACTGGCTGGATCCCCTGTGCCCTGCTGGAGCCGTTTCCTGGAATCCCCAAGGGCAACGTCCGCTACTCCCTAATGGAAGGTGCCCGGTCCGGCAGCTGACGGCGGAACAATATTGGGGAGACGCGTAGTGAAGGAGCAGAGTGGCGCCCCAGAAACCCTGGTCCCCGGACTCCTTCATGTGAAACGGACTCATTGAAATCACGTGAGAGTGATCCATTCGGTGCCTGGGACTGAGGAAAACCCGGATCAAATCACACTCTGGACTGAACCTTAACAGGTTCTTTTACGCTGGATCGAATCATCCCTCGGGTTTTATCGTCTCCTGGCTTTTTACTTCATGTGTTTTAAAATTCTTAAACTTATCTTAAATAGAAATAAATTATTGTTTTGATACGTATATAATCTGTCTGGTCGTTTTCTCGCTGTGTTGGTGTGGCCCGGGAATCGAGTTCTATTTAAAAGTAGCCCGCTTCTTTACGGACAAAGAAGAGAAAAGGGGGGGTTACATTAGTGGCGTTGCTGGCAGGATTCCCTTCCCACACCATGCAGCGTGGAATGGCAGACGAAAATGAAGGGCAGCCTGACGGTCCAGGGTGTAGTGTGTCACAGGGAATTGGGGCCAGATCAGAGAGTGTTCCGCCTAGTCCGCCTGTGATAAATGCAATGATGATGCCTTGGTTTATGGGAGTCCCCTGGATCCCAAGATTTAATGGGGACTCTAGTAAAATGAGTTTTGCTGAATGGAGTGGGCAGGTGCAGGCAATGCTGAGGGCACAAGGGTTAAATGAGGAACAGAAAGTTGATTTTATATATGGGGCACTTGAGGGTGACGCAAAGAGAGAGATGAGGCTACTGAACCCAGGAAGATGCTCCACAAGCGTCGACATGCTGCAGGAGCTAAAGAGGCTGTATGGGCATGTAACCCCAGTAGCCCAACTCCGGGCACGTTTTTTTAAATGTCTCCAACAGGAAGAGGAAACTGTTGCTGCTTTTATTCTTCGTCTCCGGGAGTTATTCTCTGCATGGAAGGAGCAGGAACCAGCGGGGTCTGCCCAGGACCAGATGACTATTAGAGACCAGCTTGTCCTGGGTTTGAGGCCTGGTGTGGTACAACAAGAACTCCAAAGGCAGGTGCGTAGAATGCCTACACTGACCTTTACCGAAGTGTGTAGTGAAGTGAAAGCATTAGAAGCTGAGCTCAAGATGGAGCCTGTCCGTGCCTCACGTATCTCTGTGCCACAGCCAAACCCATCCATGGTCGCACCTAGCCTAGAGGAGTGGAGGGAGACAGTAAGAGCCGAACTTAGACAAGAATTTTTAGACCAATTTTCTGTCCTTAAAGAAACCCTAACTGCTGAGATTAAACACCAATTCTCTTCTCAGACTATGGTGCGTAGAGACCCGCCCTTAACCTCTAGGGGGGCTGTTCGGGAAGGCCACTATACTACCTCCCCTAGGCGCCATCACACTCTGGAATGGGACGACCGGGGCAAACCAATCTGCAGAGGCTGTGGGAAAGCTGGTCACATCCAGAGGTACTGTCAACAGGGGAGGAGGCATTTAAACTAGCTGCCCCGACCACTGAGAGCCAGGTGGTTGGGGAGGTGGACCAAACGGACAAACCATCCCTGGTGGGGATGTGTCCAGGAGTTGAAGTTGTTGTTGCAGGAGTGAAATTGCCCTGCTTGCTTGATACAGGCTCACAAGTTACGCTGTTCAGTGAAACTTTCTTCCAGAAATGGCTGAGTGGAGAGCAGAAGCGAAGCCCACAAGATCTGCTCTGGCTTTCTCTAAAAGCAGCTAATGGACTACAGATCCCATATACTGGCTACGCCATCTTGGATTTTTCTGTGGGAGGAGTCACAGTGCCAAGTAAAGGTGTTATCATTGTAAAGGATGAGTGCCTGAGTGCTGAAAGGGGAATCCTAGGGATGAATGTAATTTCACACTGCTGGAAGGAGCTGTTTCAGGGAGTCCACCCTGGCCTGACTGTCTTTGGTGCAACTATGTCGCGTGAAGCAAAGGGGGAATGGCAGCGTGCTTTTGCTGTTTGTCAAAAAGTGTCACAGGATGAATCATCTGATGGACTGATTGGAGTGGCCAGGTTAACCCGCCAAGATCCAGTCTATTTGCCTCCTAACAGTGAGATGGTGCTGTGGACACACCTCTATGGTGCGAAAACCAGGTCGGATTTTTGTGCTTTGGTGGAAGGCCCAGAACGAGATGATGAGTGGCAGGTGGCCCGGACTGTTACCACTGTGGTGAAAGGACGCCTCTCTATAAGGGTACGTAACTTAAATCCTTACCCTGTATTGATACCTCAACGGCGCCCCCTTGCTAATGTCTTCCAGGTTGACCCAAAGCAAATTCGAGGGGAAAAGGACCTTGTCTTGAGGACTGTAGATCCAGGTGTGGTGGAAGTGGCTGTGCAAACCAATCACATCAGCACAAAAGAACAGCATCCAGTCGACTTACTGAAAGGTGATGGCTTAACAGTAGACCAACAACAGCAGATGGACTCACTGCTACAGCGATGGAGAGACATCTTTGCAGCGGGTGACGAGGACTTTGGCCAGACCAGTGCAGTCCTCCACTCAATACCTACAGGTTCTGCACCACCCAGCAGGGAGCGCTACAGGCCAGTTCCACCAAGCCTTTATCCTGAATTGAGAGAACTTCTGCAAAACATGCTGGACAATGATGTCATAAAGGAAAGCTCCAGCCCTTGGGCAGCACCAATTGTCCTTGTGAAGAAGAAGGATGGATCCTGGCGTTTCTGCGTGGACTACAGGAAGCTCAACGCCCTAACCCACAAAGATGCCTACCCCTTGCCAAGGATAGAAGAATCCCTCACCAGTCTCAAGCAAGCTGCTTGGTATTCTACCCTGGACCTGGCCAGTGGATATTGGCAAGTAGATGTGGACCCGAGGGATCGAGAGAAGACTGCATTCACCACACCCCTGGGCTTGTATGAGTTCCAAAGGATGCCCTTTGGCCTTTGTAATGCACCTGCAACGTTTCAACGTCTGATGCAGCGGTGCCTGGGCGGGCAGGTCCATGACTCTCTCCTGATATACTTGGATGATGTTGTTGTATACTCCCCGGACTTTGACACTCACATCCACCATCTGGAGCAGGTTTTCGAGAAGTTGGCATCCCATGGCTTAAAGTTGCAACCCCACAAATGCAGCCTGTTCCAGAAGAAAGTCACGTACCTTGGCCATGTCATCTCCGGTGAGGGGATATCCACAGATCCTGAAAAGACGGCTGTCGTTGAGAACTGGCCCATCCCCTCTACCATTAAGCAGGTACGATCATTTCTCGGGTTTGTGGGGTACTACAGAAGGTTTGTGAAGGGGTTTTCCAAAATGGCAGCACCCCTGAATGCTCTCCTAGTAGGTTCTGCTAGTATGCGGAGAGGAAATACTGCCATCAATTGGACTTCAGAATGCCAGATGGCATTTGACTCTTTGAAGACTGCTCTGGTGAGTGCCCCAATCTTAGCATATGCTGACTTCTCAAAACCCTTCCATCTTTATACTGACGCCAGCCTGGGGGGGTTGGGGGCTGTGTTGGCACAGCTACAGGATGGTAGAGAGAGAGTTATAGCTTACGCCAGCAGGAGCCTTAATCCCAACGAAAGGAACGATCAAAACTACAGTTCTTTTAAACTGGAGTTTCTAGCCCTTAAATGGGCGGTGACTGAAAAGTTTAAAGACTATTTGTGGGGGAATAAATTCCTGGCCTTTACGGATAATAACCCTCTCGTCCACCTAAATACAGCACACTTGGGAGCTACAGAACAACGGTGGGCAGCACAACTGGCGAATTTTGATTTTGAACTTAAGTATCGCCCTGGTGCTTCCAATCGTAATGCTGATGTTTTGTCTAGGTTACCTCAGGAAATGGAGCCTGACAAACAGGCCCAAGTGGGGACAGCCATGGTGGAGTCAGAGGCCAGCACAAAAGCCAAAGACAATTGGAAGGATTGGCAGGAGGAAGACCCGACGGTGGCCCAAATGAAGAATTGGGTGGATGGAAATCACTTCCCAGGAGCCGAGGAGAGGAAAGCGTGTTTGCCTGCAACAAAACGCCTCCTAAAGGAATGGAACCGACTACACATCCAGGAGGGTGTGTTAAAGCGGAAGGCCCAAGAACATCATACAGGGTTGAGCCTCCACCAGATCGTGGTTCCCATGGACAAGACCCAGAAGTTGTGGGAGAAGTATCACAACGCCTCAGGCCATATGGGGATAGCAAAGATTGAGGGCTTGCTAAGAAAAACCTTCTATTGGCCCAGGATGGGTGCTGACTTGAAAGAATGGGCATCTAAATGTTTAACTTGCACTCAACAGAAAAGAGGACCAGAGGTAAGGGCACCGATGGTGCCTATTTTTGCATCATATCCTTTGGAAACTGTTTCGATTGACTATTTGTCGCTTGGTAGACATGGTGATGCCTATCCTTATCTGTTGGTAATAACTGATCTGTTTTCCAAGTACGGATGGGCTGTCCCTACAAAGGACCAGACAGCAGCCACTACGACACGTGCTCTTTGGCGACACCTAATCCAGCCATGGGGATGTCCAGAACGAATCCTTTCAGATCAAGGAGCAGCCTTTGAGTCAACCATGATGGCACAGCTGTGCAGTCTGTATGGGTGTACCAAAATCCGAACTACACCATACAGGCCCCAAGGAAATGGGGCCTGTGAAAGGTTTAACAAGACTGTTCTTTCTCTGTTAGGAGCATTGAGCCCAGAAGACCAAGTACGGTGGCCAGATCACTTGCCAACACTCCTGCAGATGTATAACAACACCCCTCACGAGACCATAGGATTGACCCCTCACTTTGTCATGTTTGGCCGACACGCTCGCCTGCCAGTGGAAACGGTTGTCAGTGCACCTCCATTGACCCAAAGACAAGACTTGGAGGGTTGGGTTTATCAACACAATCAGACCCTACAGAGAGTCTACAGACAGGTGGCAGTAAAAACCAGAGAGAGCAGAATGCGGGACAAGGCCAGGTATGATCAGAAAACAAGGAACCTCCCCTTGTTGCCCGGAGAGAGAGTGCTCTTGCGCAACTTCCGTCGCAGAGAGCAAGGGAAGTTGGCACCTCACTGGCAACCCCAACTTTATGTGGTTATTGACCAACTACGCCCAGGCCTGCCAGTTTTTCAGATAAAGCCTGAAGGAAAGGAGGGCCCCATCAGGACAATCCATCGGAATCACCTGAGGCCTTGTCTTTTCGAACCCCCTGAGGAGCCTCAACAAGCGCCTGAGACTGAAACGGTGAACCCTAATATTGCAAATGACTTGTATCCTGGGCCCTTGTTGTTCCCTCTGACCCTGGTGCCCATAGCATGCGACCCCCCTGCAGTTTTAGTGGACGATGACCCAGTAGTCCCTATGGCGGGACTTGAGCCAGGAGATGGATCACCCCTGCGTAGGTCCCAGAGACAAAATAGGGGTAGGCCTCCAGACAGGTATGGACACTAGGACTTTGTCGGGACGACAATGGTTAAAGGGGGGAGGAGTGTCACATAATATAATTAAGTGAGCAGGTGATTGAGTTTAGTTTATTTTGTATAGTTACTTATTGTTTGCTGTGGTCTCTATATATTGTTTGCTGTGATTTTCTTAGTTGTTGCTGTGGTTTTGCGTTATTGAATATAGCTGTCAAATTGTATTTCTTTCCCTCTCACGATTAATTGACACACCTGCACCTAATTAGCTCGGATTGGCCAGCTGGAAGATCCCTCCCAATAAAAGGAGGTGAGATCTCTTTCCAGGGGGAACGGATAGGCGTGCTGCACAAGAAGCAGCGGCTCGGACGGCTGGACGTGTGTCCCCCGGAGTCACTGGCTGGATCCCCTGTGCCCTGCTGGAGCCGTTTCCTGGAATCCCCAAGGGCAACGTCCGCTACTCCCTAATGGAAGGTGCCCGGTCCGGCAGCTGACGGCGGAACAATATTGGGGAGACGCGTAGTGAAGGAGCAGAGTGGCGCCCCAGAAACCCTGGTCCCCGGACTCCTTCATGTGAAACGGACTCATTGAAATCACGTGAGAGTGATCCATTCGGTGCCTGGGACTGAGGAAAACCCGGATCAAATCACACTCTGGACTGAACCTTAACAGGTTCTTTTACGCTGGATCGAATCATCCCTCGGGTTTTATCGTCTCCTGGCTTTTTACTTCATGTGTTTTAAAATTCTTAAACTTATCTTAAATAGAAATAAATTATTGTTTTGATACGTATATAATCTGTCTGGTCGTTTTCTCGCTGTGTTGGTGTGGCCCGGGAATCGAGTTCTATTTAAAAGTAGCCCGCTTCTTTACGGACAAAGAAGAGAAAAGGGGGGGTTACAGTAACCATGTGCTTGTTTTCTTCTGACCTGAAGTGTGTGTGTGTGTGTGTAGTCTGCAGGTTGTGTGATCCTGTTGCGAGGTCATAGAATTGGTTCTTCAGTTGCTGTTTGTCTTCTATATTCTTTTTCAAGCTCTGCAGATCGCTCCTTCAACTCGTCCCTCATTATCAGAAGTAGTCAAGTAGTAAAACATAAAGAAGGCAGAGAAGCAGAAGATGAGGAGGAAAAAGAAGAGGAAGGGTGGCTTCTAAGGGTCATTTTAGCCATGTTTCACCACCTGATCTTTGACAGAAGGAAAACAAGTTAATCTGAGGAACAATTCCTGTTGGGAGATATTCAAAAAAGCAGTTCCTCCTCAGCTCATCCTTTTAATGTGATGGTAAATTATTCATCAGTTGGTGCTTTTCAGAGTATGTTAAGTGAGGTGAACACTCCACACTGATCTGAAGCCAGGGAGGGATTCAGACGGACCTGCATCTATGGTGATCATCTCTGAGCCCTCATTCATATCAACTTACATCAAAAAATATTGTCTAGAAAATAAATGATAAAATCACATTAATATAGTCTGTGTTCTGTCTGCATTATACATTCTGGTAAACAGAATGCAAACAAACATCTTATCACATTGTGTGTTTGTATCACAATATAATTTCGCTGATGGATAAAAGAAGAAAGATCAGTGAATTTAAAAAAAAGGAAAAGATGTTACTACTTAACACGTCATTAGATGTACACCCAAAAGCAGAACAACCATTTAGAAGCTTGACTTAAAACACTGACTGGTTTACACTGCTCTACATGACAAACAAAAGACTGTGGCTGCACTGTGGAAAACAACAGTCAACCATTCAGAGGACGTGCCTAAAAACGTGCTCAACAATGTTAAAAGGAAAATTATGAGATGCATATTTTGTCATGTATGAAAAAGGCTCTAGCAGACAATGAAGGGGTCCTTTAAATTTCAAAGTCTACTCAGAGATACGCATATCTGCTGAAACCTATTACTAAGCGCTCAAATCATCCACTGATATTTCCATTTGCGTGCTGGAGGCACATTTCATAAAAGCGATTACAATGCTCTGTCAAACCCGAGAAAAGCTCCTCTGCCTTGAAAACAATATTTTCTATCGCTTAAGGAAGAGTAACTGAAAGCTGAGGCTATTTGACAACACAGCAGGTGATCAGACGAGCGGATTGCCTGAGGACGTGTTTTCCATTTTTTTCAAGTGGATAACTAAATGTTGCCGTGGGTGATTCTCTATTAAAATAGCCTACAGCCCGGAGTTCTCATTGCTGGTCCCCGAGACACGAAGACATCCCTTTTCAAAGCATTTAAAGGGTGTAATTTCTGTCTAAATGTCAAACTCTATTACCACACATCAAGTCATGACCCTTTCAACAAAAACATGCCAGCAGCTTCCAATAACAAGCGTCTTCAAATTGAGCTACAGGCAAGACAATAAAAAAAGGAGCAGGAGACCTTGCCTCACCACATTACATTGTAAACATAAACAAACAACAATCAGCTGTAGAATTAAGCAACGTTATAGATCTCATCTGTCTATTAAAATAATTATACAAGAAATGAAGTTTCTACAAATGGTGATGGTACATCTTATCAAGACATATATAAAGATTTTCAATGACTTTAATGACAAGGAAAAAATAAATATATCAGTTGATATACAACGGCAGCAAACCGGCATATTGAAGATACCAGGAAGTAGTTTTGCATTACTCTTAAAGCTTTCTGTTGCCGTCACACAATATTGAAATGTTAACGACCCTGAGCATGACCTGCAATATCTCTGAGCACAGCCCTCTTTGACTGTTGAATCACTGATTACTATCAGCCCTGATAAGCCAAACCTGATAGGAGTTTACTCTGAAAAAAGTCCTCAGGAGAAAAGCAGGAATGACAAGATTCAAGGCGATTTAACTCTGGCTGATTTCGACCACGCAGAAAGTGGATGAGGGTTGTTCACGTGGCAAGTCGAAGGTACAGCCTGCGTGACAGACATGGGGCTTTTGTTTTGCTTGATTAGTAAATAGTTCCCAAATATGAATGAGCCAGGAAATTTGAGCTTTGTTTCAATGCAAAGCAGCTCGTTTCAAGAGTGCTTTGGAATCAAGCGACATTCGAGTGATTTTTTATTATTCTGATAGGAAGAAAATGCTCAAAACAGAACATGCTACATAAGAGAGGAAGGTTAGTTCCTGTTCTTTTTGGAGAGAAAAAAGGCAAGTGCAATAATTATATTCCTTCAGGTGAGTATCTATTTGCATCAGAGACATTATGAATGTATTGTTGACATGTATTCTATCTGGTTATAATGTTACCCAATAATATAAATTGCTTGTGATAACGACTCCCTGGTGGAAGTCGAATCTTTATAACTTTATAATTATCTCCTCTCCAAGGACCAACAAGAACAGTAACTGATGCAGGAAATTACAAGCTCTTGTTGTTTGTTTATGAATGACATGAAAACTTGACTTCTGTCAAATGTGAGATTTGTTTCACCGTTTAGTCCACCGTTTAAGGCCACATTGAAGCACCTGTCAAAGTGACACATTAGTACAAATGTATCTATGACTTCACACTGTAAATTACATTTTCATACTTCTTTAGCAGATCTGAGGAATTAGTATACTGCTGATATATAAATAAATAAATAAATACCCCACCCCTCAAAAAACATTTCAGGACACATTGAAATAGAGAAAGTTGAACATAAGTTGTAACATAAGTTGAGCTCGTGTTGAAGTGTTTGAATGCTCCTTTGAATGTTGAAGTGGATACACATGTTGATTCACACGGGGTGGAAAGCCATCCGTCAAAGAGAGATGGACGTTTAAACACGAGGATAATGGGGGGGTTCTGAAGCCGCTTGAACGTCTCGACATTACGTTTTGATGGATTACATCCACCCCAAGCTTTTTTTCTGGAGCTACACCTAAAATGAACACTACTACATCACAGAATCTGAGCCCTCCATAAGCTGCTTGAATTAATCAACTGGTACATCTTGAAAACACACGCTTTCCCACAATCTTTTTCTCCATTTGAGGCAGCTCAAGAGCTGGATGTGTATCTGTAGCACAAATCCACTTATTTTTCTGTGTAATTGTCATTGATGCCAGTAATCAAATGTGCAACATTTTTACAAAGACTTTTTTTATAATAGTTTTTGTACTGCATTTATTTCCCTTTAATCTTCCTGTATTTACAACTTTTAAATCACAAGACCACTTGAGGGAATCATAGTTTAAATAGATGAATATTTCTGCAACATAATTCCACATCTCAATCCTTCAGATGGGTTGGAGAGGGATTAATGGACGTCACTCACATTTCATTAATACAATTATTTTAAATGTGAGCCCGCTGTTGCAATGACTGACAGTCAAATCAAAAAGACACCCAATAATAATAATCATTCCCTCCAGAATGGTGCTGAATTATTGACATAGATTAGATGGTCACAATATCCTGAATTATGGACATTCATCACTATGATTATCATGTGAATCACATCAACATGGGTCACTCTGATGCTCGCGTAATGTTATATGTCTATATGTGAAAAGAACTGATTTTTATTCTTCTCAAGCTCATGTGGGAACATGATTAGTAAGTAAAAATGAATGATAAAATAAAGATGGACGCGGATAACGTGTGTTTTCTTGGATGATTGGTGGAGGACAGTATTGATTAGCAAGTCAGTAGTTTGGCCAGATTCTGTCCAATTTCCCCTGTGTTTGCACTGAATGTAATCAACGCAAACAAAAAATGCACCTGTAGGCATGCAGGAACACAGACTCCCACCCCGCGGAGAGAATAGCAACAGTTCATCCTCCTATTCATCTCTGTGACAAAAAACCATCAACCATCACTTCAGCAAGATGCATTTTGAGCTTCTCTGTGCTTATGTGTGTCTGAAACCACGTTCTACGTATAACCGGCTACATCATTTATCAAATTCCATGAAGTGCGCCTCCAATGTGACACATTTTCATTAGAAGGAGCTTCAGCAATAGTAGCCTTATTCCCTGTTTCATTCCACCACTTTTTTTTATTGGTCGCATATCAGATTTATCATTGCAGAGATTCACTGCAGTAATAATAACAAAGCAACTCCCAATATGAAGCCTAAAGGGCACAGCTTTCCCTCAGAAAATAATTTTTGAAAGATAAGCTCTATTTCCTGCTCTGCACCGTTTTTTATCGGTTATTGTTTTGCCAGTTTCTTAGATCAGATTAAATGTTATTTTCAGAGGTAATGCATGCCCTGATTTGCTATCTCTGTGTTTAGGATTCAATGATTTGTTTTTATGATTTCCAGGGGATCCTTTTTAGGGAACTAATTTGATTGAACCCACTTCTTCAACAACAAGAATTACCCGACTCAAGAATCACTCATTGAAAAATTGCAAGAGACCAATATTGGGCTCCACAGAAGTGAATCAAATGGTAGTTTGGGCTAATGTTTACCTTCAGAGGCCTCACATCCTCTGAGACCTCAGCAGGAAACTTGAAATGCCACTCAGACTGACTAGTTTTGCGATGGCATCAAGCAGTAGACAATTCTATAACAGTGTGACGGAGCGGCCGTCACTGGCTGCATGTGCACACACACACACACACACACACACATGACAAGCAGGTATAGTGATTGCCTGCAATCACTGCCAGAGGTTGTCAATTAGCCTGATGGGAGGGCTTAGGGTTTTTAAGGGGACTTCCTCATGGCAGGAAGTTCAGTGGGGGTTTTTTTGTGTTGAAAGGTGGCTGTGGTGGGTTATGTGAAAAGGCCATTGAGAGAGCGAGATGGTGACTTTGATTTATTTCTTTTGTTTGTTTGTATTTTGACCGAGTTTCCTTAGCCTGTAATATTGTGTTCACTGGTTGGCACTTTCCACGAAGTGGAATAAAAATGCACCAACTTACAATCCCTACGACTACGCCATCATTTTTGTGAGATTCAGCGAAGACTGAGAGTGAACCCCTTCACATATGGTGTCAGAAGTGGGATGGCTAGTCGGAAAAGGGCAGGTCGACTTCCCAGACCACGCAGAGCTGGTCTGCGCTCTCAGCCAGTGGCATTTCGGGAAGAGGAAGAGTTGGCGTCAGAGGCAGACAAACAGGCTGCATGGGAGACCGCAAATTCAACGTCTTCCTCAGCGGAGGAAGAGGAACGACAGCGGCCCACACCTGGCTCATCCAGCGGCTCAGGGGGAGACCTGGTGTCCATAATGAAGGACTTTCTGACGGCACAGCAGGGAAGAGAAGAGGGCCTCTTGGAGGAACTACGTAGCCTCCGGGTGTCTCTGCAGCCAGCAGCTCAACTCCTGCTAAACCCGCAACTTCCAGCTACATCCCCAAGCACGATGACAGCAAGCAGTCCCAGAATGTACCTGCCTACGCCGGCCACTCATCGCCATGGCAGGGACCGGTCAGCATTGCCATCGCCACCTAATTCAGGCTCAGAGGGCAGGCCTGATCCACCAAGACAGGACTGGAGGCCCTATTCAGAGCCTAAAATTCCCCCATATCAAATGGGCGAGGATATTGAGAACTATTTGTTACGCTTTGAACGCATAGCCAAGACATGGAGATGGCCAGCGGCTGAGTGGGCATGCAGACTTATTCCACTGCTTTCTGGGAGGGCATTGGAAGCCTATACAGCAATGGACGAGGAACAAGCACACTCCTACACAGCTCTGAAAGCAGCATTGCTTATCAAATTTGACATTTCCCCTGAAACATACCGGCAGCAGTTTCGTTCTGGCTCAGTGCCAATGGGAGAAACTCCCACAGAAACCTATCATCGCCTCAAGGGACTCTACCGCCGGTGGATTCGACCAGAACAACGCTCCAAGGAGGAGATCGGTGAGAGTCTTATCCTGGAGCAGCTTCTTCGCGTCCTTCCTCCAGAGGTCAGAACCTGGGTTAGGGAACATGAGCCTACGGAAGGATTGACAGCTGCCAGGTTGGCCCTCCAGTACCAGAATGCGCGCAGGGGTGGACCCGGTTTTCGTCCGACAAGCAGTGGACGTCAACCTGGTTTCCAGCCTCCACACCCCAGAATGACAGCAGGAAGAGGCAGCCAGGAAACTCCAGGTGCAACCAATCCTGCTACGGGGCAATACGCTACTGGTAAGAACTTGATTTGTTTCTATTGCCAGCAGCCGGGGCACAAAGCTTCTGTATGTCCACTACGTAAAGCAAAGGTCACAGGCTCCTGTTATGCACCCAGGAATGAGGCAGACACTGCTGAGAACAAGGAAATGAGGATAAAAATGTACAAGACCTTAACGGTAAATGGCCAGCAGGTGACAGCACTATTAGATACTGGCAGCTTCACTTCCCTGGCAAAGAAATGTCTCATACCCGTTGGTAACCTGGACTTTAGAAACAAAACTGACATCATCTGTGTACATGGCGATAACCATGCCTACCCTAAAGCAGAAGTGACTGTGGTGATCGATGATCAATCGTACCTGTTGACTGTTGGGGTAGTAGAACATCTGCCTGTAGATGTTCTGCTGGGAACAGATTTCCCTGCACTCATGGACTTACTGAACAGAGAATGGTCTAAAGGGGGGGATACTGCTAATGAATGTATTTCCTGTCCTGTGATTACTCGAGCCCAGGCCAAAACTGGTACTCAACCACTCCCTGACTTCGATGATAGTTTGTGTGAGGGTGGCACCAGTGGGCCTAGAAAATCAAGGCGCCAGCGTCGCTTTGAAAAGCAGCTAATGCTAACTGGACATGATAACAAGGGTTTGACTACAGCTAAAGAGTGGGAAGTGCCTGGAAATATTGCTGATTTACAAAAACAAGATGAAACCCTGAAATCTCTGTTTACTAAAGTGGTAGATAAAGAAAACTTGAATGATGTGTGGAAGGAATGTTTTGTTGTTGAAGATGGGGTGTTGTATACAATGCATGATGGTCATAAACGTCTGGTGGTTCCAGCTAGTGGTAGACAGTTGATCATGTACTTAGCCCATACAGTCCCCTGGGCTGGCCACCTTGGCCGACACAAAACTTACATGCGGGTTAGTTCACGGTTTTATTGGCCGCGCATGTACACAGACATCCAAACATATTGCGCTACATGCCCCACATGTCAGAAAACCTGTGCTCCTCGTAAGGCTGACCGAGCCCTCTTGATGCCACTACCCATCATCTCCACACCGTTCCGGAGGATTGCCATGGATATTGTTGGTCCTTTGGTGAAGAGTAGCCAGGGCCACCAGTACATATTGGTCGTGTGCGACTACGCTACCCGCTTCCCTGAGGCTTTCCCACTTCGCACCATCACGGCCCCAGCAGTTTTGCATGCCTTAACGCAGCTTTTTTCCAGAGTGGGGATCCCGGATGAGATTCTCACCGACCAGGGAACCAACTTTACCTCCAGGCTGATGCAGCTTTTCCACCAGCAGCTAGGCATCACCACACTCAAGACCACCCCATATCATCCTCAGACAGATGGGCTCGTCGAGAGGTTCAACCAGACTCTGAAGAGAATGCTTCAGAAGTTTGTGGATGACACTGGTAAAGACTGGCACCGTTGGTTACCCTTCCTGCTTTTTGCCTACAGAGAGGTTCCGCAGGCCTCTACAGGGTTCTCCCCTTTTGAGTTGCTGTACGGCTGGGATGTGCAGGGCCCCTTGGATTTACTTCGAAAAAGTTGGGAACCTACCACTACCTCTGGAGATAGAGGAGTGGTGCACTTCGTGCTGGAAATGAGGGACCGGCTGGCCAGATACAAAGAAGAGGCGGAAATTAATCTGCAAATGGCCCAGAAAGAACAGAAGACGTGGTACGACCAGCAAGCACGGCGGCGGGATGTCCAACCTGGTCAGAAGGTGCTCTTACTACTGCCATCATCCAGTAGTAAGTTGCTGACCAAATGGCAAGGCCCATACACAGTCATCCGCAAGATGGGGCCCGTCACCTACGAAGTTCTTCAGCCAGACAAAAAGAAGAAAAAACAGACTTACCATGTGAACCTTTTAAAGGAATGGAGGGAGCCATCCATCCAGCCCGCAAAAACCTCGCTCTTTGTGAAGGAGGTGGACATGGAAGAGGAGGAAGATCTTGGAGTGGAGGCTTTAAGCGGGGCTGCTACACCAGGACTTGGCCACCTTACCCCTGAACAAATGGCGAGAGTTCTCCGCGTCTTCCAGGAGGTGCCCGCACTGTTCACTGCACGTCCGGGCAAAACGACCATTATGGAGCATGTCATTCGGCTGAAGGATGGGCGACCAATGCGCCAACGGCCCTACCGCATCCCACAGCAACTGGTAGGAAAACTGCGAGAAGAGGTCGAGGCTATGTTGAAGTTGGGAGTGGTGGAGCCATCAACTTCAGAGTGGTGTAGTCCAGTGGTTATCGTGTGCAAGAAAGACGGTTCCCTACGCATCTGCATCGACTTCCGGAAGCTTAACTCCATCTCAGAGTTTGATGCATATCCAATGCCCAGGATTGACGAGCTACTGGAGAAAATTGGGTCGGCCGCGTATATAACGACTCTGGATCTGTGCAAGGGATACTGGCAAGTGCCTCTGGAGCCCGCAAGCAGACCCTACACAGCATTCCGCACACCGGCTGGACTGTTTCACTTTACCGTGATGCCATTTGGACTGCATGGTGCTCCAGCCACCTTCCAAAGACTTATGGATAAGGTCCTCCTAGGCTGCGAAGACTGTAGTGCATCTTACCTGGACGACGTGGTAATTTTCAGCAGCACCTGGGAGGAACACATCAAACACCTTAGGGAAGTCTTGGGAAAGATCAAGGATGCAGGACTAACGCTAAATGTTGCCAAGTGTGAGTGGGCCAGACAGGAGACACGGTACCTAGGCTACCAGCTAGGAAGAGGAGAGGTGAGGCCACAGGTAGACAAGGTAGAGGCTATCCTTAGCTGCCCTAAACCTCGAACCAAGAAGGAGGTACGAGCATTCCTTGGATTGGCTGGGTGGTACCGGCGGTTTGTGCCACAGTTTGCCACCATCGCTGCCCCACTTACGGCACTGACAAAGAAGGAGCAGAGAAATCCTATCGTCTGGACGGAAGAATGTGAGGAGGCCTTCAGAAGGTTAAAGGCTGTGCTATGTTCCCCACCAGTGCTTAAGAGTCCGGACTTCAGCAAACGTTTCCTGGTGCAGGTGGATGCATCAGCAGTAGGCCTTGGTGCAGTCCTCACGCAGGGAGACCAAGGGGAGGAGCAACCGGTTCTGTACATAAGCCGCAAGTTGCTCGGCCGGGAGACCAGGTACTCAGTAGTAGAGAAGGAAGGTCTGGCCATAAAATGGGCTCTGGAGAGTCTGCGGTACTACCTATTGGGCAGAGAGTTTGACCTTGAAACAGACCACCGGGCTCTAACCTGGATAAACTCCATGAAGGACCACAACAGCCGTCTCACCCGGTGGTATCTATCTCTGCAACCCTTCAAGTTTGTCATCCGACACCGATCGGGTAGAAACAACTTGGCGGCAGACTACCTATCACGGTTGCCGTACATCGCCAACCTCAGGGAGGAGAGGGATGGTGTGACGGAGCGGCCGTCACTGGCTGCATGTGCACACACACACACACACACACACACATGACAAGCAGGTATAGTGATTGCCTGCAATCACTGCCAGAGGTTGTCAATTAGCCTGATGGGAGGGCTTAGGGTTTTTAAGGGGACTTCCTCATGACAGGAAGTTCAGTGGGGGTTTTTTTGTGTTGAAAGGTGGCTGTGGTGGGTTATGTGAAAAGGCCATTGAGAGAGCGAGATGGTGACTTTGATTTATTTCTTTTGTTTGTTTGTATTTTGACCGAGTTTCCTTAGCCTGTAATATTGTGTTCACTGGTTGGCACTTTCCACGAAGTGGAATAAAAATGCACCAACTTACAATCCCTACGACTACGCCATCATTTTTGTGAGATTCAGCGAAGACTGAGAGTGAACCCCTTCACAAACAGCAAATGGCGCAAATAAAGGACATGCTGGACATCCATCGGCATCATGTTTGAAGTTTGCAACCAAAACATGTTTCAACAAATAATCTTTTCCGCGTCAATTCTGTGCGATTGTAGCAGGATGACTGCTTTTCCAGTGGCTCCGCCCACTCGCAGTATTGTCCCCCTTTAATTTATTATATAAGGAGGGACCTGTAGATCTGCTCGCTCTCTGACAGCTGATACGCACCTCCCCCTTCCGGGTTTACCTGGCTGCAGGTTCGCAGACGCTCGGCACTCTCTGCAGTGTTGCGCAAATTATTCCACCGTGCAGGTATGTTGTAGTCTATTGCGCGTCGGCGATCTAGTCTGCGCCGTAATAAACTTGCGTTTATGTGCAGGCGCTGACAGGTCGGACTGCGTGTTTGCTCGTTTCGTCCCGGAGCTATGCCACGCTGAGGTCCCGACTGCCCTGACCCGTTTTGGACTGCTGCTGCTTTGTGTGGGGATAAAACCCACACTTTTTACGGACAAAGTAAAGCATGTTCACCGTACCTTGTTGAAGGCGGTGGTTGGAGCAGAGCCCCCTGACCATGCGGTGGCCAGTCATGCACCGCCCCCTGACAGCCCAGTCTCTGAGTCCTCCTGTGATGGTGACTTGTTGTTCCTGGTCCCTAGGACTGCTCCCCTCCCCACCTTTCCAGCCACTCGGGCACGGGCCGAGACTGAAACCGCTCCTCAACAACTACACCATCGACCTAACATGGATCCCACTGTGCCAGGTCCATCAGTGCCCCCTGTTCTGAATCCAGACCTGCCATCTGCATCCCCAGTTGCTCCGTTCACCAGCTCCTCTGACCCCATCAACTTGCCACCCCGGAGGTCAACGCGGTCAACTGCTGGCCACCATCCTAATGTCCACCGCATTCCAAGGCCAGTGGGGGACTTGGCATCGGGGGCTGCAATTTCCGAACGCCCCGTATCACACTTAGTCACTGCACTCTTTAGACCCTGGAGTTAAGCACGCATTTAGTTTATCGTCGGGACGGCGATACAAAGAGTGGGGGTAGATTGTAGCAGGATGACTGCTTTTCCAGTGGCTCCGCCCACTCGCAGTATTGTCCCCCTTTAATTTATTATATAAGGAGGGACCTGTAGATCTGCTCGCTCTCTGACAGCTGATACGCACCTCCCCCTTCCGGGTTTACCTGGCTGCAGGTTCGCAGACGCTCGGCACTCTCTGCAGTGTTGCGCAAATTATTCCACCGTGCAGGTATGTTGTAGTCTATTGCGCGTCGGCGATCTAGTCTGCGCCGTAATAAACTTGCGTTTATGTGCAGGCGCTGACAGGTCGGACTGCGTGTTTGCTCGTTTCGTCCCGGAGCTATGCCACGCTGAGGTCCCGACTGCCCTGACCCGTTTTGGACTGCTGCTGCTTTGTGTGGGGATAAAACCCACACTTTTTACGGACATTGCCTGCTGCTGCGTTCGGGTGTGGAAATCCCGTTGTCCGCATTTTTATGCCTATTGTATTATGTTTTCATGTTTAGCTGCCTGAAATAGGAGGTGGATGGCAAGGGAGATTTTTCTTTATTATTTTTGTAGCTATTTTTGATTATTTGATGGTTTAGTTCTTTGAGTTCAAACTGTAACCTGTTTTGATATTTTCCTTTCTTTTTGATTTGTATTGGATCTCTATTGTTGTTGAATTTATTTTCAGTCTCCCATTAACTGTCCATCTTTGTGATTCCAGGTGCTGAGGGCCTCACTGGTGATCCTGTTTGGTGATGGTGTCCCTTCGTGTGTAGTGTCTTATTCACTCCCCTCCCTTGTTTTGCTTTGCCCTTGTGTGTTTGGAGTGTTAATTTCGGATTGTGGTGCTCCCATTTTAAGTTTATACTCCCACCCCTCACTCACCTTGAGCACAAATGCCCCAGCCCTGGAATACATGATAATTTATACAAATAGGATAACTTTTTTAGATTTGAATTGTGCCCAATAAACTGTTGTATATGCTTTTGGAAACACGTCTCTCGCCTGCTCAGTGTAACGAACTTGTGTTGTCCTTTTGTTTAGATTTAGTAATTTACCTTATTTATAGATTTCTTTCTTTTCCCTGGGTGATTTCTCCCAGGGTGGCGTTGCTGGTTTCCTTTAGTTTCTTTCTTTTTCCCCTAGTTAAAAACATAGATTATTGGGGTAGTTCCTACCCCACCTCACGCTTGCCACAAACTTGGCGTTGCTGGCAGGATTTATACTGAAAAAAAAAAAGGCAGAGACGTGTGTTCCTTTGTTTTTTGTTGTTCGTTTTTTGTTTTTTTGTTTTTCTGAATAAGACAAAGCAGCAGCAGTCCCCTGGCAACCATGGAGGAAGAAATGCAAGAGTTGCGAGCTCTGGTTGCGCAGTTAAAGGCTGACAATGAGAGGTTGCGTCAAGCTTCGTTGGTGCCGCCCTCTAGTGCTACACCTTCAACCTCCTCAGTACTGCCGACTGCCCTTACTTCTGCCAGTGCCCCTGCAGCCGAGAGGTTAGTGTTCGTGCCCCGAGACAGAAAGTGCCCTATGTTTAGAGGAAGGTCAGGGATAGCTCTGAGCGAGTGGCTTGAAGAGCTACAGTCGTGTATGCGGGCTCGTCATTTAGCCCCAGCTGATCAGGCCTACTTTCTGTATGACCATTTAGAGGGAGAAGCACGGGAGGAAATTAAATACCGCCCCAGCACAGAGCGCGGGGATCCAGCTGGACTAATCACTATATTACAAGAACTCTATGGCTGTTCTGAGTCGTATGTGGCCTTGCAGGAAGCATTCTTCTCTCGTAAGCAACATGAAGGGGAAACGCTACTCGAATTTTCGCTCGCTCTCATGAGCCTTATGGAAAGGGTGAAGCAGCGTGCACCGCCTGGAATGCTTAATACAGATAGTCTGTTGCGGGATCAGTTTGTTGAGCAGGTCTTAGACAGCACCCTGAGGCGAGAGCTTAAACAGTTTGTTCGTCATCAACCTGCAGCTACCTTGCTCGACGTCAGAGGGGAAGCCATTAGGTGGGAGCGTGAAGGTCTGCCCAGCACCTTCAGAGGCCGCAGTAACTCCGTCCCTTCCATCAGTGGCATTCAGTATGGAGTTCAGGGTGCTCATTCTGTTGTATGTGTCCCTCCGTCCTCAGAAATGGTAGAGTTGAAGGAAATGTTGAGGCTGCAACAAGAGCAGCTCAACCATTTAACCCAGACCCTCGCTCATATGCAGCGCCCTCATGCTGGTAGTCATACAGCGCATCGTGGGCCCAGAGTGTGTCATCGCTGTCAGAGACCAGGCCATTTTGCGAGAGACTGTGACGGTGTGCGCAATTCCCGCCCCCAGTTTTCTTCACCAGATTCCAGGCCGTCTGCTAGGCAGGCAGAACCCAGCACGGCTCCGGAAAACTAGCACCCACCAAACTGCAGAGCCACAGTTTAGGTGGGGCCCCTCATGGCTCACGCCCTGTGTCTGGTGGGCTAGCTCAAGGCCCCAGACTGGTGTCGTCCTGTCCCTATTTAGAGGTTCTCATGGGAGGAGTCAAGGTGCCATGTTTGATTGACACCGGCTCTATGGTTTCTACTGTTACAGAAAGCTTCTTTCAAAAACATTTTGAACCTTGGGGTCAGGAGCGGCTCAAAGCCTGTAGCTGGTTACAGCTAAGGGCAGCTAATGGTTTGAGCATCCCATACCTGGGTTATTTGGAGCTCGATGTTGAGTTGTGCGGTAAACTAGTTTCACTGTGTGGTATCTTGGTGGTAAAAGACCCCCCTGGTAATGCTTCTCTTCAGGCCCCTGGTGTGTTGGGAATGAACGTGATCCAGAAATGTTATCAAGAGCTCTTTGTGCAGCACGGTTTGTCCCTGTTTAATCTGCCCTCTGTCACGCAGGCCCCACAACCTGTCACGCAGGCATTACAGGAGTACCATCAGGTGACCACGCAGACCTCCCAGGAGCTGTCTGGGAAGGCAAAGGTCAGAGGTAGGCGTGCCTGTCGTATTGCAGGTGGTGTGATGCAGATAGTCGCAGCTACTTGCTCAGGGCAGGGTACCGATAGCACAGTGTTGTTTGAGCCCCTTGACTCCGGTTTACCTGCAGGTTTGTTGGCTTCTCCATCTGTGGTGAGGGTAGTTAGAGGTACAGCATACATACCCATTGTAAACGTTGGCTCTATAGAAGTACTGCTGTACCCACGCACTGTTCTTGGCACTTTACAAAAAGTGAGTGTTGTCAGCCTCCCTGCAGGAATCGCAGAGGTCCCATCCACTGTAGCCATTGTAGCTTCTCACACCGCCTTACCTACCGTGCCAGACCAGATTGAGGGTTTAGATCTGTCTTCTCTTTCCCCTGAAGAGCAAGGTCAGGTGAGGTCTCTCCTTAGAAAGTACAGTCCTATTTTCTCTACTCATGACGGTGATTTAGGCTGCACTAACCTCATCTCTCATGACATTCCTCTGTTAGACGAGACCCCAGTCACGCAACGCTACAGGCGTGTATCCCCTTCTGATTATGAGGCTGTCAAAGACCACATTAATCAGCTTCTTTCTGCTCAGGTAATTAGAGAGGGTTGTAGCCCCTATGCCTCCCCCATTGTGCTTGTAAAGAAGAAGGATGGGAGCCTGCGTATGTGTGTCGATTACCGGCAACTAAATGCCAAGACCAGGAAAGATGCGTTCCCGCTGCCACGCATTGAAGAATCATTGGATGCCTTGACGGGTGCACGCTGGTTCTCTACCATGGACCTGGCCAGTGGGTACAACCAGGTTGAGGTCACGGAGAAGGACCGACCGAAGATGGCGTTTTGTACACCATTCGGCCTGTTTGAGTGGAACCGTATGCCATTCGGACTCTGTAATGCACCTGGCACTTTTCAAAGATTAATGCAGAGGATCTTTGGCGATGAACAAGGTCTGTCTCTGCTTTTATACCTAGATGACATTGTTGTTTTCTCTTCTACTGTAGAGCAGCATCTTCAGCGACTTGACGTGGTACTAGCCCGTCTGAAACAGGAGAGACTCAAGGCCAAGCTCTCCAAATGCACCTTTTTTCAGCCAGAGGTGCGGTATCTCGGCCACATTATATCGGCCAACGGTGTCGCCACGGACCCATCCAAAATAGAGGCCGTGGCAAAGTGGCAGCCTCCCCAGACGGTCTCTGAGCTTCGGTCTTTCCTGGGTTTCGCAAGCTACTATCGCCGCTTCGTGGAGGGCTTTGCAACGCTGGCAGCCCCCCTCCACCGACTGATTGCTGAGCTTGGAGGCACAAAGTCTAGACGGGTCCAGCGGTCCCCACAGCTGAGCCCTGAGCACTGGAAAGAGGAGCTTAAAGACTGTTTTGAGACACTTAAGACCAAGCTCACTAATGCCCCTGTGCTTGCTTACGCAGACTTTTCACTGCCCTTCATCCTCGAGGTTGACGCCAGTTATGGTGGGTTGGGTGCAGTGTTATCACAAGAGCAAAACGGCAAGGTGAGGCCCATAGCTTATGCCAGCCGCGGACTGAAGCCCACCGAGCGTAATATGGCAAACTATAGTTCCATGAAGCTGGAGTTTTTAGCCCTAAAGTGGGCTATGACCGAAAAGTTCCGAGAGTATCTGTTGGGCCACCGCTGCATAGTCTACACGGACAATAATCCACTCAGTCATTTGGCGACTGCTAAGCTTGGCGCCACGGAACAGCGCTGGGCAGCTCAGTTGGCCTCTTTCGACTTCGAGATCAAGTACCGTTCCGGCAGAAGCAACCGAAATGCGGATGCTTTGTCCCGTCAGCATCCGCCTGGCCCATTAGATATGACGGCCATGCTCCCTGGCACACCACTCCCGGAACCACTCCAGCAGGTCCTAAAAGTGAATAAAACGGTCGTGACACAAGCAACTGTGACTGTTTTACCTGAGAGAACCCCTGACGACATCCACAACCTGCAGCAGGCTGATTCGGTCATTCGGGAAGTCCAGAGGTACTGGGAGGAAGGACGGCGTCCCAGTTACGCAGAGCGACAAGAGCTCTCACCTCCCGCATTGATCCTGCTGCGTCAATGGGGCCGGCTGGTTAAGCGGGGCGACATCCTGTATCGGCAGACCTTGCGCCCTGATGGAGCTGAGCCCATCCTCCAGCTGCTCCTGCCTGCAGTTTTAGTTCCTGAAGTGTTGACACAGGTTCACCAAGAACATGGCCATCAGGGTGTGGAACGGACCCTCGCTCTTCTACGATCCAGGTGTTATTGGCCGGGTATGTCAACAAAGGTCGCACAGTGGTGCCAAGCTTGTGAGCGGTGTCAAGTTGCCAAGGACCGTCAGCCTGCTGCCAGGAATCCCATGGGACACCTTTTTGCAGCAAGACCAAATGAGATCCTCGCCATTGATTACACCCTGCTGGAGCCCGCTCAAAATGGCATGGAAAATGTCTTGGTGATGACAGACATCTTCAGTAAATATACGCTCGCCATCCCCACCCGTGATCAACATGCTTCTACTGTAGCCCATGTTTTGGTGGTGGAGTGGTTTTCGAAGTTTGGGGTTCCTGCAAGGATACATTCAGATCAGGGACGCAACTTCGAGAGTGCACTTATCCAGCAACTTTGCAGTCTTTATGGCATCCAAAAATCTCGCACCACTCCATATCACCCAGCCGGCAATGGTCAGTGTGAAAGATTTAATCGAACTCTCCATAACCTCCTCCGCACACTGCCTCCATCCCGAAAAAGAGACTGGACCTCTTGCCTCCCACAAGTCCTTTATTCTTACAACACCACTCCCCATCAAACCACTGGCGAATCACCATTCTTTTTAATGTTTGGTCAGGAGCCCAGACTCCCCATCGATTTCCTGTTGGCCAGAGTCCAGGACCCTGTCAGTGGAGGTGTTCATGAATGGATCCAAGAGCATCAGGCCCGGTTGCAGATTGCGTTTGATGGTGCAAGAGAATGCATGAAGACTGCAGCGGAGCGCAGAAAGACGGCGCATGATCAGCACCTCAGAGGTGAACCACTGAAAGAAGGTCAGTCAGTCTTCCTGCGCGACTTGAGTACCAGGGGGCGTCACAAGATGAAAGACCGCTGGAGCTCGACAGTGTATTCAGTCCTCAAAGCACCAAAGGAAGGAGGCGCCGTCTACACAATAGCCCCAAAGGATGATCTGTCTAAAGTAAAGCATGTTCACCGTACCTTGTTGAAGGCGGTGGTTGGAGCAGAGCCCCCTGACCATGCGGTGGCCAGTCATGCACCGCCCCCTGACAGCCCAGTCTCTGAGTCCTCCTGTGATGGTGACTTGTTGTTCCTGGTCCCTAGGACTGCTCCCCTCCCCACCTTTCCAGCCACTCGGGCACGGGCCGAGACTGAAACCGCTCCTCAACAACTACACCATCGACCTAACATGGATCCCACTGTGCCAGGTCCATCAGTGCCCCCTGTTCTGAATCCAGACCTGCCATCTGCATCCCCAGTTGCTCCGTTCACCAGCTCCTCTGACCCCATCAACTTGCCACCCCGGAGGTCAACGCGGTCAACTGCTGGCCACCATCCTAATGTCCACCGCATTCCAAGGCCAGTGGGGGACTTGGCATCGGGGGCTGCAATTTCCGAACGCCCCGTATCACACTTAGTCACTGCACTCTTTAGACCCTGGAGTTAAGCACGCATTTAGTTTATCGTCGGGACGGCGATACAAAGAGTGGGGGTAGATTGTAGCAGGATGACTGCTTTTCCAGTGGCTCCGCCCACTCGCAGTATTGTCCCCCTTTAATTTATTATATAAGGAGGGACCTGTAGATCTGCTCGCTCTCTGACAGCTGATACGCACCTCCCCCTTCCGGGTTTACCTGGCTGCAGGTTCGCAGACGCTCGGCACTCTCTGCAGTGTTGCGCAAATTATTCCACCGTGCAGGTATGTTGTAGTCTATTGCGCGTCGGCGATCTAGTCTGCGCCGTAATAAACTTGCGTTTATGTGCAGGCGCTGACAGGTCGGACTGCGTGTTTGCTCGTTTCGTCCCGGAGCTATGCCACGCTGAGGTCCCGACTGCCCTGACCCGTTTTGGACTGCTGCTGCTTTGTGTGGGGATAAAACCCACACTTTTTACGGACATTGCCTGCTGCTGCGTTCGGGTGTGGAAATCCCGTTGTCCGCATTTTTATGCCTATTGTATTATGTTTTCATGTTTAGCTGCCTGAAATAGGAGGTGGATGGCAAGGGAGATTTTTCTTTATTATTTTTGTAGCTATTTTTGATTATTTGATGGTTTAGTTCTTTGAGTTCAAACTGTAACCTGTTTTGATATTTTCCTTTCTTTTTGATTTGTATTGGATCTCTATTGTTGTTGAATTTATTTTCAGTCTCCCATTAACTGTCCATCTTTGTGATTCCAGGTGCTGAGGGCCTCACTGGTGATCCTGTTTGGTGATGGTGTCCCTTCGTGTGTAGTGTCTTATTCACTCCCCTCCCTTGTTTTGCTTTGCCCTTGTGTGTTTGGAGTGTTAATTTCGGATTGTGGTGCTCCCATTTTAAGTTTATACTCCCACCCCTCACTCACCTTGAGCACAAATGCCCCAGCCCTGGAATACATGATAATTTATACAAATAGGATAACTTTTTTAGATTTGAATTGTGCCCAATAAACTGTTGTATATGCTTTTGGAAACACGTCTCTCGCCTGCTCAGTGTAACGAACTTGTGTTGTCCTTTTGTTTAGATTTAGTAATTTACCTTATTTATAGATTTCTTTCTTTTCCCTGGGTGATTTCTCCCAGGGTGGCGTTGCTGGTTTCCTTTAGTTTCTTTCTTTTTCCCCTAGTTAAAAACATAGATTATTGGGGTAGTTCCTACCCCACCTCACGCTTGCCACAAACTTGGCGTTGCTGGCAGGATTTATACTGAAAAAAAAAAAGGCAGAGACGTGTGTTCCTTTGTTTTTTGTTGTTTGTTTTTTGTTTTTTTGTTTTTCTGAATAAGACAAAGCAGCAGCAGTCCCCTGGCAACCATGGAGGAAGAAATGCAAGAGTTGCGAGCTCTGGTTGCGCAGTTAAAGGCTGACAATGAGAGGTTGCGTCAAGCTTCGTTGGTGCCGCCCTCTAGTGCTACACCTTCAACCTCCTCAGTACTGCCGACTGCCCTTACTTCTGCCAGTGCCCCTGCAGCCGAGAGGTTAGTGTTCGTGCCCCGAGACAGAAAGTGCCCTATGTTTAGAGGAAGGTCAGGGATAGCTCTGAGCGAGTGGCTTGAAGAGCTACAGTCGTGTATGCGGGCTCGTCATTTAGCCCCAGCTGATCAGGCCTACTTTCTGTATGACCATTTAGAGGGAGAAGCACGGGAGGAAATTAAATACCGCCCCAGCACAGAGCGCGGGGATCCAGCTGGACTAATCACTATATTACAAGAACTCTATGGCTGTTCTGAGTCGTATGTGGCCTTGCAGGAAGCATTCTTCTCTCGTAAGCAACATGAAGGGGAAACGCTACTCGAATTTTCGCTCGCTCTCATGAGCCTTATGGAAAGGGTGAAGCAGCGTGCACCGCCTGGAATGCTTAATACAGATAGTCTGTTGCGGGATCAGTTTGTTGAGCAGGTCTTAGACAGCACCCTGAGGCGAGAGCTTAAACAGTTTGTTCGTCATCAACCTGCAGCTACCTTGCTCGACGTCAGAGGGGAAGCCATTAGGTGGGAGCGTGAAGGTCTGCCCAGCACCTTCAGAGGCCGCAGTAACTCCGTCCCTTCCATCAGTGGCATTCAGTATGGAGTTCAGGGTGCTCATTCTGTTGTATGTGTCCCTCCGTCCTCAGAAATGGTAGAGTTGAAGGAAATGTTGAGGCTGCAACAAGAGCAGCTCAACCATTTAACCCAGACCCTCGCTCATATGCAGCGCCCTCATGCTGGTAGTCATACAGCGCATCGTGGGCCCAGAGTGTGTCATCGCTGTCAGAGACCAGGCCATTTTGCGAGAGACTGTGACGGTGTGCGCAATTCCCGCCCCCAGTTTTCTTCACCAGATTCCAGGCCGTCTGCTAGGCAGGCAGAACCCAGCACGGCTCCGGAAAACTAGCACCCACCAAACTGCAGAGCCACAGTTTAGGTGGGGCCCCTCATGGCTCACGCCCTGTGTCTGGTGGGCTAGCTCAAGGCCCCAGACTGGTGTCGTCCTGTCCCTATTTAGAGGTTCTCATGGGAGGAGTCAAGGTGCCATGTTTGATTGACACCGGCTCTATGGTTTCTACTGTTACAGAAAGCTTCTTTCAAAAACATTTTGAACCTTGGGGTCAGGAGCGGCTCAAAGCCTGTAGCTGGTTACAGCTAAGGGCAGCTAATGGTTTGAGCATCCCATACCTGGGTTATTTGGAGCTCGATGTTGAGTTGTGCGGTAAACTAGTTTCACTGTGTGGTATCTTGGTGGTAAAAGACCCCCCTGGTAATGCTTCTCTTCAGGCCCCTGGTGTGTTGGGAATGAACGTGATCCAGAAATGTTATCAAGAGCTCTTTGTGCAGCACGGTTTGTCCCTGTTTAATCTGCCCTCTGTCACGCAGGCCCCACAACCTGTCACGCAGGCATTACAGGAGTACCATCAGGTGACCACGCAGACCTCCCAGGAGCTGTCTGGGAAGGCAAAGGTCAGAGGTAGGCGTGCCTGTCGTATTGCAGGTGGTGTGATGCAGATAGTCGCAGCTACTTGCTCAGGGCAGGGTACCGATAGCACAGTGTTGTTTGAGCCCCTTGACTCCGGTTTACCTGCAGGTTTGTTGGCTTCTCCATCTGTGGTGAGGGTAGTTAGAGGTACAGCATACATACCCATTGTAAACGTTGGCTCTATAGAAGTACTGCTGTACCCACGCACTGTTCTTGGCACTTTACAAAAAGTGAGTGTTGTCAGCCTCCCTGCAGGAATCGCAGAGGTCCCATCCACTGTAGCCATTGTAGCTTCTCACACCGCCTTACCTACCGTGCCAGACCAGATTGAGGGTTTAGATCTGTCTTCTCTTTCCCCTGAAGAGCAAGGTCAGGTGAGGTCTCTCCTTAGAAAGTACAGTCCTATTTTCTCTACTCATGACGGTGATTTAGGCTGCACTAACCTCATCTCTCATGACATTCCTCTGTTAGACGAGACCCCAGTCACGCAACGCTACAGGCGTGTATCCCCTTCTGATTATGAGGCTGTCAAAGACCACATTAATCAGCTTCTTTCTGCTCAGGTAATTAGAGAGGGTTGTAGCCCCTATGCCTCCCCCATTGTGCTTGTAAAGAAGAAGGATGGGAGCCTGCGTATGTGTGTCGATTACCGGCAACTAAATGCCAAGACCAGGAAAGATGCGTTCCCGCTGCCACGCATTGAAGAATCATTGGATGCCTTGACGGGTGCACGCTGGTTCTCTACCATGGACCTGGCCAGTGGGTACAACCAGGTTGAGGTCACGGAGAAGGACCGACCGAAGATGGCGTTTTGTACACCATTCGGCCTGTTTGAGTGGAACCGTATGCCATTCGGACTCTGTAATGCACCTGGCACTTTTCAAAGATTAATGCAGAGGATCTTTGGCGATGAACAAGGTCTGTCTCTGCTTTTATACCTAGATGACATTGTTGTTTTCTCTTCTACTGTAGAGCAGCATCTTCAGCGACTTGACGTGGTACTAGCCCGTCTGAAACAGGAGAGACTCAAGGCCAAGCTCTCCAAATGCACCTTTTTTCAGCCAGAGGTGCGGTATCTCGGCCACATTATATCGGCCAACGGTGTCGCCACGGACCCATCCAAAATAGAGGCCGTGGCAAAGTGGCAGCCTCCCCAGACGGTCTCTGAGCTTCGGTCTTTCCTGGGTTTCGCAAGCTACTATCGCCGCTTCGTGGAGGGCTTTGCAACGCTGGCAGCCCCCCTCCACCGACTGATTGCTGAGCTTGGAGGCACAAAGTCTAGACGGGTCCAGCGGTCCCCACAGCTGAGCCCTGAGCACTGGAAAGAGGAGCTTAAAGACTGTTTTGAGACACTTAAGACCAAGCTCACTAATGCCCCTGTGCTTGCTTACGCAGACTTTTCACTGCCCTTCATCCTCGAGGTTGACGCCAGTTATGGTGGGTTGGGTGCAGTGTTATCACAAGAGCAAAACGGCAAGGTGAGGCCCATAGCTTATGCCAGCCGCGGACTGAAGCCCACCGAGCGTAATATGGCAAACTATAGTTCCATGAAGCTGGAGTTTTTAGCCCTAAAGTGGGCTATGACCGAAAAGTTCCGAGAGTATCTGTTGGGCCACCGCTGCATAGTCTACACGGACAATAATCCACTCAGTCATTTGGCGACTGCTAAGCTTGGCGCCACGGAACAGCGCTGGGCAGCTCAGTTGGCCTCTTTCGACTTCGAGATCAAGTACCGTTCCGGCAGAAGCAACCGAAATGCGGATGCTTTGTCCCGTCAGCATCCGCCTGGCCCATTAGATATGACGGCCATGCTCCCTGGCACACCACTCCCGGAACCACTCCAGCAGGTCCTAAAAGTGAATAAAACGGTCGTGACACAAGCAACTGTGACTGTTTTACCTGAGAGAACCCCTGACGACATCCACAACCTGCAGCAGGCTGATTCGGTCATTCGGGAAGTCCAGAGGTACTGGGAGGAAGGACGGCGTCCCAGTTACGCAGAGCGACAAGAGCTCTCACCTCCCGCATTGATCCTGCTGCGTCAATGGGGCCGGCTGGTTAAGCGGGGCGACATCCTGTATCGGCAGACCTTGCGCCCTGATGGAGCTGAGCCCATCCTCCAGCTGCTCCTGCCTGCAGTTTTAGTTCCTGAAGTGTTGACACAGGTTCACCAAGAACATGGCCATCAGGGTGTGGAACGGACCCTCGCTCTTCTACGATCCAGGTGTTATTGGCCGGGTATGTCAACAAAGGTCGCACAGTGGTGCCAAGCTTGTGAGCGGTGTCAAGTTGCCAAGGACCGTCAGCCTGCTGCCAGGAATCCCATGGGACACCTTTTTGCAGCAAGACCAAATGAGATCCTCGCCATTGATTACACCCTGCTGGAGCCCGCTCAAAATGGCATGGAAAATGTCTTGGTGATGACAGACATCTTCAGTAAATATACGCTCGCCATCCCCACCCGTGATCAACATGCTTCTACTGTAGCCCATGTTTTGGTGGTGGAGTGGTTTTCGAAGTTTGGGGTTCCTGCAAGGATACATTCAGATCAGGGACGCAACTTCGAGAGTGCACTTATCCAGCAACTTTGCAGTCTTTATGGCATCCAAAAATCTCGCACCACTCCATATCACCCAGCCGGCAATGGTCAGTGTGAAAGATTTAATCGAACTCTCCATAACCTCCTCCGCACACTGCCTCCATCCCGAAAAAGAGACTGGACCTCTTGCCTCCCACAAGTCCTTTATTCTTACAACACCACTCCCCATCAAACCACTGGCGAATCACCATTCTTTTTAATGTTTGGTCAGGAGCCCAGACTCCCCATCGATTTCCTGTTGGCCAGAGTCCAGGACCCTGTCAGTGGAGGTGTTCATGAATGGATCCAAGAGCATCAGGCCCGGTTGCAGATTGCGTTTGATGGTGCAAGAGAATGCATGAAGACTGCAGCGGAGCGCAGAAAGACGGCGCATGATCAGCACCTCAGAGGTGAACCACTGAAAGAAGGTCAGTCAGTCTTCCTGCGCGACTTGAGTACCAGGGGGCGTCACAAGATGAAAGACCGCTGGAGCTCGACAGTGTATTCAGTCCTCAAAGCACCAAAGGAAGGAGGCGCCGTCTACACAATAGCCCCAAAGGATGATCTGTCTAAAGTAAAGCATGTTCACCGTACCTTGTTGAAGGCGGTGGTTGGAGCAGAGCCCCCTGACCATGCGGTGGCCAGTCATGCACCGCCCCCTGACAGCCCAGTCTCTGAGTCCTCCTGTGATGGTGACTTGTTGTTCCTGGTCCCTAGGACTGCTCCCCTCCCCACCTTTCCAGCCACTCGGGCACGGGCCGAGACTGAAACCGCTCCTCAACAACTACACCATCGACCTAACATGGATCCCACTGTGCCAGGTCCATCAGTGCCCCCTGTTCTGAATCCAGACCTGCCATCTGCATCCCCAGTTGCTCCGTTCACCAGCTCCTCTGACCCCATCAACTTGCCACCCCGGAGGTCAACGCGGTCAACTGCTGGCCACCATCCTAATGTCCACCGCATTCCAAGGCCAGTGGGGGACTTGGCATCGGGGGCTGCAATTTCCGAACGCCCCGTATCACACTTAGTCACTGCACTCTTTAGACCCTGGAGTTAAGCACGCATTTAGTTTATCGTCGGGACGGCGATACAAAGAGTGGGGGTAGATTGTAGCAGGATGACTGCTTTTCCAGTGGCTCCGCCCACTCGCAGTATTGTCCCCCTTTAATTTATTATATAAGGAGGGACCTGTAGATCTGCTCGCTCTCTGACAGCTGATACGCACCTCCCCCTTCCGGGTTTACCTGGCTGCAGGTTCGCAGACGCTCGGCACTCTCTGCAGTGTTGCGCAAATTATTCCACCGTGCAGGTATGTTGTAGTCTATTGCGCGTCGGCGATCTAGTCTGCGCCGTAATAAACTTGCGTTTATGTGCAGGCGCTGACAGGTCGGACTGCGTGTTTGCTCGTTTCGTCCCGGAGCTATGCCACGCTGAGGTCCCGACTGCCCTGACCCGTTTTGGACTGCTGCTGCTTTGTGTGGGGATAAAACCCACACTTTTTACGGACATTGCCTGCTGCTGCGTTCGGGTGTGGAAATCCCGTTGTCCGCATTTTTATGCCTATTGTATTATGTTTTCATGTTTAGCTGCCTGAAATAGGAGGTGGATGGCAAGGGAGATTTTTCTTTATTATTTTTGTAGCTATTTTTGATTATTTGATGGTTTAGTTCTTTGAGTTCAAACTGTAACCTGTTTTGATATTTTCCTTTCTTTTTGATTTGTATTGGATCTCTATTGTTGTTGAATTTATTTTCAGTCTCCCATTAACTGTCCATCTTTGTGATTCCAGGTGCTGAGGGCCTCACTGGTGATCCTGTTTGGTGATGGTGTCCCTTCGTGTGTAGTGTCTTATTCACTCCCCTCCCTTGTTTTGCTTTGCCCTTGTGTGTTTGGAGTGTTAATTTCGGATTGTGGTGCTCCCATTTTAAGTTTATACTCCCACCCCTCACTCACCTTGAGCACAAATGCCCCAGCCCTGGAATACATGATAATTTATACAAATAGGATAACTTTTTTAGATTTGAATTGTGCCCAATAAACTGTTGTATATGCTTTTGGAAACACGTCTCTCGCCTGCTCAGTGTAACGAACTTGTGTTGTCCTTTTGTTTAGATTTAGTAATTTACCTTATTTATAGATTTCTTTCTTTTCCCTGGGTGATTTCTCCCAGGGTGGCGTTGCTGGTTTCCTTTAGTTTCTTTCTTTTTCCCCTAGTTAAAAACATAGATTATTGGGGTAGTTCCTACCCCACCTCACGCTTGCCACACATCCAAAGATTTTGCTGATTTAGCCAAAAAACAGTTGACAAGGAAAGTTGAAAGTTGCTGTTGGGTTAGTTTGTGACAGTATCCGTTGTGGCAAAGTCATGCATCATTTAGCACCTCTATACAGTCTAGTATCAGCCCAAACGTTTTACCTGAGTCCTCAGAGTCTTTGAAGTTGGAATTGAAGGAGTCCTCCATGTCATCTCCCCCTGTCCCGTGATGCCCATCAGCTGCTCGTTGTGCATATTTCCTGCAAAACATGAATACAGGAGCAATTAAATATCTGCATTGTGGGTACGTTGCCGAACAATGTTGAACACAGACACACACACACGGAAATACACACACACACACAGCCATCTCTTCAGTGTATTGTTCAGCTAAAGGTTAACAGAGACCAGACATGCAAACATGTGGCCTTTGAATAAACACGCACACCTGGACTGCGTGTTGTGAATGATACCGTCCTCACACAGGCTCATGTTGCATTAGTCAGATATGGAAAGTGGCGACAACATAACGCTTGCCCCTTTGAAACTCACATTGGAGCCAACAAGTAGTGGAAAATATGAGTGCCTGCAATGCTTCTTTGGATGGTCCCAATTAAATAATTCTAAATTATGTAAAAGTACAAAGTTAGCCAAGTACATTTTGACCTGAAGAGAGATATCCTATTGTCCCCCTACCTTACTAATGGGTGGTTGGAAAACGCACACACACACACACACACACACACACACACACACACACACACACACACACACACACACACAGAGATAAAAGACAGCTGGATTAAAACAGAATATTGAGCATGTTGAAGAACTGAAGATCAAAGAGCCCTGTCATTTTTCACAAATCTGACATGTTGCTGTTAAAACCATAAATGATGTTGAATGCTCCAACATGTTACATTCAGTTTACTGAAGACAATGCATTACGATGTTCTAACCAAACTCAAAGGTAGTGTAGCAACAGAAAAAACAACCACATCCAACAGGTGCAATCGAAGTTAGATGTGTTTTTCTCAACCAACACCTTTGTAATTTGTCCACTTCAGTTTTCTGTGCCATGTCAAAGAGGAAGTGAAAACCGCTAACAGGCTTCACCTTAGAAAGAGCAAGAAGGGACGTGACATTTTGTCTGTGCAGAAGATTTCCTACCCAGCAGTAGCCTCTACACTAATATGATACTCTGATTCTCCATGCCTTTCATTGCATCAAGCCTTGCACCAAACTCACAAATTCTGCTTTATAAAATAACATTGTCCCTCCTGGAAATGTGATAAATAACCTCATGTGTGTGTAACATTTAAAACTAAAAAAATACCGAATTTAGGCTAAATAAACCAATAAAGTCAGCATGCTAATATGCTAACAAGGACAATGCCAACACGTTTATACTTAGCTGGCATTTGCTCAAAAGCATTGAACACTTATACACATGATAAGGGCTTTGTTATTAGATTGCCATCGTTAAAGATAGACATTACTTGATAATGATACTGTTGTTAAAAAGTAAAAGGGTTACCAGAATTGCTAAAATACATCCTGTGGGGATCACCAATGTACCAACGAACAGAGTTTAATTTAAATTGATCAAACAAAATCAAACCAAAGTGCTAACAGAAGATGGAAATGTCTGTAGTAAAAGTCAAACTCCTGGTTCCACATAGTTGAGCCTATGTAATGTACTCAAAATGGTGCTTTTCAACTTTCCCTTAATGTAAGAACGCAAAAATGTTTGATATGGAGAATAAAACCGTTCTCTCTCTTGAAGTAGGCTTAAATAAAAATAGAGAATGGGCCGAAACAAAAAGGAATAACGTACTACGTGTTTGACTCACAGTGTGGACCACTGTCAGCTAACAAGCCTATGTATATGTAGATTCGTGGTGCCCTGCCCAACAGCAAATCAATAAAGCTGGGTTAAAGTTTAAAGTGTGCTTAATGTATCAACACTAATGAAGATGGCTCCCGGCAGTGGCTCCGAATGCTTGTTAATGACATGATCTATTCCTGGAAAACTAACGTATAAGCACTTACACATCTGGAGGGGATGGAGCAGAATGAAGGCCATCCTCTCTTTTGTTACTGTGGATGAATATTCACCAAGAATAAGTCTTCATTGATATTCAGCAGAGAAGATGTTTCAGCAACATGCCGTTACAAAGCCTGATGTGCAATGACTTCGATAGATAGCTCCTTACTAAAACTACACACTGCTACATACATATACGTTGGAGGCAATAAAAATACCAACCTCTACCCGCGCGCACCACATGTCCAGGTTCTTCTGCTGAGCTTTGAAGAAATGGTCCCATGCCTTTAGTTTGGAAGCAGAGTTGAATACAGACACAATCTCTGTAACCGACAAATGAAATATAATAAATGCGTAAGTGAAAGAAGGTTGGGGAAGGAAAGGAAACAACTGAGTCAGCTAAGGAAAAAACGAGCTGTGCATTTACACTGAGCTGTAAACGTTTTATTGACATAGTTACACAGTTAAAATTATACCAATATAAGGCTCCCATTGAGAGTAATTTATTAATGACATAATAAATTGGACTTATTTCACACCATTATAAAAAGACAACCTGTACTACTTCAGTGTCAAAATGTATCTGTATACTTCAAAACATAATTCTCCTCACCTTCTCTTGATTAATGTGGAGAATTTTCTTTTGATGATTTATTCACGTTGAAAAGTCTCTTGAAAAGACAGGTGTGTACGGTCAAAAACCCTCGGCTGTAAAGAAACCTTCTGCAGCATTCCTTGGTTCTTTCAGGTTTAATGAAGTTGTATAATTCACAGAGGGGTGAGGTATTAAGGCAAACATGATTCAACTGTGTTGTGGTTCTATGCTTCGTAGCATCCGCTGACAGAGGTGACCAATTTCTCCTTACCTATTATCTTTTGCATACCGACAATTAAAGACTCTGTAAAATAGCTTTCTACACAGCACTTATATTTTTTAAATGGTGCAATTACAGCAGAAAATGAAATGGTTTTTGGTTTGAAATCCATTCTTAGGGCCCACAAGGGATCTCTAGTTGCTTTTCTGGGAACTGTCCTCGACTGAAAAGAATCTTTCAGATAATACACTATAATTATTATAATGGTTGGAGTAGCATTATCAAACCAATTTCTTAATGTTGTGTACAGTAATGTGATGGGAGCGTCAGGTCGATTCACTCTAAAGCAAATATAAAAACCCAGCAAAACTCTTCTATGTTTGTTGTCTTCACTTAGGAGGAAAAATACGCTTTTAACACAAAAAGCAACCTTCTATGTGATTTAATGCAAATGAGTTTATATGAAACCTCATTCTAGTTTTTTAGTCATTTGAGAAAAAGAACCGAATGTTTAAAAACCATATGACGTTGCAGTTGGGGACCATGAAGTCACATTCATCACACAGAGGCAAAATAGTTAAGGCTTCGAAGGTAGTTTTTTTTCAACCTGCATGGTGTCAATGCGGTAGACTAATGTAAGTAAAAACATATATATATGAAAGGACATTAATGAAAGGACATCAATGATCAAGAACTGATGTCAAGTCATTGTGTAACCAACCACACACTTGACGCCTAAATAAACTATTTGCTACGGTTTCTTTATTGCTGACTAGCTGCTTTTTGACTGTGGTACTTTGGAATCTATCTTGTTTAAACCAGAGCGGGATACAGTGAACTCAGCATTTCATCTGAATAGATTCCCTGCATCAATGCAATAACAATATACAAAAGGGCTTGCTGTTGATCCCAATGCATCAAGCCACCATCACTACTGCATCCTGACTGCTGTTGATATTTTCAGGGTTAGAACTGCGTCAGCTGTGGGCTCGATTACAGTGTATTGATATTACCATTTACATCCAAGGCGTCATGGCTGTACAGAGAGGCTTTTATATTGGTTTCTACAATTAAACCAGTGTGTGTGTGTGTGTGTGTGTGTGAATGACAGTGGGTGTCGATATCAATAATACATTTATTCCTGGGTTACTTGGTCACAGTTTCAATAGTCAATGGAGGACCAGAACAATATGCTGCTTTGTTTCTAAAATGTATTTCATCATTTAAAATATATAAATGTTTGTGTATTTATCAATTTGCTAACATTATGGTACAGTATTACTATACAGGATATACCTTTTTTTTCTTCCCATTTTCCGGTATCAGTTTATTTCACAAATTTTCCCGGCGTGAGGATATCTGTCTCTCAAAAAGAGACAGTCGGATATACGAAAGGAAAGCGTTGGCAGGAGGTTAAAAGCAATATAGACCAATGTTAGTTTAAATTTGCTTGTTAAATTGTTTCATCTAAAAGGTCAAAGGGTTATTACGTGATGACATGTTTGATTACTTTGCAGTGTACCCTGCTGGTTACTCTTGGCAAACATGATTCAAGACTTTGTAAATACTCACAAAGGAAACTGAAGTGTCCCAAAGTATTAATTAATCTTCTAAACTTGTTCATTATAATCTTCCTGATTACATTTATGTTTTATTAGCAACCCACCATGGAGTGCGTACCTGTGTCTACACTACCTGGTAATTATAATAATTACACAAAAACACACTTGATTTGATTTGTTTACTGGCCAGATGGTCTCGCACTGCTTACAGCTCCCCAAAGCTCCACAAACATCAACGTGAATTTACACACAATTTGGTTAAATTGATTAACAATTTGTGAATCTTATTAGTCACTTTCTTCGGCTGGAAAACTATTAAAACAATCACTATGTTTTTTTAAAGCTTTTGGGGGTGGTAAATGGTGATGACCTGGCGACACAAAGCATTCACACCTAAATGAAAGTGGGATTACACAGTGGTGATGAAGAAGGACTGTATGGCGGGCAAAGAGGCAAATGGCCGATACAGCGCTAGCGCCTAACCCCATGATGACGTATGTCTTCGTATTGGCTGCGGAATACAGAGGATCCGGAAGGATGGGAGAATGTCTCAGAGAGAGAGAGAGACGAGGCCCTATCGGGGTATTTTGCTCCCTCAAAGCACGGATTATAAGGCGCACTTAAAATGATGTTTTTTTCTCATAAAACGACAGTGCGCCTTATAATCCAGAGCGCCGTATATATGGATCAATTGGTTGATCCATACTGGTTAACGAGGATCCATTGCAGGGAAAGTCTGGTGCCAGCAGCCGCGGTAATTCCAGCTCCAACAGTGTATATTAAAGCTCGTAGTTGGATGTCGGGATCGAGCTGACGGTCCGCCGCGAGGCGCCAGCGTCTGTTCCAGCGCTGCCTCTCGGTGCAAGATGCACCAAAGCATTTGCCAAGAATGTTTTCATTAATCAAGAACGACAGTTGGAGGTTCAGAGATATTGTTAATATCCACATTAACGTTTGAACAACGTTACCATGGGAGTGAACGCTTAATAACGTTTGATTTAGCACAGCCCGATCTAGTGGATGCACAACGCAACCCCAGTCAAACGTTTTACTGCAGTATCTTCTATTCTATGCGCCTTATAATCCGGTGCGCCCTATATAGGAAAATAGTTCTAAAATAGGCGATTCATTGAAGGTGCGTCTTATAATCCAGTGCGCCTTATAGCGAAAATACGGTACGTTAAATAAAGATAATATGCAACTTCTTCATAAATGTAGTATCTTCAACGGTGGTGCCTTACCCTCAACACGTGTATTTGTGTAAATAGTAAATTATACAACCCCTGATGTTCACAGGGTGCAGACTTTCTCGTCACATTTCCATAGCGGAACAAATGTTGTACTGGACCACATGTATTGTTGGCATTCTATTAAGAAAACTGAAAGTCAACTTATTATGAAGTAAAGGTTGATTTCAAAATTGAAGGAAATAAACGCACCATCGGTGTTTGTTACTTTGCAATTCTGTATGCGGCAGAGCATGACCTTCTGGGAACATGAAGGCTTGGTTTACGGCAAAAAGGAAGTCGGATATTCCCCATCCAAAACAGTAAAATAATATCTCTTTTGTTTTTCCCACTAGCTATCTACAGCCATCTCTTTGCAACGGAGATGACAGACGATGGATCAACCAGAGTCATTTGCATCAGAAATATTACTGTGTTGCTGACAAAGTTTGGGAAAAATAGAGGGGCAATGTCAGGAGCTTTTTATTAGAGGTGATTCTTCTCACGGTGACAAAAGTGATAATGTTCATAATAAGGGGTACTTGAATGGCAGTCTGATAAAAGCAGGGCCCAGGAAACACGCATGTGTCTTTTGTTTTCAGGTTGTGGGTGTAAAACTGTGTGGACGATATCCAGTGAGAGAGAAAATACTTAATGCATAAAAATGACCTGACTTCTTATAGACATTTCTAGATGGGAAGTAGGTGGCAAGTTTAGTTTTACTTAAATTGTAACATGTACAGCTTTCTGCGTTTATAAAGTGTTTAAATGTGTAAGTGTTTGTGATAGAAAGAGAGAAAGTCTTTTTGTTCAGTGTACCTGTGAATGTGGGTTGTAGCGTATCTGTGTGATATTTCTCTCTAGGTGCATTTGAGCATTTTATGTGCTGTGTTCTGTTCGGTGATAAAACCGCAGACTACTACTGTCACGGGAAGTCCCCTAATTGTAAATTCTAGGATGGAGGGCTATTTTCAGGGGGATGCATCATAGGATAAGTTGTTAACTGAGAGGATGTATGTGTGATTGAGAAGGACACGCCCCATAAGCCCAAATTGTCCTTAACCTGTGAACTCACTGGTAAAATGTTTTTTTTTTCATTACTCCTGTCCAATTTTTTGCATTAAAAAACATTATTTGTTTCACAGTTTGGATTTAATTACAACACACAAAAACAGAAAACTTTCTGAATTGTGTACAAAGGGCTATGGTGTTCACATCCAGCAGTACAATAGAGATATGGTAAAATGTACTAATATCCAAAGGAAACATTTATTGTTAGATATAAAACATCCACTCTAAATTTACTGTGTTGATTTGGTGATACGAGTGCCACACAAACTTTCCATGTGTGTTTACGTTTACGTGACTCACGGTCTGTTCTACTCTTCATGACACTTGTTCTTTGTTTCACCTCTAATATACGCAAAAATTGAAGTCGCTTTACTTGATTTCAAAAGATCCTTTTATTTTGTCCCCAAATTGCCTGGCCCACTCAAATTAAATTTTAAAGACCTGCACATTAACGTGTCACCAGTAACGTTTTTTGTCATAAGTAGAAAAGCATTAGTTAGTTTGGTCTTTCTTAAATAAAAGGTTGACTTTTGGAAAAATCCCACAATCTGTTTTACAGCATCTGGTAGCTGTCGAACGAAGGTGAGACCGCTTTTTAAAAGTGGACCTTGTAGAACTTGTGAAATGTAAATTCACACAACAGTGGTTGTCAGCAGATATATCTAAAAAAAGACCCTTGCAAAGGACCGGTTTTTGTATTTATCTCTTAACAGGTTTTCATACTATTAAGTAAGTATAACGCCATTTCATTGCACCTTTTGAAATCAAACAGTATTGCATTTTTTCTATGCAATGTAAAACACTGTTTTAAAAGGTGTTTACAGGAATAGCCGAGCTTGAGCTTGAGCTTGAGCTTGTGATGGATATACTGTTCTACAAAGGCACACTGTATTATACGAGTACGTGACCTGTATATTTACACGCACTGTGCAACTCAGCAGAGAGGACTCACATAGAGCCAGCGTGGTGGACAGCACAGTCTTGATCTTCTCTTTGGCCTCCTCCACCTCCTTCCCGTGGTGACTCTTCTCGCCCCGTGGGCCTGCGGATGTGTCCGTTGGAGGACTGGATCATGGAGTAGAAGTTGTTGGCGTTCCTGCGGTCGACTTCACCTCGTTCCAGCCAGGTCAGGAGGACACGCTTCAGGAAACCTGTTGTCATCGCGGGGAAGAAGGGAGCAGAAGAGTTACAGAGAGCAACATTCTGGGTCAATACAAGCATTTTCCCTCTGTGTATTCGCTGTCATCTGAGCAAAGGTGAAGGAGAAAGGAGTCCGCATAAGAACGCTTTTTTCTTCCCCCTTCACAAAGCCACAGTCATTTGATCAAGTTAGGAGGAAAGTAGAAATTGGAAAAGGGAGGAAAGGGAGGAAAAGAAATCAATACCACTGAAGTACAATACAGAACAGCCTCTGCCAACCTAAACCTATCTGGCCAAAGTGGGGTAGAGAGAAGTGGCCATCAGGATCCAAGAACAGCTGCATCTGCAGATCTACTCTAAATTGTAATGCTCAGAGACATTGTAGACCATGCAGAAGACAACAAGTTCAACAGCCCAAAAAGAAGATATAGTTCATACGTACGCATGGACATAAAGCCAAAATCATCTCTAGTGCAGAAATTCAATTTGAAAAACAGTATCTTGTACAAGCTGTTTGGCAACATTCGTGGGAGATGCATGCTGGGTAGTTTTGAGGTCCACACAGGAATAAGGAATGAGGACGATGACGTTGGCATTAAAATAACTTCAAGAACTCAACCTCTGGATGAAAGGAAAAAAAAACAGTTTAAATACGATTGAGGAGAAAAATGATAATTTCTATACACTGAACATAAAAGAGCAGGAGGTTAAATAAGAAATAAAATGGCTTAAATTAACTCCAGTCTTTCCTAAAAATATCTTTGGTAAAAAAAGAAAACACTTGTCGAAGGATTTCCTGAGAGTTGAGCTTGGCGTTGTAGAGAATAGCTGCAGTGTACTTGAGCAGTGAATAATCAGATGAGGTCAGGAGACTTCATTGATTTCTATTGTTGTTCCACTGCGGTTGTCCTGTCTTCTGCTGCTGAAAGGCCTGAGGAGCACAGGAGGGAACATACTCCCACACATAGACGTCAGTTCATGTCACACTGCCTCAGACCTCCGTAACACACACACACACTCACACACACAAACAAATGGCAGTGCAGATGCATCATGTACAATAAACAAGACTGAACGTCTTCACAGATCGAGCAGCGGAAAAGGTTTAAGTTTATTTGGGGGACACACTGCAGGTTAATTTAACTAATATAGATTGCCATGAAACTTCCTCAGCTCGCAATACAGCTTTCTGAAATGTATGCTAATGAGTAATAATACTTATTTAGCATGTGCTAGAACTGAATCTGGGTCATTTTAACGACATACTAGAGTCAAATGTTTTGGGGAAATCTCTTTTTATCACTCTGTGAATCAGAAACGACTGTCAACACAAACCCATCATGATAAACTCTAGAATATAGATATGAATGAACATGGAAAGTTTAGGAAGTTTAGGAAAGAGTGCTACTGAAGTGGAGATTACTGACTCAATACCTCATTTTGAGAAACGCCTGTTAGAGATAAATACATTTCCATTCAGTACGCTAGAGAGGAATAGTTTAAGTAATTTCAAATAATGACATCATAATCACAATTAAACTTCCCTGGCTGATCAATTGAAAAACCAAAATATATATATATATATATATATATTTTTTTTAAATAAAAATATCATCAATTTCCTCTTTCATCCATCTTCCTCCGCTTATCCGTGTCAGGTAGCGTAGCTGGTGCAGAGGGAAGGCAGGACTCAATCGCAAAGTTCACGAACAGGTGCTCTTTATTCAAACCAAAAAACCGGGGAAGGTGCACCAACGACAACGGGTAACATGGAAAATGACGCGACGAGGGACAACAGGCACACAGGGCTTAAATACACAAGGGAGGTGCAGGTGATTGGACACAGGTGGAAGCAATCAGGCAATCACATGACAGGACAGGAAGTGAAGCTCACTCAGAGACATGAGAGACAAGAAAACTACAAAATAGGACAGGAAGCAGAGCCAAACCGCGACAATCCGGGGTCGCAGCCACAGCAGCAGGTCGACCCAGACTGCCCTCTCACACACAACATTTCCAAGCTCATTCTGGGGGATCACAAGGCGTTCCCAGTGCAGCTGGGGGATATAATCTATATATGACCTCCAGTTAGGGGAGGACCAGGACGCATCCTAGTGAGATGTTGAAACCACTTCAGCTAACATTCAAATGTTATGTTTATATTATTAAATGAAGCATTTACCAGTGCAACTTGTGCTGTAGTTATAGGAGAATTTCATGGGCACAAATACATAGACATGGAAATGTGTACGCTGGATGTTGTCTTTCCACTATTTCCAATGTCCTGACAGCTAAAAAGGCCAAACTGACCAGTGCATGAAGAATAACGATGCTCTACACACACACACACACACACACACGCACGCACGCACGCACGCACGCACACGCACACACACATCCAACAGCGTGGATGATGAAACATCACAGTAACAGACACTGAACCAAGGCGTTATCTTGTGACTACATGAAGGGGTTTCTGTTGGTCTAAAGGCAAATTCGGTTCTCACGACACACGGCTACCTGCACCGGCCTTTCGCCTAATCAATAGACAAACTGGAGGAATATTAGTGGAAACTACCAGAGGCTAGATAGAGTTTAAGGATCATCACAGAAAAAAAAGAAACATTTCAGTAACAACTATAATTGTCATGTGATATGCTCCTACTTTTGTCAATTCAAGTTGCTACTTCTTTATTCAAACAGAATTGATATATGTAGCAAGAGGAGCTTATTGACAAAGCCTCGGTATCGAGACCAATCAATATGCATCCGCCAATCACGGGAGGGAGGGGCTTCCATAAATAGGTATGGACCCTTGGGGTTTCCACACTGACGTCGATCCAGGGTTGCTGTTGGACGTCCCTGTCAGGTGCGGACCATTTCACGGGCTCTCGTGCCCTCGTGCCGCAAGGGTTTTGTAGCCGCGGCTTTTACCGCCGCCGGTAGCAGTGGTGGTGGCTCCTAGCGACGCAGAGTAAATGACAACTGCCTGATCGTTAGGAACAGTGCTAGCTGACGCCGGAAGAACGCTGCTGTTTTGCCTTGTGTCAGTCTGACATCCATAAAGCTGACTTCTGCCGATTCCTACTGGGAGCCTGAACGCCGCTTCCACCGATGCACCTGCTCCACGGCTGTGAACTGTCATTCGCGTTCGGGTGTACTACCTGGCCGGTGTATTTGAGGCGTCCCGTGTTTGTGAACACTCCCGTGTGTGTGTGTGTGCGTGTGGGGTGTGTGTATGATCGGGGTGCCTCCTTTTTTTATTTCTTTGGGATCCACACTCGTACCAGGCTTCCCTCTCTCCCACCACCGGTAAGCCACAGCCCTACTCTACATTGCTGTTTATTACTCACAGCCCCAGTCCTCGAAGCCCATGTATATTACCATGTTAACTTAATAAAAGATGTTTTTTATACTGGAACCACGTCTCTTGCTATAGTACCAACGTAACTACGTGCTCGAACCCTGACCAAATCTATCATACGGGTTAAATCTTTGGGTGGAATTCCCAAGGTGGCGTTGCGAGAACCTGAGTATTATATTCCACGTGATCACCCCCACTCTCCGGTCACATATATATAATAATATATTGTGAACTCAATAATCAATTAAAAGTTGGTCCACTAACAAGAAGCCGCTCCAAAGTAAACAAATAGCCAATTCGTCAATGAGATGATAACTCAAAAAAGTAGACCCTCCCCATCCAGTGGAGCTCTTGAACTATTTCAGGGCAAGTGCCTTCATGGCTTTAATACTACAGGAAAGACGGAGGCTAAGGTCACAAATGTCATCAAAGAACCGCCTGCCGTCAGGTTTTGATTACATGAAGAATTTGAAATGCTCAGTAACATATTCTCACATCCCAGAGGCCCTGTTGAGCCCACCCTCCCGTCATATGTGCTCTGAACACTGATGGGAACTGTACTCAACCACGCAGGGCATTTAAATATTTTAAATTACAGTACGACTCCTTGCAGTCAAGGGATATGATTACCACCTATCGACTCACTTTCAATTCTCAGTAGGAATCACAATTATGAGACACTCAAATGAGGAAACAGTCTGCAGACGCTAAAATGTCAAGTGTGTTTAAAATACACCGCTGGCTCTAAATAAATTTAAAGTAAGCTTAAAGATATTTTCATCCCTTCATGGGAGCCCACATTTGAATGCCATGCACCACGTCACATTTAGAATTAGAACATTTTTGAGTTATTTCAATCATAGTTGAGCGTTGCTGCAAATAATTCAGAGAATTCATTCTCTCTACCAACATTACGTCGGGGGAGAAGGGGAAGGGGAGGTGAGATATTTCAGTCTGGACCTAAACTACAGACGTGTTTGTCTACCAACCTTTGTTCTCGTTGCCCAGGTGCATGCACTCGTACTCCGAGTAGCGGGCGATGGGAGGAGGGAAGGGTAAAGATCCTCCTCTATCTTACGTGGAGATGGCCCGTGTCGTTTTTGTCTGTGCTTCAGCCCTAGCCAATGTGGTAACATGTGGGGGAAGAAGGAGGGGTTTGAGATAAACAAAAACTAGAACCAACGCCTCGCAGTTGTACAACTCTGCCCATCGCTACACTTTACATTGATGTCCAAAATCCTGTCTTGATTTTATTCTGTTATGGAAAATTTGAATTACCAGATTCATTCTTGAGTCACAGCCTAAACATTTGCTTTGAGATGTCTAAGTGCCATTTGACCACCGAAATGTAATCTTGAAGTTTATGTTTGTGTCAAAATTTGAAGAAAGTCATTAAAGGCTGTCCTCAGATATTGAGTTCCCAAGAATGAGGTAACAACAAAAGGGAGGCCTGAGGGAAAGATTTATGTAGAGATAAAGAGAAAAGAGAGGACATGAGAGACAGCTGAGACATTTCATTGATTGGAAGAGACTGGCAACAGGGTGAAATGTCAATTTCTATCAACACCTACGGCAATTCTGATGTACAGTAAATAGACGGAGATAAGCACAGACAATTCAACATGCCCACCAAGGGAGATTTACACAGATAGCAGGACAAAAGCCTGCATTCACACAAACAAATACAATAAAGTTTAATTGATAAACTTGTCCTCAAACTTTTCCTTCAGCTCGAAGGAAACAACAGAATCACATCGTCTTTGTCCACACCGTTCAACCCTGTTGTTGTGGGGCGACATTTGGACAGAGAAAAGCGCAGCAAGTGGAAGTGCCTGCAAAGCCACTAATTACAGTGGTGGCCTTGGATCACCTCGCTGCCTACCACCTGACACTCAGAGCCCATTCCACTGCATGTGTGTAGGTGGGAAGCACAATCATGTTTGTTTTGCTAATTGATTGGTCTGAAGGATCTGAGAGGAAAGAAAAGGGGGTCGAAAAGTACAGTGTGAGCTCAGAAAGCACTGGGCCAGAAACAGATGGACGCGAGCGAGAGTTACGGGTTTGTGGAGGCTGCTCTCCCTGATCAAGGCTCTCGGTGAGGCTGCTGTAGTAGTGTGTGTGTGTGTGTGTGTGTGTGGGTGTGTGGGTGTGTGGGTGCATTTTGGGAGAAGAGACCAGAGAGAGAGTAGTATTTATGAGAAAGCTGCACCCGTCTGTCATCTGGTTAATATATGGACTTATAGATCCAGTGTCATTGTGGAGAAGAGGTAGATGAAATCAAAACCGGGCACACGCGCACACACAGATTAAATAATGCAGAGGGTATTATTGCAGCGGCTGGTCTTTCAAATGAGCTCTATGGTGGGAATATATGGCCAGCAAAGACAGATTTAAGGCATCCGTGCAGGAGGAGCTGCTGGATGGAGATAAAATATTTGAAAAAAAGAGTCGTAGCGTGGATTTCACATGACAAACAATAGAGGCCGCTTCTTCTCAAGGAGCACAAACAAGAATGCGGTAATTCATATATGTATCCCGTCATATTCTTTAAACAAACTGTTGAATGAGAGTATGTTACACGGTAAACAGTTGTAATAAAATAACATTTAAGAATCTGTCAAATCGGGATGAAGATGCAAGTCTCGGCTTGAGTGAAAACTATCCAGCTTATTCCAAGCATTTATTATGCTTATTGTTATTAAACATACGTAACCAGGTGGAAGAGGAAGTTACCTGTTAAGAAAAAAACAGATCTGCAAGGTGAGTGCTGAGAGTATCTGAGCTGCTAGATAAATGTCCCCTGCAAGTTTGGGATGGAGATTTGTCATCAAGCCGTCTCTGCTGTGTCAGAGCGCCGCTCTCCATCACAGAAAGTGATCAGACGGTACCACAGTGATTACAAGGCAGGAGTTCCCTACTCTCCAGTGAGTCAGGGTGAATTAGAAGATTACTGGATGTAACCCTGGCTCTATAACGACGTTGCACCGCAGCGTCGATCGGTATCACAAAGTTAATGGAAGAGAGTAAACACACCTACTGTGGGGAATGTAATTAAAGGATCAAATGGCCAGATAACGTTTCTAACCTTACTTCAACTGTACATCTGTTCACACATCTTCATCAATCCCTTATGATAGATAACCCCTTAAATTTGCAATAAAGGGTCCACAAGGAGTTTTGACCTGAACTAACTTAATACGTTTACGTTTACAAAACAGAGGATTAATGTGCGAGAAGGACCATTTCAATATATTCAAAGTAAAAAATAAGAGATTACATGATGCATGATGCAGAAATGCTAAATGCAAATAAATGTACCATGAAAGTCAATTAGTTTTGTCTTATTCTGGCTTCTTTTCCGACTCAACATCCAGGGTTGTTCTCTTCCAAACAATTTGCGCGGCGTCCGTCTTGCAGTCCATCCAACCCCCAATCTATTTATTCATCTATCAAACTTCCCCAGGTGAATGTGTGAGGCGTGAGAATTGTGGTGCAGAATGATGGATATCACCCCCTTCATTTCCATCAGAGTAAAGGTTAACAGCTCATCATTCTTCCTCCGCCTGGTGAAGGAGTGCCGGGGCACTGATAGCAGTGGACCGAAAATACAAGTGGTCTCTACAGATTCAATATTGTCCATGTGGGTGAGAAGAAAAGCTCTTACCCTGTGACCTTCGTGCCCTCTATAAACCAATACTTAAGCTAAAAATAAGGTTGGAGGTTTGTTGTGATTTATTTTGCACAGCAGTCAGGATTTGGCACAAAAACAAGTAGGAACATGGACGTCAAACCGTCCGTCTGACTCAATCAAATACCGTAACAGATGGTACAGGACCTGAATGTGTCGTACCAGGACGAGAGCCTTGTCCCCGTTGAACTCCTGAGTAAATGGGATATGGCAGACGTTTTTCTTGCTCTTTCTGATGGCAGAGAGACCTCCACGATGAGCCCCTGTGTGGCGTTCTCGGGCAGACCGCCCACAACTATACAGCCTTACCCCCGGGAGGCCGTTCCCTCACTGCAGGAGGCGGAAGGTCTGTCAAACATGGAGAGGAGAAAAGAAGAGGCAACAACAACCCAGGTCTCAACCCGTCAATCATTGACGCCACGAATCACAACGGATATCGGAACATTTCAGAGTTATTTCCATTCATTTAAACTGCCTAAAGCAGCTTTCTCTGCTGACAATTAAACCAAAACTTCTTCAAAGTTTAAGCAGTGTTTGTCTTTCTCGTTCAATTTAAAACCAAAAATGCAGTGGTAGTAGAGTAAAAATATAAACCTATAAGCCTCTCTAAGATGATGGAAATATATGTTTCTTCTTAAATAAGTAGGCTCCCAACAACCAACCATGAACAAAACCACAGAGGTTCCTCTATCACACCACAATGGGAAAATGACGATAAGTGCCAACATGGAACAATAGCTTGAATTACAAAGCTATTCTAGTCAAATGCAACACAATTAGAATGGAAATTGAATCCTTCGGTCCGGTGAGAGGCTGATCCTTTTGTGTCAATCGTTTGAAGCATGAAGGACGTTGCCGACTGAACAAAGATGAATGTTGATTGATCTAATCTCAGAAAGAGCAGGCTTTCCGTGCATAATATGAGTGACTGGTTTGGTCCGCACAAGGCAAACTAAGAAATTGATTGATTTGAGCTCAAATGTGAGCAATTCTATCAAACCAATCAAAAGATGAAATGACGCAGTGATCCCCAACCTTTTTTTGCAGACCCGTCTTGAATGAGACCTTTTTTTCCCCCTTCTCTGCGGCCCCTGATACCCCGAAGTGGCCCCGTGGTCTGGGGACCACTCGTATAATGCACAACTCAAGTTTGGGGTTATTCTGAGTTGATAATTTGACATACCTTTAACTATTTAACCCTATTACAGTTTGGTTAATAATGATTGGTTGGATTTAGGCAACAACACTACTTGATTAAGGTTATATATTACATTACATTATGTATATAATGTAATAATGTAATGTTAGATATTACATTACCAAAGTCCACGCTTGGTTCCAAACTGGGCCCAGTGGTCTCCTGTCCGCTGTGTTCTCACACGGTGGTGGTGGATATTATACTGGTTATTTCAATATTTGTCACTGGATTAGCGGCGTGCTCTGACCGAATGCAAAAACGTCCCCATACTTACAGATGTATCCCCGGTTTGCAGAACCATTTTTTCCCAACAGACTGTTTAAAAAGAAAAGGCGTAAAAAGCAACTGTGTTTTGGTGAGTGCTGAGTGAACTGAGCGACTGCTGTGAAAGCAAAAACTGTAACTCATGTAAGACATGTAATGTAATGTTATGTTGCCACCCTGCCTGGTATAGAAAATAAAAAAACTGAAAATATAATAGTCTTATAGCAGCCTATAAATAGATAAATAGATAAAATGATAGTGATTTTTTTTTTCTCGCCAACTGACAGAACAAATTGGACAGCAGTGAAACGTACCTCAAGCAGAGCTGGAATATATGACTCATTCATGTACACTTTGAGCCGCCGCAACCACCTCCCCGTGGCTATAAAGCCGTGGCCTGAATCATACCGCTTTCCATCAATCGCACCGAAAACAGTACTCAAAGGCTTGGACATAAAATGTTGAATGATGGGCCTCAAGACGAGCCATTATTCAGTCCCGCAGCTCCGGGGCAGGAGCGCCACTGGCAAAGTTATAGTAGAACACATCAGAGGGACTTGATGTCCGCGACCTCCCCCCGTGTCACAGCTTGCTCTGGCACACGGCCCAAATATGCCTTCGTCACCACGACCTTGGCGATGATGATGGCTTTAAAACTGGACACATGCACACACGCGTGGCTGCTCCCTCTCACTCACTCACTCACGGACGCACAAACGCACACGCGTCGACACTAGGACGGCACCAAGGTGATAGTTTCCATGGCTTTACTTTGCAGTCAGCTAAAACATGCGGCGCTTCATTGCGCGATTCAGCATTAATTTGCTATTTCTGGCAGAGTTCGGCTGACGAGGATCAGGGGAAAAAATAAAAAGGACAACAGGCATCAGTCTGACATTTAGCTGACATCCTTGCTTCATATAAAGCCTGCTATAAAAAAAAGAAGAAAAGAAAACACCTTTTCCAGACACACTAGAGATGTGACTGCATTACCAAATGTTTGGCTTTGAAAAGAGGATGAAATCCATACTGGGAACTTTTTAGAAAAGGAGACACGTAGACAGGAGGCTTTTGAAGGGCATCGCTGGTATTTAACTTTATGGTAATTACAGACGTATGCGCCTCACAATAAAAAAGTCTTTCCCTTGAGTATCTTGCATCTCACGCGGAAAATTATACAAAAAAATCCAAAGCAATGTTTTCCTTATTTCATCAGTCATCGACATATCCTGATTTTATTGTCTTATAGTTACAGGTCACTTCACTTCCTGTCTTTGTGTGTGGGCCCATGATTGATACAACCTGAGCCTAATCCCCCCCCCCCCCCCCGTCTCCCCAGAGTATTCGCACACTGTGTTCTCCGCCTCGGTGTCACGATCGGGCTGGAGGTGCAGGCGGAAGCAGGCAGGCAGACAGGACTCAAACGCAGGGAACAGGTCTTACAGAATGTGCTCTTTATTTAGCACAACACAAACAGAAGCCAAAATAACGTGCACCAACAACGGGTAGACATGGACATGGACAATGACGCGACAAAGGACAACTGGCACACAGGGCTTAAATACACAAGGGAGGTGCAGGTGATTGGACACAGGTGGAATCAATCACGCAATCACAAGACAAGGCAGGAAGTGAAGTTAACCCAGGACCACAAGAGACATGAAACTTCAAACTAAAACAGGAAGCGAAGCCAAACCGTGACAGAACCCCCCCCTCAAGGACCGAATTCCAGACGGTCCTAAAGGGGAGCAGAACCGGAAAAAATCAGACAAGGGGAGGGAGGGTGGGGACCCGACAGCTAAGGTCCGGCGGCCTGCCGGGGCGGCGGCCAGGCGTGGGGTGCTCAGGGGGTCTGCCGGGTCGGCGACCGGGCCTCGGGGTCTCGGGGGGTCTGCCGGGTCGGCGGCCGGGCCTCGGGGTCTCGGGGGTTCTGCCGGGTCGGCGGCCGGGCCTCGGGGTCTCGGGGGGTCTGCCGGGTTGGCGGCCGGGCCTCCGGGTCTCGGGGGGTCTGCCGGGTTGGCGGCCGGGCCTCCGGGTCTCGGGGGGTCTGCCGGGTTGGCGGCCGGGCCTCCGGGTCTCGGGGGGTCTGCCGGGTCGGCGGCCGGGCCTCAGGGTCTCGGGGGGTCTGCCGGGCCGGCGGCCGGGCCTCAGGGTCTCGGGGGGTCTGCCGGGTCGGCGGCCGTGCGTCGTGGCGGGGGGCGCCGAGCAGTGCGGCTCCGGCGTCGTCGTGGCTTGGGGCGCCGAGCTGTGCGGCTCCGGCGTCGTCGTGGCGGGGGGCGCCGAGCTGTGCGGCGCCGAGCTGTGCGGCTCCGGCGTCGTCGTGGCGGGGGGCGCCGAGCAGTGCGGCTCCGGCGTCGTCGTGGCGGGGGGCGCCGAGCAGTGCGGCTGCGGCGTCGTCGTGGCGGGGGGCGCCGAGCTGTGCGGCTGCGGCGTCGTCGTGGAGGGGGGCGCCGAGCAGTGCGGCTCCGGCGTCGTCGTGGAGGGGGGCGCCGAGCAGTGCGGCTCCGGCGTCGTCGTGGCGGGGGGCGCCGAGCAGTGCGGCGGCCCAACCCCTGACCCCACCCCCCCCTCAAGGGCCGGATCCCAGACGGCCCCCAGGGGTGGGGGGGAGAGGACCAAGGGATGGGAGGGAGGGGGCACGATCAGGGGCCGTGGGGACGGGCCAGGAGACTGGACTCTGGGGGCCGGAACGGGCGGAGACTGGACTCTGGGGGCCGGAACGGGCGGAGACTGGACTCTGGGGGCCGGAACGGGCGGAGACTGGACTCTGGGGGCCGGAACGGGCGGAGACTGGACTCTGGGGGCCGGAACGGGCGGAGACTGGACTCTGGGGGCCGGAACGGGCGGAGACTGGACTCTGGGGGCCGGAACGGGCGGAGACTGGACTCTGGGGGCCGGAACGGGCGGAGACTGGACTCTGGGGGCCGGAACGGGCGGAGACTGGACTCTGGGGGCCGGAACGGGCGGAGACTGGACTCTGGGGGCCGGAACGGGCGGAGACTGGACTCTGGGGGCCGGAACGGGCGGAGACTGGACTCTGGGGGCCGGAACGGGCGGAGACTGGACTCTGGGGGCCGGAACGGGCGGAGACTGGACTCTGGGGGCCGGAACGGGCGGAGACTGGACTCTGGGGGCCGGAACGGGCGGAGACTGGACTCTGGGGGCCGGAACGGGCGGAGACTGGACTCTGGGGGCCGGAACGGGCGGAGACTGGACTCTGGGGGCAGGAACGGGCGGAGACGGGCGTCTTGGGGCCCGCTCAGGCTGGAACGGGCGTCTTGGGGCCCGCTCAGGCTGAAACGGGCGTCTTGGGGCCCGCTCAGGCTGAAACGGGCGTCTTGGGGCCCGCTCAGGCTGGAACGGATATCTGGGGGCCGAGTCGGGAGCCGGGACTGCGGGGGTTCGTCGGCTCCTTCTCCTCGGATTGAGGAGGTCCCGGAGCCTGAAGCATTCCTCCTGGTAGCTCCTGGGGCCAACAACGACATTAGTCTTCCATTGAAAAAATGGGCTTCTTACGTCGAGGTAGTCAGGCCCCAGGTCGCTCCAGGAGTCCGCTGGCATGCCGGTGTTTCGCCGGGCAGCCTGCTGCATGCTCCGTGGTCCCCCAAACGCAAGGCGAGTTCCCAAATATTTATCATTAGGGTAAAACCCTGCTGAGTCCTTCCTTGGTCGCGTCATTCTGTCACGATCGGGCTGGAGGTGCAGGCGGAAGCAGGCAGGCAGACAGGACTCAAACGCAGGGAACAGGTCTTACAGAATGTGCTCTTTATTTAGCACAACACAAACAGAAGCCAAAATAACGTGCACCAACAACGGGTAGACATGGACATGGACAATGACGCGACAAAGGACAACTGGCACACAGGGCTTAAATACACAAGGGAGGTGCAGGTGATTGGACACAGGTGGAATCAATCACGCAATCACAAGACAAGGCAGGAAGTGAAGTTAACCCAGGACCACAAGAGACATGAAACTTCAAACTAAAACAGGAAGCGAAGCCAAACCGTGACACTCGGTGCCAGTCGCTCTTCGTAATCTGTGTCAAGCGATTTGGTAGTGTGTTATGTCCTTGTGTTCTTCTCCCCGACCCCCGTCTGATTTGTTTGCCTCTTGCGACTGCCCACCGGTGTGCCGTCCCTCTGCTGCTGAGGGACGGCCGCTTGACCTGCGTCGTATCCGTGTCCAGTCTTGCATTCTCTGAGTAGCTCATGAGTCATACCAAATTACAGCCGTTAAACGTAATCTTACTTTTCAGATCACTCTGGACTGTCAATTTACAACAACTGAAGGCTCCTGTTTTTGCAGATTATTAAAGTATTATGCCAAAGAACAATGAAATAAATCTTTTTCTTTATAATACTGTCAGACATGTACAATGACAACTTGAGCCTGTCTGTGCTGAAGTTACCTAGCCATTGGGCCATACCAATGATATCACCAACATACACCTATAAAACCAGAATGGAATCCTAAAAATGGGGATATATTTGGAATTTTCACATACATTTAATTAATAACATCCTGTTTTTGCTTCTAAAATGCAGCACCATAAACACTACTGAAGTCAAAGCAAAGATATGAAAGACAGAAAATATATTTAACACCAAAAAAGAATAGATAATGGAAGCTTAGTAGTCATGAATACCAACCAAAAATATATATATAGGAAGAACATAACTAAAAAGATAGATAGTATATAAATACTGAGTTTTAGATTTGGTCAGATAAAGGTCATTAAGGAGGAACCTGTCCGAGGTGGCAGAGCGGAGGGTCTTGGTTCATGTGATCGTTGCCATATGGAACCTGCTGTCCTCTAGTCACATCAGACTCAGACTCAGACACTCAGACACACACACACACACACACACACACAATACTTTAGGACACTGACACAGAACACTGACTCACAATCATTCTCCACCTTCACACAAGCAACATTTCTGTCCACTTTTTTTCTTTTCTCTCAACACACACACACAGCACATGAAAATATGCATGTCAGCTATCTATTGTGGCCCTGTGCGTTTGTCCCCTGTGGTGGAACTATATCCCGCTTTGACACCCTTGGAAGAACCTTAGGGGCTTCAATTATAGCAGAAAACCTGCCAGTGAGCCAAGAAACGTCCTCTGTGGCTCTACGCGGTTGTTGGTGAATGTCTTCCCATCTGTTGAAATAAATTGCAGCACTAAATTCCTACCGTGAATGCTGTTATTTAGTTGGCAATTGGCATTTTTCTCTTTAAAAGTGCCTGGTACTGAGGAATGTCTTCTTAATGATTTCAAGGTACTGTTTCGAGGGCCTCTTGGTCTATTGTAGAGGACGACAGCGGCATCTTTCAAAACGGAAAAAAGTCCTTCACTTTCATGTCCGAAGTAAATTGGCTTCCGTGAAAACTAACCTTTGGGCTTTCTCTCATCTGTGACGCACTTGCCTTAAAGGGGACATGGCAACAATCAACAGAATGTAACGAGGAAGGAAGAAATTCCTCAGTTGAAGTGTTAAGAAGGAAGCCATATGAGTTTAATAAATTTAGCGACATAACTATAATTCCAAAAAATAATAAAACCATTCCATTTGGTAAAATAAACCCACTCCCCATTTTGATTGATGATAGGCCTGTTGAAAAGGAGCAGTCCTGCCTCGAATTGATCACCAGCGATCAGCGCTCAAGGCACGCCGGTCCCACTTGTGTCCGACTTGGACCCGACGCGTGGTCAACGGTAACCTCAGAGTTCTTTTTTCTTCTTTCCCCTGCTGCTCATTTTCAACTTACTGATTGTGACGCTGGCTGCATACGCAGCACTCACACACACATAGACACGCACACACACCCACGGTTCAGGTAGGCTAAACGTGATTGCCTGCAGTCTAGAGCCCGATGGTCCCCAATTAGCTTGAAGGGAGGGGCTTAGGATTTTTAAGGGAACCTCCTCAGGATGGAAGGGGGTGTGCCGTGGCAGGCGAAGGGAGACAGCCATTAGGGGAGAGAAATGGGGACTTTTTGGTTCATTTCTTTTGTTTGTGGTTCCTATTACTTTAATGCTGTTTCCACTTGTTTGCACTTTGGGAGAAGCACAATACATTTGCACCACCTCTACCTACGACTACGCCATCGTTTTTTTGCTGTTCAGCAAGGATTGAGTTTGAACCCCGTCACACTGATCAGCATCAACCATTGAAAAAGAGGGATTTTGCATTAATTACAAATACTTCCCACAGAATTCAATACGGATACTTTATTTTCTAAAGAACTTTGGAAAAGATGGATAAAAGCTGAATAAAAGCAAATGACTCTGGGAGACCATATCAATAGCCTCACTAAAGTCTAATCAGAGAAAATAAATAAGGCAATTGAAGGTAAATGAAATGATCAGTTGTGATAGCAGTGTGATTGCTAATGCACCTGTTCTGTCCAATCAGTGGAAGTACTGGCAGCTAACTTTGGACAGATAGAGCTGTCTGAGGCCTAATGACACTGCAAATCCAAGGTAAAATAACACTTCACTATGCCTTCTGGTCCCCAAAAAAACAAACTGACAGCACGGATACAAGCTACAATCACATTTCCTCTTTCAGCAACAAGTCACACAAACAAACCTGATGAAATAGAAGAGTAGGGTCCTTTCGACTGTGTTGTCGGACACTTTCAATGACAATCCGAGCCCGTCAGTGGCAACGCAAGCACTTATGGACGTACATCGATGTTGCAGAATGGCCCGATGCAGATGATTATGTTGCAGCCCGCTTAAAGGCCGGGGGTCGCAACGTCCTCCCTCGATACAGGTCCAATTTCTTTGAATAATTGATTAGTTGAACACAAAAACATGATATTGTTGTATCAGGGTTTTGAAATATGATATTAACACCCTAAAAGACCTACAAATTGGGAATTCCCTGCTGTCAGAAATGAAAACAAGGCGTTAAGGAAAATCAATGGCTTAACAAAAGGCATATTAAATGACAAATGACAAACAAAAAGAAAGAAAGTTGAACATTTCTTTTCATTTTCCATAATCCCAAAATGGTTGAAGGGGGCAGCCAAAAAGACTTCAGGTGAGGAGAAGTCAGCTTGTGTAATACAGCTCTATGAAGAAGAAATTAACGTTAGTTACCCATCAAATAAATGAAGAGAAAGAGGGAAGAAGAGGACAATGTGAGAGAAAAGAGAGATCGCAGCTGTTTGCGGGAAATTTCTCAGATATATGAAGATGCTGCTATGATGGAAGGAAGGTTTAAAATAAGGTTTAATGTGCACCCCACATTATATCCTAACACAACACACTGGGTGGATGCTTTCATCCCCAGTGCCTCATAAGTAGCGTGGCTGATTTAATTGTATGTGTGAGTCCCCCTTGAACCTTTAATGGTGCGCCATCTGCAGAAACGTTTTTGGCTTCTCAGGTTTTTTTTTACATCTCATGCCAGATACACACAAGAAAGAGGGTAAAGTCAAGTAAATGTCCTTAAATAACAGGGCTCTGGTGAAGGAAAACCAAAAGTGGGAAGTTTCTCACAATGGGAACAGGAACACAAGGTCACACTCAAACAGCCGAGGTATCAAAGGCAGACTCCCATGCTGGTTGCTGCGAGGAGCTCTCTCAAGCAGTATGTATGGAAAATGAGTGTCTTCAGAAGAGGGAAAGCGTTCCTCCCGGAGGGAGAGATCACTGGGGTCACGGTTTAAACAATGCAGGTGTTTTTATTTTCTTGGGTTAACCTGAAGGATAAAAAAATATTGTTGAATACGTTCTGTAGTCTGTTCTTCTTAACGTAGCTGCCTTTTCAAAATAAACTTGCGTCTTCGCAGGGAGTTCGATCGATCGTAGATCGATGCTATGGTTGACTTGACTGATAAATGACTCGCATGTCAAACTAAGTCAATGTTGACTGAGGAAGTTTGCGTTGTCTTGTCCCATCTGAGTTTGAAAGAGTTTTCAGTTTGAGAAACACTTGTTTGAAAACATTCAAATAATATTGTAGGAACTCCATACGGATGATACAAGTTTGGGATATAAATCAGATATCTGGTAAAAATGGGACTCTGTTGAATTGCAAGTAATATAAATATTATTATTAGATATTCTCGTAAATCCGTCCTTACCATGCCTTTGCAAAATTACCCACAATGGCCCCATAAAGGGATGAAGAGGCAAAAAATAACCTCTGTATAATTGGTATAGAGAAATCATCTCACAGCATATATCGTCATATCAACTTGAAAAATGAAATAATATATTTGTGCTAGATCTTGCCATGCATTGCAGTAGCATTCTATGAAAGGCTATAAAGGGGGACTGGTCTTGTTGTCTGGTTTTCACAGAGGCAACGGCCCTCGTGGGAGCCGTCTCATTTCCACCTCTGGTCTGGTTTGGATGGGCAACTTCTTTGCTTTTTTTGATAATAAGAGAAACACTCCTTATAATTCCTACACAGCACAGCGGAAGGATTGAAGTGGAATGAAAATGGCCCAAAGGGGGCCGTACAATAGCTAAAAAAAATTATGATATTCTAACAATTACGTTATGAGCGTAGGGACTTTTTGTCGATTGATACCAATTTTCACCCTCTGCGTTTCCCAACAGCCCCCATTAATGGACCTACACTTGCACAGTAAACAACATGTATGTTTATTTTATGCGTGTGCAAAAAGAAGGTATGTATTTATCCATATACATATGCAGCAGTCAGAGGCCAACAGAGACCTTTTGACGTGGAAGTAGTTTCTGGAAGACAGAGGTGATCAGGTAATTAAGTGGATTTGACCCCTTCAACACAAGATGGGAGGAGAGGAAATGCAGTGTATGAGAGAGAGCGAGAGAACGAGAGAGCTATTCGTGCACATGGTACAATAGAGCATGCAGGTAAAGCGAGATAAGGGGAAGTTGAGCTAAGACGAGGACAGAGTCCATCGCCCCTTTGGCCCGGCATATTGGAGACAGCAGCACTGTGTTCTGTGCTCACAGAGGTCACTCCTCCAATTATACATTCACAGGCATCAGACAAGTGCACGGCGGCGTGCATACGCACACCTTAACACCTGCTTTAATCCCTCTCCTCCCCTCCTGCCCGATGAAAAGGGAATGCAAATCAGCTCCGCTCGGCTGGCTAAGAATTACTAAAGGTGACATTAAGGAAGCACACTCCCTTCCTCTTCATTGTCACACAAGGACCAGGGCTGAGTGGCGCGCAGGTGTCGACTCGCGGCCCGAGTGCGAGGCCAGAGATGAGTCACAGATAACGCACCTTACTTGCAGCGGTAAATAAAAACATGCTCCGGGGAAAGCTCATGGCTCTCACGACGGGTGAGATGAATGGTGACATTCTGTGAGACCTTCCCAGACTTTGGGAGGAAACGGCGTACAGCTTTGCAGCGGATGATCTCCTTGACGACGGGCGAGGCGGGTCCTGGGGGAAGGGGCGGGGCGGCCGGGCACCGGGCTGGGCATCGTGGGATTTGTGGGGCTAATGCCAGTCATCGGCCCGAAACCATGGGGGTCAAAGTCGGGAGTCGGGGAGAGAAACATGGTTGAGAATACAAAGCGGGTGACGCTCCAGCCGCAGCGGAGGAAGTGAGACGCAGTGCACACACTTTAAGGAACAAGCTTTAGTCTCCTAACCGCTATTCAGTCACAGCTAACCTTTACGGTGACACCATTAGAGCACACATTGGCGGCTTCTTGTTGAATTTAACATTGTGTACTTCACCCGCGAACGTGGAGCAACACTTCTGTCAACAGCAGTGACACACAAGCAGTTTATAAATAACTGAATACATCAGCCACTCATGAATAAATCTTCTGATGAAAAATATGAATATTTAAACTATTATTACTATGTCTTGTCTTCTTCCTGTTCTTCCCATCTCTCTTTCTCTCTCCACAGGTCTGTCTTCCCTTCTTGAATCTCTCTCTTTCTCAGACACTCGCTCACCTGCCCATCTTCTCCTCTTTAGTCTTTAAATGACAACCTGTAACATCACAAAGAACCTTCAGAACAAACAAACAGACACCATAGTCAAAGATTCTGATTTAAACGCACACACCTGTACCATGGCAAACATACCCAGCCTTTTTCTCATGTGTAAATGCATGTACCTCCTCCCATGAGTACCCACTGCAGTTACAGCCTTCAACGCAGGTAAAAATGATGTTAATGTGTGCATACGTGTCTCTATGCAATGCAAAACTTAAAACTGAAATTACAAAAACACTGACGCAATGTTTTCTCAGGCCGGCACGGAGGTTTTCTTTTTTTCTGGAGAAGTCAAGAGAGAAAGAGAGATCTAGTTTATGATCATGCAGTAGAGGGAACAGCGGAAAACGGTTATCGGTGAAAGACTTCTTCTGGCGAGGTGGAGGAGAGGAAGGTGGATGACACGGAGGGAGTGAGACACACCAAGCAGTAAGAGAGAAACAGAGCACTAAAACCTGATGTAATTATTACCAAAGCATGCAGGGATGTACTGTTTTTCCATTCAAAATGTGCTCGCAGTCGTGGCTAATTGTATTAAATATCTGTATTTGTCATAGAAAAACAATAGCTGCCTACTGTATAGCAACCCTGTTATGAAATGCATCCTTTACGCCGTGTTTTGTCTTGTGGGTTTGATTTTGAGTGTCTAATCCGCCCGACGACGCGCCATTAATAAGACTTTTCAAAGGTCTGTGATTTAAATGCCATTACGTCGCAACTGCACTGTAACTAAGGAAGAAAAGAAGACATTCCATAATCACTGTACTTCACTTTAGTCTCAAAGATCAATCACAGCTCAAACATTAAAAAGAACAGGAACTAAACGGCTGCAGGGTTGAAACATTTTCAGCAGTGAGGAATAAGAATACCAAGGCTGTATGCAAATCTGAAGCTTCCCAGTCGATTACAAATCACCGTTTGAGGTGTTCGGGAACAGGGTGCACTATGCAGCTTAGAATTTCATCACTGATTTACAAGACAACAACATTTTGAATTGAGAATTAAGAATTGATCGTCTAGATTTGTATCGCTTGCTACAGTCACACTGCGGTTGACATTTCTAAAGTATAATTTCATGTTTTCTAATGAGTAAAACAAAAAAGGGAATGTTTTTCTGTTGAGTTGCATCTTTCTTGTTAAATTATTAAAGGAAGTCCTGTCTGCACACTGAGGCCTGACTTAATACTTACAAACGAGTAATTGTAGGACATTGCAGCTATGCAGGGCCAGGAGTAAGAACTGAACACAGATACACAGCAATAGAATAATTATGTTTTATGCAAAAGCTTCAATAACTTAGTCGGAACTCAAAGGCACCTTCCTTCACAGATATGTGTTGAAACCATGTGGGGGTGGAGCGGGGTGAAAAATGGAAGCGGACATTATTGTTACTCTGCACACGCATGACTTCTCAGCGTCACTGACAGTTCAGAACGGATACGACCTGTCGTCTGTGAATGTGAGATATGAGGAGCATTTAGAAAATGAGCATGAAGACCTTGTTACCCTCGTACCATTTCTATTCATGCATTAAATTAATACAAATGTTAATGAGTGTTATTTTTCTGTCAAATTGTGATGTTGTGTGTGCTTGGATCTTTCTTACTTTTTGTACTTCCTGCACAAAGGATTAAATAAAGCTCCTTTCGACCCAGGAAAACATCGAGATCAGATAAAAAGTTGTCTACCGGGTTACATCCCGGCTTCACCTGCTTCATGCACTCTGAACTCAGGTCAGTAAACTACTTTCAGCATACGTGATCTGACCGCTCAGGGCTGAGCAGCTCTGTGCGTTTGGACTCCTTTCTCTGCATGGTCATTTCTACCCTTGCGTCCATTTGTTGAGGCACACTTTTGAGAAAATGTTACTTTTTATTTTCTTTATCTAATAATCCTTTGAAAAAAATTGTAAAAGTTCACTGATGTGTGAATGTTATAATTATGAAAAAGGCTGAAATAAACCACGGGACAAAGAGTTCCATCCAAAGTTGTCCTTAAACTGTTATATCGTATATATAATAAAGTGTGGATTTCTTGTTTGAGCAGAGAGAAAAATGAGATTCAGCTGTGTGAGCCATCAAGCAAACTTTCAGTCGAATGTCCGTCAGAATCAGAGAGTGAAACGGAGAACAACTGGGAATCCCTTTGTCAGATCAAACAATCAAAAACAGAAAATAAGACAGAGAAATGCATTTCTTTGCGCAACGGTAGTCTCAGTTTAATCAAACAGCTCTGAGACACTCGGCTTGGCTCTTATTTTCCCCAAAATGGAAAATGTCACTTTCTTCATACTGTTTGATCTTGGGGAATTCTCAGTTCAAAGTCGAGGAACACTGACAACATGAGACAACTCCACCGACAGCCAATTTAGAGATTTGGTCAAAAAGGCGTCAAATTTCTGACAGTTCCTCAACCTCCGTCTACAACTCAACTGATTGTATAACAAAAAGACACCATGCAAAATAAACTTTCAAGCTAGCATCCTACCATTAACACAAACAAATACCTAAAACTCACTTTGTAAAATCAATATTTCATGTCTCCATCTTTTCCCTGTCACCAAAACAGCTTCCCAATCTCGTCTTCCTCCTTTGATCTAGGTTGTTATTTTTCATTTCTAACCATCCTAGCTGCTTTTCATGCAGTGCTCTTCTAGTCTTCCGAACAATCAAGGCGCTTTTAAACTTCCTGCATTCACACGCTGTACGCTCAGCCCGCAGGAGCCACTTGGGGTTAAGTGTCTTTCCCAAGGACACATCGACATGGACAAGCAAAGCCGGGGGGGGGATCGAACCGCCGATCCTCTAATTGCAAGACAACCCTGCTCTACTCGCACGCCAATATCGGCGGGTCGATCGATCCACTACTTTCGGTCCAGGCACAGAAATGCGATGCAGACATTATGGTACCTACAGGGGCAAGCCTAATGACGTTGAAAGATCACCTGACCGAGCACCGTCATCTGGCAGTTGTACGAATGTGTCTATTGTGACAAAACTTTTCACTAAATATTGTAAGTTACATTTGACCTGTAGCATCTATCAAACTGCACATCCCTGGTCCTGTCAGAGAGCAGCAGCACCAGAGACGTGCGTGGTGAGATATTATTCACTGTCTCTACTTAAAGGGGATTTTCTAGTTGCTACGGCTCTCTCATCGCTATAGCAACCGTGGCGCTTCACCCCGCAAGCCTTGTTTTGTGTTTCATCACTCAGGATGACCTAGTGTTGGAGCGGTTTGAGTGCAAAGAGGGTCTGTAGTGAGAAACTCCTCCGAGGCCCCAAAGATCGTGACGGTGCCCTCAAAATAAAAATAAAAAAACATCAAGAAAATCCTTGCAGCTCCTCGACCGCCCACACAAAGCCGCCAACCTCTCCGTCTATGTATCTCTGATCTCTTTCTCTCCAGCTTATCGTTATCGTAGTTAAAAAACATCTCTCTGCGCATTGTTTCATTACTGTCCATGCCTCTGCTCAGAAGCATTTACACATACAGTGCATCTTTATTCTGGTGATTCTTTCTCAAATGTAAAATCTTTCCCAGGGGTTAAATGTAACCGCATTCGAGCCTGCCTCCGTGTGAGAAGCAGAGACAGGAAATTAAAATGAAAAAAGTGTAAATTTAAATACACTAAGCTCCCGGCTATCACTGTTGCACTTCCTTCTCTGCCTCGACACAACGTCCCCTCCCCTCTCTTCCTCCTCTAACTGTGATTTCCATAGTAAATGTTCCCTGTCCTCAGAGTCAGCGTTCGGGGGGACGCGGACAGCCGCTGTGAGGCATGTTGGGTTTTATGGGTAATATCTTCTGATGAACAGACAGGCCTAAGCCTCCTGGAACCTTTGCCTTTTACTCACCTTGCGGTCTGACTCCCCCATCTACATCTCCATTTCCCTAATAATCTCTTCAAGATATCGCTTAAAAACCATCAATCTTAACTAACCATAAATAATGGTTCACATTATTTTCTGTATTGTGATGGACAAAACTTCATTACATTTGTTCTGCATAGATTGTACCTGTTAAACTCTGACATTTTTCAACCAAAACTTTCATCCTTCATTTTTACACAATCAATTTCCCACAGACTTAATCGTATGAGATATTAACCTGACTGGGTCTCTGGCTGATGGCTGCCGTAGATTCAATCAGGAAGAATGGTCTATAACTAGAGTGTGTCAGGATCCGGGTCTCTCCCTCTCTCTCCCCCTCTGCCATACACATTCACTGACACACTCATTTACCCATTAGTCTCACCTTAGCGCACACACCCACTTCTCACGTAGTCTTCCCATCCACCTGCCGCTCATTTCAATCAGTGCCCGCCCCGTTTGCTGTTACACCTGTTTCTCGTCATGTCTAATCACCCTGTCTATATCTTGCATGTGTTCCCTTTGTGTCTTGTCGGATTGTTATTGTAAGTCGAGTTCTTGCCTTGTCCAGCAGCCTCAAGACCCCGCTGTCTCTTACGTACAGCCTAGTCCTGCCCGCCCGGTCTCCAGCGTCGCGCCGCGGAAGCTGCATCCCGTGGGCTCCTGTCGAGCTTCCCTCTTCATGGAGGAGACTTCCCCGTTCGGAGGATTATTTTGTGTTTTGCCTTTTGCTTAGCTGGTCCCTTAGAGGATACATTTTCGTTCTATGTTTTGCCATCGAGCTCGGCTCGTTGTTTCAGTTGATAATTAAAACCCTCATTTCTGTGACTTCCCTCTGCGTGTGGATCCTTTCCGCCAGATACGCACCACCGCGTGACAGAGTGTGCAAAATGAACACAGCAGGGACTCCTGTAAGGCCTTTAATGTGAGGGTGTGTTTGTGTGTGCAACAGGGAGAAAGACACGTGAAACATATACACATATCTTGCCGATGAGCACCTGCCTTGAGTCTTCAACCCAATAACACTTCTAATCAAGGACCAAACCACCTGAATCAATGCCATTATTGCTTGTAAAATAAACATATATTTCGATTAGGAGTGCCCTCCTGGCCTGAAGTGCTATGAATTAACAGAAGAGCCATTTAACAGTGAGTTTACTATGGAGATATATTTTCTATCCACCTCTATTTACTGAAAGTGTTACAACTGCAGCCTCCGGATCTGCCGACATGAAAACACTTACTGTAATTCCCTCCAGCTGACTCTCACCTCTGGCCTGCCGACGAGGTATAGGGCAAATTAATATTTATGTGTACCTAAGAGTACATCCCAGGCCTCTTAATTGCATCCACGTTTCCCTCACTTGCGCCTCGAATAATAAAATAAGTCCAATTATTATTGGGGGTGTCTAAAACACTTCCTGCATCCCTAAAACAGATCCCACCTACCTCCTTGGTCCTCAGAGCAGAAATAAGGGCTTTGAGACAGCCGTCAATATGGCGGTGCTGAGCAGCATCAAAGTCTTTTTTCATTGAATGATCACCTTTTTTCGGACTTTATCTTGTATGTGTCATTTTATATATTGCATATTGCCATGAACCCTCTTGTGGGTATTATTTTTATTTAATTTCAGTCAAAAGACGAAACAAACCGGGCTGGAAAATCCCTATTACTGATGGAGCGTAACCAACTACAATGGTGTTACCTGTGAATAGGCTGCAAAAGAAAACAAAAGGCACCAAGAAAAAGGGCCGTATGAGGCATGAAATCAATTGTGCTCTGGTTTAAAGTATATTGTTTAAAAACATCCAGGGTAAATAATCCCTGATTAGGTATTCGCAATGCACAGATCTCCCACAGGCATTTAGTACCCTTTAAACATTCTGTTGCAAAGCTCCAGCACGGGGTCGGTAAAAGACGTTCTGAAGGACCAGATAGAGACTTCCACAACTGTGCTGGTGATTAATAAACATTCATTCCACCGTTCCTCATAGTTGTATAAAAACATAACGTTTTGATCTCAACAGCAGCTCATGAGACATTGAGCAATGCCAGAGCTACATCTATGAACTAATGAATGTTGACCCAGTGGCCTGCCACTCGTCTTTAACTTCCTGCAGTCTCAGTTGGAGCAAGTACAATGAGCGTATACTTTCAGTGTGTGCCTAACCTGGTGCTTAATCCTCACTCTATGACTCAGGTGCAAGGGGTATTACAGGCAGAGCCGGAAGAGATGCCCAACCTGGGCCCCGGTAGGGCATTGTAAGCGTATGTGACTCACACTCAGCCTCTAAGGAAGTTTCTATCACAGCTTTTATTTCCCACCTCGGCTACAGCCTGTTCACCCTGTTGCAGTCTGGCAAGCAGTGCAGAAGCACCAACTGCTGTATCACCAGCAGCTTTTTTTCTTCGGCCTGTCACACCAAATTTATCTTCCCCCCAAAATTATAGTTTGGCTTTTTATGTGCTTTTCTTATGTTGCACATGGGTCTACAAAGTGCATTTTGTTCGGCAGACCCCCGCTGTACATTAACAATAAATTAATCATGTGACCTTGCAAGACTGGGGATTTTCAGGGTCATATAGGCCACATTGGTTGGTTGATTTAATTTTCTTATGCTTACCCAAAACACGGGTTCTCAGACCCATTCAATGCCTTCATCTCATTAGGTGAGTTATTAGTCTTAAACTCTAAAAAGCTAAATTATATCCATGAGATGAAGTGGCTTAGATGTCAAAGTGAATACTTACCGCCAGATTTAGAGATGTGATTGTCTGGAATAACAAATAGTAGCTGGTAAGGTCAAAGAGAAAGAAAAAGAGAGAAATGCACAGAGAGGAGAGAATGCAAAGTTAAAGGCAACGCTGCTTGAGCATTTGAAGTTGAATAAGCTTGGTGGTCATTTTCATAATGATGGATCTAAACATGGCTTCATACTTCAGAGGAAAACAATGCATTAACAGATTTCTGTTGAAAATGATGCATGAATCTCCCCATACATCTGTTTAGCATGTGCTGGTTTGACAGGCTTACAGTGTTTTTTAAATAAAACACGGGAATAAAAAAAGATGATTCAGCCTTTTACTGCACTAATGTGACATACAGTATATGACGGTTTGTTTTGACATTTACTTAAAGGTTTCATCAAATTCAGATAACTTAACAACCATACAAACTATTACAGATGGTTCCAATGTTCGTCTCCCGCTACCACAATGACCAGAAAACTGTTAAATTCTAAAAATAAGATTGATACGTTACAAATGACTCAAAATGCAAAATGTCAGATCACAGTGACACGTTGATGTTCAATCTGTCATATTATTTTTCCAAAAAATAGTAATACTTTATAGTATAGAAGTAGTAATAGTTTATAATTTATATAGCTCTACCTGTGAATTGGCACAGCTGGTCAGCTTTGATTAAATCATGATGGATGAAATGCAGGGTATCTTAAATCAAACGTAAACTGACATTTTGGGAAATTCATTTTTTTTTCTTACCAGCAGATTATATTCAATGTATCTCTGTTTGTTTGGTAAAGTCCAATATTTGTTTAGCCTCAATCAGGCTTTAAAAGACCCCACAGCTTACATATGCACAGCGAGTATTTTACGTGTGGTATGATGATGAGCAGCTAGCTGCTGTAAAGTGTCGGGGGGATTTACTGCACCCACTCGTTGCATGCGGCTTCTCAGCAGCTGTTGTTGGCTTTAAAAGGTCCTGCGGAGCGATGGTCCACCAACACAAGTGTCAATTATGGTCCCTCCCAAGACAGCGTGGGCGTGAACAGACTTTGCTTGACTGACACCTCACTCACTTTCATGATCTTTGTAGCAACTGCCAGAGCGGGGACAAATTACATTATATAGTTGGATGACTTCACATCGTTCCAGCGCAGCTCAACCGTCAATCTGAGCGGTGTAATCAGCCATCAACCAGACTAAGTGAAAATACCAGTGGGAGAATGTGCAGGTCCTTTCAAATCATGCATAACTCACAACCATAACCCAAACAATATGTTGAGGCTGCTATGGATTTTGGAGAGTTTAAAATAAAAATATATCAGCTGATGGGTATTTTTTTAAGAACAAACCGCATTGATACGTTTCCCTAAGATTTGTTTTAATGAGGGGGGTGATTTCCATGAGAACTTCTATCTTCCTCCATCTGATGTAATGGTGTCACCAGCTAACAGGATTCTTACTCAATTGTCTCTTTTCACTGAACGCTCAAAGAAGAGGATTACATTCACACTCCAATCTAACTCAAAAGTATGAGAAGAACAAACAGCAGTAGCCATTTAAAATTGATAAACAGCTTCCACACATATCAAAGAGACACAGACACCTGGAGCGCTTCCTCTAGTTCCCAGTCAATACAAAGCAGGATGAATTAAGTCATAATGGATACTTGAGAGTCAGTCCGTCTGTATTATAAGACCATGCATCTTTTATATGCTCTCTGCATATGTGTGCATGTGGCTCAGGGGGGAAGGCATGCGTGTACTCTATGCAGTATAAGTAGTAGTACAATTTTAATTCCTTTCATTTCATTATGTATAGCCCAAAATCACAAATGACAAATTGGCCTCAGAGAGCTTTACAGTCTGTGCTACATCCTCTGTCCCGAAACCGTCAAACGTTGAGACCAGAAAAACTACAAAAGCCCACTGGACCTATTGCTTATGTTGGGGGTGCAGCACAGGTCAGGTTTAATGCCTGGATGCCTCCTTTCAGCCGCACGTCTAAGTGCAGGCGGAACGGGGACAGTAGACCCACAGCCGCAGCTCTGGCTGCGCAGAGCAGTCAACTTTGATTGAGCTGAGATTTCCGCTTCATAAATGGTTAAAGGAGATGGACTGGCAGGGATGGTGGCAGTGGAAGACACGAATAAGAAACGGTAGAATTACTTCATAGAGAAGGATTTCATCCTGTCAGAAAAAGTGTCCGTTTGTCTGTCTGCAAATGCATTTTTACTGAAAAACACAGAGATTAGAAGATGGGATTCGGTTCTGTACGGAAACATGTATCACATAAAATCTAACCAATGTTCTCAAAAATCAAGTGCCGGCTCAAAAGATCATAGTGCCGTACAAACGGTTTACACTAAAGGTGTTTAAAGAAGAAATAAATCCAGGACCTGAACATGACACATTATATATTATATATACAATATACTGTACATAGAAAGTGACCCAGTTGATCACATGGGCCTTTTGAGTTTTGCAGAGAACATGTGATATGTGAGTGCAGGCGAGAAACTGTGTCGCGCTCATCTCTGTGAAAACCGAGCGAGCAGCGCCTGCTCTAATGTGGGCGAGGGTTACAGCGGCTGACTCAGCTGTAATGAGACGTTAATGAAGATGTCGTGTAATTTGGGCTGGCGAGGGAGAAAGAGAGGGAGGGAGACGGGGCGAACAGGGGAAGGAGAGGGGAGGAAGGCAGGGGCGGAGGAACGGGAAGCACCAGCTGCTCTTCCAGATGATCCATGAGGGGAGCCACAGCTGTCCTCTTCACCCGACCCTCCTCCCTCTCCATCTCTGTCTCCTCCCTCCTGTTCCTCTATGCACCACCCTTCAGACGCCGCTTCGGCAAACAACTTTAATGAAGACGTATGACCACAGCTCAGGCGTTATCTATTGTTTGCCACACAGATCAAATCCCTGCAAACACCTCGGCCTCCCAACGCGTGGGCAGGAGTGTTTCCCCTCCTTAGCAGCACCACTCATTTGGTATGTTTATGATGCTTTAGAAAGGGGGCTGGCAGAGGCTGCGCTGAGTGGGAGAGCAGTAACAGACACATGTGTAATTCACCCGGTGAACCGCGGTAGTGCGGCGTGGCAACGTCCATGACCATTTATCTTAAATATAGAGAATGCATGGACGTGAACACATAAAGGAAAAGCACATGCTAAGTGAAAACAAATAAGGAAAAAAGAAACTGTTTACAGATTAAAGGGCAAAAGACGGGAGCCTCACTTCAAGTTAAGTGGAATTGTTCTGAAAGCACTTGAATGAATAGTCAAGTGCTCTCTGAAGCTGAAATGACATTGGAAAATAATAAACAGATGGGCACAAGCGTAAATGCTCCATTAATCTTAGTTCACTCTGCTTTAATATATTTAGCCTGCGTTCTGAATAACACTGTTAATGAAGTGGTTTAAGTCTGTTGACTAAACACAAGTTATTTGAATGAGATTTGTTGTGCCTATTAGGGATTTATCAACACATCTCTCTGATTGGTGTCCATCATGATTGTGAACTGTTTCCATGTATAATCCAACAGTTTCAAGCTCCTTGAATGTCATTTTTTAACATAAGCCCATAGCAAAATTAGTAAAAACTGAGATGGTGGCCCGGATGCTGACACAATTAATCTCTGAACTTTTTTGACTTCCTCTTCCTCTGCCCCCTAAGCAAAGGAGGTTAAACCAAAATGATGGCCTCGCTAACTCGTGAAGCTTCAGTTTAAAACCATGTGTGTCCAGACCCATATGTAGTAAGACTTTAAATGCATTTCATGATTGGTAATAAGCCATTTTTAAGCAGTTTTTAAAAGCGAAAGTGTCATTTTATTGACGTCTGGGATGGTTGACGAACACAGGAACAGGAGCTCTCCAGCTCAACCATGGCTGAGAAGTGAAGAGCCCGGATTCGGATAACCTTTTCGTAACCAAATGTCAGTTTCGGTCACAGTTATGGCATCCGTCGTGGCATTTCCATAAAGGCCATAAAAATGTTTCACTCTCAGGGTGTAAACATTAACACGCACTTCAACACTAAAAGGAGCTGGGGCCCTCGGGTAATGTGTGCGGTGCCCTGCCCATTGTGAGCCTCCACGTATGGGGCTACTCTGCTCTGTTTGCAGCTCTCTACGTGGGACATTTCAAGTGTTCCTTGCTCTGGTTGCCAGAGGAGCCCTCAGGCAATTAGTTCACTTATGCATCAGGTCGGTTCTGGCTCTTGTCCTGTGGAAATAATTGACTCCAAGCACATCTCTTATTATTCATATTTAATGATTTTCTTTTTAGATTTTTACTTTTAAATATGGGTTTGAATAAGTGTCCTCTCCTTATGACACGTTGCAAATTATTATGGAGTCAAAAGTTAATTCATGAAAGCAATTTGAGTGTGGTTATTTTTCTCACACAAAAGACTTTTCCTGATTCTTGAAAACACAAGATCCTCCGAATTAAAACCTGGAAAAATACCAAAAGAAGAGGATATTCTAGTGTAGTGCACCAACCCACACACAGTATAACTGTGATTTTCGGCCAGTTACGAGCTGTATAACACCAACCATTTTTGAGATGACAGGAGAACGGCATTCGTATTTCAGTAAAGGGTGCTGCCTCTTCTTGGTGAGGCAGAACTATAGAGAGTCACTCCTTCTAGGCCAGTGAAGAATATGGTTTTTGCTAAAATAACTTTTGATATTGATCGTTTTTGTATTATTGTACTCTAACTGGCCACTTTTCTTTGCAGGGCATAGACGTATCTTGACTGAGTCACACTCTTCAACAAAAGAAGTCTGCTCATCCCTCAGTTGAGGTTGTGAACCATAGTTGAAGAAAACAGGCCTTGGAGGGATTATAGAGATGTTTATATATCTTGACTTTAAGCGAGCTGGGATATACAGAAGGGTTTAGTAAGGAAAAACATCATCTTCTCCCCAGATTTGATATGACAACTCGCGCACACACTATACTGGAAGGTTTTCAGCTGCTGACCCAATGCAACCTGACCAAAGCAGGCACAATATGAACAATGAACAATAATTCTTGAACAGATGAGAGGATTGATACCACCATCATTGCTATTCCTTACATGTGAAGCTCCGGCCAGCAGCCGGTCTGCTTAGCACATGCAAAAGACTGGTAATAGTGGGAGCCAACCAGCCCCCAAAACCAGCCAAGCAACATTCAGCATTGGGAAATCCGTAGGAAATCAAAAATGTATAAAAGATGTACCTATTGAGCTCTAAAGGCTGTGCTAAACACAGAGTAATTGCTTCAAAATCAGGGCTCATGGCCAAGAAATAGTGCCTGCTTCCCAGTTTCTAGTCTAAATGATTGTCGCCCTTTGGCTCTCACCCATTCTGATGAAGTGCCTTGAAAATCTTGCTCTGCAGCAAAAAAACATCTCACTTAGCCTGGACGCTCACCAATTTGCATACTGAACCAACAGATCCTCGGAGGATGATTTCCAATCAGCCATCACTCATCTGGAGAATAACAACACCCACATCAGAATGCCGTTTGTTGATTTGCAGCTTTAACACCCTCTCCACCAGGAAACTAACTAGTAAACTCAGCGCTCTGGGCTCCCTTACAAACAGACCCCAAGCAGTTTGGGTTGGCTGCCGAACCTTCTCCACTCAATTGTTGAACACAGGAGCCCCTCAGGGCTGTGTGCTCAGCCCCCTCCTGCTCACACTGTACATCCGCGACTGCTGGCCCAAAACATGTCGAGAACCCTGTTGCAAAGTCGGCAGATGACGCTTCCTTCGTTGGCCATATTACAAACTACAATGACACTTGATACAAAGAGGAAATCAATACTCATCTTACTGAATTGTCACCAGGGGGACATTGTGGTTTAATTATTGGTTATATTTTAGCATGTTTTGTTTTTATAACATTTTAGCATGTTTTGTTTTATTACATTTTAGCATGTTTTGTTTTTATAACATTTTAGCATGTTTTGTTTTTATAACATTTTAGCATGGTTTGTTTTATTACATTTTTACTTATAAAACCAATGTTTAGTCAACTACATGCACCTGGAGGGACTAATCAACTACAGAGCCCTGGCCAACCATATTTCACTAGGAGAAAGGACCTCCCCTCTCCAATCACCCCAGCTGCTATAAGGACACCAAGCACGGCATGAGACCTGGTAGAGAGACCACGAGCAGAGAGGCCACGGGAAGGAGAAGCCACAGGAAGGAGAAGCCACAGGAAGGAGAAGCCACGGGAAGGAGAAGCCACGGGAAGGAGAAGCCACGGGAAGGAGAAGCCACAGTGGAGTGAAGCAGTGGAGGACGACAAGGCAGCGGACGAGCAGGCAGGGTGCATACAAGGACGAGACGGATTGGGCACCTCACTGGCAACCGGAAACTCAGAGAAAGGGCCGGACGGATCAGCGGCTGGTTGAATTTTAAACCTTGTTTTTAGCGCTTTGTTCCAGCTGGACTTTTTACAATTGTAGTTATTTATGGACTTTTAGTTATAATAAAATCCTCCTTTTAAACCACGTTTTTAAGTCTTGTAACCCATGCTGTTCTTCCTTCGATGAACAAAGAACCGGTTTTTATGGAGACCTAGACTCCGCAACTAGGTGGCGTTGCTGGTACCCTTTTTATAAATTTATCTTATTTTTTTATTAGATTTTAAGTCCCCCGCCTCACCGGGCTGACAGAATGATAATAATTACAAACCGGCGTGGGTTGTGTACGGATAGAAAGGGCTCTACAGCCGCTGATTGAAAACCACCCAAAACTTAATTAGCAACAATCTACGGAATATCTGTGACAATGATGAGAAGAGGAGGCTGCAAAGAGCCATGGGGACATTGAAAGACAAAACCCACCCAACCGTGACTTGTTCACCCTCCAGCCATCTGGTAGGAGATACAGATCCATACACATCCATAGGCTGCCAAAGCACCAGCTTCTTTTCTTTGGTTACATTCATTCACTCTTTGGCCAAGACATGAAAATAATTTTCCAAAAATGCAAAAAGCCTTTCAGCCACACTATAACCTGCATGTATAAACTCAGTTAGGCCCTCTGGGCCGGGAAAGGATTACCAACACTTTTGGTGACTATAGTGTAAAGGGAGTTACCACACTGAACATCCTGGGCTTCAGACAGGGTGCAAAACACACACAAATGTCGTAGTCCAGTGGATACGTTTAGCAATGGTTCAAAGAAGAAATATGAGCCGAGACCACATCCTTTTTTTTGTAGCTTCATGGGTGGATACAGAGGAGGCAAAGCAGCAGACATTCAAACCTTGACAGCTGCCCAGTGCGATGACTACGTCTTCTCCAGTGCTGATGTTCACCTGCTTGCTCAAAGGCACTTTGAGGGCAGTGGAGGGGGAGGTAACACTGTTACTCATATCCTCCTACACAAGTCAGTCTGTGGATTCAAGGCTACAATTAAAGGAGGTTCTGTAACCTGTGGGTGGCTTTTTCTCCCACATCTAAAAACAAATCACTTTACAGTAAGTCTCAACTGAAATCTAGAACAAAATGATGAGCTGTGGCATATAAATTCCCACATAATTATATGTACTGTACAATACAGAAACCGTTTCTTTTCTTGTGTGTTACCATGTGCACTGTTTGGCAGCATATCGCATGCGTCAAGTAATTCAAAAATATGTGCAGGTCCAAGTCCAAGGGCAAAACTCCAGAACTCAATTCCAGGTGTCAATACTCTGGCTTTCTTTGATAATAAAGTCTTATACCTTGTTGAGATTGAGTGCTTTGTTTCTCCAGCCTGCTTTCAATTTCTTTCACATGGGTAAGGAGACAGGAGCCCTGTGTGACCCCCCCCTTTCCGTTTAACATTTACACCTCCGTCATTTATATTCATCCTCATGGAGTTGTTTGTTCAAGTACCTCACAAAGCAGCCTGGCCTCCTGACACCTGTCTCAGTGACCTATAACCTCTGCTCAAAAGGTTTCTACGCATTGAGTTTTTGTTCAAAACAACGTCCAGTTGCATGTTATTTCTAATGCTAAATTATAATGGCAATATTGAAGATGTGTAATTTAAATTATTTATCACAAGTAAATCAAGATAAAGAGTTAATCTTTGTCTATGACAGATCTGATCTGATTATACATGTGATTAATCATGTGACCGATCCGTGATTGAGAGCTGCTTCTGAAGTGTACTCGTACACTTCACTTTGGGTACAAGAAAGTTTCTTGATAAATCAGTTTTATTTCTTATAGTCAACTGAAATTTTGTAAGCCTCTGTTGACCTTACAGCAGTGCAATTCTTAGAAGTTTGACAAATAAAAGGCCTGACCAAAGTTCAACCTGAAAAACAATAAACAAGGGCATGAAGCATGATACATATAACATTGCCTCAAGTAAAAATACAATATCTGAGGAATAAAATCACTGAAAATCCTCTAACCGCCGCACACATCAGCTGTCACTCAGGCTCATGGTTCTTTGCCAAGTCCTGAGTCTTTCCTAGAAAAAAAAAACATATTCCGCTCCCCACAGATAAAAAAAACCCAAAAAGTGCAGTTGAGTAAACAGTAACGCACATCCACCTGCGGCTGATTCTCTCGCTACAAAGACAACTTCATACCCCTGTGCTCGTGCATCTCGCTGGGCAGGCCGGTAAACTAGCGAGTGGCAGCCGCTGCTGGCACAGCCACAAGTTTAACTCTGTTAATACAAACCAGCACCAAACAGCACTGTCTTTTGTCCCTCGGCTGTTCATGTTCCCGGTTATTCTTACGGTAGCACACTGGGATAAGAGATATCTTCATCCAGCTGACAGAACAGCACACAACAAGCTGCAGAGATGTTTACAAACCAAACACATCAGTATTATGTAAATGTAATATAGCGTAATTAGGACAGTTCAAAATGTATTTATCAATGTCTGAGTAATACGTCTGTGTTTGGTATAAAGGCTTTGACAAAGCGTGCTTGTCATATAGCAACAGGACCGTTTAAGATTGCCTTTCATTCTGCTAATTAATATTCTTCTAAATTCCACTAACACAACAACAGCGTCCCTGCTCGGATCCACTCATTAAAGGTGGTCTGTATGTTGCCTCGGTGAGGGCCGATAACGCGCTCGTCGTGGCGGTGTTGCCATGTTAATGTTCCCGACGGGAGCTTCACAGGCCTGTTAACGGCTAACAAGCCGAGCTGCGCCGCCGACTGGATGGCAGCGCAGCTCGGGGGGAAGAGAGATAATATAGTGGCAGGAACATAAAGCTTTACGAGCGTGGCCTTGCCCATTTCAAAAGCAGGTTTACAACACAAAGAGAGACTGTATGAAAACTAATGTAGGGTTTAACAATAGACTGCCTACTGTCCGGCTGGCTGGGAAAGGCTGATTTGGATGGGGAAACATGTCAGAAATTAGCATAATTGTGCACAGAAATAGTTTCCTGACCACTAGCATTTATCACCCTGTGATGCCGTTATGTTTCCACTGCCCTCGGCCCACTTTCTAATTTCTTCTGTCCTTTATAACAAAAGAGATTTCGTGCCAGCTCAGAGTAAGTCAGAGAGTTGTGCGGTGCAGATGTGGGGGCTGCTACTTTGGAGTCTGAAGCAACATTAGATGGAATGATGAATCCACAAAGTGTGTCCATTTATCAGCAGTAGGGTTGTCTCAGTTAGTACATACACAAGCCAATGGTAACACATTCAGAGTGTCTACTTTTGAACTATTAATGCTACGTTTAATTATTTTAGCACAATATTATATATATGAAGTGTAAACAGGGACAAGGAGCTGAAGCTTTTAACTCCAACATCACTCCATCTTTCATATAGGACCGTTCTTCATCACATGACCAATGCTAAGGCTGTGACACTTAATGAGATAGTGATGAAGGCTCATTACAACTGAAGTATCTCCATGACTAAGCAGACACTTGAAATTGCCTCTGCAATTCCACAATATGGTTTATTGTTAAAAAATAAATGGGCCTACCATTAAGACTACTATCTGTCTTCAGTCTTCTATGACTTTTTAAGTAGTGTAAGCCCCAATGCACATTAATTAAATCATTTAATTCAATCTGCCTTCCAGCCTATTAAATTAAGAGTCAATCTACTTGTTTTCAGAAAGCGCGGGAGACGCTTTATACCTTCCTCACATGGTGACACTATGTGTTCGGGGTTTCCTGGATTTGCACAAAGTGAACCAAAGGCATGTGCAGCTCCACAAAAAGAAAACAAACAAGCATCCAAACTTCACTTTCCTAAAAACTATTTAATCATACACCAGCATAGTCATCTTTAAAATGCTTTATCTGAATCTATTTGAGGTCTTAGATGCGTGACAAATTTACTCCTCATTTCATCACAATTCACCTACAGAGCTCCCTTTCCCTTAAGAGGCGGTGTGTCTAATTAACAGAGTCAGTTTGAAAGCCCTTCACTTATAAGCAGTTGGTTCAAGAGGAGCTTGTAGAAACAGTCAAGGACAAAGTCTGACAGCCGCTTATGAGTCAGAATTCATTATTTAGAGGCATCTGACAACTTCCATTAATTCAACACGCGGTACCACGCTGTTTCCACATAATTATTTCGGAAAGTCGTGGGTGATATCGCAACTCATACATTGAACGTCTCACTAAGAGAGCGTGAATTGGGTCATTATAATTACACAATACAGAAGCTGATTAAAGTGAGAAAATGATTGAACTGAATGCCCCATTGAGACATGTCAACTCTTTATATAAACAAAAAACATGATCATATCGGCGGAACATCTTCAATACGTTTTTCGTTTTTTTCATCACTGTTTTGTTCCATCACCACATCCACTCCGTAACTATGGTGATTAATCAAACATGATGTAATTGGTAACTTTGAAAGTGGCTCATAGGGTAATATGTCTCTCCCATTCCAAGTCTTTTGTGCTAAGCTAGGCTAATCATGAGCAGGATGTGATTTGATGATTCTCTTCACACTGGTTCCTGGGGTCTAATAAGTCAACTTGTGCTAAAGGCATTTTTGAGAGTATACTACATTCGATTTCTCTGCTGCCTCTGATTATGAAATTTAATTTCCATTTTAGAATGTAACCATGCCCATAAAGTACTTCCTGTCAATTTGTTCCCCAAAGAAAATAGCTTAAAATCCAGTGACATTTTCTGTGCACTGTGGTAGCCGGCGGCCAGTGGTAAGAGCATTCATTATTTCAAAGGTAGTTTCATGCAACAGGTAGGAATCCTATTTATAATATCTTATGTCGTCATGCTGTCAACTGAGTGTTTGAACTTAAATTATTCTTTAACTAAGCTGCAGCTTTTAAAAATTCATCATTTCATCTGTTTGCTTCCCTTGTTATTGGCACATTTAATACGGCAAATGAATGCAGGATAATTGCCTTTTCACAATGTGGTCTATTGAGTCTGGTTTTCTTTTTTTCCTATAATTGAAATCGACAAGCCTCTGGTCCTTCTGGAGGGACTGCGTCTGGTTGAAAATAATTTGCTGATAGGAAGTTGATTCCCCCTGTGCCCCAGAGTCAGGAACTCGTGAACTCTGAGGGTTGATTTCAGACCAAAAGCTTTACTGATCTCCTGGACTCTCCTGATCGGCCTTCAGCTCCACTAAATGTTCCCCCCGCAGGGTGGGGCTGATGGGAAATGGAGCCATTTTAAGGGCTGTTGGCTGTAAAACTCCAAAAACGAGAGAGAAGCTTGGGACCATTTTAGTTCACAATGAACAATCGCAATCGCAAAAACACTGGCATAAGGAGAGAGGTGGAAAAGTTTAGCTGAGAAACGGAGAGAGAAAGAAAGAATCAAGTCAATATGAAACAACAATATCTGTCTTGGCTATCACTTTGAATTTACATAGAAGAACTGCATAACTCTCACTAACCTACTTTTATATATAAAGAAATAAAATAAACACTCCAACGTGACAGAAACCCATTTCGTCACATAATTCATCAGGTACCTAATTGTAAAGGAAAATATGTTGAAGGGAATCATGTGAACATTGTGAGTGGGGGGTAATAGCACTGTATGCAGTATTAGTTAGTTGATTTATGATGGTACGTAAGGCAAAATCTGATCATTTACATGTTAAGAGAAACATCACAGGCATCAAGTGATTCCTTAATCAGGAAAACACACAGCAGGCACAATAAAACGCACAGATTGCAAAACTGCCTTCCAGTGGATGGCTTTATGACCTAACTGAGATGGAGAGTGGATGTGTGTGTGTGTGTGTGTGTGTGTGTGTCTTTATACATCCTCCTCACCTACAGACAACATCAGCAAAACCAGGAAAGTTAAACCACATCAGCATAAAACCTGGGTCATCGCTACAGAGAGCCTCCTATCATACATTTAACATGAGTGGAGTGCATCATTGTGACAGTAACTGCAGTGAAAGAGGGAGTGTTTCATAAAGACTGGACAGGTCGCCGTTGTAGGGACATATTTAAATTCATTTTTTATCCATCCGAGAGAACAACACCAGCTTTGATTGATCGAGTAGTGGACAATCTCCATTCGCTTCGCCCTCCCGCAGCGGTTTGTTCTGATATCTACTGACAGTCGCACATATTCTGCATAGAAACACAGAGAGAGAGAGAGAGAGAGAGAGAGAGAGGGACAGAGATGGAGAGAGAGACATTCTCTGGTATTAATTTATAGACAAGAACACAGTGTAAAAATCAATACTGATGAATTCATAATGTAGTAGGATCTTTGTTCTTAACGCAACAGCCTCAATATTGGAGACCAGGCTCTGTTAATGAGTTATTATTAAGCATGTAAGGGGCAGTGTTTCCCCAACTGTTATATTTGGGGAATCAAAGGTGGATAATAACACAGTAAGTTTATGAGCACGCACACACAATAGAGCACACACACACACATCTGCTTTCACACGTCACTCAAAATATTATTGTCAATCAAACATCCTCCTTCCCCGGTGCAAACACGTGCAGAAATACTGACACAACGTTGTTAATATTTAATATCTTCCCCTCTCGACTGCTTTGATCTGTTACTTACGGCGCGTAAAAACCAGTGGGGGTCAACTCGTAAGTTATCTCCCGCTTTGCCTTTTTCTTTTTAGATGACTCAAATGCATTCTGGTTCTTGTTCCATTTTATTACAATGAACATCTTCCTTATGGCAGTTAAAAATGTAGAAAATGTGAGAAGAGGGCTGTGAAAGTGTGTGTCTGTGAGAGAGAGAGAGAGAGAGAGAAAGAAAAGCTTGATTTTGCTTACATTGATATAAATCTCCTTCAGCTCGTTATGAAGTTTGGGTTGGACTCAAGTGATTGATCCATTGTCCCTCTACCCTTGAGGTCTATGCCATCAGTACACGTGTCTTCAAAGCATCCATTACAGAGGCGGTGCCATCGACGGAAAGAGGCAGAATGTTTACTGATGAACACTCAAACACGGTGATTACTGATTGGTGCGCTGATCCGAACGACCCCCAAAAACTGCCACATCGCATGTATTCCGACACCGAGCTACTCGTTATCGGTCCTCTGTCAATCAAAGGAGGCGCTCAGCCTGTAACCCACTGAGTTTTATCTTAATCACGCACAGACAACAGAGGGTTTGCAAAAAGTACTCATAAGTAGGCAGAAATACCCCACTCTAATCTCAGCATATAGCACATCCACACACACACATTCTACAACCAACAGTGAAACACAAACTATTATTTAAAACGCAAACTGATGAGAATGATAGCAGACGCTTGTTTTGTAAGATAAAACATTCCGAGGCTTAGGGGGTTTATTTTCACCCGTTATGGATAAGCCCAAACAGAGCTTCAGGCCCTGTGAACATTGGGGAACGGGCAATTGTGCTGTATTCCATCTCTATTTCGCCTGCGGTGAGTTAAAAGCATGATGTAGGTGCAGTAGGACACCACCAGGAAGTCAGCAACAAAAATGAGAGTCTGGAGACACCACCTACGCCTGCATTAAATGGTGAATGTGCTGCAGATACAAATCTACCTGCTTTAAATAACTAAACCAAATAGGCAGAAATCTTAGTAAATCAGAGACCTGTACGCTGCTGTATTTTGGAACCTTCAGGTTATTTGACGCTTTATTATCCATATCTTTCACGGCCAGAAATAATTTGTATATCGCCTTTCGTCCCAGTCTCCATTCTGACAACAAAACCTGCTAAGACCGTTCTATAACCATTACTCACTGGACAGTAATGCAGGGAGGGAGGACAACATGCCACGGAGAATTTGTTAGGATTGACATGAAGCATTTTGGGGCAGGAGGAGCCCAGAGATTAAAGAAGTGGACTTGTGACTGAAAGCCACTTCTTTGAATTTCTGGTCTACAGAGAAAATGTAGGAGGAGAGACCCAACGACCAGGACTCACCCCTCCCTCAAATATCATCGATTAGTCCTGGATGAAAGAACTTTATCCCCGGCTGCTGCAGTAGAGACAAACTCTGTGCATGTTCGAGCAAATTACATAATTAAAGTAAGTTAATACTCTAAATTCAACGTTTTGAGAGAAGATAAAAAAGTTGTTTTGAGTCTATTTCACTTGTAAATGACGGCGAGCGCGATCAGACAGATGCTTGGCCCATTTTACAATCAAGCCGCGGGTTGAGCTCAGCAGGGTTGAACAACATGCGCTGGAAACAAACACTGAATACACACATCTCCTGGATAAAACTCACCCTTTACCTTCATAAAGTCCTCAATCATTGATTCCGACATCCATAGACACACAAACACACACATGTTCTTATTTCCTACTTGATCTAGTTTGTCTGACTTGACTTGAACCCCTCAGGTGGGCTTCTCGCTTTGTTTACCTTTCATTCTCCTGATGTAAAAAATGATGGACACGGGAATATGGATTTATTTATAGTCAATAAAAGACTCCTTCAACCCATCTACCAAGATTGGACTCTGGGCATATGGCTGCATCAAATACTAATCTAATCCTGCAAGAGAGCAATAAAATGTGTTTTACTATGCCTATTAAATATGTCACAGCTCAGTATGAGATGTTATTGAATGAAGAATGAGAGGCACACTGGTAATTACTATAGGAAGGACTACATAGGCCTCCCCTAGAAGAATTAATTGGAAAAGAGCCTGTTGTGTTTTCATGATCAGGGAGAAATCTTCGGAAGCACAATGACAGAAGGAAGTACGCCTCATATTTGAGATGAATAAAACAATTCATATTTGATTATGTAATTTCAACTGGGATCCAAATCTCAAGCTGTGTAATGGGAAGTGGATTTATTTTTTCAGTAATTATAAGTTAAATGTTAAATATGGTTTTAAAAAGTTCCCACATGTGATTCATTTGGATAATTTATTATGCAATGAGTCAAAATACAACTTTCATCAGAGTGGAGTGACGTGCTGGACGATGCATTCAATGACATTCAGCCCTCCTGCTAAGTTGCCTGTCAGTCAAATTAGACAAAGGAACCCCCTTATGGCAGAAAAAAAAGCAGCCTGCAAGGAACAAAAACAACTCTTAACAGGCACAACAAAGATGAAGTCAAAAGAATAACGGATGAAAAATCTTCCATAGCGAGCTGTCAGTCAAAACAATCCCTCAGAGACATGAACAGAGAATATACTCTGCCTCCATCTTGTCACTCATACAAATACAACTACTCTCCAGAGGAAGAAAACAAAGAGACAAGAAGCCTGAATAAGCTGTTGATTCTGGGTTACGTGGGACATAACATGAGGATGGAACAGGTAGGAAGGAACGGTCAAAGCCCACCTGGAAACACACTCCGACTTTTACAATGAAAAGAAAACAAGGTGAATATATTTTTCTCTGACTCAGAGTGTCACTGTGTGGCAGTGCATTTGAACATCTTCAAGCCCCCCTCAAGAGTCAAGAGTTGAAAGGAAGGTATTCCCAAACTTTTCAAAACTCAAGTGCTCTGTCTTCATACTCTTCAATACAAAAAGGATTTAATGAGTTTTGGGATCGCTGAACATCTCACAAACACAAGACAAAGGCACTATTACAAATGTCTGTTTGTCCAAGTGAGAGAGTACGTAATGAAAGAATTGTAATTTGTGATCGCTTTTTTTTACATCTGATTTTAAAATATGCTTAAAGTGTGATGTGACATCAAAATGCTACACATTGATCAGTAAAGTTCCCCCTCTCCTTTCTGAGTTGTTTTCCGGGGAGAGGAGCAGATGGTGAGTTGTGGTCATATGGCACAGTTATATTCATCTATGCCATCTCTCTGTTTCCCACTCTGGCTTCCTTTTGAAGGCTTCGCTTCAAACAAAAATGCCATTTGATTCGGGAAAAGGGCCAGTGCTGTTACAGTCAGACACTTACGGCTTCCTTACTCTCGTGTCGGAAAATAAACATCAGCAAATAGACATGCATGAGAGTACGTGATGGGTTCTGTATGCAGGTTTTTATCATTTTCATCAGACGAACTGTAGTTTTTTAACACAAACCTGCAACACACTGCTGCAGAAGTTCACATTATTGCTCTTCTCTCCATCCATCTCTCGATCAGTTAGACCACTCCATCACTACATACCAACTGCCAGTTGTCATTAAGATGGATGGCATAGATGGATGGATGGTTTATTTCAGAACAAATGGCGATACAGGAGCTGGGGATCATTTATTCTCTGTCTTCTCCTCCCATTACCTTTAATAAAACCATACATCTTTAACAGCAAACATTAACCACTTTAACTGAGCAGGACAACTTAATTTATATGGCGATTTTCAAAATAAACATAAGAAATTGCAAAAGGTGAAACGAGAGTTAATGATGAGTATAATGTCAGTATCTGCATTCGAGCTGTTTGGTGCCATGCTCAAGGGCAACGCTGCAGTCCCCAAGGATGTAAAGTAGCAACTCTGCAGGGCATAAAACCATTGTGTGATACATGTTTGGTTTTAGTTAAAAGCCTTGGTGCAGAGCTCTGGACCAGTTGGAGTCAGAAGGAGAAGATTTATACAAGATAAAGAGAAAAGGCTGTTATTCATACGTATTCAAAAAATACATTCTCATACCTTTCCAGACATCTGTTAACTTCATAGGATTGCCAAATTTAACTCACTAGTAGTGCAAGTGGCAAGACACATTTTCAGTATGATAGTATAGCATTTGCACCACAAAGGATGTAGTGACTAAACTTTTGAAGATAACTGGTGGGATCACATTGCAAGAAGATCTCGATTAGATATTGCAAAATGAATTTTGTAAGGCTGGAACTAGAAGAACAAGTTAGTTTGAAGAAGGGCAGGCAATTCGGACATTATTGAACCCCACGTGTGATTATCGTACTACCACATGGTGTAATTGGGTAAAGCACGACTTTTGATTAAGTAGGAGTTTCAAATGTTCCCCAAAAGCTTTTTCCAAATATGCTCAGACACACGATAAGATCCAATAGCTAAAGGTTTTAACATAAACACTATTCAAAGCTTTGTCAAAGTACCCAATTATTCATCATGTCAAAAACGAGTCACACAATTAATTCAGTGTATCATTAAATTGGGAACTATTTGTGCAATGAACTCTTTTTAGTTTCTTTATGGCTTATGTCAAGGTTTAATTTCCATGTGAGAGTCTTTCGGGGAGGTTTGCTTAGCAAGAGAAGGGGAGCCCGTTTTATCAGAAGCATTGAACAGTTCAATCAAACATGAAACCGAGCGAATAATACTCGCTATGGTACACGGTGCGGTTGAATTCACTGAGTATAAGAAATGTAAAATCAATTGTCAAGATAAAAAAAAAAAAAAATCTTTTCTGTGAAAGAGGTGTGCACAGAGACTTAGACCTTGCCTTGTCTAGTAATTGCACTCGGCCAGCTGTGACTGTAAGAATTCTTGCCCGAGATTAAAGCAATGCCTTGTCTTTGTATGAAATATGATGGGTTACATGTGAGAAAAATAAACAACCCAGGCATTATGACACACACATGCATATTCTGTAAAGTGATCATATGTTGAGCACCTAAAGAATTGACTTAATTACAGTACTTTGGAATCTACGCTAATGGCTACTTTATTGCATGAGGATGCAGTTAAACAAGCATTTTCTTTGCTTCAAGTGTGTTCAGTTGCAGCTTGGAAGCTCATACATTGACGACGTGACAGAAGTCTGTTAAATGTACTAAGCTATGTTTTAGGATTCTACCGGCTTCACTCAGTCCTCCCACTCGTTCACAGTCCCCTGCATTCTAATCACCATCACCTGCACCTCATCAGTATATTCGACTGCTCTTCACACACTCGTTGTCTGGTCTCGTCTCTACGCGACACCACAGGCTCGCCCGCTACTTACCTGCAGCTTATCCGCTACCTACCTGAGTCCCATCCGTCGATCGCCTGCTAACCTTCGTGCTGACGTCCTATCTGTAGTCTTCGATCATCCGTCTGTTCCGAGTGAATCTCCTTCCGCATCTGTAAACAGAGACTCTGATTATCCTTCATATCATGCATGCGTTTCTGTTTTTGTCTCCAAGGTAATATTTTTGATGTCACATATACGACAGCATTTGGCAAATGAATCAATTCAAGAGCTTTCAACACAACAGCTGAGACACAAAACTGTAATAACACTATCTCAACTATGATGTTTTGAACTGGTTTAAAAACTCTCTATAACGTTACTTTGAATATGATGAAAAACATGTTTTTTTCAAGCCTGTGCAATTTTAATTTAACGTGGAATTTGAACTGGTTGTAATAGAAGAATCATTCTAAAATGGAAAGTCCAAATATATATGCAGAGGCTACTTTTTGTTGTGTTGACACAATACTCGAGTGCATTGGATTCAATATGAAACAATAACCACAATGGTTTAGCTCGACCAGTTGGTTGCTTTGTATTGACTTTGTTGCTCTGAACCTGTGTGTTTCCATCACTCTGGTAAAAGTGGTTGTGTCTCATCTATCTGTAGACCCTAACCGTCTGCAGACCAGTCCTTTCTGATAAAAGTCTCTGCCATCTTGGTGAGTTGGATTAATCTTCCTGACAGTTTTAAAGGGGTTTTTTCGCCAATATCCAAACTTTTAACATTACACGAAACAGCAGACTTTAAGGCATTTAATGTTTTAGCCATTCAGGATTTATACTTGCTTTGAAATTCCTTTATTCCTGATCTGTAGGGTCAAAAACAGTAAATGTCAAACTGAAACGCAACTGCAGACCTTTTGCTCAGTTAATTTTGTACCAAGCATGAACACGATACACCCGTCCAAGAAATATTGGAACAGCCAATCATACCACATCATACCATGACCATTGGAGATGATGTGCTTGTCAGCTACCTTGAAATTGAAGCAGATAGTCATCAATTTGACCTCAGTTACCATTTATTCTAAAACCCAAAGTGACATAATACAATCTATGCAAATTGTGGTACATCGAGTACATTATAGTCCTTTAACATTCAAGTTGCATTTCGAAGTAGATGTTAGACTAATACATCAACAGATATAAAAAGGAACAAAGCTCCAAAACAGGTAGTATTTGGTAGAATATCTGCTACGAATTTCTGAATGCACTGTAGTGGCAAATAATTAGTCGCTTAGAAAAAAATCATTTAATCAGTTATTCTAATGAGTCCACAGAATGCTTGAAATTATTCTAGTACTAGAGAATTCTCTCTATTGCGGCACATAATCATAAGGTATTTTATGAGTCAATGTCACCACACATATTACCAGCAGTAATGTGTGTTAATAGAGTATGTAGATAAAAACAAACTGAAAGAACAGACTGAATGGTCATTGAGGAAGGGTAGAAAATAAGGAGGTAGAAAGTGTTCAATCAAACTTCTCTATAGAAACAACAATTCACTCTTGTGTTTCTTGCCCTTTGTCAGCAGAGAGTTTTAAAGTGGGGAAACACTATCTTACAGATGGGGGAAACCAGGTTGGAGATGCGCTTCAAGGTCTTTAATTATTACAGCAAATCTACCACCAATACGGAGAGCAAGAAAAGTAAACTCCATATTTTACCATTGAGCATGTGATGTTTATCATGATCATGACAGGGCTGTATTTTTCACTAGCTAAAACAAGTATGACTATGCATAGTCAAAGTCAGACAACTCTTTTTCAAAAGCCATATTCTATTTGGTGAGGTATTGCTTCATCAAAAGGTAAGAGAAATATAAATCACCTTTTATCAGTTGTCAGTGGAGGATCCCCAGTCTTTTAATGTCAAACTTGAAGGTAACAATGCTGATTGATGTTGAAAGCAAGACCTTAGGAGAAGTTACTTTGACTTTGGTGATCGTCATGTTTCACGGTGCAACCTTACAGGGAAACATGGCAACACTACGGACTGAATGTCTAGTTGATCCATTCACCGCAGGTGTGTGTATCCTTCGGGTTATCCAGCTCCCAGGAGTTTGCAGGGAAAGACCAAAAAAACAGATAAGAAAGAATGTCTCCTGAATAAGATATTGATTCATTGCTATTTTTAACACCTAACTGGATCCTGTTTGAAGAGCTGCCATTTCAAGAGCTCCTATGTATGTGTTATTTGAAGATATGTGGGTACTCAATGAGTAGTCATGGAACTTCATCCCCCCCCACGGTCACAGCATTTAAAAGACAGATCTATGCATTTCACGGACACCACCATCCGGCACAGTGTGTTGCCACGTAATGGATCCCCCCCTCCCCCCAATGGCTCCACCAAGATCCATTTACCAATAAAAGAAATTGTTGCTCTTTCACAAGACCAATTAACTAACTATCAGGTCCCCTTTTGCAACTAATGAAATTTCACAAAGTAAGATGTGGTGCAATGTTTCTTCCGTATCCCACTGCTCTGTTCTGATGGTTGAAAGCTGCTCAGCTGCATCCCATCTAATACAATGTAAACGTGTCGGCAAATATCACTCGGTGCTCGTGAGGTCATTACTCTTTTGATTTTGCTGCTTACAACACACTGTGTGTCGATGGCTCATAGGCCGCAAAGCAACTTTTCTTACTTTGTCTCTTGGTTGCCAGTACCGGAGCTCAGCCTGCCAGCTGCTGTCAATCAGGCACAGACACCGACATGCCTCTCCCTCTGGTTGAGACTAAGTAAAGCAATTCCAATGTTTTTTACAAGAAAATCTACTTTTGTTGGAGCTTCCAAGAATAAAAAAAATAAAAGGATTTAGTGCTCGGTCAAAAAGGTCTTAGACCATCACCCTTTACTGCCACCGGGGCTGCCATCCAGTCCAGAACTCCCATTCCCGCCATGTCCTGGTTGTGAGTCATTACTTTTGGTTCATCGGAGGTATTAAGTAGTTTTATTTCTACTTTATAAAAGCAAAGGATTGCTGCCTGGAGAAGACCATTTAAAAGCAGTTGACAAAAGGTGTCCATTTGTCTTGCACGCTACATTGACGAACCAAGGTTGGACAGAAAGAGTAAGTGGCACTTTATGGTCCCCGAAGGCACGAGCAGCACACATGGTCACACACAAGTGTTCATCAGCAGAGACAGGCTTGTCACGCACTGTCACGTGTCATCAAACATGATGGGGAAACTTGACGGCCAGACCTAAACACAGAAGCATCTAAAATATGGGGTATAAAAAAAAAAAGTACAATATGGGCTTAACCTCCAGTCAAACCCAACAGAGTACCAGTCCATCCGTCTCACAACTCCATTATTATAAATCAACAAAGAGCGATCCACCTGGAAGCTCCATGAGCAGAAGTAAGATGTATTTGCTGAAGTGCTGCGTGCGTCGTCTCCCTCCTTTTCGTCAGTAAATCCGTTATCTGATTTCAAAGCTCCAGCTACACCAAGTTCATCGTGTTACATTCTTCATTTTCAGCATAGTACATGCTGTGCATTTTAGATCTGCTTAAAACGTGTATGGCTCTCTTTCGCTTTTAGAACATGTTTGCTTCGTCAAACGTTAGCTGGCGATGGCGTCCTACCCTCGTGCGTGCATCATTAGTCATTCCTCTGTCTCCCCTACAAATAACGATGAGTCTAATACATGTTTTAATTTGCTGCAGTTTGACGCAGGACTCAGTAAGGTTGAAGCCTGGCGCCAGTCTTATGCCTGTATAAATGGATCACTGTAAAATCTCAAATTGAATTTAAAATCCTTATTCTCACCTTCGAGGCCTAATTGGTCCGGACCGTCATATCTTATGGAGCTTATAGCATTATATCACCCCACTAGAGACCCGCTTCAATGCAAGGTTACTTGAGTCATAAAAAGTAGGATGGGAGCAGATCATTCAGTTATCAAGCTCCCTTCTGTGGAACCAGCTTTAAATTTCAGGCTGGGGGGCAGACATACTCACCTCATTTAATGGAATTTCCCATTTTGTAGGCTCTTATAGTGGGGCTGGCTCAGGTTTTCCATGGGCCATACATGGATATGCTGCTATTGGCATAAGCGGCCGGGGGGGCATCGTAGGGTACACTGAGCTTCTCTCTCTTCTTCTCTATCTCCTGTATGACTTCACGTTACATTAATGGTTTCTGTTTTGTAGCCATTAATGTATTTTTTTCAATGCGAGTGTCCTGATACAGAGAATCATCATCTGTACAGGTTCTAAATTCCTCTTAGGGAAATTTAATGTTTTTGCTCATCATCAAGTGTCTCAGCTTGCAAGTCACTAGATTTTTACCATGCTAACTGTGGTCATGCAGAACACTAAACACCATGACGTTGAGACCGAGTTTTAAAATGGGAGCTTCAAACAGAAGCATTTTGTACAATCCAGAGGTCATCAACACATTTAAAATCTTGCAGCCATAGATGCCGCAGGTGATTCAGTTTACCAAGTGACCTTGTTAAGTGGCAACTCTTAACCAAATGAGCCGTGGTTGCATGCGAGTGAGTGAGTGAGCGAGTGAGTGAGTGAGCGAGTGAGCGAGCGAGCACCCCTTGGGGTTTTTGAGGACTGCACCGGGCCGCTGTGGACATCTGCATTACAAATGAGAACGTAGGTGTTTAGTGAGGGTTGCAATCAAAAAACACGTCTGATGCACGTGCCAGCTAGGTGGGGGGAGGGGGGGGTTCAGCCAATTGCGTGTTTTTATGCGATTACACAACACTGCGGTGGTCTTCGCAGACACACCTGGTGGAGATCTGCATTCAACTGAGTGCATCTTTTTATTTATTCAGATGTCGTGATGTCGCCCCTATGACTGAGTAAACAGTTGATCTGTCAGCGTTTTTTGTTTTCAGACTTTTTATTACCTTGTTTTCATTTTCACCAGGAGTCCAAAGGTAGAAAGGACAGGGATAACTATGATGAGGACAAGTAAGATGATCTGAATGTTCAGTTAACTGTTAATAAACCAACACAAGCATTTTACTCAAATGTTCAGCAACAACCATTATTGTATTAATAAACATTTTGTTATAATGGTGATTGTATTCCCTATTGCAATATGAGTACAACCGGAATTTGTACTATATTGAGTTGGTAATCAAAGCCACAATATGTTTACTTTACCACTACACACATTTTACATAAATACCTTTTTGAGTACGTTAGTTAACCAATAAATTTGCTGTAGTGACTACAGGTTTAATAAACAATCCTTCCTTATTATACGTAAACCCGGGGGGAAAGGAAATCCATAAGCTGTATCAGGGGGAATGTTTAAAGGCTGTTAACAAAGTGTCTGCTGTGTGGATACAAACATCACAACGCCACCCTGCGGCCCTCCTAACGCATGTGGACTGACACATCAAAGAGACAAGACTCGTTGGCAAATTACTCCACAGATTGGATCAGACTGTACACTTTGACCATTTTCTATCTGTTGTATGCAGGACATTGTACATTAGTTGACATTAATTAGTACACATTTTGTTGAGAGTTTTAATACAGACGGGCCTGGGAACAAAGCCGAATAAAATACCCAGAGATTAATTTCTACAATTTATCTAAATGAATAAAATGTATTAGATATTGTGGGTGCTAATTGAAACAACATAACTGGGATCTGCATTCAATTTATCTCAATATATTGTCGGGATAGTGACACAAACAGATGAAATAAGCATTAAGGAACAGGTGGTGTCTCTTTACCTTAAATCCATCAGACTTCAGTGTGTCACCATTAAATGACTGCCTTTCTAATCTTGTTTGTTTAAAGTCATTTAAGACAATAAATATGGAAGGGATGTAGTGTCTTGAAGAATATATACTTAATGCCTGACTACTCCAGATATATTTCATCTAAAAATCAGAAAGTGTGATTTCACAGAGAGCAACAAATCATGGAAATGAGGGAATGCAAATATTTGGGCTTATTCCCGATAGAGAGAAGCTCCCAGTAATAACGAGCGGGGCGGAGAGAGACAAGTAGAGCCATGGGCCACGAGCCGGGCTGCCAAACAACAATAAAAAGCACTTGTGTATGATGGATCAAGCTGTGGGAGGAAAATGAAGGGCAAGCCGGGGTCAGTCAGATAGAAATCCTCTGTGATCTCCCCCATATTTCAGAAAAAAAACGCTGTCTGTGGCATCACAGACGACACGGAGGGGGAGAGACATATGGCAAAGAGGGAAGACGGAGAGAAAAAAGACGGGTACATAGACAGGAACTGTGGGAGAACTGACGGAAGGAGACATGGAGGGATTGTGAGAGGAAGGCCCCTCGGAGTGCAGATGTTAGGAGACAACAGACTCCTCCTGCTCCCACAAATATTACAACAAATGCAGCTGTGTTGTTTGCTTGCTTTTTGTAATCCTGCTGTGCCTCTGTTTGGTTTTCGTGTCTCTATTCTTAAGTATCAGCGGTTCTGTCTTTTTTTAAATCTCACTAGTCGTTGGCATCCTTTGGTTTCCCTTTTGTATCCTGTGGTTATTTTGCGTCTCTTTGTGGGTCTGTATGTTTATGTTTTTCTCTTTGTGTGTCTCTTTGTGGTTGTTGAGTCTCTTTGTAGTCTTTGTCTAGAATAGTCAAGTGTGTCATTTTTAGTCTCTCAAGGTTGTTTGTAGTGTTGTAGTGTCTTTGTATCTGTGTCTCTTTATCGCTGTGTGTTTTCTTTGTATAAAATGTTCATATTTTCATTGGGTTGACTCTTTGTTTGTCTTCTCTTTTTAGATGTTTGGCGTTTGCCGCATTTTTAGGCCCCCTGCAGAAATGTATCCATGGAACTGGAGGGACATACGGGACAGCGAGGAGGTGGCTAGCTGACCTCAGGAGCTTTTGCGCTGCATGGCTGGCTGAACATATTTGATCCCACTGCTAAAGCATTTTAGAGAGGGGCTGGAGGTAGAGAGAAGGTGTAAGGCAGGGATGCTCTGTGGTTTAGGTGAGAAACACATTCATCATGGTCAGGTTGAATACTGGATGAACCTGAGCAGCTTCCCCTCCCTGCTTTTTTCTGCAGCTTAAAGATGATGGAAGGCCAGAAAACACAGTTGCTGTCCAGGACAGCACTATAGGACTGTAAAGATTATTCGTGAACACACAAGGGAATGTATTTCAGACAAACACTTTGAACTGTTTAACATATCTGCTGAAGCCTGCTGGCTCCTCCTAAAGTCTATTAATGAACAGATTTGCCCTTACAGGAGTGTGACGACTGATGAGTATTTAAAAATCTCGGTGCCTCTCTGTGTTTCTCCTCTGCTGTGGATCAATAACTCTTTTATACTGTCGATAATTGAAATGCACGGAGCCTAAGGCGATTTAGTTTATCTTTAATTTCCTTGTTGATTATGAATGCAAATGTTAGCCAAAGGACATCGGATCTCCATCTATAGACACACAACCATATGCATTCATTCCTACCCCTACTAACCTAAATAATATTACATAGCTAGAAAGCCTACTTATAACTGCTGCAACTGATTATGTTTCTTGACAATTAATCTTCTGATTGTTATCTCAATTTCTTGAATATTTTGTTCAGAAAAGTCGCTTTCATAGAAAATGAAATGATCAACAAATTTTGCCATTACAAAGACTTTTTATCATTTTTGCTTGTAAAATGACTGATGATGATATACATTTATTTTGTTGCACATGCTCTACCCGTACTTTAGGCCGGCCCTGTACATCCTCAGAGAAAGGTGAAATTACAGTGAAAAGGGAAAGTGGTAGGATGAATGAGGAAAGAGCAAGAGGAGGGCAGGACCTTGTTAATAGCCCCATGGTGACAGCCGATGAGCGGCTGCAGCGCCAAGCGCTGCAAAATGAGGAGAAGAGTGCTTGTATGAAAGGGAAAATAAAGCTTGCCAGAGTTAAAAGCATCGAATGGATGAAAAATCAGGCAGAGGAACCCAGACTTTTAAAATAAAAGCCTTAACCACTGAACAGTGGCAATATTATTATTTACATAAAAATAATGTATGCTGCAATACTTAATTGCCTGTGAATTCCTCAAGCATTAAATATCCTTAAAATCCCTTATTCTTCTTTACCTCAATGTCGACCAGGTGTGTTGAGCAAGTTATACCATCCAAGAGGCAAAGTCGATATTACTGTTTGCACATTAAGAATAAGTTTCTGCTGATTTTACAATTTAACTGTAAATGGTGCAAATAACTGGCTTTCTAAAGGCTCCACAACCACACAGAGTTTAGGACCTCTGTAACATCAAAGCATTTTACCTCATTGAGTCTTGGATCATTCAACCCTCGTCGAATTTTCTGTCACGGACACTGAGTCTGGCAAATAGCACAAATGAATAATTCAACAGCTGAAGCAACCTATCAGAGCCACTAACTCCTCCGGTGTGTGGAGGATCTCAGATAGGGCTGAAAATCCAAGAGTCGCCACCCGCTTAATGAATACGAGCCTAGATGAAATAGCACATCAGCCTTTACATTTAGGAATAGGCTTTCGGACCCTGTGAATCTCCGGCAGCACTCGGGGCTGAAGAGAAAGTCGTGTTTGATTTCTGTGCAGCAGAGTAGCAACCACACAAGTCGCAAAACGTACAGCTTTCAAAAGGCTTTTCTCATACTTTGCCATATTAAAAATATTCCCCAGAACCGAGTCTACTCTTCTACCGATCGGCTTTTCCTGCTGTGTCAATCAGGCAGAAATTCAGTATCAATGAGTTCTCGTTTCGTCTTCAGCGGGTCACCTTACGAACTCCAAATATTGTCTCATGTGCGCCTCATGACTTCAAAGCCTTGAAATCGTTAGTCCATCTAATGGTTTAGTCCATCCCCCTAAATGTACTCTACCACACCGACGAAGGAGAAGGAAACCAAAAATGCTGCTTTTTGATGTTAAAAGCATTGCTTTTAACGAGCGCAGCGTAAAGTAACCTGCTTTGAATGTGCAAACACCCCGACATAGATGGAGCTTTCCCTGCGAGCATCTGAAAGTCATCTTATCGAGGAGGAAAATGTAAAGATGAGAAGCAGAAACACTGGAGGGAAAGGACTCCCATTTGGCTTTGGTTCCTCTTTGGCAGCCATGTTCCCTGGGCTGATGGATGAAGGGAGAAACTCATCTTATGGCTAATTATTTATCTTCCCTCCAGAACTATTTTGTTTGGGGATTGAAAACAGAACAACACTCCGCTCTGACTAAGTAGTAAACAACCCGAATGATGGCAGCGAATGAGTCTCCTTTTTGTCCCTCACAATACTACAGTCCATGGCTGCAAGGCATACAGCCCAAATATGCTAGCTTATATTACTACAATCTCATTGTTGAGTGTATAATTGCCTTAAAAATTACTTCAATTATTTCTGTTAGATCACTAGTGATGTTATTGTGACACATTGAATGTGTGAGGACCACGTTTTTGAGGGATTCAAAAACATGTTGGTGTCAAAAATCAAAGTTTGAATGAACTGAGAGCGGAGCACATATGTTGACATGCACAATACTTCCATCTTTGCTTTTGCTTATCTCAAACAAACATGTTGAGATCATTGCAGACGAACATACTCGGTAAATAAACAAAACAATTAGCAATAGAAAAAGAAAAAATGGGCATACGTGGCAATATTTGAGGTATCCATGAATAGTAACCGTTTCAAGTCCAGCTATTTATGTGGGGACCCACAAGTCAAACTCACTTTTAAGTAAACTAAAGTATTAACTAGAACAATTAACAAAAATAATACTACATTTGGCTCCACAGAAAAAGTATTTTTTATGGAGATCAGTTGAAAAAAGTTACCTACTGAGATTACCGTTGACCTTTGAAATATTTAATATTTGGGCCTTTGGACTGTTTCGAACTAGAATATAGAAATAGAAAACTTGCAATGTGTATATTTTGCACACAAGAGATATTGAGTTATAGAGTTATTGACTGTAATCATTCCTCTGGTTATACTTAGACTAGTGAATTTTTTTTCGTGTTAAAAGAATACAAGTCTGAGTCAGCCAAATAAAGTTAACAGCTTTCAAACTTTGCCCTTAGTGAGCTGTAGCGGACGGGTATGTCGAGAAGTCACATGTCGGTACGTTGCCATAAATCAACCCAAAATATCTGCATTTAGTTCAGGACTTGGATTCTCTAACAGTTTAGTCACTACAAAGCTGTGAATATATTATATATATTTTACTAATATGTTTATGGATAATTATCAGTTTATCTAATGCTAATGCAGCGAGTAGTGCACCACAGTTTTGTCTTGGGCTGTATAATGTGCTTTAGAGAGCAGGCTTCACTGTCAAATCACACCTAGTTAAAACCCAAGCAGAAACCTAGCAGGAGGCACTCAATTCTAATAGAGGGAGGTCTCTGAACTCTTGCACTTTGAGCTCCTCTCATCTCTTATTCATGTAGTCAAGGTGAGAGGAGAGAAGCAGCTACAAGTGAGAGCCGAATGGGTCGGAGAACAGAGATGAAAAGGGGGAGAAAGCTCTGATTTAAAAAAGAAAAGAGGTGAAAAAGATGGCAGGAGAAAAGCCCCAACTCCCTCTCATCCTTCCATGAAGGAGTTGATCCCACGGAGGAGAAGAAAGACTCAGTTCCTGCAGCTCCACACAGACCAGGATCAAAAGGAATCCCCAACCGATCCAAATGTTGTTTTAATGTTTCATGTCGGACAAGACATTGAGTTCACGCTCGGATGAGACTCAAAAGGCTCAAAAGGACTCTGATCAGACGACATTTTCAGATGGGGACACCGGGGAGCTTCGTTTTTTTGTCTGACCATAAAAACTACATACATTATTCAAATTGTTAAGCAAATAGATGTCTATGATTGGATTGTCAATGTCTCGTCTAGATCATGCCACGACATAGACCGCCCCTGTACATTCATTACATTTACACAATAGAAAAATGCACTCCTGTTGAATAATGGAGACTACATGACGCATACAGCAATGCAAAACATATGTACATATTTAGACACATATCCAGTAACTGAAAAACACACAGTGCATGGGGGCGAATAATTAGTGTCACACAAAGGTAAAATCTTTTCAATATTTTTATATATTCAAACCTAAAATCCTGCAGTTTGTGGGTACATCTATGGAGTAATTAAAAAAAAACATTAAATCATACATGAATGCTGCTAATACATAGAAACCTCGATGCAACCCACGCAGATTATTTCAGCTGGGACAAAGCCCTTCAAGGATGCCGGGAAGCTTTCTTGTTCAAAGCCTTGTTTCCTCAGAATAGAGGGCCGAGGACGAGCTTATTTATGCAGATGCCATTACTAAGCGCTCTCATGTAATGCAAATGCACACACTTGCGTGCTCACAAACTCATTTAAAATCTAGCATGTTGAGCTTTCATTTCATTCGTGCACAATACGTCAAAAGGGATCTTTGAAGCACTAAGAATGCGAATACTTCAGCAAGCATTCATTGAGAAGAATAGTATGCTTAATGCAGGAAATCACTGCTCATATAGCTGCATACAAGCCTTTGAAGGTAAGATTGGGGACCTGTTTTATATATCCCACTAGGCTCTAGTGCAGGGGTGTCAAACTCATTTCAGGTTCGGGCCAGACACGGCCCACTTCGAGCGAACGCGGGCCACTGACGAACTGCGCGAACAGCTGACGGGTGGGGGGGGCGCTGGAGGTCCGACGATGGCGGGACGTACGCGCTCCGGTGGCGGACCGCACTGGACGTGCAGCTGGACATATGTAACCTAGACAAATGACATGGACAGTTCAATATAAATACATCTATGGTTTAAATACATGTATTCTGCCACATGATGGTGAAAATGCGAACACGTTTACGCTGCGATCTCCTTAAACTGTCTCTGTTCACTCACTGCAGCAAAACAATACGTGGACAGTAAATATCAGAGCCAAGAGCAGCGAGTGTAGTCACCTACTGCTGCTAACACACCCCGTCAGACCAGGATTATTTATTTATATCCGTTAATGAACTTTGCTCCTCATGTTACCTTGGTAACCGCTGTCATTGCAGACGGTTGCGTTGATTCTTACTGTGAAAATCTACGTACTTCCGGTTTAGCGGCTACGCTTTGTATTTTCTTTTAATGGGAAAAAACACAAAAGGGATTAACGCAGTAAAAAGTTGTCAAGTCTGTCTCGTTTTTTGGTTCTAAACGAAGAACGAGAAAACGACCGCCCACTTCTGTGGCACAGGATGATTTTTATTTATTTTTTCCATGCAAAGGCCCGCGACCCACTACAAACGGGTCCACGACCCACTAGCGGGTCGCGACCCACCAGTTGAGAAACACTGCTCTAATGGATCAGGAAGACAAAAGAGCTCTAAACTTGCGCAACTAGTGAATCTCTGCCTGTGAAGGGTTAACTTGTTCCTGTCAGGCGATTGCGGAAGTCAATGCTGTAAGAGAAACTAAAAAAAGAAAAAAAGAAAGAGCCGCTTGTTCCTACGTGACCTTTTTCAGATCGGATTTTCCATAAAACAGAACTACATACTCAAGGTAAAGTTTTAATTTGTCTTCTTTGAAGTCTTGTCTTGAGTAATAACAAGTTTACCGCAGTGACTCATACCTGTGAATCAGGATCGACTTAAGACTGCTCTAACATGTCTTACTCATTTCTTCTTATGTTGTCTAGACATGGCTGCTGCTGCTGCTGCTGCCAGCGGTCAAAATGCAGAGGAAAGTGTTCTTTGTCCTATCTGTCAGGATGTGTTCAAAAATCCCGTGTCGACTCCCTGTGGGCACAACTTCTGTCTTGACTGCATCACAGGCTACTGGGAGACCGTCAATACCGTGATCAAATGTCCGCTGTGTAAACAGAAATTCTTCAGCATGCCAAAGCTTCAGGTCAACACTTTAATTGCTGAGATTGCCGCAGAGTTGTACAAACCTCCAAGATCTCGCGTTGCCCCGGAAAAGGCAGGAAATGGAAAAGTGCTCTGCGATCGGTGCACAGGTGCAAAGCTCGAGGCCATCAAGTCCTGCTTGGTGTGCTTCTTGTCTTTCTGTGAGGAACATCTGATTCCTCATCAGAGAATCCCAGCCATGAAAAAACACCAGCTGATCCAACCGGTTCGGGACCTGGAGAGCAGGATGTGCAAGAATCATGACAATCTGTTGGAACTGTTTTGCAGGTTTGATCAAATGTTTGTTTGCCGGACCTGTAAAGACACCAAGCATAAAACGCATGAAGTGGTGAATCTGGAGGATGAGGCACAAATGAGGAAGAGCGGGCTGGAAGCGGAGAAGGGAATCACGGACGAGATGATTGAGGCGCGTCAGAGGAAAATTGTCGAGGTCCAAAAGTCAGTAGAGGCGAGCAGAACCAAGGCCGCGAAGGCCCTGTCATGCAGCGCTTGTCAGAGTCCCTCCCTCTGGACCCAGGTAAAGGCTGGTTTAGGTCTCCCTCTGGTGGATCTGGGAGAGGTTGGCTTCGCACGCACCTGTCTCAGCTCTGCAATCGCACACCTGCACCGGAGCCACAATCACCAGGGGATAAGAGGGAGAGCCTGACAACCGGCCGACGTCGGATCGTTACTCACGTCACGTATGTCGACCTCAGTCTTCGCGAGTCTCAGTGACCAGCACCCAGTCGAGCCGAGAGCCGAAAGTAGTTCTCTTGTCATTCAGTTTAAATCCTGTTACTCACCTCTTGTCTCACCTCCTTGGTTTCAGTTAGACCTGTCTGTTCCTGCACGTGGGAGGACCACCGGGCACCGCGCACTGTCAAGGAGATCATCACCCGGGACCCCCTCCTTCACCTGCACCCCTCACGCCCGCTCCTGCTGCACCTCCAGTCGTGTTGATTAATAAAGTATTCACTCACCTCCTGACGGCTGTGTCTGTCCGTTCTGCATTTGGGTCCAGCCATGTCCCAACCTGACAGAACGATCCGACCATCAATGGACCCAGCAAACCTCGACACGGTACGTCAGGCGATCTCGTCCCAAGGAGCCATGTTGGGGCAGCACCAGTCCTCCCTGCAGGGAATAATGGCCAGCCTGGACTCCCTGTCTAACAGTATCGCCGCGATCCAGGCGCACCTCAGCGCACCACCCCAGCCTCCGGTTCAGAGCCCGCCTGAACCCGTTTCTGTGGTCATGTCCATGCCAGACCACGAGCCCCAGGTCCCCACGCCGGAGAGATATGACGGACACAGCGGCCGGTGCCGCTCGTTTCTGATACAGGTGGGACTTGTGTTCGAGCAACAGCCCCGCTCCTACCGGAGCGAGCGAGCCAAGATCTCCTACATCATCGGATTATTGCGCGGGGAGGCTTTGGAATGGGCATCTGCCGTGTGGGAGAAGCAGGGCGCACTCGCCCAGTCATGTGAGTTATTTACCGCGGAGATGCGGAAGATATTCGATCACCCCGTTCGGGGAAAAGACGCTTCAAAGCGATTATTATCACTGCGGCAAGGGACACGCAGTGTCGCCGATTACAGCATAGAGTTCCGTATCCTAGCTGCGGAGAGTGGTTGGGATGAGGAGGCACTACAGGGGGTGTTCTACAACGGATTAAATGAGGGCATTAAGGACAGTCTGCTCTCCTACCCGGAGCCACAGGGACTGGAGGAGCTGATCTGTCTCACCACACGGATTAATAACCGTAATAGGGAGCGGAGGCGTGAGCACGGCTCGGCACCAAGGGGAGCGCCGTGCGTCAGAGTCGACACTCCTGAGACGGTTACAGACCCCGAACCCATGCAACTGGGCCGTTACCAGATTTCGGAGGCGGAGCTTCTGCGCAGACGAACAACTAACAGCTGTCTATATTGTGGCAGGTCGGGTCACTTTCGCTCTCGTTGCCCATTAAAGGGGGGAAACGGCCCCGCTCACTAGAAGTAAGGAGGATTCTAGCGAGCGAGAGTCTATGCCCCTCCCCCCACACATCACGGACTCCGCTGAAGATTTCAGTCAGCAACGGCACTGCAGCAATGGCAGTGGAGGGACTCATAGACTCCGGGGCCGATGACAATTTTATGGACCATAAACTTGTAGACCAATTAGGACTCCGTAGAATTCCGTTAGAGGAGGTTATTGAGGCTAACTCCCTAGATGGCAGACTACTGGCCAGAATCACGGACAGGACGGAGCCGGTCCAGCTGCAAATCTCAGGTAACCATTTTGAGCAGATCAGTTTTCTTGTTTTTAAGTCCCCTCTGGTACCGGTTGTGCTGGGCTACCCCTGGTTAGCAAAGCACAATCCTTCAGTTGACTGGTCCACCAGCTGTATTCTGAGTTGGAGTGATTTCTGTCTGGCTAATTGTTTACAGTCTGCCCGTCCCCAGGGTGCCCAGCGGGGGAGTTCGACGCCTGGTCCCGACCTCACTCTGGTACCACCCGCTTATCACGACCTGGGCGAAGTATTTAGTAAACAACGGGCCCTATCACTACCTCCTCATCGGCCTTACGATTGTCACATTGAACTGCTGCCCGGGGCCTCCCTACCCAAGGGCAGACTCTACAATATCTCCAGACCAGAGCGAGAGGCCATGGAGAATTACATCAGGGACTCATTGGCAGCTGGAATCATTCGCCCCTCTTCCTCTCCGCTGGGCGCAGGGTTCTTCTTTGTTAAGAAGAGGGACGGCACTCTCAGGCCGTGCATAGACTATCGGGGGTTGAATAACGTGTCTGTCAAAAACAAGTACCCGTTACCTCTGATGAACACTGCGTTCGATTCTTTACAGGGTGCCACTGTGTTCACCAAACTCGACCTCCGCAACGCCTACCACCTGATCCGCATTCAAGAGGGGGATGAGTGGCTCACAGGGTTCAACACCCCCCTGGGCCACTTCGAATACTTAGTTATGCCATTCGGGTTAACTAATGCCCCAGCCGTTTTCCAATGCCTAGTTAATGACGTCCTACGTGACATGCTGGGTCGCTTTGTTTTTGTATACCTGGACGACATACTTGTCTTTTCACAGAATCAGGAGGAACACCAGAGGCACGTCCGCCAGGTTCTTCAGCGGCTGCTGGAGAACAGACTCTTTGTGAAAGCGGAGAAGTGTGAATTTAACACCAGGTGCACAAGCTTCCTGGGTTATGTCATCGCCGAGGGAGAGGTAAGAATGGACCCCCAGAAGGTGCAGGCCGTCCTGGAGTGGCCCAGACCCAACTCCCGCAAGGAGTTACAGAGGTTTCTAGGGTTCTCTAACTTTTATAGGCGGTTCATCCGCAACTACAGCCAGATTGCAGCCCCCCTAACAGACCTTACCTCCAATCTTAGAGCGTTCCGGTGGTCTCCTGGGGCAGAGTCCGCCTTCCAGGAGCTCAGGGAGCGTTTCACGTCGGCACCCATTCTCGCCCAACCGGACCCGTCTCTACAGTTCGTGGTAGAGGTAGACGCATCGGAGGTCGGAGCTGGGGCAGTACTCTCCCAGAGAGCCAAGGAGGACAACAAGCTCCATCCCTGCGCATTCCTCTCCCATCGGCTGTCACCGGCGGAGAGGAACTATGACATCGGCAATAGGGAGTTGCTCGCGGTGAAACTGGCCCTGGAGGAGTGGAGGCATTGGCTGGAGGGGGCGGACCAACCGTTTGTGGTGTGGACGGACCACAAAAACCTTGAATATATCCGGAGTGCCAAACGACTAAATGCCCGACAGGCTAGGTGGGCGCTATTCTTTGGACGCTTTGATTTTGTTCTGTCTTACAGACCCGGATCCCAGAATGGGAAGCCTGACGCCCTGTCCAGGGTCTTCTCAAAGGAGGAGGAGACGAGGACGCCACCAGAGACCATCCTGCCATTGAGGCGGGTAGTGGGAGCCCTCCAATGGGGCATTGAAGGAACGGTTCGGGCAGCCCTTAGGAAGGACCCGGGCCCGGGTAAGGGACCTCCGGGGAGGCTGTTTGTCCCCGAGGGGACGCGACCGGCAGTGTTGGAGTGGGGCCATGCCTCCAAGCTGACCTGTCACCCGGGCGTCGCACGTACCATGTCCTTTCTGCGACGACGGTTCTGGTGGCCTGCTATGGGGGAGGATGTTCGGATGTACGTGGCGGCTTGTCCGGTGTGCGCACGGAACAAGGGCTCTAACCGGCCAAGCATGGGGCTATTGAGGCCATTGCCCATCCCTCATCGTCCCTGGTCCCACCTAGCCATGGACTTTGTCACTGGACTTCCCACGTCCAGGGGTAACACGGTGGTGTTAACGATCGTGGACAGGTTCAGTAAATTTGCTCATTTCCTGCCCTTGCCCAAGCTCCCAACGGCCAAAGAGACAGCGGACATTATGGTGAGGGAGGTATTCCGTATTCATGGCCTGCCTACTGACATTGTTTCGGACCGCGGCCCTCAGTTTGCATCAGCAGTGTGGAGGGCCTTTTGCACGGCAGTGGGAGCTACTGCCAGCCTCTCTTCCGGGTTCCATCCTCAGACTAACGGCCAGGCAGAGAGGGCCAACCAGAAGATGGAGTCTACCCTACGATGCCTGGCTTCCTCTGAACCCTTCACCTGGTCTGAGCAGATCCCTTGGGCGGAGTACGCCCACAACACGCTTCCCACCACAGCGACAGGTATGTCCCCATTCCAGTGTGTTTACGGCTATCAACCTCCCTTGTTCCCGTCCCAGGAGAAGGAGCTGGCCGTACCTTCGATACAGCAGCAGTTTCGCCGATGCCATCGGACCTGGCACCGCGCCCGGGCATCCTTGCTGAGAGCCTCTGAGCAGTACCAGCAACAGGCTAACCGCCGACGCACCCCGGCACCCTCATACTCTGTTGGAGACAAGGTATGGCTGTCAACCAAAGACCTGCCCCTCCGCACGGACTCCAGGAAACTATTGCAAAGGTTCATCGGCCCCTTCCCCATCGAACGCATCATCAACCCCACGGTGGTCCGTCTCAAGCTCCCTCGGTCCCTTCGGGTACACCCAGCGTTCCATGTGTCCTGCGTTAAACCGGTATCGGTTTGTCACCTCCTTCCCCCCCCACCTCCTCTGCCGCCTCCCCGAATTATTGACGGGGCCCCAGCCTATACAGTAAAGAGGGTTATGGACTCCCGACGCCGAGGGAGGGGCTACCAGTTTTTGGTAGACTGGGAGGGTTATGGGCCGGAAGAGAGGTGTTGGGTTTCCCGGCGCCTGATCCTGGACCCCAGCATGATCCGGGAGTTTTATCGGCGGAAGCCGGGGGCTCCAGGTGGACCGCCTGGTGGCGGTCGTGGGGGGAGGGGTACTGTCAGAGTCCCTCCCTCTGGACCCAGGTAAAGGCTGGTTTAGGTCTCCCTCTGGTGGATCTGGGAGAGGTTGGCTTCGCACGCACCTGTCTCAGCTCTGCAATCGCACACCTGCACCGGAGCCACAATCACCAGGGGATAAGAGGGAGAGCCTGACAACCGGCCGACGTCGGATCGTTACTCACGTCACGTATGTCGACCTCAGTCTTCGCGAGTCTCAGTGACCAGCACCCAGTCGAGCCGAGAGCCGAAAGTAGTTCTCTTGTCATTCAGTTTAAATCCTGTTACTCACCTCTTGTCTCACCTCCTTGGTTTCAGTTAGACCTGTCTGTTCCTGCACGTGGGAGGACCACCGGGCACCGCGCACTGTCAAGGAGATCATCACCCGGGACCCCCTCCTTCACCTGCACCCCTCACGCCCGCTCCTGCTGCACCTCCAGTCGTGTTGATTAATAAAGTATTCACTCACCTCCTGACGGCTGTGTCTGTCCGTTCTGCATTTGGGTCCAGCCATGTCCCAACCTGACAGCGCTCATGTGATGACTGCTGTGATGGACTACATCAGGAGAAGCCAAGCAGAGCTGGCTCGGGTTATTGAGACAAAGCAGAAAAAAATTGAATCAGAGAGAAATTCCTTAATTGAAAAACTGGAAGGAGAAATTCTACAACTGAGGCGAAGAAAATCTGAGCTTAATGAGGTTGAATTCACCAATGACGCTGTGTGGTCCCTTGAGAACTTCCTGTCCCTTACCTTCACGGAGCCTCAGGTCAAGAACTGGTCTGACGTGACTTTTGACGGCGATGAGTTCACCGAGCAGGGAGCCGTGGCCGCGCTGGAGAGGGCCGTGACGAAAGAGATAAAGACGCTGTGTGACCCCGACTGGAAAGAGATGCGGCGGCACGCTGTGGACGTGACTCTGGACCCGGACACGGCCCACCCTCTCCTCGTGGTCTCTCCAGACGGGAAGCAGGTCGCACGTGGAGACGCAAAGAGGACGCAGCCGAAGAAACCAGAGAGGTTTGATCACGTCCTTAACGTCCTCGCAAAGGAGGGGTTCTCCTCGGGGAAATTCTACTACGAGGTCCAGGTTGAAGACAAAAACCACTGGGATTTAGGAGTTGCAAACCAGTCCATCAACAGAAAGGGAGACATCCGCCTGAGCCCCGGAAATGGCTACTGGACAATTTACCTAAGAAAAGGAAAGGAGCTAGCGGCCAACGCCGGACCTGCTGCCAACATCACCGTGAGGCAGACGCCTAAGAAGGTGGGAGTGTTCGTGCATTACGAGGTGGGCGAAGTCTCCTTTTACGACGGCGACTCCGGGGCTCAGCTCTTCTCCTTCGTCGGGTGGAGCTTCACCGAGAAGCTCTTTCCCTTCTTCAGCCCATCGGCCAACCATGGAGACAACAACAACAACAACACAGCCCCGTTGATCATCACTCCAGTCAAACCCGGCAGTTGAGTTTTTTTTTGTTTTTTTTGTTTCTGGATTTGGGAAAACAGAAAGGGGACTTGTTGAGAGGATCACAGCGCGGCGCTGAAGGGTTTTGATCTGTGAAGCGCCGACGTGTCGTCATGTGTCTCCCATCCATCAGCGTCGGAGCCGTTGTGTCACCGAGTGTTTGCCCGTCACTCTGAAGCTGCGGATCTCCATGGGAACGCACAGGTAGCCATCAGGTCAATCAAGACATAAGTGCACAGTGTGGCGCGACAGTCATACGCTGAACTGGCTTACAAAAAAATAAATCTTCTAAATCTGAGGGCCATCAATTTTGATGCTTTAAGAGCAAATGTTTTCATTGCACTTGTTTTGTTCCTCTGGGGTGACACATATCAGGGCAGTTTAGTTTTGACATGATGGATGGGATCAATACCGAGAGCCGGTTGCAAACAACTATTTTTAGGTTCACAAAATACAGTTTGATCTATATGGGATTCGCCCGAGGCCAGCATATCCAAAAATGATTCCTCTAATGCGGCTCTGTGCGAGAATTGTTTTCTCCAACGATCGTGTTGTTATTGAATAAATCAGTCAGCAACAATGGAGCCTGGCACAGTGTCTTGTAATTAAAATCAGCCAAACCTGCTTTCCAAGTTCAAACACAGCAAATGTGTTTTGGTTAAGAGAGACTTATGCAAATCTATATTGAGCCAAAGTATGTTTGCTGGTGGGTAAGATTTATTTCCGATTTGATCCCGTTTCTTAGAGACATTTACATGTTTATTTTTTCTCCCTCGTAGAACGACGGAATCAGAAGAAAGAATAAATGTTTATAATCATCATTTTCAGTCAATTTTGTGCTGAACTGAATTATATTTATGTCATTTCATAACTGATTCAACAGTGATGGGTGACAGTTCAAAGGTCAGTGATGTCGTCCTCATGATAGTTAACACAAACAAACAATTATATTTAGTCAGTTTGTTTTCAGGACTTGATTTTACTTATTTTTTTCGTCATAGTGTTGATTTTCTGTTCATTCAGGTTCTTTTAATCTTATCTGCAAATAAAGTAGCTAAAGAGCTTTAGGAAAGTCGGTCAGATTGTCCAATTGAAATATTGTATCATTAAGACCACACACTGGGCTAATAAGTGTGGGGCAGTTGGTAAAAACCTTGTACATAATCTCCATAAAGTCTGTTAACAACACCCACCGTTTTTTTTTGATGATCATGCATTTTTTGGCATAATTCAGGGAGATAAATAATGATGTCAAAGCAAAGAGGACCATGCTGTCAGAAAATTCAGCTTCATAAAAAAGTAGTCTATTGATTGCTTTTTTTTTGCTTTCTATTGTTTTTTGTTTTGGAGCCTGAATTACAATGTCTATGTGTGTAAATGTATCTTGGATAAACTAATGAGGGTAGAAATAATGAAGTCAATTTTAAAAATTGCCGAATGGAGTAATCTTCTTGATATTTTTGGGACAACACACTTGACAAACCTCTACAACAATCTAAGGAATCCTGCTAACGGAGATGCACTAAATAACTTCAAGAAGCAATTAAAGTGCACCTGTCATACTGAGGGGTACGAACACAAATTGGAGACTTTCTTGACAGCCCGAGTTTCCCAAATTAATTCCTTGATTTTTACTTACGTATTGTGAAAAATTATGACAATTCTGCACCTCACAAGCAGAGGAATGAGCGTTTAATGATTTGGCACAGAATTAGAGTTACATGCCAGGTCTTAATTGAAAACATCACCTGCAAAATGGAATATAAATATGAATAGACAACTTGGGTAGACGTTGACCAAAAAAAGCTTTGTTTTACTGCTAATAGTCTGGAAAACATTCATATTTTTACATTAATAAATGGTTGCAATACAGTATTATGAAAATAAAATTATTCCAAATTAATCTCACATATGGTTTCTTAAAGTATTAATACTTAAATCTGTAATGCATTCGATTTTTAACATTTTTCAGGATATGAAAATTGTGAATGTGCAAAGTAACAATGTTTGGAAAATAATGTTTTGAATAAAATACACACTATCATCACAAGGAGATATATACGACAGTTGAGTACTTCAGTAAATACAAAACAATCCTACAAAGGGCGAAATATGCTCGAGACTGCACAATATTTTTGTTTTCCCAGATATTTACAATATATTGCTGAATGCATGTAATCATCCCAGAGGGGTTAAATTGCAGTAATTGACTCAATTGTGTTTTAAATATAGCTCTCTAGATTTCAAATGTGCTGCAGTGTTCTACTGTCATGGAACCAAGCTGATTATAAAAGGGGGCTTGTAAACCACTATTCTGAGGTTTCTGTCAAATTTAAAAAAATTTAAAGCAGTCCTGGAGTGTGCACTGCTTCTGGAGCCAAAAGACAGCTGCTGAAGCTAACCCCGAGCACTTCACATGTAACTGCTACCGAGTCAGCCAGTGAGCAAACACACCAGCAGCTGTTTAACTGCACTTTCTGTTCACTTGGTTTTCTTTAATTACAAGACAACTGCCAAGAAAAGGCAATCCTGGACTCCTGTATAATGCTGATACTCACTAAAAACTGGTCAACTCCAGCAGTTTGTAGATAGGCCCGGAAGCAGTGTTTGCTGCACATTGTTTGGAAAGAGTCGCTGGCAAGGAGAAGTTCAAGAGTGAATTATAAAAAAGGGGAAAAATTAAATTTAAATAAAGGAGTTTGCAACTAAAAAAAAATACATTGTCTTTGAGTCCCAAGACCCACAAAAAATGTTTAATTAAAACCACGTGTGGTACCTTCAGGAGTCACATTCCAGCTAATACATATCTCTACATATATCTCTTATTAGCGTTGTGTGGTTAGGATGTTTTGGTTTTTTTGCACCTAAAGGGTTCTGAAAAATTGTCTCCATTCTGCCACATATGATGTCATTAGTCAACACCTACTGGGTTGCACTGTTTCAAACAAACAATTAAACCCTGACGGCTGACATAAAATATAATACAGCTGGGTATACTCTTGGCCAAAGTAGAGGCTTGGCTTTAAGATGGAAACATAGGTCCACCTGATGGAGGAAATGAAACTGAAAGAGAAATGTTTGACAGCTACTGAATGGATTGGAATAGGATTTGCTACAGACATTCATGTTCCCGCTACCAAAATACCTGCAAAACGAATGCCTCTCCCATTGTCCTCAATGCTATGATTGCTTTTGGTGCTAATTAGCGATTATTAGCATGCGTACAGATGAACACATTGAACATAGTCCCTGCTAAAATCAGCATCAGCATGTCATTGGTAGTCTGTCGACATGAACATCAAACCCGAATCACAACCCCCCCGCCCTGCCCTTCCCCCGACAGGCTAGAGGAGGTTTACAAACTAAAATAAATGTCTGCCTTTATTTTTTCCGACGAGGATGTCCCGGTGTTTGTGTCACTGTGTCGGATCACAAATGGAGCGAGTACTTTGGTCCGGGTTATTACACTGCCTTAATGAATGACCGTTTGTGAAAAGTACAAGTCTATCATATGCTGTGTGTGTGTGTGTGTGTGTGAGCCGTGTGTCCATGTTTCCAAAGGACCGCGTGACTTTGCCCCACAGTATGTGTATCTAATGAAGTGCCAAATGTAATGAGATAAATCTATCCATGTGGGTCCCTTAACGAGACAAAATCCACACGGCTGCTAATGAGTCGGCGCTCCATCAGTTGTCCTCAAGAGTACTGGAGGACCTGCCAGAGGCTGGAGACGACCCGTAGGCAGACAGAATCACACCCTCTAAGCCAGTAAATCCAAAGCTCCAGCTGCTGCAGACCTCCATCATCTAGCTAGCGCTCCTTCAGGGAGTGACTTCAAGTGAGCAAGCGGCTGCAACTGATAGACGGTGGAGTCATAGCCGGCGCAGGGAAACACTAATCATCTGTAATCATTGATCTGCCGTCACTGGGCCGTACTCATTAGCCTGGTGGAACAACGCTCTTGAGGATTTGATACTGGAGTATTATTAGCTATGCAGCTACTGCTGTTTTAAACATGTGTACTGCAGGCGCTACATGCTGTGCAACAACATGTGGCTTATGGAACAGTGTGAAGGGTTGAAACGTTTACTCAAGAAACTGGAGTTATTAACAATAAAAATCCTAAATTCATATTATTTTGCTTGAACACCTTTCTATATCCGTGGTTGTATTATATACAGCAAACCCGTCTGAGTTTATCACTATCACAAAGTAAGCGTGCAATGAACTTCCAAAGAAAATAGAAACGCAGAATCAGGTGATGAAAACATTACAAACTACTTTTTGGAACTTAAAAGCTGCTTAAGGCACACCACAGCCATAAGGAAGCTCTGGGAAAGGGCTAGTGCGGCAACACAAAGTCAAAGAATAATCTACGATAAAAATAAGATACGGCCCAATGCAGCTTCCCTACAAGGGTTGGCACCAACCAGTGTAAAACCAGTTCATATTGACATATTGCAACTCACAAATAACATTTAATAGAAATACAAAATGGTGGCATTGAAAATATTTTTTTTTTATTCCAGATAGTTATTATAACACGTTTTCCTTGTAAAATATAAAACCCTAAGCCTACCGTATAGTTAAAATATGCCCAGAATACAGTAAAAACATACCAACCATAAAAGTGATTTAGGTGTTAGTACTTGCTTAGATACAACAACCCATCAATATGGCAATTCTAAAAAATCTCTACTGAGATTTGGTTGATTTAATTGCTTTCTTAGTCTAGACAAACAAAAAATGAGTCTGTGGACTCTTGATATCGTAAAATGCCGTAATGATAGCACGCTGAACCGATTGACTGACAGACCTATCGACATCACCATCTCCAGAGCCACGCTGCTAGTACGGCTAGCATACAAATATCATCGTTTACTCATTAATTAGTACAATGAGCCAGGAATATTTATTATGGTAATTTTGCCATAAAAATGTGAGATGTCTCACAATTCCACGAAAGTCTATCCAAGCCAAGGCTCTACTACCCACTGAATAATTAAATTAACCCTAACCCTTAAATTAATGTTATTGGAAAAATAAAATTATTAAATATTTACATTTAACAACTCAATTTCCTGGTTTCCTGTGAGGAAATTCAAAGAAATTGCAGCGAGGGGTTTCATCATGATACTAAAGCACTCACCCTGCTTTAATGGTACCTTTATTGTAATGGTGTTAAAAAAATAAAGAAATGAAAGAGAAAAATAATGGAAGCGTGACTTTGTTCTGTAGTGTATTTCTAAAGATAGAAGTGGAAAAAGTGGGTAGCTTTTCCAGGGACAGATCAGATTTGTGCTTCACAAAGGCTTTGATCTTGAGGCTTTCTGTCAGACTATAATGCACACAGACCGTGCACATACACACACACACACACACACACATAAGCACAAAACCAACACAGCTTTTCATTGACTCAATGGACTTCATTAATATCCAGCTGTCTGTTTGTGGTTTGGATAAAAGTCAGTACAGCAAAAGTGTTCAAGTGAAAACGTAAATAATAAACCAAGCCAAGCCCTGTTTTCCTTTATACACACACATTGCAGTGAGTCATACTGTGCTGTAACTCTGCTTATTATGCGTACTGAAGAGCTTGTCACAGAGGGTCGCTTTTATAAATGCTCCTGCTGGACCTTCTTTTCTTTTAGTTATTTTTAGTGCATTTGTGACGGCAGGTGTCTCCTCCAAATTCATCTCGTTAAAATTACATGGAAATGTGGGAAGGAGAGGAAATTTAAATGATGAAAAAAAAGAGACAAATATAAAATAGAAGAGCCTGGACGGAAGGAAACTACCGCGAGTCGGAGAAACAACTGAGAAAAGCACTTCAGGATAAAACGGTTAAAACAATGAATATAGAGAAACTGTAGGCATATATTTTTATATGATTTACTCTGAAATAGGACATGCTACGTATAGCATTTGCTATAGTAATCTAATGCTTTTATCAACACTGTAACAACACAAAATAATCCATAATATTACTGAACCCTAATTAGAAAAATGAAAAATCTCAGAACTATCTACAGTTGTGTCCAAGAGGGCTTCTGCAAATCTCAGCACACAATACGCCAGGTGCACGGCAGGATATACTAGATTTCATACTCAATTACTTTTTATTGTCATTGTGGAAAAACATCATATATTTTTTCATTGAAAAGCAATCTCAGCAGGATGAAATAGTAAAGCGTTGTTTGTTCAACATTTATAGGGTTCGTTCCTTCAAGGTCGACAGTGGGGTTGACTGTGGGAGAAACATTATCTTTCTTACATAATTGGTAACATTAAGTGGTGGTGAGAGTGAAAGATGGATGAGTCATGTGCAGATTCTCCCTATGTGGACTACCTTATCTTTGGGGATTGTATCCATAAAAGCACGAAGGCAAATCTTTAGTGGAGTTGTTAGCGACGGGCAGGAGAAAAATAAGCCGTGTAGCCAGCTAGTGCGAGGTTGCACAGGCCATGTTTGACGATGAGCGCCACCAGCGAGTAGGCTGTGCCCTGCAAGGACTAATATTAGTTCATCTGGAGCCCCTATGTATCTCTGCCAGATTGTAAATCCAGGCCAATTAGTGTCACCTCGACGGATAAAAACATGGATAAACACCTCTACGTCTTAAGGGCCCTCTTTTTTTCTACCGCTCATAATGCAATTAATTAGGAAGCCCTTTTTTAATTAGACAGCACACTGGCCCTGATTAAAATTGGGCTCATTTGATGAAACAAACACACAGAGGCAGAAATTACAGGGAATGCATCTGCTCACAACAAAAGGGTTCGGCACAGCATTTTGTGTTTAACAGGTCAGAGCGCTGAAGGCTGGTGAGGTTTTGGATTTGGGGGACTCTTGGCGTGGTGAGAGGCAAGCGGATGTTCCGATTTTTCACAGTGGAGCTTCCTGGTTTTTAGCCGTGTGACCTCCAAAACAGTCCAGACAAGTAGAGCCGCTGGCTAACAGCGAGCTAATCAAAAACAACAAAAGACCAAACAAGGCAACCTCTCTCAGACTGTCTCAAAATAACCGGATTAGAGTTTATCTCTCACCAGCAGTTATTTGATGCTGGTAGCATTTAAATTGCATTCCATCAGGAAACCGCCAACCTGCCCGAGTGAGCCACTGTGATTCCAGGCAGGGCCCCGTGTAGCGTAGCACACAATAGTATTGGGGGATTATAAAGAAACCAGAGAGGACGGGTTTCCACATCCTTTCGTGTAACTGTCGCGAGGTTGTATTGTCAATACCTGGAGGCGGACTCGCTCTTTTCCTCTTCTGGCGGGTTTCCCGCTGGGTTTTCCAACGAGGCACAATCATGTGAGGTCACACAGCAATATGTATCCTGAGAGAAATACTTTATCCACAAAATGAACATTTGTTTATCAATCACTCCCTCAAGGTACTTGGAATACAGTTGCAGATACAGTTGAGGAAGGTCTTGATGAATTGAATTGGAGGGTTTGTAAAAGAGCCCTTCAATGTCATTTTCTACAGTTGTACAATTGTCTCCCCATTTTCTTCAATTTATCAACTTTTTTTCATTTTTTCCAATTCTTCTTTAATTCACACGCGGAAACACCACATGGCACATTATGGAGTAGCTAGCTCGTTGCAAGAAACCATTGATTGTATCATGAAAGAAGAAGAATGTATCCCCCTAAAGTTGGTGATTCCACCAAACAGTATGTTCGAGTTACATCCACGTCCACCCAAAATGTTGTTGCTTTATCATTTTAATATATCACACATTTGAGTAATACTGACATACTGAGCATGTGAATTATTGAGCAATGGGTCAGAAAACATGTTTTATGAGGTCATGGGCATACCTTGACCAATAAAATCCAATCTGATGATGTCTTCAATTCAGTACAGGTCAGCGTTTGCATTTGTAAGAGATGTGCTCTCATTACAATGGGAAGCACAGAGAGTATGGAATATCAGTTCTAAAGCATTAAAAAAACCTTTTTCTTATCATTATTGGAGGATTTTTATAATGAACTTTGCTTGCTATTATCCTTCAATATTTTGGAAAACACACGTGGAAAATACAGTTATAATATAAGACGTTAAGAGTTAATGTCACAGAGCGCTTGTGTGAGAGTCATATTATTTCTGACTTTTCAAAATTTGCATAATTGATGTGTTCGCGGAATTGCAATGGACCAGAAATAATTAAATCAAAACTAATCTCTCAGCTTTCTTTTGACATTTCCTTTCACTAATTTCACTGTCTATTACTATCATAACGTTATTTAGTTAGAGCAACGCTGTCATATGATCAGAAGCTAATACGTAGTTTAATCGCAATGCAATTTTAACTGTTTTGAAATAACAACCAGTGGAAGCAAAATAGAAGGAGGTGGAGCAAGAAAAAAAAACAAAAGCACATGAAGTTAGACTATTTTCTATTCAACAAAAATGTCATTTTGTCATTGAAGCCATTTATCGGAGAATGAGTAAAAACATTTATGACCTCTCAGCTTGTGATGAACGGGCCTGGAAGACGTTCACATCAGGAAGTAAAAGGTACACAATAAATACCCAGAGTTTGACAGCACATCATACGTTTTGACGTTGCCATAGTGACGTGATATGATGCAGCAAAGTGCTGTCTCGCTCATAATTGCACACTTTCAAGCTCGTACAGACTCTTACCCTCGACCACTTACCAGGTTAGGACAGTAAGTCCCTGAAGATGCAGGCTCTGGGGCCTTAGGGGGGCCGCTGGGATTGGAAGTGTCGAGGACAGAATGAGCCTTTCTTTCTGCCTTCTTTTGGTTTCACTGTGCTTGAGATTTAAAATATCTCTATGCATATACGTATGTCCTGATACAAGAACACATACTGTACCTTCATACATAAATTATTAAATACACAAAAACACAGTACAATGGAAAACATTTTCACATTTTTACCATACCCTGAGGGCAGTGACCTCGAAAACAACGTGTTTACCTACAGTCCCCCCTGTAAACATACATGTGCGCATACACCCCCCTTCAGTGTATGCGCACACAACAGGCTGCTGCCTCCCCCTATTAACCGTCTGGGAGAGTTAGCAGCCACGACATTGCATGCAAACAATCAGATATTTTACCAGTAAATCCCCACAGCATCAATCATGTCTGCCTGGGGACTATCAGGGTTTAATTGGAATTCAGCACTATCCTTGTAACTCGGAGTGTAATAGTCGAATATGTGTACAGTCCAGTTCTATTTGTCAGTGAACAAAGGCTACAAGACCCAGGCGGTTTTTCATGGGTCTTGCTTGCTAAGGCGCTGGCCTTCAGCCAAGGCTCGCTTAAGGTGGGTTGGCCTTTAAGGCACAAGTTTAACTCAACCTTTTTTTTAAAAGCTTTCAAATATTACTTATAATTTTTTTTAAATCGAAATGATCAGAACAATTAACCGTTAATCATGAACTTCCCTATTTGTGTAGTGGCAGACATGCTGTATTCTAGAAAGACGCACAATCACAAGAGGAGGTTATGTTGGTGTACAGTCAGACGTAACACATATATTTGTGTAGTTGTATCATTAGCTGTTAGTCATTTTTAGAAACAGTGGTTCCATTTTTTTAGTAAGACTCTTTAAATGATATTACTAATTGTAAATGTCAAGTTCTGGTGCAAATTCCCTGAATCAACCTTAAGAGTTCCTTAAGGGAGGAGACAATTTGTGATGAAAATTGTAAAAGAGGGCATAATGAAATATTAATGCAACATCATGAAGCCACATTCCATTTCCTTTAATGCGTCTCTGATATAGCTTTCATATATTTTACATTACAAAAAACTCCACATCCATAAATGGAAGCACAACTCAAAATGTAGTTTTTGCATGTCAAAGTTCCCTAGTTTTTTATAATAATTTATCAATTATACAATAAATTGTGTCTTAAATCAACATCAAATGTTTTCCCATCTATAATCTCAGTGTTTTGGATTTCAGTGTTTCGGAATGACATTGTTTGTTTACAATTATTTGATGTTAGATTCAACTAAAATGTAACTGTAAAGTTACTCTATTTTAATAAAAACATTTTTAAAGAAAAGTAGAGACTTCTTTTTGCCTTGTGGTTCACATATAACAACATCAAGCTGGAGTTGCAAGTGAAATAAAAAATTATAAAAAGGTGCCTGTGGTCAGAAGAATGCAGTTCACAACTTTATCCTCGGTTATTGATATTTCTTAGTGCTGTTTGAATCAACGTATCTCAATATTAAATTATAATTTCATGTAAGTCTGACAATATATCTAAATGTAACTCTGAATGTGAAATGACGGGGGATACAAGTCTGAAAGGAAGATATTGAGCCAGAAATCTCATTCTGGAGCACATATCAATTTTGCCTTTGACACTGACGACGTTTCCTCTTTGACTACAGTATGTTTTTTCAAAAGGCATTAACAGAGAAAAGACTAATATCCCAATCCCAAGCAACATCTTACCCTCACACATGAACAAGACTCAGACAAAAGGGAGGCACTTACTCCCAAACCAGGGTGTCCAGATTTAACTGAAAGAGAACTTTAGTGTTCATGGCCTGAAGTAGGTTTTTCTTTAATTAGGTTCTATGGTGTCTATTATTCTCTGAATTTCCATTAGTGTCAGTTGAATATTTTTAGGTATCCTTTGCATTGTGGTAAGACAAAACGAGCACTCTGTATCGCCCCCCCCCCCCCCCCCCCCCCCCTCCCCTCCCTTGGGTCTCAACACCGAAAACAATGAGAAAATAATCAACGTCTCACCCATAACACTTTTAGATCTGGTAATCAGGTTGCAATTGTGAGTGAGTGTGATGACGTCACATGAAAACCCACAAACCACAGCATGAATACTTCATTAGTTTGATGACTAATCTGGGACACAATATCCCACTGCACTCATTTCAGGGTCCATTTTCTGTAAGGATTTCTGTAGCCTTTCAAAAACTGGGAATGGATGCTGTTTTATGGGCACACATCAGACGGAGTCCGCACTGGACAGCTTGACTTGATACACACTGGCAGGTGAACTCATGCATCTGGGAGTGTGTGTCCAGGAGAGAGAGAGAGAGCGAGAGAGCGAGAGAGCGAGAGAGCGTGTGTGTGTGTGTGTGTGTGTGTGTTGGTGGTGAGAGGGAGTCTTGCCAGCAACACATGTAGATTACTGTGTTCATCCATCTGGAGAAGATAAAGGCCATTCAAAGACATAAAATATGGATATGTCATTGAGGCAATTTGATTTGTTCTTTTTAACATAACTTCCCAAAGAAACTCAGCTGAAAGGTTTTGAATGTTAGGGCAAAAAGAAATATATGCTGCATTATGCAGCAGAGTATTCACTCAATAGCTAAATGCATTTTGATAAGAATTTAGTCCCAAAGATAACTATGTTTAGCCATAATGGCACAATCAGGGGGGGATGCAGGGAATGACTAGAGCTGCCAATGTATTATGTGAAGAAAATATTGAATAATGTAGAATAAACAGTGGGCACATTTATTCAATAGCTAAATTAACGTTCAATTTCATTTTATTAAATAAGCCAATAAGTACAATTTAAGTGCAACAATTGGTTACTCTATTTAGTCGATGTATAGTCTAAAGAGGTATGCCTTTAGTTTGCGGTGGAATATGTGAAGGCTCTCTGCGGCCCGATGCACCACTTCGGAGTGAGGAGAGCAAAGAGTCGTGATCTCTTCACCACTATTAAGACTGCTATGAAATTCCACTAATTGAAATCATTGTCATTGTCCAACACAAGGTTGCACAACAAAACAAAATGTCTTTATGCAACACAAAAGTGTAAAAACAAAAAATCAGTAGTGGAAGTAGTGATGCTTTGTGTGCAGACGTCTGGCAACCGTGCTTGTAAAGGTCACATCAGCTGAAAAACGTCCAGAATTATTTGTATTATATATCTACTAGATCTATTATCTATTAGATAAACAAGACATTTTGAATTTCAAAAGGGAACAAAATGAATATCTCCTTTAGACTCAAAACACCCGGCTGTATTTCAGTCTCATGTAAGACAAAGCGCAGTAAATTATCAGCTTTACGGTCATTTTTAATCTTAAAATTTTGAGAAACCTAGTGTCTGCAATGAGTTCATCTGATGGGTGATAAACTAGAGGCCGAAACTCAGCCATCTGTGACCTTTCTGTCATCACTTGAATAAGCTGCTTCTTGCACGCTGAACAAAGACATCCAGACGAAGGGTGACACCGAGCCAATGACAGTCCTGCTTTTTATAGAGATGATTTCTGTCATGAAGGTCACACAAAGGGTGAGCCACAGTTCAGGGTTCAGGGTGCGATGCAACCACTCACATTAATCTCCTGACTGATAACCCATTTCCAAGTTGGAGATCGCTCAAAATCAAGTGACACATTCCTGCTTGCATCTTGTGTGGCGCTCGCTCCAAGTTTAGCCTCGGGCCACAACCACCGGCAGCCACATTTCCATTTCTGGGGGTTTGCCTGTGAAACTCTTGTCATGAGACCTCTGACAGTCTAGAGGTCAGAATAACTACTGATAGAGAGGTCAAGTAGCGGAACGTGTCATTGCTCAACGAGATTACTGACTGTCGTTCATGTAAAACTAGCAGGTGACAGATGACCCCAACAGATGAATAAACAAAGCAAATAATCTAACTGCACTTCTGAAAGAAAGAGAAGTTCATTTAGTGCTTCACAAACTTATTTTATCACTGACCCTGAGGGAGATAAGATTCTCAATGTCTAAAAGAGATTAATACACATGTATTCCAGATGTACAAACGCAAACAGATGGATGAGCTGCATCGAGTCGATCCCAGCGAGGCAAGCTCCTCATTTCATGGCACTAACAATGACAACGTGTGAAAGGACATTTATTAATAGTTTCTGCTGACACATCATCCGCTTCTTCTAGATATGGAAGGCACATAGATTAAGCAAATACAAAAGAAAATAAGTAACTAAAGTGTACAGCTTTACAGCTAAGTGAAAAGAGTAAAAGCTAAAATGTACCAATGGTACATCCACCTGTCTATTTCACTTTAGGCAGAGATTTACCCCAGCGACGACAGAAAATAAACAGGAGGTTTATGATACAAAGCCGCCTCGCAGGCGAGTGCTACAGCTTCTACATGCAATTTCTGACCTTCATCATTACTGCTTATACAAGCTGTGCTACATCTCACCTCTAGACTGTCAGATGCCCCAGTGGCAGAATGTTCTCAATCCACTTAAACATACAGTCCCTTGTTATTTCCTAAAGGAAAAAGCTGAATTTATTTTTACTAAAACCTTCACCGTCTACAATTCGTATTGTTTACATATGAATAATTGAAAACATTCGCAATATATGTGCAATGTAATAGGGTTGATTGTAGTGGCAAACCCACTTATTTATGCATTTGGTCCACCAAGAAAGAAACACTCTGTGTTGCCACATCTCCTTAAGAGGTGACATGCAGCTCGTTTACGCTGCGCTGAAGAAGCAAAGTAATGAATTAATGCTCCTTTAAGTTTTCAAGATAAAATAACTGAACTATTTTTATCTGAAATTGTCAAGTGTGACCAAAACCCACCGTCAGTGTAGTTATTTACACTGAAACACTAATATTAGACTGAGGACAGGGTGGAGGAGCAGGAACGACTGGAGCAAAGTAGGGAAATGAAACAGGGATACTGCCACCACATGGAGACCAGACCCAAATTGGCTCTTCACAATCATCAGCCTTGACACGATTTAATGTGATTTACAGAATGACATATTCTACACATATTGTTTTCCAGTAGGTATTTAAGTTACTGAATATAGTACCAAGGTATGCACAACATGTGCAGAGTGCCGCGGTGCAGAGTGCCATGAAGGCCTGACAAACCGCGTATCGAGTAGGGTATCCATGGTGACATCACAACCTGTGGTGACGGGTATCTGTGGCAGTTGTACCAGCTGTTGTTGTTCAGTTTGACTCCTTCCACAGAGATCTCAACACACACACTGAAGATCTCAGCTGTGCCAGCTGTCAGCTCTATGTTGCACACACACGGTGAGGCTGCAAGAGACACTGCAAACAGCCACTCGCGAACACAAAGACGTGACCACGCTTGAGCATGCGACAGAGTTAACCATGCCAAACCACACAAGGGCACACGGGCACACATACACAAAAACGCACGCCCACACGCTCTCTTTGACGCGTCTGTATCACACTCAGCCACATGCACTTGCATGCAACGGTGAAATAGCCACCCATCTTATAGGCCTGTAGTGACGACTTATCAAAGCGACACCTTTCAGTAAAATCAGCTTAAAAGAGACGGTGAAACCATTCGGTGTGCTTTCTATAAACCGCATTTTGTGAAGAGTGTTTGTTAATATTCTCGCACAAAGACGCCGGCTACAGATTTTACGGTATCGCTGCATTTATTGAGACAGCAGAAGCTGTGTGAATGAGATTGCTGGTGTGAAACCTTCTCATTTGTACAGCTTTAGCAGATGTACAGAGGGGGTGGAGGGGGTATCCGTTTCCATTCACAATATAACACAGAGCCTACTTACTGTTCCGCACTGTGCAGATATTGAACACAAATAGGACAGGAAGGAGGCTTTATCCATGTAGAAACTGCAAATAGATCCTAAATGATTTAATCCAACACAGCAAGAGTTCTGGTTAATCGTTTATAAACTCACACATCAAGGTCAATATGAGGGCTGCTTAGAAAAGGAAAACCGTTTTAGTGTCAAGCAAAATGTAATTAATTTCTAGCAAAGATTGACATTTAAAAATAAGGCTCATTTTACAAGAGATCAGTGTGTGTCGTTTTTTAAACATATAATTCTACCTTTCTGTATTACCAAGATGAAACATATGTTATGGTTACGATGGCACGATTGATCCTACATCCCCACTGAGTTTACAGGTTTTGAAAGATCTCAGTTTTAAACACCTTTTGTGTTTAATCTTGACAAGCCCAACTCCATAACACCTCTCTTTGCACAACTTTGCCACATGTTCTGCTTCTATCATAGCAAATGATGCATCCACACACGCCCTAACATTGACACATGTGGGAGATACTGAAAGATGATACCGTGAATTCATCAACTTTCATTTTTCTATATATTGAACTTCCTATTAAAACACAAGCTTGTGTTTACTTGTAGGTTCAACAAAAACAGAGTGCATGCTGCCCGCAATCATGTCATCAGTATTCATTACATCGCATCGCGAGACGATAATTCCTCAGCCCCCTTCTGTCATTTCCCTTGGGCTTTCCAGCAATCCACTGAAGGTTAATTTATTTAAATCCTCCATTCACTCATCTCTATTCCATTAAACTCTACTAATAAATCTTTGGTTTGCCATGTAATCTGTTTCCTACTGTCAAAGTCCCAACCCTCAACTGTCTTTTACACATATGCTAGTGGATGTGCGCTCACTGGTAATATGGCAGCCGATAAGTTCACGTTAAAATCTGTAGATATCATGATCTGTCTGTGTGTCTACATGGTGTGAGTTTGCTCAGTTTCACACATGTCTGCAAAGGCGTATGTCCTTTGAATGTGGCCAAAAAGCTTGGTTTAATTAATGTGAGTCCAGCTCATGGTAGGGGGTGATAAAATCAAATGGCTGAACCTGCTCAGAGCCCCAAGAAGCTCTAAAGTCCCAAAGCTCCTGTCTAAGCACGTTGTAAAAGTATTTCCCATCTGCCCTCTCTCCCTTTTTACATTCTATAATAAAGAACATGGTCATACCTCTCTGGCCATGATAGCGATGATTTTTTAGAGGAGCAAGGGGACCTTGGCTATATGGACAGGCTCTGCATCATTATTACTGCATGTCATGTCAGCGCTACACAGATGCCGTTATGATAATGGCTGTTAAAAGGCTCAGCTGTTGGTTTAATAGCGGGTGAAGCCGTGTGCAGTCTGTTGAAGGGCTGGTCTCGCTGAATTCAATGTGGGTTCAAGAGGGTTTGTCGATGAGAGGCTTGGAGGCGCAGACAAGTTCAAAGGACCTCATGATGTTTGACTGATAGAGGTCCAGCAACAGTCAGTGTAATGCCAAATAATGCCCATTAATGACCTGACACACAAGTGAGAGTTGGGTATGGCAATACTTTTTAAGTGATGTATAATGAAAGACAAAAAATGCAAAATTGGGGACGCCTCATCATTTAGTCATGAGCGGGTCACATTTGCTTTTTCTCACCACGTTTGAAAAAACTGTTGACTCTTCCTACAGAGTAATCTTCGCTCAACCTCTTTCCCACCCAGATGCGAAGTGCAACACAGCGCTTTGCAATTATCCGTCGAGCTGTCATTCTCTTGAATGAAGAAACTTTCCGATGAAAAACTTTTATTTGTGTAGAGTAATTCTTTAAAAAAGGTCAGAGCAATGGGATTGCATCCATATGACACCCAACATTGTGTTGGCCGAGCTGACGGCAGCTGACATTGTCAAAAACACTAAAAGTGCCAACAATGGCAACATTGCTGACCGAGCCAAACGGGGTAAGGACCCAGAAGGCGGACGTCGAGCAAAGTGCAGATAAACTTGTGTCCAAATGATCGTTTAACAGTCAAAATACATTACTAATGGGGTCACTTCTGTTTTGAAGACTATGCTTTTAAGATATAAACTGCAAGCTGGTTAAAATGCTGGCCTCGTTACAATAATGTCCAATTCCGCAGCTAAAGAAAAAATGTCGTTCACAGAAAAATTCAAATATTCACTAAGCTAGCACAGAATACTAGAATAACCCTAATTCTCTCACATTACCCACAATACTTGTAACAAGGCCAAGGCGGTATGGCCAAAAATTTGAATCGGGGTATTTTGTTAGACTCCGGCGGTATCATAGTATATAACGTTATATATCCGTTAGCTGTTCACTGCTCGCTGGCCAACTGTGTTAGTTTGTTAGCTTGTTAGCTTGTTCGGTGTTGTGGCTGCTAGGGCTGCTGTCTTTGATTTCTCTTTTTTCTCTCATTCTTTCTAACGTAACGGTTTATAAACACCGGCCAACGAAAGCTAATATTACCATGACCCGGACACTCGTAATTTGCTTCTATTTTCGTTAATCTCCACAAAAAACAAATCTTTACAGTGACGATTGACGTCTGGCCGGGTCATGGCTATACCAGCGCAAGGCTAATTCCCCAGCTTTAACGTTCTTTTACCGAATCTGGTTAAGAACATTTGAACTTTCATGATTAAAACAGTATTTGGTTAGAAAGGAAAGGAGGAGGAGGAAAACATTATACCATAACTTTTATCAATTGTTTTACCAGATCAGGGCTGAGTCTGGAAACCGTTACGATATGTTGTAGTGTCAACTATTTTCTGTTGCATCAGTCATTCAGCCACGTGACATCTATGTCAGTTTAAACATCTAAAATAAATCAATAGGAATAAATATGATTTCATTAGCGTGTACAGTCTAAATGAACCCTCTTATCAAATACACCAATAATATTGGCCAATAGCAAACAAATCTCATTATGTAACTGTAAAGCCCCACACGTCCTGTTGGCTGATTACGCTTCTGAGCGTTGTGTGGGCTGATGATTAATTCCTGCTTTAGTGACATCCTACCAACTCTTCTGTAAGCCTGAATTGTTTGTCAATCAAGGCTTTTTTAAGAATACCGTTATACCAATATTGTTGTCTGACACAAATGTATGTATAATCAGGATCAGGAATTAGGAATCGTTTATTGCCATAATATGTTAGACATACATGGAAATTGTCTTGGCGGTTGGTGCATGACGGAAGACAGTACAATAATGACAACAGCAACAAAAAACAAAGAGCCCGAAACACCGAGGCAGCCATCTGCGGCGCCATCTTGGATGTCTCCAAGTGTTGGACTACAACAAAATTTGTTTACTGCAAACACAATTTCACAATAGGTTGGATGTTCAGTTGTTGAAGGTTGTGATTGTGTGTGTGGTGGGGTGGGGAGTCTTTCTGGACCAGAAAGCATAACAAGCATGACTTAGAATTTCCACAGCGGCCAAAACAACCACAGTCCAGTACTAATAGTATGAGCTTCACTGGGCCAGCCTGCAGCATGCCACTAGCACACATCCTGTTCCCTTTACCAAAGATATAATCCCTGCCTTTAGAATCTCTGCCTCTCTGGACCCCCCGTGGCACTTCTCGTCATTTAGGCAGGAAGCGCAAAAGGCTCAAGTCCTCCCGTACGAGTGTGATGGCTGCGTATGCCGAAATCTGTATCCGAATGATTTATAACCTCAGAGCGATGACACGCGGGAGAGCTTAAGTGCCAAAAGCCTAAGTCAAAAGTTAGAAGGAGAGGCTTTCTGCTTCAAAGTTCTTCCAGTATGCAGTTGGTGAGAAAGCTTTGGGAGAGGGATAGGCAGATGGCTGCTTGTCACTCTCTTTCAGTCCATGAGCTTTTCTGTTCTGCAAAACCTAGCAGGGATGCCATGATTTATCATGGCACTCCTGCCAAGGTTATTATTTTACACCAACACTTGACCTTTTTTATTTCATTTTTAAATGTGGGGGTCTATGTTACAATTTTATGCTTGGGTACCTTTGGATATTGTCAGTTGGACAACTCCAGCTGTCTGAAGACATCTGCTGCTGGACTGTTGGATATGTTTCACAGTTTTCTGGTGTCTCACCAAATAATTAATTGGTTAGTCCAAACAAATGATCGGCAGTTTAATGGATAATGTAGCAGAGTTGACCTCAGCAGTCACTTGATTACCAAATAAGCAGCGATGTGGATGCACAGTCATTTGTTTGATCAATTCAAATGCCCTGCATTGATTTTAGAATACACACTGAGGCAAAGCAGTGCGTCATACTGTGACAGCAAGAACAAAAAAGCAAACTGAATCATTTTCAAAGTAGCTCTTAGAAGAAACTAACCTGTTGGTGTGTCGTATAGTGAGTCACAACTGCTGCCGGAAAAACTGCTTCCTTGAAGAATAGTCATCTATTTTGTTCAAAGATTTGCAATTTTCAGTTTTTCACATTTTTAAAACACAAAGAACCACTTAGTCAGTCTGACAGTGTGTTCTTCAGTAATGGCTGGACACATGGCATCAGTCGGTCTCAGAGTGCTATTCTGACAACATGCAGAAGCTATCCCTTGTCCGCTTTTGGGCTTAAATGAGTCAAAGACACGTTCTGTTTGTGTTTCTTTACCAAAGATCTCTCACAAATATACAAAAGATGAATTTGGATTCTCAGAACATTTTTGCTTCACCAGTTAAATGGATGCTTCCTCCGCTTTCCCCGTATTCTGGAGTCGTCATTTTAACTCATGGAGGAATTATGAGGCTCATGCAGTATAAACGCAGTAAAACAAAAACAACAGAACCGTGGAGAACAATTAAGCTGGAATTCTCTGCGGTCTCTTATATTTCTTGCTTTTGGAGAGGAGGATAAAGATGGATAAGAAGGGCACTAAAACAGTTCTAACCACAGAAATCTATCATAATGTTCACCACAAGGCAGAGAAAAGGCATTTGAATTGATGGCGACATTCACAGAATGGCAAGAAAAGAATCAACCTTTCAAGACAGGAAGTGACCCGGTCACAGACACCATTAATGCAGCAACGGAGAGGGGATAATCAGCCTGTCTATAGATTACAATTTAACGCTGACGAAAAAGCAACCAAGCCATTCAAAGCTAATTCAGCAAACATTACTAAGGACCTTGCAACGCTAATATTTTGCACTTTCAATACCCCCAAACTTGATTGTGGGGTTCACACCCTGTAATTGAACTGACTGAATTGATAATGGCTGTCAAGGCTAGTCTGACATATCACACCTGCGTAATTAGATTATTTAGACACACCAGAGGGCTTCAAACAAGCCCAGGATCGCGAGTTGAAAAGCAGGGTGGTTTTACTCAAGTTAAATAATTCAGGTGAAGGATACGGCGTGTACAAATTGTAAAAAAAAAAAAAAAAAACGATTAGTATGTATTCAATAATGGAGAAATCAGTCAAATAGCCAGATGTTAAACAAGGTTTCAAAAGCTTACTCACTGTGGAACTAAAATATACTTCAGTGCAGTATAAATGGAATTACAGAGACGTTTCAGATACATTAGCAAGAACTATTTACTATAAGGGACCGACCCTTCTGACACCCAGACATGTTCAGCCTTCTAAATACCTCACCGACCTCTTTGAAACACAAGTCCTAAAGCAGCTGGAAAATAGTTTAGGCTGTTGACCCAAAGAAGACCCTTCACACCATCTGAATTACTGGCCACCGCCAAAATAGTTGAATTGTCTTCACAGTAGAAATATACATGCTCACGTTGCAGGTTTAGTTCATTTTCCTATTAATAACAAATGTGCAGGGGGTTAACCTGTACATCTCACTCGTTTAAACCAAATAAAGGCTAGACATGATTGAGGGCGTGATTACTTTGAGTGACAGGTGGGTGTTGTTTGTTTAAGCAGATTAACGTCTTTTCAGTTATAAAATATCAAACAGTATGTAAAGTGAATATGTTATATAAATTAAAAACACCCATAACAGAGAAAAAAATATATATATTTTCAGGAAAAGCCAGAGAAATGGATGGTCTTTGGAGAACTTCAATATGGAATTGATCCAAACTTTAATATTATTATGTAATATGATTGATCTAAACTGTAATATGAAGTACTTCCCGCTCATTCCCGCCAGCAAAGCCCTAAAATGTCTGAGAGTTATGATGGTCAATGCAAATTAATGTAGCAGTGATTCATGGGAAAGCCCTCCACTGCTGCCCTCAGTGTCATTTTATGGCCGTTATAAACCACAACCTCCATCCACCTTACAGTGAGAGAATGTGTGATGAGACCCAGCCAGATGGGGACTCCAGGATTACCAAATCAAACAAAAACAAAATCAAGGAGGTAAAAAATGAGGGAAGCATCTGCTGATCTTAAGCCACCTCCGACACATCGTCCCCACTTTTCACACCCTTACGAAGGGAACAGCATCACGTGATACAGAGCTTTCAAAGTCTCACCCGCTTTCAGGCCTGTTGAACTGAACACTATTCTTCTTGTTGGCTCCACTGGTGCAATGCCAGTGTTCCACCACCATCATCTGACGTGGGTGAGCAAAACCGATTTGTTAACAGAAGGAGAAAATAAAATGTGAAAAAAAATGAAGACGCCCAGAGCTAAATTATTCATGGCATGGTCTAATGGACCAGCGGTTCTAGCCAACTTGTCTATTCATTCTAATGTAGTTCCTGTCGTCAAAGTGAAAAGAAAAAACTGAACACTCAAGCAGAGGAGCTCTTCCAACACGTGGCCCATGTGAAACCCCTGTCCCTAGTGGCACAGCAAGGGATGGTTTATTGTACCGTTACTTATTGAAGCCCAAGAAAAAAGGTTTCATATACATCTACATTTTTTAAATCTTAAGATGCGTCTGCTTGAGACTGGACTGAGAGGAAAAATGGCATAGAGTTTTTTTCAGCTACTTAGAGGCAGTCATATTACATTGACCTGGTTTTTCCTGAATCTGCTCATTTGAGTGACTACAGTTGGGGGAAAAAAAGTGCTTTGGGGCCTTCAGGCTGTCGCGAACAAAGGACCGAAGAGCAGCAGAGCAACGGTTGGCATCAAACCCCTGCTTTGCGGTGGCGCGTCTGGCGGAAATCAAGATAGTTAACACTGACAAAAAGGCGTCTAAATATGGAGATGGCATGGGGCCTTGTCAGGTTTGAGCTCACTGGCTTTATAGACTCCCTTTCTCTCGAGACGCCACGCTCCTCCCTTGATGAGCCTTCAAATCAAACCACCCCTAGAGGCGGCGCAGCGCGAGGTCCCCTGACCAGAGCCTGCATAACACATCTGAAACGGGTGAGAAAGGGGCGAATGTCACAGCCAATTAAAGAGAGGACTGATGAAAACTTGCTTCTAGGCACGAGGCTACAGCAAAGCACGGATAAAGTGTCTGACTCTATATTTGTGCCAGAAAGCTTAAGATCTGAACGCCACCTGACTTTGCACAGCCCTGAAAATCCTCTCGCAGAAACCCAGGGAGCCAATTACTTTGAGATTCTTGTGATTTTATTTTTTCAGGCCTTTAAAAATTATATATATATTAAAAGGTTTGGGCTAAATTTCAATGTCTTTTAATGTCCCCAAAACACCAAAAATCAGCTACAGGAACAGAATGCGCCAGTTTTCTTGTATTACATATAAATAATTAAAGTGTACAAATTTACCTTCAAAAGCCAACATTAAATACATTTCAGCCATTTAGCTGTATTTTTGAGAATGTGAAAAAGAAAATCGAGCGGAGAGTGCAAAAAGGCAGTTCCTGATTTTACATAAATGTTTTAAAGCTATTTTCTACCGTGGTTCACACCTATGGTTAAGGCTATATGGTGTTATAATAGGCTTCCACACCTGGGATTAGCCCAGAGCAATTACTCTCTAGAAATCTCTACTGCTATCACTACCCATGAACAGGTATCAAAGGTCCTGTAGGCTTAGGTCTTACTGGTTGGGAAAGAAGGATTTTTCATCAAAATATTTTTTTCCTATTTGGTTAAAGATTTGGACAGAAAACCCCTAACATCCAAGTTAGCACCCACCTATTCGCTGAAAAAGCGGTAATTCTCTTGTAATGTGCTTTCAGACGCTTAAGGATAAAACAAGGCCCTCTTTCTCTTCCTTATATTGTTTGGATCCAATAGTCTGTGGAGTCTCGTCTTTGTGACGCGTGGAGGGTTGATGTGAGTCAGTCTGGGCGTCGCTCTTCAAAGGCTTCAGTCACATAGTGGCTCTGCGGTGGGGTTTGAACAGGAAACTCCCAACAGGAGTATGTGTGCCCTGGACACATCTCCAGTCTCAGCACTGGCCTGTTGAGCTGCGGGCTACGTGTGCGTCTGGAGGAGTCGCCGGAAGTCGATTAACACGTTCTGACTGAATGACTGTCAATGGGAGTAAATAAACCATTATTGCCTTTCGGTTTTACTTGGACAGCAAACAGTCAAATATTTGTGTGCTTATCTAAAACAATACAAATATTCTTGAAAGAACTATACTTAAAATGTTTATTGCTTGGTGAATTTTATGTTCCGTATAATTGTAACAAAGCAATTATGAGAATGTAATTATAGTACCGAATTAAAGTAAATCCTAGTGGAGAGTATTTCTGTTATTAAAGCGCCTGGCTCACAGAGCTGCTTCCTGCAAGCCAACATGTTTACACCATTATCATTACTCCACTCTAGAGATTTGGAATTGTCTACAAGGAGATTGTGACGGATGCCACGGCCCCAAATGTCTGATAACTACGGCGATGGCTTGCCCTTGGCCACATCCTCATTAAGGAAGTACAGGACATGCAAGTAAGTTAGTTCAGTAAAACTGAATCCATTCGATTAATGGCTTGCAGGCTGCCAAGCCTCACCACCATTAATTATATTTTCATGCAGAGTGATAAGAAACAACTAACAACTAGCTATGAGCCACAAACTACTGTCTTTTCATGAAATAGTCAATGAAGTTTTAACATGACCACATTTATTTTGTAATTGATTTACTTATTTTCCTACAATTACTATTGTAGTCATTGTAGATTGAAAATGTTGCAATAAAGAATCTCATAGGGATTACCTTTGCACAAGACATTCACTCAAAAACGGTTCATACATGATAAGGACTCTGCAAACGTATTGTGAGTACACCATGAAGGTCACAGTACATTCTTGGAGGAATCATAATTCAGTATATTACCATGCAAATGTGTAAGTAAAACAGGCTTCTCTCTTCATAGTGCATTGCTCTGCAAGTAGTGTTGTTTGTAGTCAATGTAATGCCATTTCTTACAAACTACTGCGTTTTTATGGGCCTGTGTTGGATAAAACAACCTTTGTTATGCAATTGCGTAAAATATTCCTAGTAATGTTAGTGAATTATATACAATTAAACAAAACCATCACTGCCACAAATTCTAATTATTTGATGTAGCTATTAAGCATTCTATGCTCTGGCATCCAGAAAATGATTTCAGTTTCCAAATTGGCAAAACTTTGTGGCCGTCATGAATTACTCATATTCATGTTCCTCTCTAAGAAAATAATTGTTGCTACTGGAACATTAATAGGGTTTTGCTGCCTTAAAGGCACATGACACAGCATTAAGGCACAGTAGGCCTTCTTTCTATCGATATGACGGTGTGTCATCACATTGAAGCTGTGGAAAGATCTTCAAAGTCATCTCATCTCTCCTCAGGGCCAGTAGGAAGGTAATACGGTTGCAACACAGTGTATTGCATAAATCACTGTCAGAAATTCTATGAAATAATTTCAGCACATTTAATAAGCTACACTGAAAATCCTTCGTTATTGATTCCTGCAATCAATGTGAGCTACGTGCTGTTTGTTAGAAGCCCCCTTTAACAGCTAAAACGGGAAAATGACCTGGAAACACGGCAAACATGTTTTAAATCAGTGATGTAATAAATCACTGTGGTTCTGCTGGTCTCCAACCACCACTGATCTGGAGGCAGTCCTTCTTATTAGGCACCGGTTGAATAGGTTCCCCTTTGGAGCTTTGTTACTTTCTGCTTTATAGCTTCAAAGCTTACATACAGATCAGGTTTATACTACATTTTCGTTCGCAAAAAAAAGGTTTGGTTGAATTCTCATTCTCTAAAAATTATTATGCCCTATGTGTAGTACAAGAATAAAATGTAGTTAATTTTACCTCACCACCAATTACCTGCTACAGTAAATTCTAAACGACTAAAAAATTGTTTTATTCAGAATCAAAATTTCAATACTAACAAATTATATTAACCATGCAACTAACAAAAAATGTCTTGTTTGGTGAACACAAATGAGAATAACACAGCCCTTTAAAAAAAGTTACACAAAACGTGGTAAAAACAGAAAAAAAACATTTAAACCATTTTTGTAAATCAGAAAAGTAACAAAACATTGTCTCTGTCTGCCCACTCTTCTGATCTAACACTGGACAAGAAAGCAGGTAACCATATTACCCAAATTTTCAAACTATCCATCCACAGAAAAAACAAGGACTAACAGGAGCTGTCTGACTGCCAAGAATGGACCAGATTGCATGGTGGGAGTTTACAAGGCAGTCTGTGACCATACTGCGAAATACACCACAAAGTACGCTACATCCTAAACTCCTACTCCACCAACTCTCTTTTTCCGTTTCCTCCTCATTACATCTAGAAGGCAAAAAAATGGAGTGGCATGTATTTCAAGGGACCAGCACAACTTATCAAAACGATTAAACACATTCATTCCTGCTGTAGATGATTGATGTCAATATGTCACAATCACAGCAGTATGCTTTCCAGCACAGCCATTACAGGAATGCGGACAAGCATATGGCAAGATGAAGGTCATCTGCAGAACAGGCATGTACGTGTGTCTGTGAACACTAAGCTTATTGAATCTAAGGAGCTGTATGAATACCAATTTACCAAAGGGGGTAAAAGATGCTTCAATCCAAACCTGTAATATTAAATTGAGATTGAAAATAATTAGTAAATTAATGAGCAGGGCTCCATCTTGTCCCTCCGCCAATTAGACTCGATCGTTCATTTTCACTTCCTCTCCTTCTCTCAGACAATAGACGGCTCTTTTTTTCCACCTCATCAGCAACCATTTAGGGAAATGTCTATTTGTCTAATTATCACAGAAGAACTGATCTTTGGAGAATCATTTTAATTCACAGTAGAACCTCTACACTTTCACGTGTTGGTGCTACCAACCATTGCAGGGTTCTATTTTGTATTTGAGGGAAGAGGATTGGGGGTTGTCTACCACCTCTATAGTGCTATAAGTGGAGCTTCATATGTGTGGGTGCCCTAAAGGTATGCCCATGTCGCAGAGCAGAGATAAAAGAAGAGTTTCACTAACGAGTACTTTGACGTGAGTAGGGACAGCGTTACATGATCATGCTTAACTGAAACAATCTGCAACTCAAGATATTTTATTGACTAAACAGAAATGTGTCGCAGGGACATAGAGGAGCATCCAAGTCATCCAATTATGTTGATGCCATAGATAAAGTGTATATGCAATTAATTATATAAATCCTCTCTGATTTTACCATTAAGAACTGAACTCCTGTTGGCAAGGCTGCATTAATAGACATCACTGGGAAATAGGATTTAGGCATTGTGCTCAATGTTGTTACAGAGCTGATAGATAGAAGTAAGTATGTGGAGATTAGTATAGATGAAGACTGTGTTTGACTCTTTTTATGGAGGCAGAATGATTTTGCGTGGAGAGCAAATCCCTCTGGAGTGAGCGATCCGGTTGCTTTTTGTATCCTGCTTCATTTCCATCTGCTTCGACAGTTCATCCAACCAGGCGATACGGTGCACACCTACAGTGACATCACCCCCTCCATATCTGCCAGCGCCAATGGCAGATATCATTCTCGTCCCCATCAGTAACAAAACTCCTCCACTCACAATCTGTTTTGTCTTTAATAAATCAGCCTGACAACACCCACATATTCCTGTGGCCTTCAGAAAGGGAATTTATCATTCAGCTGTTGACCAAATCTGGCACACCCCAAGCTGCCCTGGCAACCGCCAGGGAGGTTACACACATACTGTTGATTTATTGGCATGATAGACTGGACATAGCAAAATAAAATATGTTCCACAGGGCATAAGCAATTTATCTTGGAACTGTCACAAACCAATCTTTACTGCAAGGACAAGCAGAAATTGAAAAAGGGAAAACACAGCAGAAAGTTGACCAAGTAAGCAAAGCAGTGCCCTCAAGGCCTAACTACATTCTCGCATACAGATATCTTGAACAAAAAAAACGCCTTTTCATTGAACCAAGCTTCAGACAAGGTCTCTTAGGCCAAGGTCTCTTCAGCGAAGGGGTCTTCAGATGTTCTTGAAGCAAAGATTAGACTCATACCGTTCAAGGACAGCACAACTGCAATTGCACACTTTAGATGCTTGCTGATTTCCTTTGGGCAAAGAGATGCTTGTTCCTCCGGTAGGCGTGGAGCCGCGTGCTGCTCAGCAACTTTTTTTTCTGTCCGGCGTGGATTTCAATGGGGGCCCGATAAAGCATACTGCTGATATTGCCCCATTTACCTGCATTAAACAATGAATCCTCATTCACCCCTGCCTTTGTGGCCTATTTGCTTGGCCTGGTATCAGCAGCACAGAGGGACTAAAGGATAAGGTGGACCATCTGAGAAGATGCAGGCGGAATCCTCAGCTGCTTCTCACATTTTTGTTTGCCGCGACCCAGGAGATGCAATAACAGAATTTCCCGATCGCTATGCCATAATAAAAAGCAAAACAGATAGGGATGGAGTGAGAAAGGGGTTATCTCATACTGTGCCGGGACATTTGCTCCGACCTCTTCATTTAGTTCAGATGAAATACGAAAAACCTCTATGGATGATATTCTGCTCGATGTCTTTCATCCTACCCAGTTCTTTTATTGTCAGTAGCCAAAGTTTCTTATTGCAGTCCAACACAGAGAGAAGCAAATCATTTCTGAGATCCTGTGGAAATGTGTGTAATTTGATAGAAACAAATGAGTCAATTAATACTGTTTCAAATGCTCTTTGATTTAAAAGGATTCGGTGAAAACAGTTTAGCCGGGTCGAGTCAAGTGGTTTTCATTTCAGACAGTAAGTGAAAGGTTTAATTACCTTCAAAAGGCATAATCACTGTGGTCAATGATCCTGGGCTTAGTTCTTTGGGGCTGAGTGCTACCACAGTGATTCATTGTTCAGCAGTGGCTTTTGCTCAGTCAAGGCTCAGCAAAAGACAAGATATAAATGCTGGTACTCCCCTGGTGCTCTGTCCTGTGCCGGTTCCTCACAACCTACAAACTACCCTTGACAAACTTCCCAAAAGCACTTGAGATATTGCCCATAAATCCCAGATGTTGCTATGAATCTGGAACAGTCAGCTGATTTGTGAATCCAATTAGCTTCCTCTCTTTAATGGGTTTGTTCAGTGCCATGATTTCTGGCAAAGATCTACGGGTCGTGAGAAGAAAACGTGTACATTTCAATACAGAAAATATGGAGAATACCGTCCGTCTCATTCCCACTGTTTTCTTCTTTATTTACAAGTGCCCTTTCCCTTCTCCTGAATAGTGGTGTGTGGCTCTGACCCATCTACATTGTTTGTTTTATGCCAAGGAGCTTGGGCTGTGTAAGGGGACCAGAATGGATAGCTAGCGGGCTGTCAGAAGCTATATTTTCCTAAAGGATGTATTGGATAAGAATCGCCTTTAGACTAGGGCTGAAACTGTATATTGGTATAAGAATTCCGTTCTGTCAGTACGGGGGGTGCGAGGGCAAGGACGGAGGACTCAGATGCGGAGTAATGAACAAATAAAAGGACTTTAATAGTCAAAACTCAAAAACACTTTAACCAAAAAAGGGCAGGAAAGAGGAGAAAACAAAAACAAACAGGGACCTGGACTTGAAACACCAACAGACTTACTTGACATGACCCGAACGTCGACATGTAATGACGCCACACAAGACAAGAGACTCACAGGGCTTAAATACACAAGGGAGGTGCAGGTGATTGGACACAGGTGGAAACGATCCGGCACGGCAGACAATAACAGGGGAAGACAGGAAGTGACGTTACCCAGGAACACATGAGACATTGAACTACAAAATAAAACAAGACCCCAAACCATGACACGTACGGTATGAGTTTCTTAGGTACCGTTCATACTGATGTTACACCATAACAACTGACGTTGCTCTTCGGCAGGTGGCAGAATTTATTTTTACACCTCTTTGAGGAGCGCCATGGTAATAACTTTATAAGGACAATGAATAACCAACAACAAGGAGGGCAAAAGACCACGACACAACAGCTTGTGACACATCTGTTCCTACATAAAAACACGGAAAAGAGCATTCAGAAAAGAGAGACCAGAGATGCACCAACACAACTGTGTCTCTTTGGAGGATTTTTGATTCCAACGTAAGTTAGATCAGGAAAAAAATGATAAAAGACTGTCGAGCCACAACAAGTTAACATGCTAACGAGCTAACACGCCGGCCAGTAGCGAGCAAGTTGGCAAACAGCTTTTTCGGGGTCAATGAATGTATGTGTCTACTTGAAAAAGCAATAGGCTACTGTCATATACCCGGGATACCGTCAAAATCATTCTAAATACCATGATATGGGTTTTTGGCCATACTGCACAGCCCTATTTTAGACTCCACCCTCATAGCAATTTCTAGCCATGTTAGATGCCACGGCTAATATCTGTTTTTAAGAACAGCGCATGTACAGAGAGTGTGGGGGCAGCCAACTTCTCCTCCAAAGGACAATCCTCTTCAATTTTGAGAGCAACACACCCCTTCATTAATGACTGAGGTATGCTCTGGCGTTCTGCATGCAATAGTTTCCTAAATCAGTGGCACAGAAAATGAGGTAAGTTTATGCAGACAGCGCTATGGGAGTGCAAACTGAAGGTACAAAACAGTTGACATCTGGAGAAGAGACATGCTGCTGACAGGGAGATTGTCTCCACCAGAGCTGCAGCAAAGTGGAAGCTATCCACTGCAGCTGTGATGCTCCTTAGGGAGAATGGACTTCAACCGACATAGTGAAAATTAAGGCGCAAACTGTATTCTAGTGTTACTCTCATTTAGCATGCACTGTCACACAAAAAGACAGAGGGGTAAAAACCACAACTATCAAAAAGGTCCAGTGAAACGATATGCAGGGATCCAGCGATGACGACCTTAATCCTGTGAGGATCTATAACCTGCAGGGAGCCATGGTCAGGCCAGTTTGATGTAAAGACCCCAATGAGGTGATATAAAAACGGTTGCAAGTGTAAGAGGGAGGAGAAAAAGAGGGGAAAAGTACAGCATCCTAATGTGGGTGAGTTAGTGGGTCATTGCTCGCTCCATTTCAGTCCGTTCCGATTTGTCAAAAAAAGGCCTGTTCAATACAAGGAATGGTGCCATCAGTTTTAATCATGATTTGCCTTCTTAGTAACAGATGACATCAGAGCTTAGATGTTGCTGTTTTTTACTCGGACTCACGTCCAGCTGAGATTGTGTAGTTCTTGCCAAAAGGCCAAGTGCACTGAGGAAGATATTGACAGTTTTGCCACATACACTAGTCATTTTATTTTAATCACACAGTCTTTTCCTATTTCTTCCTTCTCCTCAGGCTCAGAAAATAATCAGAGGGAGCATCTGAACTGTTTGAAACCTCCAGTCTACGGCCTAAAGAGGGATTCAGATTGGGCTGACCCTCGTAGAGGTCTCCTCAGCTCACAGATGAGGCCAAATCAATGAGGGGAGCAGCGAAACGCAGCAACCCCCCCGGGGAAGGTGCTTGGATGCACAGCCACAGGCAGTGACGGGATGTGAATGTAGATGAGGATTCACATGGCAAAAAGGCTGCAAGAACTCAAAAAAACATGAGATGTGAATAATTGAGGTCTGACAGGAACCAGAGGAGATGATGTCTTTCACTAGAGTTTTGTTTCTTCCATCGTCTTTTGTAGATGTTTTTAAATGGTATCTCAGGGAAACATTTTGAGAGTTATTGTTAGCTAAATGTTTGATCATTCAAGTTGTGTAGTTCTGACAACCGAGACACTCCAAGTGCCCCTGAATGGATTGGACGTAACCTTAAAAGGACACTACATTGTCTGTTGATACACTGAGGTGTATTTACCTCCGGAATAACCTGGATGACGCGCCGTTGATGAGTCCTCTCTGCATGTTGCTGTTGTTTGGCAATGTTGTTTGGGAAACATTAGATCGAGTCCACTGTTACAATTTAGAATCAATTTATTTATTTATTAGAAAAAGAATTTAGTATGGCTACAACAACCAATATTATTGATGTATTGATTATTAAGAGAATTGGCAACATATTTAAAATGTTGGTCAAATAGAAACATTTTCTTTTTCTGTGTTGCCTTGTACCAAGTGCCAGGCAGACCTTTGATTGGGGAACAAGTTCTGAGATTCAAACAAATCTTAATTCATTGTCCTGAAGACTGAGGTCCCTTTGAACAAAATTATACATCTTTTGTGCATTTAATTTAAAAGAAAGCCTATATATTTGGCCGATGTATGTTATTTGTATTAGTTCCTTTTTTGTTTTATTATAACAACCTGTTATACTTAATGAATATTTTTTGCATTGTGTCAGTTCTTTTTTGTAAAAAAAAGATTGGAAATTAATGTTTTTTTTTATGGAATTGATTGAAAACAATTATTAATTGATTAATTGATTATTAAAGCAATTGGTAATTGCAGCCCTAGAAGGTAAAAAATACTACCATCAAAAAAGTCATTCTTTGATTATTTAGCAAGGGAGCGGGTAAAAGTGGGGGGACGTGTCAGAAATAACAGAAAGAGCAGAGACAGTTTGCAGTGAAAGTCGGCCAGAGTGACGGATGAGTGGGCATACTGCTGACTGAAAAGTGCATTTTACTGGCCAGAAGTAGACAGAGCAATACATTAACAACTCAAACGGATGCTGTTTGCTTTGATCTTGATGTGTTGCACCAGTGATGTATCACTTCCTTGTAAATGCTGACCACAACCCATTCCACCAAAAGACTTAAAAAAGCAACCAAACTGATTTTGGTCAGAGTTGTGCTGAACACGCCGAAAAAACAAACAAAGTTATCCAAACAGCTGGTGCCCAACTCTGGCCAGGCCGTGTGCGGTAAACAACCAGGTACAGGGCTTCTTTTGAGCTCACACAGTGAACCCTTCATTGCCACTCTATATGACCACATGGCATTAGATAGACCCCCTCCTGTTTTTATGAAATGTTCTGCATAGTAAGGCTCTATCAGAGAGAGAATGTTTACAGCAAACAGGGCAAAATTCCAATAAACAATTCCCAGAAAAGCCCCCTCTGCTAGACGGAAAATTACCAAGAGGTTCCTCAGTTTCAGTCGTTTCAAAATGCATCAAATGAATCTGGAGGAGCTTTGATTTTAGAAACAACCGTTCTGTGGTGAATCCTGGAGGAAAAAAGAAAATCCACACTCATCCAATGAAGCGCATAGGGTTTATTCGTTCAATGCCAGACTTCCCCGAAGGACAAGAATCACCCTGCACCCAGAGGGCTTCAGCCACACTGTTGATCGTTTGTTAGGTTCAGAACTTTCTCTAAAAGTCCCACTGCATCATGGTTTGTTTTTCAATGTTCACAATATTTCTTTGTCCAGGAAGCGTTCAGCTCCCTGTTCATCCTCAAGCTACCATCCACGCCCCTCAAGGCATCCGACGCCTATTATGTTGGAGACATGACTGCTTTTCAGACGAACAATCTCAGTGCAAGCTGCTTTTTCAAGGGCAAAAAACATTTAACCACAGCCTCAGAGCCACCCCATTGTCTCCTCAGGGAAAATATCTATTATATTCCAGAAAAGGGTATTTAAAATGAATAAATGCATCACCTGAAATAAAAGTCGACTGACTTTTAGTAGCCCCTCAGGCGAATTGTATTTTTGGATTTATGAATAAGTATTCAATATTTGGGCACCATTCAATTCTGCATCAAATATCCATTAGTTTGTCTCAACTGTCTACAACTCGGAATACAAAACATATGTTAAACACATACAAAAGAAATATAGTATACGCACAAAGCTATAATGAGTGCAGAAGATGAGAGACCTTGTAATATTATATCATCCGGGGAGTTATGCGGTGGGGAAAGGGGGGGCATTTCAGAGAAAAGACATGAACATCATGCAAGAGTCAACCTATTTGATCCACACCAACTCTGATTTGATCCTACCAAAGAATTGCATTCAGGTTTGTAATCTCTCAAATCTCAATGTCTTATGAAACCCAAAAATACAGTATTGGTCATGCTTTAATAGTAAATTTGTCAATTTTTTTGTTTGAAGAAACTGCTGATGCCCCTATGGTCCCACATATACAGAACACATCCACAGAAGCAGTGGACTCCGGCACAATGTGACGTAGTGTACTTCATCCTTACGGTAATCCATCATTGCCTTTGTTGTGCTGTTTCCAATTGTTTATCCTGGCACTTGCCGGAAAGAAAAAGAAATAGCCAGAATCGCAGCAAAATCTCAGCATCACTTTGTCCCTTGAAAGAGGCCTCTGTGAAGGGATGGCGATAGTCACAGTAATATTTCATACACACTTCCTGCTCCGATGCAGCCGAAACAGTTTTCCTTGCACCTCCTCAATTTTGAAAAAGTGGAGAAATCGTGAGGAGGGAGAAACATTCTGCGTTTGATTAAGTTGAGGTTTTTCATTTTATTATTTTTAAAAGCAGAGTCAACGGGGGCCTGATGTTTAAATCCGTTCATCAGTCGGTTCTTGCTACCACACACACACAAGCTTAAACTGACAGGCTGAGGGGATTCCTGCTGTCGATGTAGCAGAGGGACGGCTTCTTTTTTTAAGATGATTTGTGAGAACAGAAATGAAACATCTGCTGAGGTGTAATTACAGTAAACGTTCTAATACAACTTCAATCTTCGATGTACTCTAACTGATATTTTTTCATTTACAATATTTCCACCTTTTACTTTTCAAACCAAACCTCTGACAAATTAGCCTTTCCATTTCATCTGCTCTCACCATTTGGAATCAGACCCCTTCAACCTTTCTAGTTTGCATAGAACAATATTTCTGGATGGCCATTCCTTCCACATATTAGTTTACTAGACAAACTCTGCAACTGAACTGATACGCAGCTTTGCTAAAATTTACTTTTCTGTTGAATTAGATAAGACCCCCAATATTACTGATTGTTCAGGTTTGGGAATCTCCAAAACATCACAAAGCTGAACAATCAGACGGTCAAGTTTTGGGCCAACACAGGCATCTGAACATTAGTGGCAGGCTAAAACAACAGCCATTACCTAATAAGATCAAACCACGGTAGAAACAGTACCAGTCGGGAAGCAATGAGACAATGTAAAGCTATCTGGTGCAGCTCCTGCACCTGCTGTTACAGAGTCGTTAGTTCCAATTTCAACGTTCCTTGCATGGTACTCTATCTCTGAAGCGATTAGGAGGAGCACAGCTCCATCAATCAGGTGTTGGAGCCCCCAGAGAGCACCAGAGCCGATCCAAAAACACCTCGAGGCTGCCAAGTTTGTGCAGATTCTGCTGACTCTCACTGCATTCGAACGCGCGATCCTTCACACTGCGCTTCCAATGGGCCGATTTCGTCGCCGGTTAAAATCCCTACTGTGTGCTGAAGGCCTCATCTGGAAGACGAGGCCAGCCAACACAATGTAATACACAAAAAAGATATTCAAACACAGACATCAGAGGGAAATAAAATGAAAATGCTCATTCTCTGAAAAATTAAGCAAGACCCATGGATTGATTATCATTGGACTGTCGGCACGCAGATCGCAAGCGGCGGCAAACGTGTATTACTCATAAGCTGCAGATCATTTTGGATCTCACCAGGCTCTCAAATTGACTGACTGTGTAGTGAGTATAGTGTCAGTTTTAATTGTTAAAATGCATCAAATCAACAGAAGAAAATCTTGTAAATAACAGCTACAATATCACTGATTTTGTGTGTGTTTGTGTCTTTTTGGAAAGAGCTTGTTATTTTGCCTTGCCTTAAATAATGGTGTAACAGATGTTATTTACCTTAAAAGTATTAAAACAAAACTAAAATATTTTACTGACATCTGCAAATTTTCAGTAAGGCATGTGATCAGGGCATCAGCGTTAATGCTTTTTTCTCGTCTGATAATGTTAAATTGTAAAGATTTGAGTGGTGTCCCATCGATTGTCACGGTTTGGGTCTGTTCTCTGTCTTATTTTGTAGTTTTCATGTCTCTTGTGTTCCTGGGTGACTACACTTCCTGCCTTGTCCTGTGATTGCCTGATTGATTCCACCTGTGTCCAATCACCTGCACCTCCCTTGTGTATTTAAGCCCTGTGTGCCAGTTGTCCTTTGTCGCGTCATTGTCTTTGTAACTCGTCGTTGGTGCACGTCTTGATTTTTGAAGATTAAAGAACACTGGCTTTTTTTGGAAAACTCTGCGTTTGAGTCCTGCCTGCCACCTGCATCAGCCGATCTTGACATCGATGCCATTTTGAGTTGATGCAGAATTTGCTTTTTGCTGTTGCTTACTAAGTCATAATTTCATGAGAATATAATTAAGTTTATTATGAAACAAGTTGAAAGATAAAATGGCTTTGTGATTATGGATTAAGACGAGCTAAATTACTGATTTACTGTTATGTAGCTTTCTGAGGTTCTGCTTTGTAGTTTTGCAGTACTGAACTATATTATATAGCTCAGCTGTGAACACTGCATTCATCTCTTAGTAATATGCAGTTCAGCATATTAAAATAACGGTGAAGAAAGAAAGAAAAAGAAATATGTTCACAAAAGGTAGCATTTATTGGGATATAATATAATGGGTGTCTTGGTACTTGATTTACAATGTACCGTAGAGTGTGTTGTATTTTACTGTACACTTAATATAATTTGGATGTACAGGTGAAATTTACAGCATTATGATCAACAGTGAGAATAAATCTAAACATTTAAAATTCCCCACCATGTAGCATTTTCTCCAATTATATTAGATATAATCAACTGGGAAAGCAACAACTATTGTTAAATTATTTGGCCACTCAGCGCAATTCATCTAAATGTTTCACTTTCCATCATTGCTTTCATTATTTACCCTTACTTATTCAGTCGTTCTATGAATAATTTACTAGTTTATAGAAGAGAATTTTTCCAATTTATGAGGAGCTGAAAAATTCACAGTTTGTCCAAATAAAAAACTATTGCACCATATCTTGATGCTCCAAAGGACTCTCAAATCACTCTTAACAACAGCAACTGTTGCAGTATAATATATTACATCTATTTAATGTAGTTTCTCCATATATGCATCTAATTTCCACTAACTGGCATGAAAACTGGTACAAAAGTGTTATTCTTTTACCTCCCGTCTATAAAAAGGCTTTGAATGGCAGCCAAAGGTGTCCACCGGCTCACCATGCAAAATAATTAAGCTAAATAATTTACTAAATATTGTGAGTTTGCGATGGCAGCAAATACCTTGCCTCTATGTGGTAACAGGGAGCTCAAAACCTGTCACAAATGGGAATGTAAGCTATGAAGTCTTATCCAGAGCTTACCTTTTTGCACGTTTTTGCTTCCTTTCTATAGTGGCTTTTTATATAAAGTTGATTACGGTCCTTCAAAGCTTTCTTGATAGCCTGTTATTTCTCGAGTGCAAAAATACAGGTGTTATTAACAATAGCTAGGGAGTGGTTGGGCCAACAATCCACAATCAATCAGTGGGTATTTCAGTTCATTTCCAATCAAAATAACAACAATTCTACCATTAAAGTACCCTACTGCCATGAGCCAAGGAGGGCGAAGCAAAACAAGGTAAAACTGGATTTCTAATACTTGTTCAAAACTTTGTAGCAACATGATACCACACTACGCCCAACTAGAGCAGAGGTCTCTAACCGGATCCGGACCCAGAAGCCTTCCCATCCGGACCCAAAGCTAAAAGAGACGTTAATTTAAAATCTGACAGAGCACTTTTCAACTGCCGCAGCTGTGGTAGTCTTTAAGGTAGAGGCAGCACAATCCAATGACATTTGACAGTGCAGACAGATGAGATTAGACTGGGCACCAAATTACGGAAAAAAAGGCCAAAGGAAAATAAAGAAAAGATCACAAAATGTGAGAAAAAGACGAGTGAGACAGAGAATGCGAGAGAAAGGGACGAGTGAGAAAAATAAGGGACAAATGGTTCTTTCCAAAAGGAGAGACGGGGACAGCGAAAATTGAGCATTTAATCCAGAATGGATGGGCTTGTTTCTGTTCATACTTCCAGCTGGGAGCACTAAACCAGTGTGTCTCAAATGCTTACAAACTGTGTTGGTGTGAAACTCCATGAGGCACAATGAGCACCTGCACATGAGAAGGAGGATTTTGATTTTGATTTTATTTCTCTTAGTCTGAAAGGCAACCCTACTTATATTTAGTTATTGAAAGAACCTTATTCATATTTAGAGTATATATATATATATATATATATATATATATATATATATATTAGGGCTGTCAAATGATTAAAAATTTTAATCAAATCAGAATTTTCAGTGGATTAATCATGATTAATCACACCTGAATCCTAACTATTTTTTCTTTCTGAAATGCATACTAAAGATAAATAACAGGACACAGATACATAATTATCATTATTATCATCATTATTATTTTTTACATAAATACATGTTATTGATATTTGATTTTTTAATTCATTTCAGAAAATAATCAAAGCAATGTTATTTGATAAGTCACAGACTGATTTCCCTGCATGGCTCTAGAAGGGTCTCGAGCCTCTGCAGTTTATCCCACTCTGCTGTGAGTTTGTGCTCCTGATGGTTCAGGGCTGCGATGACCAGACATGACCAGACATGTCAACCCTCCCGATGTTTCAAAGCCCCTCCCGAAAATCTCCCGGACCGACCTTTCTCCCGATTTCCACCCGAACAACAATATTGCTGCACCGCCCGTCACTGGGCGCGCCGTTTCAGACCGAACAATAATAAAGGTTACACCTTGAAGTCGAGCGCGGCGATTAGAACGACTGGCGCTGCAAAGAAATCCGCTAGCACCCCCCATTTCAGTGTGAAATATTCCCATACCTGGGAGGATTTAGATCGCATTGGCTTCCCTTCCTCCGCATGTTTCAGAACAGTATTACGGGTCTCTCCGATGGTCCTCTACCTCAGCGCTGCTCTTAGCCAAGCTCTGCTGGGCGGAACTTTTTTTCTCTGTTCTGCTGCGCGAGAACGGGGAGGGGGGGGGGGGGGGGTGCGGGTCTCTGGCGCAAACGACTTGCTGAACCTGACGGCCTGACATATGCCTGCAGGTGGCAGTAATGTGTTGTATAGGATGAAGTGCATTCCCTAGAGGAAGAGGCACTTTACTGACCTGAATAATTTGTCACACTGCGCATGCGTGAAATGCGTCAAAAAAATTTACGTAATTAACAACAAACAGTTGATTAACGCCGTTAACGCGCTATTTTTGACAGCCCTAATATATATATATACACAGTATATAATGTGTTTAGTGCTTTGGTATGTGGCAATATAAATTGTCGAGTTTTTGAATTGTACTGAATTCACTTGATTTGTCAGTTATTGATTGCAGGCAGATGTTGATACAACTATATCCTTCTATCTTATCATACTAGATAGTTACATTATGATCTTCTGGACCTTTGCTTCTAGAAATCTTCTCTAATTGGACCTCTTTACATTTTAGTTTATTACTCCTGTACAAGAGCCTCTCACACCGCCCACTATCAGCATGGAAAGCTGTACTCTGCAGTGACAGTAATTGTTGAAAACCACCATTATTGCTCCAAATTGGAATTGGAAAGTCTCTCTCCCTCTCTCTGTAACAAGGACATGTCTTGCACCTCTCTCGCAAGTTAAAAAAAAAAATTTAAAAGGGAAAATTAAAATATTCCAAACAATTGCTTTTGTGGATGCAAACACAGTACATCAAACGTGCGTGAGGTGCTCAAATAGATGGGAGAGCAGAGCAAACACTAAAATAATAATAATTTAGTGGCAAATAAGCCACGGACATGCTTTACCGCTTCAAACAAAATAATTTCCTTAGACATGTTTTTGCAGAAAAGCACATCTGAGTGAGGACAATGCCACATGAAAACGGTTTCTCTTGATGCCTCTGTGAAAGACTTAAAGATAAGACGAGCTGTTTAGTGATTCACTTAAGCTCTCTGTCAGATTGCCCGCTCAATGGAGAGGCCTGTCTTGAATTAGATGCAAAAAGGGTTCAAACTGCTTTTATCAATGCTGCCTTCACATGTATAAAACGCATTATGGAAATGTATCCTCAACAACCAAATTTGTCTTGAGTTCAGAGGTATTCCTGAGATTCTGCTTTGAATAATTACCCATGTGCCTTGGGGGAAAAACCAAATGAGAGCCAAGATCTTCTTTGTGGAGAGACGGAGACAGCAACAGAAAGTTGAAGTGTTACTTAAAATAAACTGAGAGTAATAGGAATGAACAGAAAAGTAATAGCCTTACCAATGCTGACCATTCAACTGCCATTGTCAGAGGATGACAGTAAAAATAATGGCCGTACAGTTCCATCGTGGTTGGGGTAAGTTCACCGGATTCAATAAAAAGCTGTGCATTTTCTAAATGTTTTTCACCTTGGAGCTGTTAAAGAGAACATGTGGATACCTTGAATGTTGGCCCCGGACTTGCGTCAAAATGTGTGGTTGTTTCACATTGGATTCCATATTTCAAATTGATTGAAGGACTTTACAAGGTCACCTCATTTTGATGCTGTTCATGACAGCTGCAGTCACTGCGACGAGACACCAATTATAAAGGCTTTTGTTTGTGGCGGACACTTTAAAGCACAATAAACTGAAGACTCTGAGCCCATTTCAAGGTACTTGATGCCCTCTGCAGAATGACAACAGGACCTTGCAAAATTTAAGGTACATGGCAATGCACTCAACCAGCACAGGCACATAACGCACTGCGCGTAGGGCACCAAGTGCCTGGGGGGGCATCAAAAAATCAGGGACGTGAAAAATCACAATGGGCTACTAGTATAAATAACAAATAAAATATGTCTAAAGCATGTTAATATGCAAAAGCAATACAAAAGTAATAGGCCTAGACCAAAATTAGTAGAGAAAAAGGGGAACCTCCTGTGCGGCCCCCCTCCCCCCACCTCCCAGTGGTTTGTTCGATTATGCCTCAAATCTCAAATATGGCAGAAAGCTTTGAAATGGCTTCGAAAAGGCATCAAGAGTCGGGGGGGAAGAAAGAAGAGACAGCGGGATGATGCTCGCGCGTCGCTCTCAGATAAGACAATGTTTTAAATCAGGGGTCCCAAACTTTTTCTTGTGAGGACCGTTGCTAACGGTCACCAGGTGGCCGGCTGGCCACATATACTCACGCTCATAATGTCCGCATGGATCGCCGGTGGGCCGTATTCGGTAGGCTACTCGTCCGTGGGCCGCCCCGAGTTTCTGTTACCGTTACCGTTTTTGTTATCATTTGTTTTTTATGTTATCATTTACGTTTTTGTTATCATTGATGTTACCATTATCATTTCTGTTACCGTTAGCAATAATACTAGCAATCATTCCTTAGGTTGCTAGCTAGCTAGAAATGGTATTTCTGATTATGCTTAAATTGGGCCTGCTATTTCTTTTAGCCATCAGAGATATAGTCAGGTAACGTTAGCCTATTAGCCTAGTTTGCTCTGCACTTCAGGACGCTTTTTTTTGCGTTTGTTATCAATCATGTTCAAACAATCTTATTGTGTAGTGAAAAAGACCCCATCAAGCATTTGTGCTTAGGGCACCCAAATGGCTAGCGCCGGCCCTGCACTCAACCATACTTCCGTTGCCAAACTGTGTTCTCACATATATGTGCAGTACGTCATCAATGTTTACAAACTGTAAAAGGATCAAATAGCCTTTGAAAAGTGAACAAGCAGCAGGTTTCCCAAAGAACACTTATACCTTATACTACCTCAATGATGAATCTATACCAACGCATGGCTTACGTGTGTCTTGGCAAAACACATTGAAGACAATGAAAAAAAAAGTAGTTCAGTCTAAAAGACAGAGTTTGAGAACATTATTTAGCTTCACCCTTTGGCGCAACTCTTCAAAGACTGGACCACATAAAGACATAAAGAACAACTCAAAGCTAAAGAAAGCCAGCAGAGAAGTTAAACTGAGAGTAAACGCAGAGTCTTCTGCTGATTGATCCAAAACCAGCGTACCCTCCTGAATCCTCCATTCCCAAACTGTGATATTGCCAGAGGTACTCAAAGAAGGGGAGCTTCCTTTATCCCCCACTGATATTTCCACATTTCATTATGCTGCCTCTTTTCCCTGTAGGCCATTTTTTTACTTGCCGCACACTTACTGCTGAATTGTTCAGCAAAACTGAGCTTACGTTTCCTCATTTAAATGGGAGAATTTCCTGAAGCTGACATATCTCCCCACGCTTCCACATCTCCCTCCGCATTTGGTTGTGCTTTAATTTAGCTGCACTAGCACCACTGTCCTGGGGCCACTGCAAAATCAAAACAAATTACGTATCCGGTAGTTTCTCTCCCTTTTTTTCCTCAATCTCTCTCAAACCTCTTTGTCAGCCCCTCCCAGCTGAAGGCAATCCAACAATGTCCTGCTCATTGATCAGAGAGGATCGGTGCGGGGTGGAGGTAAAAGGCTGTCACGGGGAATGATGGACCTTAACTCAGCCATGGTTGCTCCTGAGGCCACTCAGCGTCCACTTATAGTGATGGATGCAACAATGTCGCCCATCCCATTCCTGAGGGTGGGGACGACTTTGGGCCATCGCTACAGGAGTCAGAAACAATTAACACAAAACATTGGATTTAAAAATCTAAGAAAAATATACTTTTTTTCAAAACATTAAGTCATAAAGCCTAAAAGAAAAAAAATTGTCAGGCCAGTTGGCTTTTTGACGGACTGAAACGCACAAAAGAAAGACACATTGACGTGGTTGCCAATGGTTGAAAGGACGTCAACGTTTTCCAGGAGACGACTCCTAAAGATACTTGCCTGCCACAGTGGAAGGAATGGGCAGAAATTCAATTCCAGACTCTGCCTAAAAGGGGTCAGCCTAATGTGAAATATCCCTAATTTGACAAAGCTCCTACATTGACTCCTCAGCTAGATGAATAGTTTTTGTGCTGAATACAGTATGGAGTCCACAAACATAAGAGTTCAGCAAGATGGCCGACTAAACTGAAACAGCTGTGTGTACAAAGCTTCTGCCACCCGAAAGGTTTACTCGCATATTCTCAGCATTTGGCAGTCTAGCAGCTCGGGGAAAAATTCAAATTATGAGCTCTTATCAGTCATTAGACTGGGCTGTAAACGACCGGGAGTAAATAAATCACAGCTGAACAAACTGGAGGCAGTTATAATGGTGAACAAGGTGTTTGAACAAAGCTGAGTACTTTAAGCCTGTTTCTGGGAGGTTTTGGGATTGTAGGAACCCTCCCCCGCAATTGCTCAGTGACCGAGGTCTTATTTAACCCCAGCTTAAGTATCACAAACAAATTGAAAATGATGGCAGGGAAAATACAAAGTCACAGGCACTCTCGATTAAAACCCTAGGTGACTTAAATTCAGCCGTAAATAGTAGAGGCTGAGTTCTGTAGTTAAAGAAAATGTGCTCTGTAGGCCAATAGTGTATGTAAAGAGAAACAGACACAGTGATGAAGGCGAGGCGCTGTTCATTCCTTTGAAGGCTGCATACTAAACCAAATTTGTAAAAAACGTTTCACTTAAAGATAGAGCAAGGCGGTATGCAAAGCTAGCAACAACAGCTAACATGCTAACATGCTAACTCGGCGGGCCAGTTGCGTGCAAGTTGGCCAGAGCGGTGAACAGCTGTTTGGGTGGACATTGGTCCTTTTCGGGGTCAATGAATTAATGTGTTGGCTTGAAAAAATAAAATACTGTGATATCCTGAGATAGCGTCAGAATCTTTCAAAGTGCAGTTTTCACGTTTTTATTAAAGGGGATGAAAAAAAGTCATACGAGCAACAGGAATTTCATTAGCAGCAGAAGTTTGCAAATCCTGGAAATAACTGTTTTAGAGAGAGGGAAGTCAACTTTCAGCCTAACTTAACTTCCCAGCGAGCTTAATCACAGCCTTCAAAAGAGTCGGATATATACATTAATGAACAGTGCTGACAATTATAATAGTAATTATAATAGTATAATAGTAATATGAATATTAGGTAATAAATGCTAGTCCCTAGCAATTGGGTCTGAAATCAATCATATTGATAAGCATATTTTATAAAAGTTGTCGAAAGGAATCATTTTAAATTTCTCTAAATTAGTGAATTGTTTGTTTGGTTTCCCATCTTATTAAAGGGTACCTGACATAGACTGAAGTGCACCATGCACCGTGTCTTTCTCTGAGTACTGCAGCAGGAACATTGTCCCCCAGAAAACGGCGTCTCTCAGTCTGACGTTAGTTCCTGGAATCAGGTTTTTTTGGGGGGGTTTTGTTTTACGTCATCGCAGTTCAACAGAAGAACGCAATGATCTTTCACTACGGATCATCTGCTTAGTCACAGCAGGCTCACATCGTGCTCTGTCAAAAGGGTGAAATTTTTTAAAATAGCTTCCAGTAGAGACTTGAAAAAGAAATCCTCGGTACTGATTTCAATCGATGGGACTCCTAAGCTTCAAATGAATGCATGTTTTAATAACGACAATTAACATTATCTCTTCAGAGACGCTTTCAATGTATATCTGACCAAAGAAAAAGATGGCTGCATGTCGTTTTCTGGCGTTATTAGGTTGTAGTGTTCGAACTGGGTGCAATGGACAATGGAGTAGAATGAATGATTTGCAGAGCGCAGAACTTCTTACCAGTCAGGCTTTCATCAACAAAAAGGGGGAGAAAGAATATGCTCACCTTGAGACCGAACGATATCATTCAAAACAGCAGTAAATACAAGAATAATTCACAACATTCTGAACTTTTACTCAAAAGCCAAAACTTGACTTGAAACTTGAAGATCCAGAGAAAATTAATCATTGCAGCAAAACATTTTTTTATTTAAGCAAGTGCAGTTTTTTTTCAAATACTATACAAAAGGTTTCTTCACAATTTGTCTTAAGTTCGAGGGTGTAGGGCAACCCTCAAACAGTTACATTATTGAAGATAAAGTACTGCCTCACCTTTTTGCTTTTATAACACGGTTACCAGCAAAATTATAAATGGTAAGTGAATAGCTGCCTTTCAGCACAAAATAGTTGTAGCCACCAAACGTTGTGTATCACATTTCATCAGTCTGTAGACGTACGTGCATGTAAACAGCATTGGGTCCCGCACCATCTCATTCATTCACATCGCTCATGACGTTCACCTTAATTGTCTGGTTGCAAAAGCTCGCATTGCCGCAAAACGAAATTGAAATTTTTTTCGGGCGATCGCCACCGAGCTGAAAGCCAAAATATCAGCTAACGGTCGCACAAGATCTAACCTGCTACTTTGAGTGCGCAGTGATATGGAACGATCGGGTCAATGTGAACAGCAACTGTGCATTACCGCTCAATAATGCATCCCCCGTGACTCGCTCTCAACCAATTAGAACGCTGGATTACATCTACCTTTTCCTCTTCGTCTTCTTGAAAAGGTTTCTTTTAGACTTCTAAATCTATTTCTGTCTGGTTGAAGTGCTCCTCATGCGCCCAGGCTGTCCCTGTGCTTCTCGTCCATAGCCTGTCTGGCTTTTTGCCTAATAACACTCAGCCGTTTTCACACACTGGGAGACAGCTCTCTGAGCACCTGAGCAACACATGTTAACCAAACAAGTTATCTCCCTCCAAGTTTGTTTAACCTCACTTGCCCTCAGCGGCCCATTCCACGTACCCTGCATTTGCTTATGGCTATTTTGCACCTTAAGGTTTTTGTAATGGGAGGCGCTGTTGTGGATTCTTCCATTGTCAAAACAGTAACAAAAAATACAATAGCAAATTTTTTTCACTAGTATTCTCCTACGGAAGATGTTTTGGCGGGAGTGATTGTTCTGAAGGGAGCAAAGTGGTTTTGTTTGTTGATATTGTGCTCTGCTAAATTACATACAATCTACCAACACTGAAGGGTGAAGAAATAGTAAAAAGCATTTCAATGGAAAGAGTTTGACAAATATTTAGGCAATAGCTGACCTGCAGTTTTCCCTTGTGAAATTTCGTTTTGTGCGAAGGTAATCTTTATCATTCATCCGCTACACCAATGAATCCTTGGAAAATGATTTGGAATTACTGTCCCTTCACCCTGACTCTGGAAAAAGGGTCAGAGATAAACAGAAACTCAGACGTATCCTAAAGTAGAAAAGAATTAGGCTCGCTGTGCATCCATCATGCACAGCAAAGTGTTCTCAGCATTGATTGCAGAAATAAATGAGGCATACGCTGCTCACGGAGCACTGATGTTTATTTCTCAATCTGCACAGGCACTTTCGGAATATAGAAATGACATGTTTAGGGCCAGCCTGATTAATGTAGAAGCAGCACTGCATATCAAATTAATGCAAAAACACCTGATTTGTGAATGCATTAAAAGTCAATATTGGTGACCTGTTCATATCTTTTTAATTGCAAGTTTAGATCAACTAGCATTTGCTCAGAATCACTTAAAATAAAGGATCAGGAACACAATTGCAGGAGAACATGGTGCTCGTATAGGAAGTAGGAACTGGAATTTATTTAGTAATTCATAAAGGTGACTGAATTTACTTTCTTAGTCTTTGAATCTTTTCAAAATATTACACCTCAAATGTGTACTGTACAGTAGGCTTACTACAGTAAAAAGGTACCATTTAAAGCCAAACGTGCTCTGCTGTAATATGAGAGCTTAATTGTCAGCATGAAAGAGCTGTTAAAGTGTTGAATGTGCCACATTTAAACAGCAATATCAATAGATTGATGTTGATGTCACTAAAGCAGAGCCAGGTGGGATTTGGCTGGCTTGACTCACAGCTGAATGCAAGTGCTAAGCAGATCAGAGCGTTGTCTTTTCTCTACGGTGTGTCAAAGACTTGCTATTTTTACCCAAAACAAGAATGAAAATGAGGTTTCAGATCCTTCCCTGGGTGAGAAAGATGTGCTACGTGTGTTGACTGCTTTGGTCTCTCTTGGTCTTGGGCAGAAATGTACAACCAGGAAGGGCTCTCGTTTAATTGTACATATTTCCTCTGAAATAAGGCAGTCATAAACAACATTAATGATTTCCAGACTAAATTCAATTACCTCTGTCACCCGATGGAAATGAATAAAAGTTGGTGTATGTTCTCTTTTTTTTTTGCCTGGCTGTTGATGTTTCTACTTTCTTGAGTTTTAAAACTAGAATTTTCACTCCATGGTTTGCTTGGTCATAATGAATTCAATCAAATGCCAAATTGACATAACACCTAACAGATGCAGGAGACCTTCTGTGGCTTTTATAGATAACACCGTGCATTAACAACACTGCGGCCCTATGTGGCAAAGTGAACTCGGTGGCTCGAAAGTGGAGATGTAATAAATCAAAGTAATTCCTGCCAGAACGTTTCCACTTCGCTCAGAAATGAGTAAAAACCTTTGCCGTCACCTGCTAGCCACTTCAGTCAAAGAGCCATGAATTTGACCTGCAAAATGTCAAACATAAAGGCAAAGGTAGCAGACAATTCATGAGTTTGGGACATTGATCACTATGTTGGAGGGAACCCACAGAAATCTACGCCATATCTCTACTGATGAGACGCTTTATCGAACCCCCCTGCTGCGCTCTCACCGTTGTCACAACCATTTCATCATGAAAGCTAACCCTTAAATCCTTACGAATAGAATCCTATGATGAAACAGTTTAAGATCTTGACTTCCTAGGCATTCTCTTGGAACGTCGTGGGGAGATCGAACAGAGACACTTATTGTACTTTCACAGACAAAGCAGGCTTCATATAAAAAGATTCCTCTCTCTCCACCGGGTCTGTGCCTCTTTTTCTGATGCCGTATGCTCCGTTCATCTGTGTATAATTGATAATGAGTGATGCCTCAGACAACGCTTTGCAAAGTGAATAGTGTTGCATGATAGATGCTTTTTCCAGTCACATAAGAGGTTTCAAGAATATACCCCAGCAACTGCACGCGGTTTCATGAAGGTACCGCATGGCGGTCTCTCGCGCTCTGCTTGTTCCGTCTCTCCCGCCTGCCTGCCCTTCATGCTGTGACATCGTTAATTCTCATCAACTCCCATCGTCTGTTCTCTGACTCCAATCCATACCTTACTGTTCATTAGTGATTAGCGAGCTGACCATTTAGACGGAGGCCGGTGGGGGCGATCCTCCAGCCACACCTCGTTAACCGAGCACCACATTATTTCGGTGAACGGGTTGGCATTCACCCCTCTGCAGATGTGATAGCAAGCAGGAGTGTCAAGTGAGGCTGAGGTCTTCCAGGGACCTTGTGTTGAGGTCACTTTCTGAGAAGGGGAGGAGAGAGATTTGTGTTTTGTCAATCGCAGCATTCAGTAAATTGGATTATATCCACATCTTGGCTAGCTGGTTTCTGGAGGCTTTCCTCATAGCATGAATATTGGTATGAGGGTTTCTTGCGGGGCACATAATAACAGCTCTTAACCTCTATCGCTTAATTCCTGTCAACGGCAAGGGCCTTGAAGCATCGTTCAGAGTATACACGCCACTTGAACCTAAAACATCATATAGAGACCAGGGAAGGTGAACTGTGTGTTGTCATCATCAAAATGTCCAAATTCGCATAAAAATGCCACAAGGCTCCTGTTCCACAACCCAACAGGACCATGACAGCGAGTGGGCACTCTAATACATTTTGGCAGCTGTGTTGTGCAGCTAGCTGGTCATGATGTCTGGCACCAAATGTGCCATCTGTGCAGATAAGCATCAGATCCAGTGTTTACCATGCTGAGGGTGAGGCTAAGGAAAAAGTGAATGCCAATGTTAGCAAGAGACATCAGGTGTTTAAAGGGCAGTCTTGTACACACCCCAAGGGGTAAATACTTTCACATGGAGCGTGAACATTACACGACAAATAGGCAACATACTTGTTTCTGAGCATTTCACATTAATTAAATTAAATTAATTAAAATGTTTTATGCAACTAAAGGAAACTTCCGTGGTCTGAACCGAGACGCCTACACAAAAGGCACACACAAAGGCAACTGTGGTTAACTTTCACATTAAAAGCCCCAAAAAACGTTTCACCGGAAAGAACTCACTTTCAAACTACCTTTAGGAAACTCAATGAAATATTGCAGCTTAAATGGGCCAAAGCTGTTCGGGGTCTGTCACAGAGCCACCCTCTGTTCTCTGTGACCCCTGGTTACCCCTGGTTACCCCTTCTCATCTGACGTCAGCAGACATGGTGGCGGCCATCTTGACTTCAAATAAAAGGCCGTTTCTCAATACCTAAGACGGCGAGAACGGACTCGCGTTCCCGCGAGAATAGACTCGGGAGACAGACTCGGGAGTCCTGACTCGCAGGTTCGGGAGAACGGAGAACGGTCATTTCCGCAGTTGGAACAGCAGCTGACTTGATGACGTCACCACGTCAGCTGGTCTTGCTAATACGTTTTTATTTTAGTTTTTGACTTAAACATTTTACTATTCAGTCAGAAAATTACATTACGTTACTTAAAAAAAGTTGTATTTATAAACTTCGACATAAAGTTGTGTTTATTTTCCTCTGTCGTTGTTGCCTGTTGCTGAGGTGAAATGCATTCTGGGATATATGTCTCTCAAAAGAACAGACGAGCCTGCTCCGATGCATGCCCGGTAAACTGGGCGGGGCGAGCCACATCCGGGTATTATGACCGTTCTCGGCCAGATGCGGACTTGAGAATTGGAACAGTACTCGGGCTGCGACTGATGACGTTTCACGAGTCCACGAGAACAAAAGTCCACACAAGAACGCATATTGAGAAACGGCCAAAGATTGAAAGGGACAGTTCTCAGTGCATTATACCTGTGCTGTTGCATTGTGGGTAGTGGGAGAAACCAAGTGTTGTGTGAAAGGAGGGGGTAAATTGTGTGGGGTTAGTGAGGTTGGCTTCCTAATCATCGTTAAAATTACTTGTGGATGTGTACGGTGTTATTGTAAAATCTGTTAACAGAGGGAAATGGGGTAGGCAATCTGGAAAGACCGTGTCTGCATAAGTATCCCATGTTAATGGTCGTTATTATCCCCATGTGATTAGGTGCTTAGAATTGGTGGGACCCAGGTGTATAAAAGTCTCACCTAGTGGAGTAATCGGGAGGTTGGTGGACTACGCCTGGTGGGAGCGGTTGCACCTGTGAGCACCTGCACTTTACGGCTTGGGAAGAATGTAAATAAAACTTCAGTGGCATATAACGTCCTCCGTTTGTGATTGTGGAGAAACTCGGGATGTCCTTTTGACAAATGGTGTCAGAAGTGGGATCCCGAGTTTCTTATATCTAATATGCTGTTGGTAGTTGGTTCTCTGCGTGAAACCAACCTTTTATTGAAAAAGTGTTGCAATTTTTCATTTTTGTATTTGTATTTGTCAAGCCCCCATTATGTAAAGGCCTCAATTCTGGTTCATTGCAACTTTAGGTCCTTAGGTCCAATTTTTCCATTATAAAAATTGTACTGTTTGAAGTAAAATGCTGAGATCGGCAGCTACGCGAATAAGATGTCAAACGATGGAAAACATATGAAGGAAAAAGAAGTCCCACATTTTCAATGAAACCCTCAGCAAAGGTAAACATATTTTGATACAAGGCCACGGATGCAATTATAACCGAAGCTGTACATTATAATCTTCCATTGCATGTACAGTACGATTGAACTCGTCGCTGTGTAAATGTAGAGTGCTGATTATTGCCATCTAGACCTCGTCCCGCCCAAGAAGGAAACACCGAGCAGCAGCAAGTGACAGCACAGTTTTCAGGTGAGTGAGCGGTGTGCTGCGGCCATGCAGCAGAGGAGCTGCCACAGCGATGACAGCTGAAGTACAACCAATAATGAAAAGGCATCACATTGGGTTGTCCAGGTGGTCAAGGGGTTGAGACACAGACAAGTGAGCTACAGTCCCTATTTTGTGTCTGCCCGCTAACCCTTGGATAAAGGTAATCCTCCCTCTTTCTCTGTCATCTCAGCATCACCAAAAAGGGTGTGTGAATAATCGAATACAACTGACGTTTCTTTCTCTTTTTTGAGGGGAGGCAGAGGGGTTTCAAATCTTAGGATTGTAAATTCATTATCAGAAGAATTTGGGACCGCTAACGTCTTGATTGTCTCAACTGGTTTGCAGACTGCGCTTCTTTTGAGCGCACGCAGTGTTTGTTTGCAATGAATGATTGTTAGTGACATTTCCAATGTGCTTGTTTTACCTCCAAATGAAGTGGCTAATATTTGGGATTTGATTGCAGGGGTGAGTGATCAGATTTAATTGATCTGGCAATGTGAACAAAACAGCTCCACAACTGGCATCTAAGGTTTTAATTAACCAGACATACACTTTCAATGTGCTTTAAATACAACTCTCCTGAAAATGAGAGGATTTGAACCCCCATCATCTCATTGCTGGTGTCTCAGTCTTCTCAGTCTCTGTGATTATGCATCAGACACACTGTAGGATCATTACCATCACGTTCCTCCACACTTAACATTTAAATGCCAGTCAGAACTGACTGAGAAATCCACTTGGGCATCTAAATCCGACCAATCCTGCGACTCTCTGCCCTGACCTCTTCCTGCCTCTCTCTCTCTCTCTCTTTCTCTTTCCAATTAAGAGGGTGTGGTTAGCGGCCCTGAAATTGAAACTTCCTGTCTCTCTGCTCCAATTATGTCTCAGTCCCTGAAGGCCACAGAGAGGACAGAGTCCAATTAGTCGACGGAGACATGGGGTGGTGGGTGACGTCATGCGCACACATGCCTGAATCCATCAGAGAGATTCAAGGGAGCAGTTCAGCTGGTTGGTGGTAAGGGGAAAAGATCCTCTGTAGAAGGGTGAGGATAACGAGAGAGTTGGGTGAAGGATTGGGAGGGGTTAGAGATGTTGATAAAGAGATGAGAGATAATAGGCTAAATGTAGCTAAAAGAAATCATCAGTTGGTATGTGCTCTAATGACTCTCAAGGAACTGCTCGTTCGGTTCTCTCTTTATCTGTCTCTGTTCTTATCAGCACTCTGTGTTTGATCTTTACAGCTGGCCCCCACCGCTCTCACCTCACTGACCAAAGGCTCCTGCCCTTCTATCCCCGCCTGCCTTACTTGTCGCTCACCATCTTCCCCTCTTTTACAATCTCTGCTGTGCCCCAACATTTGATCATGTTGTTGTCCTGGAACATGACATCTGTTTTTTAAACCGAAGTGCAATGATAACGCTCTCAACACTGAGTAATTATTCACTTGCTTCTGTAAGGGGTCAGTAAGCGCAATTTAAAAAAGAAAGTCCCAACTTGTGCTCTTAGGTTGTTGTTTTTCTTTTATTTCTGGACGGAAAGCCTTCAAACCAAAGAGCAGGATGCATGTATTTGCATCGCTGTTTTGACCAAAATAAAAAACAGATTATTTCCCAGGTGTGGTGCCGATCCAGTGCTCTTTGATTAACCCGAATCAGCAGCTTGTTTAAGACGGTGCAACAGCAGGTTCCGGGAACTGCCTAGAAAAATGGATTAAAGCCTTCCAATACATACCGTTGAGGCAGTGCAGAGGAACGGGATAGAGACAGGGAGACGGGGGGTTAACACAGATCAGAAGGCACTTTTCCAGATCTAAGGAAAGACTTCCTCACAGGGGATATTGACACCGTTATCAGGTGTGAAGCAGAAATGTTGCCAGAACAATCCTCTTTGTGTTGTGACATCTGGACAATCCGCCTGTTGTTGGAGAGCCTGCCTCCGGCGGTGAACACGAACAGGGACGCATGCAGCCCCTTCATTCCCTTCATTCCTGTTTTCACCTCAATGAATTGACTGCCAGTGAAGTTCAGGTTGGATTTGAGGATTTTGTCAAGCTCTTGTGAGTTACCTCATGGCACAGCTACTCTCATAGCTTCTAATTCTAATTCCTCAGACAACAAGGTGTCTATTTAGGTCTTCCCACTAAAACCCCGTTGGCTATTCCAGGGGCCACACTTCCAACTCAAAGGGGACTGCTGCGTCGCCGTTAGATCTGCTCAGACTGTTGACTGTTTCAAAAAACGAGGTAGTTATTTATTGAAAGCTGGTCTATGTGTTATCCATGTGTTATGTGTGTTATGTGTGTTTGCGTGTTGTATTTTTTTGTGCATGGAATTTGTCTTTACTGATCTCTCTCTCTCACTGTGTCACCTTTGCCACCAAAGTTTCTATAAGATCTTGTTTCACACATTGTTGTTTCATTCTTGTGTCTATTTTATATTCATTTTTACAAACCCCTGGAAGTCAATTCTGTCTACACTCTCACAAGCTCAAGGATGCTGGGATGAGTGGTTATTATAAACAAAGATATTCTTTTCTCATATATGAGCTTCGTCAAGTTCAAGCTTTTTGCAAAGTTTTGCAGACACTCACTTGAGACAGCGCTAAGGCCTTGGAAAGCCACTGTGACATAATTAGCACTTGAATCAAAAAAACAACTTGGAGTCTTGAAAAAAGCTACCAGAGGCAAATTAAAAGCAGAGTATGATGAGCGAGAGGAAACCCGAGGGCCTTGCAATGACCAGAATGATTGGATTTCCACAGTAGTTAAAATTTGCGTCATTAATCCGCTGCTAACATATTCCACCACACAAGGAAAGGTCAGGCAAGTACCTCAAAGCCTCCCCCACTATTCTCATATGACTACTGCCATCCTCGTTTGAAAACTGCAGATTTAATGGCTTTTTTTAACAGCACAATTGAAAGCTTTCTCTTGCCGGCTGATAGACCGACTTCTCATAGGTTTTGAACTATTGAGTCGCCCATCAATCAAATGTGACCTCACAGTGAGATCGGATTGATTTATGATATTTACATTTTCTTTCTTGATGTATCTAACGACTTTAGTGATCGCTGGTTTTCCCTAACGCATCAGTCATCATAAGGTCAAATCTGAATGTGTCCACTGCTTTGGTATTTTGATCAAATACTTGCAAAACTGAAAGCATTCCAATTAGCCCACCGACTGTGTTTAGGGGTAATTTGTGAATGCATACGCAATTAACTAAAACCATGAACCTGGTGAACAATCCTGCTAACCATCAGCACAATCAACAGCATGTTAGCTTCACCAAGTTACGATTGAACTGTAATTACAGGAGCCTCACATGTGTAATGCAAGAGGCCCTGACTGAGACTATTAATTATATTGCTGTTCATCTTCCCTTTATCCTTTTGGTTGCTTTGTAAAGCACTTCACTGTGTGAAAATAATGTGTCAATGTGTGAAAATAATTCTAATTTATCCTCCCTGTCCTTGCTTTCAGTGACTTTACTCCTGCAGCCTCAGCATCCGACCCAACGCAAACCACAAATCCAAGCAGAGGGCCAACGGTTGAGGACCATTAATCAATCACCTATCTCAAATTAAGACAGGCCTGACCTCAGCTCCAACACAGGGCCAAAGTTGTTCATTAAATGTAGCTTTGTTGTTGAGTAATGCCCACAAGCCAGGAACACAAGTTTCCTTTATGTGAGTAACCGGTCAGATGTAAAAAAAAAAAGATCAACAGCGTCTTCCCAGAGTTGTTTATGGATAAATATCTCATGGCGGACCCGACAAAGCATCTCGCTGCTGTCAATGGCGGTTCTGAGAAACGTATTGTTTTGAGAGCCCATTTGAGAGGGAGAGGCAAAAATAAGAACATCATGGAAGAAGAGAGGATTTTAAAGCTATTGTCTCACTTAAGAGGAGGACCCAAGAGCTTTTAATTATAATAGCAAAACAAAAATAGACCACTTCTAATAGCAGGAAACATTTGGATTTTCTTTTGGGGGTAAATGATCAGGCATCTGTAATTGCTTTGTATGTATGTGTATTGTATGGAAGTCTGCCATTCAGTTTCTCTTTTTTGAGATTTTATCCTTCAGGTCTAGATCAGTGTTTCCCCTACTATTATAACAGCAGGGCGCCCCCGCTGAATTTATCCCCCGCCCCCCTAAAAGTATGGAATAAAAAAAACATTTTTTCCACGCATATGTGCGCATATGTCCATATACGGTTTTCAGTTCCTTAAGTTTCTTACACAACACAGCAAGATATTATATTTCCACTACAGATTCGTTCATTTGTGTTGAGTAAAGTGCTGAATTTGACACTATTAATAGTGTCCATGTTATTAGTTAGAAATCCCTCTTGCACTGTCGTGAAGGATGCCGGAGGCTCGGTTGCTTCTTGTTCATTGTTCTATTAACAGCCACGGTGCTATTTGCAAATGTAGAGGTTCCTGTTGAAGGCATATTATCCCCGAACACACCTGCTCACAGGATCCTCTATTATGTGGAAACAAGGAAGAGAACAATAGCATGCCACAAGGCAAAGGAACACCTGGAAATCACAGCTATCCCTGCTGAGTTGGAAAATTCAAAAACACTTTTGTAAAAGGAAGTGCAGGATGAAAGACGCCCACACAAAGCAACATCAGCAGCCTTCATTCATCACGGTCGAAATAACAATTGTGTCTGTATACATTTATGCAAAATACATTTTTCATTCCCCTTCATGGACGAACATTCCTTTAAAGGACTTCTAACAGGCCTGAAGAAACAAATGTGTAACAATTATTAATGGTATGGGCTCAAGCCAAAGAAAATTCCAACATGGTTATGTCTGTAATCTGTCTCTCGCTAAAGAGTGCATGTGCAGATGTGAGCTCCAACATGAAAGTAGGGGAGAGACACGGCGCAGCTCCAGCGAGAATCCTTTAACAGTCTTTTCAAGAGCACATATTCCATCAAACATGGCAATGAAACAGGAGAAGAGGATATAACTTTCCAGCTTCATACGTAATGTTATAGATTTACTGTGAAAACTGGCTTCGGGGTCAGTACGCATGTCCGAATGTAATAGTTTAGTCGCTTGAAGCTATGCGAAACATTCTAAAATGATTTTTGAGTTTCAAAGCCACACTAAAACATGTGTTTAGAATTAATGTCTCATTACAGCGTGATTCTGTACCAGTTGAACCAGCCAAAAGTCAAAGGATGTCAGGAGAATAAACTGTTTTCTTAATTCAAGAGCAGCGCTTTCATCTTTTCATGCAATCAAACAGACAAATCACAGACGAGCTCTGAATTCTAAAGGAGCCGAGTCCCCGGAAACCTGTTTCACGCGGCCGATCAGAGGACCCCCCTCCATGAACACAAAATGACCAGACAAAGTCAACACAGTACACAGTAATGGAAGAGGGAGAGACACTACACTATGACACGTCTGAGTCCATTCATCTTGCCTGGTTGCGCAGCGGGACAGCGGCGGCGTAGCGAGGCACAGAGAAACAGGCTCCCCGGCATTGGATAAATCATAGTAACTTTACCAGAACTAATCCATACTTCACAAGCCAAACCCTGCTTTCTTTCTATTCCCACAGTGGCGCCTCAGTCTGCATTCTTATCAGGGTGATGAAGTACCACTTTCACTGGGAAGCAAGAGGAGACTTCTTATTTACTTCCTACTGAGAGCAGAGGAGGGTTGTAGTGGCCAAGTACAAAATCATATTTGGAACAAAATCGGCCCTCTCTGCCTTTGTTCTCGATCAAATTGTTTTGTAGTAGGACAAATACAAGTTTACACGGTTTGACTTTTTATTGCAATACTGCTGTAATAGTGCTTCGATTGATTATTTTCATGCCGTTTCATACATGTTCTATTGGCGTAACGAAACATACTCGACAGAAGCTTTTTGGCGATTAATCCCTGCACAGAAACTGTGGCAGACCCACATTCTTGGAGGATAATGATAGAAACAGCCACCACTCCACCAGGACCTGTACTTGTGAAACCCCATCAGCACACCAGCCACAATGGATCTTTGATTATTTGGTTCATTTCACAGTGGCAAAGTGGAGTTGTTTGTATTCTGTAATCCAGTCTGGCCTTGACGGGACATCACTGTTTTTAAAGGACGAGACAAGTCAAAAATGTGTATTTAAGAAACCTTTTTGTTATTGAAAGTATGAAAAAACATTCCAATCCAAGGTAATCCCCTTATTCACATGCTAACATGCACACATATAGGTTACCAAATCATTAAGCATGAATACATTCAAAAATCAAAGGTCTATTACAGGATTGCCTCCTTATTCTTTATTTTCAGATTCCTCAGACAAACTGCTTACAAAGCTGCCTTTCTCCTGCCTGGAACCTCTCGTTGTCTCTGGGATCTGGACAGTGACCACCTGAGATACGACGAGCAGGAAGACCATTTTTAATCCATCTTCAGAGAAGCGCTGTTTGTGAGACCCGTTTGGTCTTTTGTTTACAATTCGTCTTGTTCACTGAGGCTAGAACTCGTGTTGGACTGCAGGCGATGGCACAGATTTGTTTAGTTAATGAGTCCCCTCTGACACATTTAAGACATGACAGGCACTGTCATGCTTTCATTCGCTCAAGGAACCAACAACGCCGTGCCAGAAGCAGACGTCTACGGGAAATCTGGCAGAGGCTCGATGCTGCAAAGCAGATGCCCAGGCATGACAAATGGATCTCATCAAAAACTGAATAACAAAGCCTGAGATAGTTTGAGGAGGAATATCAGGGTTTGACAGCAATTCAATATTTACAGGGTGGAATACTCATTGTTTATGAGCAGAAAATGATTCCAAAGTGGAAACTGACTAAATAATACAAAAAGCAAGAACAGAGCCCCATGAGAAATCTGCAATGTTAGCTCAGTGAGCAACAATAAATAATCCTAGATTAAAAGAAAGTTTAATCAAGAGTTGGGAAAACGATTCATAAAAAAAATACTTGTGTAGCACCTGTCATATCAAGCTGTACCTCATTTCAATTCCAAACAACTTGTACCTGGTAGAATGGGAGACGGGTACGCTCTCAGCGACATGCAAACCATTATTGCAAGTGAATTAAGTCGGCGTTCATAAAAGATTAATTACAGTCAGCTTTCACGTTCTAAGTCATTTCAGAGATGTAACAAATATTTCACAAGGAATATTGAAATGGAAGAAATGGGGTTCACTGTGTGATCAAAATAAACAAGTTCCTTGTAATAATCTGTCAAGATGGAGTTTTTTTTTCTCCTACGGAGACAGTTGGGAGTCTTTGCTTGGCCACAAGACTCTGTGTCCTCTGCCAAAAAGCTCCCCTGTAGGCATGGAAGAAAACTTCCCTCCTGTTGTTTATGCGAGCGCTGGGAGCCAGTGCAACTTGTTTAACAGCCGACGGGCCACATGTTCTCGCTGCATTCATTTCCAGGAGGTAAGACGGTGAAATCGCTCCAAGCCTTTTTTTTTTCTCACCCTCACATGAACACACATCACAGGACGTCGCAGAAAAGCACGCAATTTGGCAGCACCTGCTCGAAATTTCTCTCACAAAAACCAAGAGGAAATAAATTATTTTCGCCAATTTAAGGAGAAGCGAAAAATGAAGAGAAGAATTCCTGGCAGCGGTAAGACGAAGGCAGGCGAGGGAAGCAAACGAAGGGAAATCAAAAATGAAGCAGTGCTTGACAGCTTCGGCTCCAGACGAATCCACCGTGCAGAGCTGCTGTTTGATTGCTCAGAAACAACGAAACGTTAACGGCTAATGTTTGAGTCCAGCTCAGGCGGTTGCATGTGAAAGCAATGTGCAGACAGAGGCAGGACGTTTCTGTCTAAACGTCAAAGTCAAGAGAAGATGGGCCTCACATCCGGTGTGATGCCGTGTTATTTCAAATTGGGCGCTCCCTAACTGCTGTTAGCTTGACAAGCTATTAGCGTTTGTGTCACTGCCTTATTTCATTACTGAAAAAGTGACCAACGTTCAGGTAGATTTTGAATAGGATGTACGTAACTATGTTTTAATCAGTGTATAGACGCCTAAATCAGAGAATGGTGGCGTTTTCAACAGCTTAGAGAAAGATATTTACTGAGCCAGGAGATTGACAAAACACGAGTAATCAGGAGGAAAATTTAGACATGGACAGTTTGTGTTTTGTTACAATTTATTGTCCTCATTTTCGCAAATGAAGATATTGCAGTAAATAGCATTTGAATTTCAGTGCGCAGCGAGCTTTTCGAGAGATCAGTGAAGTCAAAAAGTGTGGGTTCATCTGAATATACAGTAGGAGTGTCACGCCCCTGCAATGGGGAGAAATAATCACGAGAGTGATTTTGTGGTGTTTCCTCAAGTAAATACGTTTACTAGAATGCATTAACGTTACATACATTTACAACATTGACCTTAGCAGAATAATCAGCATCTTTACATACATGCATTATTGACAGGTGAATTCCTAAAATGGCTGCGTCACTCAAGCTTAAACCTAGCTAACAAGCTAATGGCACACGTGCGGCTAAACCCTGCTCTGTATTAACGTTAACCCCCAAAAAACGGCATACACATTTACTTATCACATTGGACTCATCAGGATATCATTCCAATCATTTAACAACTGTAGAACTACATCATCATACCTGCAATGGGGAGAAATAATCACGAGAGTGATTTTGTGGTGTTTCCTCAAGTAAATACGTTTACTAGAATGAGGACAACCCCGCGAATTCCCAACTATGAGGTGAAGACTAAACCAATTGATCCCAGATTATGCGGTGAAGACTAAACCAATCGATCCCCGCACAGCTGATCAGGCCACACAACAGATAGAATACCATAGACCCATCATCAGTAGATTTACAGAATTCAAATAACAACATAACCATAATTTGTGTTTGTCACACTCTCCCCGGCACAATATATGTCGTCTCGACATTAACAAAAATGAACATTCCCTTTTTTTCTCCCTGAGTTCAAAGGTTACAATTTGAAGATGGTCAACAGTCCGCAGATCATAAACACGAGGCCAGAGTCCAAGTCTGGTGGCTGTCCAGATCTATAAAAACAGCCTGTGTTTTGTCCATGACAGCAGATACAATGTCACCCGGGCTTAATCCCATATGACAAGTCCATAGGCTCACCCCTTCTGGAGCCCATCCATGAAGGAGGGTTGGAAGTAGTATGGCTGTAGAGATGGCAGCCATGGCACCAGTCCTGGTGCATGATAGTATGGCAACATCTGCTGCACTGGTTGAACACTGTAGCAGGAAGGGATACCAAGCTGATCATAAGTCATGCGCCTTGGTGGGTGCCTGTCTCTCTGTGGTCGCTGGTAGGGCAAGTCCTCGGATCCAGCAGCAGCAGCAGCACTTGATGAGGAAGAAGTTTCAATTGAAGGTCCATCCAGCACGTTTCTATCAGGTAGGTCTGACCCCCAGCCTGCGGGTGGTGTGGAGGAAAGGCCCCCGCGGCAGGCGAACACCGCCACGGTCCGACCCATGGTGGTCGGCGGCCAGTTTCTCCAGGGACACGCCCCGGGGCCGGCGCTTGTCCAGCCGGGTGAGCTGAAGGCTAATTTCTCCTCCAACAACAACAGCAGCAGCAGCAGCAGCCTGGGCGGGCCGCGGCCGGGGATGAAGACATCCGCTAGTCTACCTCGCGTCGCTTCTGACGGGCCGACGGCAGCGGTGGTCCCCGCGTCCTGCGCCGGGACGGATGGCGGCGGGAACTCGGCTGACAGGGTCAAAATGGTGCAGGAGGCAGTTCATGGAGTCACAATAGAGGAGTGCCAAGGCGCCCTCCAAAACCACAGCTGGAACGACCAGAACGCTGTGCATTCTCTCAAGGTGGAGCAGCTGTTCTGCTTGGGTCTGCGGAGCAGATCAGAGTGTCTAAAGCTGTTGGAGATGTGCGACTGGAACCTGGAGGTGGCCAGCACTCGGATGTTGGACAACTATGGATCCTCAACAAGACTGAGAGATGTTTCAGAGATCCTGGACTCACCTAATGATCTCACATTGACTGCTGCAAATGGAACTGAAATGCCTTATTTGGGGTGGGTTGAAATGACATTTAGGCTTGCTTCTGAAACTGACCAATCTGGAGAAATGATCATTCCAGTGCTTGTAATGAAAGGTTGGCACCTGTCTCGCCCTCATCAAACAGGCTTTCAGCAGGTGTGTTCAACCCCTCCAGCTGGTTTCCTGCTGGGGGCCTGTGTCCAAATGGCAGAGAACTACTGGTGGAGAGGTCAAAACAAGCGAACCCTAAAGGTCGGACCTTTCCCCAGAAACGTGGTGACATCGGTGGCCGGTTTGTCAGCTCATGACATCAGCCGGCCGCTCAAGAACAGCTTCGTCCACACAGGACACGGAGACAGCAACCCTGAGCGGTGCTGGGGCTTCCCTGACAGGATTGATGATCTGTACCTCGGTAATCCCATGGATCCGCCCGACGTCATCGGTGTCGACCTCAGTGGCGCTCGGCCCACACAGCTACCGGGACGAGCTAGAAGGCCGTGCTACGATGCAGTGAATGATGACGAGGACCTGACCCTGGCGGGTCTAAAGAGATTATCGCTTTGGAAAACGGCTTCTGTCAAAGGCCTGAAGCTCAAGCCGTCCGCGTGGGTCTCTGCTTCCAAACAGGGGAGCGGCCGGACTTCGGGCTCAGGCCACAACCCCGGCAGCGAAGTGTCCCTCATTGACTTTGGGGAGGAGTTCCCCCCGCCGACCCCGTCCCCCTCGCCTGTGGTCGAGATTCAGGTTCCCACACTGGCAAAGCTGGCGTTGGAAGCAGAGAACCTCCTGGACCGGACCCCGCCTCAGAGCCCGTGCAGATCGCTGCCCCGCCCCCTTCACCCCACACCAGTAGTGGACTGGGATGCTCGGCCGTTACCTCCACCTCCGGCCTACGACAATGTGGCCCAAGACGAGGACGACATGGAGGTGAGCTCTATCAACAGCTCGGAGCAGCAGCATGAAGAGGAGCAGGCTGAGGTCTATAACCCAGGTGTGGCTCTCCTCTCTAGACCGAAGCTGGAAGGTGATGCTCTGGTTGCCAGGGGTCCAGACGGATCAGGTCTTGGGGACAACCTTTTTCTGCCCAGCAAGCAGAGCCAAATTGTGTCCACCTCCTTCTCCCAGTCAGCAGAGATCTTCCAAGAGCTCCAGCAGGAGTGCATGAAGAGGCTCAATGTACCGACTGGAAGTGCTGCAAGTTCAAGCTCTATGGGACACAGGTTCTCAGGTATCAATAATTGATGAAAGATGGTAAACAGGAGATCCTGGGTTGTTTAATGGGGAGATTTACCTGCCTCAGGGTCCGGTCGCCTTGTTGTAGACACCAAACATCTAAGGAGCAATCTCAGCGGTGCCTCCAAAATGTTACGCCCCTGCAATGGGGAGAAATAATCACGAGAGTGATTTTGTGGTGTTTCCTCAAGTAAATACGTTTACTAGAATGCATTAACGTTACATACATTTACAACATTGACCTTAGCAGAATAATCAGCATCTTTACATACATGCATTATTGACAGGTGAATTCCTAAAATGGCTGCGTCACTCAAGCTTAAACCTAGCTAACAAGCTAATGGCACACGTGCGGCTAAACCCTGCTCTGTATTAACGTTAACCCCCAAAAAACGGCATACACATTTACTTATCACATTGGACTCATCAGGATATCATTCCAATCATTTAACAACTGTAGAACTACATCATCATACCTGCAATGGGGAGAAATAATCACGAGAGTGATTTTGTGGTGTTTCCTCAAGTAAATACGTTTACTAGAATGAGGACAACCCCGCGAATTCCCAACTATGAGGTGAAGACTAAACCAATTGATCCCAGATTATGCGGTGAAGACTAAACCAATCGATCCCCGCACAGCTGATCAGGCCACACAACAGATAGAATACCATAGACCCATCATCAGTAGATTTACAGAATTCAAATAACAACATAACCATAATTTGTGTTTGTCACAGGAGCATCCCACTAAGAAGAGTACAGTGGCAGATATTTCTCTTCCAACTGTGGTGATTTTATACATTTATCAACTCTACAAATGTTCCTCTCTTGTTCTTGAACTCTTAACCAACAATAAAAAAGTGCTTCTTATGAAACATAAAACAATATGAAGCTGTCCATTGAAAAAAAACAACCTTATTTTCAATATTTAATTTACACCTGTGCTGTTACATAACATTGAGCTACATGTTAAGATAAGACAGTATGGTGAGAAGAAAGTGAAAGTCGTTTTTCAGCAAACTGTGCTTCTGTGAGTTCTCCAGAGATTTCCAGACAAAGCTTTATTTTTCCTACAGTCAATGCTGAAAACTAAGTCTGAGGGCACGCTGGAGGATTATCTAAAAGATGTATGGCAGTTGGGTCTATTCCTAAAATTGAAGGAGAAAACCCAAAGGGAGGCTCTTTAGGAACACGTGTTCAGTTCGAGAGGTTTAATGGTCACAGTTTTGAAAACTATCAAATCCATTCTATGTCATGTGGTTTGCCGTGGGCTTTAGCAAAAACAATTGAGTCAATATTTATGAGCTAAAGCTTTTGTTCAAAGTTGCCAATGGCCATAAAAAAAAATATATATATATATATATATATATATATAAAATCAATACGTTTTTCATTGTTTGAGAATAAAACCATTTAAATGTATTGACTCAAAGAGAATAGGAATTTGGGATGACAATGACATTTTTATTTGGGACAGCTGCATGATCTGTTTCTGACATCAGAGTTGTGGGTGTCACCTCAAATGGTTTTGCAAAAAGTATCAATTTGTATTTCATCGTGAAGCCACAGTTAAAGTTTCATTTTTTTGTGTGTTTTTGGTTCATCCTGAATTTTCGCCATTCAGTTAATCCCTTCGATTAAGCTCTTGAAAGCAGTTGGATCAAGATTTTTGTAAGACTGACTTTCTTTGATAATCCCCACCAAACCGGGCTATTTTCTCTTACTTTTCCTTTTTTTATTAGCACTTTCAGACCATGTATATAACACAGCTTAAAAACAACACAACATTGCTTTCACCCCGCTAATAAAGGAATCACATTGTGTGGTATAGTGGTCAATGGACTGTAAAAGCGTGCAAATGTCGAGCAGTGTTGCTTTGAAAATAGCAGTTGTACAATTAAATAAAACATCAGCCTGAGGACCATCACAACATATCAGCACAGACTCGCTTTTAGTTTTTTTTCTCACTTTCAATATGTCAATTAATGTAATGACACTGAGTGTGTAATTGTAAGGTTGAATGCATATTCAATTGCAGCTATTTGTTACAGAAAAAAGAAAAAAATCTGTAAAGGAGAAACTAAAAAAATCACACCCCGTAAAATGCACATAGTATAATACAGTTTAAGAACCTCAGCTACTCTCTCTTACCCGGATATCCGATACAGTTTAATGTCTTCAGATCTGGCCGACATCATTTAGTCAGAATGCTAATAGAGATAACCCAAAGTCATAATGACGGCAGAGTTGTCCCATTATATGATCAACACTGCTGCCATGATAGTAAGTGATAAGGCTCTCTTGTGCCTTTAACATTATTGTTTTTCTGCACTCACCGCTTTACCCTGCTGCAGTGGTTCCTCTGTGCACCGGCCTCGGCAGTAGCTTCAAGCAGGACATAAATTATTCATTGTTTGAAACAGACACAATGAATACCAATTCCTTCATATTGCCCAGCACCGTCGTCAATGCTGATTTGCTCAACCTGAGGTCATTAACGTTATTGGTGGCAATATGTCTGCAATATCAAGCATTTGGTTTGGTCTGTTGGCACCGAGGTTGGCCAGATGTCAACTGGAAACACATCGGTATCTATCACTGAGAGGGACGTGCTGGATCTATCATAGTGGAGTCAGTTTATCTGTGTGCCTGCCTGCTCTCTGGCAAGCAAGACCAATTTGGATGGTGAGAAATAATTTGCTGATGGTTTCACTTTTTTGGACTGCAGTCTCTCTGACAGAAATTAATTTGAGATCAGTGAGTAGACTTTGTGGTGTAAACTCCTGCAAGTTGCATAAGGGGACTTCTGTGTCGACACAATTTACATTGGCTGCTGGATTTGCAAATAGCATACAAGGTGTGTAAACCAGGGGTACCCTAATTAGCATTAGTTCTCTGTTAGCTCCTGCGATCTACCGCGCATGACTTGTGACTTGCTTTTTTTTCTCAATGGCCGGCGATCTGCCGCTACTGGCTTTGCAGTATCAACCTATTGGGCACCCCTGGTCTAAAACGAGTCAGCCTTTAAACAAAAAAGACAAAGAAACGTGTTATTTAATTAAATGATTCAGCTGCACTATCTGCATGCCTTGTATTCTTCCCTTCCTGCGTGCATGGCCTATTGTGTAACATATATATTCAGTTATCGTTGGAAGCCTGTGACTTCCATTTCCAATGACTGTGAAACTGTTTTTCTATGATAAATAAAACATTTGAGGTGCATGGGTAAAAATAGCTATCTATTATATTTTAATAATAACTACAACTTTCGGTGGGTTTTTTTGGCCACATTGATGGCTCCAACAGTGACACATTACAGCAAGGTCTAATAGATTGCGGTTCACACCTGACACAACGCAAAATCAGTTTTTAAGACATTTTATTTTCCACGCTAGGAAAGTAAATCCAATTTTCCTCTTCTTAAATTCTGTTGTGGTCTCCCCCAGGCCCTGAGGGATATATTATAATAATCTCCATAAGCTGAGTCAACCACTGGAGATTCTAGGAAGTTAGTACTCCCAGCTAAGAACTTTACGCTAAGCTTAGTGTTCCTTCTGCAATCACTAGCTACATATTGACTGTACATACTATCTATCTCAAGAAAGGGAAAAGTTATACATCCACAAATGTCAAAGTATACATCAGTCTTTTTCTTTTGTCTAAATAGGATAAATAGGACGTGGATCTCTTGTTTCTTAGATGCTTTGATGTTCAATTGGACCTCTAGTTATCAAATGTTAATCTTTGTTTCATCACCATGTCCATAGTCATTTCTACATTGGAAGTTAATGCAATGGACCTGTACTTTTCTACATCGGTTGGATCTTTTCCAACAAAGCTATCTAGGGGCAACAATGATCAGTCTTGCAGGTATCACTGGCAATTATTTGGTATTCCTACCAAAAAAAATCTATATTGCAAAGTATCATTTTTAACACATGCAGAGGGCTTCACATCCTTTCAGACACGTCCCACTTCACTTACCATCAATAGGACATATCATCTTCACTTGGTCAGCATCGCCGTGACCTCCTTTGATATTTGAATCTCAGATGACTCATTTACACAGAACACCTGAAACCTGCACGCAATCTATGCTCTATAAGCTGATCGTGAGCGAAAAATCAAACAGAATAGTTTTACTGAAAAAGCATCACATCTCGAGGTTTTTATTCATAACACTTTGAAGTTCCCCTCCAGCAACCTCACAATAAATTGGAAAAACATCAATACACCAGGAAGTACATATAACATAGTATGTGAACTGCTGCACATCTGTAACTTATTCTGTGTGGTTTGCAACAGGTATCTGGTTACTTTGTGAAATGTTTTTTACTGCCTGTGCTGATGATACTGATTTTCCTCTAAATGGGACAAAGTACAAAAACCCAAATTTCCTCATATATTTCTGTTTTATCCAACAAAATTAATCAAATAAATTCAGTCAACGTCTTGGTCATGTCTGTGTGCACAGTAAAATAAGTAAATTTAACTCAAAATGAAGAAAAGTCCGCTCTAGAACAGTGGTTCTCAACTTGTCTGGCTCCGGGACCCACCTTTACCCCTTAACGACAAGCCGTGACCCAATTCGATCGGTCAACGGGGGGGGGGGGGGGGGGGTGCCGCGTTCGCTAGCGGTGTCGACGGGGGGGGGGGGGGGGGGGGGCTTTTGCGTTCTAATTGCCGCGCTGACGGAAAGCATGGACGGACGAGCCGGAAATAAACTCCGCTGCATTACAAAAAGTCCCTTCAAAATAAAATCACAGGATGAAATTTTTTTTATTTTTTTATTTTCCCATGCAAAGGCCCATGACCCACTACAAACGGGTCCGCGACCCACCAGTTGAGAAACACTGCCCTAGGCGATACTAAGATTTGCGCCCTCCCACCTACGGCCACTTTGAACCACTTCCATTCCATGTTATCATTCTGCTATACATTATAGGTACACTATGTTGTTTGTATTATATTGTATATTTATATTTGATAAATGTACTACAAGCAAATATAATGGTCTCAGAATATTTTAATTTTTAGTAACTTCAGCAGGATCAATCGGTTCTTCCCTGATGGACTATGGACATCAGAACTTGTTGTGGGGGAGAAAGTGTCTGCAGGCTGTAGTGCAGAATCAGGGCGAGTTGTGTCTGTTGCTCCTTCACCTGAAGGCAAATACATACAATTGATGTTCATCTATTAATACAGATTATGGCAATAGGCAATACAATGACTGATTTTTTCTCTTGGTCATATGTTGAGATTTATTACTGATCTTGTGAGTCATACAGGCAGTAAATGCATCTACATTTTTTTTTCTTCTGTTAACAGGATCAGTAGTGTTTTAGAGTAAACAATTTGAATTAGGTGTAAATAAATTATTGTTTTGTAAGTGTAAGGTCAAATAAAGATTATTAAATAGATTACCTGCTGCATGCTCTGTTTCACCGGCTGCTGTGCTAGGTGTGGTCCTACATGTCTCTTCACCTGCAGCTGTATTTAAGCACAGAGAATAACCACATCAGTGAAGTTCTTTAAAATGATGAAACGATCAAGAATGGGGTTGAAAGTCGTTTACAATGAATGGAAGGGTGAGGTCATATTTCGAGTGAATTCAACTATTACAGATGATTATAGCTTTATTAATACTACCACCAATAACTATAATAAATAAAAACTTAAAAGGTTCAGAGAGAGGTGAACCTGGGGATCAGCTGAGCTTTGTTCAGGAGGTTAGTGTCTCTGCATTACCATAAATACAATCCAGACAACATATTGTGTGGAATGCATATATATACCAGATTGTACATTAAGAGAATACAATTTGTTAGTAATGATATTAATACATTTTATTGAAATAGCGCTTTACATAGTACTCAAAGACATTTTAAAGTAAAACCAGTACATATATAGCACAGATAAACAATAAAACCAACAAACAAACCAGGCATAATAAATGCAATTAAAAACAATAAAAACAGTTACTATCGGGTAAAAAAAAATAATCTGAAGAGAATGCCTCGACATTAATGATTTGAGGCCTTTGTCATTTGGACAAGTAACGTTATGTTACATCAGCGTTTCACTTGTCTATGAACAAAAGTCCGGGTACAGCTTAATCATTTTCATTTATTTAGGCACGTTTCCCTTTGACAACGCAGATGAGTTGTAATATTGTGCTAATAATATAGGTAACAATTAAGGTGTTTGTAAAAATGTTTAACATTTAGACAATTTCTGATATTTAAGTACCTAACGTTAAATTAAACCGTTTTAAATTATGCGAATAATGGCTTGCTTGCTAGGAACGAAGCTGCTGACGCTGGCTAACGTTAGCTAACGTCACTTATGAAAAACGCTAGCTAACGTTAGCTAACGTCACTTATGAAAAACGCTAGCTAACGTTAGCTAACGTCACTTATGAAAAACGCTAGCTAACGTCGCTTATGAAAAACGCTAGCTAACGTTAGCTAACGTCGCTTATGAAAAACGCTAGCTAACGTTAGCTAACGTCACTTATGAAAAACGCTAGCTAACGTTAGCTAACGTCACACACAAATGTATTACGTTTCAAATCGGTAGAATAAAATCGGCATAATGGAGGTAAAGAGTGTCCCGGACAAGTCTCAATGTGGAACCGTGAAGAGGTGTATTTTGATTAGTGATTAGAATGTGTCATCACTATGCTAGCTGGAAGGCTCCTTAAGTCTTAAAGCACGTTGGCTAACAAGGGCAACACTAGCTGTGTAAACGACCACAGTGTTAATCTAAAGCATCCAGTGTGTGCCATGAAATGACTTGTCTGAGGTGGAAATACGTAACGTTACCTCTTTACAGGGCTTTCTTCTCCTCCTGCTGCTTTTCTTCGTTCCTTTGCACCAGAGTTTGCACTGATGTTACGTTAGCTTGATCCGAGTGTGACCATTGCCTTGCAACGCACGCAACCATGAGCTCCGCTGCGCGTGACCGTCGCGCCCCAACACATATAACATACCGTACATATGGCGGGGGCGCCATGTTTATTTGTTTTAATCATGGTTTTATTTCACCTGGGTTTTATTTCGTTAATCAAAGTTGTTGGAAGAAAGATGCGTTATGCTAGAGGGCGCTACCCACGAACTTGGCGCCCTAGGCGGTCGCCTTGGTCGCCTATAGGAAGAGCCGGTCCTGCATGTACATATACAGTATTGAACATTTTCCCACTTGGTCCTTAATGCAATTTATTTAATGATATTTATGGTCTGCTGCAGTGTTAATAACTATTTATGCTGTGTTCACAACATAGCATGATAAACAACTAAAATGTTGGCCAGAACGAAAAGAACGTGGATAATACCGGAATAAATAAAAATCGATATATATTTAATAAAAACGAGAGCACGTACAAATACGCACGCACGCACGCCCTAAATTGCCATGGCAACCGAACGATGACCCGACCGAGGGTATTTAAGGTCAGCGGACTTTCTGAACGTTCCTTTTGCACTTTGACTTGAACACGAACTTTAAACCTCTTGTGAAAGCAAACTGCTGAGAACTGAATCTTTGAGTTTTTGACTGCTGGACGGAATCTACTGGATACGAATATTGTTGGAGAAGTGAACGACTAAATAACATCTTTTGTGGAGCACAGACGAGGCTGAAACAGGCCCTCAGGAGCAGCGCAGCATCGAGGACGACCACCTGCTGAAGGAAGTTGGCTGTGATTGGAACCTTCGGTGTTCAAGTAAGACAACGTTTTGATCCTCTTACATCCTTAGAAGGGTTCCCAGGTTATACATGACTAAGACACATTGAGTTTATGGGGGAAAGAAATAAGATTTGATGGACAAAGACACTCAGTCGAGGATTTCTCCGTGTAAAATGATTATTGGAGGGGCGGGATGTGTTACATCTCGCGGGACATCTCTGGGGTGTGTCAACAATTAGTGTAGATGTTTTAAAACACTGTTATTTTGGTTTGAGGGTAACAAATCGTCGAAGATTAACATTGGAATTTGTGAAAAAAGATGGCGCTGAGAACGCCATGGAACGCTGAAATAAATGTTTTTATTTGGAAACCACCGGGTCCATAGAGACGGTTGAGGTGTGACGTCACAACGTGAAGGTGTAGTCACGGTGGTTGAAACTTACTTATGAATGTATTATTACATGCTCCATACACTATTTCTCTTGATATTTAACATCGAAATGCACTCTGCTCGTGGTTGATGCATTTCATAAGAGTGACAAGAGCGATTTGTTTAGTAACCGTATAGGACTGCATGTGCGCGTGCTGCACCAGCGCGTGCTGTACAACTCATAGCATAAAGAGGTGATAAATTGAAGAAGGACTGCCTGGTATCAGGAAAACGCCCGATACCAGTTCTATATTTTACACTATATTTCACACTAGTCTGAATGTTAGATGTACTCTGTGTAGACTGTAATAAAGCTTCCTGACTGATTCTTAATGTACACACATGTAAATACATGCACATATTCATATTTAGAATAAACAAATGATAGACTCTATCTTCTTTCATATTTACACCGCCAAATCTTTCATTTTCTCATGAATTATGAAAAGAAAATGGTGTTACAATATCAGATCAGGGGTCAATTTAATAATATGACTGTCCGTGGGTTTGATACCAGCAGCATGTGTAAGCCCTCCTTCAGTTTTCAACACTGAACCAAATACAAACAGTTTTATTATCCTGCGTTTTCTTTTGTTAGTGTATTATTTATTGCATGACATCTACTTTGAATCCACTTTTAATGCAATATGTGATGTGAGAAATGACCACGATGTGCATCGGTGATCTGAGGGTTGTGTTGTTGTTTATTTACCCTCAGATGGCCCGACGGTGCAGCTACACCAGCGTCCAGATCCCGGACCCTAACCGGCCCGGGATCCTGCGGACCATCCTCAGGATCAGAGGACCGGCCTCCCTGATCGGCACCTCACCTGGGCCGTCTCCTCCCTCCTCTGGTACCTTCTCCTTTCCCTCTTCTTCAAGCTCCTCCTCTAATTCTTCTGGCTCCTCTTCTAGTTCTTCTAGCTCCTCCTCTAGTTCTTCTTCTCGCTCCTCCTCTAGTTCTTCTAGCTCCTCCTCTAGTTCTTCTTCTCGCTCCTCCTCTAGTTCTTCTGGCTCCTCTTCTAGTTCTTCAAGCTCCTCCTCTAATTCTTCTGGCTCCTCTTCTAGTTCTTCTAGCTCCTCCTCTAGTTCTTCTTCTCGCTCCTCCTCTAGTTCTTCTTCTGGCTCCTCCTCTAGTTCTTCTGGCTCCTCTTCTAGTTCTTCAAGCTCCTCCTCTAATTCTTCTGGCTCCTCTTCTAGTTCTTCTAGCTCCTCCTCTAGTTCTTCTTCTCGCTCCTCCTCTAGTTCTTCTTCTCGCTCCTCCTCTAAATCTTTCCATAGCATCCCCTCAATTTCCACCCATGGACAAGGTAAGTCTTTAAAGGTAAGTCCCCATGAACCATTATCTAAAAGGAGCTGTGCTAGAGTGGAGTGCGTATACCAGTTAAACAGCCGGTGGTTTAAAAGAGCCACTGGTACTCCAGACATTAAACCTTTGCCTAAGCCTCCTCAGGGACCCGGGGAACCATCGCAGGTAAGTCCCCCTAAGCCTCGTCAGGGACCCGGGGAACCATCGCAGGTAAGTCCTGGTGAGTATCGCCCGTTATGGGACCAGCCTGAGCCAGATTGGGTGGTAGATATGAGGGTTTATCTAGAGTGGAGAGACCAGTTTGACAGCTGGTGGTGCAATAGACGCACTTATGCTCCAGGTAATATTAGGAACCATAATCCAAATAAGAATGTTTATTCGTTTGAAAAGAATGTATCTGAGTTTGAAATTACTTACATGGAGTAAAATGATTTACATGTTTACATTCATTTTTAAGTTTCATCATGCTGTATTTTTTGTATTAAGTTGTATTTATTTGTATGTTTTTATTTGATAGTTTTTCAGTAATAATACACTTTCAATCCTGGAAGACAGCTCCAGAAACCTGCTCAACCTCCAGCTTGGTCCAGATCCAGGCCTGACACCTCCATCCTTCAGTCTTCAAGAAGTCTGCAGTCTTCCTGAACCGCCATCTCTGGTCCGTGCCGTTGACCTGAAACTCACCTCCACTTGGCTTAACATCTACAATCTTCCGGTAAGCTGCAGGTGCCTCCTCCATCTGTATTTTACTTGCAGACGGCTTCAGTCTTAAAGTCCACTTCTAGGTTCTGGCAGTGAACTGCAGGAGTCTCCTCTGCCTGCATTTCACTGGCAGACACCTATAGGCCAAACCTCTACCCTTAGTCTCTGGCAGTAGACTGCAGGTGCCCCCTCCACCTCGAGTGTGTGGTGGGCAGCTGCAGTTTAGACCCCTACCTACAGCCTCTTTTAGCAACTAAAATCCTCCATCCGTCAGCCCTCCAAAGCCACCTCCATCCCTGGCCTGCACCTATCATCCTGGAAGTCAGCTTCTGAAACCTTCTCAACCCTTCTTCTTGTTCCAGCTCCTGGCCTGAGCCTTCACCCGACACCTCCATCCTTCAGTCTTCAAGCAGTCGGCAGTCTTCCTGACTGTTGACCGTTGACCTGAAAGCCACCGCCAAGAGATCGTCCCTTCTACGACCGTCGGTCAACCTGCTGGACTTCGCCTCACCACACTTCGGGCCCCCTGACACGCCCGTATCTCTCGTGGGTCAAGGATTCTGTGAAGGGCCCACTCCTGGAACCAGAAAGTCGTGGACTACTGGTGTTTTTCCGTTTTGTGGTTTTTGTTATCCAACTCAACAAAATAAACCTTTTTGTTTTACCCCAACTGATCTGGTCTGCGTCTGGGTCCTGTCCGAGGTAACCGTGACAGTTATGTTCCAGGAAGCTGTGGTGAAGGAGCTCAAATGAGGTTTTTATTAAGTAGAGCCTTAATGTCTGCACTGGTGCCTTTGGACCAGATAATATGTCCACCCAGTCACACGGGTTGTTGATGGTCAAGAAGCTACAGCTGTGTATTACTGTTCTACCTCTTCCTCGAAAGGCCTATACAAATTAACTCTGGGTTTGTTGTCATACAGTCAGCGAATGTTTAGTTTGTTATATCTATAAGATGCTAAATACATGTTAATGATTATACATATAAGTATATTCAAAAGTCGGAATTTATTCTTTCTACTGACGGATGTATAGCTAGAATTATCTTGGATTGGGAATCATTTCTTATTTTCTTAGATTCTTTCAATAAAACTGTTGGTAAACAAAACCACATCTCCCTTCTATGGATTAAATCTGTGCCTTAAAAATACTCAAAACAGTAACTCGAGTCTCTATTTCCAAGATGGAATTGGGTCAATGTTTATTAAGTTCTTGTACACCTTCATATGGTATATGTAGATGACAAATATTTCATTCATCAAAGATACAAAGAGTAGTAGCTGCTTACTGTTTCTTTTTAGTCCAGTGAAAGCAACACCCTGCATGATCACTCAAAAGAGGACCAGTAGTGGAACAAACTGAGATCATTTAAGTAGTAATATTACAGTGAAGAAATACTACATGTAGAAAAAGTGCCTACAAAATTAAGTAAAAGTCATTTGTATTATGACTTGAATAACTATTAAATACAGTGGAGTAAGAAGTACAACATATTCCCCTGGATTGTAGTAGAGGTATAAAGTAGCAGGAACTATAAGTAACACTGTCTTGAAAGGACATATTGTGAATAGAGCGGAGTCTACTTTCACACAAAAATTCTTTAACATTTACAATCCCTGCAGGTTTTCTCTGAAGTGTAGTTTCTGTAATAATGGAAGTTTATTCCTTGAGAGAGAAGGTCTGGATCAGACATTATCAGACGTTATCAGCAGTGATAACCACATTTTGCCTCTTCAGCAGTGGCGGCATCATGTAGACCAGTGGTTCTCAACTTGTCTGGCTCCAGGACCCACCTTTACTCCTTAATGACAAGCCGCGACCCAATTCCATCGGTCAACGGTTCTTCTTTTTTTTTTTACCATGCAAAGGCCCGCGACCCACTACAAACGCCAGTTGAGAAACACTGCTCTAGAAAGTATAACATTTGGTCCCAGTAAGAGTTAACAGTATTTTTTACTCTATTCAGTATTTTTTTTATTCTATTGGATGGTAATTTACTCTATGTGGCATAAAATGAAAACAACTCCGAACTACATTTGACTTCGCATAGAGCTACATTTGATTCCGTAGAGAGCTACATTTGACTCCACATAGAGCTACATTTCACTCCATATAGAATTGAATTTCATTTGATATATTTACTTAAAATTGATTAAAACCTGTGAAAACTTATTCTGTTATGATATCTTCATACATGTTAAATAAATCAGGTAAAATTATTTAACAAAGCACACATTATTTTGAGAAATGTACAATACATCCAAAAATATATTTTACAGAATACATCAAGAAAGAATTATTGCTAATTATTGACTCCTGTATTCTATGATCAATGGACCTCTGTAAAATGTTAATACAATTTTCATTCCTTAGCGTCCTTTTACTGACTCTGGTTACGAAAATTGTTACTTTCATAACTTAAACAGTATTTGGCTTGAAAGGTAAGGAGCTAACACCTACTTTAACACTGTTAAATTACCTGAAAACAGTACACGATCAATTTTATCAATAGTTTTTCTGCATAGTTAGCTAAAACAGGAAACAGTGACGTTAACTTAACACTGCTTTATTGAGACTTCCAGTAAGGTGTGTTTACAATCCATCTGGCATTCACAAATTAAATCAACCAAAAAACAATTAACTTACCTGACAGGTTACTACGAAGTCTTCTGTCACTCAACTCAACCAGAGTCCGTCCCAAAAACCGTCACCTCATTCCAGCGTAGTGAGAGGTGTCATGGCGGCAGAAACGAAACTTGAGGAAACGTGGTGGGCGTGATCACGCTATTTTACTCGAGTATATTTTATTCTGAATATTTACTCTCACTCTACTGGCTACGGGTAGTGATTACGCTCCAAAAGGATGAAATATTACACCTTATGGTAACTCCTGAAAAGTGACTCGGTTTTTCCTGTGTGCGTTTGTGCGTCCCTGATGAGTGTGCATCGCCGCACCTCAGCTGCTACTCCATGGCCAGAGACCCAGCGTGGAATTAAAAATTTCACACTGATATTCTAATGGCCTTGGTGAGTTAACCTGTTGGTTTCGGCATGATTAAGTAAAGTGTATCATAGGAGGACACGGATTACAGAACATTGTCGCTTGTCTTTGAGTTCAAATGAGGTTTGTTTGAGGACTTTTTGCTCACTGGTTGTGTTCATTCAATCACACACTAGTGTAACTTTGTAGTTTCACAAAGCATCCGTAATTTCACAGAATTATGCCCACCTTTCATTGAGCAACAAAGACTGCTCCACATGTTCACAGTAGAATAAAGTCCTTTGTCATTTGGATAAACTGGAAGTTATATTTGCCATTGCGTTTTGTTGTATTTTTTAATCTGTATAGCATATATACCCTGACAAGATAATAACCTATATTGCAACATGTTGACATGACAGACTACTGAAACATTACTCAATACCACCAGGATACAATGACACAGATACTGCTTTCCCCAGTGAAATATTAATTTCTTCCTGTGTCAGCACAAAATGCTCAAACACAGACACAGAGACACTTGCATACACACACAAAAACACCCTTAGGCAGTACCTCTGTCAGCAAAAGAGGCAGATGTTCAACCCCCAGCAATACAGTGGTTCTGGATACTGGAGGTTCATGCAGCAGGTCAGAAGGTTATGTGATTTTTGACAATTCCCCCCCCCCAAAATAAAGGACATTCTTTATTCTCTCAAAATCCCTTTTGATCAAATAGTGTGAATCCAAAACATATTCTTGGGGTGAAATGAGTGGACTTAAGACTGTAAACTAAACTAAACTAGCTCAAAATCCACAAAAACAGCCTGAAAACGTAATAAAATCTGAAACGGACAGAACATAAAACTTAAAAGACCTAAAAGGGTCAAAGAACTATAGAAAGGTCAACAATTACACATTTTCCTGAAGTTAGATTTAAATAAAAAATATGAATTAATAATGTAATGTAATGTTAATAGAATGTAAGTACTAAGTTGCAGTTATACTACTGTAAAAATGTCACAAAATGTTCAAAACATCACAATGTAAATGCCATCACTACGACGTGATAACATCACCAAGTGAAAGAAATGTCACAGTTGGTGCGAATTTATGTGTGAACAGGGAATACGCCGCTGCCGTCTGTTTGTATCGCGCGATCTCAGCAGTCTAATTCCCAGAAAGAGGTCCTGACATTGAATGACCTGAACTCATGATAAGAGACCGGCCCATTGTTTCCTCACCCACTGCTGGTGCAGCTGAGTGGGCTGCTCATCTCAGTCTGGCCCAGTTGACTGATGGATTTCTAAACTCTGCATCAGCCAAAGCTATTAAGTGGTCTGCTGGAGCGAAATAGCTTTACCGTTGCAGAGGTGCTGCTATTGGCTCAGCAATTCCTGCCCGCTATTGTCTCAGACCTCTGTGACTAAGTTCATTTCTTGCCAGACAAGCACAAACACGTACGTATATGCTGACGCACACAAATACCAAGCAAGAAATACTGTGAGTCCCATTCCTAACAACCTTTTGTTCCCCATTATTATCGGAACAGCATTTATACGGATGAGGTGATCCCAACCAAATTCAAATCCTAAAACAAAAGCCTTTCGTCCTCAGCTGCATATCATGCGGTGGCGGCTTCTTCAGTGTTAAAACTCCGCTGCAGACGTCATCCATCACGTGTTGGAAATCTTCTTTCTCATGATGCGGTTTGATTACTTCATACCACTTGGCCAATTAGAAGATTCCCGTGACGTCGTATCATTGACTTAATATCAAAGCGGCGTGCAAAATGTAATGGCCCTTTGATCCCTCTTCAACAGTTGCTCTACCATGCTTCTACATTATTCATGGCCGTATTTAAGTCTGAGGAGATAAAGCCTGTCTATACATTCATGGTGACAGGTTGGATTGGCCCTGAGGAATTCAGGCCCTCTGTGATTTAAGTGCCTGACATGGTTGGCCAAACATAGAACTGAATTTCCCTGTACAGAACAAACTGAATGCAGTTATTTCCCACAAGACCTTGCACACACACTAGGGACTTGCAGCAACAATTGTGAGGCGACAGAAAAGCCAGGAAAGAAAATTCTACGTTATTTCCTTCTTTACAATACAGCAGTACATTCAGCAATGAGCCCTTTAGAATAAGTTGCAAAGATTAGAATCTCTTAATACAGCAATGAACTACCGAATGTTCAAAAAATACATAGATTGTATATACCAGCTATTTATATATATATACATACATATATATTAACAGAAAAAATTGCTGCAATTGCTGCAATGACAAAGAAGCGTTCACACGGAATGTCGCTACATTCTATCTCTGTAAAAGTCGTTTGTTATCTTTTCAACATCTGCTCTGGAAAAACCAAAGCATTATTCATGTGTACATATATTTCTCGTTTAAAGCATTTTGCGTTAACAGTGTATTCGTTTTTGAGGTGATCATTTGAGTTGTGTGTTTATCGTAGCGTTTACAGTATTAACACAAACACTCAGGACTCACACCTTTGTCGTGTTGTGTGCTTTTGCTCCTTCAACCGTTCACCGCTCCCTCCTCCTCCTCTCTTAAACTGAGTGTGGTCATACGCTGCCTGGAAAGGAAGAAAATTAATTAACAAACATTGCCAGCGAGCGGCCTTGGATTTGTCAAAACAAAATAATTCATTAATTAAGTTAATATTCATAAAAAACCATCAGTTTAGTTTGATACACTACACAATTTACAAAGCAAGTTCTGGGCTGTAAAACCAAAACAACAATCTAAAGGACACTAAAATGCTCTGCAGATTAAAACATATAACACATTAAAAGTTCCCTTTGACCTATTGTTGAAATGAATAAATATAGATCGGTTCGGCTTAAAGATATTGATATCTCTCACTAAAGATCAGCTGGTTAAAAATCAAAATCGCCTGTATTTGAATGCTGAGTCCCTTTTGTTTGCACTAATACAGTCGGTTTCGTGATCAGTAACAATCGAACTCCCTCACACGTCATTGGCAGTGGACAAACATGCAAACATCAGATCGTTTCAGTTTGAAGTGATCTGTGTGACACCATCGTGGCTCTTATTTTTTTAAGTTTCATGACATAGACATAGAAGTACCACCTGTTATCAAAGTCGACGCTGACAGTAACTGACAGTTGATCGATGTCCCTCTCTGTCACGCCAGAGAGCCGCTGCGTCATTGTGTATCAGGGCAGTTTTTACGCTCCATTTACTGGTTGGCTCGCTGTATTTTAGGAAAAGGTGTCGAAAGTACCTCAAGTTACTCAACAGAACGTTCAGATATCGGTTGTCCTTTTCCAACCTCATATTTTTCAATATTAAATTGTTTCGACGTTATGTCACTTAACGTGGGTCTTTGGGGGAATCAAAGAAGATTTAGCAAGAGCTGTATGAAAGCACGGAGGTGGAGTTGTGTGTCACGTGGTCTCTGTGCTGCGTCCAGTCCTTTGTAGCGATGGATGGGGGGGGGGGGGTCTGGCTGCAGCGCGCCTCTGTCTGGGGACCTTATCTGTTTTTTGGGAGCGCCAAGGCGCTGTGCTGCTGTCTCTATTGGCATGGGGATAGAAGGAAGGCCTGCCTTTGGAGATAAACTCTCCCTCTGTTCTCCCTGCAGCCAGTCAGGATTCCTGTTTGCTGCAGGTGTCGAGGAAAAAGCCCCACAGCCATTAGACATCAGCACGTCTGCTGGTGACAAGTTGTCCCCCACGACTGGAGAAGAAAGAGGACTGGAATGTAGTAGGTAAACAGCTATACAGATGGCATGGGACGGGGGGGGGGGGTAAGTGAGGACGAGGGAATGAAAAATTGATGGAGGCACAAGCAAAAAAAAGGCTTTTTACCAAGTAATTTAGTTTAGTTTTGAGTCTAAACATCTCATTATCTTTTGCTAGTAAATAGCCGACATATAACTACAAACATATGGGTGAAAGTCTGTCACCTTGGAGAGAAAAACAAAAACAAGAAAATCAACAATAATCACGTAGGTTTTAAGGTGTAAATTTATCAACCTAATGTATATGTGCACCAATCTAGGCATAGACACAAACTTGAGGGTATTAAACAATCTAAAAAGGTGGGATCCCAATTAGCAGTGTGGGACGGGAGCTGCATCGTTATAGTTTGCCAGGGAACTGTGCCATCTGTGGACTTTCTGAGGTCACGTTGAATGGGGAGAAAACATCCACTTCAGCGCCACAACGCCGCGGCAGGTAGTGAGGAGGACACCGAACTGACACATCAGAGCACCTGGCCCCGCCAGACTGTCAGCCTATTTATACACAGGACAATAATTTGCCCCAGAACTGCTCAGTGCCACCAACAGGGAGAGGGGAGACGGACCGTGAGGAGGGAAAAAAAAGCGATCTGATATAGATTCACGTGACCTTCTGGCATGTTTGCCAGAGTTTGCGCCTGTGGAGGGAACCAATGACAGGGTTTTCTCCTCTGCCTGCTGTCACCTTCCTACCAGAGTTACTGGACACATTAATGATGTTGGAACACAATCTCTGGGAGATTTGACAAAATTTATTTGGTGAATAATCCTCAATGCAAATAAATGTAGAACAAATATATATCATATATATATGATATATTTTTTTCATTTGTAGGTTAAAGCCACCCTATGAAACATATGAAAGCCTTTACTCATTACCCAAATATTGCTGACCGAATCAAATGCTTAAATTGGTTAGATAAAGCAGTTAGTAGCACTGGACTCAAATATTAACAAACACAGTGTTTCTTCTGAAGTGAATTAATGTGTCATAAAGATAGAGAGAGAAAAGGGGAGTATTTTCTAGAGTTCCTATTAGTCCGGGAATTCAATTAATAGACATCCTGTCCTTGCTCTCTGTTGAAAGGAGGTAAGGCTGGCTGCACAGGCGGCTAAAGACATTGTAATTAGTTATTGAGTGGGGTAGGTGCCCGCTGCAGTGGACAATGTGAGCCAGTCTAACATGAGAGATTCGGTTGGGGGACATTAGTCAATTTGCTTTCTGTCACCCCACAAGACACCATGGCAGTTTTAGATAGTGTCGAGGTGTCTGGCTTTGGCTATCTAGTGGCAACATTCTCAGGTCCAAATGGGGAACACAGAGCTTAACCTTAAGATCAATGAAACCATATATCTTTGTGATGATAAATGAATTGTTTTTCTGCAGATGAATGGTGACCTTTCTATTTCACAGCCATCACATCAACAAGCAATAATTCCAAACAGTCTGAATTCTGTGACGTCTGTCCCTTATGGAGTTCCAAAAGTGAAGATTGATGAGGGCAATTTTTAGTATAAGAGCAGCCTATGTTCAGCTAAATGAAATGGAAACACCAGCAATGGTGTGATGGGAACGCCACGTTACCACGCTGCACAGAGAGGATTTAGCGAGCTCTGTTGTTGAGCGTTTGAGAACAGGTGGGAGGAACATGAAAATGTGTATTCAGGTCGTGTGTGTTGAATGTGTCTAATGTCCGTCTCCCCTTTGGCTCAGAGCTGGACTGTGATCACAGCGAAAACAGGAAAGGCTCCTGGAGCAGCAAAAATGTGTTGTGATACAACTAGTCGATTTAAACAGCAAACCCTTCAGCGGAGTAATGAAGGGCCTTTTAAAAAAAGGATTGTGCCCAACTGTTAACGATAGATATTTTTCTAATGCAATATAGATAACTTATTGCCAATATTAATTAAGATATTTTGGAGTGGTGTTTGTCACGCTTGTGATAATCTTAAGGTCATAATTAAAAAGTCACAGGTCTAACTTTCTAACATCAAGTCTGCCCTTATAAAGGTTAATAAGTTGTTAGTAAATGGATTTTGATTGGGATCATCTTCACCGATCTTCATTAAGCCTGCAACCAAAAGGTTGTTCTCATTAATGGATTATAACTGATCTATATAGAATTAGTAAATCATCTGTTAAAAGAGCTCTATTTAACATTCCGTTCAATTTGGTCCCTCTCCCTCTTTCTTTTTTAAGATTATCCTTTTCTTTTCTTTATATAGTGTGCATGCTTATAGTGCATGTCCATGCACGTGAGCGTGCCTCACTGGTTAGCTGAAGGCCGCTGCTCAGCACTGCTGTCATACCGTCCAGACCAGAAGCGCCATAGTGGGTGAGCGCTACGCCTCCCTATACACGTACAGACTGTTAGCATTGTTAGCTGTGAGCGGCCAGCTCGGCGTCAACATGTTTAGAGTTGTTGAGAGGAAATCGGCATGGTCCTAATCTAAGATCTCGGCCATTTAACCATTCTTGAGCTACAACGTGTACCCTCGGAGTGACTCATTTGGAAGCGACACCTTAAAGATACGACACTCTTCTCAGATTTATTAATCCAAATGCAGGGCTTCCAGATGTGATTCAGACCGAATACCCATGATTGCATTCATTGTGTCCCAGCAGGTGCTCCATTACTCACTGTCTGCTGTTAACTTTAGCTGCAAATGGCATCATTACCACTGTCTCACAGCAGCTGAGCTTCACGTGAGACGTGTGTAAACCGTACATTAAACCTGAGCTGTTGGATGTGTTCTGCTTTTTTATGAACTTCCACAATAATACTGATACTGCTAAAAAAAGAATCAACCTCAAACATCTTGCTGACAATGGCTTGTGAGATTATTTGCGCAGACTTGAGATTTGTCTGTTTATTTTTAGGATTTGTAGAAAAGGATATGAGCACAGGCACAAATCCCAGATGACGTGAAGGGAGCGTTTTCTTCACAGAGCCATAGTTGCTTTGTTCTGATGACAAGTGTTCTGTTTCTGACAATGAAATAACCCCTGAAATTCTACGTTCCTCGTGACTTGGCGCTTTCTTTTCAGCCCAGCAGGGTTCAGCAGGGTTACTGCTAATCTTGGTCGCCACAACCTCACCCGCAAAGAAAGACATGTTTGGCTTGGACTTGCCGCACGAGAGGTTCTTTTTCAAATCTCAAGTCAATAAGAGAAAATCTAATTGAAACAGACCGAAAGATATTGCCAGGGGGAGAGGCACCATGTTATTAACTGATCTGTAGATAGACTTGTTGGCTTTTAAATTGAGCGGGAAAAGTGATGCTAGATAATCCATCTTTCCTCCTGGACACCAGACTGCCAGCCCGGCTTCAGCCCCGGCTACAAAATACCCAGTAAGCTTGGTATCATCCGGCTGACCCAGACAAACAATTGGAAATAGGGGAAGTGAAACACTCCCGGAGACGGCTTAAGTATTCCACGCTAATAGCTCGACAGCTCTAATGAATTAAAAACTGACAGCAACTCATGCAGGCTCATGAATGTAAACAGTATTTGACAGTAAATATGACCTAGTCAGTTACAGGTCGGAGTGGTCAAATTAAAATAATATACATGTATAGTGTTTTGTCTCTGCAGTCAAAGTCATCTTCGACTTGTGATGATGATGTGTGAGAAGAAAAAAAAGGCAGCTCAACTTTGCACCGATGGGCCTCCAGGTCTGTTGACACAAGAACTTTTCAGTATAAAATTCTCCCAAACAAAAGAAAAACAGAGCAAACCTCGGCAGAACAAAACTCCGACAGGCATCCGCGTGCTTGATTTGGTAAATCTTTAATTTCCCATCTTGTAAAGCAATAAGTATGGGGCATCACAGCATTGTCGATGTGATATTGAATTGTATCCAGGGTGAAATTATAGTGTGGAATTCATCATTAACAAGCCCATATGCAGGTCTCTGATTCTATTTTGTGTACATCAAGCAACATAAATCATTGCGAACCTCATTAAATGCCCAGCATGCTCGAGGTAATTTCCTAGGTAGGCCGCTTGGCTCGGAGCCCCCAAATCCCCCATGACTGAGAGAGAGAGAGAGAAAGAGAGAGAGAGAGAGGAGGGAAGGATCAGAAAGAGAATAAGGAAGGGAAAGAGGGATGAGTCTCGAATGATGAGCTCTCTTCTACCTCTCTTCAGCCGCCAATAGAGACCGAAGGAACGGTGGACCTGGAGGGGTCGCACGCCGCTCCAGACTCGTCTCATAATAAGCACCGCGAGCTCGCCTGTCAGCACATTTATTACCGCGTTTCTTCTTCGGGGTACGTTGCTGTCACACTGTTTGGATTCCCTTCCCTGTTGATGTTATTGCTGCCTACACGTAGCGTTGGAAGAGCAGGAAAACCTCCTGTCGATGAGACAGCGATCATGAATTATTCAGCTCGATTGAACCCATTTCCAGCCTTGTAGTAACACCGGTGATGTGCTACATTAGAGAGCAACCTGTGTCAAGAGAATTTAAGTTAATACAATAAAGATTTGGCCAAAAGAGATCGGGTCTTTGAAGCAGCTCTCGCAGCTGGATGGTAATCTTTTCCTTAATAAACATGCATGAACATTAAATCGTAGTTTCATGAATAACATTGAATCTCAGCAGACAACGAATGAAGAATGGGCGCAGGAGGCCACAGCGTGCAAGGTGGATTTTTTTGGTGAACAAATTGTGAATGAGGCAGCACTTCAGGGAGTCATTGGGAAAACCTCCCCGAGATAAAAGTAAAGACCAAAGCAAGTCAACCAAGAACAAAGAAGGCTACAGACATGCACTTATTCAAACAACATCAACCGGTATTTGCAACAGATACAAACTGCGTCACTGCTTACTTGTGTGTCATGCAGAAAGCTTTTGAACAAATCTATAATCCTGTTTTTCATTACTGTGTAAATCTAGATTTGTGCTCTACTGTTTTTAATCTAAAATAGTTTTTCCTGCCCAAATCCTATTTCCCTGCTCTGCAGCTTTAATGTGACATTTGCGTCTTGGATATGCTTGAGTGACAATCATTCAGTTATGAACAACTTTGCCAGTTTTCTGGTTTTAAATCCACCGTTTTTATTGATTCGTTATACAGTTTACATGCTGTAGTTAAGATATCATCCGAGGGAAAAGAGGAAATTTGAAAATCCCAGTTAATCACAAAAAGCCGGTACCGAAACTAATTCTAAAAAACAAAATGCATATTTACAGTTTAAGAAAAATATAAAAAAACTGCCTTGGGGGGAATCATTTGAATTTGACCTCCCATGTTGCAATCAGCGGAGCAAAGGCCTCCACTGGGATTCGCTGGGATTCATCAAGAAGCTCCACCCAGCCCAGGTTAGTGTTTGCTCACAGCGGATCATCAAACCAAAAACGTAAGGAGCGTCACGTTCGTCCTCTGTGTCCCCCTCCTCAGCCAGATTCCTCTTCCTTGGGGACTATTCACAAAGGCCCCTCTTGGGCTTTTTTCCATCCGCCCATCAGATGCACACTGACTTTTTCCTCCTTTCTCAATGAGCTGACTGCCGCACCCTTCTGCACACGTTGGGTTTGACTATATCCCTGAATGCAAGTAATGAACTCTCGCCTTTGGCAAGAAAGTATGGCTCACAGTGTATATTAACATTTGAAACCTGGCTCATCTCATGTATCACAATTAGTAGTCTATATATTGTATATACAGCTGTTGTATAGATGAGTGAAACAACACTATTAGATGGCAATAACTCATCATTCAATTTCAAGGGCATTTTGATTCCTTTAAGCCCTTATTAAAAAAACACTTAAGATATAATTCCCAACAGTTACACCATAGGGTTTTTACCCGTGGAATGCTACTGTATGTGTACGTGATATTGATATAGAAAGTCACATTTATATTTTGTGAAGTGTTATCCTCCACATCGGGCTCTAGAGATCTGATGGAGGACTTGTGTTCCCAAATTACAATCAAAAAGAGAACATCCAATCTTTTCTTGTGCCGTATTTTTCTTTTTTCAATTAAGGGATGATTGGCTGCTCAAAGTCTCACTAAGCCACTCAAGGTGAAGCCATCCTAGAAAGTCACCCTGCAAAAAATGTCCATCTTAAATTATTTGGCTTTTGGTGGGACATTCTGTTTTTTATTTCTGTATCTGATTTTCGTGTTTTCTCTCTGGACACATAACAACTACAAGTGATTTAAAAACACAGTCACAAACAGACTGTGAGATTTACATGGGCGGCAAAAAGGCAGCGCTTATCAAAAGAAATATTTTCCCCCCATTTTCCCATCAAGTATGAACCTGGCTTGACAAATGGCAATGTAAAAATCGGTGGTTTCCCACTGGAAACATGTGCTGTGTGCTGAGTGTGTGCACGTTTTGTCACTTTCAAATCATTGTGCCTAAAATACAGAGAAGCTGCTCTACATGAGTGTCACCATTCGTCCCACAAACAACACTTAAAATTAAGTGTTTCCAGAAGTCCTTTTGCTGAGCCAAGTGTCCCTTTCAATTCCCCGGCTCTAAATTGGTTTGTTTTGACTGACAAGCCGTATTGACCAACCAGATAGGAACGACTTCGCCGGCTGCTCGGGGGGATCGACTACTAAGTGATCCCAGCATGTCGCATCATGGGCCTGTGCACCCTGCTGAGCTTGCAAACGGCCCCTCTGCAGCGCTCTCGTCACAGGGAGGCCTCGTCGTCTCTGTCACAGAAGCATCGGTGAGCGGGGACCAAGCAGCAGTGGGTGAATCTGTTGGGAACAGATCCACAAAAACAACATAAACAAAAGCCTGACTCTACTGAAAGAAGAGAGCAGAGCGCCAACTAGTAAAAATGCACCGTTTACTCTGTTGAGAAAAGAAGGATGACACATTCTCATTCCCATTCTCATATCTCAGTCTCACATGAAGCTATTTGACAAAGCTATTTGACAAATTCAAAATCTGTGTGCTTTGAATGTGTTTTTGTTAAACACAGAGCATTCTCTAAAGCCAATATCACTAACCAGAAATCCGTTGAAATAAAATTGAAGGGATAACATTTGTAGAGGAAGAACGACACTTGTATCCAAAGGCACAGCTCAAACTCACACTTAAAACCTCAGTGCTGAAAACGGTGTCCATTTCTTTACTTTTCTCATCTTTTTCAATAAGATATCTTACACAACAGTCGAGCCACAGATAGTCATCTCATGCAGCCGATAAGTTATTCAATAGACTTATACATAAAAAGATATTAGATTCAAGTGATAACTGACAGCGTTCAAGGTTGAACACATTGAACTCTGAGTAAAATTAAGTAAATTAATACATTACTGATTTTCAATAGGTTCTACATCGGGACAAAGGTGATTAGTACATACATCAGCACCCATCAGGCAAGAGGTTGAATTATCAGCTTATTGACGAGGGTTCCGTGTAATGAGCACAGGTCATTGTGAAAGACTGAGTACCCACCATTATCGGCTAATAACAGTGCGCAAGGACAGGAAGGTGATATGAAAGGGGAATTAAGAAAAAAGACCCAATCTGTAAGGTGATGAAATGCAAATTGCAACAGGAATGCGGCTTGCATAAAAACCATTAATACTGGGAAGATGGGAAAATAAATATATAAGAAGGTTTTTATGGAAGGTAATGCAGAGTTTAAGGACACCGTTTGGCATGGCTGGCACCATTCGCGGTGTGGCTCACAGGCACAGGGGAAATTAGTGCAGAAAGCGCTGCCAGAGTTTGGGCTGGATCGCAGCGGAAACGCAATCCAGTTACAGAGGCCTGAGAGGCAATCACACCGACTCGTGAACTTGATGATGATATCCTGCGAGGGTGGCAGCGGTTGCTTCCTAAATGTTTTCAGTTCAGGAATCCTCTCCATGAGACACACAGCAGTACCTTCGTGGGACTGAAGTGATCAGCTATGACATTGTTTATCGATACTGCACATAACTGTCACACAAAGTAGTTTCTTGTTACCGCTTTGTTTTTCCCTCTTTGGATATTCTTCAGTTTGATGTTGTCAGAAGGGTCTCTTGGTGAGAAAATAAATACAGAAGAAGTGATGCAGTCAAAGCATAAAGTATCGTCAGAGGTTTTCATTTAATGTTATATCAAAATGGAAAAATAGAGAAAGTTGGAAAAGTTAGAACTTGAAAAGCAAGTCACGGAATTTCAAGATAACCCGTTTAAATGGGTTTTGTAGCATAGCCCTCCCGACAGATGGTCTGACACTTGACTGATGATTGTACAATTTATTTTTAAATCCCACAAACAACGTAGGAGCTGTGTATAAAGCACAAAACAACAATAACGGTTTAGCATCTCCTTGCCGTTAGCGCCACCGTAGTAACGTCAGCTTAACGTTACCTACATAGCTATCCATTAGATATGCTGTTTAAAAACAATACACAGTTGTTACAGTTGGTAATCCCTATAATTATTAAAACATTAACAAATTGTTCGGGGGAGTAAGGTGATGGCTGGCAGTGTACTAATACCGCAACCATTTAACGTCATATACTCCATAAACTGTCGTATTATGTGCTTTTTTTCTCTCACCGTCTTTGCGGGCCAAAACAGGAAATGCATAACAAAAATTAAGAAAAAAAGCCACAACATGTGACTAAGGCAAAACATTCATTGACAAGTTTGAAAGAGCCACAGAAAAAAAATGCTCAAATCTGTGCAGCATAGAGAAAGACGCCTTGATATTTAGTCATTAGTATAGATGAAGCTCCAGAATCAATAGATGCTACATTTATTGTAACTCAATAGCATCTTTTGTCAGACTTATCCCGCTTGAAAATGCACATTACTTTAAAAGTAAAGTAAAGTACTCCAAGCTCCAATATGTAACACGTTGTAACATAATATAACCAGAAAATTGTTAATCATGTCGTATGAATTTGATATACGCAATATTTAGACGGAAGGCCGGATGGACTGAGTGGAAGTTGTGCTGCACGTAGAGTCACTTAAGAACAGAGAGATCTGCGGCTTTGAAAAAGCTATTTCCTCACAGTCATGATCCCATTACAAAACAAAGAACCGCGCGGCAACCATCAATCAGCCGGTCCCTTTCTGCAAACACGTCACTCATCAGTACAGTCCAGCTGACACAAATAGGTGAGACACAGGCAACGATTGTCCTCCCTGAAATCAACAACAGAAGAACAACGTGCCCCCACAGGAACCATTCTCTCAAACACTCACTGATTACAGCCAAGGGGAAGGTGGGGAGGTATGTTCAGTTCCACACCCGGGTGAACTATGCATAGGCAACTTAAGACTTTTACAAAACCTTCATGTGTAATAATGCTTCAAAAACCCCAGCCTGCTGTGGAAGCCCTCTTAGGTAGATAGCCTGTTCGATAATTAAGTATCAGCCTACATTATCAAGCCTGCCTTTAACAACCAAAGTCTCTACACAAAGACCCTCTCTAAAACTAAAGTTTGTGCCATTCCAACTGAACACTGGAAACCGCTGTCAGTAAGAATAATTGATGTGGGTGCAAAAGGCATTGATAGTCCACCCAAGAAGCACCTCCTTGTGTTGCACTCTGAGCTCAGATCTTCACTCAGCCAGCCCTGAATGGCAGCACATTGATCGGAAGGTCAGACGAGATTGGATTCAACCGTTTAAGATCCCTGGGTCACCCCCCGTTTACGATGCAACAGCTGTCAGTAACGCTACAGGTGACTGAGGTGAGAAACAATGACAATAAGACCCCTAAGCCCTCTCTTTTAAAAAATGAAACGTCTTCATTCTAATGGCTTGGTCATGGTAGTCTGCCAATGTCCTTTAAGCCAAAAAATCAGGAACGGGCTTTTTAGCTTTCAGATATCGAGGATGCAGGAATTAAGAGCTCAACAGGTGTAACCCTGGAAATATTCTTCTTTATGTTTAGCAATGTGACCAAAGCATCCATATTGTCAACTTGATGAGCACTGCATACATTCATCCACTCATCACTATGTCTCCTCCAGTGTTTCTGTCTCTTGTGCCTCCTTCTCTGCCGGGGGGCAGGGTGTTTTCAGCACGGTGGGCCACCGGCCTGAAGGACACCCTGTGTGACGCGCTGTGGTGGCCGCCGATGTTTTCCCACCCTGCAGCAGATAAACGGCAGGAGGGGCGGTCAGCGACGTGTCGTTCCCTCTGCTAGAGTCTCATCATGCCTCGAGGAGGCGAAGAGGGGAGGAAAACAGGTCAAATCCTTTTGCACATTAATCCAGATGGCTGGCTTCAATTTCAAAACCCTCATTGTCATTCTTTGACATTTCACAAGCCCTCCTCTGAGTCAACGCTCATCTGAGTCATGCTGATTGAAATGAGGATTGCAGCAATGTGGAATTCAGATGCTGGCCTGGATGCTCAGCCTGAACTTTTCCTCTTGCTACAAAGAGGATTATTTTTCTGTCCTGATTGTCTTTGAGGCCTTAGACGGAGTATAAACCAACACATTAGCCAACATGAGTCCTGCATAATTCAGCACTAGAATTTTGAAGTCATTAATAATAGATGCCAGTTGGGTCACACTAGGCATACTTAAGGCTCCTTACTTTTTCAAAATGTACGGTGAAGGCTGACTGGAGATGTTTAATTAGTAATGAACTGTATCAAAGTTTTGGTTGCAATTTGCTTGAGGTCATGGCTAAAGCTAGCTAGGCATGCACTCTTGTCCGCAACTTCTTAGCAGCTGGTAAATAAACGTTGTGCATTAAACGTACTGCCTGCATCTAACTTAATAAGCCACCTGAAAGAACACACCAACCAAATAAATATGCATTGTATCAATTGCTAATCCCCCCTGCACCACTCAATTTTATGATGGTAATGACAGGGATGCCATCTTTTTTCTTAAATTACCCAAAACTATGACGTTAGTCTGTAGCAGAGATTATTAATTCAATACAAAAGTTTTTATATAGTTTAACTTATTTCATCTTTGTCTCGGTTATTATTCATTTCTAACAGCCAATTTCAAATATCAAAATGATATTATTCACAGTATATGAGCTAATTTACACCTGTGCTTTTCTTCCATAAAAAGGGTCAATAAATATAATACTTGCTGTGTAACTAGCACTTTTTGGGGGGCGCTATGTAGTAGTGCACATATGCTCATAATTCGGACAATCTCATTTTAAGTTCATTCATCTTGGAGCCTTGTGAGTGTGCACAAGCTGGGCAGGGAGAACTTGCCATCGTATCAGTCTTACGGTTCATAGAGTTTTGTAAAGTCAAGTGTAGCCCGCTGGTTCAACATCTTCTTCGGTCACATGCCTCTGGGTGAGTGGAGAGCCTGGTCATGAGAGGATTGGCCGGTTTGATCCCGGGCCTCGCTGACCTGCATGCTGATGTGTAATCCCAGCAGTGCTCTTATAGCTGGGACTACAGCGTGTGAATAATAGTTACTGATGGGCAGGTGGCCCCATGTACAGTATGTATCATCAGTGTGTGAATGAATGTTAATGTACAGTCCATTTATCATTCAATACAGCATGATATTTGTTTAGTAAATTGTGGTCCAATTTAGGAAAAAATAGACAAAAAGCTGTGTGTGCTTTAGGGCAGGCCTACCTTATGATTGATCGGTTGCAAGCATGACATTATGAAATGTTTTCATCCAACAACTTTAACCATTTCACAGTGTGTTTTCATTTCATGAAAATGTTTTCCTGTCGACCTAAAATGACTCATTTAATGTCTGGTCTCCATCCTCTTGTGTGGTTTGTGATGTGAACCAGGATAGAGAGGGATATACAGTCAATGACAAGAGGTCAAATTAGCAAGAGAAGTGATTGATGTTTTTGGCTCATGTCTGAGGCCTTAATATAGATAAACCCATATCTAGAAAACAATTATCAAAGAATCATTGTGTTCTCAAACAATGTATTCTTCAAATTCAGTTAATCAGGGATTTCTTGTTATCTATTTAGATTGAGATTTTTGATCCTGTTTCCTTTTTAATTTCTTCTTCAGAAACCATTGTTATTATCTTGGATCAGACCGTAAGGGGATGAAGGGTCAAAACCAATATTTGACCGATCATTTCGCTTAATTTAGCAATTAAAAACCACTCGAGAATACCAGATGTTGAACTAGTGGGGGTGGATGGGCGCCATCTGCACCACCCACCCAAAGGGGGGTTGAAAAAACCCTTCAGGTCTCATCATGTGCTGATACACGAAAACCACACTAGTATAAGACAGCATCAGCTCTGAAACAATCACGCCACTGCACAAGAAGTGACACTGTAATCACAACTAAAGGTTGCAACGGATCCCTCCCGATGTGGCAGACGTCTAAGTCCCATTAGCTTGAGCTGAAAGGATGCCCTTCAGGTTATTTATGAGCGGTGAGATGGACCCAGGTAAGAACCAGCAATGATCTCCTTGTCACTTTCACTAGTTTATATCAAACAGATCATGCTTCATCACCGTTTCTGCTGATGGCTCAATTTCAGCAGCAAAAATACAATCAGCTCCAACATTGACCAGCTGTCTCTGTGAAAAATAGGTGTTTGTGAAAGTGAGGCCAGTAAGATCCCGGTTTATGGTGGGCAGTAACTGAGTAAAATACATTTAACGGCAGCGTGCAGGTCAACCGCGGACGATCAGCGAAAGGCTACAACGTCTCAACTCGTGAAAACATCCCTGTTCAGTGAATTTAAACATGTATGGGTGTGCATTACACAGCGACACGCCTTTTTGCTGCGCAGGATTAGCCACACGTCAACCTCAATCAGAGAGACCGCTCAGTCAGAACAGAGTTTTCAGGCTTACTGGTGTATGAAATGCATTTACTTCTCAACCTCCCTGCAGACTTCATCTTGAATCAGTGGCCATTCAGCTCTGATGGCGGGACGTATGGCACGTGGCTGAAGGAAATATTGTAGGAATCTAGATGCAAGGTTAGTAAAAGCAGATGTGTTATCGAGATGCATAATTGTACGGCATCAGCACAGCTAACACACACACACACTAGCAGCATGCAAAGGATCAATACAAAATCAGGGTCATGATAATGCCAAACCAGATATTTATGTATTTTGTTGATCTAGTTTAGCACCAGTTGCCTTGTAAACAATTAATTATGTTTGGGAACATTCAACGTGTATCAATCCACCAGGGACTGGAAGGAGGACATCATGAAAATGGTGTGTAATCACATTTGAGGTTATCTTTTATTGTTTTGTGGTTTGGTGTAGATGGCTCCGCTATGAGGGGCTACAGAATATCGAAGCATATCAGTCCATCTGCCGGTCAGAACAAATCTACACTGTTTTTATAATTGCTGCAGAAGGAAAGAAAACCCTCCAAACAGAGGGGTGAAATGAATTAATAATACTTCATCTACAGTAAATTAAACTAACCTGTCTAAAAATGTCTAAAAGATTCACAGGAACACAGGAAATGATAAAGGAGACAAAAAAGAGACTCAAATGAAACCAATCTAGCAGACAATTAAACAGAAAAAGTCAAAAACATTTTTCAATGATTTTATAATTGTTTGGTTTCCTTTTGGAACTGTTTAAACACCATCTGCATTTTGTTTTAAATTTTCCACAGCTGTGAGCAGCTCTTCCATTTCATTTTGTGCAGTGCATCGGGGAACCGTGAAAACCAACATTCAAACATAAAAAGAAAACAGATTTGTAAATACACACTGACATCTTTGAGTACCCCTAATTTTTGCGCTTTATCACTGTGAAATGGTACTGTTGAACTGGAACGTAGCAATTTATTATGGAAGATGATCTAAAAGGCAAGAAAAATATGTGAGATGAGGATGGAGCAGCTGCAATTAAAGTCTATGATCTGTAAAAAATTGTTATTTCATCTTTGTAAACTACTCACAATTTATTTTGAGTTGCTGATATACAACCAATTTTTACTACTTAAAAACAGACTCAATGTGGATGTAATTTAATTCTCAGGAGTCATAATTTGAAAATGTTTAACCGCGCCTCATCCTAACGCATTTCTAACTTGATTTACTTTACAAAAAGTGGTAGTAAAGGTGTTTTGTTTACTGGCTTTGCTGCCATTCCTGTTCCCTCTGTGGTTTCCCTGTCCTGCCAAACGGTAAAGACCTATTGTGAGAATAAGCTCAGACACAAATGGTTTCTTAATTTTCTCCCACTTCTGCGAGGGAATTATCCGATCACACTACTTGGGAAAATGTTGTTAATGTTGGATGATGTATTATAATTAGCCTTAGCTAAAATAAACAGCACTATTTAAAAAACTGGGCCTATAACACAACGGGAGGTCGGTTTTATGAGCTGAACCCGCTCGCCAACACGGAGCAGCAGCAGTTTCATTGGCTGTGAAAGCCCATTGGGTAAATAAAACCATTAACACCGGGCTGCTGCACTCTTACTTCACAGTCGTTGCCAAGCAAAATCAAAACACATGAAATACACCCATTTTTCAAATCGGCTAACACAATGTCTCCGAGGCAACAGCGTACTTAAGTCTCCCAAATTATGGGAAAAGTTGTCCTTGTACTGAGGGCAGTGAAGCTCAAGCTATGTTAATATGGGGTCTAAGTGGGGCCACGGCAAACTCTTAATAATTACTATATACAATAAGTGGTAATCAACTAAAACTTTCTACTGAGTCTTAATTTGGTGGAATTATACTAATACCAAAATACTAATGAAGTAAAACAAATTTTCTTGTGTCATTCTAGAGCACATTTATTTGTGCAGATTTGCCTTTATCCTTTTATTTTTGTCTGACTCAACAGGTTGAGAGATCTGCCTCGCAGGCAATTAGTCATTGCTCCATCATCCTATCCAAAGGAATTTGTACAACCAGTGGAATACCAATTAGAGTGAGGTGTTCCTTCTGTGTGCCAGGTTTCGCCCTCCCATTGGAACACTAATGGTGCTGAGTTGCTGTCACAGACCGCCACTTCACACTTTCAGAATGGAATCGGTCGGACGCGAGATGATCAAACGGGATTTTGAAGTTACAGGAAATGGAAAACCCTGTGCCGTGAATCCAGGAAGAAGTATTTCAGCAATGAGACAAGTGCCTGTGCTCTGATCCGTAGATATCAGTGATATTTTGCAGAGAGGATACAGAGACTGATGTTCCTCTGACAGACTGGAACAGCCTGTGCGAAGTGTATTGTTTGAACAGAATAGAGAGGCCTCCCCACATCTACATCTTTCCTCATTTTGTCGATGCCCTTGAGGGTCAACACACTGCCTTTTGTATTTGGAAACGCTGCCGAACCCTCCCTGTGAAGGACGAAATCTATTTGGGGCCAGGATGGGTAATAAATGAGACTAATGTCTTTGCCGTTCGGCTGCTGTCTGCCGGCCTGAGTTTTGTGTATGCAGCCCACAGCGGTGCAAATGTTTCTTTTCTGAAGTCATCTTTGACAAATCTCTGAACCCAGCCTGTTGTAGAACTGCAGGGGGAAAGAAAAACAGTGGGCAGCAGATATAGAACTAGGCACTATGAGAATAACCTAAATCAATAACATTGACTTGGACACAAACACAACATACAACAAAAAATAGACTGCATCATTACAGAGCATCTCTCTGTACCACTACCAAGCCGGGTAAATCACTAGCATAATGGCATAATAAATTAGCGGCAACCCTTGGGACACGATGAACAAAATTAAGCTGATAAATGGCTTAATTCCTCCAGTGAATGTATCTCAATCCCTACAGGAAGTGCACTGATCCGACACACATGTGCAACAGTCATGAACTGATTGTACCTCTGTTGACAAAAACAACCAGGTGATATTCCGTATTTACTGCAATAAGAGGTGTCTGAGTGTGTTGAGGCTGATAGAGCGTATTCTTCTGAGACTCATCAGGGAGTCACACCCTTGGTGACGACTTCCTTCATTACCACGAACACACAAAAGAAGTTTACTTTGGATGCATCCCGTGCCGCTGTTGGAATAACACAGTATGTTGTTCAATTATCATACTTTGAATAGTCCCAGAGAAATGCACTATTTACTTCACCTTGAGTAATGTCAGACTTAAAAAATAATATATTCGTGAATTATTTTCAAAGATTTATATCTTTAGCTGGAATGGATGGGTTTGGGGCTGAGTGCCTTAGAGTAGAGGAGGGATGCTGAGTAATACTCGCCTGGTTTTAGTCGTTTCATAGAATTCACCTTTGAGCTTTCTATGTTCTCTCTTGGTTGAGATGGTGTCAGGGGAAGGTTGACTCAATCAACTTTTTTTTAATGATATAGTTTGTTATATTGTGACGTGCAGGACTGAACGTATATTTCACCTATGCACATCACCCCTCATTGGATTAGAAAACCCATACACAGCCAAGCAAAGCGAGTCTTTCAACCCTCTTCCTCTCTTCTTATCATCCTTGTCAGCGTTGCAGTTGCACCAGTTCAGCGGTTCAGGCCTCCTTTGGCCCTCCAAACTCCCTCCACCTCTCCCTGGGGAACCTCAGACAGAGATGTAACCCCTCCAGCAGGGCCTGGTCTGCCCCTGGTCTCCACATGTCTGGTCTCTTCCCATTAATTTGTGCTTGAAACGCATCCAAGGGAGAGGTGCTGGAGGGGCATCCAAACCAGGTGTCGGAGCTACGTCAGATTCTCTGCTCGTTAAGTTAGGAATGCAGCTCCAAAATGCCTCTGATGGTGCTCTGCGAAGCCAACGTCATCGACTCGTGTCGGGCTTACAGATAAGTTACTAAGACCTTATTTGCATTGGTTTCATTTATGCATATTCAAAAAACATGTTTTGCACTTCCTTTCTTTACTGATTGAACCAATTGGATCCAATGCATTGGTTAGCGAGCTCTAGAGGTGCAGGTCATTTTATGGGCTAATTATTTCCCCCTCTTTTCTATTTTTTTTAGCACAGCATCTACCATAGATACATTAAAATTGTACCAATCTTATCACCTAACCCTCGACAAGAAAATACAACATGCTTCCCAAGATTTTTAATGTGATGTTGTAGATGGGCCTGAAGTGTATGTTTGCAGAATTTATATCACTGCATGTAGGTGAATGTATCCTTTCTGGGTCCAGACAAACCGTATCTACTATATTGTGGAATATAGTGCAATTCGTAGTTCTGCTCAGACACTTTAGAGCCGCACAAACAACTGTGCTGTGGATGCTTAAAAGTGTCTCCATCACACATAAGTGACGAGCATTGATTTCCTATTTCAGCTTTGCTAATCCTCTCCTCACAGCCTCAATCGGCTTCATGTGCTGAACAGCAACTACGGCAAAATGCAGAGCACTGCAGCTAAATGTGTGTGTCGATGAAGTTATTCAAACAGCAGAGACGTCTACTACACTGTACTTTTATTGGTATTGTATCACTATATGCCTTACAAAATGAGAGGGGGTTTATCTGTACCCACAGGCAATGATTGTAAGATCACATTGTTCCTTTACTCTGTGTTGGTTTACAGTCTGGTTGTGCAGAGGAAGTGATTTTTGTAATTGCTTAAATAGGAATTTGGAAGGAAAATAAATGAGATATCAGCTGTATTGGAGTCTTTCAGTTTAATGAAAACTTAAGCAAATGTGCATTATTATTATTACCAGTTTTAAGTCCTTCACATCTACAGCCATCTACAATATAACAAACCAGTCTCAAGTTCATAAAAACCACATTCAGGAGACCCATTTTGCTAGTTGCCAGTAAAGCCATGGCAGTTCAGGTGACAATAATGTGGAAGCAGGTTTGCAATGCAAAGTCATGCAACCACGTCAGCAGGATCAGACAGATGGATTAACAAACGACTGCCTGAAGACATGACACTTACCACGGTCATGTGATCATTAACCTTGCACAAGTCTAATTACAGTTTTGGCAACCAAACAATCCCTGTTTGCCTACAAATGTCTATGGTTCAGTGTCACACATTTCACCACATCATAGTTTATTTCCATCTTCACTGCATGTTATCTAACACCCTGGACTGGTCGACGGTCAACGGTGGGACTGACCTGGAGACAGACAACCATTCACTTTCACATTCACACGGGCAACATAGAGTCACCAATTAACCTGACCTCCAGAGCATGGCTTTAGGCGGTGGGAGGAAGGAGCCAGAACAAGAACCAGGGCTGAGCGAGGCAGAGCGTCACACCTTACTGGGGTGAAACCTTAGTCATTTTGTTCCACGGAGTAGCTTTAAGAATCTTTTTCCCTAAAAAGTCTCCTGTGGAGTTTTCATCGAAGCCAACAGCCTCGAATGTCAACTTGCACAGCGAGTGGTCAACAGAGAACTTTTGAGCATCCAGTGCGTTCAGTTGCACAATATAAACAAATGCTTTCATTATTAATATCCTTATGCAAATATAACGGGGTAAATAGTAGGTAAAAAGGTAGAATCCATTGTCTGTTTCAGTAAGAACACGTTGTGACTCGGCAGATACCTTCATTAGAAATGTCACCTCACAGTGATGGTACGATCTAAATTTGGATAGTTGATCTTTATATTGAATTGTGAGGTGGCAACATTAGAAATACACACAATTTGAACACAAAGCACCGCGCTGTGAAGGATGTTGTGCTAAGCCTGCCGTCCTACAAAGCAAGTAAAGCCCCACAAAATGAGTTTACCGGTGTATTTTGTTCTGCTCGGATAACCAATGGAGCGCATGAAATAAGTTTTAATCTGATTCGTCCTGTCTGCCAGGGATGAACATATTTCTTTTAGCCATTTGTGAGAGGAACTGCTCGATTGCACCAATGTCCTGTATAGCGAATCTCTCTCAGTGGTTGATTTTTCGGAGACAATCATTTGTTTTTGGAGTGCATTTTCTTCGCTCGCGGAGCAGATGCAGCCCTGGGGGCGGCGGTTAGTGTTATCTGACAGTGTTAAAAATGATGTGTGATGGGTGTGGAATTATGGAAACTCTTACACAGTGAACAATCTTTCACTCGATGAGATGAATTAACACCTTTGTTGTAGGTGTCATGTGGAGTTATCAGGTGCTGCCGCAAAACTTTACTTGCTGAGAATGAAGATAAAAAGGTGCTATAAGAAAAAAAGGGTTCTGCTCGTTGTACGGGGAGGCATTTTAATAATCCTTAACTTTCCTCGCAGGAGTGGAAAGTAATTTAAGTAGATTTGAGTTTTCCCATTATATGGTGCTTTATAATTTTTTCCCGGTACGTTTCACATTTCAAGGTCAATACTACATGTTTTGATCCACTATTTTTTTGCCTTTAGGGGGTGAGATTTTAGATGAAAGGTGTATATTAAACATCTAGTTCTTTTCGATTAAAATACACTTTTTGACTCTTGACCCGTTGCAAAACGCATCAATTTGGGCGTACATGCTTTAATGACTGTGTTACAAACAACAATACAGAATTCAATCAAATATTCTCCACTACTAACTCCTGGATTTTTCATCTTTCATCTTTCCTGCAGTGAGTTTCAATATTTCAATCCCTACCATTTATCTCACTGCAACACATGGCTTAAGGCCTCCATCCTCTGTAGTTACAAAACAGTTAGAATTAAACCTGATAAAATGTGTTGCAACTGTACCAGATTTAGTTTTGCATATACCTATCCGATATATTTCAACAAGTTAATCTGTATTAAACCGGTGTCACACAAATCTTCTCAAAGTCAGCCAACGGTAGATGGATTTCACCTCATCACGAGTCCACTTGCAGATAAATGCGGAGGCTGCATAGGTAAAGATCTGTAATGATTCGTCACACTGTTTAACGGCCTAGTTGGATTCATCATTTTGTGCTTGGAGACTTTTATGCAAGAGATTTTTTTCTCATTGCTAATTCTATAATATCGCAGTAGCTCACTGTATCATTTGCATCTTGCATGATACCTACACAGTGGTGCTAAATCAGACTCCTCCATGACCCCCCCCAGCACTACGCTGTATATTAAATGGCATTTATAGTCGTGGTACATATGTTAGTTGTATGCAATAAAAGAGTAATAACAAAAATCTACTCGCTTTTTTTTAACTGCATAATCTTTTACTAATTGTTAACATTTTAGGAACATGGAGGCTGTAAAGCACACAAGGAGAATCCCACTGTGTGTGCCTTTTATTATTTTCTCTGACATGCCAGAGCAGATTACTTTTTTCTCTTTCTGCAGTTAATAAAAGAGCAAATAAATACCCCTCTGCTGTTTTGCACTGATATGAACAGTTTTTTAGTAACTTTTAAAATGATTAGCTACATTTCATTTAAAATAATATATCATTGTGTTACATATATCAACATATAAACACAGCCACACATAGATATACATATGCATATATATACATATATATTATCTGTCGCCAACAAACAAACAAAACAAATTAGCCACTGATGGTGTTATATTGACTACTTGGCAAAAATGAATGGCAATTCAGGCATAACAAATGCAAAGATAGATGTTAATATGTCTTGATGTACTGTGTAATTACTCAATTATACAATAAATCCAATTACAAGTAATAATGTGTTTGGTCACTTGAAAATCATTCCATCCACGGTGATAAATTACTGCTACGTGGTTTCAAATATTCTACCAGAATCACTGTAGAGCAAAGTCCAGTGAATATCAGAAAATATAAAAAAGAAAACAAACTGGTGGTGTCACGGTTTGGGTCTGCTTGTCTTATTTTGTAGCTTTCTTGTGTCTCGTGTCTCTGGGTAACTTCACTTCCTGTCCTGTGATTGCCGATTGCTTCCACCTGTGTCCAATCACCTGCACCTCCCTTGTGTATTTAAGCCCTGTGTGCCAGTTGTCCTTTGTCGCGTCATTGTCTTTGTCACTCGTCGTTGGTGCACGTCTTGATTTGGAAATAAAGAGCACGTTAAGAAGAATCCTGCATCTGAGTCCTGCCTTCCGCCTGCACCCAGCACAGATCGTGACAGGTGGAGCCTTAAATCAAAAATAGAGACAGAGCATAGCAAACTGGCTTTGTTCTTAAAAGGAACTGGTTAACAATGACCTGAAAGAAAGAGTTTATTTCACTTTAACACAATGTAGGAGGACACTCAATACTTTACTGTGAATTTCTATTTTTTTTACTTTTGAAGAGCCCTGACTTTCAAACATATGTGATGGGAATTGATTTTTTGGTAAACACAGAATAATATCTGTGTTTTAATATTTTCTGACATTCAGAGCACGAGTAAAGTTACTAAAAGAACAGAGGCAACCCTTTAGCTACAATTATTATTATTTTCTTGTTTACAAAACTTTTTGACAGTAAAAACGCATATTTACGCATATAATATTTGTTATGAATGAAACATTTTTGTATGAAATACTTTGGATAAAATGCAACGTAACTATAAAAGCATTAATTGAATTTGATTCATGTTTGCATAAGTTAAAGAATATAAAAATGGCTTGAATGGCTTAGAAAAATACAATAACCTGATTTTTTTTTTTCCTGCCCATATCTAACACCAGAATTTAAATTGGGTATACATGGAGAGCTTTGAGAGTGTTTGCTAGATGTCATTGGACATTCCTCGCAATAGCACTTAAGAGTAAGGCTGAGAAGAAAAGTTTTCTTTGTGCAGTTTTACGCTAGAAGACCACAGAGAATACAGAGCTGACGTGACAGTTTAACCAATTTGTGCCTGCTTTCTCTCATTGTTGCACGCTGCGCATCTTGCTGGCACAAGCTTCTTTAATGGCTTTTCCCTGTATAAATTGTATTGTCTCCCCTAGATTAAGTGACGCAAGTGTAAAAGTGACACAAATGGAAACGAAAAAATGGATCAATCTCAGAACGGGTCTTTTTCCTAGTTGAGTCTTGCAGCGTAAAAGCCTCGAGAGTGCGATGAATCCAACAAAGGACTTACACACGATGGCTCCGTGAATGTGACCCTCAAGTGTGAAAGACTGTCGGATGGTTTAATTCAGCAATCACCGTCCAGATCCGATACCTGATTGGGTCCATTTGGTCTGGTCTAACTTATAAAGACACCCTCATCAGTTCATAGAGAGGCGGCCCTGTTGACCCATTAGTTATGATGGCCACGGGAAGTAGCCAATCAAATCCAGCTTTTATTGCCTGTTGCTAGGATACCAAACTTGTGTGAATCACCTTGGACGTGATGAGATTTGTGCAGGCTCAACACTTGAATGCATTGCATCATTGCACACACTCTGCACTGCAAGAAATACTGCACAAGAGTGAGAAATCTAATGAGAAAAGTTGAACTAGTGGAGGGACGACAGAGAGCAGCTTTCCAGGAGATTGGATGCCTGCAGGATGTCTGATATAAAATGCTCTCACAGACACTGTTGATGAGAAACAACATGTTTTTTCTCTGGTCAATAGTGACTTATATCGACGAGGTAATCTTTTTTTTATATACATATTTCTTCTTGGATGTTTCACCATCAAAGCCCTGCAACTGGCAGAAATATTATTTATTTATCAAACGTTTGAAAGCACGCTGTCCATCAGGCTCAATAAGTGTCCTCAAAATAGTAAAAAGACTCTTTTGCAGGGGTGCTACATGTATTTCAACAAACATTCACATTGAATTGCCAGCTAGATGTTGGTTCCTTCGAAGCCATAACGTTCAAATACTTACCCCACAAGTCCACAAGCATAACCTCACCCCCAAAGCCCCAAAACAATGCTTTGTTGTGAAATCGGGGCTCTTTGGTGCACAGCTTGGCTGAGCTGTTTCCTGTCTTTATGCTAAGCTAGGCTAACTTCCTGTTCAATACAGCCTATTGTACTGACAAGAGAAAAGTGTCAACCTTCTCGTCTAACTCTCTGCAAAAAAACTAAATGAGCGTTTTTATTGCTATGTCAAACTATTTTATTAAACACAGCAACGAGGAAGGCTTGAATCCCACTTGAGGGTATCAACCCAGCCTGAGCTCAGCCAACACCAGGTTCCAACAAAACCTGGGGAAACCTTAGTTGTCGATGAGGAAGGAGAAAGATAAAATTTGGAAATGTGTTTATTAGGGAGCTTCTTGTTTTTAACCTTGGTTTGTAAATATCAGACGGAATATGCCAAAGTCAATATCTCCAAGTAAAGGAACTCAAGGTTTGTGTTTAGCTGCTGAGGCTGTGCGGTAGGTACGTCTAATTAAAGCAAACTGCTGTGAACCAGGTTACAACACATCTTCCAGCTGGGAGAGACGTGTTAGCTGGGATTAGCGTTAATTTGTAAATATTAATGACTCATTAAGCATTAATGTATCTCTCAGATCAGTATTTATACAGTACCAGTTTCTCCCGTCTAGTTAGGGTGTGCCTGAGCTATAGGAGCTGCTGATGTTTAGTCAAACAGAAGAAACAGATGTCTGCTACAAGGCATATAGTGATTACCAGGTAGTCCAATCAAATGTAAACAAACCAATAAAGATAAATCTGTGCTGGGTTGTCAAAACATGTAAAATATCAGCATGGGCCTTGGGGGAAGGGTGAGTACAAAAAAAGCATTAGCAATGGCGCAATTGGCTGTAAATGATCCAAAACACTTAATGATGTGGGAGTGGAATGCATGCTGGCACATATAATAATCCCCCTGTAATGAGAATTCACTATATCACTGGCTTTGTTCATGCCCCGGCATCTCTGAGAGAGCTTAGCCACCAGTAACAATACGCCAAAGAGTACGAGATGGCATTGCATACAATTGAGAGGAAAGTGAAATTACACACAAAAAGAACTCATTTGCATAATAAGGGCAGAAATGTGATATTAGAAGCTTTTAAAAATGTCATGTCCATTATTTCTCTGCTTTTGAATGATTAAATTAAGTAATTGTGGAGGTTAAGAGTGTCATCTCTGAATGAGGTTGTACTTCAGGGGGGAGGGAGCGAGAAGTATCAGCTTTAAGCTGGTCTAGTTGTCAAAGATTAAAATGCAGACAAACTAAGCCTTTGCGAATCCTGAGCCCAAGGTGCTGCAGGGACAAAATTAAGATCGAGGAGTGACGATAAAAATGTTTTTCATTTCAGATCTGATTAAAGGGAAACATTTTTATTACAACTCTTTAATCTAAGAATAGAAATACCATTTAATATAAGAAAACAGGCCATTACGTGCGTGGAGGAGCAATCAAATCAAGTACAAAAAAAAATGTAAACGAAATTTAAGTCAATATAAAGGTTAATGATTCTGTTGTGAAAAGGCCCTTATGACTGATACATAACTATCCCGTATACAACACTTTTACACTTGTTCCCATTCAGGAGAACTGTACAACTGCATTCTTGGGTAGGTTTTTATAGTCTATGAAACATAGGCTGGATTTTCTTTGGAATTTCAGTGAATATTCTGCCAAAAGGACAACTCATGCAACTATTATGTAGATGGATTTCATCAAACTCATCTACATAATAGTCTTGTATTAATTTGAATTCATAACAGCCAAAGAATAATGGCAGCTATGAAGATAAACAACTTTTGTGAAGTCAGCAGAGAGACAGAAATGAGTCTTCTGGGGTTTCTATAAGATGTATATAGTTAAATGTATGTGAGCTACCATCTCCATGATATTAAACTTGTATATTTTGTATAATAATAATAATGGTAAAATAAATACATGGTTTCATTATGTGTAAAAATGAATGTATCCATCAAACGCCTCAAAATTCCTTCCTCATCAAAGATCTCGAGAAGCTTTATTACACATAAATGTATGCATAGCCCAGAGCTCAACATTCATAAAACATTCATAAGATTTTTTAGTAGCCTAAGTTCTGCACTAAATTTACTGTGTGTCATTTCGGTATATTTTCACCTAATTTATCATGGCCTAAATTATGTTTTAAAACGTTCTCTCCACAGGCATAATCCTAGAAGAGTACACGCAATGACAATCTACCACAAAATGTGTGATTTTTGTGTAATTTTACTTGCAAACTACTCTTTAACTCGGCCTAACATATTTAAGCATTAAGGTACGAGAGGCTGTACTTCATCATCAAATAATGTTTAAGTTTGAGGGTGATGTTAATAGAGTAATAAAGCAATAAAGTACACCCCGTGATTCACTCTTAACCAATCAGAATGCTGCCTTTCATATTGCCGTATTATAATTCTTAATGAAAGTCCCTGAGGTAAACTATCTGGATACTTATTCCATCACAGTTATTGGATTATAGGTTACTGAAGAACGACTTAGTCAGAGGGAAATCGCTCTCTCTGTATTTAGTTGGGCCACGCTTTGTTTAACAGCAGCATCAGCATCAATCCCTCCCACACACTGAATTTCGCCCATACAGGTTCGCAGAAAACGTCAACAAAAAGCACGTGTGTACTTCCCGCTTGCCGTACTTTGCGCCGCCATTGTTTGACAGCTCCCGTGGCTAACGAGAAGGTTTCCTGGTGACCCGCTCAACAAGAACTACGGAAAAGAAACTTCTGAATGCGACGTGGATCATTTTAGGACACGGGGAGCATGAACGAGGACGTACGTTACAGAAAGGTACTTTCATACTTCCGCTTACACTTCCGACGGCGGTAGTTAGCGTTAGCTTCTCTCAACTTTACAGTGAGGCACAGTGTGGTCAAAGTTGACCGCATGTTGTGTCGCATGAGTGTTTCTGCCGAAAGTGGTCCGTTAACTAGCATTATCAGCGAAAGCGTAACATAACCACGGATAGGTTCTAACCAGCTAACGTGTGTGCGAATACGTAACGTAAGAAAGTAGCGTAACGTCAAGTGTTCCGAGCGGTGCGACGGAAGAGCGTAACGTAACCCCCCACACAGGGAGAAGAGGCTGGATGAAGTAAAAGTAACCGTACGTATTATCTGAAGAGTTAAATTAAGCAAAAATGGCAGAACTTTCCGCTGAATTTGAGAGGTTCAACGTTTGTGATTCCTCTACGAGATGATACCCACGATCGTTATTTCTATTGCAGCAAGTAGGAAAACCTTTTTTGTTGACCTGCACAATCATTTTCAAGCTGTACAAGCTCCGCTGCAGCATCAAATAGATCCACGTTTGTAAAAGTGCTCCGTAGTTGAGGCACATTTGAATCAATTTTTCCAAAAGAACACCGCTGTTGAGGCGAATTGGATCTGAGCCAAAGTAGCATGTGGTTGACGTGTTGCTTGGTGGAGGTTTACTTTATAATCTCCTGTTGTTACAACCATAGATATATCTGTGGTTACAACAGCACCGACCCTGGTGAGGTGTAATGAATGCGTCTTGAACCCAGGAATGGCGTTCGCGTCACTTCCGGTCCTCTGGTCAATGTATTTTTGAACGTGTATTGGTTGGATGCCTGAAATAAGATCGGTGGCTAACACACGTTTTATTTATTTTTTTGTTCTACAACATTAAGTATATGATTTAGATATATTGTGAATTCTTAAGGTCTTTCAATAAAGGCAGTTGGTAGCAAGGGGCTCAATGTGACTGCAATAAGTCTTCCTCCAATTAGTCTGCTTTTTGCTTGGTGAAGGTGACGACATCATCACATGACAGCTGTATTTTGTAGATTAATGTCAGTTTACTACCGCTGGCCATGGGCTTTGCACTTTTATTAAAAGTGTTCAGCCTAAAACCCAAATATTACATCACATGTCGTTTAGCTGATGCTTTTATCCAAAGCAAGTTACAATAAGTGCATTTTAACCATAAGGTTCCAAACTTCCAAAGAATGGATTAGATGGACACAAATAGATTTATGTATGCAAAACAAGGCAAGCTATTCTCTACATTATTTCTTGGAAAATTACCCACATTGTCTCTGTTTATAGTCAAAATGTACTCCTGTTTTCCTTTTCCTTTTGTTTTATTGTTTCACTGTGTGCCATAAAGAATTGATGAATTAGCGGAACTGTGATGTCATTTGCAAACACCCTGGTTTGTTCTTCATTAGCACTGCGTGAATCATATGGAAATAATTATTATTCCTGTGGCACTTATCCAAATGATCAGACCATGCAAGTGGAGACCTCGCCTTTAAACATGTGGAGGATCCTTGCCGAAGACACCTGCAAACATTTCCAGAAAAGCTCATGACTAGCAGCTTTTCTTTAGAGATATTAAAGGATTACTGAGTCATTAATGACAACCTAACACCTCAGATATATGCTGTTGTCCTCGTGGGGCTGAGGATCTAATTCCAATAATGAGCTGAAGCATGTCTTCACAGGAATACTCTTAAATCTTGACTCCTCGTTCTTTATAGTGAGGTGCTGTTGATCGCAGAGGTTAATCCTCCTGTTGATTAAAAATGGAAGATGCCATTTGTTCTTTCCCATTTCCATCCCCGTTTTAAGAAAATAAGCTTATTTAAGGTAAGCGAGTGCTTAGGGTTTCCTCGCTGCTGCAGAGGTCTGGACCAATATAAACAGTTTAATTCAGTTTTTGCTTTGAAGTCGTTGACACTTAATAAGTTTATTAAGTGACTGATTAGGGGATGAATACCTATTTTATATCTTATCCAGAATATAATATGCAACTAAAATCACTGATGCATTCTTTATACAAAGTTAATCCCAAAAAAATCTACTGAAATTATTAATTAATGTTGATGAACCTAATCATTAATAAATAGAACATTTTCCACCAACAATTTAATCAAATCAATAAAGTCCTTTTCCAAGCAAACCTTTTGTAGCTCCCTCGAGCTATTTCAGCCCCACCCCCCCAAATTTAAAAAAATTAAGAACTATTTTTGGGGTTTTTATTTTTCACAGCTTGAAAGATGAGTGATTGTTAAGTATATTATCTTGACCATCACATATTATACCAAAAGGATATCTAATTCTGTGACGTTTAGGAGTTTATTATTTCCAGGAAAAGCCCCCTTTCCATCACATTTTGTATTGTACGTATTCTGTAGCTGAACTCTTTATCTGTTTTATGGGAAGGACTGTGTTCACTAGTTTTTGTGCCTCCTTCTAGATGCGCATGATTTATTGAAGCAGCGTTGAGGACCGCTGCACCAAGATGTAATAGGGGTGTCAATATTCCTCATGTCAGCAGGTTGTGCTTCATTAATCCGTCTGATTGATCCACCATCTATGTGGTTGCATGACCTTGCTTTGCACAAATAAGAACTGCATCTATGCCAGCGTTACCTGATCTACCGCTTTGTTGATGGATTTGTGCTCTACTTGTTGGAAGCGCAGGACAGAGACTCATGGACCCCGTGACTAAGAGTGCTGAGGGGATTTGTCGGAGGACGGTCGAGGTCATTGGGCTCTGTTGCGTTGTTTGAGTCTGATCAGCTGGAGGCAACGGAGACATCAGTGAGAAGTAGAAGTCTATGAGGTCCCTATGGACAACAAAGGTAGCTAGTTTTTCAAACTCATGGTGCACTACTTTGATTTGTTGGATCCCTATCGCTGCTTCACTTCATTGTTATTATCTTGATTATTTGATTATGAATTCCTATAATCTAAATAATTAAACCACTGAAATGCCCTTTTCACTTTCCTGAAGCCTATGGTGATGGCATTGGATTGTTTGTTTGGTCTGCCAAAACCTGAAAATGTTAAGTCTTTTTTTGGAGAAGACCAAAGAGACTCTAAAAATCCTCACCATTCATTCACTATCTCAATTTAAGTGATGCTGCATCACTAATGCATTATATTTATGACTCAATACCAGGCTACGGATTGCTACTGCGAGTTTAGAAGTGAGAAAAAGATGGCTATTTTACTCCGGAAACTCACTGTAAACATAACATTTCCAACATAGTTAAAAGAAAAAAACAAGTCCAATTCTAATCTTACTCCTTCAACAAGCCACATACACATGCATGCTGAAGGAAAACTAGACAAAACAATCTGTTACACCTACACACAGGTCTCTTTGCTCCTCACTATATTCCTAAACTTTACCAAATAAAGTCTAGTGACTCGCAAAGGCTTCCTTAGTCATTGTGACCCATGTCAGATGTACATTTGTCTACAGACATGTTAAATAGCAAACAGTGACAATAATTAACTTTAATCTTGATCAAAATTCAACATTAGTGAAGAATTAATTTTCTTATGAGGAGTTACATCATGACTGGCTTTCCAATCGACTTTGTTAGTAAAGCCTTTCGACTTCCATTTAAGAGGGAATTAATTTGCTCTACTTCACTATTGTAGTGAACAGCTGTAGCAATCATTGCCTCTTTTTTTAAATGCATTTGTCCGCATTTCAGATCTGTCGGCCCGGTTAAACTCGTTAGGTAAGGCGACACAGAACTAAGCTTCAATATGAAATGGTCCTGACCTTAAATTTGAAGTCAAAAGAAAGCCCTGCATACCAATTTAGTTCAGCTTTTCATATTGTAACGAAACTTGCCTTTTCATATCATGCTTTGGTTTGGTCAGAAGAGATGAACACGGGTTGCCGGTGCTTTGTGCTTCAAAGACCGAAATCAATTGTTTTATGTTCAACTTTATTGATTTAAGAGCGGCTGCTTTTCGCAATTCTTGACATCTCTGTATTCTAATTGGGAAAACACTTTCAAAAAAATGCTTTCAACACATTTAACAGATAAAATCAGAATTGTGCTGTATTAAGTTAACAGTGACCCACGGATATGCATAACCATTTCGTTTATACTTGTGATGTACAGTACACGTTTATTTGAAGCACAAAGCAGTGGAGTCATACATGTGAATCTTTGTGACTACTTGGAGAAAGACGAGCTAGTTCAGTTTATTAACAATATCAGTGGTGGGCGGGCCCTCTGCTTACAGCCCTATTAAGAAGTGTCCGTCATTGTTCATGTGCAACATTTGAGTTCCTTGAAACTTGTTACTGAGGTATAGGTTTATATGCACGTAGATGAGCTCCATATTGCCTTATAGATTCAAAAGTGTTTTTTTTTAATACCACATGTCAATCAGCAACTACACAGACTAAAAACTACAATTTCAATATTTTGTTCATGTATAAAGGGAGGCTGTCAAAACCCTAAGTCTAAGTCGTCCTGCTACAGAAGCGCACCGACACAACAAAAGACCGGAGGAGACCATTAATGGAAAGCCGTAATACAAGTTATTACAGTTCATATGGAGCCATTAAGCTGTCGGTAGTCTCCAGAGCTCGACTGAAACCGTTGACATGTTGCCATTGGCAACCATTTGGAGAAAACTGGCATCCAATTATTGTGCTTTGTTTGCAATAAGTGGCAACCATGTTTAACTACAGGGACGGCAAACGGTGCACCCTGAAATAAATCATATTGCAATATATGTGTGGCTTTTGGTGATATTCAAATGTAGCTGTTACAGTCAGAGCTGAATGAGACCGCTTGTATGCCTTTTGGTGCCTTCACTCGTCTGTCTGGCGTCTGTTTTCGAGACCATGACGAAGCAGATTGAGTTGTCTGACTGTACGGTGGAAGGTTGTAGTAATTCGTCAACATCGCATGCAAATGTGCCATTGATTCAAATGACAAAAAAACCACAAGGGCACATTTGAGGCATCCGTAAAGGCATCTTTGAACTGGAAAGAAAAATAAAAGCAAAAGTCTTGTTGCCGGCCAAGCAAAGACGTTTAAAAGTAAGTGTTGGGCCAAGCAGTTTGATGCTAACTATATAAGAAAAGGTACATTTTGGATCGGGTTTAAAACCAAAATCTCTACATTGATATGTACTCCAAAAGGCCCGGCATTGCTGCATGGTGGTTTTATTACTCCGTTAACTGAGCTGGTCCAACAGAGAAAGCAACAACGTGTCACGCACACATCCTGAGTACCTTAGAGGTGACGTTGCGAATGAGGGTCGCAGAATTCACTTTGATTTAACAACACTCAGTGAATGTCTATGACATCATTTTTCTAATGAAGGCAACTCTGTAATCAGCTGGCAAACCAGTTAGTTATTTTTCTGTTTCAAAAATTCTAAAAGCAAAATTTTCAAATGTGAAAAAACACGCAACTCTTTTGCAGTAGATCTCGTAGCGATGTCCACCCCCTCTGATCCCCCTCATTAGCGTGAACGTAAACCCTTCTCAGTCCATCGCAGCCCACCTCTGGCCCCTTTTTGCTTATTAATATCAGAGCAATGTTGTTGCCCCAGAATTATTTTTCCATTAATTTGTTTGTTTGTTCTAAGTGTGTGTATAAGTGCCCTGGCGCTGTTTTTGATTTCATCCACTAAATCTGTCTGACTACGCTCTGCTGCCCGAGGCCGCCTCGCTAAACTTAGCCTGGTGGATGGGATCATGTTGAGAAATTGGGTAATGCTAATGTCAACTGCATGTTAATATTTTCTGTTTTGGCAGAAATGTTCGGAAAGTTCGGATGACAGAAGAAGTACATTGTGCAACGACATTGTTTATCTGCACGTTGTCCCTAAAATAGCATCTTTATTTTCTTTTTATCCATGTGGATTCTCAAGAGAAACCTTTTGCCTGCTGCCTGTTGTCATTCTTAAAACAACACAACATACTGATAAAGGGCCGATAAAAGGTAGAATATTATTTCGCTTTGTACAATAATGATAGCTGATGTCAACCGGGATTTTTTTAATTGAATGTTTTTTCCAGCTTCATAACTCCAAGTGCACTCGCTCTCTTATTTTCAACTGGATGTGCGCCGCAGGGGTCGACACGAGGGCAGCGTTAATGTGCAGATGAAGACATTCAGTTGGCATAGCAACTTAATTACAGTCACCTGCCTGGTGGAGGTTCTCTCTTCCATCTGTTACACTTCACTCAAATGACTGTTAAAAATAAATCTATTCCTTAGGTTTAAACACCAGCTCCCTTTTGGGGTTTAAAAATACACTCGGTTAAATGACAGTATGGGAGCGCTCGGCGTCCGCCTCCCAGCAGGCTTTAGAAATAGAGCAGTGGGCTCCAAGTGCTACATGGGAATGCAGGTATCTATGTAACATGGAAGATTAATGCAATCCTCCCAGTGACCTTGCAGTATGAACATAAGTGCACAGTTCCCCTTCGGGGCCACTGAATTGCGGGTTGAAACTGGTCCGACCTCTGTGCATACGTACCTCTCGGCCATTTAGGCCTCGTGGCATCCGGCTTTAGGTGTTAATCCGCCCCGTCTGATCTCGCCGGACGTTGATCTCATGCAAAGTCTCCCAAAGGTGTGAAGATAATTCATTTCACACCACGGTAAATTGAGGGAAGCCGGCCGCAACAATCGGGGGTTGGAGGAAGGAGGGGTGGGCGGCTGGTTTACAATTCTGGGGATTTGAACCTCTGGTTCTTTCATTATACCAAATGAAAGTTGCTGCAATGTTTTTTCAGGAGTCACCCTTTGTGTCCCGTGACCTGCGTCTACATATTCCAAGCTTTTGGTAGGATAAGAAACTCTGCTAAGCCCCTGTATCCCAAGACTGTTTGGATTTGATTAATCGGCATCTGTGAGTCTTGCTTCCCTGGTTTTATCCCAATGGGCTTTTTTTTATGTGTCGGATTATAGGAGCAATATACGAAGCAAACCCTTTTTTTATTTTTTATTTTAATTTACTGGTGTTGCATGTAGAAAAAAATAACCAAAAAACCCCCTGCTGCAGGCTAAGAGCCAGAAATATGTCACACTGGGTCTGTTTGATTCCTCTGAAGCCCATCAGACAGCAACGCTGTACTGTACTGTACAAGTGAAACACAATCTCACCCTGGTAGGTTTTTGTAAAGATGGGCTTAGCCATGTCACTCTCTTTTTGATGAAAGATAGCGGCTGATTAGCTGCCAAGACATTTGAAATGACTCCAGCCCTAATGCCAGGATACAGCTCTGACAGAGCTCTACGTCTGAGGCAGCCAGCCATCTGCTTAATGTGTGAAAGGATTTGACTGGTTTCCTTCCTCCCAGCGCTCCAGTGCTGGTAAAAAAGAAATTGTTTTACATAAGCAGGTAACTCGTTGGAAAGCTTTACTTATGAAATGTAATGAGATTTTCTTGAATATATTTTGGTGCTCTATTGCAACATTTCTTTCATCATCTTCCAGACAATACGAGTTATTAACCTGTATACTATTGAAGTGGAAGATGAATTATCTTACAAAGTAATAACTGCTCCCTGTGTATGCGCATGGGGCCAAAAACTCATCAGGATTTTATTGTCCATTTCAATGTTTAGTCCACACTAGATGCACAAAATGAAATATTATTTGAGCAAAGCGCACATGAACACAATTGTCTACAAAGTACTTTGTGAATAATGACTTCACAAAGTACACTCCACTTTGACAACTGAAGGGCAAGGTCCAGGTGTTACTCCTTATATTCCCTTTCTCAATTAAAGCCTTTAGAAACACACGCTGCATAACAGCTCAGCAAGAGGAACTAAATTCACTTCCATTTCCAATGAGTTAAAAGCACAAATTTGCTTATTTAATTGTGCAACATCTATGACATAGTTAATGGTGCCAATAAATGACCCGAGTGGTTTACCAAAGTGATTTTTCATTTAGCTGACTATCCTCCTGAGTTCTGTAAAATAAAGTCTGTTGATGGGGAGTGTAAGCAGTTGTGAATGAATGAATTATTTTACTTTTTTAAAACCATTTTTTATTTTAAGAGCTTCTTCAAGAGCGATTCTGTACTTACTGTGGAGTCAGCTGTTCAGAAACGCCATACATTTCAAGCTGGGACTTTAGGTCAAGGCTTATCATCTGGAGGCACAGATGAAATTGTTAGTCTGCTTCTTCTATATTCTCGGTCCGTTCTCACTCCCAGAGAGTGACATGAAGCCCCTTTGTCCCGCCCCTTGGTAGTTGATCCTGTCCCACAAAGCACCCTTCAGCAGCCGTATTTCGCCAGGCTTTTCTAGTAACTACAGGGTAAACCCATCAGTGTCATTATCCAATGCTCAGAGGGTGCTCTCCGGGAGTGTGATAACACGCTATAAAGCCCGGAAGAAAAGAAGATGGAGTGTGTAGATGACTCAAACAAACACAGGGCTCAGGACTATAGTGTTCTACTCGGACCTTGTGGTTAAGTCATTGGGAAGTGGTCAAGGAATCTGACCTTTTCTGTCATACAGTAGCAGTTTATGTACTTTTAAAGCGATAAATCATATTTTGGATATGCTCTCTGCAGCAATTTATGTCCCATCTTCTAGCTGCTTTAATATTTGGTAGTTTTATAAGTTTCAGCAGAATTTGGGCAACTCTGGGGCAATGTATATAAGAATGAGCAGATTAATATCTTGCTCTCGTCTTATGAATATGATGCAAAGTTGTGCACCCCGGTGTGCAAGCCTTGACCTCGGAGGCGACTGACAGCTGTTGCCGTGAGAACGAGGCGTGACACGGGCAAGGAGAGGGCTAAATCCTACCTCACCTTCTGATCAATGCTGTCCTATTTTGAGCTGGCAGGCCTGAGACCAGCACTCCTTTATCCGGACTAATAAAGACGGCACCGACCGCAGCTCCCGGGCTGCACTGCCAATACTTTTAACACCCCCATCGATTCTCATTACCGCGAATGGCTTCTCTGGAAATGCGAGTCGGATGTTGAGGGAGGGTGTGGATGGAGGCCAGTCCGAGATTTGGTTTCCGTATCCATATCCGTAATGGGCCTCTGGCGGACATTGTTGGTTTCCGCTCTGTACAAGTGATCGCGGGTACCTCCTCAACGTCACAGGAAGCAGGACAACATCAAATCCCCGTGGGGAAATTTTTGCTGCTCTACCGTGAAATAGGTCGCTAGAGGAGCTGATTTGGTTGGGACGAACAAGACAAGAAAGCGAAGAAGGCTTCCGGCTCAACGATCAAAGTGAAATGTCGATGCTGATTCAGTCCCGATTACCAGGCCACGTCTCTCGCGGCGATGAGATCGACAAAATGAAAATGACATCCCCACCTAGTCATCGGCTCATTCTTGTATTTGTTGATTTCAAACAGCCGGGATAATCCACACGCTGAAGAAGCGGCTCTTACACAAACCGCATCAACTCTGTAGAGATGTACCGCTGACCGCTGTAACGAGGCGATCCGGTGAACCAAAAACACAAAAAATACATTGCATTGTTTTTCTTCCTGCTGGGTGTGTAGCAGCGTGTGATGGTGCCGTTCCCCCTCCCTCATGCTGCAGTGAATAGCCGGTTCTGTGTCAGCGGCCTATAGAGCTGAGCTTCATTCGTTCTCTGGCTCTAATTAAGGAGCGGCCGGGTTTGGGATGTGTCTTCTGGCTTATATTACTCATATTTTGCTTATTTACAATTCTTTACAGAGTAGTCCGCCGTTGTAGGCCGCTCCTTCGTTTTTGCTTCCTTTTATTCTTCACTGTTTTGGGATTAAAAGCAGCATCGTCTCAGCATTCAACGCTGTGAAAAAACCCCAAACGATGCAAGCCAAGGGGTTGAGTAAGTGTGAACGTTTTTTTTGCCACAGGGTAAAGAATATGACTAGTTTAAAATGCAGAGACGGTGGTTTATGTCCCTGTACTCTACTGAGCTTTGATTGTACAGCTCTGGAAAGATAATCACAGAAGTAATCATTTCCTCCTCCACGCCTGGTAGGCAGCAAATTAGTGCAACGTTACAACATCCACGCTGGAAGGTATTTCACTTCCTTTGCACGCTTGTACGTACCCGATTGGGGGGGGGGTGGGGTGAAAAAAAGCAGTGTGTTTTGTTTAATGACCCAATATTGAGCCGAAAGCCCCCACCACTCCCTCAATTGTTCTGCCTCATCTTGAGCCGAGCCGAAGAGGCAGCCTCACCCAGGGCCGCACTTCGGCTTCAAAAATGGAGATGCGTTTTGTATCAATGACGGAGATGCTTTTTGTATCAATGACAAACATGCGTTTTGTATCAATGACGGAGATGCGTTTTGTACCAATGACAAACATGCGTTTTGTATCAATGACGGAGATGCTTTTTGTACCAATGACGGAGATGCGTTTTGTACCAATGACGGAGATGCGTTTTGTACCAATGACGGAGATGCGTTTTGTACCAATGACGGAGATGCGTTTTGTACCAATGACGGAGATGCGCTTTGTACCAATGACGGAGATGCGCTTTGTACCAATGACGGAGATGCTTTTTGTATCAATGACAAACATGCGTTTTGTATCAATGACGGAGATGCGTTTTGTACCAATGACGGAGATGCGTTTTGTACCAATGACGGAGATGCGTTTTGTACCAATGACGGAGATGCGTTTTGTACCAATGACGGAGATGCGCTTTGTACCAATGACGGAGATGCGCTTTGTACCAATGACGGAGATGCGTTTTGTACCAATGACGGAGATGCGCTTTGTACCAATGACGGAGATGCGTTTTGTACCAATGACGGAGATGCGCTTTGTACCAATGACGGAGATGCGTTTTGTATCAATGACGGAGATGCTTTTTGTACCAATGACGGAGATGCGTTTTGTACCAATGACGGAGATGCTTTTTGTACCAATGACGGAGATGCGTTTTGTACCAATGACGGAGATGCGTTTTGTACCAATGACGGAGATGCGCTTTGTACCAATGACGGAGATGCGTTTTGTACCAATGACGGAGATGCGTTTTGTACCAATGACGGAGATGCGCTTTGTACCAATGACGGAGATGCGTTTTGTACCAATGACGGAGATGCGTTTTGTACCAATGACGGAGATGCGCTTTGTACCAATGACGGAGATGCGTTTTGTACCAATGACGGAGATGCGCTTTGTACCAATGACGGAGATGCGCTTTGTACCAATGACGGAGATGCGCTTTGTACCAATGACGGAGATGCGCTTTGTACCAATGACGGAGATGCGCTTTGTACCAATGACGGAGATGCGCTTTGTACCAATGACGGAGATGCGCTTTGTACCAATGACGGAGATGCGTTTTGTACCAATGACGGAGATGCTTTTTGTACCAATGACGGAGATGCGTTTTGTACCAATGACGGAGATGCTTTTTGTACCAATGACGGAGATGCGTTTTGTACCAATGACGGAGATGCTTTTTGTACCAATGACGGAGATGCGTTTAGTACCAATGACGGAGATGCTTATTGTACCAATGACGGAGATGCGTTTTGTACCAATGACGGAGATGCTTTTTGTACCAATGACGGAGATGCGTTTAGTACCAATGACGGAGATGCGTTTAGTACCAATGACGGAGATGCGTTTTGTACCAATGACGGAGATGCGCTTTGTACCAATGACGGAGATGCGTTTAGTACCAATGACGGAGATGCGCTTTGTACCAATGACGGAGATGCGCTTTAGTCGCACAACTCTGAGCCCTGATGTTTTTCTTCATTCCTTTGTTCTGCAGGACCGCAGATGAAGCCAAACTACTGCAACCTCCTTTGTGCCAGAGTGCGGTGGGCCGGCGCTTCAGAGATTCCGCTCCCTGACGTTTACAGCAAAGGTACGATCTCCATGGCGTTCTGTTTTTGTTTAGGTTAGCAAAACTTTACAATTCACCTACTGACAATCATTCAGTGGTTCTTCACTAATTTTGACTGATTATTTCCAAATGCTTTTCTGATGGGCATTGTAAATTAGTTTCTTCCGCAGTGAACCTGTCGTAGAAGATTTAAATAATAATCTTGCGTGGGTTGAATTATCCCTAAATTTGTCTCCTGCTCCTTTGTTGTCCCAGACCCTTCATGTGCTGCTTGACTCTTGTGCTGTTAATACTGGAATCTGCCAAAGGATTCAGCAGCAGATAACGGCAACAGTATCTCCTCTAATTACCTGTTGCCTAAGAACTACTAACTACCAGGAGTGTGGGCTGCGTGTCAAATAACCCCCCCCCCCCCAACTATTCTGCTTATGCTGGGGCACGTGCTCAAATTAGAGCTTGGCTTATTTGAATATACGCTGATGTATTTTTCCATCTGTGCCATAATTATCTCCCCTCTGTTTTCATTTAGGAATTAAAGGCATGCCACCATCATGTCTCTTAGAATTATAACCCATTTAAGAGGTGGGCATGGATAGAATTGCTGAACAGCATTGAGCAGGAGGCTTTCATTTGACATAAAATGAACATTTAAATTTACATTTACATTTAAACATTTAAAGGTGTAATAGAAGGGACAGCACAGCCTCATTGCATCGTCCTATTTAATTTTGTTCCATTGCATCCTCTCCCACTGAAGATCGACCAAACTGGGGAAAAAAAAAGAACTAGATATTTTGCAGCGTCGCTGTGTTAAATGAATCTGTACCTGTTCAAAACCGACAATCAAGCTCATTAGCAGAGGAGCTCGAGTCAACAACGCTCCGTGCTACCTGTTCCAAGCAGGACCCATCGACAGGAGCGGTTCCACTCGTTCATAATCATGCTGAGTGGCGCTCGAGAGCATTGAGCACTAAAAAGAAGCGTGGCCACTGTACTGAGCCGTAATGTGAATGGCGTCCTAATTAAATGACGTGTTTTTAAATCAAACTGCTGTTTCTGTGTAAACACGGCAAATGCTACCAGACGAACCAATTAAACATCATAGTTCCTGGAATTTTGGGGGTTGTTCTCGCGCCTTCCCTGAAGCCAGATGGCAGACTAGGCTCCAGTTTGTCCGCCTCTCAGGGCCTTTTCCAGTTTCAATTATTTCAGTATAGCTCCCTGCGACGTAAGAGGCAGTCATGTAAGGTAATTGTGACTCCGCGGCTCATTTTGCCCTCGCTACGTTGGCACGTGATGCCCAGTACACGGTGTAAATGGTCACAGAACATCGTACACGGCAACAAAGGAAAAGATTGGATTTGAGCAGGGAATTTCTTTCTTTCCTCGCCGTTTGGCATCACCGAAAGATTCACTGCATCTTTTTGATTTTCTCGCCTTGCTGTCTTCTCTTTATCAAAAAATCATTCTCAAAATACTGATGTGCTGTGTCTCTGACAGAGCAGATAGCTCGACTCGGGAACCTGACTACACACACACACACACAAGCAGCCGGAGGTACTTACCTGAGGAATGTTCATCAGCCTCTCACTGGTTATTACTTAGAACAGCCATTTGACATTTAAAAGCATCCCAGATGTTCCTGTCAGTTTGAAATGGAGAAAATATTTACTGTTATTCGGTCACAAGTGGAGACATTTTAGGAACTGGGACGTATCGCTGTCAATTTCTAATTCTACATTTGGATTGAGCCATTTTGCTGTCAAGTGCCCGTGCATTTAGCTCCTGCTATTTTTCATCTCCTATCTGCTTTGCGAGGTTTTCGCCCTCAATGCTGTTCTGTGAGGGGGTGCGTTAACGCTCGGCAAGGAAGTAATGGCGGAGGCCCTTTGTTTGGTGCCTTCTCCAATAAATATTTATTAAACTATCCAAGGGAGAAAAGTGACTTTGGTAGATATGCTGCGGCAGGAGCTTATTTTTTGATTGTGGTTCACATTGTTAAACTCTCGCACAAAACCGGCATGTCACTCACAGTAGCAGACTAATTTTAGCGCTCACCTTTGCTCCATGTCTGTCTGTCTGTCTTTGTCTTTCTCATCAACTCTCTTGCAACACACACACACATACACACACAGTCAGTGAATTAGCTCCACTTCGCTCCACCGGTTTCCCCGGCTCAGTCCTAAACTGTCAGGCCTCTGCATACAAAGAGCCGAGCAGATGTGGTTGACAGAGGACCGAGCCTTACTTTAATGAGAGATGCTTTAAAAACCACATTAATAGCAGTTATTGGAACTGGTCATCGCGCTTTGAATCTGATCCTCTTTCTAGCTAATGCCAAACTTCGCTGTGTTAGAATGTATCATGACTGCAGAATATGACCAGCCAGTGGGCAAAGGCATGTGTCCCCACTTGGTTCAACGAGCACTTCACCAGAATCTCTAATGTCTTTTTTCTCTGCAATTTTCCACAGCAGCAGTTTTGTGATGGCGGTAGCTAATTACAACGACTTTTACTCATCTCTGCCTTCAGCCTTTTGTATTTTGAAAAAGAAGGCTGGATAGCTAATAGGCTGAAATGGCTGTTTAAGCACCTACACACACACACACACACACAATCGTGCTCGCTCTTCACACCAGCACTGGATCTGTGATTCTCTCTGCATTTGTGACAATGCTGAACGCTCCAGCAAAGCGTGCTCCAAGAGAAAAGTTTGTCGAAGAACTGTTACAACTTTGCGTGTCAGCGCCTCGAAGGCCACGGAACTTTTGTTAACCTCTTCAGGCGACGCCGCTGGGTAACTGCGACGCAGTGACGTCCTGCAGCAATACCTCCGCGTGGTGGCATGGAAGCCCCTCCCCCGTGGTGCAGGATCTTTTTCGTGGCATACAAATTGATACCACTAGCACTGAACAGCCCGTCCACCACCCCCACCCACTCGTTTGAATCGGACCCATAATCTGATTGTTCTTTTCCTCCCTCGTCACAGTGCAATCATTTCTCGGCCATAATTCGGGGGAAGAATAAAGTGAGTTGATGTTTAGGGTGAATTACATCAGTAATGACGGGGGGGAGTGACTGTGCAAATCGAGCCGCGTCAGAGCAACATAAATATATATCATATTTAACATAGAAATGTTTAACACAAACATATGAGTGATTAAAATGATTTACTTTTATTGGATCTTTTGCTTTTATTGGATCTTTTTAAACACGGTGACACAATCATTTAACTTGGAGACATGTTCATTACCGGGTGAAACGCTCCCTGAAATGAAATATGGCCGCCACCAAATTACACGCCGGTCCGCTAATGGGAAAGTGTCAGCTGTGGCAAAAAATAAATAAAATAGGGCTCTTTGGGAGTTTTGAATTTAAACAAGCTGTGGCCTGGTCTAATTGTAGTGTAGTTTACTGCTGTATTGTACGTTTGCTATGTCTTTTTAGTAAAGAGTTTGCGGAGCAGATTGGACACAAAGCATTTCAGTTCATGCCGACATTTTCAGTCGCAAGCCAATAAAACGATGCTTCTGCTCGTTATTTGGTGGATTTTGTTTGATTTGGGATGTTTTTGATGTCCCACAACAACTTTGACAGCGCAACTGATCAAACTACTGTGTAATCAAAGGCGTTCGTGGCGCTCTGTGGAGCACGCACCGTATATAGGCCACGCCGTTACCGTCAGCGAGGAAGTAGGAGCTTTTTCTTGTGTCAAGTTTTCCTTTTAATTCGTCTCTCAATTGTCGTATTCAGTCAGATAATTGTATTTCAATTCCGAGCATATCTATGACTTGAGAGAAAAATTCTCACTCGACACCATCGAAAAATCATCAAAACAGCATATTTCCTGTTTGCAAACAGGAGACAGAGGTGACACGCATACAAGGCCACTCAAAGGTCTTCCTCCTCTGAGCAGTGATCTACAGTTTGAGGTTGAACATGCTAAAACAGGGGGGGGGGGGGGGCTGGGGGAAAAAAAACCAAGTGCTGGTAGTCGACCTCGGATGTAGACGATGATCTTCACCCCGGCTTCCTGTGTCTCTGCCGCCGGGTGTGAATTATTGTCCCGGCATGAATATGTTGACCGTCTGGCAGGACCAGGTGGTCCAATCTGTGCTCTGCCCCTCACCGGCCTGGTACATATAAATGTGCGGCTTTTTCTCGTCTTGGCATTATTTGGCGAGCTGAATATCTTGACGCTTCGGCATGTTGGACAGATAAAATTAAATTTGCAGAGTCATACATTAATTAATAATTTGAGAAGATAATAGGCCCATTAGAGCTAAGCGATCATGACCACTGTCATTAGCCGCAGCCTCATCATTGAGCTCTCGTTTCTTAAGACCACATTTGTTCCCCTTCTCTTATTCACAAAGGCCAAACTCTGCTTTTCATTTGCATCAGGGCAACGGAACCGTTTTTAAGGAGAGAAACGATCGTTGGGTTCATTTTAAGTCCCTTTTGTTTCCTGCCACCTGGAAGCGACGTGGCTGCTGAATAGTCGCCTGACAAGGATTGTCCCCCCGGTGAAAGTTTTGGAGCGGCATCGAGCATCGTTACCGCATGGTCACAACAGCCCGCCAGTGTTTTTTTTTCATTATTGGATACATTCTCCCCTTATGGTGTACGGTAATCATTACATGCAATCATTTCAAGCTTGGCTCCCCTCCGTGCCGTAACCGCGGAGGACTTTCACTCCGGGCCTCTTGTGTAAACGTGCGGAGTTCGATGGCATGTGTGGCGTCCGCAGATTAATTTAACGAGACTGATGTATTATGATCCGTTTTTAGACTGCTTTGGTTTAGCAACGCAACAACTTCCATCAGTCATTATTACCATTGGCACAGTTTCGGGTAGCCCTTTCCCCTCATGGTTCCTTCTCCCGCGTCGCCTCCCGTCCCGCGTGCCAGCGTGTCATCGGCAGCGCCGGAGTCTGACGGCTATGGGAACATTTTCTCTGACACCTGCAGCAGACCTAAAGCCTGCCGGGGGGGGAGGTTTATCTGGGATGGCAGGCCTCGCTTCCATCCCCATGCCGGGTAGAGGCTCAGGCGGCACAGAGCTCGGCACACCCGGACAAAGAGGCGCCGCGGCGAGAGGCCCGCTCCGAACAATGGAGGGGGACGGGACGAGACGTGTGACTAACGACCCTTGACAGTTTGCTCCAGTTAAACGCCCCACTTTGAGCCTCCCGAGTTAGTCGCTTTCTAGTAGAAGTTACAGGCGTAAAACTATTCATCTTGCAGAAGGGAATGAGTTGGACCTCGTCTCGGAGGACTAGTGGGCCAAACCTGGGTCGGTAATCACTGAGCTCACATTGCTCCGTCAGAGTGCTCGTAGTACAAGGTCATGAAGACACCGAGGTAATGTGCACTGAATGACCAGGTAGCTCTTGGTGGTGTTCTCTCTTATTTGCAGTATTTTCTTTTCTTTTGTATTTGCAATTTGAAGTCATTAAGTAAATCTGCTAATGCCACTGTTCTTTCAATCCTTCAACAACTGAATGTGACAGGGCTACAGATCATGCCTTGTAAATAAAGCAGTAGGGGAAGTTAATGGTTAATTTTTTATATTTTTCAGAGAGAATACATTTTGTGTGTGTGAATAAACGCATCAGCACTTCAAGACCCAGGTGGAGCGATCTTTTTAATTTGCACCAGCTATTCTCATTTTTGTTATCCTCCAACTATAGGTCTATTTATGTCATTCATAAGAATACAATTTTCAAATCCTTTTGAAGTTTCTCTTTGTAAGTTGGTATGAATGTGCCTGAATGCTTTTAATGGGCTTATGATAACATTTTATATTTATCCCACGCTGCTATATTCAATCAAATGGATATCGTGTCTCTGTAACTTGTGATTTGCACCCGTTCTGTTCAAAAGTAGCAAAGCCCTCTTGAATCCCGTCCCGCCCCTTCATCGTGATCTTTGCTTTCTATCACATGAATCATTTAATGAGACACAGGAATGAATGAAAGGCAAGGAAACGCTATTACCTCCTTAGCGAGGACCCGCTAAAGCTGCCTGACGGTGTACTATGTTGAGCCATTTCAAATATTTACAATACACCAGTGCACATTGTTATCTGTGAATGGGATGACTATAGGCAGTGTGCAGACCGAAGAATATTTACGTGTTCAGTGCACGCTGGCACTTTGCAGCCCATTATGGAGAAAAAAGAAGTGAATCCTTTTCAGCCTTAAGATGTACCGCACCATCGCTCAAGCAATCGACGGGCACGGCTTTTTTTTTTTCATTCTACATTTGCAAAGATCCAAGTTCAGCGAGGGCCTTACTTGAGTGGATGTTCTTTTATTTCTTTTTCTCCTTTGTCTGTATTGCATCTGCGCTGCGCCTCGACAAGTCCTTGTCGGGTGAAGCCCCGAGCTCAGAGGCTCTGGAATCCGTGTCTTTGTTTGGCGAACCGCGGCGAGCTCACTCGAATCGCACAGCGCGCCGCGAGATGTCTCCTCCATCCAGTCCATCATCTTGAAAAGTATCCGGTTCATCTACGAGCACTTGGATATGACCAAAAAATAAAGCGGGTCGCACCCTTTTAGTCCTGTTCATGCACATCTTCATGCAACAAAACCACAAGCCGGCTGAGTCTCTACAGTTTATAGACGGCTAGTAGCGGTTCGATAGATGCGCTCGGCCATGAGGAAAATACGAGGCTCCTTACTCCGACCTAGTGAATAGGTAACGCATTATAGCTAGTTATTGCGTTTTACAGCAGTTTCCAACATAATATTGGACTTTTTTTTATTGAGATTTCTTCTCCAATGTGAAAGCATGAAAAGAGAAACTCATTTGGCATGGGTCAGCTCATGTGGCCAGAATCTTTTTCTTAAAGCGAAATGGAGAAACTAGAATCATTCTGATGTCATGATGTGCGTGTCTGTGTGTGTCGGCGGACCACGTTGTGCTTTTCTGGCAAGTAACGAACTTTGTCAAAGTGGCCCGAGACAATAGCGGTCAGGAATTGCTGGGCCTGATGTTGCGCTGAGGGAACCGTAGAGTCATTTTTGCTCCAACGGACCACTTGATAGCTTCAGCTGATGCACCGCTTGGAAATCCATCAGTCAATTGGGCCAGACCGACATGAGCAGTCCTGTGAGTGTCAGCATGCTTCGTACGGGAGGAAACAGGTTGCAGGACAATGGCGCTCCTCTCATTATGAACTCCAGTCATATAGAAACCTCTAATTGGTTTTCCTTCTAACGGCACAAAGTCGGCCAGCAACGGGTTTGATGCATTGCCGCTTTGGGCGCCACGGACGCACCGGTAGGAATGCTTAATTCTGTGTCGGCTGCCGTGATGTAGAGGTGCAGCAGCCACTTCGACGCCTCACAGAGCCGTGGTTTGTTTTAGTTTTAGTTTGATGCATGTTTTGACCACAGATTTGACAGGGTGAACATGGAAGAGATGTGGGGATGTGCTGACTAGCTTCAGGCTCTCCAAAATCCGACTGGACCCTCCAAGGTCAAGGTGCATTGTGGATAATGTAGGTGCCAGGGATGCTGACTAATTGATTAACCATGATCCACAAAAATAACAACAAAAACAATCACTAGCAGCACTCCTGATGACATTCGGCCACTCTCCCAGCTACTTTTTACTTTAGTAAATTCAACTAGGGAAAAATCTGTAAACCTGCAAACAGCTTTATTGATGTGCTGTTAGGACTGAAAGGTTGAACGTAAAACACATCCTACTACAAGTATTGCCTGGCAGGGAACCCTTCCTGAATAAACCCCATCATTCCGATACATGCAGGGTCAAAAGGATGGATTTTCTGAAACAAACGTTATTTAAAATTCCAACTCCTTGTGTATATAATTCCCTCGATTTTGTCACCAGGTGTACAGGGGGACGGGGACGACCTAGCCCGTTGTGTTGGTGTGTAAAGATTGCTTGTCAGTCCCCTGACCGGATCAGAGATGATGATATGAGGGAATTGGTCTTCACTCTGTCTAAAGTTGGATTGTTGATGCTTTGCTTGCAGGTGGATGGATTTGGTGAAGAGGTGGGGAAGAAGGCTTTTATTGTCCCAGCAGCAGCCTTAAAGCGACTCGGCACCACGATTATCATTTTGTCCATTGCCATCTGGATGATGGCAATGAGTTAAGCCTGGAACACACCAAGCCGACGCCGACTAACTAGTGCCGACGTGAGCAGACTGCAGCATCGGCTCACGTCGGCAGCGTCTGGGTCCAAAGTTGCCCTGTCACACCAAACCGACCGTCCAAGTTCTGATTAAATGAGGGTTAATATCTGTGTTTCAGATATTTGCTGCTTGTGTCTCTTTGAGATTGAACGTTTTAACGTGACTCTGTTTGGACCAGTTAGTCGGACAAAGGGACATTTGACCCCGTTTACGATTGGTGTCTGTCACCTCAGTGGCATTCAATAGGCCGTACTTAAGCGCAGGCTTAATTGTCGCTGGTATGCTGTGCAGTTTCTCACCCTTTCCTAAGCAGCTCACGCCTCCTATAGGAGGTGTTAAGACGCGGCGATCAGCACTTGGCAGAGGAGCCGGCATTCCGGAGCAGAGCGGGTTTGTCTTCCAATCACAGGCCGCGCACCGAGGGAACGCCACCCAGCGGCCGTCTCCTCACAACTTGCACCGCATGCAGAATATTTTATTCTACAGCCAGATGTGCATTCTGTTAAATTGCAGGGAACATCAAGATACCTACACTTAAGCAGCAGGACCTCTGTCATCTCTTTACGCCTCTCTCCGCTCTGTGCGCGTAGTTTGAAAGGCGCAGAGACTGCGCTCGCCCCGTCCCCGTGCTGCTAAAAGTAAGACCGCTGCACTCTGCGCTTTAATTGCGTGGAAAGTCTGAGGACCCAGATGATTACACAGATTAAAGCTTACTTAAATTAAACGTAAATTAAGCCAAGCCTGACGGAGCGAACGGGAAAGTTCTAGAAAAGGTGTCTGAGAACTACACACACACACTCACCAGCGCGAGCACACATTTGTTGTAATACAAGGTAACACTCTTAATTAGTGTTTGTCGCCTCAAACCATTTTGAGGCAGTTGCTAATTCTTTGAATTCCTTTCCCTTGTTGTTCCTACTGGATTTGAGTTACATTTTCAGGAGCGTCGACCCGTGCGTGCGTGTGTGCGTGTGTGCGTGTGTGCGTGCGTGCGTGCGTGCGTGTGTGCGTGCGTGCGTGCGTGCGTGCGTGTGTGTGTGGCTGTCACAGCAGTGTCATCCTCTCCCCTCACGCACCCTCCTACCTTCCTTCTCTGATGCAAGTTGTTGTGACAAGGGGAGCTGAGCCCCTTCACATGCACGACTGCTCTTTTTAAAACCTTTTATTCACCAGGGGTTGCTTGGACTCAACGCCTCTGCTCTTTTCCAGCAAGGCCCTTCCCTCAGTATCGTCATCTGTATATTTCGACAGAAACTAGTGTACACTGTAATCATTCACCTAATTCTAAGGATAATAAATAGAAACGTTGGCTATAACTAGATGGTCTGAAGATAAACACCCCGGCATTGTTCCTCTGTATTTACTGTTAATACTCCCATTAAGTCCCCTCCTTGTCAGACTTTGCGTAATTACTTCAATATTCGGCTGTTAAACAACACACTCTGCAACTGTTTCGATAATTGAATAATTAGTTCGTCATCTTCTAATCAAAAGATAATTTGATTGTTCCAGTTTCTCGAATGTTAGAATCTGGAGTTTTCTGCGTGTTTGACGTTGAATTGAATCCAATTCTCATCGGGTCTCTGTGTAAACTGCTGAACGAGACGTTTGGTGTGAATAGGGATTGATACTCTTCTCCTCGGCTGTCGCGGCTTTGTGGTTTCACGCCTAAATGAGAATGATTTTAGGATGATCAGGCCTCTTATTATTCACTCCTACAGCTGGCGAAGCGTGTGGACTTTGCGTCGTGCAACTCTACCGATGCAGCACAGCTGTAGGTCTCGCCGAAACGTTTCCACAAGCCGAAGATGCAATTCCATTTGTAATTTGTGGATGCGCACATTTTATTGCCTTTCCCCACACTTAAGGGCTTGTTTCCTGTCTCGCGGGTGATAGGAAATAGTTGTGCGCTGCTCCTACGGCTGTGTTGATTAAAAATGTGGGAAAAGTTTTCCCCTTTGGAGCCGCTCCCTCTGTCCTCTTTTTGCCCTCTTGGTTTTAGCACGTTGATTTCATTGCGATGAGTGTTGGAAACTAAACGTGCCTTTTTTTTTATGGGTCAACAACGCTATGCAAGCAAATCATCATCAGCTGGTGGAAAGGCTACACTGATGGTTTATAGGCAGCAAACTTCTTCTTAGTCTTTCTGACCCCAACCACATCTTTCAGAAATGCAACCACAAGGCTCCGAGGACTTCTTGAGTGTTAGTGTGTTTTTTCATTTAGTTTAGAACCCTTTTTACATGGCGCCCCCACTATCCTCCCTTTGTGCAGGAAGTCACCTCTTCAACATGTCAGCAGGCCCTCATTAGCGCACCGACATGCATGATTGCTATTGCGTGGGAGGAGTCAGCCCTGTAGTTTCAGTGTGATGCGTATTGGGTGCAGTGATCTATTACTTGTAGAAAATTGTGATTTATAGAAACGGATGGGGGGGAAAAAATAACCACATCACAAGGAACGTGGCACATGCTTCTATCCAGTGAAAGAAAGCCTTCAATGTCTACGCCCACGCTTGACAACTGCAAAGGTTCATCTGTCTTTACTCATCCGTGCATCCAACAGACTGGTTAAATCCACATCTGGTTAAAGAAGAACATTTTATTTGGAGTTACTTTTTTGGTGGGGAAAGACTGAGGATCTTAGTGGTGTTTCATTTTTATTGTTTAACCGAAACTATTAACTCGCATGTGGTTTCGTACCTATTCTCAGGTGCACTTTAAAAGACTGGATTACTGTAAATGTGCTTCACTGCAGAATCATGATACATAACTTAATTTAATGTAATACACAACCAAATGATATGACTACCAAACCACATTAGACCATCACACAGCAGCCCTTTGCTTGCAGCAGCAAAATAAGCGGGGAGCGCAATATCTTTTTCAATATAGGTTGTTTTCATTTAAAATAAACACGAGTGGATTCATGCAGTTCACGTGTTGTCAGCAAGAAGTGGAAGTGGAAATGGCTGGATTATTTATAGCACTCACACCTGCTTACATTTGTGTAGAATTTGCTTGAGACACCAAAATCAAAGATTTTCAACAGTAGACCCACATAATACAGTTTCCATTTACCACTTGCATCCCAACAAATAGTAGAGTGATCCTTAAATATGGTCTATTATAACTACGGGTAAAGAACAGGACGAAAGCTCATAAGAAGAAAACACAGAATTTCTATTTCATATTTTAGCGGTACACGATGGTCATGTCAACAATATAGAAGAACCCCAACCATCAAGGCAAAAAAAACAACACCATCCTCACAAAAACATCACACAACAGACTCACATCTCAAACACGTGTGTGTTTTTGTGTCTACAAAGTTGTTGTAGTAATCATCAAAAAAATGTCACCCTCCTACCCGATGCTGTGGACACGATTAAATGATTCCAGACAAATGTAAACAAAACCTGCGAGCTTTCCTTCCGCTGCCCCCGCGCGGGCGACGCGGCGCTCCATCACCGAGATAAGGGACAGCAAAGAAAAGCAGCGCGACAGCCTCACGTGACGTCGGGTGTGAATAATTCAACGCTGCCCGTTGCGTTTGTGGCTGCCGGGAAGACCAAAGTTTGAAGGAGCCCATCGGGGCCATCGCGGGCTTTTCCCTTCTCCATCACAAGGGAGGGAGGGAGGGAGGGGAATTGACTCCGATTATCCTCTCTTCACTGAGTGGAGTGGGGGTGGGGGGTGGGGGGGGGGGGAATCCTCTGATCCAGACTATGGGCGCGGGTGTCAGGCCTTGTGCGTTTGTTCGCCAGGATGACGAATGTTCCGACCTGCGTGTGAAAGGTCTTCATCTTCACGCAAGGCTCAACGCACGTTAACGGGCACAAGCAACATCTAATGGCACTTTGAAACTGGCAAACTGACGTTGCATTGCTTTGCGTGAGCAGTACAATGCTGCCGTTTTTTGTGTTTTTTTTTCTTTATAGTCCATAGATGCTTTTAAGCAGGTTGTGCTAAGCTAGCCTCCGAGCTGATTGCATGCACCCTTTGCTCTTATTCTGACAAACAATTGTTCCTGTCGCATTTTCTCCTTTTTTTTTTTTCTTCGTTTTTTTTCCTCTCCAAAGAAAATCAATGAGTGCATCTTTAATAACATCTGAAAACTGCCTCCGCCGCTTCCGGCGCTCACTCCGAAGGTTGCATATTGATGAGCGCTGATCTGAATCACAATTTCAGACGGTTATTTCGGAGTCCAGTGCAATGCTTTTCTCTTCCCAGCTTCTCCGCTTCATTAGTAATCATCACTGTTCACATTTCCTCCAGTTAGCTGCTTAGGCTTTTCCTCACTATAGAAAAGCACTTCAGAGCCAAGTGTGTGGAAAAGAAAAATGTTGGTAATAACAAATATGATCATGGACGAGGGTGCCTTAAGATCGATGAATGCCATTTGTTGCTGTGCCAACAAAGGGCCTTCAAAAAAAAAAGTTAATTCTCTCTGAACAAAACCCCATCATTTTATTTCCCCAAATTAAAATAACTGCCATTATTCTTCTTTAGTTTGGGCTCATGCCACTGTGTGGATGAATAAGTAGCCTATTTTCTCTCCTCACAGCGGGAGTTTGTGGACTTCCTCTGTGACCTTGATTTCTCTTTGTGGCTTCCATTAAAGTTGTACATGGTCTGCACAGTTTTTACCAGTTTTTATCCGTCAAACTGTAACGCTGGTTTGCCTGCAGTCCCAAATGCACGTCAGTGCTTTTCTTTAGCTTTCTCATTTCTCAAAAAAAGGACGATGTGTGTTGGTTACAAGAACTTGCACAAATACCCAACCCTGATACATCTGAATTATGTTCTTGCACTGTACTTTGCATAGGTAAGCTTTTTTTTGATGTAACCCGATACCATCCACATGTTTTTATCAGCATAGGGCCAAAAAATAAATTTAAATAAATAAATATGTCAGTGAGCAGCTCGTCTATTTTGAACGTGTTAAAAGAACAGCACGTGGAGCATCTTGCAAACATGGCATCAAGATGGCTTTGTGCTTCTCACATACAGCTTTTGTCATCATAAATCCACACGGACATCAGCAAGCGATTAGTGATGCAAACCTCAGAACTGCCTGACATGTAAAGAAGAGATCAACAGAGCCGGTGCACTGCAGCTGGGACCTGAGATGTGTTGGATGTTGGATGGGTTCTACTTTATTCTACTTGTGTGTGTGTGTGTGTGTGTGTATGTGTATGTGTGCGTACGTAGCATGTCTTGTGTTTGGCTGTGATTATTTTTTATTCCCCATTCTTTAGGGTCCGAGGTGACGTGTTGTCCAAGTATTCCTTTTACAGCCACACAGAATAGACATTTTGAGACCATGAAATCAGAGAATGTTTGGCGCCTTTCCTCAATAAAGGACTTAAACAACGAATAATACATACAATTTATCCGCTTGTCTGTTTTAATGAAATAAGAAGCAAAAGTCCACTCAAGAGCGCTAAACATAATTGGTCAAGCCCCGGAACTAACCCTGAAAACCTACAGACGGGCGACGTTCAGGAACTCGGCGGCTGCAGTCAGCGCAGAGGAGCACTGTGACCTTCTCGGTGGCCTCAGAGTGTGTTGGCATGGCATGACTGATGCAGATTATCATAGCTGGAGAAAGCCAATTACTGTGGTCATCACAGCGCCTTCGGGGCCCCTTCTCAGTGGAATGAAATGCATTACAGGATTTCTCTGTGCATCCTCCTGGCAGCGCTTTGTGTTTCCTCAATGCTGATCCACCCGGTCTGAGTGTTAATAGCGCTGTCAATGGGACCCTCCCCACGCCTCTGAGCCCTCTTTGGCTCGGATGAGCTCCTGCTCCACAAAGCAGGGAGGTCGTGCCTCTTGGAGAAGCGGCCGAATTACATTCTCCTCTTTGTCATCCTTCTCTGTTCGAAACAGAGCCGTCTTTTCTTTTTTTTCTTCTTTTTTTTAAGCCGTTTTAATCAGCGTCCTTCAACTTTGAGGGTGAAAAGTCGGGCTGCTGAGTTGTGATCGACCAGAACAAATGGCAAAAGATCAGACCTTATGTTATCCTTCTTTTTTTTAATTTAGTTTTTATTACATATTTAAGGACCAGCCTGAGATGAAAATGCTGCATCTTCTGTAGGCTACAGAACAAGCTGCGTCACGAGGCCTGAGCGCGCCTTCTAAAGGTCTTTATATAGTAGCCATTTCAAGTCTAGTTGCCTCAACCTCTGAGCCTGCCTTTCTCTTTCCCGGATTGGATTTATATTCCTTTCATGTCGTGTTTTATTGTTTTCTCTGTTGCTCGGACATCAAAACCTGCCGCACCATCTCGGTGATCGGTGTGCAGGCTTCTGGTTCAAGGCGCCCTCGTGTGTGATTCACGCAGGGCGCCGACCCGGAGAGCGCTTATGTCCGAGACCGGATTCCTCAACCTGCGCACAGTTCTTCTCAAACACACACAAAGGTGTCTCAATCCGAACCATGCTGGAACCAGAGAGGGGAAATATATACTCGGAGATACTAGGGGATCACAAACGTCACGCTACGGATCAGGAACCACAGATTGGATCGTTTTTCGGATCCAATCTGTTGCTGTAGTTTTATCTAAAAAATAAAAAATTGGAGGTATCCAGTTTGAAACAAAAGGAAATAAATGAATTAAAAAATCCATTAGAATATTCTGTTTCAGTGCAATGAAATTGATACCTTACTTTAATGAAAGGATGAAAAACTGTATGGTTCCCTTTTTTACCAGCTTGTTCCTGCACATTAACAAATGGCATTAATATTAGCATTAGCCCACAGCAGGATATCAATGAAAACTATGGCGCCATCAGAGCTGGATTACTGTAAGAAAGACTGCCTGCCAGAGGTTGGGGACTCCCATCACAACATCTGCTAAATGGGTTGGGTTCTTCTACTTCCATGGTTCCCAGGGGATGAATCCTATTGACTTCACTGGCCTTCCCTCCAGTGGCACCATGGCGTTGACTCGCATGGTTTTAACTGAAAATGCCTTGACAGCTTTCTGAAGTGGATTTCCATTTTAACGTGTGAACTCTGACAATCCCCTGACGATGAGCGCCGTGTTCATGTAAAAGAAATTGGTTTAAATGCGTTCGAAAGCTATTGGATATCGTAGTTAGTGAGCCCGGTAACACACTGATGCACCGTGGCAAACTTAACTCCTTCTTTGCGGTCGCTCCGGCCTTTTTACCCGCCGCTCCGTGCAACGAACATGACCAGTGCACGATGCGAGTGCGGGTACCCGCTCATGTTAAGAGAAACCTACTTATTTAATATTCACTGCATTAGGTGCTGGCTGCTGATGTATTTTCCAAAACAACGGGACCCCGACAGTACGGCGCCGGGGAAGAAAGAAAAGAAATTGAACCCGGCTAAGAACCTGACAGAGCGCTTTAGGGAGCGGAAGGAGAGGGGGAATAAAAAAGTGCCCCTCTCACTGGGCTTTGGCCAATGAGTGTGTCTTTACCCATTACTCTCACACAGCGCAATACGCGGGTCAGTCAGGTGATAATGAATGCTCCGTCGGATACCCGGGCCTCCCTCCCCTCGCTGCTCGTCTGGTCTGCCCGCTTCCGTTGCATTGCCCCTCTGTCCACGGCATTGTATTCGCCTCCAGTGGGTCTAATCATCTCGTCGGGCGGCGTGAAGGTGTTTTCCGGTCGGTTTTATGAGGCGACGAGGACGCCAAGCCTCTGTCTCTTCCTTTGTGAATCAAACGCCGGCTAGTGGTCAAAGTTAATTGGCTTTCGGAGCTAATATTTCGGAGTTTAAATGAGCAAAAAGAAAAGGAAAAACCTTTGATCGATGGCTCGCCTTAGTCTCCACAGTGCACGTGGGATTGGATGAACTAATCAAATTCTGTGCACACCGGTGCCCACTGCACGACCGTCTGCTACAAGGAGGGCTGTAATAATGTATTCAGCCGGCGCTTCGCTCAAATATATGGTGCTGCGTTCAAAGTTTGATGTGTCTGACCCAGTAAACTAATGTTTTTTTTTCTCCTCATGATGAGATTGAAACATTTTGATTTGGAGCAGGAAATACCATCGAGATGAGAATAGAGTGTGGTTCGAACAGAAAAACACGAATGCCGTGTTCACGTTTTTAACAACACGTCACAGCTGGTATCTGTGCTAACTCCTTTTGTGCAAAAGTACAGCTCTTTAAAATGATGGTCCGATATGCGCGTGAATCAAAACAGGGCCACTGTTGCAGGGCCATCTGGTATTCTGAATGACCACATATTTCACCATTACAGTCAGCGGAGACGGATGACTAATGCTTGGGCCAGAGAATATAGCTTATTTGACATTTACTAGTTTTATAGCGAGGCTCTCGCGCTGCTCTCGCGCTGCTCTCGCGCTGCTCTCGTTATTTACGGCCGCTCTTAAATCTGCAGGTGTAGGTCGCCGTGTAGTTCAGCACATGAAGCGATGGGAAAGGAAACGGTTGTTTCACGTCAAACGCGTGAAAGACTTGTTTTCAAACTCCGTGAGGGAATCCAATTTCAACTCCAGGGCCTCAGAAGTCACTTCTTTTCGCCCTTTTATTTTTATTTTCTCCTTTTTTGTTGACCTAGGGGCAGGAGCTAGAAGTCTTTCCACAGGACTGTCTTTGTGTGCAGCCTGAGCCCGTGGAAGGCCCAGGGCACATCCGCTTCCAGGAGCCACAACCAGCCTTTTGTTCGGCAGCGCGCCCACCCGCCCCCTCTCGTGAGCGAAAATAAGCGTCCGCTGGTATCGGAGGGGCCGGACAAACCGCCGCGGTTTGCGGTCGCCTCTTTCTGTGGCCGCGTCGGCGACAAAGACCAGGCGGCGTTTCGAGTCGAGTGGATTTTTTCCCCCGGCTGGAAAGTACCGGCCGGGTAGCGGCCGCTGTTAACTGCATTGCAGCGGTGCAGAGGGGTTAAACTGTTATTTTGTGCTCTGTTTGAGACTCATTTTCTATCAACCTTCATGCAGAGGGAAGCGTTCTACAATCATAGGCCTCAGCATTTTTTGCCTTTGCCTAAACCTCTGATTCGGGAGCCACAAAAGGCAGCGACAGCGCGGCGACTCCTCTCATCTCGCACCAAAAAGACGACACACGTGGTTCCGCATCGCAAAAGACGTTTGATCCAGTTACTCTGGATTTTTTTTTTTTTTCTTTTTCTTTTACATCTCATTAAATCCATCCGGTTCAGGGACACACCAGCACGAGAACCGGGACACTGAAGCTCGCCTAATGAGGTGTGACGAGTCACCTCAACCTTTCCTGTCCAGAGGATCGTCTGCTACCCATCAGTCAGGGGGCAGGGATGTGAGGAAAAGAGCAGAGGAAGGGCTGGGTAATTAGAAAGGCAAAAAGAATTTAGAATTTGGGAAGATGGAGGTCAGTGATAACTAGGTGGAAGCCAAAATACAGAGAATCCCCCCCCCCCCCTCTATTCCCTTCCCCCTCCATCACATCCCAGAGACACATTTCTGTGCTGGTCGTCTCCCCTCATGGAGGGCAGCGGAGTTAATGACATTTTTCCCTCGTTGCCTGAGCTGCAAACACATTCATGGGCTCAAAATGGAAGACACCAAATATGGCTTTCTGCTGAGCAGAAGCTTTTTATTTTTGTAAACATCGTCGTCTCCCCCTCTCTCCGAGGGCCTCGGGGTGCGGCTACCTGAGCCTCGGAACCAACCGAGAGCCGCCGCCGCCGCCGCCGCCGTGCGATTTGCCGAGCAGCGCCAACACCTCGCAGGACAAATGCTCCTGGATGTTGTCGAGTGAAAAGGGAAATACTGATGAAAGGAATGCTGCTTACAAAAAGGCTATTCTTCTCAGACACCTCAGTTCGCATTGATAGTTGTCAACGAGGCGCGTTCTCTTTAGTTTAATTTCTTTCTTTTAAGAGATGGAGAAATCTGTCAGCCGGATCTACTTCTTTCACCTGACTTTTAAGTTAAGTCATTTAACTAAAGAGGCCTATTGGCACCCAGCACACACACACACACACACACACACAGAGACCCACATTCTCATCGAAAAGCCGCAAAAAGCAAACTCTGAATGGTTTCATCTGCTGAGGTACGGAGTCAAATTAGTGTTTGATTTGAATGTTTTGCTACACAAAGCAGGCCACAAAAAGAGCATCATTGTTACTACAAAACAGAAAACAAAAAAGCGGGAGAGAAAAGCATTCCCCAGGGACGGGGAAATTGAATGAGAGCATGCACTGGCTGTTACTCATTACTACTGGCTGACAGGGATAATTGAATTCTGCCTGGGAAAAAAAATCTGTTTATTTCTCCTCCCTCCTGGTGGGCAGCGGGGGAAAAAGCCAGCTATCAGTTGGTTGGCGTTATTTCCCGTCGCAACATGCAGATAATAGATACGTAACTCCTGGCTAATAATCCTGTGTTTGTGGCCACTGATGCGTCTCTTAAATTTGACCTTGTTGTGTGGTGTGCTTGTGGGTATTTTTTTTCTTCTTTTCTTAATAAACCAGCACACTTTACAGGGCATATGAAGCAGGGAATAATAAGGCTTATCCATCCAATATTTTTGGATGGATTTTTTGGGGTATTGTGTTTGTTGCCTAAAGGCAGTTATATTTTGTCTTTAGGCTGGTCTGTTTGTGTGGAGTGTGGAGTTTGTAAAAAATAAATAAATAAAAAATAAAAACTTTGCAATAACTTTAATTGGAGCTATAAGTCAGCATATGTTAATAATTAAGTCACGAGAGAAGGTTTAGATTCTTGTGCAATTGTTTGTTATAATTTTAAGTTTCTCAACCGTTCGTACAGTCAATAAAGCATGGAGAACTTTTGATATTGTTTAGGAACAGTGATGGAACTTTGCCCCATAGATTCCCTCCGTGCTCCCTTTGGCGTGACATCGCTCTCCGTGTATGTCATACACAAACGTTTCAGATCAGAGAATGCATGGTCATGATCTTTCTAAATGGCACGGAGAGCTCATGGAAAAGTCATGTAAATGTATTGGTAAAAAATTTGCAAACCCCAGTTGTATGCGCATCTGAATAATCTGCCATCAGGGAACAACTGAAAACACGCAGTTGTCCCTTCCAGGACCTCGCAGTGCGCATCGAGCAAACTCGTTTGTGTATTTTCCAAAGTGGAAACCTGTTTTTTTTACCGTCTCCGAATCAGCTAGTTGCCGTAGTAACGGTATTTGCTGACCGTGGAGGACGGACCCGGCGCGCTGTGTCACTCTCACAACTGCTCTTTGTGTCTTTCAAACGCCTTGTCTGTGGAATCACATTCTCCCAGTGGACTGGAAATTGAGGGCGACATTCTGGGCTTCTGTAAACTCTCTTTGTTTACCTTTTTGAAATTGTGTTAGGGTGCCGGTGGAAACCCACTTATTGTTGTGGAAGAGGAGGAAATAATGTGATCCTGGAGATATTTTTACAAACGTGCCGAAGACCTTTTGACCTGAATTACACAACCTCAGTTTGGGCTGTTATAGATTTGATTGCCCGCCGTCGTTTGACGCCTCTTAAGGTCAGTGGCCCGTTCATTAGGTACACCTATTTACACATCGTGTGTGTGTGTGTGTGTGTGTGTGTGTGTGTGGCCATCAGGAGACTCCCCGTCACCCCGGTTCACCCTTGTGATGTGTGCAGATTGAAGCATTGTGTGATGATGGTACAAAGAATGTGTTTGGAGACGTGGCGGCAGCCACGTTGTTTCCTCTTGGTATAATCAACTCAACTTCTACATCAGTGACTACATTTTCCCACGATGACACACACACAGATTAACAAGGTGAAGACCAGCGAGGTTTTCATGGCTGCCCACAACAAAAGATCATTTCAATGCTCACAAATACGGGGTTAATTACATGTGTGTTGTATTAGACTGCAATAGTTGAGAATTTGTAAAGTTGTACAGTTCATGCTCCTCATACGGGGAGGTGGAGAAAATCCTTGGAGCACCAGGTGAAATGTTCCCATAAGGAGCATGTTGTATACATCAACTTAAGTTCATGATGAAGCAGTTGGACATGCTGGTGATGTCAGCGTCTCCCCCCAGAACACCGAGTGAGCCGGGCTGAATGGAAGAAGAGGCTCCGCTGACCACAGTGACACAGGAGATATCTTTTCCATCCACATTGCGATATTTTTTTTTTTCATGACACTACACAGCTGGTGTCTTATTCTGGAATCATAATCGTGTTTGTTCTGCTGCTTTCTGCGTGGAATTAATCTGCTGGCTTTGTTGATCAAACCAAGACCGTGTTCACATCCCGAGAAGCCTCAGCTGTTTTTAAACACATCGTTCCAGGTTGTGTGTTCCATGTTCATCGTTCACAGCGGGAGCCGACGATTATACAAATATTTAGCTGGTTGGTAGTATTTTTTCCCGGTTGTACTGAGCAAATGTAGAAACCTGGCCCTTTGAGAGGGGCATTTTTTAAGTGAGCAAACAGAACCTGGTTACAGTATTACTATTAAAATCTTTTTCACAAACCTGCAGCTTTATAGAGCTGATTGGAATCCTGATTGTAGAGTAAGGTTGATGGATATTAAGTTACTTTAATATACTTGCAAGGGGGATTGTCGTATTACTACTGCAGCATTTGTGTAAAGACATAAAGTAAAGAATATAAGAAAAGGCACAGAAAATATACAAAAAGTTTTAAATTAAATTACTAACCAAACAAAAAATAAAGCTTAACGATCCAACCAAACACAAACTACATATGTGATATTTGGACAGCCATGACAGGGATGCCTCTCATCATCACCACGGTGTGCCTGCAAAGCGTTGGCCTGAAATATTAAACTGATCATGTCTTTGCTTCTCCTCCTCCAACTGGCAGGCACTCAGAATGACACCCTTCTCTACAGCACAGCTGTGAAAAGTTTGGGAGGAATAGCATCGCTTTTAGAGGAAATGAAGGGATTTGCCGCACCTGAGAGAGTGTCATAGAAATCTGAATGGAAACTTGAAGAAAACATTAGTTGTTTTTTTTCTTTCTTCTATGGCATCCAACTCCGGAGTGTGCCGCGATCCCTCCTGTTCGCTGTGAGGGACTCACCGAAGCGGGAAGCTCGGCGGCGGCTCCCTGCGAAAGCGACGCCCTCTCTTCACGGTCCACAACATGAGCCGTACACTCGTCCTACTATAACACAGTTTTACAATGCAATGACACCCCCCCCCCCCCGCCGCCCCCTCACCGACGCCAGCCCGGAGAAGTTCGCCTCCGCTCGCGTCGAAGTGCACACACTGTACATCGGAAGCGAACCCTTCCGTTGGGCGAACGGCACGTCGTGAGGGGCGGGCTCGCCGGCGCCGCAGCTTAAAGGTCCCGCTTCGACCGACTGCTCCTCATTGCAGTCCAGTCTGCGGAGCGGAGCGGGACTGACCGAGGAGACGAACCCCGTCTCCATTCAAGGATTCTTTTTTTTCTTCTTCTTTTTTTGTGGGGGGGGGCTTCTTGTGACTTCGTCCCTACAGCAGACAACCGACAAGAAATCGCACCTCGCCTCTTGTGGACCATGTTTCTCCTGCAATACACAGGTACGCGTTTCAAGTTTGATCCATAAGCTCTTTATGTTGCCAGCGGAAATCTTTTTTGGGGGGTGGCGGCGTTATCCATTTCGGTCCTCACACCCGCAGCCCCTCACCGGACGTCAGGTACCGCGCCACCCGTTTCGGCCCCTCTTTTCGTCCTTCACCTCCACGCTGTTGGATGCAAGTTTGTGGCGGAAAGCAGTCCGTCGCGGTCGGGTGTTCGGCGGCTATCGACACCGCAGAAGAACCGTCGTGCTGCCTCTCCCCGGTGTGCCGGTGTTGCCTTTTTAAAAAAAAAAACCAAAACATTTATCTAATGTTTAATGTATTGCTTTGGTGGCGTGTGACTTTCTGCTTCACGAGGGGGAGACGAGCATCGTCTCCTGTCGGTACAGTGGTCCCGAGCGGCGGGCTGTGGTCTCCTGCAGCCGCGTGAGGATGGAAGTTCTCACATGAGATCACGCCCACGTTTATTAACTTCTAGCCAAACGCATTTGATCTTCACGTGCAATTTTGTCCGTCTATAAACTAAATATGCCCGGGCTGCTCATGGGGAGACGCATGGTGAGTGGGGGAAGCGGGGGGGGGGGGGGGGGGGGATAGGCCATTACCCTACATATGTGATGGGGGGGTGGAAGTTGTTTGGGTCCGACTATTTACCGTTTACCGGAGAGCTGAGTTTTTAAATGGCAGATGTTCTGCTTGTGGGCTCACAGGACGTAATGGCGCGAGGAGGGTTGCTGTTTGAACTCCCACATTAACCTGCTTACTGTGCTTTATGGTCGCCAGGCTTCCTCTGTTTATAGTCATGGTGAATTTGCCTTTGAATGTCTCTCAGCTCTGTTGTTTATGTCTTCGCAGCCTAATTAGCTCACTTTCCTTTAAGCTCATAAAAGCAGTGACTTGTCAAAAGATTAGGCTAATGACATTAATTTGCCGTTTGTCATCGCAGTGAGTCAGTGAAAGCATCCTCTACGTCCCTCTCCCAACCTCGTATTTCAGAACTATACAAAACATCAAAGCCCTGTATGCTTTTTGTCCTGACATTTAGAGGCCATATTTAAAGTTTAATTAACTTTGCAACGCAGCAAATTATGTTACTTATTTTTTTTTTTTAATTCAATCTTTAGAATAACTATACAGTGCTTCATAGCATGAAGTCTTGATAAAAATACATATTTACAGACAAAGGATGAGCTTGTGTTTCTAGTCCCTATCTAACTGGAGAGCTCTTGCTAGTCTGCCACTCTCTTTTTGTGTATAATATATATATATGTGTGTGTGCGTGTGTGTGTGTGTCTTGGCCAGACAGAACGGATCGTTTCTCTTCTCCTCTATTTCCTTCCCATCCAGAGGCACAAACACGCTTTGAATCAAATTGAGTGAGCGGGGGCGAGTGCCTCCCTGTGACCGCTGGGAGAGAAAAGGTCCATCAGGCCTGGTGACGGCCATTTACCTCCACACCGCACTAGTCCTCTCCGATCAATCAACGGAGCATCCTTAGATTGCCTTTAATAGGGAGAGTATGGGAGGGGGGGGGGCACTTTGCTCAGATCCGTCAGAGAGAAGGCATTTAAAGGATACTTATAGAGTGCTTGAGAGTCTGCTTAAATGTTCCAATTCTCTTTGGAATAGGATGACAGTACCCAGTGTTTCCCCTACCATTATACTTTATAAAAAAAAGTTAGTTAGTGAACACGGAGCACAATACCTGGAGATTTGGCGGCTTCGGAAAACTCTGATTTTTAATTGGTTGTTTTGGGACAATTTGTGGTTAGTAAGTGGGATTCCTATACCCACTTACTGTGGAGGAAAACTAAATGACAACCACAAATATCAGATTTGGCACCCAAATTTGATTTAAGTTAATTATGAGAAAATGTCCCAGCTTTTTTTATACACACGATGCTCACAGTTCGCCTTTGGGCATAAATTGCTGTCCTGACCAACATTGAATTGTGGCACAAAATTAGCATGATAATGTAGTGCCTATTAGTCTGGAGGTGAGCATCATTCTCGAGGCTGAAAGTAAAGTGTTCACTCAGCAGCAGAGATTATTTAAATTAATTTGAAGTTATTCAGGACAAAATAATGAATGCAGCCCCGCTAATTTATTTGTCTTTGTGTTACAATTCAGTGCTAGACAGTAGTCACTGTATCTTGTAATATTTCCTAATTGACCAAGAACAGTCCAAAGAATGTTTTCTGTTCCGTGATGCTTTTGTTTGTAGATTGTGAAATGAATCTCATTCCACTGGTGTCCGGCTCGTTTCCTCATGTGTCCGCTTCTGAAAAGACTCCATATCATATGCGCACCTTTTGTGTGAAAGCACTAAATGGTAGGGTATGCTTTGCCTTGAAAGGAGAACATTTCCATTACTGTTCGTACCACCAGAACTGCATACTGCTGCAGGAACAGGTCCTTAAACGCCTCAAATGACTTTGTTGCATTGTGCACAAGCCTGTGTTTTTAACGGGCTGTTGGTTAAATGTCCAAAATATGATCTGTAAGCGTCTGTGACCTTTTTGTTCTTTGATATCGAATGCCCCAACAAATATCCGAATTAGACATTGCATCGTCATGCCAACGATGTCATTCTTCCAGAAGACAAAAAGTTGTCGTAGACCCCTGGCGTTGTCACAAGCCATCTTCAGGTGAAAAGGCCAAAGTCCTCTTGTGCAGCTGTGTTCTCAACCCTCCATTCTGAGAAAATCCAACCAGATGTGTCTCCCGCTCACCTGCACGGGCCCCGCGGAAGCATTGGTCCCATTATTAAAAACTGGGGCATTGAAAGCGAGGCTGCGATGTTGTTTTTGAGGAGGAGGAGGACGAGGAGAACGTCTCATCAGCCTGTGTCGGAGATTCCCCGGATGGACCAGCGGCGCTGGCGGCGGTTCGACCTGCCATCTGGTGTCGAGTACGAGGCGAGCGCTTGGCAGTTTGATGGCGACTAACTCGGGGGACACTCACCACCCCACGTAAAGCTCTTCATTTCTGATCACTTTCACGATGAGCAACCACGCAGGGAACCTTGAAACCGGAGCTAAGGCCCCGGCAGGCGGTGTATTCATCCCGTGGGGCGAAGTGAGCCATCAGCACGTATTCTGCATTAGCCCGCGTGTGTGTGCAGCGTGCAAAGACGGGATTGTAGCGCCGCCGCGCTAAACCCCGCTGACAGGTCCTTTTTGGAGCGGTGGAGAATGGAGAGGAACTTTGAAGGAGCTGGATTACATCGTTCATCAGGGAGTCGCAGGGACACATTTGGAGATATGCTCAAACGTATAATGGAAACTTCAGTCCGCCACCATGGCGTCAACAGGCAGTGTAATCTCTGCAGGTCCGCGTGCGTGTCATCTATATTTGGTGCTGAATATTTTCCATGTTGAAGTGATCCTAAAAAGAAAATATACCATGTTTACTGCCCGATGCTGCCAAGAAGCCGTTTCTCACACAATGTCAAATCTCTTCAAAACCAGGTTCTTTGTGTCGAATGAGTTCAGCCTTTTTAAACTAGTTGAGTATTTCTTTAGCCTGCACTAAATCCAAGTTGGTTTGGGCTGAAATGTTTAACTACTTTTTCAACAAGGGGAACTTGGTTTGGGTAATTTTATTGTGTTAGGAGTGCCACTAACAATGTTTAGATTAATTAGTCAATAAAGCAGCACAAGACTCCCATAAAAGAAGCCATAAAGCACAAGGAGACAACATCAAATGACAACGAAATGAAGGATAAACGGTCCCGAGGCCGAAAATATTGCTTGAAAAGTGACTGAAACCGTGGAATGTCAAACAAGCTGCTGATTCATTTCCTCAATGAACAATTCAATTACTGAGCAAACTTGAGGTGACTCAGCCAGAGACGTCCTGCAGCTGCCTGGCAGTGTGATATTCCAGAAGGTTCTTTAAAAAAACAAAACAAAATAGTACAGTGGTGATTCTCTCACTAGCTGTGCTAAGAGAAGCGACTGAAAGTAGCACAACACTTTCCATGATGGATCACCAGAGGGATGTGGGACACCGCTGCTGTACATCTTGAAGTTAGATATTACCACAAACAATTAAATGCTTTTTCAATTTAAAATTTGGCTGCATGTATCAAGGATTTATTTGAGTAATTTCAATCTGTAGCGGGAAGTTCTGTGACATTTCTTCCTGTTTCAGATCTGAATATATGGCTGTTGACCCTTTCTGTCTCCGCCACACGCCGATATGTTGACCATTTGCCCCACAGAGAGGATGGAGGAAGGCAGAGCCCGTGGTTCAGTGGCTTGGACCGGAGAACAGGGGTGTCATAGAGATTGCCTGTCTGGAACGCAGCCATCACTCTACTGTAATAGACACTGAGATCCCATTTATATGGCTCTTACTTTGGGAAGAAGCAATGACTTGAGGAGGGTAGTAGCATGCAAACAAAATGGTACCAGAATGGATGGAGAAAACGTCAAGAATTATTATTGATAGAGTAGCAGTCCATATGTTGCCTGTCTTACAGTGACAACTTCCTTTCTGTGATAAACTAAACACAATTTAGTTGATACAATAAGTCTGCTAAATGATTGACGTTCATTTTCCGAACCATGACCGTGGTCTTCTGTGGAAAGGAAGTGGAGGAAGTTGGTGTAACTCCCACTGACTGACACCCCCCCCCCCCCCCCACTGTGCACAGGCTTTAATAGCACAGAAACAAAAAGCAAACCATCTAAAACCCCCTTTGTGAAGCGTCGTTGGAAGCGCTCTACAAGTCAGACCCCTGCTGCCGGATAAAGGCAAGGCTTCTCTTTGCCTCAGCACATCTTACTCACCGATTATCTGTGTGGTTTCTGAGGAATGGAAGGTCAGCATCTATGGGGAGGGGGGGGGGGGGGGGGTTATACATATAACAGTATATCATTTTGAGGAGGGGATGGGGTGTAATTTTCCAAATTACAGCTGTGTCTATTCCGGATCATTGGAATGCCAGTTGAGGTCAGCATTTGTGTCGACTTTAGCGCTCTGTGTCGCGGCAGTGCAGGTAAAATGAGGTCAGCGATTATGAGTCAAAAAACCCAGACACTACTATGACTATCCCTACGAGGAAGTAGCACAATTTGTTAACCGTGTGTGTAAATATATACTGTTGAATAGCTTTTTTTTTTTTTTTCACACATTGTCGAGACCTTTTTCAAATTCAGCCGCTGGATGGACGTATTTACTTTGTTGTTCCACATCTGCGCTGGAGGGGATCTGCGCTCCTCCCGTGGGCCTGAGTAGTAAACGAATCCCGACGTCGGTTTCCATTGGAGTCCAAACCAGTGTAATTGGTTTGCGTTTAATGCTGGTGGGCGCATTTTCCTTAAAAAAAAAAAACAGGGCTACAACATACGGTCCACTTCAATATGAATGTTTAGAGGGCTGTTCACACATGCTAAGCACATAGTTATTGTAGTGGGAAAAGAGGCTTTATTGGATGTTATTCACCCACACTCTCGCTGACTCACCCACTCCCCCTCCTTCTTTTTCAGTTCATTTGTCTTTTTATTAAGCTTTTTATTCCATGGCGAATGACTTGTTTCCAAGAAACTTCACTGGCAAACGCAAGATTGAAGATGATTCTTTTTTTTTTTTTTTACGACTCCTTGTGGATATTATCCGTTTTAAAGATCTGTTGGTTGCAGCAGTTCATCTATAAGTCGACAAAATGGGATGAGTTTTAGTTGATGGAGGACAGTCTGAGAAAGCAGTTTGAGCTCCGCACGGCTTTTCACAAATTTAAACAAAGTAGCAAGGGCGACACTGAATGACCGTAAATGTATTTTTGGCACATATCTGGAGGTTATAACAGTATATCTCGCCCATTTGAGACTGCTGAGACTAAAGCAACATCACTAGACTCTTAATCCCGTCAGTTTATTAGAAATGCGGTGTCCATGGAGTTAAGTTGCAGTATCTGAAAAACCAATATCCCCCAAACCGGCGACCGAAAATCCCTCCGCTCCTCGCCCAGCTTTAATCTCTCTCTCTCTCTCTCTCTCTCTCCCTCTCTGGGCGCCAGCAGGTCTTCTCAATCAGACTCCCATCTTTAACTGCTCTTTGACCCCTCTGTCTGTTGTGCGAGCGAACTAAACTTCTCTCCCTCTCCCTCTCGGCGTCCCGACAGCGCCATACATCAGGCCGGTTATTGAGATGATCCGTCCTCCATGCTGGCTGCCGCTCCCCGCGGAGGCTGCGGGCTTAAGGACATATGCTGACAATAGCCGACTTCACATCATGGCACTGAACACAGCCATTACAGACAGGGAGGTAATTGGATTCACAAATCAGCCGTGGCTCCAGGTTTATTGTGGCGCAGGGGCTTTATGGCTCATATTTCAAAGAGCGGTGGGCAGCGTGTCAGCGAGGTGAGGGTGGAGGGGGGGCTCGATGGTAACGAGAAACTGGTGCAGGAGGGACTTGGACTCTGGTTTCGCCTTCGGGGACTCCAGTGGGGAGAAACGCATCGTGCATCCACACACACATGGTTGCACTGTGCCTTTCACCCTTCATGTGTAATGGACTGAAATACGAGCGTTGCTTCTTCCTTTTTTTCGGATTGATATTGTGATTTTCTTTCACGGTCTGTTTATCCTTTATGTGAAACTTGTGGCTTCAAAATACTTATTTTACCCAAATCCATCACTTTCTGTTGTAGATGCTTTTTCCCCTGTTGACAAATTGAATATCCCCTGAGTTTGCAGGGATGTTGATGATGAATTGTTGTGGTTGTTTATGAGACCGGGGGAGAGGAAACGCTCAAGGTGTTTCCTCGGGGTCTTCCTCTCCTCCAGCTGAAAACAACTGCAGGTTCTCCAAGACTTGTGTGAACTATCAATACAATACGTACAATAGAATGGAATCTATATTTGCTCTGCATTGGTTTCTGTCAGTGAGCTCATCCACACGAGGATGCTTCGGTAGGTTTGTGCAGTAAACGCTATCGATGTGTTTGCCTTTAAAAGAACACTGGTGGATTGAGAGAATGTAGAACGTGTGTCAGCACTTTATGTTTATGTAGACCAAAAGCTCTCCCAAAGGCCACAGGAGCGCTGTGAGTGGTAATTCATTATTATTAAAGGTGCTGCTGTGTTTAAGTCATCATATTAAGTTGGTCACAATGAAGTGTTGTTGGCAGATGTCAGGGCGTATTAGATCACGCTAAACAGCCCCTGGAGAGTGTGAAATGATGTGGCATGCATCTCTGAACTCACGGTATCAAAACAAGAGTGTAAAAAAAAGTATTCTATATCTGGAATTTATAAGACCATATCTATTTTACAGCTACATATTGAGCAGCTAAATATGCATGGAGCCGGAGAAGTCAAAGTCAATATTCTCTAGTTTCCCTCAAATTTCAATTGGACTGTTTTTCAAATAAAGTGATAAAAATACATTAAACTTGGCATGGTTTAATTCCAGTATATTACACCAATAAATTCCAGACCAGTGCCAGCCCTCTTGCATCTTATAAGGGGATGATCCAGCAGCATGAAGCTCACAGACTGTCTTTAAGGACTGAAGCAAGTTGGATACCATCACGATGGAGACCAAGGTCCGCTTTGATGCTTATTTAATTGGTTCCAAAGGGGAGTTTCACTCCTTTTTTGAGAGCTTGACATTGTTTGTTTCCCTTTGGCAGTGCACCATGCTTCGTAGTCACACTCTCTTGCACTGAAACGGGGGCGTGGGTGGGATGTGCAATACTCATCTCCACTCGCCAGTTCAGAATCTCCCACTGTGGAATCAGTCTTGGAATGAAGCTGTCACCACAGACGTCTGGGATGACTGTTTGTGGTGGTGCTTGTGTTTGCATGTTGTTCCCGCATTTGTGTGTGTGTCTTAAATATGTCTATATGTCAATGTGTCTTGTTTGAATGGAAAGAACTCCGCCTCTGTCAAATGTGTATTTACAGTGTGCTTTCAGAGCCAAAAAAACACTGTAGTCTCTGCCATCTTCATCCCCCCCCCCCCCCCCCCCCTAACTTACTCACCAGGTTGGGAGGTTGGGATTAAGTAAGAAAAAGCAGAACCTCACAGCTGGTTTTAGGGACATGGCCGAACCAGGCCAGCACAGTTTGTTACGAGTAAATATCCACCCGCTTTCACCTGTTTTCTTCCATGTACTGAATAATCGGCTGCCGTTACCCTCTTGTTCTTGTCAGACCCTTTTCTTTCCTGTTTCCTCTCTAATCACATTAGCCATTGATAACGGTGTGACCTCGGTCCCCGGCCTCTCTCCTGTGATGGATAGATGGATGGGTGCTGTGAGGCGGAAGGGTAAAGAAGAAGAAGAAGAAGATTACAAGCAGCTCAGGGGAGACAAGCTCAAACAGGTCGGAGGCTGCAGGGCCGTCCCTTAGCATGATCTACAGGGCTTCACTTGTTTGTGCTGCTTTGGTAATTAAGCAGGGGAGGTTTTGCTTACTTTCTCTCCCCTCTAATCTTCCCATGAGACCAGATAATTGATGGCGGGATGGCGTGCGTACTGCCCCTTTTGTTAATGGGAGGGATTTGTCTTGTTTACCCAACCGTCCTTATTCAAGGCTTGGTCAGGGTGTCATGGCTGAGGATTTGAGACTTTGGCCTACGTCCAGATGTCTAATGGCAGATGATATTGTGACAAGTGCTGCTGCAGACATGGATATTCAGCCCGGATTTAGCGCTCCTCCTAATTGTCTTTCTTGTATCGTCACTGTTGGTTTCAGGCTTGTGTTCTTGGGATTTTGGGAGTGCTGAAAGTTTTTTTTTTTTTTTTTTTGCTGTAGAGTCCAGCTGTTGATGGTCCATCCCATATCCGTACAGTCTACAAATCCTATTTTAATAGACCAGAACTACCTTTAATCTCGATGAGTAGAGTTGTAATGCTTCCCTAATACTCTCAGACTTCACTAACCTGTCTTTGGCCCCAAAGAACCATGGTCACTGCTCACTGCACAAATCAATACACACAGCACATGGACCACATGGGGATATCTCTTGACTCTTTATGATTGTGTGTGTGTGTGTGTGTGTGTGTGTGTGTGTGTGTGTGTGTGTGTGTGTGCGCGTGCACGCAAACTGTTAACTGTCATATGGGCTAAGAATGGTTCCTGCAAGAGAAACGACGAGAGGCAGACGCTTCAGCACCACTCGAGAGAAAAAGGCCTCTAACTGAGAATTCACTTTGGAATAAGGGATTGGTTGGGAGAGTGTGTATGAAGCTGGTGTCTCCGTATGAGTGACATGCCATTCCCATTAATGTGGATCCCTTTGGGTGAAGTTAATCCCCGGGAGCTGCTGGAAGGTAAACACAGGAGTGTGGGGAGCGCAGATGTTCCCTGCGTTGTCTCGTTGTTGAGGGTCAGGTGAAATGAACATGCAGAGGAAAACACTGCTATCAGATATCGACTCAACAATGATTGCTTCATTAAGCTCTCTCAAGGTCACAATGTGATTTATATTGGGATCATTTCATTATCTTAACTGATGGGATTTGCCAGATTTGTAAAAGTTAACGTCTGTTTATATATTAATATTCTGGCATGTTCATAAAGATCTAAAGAGCAACTAATCGTGTTGAATCAGGGTTGACGTTTACATAATATATATAAACTCACAAAGCATTTTAAAGGGACACTTTTCAAAGTAGACTTTTGAGTCCTGATATTTCTATATGATGAGGGTGTGAAAATATGAAATAAACCTCCATTGTTTCTGGCTGTTTGATCTGGTTAAAAAGACGGTTTTATTTAGTCATTTTGTGATCCACAGCAGTTGGCTGCCTCCTGCCGCTCACCCGACAGTACAATTACAGATAGGCACCATAGTTTATAGTGGCCATGAAACCACACAAAGGGTACTTGAGCAGTGAAATTCCATAATGTAGTTTCACATTCATTTGCATGACTCGTCTGGAGCCAGTCCAGAACCACGCAGCCAAGAACCAACATCTTGTTGAGGTTTTAGAGGGCGTCTGCTTCCCTGCAGGAACAGATTTCTGCAGTATATCAAACGGAAATCTCTAGTGGGGTTGTGTGTGTCAGTCTAAAATCAGCAGAGTTAGCAGTTGTTTAGCAATGTTTGGATGCCGTTTGCATTCTTATAACAAAAAGTATTGTACAAGTCAGTCTATAATTCATCAGTAGATGATCTGGTCCGTCCCTTTAATAATCAATGTGGTGTTCAGTCTTGACATCTGGGTCCGCGCTGAATAAATCTTTACTTCAGTTAAGAAATACAAACATTAGGTCAGAATTTTTCTGTTAGGGTTACTTGTGATGTATGATGGAGGATGATCATGACTTGTGACGGTGAAACGTTGGCTTGTTTAAACTTTCAAACATCAAAGTTTTCTAACAAGAACTCGTGGATTATGAAGCAACTTTTTAAGGCCACCTGCAGTGCCCCCCCACCACCATCCAAAATCCTCACGTGCGCCGCCTGATTGGACGTACTGGTTTCATTCCTCCCTCAAACCGCATGATTATATGTACACTTTGTGCATTACGTGAAGAAAGAGTGCAGGAGCTGCTGCTCCTGTCAGACGAGGGCTCTATTGATTGAGCAGAAGATTGGAATTGATTGGGAAGGAGCCTGAAATCACTGAATCACTCCAGTTTAAATGCGGCCTACTCTCCTGCAGATGGAAATGAATTTCTTACAGGTGTTATTCTGAGGCAACCCAAAGTCATTACGTCTTGGAATACATTTTTTGTAATTTGTTGTGCACAATTGCAAGAGGTTGCTCGTTAACCAGTGATGAGCAAAGAAAAATGTTGCTAATGTTTTGTTGTGGGGCTTACTAATGGAGACTGAAGACCTCGCTTCCATCTGGAGCGCTCTGCCTCCTGTTTCCCACAGTTCCTCAGCATTATTTCCTCGCCATCCCACGTGTTTGTTTTTCCTCTACCGACTACGGGTAACTTTCTTTAATCCAATAAAAAAAAGCTAGAAAGACTAATTCAGTAGTATTCAGTATCTGTCGATGTACAAAACAATCTACTCCACTTAGCGCGGCATTGATGGCTTCAAATCGGAGGAAGCTTCCTGCGACCGTTCGCCGCCATGCATTAGATGTCTCGATGGATTTATGCTCGGCATGGAAGTGGGACTGTTCACTCATTACGTTGGTTGAATGGCTTCGGACGAGCTCTGTCGCCTCCTCCATAGCGGGATAAGTGTGATCTATGAACTGGCTAATCGTCTTTGTCCTGATCGTTTCCGTGACCGGGCCATTAAGTGTCTGGAAAGGTCGTTTCCTGTTCTATTTCGGTTGTATCCATCGGGAGAGAGAGAGGAATACTCCGGATGATGTTATTGCGATGTTATTGTTTGGTCAAATTACTGAAGCTAGTCCTCGGAGAGCGGTCCTGGGAACAGCTGGGAATGTGGAAGTTATTTTCAAGGAGGCCACCAGATGGTGAGCCGAGGACAACTTCTACGCTGGGACAGAATTGGGAGCGGAAATATGAATTCCTAGCTTATTTGGAATTGAGATTCAGGAACAGGAGCACAGCAGACTCGCCAAACAACCTGAGGTTTTATCTAAGACGTGACACCAATGCAGAGTGGATACGTGATCGCTCACCTTCCATTTTTTGGCCCTCTGATAAATCATTGACGCGATGTGAGATGTCTAAGTGAATCCAAGTAACTCGATAAGTGGCAGCTTTTTGCTCTCCTCAAGGATGACGCTCTTGTATCCATTAGTTAGAAATGAGCGACAGGAAGTATAGCATTTGCCATTTGACAAACATGCAAAGGAAGGTTGGAACCAACAACCTCTGCTTCCTTCAGTTTCAAGCGCAGTTCATTTTACCGTTGGATTTATAGTTCAAAAAGGAGTTTTTGCTTCCACACAGAGACGCGCAACAAAGTGACAGAAATGTGATCTATTCTGGTGCTTGTTGGCGCGGGAGATGAGCGGGACGAGGACAGGTTACGGCTGTGATAGGACGTCAGTGGGGAGACGGGAGGGAGGCTCCTCAGCAGCAGCAGATCGGGAGTCACTCACAGAGTCTGAACAAATAATGTCATTGATAGTATTATTTCTCTGCACACGCACATCTTGCAAGGTTCACACAGCGATTAGTTTTTTTAATTTCCTTTTCTTTTTTTCCCCCATTGCTTCTTGGTGGATATTGCCCATAACCTTCCTTATAGCCCAAGGTGACATCTGCAGACAGCTTTTCTTGATTTGGGGTTCTACTTTTTCCAGTCATTTTTGTTTAAGCGCAACTGCGGAGCACCAATATCATCCATTTCTCATGCTTATTGAGAATCATATATACTGCAGTCTGTTGTTGTTGTTGTGGTTTCATCGTCTTTTTGTGAAAACATCCCATTTCCACGAAATGAAAAGTGCAAGTCATATTTTAGTAATGAGACGGCCCTACCAATAATGAGAAGTTCCATTTGTATATTATGGATGCTTATTATTATTATTATTTTACCCAGCTGGCAGAATGCATCTCGAATTATGTTCCTCTACAGCAGGCGGGTCCAATAACAAGAAAAGTTTAAAGCACAAACAATTAAGTTTTTTAGATTAACTCATTTAGCCAATTGTACTACTACCAACGCTCTTATTTTGAAATCTTTTGCTGCAGATGGTGTGCACTTGTTCGCCGCCGCCTGTGTGCCACTGCCATTTGACTCGGCGTTTTGTCGATTGATGCATGTTGCGGATGATTTCTATGTTAATCGGGAGTCTTCACAACATTCAAAGTTGTCTTTTGGCCACTTTATTTCACTTGCAAGGGAAGAGTCACTCGCTTTGTGTCTGTGCTGAAAGCTTCTTCAACGACGTACGAGACACCAGAACCTCGTTGTTATGCAGGAGTTCACGCCCCAGAGGTTTTACATACCAGCTGTCTGATGTGGTGTGTCATCTGGTACCTGCAACTGGCTTTTGTCAGTTTTTGGTGCACTCGAGATTATAAAGATGTTTCAAACACCTCATTACGGCATGCTTTTAACATTCTTCACTCCATATCCGGTAAAAGTAATGAACTCAGGCCGTAATTCACAGTCAAGTTTCTGTTCTGCTACTCCTCCCTTAGCCGTCTGCCTAGTGTTCTCCCAACGGCGGCGAACTTTGCTGTTGAAGTTTGCACCCGGGCTCCCATTTAAAATGCCGACTCAGCGCGCGCTGTGTCACGGCGCTCCTCCCTTTCCTAAGTGAGTCGGCGCTCGGCTTCAGCGTGCATCGGTGGGAACCCGAGGCGTTTTGAATAAATCCGATAAATCATTGTGTTCCTCGGTGGCTTTACTTGACTCGAGGGCAACCTGTTGTGACCCCGACGGCTCGCAGCCTCCCCGAAGTGAAACAAAGATGCTGCTTCGTGCTCTCGCGCCCCTCTTTGGCTATTTTCTCTCTTCATGCCGAAAATGTTCAGTGTGGCAGCTTTTTGAATAGATTCTTCCCGACTAGTTCCCCGGTCATTACGGAAGGAAGTTTATCTTGCCTCACTGACTAATTCCTTCTGGCAAACACGCCCCCCCCCCCCCCCCCCCCCCCCCCGCTCTGGAACAAATACATTACCTCCCATTTTCCGGCGACAAAACCACGAGGGACGAGACAGGCGCACAATGAGGCCCGACATTTGCTGCCACAGGGTCCATTAGCACTTTCATGTGTGACTAAACATCGTTTATTTCCACTCGCACTCGCCGAATGTTGTATCTGTAAAAAGACAAAAACCTACATGTTTGATGTTGAAGCAGTGTTTCCGAATGTAGTCAGAAACATTCTTCATTTATTTCCACCCTCTGTTGAATTTAAAGGACAATTTCACCAATTTTTACAGACCAATTAACTCATTTTTAATTATTTCAGCTTCAATTTAAGAACCGCAGAAAGCCTTCATCATAAAAGTCTTTAAAAGGATGCTTTCCCCCCCCCCCCAGACAGCCACCCTCAGAGAATGGACGCCAGCGCTGCACAACGCCATTGTCTCGTTTTTTGGTCACGCTTTCATTCTAGATATTTTTGCAGTGATCTGCTTCACTTTGAATGGCAAACCATGAGGCCGGATCTACGAAGCGCGCACATATCTGTCGACCTTTTTGAGCTCTCGTGGAGTTTTCACAGAAACTGTCAAAGTACGAGTTGTACGTACTTAAAACAAGGGGAGAAAAAAAAAGGTGCCTTCACACTCGTACACCAATCAGCGCGTTCTATGGCTGCGGCATATGTGCGCCCGTTAAACACCAGACTTCACTGTGAGGGCCCGAGTTTCCCGGACCAGAATCTCCGAGCTCTTACTCGGCGAGAATGACAAGTAGCCATCTGGTGATTCTTTCTCTTCAGACCTGTGCGGCAGCTACATACCGAAATAGCATCAAAGGCAAAGCGTTGTGTTTTGAAAATGGGCTGTTGCATCACGAGCACCGGGATCTCACTTGCAGTGTTACTCAGGGGGGCTGATACTCTTTCTCATTGTGAGGGAGGGGGAAGAGAGGCGGCGTGCAGGAGGCAAACAATACAAACGGCTTTTTATTTATTTATTTACAGTATTAATTGACACACGAGGGGATAAGGATTCGTAGCTGCTCTCCTTGAAACTCAGCACAGCCTCTGGGATGTTCTGAAGAATACTGACACGGTGTGGGCTTTCTTTTTCAAAACCATAAAGCAACAAATCTGTGGTGACCCAGACAGTGAGTGAGTGAGTGAGTGAGTGAGTGAGTGAGGGATATTAAATGTATATATTATTTTGGAAAGGCCATGAATTTATTTTGCCTAATGACGCAAATGCGACTGAAATTTGACACTGGCTGCAGGACTCCATATTATTTTGAATTCATTATCTTTTTTCTTTTAAGTGACACGTAATGCTCTCCGAGAAGGTAATTAATAAAATACAGCCTTATTACCAGAGCTTAATAGAAATTATAGGTGCACCCGCATGACCGTGCAGTGACACGCACCAACGGTATCAGTATTAAATGGTGAGATAACGACTGAATATACTTGAATGATTGTTCTGGTTTAACTGGTTCTAATAGTTTTGGGCAGTCTTGGAATTTGTGACAAACAAAAGCTCGTGGGATCAAAGCTGGACCCCTGAAGTCAAACCCAAAGTGCAGGGTCTCGCTGTTTTTAAAAGCCCTGCTGCACCGGGGACGGCAGCTGCCAGCCATAAATCTCTTCTTCCCTCTGCACTTGTCCGGTCTTTTTTGCAAGGATGAGATGTAAGTGGTCCAAAGCAATTCACAGAGCAATCGGCAATTCGGATCGAGCTACAAATATGACACCAAAAAGAAGCAGTGGAGGGAAGAGACGAGCCTTATTAAAAAGAAGCGTACGGATGGCAAAAAGCAAAAGGTGGATTCATCAAATCCATACAATACACAATGTGGCAATACACATTTTTCTTTTTTAAAAACCTTAAAAGAACAGTGGGCCCCTCTTCAACCTAATCCCATTTTGATTAGCAATAACGACTAACATCTTTAGGCAGCGGCCCCCTTGTTTGCTTTAAATAGCATCGGCTCAGCTGCTTATTGTAAACCAGATCATCCGAAGGGCGCAACATCAGAGACGCCCAACCTCTGCACACTCTGTTGACGTCTCACTTAGAGAAGTTCTAACAGCGATTGGCTCGGCTAAAAGAGGAAAAGTAAGTAAGTAAGTGTGTGTGTGTGTGTGCTTTGGATATGACCACACACACACACTCGGACCGATCTGTTGATCTGCATGGGGCCCTGCGAGCCTTTCATTCCCACTCGACATCGGCCGGACGCCTCTGTGACAGACGGAAAATCGCTGCAACAAGCGTTGCAAGGGAAGAGGCAGCGCTCCCAGGGTCGTTGGCAGAAGAGCGGCCGTGCCAGTCGCAACGCACGCCGTCCCGTAACACTGATTGTCCTTGTGGCCAACGTGTCCTTTTGTATCGTGCATGTGTTGACGTGTTGATCCCGCTGCGCTCTGCATACACTGAAATGGACCTTCAGGGCCGTATAGGCGAGAACGGCTCCCCAGGGAGGAGCCCACATTCTCCATTAATGGCCCCGTCGGCTTATCGGGCCGACGCCTAGCGTCGCGGCGCACGCACGTGTGAGCTAACGTGACCTTATTGACCGCAGGGTCGTGAACATTGCAGAGAGGGCACGGGCCTTTAACAGTAGAAAGCGTATTAGTGTGTAAATGAAAGATTCTTAGTGAGTTTATTGGAATAGAGATGAGTGGATGGGAGATTTAAATAAATTAACCTTCAGTGAAGTCCCCGAGGCTCGGAGCAATGACAAAGGGGGTCTGAAGAGGATTTTTTTTTCTTTCCCCCTTGTCAATGATATGAATAGTCATGGCAGCGCAGCAGAAGCGAAGACTGCGTACGTTGTTAAGCTAAAATCGACTTCACGTTAAAAACCTTCTGCGTTTTGTATCAGCTATGCATCTGGGTGTGCTCCGGCTCCCATGCCGAAGTACTGGAGGTTTACGTCGCATGCAGAGTGGGGGGCACTTTTGTAAATGCACAATGTGATGTCCCAACGTTAGCATTATTTCAAAATGTCATCACAGCATCGGGGAATAGATTAACCTTTAGCGAGCTCCCAGTGGGAAGAGCATAATCCTCTCCAAGGAGTCGTCCCCATATTAACCCTGATTGGTGCCTCTGACATTTACCTAAAGACGCAAAGCGCCTCAATATTCTGGAAATTCTATCTTGTTTTTTGGGATGCGATAACTCGCTGAACTAGTATAGAAATTCTATTCTTCATTATGGTCTTTTTTTTTAACTGCCATTCAGTTGTTTTGCCGTTGTTTATGTCTTTCGGGTGTGGCATGGCCGAACTCACGAACAATCTGTAGGAGGCACTCTTGCTGCAAGTGATTGTACTCAGCAGTACACTAGTTCCTAGTTGGAATGGTGTGAGTTAGTCCTGCCCCGTAATATTCCCCACACCATGACACCACCACCACCAGCCTGAACCGTTGATACAAGGCAGGATGGATCCATGCTTTCATGTTGTAGACGCCAAATTCTGACCCTACCATCCGAATGTCGCAGCAGAAATCGAGACTCATCAGACCAGGCAACGTTTTTCCAATCTTCTATTGTCCAATTTGGATGAGCTTGTGCAAATTGTAGCCTCAGTTTCCTGTTCTTAGCTGAAAGGAGTGGCACCCGGTGTGGTCTTCTGCTGCTGTAGCCCATCTGCCTCAAAGTTGGACGTACTGTGCGTTCAGAGATGCTCTTATGCCCACCTTGGTTGTAACGGGTGGTTATTTGAGTCACTGTTGCCCTTCTATCAGCTCGAACCAGTCTGGCCATTCTCCTCTGACCTCTGGCATCAACAAGGCATTTCCGCCCACAGAACTGCCGCTCACTGGATGTTTTTTCTTTTTCGGAGCATTCTCTGTAAACCCTAGAGATGGTTGTGCGTGAAAATCCCAGTAGATTAGCAGTTTCTGAAATACTCAGACCAGCCCTTCTGGCACCAACAATCATGCCACGTTCAAAGTCACTCAAATCACCTTTCTTCCCCATACTGATGCTCGGTTTGAACTGCAGGAGATTGTCTTGACAATGTCTACATGCCTAAATGCACTGAGTTGCCGCCATGTGATTGGCTGCTTAGAAATTAAGTGTTAACGAGCAGTTGGACAGGTGTACCTAATAAAGTGGCCGGTGAGTGAGTGTATATATTAACTGCTAAAAATCCTGGAACTTCAGCGTAGGCATCTCACGCCTGTCTCCTTTCATGTGCTGTGTTTGCAGAGATGCTGCTCGATCACAAGCGTACGTGGGGTCGTGCACCCCGCCGCTCGTATGAGCCGCCTGTTGTTCTAACGGCCCTTTTGTAGCCTTTGTTATAAATACACGGGAAGTGAAAGAACTTGGCTAATACCCTCACAAGAATTCCACAACTGCCTGGCATGCTTTGCCATCCACTGCTAAGCCACATTCATCAGACACCTTGTTGATACAACTGCTAAGGGCATTCGCAGCGTAAGCCGGCTCCCTTATTTAGCAGCTTGTGTCCCTTTTGTTCCGGTGGACACCCTTGGCTATAAATAGAGTCACATCTCATTGTTTTGCAGGGGACTGATCTTTAGCGAGACTTAACGGAGGTCTTGTGACTTTCATCTGTGACCTTTTCAGGTGACTGAATGCTAATTTCGTATCCTGTTATTCGTAGACCTGCCAGCTGCCTCCCCCAGCACAACCTGGAGTTCTGGCCCGTGACCGGCACGTCAATGCGCCGCGACCCGGAGCCAGGGAATCACGATGCGGCATCCTTTTGCATGTTATCAGACTTGTGCCCCGCAACGTCACCTCTCTCGCTTCCTTGTTTTAAAATCTGTGTTTCAAAGGCTCCACGTCCTTTCCTCTCCAGCCACATGGTTGCCATTCTCATGTGTTGAGGGAGTAATGTCAACGTCCCCTCAAATATTATTAGCGGTTTCCCGCTGTTTTATTGAATTGGAAGTGGAATATCTTTTGGACAAAACAAGCCATTTCAAGAAGAAACTTTGGACTTTGAGAACTGGCTGCCAGTTTGGTCGCACCACGCGTACAAGCAGTGTGGGCATAATGGATCACAAAGAAGGCTGCACAGGGTACCATTCAGATTAAATGAATTTACTAGTCCCGCTAAATTTCTAAAATATGAGTGAATCATTTCTAAGTGTTTTCCCTTTTAGAGCATTAATCCAGTGGACAACCTCATAAAGTGAAGTAGTGCAATTAAATATGCTCATATTGCTCCACTTAAAATATTTAACTTCTTCTTTTGGACTCCAATTACAACACTGTTGGGATAATTTCTCCTTTTCTTGAAAAATGGTGGTATTAAAAACCAGAGGGGACGCATATACGACTTGGAGAATATTCCGTAGCACTTAATATATAAACTACTTTGTCCCAGTTTTTTTGTCAGATTTGCTCCTGAAAGGTGAATTTGGCAAACCACGTGGCCTTTTTTTGACGCCAGTAGGAACCTTGTTGTGCTTTAGTAATGATTGGGCCCTGTACGGTTGGACAAACAATAGTGTCGTGTGCCACCATCTGGCCCTTTGTCTTGTTTGGATGAATGAACCTGCAGCATTCTGCACGGCCTCCGTGTTTCTCAGTGTTATCTTAGATTAATAGTCCACTGCTTCCCACACACACTCGAGCAGAGGCACTTACCTGCGACGTTGGGCTGATACACATTCCCTAATGCTCTGCATTATTCATACTGTACTGCTGGGTTTATTAGCTGATCGGAGTCGGATTAAGGACTCGGGGAGAATGATGCAAACATGCTACCAGGAGAATCATTGCAGCGAGGCGCAACGGCGCTTAACGATGTGATCTCTACAGAGAGGTCACTGGTTTGAGCCCCCGCAGACGCCGGTGTGGTTTGAAATCATTAGAATTGGTTTTTTATGTAATTGCTGTCAAACATAATTTTAAAACTCCAGAGGAACTCCATGACCAGTGATGGTGTTGTCTTCCCCCGGGCTTCTCCATTGCTGCAACCTACGTTTGATCAGGGGTAGAATCTAATATCTCATCCATAGAATATTAGAACAATTTTATTTCAGCTTCTTCAGGCCTAGCTTTATAATCTTCTGTCTATCAATCAGACAGATAGTCGACCAAGAATTTCACATATAACGAGAGTGTGTGTCGTGTCTCGATGATTACATTGTTGTCTTCATAACACAGTTCTCCACATTCTTGGTGGTGCAGTCAGGTTTCCCATCCCAAACGCATCCCAGTGTTTAGTTTTTTTCTGTTGTTTCTGTTGTTTCTGTTGTGGCACCTCCTCCGGATGTCACGCAGCTTAAGGTTTATCAGTTTGATCTCTTTTTTTTTTTTTTTCTCCCCATTTTCTTCAGTTGCTCTAAAGCCCTTCTGTCCAAAGCCTCCACCCGTCTCCACCCCACTCTCCTGGTATTTATTTCCCTCCTCCACTGGGGAGGGCTGTTCACTGACATTACTCTTCCCGCTATCCAGATGTTGAAACACACATCGCCCGTCAGCCTGTACACAAAAGGAGTGAGTGGGCGGCGACCCATTAGAGAGGTTCTTAACACAAATGCTGACGCAGATGGAGGCTCCGGTCCTTTTTTCAATTGACACGGTTTCCTTTTGCGGGTCGTAACTCTCCAATAAGTGGTCCCCGAGATAAAATCAAACAGCAACGTAGAGCGCAAAAGCCGTTTGGTTGAGGCTGAATGTGTGAAATGCTTTTCTTCGAGTTCGCCCTCAGAGCTTCACCGTTGCGGCGAGAAGGTGAAGATAAGGTACAGAGATGTACTGGATGCAGCCAGTCAGCAGCCCTGCATCACTTTTTAATTACACATTTAAGTGCAGCACATTTCCTCGTCGCCGATTCATCCTCTGAACTACTCACCCCCCTTACACCACATGGAGACGTCCCGTCCTGGACAATGGGATCAGAAGACGCCGCTTCCCTTGATGCCGACCGAGCAGGACGTAGTGAATGCTTCTCGTGCCGTTTCCCTGTCGGCTCTTTAGCACCGTTTCACTCTTTTCGTGGTTTCTTTGCCATTTTCTTTTCACAGCAAACTAACGTGCCATCAACTGAGAGGCCCTGTTTTGTAAACCGCTGACGGCAGAGCAATGGATTTCATTCATTCTCGACACCACTGCCGTTCATCATAAAAAAAAAAAGTGTGACAGAAGGGTGCTGGGGGGAGGTGGACTTCAGATCTCAGTGTGTGAACTCAGCCAGAAGATCTATTCAGACCGACTGCAGCGAGTTCAAAGTCACCTCTGCCTACATGTAACAGAAGAGGGTATTTGTATTAGAGCTTCTCAATATTACTATAATAGTGCTTCACGGATTAGACCGTGATTGTCTAAGCTGTCGTACTTTTCGACACTTGTCTTTTTGGTTTAAAAAGTACCAAAACACACATTCATTGAAGTATTCTCCCAAGCTTAATCTGTGAGTCTTAATTTCGTAAAAGGGAGATTTCTCACAGCAAAGACCACAATGATGATCCTTTCTAATTATATCGACACTCGGAGCGCTGTCTGGATTTGATAATAACCGATGAGGGTCCCCTTGACCGCTGATGGAGCCACGGTAATGTGTGGCTACTGATTGGGTGTGCAACAGAGGGAGGATAAACAAATGTATCATGAATGTTTCATGACTGCAGACCGAGTCTCCCCAGAACCCTGCTTGGAATCATAAACAACTACACAACCCCTAAAGAGAGGAAACGAGCCGATGCGCCGAGTTAAGTTATCATTTATTAGGACTCGGGAGCGAACCTCGACATTGTTTTTGTTTTCATTACTTATGGACGTGAGAGCTCTTTTTGTCCTGTTTTCATGATATGAATGATGATCCTGTTTTTGTGAGATAGCGGTGAGCAAAAACAAAATGCTAAAAAAACAAAAAAACATTGCTTCCTCCGCTGAACTGCTTCACTGATTGATCGGCCTCGTTATGCAGCGCACTGTAGCAATACATTTACATCCTGTTTAAAATAGAATGAGATGTTGTTTTTGTGGAAGTGCTGGGTAAATATTGGGTACTAGTTTCTTAAGAGCATAATTTCAAATAATGATTCATACTGAATGTGAATTTTTTCATACTGATATATGTGAATTTTTTTTAAAAGGGGTGTCAAAATAAAAAGATCTGATTTGCAGAGTAAAAATTATACTATATACAAGTTCTTGGTATCTACGCTCACCAAAGATTCTTTGAAAATCTGCATCGCACGCCGAACGTGTGTGGACGCTGCTGCAAGCGATATTGTTCTTCTGCTTTTGTGATGTCTCAGCGTCTCCTCCAATAGTTTGTGTCTCTCCGTGTCTCTCCAGGACTCAACTCTCTGTCCTTTGATCCAGCCGGCAACAACGACCCCCTACAGTTCAGCGGCTCCGGCGGGCCGCTGGGGACCGAGTGTCCCCCTCTGGAAAGCACCGGTGAGAATAGCAAGAAGAGGAAGCGGGCCAGCCTGCCTCCAGGTACTGACTACCGACTAACTCGCGCGCGCTGCGCTGTCGCTGCTGCAGGGTCCGTCTATGGGGTCTAGTCCCGGGGCGGTTCCCCCCCCCCCCCCTTCAATCAATCAGCCCCCCTTCACTCCATCAGCCGGGTTAAATTTCAAATCTCCTCCTTCGTTCAAAACGGCTCTGATACAACAGCAAGATTTTGACCCTTCCTCTACCAACATCAAATAGCTGCGATGGGAAATGTGGCGTAATCCCATAATTTGGTGGTAGAGGTAGGGGGGGAGGGAGAAGTGGCTTAGCTCAGTCTTTGTGGTTTTCGATTAGCTTGCCATGTCCTGAGGCTGTTTAGCCCTTTTTTTTCCTTTTTTTCTGGAGGTCAGGCAGCTGCGGCAGCAAACGGGTCCGCAGAGATTGTGTGCCTGACCGCCTGTTACCGTGCCAACACCTCCGGCCAATCAAAGCTGCACACATGCCTCCAGCTTTCTCACACACACACACACACACACACACACCCGTCGCACAAACGGATCCACTGAGCAAGTTTTGTCCGCTCACACGTGTGTGTGTGTTATGTGCGCTGTAACGAAACCGTGAGTTGAGTTTTGAAATGAGGCCTACGATGCATCAAATTAAAGAAGGGCCTGCTAATTAAAGAATTAAAGAAGTACGGAGTAATGAATTGCTTTGTGGGTAATTGGAAGGAGAGGGCTCTTGAGAGGGAGAGGTGGTGTTCCGTGTTCTCTGCTTCCTTGGCGATGCTAATTGGACCGGATTAACACCCCACATTAACACGGCCCTCATCCACAATTCATCTTCCCCTCACAGCTTCCCTCGGACTTGATGAAGTTCCCTTTCAGTTCAGCGACCGAGTCAAACTATGACGAAAGAGTGTCAAACGAAGGACCACTGTGTGTCCAAATGATTTGATTTATTTCCACACTGTGACATTAAGACTTGTGAGTGAAGCGGTTTTACACTTTAAATGAAGATGGCGTAAACACATAAAAATCAATTCTCCCTTTCGGTGGATTCACCACTAATTCTCAATCCAAAACGCATTAGTCCCGTCTACAACTAAATGTTTTGACCTCCCTCTTCATCAGCAGATGATCATTTTTCTCCATTTTCTGCTATCAGCTTGTACATCACAGGTTTCTCTGGAGAACACATTCCCTTTAGATGCAGGGTAGCATGTTGGGAATCAGAATTTTCCCTTCCCCTTTATTTCCTTCTTCTTCTTCTTCTCTCTAGTAGCTAACTCGCCGGTTCCTATCGTTTGAGGAATTCAACAACAGTTGAGGGGAGCCGACTTGTTAGCGGTTCCAAGCAGCCGCTCTGTGTTGCTTTCCGTTTGAGTCGGATGCAGAGATGCTCAGTCGCGTTCAAGGATGAATCATTTCCGTCTTGCTGCTCCGCTGCGAGGCCGATGCATTTCCTCCTCCTCCCCCCGGTCTTTATCTTGCAAATGTGGAAAGCGGATTGAAACACCGGCAACCCAGAAATCCGCTTTCTGCGACAGAACTTGAGCGGCAGAGATTGTATTTCGTTTACTACCGTGCCCCCATTACTGGAAAGCATTGTCTCCAGCCTACCGATGTGCATTGTCATTGCTGCTAGCGTCTTTGGGTGCAGCGCCGGGGGAATGGGACAGCGATGGTGGGCATGAGCGGTCTCCAGTGTAGGTCATCTCTTGACGGATCGCCCCCCTCGTTAGCTGGCGTGTTTATTGAGTCTACTCAAAGGCACCCTAATGGATAGATTCCTCTCGTTGTCATTTCACTTGATGATCCATCACGGGTCGTCTGCAACACGGACGCCTTTCATGAACATTACACAGCTGCATCTCATGGGTCGGGATTTGAAGAAAGCCGCTCAATAAATAATTCCAAGTCGTGGAAAGTTGCAGGGAATATTTAAGTTTGGGCGATGGTGGCGCATGGAGTAGTGTGATGTGCTGGGAGCCGCAAGGCTGGTGGTTCAAATCCCGGCTGCCCCATGTGCCAAGCCAAGTGTCACTGAGCAAGACACCTAACCCCTAATTGCTCCCCAGGCAAAATGTAAGGCATGGGTTATAATGCAATGTAAGTTGCTTTTGTAAAAATGCGCCAGCTAAATGACATATAATGTAAAAGGTTGAATTGATAATCATTCTTCTCTAAAATTCAATCACTCAGTGAGACTAACTCAATGCTTAGTTTAATTGGAAATCACCCCAACTTGTGAATTTTTTTTCAGTTAACTATGTTTTTTAGACTTGAGAGCCTGATTTCCCCACTCATAATAAATATGAATGTCAGTTTAGTAGCAGCCGCCCAAGCTGGATTTCATTATCCCACGCCTGGTATGTTAATGTAACACTAATAATCATCTTCATTTGCGAAGCAGTTCAAAACAAAGTTAAGTGCAATTCACGAGGCGAAATGGAGACACACAACGGAATGAAAGGGCATCAAAGAGAGAACGCAAAATGTCAAAATGGGAAAGAATTCTGTGTTTTTCTTGTAAACAAGCAAATTGTATGTACGTTGTATTATTCTGTTGTTGTTTCTCCCTTTAGGTCTATTACATGAGTTGATTGCATTTTGCTCCTCGTACAGCATTTGCCAAGTACTAATCCAGCATTGTTTACACTAGAGCGATGATGGTTCTCAGCGGGTGGATTTGTCTGCCCTCCGGAGGCGCTGCTTGCTCTGCTGTGAGGAGCCGCTTATCGCTCATTGGCCACAGGGAAGGGAATAAGATTTTTAGATTTCTCATTTCCAGAAGTGGGCATCAAGCCACTGCATAAACTTATTCAAAGATAAGTTTATATTCAAAATAATTTGTGTCTAAATTACACCACCTTAGACGTCTTTGAGTGTGATGTTGATTAGATTAACTGCTCTGAGGTATGAGATTTGAACGGTCACAGTTCATATGCTTAAATGGGTGTGGATGGAACGATACATTTGTCTTGGTGACCAGTACCAAAGAGCTGGATGGTGAAAAGGTTTGTTTTTGGGCAAAAGTGTAAAGTAAATGACCAGACGCTGACATCATTGGCAGGACGACGCATCCCATGACTTCATGTGCGACCCGGTCCTTGGCCTGAGAGCGAGGGTCTCCTGGCTGTGTGGAGAAAAGGTCAGGTTGGCTTCTGTGCCTGCTGCGCTCCTGAGTACCTGAGAACCTCCCAAACACTTTATGCAGTCTACCTCGGCTCAACGAGAGCACTTAGTTAAACACCGACTTTAAAGGACCTGAACCGCCACTCGTTGCACGGATGGAGCCTTTTTAAAAATGTGATCGCTTTTTCACAGGAAACAACTTGGGTCATTTGTGTTGAAATAACCACCAAAGTGCCCTCACCTCTGCACACAAGTTTCGCAAAGCCGACGGCGGCTTCTCGTTTTACACAAACGGACCATTTACGTTGACGGTCCAAATACGCCCCGCGTTCACGATTACATGCGTGACATTCCAAATGATTTAGTGGGATACCTACACATTACAGCACCATTAATACCATACCAAACCCGACCTAAAACACAAGCCACGTTAGCACGTTGGTGTCCCCGTTAGACCGCTACTCTATGAGAGACTGCACCGATTAACCAGCTTACCACAGACCTTTTCCTACAGGTCACCATGCAGACGGTTTCCATTGGAAACCTCCTTTGAAGGAGCAAATAGAAATGCATTCATATGCAATGGCTCTCTCAAATAGAATAGGGTGATGAGTACCCTTGTAACAAGGTTGTTGGACTGTAAAAACAAATATTGAGCAGCGGTCCGAACAGAGGCCTATTTTCCAACCAGAGGCCATGCATATGGATTAGTCGAAAGCACCTACAATGCCAGGATTAAAGAAAACCTCCCACTCAAATTTGTCTCTGCATAAAAATCAATTACTGAAATATGATCACAAAGGCCAGTTCAGACCCGTAGTTTTGGCAAATAAAAGAATCGTGCACTCGCCGATTCAATCTCTTGTGCATTAACCTTTAGCCGCAGCTGAGAGAGAGGTGTTGAATAAAACGCTATTGATTCTTAAGCCGAAAGGTTAATCTAATTTAGCAAGGGCAAGTAAGCATGCATGTTGTGTATGTAGGGAGTGGCATGGTTTCATCAGCCAGAACATCAAAACATATAGCAGCAAAAATAAGGCTTATCTGGATACATATTAGTACACGCCAGTGTTTTATGTATCATTGAGACTCCTCGCTTTACTGCAGAGACCAAATGTCAGTGTTGTGAGGCTGTTCTTATCAAAGTAAATGTTTTATAAAGGAGAATTATTGATTATTTGTTTGCCGGGTGAGAATATTAATATTTTTTGTTAATAGTGATTAGCGTATACCGGGTTAAATATTCATCATGGGTTATTTGTGAACAGCTGCGTTTGGAGACGCCCGATGTGGGGTCAGTCTTTAAAAAAAAAAAGAAGTAATATAAGTAACTATTAGCAGCCTCTCCTGCAGTGTTACAGACCTAATATGAGTTAACATAGAATTTTTTTCCCACTTTATCCCTCAAAAGCAATTCTTTGGAGAAACCGAACGCTCTGAAATCCTAATAGGCTGCGTCACATGAAAAGAGAGGGGGGGGGAGGCGGCAAGTTTTCTGATAAAAAATATATTCCATTCCCCCTTTGTTTGAAATAACACAAGCTATTTTTACTGACTAAGACAAAAAATACTCATTACCCTTTTACAGGTGTGACCTTTATTGAGGCAAAGCGATCCTCGCACACTTCCCCCTCGGTCAGGGCTCATATTGGAGATTCTGAAAGCATTTGTCAGAACGAGGTCTTCTATGGGAGCATGAACATTCAGTTCCCACCGTACATTTCTTCCTTATGATGAATGCTTCTCAGACTGACTGGCGTTTCCCGTGTGGCACACCAAAACCCTCAAAGAAAGAAAAAAAAAAAACGACACTTCAGCAAACTGAAAGTGCTCTCTCTCTGAGAAGGTTTTACATGGTAGTTTCCAATACTGCATGCACCAGTACTTCTTTTTTGTGGCTTCGTTTTTTTTCTTTTCTTTTAGGGGTGGGTAATGGATGTTAGCATGAAGACTGTAATATGATGTCATTGACCTACAACCGGGAGGCAAATAGCCGATGGAAGGTAAGTAATGTAATACTTGAGATGACACTCCATCTAGATGCATACAGCTGTCCTGGTGCGGTGAAGGGAGGGAGGGAGGGAGGGGGGGTCCTGTCTGTGAGGGGGGAGACTTACGGCTGGACGTCCGTCTTTGTGACGCTGAGGCCACACAGAGAACTGAGAAGACGGCAAGTGATGCTGATGGATGGGCCACAGGACGACTGACTGAAGTCAAAAATGACCTCATTAAGCTCCCAGAACTTGAGGGCGTGCAGAGCAAATTGCATTGCCTGCGTGCCTGTGAGCAGGATGTGCTTACAGACTAATGCGATCTGCAGAACGGTAGGGGCGTGTCTTCAGTATGATAGTGAGAAACGTCCTCCGTAATAAGGTGGTTTTGTCTCACGACTAGAGTTTGAGATTTGATAAAAGGCTTAAAGGGTTTAGGATTACTCTATTGTTTCAGCGCTGATATAAAGTGGGGCAGGTGTGTTATAATTTGCGTCATAATTCCCAAATACCATCCCAGTCACACCAGCTCGTCTGTGATCCGGGTCAAAGTGGAGGTCTCGAGCCTCGTCCTCCACTCATCGACACCAGTGGGAATAGGATTCTTTTACCCCGTTTACTCACCGCACCTCTTTTTAAAATGTTATTTAATCGCGCCCCCTCGTTTGGTCCTCTGCACGCGGCTGTGGTCACGGATTGGTGCCATCTGGCAAAGCCTACAAACATACGAGGTCTAAATCATTCACGGTGCCAAAAGGCGCCGCGCTCTGCTCTGGAAGGATTCTCATGTCTCGGCACATTTTCTCTCCTTGATCAAAGCAAACAGGCCAGTGTTTTTGTGCAGGTGGCCCACCCTCTATTACTGCAGCAAGTATAAACAATTAGCCCTGAGATGGCTTTTTTTCTCTCCAGCCTCTGGGATGTGAAACTCAGTCCAAATGAGTTGACTTCCAGGGGGTCTTTGCATTCACAATTTCCCATTCAGTTTTGGGTTTTTAACTTCATTTCTATTAAGGGCATAGCATGCAGACTAGAGTTTTAGAAACTGACATGTCATGTTAACTGCAGCTGAATAAAAATATCTTCTAAATCTGATTGTATTACTGTGTGTACATTTGCAATAATTCATGGGAACTGTGAACTCTTGGAGATTGACATTCAGGGGTCTTTTTGTGTTGGTCCGTCTCAGTAAAGCCACTTAAAATCGTATGTTCACATAATCAGATTTTTTTTTTCAAATGCCGTAACATTTTTGTTCCTCCTAAAAAATTAAAAAAAATTAATAAAAATTAAATAGTTGCCCATTCATTTTCTTACAGTCGACTAAACATTAAAAATCTCTCATCCCTTATTGACTCTAAGCAACCCTGCTCCCTTCCATCTGGACTATCATTTTATTTAAAATAGACTCTGTAATTTCCTCTGGTCAAGAACATGTTGTCTAACTTGAGAAGGATGACCCGAGACTCCAATGCTCACAGGATCCAATTACAAACGTTAAGGCTGTTTATCTTCAGTGTTTTAAAAAAAAAAAAGCGACTAGCGACTGTCAGATTTCTGCACATCAGCCACCAAAACGCCACGCGCAGATTACCCAATGAATAATTTATACTGTCAAGGTAGACCGGATTTCTACTGAAACATGATGTGGTTTCATCAAACCTCTGGTATTTTTTTAACTTGTATAAAACTCTACATGCAAAATATAGGAGCCGCATTATAATCTTTCCTCTACAATAGTTTGCGATTTTCATGTTCTGATATAACGTGACATGTTGGGCCCTTTATTTCATTCTTACAGAGCTTGACTCTAATCTGATTTATTTAAATCCCTCATTATGGGAAGAAGAAGAAACTTAATGATGGAAAACATCATTTGAGGCCTTGCCTGGTTTCATCTGTTCTCCCTCTTATCAATCTGCTCAGTGAGAAGCTAAAGAATCGCTCTGTTTTCTACCCAGCGCTTTTGCCCACAGCAGCGAGCTCCGGGGGCCGCTCTTTTTTTCCATCAACACCTCTCCCTCCATCCATCTCCTCCCCTCCTCGGCCCTCCTGGCTTCTCCCCCCAGCCTGCAACCGGGGTTCACGAGTCAACAGCCCGCTCCGCCTTTTCCACGTGCAGCACCAGTCAAAAGTTTAGACACACTTCCTCACTGAATGCGAAAATGAGTCTGAGCTTGTGCTGTGTGGGAGCCGTGTGCTGAAATCGACTCTTTTTGAGGTTTCTCTGCCATTCTCGTATGTCAACTGGCATCAGGAGACCTGCTGAACTAAAGTCAGAGGTGCCACCCAGCTGTAAACAGCAACAACTTGCACACAACCCGAGGGGCTGCTTGTTGATGCCGGCGATTCTCGGCACAGGAAATCCACGCCGGGTCACACGACACAGGAACGGGGTGCAGAGAGTGGAATCAAAATTAGACACACGGTACGAACGAAACCATTTTAATGTGTGAGCTGAAGCCGAATAAGATTCTCATGGGACAGCTGCACTGCAGCTCACCCTGCTCTCTGAACTGAAGAGACATTACATGACATGTCATTTAGCTGAGGCTTCTATCCAAAGCAACTTGCATTGCATTTCTAACCCATGGTTTCACTAGGGGCTCGGGTGCCTTGCTCAGGTCCAAACTGTAATATATATATATATACACACACACGCGTATGGTCTGCACATCGCAGAAGCAATACATTTTCCTTCCATTCATCTTCCAGTGGAAGTTGTGTTTTAATGGCTGAAGCTAACCTGCGGCCTCACCCCACTCAATCCATCAGCTGCTCACTGAGCGAGCCCTCCGCAGGGCTCCCATCTGTTGGATTTTGAAAAGTAGTCTCTGTTTTTATGACTTTGCTTGAAAAGGTAATTTACAGGTGTAGAAGAAATACCAGCTAAACATCATGTTAACAGACTGACAGTGATGTGTTGCTTTTACCTGGTTGAATACAAATTGTGAATACAAATTTCAAATGATACTATGATTGCAATTATTATCTGCTGATTATTCGTTAGTTATTTATACACTGATGATCCATTTTACTATCAATAATAACTAAAAAAGCTGCAAATATTCCCATTTGGGAAGCTGCAATCTATAACGTTTTGGCATTTTAGCTTTAGAAATTTCAACATAATTGGTCCTTTCAACTGAAATAATCCGGCTTTAATTAATCATCTCAATTTGAAAATATACTGTATATTTATACAGTAAAGTTGCATTAAGTATGGTGGGTCTGTAAAGTTGTTTCTCTTTGCAGTTATCTTGAGTAGTCTTAAAGGGACTTTTCATAGACTAATACCCTTTTTTGAGCAAGATGGGATTTGCTGAAGGGCACAAATTTCACTGCTCTTCAGCAACAGCAACCAAGACCATTTCAAAGTTACATCATACAAGTACCTTTTTGTCTGCAGTTTGAGAGGAAAAGAAAGTCAATTTATTTCTGCTAAGATTCCGCATATTTCTTCCACCGAGTCGCCATGGCTCCGTAGTCTCATTAAATGCTGAACAACCCTTTTTATATAACAAGCACTTGCTCACATCTGGATCCGCCCGCTGCTGCTTCTCGCCTTTTTTGTATTCCGTACCTCCCTCCTTCCTCCCCCGTTGTTGTTTGATGGAGCATATCGTCCTTGTGCGTGGGCGGAAGCACACGATGACGACTTCGGTCTTCACCCAGTTACTTTGTGTGCTCTGCACACATGCCGCGCACGTGCGACTCGACCCGGAAACCGCACTTAAAGCCTGCGTTTGAAATGGACGACCTAATTATCAGAGCTTACGGTGATGCATTTAAAGACGTAAAGCGGAATAACGAAGGAGTCAATAGTGACACCTGGCAATGGGGAGTCTAAAAATAATTACAAGGACACCAACCGTGTGAGGCATATTGACAAAATCTATTGAATGATTTCCTATTTATAACATCAGTGTTTCCAACATGCACGCTAATCAAATAGGTCCGATGGGGAATGCCGAGGGTTGCTGATGCGACTACAGATTCCCAGACTGCACAGCGGGAACCCGTCTCTGCTGCCTTGCGATGCGTCAGCTGGTGCATGTGTGCGGAGGCCGCAGGGTCCACTTGCCCGACGACGTTTGTATCAACACAGCGGTGCCTTTTGTTAACAGCCATTCGACGCTGCCGCTCCGCTTGACTTCCCCCTCTGGGTGTTTGTGCTTTGTAGAAGAAGGGCTAATGGGTTTAATCTAGAGTCGGCACGCCACATGATTAAGGGTGTCGAGTTGCCACGTTGGTTGCAAGGCGTTGAACTGGACGCCGTGTGTTGAAGCCGCTTGCGGGGAGGCCGAGGTTAATAACAACAAATGTAGACCCAGTGCTGTCCATTACCATTTAAGATGAGTTGTATGTTTGCATCATTCACTAGTTGGGCTGAAACAATTAGTCTATTTAGCAATTAGTGCATTGTCAGAAAAGAATTAGACCTACTTATATTAACGTAAGAACGATACATACGTACACCTCAGTTTAATGAGCTTTTCTCGTTTTTGTTAAATGTGATGGCTTTCTTTCTCCTCTCGGTCACCACGTGGTACAGACTTATGGCTGATCTATTGATTGCAGAAGGAAATGTGAAATTAGCTTTTCAGAGACAAAGTGAGTTTGCATGGTTCTAAAAAGAGGGAAAAAAGGTCAGCGTATGATGCCTGAGTAAGAGACTCTCAAAGCTGTACTTCTGGTGGTCAGCTGTTAAGACTTTGAAAACTCCTCTTTCCTGTGGCGTTGTCGCTTCAAGCCAACGGAGAGAAAGGGTTCACTTGGCATCAGATGTTCTCGTCCTGCGGCTCTATCTCAAGACTGCAGCCAACCATGCTGCCATTAGAGAAAATATGAGCCATTTGAAATAATAGCATTGACCTCTATTCTGAAAACCTTACTCGGGACAGCCCCAGACCATTTATCCTTTCAATGCTGCGTGACTACGCGGAGGTCACTCTCTGCTAGAGTCTTGGATGTGGTCTCCAATGCCTGACCGTACTCTGATGTGTCTCCATTAGGTTTCATGACCGGTGACACAGTTGGTGATGACAGGAACGTGCCGGTCTGCACTCACAGTGAAATCCCTGCACAGCTTTCATGCTGCTTTTTATTGATGATGTGGGATTTAGATTTTCACAAGTGCCAGCCAAGAATCTGCAGTGATTGAAAAATAGAGAAAAGATCAACATTAAGACATTGTTTTTTTTTTATTACTTTTTTGCATCTCATAGTCCTCAGTAAGATTGGTGAATAATGATGCAATTAGGAAACATCGATGCTGTGTTAAGGGATCATTTAAGTGTAAATGATCAAGTTTGTGCACGGATTCTAGAGCTGAAACTAGGCGCCAATTGTCACAATCGCAATAAAAAACTGAAATGTATAAAAAAAAAAGAAAAAGAAATCCCAGGGTCCAGCCTCTTAAATGTCTGCTTTTCTTTTTCTCGTATCATTGTAAACTGAATATCAGAACACTAATCCTTGATGCAACGATAAGAAATTGGTGGGAAGAAATGTAGCGCTTGGGGTAAAACATTGTGTAATATTTATTGAGACAAAAGATCAGATCAGCATCTCATGTGTCTAAATAAAAAAAACAAATGATGTTTTTTGTGTGCGAGCGTGTCACTGTTTAAGTTCTCAGTTGCTCACGAAAAGAGAGGCGGTAGCATGTCACTGATTCCTCCATTGAGATTAGATAACAGATGTTTATAAGTAGAAATAATGCATCCTACTTGTCATCTACGGCTGGAGGTTGTATAAAAGAGAAAGTGCTCGCTACATCTCTTGCACTGTAATCAATCCGAGAAGCCGGTCTCACAAAGAGCCAAATGCTTCGTTAAATAGCTTCTGCATTCAAAGCTGATGCCAAGTGAACAATTTAGTTAGTTTTTTTTTTTTCAGTCCTCTGCTGTTTAAAACCGCACTGAAATGTTGCAGCTTTCGGTGTGGAGTCTTTCTGGGAGGCCTGCAACCCGGCTGCACCTCCAGCCCCTCTTGTCACAACGTTGTAGCCGCGTTGGATGGCGCAGGCGGAGCCGGATAAGAGCCCCAGCGAGTTCACTGAGCTGTTGACACCTGCTCACAGACACTCCCCTGGTTTTAATTGGCTGCCTCTGATAAGGTTCCCGTGTTGTAATTGGCTGCCGCTGATAAGGTTCCCGTGTTGTAATTGGCAGCTGCTGATAAGATGCTCCGAGCCGCTGCAGCAGCAGCAGCAGCAGCATCACGGTGCGATGACAACCGCTCCGCAGTGGGTGGGCGGGCTGCGCTGGATCCAGGGCCTGGACCACGTGTTCCACACATACTATTCCACTCAGGGATTTCCATACGGGCCGAAGCCAACTTCAACACCCAAAAAATGGGATTTGAGGACCTAGTTTTGTGGTTTTTGAGGAGATTTTGTTATGTATGTGATGTCCCACATGGACACAATGCATTTGTGGGCGGGTGTAATTAATGGCTGTTGTTTGGCCGCCGTCCTGAAGAAACCTTCTCGATTGAGAAAACCCCCTGAAAAGTGAACTCTTTTCAGACACTTTCGAACAGCAGAAATAATTTCGTAACACGACGTTGACGTATCATTATCACCTTGATAATTGATATCACCTCGCATGCCCCACTTGGAGAGTTTAGGTCCCCATCTGGTCACAAGGCAGTTTGCTAACTTTATGCATGTTAAATGCCGAGCGTACAGGTGACGAGTACATTGCCATTATGAACCCTTAGTTTTGTGGAGAAACTCTTCTTCAGGGTCTTTTACACAGGAAATGGATAGACTGGTGATCACCACACATAGCAGCGGTCTTGGTCTATAAACGTTGAAAAGGAGATGTTCAAACCCCGGGACCTCTGTGATGCACTGGCTCAATCCGGTTATGCGAATGTCTTTGCATAATGCATGGCGTGCACCAGACATCACCCAGCGCGACGTCCATTAAGCGCAATTTCCAACCCAGCGAGCTTCAAGAAAGATCCGACCTGCTTCCAATTGCGCTGGGCTGAGTACCGTCTACTGTTGACCACCACCAGATGAATTGTTTGTCGCCCCCGAGGGGCCGGCTATGTGCTCATGACCCATTTTGAGGTCCATCCCGCGATGAGCCCATTCATGCCCCATCGTCCGTGGTCCTGGGAGCAGCGGGCTTGTCGTGTCACAAAGAGAATAGAATATTTCTCCCGTAACCCAGTTCTGTGCTCAGGAATGTGCAGCTGACTCGGCTAAATCCCAGCCACTTATTTGCTTTGGAAATCGCGTTCCATTTGTTGGTGTTTCAGGACAAACTCACAGATTTAGCAGATGCCTTTGCTGGCCGGTCTCTCGGGCTTGAGCTGAAACAGCTGACGAAGAGCCGTTGCTCCTCTTTTGTCTGTATCTCATTCAAGCGCATACAAGCCTCTCATTTAAATGATTGTTCTCACTAGAGTAATTATGGTTGTGCTTTTATAACAATAAGCTTTCCCTTCTGGACAAAGTACTTGACGCGCTGTCTTGCTACACCGCTACAGCTAATGAGAGGATCTGTGGCTGGGCGTGAGTACTGACTGGGGTTTGAAGGCATTTCACTCCGCTTTAGGGTTGGGTCTCCAGCGGTATGCAGGCACTGTGTTTCAAATGTGATGGGAGGGGTTTAGTTCCCCTTCACTGGAGACAAATTGATCAAAAACTGTCCCTTTTGTTTAATAAACGTGGCGATGGATTATCTGCTTTCAGGCTCTCAAGTGAGAATATTTGCTATTTTTCCCCAGACTTGGTCGGGCTCTAGTGGTCATGAATTGGGGGAAGATTGAAACCCCTGCCTCTATCTAGCAACTCCTGGTAGATGACGTGTATACTGTGGTGTCATTCTGGATTAGCTTAGTGCTCTAAAGATAAAAGGTGATGAGGGTTTAAATCTGTCTGCATCCACTCCTTGAACATATTCTATTTAAAGTCACTTCATTTGCTGTTAGACGGCTTCTTGTTTAAAAGATACACTGCCATAACTTTAAAAGCTATTTAATTTGTATTTCACTTTATTTCTAGGCTGAAGGCTGACTTGGGGGGAATGGCATCTGTCATAGACTTGTAATTGTTTTACAGTTTGCTGAAGAATCTTTCCAGCTGTCGATTAACCATGACCATCAAAGATATTTCTTCCTGGCATATTATAACATATAGGAACTTCCAGCACTGTTATTGCCTCTACCCAAACGAAGAATGACAGTCCCACAGCTTTTCCTCTCTTGTTCTTGACAGTACAAACTTCAAAAGGAGAACGGAAAACGGATTTAAAGGAGCTCTCCAGACGGTTTTTCCTCCTCGAGGGTGTCAAGCTGTCCTTCAAGCATCAATAGACCCCTCCTATATTTGCCTCTTGTACTAAACAAGGCTTTGGGCTGCTTAGTGAATACTTGTTAAACAGCAAGCTCCTACAAACTGGTTACAGTTTTCTCTGCAGTGACTGCACGGTTTAGAGGTTTCTGTATTAAATGGAAAACACAGCTTTATTTTTTCAATACCTCTGAAAGTCCAATCAAGGTCTTTTTGGGTTCTACATTTTAAAATCTGACACCGTCTTTGACCTAACCTTCAGGCACCTGATGAAAATCTCCCTCGGTACTCAGTGCTCAGTATGTCAAAATAAACACATCTGCACTGTGTCCTTTCCTTGTTCTCATCCATTTGTTCTGGGAAACAAGGGAGGACATGGGGACATAAAGCACTGAAGCGGTGCTTTATTGGTCCCCGAGAACTTCACTTGAGGAAATTCTGCCTGTGCATCTTCTAAACTCCTCTAAAAGAGTTTTCCAAATGACAAATCAACACATTTTAGAATTAGTATTCCTTTTTGAAGATGAAATTAGAGGACAATGAAAGGTAACCACAAGGAAAGGAATGTTTGTACTAACTTAGTCAAGATAAAGATCGTTTTATGAATAAAAGCAATTTTTCCGTTTTTATTTTCAATTTGATTTGAACACGTAACTGTGGCCTTTTGGTAATGAAACTGCTTTGGATCACCCGGGTTGATCAACCGGAAAAAGCCAAGACTGAGAAACTCTTGAGACCGAGGTGTCGTACTGCACTTCAGCGCTAGCATGCTGGATCGATTATATTGCACAACTGTTGCTTTTCCCATCGGATTCGCACTGGCTCTGTACAATAGTATAAAGTACGGTTTGGATCTGACTCATTGTTTTCACCCTAAAACTTTAGGATTTTCCCTTTTTATTCTCCTCCTCCAAGCCCCGATGTGATTCATCATCAGTTGGCGGGGCATTCTTTCAAATGTTTTTATGGATCCTCAGTGTGCCAGCCTTCTGTTTTTTGTTTTTAGAGTTTATTTCAAATACATTATGGGAGACTGAGCCAACCTGAAAATGCACCAAGAGGCCTTTGTTGCACATAGGAGGGAAGACCTTTCCTTTAAAATGGTGAGAAAGAGAGATGTGTAATTGAATAAATCCACCTAACATTATTCAAACCCGGAAAGATACTCGCTGGGCCATATTAATAAAATTGATCTCCTTTATGTTTTACCAAATAATTCAATCTATAAAGCATAGATATTGTACGGTGGATCTTTGGTGCGTTCACAAAATACTCTCACGATGATAAGTTAACAAGTAATTATCAGTAATGTGGGTATTCTAGCTTGGTTGATACATCTTGCTCATCACATCACTGTAACACAGCCTTAGAACAAGGAAGAGACAAGACTGCTTTATTACGATACAACCAAGAGGATAAACTGCTCCCGTCCTGTCAGGGTATCGCCACCCACAGCCTGAGATCTACCTTTTGCAAAAGGTGCCTCTCATTTTCCATTTAAGTATCTCCTCTAAACAAACGACACGCATCAGGGGAACTTGTCAGACTTCCTGTCGGATGAGACGCTGATACAGAAAGACGTGCGCATCCAGCGTCTGACAGGATGAAGTGTGGCTGAAATAAATACTCAGCAGAATTGAAACCGATCTGCACATCAAGTAGCTGCCTTCAGACTGATTTCCTTCTTATCGTTCATAATTATTTGTTTAAAAACCCTTTGTCCAATCCCTGCAAGTAGAATATTGGTCAAATAGATTTTTGGACAGAGGAAGTCTTGATTGGAACGAGTAGCATAAATGTCCATTCCCATCAAATGGACCCTGATATTTATTTTATGTTTCTTCACCAATGCATCATGTTCTCGTGTAGTTTCCTCATTAAAACGGTGTGAATTACCTCTGAAGGTTGGCGAGGAACTCTAACTGCTTTCATCTGCCTCTTTGATCCTGTTTATGTCTTTTCTGACCAAATCACTTCATGTCTCCACGAAGTCTGTAAATCAAGACTTTATTTTTCCTGAAAATTAATAGATTTTTTTTTTGTCTTGTAACACCTTTACTCACTGCTTTTGTCTCTGCTTTCCCTTGTTTTTTTGCTTTGCTTTTGAGAATAGTTTGTTGTTTGGTGTGCGGCGGCCCCGCAGGAGAGCTGAAAGTCATGCAAATTGCTTGCGATAAGTCATGTTCCAACAGAATGTATAATGGATGAGGGAGAGAGTTAAATTAATATAGCATGTACATGGACCTAGCAGTCTTATTACATTAACCTTGTCCATGTTTATCTAAATTCAGTAGCATGGTAATCTCAGTAGATTAGCTCATATAAAGCTTCAGCCCCCCTGTGAGTTTATCATATTAGAATTATATATATATATATATAGTATTTGTTTATACGGTTTTACTCCTTGCTGCCTTGGAAGTATTCACTTGCTGCAGGTGAATACTTGACTGCAGGAATTTTTTCCAATAACATTTTCCTAAGTTTTAATGTTCACTAAAGCTAATGGATATCTGACCGTATCTTTAATATCAATTTCTGCTATATTAGATTCTAGGGGAATATTTAATATTAGTATTGGTCATAGCTTTATTTTAGGAGGCAGTTACCATTGACAGTTTTAATTCCCCGTGAGTTGTGTGGAGTCTGTGTGGCCCCGTTTAGAAGTAGGTGATCTGTGACTGTTCTCCTGGTAAGTGTTGCATTTATCCCTGTCGACCCTGATGATCTGTTTAGAAAACTCGGGCCCGGACGCCCTGCGGGCCTCAGTGCCGCAGGGCCTGGCCCGCGGGTTTCACAACCACTTTTGGACCTTTTTTTTCTCCATTTGGACTAGTGTTGTGTTGGTCACTCGTCAAATGGGACTCCTGGGGACGTGTTGATAGTGTCACTGAAAGCAGGGGCTTTTCTAGGCATTCATTAGATCTCCACTTGCCTGTTACGGTCAAAGCAACAAAGACAAACAAAGAGGATGTTACTGTACTACTACTCGGTCAGACTTATCACTATAGCAGCTAATTAATCAAGCTATTTCTCCAGCACTAATACCTCACATGATGTGTTCCACTTCTAAATTCTGACAACTGTTTTTCTAATGTCCTCTGTGATTGTAAGGTTTAACCATTTATTGACATTTTGACTAAACAACAATCAATCAAGTATACAACTGGCGGTTTAATTGATAAGGAAAACCGTTGCTAGTGGCACCCTTTATGCCCTGTTCATAATTTAATGTTGAACACATGCACAGCACCATGCTGCTCCTCCTACCACTTCTAGTCCCGCCGAGATAAGCGCTGATGAGGTTCACGGTGTCAAAGCTAATTTCCGACTGGTCCATGTTATCTAATAAAAGTAATGGGGTGCTTTATTGATCCCTGGTTGCGTACACAGTGTAAACAGAAGCCTAAACGTAGTTCATCTGGTTGAAGCCGTTTCTTTTTATGCACTCATGTATCACATAAATTACACGGCCAGGTTTCATCTCTTCCTTTTGCACAACTTTAAATGATCAAACAGCCAATTACCTCCCTCCTCTTACCATGGTTGCTCCGGTAATGGAGTCGGTTTCTTCCTCGTCTCAAACACACTGTGTCTTAGATAAGATTGCATTACTCACAAATCGGTATTTACTGATGTGACAGCTCGGCCATCAGAAATGTATTTCACATTCACTGCTGCTGCCGCTGTCACTCATCTGCCCCCTCCAGTAGAGGGGAATAGATGCTGTGAATCATTTGCACATTAAAATAAGACACCATTTCTCCCACCCGCTGGTGAGATCTGTTGGATTCTGGGTTGTTGTTTTTGTTTTTAGTGTAAATAAAGATGTATTTTTTGCACATGACAAACATTTCACATGGCTTTTTTTCCCTTGTTCATTTTGCATGTTTAGATCAACAATCCATCAAAATGACAATGTGGTTGTTTGTCATATAATGCTTCAGTAATTCATTGTGCATGTTCAAATAACCAAAAGAGTGTTTGTCCCGCAGATTTCTCGGCTGTGCAGGTGAGACAAAAATCTGCATCTCTGTAATTGGGCGACTCTTCACTGCTGTCAGTTCGATGTCAGCATCTGTGTCAGCAAGCAAGCGTGTTCATTAACGCCACTGTCTCGATTTCTAAGAGCTCCCCAGTCTCACACATTTAAGAGAAAGTATTTAGTTACGTCATTCAGATCCGTTCTAAAAATACCTGCTTGTAGATGTTACCTGTGTCTTTTATTAAGGACACCTCCATTATTGATGATTGCATTGGAGAGATTCAAACTGATCAATTTGTGTGTTTAACGGCTATAAGCTGCAATCATTTTTTTGGCTCACCTGTTTAACTGATTGAAAGTGGCAGATTTAAGAAATACAAGAAACATTCTAAATATTTTGCTTATTTTTCTGATTGTGTGTGTGTTTGAAAGATTGAGCATCTGCCTTAGGCGAGTTTTCAATCATTCATTTAAAGCCTGCTCATTTTATTCATGAGGCTTTTTTTATTTAGCGTTGTGATGTCTTCATTTTTTTTCTTCTTACATGCGTAATGCATGCGTCATCACACAGGAAAGGTGCTGCATCTTTAGATGCTCGGCTTGCCAATTAAGGACTCTTCAAGAGAACAGCTTTTCCCAAAGGAATAGTCTGGTGCCCGGCTTCAGAAATGCTGGTGAAGAAGGAACACAAGAAGTCCAAATCCCCTTTCACTTTGATTAGAAAAATAGTTCATCAGTCTGAGTGTGGAGCCCTCCAGGACGCTGCTCACACTGCGGCTCACAGTGTAAGATGAACCATCTCGGGCATTTTTTCATTGTGAGCTGTGGCTCAGGAGCGGCAAATCCATTCTGACCTTTGTTCTGGAAGAACGGTCCTGGTTTGGCAGCTCTTCAACCCTAATCGGGTCCGATCCGAGTCGATCCCGATCCTGCGTGCAGGTCAAGGCCACGTCAGCATAACCCTTGAGTTGTCCTCACCAATTCCCAAACGGCCCGAATCCCTGTCGAGATCGAAATCTGATTATCACTTTGCTCTGTCCAAGCTCAGCAGGACACTTTACATTCCAGAGGCACATTACAGGCATCCTTTGTTCGTTGTAGGCTCCACAGAAATCCGCACGTCTTGTTTATTCTGATAGCGTTATGTGTGCTGAGTGAGCTCAGCTCGGTTTGGGAGCTCTCCCTTTTTCGTCCACCTTCATCCCTCTTCCTCCCGTTATCGGGGTAATCGCTTCTTGTCTGTCGGCTCCCTCGGCCCGATAAGGAGGGCAAGAGTCGTGCTCGTGACCGGGAACGGATGTTCCCCCGCGACAACATTGACACCAAAACAAATGCCTCCGCTCCATTTGTATAAACTATCCCGCGATAAAGCGAAAGGAATTGAGGTTGTTTACCATTCTGCAGCGGGAAGTCTTCAGTGAGATGGGGAGATAAATGCTGATGTCCAGGCCCTGCGTCTGTTTCTCTATTTCTCTCTCGTTGATATACAATAGAATAAAATCCTAGATAAATAAAGCGGTTATCATGTCGGCGGGGGCAGTAGCGTTGCCATTGGCGGGTGTGCAATGGTGCGATGTATTTAAAAAGAGCCGTCCTCAGCATTCTGCAAGCCCAGTGTTTAAACTAATCTAAGGAATTGTAATTAGACATCTAGCTGTAGTTGCAGAGTTAAAGATCATTGGAGTGATGACAGAGCATCTTTAATTTGCTATCAGGTCATTAGTATGTTCTTCAATCCCTCTCACTGTGGGCGATTTGTTGGGATGAATGCATAGATGGTTGATTTCTATTTTCCATCACTCTGAGGCAGCGGGAGCTGCTGAAAATCACCATCGTTGAGACGGCGAAGTAAAGGGATGAAAATAACAAATATTAAAACATCCTCATTGTACTCATCAAGGGTCAACATAGGATCACGTCTCTTCCCTGCGGCGCAGCCCAAAGTATTATACATAAAATGTATTTATTAAGTGGAACCGGTAAAGAATGCAATTGATCACATCGTGATGAGGCCCTGGATTTGTAGGATTTTGTGTACTTTGACAAGCAGGACCTCATCACGCTCGCAATATTCCGGTACTTCTGTGGAGTTTTATTCTAAACAAGTTAAGTAAATCCTCACGTCTTTGAGGACCAAAGAACAATAACACTGTAACTGACAAATTCACGGCTCGTTCATGGAATATCAGATGGTTACATGACAAATGTATGGCATGTGTGCCCTTTGTATGGTCATATAACCAGGCAGTAGCACTCAAAAGCAAACACTTTTCCATAGTTGCATCCAACATGCTGCATGATGAGCTGTGACATGTGGTCAACATCCGCCTCCGACTTGGCAGGAGCTGCTTTTTCCTCTCTGAACTCAACTCTTTATTGGCACATTTATTCATCAGAGCGTATCGAGGAGCTTGAAAGAGAAATTGCAGCGGGTGTTTCTCACACTTTTTCTTCTATGTATGTATATATGTATCTAAATAGATATGAAGAAATCTATATCTATCTCAGTGAATGAGAAAATGTGTCCAAACTCAATTTCCGCTGAGGGTTGGCTGTCTCGAGGCCACTTCTGTCATCTTTACATCTTCACTTTGTTGTCGTCTTTTCCTAAATGAGATGTGGTGTAGTATAACACTCAGGGCACTCTTCACAGTGCTACATCTAATCACCAGACCCCTACCATTTTAATCATAATTAACAGATCAAAGAAGTGGAGAGAAGGGCAGTCATACATTATTAAACAGACTCTGCTTGTGTGTCTGTGTGTGTGTACGCTTGTGTATGTTAGGCACGTAAGTAATGGAAGAATGATCTAGTTATCTGTAAGGCCACACTTCTCTAGTTTTGGTAGGCTGTATACCATTCTGCAGGGGGAAAGTTGCACAAATGGTCCTCTAAACCGGGTTTTTCTACTGATGCATACTTTTCATCCTTATGCTCTTCCCCACATTGTGATGGGACTCATTCTCCCCAGAGGACACTCAAAGTGCCCCTCTGACGTCCCTCTCTACTCCGAAACACTCATAAGAAACCTGCATTTAAGATTAGGGTCAAAGCGGCAGGCCGTCTTGGGGAGAATTCGTTTTTTCCATCCTTACAAATGGATGATGGCACACATCAAATGTAAATGTAAGCTCATCTTTCCACTCAGCCACATCAGCGATGACATTTTGTACACTAATTGTAGTTTTTTTTCCCCGTTCCTACTTGGTTTTAATGACTCATCAGGTACATGTGCTCGTATTCATTGCTGCAATGATGAAAGTTGAATTTGAGGTCTCTTCCCTTTTCTACTTTCTACTTAATTTTGTCCCATCAGCATCACATCCATCTGTTCGAAGTGACCTTTCCTTTCTTCCGTTGTCGCCGACTCTCATCTTTTTAGCAACCCTCTTGGATTCCCTCTCCGGGGGCTGTAATAAACCTGTAGTTAGCTGTTAAAACCATGTGCATTTTAGACTAAATGGCCCCGAGTGTCTTTCTGCCTGCTGTTGGGTCTTGCAGCCAATGGGCCTTAAAATGACTTAATTTCCTATCTGCCTCCTGGGGGAGCTTTTAGGGGAGCTAAAAGCCGTTCACAGCCCTCAGAGAGTGAGTAACCGGAAAGCCTTGGGCTGGCGTGGGCCCCAGCTAAATCAAAATCACTATCTTTTTAATTGCCATGGGCAATATCGCAGCAGAAATAAATGGTGAGACTGGCGTAGAGTCGAATGTTGTAAATTATAGCATAATTTCTAAAAGTCTAAGTCTATATTCAAACTGTTGCTTCGTCAACTGTTTTATAATGCAAATATTGTTGATGAATGAAGAAGAGAACCAGAAGACATACAAATTCTGCCATTCTTTGCTTAAAAGGACTTGCAACAACTGAGAGGTTATCAAAATGGTGGCTGGTCAATGGTGGTTTCTAAAATTGACATACTTTATTACACAATTATACTCCGTTCCTTAAATGTGTAACGTTCTTTGTAATAAACAGTGTCTAAATCTGACAGTAGGTTCAGTCAATTTGCTGATTTAATTGTCTTGATTTGGCAACTGCAACCTACAAAATGCCTTTAATGAAAAAGACTTTAATGTTGACCTTCCAGTAGAGACACTAATTACGTTGTTCGGTTCATGAAATTTGAAGTGATACATCTCGTACTCATGCTAAACTGAACCGACAGGTGAAAATAATTTGCCTTTTAAAAAAAAAAAAATATCCATCTGCATCGCTTTCACCTAACTCTGATACATTTAACCTTGGAATAAACAAGGAGCTGCTGGGAATCAATTAGGCACTTTTCCACGCAGACGATTGGCTTCAAAGCAGCTAAACCAATGTTTTCAGTTCAAATGATTTACCCACGTTGATTCCCTTATTGGCTGGAGCGTCCCCGCATCCTATTCCCCTTCTCCGTGGCAAGGTTGACTTGTGTGTGTGTGTGCCGGGGCGTTTGCCTCCTCGTGACTGAATCACTGTGTGGATTTTCTCAGCAGCTGTTTGCTATTCCTCCCTCGGGCCTCGCTATCGATGTGACGGTGCGGGATGGTTCCTTCTTAAAGGAAGCCGAGGCGCAGTCCTGCCCTCAAGGTCACTTTGGCCGCGCCAAAATCAAAGACCCTCGGTGAATGACAGAGCTGCGAGTCCGACAAATATAATTGATTCATGGTGCAGAACTGTGTGTGTTTGTGTGAGAGAGACACTGGCTGGCTGTTGAGTGCATGCAGGACAGGCAACGGAGGGAGGGGGAGGGGGGGGAGGAGAGGGTTTTGGTATGCAGGGGAATTTACCTGACCCGCCGCTAACGGCGTGCCTCCAGCGCCCGTGACCCGGGCAGTCAAACGAATATCGGTTCGAGAAGGACTCCACCCCCCCCCCCCCCCCCCCCCTCAGGGGAGGAAGAGAATTGAGTTCTGCTGAATGTCTTCCTAAAGCTGTTGACCTTGAATGATTTCCAAATCAAAGGCCGATCCCTTGTTGTGTTTTCACTCACAGTTCAGGAGATTAGACGAGAGGACAAACGGACACGGGGAGCTTTGGCTTAAGAGTCATATAGGGGCTGCTTGTTACTACTCTTACTCGTCAAGGGAGTAGGATGAAATCAGTCACGGTGTATCACTGTTATAATTCGTATCCTGGTAGAATACCTTTTCTGATTGATTTGAATCAGAAAAACGACATGGTGGTATTGACGAACACATCATCTAATTATCAGTCATTTGGTGCTCTGGGAAATTTCTCTGCTTTAAGACATTTTATTCAGTCAACGGATTATTGATGTAAAATCAAATCAAAATATCAATCAACAATGAAAGTATTCGATATAACTTCATATAATTTATCCAATATCATTGTATAACACTGCTATAACATTTTTTCAAAATGTCTGTTGATTTTAAGGAAATAAAAGAAGCCTAAATCAATGACAGCAACACAGATTTTGCGAAATGTAAAATATATCCATCTATAGCCTTATGACACATGGATATTGTTATTTATCAAAGGGGAGCAGGGGTGTGTGTGTGTGTGTGTGTGTGTGTGTGTGTGTGTGTGTGTGTGTGTGTGTGTGTGTGTGTGTGTGTGTGTGTGTGTGTGTGTGTTGCACTGCAGTGATGCTACTTAATGCCCTGTAAACCGCAATGAAACCGCTATGAACCTCTCCTCCTTCATTCCCTTCAAGCCCTCAAAAGTGTCCCCAGTTAATAGGGTTGTGTTAGTTAACAAGCCCTCGAAAGCCCTCAGCGGCAGATTTATCGTGGCGACAGACGCTTACGGGCGAGGTTTTATTATTTATTTTTTATCAGGCCTCTCCGCGGCAGTGGCGGCGGACGAGCTCTGAAATTAGCAGCTCCGAGCGGAAGGCGGAGAGGCAAATAACGTCGTTACACGTCGCCAGGTGTGTCTTAAAGTCTAGGAATACCGATACAGGGGCGACCGCGCAGGCGAGACACCCGGTTGGACGCAGCGTCGCCCCCGCGCTCGGCTCTGCTGCAGACCCGCCGAGGTGTGAAGTGTCACCAGGGTTGCTTCTCATTACTAACGGTGCCGTCAGCTCTGGCACCGGGGGGAGAGGAGGGCGGCTCGGCCGGCCATTTACAGGTCTGTCAGAGAGAGGGAGGGGGGAGAGTGAGTGAGAGAGGGAAAGAGGTTACAGATGTGGCGCAGACTGGGAGAAACGAGCTGCCGGCAGATGCGAGATGCGTTCATATTGACTTTACTGCAAGGGGTTTTATTATGGGGTTGTAAATGTGCATGATTAATTATGCAACACTTGGCAGGAAACCATGACTGTGGGAGTTTTCGGTGCATGTTTGTGTGTGTCTGTATTTGTCAGTTTTTCCTCTGTTTAGGACCGTAGCGCCCGGCAAATGTCTATGCTCAATGCCGTGATAATCTGCTTTAACGCTGCATTGTTTTTCTTTACTCTGAAAGCTGTGATCTTTCACTGGAGTTGCCATTAGTGTACATTCTGTGCAGCTCTATGAACCCTTTGCTTTTTTAAAATAAATGGTTCCATAATCCTCCATGTTTTATTTGTTGTTGCCATGGAGAAGCCTGGGCCTTCAGACCTCTGGTAGCGGTGAGCAAGGACGAACAGATTGTTAATGACAGCGTTGCTGAAACCTCTTTGGTGCGAGAGCGACTGCCGGGGTCACAGTGGGCTCCCCTCGGGCTGGAGACGCCACCATCGGCACCGCGCCGTTGGAAGCAATCTCCCCTCGGCTCAGTGTTGACCGCAGCGCGAGTCTCCCCCCTCCGACGTGACCTTTGATCATGATGATGTTTGGGTCACAGCAGCGACACTGACCCCTCTCTCTCTTCCCCTCGTGCGTTTGTGCAGAAGGCATCTGCAACATGACAATGGACTCCAACTCGATGACGATGCCCATGTCCGACCCCAACCCCTGGGCAACGGCCATGAACAACCTGGGGATGCCTCCCATCGGGATCACCGGACAGCAACTCATGCCAGGTACCAAACACACAACGACAACAACAACAAAAAACACAAGCGCAGACGCCTTGGTGTCGGACGTTCATTTCAATATTCCACCGACTAATTATGTTGCATTATGTTAGACAGTTATTGGATACGGGCATTCATTTACAGTCATGTCTATCCAGATGTTATGAGCTCAATATCTTTGATTTAGTCGAGTTGAGGGTTTTGCTGCATTTTGGTTGCCCAGTAACAAGTGTATTATTTGTGCTTTGAGGAATTCATCCTATAGTGTTAGTTCGATGTTGTGTAGTCACATCAGAACGGCACCTTTCCTCCGTCCAATCATTTAAATTTAATTTATTTTCACTGCAAGAGTTTTTCCCCCTCTGGCTATTTTATTTTTAAGCCATAGCAAAGTTATTTTTTTATGTGAAGGATTCCTCAAAAACACTTTAAAAGTGGATCCATTTCTAGAGGCAGTTTGGTGTTTTTCTAAAACACATCCTTTTAATTCTGTCATTCACATAAAAAAACGGATTAACTTGACTTGCTATTGTGGAAGGGGATTCTCATGTGAGACCGCAGTGGGTCATTTCTTTCAACTTAAAACAGCATGTTGTTTTGCAAGCGCAGTCACGTGTTTCCGTACCGCATCCGCCAAAAGCCTGACACGTGCAGACTTCGTATTCGTTGCCGCTGACGACGTTTAACTCTAAACGGAGCGGCTGAAGCTGAACCACTTGAGCTTTGTCTCACAAAGACAAAAGCATATATATTTCTCCAATTTCATAGCGCATATGTCGGCTATTGTGCTGAGCTCAGCCCTCAGTAACAAAAAGTCTTGTCATTGGTTGAATAGCAAATGTTTAACACATGGGAACCATCAGTTTATGGCTTTTAAAGCATGGAAATGTATTTCCCCGGTATTGTTGGCACCTTTTTAAGCACAAATTCGAGCCGCTGTACTCCGATCAGCAACCACGACACCCATTGTCACTTATTGCTCTGCTATCTTTAACATTGGGCTCAGCAGCACCCGCCCCCTCTCTGTCACTCAGGAGTTATCCTGCCATGTCTTGTCTCTTTTTCCTCAGTAGAAAGCTTTTCCCTAAAGCCTTTTATAAATCACTTCCCACTTCTTAGCTGAAATGCACTTTCATATTTGAAATGTGTGTGTGTCTGTGTACTCCTTGAGAGATATTAAGAGGAGCACATGCATGCTCACTCAGGCCCGGCACATTTTAGAGACTGTAAACAAAAATCTTTCTACTGAGGAGAGAGCGAGATTTCGTAAGTGGTAATAAAACCCATTGTTTGAGGTGAAAGCTGGATAGACACAAACATCTATCCACCGGTGTGTGTGTGTGTGTGCCAAGAATATATTAATAAATATATATATACATACATAAGTGTGGGCTGAAGGTGCCAACTCACTCCTTTTGAATTGCATCTGCAGATCTTTTAGGCCTTTTTTTTTAAACTCGCCCTAGCAGGAAAATAAATAGTATTACTAATGACATTAAGGGTGGGCTCAGTTCCATTTTAAAGTGTGTCATTAAGCCGCGCCGGTGAAACAGCATGCGACCACGGCAGAGCCCAGAAACTGGCACACAAACACACACACAAAAAAAATAAAAATCCAACGCAGCAATTAGTGAAGTTATTTGCTGCACCTGTGTTTGGCGAGTCAAGACGTCTGCTCTAAGAAAGGTCTCATAAACCGCTCTCCCATGTGTTCAGACCCAGCGCCAGCTCTCTGGCCCACAGTCATTCGTAGAGCCAGGTGCTTGCAGTTTGTTGTGGAATGCCTTCGTGTAACGGAAAGGGAAAACCGAGTAAGAGACCCGTCTATCGAGTAAGATTGAATGGGGCTCTTTTCACCATGGACATTTTGGCTTGTCCGAGCAGGAAAAAACACCGGTCAAACTAATTTGACCTCTCCCACTAAGCCGTGCCAGCGCGCACAACTCCTGCAGCCTGGACCTCGCTCACACGAATGGCATCGACCTCGGTTCCATTGTCCTCCACTCAGACGATTTGCAGCCGGTGGCATCCCATTACCAGATGGCCCTTAAAAATGGCTTTATTTTTACTTTGAGTCTGGGCTAGGCAGTGTCTCCCCTCCAACCCCCCCATGGAAAAAAAAAGAGATTCTGGTTACGAATCTAAAGAGATTTTGGTTACAAGATCAGCTGTGGCTTCGCTAGTGAATCATGTGGAACAACAGCTGGTGTTTCCCTGCCTTTCCCTCTTCTGCATCCCACCTCCCTGCCTCCCTCACCAGCCTAATATACCCTACATCTCATTTATATCTCATTACAGCCGAGACACATTGGAGCACTCGGTGTTCCTCTGCTCTTCCCCGAGCTGAGCTCCTCCACACACTCAGTCCGAACCGAGTCACACTGACATGCGCCTCTGGGCCCCAACCGCGAAAATAAGTGAAAGATACTTTAAGTGTTAAAAGTCTCTCTCTCGCTCGCTCCTTCTCGTTCTCTGCGTATTCTAAAGGAATTTTAAATATGTTACTCACGGGCTTAGAGTTTCCACCTATGCATTTTATATTTCACTCAAGCCAAAAAAACACCTGTGTGTACATACACTCACCGGCCACTTTATTAGGTACACCTGTCCAACTGCTCGTTAACACTTAATTTCTAAGCAGCCAATCACATGGCGGGAACTCAGTGCATTTAGGCATGTAGACATTGTCAAGACAATCTCCTGCAGTTCAAACCGAGCATCAGTATGGGGAAGAAAGGTGATTTGAGTGACTTTGAACGTGGCATGATTGTTGGTGCCAGAAGGGCTGGTCTGAGTATTTCAGAAACTGCTAATCTACTGGGATTTTCACGCACAACCATCTCTAGGGTTTACAGAGAATGCTCCGAAAAAGAAAAAACATCCAGTGAGCGGCAGTTCTGTGGGCGGAAATGCCTTGTTGATGCCAGAGGTCAGAGGAGAATGGCCAGACTGGTTCGAGCTGATAGAAGGGCAACAGTGACTCAAATAACCACCCGTTACAACCAAGGTGGGCATAAGAGCATCTCTGAACGCACAGTACGTCGAACTTTGAGGCAGATGGGCTACAGCAGCAGAAGACCACACCGGGTGCCACTCCTTTCAGCTAAGAACAGGAAACTGAGGCTACAATTTGCACAAGCTCATCGAAATTGGACAATAGAAGATTGGAAAAACGTTGCCTGGTCTGATGAGTCTCGATTTCTGTTGCGACATTCGGATGGTAGGGTCAGAATTTGGCGTCTACAACATGAAAGCATGGATCCATCCTGCCTTGTATCAACGGTTCAGGCTGGTGGTGGTGGTGTCATGGTGTGGGGAATATTTTCTTGGTACTCTTTGGGCCCCTTGGTACCAATTGAGCATTGTTGCAACGCCACCGCCTACCTGAGTATTGTTGCTGACCATGTCCATCCCTTTATGACCACAATGTACCCAACTTCTGATGGCTACTTTCAGCAGGATAATGCGCCATGTCATAAAGCTGGAATCATCTCAGACTGGTTTCTTGAACATGACAATGAGTTTGCTGTACTCAAATGGCCTCCACAATCACCAGATCTCAATCCAATAGAGCATCTTTGGGATGTGGTGGAACGGGAGATTCGCATCATGGATGTGCAGCCGACAAATCTGCGGCAACTGTGTGATGCCATCATGTCAATATGGACCAAACTCCCTGAGGAATGCTTCCAGCACCTTGTTGAATCTATGCCACGAAGAATTGAGGCAGTTCTGAAGGCAAAAGGGGGTCCAACCCGTTACTAGCATGGGGTACCTAATAAAGTGGCCGGTGAGTGTATATTTTAAATATAAATGTGGGAAGAGATCCACTCAAACGCTCTCTTTTTCTCGGCCTATGAAGCTCAAGGTTAGCGGCAAACAATGCCGCGATATTTGATAAATTCTGTTTTTTATAGACCACTCAGCCCTGGCTGAGACCTACTTTGTGCTAAACCTGGCATCTCCTCCTCTTGTTTCTGCTGTTGCTTCTCACGGACGTTGCTGTCGGCACAGAGCTCCTCGGGCAAACACTTTTGCGTGATGATGTCCCACAGTCCTTTTCTGTTGTGTTCCCACAGCACCTTGTGCTTTCGCAGTAATCCATGTGGATTAGTTATTGATTCTCCATCACGGCTGAACATAGTCCGTTTGTGCTTCTTTGTTTCACCTCTAAACAGTCGAGAGTGCAGCCCCCCCCCTTGTTTGCTTTATGCATGTAGGGTTTTAAGTGCATTTTAATATCTCACTTTCATGCTCAATCATTAAAAGAGCATGTCTGAGCCAGACTGCTTTCATTACACCATTATAACTTTTCCTCCGTTTCATTCAACGTGAGCCTGGAATGGAATGGTCTTTCCCCGCCTCCAGCCAAGCGGATTAATCCAGGCCGACAGCTGGACAGACACACCACTGTGGGTGGAGCCTCGCTGAGCCTGCTTCACGTCACCAATGATGACAGTTTTATTTCTACGGGGGGACCGTGTTTGAGTTAGCAAAGGCAGAAACTAGACTCAGGCATGAGTGAAGTTTGTATGTTCTTTACGGCGAATGGTGTGTAGAGGAATGCTGATGTGTCCTGTGATGCATCATCTGCCTCCATAAGGCATCTATTGCCTGGCTGCCCCGCTGCTTTGCTGGGCTTCCTCTCCCATTTGGATCCCAAAGGACACACTCCTCTTCTGAGAGGAGGATCTGGGGACGCAGGGTGTCGCCTTTTGGACGGATTATGTTTTGTGAGTCCAACCCGTCCCGTCCGAAAGTAAAACCTCAGGTTTTCCGAGGAGCAATTCTAGTAGAGGCCCTCACTGTCCCCAGAGAGCAATCACTTTTTAATAAATAATAATAATACAATAACTAGAAAAATAAAGTTTCAATATTTAACAAACAAATATCAAACCACGAGGAGCTAAACCCTCAGAGCGCAGAATTTAAGAAATCTTTTTCAGCCGTTGCACCGATGTGGATAATATCTCCGGAGGAATAATGTTATGTATTGATTTCATGTTCTGCCCTCTTAATAGCTGCTGCTGCTGTCTTTTTTTTTTTTTTGTGATGTACAATGTCGGTGTCGGTTCGAATGATCGCTGCTATTCTGCAGCCTCCCCAAGTGGAGAACTAGAATAGAAACTATTTGGGTTTCTGCTTAATTGTTCAGTCTAACCACAGACGGTTCCTGTGGTTATGGAAAATGTTAAATGTCCCAGCAGGGCTCTCCCCTTTTGGTAAGAGGAAGTTATGGGGAATGATCCAGGTTTCAGAAATATCAAGGCAGTTATTTACTTCCTTTCAAATGGATGGAGTTACCCTTTGAATGAATGTCACTAATAACAACGTTAATGACATAGCGACATCCATTTCGTAATTATGCATTGAGGAGTAAAAAAGTAAAACGTTGAACCCAAAAACCCGATAAGGAAAATCCCAGATTCATTGTTCACTGTGAGAACGGAGCCGAAATGGGAGCGGCCGCAGAGAAAGAAACATCTGGTTTCAACATATTGGACATGTGACGCAGACCCAAGAGAGGGATATCCTTTTCCACGAGGGCTCACTGTGTATTTCCCCAACCTCCATCAGCGCTCGCCCCGGCACATCCACACTCTAAGCACAACCAGATGGAGAGCTGAAGAGTTGCTCCTATAGTCCTTTAGAAATACAGGCGCTCCACTTCTTTAATTTAAAAAATGTGCCAGTGGTTCACAACCTTTTTGGCTCGTGACGCCTCACAACGAAGCCCTGCGTTCTGCATGTTTGATTTCACTTTGTGACATTCGTTGTTCTCAACACAGAATAAGTGTGGAAGTGAATCCTGCAGAGGTCAACCAAAGGGGATTTTACTGGCATTACCATCACACGAAAATAACAACATATGGATGAATTATATTTTTTGTTTCCTCTAATCCTAACTCCCAGATTTGACTGGACAACACCCCAGGCACATTTTAGTGGGACCTTGTGAAAGGTAGTATTAATGCTTGAAAAGTAGTATGAATGTCTAATAAGTAGTATTAATGGTCATTTAGACGTCCTTTTTCTTTTTGTCTGACCTTGAACGTTACTTATTCGTTTTACCGATAACGACACAGCGGCTTAGTGGCCACAAAACATCTTAGGCCAGTGTAATTGTGTTTTCTTCTATAATAATAATAATAATAATTTTAAATATTCATTCACAGGAATGAAGGGGTGGATGTGTCTCACATTTTGACTCGAAGTTGCTCATGGGCAAAAGGAAACCGTGAGGAACTTGCACCATATATCTTGGGTGGCACACAAACACACACTCAAACAAAAATAAAATGAGGTTATCAGAGTTCATTTAGATGCACACACACACACACTAGAGAATAGATAGGCTCCAGGGACAGACGGCTGTTCCCTGAATAAACAACTACACTTTTGTTTTCTGCATCCCACTGGTGCTCATCCTTTTCCACGCGGTAGCCAAAAACCCTTTCACCATCGTACACACACACACACACACTCAAAGCCACAGTTGAATATATGAAAACTTAGTGTCACGCTTCATATCCATTCATCCAAACAGAGATCCTGGAATTAAAGGTCACAAGACGCCCCGGATACGATTCAGGCTCCTCCCGTTGTCACACATTAGCTCACCTGGATTAAAATTAGGAAATACACCGGCTGACAATCCTCGGACTGCGGTACTGATCCTGGGCCAGAGGTTGTAGGCAGCCTGTTGGCGCGGCGGCTGGATGTACAGTTTCTTAGATATAATACAATAAAGAGATGGAATGTTTCTTATAAAACAGGGAAGGTTTTTATTATTATTCCGTCCCGGCGGCTGGAGAATCGTTCCCGTAAGAGGAATGAAGTCTGCTGCGTTCATATGAAGATGCAGAGATGGAGCAAGGCGCATTTCAGGCACTGGGGAGGCTCCAGGTGGCATGTCGAGCTCGTCTCATTAGAGAATATTATGTGAGGCATACGTCGCAGCCACCGCCGATGTCTGCCCACAAAGAGACTGCTATGAGGGACGTTTACCCTGGAACTCAGAGGGGGGAACGCGGGACGGTGCATGTGAACTCGTGTTCACATGCACAAAGAGGAGGTGTCAGCAGGGAGAGGTTTATGTTAAAATAGGATCAGACAGATGGGAGTGTCCTCCTCAAGAGGACGCTTTTTTCTCGCTTGGTCTCTACTTCTTTGCTTTTTCACCGTTGTGAAGAACATCGGCTCTTTGCATATTCAATTGTGCCTCATTCAGTAAGGAACAGTGTTCCTTTCAAAGAGCTTAGTTTGATATTCATGAGAAAATTCATAATTTTAGATCTAAGCAAAGTTGTTTTGCCAGTTGTTGAAGAATGGTTGAATTTTGTTTTGTTGATGTTCTCCACACTAATGTGAGACTAATTCTAAAGTTCATGGCTACAACTAATTTTTTTCAATTCCCAGTTTCCCAGAACACAAGGTGACAGGTTTTGTTCAACCCAACATTCAAACACCCCCCCTCCCCCCCCCTTTTTTTCTTATCATTAAATTCTGACCGAATTAATGCCGATAACTGTTGCTGAGTGACACTGTTTCTGGCAAATTACTAATCAAGTAATCCACTAAACTATTCCCCCAATCACTTAACAGCTAGATTCCTCCGTGCTCATTTGCGCCTCTTTGTGACCCGGCACTCGTTGTCTAAACCTTCTCTCTGCTCTCTCATTTCTCATTTATCCAGGTGGCTGCTTGAATAAATGAAACACAAGTAATGGTCTCACAGTTTTAATTCTGTGTCCAATCCCCTAGGGTCAGTTCATTCTCAGTAGATTATACCGACACCCATTCAAAGCAGAGTTTCTCTATATTTGTTCAAACAAATTGGAGATGGTTGTGAAGATAAATTGTTTGTGGTGGAATCCATACCTCCTATGGCTCCACACCGTATACTTATTTATGATCTTCCAATGTTTCTTAGCCAGCACACATCATAACCAATAGCGGAAGACTGAAGAAGTATTCTTCCACTATGACTCTTTTGCCTTCAAAATGGTAAAAGTAGCAGAGTTTTATCAGCTAAATGTCCTTAAATTGTTCAAAGTGAAAGTAGTAATTTAGCAGAATTGCTGCTTTGAAGTTGTTTAATGATAGTAGGGGGAGATGGAAGAATAACTTAAAAGGTAAATTGGATTCACTTGACTGTCCATGGTTTATTATATTCATTATACAATGGTTATTTCCGTGGTTTACTTCTTTCTTATAGTACCTTGGACAAAGAATAGTTTTGCCCGAGAGCAAAATATTTCCAATAGCTAAATGTTCTGTGTAACTTTCCTTGAAGCCTCTTGATTTGTTCTTGTCTCAGATAACACGGCTATGATGTAGCATTACAGATTAACAGATTATTTTATACTCAAAGTGTAGCCCAGTGCTCTGCGGCAGCGGCTGCTTATTAAATTCCTTCACACCCACCTGCACTTGATTGTGTGTGAATGTAATTCAGGATTAAATTCAGATTGCTATTGATCTTTCTAAATGCTACTTTGGACCTGGGCCTGGCTTTTTTCCCCCAGGTTTTTATCCGCGGCATTTTCACTGTGACGGTTTAGGCCACCGAGGACAGCGGATCTCTGGTGAGAGCCAATGAATGACCTGGGTTTTACATTGACTGAGCCTCCTGTAGGTTTAACCATTATCTCTCTGGAGTGCTCCCTGCAGAAGCTTAAAGAAAATTGAATACCAGTGAATGCTGGCCAAGTCTTCTGCCTGTGTGAAACTTTTTGCTGTGACAGTGGCTTCAGGTGAAATCATCTCTAAATCTGTAGTTTTTGGCGTACCGGTTATCTCTGAACAGTTGACTTCATCTACAGACAATTGGTTTCTCTCAGTTTGTTGTGCCTTACAGACCTCACTTTAGTCGAACATCCATCCTCTGCACCTGCCACAAATGTTAAACTTGCTTAGGTGGTCACATCTGCCGGTCATTACTTTCCATTCCTATAGGTGGCGCTGGCTGGCGTTTGTTCGCTCTTGTGAAGATTCAGTGTAATCGAAATGATTAATGGAGACAATCCTCTAATTTACTATAAATTATAATATATAATAATGCATTTATGCCTGGGACATCACAACCAATCCATTAGAAAATGGTATAAATCCATACATTGGATGAAGTGCCGCAGTGTGCATGTTCATCTGTGTCCACTTGCGGCCTACATTGTTCTGATTATGCTTCTCATTACAATTTAGGAGGGAGGAAATGAGGGTATGTCCGTGATGAAAGGCGTCCTCCAGCTACTTTGTTCAAAGTGGATTTGAAAGAACTCTGCTGTAGCTGGAAATCCTTTAGAAGAAATGGATAATCTCCTTTATTACACGCAGCTCTGCTACATGCTCGCTGCAGGTCTTAATGGACGAGGATGAATACGTAGACGCTCCCACCAACACACACTCCAGAGGGAACATGAGCAGCACTGCAGTGAAATTGCACCAGCCGAGCCCTGATGTAACCGGATAGTTTCCTGCGCGTGAGCCCAAATCTAGTTTGCCTCGCGTTAATATACGACATATGAACTCGTATGCACGTTTTCTAAATTAGCCTCACGTCCGGGGGAGCGTTGGAAAATTAGGTATGGTTCCCCGAAGAATCATTTCCGAGATGGTTTTACAATGGTTTGTTTCCTCTGCCTCTTGCTTTGTAACGTGTTTGGCATTCGGGTTGGTCGTTGCTCCCCCCCCTCCCTCTTCCTTATCTTCCACCCTGCTATCAGTCTTCCTGTCCTTCACTTCAACGGTCCATCAATCGCCTGGCAACTACGGCCCTTCTCATCACCAGTTTCCTCTCAGTCAGACACCTGGTTAGGACCCGATGACGAGGTCACCAACAGACACAAAGTTTCCATTTCATGTTCCCTTTTTAATGTGTTCGATGGGCTTTCAATGTGTGTTTTCTTTAGCTTAATCTGGCCTCTGGTTCTCTTTACCTCAGTTCTATCGGCCAGCCGGTTTTATCATCCCTGCGTCCACACCCCTCCCGGCTCCAGGGACCTTTTCTGGGTCTTTTATAATGTGCATGTCCTTCACTGGGTGTGATCTAATTCATCCCTTTTCTCTTCTGCAGTAGATTTAGAGGAAACTATGTTTCATTAACGTTCATTACGTTATTCCATCATTTGATTTATTGCAATTGTTTTTTCACTTTTGCAAACATGAGGGGAAAGAATATTAGAGACACTACTTGTCATTGTGTCTCGTGTTTATTTAAACATGTCTTTGCTCTGACTTCGTCTGCGCTGTCTCGCAGACATCGGCTTCTGGTTCCAGTTAATTCCCCCACATGCCCTGTGTATTCCAGTGTGCACGTATCTTTTCTAGTGACGGATTTGTTCTGCAGTGCTCCTGCGTAAACATTTACACACCCCGCGGCGTAATTGTCAACTACAAATCCTCTGCAGGTGATGCCGAGGCACATACTGCAGGGCGGCTTCATTTCCATTTCAAAAAGCTCCCTACTGGGACCCGTGTGAACATAAAGGCACACATGATGGCTACGGATGCCAGTTTTTGAGTGTGGCTTTTTGCCAGGTGTCTGTATATCAATCCAGTTAATAAAGCCTCTCTGTCACATAGTTTTTTGGGGATCCAACTTGTCTGTATGTTCAATATTCAAGCGGCAGGAAGTGACTCAGTGAAAACTTCTTTAAGTACGCATGTTAATGCAATGATTTATTCATGAATGCCTGCGTGTTCTATTATGAGAAGGCTGCTCGTGTGTCACTGGTGTTGACAGAGGAATCACTCACGGAATAAGTACACAACTAAATAGACATGGCACGCAACCGAGGGTTTTCTGTATCTGTTTGAATCTGACTGTGTTGGTGTTCTCCTCTCCAAATGTCTCTCCTGCCTACACAGAGTTTGATCCCAGCCTCGGCATGATGGCTGGAATTAACCCCCTGAATCCCATGATGCCCGGTCTCGGCATGGGGCCCCCGCCGCTCTCCCAGGACGTGCCCATTATCAAGGAGATCATCCACTGCAAGAGCTGCACCCTGTTCCCCCCCAACCCAAGTAAGTCCTAACTTTATGCCCATCATGCACCTTCTGCATCCACCGACGTGCTCTTCTCCCGCCGATGCAAAAATAATCCCACCACAATAAAAAAAATGTTCACTGTGCTTTTGTAGATTACTCCCAAAACCAACCCTAACCAGAAAGAAATTGTCTAAAGAAATGTACAGATCTTCTAAATAAAAAAAAACGCTCAAGAAAAAAGATGAAGTGACCGATGAGTGAAGTTATTGCAGATGTCAGCATGCAATATTTGTGAAGACTTGAGTATGCATTTTGTTTTTAAAAATGTTATTCCAATATGTGAAACATCGATCAACATTTAGTTGTTCATCTGCGGTGTTGCTCTATATATTTCTTCCCCTTTTCTTCCTGCCAAGCAATTAACCTCTTCATCATGAACTGTCTTGTACATTCACACAACAAACGTTCAGGGGCAATTCACTTTGTGTAAAGCGTCTCCATGTGTGCTGCACAAGCTGTTGTTTGTATTAATCTCCTCTCCACGTTCCAATTATTCAGAGTTAGAAAACAAATAGTGGGGGGTGCTTTTGATTGATCCCACCTTTTGCTTTTTCAGATTTCCTGCTAGAAAAGTTTCTGCCTGGGGACTTTATTCAAACAAGTCTTACAAGTCATCTTCAAGGTGAACTAAAAAAAAAAAAGCTCCCTGACGCAGTCGCATTTGGGAGTTTACCATCTTTTCACTAAACAAAACACGCATTGCATTCTTCCTTTTGTTTTGTTTATCACACACATAAACCACTGTTTCAGATGTGCTTGCATGTATGTGGTGTGCACTACGGCTCATTATAAATTGTCCCTATCACAAGACTGTTCAGAGGGATCAGCTGAAGTTTAACTTCACCTTGGAACATAGTTCTAAACATACACGGTCAAAGTCCCAGGAGCCTCTCCAGTGCGAGCAGGGGCACGACAACCCCGTTGGTTTACTAAGTGACAGGCGTGGCTCTGAGCTGTCTCAGGGATGCAGGCGGTCCCCGGGTCGGTGCGAGCCTTGACCCGATGTCCCAAGCAGGGCGCCGGTGTCCAGGTAACAGTGTTTTGCATATGGTGTCCATCACAAGTTATTACCCCCTCGCCCCTTCCGCGCCGCCCGTCATCCCTCCCTTAGCTCTTCCGCTAGGGTTCATTGTCACTTACCCCCCCCTCCCCGAGTGCGCATCCTCATCAAGCTCTCTTCTTGTTGCATCCTTCTCCCTTTCCGTTTCCATCTTAATCCGTCTTTCACTGTCCCCGCTGACGCCGCCTGGCTCTCCTCCAATCTAGTGCTGAAGGCGGTACCCCCCGCCTTTTTATCTACGTGGTTTGAAGCCTTGGAAGTCTCAGAACTTGAGTCTAATTGGGCGTCAAACTCGCATCGTCTGTGTCTTACACTTTCCAGCTTCTGAATGCCGTCTGATGAGCAATAATTATCTTTAAGGAAGGATGAAACATAATCTTTTGAGCTTTGATGATAGTGGCAGTGTGTTACAGAGTTGCTTATGCACACAAACACAACAGTAGTAGACATTAATAATAAAAATCTTGACAAACACTTAAAGTGAAATCACAATTCATTAGTCAATCAATGGCCTAATGGAAAGCTCTCTAAAAGTGTCAGTTGGGCACAATGTGTCACTTTGGCACAATGTGCCAGCGATGACGCCGATTCCTCTGTGTGATAAATCTTCTTGTTCCCGTGTGACGTGAATGGACTAAACATGTTTAGTCGAGTGTTTGTAAATGTGGTTTATCGTCTGAATAACAGTCCTTGGAGGCTTGGAGCCTCCTCCCCCGTGGCAGCCCCTCCGACTATAAAAGGCTGTTAAGCCCGGTCGGGGTGATGGATGGTGGTGACCCGTGGTGGTGAAGCACAGCAGTTGGTGGCCGCCCGGCGGGACGGGGCTGGACGGAGAGTCGCTCCGTGTGTTTGCTTTAGAGCAGCCTCCCTGTTTATCCAAAGCAACATGGCCAAATGAAAGCACATCCACCAGCTTATTAGTAAGACCGTGATTCATAATGGCCCACAATGCAGTCCGGTAGCTGTAGGTTTCAACTAAAAGGGCAGAAAGCTAAAATAATCTATATTATATTCCCATCCTGGTTTTTGTTTTACTACGAATTATCGACCTCGAAGCATCTCAAAATGACTCAAAGGCGACACACGTGTTGAGTTAGAATTTGGACCAAACAAATACTTTCCTATCAGGCAGCAGCTCCCTTGTGTTTCCACATTGGATCCCACTAAAGCTGCTCCCTCCGTCCTCTCCATGTCTTTCTCTGCAGTTTGATACAGGTGAACCTGATGCGCTCCCTTGCCCTGCTCACAAATGCTCCAAATATATTGTATGGTAATATTTATTTTGTGCAATTCAATCAAGAGATGATGAACAGTTCATTTGAATCTTGTGCATGAAAAAAATAAATCTTTCTGCACTGCTTATTATCTCAATGTTTTTCATTCCCAGTCACATTAAAAAGAATGGCGGAGGCAGAGGGAGGTCTATGCAGCTTTGAGTGTGTGTGTGTGTGTGGCAGAGGCGGGAGAATGTTTTAAAGAAAAGGACATTGCTGGCTTGGGCTCAGTTGCAGCTCTTCAGAGGACTGCATGTGAGTACAAGGAGCTCTGGCAGCAGGGGGATTGGGAGCAGATAAATCTTTGTAACCAGGAAAGATTTCAGTTTTCACTGCGCGGCATGCCGTAAATATCCTTCTTTGTAAAATATGGATTCCAACTGGTTGGGTGATTAATTGCCATACTATTATGATGCATCATAAAAGCGTGGCTCAATGCAGTTGTCCTCTCAGGTTTGGCTGAGCCCTTGACTCCGTCATGTGGGACGAGCCGCCCTGCCAAGAAAACCTCCTTTCAGCTCGCATTATGATCTTGTTGTCTCTTTCAAGTTTAGGGTTCAGCTTTTATGAATTTTGAATCCTGGATGTGCATGCTTTACCTCATTGATAGAGGGCAAATGCGAGTTAGAAGGCCAGATCTGAACTCCACTTGGATTGTGTTACCAATTGACAGCGAGAAGGATGAAACGCCTGTATTGCCGCACTAGAACGACGCTCGGTCTCAAAATCTGTTTGATCGCGCCTATAAGAGAGCGCGAGATATCTGAATGAATTCCAAATGCAGCTTATCAGCGAGGCCCTCGTGAAACACCTCAGGTATCCGACCCGGTTCAGCTCCAGTTCTTGTCGTGGGTATCGATATCTACAAAGGGTGGGAGCGTCGGTAATGCTGATTGCGAGGCCTTTTATAGCACACATCCAGAGATCCAGCATCCGCAGCGTTCCCCTGATTAGCTTGTTCCCTCCTCCGTGGACCCCGCTAATCACATTCATCGTGGATGAGAAAGCTGATCTATCGGAGATTAAATCAGTCGACACTCCTCTGTGTTGAATAAGTGATTTGTGCAATGCAGGGGACCTTTCACATGAGAGGATTTGCAATCACTTTATGGCCAAAAGGATTTCATTTTCATGCATGGAATGGTTTTGATATTAACATTTATCTAACAAAAAACGGTCCCAGCATGTTGCTCAAAGTTATCATTATTCACGCATTAGGCTTTATCATTTAGGTCATAAGTGCGATGTTTAAAATATGATTTAATTGAATTTTGAAGCACCAGGCTCCAAAATGTTGCATGTTTTTCGAGGTCTTGGATTGTGTTTAGATGTTGTTTGAGCTGGATCTTTTCTTCTCAGCAGTAGATATATAGACTTAGACCCCAAATATAGAATTAGACCCAAAAGACCCATTTGGGATTCATTTGTTTTTTTTTAGCCTTCTGAATATTTGTTTTTGAATTGCATTATTAGTCTTTTTTTTCAGTTAATGAAATGCCACTTTCCCCTTTTCAGAATCTCTTCTTAAATATGTTGATTGATCTTTGAGTTGATATTTCCTTCTATATTATTAACTTTTATGCATGTTTAATTTATGTATGCACCTGGTGGGCAGTCTGTGCGATATAAACACCCAGGCTTTTATTTCTTGGAGTCATTGCCATTCAAATGTTGGCATTAAAAGTTAGAATACAGCATCTGCTGCTTATTTTGATCTTTTCATTTTTTTTCATTTGATTGCACATACAAGCACACATATTTATTTTTTGATTAAATCTAAAAGAGAGAATATAATACATCTTTATGTCTCCCAAAAGTTTCCAGCAACGATCAGAACAGTATGTTCTCGCCATTGAACATTTCGCCTCAATATTCACCATAAGTATAATTCCAACGAAAGAAATCGAATGTCGGTGTCCTGCGACGGCCAAATTATTCCTCGAGTTGTTTGTATTACAGCTGTATCATCTCCACATAAATGCAAGTGCACACACTTCCATCATTCAGATTATTGTTTTCCAGCCATGTCTTAATATTTCAACCTGGTGATGGCGGATGAATCTCTGTTTTTAATCTCCTCTGTTCCGCCACTTTTGAACAGACCTTCCGCCTCCCGCCACCAGGGACCGCCCCCCAGGGTGTAAGACGGTGTTTGTCGGCGGTCTGCCCGAGAACGCCACAGAGCAGCTCATCATGGAGGTCTTCGGGCAGTGTGGCGATATCACCGCCATACGCAAGAGCAAGAAAAACTTCTGCCATATCAGATTTGCCGAAGAGTTCACTGTGGACAAGGCTCTCTTTCTGTCTGGTAAGCCGCCGCGAGTCGGAAGCCTTGGTCTGTAAATGCTTATTGTCGTGATATTTTGTTGCGTTTGTGTCAGTGGGTCCGTGGAAGTAAAAACTCGCACAGACAATTTTACCTTGTCAAAAGAAAAAATTGCTTCATGAAAAAAGTGGAATCTCCCAAGGTGCAGGAATGCCTCAATTCATTTTAACGTTCGGAGGACATTTGGGATGAACTGTAAACATCTGTATAATTTACAACTGTCTGCCATTCCAAACAAACACACAAATATGATGTTGGGGGTAATCCAGGATCATGAAATTATTCAGGATAATCTGGAAGGGAAAACCTGCATAGCCAGTAGATTCATCCTCTTCCTCTTTGCAACTGCATTGGGGGAACTATGGGAAAGGGCAGCTGGGAGACAGAAGTTGGGATTAATAGTGGTCGACCACTAGAAACTCAAACGACAGGAGATATAAATGAGCGTTAACTCAGAAAAAGAATAGCACTCTAATAACCATGTGCCACCAGCTTATGGTTTCTTATCTTATCTTCATTTTCACAGCTGCTTCTACGGCCCAGACGTCTTAAATCTCTCTGTGCCGAGGCCCGTATATTCTTGCTTTGAAAAAACCCATTTAACCTGGAAGGCAGTTGCATAGTGTTCCAGTGTTATTAAGCCACGGTGTCTGTGTGTGTTTGTGTGGCAACTATTTTGAATGAGGGGTTCTGTGATTTAGCCTTACTCTTTTTTTTTTTTCTCACAGTGAGACGAGGTAGCTGAGTTCCATATATCAGCCAGATGACAGAGCTGTGTACTATTCCCATAAATAATACCCCCCCCCCACACACACACACACACACACACACACACACATTCACTGTGCAAACACAATACCCAGCAATGACACAAACTCCAGCGGCTCTGAGCGCACAGAGATCTCCTCCAGATGAAATATTGAAGTAGTGGTATATTGGGAGCCTGAAGCAGGGAGAGCGGGTTGAAGTAGAAACCCCCGAACTCACACTTATTTCTTTTCCTGTTTGCAATAGCATCTATCAAGCCCCCCCCCCCCCCCCCCCCCAAGTGCGCTGTGCCTCACAGTGAATCACACTAGGCATCATTACCCTGTCCGGCAAGCACACACAAAGATACACACACACACACACGTGGGTACCCAAACACTCAAAGTCAACACGCCCTCTGATCATTTTAACCAATTAAATCACAAAATGGCCATGATTTCCCTTCTGATCCGCAACCAGCCATTAGTGAGGATTCATTTTGAGGATACAGGGGTAGAAGGGAGGGGGGTTAATGAAGGGATATTGTGGTTTCCCAAGTGAGGTAATGGGCCTCTCTTGTGTATTGACGAAAAGGATACAGTCCCATCGTGTCAAAGGAAGGGTTTCAACTAGCAAATAGATATGACAAGGGTAGAAAAGGGAGGTAAGAAAGTGTGGAGACCCCGCTACATAACATCATGTAGTCTATTTACATTTTGTGGAAGGGGATGTAAAGTGACTCTCGACTGGACCAGAAAGAAAACCTTCAGCGTAAAGACTAAAGCTCATCTCTGCTCTTCTGCTCCTGTTGCTATTCAGTTAACTCAAAATCCACCCCTGAGGGCTTTTCTTCTTTTCATTAGCATAAAAACATATTTTTAGTGCCCATATTTTAACGTTACTCTTGTTCTTTTTTTTATTATTCTTAAGCAGTCGAGAGATCTAAGATTACCATATAGAATATTTTTTAACAAAAAGTGGCCGCCAGGTGCGAATGGGAAGTGTCTAAAGGCACTGGGGCGTTGCGCTGGTCTTAACCGTGACTACCTCAGTCTGACTGAGCCACACGTTTCCCGCCACATGTTCTCAGTGACGATGCTAACATGTGAATGCTAAGCAAGTACAATGGTTGCCATTTTCACCTTTTGAGTTTAGGGTGAAATCCATCAAGTCAGGGGCTCACCAGAGTCAATAGGACACCAATTGTCATCCCACCAATCTCAATGAAGCACAGAAAGGTTATCGAAAAAAAGAGCGAGCCAAACGCTCAGATCAGTGTGTTAATGACATCAATCTGCCTCAGCAAACAGATGACTTTATTTTAATTGGCGAGTTCCCCGTTGTCCCATCTGCCCCCCCCCTCCATATCTCGCCTCTCATAGGTTACCGTATACGCCTGGGCTCGAGCACAGACAAAAAGGACACAGGCCGTCTCCACGTGGACTTCGCCCAGGCCAGAGACGACCTCTATGAGTGGGAGTGTCGCCAGCGAATGTTCGCCAGAGAGGAGCGGCACCGGCGCAAGATAGAGGAGGATCTTCTGCGGCCGCCCTCCCCTCCTCCCATCGTCCACTACTCGGAGCACGAGTGCAGCCAGCTGGGAGACAAGATCAAAGGTTGGCAAAAAAATATATAAAGCACGTACGGTAAAATATGCATATGGTCCGATGGCACAAACATAACAAACACTGCTCCGTACTGAAGTAAAACCCTCGGCGTGCAGGATTTCCTTTTAATCAACTGCACCGCATTTACATACACAGCCCTCATTTTCACATCTTTAATGAGCAATCCACACAAAATGAGGCTCCACTCACGGCACCATCATTACGCCACAAAACACCAACCGACAAGGGACAGAGCGAGGTAAAAAAAAGCAGTCCTGTGCGATTGCACCTGTGCTTGTCCGCTCCTGCGAAGATGTTAAACTGCAGCTCGCTACTTGACGCAGGACCTCTCTCTTGTTCTAACGAACTCTGGGAGTTTGTTTTCAGACGATGCTTCTCCGAGGCTGTTAAACACAGTGCATCGGCTTACTGTTCCCTCGCCGCATGCTCCTCTCGCTCCTCTGCTTGTCCTCTCCACTTTCTCGTCTCGGCTCATGTTCCCCCCCCCTCCCCCCTGCCCCCCACCGCTCTACTCAGCTTTCCTTCCAGTTTCACTAACAAGCGATGGCACTTGCAGGTCTCGGTCACAGTTGCCCGATAGCAGAGCGTCAGTGACTGTGCCTCTCTATCATCTGCCTGTGTCTCTTCCAGCTCTGGTGCAAAGAATGGCTGTGTTGTTTTAGCCAAGGGTTTGTTTCTGAAGTCTTTGGGCCGCTGTTGTTAAAGCACACGTCCCCGCTATTCGCCACAGATTTAGATTGACTTTTTCCACCCAGTTGGAATAGATGGTTTAGCCCCTTTTCGGTGACATCAAACTCCCAGCAGGACTTTTTGCTCCCCTCAGGTATCATTGGGTGCTGTGAAGCTCCTTGTTGCCGAGCATATGCCAGTCTATCATGTGTACACTTCCCTTTTTTTTCTTTCATCCTACACCACAGATGTTCTTCTTTTCTCCTGGCCTTGTTAAAAAGTGTTTGCTGCTTTCTACTAATTTAAATCTCATTTAACAGCCATGTCTCACATGGAATATATGTGTATACCGACTTTTACATGACCATTCTGCGTGCTAAGACTGGATATGACTTCATGATTCTTGCTCCGCTGCATCCACTCTGTCTGACTCTTCCTTTCTCTCTGTGTCCTCGCCTCCCGGTCAAGACGACGGAAAGTTTCCCGAAGCAGTGCGTGTCCTTCTGACCTGGCTGGAACGAGGTGAAGTCAACCGCAGGAACGCCAACAACTTCTACTCCATGATCCAGTCCTCCAACGGCCACATCCGCAGGCTGACGGGCGAGAAGAGTCAGCACGAGAAGGAGGTGGAAGAGGCCAAAGAAAAGTTCAAGACCGCTCTGGCCGGCATAGTTGGCCAATGTGAGTCTTCTGTTCTCCATCACACACACACGTATAATACATTGTATACTGTAGGTACAGTAAGTGTACAACAGTGTTTGGTTTTTGTGTGATGACCAAAGCAAGAGAGTACTACTAAAGTCCATATGGTACCACCTGCTGTGCAGTATAAAAGTACAAGAGGCGGATAACAATGAGTCCATTCCATGCTTGGCCCAGTTTCTGGTTCAGTGTAAGTTTCCCTATCATAGGATCAGACACATAACATGAACGTAATGCAAGACATTTTGTGCCGGAAGGTCCTAACGCAGCTAATAAGTAAGTATAATATTACTATGCACACTGCGGGTATGAAGGTTATTGAGTTTTAAAGGTAAGTTGTGTTACTTTCTGTTGATGTTCCATCACTTTAAATGCATTAAGCGATATCCAAATAGTTTAACTCAATTCACACTGGTCCGTGGTGACTGTAGAGCAATATTGTTCATGTTTCCTTCAGATGAAAGTAGTAAGTGGGTCCATCACATCGCTCGTTTCCATTGATGAAACATATGAAAGCACACTGCTCCTACACGAAGCAGTGTTAGGCTGCCTGGGGCATTTTGTCTCTGCATATTCAACCGCATGCTTCTTAAAATAGAAAATAAACAACCGTCGACACAAAGTTCTCAAGTTTTTTTCACTAGAAAAATATGACACCTAGATGACATAGGAGGTTAGGTTAGGTTTGTTTTGTCTTAACCGCCTCTCTCATTTCAGTTCTGGTCATTTTAACCAGATCACATCAGCCTCCTGAGTTTCACTGGGAAACAACTGTGTAATTACAAAACATATTCTGCCTGCTACTCTTTCAATTGACATCCACGTTAAGTCTGTCTCCGATGGAGTTTATAACCCTTACAGGTCAATTCAACCGACTCGCACGAAAGACAGTCATTTAAGCCCTGTGGTGTCTAGGCATTCAGATAGTTTTCTTTTTATGTGCCCCAGTTTAGAGGTATTGGCTTCTCAATCTTCTGCTGCTGCACAAATACAATGGAGAGGTCCAAAGAATTTAATTTGCGGCGCTCAAGGCATTGAGGAAAAATACCCCTGACTCCAAAGTATCTTTCCCTTCCGGAAACAACGTCCCCTTTTCTAAAGGTAATCCTCGGACTTCACTCTTAAGGAGTTGCCATTCGAGCTGCCGTGTTGCATAAAGGGCTCACGAGTTTGAAAGTCTGTCCGGAACCTTTCCTCTCTTCTCTGCCTTCACCATTGATCTGCTCCCATCAAATTACAGAGTACAGGGAAGATGCTATTGATCCCTCTACCGTTCTCAGTCTCTCTCTCTCGTTGTCGCTCTGTCTTTTTCTCCCCCCCTTCCCCCCTCCCCCACCCACTCTGCAATCTCACACACATACACACGCGTACACACACACACCGCTGCCGGTCGTATTGACAGGCCGCACCCCAACACCCCTGCGTATGTTAGGAGCTTTGGAATACACAGACCACCCATTCACTGTATGAAAAAAGCAGAGCGATGGCTGTATCGATACATTGCCGCTAAGATCGAGTAGGACACAGACCCTTCAGATCCAGAGCAGCTGTCCTCGTACAGATCACATGTAGAAATAATGGACGCCTCCGACTTAAAGGCGTGGTTGTAATGAGAATCTACGACCCGAAGGAGCTGGCTCAGCCGGGCCGTCCTGCAGTCGCGTCTTCACTGAAGGTTAAACTGGCGGCGCTCGAAGCTAACAGAAATCTGCTTAAGGGAAAGCAATTGAGGGACACCATGCTCCTCTAGTACGTTTGGAAGTGTCCTTGGGTAAGATTCTTAACAGCCCTCTGCTGTAGTGGAGCAGCACGGTGGTCAACAGAGGCACGCGGGAAGTGTGTTATTTTTGTCATCTGCCGGTTGCTTAGCAAAAAGTCCCCCGTTGATGAAATGTTTAACAAGACAAGGCATGTGCAGCCGTGCAAACCGTCCTGAGAGCCTGTAATAATAAGTTTGACTCTTAGCTTAGTGCGCTAGCAAGTACAGCTGAGGCTTGTAGGAATGTCATTAATTTTGCAGATATTTTGTGATGCAAGTATTTGACGAACTAAATGGTGGTTTTACAAGAGAAATTAGAGCGATTTTATGAATTTAAGATTGAAGTTGACTTTATTTTAAAGTCACAAATACTCATTCTAAGGACAGCTCCATTTTGATTCAACCCTTTCCTTAGTCATCAAGACATTTTAATAACCACATTTCTTAACTTGTTTTGAAAAAGTCATAAATATGAAGTGAGTATTAGCATAGCCGCTGTGTCCTTGGGCTTCATCACTGCACTTTGAATATTTCAGCAATATTTGAAGTTGTTAAATTTTCTTGTGTGGGAAATATTAGACCGGGCTTCAATGAGATGATGCACTTGCATCTGCTGGTAAGTGGATCACACGCTTGCACACACATATAACACACAGTTCTTGACGTCCCTAGTTGACCACACTTTCTCACTCCTCTGCTCCTTCCCACCTGCCCTGTGTCTTTCTTTCTCTCTCTGTCTCTGGATGGTCTCTGGTCCTTCCCTGCGTCCCGCCACAGTTGAGCAGATTGTGTCTGTATTCCAAGCTGCTTCCAAACAAAAGGCATGGGACCATTTCTCCAAAGCTCAGCGCAAGAACCTGGACATGTGGCGCAAACAAGCAGAGGTTAGTACACTTTGATTTCAATCTGTGGTTCACCTGATTTATTGAAATTTAGACTTTATCCCATTCTTTTCCGACCGCTGTCTCCCCTTTTTACTTGAGATGTAGATGTTTGTTTTTTAATTCATAGATCAGATACTTACTTTCAGGCTACATAATTATCCTATAATTCATCCAAAAAGGGGGTAAAAATAGGTCAAATCAGAAGTCAAAAGAGCAGACTCCGTGACAGTAAGTACTTTGAATGAAGCCAGAACACTGAACAGGTACTGGCTCACTCCAGCGAGTGTGAGATAGAAACACAGGGCTCTGAACCTTCACCCCTATCTCCTCCACCACTGCCATCCTTGTTGGATACAAGCTGCCGGGTGAGTTTCCATCTCTAAGCGCACAGGTAAAACCGCACTAGAATTCTCCCCCTGCTCCAACAAATCACAAAGAAAAGTTTTTGAGTGGATGAATGAGGAGGAATTTCTCGGGGTTTAAAATCATATTTATTTTCAGAGAAAACCGTGCTGTTAGGTTTAAAAAATAAGGATCTATCTTGTAGTCTACTTTGTTTCCTGTGTACTGCTCTATTTGCTCTTTTTTTATTTTTTTCTCACCGCCAAAGCAAGCGTTGCAGTAATTATCCCGAAGCCACATTGTATGTAATAGAGGGTCTGGATTGTGATACAGTCCTGGGTGTAATGGACTCATATGTGATTGGTAAGTTTCTTTGAATCTCAATATAAAAAAACAACAGATTTATTGTGAAGCAATCAACTTGTTCAAAAACGTCTCTTTAAAGGTAGGTGTTGCAAAGCAGAATTGTTGATTTATGTTCAAATTTGAGGGTCCCTCAGGGATATGGCTCTCTATATATACAAAGGATGTTTTAAAGATCAACCATGTGGATAGTGATTTTATCGGGCCTCTGGAGACCATTCTTTCTTCCTGCTTCCTTTATAGAGTTGCTGTATACACACTGCCTACAGTAGGGAGTACAGCACGACAATGGATGCAAGATAAAGTGAGGTGGACGCTCCACTGCGTAATATGTCCCCCATTCATGGAAAACAAATCCTTTCACTAAAATGATTTCTAGTGTTTCCCCTCCAGCTACTTTAAACTTAACTAGAGGTGTCAGAATATACTTTAATTGTGTTTGAGAGTGACACACAACTATGTTTTACAAGGGTTTGCGTCTCATGGTGGGAAGCAAACAGACAACGTTTTTTGCGATGCAAACAGAGACTTCAACTGAGTCTATGTCTCAGAAGACTAAAAACTAAAGTATTCTTTGCCGCCCAACTAGCGTAGTCAATATTTTTCTATTTGCATTGGATCCTATCAGTACTTGTATGTCAAAGGGCCCGTTCTGCAATTAAGCTCAGCTCCACAGAGCGTTTTAGTTTTGCAGACTCTCACTGGCTCAGCGGTGGTCCTGGCAGCAGCTAGCTCCAAAAAGCTCTGAAGGCGAGCGCAACTTGCGGTTGAACTTGATGGAGCATTTGGCGGATAAAGAAACCAATATGTCGCATCGGAAGTCAAAAGGAAAAATGGATGAGATTGGTTGATTGTTGGACTTGCATTCCGCACGGCTCCAAATTTATTTCACTACCGAGCAAGAGGATGGGACTCTTGGCCCGTAGGACTCTTGCTACAAGCCGGTCGCTTAGTTCAGCTAAAAGTGCATAGAGCTGAAGAGGTGGGTGCTAACTCTCAGTGCCCGGCCATTTTTTTTTTTACATTACAGCGAGTGATTGGATTCAAAAAGTGTATTTTCACATTGATCTTTGAAAGGCTGCAGCGCAGAGGACTGGCAGCCTCTGGCCAGTGTAAAGAGCATAGGTAAGTGAGTGCAGTTGCTCAGGGGTACTTTATCATCAAATAGGCAGCCAGTTTCACTCTGTCATATTGTATATTCAATATGATTCTCTGGCCTGCAGGCGAAATATGGAGGCAGAATCAGACAACAGCTGTCTGGCTCTCAGTGTTTTCACTGTGTGTGTGTGTGTGTGTGTGTGTGTGTGTGTGTGTGTGTGTGTGTGTGTGTGTGTGTGTGTGTGTGTGTGTGTGTGTGTGTGTGTGTGTGTGTGCGTGTGCGCGTGTGCGTGTGTGTGGGGACCTCTGCCATGAGCTCGAGATGATAACGTCAGCTGGCAGATGTTTGTAAGTTTGTTTACTCTCGGGCAGCTTCGTGGATTTCAGCACTATTTTTTTTCAGCATCTTGGTGGGATTTGTTCATTGTTGAGTATCGTTTGTGATAAATACACCAAGATTTTTCAACACCAAACTGTTAAGGTTGTAAAGTAAAAATACTGTTCGCTTTATCAACTTTACTTGGTATTTACGTTCCTAACTTGACGACCAGATGTCCTTGTTCCTGAAATCTATTGGGTTCTAGTAGGTTTTATCAAGACCGCGGGGTTACTGGAGGTGAGTAAAGTCGTATTGTGTTTTCAACCGAGACAATGGTTGGATAATTTCCCAACTGGCTTAAAGAAGACGACGTGTCGCATACAGCACCAAGGCGTTATAATGTATTTTTCAGCCAGGACTGCGATAACTCACTATTATTGTCTTATCATCATAGAAAAATGTTCTATTGATTTTATGCTCGTTTAGCATTCTGTCTCGATAATGCGTGTCTCGAGATTTTGTTATGATGAAAAGCAGAAATTGAAGTGATCTCGCTGTTTTAATTTGCTTATTTTTCTACAAGGCACCCATGTTGACTTGGTAGTTTGACCTTGAACTCGATGTGCGTGGTTTGCTTTTGTTTACCTGGACGTTTTTCTGTCACCTTGAAACCGCTGAAGGAAAGAAGGGTAATCAGTCTGATAGCTGTGCTCTCGATTCTCCAGCCTCATTATCATAACACCGCCTGTTCTCAATGGAGACGATGCGTTCCACTGTGGTTGAACATCTGCTCACAAATGGAATGAAAGCATGAAAATCTCCTAAAACTGTGCCTTTGTTGCTTTGGTCTTAGCCTGGAACGTCTGCTGTGTGTAAAGCATTAGCAGGATTTTATTTGTTTGTTTATTTTCTCTGCCACCAGATCTGAAAGGTTTGGTCTTATTTCTTCACAGCCAATCCAGTGGTTTGACCCTAATCATCTTGAGAAAAGTCTGAGTCAATGTATGAATGAGCAATTCTGCCTGTAAGGGTACAATGAAAAAAATATATTTTACACTTATTTTACAGTTACTGCTGTGGGTTGCCAGATGTGGGTGTAGAAATCCCAACGGCACATATTGTAAGCGGTATATGCTCAAAGATGCATTTCATGCCTTGTCGGCTTAAATCTGTGTTTCCTGACGCAATGGTGCTTTTGACGTGTTTGACAGGAACAGTTGTCACACAATTATAGTGCATTTAAGCTTCCTGAATGTGAATAGTTTCTTCAAGTACCAAACTTTGGGGTTTGGCTACCACCTATTGCTGCGCCAGAGGAGGAGCGTAGCCTCAACTCTTGAGATGATCCTTTTCATCTGGATTCATCCGCACCCATTTGTCCTGAACTGATGTTTCATGAGTATTGCTCCCAGCTAATGCTAAACCTCAACATAGAAATCAAAGACCCGCCTCATTGATGTTCCTTCTACTACGAAAACGTGACTCTGCCATTATTCTGTGCCGTTCTGACCCGTGTTGTTGGTTGTGTCTTGCAGGAGATTAGAAACATGCACAGCGAGCAGCTGATGGGCATCAGGCGAGAGGAGGAGATGGAGATGTCGGACGATGACATGGAGGACTCCCCTGACAGCAAGCACTCTGAGGACTCTGGTATGCACGCGTATGCTCCTCGCAGTTCCACACGGCTGTCAAAATGGGCTGATGAAGTTCATGGGAGGATGAGCGCGGGGGGCGTTGGAATAGATGGGAGTGACTGTCGTGGTTTAGCTTAAATGATAGTAATCACCCCCCGGCCCACCTTGTGATGCACAACTTAGCGTGCCAATCCGTCAGATCCCCTTGCTTCTGCCTAATGGCCGATTGGGGCACCACTGCAACGCTGTTATCGTCCCCTTCCCCACTCTTTGAACGTCATTGCTGCGCAACCTCTCAAATCGCGATTATGGCAACCGGTACGTTTTGAATCGGCACCGGAGCAACATTAGGTGCGTTTCTTGCCTCTCTCCGTGTGGCCACGCTATCTTTGCATACTCTTTCTTCTCGCCTTTTAATCATTCCAATCTCATGCCGTTTGCTAATATGACAGCTCCTCTAATCAGCATGCAAATGTATGTAAATGCACTCGTTGGCTCGGGCCTCTTCTCTTCTGCAACCTGACTATATTTAACTATTTGTCCATATCGCATCGCTGTCAACGGCCTGTCAATCCGCTCGACGCCGCGGCGTTGGCCGAGGCGGTGGGTGCTAATGTGACACTTTCTGTTATTTGTGTTAACACGCTGGCGGTAACACCTCCTTTACTCACTAACCTTTTAGCAAAGAGGGCATGTTTACACGTCCACTAGGCCGGCTGCAAACACCTGTGTTTTGACTGCAGCCTCTTAAAAAGTGAATCAATGCTCTGCGTCTGACATGTACAGAATAGGAAGCGAGAGAACTGCGTGCGTGCGTGCGTGCGTGTGTGTGTGTGTGTGTTTCTATGCATGCAAGCTCGTGGACGTCTGCAGGTCGATAGCGCCGGCTGTTATGTAACAGAAGGGGGAATTGCTCCGACTCCGGCCAAGCGGTTGACATCCCCCTCACACCAAGTTGATGAGGCTCTCGGATCAATGCTCTTCTCACCTCATACCCTCATCTTGCTGGGAGAAAAGCACACACACACACACAGCGTGGATGCATGCACACACTCTCCCAGCAAGAGTTCATTAACACCGCCAATGGTCCTTCATGATAGACTGCAGGCAGCACTCATGTACACTCACACAAAAACCTAAGCAGACACGCAGTCATGCACACACACACACAAAGAGGATGGGCTTATCTCCTCTCTCCAGTCTGTGTATTTTACTTTTCCAAAGAGCTTCCCCCCTCGAGGCCCACAGGAGGAGAGCAGGCCTGATAATACTGGACATCTCTGGAGTTGAGCAGGTCTCAAATAATAACTCCCACTGTCTCCTCTCTTTGCTCAATAGGTCAGGTCAACTGTCCAGTAGAGAGCGATTGGGGAGACACTGGGATTATTACTGCTTTCAGGAGTCCATGTTGATGTAGTGTTTGATTATTTGAAGAATTACACCTTGACTTGGGTTCCTTTTGTGTCGGATGGATGTATAAAGAACAATTTCGGGGATTTTTTGTCCTGTCTGTTCTCACTGGTTTTAAGAGTGGGTCTCGGGTCAGAAAAGGGTGTTTCTTTAAATCTGTGTTGAAGATTTTGTTAAATTTAAATCTGATGACAGTTGTTTGCTAATGCTACTCGGCCACGGTCACTACAATTATGAAGTGGATTAAGCAAATGGTTCCAGTCCTTTTCCAATTATTTATTCCTGCTTTTCATTAAAAAAACACAGCCTCTAATGTGTTTTCATAGTTTGGCCACTATTGCCCATGACAGCCGTAATACATTTCCAAATGCGTTGCCGTTGGAACACAACGTATATTTATCAATCATGTTGAAATAGAGCCACATAGCCCTGATGAAGCTAATTATATGAATGTAACACTTGAATGAATGCGCCCTGATCTTTTTCTTGCAAGGAAGGGCGGAGATATATTTAGCAGCAGACATGAATCAAGAGGACCTTTTATAATTTTGTGTTTGAGGATGCATGAAATGTTCATAAAGTCAAACTGCGACCCGATTGACGGGGGCAGTGTCGCGCATGAGCCACACCATATTCCACTGTGTTCTCCATACGGTCCGTGTGAACCTGCAGGTGTTTCCCAAGCGGAGGCCTTAAAAGAGGAGAACGACTCTCTGCGCTGCCAGCTGGACGCCTACAGGAACGAGGTGGAGCTGCTCAAACAGGAACAGGGCAAGAACCATCCAATGAGCAGCGAGGAGGACGCCACGCACTCACAGCAGCTCAACTTCCTGCAGCAGGCCCTGCAAGGCATGCAGAAGGTATCCACGCGGGGCACGCGTCACTTTTCCAATCATCTGGCCTACAATCATTTTAATCTTCTCTTCCCAACTGCTGGGCACCGCGATGTTTTTAGCAAGGCGGTCACTCTGGGTACCCCATTGAATTCTCATTGCAACGCGGCTGTCATTTATTCATGACCCTGCACTTAAAAATGAGTGCTGTGGAAGTAGAAAAGCACAGCTGTCTGCGGCAGCTGTTAGTCTTTTCTGAAGAGCTGCTAATATATATATATATATATATATATATATATATCTTTTCAAGTTTAGTCTGGTTAAAGGAAAGCTTATTTGCAGTTGGAATTGGTTTTTACCTGCGTTTAGATGGTTGTGAGTTGTGTCTCGAATAGTGCATAGATACTGTGGGAAAAACCCAAGGCTATCAATACAACTTTAAAATATTTATTCAGAGAAATCAAATGAAATATAGTGAATTTTGCTTTGAAAATGTGTTTTGAATACCGTTCGCCAAAGTACGTACAGCTCAGTATAATCACTTGTAAATGTAGTTCTTCGGTCTTCCATTCCCTGCTTAAAAACATCTCAGTGGTTGGTACTACGGTTCTTCAGCGACATCTTTACATGCCATATGGTAAGATGCAACTTGCTCTGAATGAGACCTTGTCAGGGAATGAACAATAGGAAGCATTCAATGTCTGAGGAAGAAAGAAAATCCATCACTTACTATAATTCCTTTAGAAGGGAATGAATTGTCATTTGAATTGTCTCCTCTGCAGCTGAGGATGATCGCGTGACTTTGGTGACTTTTTTTTTGTTGTTTTCTTCAGTCCTAAATTGACTCACTCCGACATTAGTCAAGTGTCCGCACTTAGCTCGCCGTCACAGGTAATGGGAAATTATGATCGATTCGTGTTGAGAAGAGAATCCATTATTGCTCCGCGGTTCATTTCTGCTTTCACAGAGCAATTACCTGCGCATCTTACTTCTCTCATGGCCTGTTTATGAAAAAAATTAAGCGAGCGGATTAAATGAACCCGGACGACGCCGATATTGGATACCTCTCCTTTCCGGGGTCAAGTCACGGCCAAACGTGAATTGCAATGAAATATTATCAGTGCGCACTGGCCTCCTGTTCCCTGGCTTCAGAATTAAAGCGTGTGTATCTCAAAGGCACTTTGTGTGTAGTTTAGCGGAAGACAACCCCTGGCTGGAAAAGACCCCCCGTGTCTCACACACTCTTGTCTTGTTGACATGGACACGACAGGAGGGGAATCTTTCCATCTGTGTTTTCCGCAGATGAATTGTCTATCAAAGCTTTGTCTAACCCGAGTCACCCAAAGGCCAGATAAAACCCAAAGGAGCGTTACTTTTCTCCTGTTCATCAACTATGTGCAATGGGGGATTATTTGGGGTATTACAAGCAAAATATTAGGCAAATGATTTCTGTTATAGCGATTTCAACAGAATACAATTAGACAGCAATACTATTGTTTTCTATTTAGTCACGTCGGTGTGTAATTGCTTTTTTGTTTGGAGCCAAAGTTTTATTTACGGATGTAGGGAATTACATGCTGATTATTAATAAAACAAATGGCTGATTGGTTCTGTGCTTTCAGTGTTTTCACGGTTAGTCAGTTCACCGTAGCATTAGTGCCTTAATGTTCTCCCCTTCTCCTATTTTTTGTTGTTGCAGCAACTGTTAAAAATGAGGGATGAATTAAAGCAGCGGGAGACAGAGCTTGAGAAGAGTTTGGAGGACAAACAGCAGCTGAATAACCAAGTGCAGAACCTGAAGGAAGGACTCCAGAACCTCCAAAACACACATGCCATGGAGGTTTGTGTCTTTCTTTTACGTGACAATTGATTTTTTGTCTTTCTGTCTTTGCTGTAATGTGAAGATTATCCAATTTGCATTTTAAATATTAGGGCAATAAGTCATCTACACACAAAAGGACATACTGTGATATTTGCAATGTTAGTTTTGGGTCGTGAAAAGGACTCAATGACTTGAACTTGTTTGGAAGGTATTTGAAAGCTCATCAGATATCGACATCGACTTTATGACACTACTCTTCTCTGTCTTTAGTGCTCAACCAATGAGGTGATCATTCTTAAATGCATAAATAAATAACTAATACATGTTGGGAGGTCACGGTGAAAAGAGCTTCCACATTGACCACACAGTCTAATTCCACAACATCTTGTCCTGTGGGCCACATCAGCTGGCCAATTTATCATGTGATCGTAGGGGGAGAATACACTAGTGAACAGTCTCAGAGCTCTTACACAAGGCCACATCATCACTTAGAGCCACTCCTGCTACAATAGTCATCCATCACTACATCCCATTTGTTATTTGATTGAACGGGTTGCTTACATTGAGGCATGTTTTTCCCCAACAAAGCCCCATCTGAACTACAGGAGGACGCCGGTAAATGCAGTGCAGTGTGATCTATGGCCTCAACAAACCGTTTCAACTCCGCCTGGGCCGTTTTTTCCCTCTTTAGACATGTCGTGTTTACTGATGTTCCAACAGTTGTCCCAGGTTTTAAGTGATAATGTTTGTTAATGTTCCATTTGGCTTGGTGTAATGAGAGCATGGGCTGTCACTGAGATGAACCTCGGGTTCAATTGCCCGGCGATAAGGCTCTCCATCCACGTGGGGAGGGGGTGGTGGGCGTTGGCTTTGGGATGTACTACAGGTTCCATGCGGCGCGGAGGTGAATTAGCAATTGGCTAAACGTCTCCTCACTCCAACCAGAGTGACAGCGTTGTCAATAGCCCTGCAATGGTGATGAGTTTGATTAGGAATGCGCTGCCAGGGCGGCGCGACCGGGGAGAATATGCTAATTAAAGTCCCGCACGCGTGCAAACATGAATCATGGGAGGCAGTCTCATTAAAGGGGGAAAGAGAAATCAATTTTGGGGTGTGGGTGTCTCTGAAGATAAGCAGTTGCTTCGTGTTATTTGTCATGTCGAGGAGAACTCTTCAGTTATCCTTCACAGTAGCCGATTGTGACCAGTGCCGGTCACTGCAGCGATTAACCTTATTACCGATATGATGAAAACAAAAGCCTGGTGTCACTTTCCCCAAAGACATTTTTCAGTGCTGACACTGATGATTTTTTTTGCCGTTTATTTATCTGCCTAAACAGGGAAACGGGGGAAAAAAGCAGTATTTGTTTAAGACATTTTTGAAGAAGCTGGAACCAGAGTGTTTGGCTTTTTTAAACGATACAAAAATAAATTACTTCTTCATTTGATATTGATAGTGATAACCAATGATGAGTTAGGGGTGGTATTTAAAAATATTTTAGAGTAGCTATGCAGATTTTATGAAAGAGAAATGATGATTTTTGTCATATACTAATTGTCACAATAACTTTTGGCTGCGTCGGCCCACTACACATGGACACAGTTACCCGTTGACGTGACTCAGAATGTTGCAATTAAAAGTATGAAAATAATTAAATAAAGTAATCGCTGCATCAATTCAGTATTTTCCAAAATGTCTAATTGTTACAATTATTAACAGCCCACCGTTCTGTGCCAACAAGTAAATTCTATCCAAATGTAGTTAAGAGCCTGTTTTTCTTGTTTGTTGAAAGTCTGCACATTATTCTAAACACAGATGTTGCCTGTATTTACACACCATGCTGTGCTCTCCCCCGCATCAGTCTGACATTCTCTTTGCTATGGTTCTAATGTTCTGCAGCTGGAGCAGTTGAAGCAAGACGACCGAGGCGGCGAGGAGAGCGCCAATCAAACCAGCGTAAGTGGGAAAGGTTTCAGTCCTCCCCCACCGCACTCTCTCCTCTTCTTCTTCTTCTTCTTCCTCCTCCTCCTCCGAGACTCTCACTAACCTCTTCTAGTGACATGACAGATCATTACGGGCCAATCCAGTTCACGGCAACCGCTTTTGTCCTTGAATAAATCACCCAGACACAACTGGGCGAGGAAATCATCATCTCATAAAGTCAAAATGGCTTGCACATGTGCATACATCTCCACTCCCACACACTTGAGTGTTTTGGATAGATTAAAAACAAGAAAAGGGCCACCAGGCATCTCTCACCACGAGTGGAAATGCTGTGCAGGACAACAATACCGTTCCTGCCACCTGTCAGATCTGAAACATCTGAAAGCGCTTGATCATTTCCTTTCAGTCTCTGTCTCTCTCTCTCTTCTTTTTATCTTTGTGTGCAACATGCATTTCCTCCCTCTATCAGAAATATAGCTGCTGGCAAAAATGATCCCCCTCGTCCTCATTGTATTAACGTGTTGGTGGTGAAACTTCCTGGTGTTTTCATTCATATTCATGTTTGTTCTCCTTCTGAAAAAAAACAAGCTTGTTTACGTCTTGCCAGCCACAGTCGAAGAAAACTTTTAAGGTCATTCTTTAACTCTGTGGGTGTCACCGTGTGTGTTTGTGTGCGCAGGAAGCCACCGTTTCAACAGTGGTGTTCTGCAGTCAGGAGAAGGAAGGGCCTACAGAGAAGAATCCTCCGAGTCCTGTCCACTCGGAGAGGGAAGCCCTGCTCGTCGGTACGCTGCCGCCAGTCTGACTCTTGTTGTCCATTTTCTAAATGCTGTCTCTCAAATTTCTTCCAATTTGTTTGCTCATAATTTGTTTGCTCATAATTTAGGAATTCATATGCTAATTATGAGGATTTAGAAGTGTCTAACGGACGTTTTGGGATGACCTTGATTCTAGTTCACGTCCGTGGCACTCGGTGTATAGGAATTTGATCGCTTTGTTCAAGAATATGCTATCTGTGGGCACTATGACTGAAAATGAAGTTGAAAAAAACCTGAAATGATAAGCTCCTTTGCACCTAAGCACCTCGGATTGCATTTAAACAAAACAACATCACACATCCGCTCACCCGAGCATGTCCAATGTGTGTATAGCTGCTTCAAATGGCCCCGCCGCCGCTTCTAGCTGCCTCGAGGCTTCTGTCTCCATCCATCTCTCTCGGGGGAGTTGGGGATGGTGCTTTCAGACAGAGCGTTTGCTTCTGTCGCAGGTCACACAGTCTCCCGGCTACCTTTAGATCCCGACAGGGTGAACTCCACAGCTTCTCCTTTGGTACCGGGTCATATTGCTTACTAGCAGCTTGAACATTGTTGATTGTATCAGGCCAGACGCTCCCGTTTTGAAGCCAGTTTTGCTTGAACAATCATCTGCGGAGCAGGCGTGTCATCGAGGGAATTGTCGCGTTCTTAAATCTGCTCCTGTATTGTTTCCCTCGCTGCGGTTTTAATGCGGTTGCGATGGTTGCCCTCAAGTTGGAAAAGTTGAATAGCGTCCCTCTCCCATCCCCGCAACCACTCCCTGTCTGAAAGCAGGCTGTAGTGGTGCGTGGAGTGGGAAAGGAGAGTGAGGGACCAACCCTGCTCACTTTCCACCGCTCGCACACCTCAGCAATTGCCGCATAAAGTGAGCATTATTGTATAATGGTGTGTTGAAAATCGTTGGACACGGCCCGGAGCCCCCCTCACTTTAAGTACAGAGAGGCCTGAAGGTGCGTGCCTATTCCCAGATTTATCTCTGTTATATAAAAGTACCGTAAAGTAATTGACACAGCACAAACCTGGAGGCGGGAGGTAATCCACGGCAGGCTGTGTTGGTTGGTTTCTGCAGCTGCAGGCATTGTACTTGATGGCGGTTTGAAGGGGCTGTGAGATCATCGCCGTGCACAGAATGGCAGAGGAACGGCGGGTCAGGAGGGACTCTCGGCTCAGTTATGCTGAGGGGCACTCGAGAAGCTCACCACGCCATCATGTGTGGAAACTGGCAGCAGGTGTGAAAGCGGACATTCATGCTGCGCCTTAAGATACCGTTTGAAGCACCGAGTGCTTAAAAAGTCAGTAGAGATTCCCGCTTTCTGGTGCAATCTCATCTGCTACTGTTGCCACTGTGCATGACAATGTAAAGCGGAAGCTTTGGATTCAGGTAATGTGATTTAAATAAAGCGAACAACTTGAGTTCCTTTTTAAATGATTACCGCGTTACCATATGTATTGATCATGTATCCAAGTGTTGATATGAGCTGTGACGGCCATGTTCTGGTACGTGTGCACGCTGAGTGGGTGCGTGTGGTTGCAGCCAACGTCTGCGCTGTTGGAGAACGTGTTCATTCGCTCCTTGAAGGCGAATAAACACAGACAGCAGAACCACACCGGTGGGCGGTTTCCATGCAAATAAATCAACATGAACCCTAGTTGGTAGCGTGTCTGAATGGACCATTAGACTCCCAGTGAGTCTCTGGTTCAGTGATCAGCTCCAGGCCGCCACGCTGTTTATGTTTTCTACTTTCGACTCACCTCCTCCAGCTGGCAAAAAAAGAAGCCTTGAAGAAGTCCTTTCCTCTTAAGAGCCCCAAGTGTTTGCCGCTTAGTGTTCCTGGTGTCGGGGCCAGTGGAGCGCTTTGCGACTCTTAACAGTGTTTGCGGGTCGGCCCCCTCGTGGCTGTGTAGGTGTTTAGAAAGCAGAGGGTGTTGGGGGGGGGGATTATCTCTCTCCTGGTCCTCTCTGTGAGCGGATGGCAGATGGTTTGTTTGAGCTTTGATGAGCGACAACGGCATCAAAAGCTGTCATTAAACACTCCCTCTAATCCGCAGCCACAATAAACCAGGCGCACCGGGGCTCTGAAGCAGGAGAGGCTTATGGCCGTTTTTTTGACAGGTGCAAGGAAATCGGAGGTTCTCCTGACGTCTCTGCTTTGACACCTTCCCACGACTTGTTTGTTTCTCCCTCAGGGATCATCTCGACGTTCCTGCACGTCCACCCGTTCGGAGCCAGCATCGAGTACATCTGCTCCTACCTGCAGCGCTTGGACACCAAGGTAACCGGCCCACCGGTACCCCTGTGTGTCAGATGCACCCGTACAGTCCACACACACACACACACACACAGGGCATCCAAAGGGCTCTGTAATGCTTTTGGAGGAGACCTCATGATGCACTTGATATTTTGGAGAGCGGTATGGATATTCTCATTGACTCTCTCTGCCAAAATGTTAACGTAGCCTTTCTGAACAAGGAGAATGGGATTTGCTGGTCTACGTTCGAGGGGCAGATTAGATCTGCTGCAGATAAACACAGATTAGTAAAGTCTGTCTGGTTGCTCTCTGTGGCCAGTGTCAGTATTCAGCCAAAGATTCTTTGTGTGAAAAGTCCTTTCCTCAGATAATAGTTATCTAGTTAATAACCTTGAATCAAAACACACTTTTTGTAGTCAGTAGCTCGTAAAGTACTGGACCACACCTATGCAACTATGAACCTTCATAAGGCAAATGCTTAAAAACTGTTGTTACTGCCTTCTCTACCAAGAAAAGGTGTTAAAACAAAGGACTCTTAGTGAAGAGATAAATCTGACACTGGATTTGAATTTGATGAAATGGTATCAAACCTGATCCTTAGACCTGCAGGAAAACACATTCACAAATTAGATTTCTCTAAATTAATTTCGGTCCAAAGTGGAATCCCAAACTTTGAAGAGAGCTTCACTCACTTTTCTCTCCTGAAGTGTCACAGCTATGACATATGTCCAGCCATATGTGGCTCGTTGTGTGATTTCCCCTGACGCAGGAACATATTAAAAGTAGATCCTTCGTTGTGACACTCAAAGCCAAAAAACATCTTTAGTTTCTAAGCACAGCTATTTCATCCCAATCCATCTATGGAGGCATTCTAGACGTGTTACCGCTCTGCGCCGCCACTCACGCGAGGATTTCGAAAGGCCAACTTTCAATCTCACCCCCTGGAAGGTAACGCCAAGATTAACGACCTGTTTTATTACCGTGCCAACGAGGACACCATCAGGAGAAATGGACCGATGTCCCTTTACAACCACATTCTCCGGCTGCACAGAAGACAAATTCAACTTCTGTGCAGAAACGGTCCAATTTCAATCCGCTTCAACTTTCCCAAGAATTAATTTAACCACAAAAAAGCGTCTCCTCGTCCACGGGGTTGCCCCCGGAAAATGATTGCAACTCTTTGAATACGCTCATCACCAGCCCTGACTCACTCTCACTTTACTTCACAAAGAACAGAGTGGACCGTCTTCTCTCGTGCCTTTTTGGGGTAATTTAGTCTGTGCCTTCATGTGCGTGCGTGAGGACGTGCGCCCACTCTTATCCCAATCCCCTCTGCCCAACTGCCGGCTCCACACACAGCGCCGCGGCGGCCGCCCTGTGATGTCACACCAGCGCCGCGGCGGCCGCCCTGTGATGTCACACCAGCGCCGCGGCGGGTCTTAATGGGTCCGAACGCCGGCACTGGGCTCCAAGAAGCCAGTTGTTGATGCAAGGCGCCGTCGGGTCGGTAGCGGCAGCTCCTGAAGTGGATTTTGGCAAATGTCACCTGGGGATTACAGGTGACTGATGGTCCTCAGCCCACGCGAGCGGTGTGATCTCGCTAAGTCAGTTAACAGACCCTGTGCTATTTCAAATATGAAGAAGAGGTGGTGCAAGGCTTCTTAAGGGTCAGCACACATTAAAATAAATGTACATTTCATTTCAATAGAATCGCGATGTAAAGATTCTGTAATCAATATAAATATACGTCAATGCTCAATTTTGTTTCATCATTAAAAAACATCACATGCTAAAAAAAAAAATCCCATTAGTCTCAAATTCCGTGAGTCAACATAAAGCAGCAATGTGTAGGATTTAGAGACCTCCATTGGTGAGGTTGGAGATTACAGCCCACTGAAAACATGATGGTTAAATAAAGGCTTTTTTACGCTGCAATTCCTACAAAGTAAAAGCGCTTGAAGCTCTTTCTAGATCCAGCGTTGGGTTTGTCCATTCTGGGCCGTTTGTAGAAACCTGACGGACTATGAAGACATAATCGGCTCATTTCAACGCTAACGAAAACAAAACACTTCTTGCGTCGTATATTTAATTTTTACCAATAAATCACCTCAAATCCAACACACCGTTCATTAAAAATGCGGACCTTTTGTAGCGTTGGAAAGCCTCCCATTGGCTCGTCTGGACGATAGAACCTGTGCACAGGAAACGGCTCGCGGCGTGACGGGCTGGAGTTTTTATGCTGCTGCTTTTTGTGAAGCCTTCCCAGCCCACAGCCTGTCAACGCGGGGGTTTTATTCTGAGCCGTTTGTTTTGATTGCTCGCCGTCACAGGAAGTGTGCCAACAAAGTTCTTCAAAAGTCTGCCAAAATACCGCGGCCCATTCCGTCACAGATTTTAATTAAATGAGACACCGCTTCGGCAGCCAAGTCACCGTTGTTGTTCTGTAGACCTGTCGGTATTTTTCAAACATTGGCATTCATTCAAAGTTATGTGCTATGTGAGAACTATTTTATAATCTCTCCCATGAAATGGCGACTCGAAGATGGCTGGAGAATGGCTTGGCTTTTCCGTCTCATTCTGGTCTAATGTGCGCATGTCTCTGCAGATCAACACCGGCGAGGTGGAGGCTCTTCTCTCTCGGCTGCCTTGCACCTTCCGACAGGAGCTGACCGGCGTCGGCGCCAGTCTGGAGAAACGCTGGAACTTCTGCGGCTTCCAGGGCATCAAGAGCACGTAGACTCTTCTGGGAAACGGAAGAGACGAGACGGCTTATGGGGACACTGTAAAGATGCAAAAGACACAGTATAAAGCCCACAAATATCAAAGACAGACTGTAAGGACACCGAAGACTGAGCACACAGCTCGGATGAGGAGCATTTCAGGGACTCTGTGGGGGGCGGAGATGTAAAAAAAATAATAATAATAAATCCACGGTCACGTGAAGGTTGACGGCAAAACCGCTGCGGCAAACTCTTGGCGAGCTTGAACTGTGTCTGCTCAATGTTTCTTAGACATGACGACTCTCCAGAAGGCCGCCGGCCCCCTGCAGTCACTGGATTATCACGTAGTAATCGCCCACACGGGCGGGTGTAGTGCTTTCTGAGCCTGGGGGCGGCTCCGAGCAGCCGGGGGCCGCGCCGCCGGCCAGAGGACGTTCACGTAGTCGCCGGGGGCTACGTGAACGCGTGAAAACTCCCGACCCTTTTGTCCTCCAGCGTGCCGGCTTTTGCAGGTCCTGGTTTGTAAAATAGATTAAAAATAATGGATATATTTCTTCATTTTCTGTAAAGGCGGTCAACAGTTGCATAGAATTATTTGTTGTTATACACTGTAAATGCTTGGATGATATTTTGATTATAAAAAGTTGAATATAAAAAAAAAAAAATGTTTTTCTTCGTTCTCACTTTACACTATGTCCTCTGAGAAAGTGCATCCATGTTTGCACCCATTCTTTCTTGTAGGGCATTGTTGTGTTTGTGATGTGTACCTTTCTCTCCTCACGGAGGCTGATTGTTGAAACCTTACATAAGGCCATTTGTGTCCCTCAAAAGAAAAATGAAGCCGGGGACTGAAGGCACAGCAGCGTCTCACTTTTCTGGGAAACCCACCAGGGGAGGGGGGGAGGGGGGGGTTATGTAATGATGTTTAATTGGTATGATGCAGTTGCACAATAGTGTGTGTGTGTGTGTTACTTTCCAGGATCCATATATATCGAACGGTTACACAACACTACGGAGGCATCCTAAAGGCCCAGTCAGGCCTCCTCGCCCCCCCCCCCACACCCCCCACTCCAAGGTGCATTAACACCCGTGATCCGCGCTTCATCTCCAACAGGCTTTCTTTTTAAAGGCAGGTACTCCTCCTTGTACCTGAATTAATAATGGAGAAGGAGAATGTATTTTCCTACAAGCTTCCTCTATCTCTCCTTTTCCCGATGCATTGCATCTATTATTAACAGCATCGCTTGCAATCGGAAGAGGGGTTTCACGGGCTCCGTGCGTGTTAAAATTCCGTGCGTGACCTCTGACCTTTTTCAAGGCCGTTGTCTGGAGTGTCTCCTCTGCACGCATCCAAAACCCCAGACGGTCTCTCTCACCAGACATCGTCCACTCCTCAATGATGATGATGAGGAGGATGATGATGATGAAGTCTCTACTTTGCAGCGGCCGCCTGCTCGATGGCGCTCGTGGGATCGCGGGACAAGCAGCCGTCGCGCATCGCCTCCCGTCCTCTCTCTCCCTCATTAGGCGTCTCTCTCCTGCGCTCCCCGACGCAAACAAAAGCACGGATGTAGCGAGTGGTTTCCCCTCCCGGAAGTCTCGTTCTGCCTCGCGTTTCCTCCCCCGCCGAGTCGCAGTCCACCCGCGCGCGCCGATGGACTGCGAGGCGCTCGCCATTCATCTCTTTTGCAGCAGCTTCGCGCTCCCGGTGGCGCATCATGTGCTCGGGCGTCACACGGAGGAGGTAAACACGGACTCATTAAATCCCGCAGCAGTGTGAGGTGCATGAAGCCATTGAGAGGGGGGGGGACATGTTTGGACATGTCCGTGGGCCTCTGCCGTGGGCGAGCCGTGGCAGGTCCACGAGTCTGACGTGAACGGGCAGTTTTAAGTGTCGTTTTCCAGGAAGGAGTCGGTGGATCCGTCACGCTCCTATGGGGGGGCGGGGTGATATCATGATGCTCCAGATACCCTTAATCACCTTTTTGTTTTGTTTCTTCTCGTGTTTCCTCTACTTGATTGTGATTACGGCCTCCATTGACCGAGCAGGTGGGAGCGCTGACTCGGGGGCGCGTGTGGTCCACAGTAAGGAACCAGAAGGTGGATCAGGTGAACACGGGAGGAGCATCTCTTCCTAATCTCATCCACAGCCGATCAGCCGGTGGAGCTCAAACTGCTCATTGACCGCATCGAGCGCCACGGCAGTCGCCACATCGCTGCATTCGGTCAGGCGGTGGAGCCAGACGCTTCCTACCTCAACAGAATCTCTACGGTCTTCATTAGTTCAGGTCTGAAAGCCCCTCAAACGTGCTGTGCCGCCGCGATGCCCCAGATGTGCCTGCAGGCACTTGGAATGACATCTTAGGAATCCCGAGCCATGGAATAGTAAGACGAGAACAAAAGCGAGGTTTCTAGTTTGGCAGGTACCAAACCCTGTTTTGCACAATGTTTTTTTGTTTTCTCGTTTTGGCAGTCAAGGAGAATCGCGTGCACTTTTAGCCCCGAATGAACGGCTGGTGTCGGAGTAATTGCTTTACACTGCTCTCCGGGGAGTCTGCAGCTTTCCGTTGGGCGTGACACACGCAGCATCTTCCTGCTTAATTCAGTGCGATCCGTCTCTCCTCCTTTCTGTCTCCAGGTCTACATCTTCATGCAAACTATGAAAGCACAGCAGTGAGTGCCCTTAAGCTATTTTAAGCCACTCGGTGGGCTCCGCTAGATCAAATAGTCACACCCTACAGGTGAGACGGAGGGTAAAGATGGGAAACGTTAGGGGAAGTTTCTCTTTTTAATTTTTGGAAAATGTATTGGTGGGATTCTTCCAAGAAGAAGAAAATGTGCTTTTTTTTAAAAATTCGGTTCAGTCAGAGAAAAGGTGTCGGCCAGAGATCCCGGAGCCGCCGGGTCCAGCAGTGGAGGAGCCGGCCCATTAGTTGGTGAAACCAGTGGGCCTGATCAGTGTGTTCTTGATGTGAAATGCCAGCACATTTCAGGCTCACACCAGGTTAGATGAGATGGTGGAAGTCTCCTAATGAGCGATGGCCTCTCTCCGTGCTGTTCCGAATGGAGTTACCTTTACCAAAGAAGAAATTGCTTTGCACTGACAGCAATTATCTGCACAGTGGAAACTTATTCGAGCAAAGTTTATTTTTGGGGGTATGAGAAGTGGCTTGTGTGTGCAGGAAGCAGATTTTAAGGATTCTTTGTGTTGGACGGCATAGCGTCCTCACCATTGCAGGATTTTCTTCTGTTCTTGTTGGACTGCAAACAGCGGAGGGGCCCGGAGGTAAGTTGTGCAAAGCGACGCGGCGCATTCACGCCAACAAAGCCAGGTCTGTGTACATGAACCAAATACTTGAGATAACAGGGGCCGGCCCTCTGGAAATTCTTCAGTTGTATGAAGGGATACGGAAGCAGAGCAGGTGGGGAAAGTGCTTTTACCACATTCAATGCCTTTAAAGGTAATTTATATATATGGCGCTATTAAAAACAGGGCTTTGACTGACAAAGCAAAAGAAAGGCAATAAAACATCAGAGAGCCCAACAGCCAGGCACAGCGTGCCAAGAGAAACCAAGGAAAGAGGTGAGCCCCGATAAAACAGGGCAATACAATTCAAAATAAACTCAATGAATAAAGCAACATTTGTAAAATAAGAAAAAGTGACTAATGCACAAAAAGTCAGCCTGGAAACTTGGGTTTTAAGAAGCGACCTCATGAATTTGGTCGTTTCTTGTGTACCTAAATGTTTTATCCTTTTATTAGATTGGAAGCAATTTGTTTTGATTATTTGATAATGGTCTGAAAGAAAAGTTATCAATGGCAGGATTTAATAGAATAGACAATCTCTTTGGCCATTGAGGTGATTCATTATTTGTGTACTTTGCTTTAATGGTGTAGCTGGTTAAGAGTAATTAACTACTTCGTATACAACTGAGAATCTTGGTTTACATTAATTTGAAAAAAATATGATTATCAGTTGTCCTGGTTATAAGGTGGTTATTGCCCCTTCAGTGTACTTCGCTTGAAACACGGCGGCACTTTACCATTTGTTTTCAGATGACTTCATGTGTTTCTGACGTTGTTAACCTGAACAATCCATTGAATTGACCCAAGTATTCTTTACGTATATAGAAAAAAGAAGAAAGAAAGATCTGGAAATGATTAAAGATTAAAAAATAAACTCCAAACGGGCAAGCTGAGTGGACTCTGGATGCACGCAGCGCCGTACAACCTGGTTTCAGACAATCACCCAAGTACCTCCGTCAGTCCTCCGTCACAGATAACCGTTGTTCCACGTTCACATACATGACCTTCAGCATGAATAATGCACGTGTCTCCATGTGTGAATACTGCTTTAATGTCAATTTCCTTGCACAAGCAGAGCGTGCAACATGTGCAATGCTCTCTTTAAATCCATTATGTAAATAACCTGCATGCTAATAAATGCCAAGTAATTACAATGTGCAAGGCTACTGATTTATGAATATTAATTAAATTTGACAACTTGGAAAAGAGAAAAAACAATCTGCATGTATCTGCTGAAACGTTTTCTCAAAGGAGAAGTATTTTGCCAGGAATAGTTAAACTGCTATTGGCATTGCACCTTGCATACGTTTTGCATATTTTGTTTTTATTGTATTTATATTTTGTTCTGTGTGTTACTAATCACATGGAGAGTTACACAGTGAAATGTTCCCAATGAGCCTTCTACAATCACCAGTGAATATTTTGTCTTATGGACTTTGGACGTGTACTTGTACAGCGCTCTTTTAGTCTTGTGACCACTCAAAGCGCTTTAACACTACATCACATCATTCACACCCATTCATACACTGATGACAGGACCTACGGGGACACAGTGGCACCTGCCCATCAGGAACTAACATTCACACACTGCATAGTCGCAGCTACAGGAGCAAACCACCGACCCTCTGGTTGGAGGACGGCCGCGCTCCCCACTCACCCACAGTCGCTCTTATCAGACCAAGGTTATTTTTCTCACTGTTTAGGACATAAACATTCCAGTATCACATAGTGTCTTATCGGAGGCATAGAAAGCAAAACATTTGGACAGTTCCCTCAATAGAACATACATCTTTGAAAAATGTCTACCCTGGAACACAGTTCCCAGCACTGCGAGAGACGCTATGAAGAAATCCTGTGGCAAAAAAACCCAGATTTCTTCCAATGAAGGAATAATTCTCCACTTTGTTCCACTCGAAAAGAACATTCGGAGGGCAGAACATGTGATCTATTTAATCACAACGTTACGGTCAACGACAATATCGACTTCTCAACACGCTAGAAATGACCATCGACCACAACCGGTCCAGCTCGAAGAGCAACGTGCACTTTGAAATTCACCACTAAATTAGTATTTTAAATCGTCTGCTAAATATATCGCCATCTCCGTTGCCTCTTGACAGCTTTCGGCGCGAGGATGGCTGAGTCGGCCTCTGGCGCCCAACGGCTCAGTGCGAGGGAAAGGTGGCGCGCAGACGGGTGTAACCGCCCCGAGGGGCCACGCTGCTACCGAGTAATGCAGTTCATGGGTTCCTGTTGTTTTTGTTGTTTTTTTGATCGCAATCAAAAGTTTTGCTCACGCTTAGATCTCGTCTCATTTTCACTTTTGTGCTCATTTGAGTGCAGTGTTTCTCTCGCTGTTGTTTCATATTCACGTACACCATGTGCTTTAATGGACTTCACGAGTTCAGAGATGTTTTGAAAGTGGTCAACAGGGAGTTTTTCCTCACACAATGTTCCGCATTCATGTTGCTTTTACTCTCCTGCAGCTTTTTGGTATAGTATTCATTCTTAGCCTGGCTCATTATCAGAGACAGTTTAATTAAATATGTCTTTTGTGTTTCATTTCAGTGGACTAGTTCTATATTTCATGAAATCTTTGTATGACTATTAATTCTTCTTACAGGATTTTTGCAACATCTTTGCTACCCGAAACACAACATACAATTATTTTTTCACAGTGTATATCTTTAAAGGAAAATCATGTAACGCAACTACTTCTCACCAACCCTTCTGAAAAATGAATTAGTGAACTCATTTATGGCCTGGTCTTTTATGAATGTGATGTATTTCCAGATCCTTTTTAGGTTGGGATAAAGTCCACCAAACACAGTGAACACCAGGAACTAATTGTTTGTATAATTTATTACTAGCCTGACGTTTGAGTAGTACCACCATATTTCATGTTACGGTAGAAAAAGGAGAAGTTGTGCCCAGACTCAACTACGGCCCGGCAGTTATCGTAAATGTCCCAGGAGGTTGATAGCGAGGTGCAGATCCAGAGCGTTGATTGCAGAACTCTAGCAAATTTCCCAGCTCAGTAAAGTGCGACCCTGTCGATGATTTTCTTCAAAATTTCATATATTGCGTTATTTTCTGTCCGTCGGTGGTGCAGAGAAGGCCGCCGGTGAGATTGCATCACTGCATTAAGTCAGAGGGAAGACAGATACTGCAGCGAGAGACTAAAAACTGTTTAAATTCTCTTTGTACTTGCTGGCAGCACTGCAGCTATGCTGGAACGCCTGGATATTATTTAATTTGCCTTGTTTCCCTTATCGAAACCCCAAAGAATTATGTTTTCACGATGTCCCTGCACGAAGCAACACGCATTATCAGTTTCTTTTCCATTTATATTTAGTTAGCATTTCATCAGTGCTCATGTATGCAACCTCAGCAGTTTTATGCAAGTCAAAAGGAGACATGATGAAACACAGTGAGGAGAGTATTTGCATTGCAAAAACACCCGCGCAGACGTGACATTTAGCAATGTTCACAGCGGATCTTGCGCCCTGGAGAGGTGTTATCTGCTGTTAAAGTGCCATTAACAGCAGAATCTGAACTACAAGCTGTTGATTGGAATCAGACTCCCATTGGCTTTATCATTATGGGAGTTTGGTGCAAACGCCCGGCTGAGATGCGACAGTCTTCATCCCCCAAGCACACAGCGTGTGCTTCTACTGTTTCCTTGTTAGCTTTTTGATTCAATACTGCTCCTCATTGGGGGATCGTTCTTTTGCGCAGACATCAGCCGATACCTTTGTCTGCACGTTTCATGATCTCTGTGAAGGCTATTTTGGCATCTTTTTTATTTTGCAACAAAGTGGAATCCCAAACAAGAGTTATATTTTGGTCTTTCGGACATTTGTATTTTCATTTGATGAAAATAAACATTCAGGTGGTACATACAGGTGGTTTTTGTGAATTGGGCACCACATCTAAGTCTCCCTTAATGCATAGACATCTTGCAGTTTCCTGTTAGCTGGAGTGAAGCCAGAGACCATCATGATGCTCAGCACAAGTGTAACCAAAGTGCATATGTTAAAAATTAAGACTTGTTTTTTTTTTACTACATCCATACAGCTTAATCACCTGTGCTGATCTGACTACAAAGGCTTTTGTCTGTATCTTTTAAGAGATCTTTGAGGCACTATTTCAATAGTGACTTTCTAATATTTTTCCAATTAGCTGTGAAGACAATTTGTAAATCTAAGCAGCTGTTCCTCTGTGCACAGCAAAAACACTCCTGCAGCAGCAGCAGCATCTCCTGTTGCAGACCATCTTTGAATCAGATAACTGCAAATACATAAGCCCCTCATTCTATTATTACTTTTTCATTTTTATGAGAACTTGCTCAATGTGTAAATATGTCACTGTGTGGTTGCATGTAGCAGTCCCACTGGGTGACCTCAAACTGCCAGTGATAATCTCTTCCCAGAACTCATGCCAGTTTAATCATGTTTGCAAACATTTAGTTGAAGCACACACGCACACACACACACACACACACACACACACACACACACACACACACACACACACACACACACATGTGCATGGTCACATGGGTATGCATGTGCAAACACCCTCCCAGGAGGCTGTAAACTTACGGCTGGACCAATGTTTCTTTGTCAAATAAACTGCTCCTCGCGTGTTGAAGTCTTGTCTAGAGCTCATTTCTTGCCGACCCCCTAAACCTTCATCCACATTTTCTCCTACACTTATTTCATCTGTGTGCATTGCACTGAGCCCTGTGCATTATTGCCTGTTGCTAAGTTGCGGCTATATTGTTATTTCGGATTAGCTTTGTGTGCCATTCTGTTGTGTTTGTGTGCGGCCGAGGTTTATAAATTGACCTTGCTTGTCTGCGGGAGCCCATTAGAAGGTCCCGGAGTAGCAGTTATTTGTATAGCAAGCTGAGCCTAAAGTCTATCATTTACGTGAGGACAACCTCAAGTCACTGTAGAGAGGGTTTACTGTTTATTTGGCAGCTATTTCTTCAGTCCAGCTCCTCCCTTCTCCTGTCAATGGAGTAAGCAAAGCTAAGAATGCTCAAATTCACCCAACTGCATTTTTATGAGCACCAGCAGCCTATATTGACAATTTTAGGCTTAAGCCCCTCAGTACACTTCAGTGTTTGCTTTGTGTTGTGTTTATGGCCTCCAAATATCTAGACCTTCTGCAAGATAAACTTGCCTATTAGAGATTTCCTTGACACCTTAGAACTTGGAATTGAAAAGATAAATTACTGCTTCAGAACGGTAAGCAAAACTCATTTTTCAGTTTTCTTTATGACTTCTTATTGCACATACCAGTCTAGAAGTGACAAAAACGTCTTGTGTTTTCAGCAAAAGTTCTGAATTTTTCTGCAAATTATATATAAAAGTTCATGTTATAGCAAACTATTTAAATATATATATATATACACTGTATAATCTCCCTCAACCTCATTTCATTAAATACTTAAATATTTGATAATTTATTAAATACGTCCTGAAATTGACGGGGCACAAAAAAAGCTTCATCATTAATGTTTAATTAATCAACAAAAACAAGCTTTTTAATTCTTGTTCTAAATCAGAATATACAAAATATGTGATGATTTACTGTGTTTTCTCATATTTTATTATAGTAAATAATAGAAAAAAGCCATGAAACCCAATTTACTTACAAAAAACCCCAGAATGGTTTCATGGAGGAAGAGCTTGCGAGCACTGTTTTGTTAGACCTCTTAAATGTTGACACAAAGTCACTTTATTTGTCTACTACAAACAGTAGTAGACAACTTCTCCAACAATGTCACAGAATAGATCAACGGAGGTCAAACACACACACTTCCACTGATACAACCTTCTCCAAGACTGGTGCAATCTGTGAAAATAAGAGGGAAGAAGTCAAAGTTGGGGCCATAAAACTACTTTTGCAAAATGGTTTGAAAAAGGGTCTTTAAATCACTAGTCCATAATAATGAGTTGTTCATTATATATGCATATAGAAAGGTGCCATTAGTGTTCGTAACACCTATCCTTTTTATTAAACAAGTCGGACACTGTTAATTAGCAGCATGGTGTTTTGGAAACACCTCACATTCTGCCAAAGAGACAAAAATATTGATTATGTAATTCCAACTTTAACACTTTCCCTGCTAATTAGTGGGTTATTTCCACATATGTTTTGATACAAACATTTGCTCATTTTGAATTTTTGATAAATACGTGAGAACAAAGTTGACTTGTATATAATCTATATTCTAAAAATAAAATCGTTCTTTGAAATATTTACCATGCATATATAATTAATATTAATAAGTTCACAAAAAATGTTATTTTTTACTCAAGTTTAAGTTTAAAAATGTATCACTTATGCTCAAGTTTATAACATCTTTCTGCCCAAAAACAAACTGGATGTACTGGATGTGCGTTTAAGGCTCTGGTTCATCTTAATTCGTTATAATAGCAAAGATTTAATAAAAATAAAGATTATTGGCATATTTTGAAATGTTATGCTGTGTACTTTTTTTTTAGATGTGATCTGCAGTACAGAACAATGTGGTAACAGCCACTCCCTTTTCCAAAGGGGAGCTTTACTAGGCGTTGTCCCACAGGACAGTAACTTTCCTTCTTTCCCCACATGACGTAACTTAATTTGTTTTGTTCTGTAGCAAAGCTATTTCTCAAGGAACGTCACGAATGAATGTGTCACACGTGACATTGACAACATGACTCCCCTCTGGTTACACGTGTCGGTTTTATTAAGGCGCTCTTCCTCTCTCTGGTGCAGTTTCTTTCCGCGTTACAGCACCGACGCCGCTCACCTGGCCGGCGGCTCAACGCCGGGAGCCGCCGGCCAATCACTTTAATGCGCTTCCTCCTCGTTTGGGGGGGGGGGGGGGGGGGGGGGGTGTCCTCCGTCGCCCGCCGTCACCTGTTAGCGGAGCCGTTACACGAAGCGCCGCCCCCAGTGACGCCGGGAAACACCGGGTGACACCGGGTGAAACGTCAGACTCTCCGCCGAGCAGGAAGCAGCGGGCCGTGTACCGCACGCACGCACGCACGCACGAGCGCGCGCGCACCGTGAGGCGTCCGATTGTGATTATTTCTCTGCTTCTTCGCCGGTGCGCCGCCGGGGGAGATGTGTCCGCGCGCTCGTGGGAAATTAAACTAAGAAAGTTTAGGTTGTTGTGACACACACAAAAAAAGGCGTAAGAAGAGAGACAACATGGTCAACCGCGTCTTCGTCCTCATCCGCGTTTCCTGCTCATGAAAACAGGTTGACCCGAGCGAGGCCGACTGCCATGTAAGTGTGTGAATGGAAAGTTTGCTCTTAAACAAATGCTGGATTGATTTATCTTATCTCACTGAAAGCAAACATCTGTATCTTTTGATTATCTGAGTATTTTCTTTCACTTTTGTCAGAGAAAACGTGCATCATTTTATGGTTATTTATGAGTTGTCAAATCTATAATCCACAGAACCAGTTTCCTTTTTTTAAAGCATAATTAAGACCAGCGATTCTAATTTAACACCCCCTGTTAAACACACTAATGAACAAGGTGCTGCACGTGTGTCCTACCTGGCAACCAGTAACTGCTGTATGTTTACAAACCTTTTTGCTGTTCCTGAACAAGTTCTTAACTGTAATGACTAGCGTGAGGTTTTTGCATTTAATCAAAGCTCTGAAAGTTTCACAGGCACACAGTGACAAACTTCACATGATATAGACACCCCGGGGGGAAACACACAACCTCTTTTCATGCTTTTTCTCCTGCCCGGTGTTCGGTTCCCGTCACCCTTTCACGTATGTTGTGACTGTTGCAGCGTATTTCTCACCAGAACTTTATTGTCATAACTTTCTATCACGCGAACTACGTTTGTATCTCATCCGCATTAAATCGGATCATAGAACATTTTCTCTGGTCGATCTGCACAGCCCGGCTGACCTTGTCACGGGGGCTTTGCCGAGGAAGGGATCAGTAACGGTGTGTGCGGACACATCGGCAGCTCGGATGACTGCTGCCGAGCTGCTGGGCCTGCAGGCGGCTCGTCTTTAAATAGATAAGCACTTTAGTTGTATGCCAAAGAGGGGCCTTGACCTCTGTGCAAGGTGATTTCTCAAGTCTATCCGCGTCTCGCAGGGTGATTCAGCAAAACACTGCTGCTCTCTAATACTGTAGCTCTCAGGGTTAAAGGAAGACGCTTCAGACAGATTACTGTGTTTCATTCTTTCCTTTTTCCCCACTGAGAGTTGAGCTGAAATGTCAAGTGTTTTTCTCGAAAGAAAAGAGAATCCTCAAGCATTGGGGGAAAAAAAACCCTGTTCTTCTGTATTTCAAACTATTCCTGCTGTTTAGTGGAAGGGATTAAGCTGCTAAGATAATTATTGAATAATTTAATTAAAAAATAACCTTAAATAAAAACGCACACTCATCCATTGGTTTGTTTATTATATACATTATAATATTGCTTACAAATGAATAACTGAATTATCAAGACAATAACTGGCCAATTAATCCCTCATTATAAATCTTTGTTAGTTGCAGCCCTAGTTTGGATTGACTGCTTCTGATTCAAATATTTAAACTGTACTAGTGGGTGAATACCTTTTTTGATATATATATTGGCAGACTGGATCCTCTTCGTGATTAATGTGTTTTCTCTATTCTCTCCCCAGAGGGTCCGCCATGTTCTCCGATGCCCTAGATGCAGCCGGGCGGGTGGAGGGCCTGCCCCTGTCCTCCCCGCAACTGCTGCAAGAGCTAGAGGAAGCGGAAGCATCGGCAGAGAGGGAGCCCAAGAGACGAGGCCGCTACCGCCAGAGCCTGCAGCTTTTAAAGCCCTTCAGAATATCACACAAGTAAACAAAACCGTATTAAAATTCAAGTGACTCTCTGACGTGGAGGCGGATGGAGGCAGACTTGAAGAGATACGGACGGTCTGAGGATGGCACATTGTCTGACATTTAAAGACACATAAAAGTTCACATTTGTGTTTTCTGCCTGACGCGCTGACTGTTGGGGAGTAGCAGGAAGCCGTGATAAGGGATCGTTAACTTATCCCCCAGCGACAGACGGTGCCGTGTTTTAACATGCGTTGACCAATAAACTGCCCCTGAAAGAATTTATTTTTTCCTCTCTCTTCGCTGCTCTCTCAGATTTCTGTGAAGAGCGTGTAAATTACTGTTCAAACACTGCAGGCATGGCTCCCCTTGCACTGACTCCGCTGTGCAAAGGCACCTTTCTTTTCTCTGAGGCCCATGTGTACACTGCTCCCCCAACATAACACCTCGGTGTATGCCCCCCGCTTTCAGACCTCCCACCCATCTCCACATCTTCTCCTCTGTTCCAGGCATCAGCACCCAGTTGATAACGCCGGCCTCTTCTCATTTATGACCCTGCACTGGCTCACCCCACTGGCACTGAAGGCCTACAGGGCATCCAGCTTGGCTATAGATGACGTGTGGGGACTGTCTTGCCATGAAGCCGCTGAGATCAACTGCCAAAGGTGAGGTGACTGTCGAGGTTTGCCTGAGGAGTGTGGCCAGGCTCTATTTGATGCCGACACACACACGGAGACATGAAAAGGGCTTATTTGTGTTTGGTTTAATATTTGTGTGTTGGGTTAAGTGCATGGCACTACGGTGGAACACACGATAAGCGTCTCCATTCTTCTGGAGGTCCGCATCTCGCAGAAGGCCGTCCGCCCCGATTGAGGTCGAAGCAGCTAGAAGAACAGACCTCTTCTGGGTGACTCGGGGCCAGTCATTGGAAAGCGGCGTGTGCGTCTTTACTGAATCTGTGGAGGCTACACGTGTTGGGGCTCTGGCCCCCGGTGCACAGGCGAGCTAACCCCACCGCACAGCACTGACCTCGCTGACCTCAACAGACACTGTTTTTAATGTCACATGTTTTGAGGATCATGGATTTGGTGGACGTGAACACTGCACAAATAATTTATGAAGCAAGAATTAGTTTACTGCCAGGTCACATTCGGAACATTTTCTCAGACAGGGGGTGGGGGTGGTTGTTTTTAAAACACAGTTTGTACCTCCTATGAAGAGTACGTGAATTTCAATTTGTACGGTGGATTATTGAACACAAGATGTGCCAAAACATTTTTGAAGCGCTACAAAGATAAAGAAGGGTTGGTAGGAGGAAAATTATGTGGGTTTCAAATAGCATTATGGTAGTTTTGTGTGATGGTTTGAGTTATGGTAAAATAAAAAGGAACATATACATATGTGTATACACCTTTTTTATGTTTATTTCTATTTTTATAAGAAGTATTTAGATCTATGTCTATGTTTAATAATCATTTTATTTACCTTATACTTATATGATTATTAAAAGACATGAATGATCCACACCATCACACTTAGGGACATATTCCTTCATTCCAATGAGCAGTCTACTGCTGATGTAAATACTAGCGCATCAACATGGCAACCAAGAGTAACCTAAAAACAAATTGGTAGCCCAGTGCATGTGACACAGTAAAAAGAACGGACAGCCATACCAGCACAGAATTGTTTAAGGACTTTTCATGTGACTATTTTAATATTAGAAGTATGGACTATTGCCAGCATTACCCCTTAAACGCATATAGTTCAAAAAGCAGACAACTCGCATTCATGTGCGGGAATACTTTGGTGTTAGTTTGTGTTCACCTGATTTAACTCATGATTTGACAAAGGGAGTCCCAGGCTAAGCTGACACTATAAGAAACACCCCTTATGAACACATTATGAAATCAAAGACCAGTCCACCTAAGGTCAGACGGTCTTTGTTTCAGCACCGAGCAGAGCTCGTTGTTTTTGGGGCATGTTCTGGAAAACTGATCGGCACCACAGAGTGCTTCGCTCTGACAAAGGGATTGTTTTTCCTTTTTTGGACAAATATTTAGAAACTTTTTGCTTTCCCACGTTATCAAGTTCAAAATTTGTCTTCTCAATACAATTATGTAATTCTTTGCAGTTAGGAATCATATATCTTATTTCCCATCCACACTAGGGGGTACAACATGTAAACCATACTCTTTCCTTAACAATTCATGATGCGTGTTGTCTCCTTTGTGTTCCGCTTGTGTGTTTGTGTGTTTGTTTGTTTTTTCCCATGCAGTGGGACTTAATTCCTGATCACCCAGCCCTTCTGAACCGATGCAGGAACCGGTGCTGGGAATAGTCAGGGATTAGAGATTAGATTGCAGTGAGAGTCAGTGCCTGGCTTTGGCGGTGACGTCATGAACCCCCAACCCTCCCCTCCCCCCCCCTCCTTACCTGCGATGAACTGCGTCTCCCAGTCACATTCATTAGCTGCCTGTTATCGAGCGGAGCCCGGCTGTGACACAAGTCAATGTTTGCCTGTCAAACACAGCCGGAGAAAAGCCTTGTAGTCACGCACCGATTCTACCGACGAGCAACAAAGACTCCCAATAATTGTCTCGGTGTCTATGCGCTGCTCACTGAGTCATTGAGGGGGGGGGGGGGACTTTGCACCAAAGGAGCCGTTGACTATTTGGGGAAGTTCCCTCTTCTGTCTGGTGACAACCTCGTGGGTGGTAAATGACCGGTTTTGTCAAAAGGCTCTGGCTGACTGCCTGGAGGTGCACACAAAAAAAGAAAAATATTATTTAGTGTTTACATAGCAAGAGCAGTTATGCAACCGGGAGGAGGGGGGGGGGTGGGAAAAAGCACCCTGAGAGAGTTGACACTTGTTGGTGCTCAGTGAGGTGCGAACCTTGAACGCAATGTCCCCGCCAACACGCTCTCTCAAACATCAGCTCTTGTCTGCCAACCTGGCAAACGGAGGTGATGGCTGTGAGGAACGTTTCAGCCATGTTCCAAAGCGAAGCCCGCCTCCTTTTGGATCCCACTCTGTTGCCCCGGTGCTCTCATTTACATTTGTGTGTGTCACCACGCACTCACTTAAGTATATGCTTTTCGTATTGTGGCATTTCTAAAACTGTAATTGTCGTTAATTACGATGGAAACTGAAAATACACGTAACTTTGGATGTGCAGTGTCTTAGCGTTGACCATCATGTGGGTACGTGTTCTCAGCGAAATGTGTCCTACTATGCAGCTCTTTCAGGGCACCGCTCGCTTGCTGTTTTGTCCATTGATGGGATTTAGCAACACACAAAATGTGTTACTCACTTAAAGGTCTCATTACCGGCAACTCAAGCTGTGCTATGTGCAGCTATTGGGCTTCAATTAATTATAATCTCTTAGATTTAGCGTCATTAGCCTTAAAGTAGTAATTATCGGGCTACTGAGAGTCTAGTTGCTTTAATCTATCTCTGATACGTTTTGAATAAAGTCATTTGGTAAATTACCGTCTACTTCTGCTTTATAGAGTCATAAGCTACGATGCATTTGGCCAGCAAGATGTTTTAGCTTCTTCGAAGGGCATTATATATCAATAATAGTAAACATTAGCACATCTTTGGTTACAGGTTTGAAAGTAGCTTTCTGTCTAATTACGTGGTGCCTCGTTGTGGGTCACCTTCAAATTATTATCAGCCTTCATTCTTTTGTGCTCTCCAACTGCCATAATTGCCTGCCAGACAGGTTTTTTTTCCCATTGTGCTTTGGGCAGTTTAATGAACTGGAAGGGCGACTCTTCCATTTTTAATCAACTTTATTTAAGAAGAAATAAAAGTGTATGAAGTATTCTTTTTACTTGGGCCACAATCTGGCCTTTAAATACGCTTTTTTTTATTTTTACACACAGTTAATTGCTACGATAAAAAAACTTTTGGATTAAAAGTCCGGACTCATTATTTACTAAATGAAGTTGGATCACATGCAGATGTTTGGCCGAGCTGCGAGTTCGAATGGCTATTTTGTGATTTTTCGCCACTGCCTTCTGCTTGCAGGCTCCAAGCTTTGTGGCACGATGAGCTCAAGAGACGAGGGCGGGAGGGATCCTCCCTGACCAGGGTCTTCTGGAGGTTCTGCCAAACCCGGATGCTGGTGGCCGTCTTCTCCCTCCTCCTCACGATGGTGGCGGGCTTTGTTGGGCCGGTGAGTGCCGTCCAAATCCTCCTGTGCCTTTTTTATATTCTGCTGATGCGCCTTTCAACACAGTCGCCGGCTCGGAGTCCCAAGTTTCAGAAAATCACTTCATCCTGTTTCATGCTGGCGGGGAAATTGAAAGGAAAACATTCTGTGAGATTACAAAGACTTAAGATTGTGAAACCCCTATTAATGCCATGGATTAGCTGGTTTGTAACCAGTCGCGCCTTTGGTGCCACACTCTCCGAAGAAATATGTCCCTCTATGAGCATCAGACAGCTGAAGCAGAACTACGAAAACACCTGGAGCAGATGTGAATGTGACCGGAGCCTTCTGACTGATCCCCGTAAAAGGCCTTTATGTTTGGAATTCCCAGGATTTGCTAATGAGTCGGCCCCATTGTTTCCTCATGCTCTAAGCTATTTATTTTGATGTCACATGATGTGTACACAAGTGCTTGCTACTACCCACAACTAATAGCTTTAACTGGATTTAGTTCTTAAACAATGACGCATGTGTCTCATATTCCTGATAGATTTGTTTTGTGTGCTTGTTTAGACAAAGCTGCGTTGAAAATATCCTCTGTGCAGTTCATTAATTTGCCATCTTGTTTTAGATATTTGACATCACACATGGTTGTGGCTCATTCAGTCGGCCCATCCAATTTCCCTCATTTCGTCTCGTCTCGTGTAATGTGACTTCTGCTGCCCTGCTTATCTTTATGTCATTTTCTTAATTTGACCTCTCCTCATTTTCTTCCTCCTTTTTCTCCTGTCCCACAACATGTGTGGTTTGATCCGTTACGGTTTTCTCCGCTGTGTACTTAACCTCCTCCCTCCGCTCCTTGCCGTCCGTCCCCAGGCTCTCCTGGTCCGCGCTCTGCTGGAGTATTGCCAGGGCTCAGTGAGCCGCGTGCCTTACGGCCTCTCGCTGGTCGCCGGGATCTTCCTCGTGGAATTGATGCGCTCCTGGTCTCTGGCGCTCATGTGGGCTGTCAACTATCGCACTGCGGCCCGCCTCCGCGGGGCAGCCCTGGCTTTTGCGTTCCACAAGATCCTCCGCCTACGCACTACCAAAGACGTTGGTCCAGGCGAGGTAGGTGATATAATCCTGCAGGGGACTCCTCTCCAAATTAACTGAATCACCCGGCCCTGCGGGCTCACTACATGCAGTTGATTGAGATGGATTTAATTTCTGCTCTTACACCGTTTCTGCTTGGATCTTGACACATCCCATAGCCTAAGGGTGGGCTATTTAAGATGAGTCATTATACAGCTTGAGAGGAATCCTTGTCCAACAAGTAGACGTAGACGTGGGAATGATAACCGTATTTGTCAAATCGAGTTTTACAGTCCCATCTTTTAAGGTTTCACTGCATTGTTTGGAAAGATTGTGTTGATTGTAGATCTCGTATTGGTCACATTGCTGTCTCTCTACCCAGCTCATCAACATCTGCTCCAGTGACGGCCAGCGGCTGTATGAAGCGGTGTCGGTGGGCTGCCTGCTGGCCGGGGGACCCTTGATGGGAATACTGGGTCTGTCCTACACCGCCTACTTCCTGGGCCCCACCGCTCTGCTGGGGTCAGCAGTTTTCATCCTCTTCTACCCTACAATGGTACGACTTCAGCCGAAACATCTGTAACCGCGGGACAAAGGGCGTTTTGAGCCTGCTGTGCAATGCTGTTGTTACAACTAAAAGAGAGGAGACAAAATACAGGATTGTTAAATTGAGGGTGCAGAAATTAGAATACATTAATAACGACTCAGAAAACTGTCAGTGTATTTAATTTGCTGTCAACGAGAGAATATAGTTAATTACGGAGTATTCTAAAATGTTGAAAGGTAATTAACCCAGTCATTGTAGCAGGGATACACAATTTAATTACAAAAATTACCAAAAGTTTTAGAGAAAGTTCTGATTATACATATTACAAATGCAAGAAGCTATTTCATTATAGACATTTCTAAAAATGAATGGTAAACCGACACTATAAACTTTATTACTGACCTGTTATTTTCATAAAAACAAAGAAAGTAAGAACATTTGTTAGAAGACGTAAGTAAAAACCTACGTTATTTCACACTGTTGAGTACAACCGGCACTTTTTAAAAGCTCCAAAACTCTGGCTATCAATCTCCTTCAACCTTTAGCTGTTATCAAATGACAGTCGAAGTTGAAGCCTGACAGGCAGAGACCCGAGTATTGATGTGAAAGGCATTTATTGCTCTGGTCCCCCGGACAGGCATGCAGCACGGCTAATGTGATTGTGTCTGCTTTCATTTCCTCTCCTACCACTTATTTCTCTTGTCATCATTTCCTCTGTTCCCGTCTCGACAGATGCTCGCATCGAGACTGACGGCGTATTTCCGCAAAAAGTGTGTGGCGGTGACTGACCGGCGCGTGAGGCTGATGAACGAGATCTTGGGCTGCATAAAGTTCATCAAGATGTATTGTTGGGAAGATGCCTTTGCAAAGAATATTCGCAGTGAGTGGCTGGCATGTTCCCAAATGACTCGGCAATTCTCATGACATGTTTTTAGTCTGTTATTCTGAGATTTCTCTTTATTCACAAATCACACCGAAAAAAAAAGAGTACCCCCATTTGAACACCTGTCACCACGGCACATTTGTAACTAATTGGTCAGTTTATCCCCTGAAATGAGACTTATCCTCTTAGTGAACTGGAAAGATAACCCTGATCCTAAAATCCATTTGCATTAGCTTGTGCAATTTAAGTCTTTCCCAATGACATCCTCCGTAATCAGGGCCAGTTTGACTCCCTTGGCTTTAAGGTTAATTTGTGTGTATGTGTTTGGGGCCCTATGATACCTTGAGTGACTGTCGAGGCTCCTCTACTTATCCATGAATTAGCGATGGTCTTTTCTCATGAGGTCTTTGCTGTAGGATGCGGATAAGGATCATTTAAAATTTTTAATCATGCTTCAAATTAGCCAGGTGGTGACTTTGATTACCTGTTATAATCATTAATTGCCTTTTCAACATAATAGCCATTAAGTCCAAGGAGTTAAAGTTTCATTGCCTTCCATTAGTATTTTTGTAAAATGGATGATTACACTGTTTTTGTCTGTGTCATGGTATTATTATTATTTTTTTAATCTTTCTTTGTTATCTGTGCAGAAACGCATACAAAACATCCCGCAGAGAATAAGGAGTGTGTTCAAATATTTCTCACACAGTACTGCTGGGTCCGAATTATGTTTGAACAAAGCAGCAACAACCGTGCATTTGGGAGATATTAACATGGAGGTAGAGTGGCAGGATGTTGCCATTAGACTTTGTACAGTTATCAAGGTTCAGTGGTTTTTGAAGCCCTTTAATACCATGTTTAGATGTGGGGCCCTCATCCTCACGATTGTATCTATTTCTGTCCACTCGCTGAGCAGTGGTTAGTGACTCTGTCATTGTTGATTGAATGTGCACTGGAGGTCCTTTGGGAGTCACTCAACCATTTTTTTTTCACTCTCTGTTTGGCTGCTGCTTTTTTATCATCTATTTCTCTCTCTCCCCCTATTATCTCCTCAACAGAGGTGCGATCAGAAGAGAGGGGAATACTGGAGAGTGCCGGGGTCGTCCAGAGCCTCACAGTGGGTGTGGCTCCTATCGTCGTGGTGATAGCCAGTGTGTGCACTTTCACCTTACACATGGCATTGGGCCAAGAACTTAATGCAGCGCAGGTATTTAGCTATGCGATCTATGCACACAATGTATTTTCATTGACAATTTACCTATTTTCACTCTAATCATATTAGTATATGACTGTAGCTCATATCTTGCTATAGAATAGTTGTGAATAACTCTCCATCTCTGCACGTCACAACCCAGGCTTTCACTGTGGTTGCAGTTTTCAACTCCATGACCTTTTCCCTGAAAGTCACACCGTTGGCTGTGAGGTCACTGTCTGAGGGTGCCGTCGCAGTCAAAAGATTTCAGGTGAGAAATACAAGTCTGTCAACCACCTTTATTTACAGAGACACTTAAATTGCCTCAAACTGCTTCTTCAACACACTTATTTAGTACAGTGTGTTATTTAACACCTTGTTTTTTTGTTTTGAGTGTTGATGCACAACCTGAGCTCATGTTGATCCTAAAATACACACAGCCACATACTGGTATTCTCTGACATACTGTATTCCAAGCTCGTGGTAGAAGTCGCAAGTTAGTGAGGGATTGGGTCAACCTGGGTTAAGTAAGCAAGCGTTTCTGCCAAAGGGTTTGGGGATATTCTGTGTTTTTACTCTCATGCAGTCTATAATACAGTAATGAGATACTCAAGGACAGTACAGACTGTACCTAAAACACAAATAGTCCATATGTCTCATTACATGGCACAACCTCAGGTACACTAGGTTGAAATAATCCTTTGCTTGAACATAAGCAAAGACAGAAGCCTTGAGTTTGAATTTAATTTAGTCATGTACCAAAGAAAATACAGCAATTGTCCTTTTTATGAGTGCATCTTTTAGAAATTGTGTCACCACATCTTGAGGCCAAAGTTAATCTATAAAGTATAAAGTAGCCTAATGTGTCCATTTCCACAGCGGCTCTTTATGATGGATGACAGAGAGGTAGTTCTGGTCAAAATGGAGGACCCCAGCAATGCAGTGGAATTTCGGGACGCCACACTGGCTTGGGAAAAGGCGCGTCCTCCGGCTGCGAAACCAAAGCCACCGCCGACAAAGCGAAGAGGGATGACGCGCGTGCTGCGCAGGGAGAAGCTCAGCCTCTTAATTTCCACAGAGGGCGACAAGGGAAACAAGGAAGGTCCCAACGCGCTAAGTCTCCTCACAAATATGGAGCAGGAGAGTCCCCAGAGCACCATCTCCTCCACCCAAAGCATGCGACCTCCACTGCACAAGACCCTGCACCGCATTGACCAGCGCATTAAGAAGGTGACGACACAAACAATACGTGGGTTTCCGACATTTTTGATTAGACCTTTGGACAAACCTTTGCCTGCCACTTACTATCCCTGTTCAGGGTTCACTGGTTGGAATCTGTGGAGGCGTCGGCAGCGGAAAGAGCTCCCTACTGTCTGCTCTGCTGGGACAGGTGAGATCGTTCAGTTCAGCTTCCCATCTAGCAGCACACGAGTAAAAGCGCTTTTGAACCTTCTATTTAGCCGCCGAGCAACAACCTTCAAAGGGAATGTTTCACTGGTTTTTATCTGCTTCCAACCTGCTGTGTTTTCTGTTGCAGATGACCCTGTTGGAGGGTAATGTAGCTGTCAGCGGGGGCTTCGCTTACGTGGCACAACAGGCCTGGATCCTCAATGAATCACTGAAGGAGAATATTCTGTTTGGAAATGAGTACGACCAAGACAAGTAAGATCCTCTGCCGTATGACGTTGTTATGAAAAGCAAATGCAATAAAGGATGAGATTTATCCCTAAATTATCTTATCATTGTTTTCTCCTCAGATACCATGCTGTCCTAGAAGCCTGCTGCCTTCTCCCAGATCTTGGAGAGCTTCCATATGGAGATATGACAGAGGTATTTGTGCAAATCTGCTTTTGAGTAATATCTCTCTCTTAATTAAAATGTGTCTTCTCTCCTGTGTGCAGCATTTTGAGTTTATGTAACCACAATCATTTTTTTACGGATCTGTTTTTTGTTTAATTTTTCAACTTTTTCTTTCTAGATTGGAGAGCGAGGTGCCAACCTGAGCGGAGGGCAGCGTCAGAGAGTGAGCCTGGCGCGTGCCCTCTACAGCGAGCGGCCCATACTTCTCCTGGACGACCCTCTCAGTGCCGTCGATGCCTGTGTCGGTTCCCACGTCTTCCACAAAGCTATCAGGGGCGCCGCCAAAGGCCGGACGGTGCTCTTTGTGACCCACCAGCTGCAGGTAAGGGACTTCTACAGTTATATTTTTTTGAATTTTTCCGAAGCATACAAAATAACTTTTTTTTTTTTTTTCAACACCGTGAAAATATTACATGACTTTTTCGCGTGTAGCTATTTAAAGTCCGCCTCGTCTTTTTGTTCTACAGTACCTGCCTGACTGTGACCAAGTTATTCTGATGAAGGACGGGCAGATTGCAGAGTACGGCACCCATGCTCAGCTAATGGGTAAAGAGCGTGACTATGCCAGCCTATTCAACAGCATGCAACAGGAGGTAAGGCCAAACAAGGCAAGGGGCCAGCTCTTTTGAGTAAGCCCGTTTTGGCCCCCACTGTACAAAAACATTGATCTTTGCACGCTAAATAATTAATCAGCCCAATAGCGGTAAATGTTAATGCAGACATGGCCTTTTAAAATGTATGCGCACATTGATTTTCTGGTGTGCTGCTAAAGACTCTGTCGCTGATCTCTTTGTGGAAATGACTTGTGTTGTTGTCACGTCTCGCCGTGACCTGTGGAGTGTTTCAACGCTCTCATTCTTTGCGTACCGGTTCATCCCTTAGAATCTGGTGAAAGAGAATTTAAAAAACAAACGGCCGAGCGCGGCTGCAGAAAAGGCGGACGATGCCGTCGATGTCGCCGCGGTCAGCCCAAAGGTGGAGAGCACCAAAGGAGGTGAGAGACCCGGCCGCTCCGCCTGCTAAATTTGTGGTACCCTCGAGAATTTTTGACGCCTAACATCTTTCCATTCAGAACGACTGATGAAAGCTGAGGAGAAGGGCTCCGGTGCCGTCGCCTGGTCCGTGTATGGAGCCTACATCAAAGCGGCGGGAGGGGCGACTGTCTTCATCATCAACATCGTCCTCTTCCTCACCACCACAGGCAGCATAGCCTTCAGTAACTGGTGGCTGAGCTACTGGATCAAACAGGGCAGCGGGGTGAGTTTGGGGACAATCCATAATTCAATATTTATATTGTACATATCAGTAAATCTTTATGCTTAGTTTTTGTGTTCTACTTTGTTGTCTTCATATTTTTTATATTTCTGTTGCTATTTGTATATCTGAGAGCAAGGTGTAACCGACAAATTCCATGTATGTGCAAACATACATGGCAAATAAAGCTGATTCTGATCCTGCTTTACTACAATAGACGCCTCTATTCAGTGTGTATTTGGCTCCCAAAAGAAAAATAACTACAATGCCTCAGTAAGTCGTGGCTGCCAACTGAGCATTAATCTGAATGTACATGGTTAAAAAAAGTGGCGGAACCGCGGTAAAGTTAATTAAAAACAAGCGCTAGGAGTGGAGAAACAGATGTGCAGCAAAGCAGGCAGTAGCTGCCTTTGAGAAATGTGCTAAGAATAGTAAACATCATTGAACTGGTTGATTTTCATTTTTTATGTTGTATTCCAAACTGTCTGCTTTTCTCAGTTTCATTAGAGCCAATGGGAGAGAAATTGGATTTTTTTTCTTTTTTTCTTACTCTTGGTGATTTGTTGCTCCATCTGCCCTCAGAACACATCATTAATCTTAGTGAATGAAACGATGGCAAGCAACAGCATGAGACTGAACCCTCACATTCAGTACTATTCGACTGTTTACGTCGCATCCATGGCAGCTGCATTACTGCTGAAGACTTTCAGAGGACTGGTATTTGTGAAGGTAAGCTTCCTCTGACTTACCGTCTGCAGTCACATGCTCTGTCCACTCAATTCCCAATGAACTTAACAAAATAATAGTTCTGTTTAAAAAGAATATAATACATTGATTCATTAGTGGTGTACAGTTATGCAGTGCTCCATAATTGTTTTTATTGTCATTTGTTCATGCTGCCGTGATTTCAGTGCAATAATTTGAAAGTGCCTGTAGGCCAAATCCATTTATCTGTCCACTGCCATGTTTCAGGGCTTTACAACTTGTGTGGGTGTGTCTTGAGTGCAAGAGATACAAAGAAGCAGAGAGAACGTGTGTGTGTGTGTTTGCATGCGCATGTCAGTTCCCCTTTGGGTGCGACCTCTTTTTCATGCTAACCTATCCTGACGCTGCATTGCAGAGGTTGGGTCCCCATGTTAATGTGTGCCACTTGAAATTGCTAATTTTTCAAAAATGGCTAATCTTTTTTTACCCCTTGCTGCAAAGAGATCTTTGGGAGTGTTGAATATTACATTAATATAATTAATGTGTTCTCTGCTGCCACATGTTATTTCTGTCCTATTGGTGAAATGTCTCCTGCTCATTGGGTCATGACCCCGGTGTCAGCCTCCCGGACACTCATTATAAATTAAGTTTTGACATCTTGCCTTGTGCGGGGGGGGGGGGGACGACCCACCGCTGTGCACATGCTTAGCATATGGTGAAGTAGCATCTATACCTCCGCAGCCAACACGTGAGTGCCACTATATTTATTGATTGTGCTTCAGCCCCAGCGCACTGACAGAAGGTTTTCCTTCCGACAGTCTGTTTATCCAAGCCTCGATTCTCTCCGTACGTTTCCCTAAGTGCTTTGTTTCCTTATGTCAGGTCTCCTGTACAAGCACGGCTCTTGTTTGTGTTTACAGTGCACAGTGAAGGCTGCCTCTGTCCTCCACGACAAGCTGTTTGGCCGGCTCCTCCTCAGCCCCATGCACTTTTTTGATACAACACCTCTGGGTCGTATCCTGACCCGCTTCTCCAGAGACATGGATGAGGGTGAGAGTGGATTTGTCTTGCCTGTCAACCCTCCCCATAAGAGAGCTCATGATCAGGGAAGTCACTCTGGTTGACAACATGCACCACCAAGACACAGTGGTCTTACATGGACTATTTTGCTTCAAATAAGAGCTTTTTTATTTCACTGATATATTTGCTTGACATGTGGATTTTGTGGGTTGCTGGGTTCATATGGAAATAGTTGCCAATCCAAAAAAAAGACTGATATTTGCCAGAACTTGTTCCAGGAGGCTATGCATGGGTATTTAAAACTATAATATGTTTTTGTAAACAAACTTTTCTATTGAGGCAAAAAGACAGATTTTTTTTACACACATCGTTAATGCCTTAATTTCCAAAGCACTCATCTTCTGATACATACAACACTATAGTTGACAGTAGTGACTTAATATCATTAACAAACCACGTATCATCTCATTTTGGATAACATTTATCTTTTCAATTCTAGAATTAATTGAAGATTTCCTTTACTTGTAAAGAGTTTTTTTCATCTGGAAGTTCTTTTTCAATGATGTAATATCATTGGCTTCTCTGATGAGGAAGCCAACGGTTGGCTTTAATATCACACTGTTGGTAGTTATCTAATCAAATTGTAAATGATAATTTTATGATTAACTGTGTGAAAAGCCTTCAATCATTCTAACAATATACCAACTTGCAAACATATTTGAGATTCACATATCGAGGCGTATAGAAACGGATCCAGCACCAGACAGCGTGTCTGATATATGATATGTCTCTTCTCCAAAGTTGATGTGCGTCTCACCATGCAAGCTGAGATGCTGCTGCAGAACCTCACTCTGGTGCTGTTCTGCCTGGGAATGGTGGGCATTGTCTTCCCCTGGTTCTTGGTCTCCATCTTGCCACTGGGAGCCTTCCTCTTCGTGATCAACCGTGTCTCCAGGTCAGACTCTTTATTAATCTTGTTGTTATAAATGGTATTTGTAGTGAGATAGTAAAATAGACTGTTTGCAATCACTTGTTGCTTCTCAACAAGTGATTGAGAAGCAACAAGCGCTCAAGTTAGCTGGATAGCTAGTTGGCTGTGATTAGCTTTTGAATACATTGTGCCAAAAACAGCAAACATTGCAGCCCAACAGGCAAAATGTATTCTAATACATGTATTTCATTGGAGGACACTGAGCTTAAACAACTAAAAGAGTTGCGTTATCGTCATTGATTTAACTTTGCACAGCTTCTGTTCCTAAATTGTGCCCTAAATTATTATCTGATGACTCTGCTTTAGTCCCAATTTATATTTTTGCTGACATTTTGCAATAAGGGTGCATGCAGTAAGGGGAACAACAGCTTGCTGGTTTCTTGGGAAATGACCAAAGAATATTGTTATTTCTTGCATTTCGGAGAAGGACTTCAAGTTCCAATTGTTGTGTTGGGGTAAATTCAGAAGTATCCAACCAAACTGCTTAACTTGTTGCTTTCATACATTCAGCCAGTACATTACATCATATTAAGTCATTCAAAATGATACATGGTGATTTCCATTTGACAACCTGCGTCTTATAAACTTGTTCTCAATAACCTTCCCTGTAAGGAACCACTTGATATATTATCAGTTTCCTGTACAACTAGAATTCTTCACTCAGATCTAGTGCCACTTTATCTATTAATGGATCAAACATCTTGATTTATCGTTTAATGTTATGACACTTGATTTGTAGCCTCTTAATCACAAGAGAACCAGATGATCCCCAGCTGTTACCCAAAGGTAGTCATCACCCTTAGCAGCGCTTTAAATTAATGAAATATTTTAGAGGTAACGACATCCCAGGATATGTGCAGATGTTAGATCAAACTGGATCTCCCATTGAAATTACCCACTTCTAAAGCAGCCTTTATTGAATTCTGGTAGAAAACTGCCAAGGGCATAAACATGTTTGTCTGGATCGCAGCCTTAAAGCGAGGAGGTGTCATGTGGTTTTCCCGCTCTCTTCTGGGCTTTTATGAGAAAACCAAATGATTCATGTCAGACTAGTAATTCACATGCGCCATCCATTCCATCCTGGTTTCTAAAAGTAGAAAGACTGCCTTTGTCAATAAACCTTTTCTCACTCACACTACCCCGTCAACGGCGCGTCTGATGTCTGTCTGGCTGGCTGATGGTACGCCCGTCTGCACGCCGATGCACACGCATCAGATCACCTGTCGGGGAAACGACCGCATAATTAGAACTCCTTTTCGCTTTTATTTATCATTCATATCATTAAATTAATTCCTACAGAGAGTTGAATGTATAAGCTTTTCTTTTTTCCGTTTCCAGGGTTCTGATTCGTGAGCTGAAGCGCCTGGAGAACATCAGTCAATCACCATTCACCTCGCACATAACCAGCAGCCTTCAGGGACTGTCCACAATCCATGCCTACGGAAGAGGACACGACTTCCTCCAGAGGTACAAGGGGGGGGGGCCTTTCAAAGATGGAGATCATTCCACTTTAATGGAATCTTGTTGAAGGTTTTCAGTTCACTCGTCAGTCAGTAAATATACCTAACCTCATACCAGGATGAGAGCATGAGATCTTCTTGATTTTTCTGTGGTTGAAATGGTTTAATCTCTCTCTTTCCAGATATCAGGAATTACTGGACACCAACCAGGCCTCCAACTACCTCTTCAGCTGCGCTATGCGTTGGCTGGCTGTCCGGCTAGACCTCATCAGCATCTCCCTTATCACTGGTGTTGCACTTTTTATAGTCTTCATGCACAATCAGATACCTCCAGCCTACGCGGGCCTCGCCATATCATACGCAGTGCAGGTTTGTGAACTAGAACCTGTAGTTTAGAGACACAGTCCTCTCAAATGGCTCAAAAGAAGGTAGTTTTGTTCTCCAGATGGATGGATTGGATTAAACATGTGAAACAGTACATCCTCTTCTGGGTTTTAACGGTGACAATAAAGATCAATTTTATAGTTTTTTTGACATTTAGCCATAACCAGCCATTTAACAGTAGTTTTAGAATTAGTTTTTTGCATTAAGATGTTGCTTTAAATGACATTTTGGGGCATTGTAGTGTATTCATGTGTAATTCTACAGACTTTTGAGGATTTTTTTTCTCATTTGTCAAATATTTCGTTATCCTTTAAATGCTTAGTGATTTAATGTATGCTGTAATTACATAGAATGGTGAAGGAGCACACATCTGTTGATTTAGCTGTAAAACTGGTGATTATTTTACTGCACATTTGTTCAAGCGGAGCAGCTCGTGTAAGGGAGTGGTTCATATAATTGGCTCGACCGTGTCAACCATTAACCTTCCACCTCTCCCTGCTCCTCTCTCACCTCTAGCTGACCGGCTTGTTTCAGTTTACGGTGCGGCTGCTCACGGAGACAGAAGCTCGCTTTACATCAGTGGAGAGGATCAATCATTATATTAAGGTAACCGCATTGATTTGCACAGTGAGGAAGGTGGATTAAGTGACACACTCAGGCCCATTGTACACAGTCACATAGACTGCTACGCTGTCTAGAATTTCACCATCAAACGCAGACCAGTCCAGAATAACAGAGCAGTTGAATTTAGGGCAGTCGGCTTGTCCAGACGTGTGTCTTTTGTGTGCATCTGATGTGTGTGTGATAAACGCAGCAGGAATCAGATAGAAACCCAGTGTGAGGTCTTAACACACTCGAAAGAACATGGCAGGGCTTGTTTCACACCACAGCCATCAAACTGCGAAAAGATACAAATATCAATGCAACTTCTTATTTTCCATCTCAAGTCCAGAGAAAAGCTCAGAGAGAACTCTGCTGCACGTCAGTTTGGGAGCATGCACCTCTGTGGAGAGTCAGACATTAATACTTGATAACATCTCCTCTCCTGATCTCAGTGTCTAGAGAGCGAAGCTCCCCGACAAAGTCCCGAGGCAGATGCTCCTGATCCCACCTGGCCTCCGCAAGGAAGCATCACCTTCCAGGATGTGGAGATGCGTTATCGTGACAATCTGCCACTTGTGCTCAAGAATCTCTCCTTCACCGTCCGGCCCGACGAGACCATCGGCATCGTGGGCCGCACAGGATCAGGTGAGCCTCCCTCTTCCCGGGCCTGCAGTGTCTTCAGCCTGTTTCTACATATCGTTTTCAACACACACACACTCGCTTCCTCATGCTGTATGTCTTCGGTACATGTTTGCAGGAAAGTCCTCTCTGGGTGTAGCCCTGTTCAGGCTTGTGGAGCTGACTGGAGGCTCGATTGTTATTGATGGAATCAATATTGCACAGATCGGTCTCAATGACTTGCGGAGCAGGCTAGCCATCATTCCTCAAGAGCCCGTGCTCTTCATCGGGACAATCAGGTAATGCAAAGCCTAATGACTTACTATTAACAGGATGTGTAACTTCTGAGAATAAGTGAATAAAAAAAACTTTTGATGTGCTCTTAAAGAACTGCTCTAGTAGAAAATCCCTCGGTGTCAAATATGTGCTGACATTATGTATAGCACTTCTTTGCCATATATTTGGATGCTCCCTTCTGCAAAAAGTAGTGTGCCTTCAGTCAAGCTGCCTGATTATAGCTCCAATAAATGTTACATCCCAAACTGAGGAGAATATTTTGCCCATTTGAGTGTGTGATCCTGTTAACGTCCCATGTCCATATCCCTCCATTTGCCTTGAAATGGTTTTCTTAAGATGTTTGAGTTATACTCAATATAATGCGCTGTGTGTGGGCTCAGCAGTGATGTGGGTATATTATTGTATAGATTCACTTAGTGTAAATGCAAAGCAACATCAGAGGGACTTTTGAACAGAAACTAAAATGGTGCTGGGAGGAAAGAAATGAAAGACTGTAAAATGCAGTTAACAGGTTTCAAAAACATAACATCAGCATTTGTTTTTTATAAAAACTGACAGTAAGTATCTTTATTAATGTCAACCACTTTAGTTGAAAACATTTTTATATACCATCACCATTATGTATTTTTCCAATAGGACAAATTTAGACCCATGGGATCAATACTCTGATTCCCAGATATGGGAAGCTCTTGAGAAGACGCATATTAAAGATATGGTAAGTGACAAGCTGATTCAACACTGTCTGATTTGACCAAATAACGCAGTACTTGATAGAAAAAAAAATGCCCTTAACATTCTTCCTCACACCTCGGTACGCCACTCTGGCCTTCCTCAGATCAGCCAGCTGCCTCACTCGCTCCACTCAGAGGTGACGGAGAACGGAGAGAACTTCTCGGTGGGAGAGCGGCAGCTACTCTGTGTGGCCAGAGCTCTGCTGCGGAACAGCAAGGTGCTGATTGTGTGACGCGGCTCGTTCACATTTGCACGCGGAACATTATTTTACCTGGATGATGATGATAGCAGCTCAACAAGGAGGTCGCCTCGGATTCATGATGAGAAAAGAGAAAAACCCCAGATCATTGAGTATAGTGTGCATGTCTCTGCATGGAATAATACTGCCCCCTAGTGCTAGGCATCAGAGCTGCAGCTAATGAACATCAGCAGCATATAATGTTTTTTATATTTTAGTATAAATAATGATAATACAGCAAACACAGGCACAAAGAGCATGTCTTTGTTTCAACGTTGCGTTCACTGTTTTTTTGGTGTCTGCTGTTTCATATTTTCGTACCAGCTGTTCTTGCCTTGTTTACCAGATCCTCATATTGGACGAGGCCACGGCGGCCATCGACAACGAGACGGATCGTCTCATCCAGGAGACCGTCCGCTGTGCGTTTGCTAGCTGCACCACGCTCATCATTGCCCATAGGCTCAACACGGTGATGAGCTGCAGCAGGGTCATGGTCCTGGACCACGGACAGGTGTGTCCAAAGGAAACACGCTTGATTATATGATCGCACCGTACCGCTTGGTTGAAACTCATTCCCAAGTGGAAACTGCCCTGATTTGCTGTCTGGATTGCTCTCTTTGAGGCGATAGATGGGTTCAGGGAGTGCACGTTGTACTTCCGTGGAGTTGTGTTCAAGTCAACATTAGATGCAGGCCGTGACTATGGAATGCACACAAATGATTATCTGCTTCAGTGTTGCCCTTTAAACCTATTACTATTTGTTTTGTGAGTTTGGAGTGCATAGACAATTTGTGGCCACAAATGTTTTTTTGCCTCCATTGGGGGAGGCAAGTCGATTGTCTAATACTTGTTACATATTGCATTAAGCAGCACGTAGTCATCTTTGATGGTTGCCTGGTTAGATTACTGTTAACCATGGAGCCACTGAGGTCAATATATTGTGAACATTCAAATGTATTCAACCATGCCACCAATAGGAAACAACTCTGGTAGTAATATTCTAAGAGAAAATAATACTTTATAGATTATAGATGTTACATGCTGGTATTGATGCACATTAATCCTTTTCATTCTCATAGATTTTGGAGTTCGACAGTCCCGCTGCCTTGCTGGCAGATGAAAACTCAAGATTCAGAGCCATGATAGAAGCATCGGAAAACCAAAGCAGATGAAAAACACCGGAGGTGAACTGACGCGAGCGGAGAGGCCACAAAATATTCAGTGGAATACCTGAAATGCACAAAAATCCCACTCTACTCAGTCCTGCTGGGGTGTGAGAGAGACAAAAATACATTTGCCCCTGGTGAGGGCTTCAAGGCGTCATGTGCATTATTTCAATACCAAAGACACAAGGAACATATTTTTGAAGGACTTCACGTTGCAAACGATAACTAAAACATTCTACTAGTTTTTTACTAAATAATCAACTGCAAGGGAAACAAAGCAACAAATCTGATCAGCGCACTTTAAGCTATATTTGGATACATGGAAAGACATGTGGTGCTTCCTTTTCCTCTGGAGGTCAGCTGACCAACAAAACTCCAAATTTGTTTTAAACATTTTTTTCAATTGTTAAGACTTCACGGTGCAGAAATCTACGTAGAAAACGTAATAGTTAGAATTGACTAATCAATACAGAATATCTATAGAAATTCACCAATTAACCAATTTTTATGAGTCATGTCTAAAGAGAGATGAAAATGTCTCAATGTTCTTTTTTATGTTTTATGCATTGAGTACAAGGTTACAATGCAATCATTTTAGTGAATTATTGCAGAGGCAACATGTGCCAAGAGTTTTAACACTTTCAGGTCATATAATGGAGTTAGCCATGTAAGGATGCTGTTTTATCCATGTCTGTTTTCTCTAAATCCAAATGCTGGAGTTTAAAATTTGCACATTTTTTTTTACAACCAAGCTAATAGTTGTGTTGAACAAAGTGCGTTATACAGTAGCAATTAAGGTCGTATACCCTGGTACAGTGTGTAATGTTTAACAAAGCAGAAACTTGTCATAAGATTCCTCCAGTTATTTGCAGAGACCGGGATCGTAAATCTTTGCCTAATAATCAAGCTTGTGTTAAAAAAATGCAATATTGTGCAATATTTTTCCATTGCATTTATGTATTTTCACGACTGCCTTTGTACACGCGAGATTGTAATCTTTTTGTAAATATTTGATTTTTCTTCATATGGTTCTTGTTTTTCAATAAACAATATATTTTATATATGCAGACGTGCCGTTATCTACCTTATTTTATGTGTGAAATGTGAACTCAACTAATTGTACAGGTTCGAGTCCGCTCAAGGTCTTTGAAAGGATATACACATGTGTAATACAATACTTTATAACTAATAAAGCCTTTTCTGGCTCCGTGCACACATGCCTGTTCTCTCTGTTCCGTTGTTATTGGCACTGTTGGGAAACCGGTCAGCTGTAAATTCTAAACATAAATTCTATCATTTGGTAGGAACATTACTGGAATTGGTGAAGCGGCACAGGAGTGAAAGCGGATATTTATTCATGAGAAAACTTGGATAGCACCAACATTTTTCTGTGTGTGAGCTGGATAAACTGTCTTAACAAACAATTAGACTCAGTCAGCTGCTGACAAAACATCCTGACAACATCTTGCACAGGGTTCAGCTCCTCTATACTACATATTACACCACATGACATAATCTCATATTCTCAGTTTGCAGATATCTATTTACTATGTTTGAGGGTGTAAGTCCAGTGTGTTTGTGTATGCTTTTTAAATGCTTGGCTGTTTACAGTCTTTCGCTCTCTATTTGCTTAACAGTCAGCCAAACTTTCTCCCTGGCGGAGAGTCTCAGCATTAAATTATATATTACACATTGTTGATATATGTCCTGTTAATTCTTTAAAGTCCGTAAAGAGGTATGTCAATGTTTCTTTGTCTAAATGGAAACTAATAAGCTGCTGGGCTCCAGGCTGCTGTAACACCTCCTAATGTGTGGTAATTTTGCTCTGCTTAGGAAACTGAACCAGACTGAAATGCTGAAGTCCTAAAACTAAATGTTGACACACCTGCAAAACAGAACGGGGGAGGGGGTTGAGCAGGACCAGCTAAAGGCCTGTTTTTTAAAAATGCATTTGTGCTTTTTTTTGTTTTGTGAACACATCTGCAGACATTCAGTACACTTTATAATACTAAGCTAATACTCTGAAAATGCTAAAAAAATAAATAAACCCATCAACCCAGAGACAAACATGTGCTCTTCTTGATCCAATGTGGGCTATTTAGGCTGCCGCATATTGTTCTAAAAAACATTTCACAAAATCATGCTGACCCAACGTGTTCTCTCTCTTTATAAAGTCAAATTAGCACACTTGTATTACCAAAAGAAACACGCGTCGATTGCGTAATCAATTGCTATAGTGAATGAATAAGAATTATGTATACAAATTTGAAAAATCCGGAAGAACTGTTTCATTCAGATGCATTGTGTATTCTCCCTGACATTTATTTTGAAGTCTGGGTACGAAGCCATACCGGAAGTGAGTCTCGTTGTTGTAGCTCCGTTCGGGCTGTTGGGGAGGAGGAAAGCCCTGGCTGTGATGCCTCTGGATGATGGCTGCTTTCGGGATCCTAAGTTACGAACACCGGCCGTTAAAGAGGCCCCGACTGGGCCCTCCGGACGTTTATCCCCAAGATCCAAAGCAGAAAGAGGTCAGATTCTACGATGTGCAATCTCAAAGTCCACGAATGGGGTTTTGTGGGGGGAAATTTTAAGCCAAGAAGCTGTCCGAGCTAACGGTAGCTAGCCCGTTTAGCCAGCCCTTTAGACGATTTGGGCCTAGCAATAACAATGAACAGTACATAGTTGTCAGTTGGTTAGCCTCCTCGGCAGCTTGCTTGGAGAGCCACTGGTTCGTTAGGTATCTCTTCGCTAAGCTAGCCCATCGGCTGTCGGTTTCTAACCGGTCCGAGCCGACGCTAAACGGGCAACCGGTACATTTCGCTTTGTGATGAGAACGAGTTAACGCGTCTCGCCTTTTTGATTTGAGGTGGTTGCGTGACTGACAATTGTTTGGTTTTAGCGACGCGTTTTGATCCAGCGAGTTTACGTCAAGCAACGTTAACCTTCGCGTCGCGTTCATTTTCAGATGCGTGACCTGTGCTGAGTTTTGTAAGATTGGAGTTTGGCCTAATGTTAGCTAGGCAAGGCGTCAGTGCTGTGGGCTCCCGATCTATTATTAACCTAGAGGATGTAATCTGTTGATGTAGACGGGAGAACGGGCTGCCTTACCTCCGGGTTATTCTGTCTCTGTTGCTGCAGGTATCCAGTACAATGACGTAGTAACATAATTATGGATAAGATCATTTTATTTTACACAGATTAAAGCACATATGCAGATTTTCCTCAAACTGCCGCTTATCCAATTAGCATTCTTTTCATATTTTACATTGACACTAGTGAATGTTTTTAAATTGATCAAAATTCAAACTGGGAAATGTGTTTTGTTTCAGGATGAGCTGACTGCTCTGAATGTGAAACAAGGATTCAATAACCAACCAGCTGTGTCTGGTGATGAACATGGCAGTGCCAAAAATGTCAACTTCAACCCCTCAAAGGTAACGACTCCCGGCCCACTTAAACCCAGGTTAAGCCCCTGCACTCCTCGTTTCTCGCTGCATGTGTGATGGGTTCTGACCGCCACACATGTCCACCTCCCGTGCGTTGCAGATCAGCTCAAACTTCAGCAGCATCATTGCAGAGAAGCTGCGCTACAACACGTTTCCAGACACGGGGAAGCGTAAGCCACAGGTCAACCAGAAGGATAATTTCTGGCTCGTCACAGCAAGGTCACAGAGCTCCATCAATAACTGGTTCACGGATTTAGCGGGGACTAAACCTCTGACACTGCTGGCTAAAAAGGTAGGAGTCTGTCTTGAGTCTATTCAAAGCCATCCTTCCCCAAAGAATTTTCTGTCTTTTGTTGCTGTATTATGGCCGGAGAGTTCACCTCTACTATTGCCTTTGCTTCACCCTCTGCACTGTGCGTTGGCTGGTCAATCTGTTATTCTCTGCCTCGTGGTCTCCTGTGCATGTGTTTTTATTAGATTTCTCATTGCATTGTTTTCTTGTGCTGGTTTCCACTATTTACATTTGGAAAGGACTGGGCTAGATTATTAGACAGATGCCAAAACACCCAACAAAGGAGATGTATTTCCTCCAAAAAACATTCTTAAGCATTTACTTTAAAAATGATTATCTCATACGGATAATAAAATTATCTGCAAAATAGTGTGTAATTAAGTATCTGTCAAAATAAAATGCATTCTAGCATATTGAATGTTAGTATATTGAATTGACAGTTCAATGTTAGCATTTGTAGCTGTTGCTACTGTAAGTATGAAATGCTAGCATGCAATGCTGCTACTGTGATCAGGCTTTATACAGTTTAAACTCACAGTGACAAAGTTCATGTTAGACTGAGGGAGTAGAGCCGTGTCTGACCACTAGAAGACGCCCTAGCGTATCCGAGCTTTAAAGGGCTGGTAGTGTTATACGTGCATTTTATTTAAAGCTGTTTTTGACCGATATTCATAGAATGCAGGTAATTGTGCAACATTAGATTACAATAATGGCTTCACCCATTGATCTCTGGCAAGGTCAGGTGGAGCTAAGAAAATGAATTGAGATGTCTCATGAAATGAGATGTGAAGTAGAAATAAGTGCTTCAGTTATGTGAACGCAATGAAGAGAATAAAAAGACAATGCTATAAAAAAAAGTCATCAAACTGTGCAGAAAACTCCTGGACGATTCGATTCCACACAAAATAAAGATCGATGCAGCGAAGGTAAGTATTGCATTGTTTTGGTTTTATTCCCTTGTTAAATCAACCCAAAGGCTGCTTCTGTTTAAACCTAGTCTATTTTTTGCCTCAAGTGTTGACCCGATACAATGAATACCTTTGTTAAATAGGGAAATAGGTTTTATTGCAGTGGGATTTCAACTTGTAAATCTATGGTTTGTAAATTGTTAGGTGCTGGGGTATTTTGTTTTTTAATGATTCATAATTAAACAATTTCCTCTGTAAGTGCTCTTACAAATAGTAGCACATAGGGATTGAGTATTTAATACATCAGGTAACATTCAAGGAAGCTTACTATTCATACATATATTTGAAGGCCCCTCGTAATTTACAGTTAGCCTGCAAATGATTTATTTTCTGTTATCTTTTAACCTGCATCAGTACTTGCATATTTCATGGTTCTCTCACTAAAATAATAATTTCTTACTTTTCTTGCAGTTCCTGCTCAGCACCTTCATCCAGGCCACAGAAGAAGTAACAGCAGGAAAACACATTGGACGACTTCCATTGAAATGATGGAGTTAATGCAAGCAATCTGTCCAGTGAATTCTTTTTCAAAACAGAATATGCACAATTGGAACGGAATTATTATCCAGCAGAAATGTCTATTGTGTTGCAAACAACTTGAAAGTGTGTCTTTACATAATTTGGAAGTAATATGTACACACATGTTTAGTTTCCACAGCTATTATTTTGCATTAGTTTGAACCTTTTCTGCCTTTAAGCATTCAGGTGTTTGGAAGAAGGGACAAGTTGCCATAACGGATTTAAATAAATTACTTTCACCTTTTTTTCTGACTTTCTTTTTATTGCCACCTCTGCGGTTTCGATTTTGCATTTTTGTCATGTTTGCATTGTTTCACTCCAGATTCGTGACACACATAAACTGTCTTTGCCACAGGTTCCAATCTTTAGCAAGAAGGAGGAGGTTTTTGGATACTTGGCCAAGTACTTAGTCCCCGTCATGCGTTCAGCGTGGATGATCAAGATGACCTGTGCGTATCACGCAGCCATCACAGAGACTAAAGTCAAGAAGAGGCACGTGATCGACCCTTGTATAGGTGAGCTGTTTCCTGCTGCTTTGATGTTCCATATTTGCTTTTAGGGAAAACGTGAAATGTGATCTGCTTCGTCAGACGGGATGATAAGTGATTTCTTCTTTTTGGCATTCGTTCCATTTCTGTGGCTTTACGATGCATGTTTCTGTTTGTAGAATGGACTCAGATTATAACAAAGTACCTGTGGGAGCAGCTTCAGAAGGTGGCCGACTTTTACCGACAGTTTCCCAGTCAAGGCTGCAGCTCACCACTGCCAGCCACTCCTGCTGAGGTGGAGACGGCCATGAAGCAGTGGGAATACAACGAGAAGCTCGCCATGTTCATGTTTCAGGTCAGTCTACTTTTTCAGTAACACCCGGTAGGACAATGCTCTACGTCACATCACATGATCTTCTCTTATTGCATTAGTTATTAGTTGAAGGCAGTGGCGTTTCAGATCGGACCACAATAATTCAGAAGCATCTTTCAACCAATGAATCTTTATGTCTGGGTCTCCACATTAAACACTGCAGTCGTTGTGCGCCTTCACTCCATATTAAGATGCGCTCTGTTTGGCGTCTGTGTTCAGGATGGTATGTTAGACCGACACGAGTTTCTGACGTGGGTGCTGGAGTGTTTCGAGAAGGTCCGACCCGGCGAAGACGAGCTTCTCCGGCTGCTCCTGCCGCTTTTACTACAGGTAAGCTCCCTCTACCCGTGTGTTCTCGCCTCAACGGCTCGGCCTCACATCCTTACTCATGCACAGAGGCCTTGCTTTTGGGAAACGTGCAGTCCTGCTTAACATTCCAACAGCTGTGCGCAGTCACTCACACACACACACACACACACACTGGGTGTTATGACAGGCTTCTATAGCTGTCACCACTTTGTCACGAACCAGTTGAGTGTCTTTGGTGGTTATGACCTTTTCTGTTGGAGGCCCAGAGCCCTTCATTTCGTGTCTACTCCCACAGTGGACTGCAGTTAATGGACACCGAGTGCCGGGGGTAATGCTGTGAATCTCTCCTCTGTCTCTTAGTACTCTGGTGAATTTGTACAGTCCGCTTACTTGTCACGGAGACTGGCTTACTTCTGCACACGCCGCCTCAACCTGTTGCTAAGCGACGGGAGCCTGGGCCCCGGCACAGGGGGGCATCCAGCCCATGGCATGTTGACGCAGCAAGGTAACGCCCAGCCCCCCACCCCGACCTCGCAGCCGGCAGGAGGGAACCAGCTCCAGACAGCTTTCACCGACTTCTACATCTGCCCTCAGCACAGGCCTCTTGTGTTTGGGCTCAGCTGCATGCTCCAGGTACAATGTGGCCATTTTGGCCGAGACGTGGAATGTAAAATGTAGAGCGAGACTCGAAATTCTGCACGTGCTAATTCTTGTTCCGTTTTGTGTTACCTGGGTCGGGTCCTTGCCGCATCAGAGCATAGTGTTGTGTTGCCCCAGTGCTCTGGTGTGGCATTACTCCCTCACAGACAGCAGAAACAAAACCGGTTCACCTCTGGACCTCCTGCCCATCGCTCCGTCCAGCTTACCAATGCCAGGCGGCAACACTGCCTTCACACAGCAGGTACGTCTGTCTGTGTTTATTCAGAGCCAATGATAACAAGAACAAGATGAAACAACGTACGGCCAATTCAGGCTGGCTCTAAAATGTCGATCTCAATCGCCCCCCTCGTTACGACAGCGAAGTTAACAGCATGAACAACATCATTACCGCCTGTACCAAGACATTTCTTTGGTCATGTTATGGTATTGCGCTCTTTTTTTTCTTTAAACACATCCTTGCATTTCTGCCGAGTGCATTCCAAGGCGAGATCGACACGTGTGTTTACAGAGCAAAGGTGTCTTTCTCATTTGTTTTGTTTATGCCAGATGTCGGGGTCATTCTTTTCTCGCCCCTCTTGGTTCGCCAAAACAGGTCCGCACAAAGCTGAGAGAAATCGAGGAGCAGGTTAAGGAGCGAGGCCAAGCGGTGGAGTTCAGGTGGTCGTTTGACAAGTGCCAGGAGACCACAGCAGGTTGGAGAACTGTTCCCCCGACACCTGGTTCAGAGTTCATCCGACAAGCTCAGCGTCTGAAAGGATTTCTCTATCATGTGTTACCAGGGTTCACCATCGGGAGGGTGCTCCACACCCTGGAGGTCTTGGACAACCACAGCTTTGAGAAGTCTGACTTCAACAACTCACTGGATTCCCTCTACAACCGAATATTCGGGTCGGGTCAGAGTAAAGATGGCCATGAGGTAGGGATCGATTCCCCTCGACCATCTGTTTGTGTCATGCCAAATGCACGAAGATGCCTGGAATTTGTAGATTCTATAAAAACAGGCAACAATCCCTGAACTCGATGTGTTGATACTACGCAATAACAAACCATCAGATTATACAATGTGACCTCAAGCTTCTGTTTTTAGCTGGGTTTTCTCAAAACACTTTTCTATCCAACAAGACCCAAAATGTAGCACTACTGGGAGCAATACCAAACCTTCTAAACATACTGCTCACAGCAGCAGTGAAGGGTATAACTCTCCCTACATACAATATATGGATCCAAAAAGTATGGGACATCTATCAAATGAAACGAATAACATATTCAAGTCTTTACAAAACGATGGTGTCCTGTCACAGCATTATTGATACGAGGGTTATTACCGTTTGTTCTAGCTGAATTGTGACCCGTTAACTCCTTATCCACACATCATACACTACCCTCTTTGAAAAGCATATGTGGCACCTGCACTACTGCATTCAGGAGTGGACAACTATTATTTATTGATCCCTTGATTTAATTTCTTTTATTTTTTTAATCCGTTTTTCTTTTGTAGTGACCTCCATTTGATGTTTCTTTGACTGTTGACTTTCTGTGCATTGTACATTGCACCTGAATATCATGTGTACCAAGACTGCATACAACTGCAAAATGGACAAAGATAGTAACTGAAAATGCATGTTGTTAAACAAAATTAAAGTGAAAAAAACATTTCTGTCCAGATGTCACCAGATGATGACGCAGTGGTGACCTTGCTTTGTGAATGGGCCGTGTGCTGCAAGCGTTCTGGCAGACACCGGGCCATGGTGGTGGCCAAGCTGCTGGAAAAGAGACAGGCTGAAATAGAAGCAGAGGTAAGGGTCGCCCCACACCGCCACGGGTTATTGTCACATGCTGTTTTTCACAACTCCAAACTGACTGTTTAGCAATGCCATCTAATGCTTGGAAGGGAACAGTGTCTGAAGCTACTGGTATTCTAAATAAATGATGGGCAGGCAGCTCAATCTAAGTAACAAGTGCTACAAACGGCTCCTTTTTCCATTTTCCAAGTAAGGAGCCTCCGCTGAGATCTGTTTTAATGAGCTGTAGGCTCTCCTCTCTCTGGCCGCTACAGTACATTTATTTATACATATTTGGAATGTTTCATGTCCACTCGGAGCTTCTGCGTAGCGCTCAAAGACGGCGTTGGCTGAGTGTTTGTCGCTTGTCCACAGAGATGCGGCGAGTCCGAGGTGGTGGACGAGAAGGGCTCCGTGTCGTCCGGCTCGCTTTCTGCCGCCACGCTGCCCGTCTTTCAGGACGTGCTGCTGCAGTTCCTCGACACTCAGGCTCCCACACTCAGTGAGTCTCTCTTCAGTTTTCTCTATACACGTTTCCTGTTACTGTAATCCTCAAACACGTCCGCCTTTGGCTGCCGTTACATTACCCTCTGCATATTAATTATGCGTGATTTGCCAAGGGAAACATGGCATTAAATGTTCAAACCCCGCCCCCCCCCCCTTTTCCTCCTGCAGCCGAGCCGGGGAACGAAAGTGAGCGGGTGGAGTTCTCCAACCTGGTCCTGCTCTTCTGCGAGCTCATCCGCCACGACGTCTTTTCCCACAACATCTACATGTGCACGCTCATTTCCCGCGGGGACCTGGCGACTGACTCCCACCTGCCGCGCCCCCGCTCGCCCAGCGATGAGCCCTCCGATGAGTCGGAGCGCAAGGAGCAGGATGCGGGCAGCAGTGTCAAGATGGAGGCACGTTGGAGGCATCTGTTGCAGAGTGTGATGAGTGATTTGTGCAACCGCATTAAGCAGCCGATTGGTGTAAAAGGGTAACATGAGGTTGTTTTTTGCTCAGCAGGATACCGGGCTGTCGGAGTCGATGGAAATTGATCACAACTCAAGTGCTAATTTTGATGAGGTGAGCGCGTCATTTTAGACTTGCTTTTGCATTGTGCACGTTGATATTGAAGTGAAAATATCCTTGTGTACATTTTTTTTTTGTCGTTGAGCGTAATGATGTTCGCCTTGCAGATGTTTTCTCCTCCGATGCACTGTGAGTCCAAGGGGAGCCCCTCCCCCGAGAAGCTGGCTGTGGAGCAGGACAACAAGGCCGGCTGTAAGGACAAAGGCATGGACCCTGCGTTCCCTCAGCTGTATGAGCAGCCTCGCCACATCCAGTATGCCACTCACTTCCCTATTCCTCAGGTAAGAGAGGAGCTCAAGAGTTTGGTGAGACTTCCAAGTGTTAATCAGTTTCCTTCCAGCTGCCCTGAACCGAAGGTTTGAACCATATGTTCCAACAACTGATAGAAAATATACACTAATACTTTAGCCGATAATTAGGATGATTGTTTGAATATTAGTGCGCTGCATGATTACTGAGTTTTTACTGTTTTTAGCAAAGGTCTGAATCACAAGCTGTGAGTACACCAGCTGCTATTCTGCTAACGGTTGGTTTAAACTAAGCGTGCTCTTTAGATGTTATTTTAGAATCTACAGGGTTCTATGAAATTGTGGACTTTAAGTGAAGCTTCAGTCCTGCACTGCATGCATTTGTGTTGTCCTTGTTTACAATGTAATAGTGCCTCCTAAATCATTTGCAGCTGTCCTGTACAAACAAATAGCGACTGTATTATTATTAGCAGTTGTAATAATGTATTGATAATTTAGGGAATGAGCAGAAAACCTAAACCTATAGTACCTGAATATCTTTGTGATTTTGGTTTTGTTGAGAACAGATTTTCACCATCTACAAATCTTGTAGATAAGAAACAAATAAGAAACATAACTTCTTTGTTCTTGTGGTTTCTCATTTTCCTTGACTATGTTCCTCGGAGCTCGTCCCATCTGTCTGCCCCAAATAGCTTTTTTTGCTACGCTGCTTAGGTGTAATCATGTGCATCAGGTTCATAAGGACCATTTGTGTGTCATTTTCTTTCAGGAGGAAAGCGCCAGCCACGAGTGCAACCAGCGGTTAGTGGTCCTCTACGGTGTGGGCAAACTGAGGGATGAGGCGCGACACACCATCAAGAAAATTACCAAAGACATCTTGAAGGTGCTGAACCGCAAAAGCGAGGCCGAAACAGGTAACTTCCTCAATTTGATCAGCTTCTGACTGATGGCTTTATGTCCTGTATTCTCCATTTACTTACGTTTTACATTTACATTTTAGTTTGTTTGGAGCAAACTGCCTTTTAAGTTTCATTTCACCCACTTTTCATTTTCAGTGATACAAATTTTAATGTTTTTATGCGTCCCCTCCTTTTTTGTCGACTTGTATCAGTTTTGTCTGCGTCCCTCTGCATGATAATCACAAAAGATATTAGGTATTCCAGGGAGTAGTTTGGAGCACAGGCTATGTCATGTTTGGATGTTTTGGGATTTTTGTTCAAATGCAGGTTTTCGTTTTGTGGCCATTCCTGCTCTATTTATCATCCAAACCATCTTCCTCCAAAAACATTTCATTGTGTTCCCATTCCTCCACTCCCCTTAAGGGAACAGCCTGTTTTTCTTTCTTTATCGACCCCTACGGGGCTTGTATCGGCTAATCTTCTTTGCACACAATTACTATGCTAAAAGCTTTCTTTTGTTCACAGCAGCCACGTTATCTCATACATAGATACATGTGACCTTACTAAGGTGATCTGAGGTTTTTTATTTAGAAGTAATTGCAAAGATTGGAGTGTTTCTTTTCTTCCTCACTTTATCACATTAATGTGAGCAGACGATAACCTTGTGCACATAGTGGAGTTGGGAATGAGAAATCTTTTCTTTAAAGGTCCTTTACAGCAAAGTCTCATCCACCGATGCTTTAAATCGAAGGAGGCTGGAAATAAAATACTAGACCACTGGCTCGATTTCATGGCTGGCCTGTTCACAACTGGAATAAGGACAGCTCTGTGAGTTAAGAGCCGCTGCTCACTCACTTATTATACTCCTCACTTTCCCACTAACGCAGAAGGGGAGGAAGGACAAAAGAGGAAGAGGAGTAAGCCGGAGGCCTTTCTCACTACAGAAGATATCTTCTCCAAGTTCCAGCATCTCTCCCACTTTGACCAGCACCAAGTCACCTCCCAGGTTAGACCAGGAAACCTTGTTCTTTCACGTCCTCAGGGTATGTTACGGGAATTATATCGGGACGAGCCACAGTTGTGTTTATGCAAATAACTTTAGCTGCCTAACACGGAAGACCTCCCAAGGTGACTCATTTGAATGTAGACGTGATTTGAATAAATTTGGATTTCTCTTGAGATGAATACAATTTGAATACATAATGCACTTGGGTGACTGTCACTTACTTATGCTGCAGAAGATAATGTGTTCAGATTTTCTAGCAGGGGAGGTCGTAATGGAGGATGTAGTTGATCCTAAATTCAATGAGGCACATTTTAATTTAAGTGCCTTAGTTCAAGTATAACAGTCACCCCCAGGGTGAAGTCTCAATGCCAGGTTGCCATTTTATTTTCTTCCTTGTCAACTTTGTTGTTTTCCCCCCCTACGTGATGTCTGCAGGTGTCCAGAAATGTGCTGGAACAGATCAACAGCTTTGCCTTAGGGATGTCCTATCTCCTGCCTCTCGTTCCGCACATTCAATTCATCTTTGACCTCATGGAGTACTCCCTCAACATTAGTGGCCTCATAGACTTTGCGATCCAGGTATGGGCAACTCATTCACTGCAGTTCACATGGATGGATCCATCTGTATTCCTCATCGGTACCTGTGTTTATCTTGTAGCTTCTGAATGAGTTGAGTCTGGTGGAAGCTGAGCTGCTGCTGAAGTCGTCCAACCTGGTGGGCATCTACACCACCGGCCTGTGTCTGTGCATCGTGGCTGTGCTGAGGAGGTACCACTCCTGCCTCATTCTCAATCCCGACCAGACTGCGCAAGTTTTCGACGGGTACGTTACTGTGATCTTTGTATAAAAGGTACAACAAAAGCTCAGCCTTGTGCCATTTGCATAAAAGCGGATATGAATTGTTGGCCAAACTCAAAGTTATGCTTTTGTTTTGTAGTTGTTACGTAGATTCAATTCCATAAGTTCTATAAGTTCATCTTGCAATTAAAGTCAAGAGTTTTAATGGAGAATAATTGAAGAAAATCTTTCAATCGAGATACTACCGTTTGACAACAGTTGCTGAGCCTCATTCGGCGGTCTTTAATGAGAGTTTTGACTGTTAAAAGATTGCTGACAGGTCCTTCTAGCTCTGATCGCTGTACCATTGGTAGTTATTTGAACGCTGAAGAAAGCTTCTACAAAGCCTCTAACCAAAGTAAATGTAATTAGATATTAAGTAGTACTTACACAAAAGGCACAGCGTTCATGCTCAGGGCGTTTCCCGAAATGTCTCCCTTTTCCTTTTAAAGCAAGAAGCTGAAGCAACTTGTGAATAAATGTGTTCTCAGGTTGCGCATCGTGGTGAAATCGGGAGTGAACCCGGCAGACTGTTCCTCTTCTGAGCGCTGCATCTTGGCCTATCTGTATGACGTCTACACCTCCTGCAGTCACCTCAAGAATAAGTTTGGCGAGATTTTCAGGTAGCAAAACATCTTAGAAATGAATGTTGCCTGAACTGCTTTAGAGCCTTTTGGATAAATCCCTCGTGGAAGAAAGTGCCCCTTGTGACTCGTACTTAAAGATGACATTTCTAAACACTATACATATATACAACCAGTTTTAAGTAACGTCCCGGTGTCCTCTTCAGTTGCTTCTATTAACTTCAATCAGCCGTCGCCAGATGTTATTTGGTCGCCATAGTTGAGTACTGACATCACTCCTCAACCTCTCTTTTTTGTTGCTCTCAGTGAGTTTTGTTCCAAAGTGAAAAACTCCATCTACTGCAACATCGACCCGTCAGATTCCAACATGCTTTGGGATCCCGTGTTTATGATGGAAGCCATCGCCAACCCCTGTGCCCCCAATTTCAACCACTCCATGGTGGGCAAGATCCTCAACGACAGCCCGGCCAACCGCTACAGCTTCGTCTGCAACGTGCTCATGGACGTGTGTGTGGACCACAGAGACCCGGAGAGGTGCGTTGCTTCTGTTCACCATTTCTATATGTCGCCTTATGGCGTCTCTATGGCTCACAGGGCTGGAGTTTTCCGCTCTTTTTGTTGTTGTTTATGTTCGACTCGGTGCTTATCATCGCGTGTCGCGCTTTCAGGGTGAACGACATCGGGATCCTGTGTGCGGAGCTGACGGCCTACTGCCGCTCTCTGAGCGCAGAGTGGCTCGGCATCCTCAAGGCTCTCTGCTGCTCATCTAACAACGGCAACTGTGGCTTCAATGACCTGCTGTGTAACGTAGATGTAAGTCTGTGTTTCATGACTCAAGCAAAGGCTCAAAGGGAGTGCCACCGTGGGAGTTATGCTGCACCTTTTCTGCATAAACTCACCGTTTCCGTTGCAGTTCATGTAGCTCATTCATAATTATGTCAGCCGTAAATGTTTTTGTTCTACCATCCATCTACCTTAGTACATTTCCAATATAATTTAGTCCCTTCCTGCTTATAGTAGCTTTTTTTGTCATCTCACAGCATTGCTTCTAAGATTGATCTATGCGCCCTCGTCCTCCAGGTTAGCGATTTGTCCTTCCATGATTCCCTGGCCACCTTCGTAGCCATCCTCATTGCTCGACAGTGCCTACTCCTAGAAGACCTGGTTCGCTGTGTGGCCATTCCTTCCCTCCTCAACGCAGGTAAGGATCATTAAATCTGTAACGCCCTGCTCCCTCCAATATTCATTTTTTTTCTTTTTCATAATTATCCATTTTCATATCAGTTACTGCTTTATCTTTCCAAGTAGCGCCTGGGGTTCCTGTACCCTTTATCCTTTAAACTCTATACTTTGTATAAAACGTTGTGTGTTGAGACTCTGAATTGAGTGGTCTCTGTCGGCGATAGAGCGTCACATTGCAGCTTGGCTCGTAGGAAGCAGCACCAGGCTGTATAATGCATTACTTCTATCAGAGGGGAGAGTTACCACAGCGTATTTGATCTGGATCCATGAAGCCTTGGTGCGTTTTGTGCACTTGCCAGAGACGTGCCTCCCTCTCCCCACTGCTGATCTTTTTTTTTCCCAGCTTGGAGACAAAGCCCCCATTCAGCCATGCTGTTTGGTGGGATTTGGCACTTTGTATAACACAACCACACATGCCAAATGCCAACAGCTCTTGCTTGTGGTAAATGCTTTGTTCTCACTTCCTCTCCTACAAAAAACGTTTAAAATTCCACTTCATCCTGACAGATGATAAGTGTATCTGGGACAATGTTTAAATTTAGACGAGTCTCTTTGATTTTATAGCCCGTGCAGAAAGATGTTAACCTCAGTCATGGGATGTGTAGAAAGTCATCTTCAACCGCTGCAATGTATCCCACAGCCTGCAGTGAGCAGGACTCCGAGCCAGGAGCCAGACTCACCTGCAGGATTCTGTTGCACCTTTTCAAGACCCCACAGCGCAACCCTTTCCCCCAAGAGGTTGTGAAGTCAGGTAGTGAACAGAACACAAGATCTTTTACCACCGTTTCCAAACGTTGTTTTTTTTACCATATTGTATAACGATGTTATGGCTTTGCAGAAAAATCCTCAGTTGGCATCCGGTGGTCTTGTGATCGCCACCTTCTTGCTGCCTCCCAGAACAGCATAGTTGTTGGAGCAGTATTTGCGGTTCTCAAAGCTGTCTTTATGCTGGGTAAGAATTGTTGTAATGCTGTCACATCAGGGAGTTTAATGTTCAAAGCGGTTGGTTTTTAAAAAAACCCAAAGAATCCGCTGAGTCACAGTTGCTTCATGTATGTGATTGCTTATCTCTTTTGTCTTAGGTGACGCTGAGCTAAGAGGCTCAGGACTGTCGCACCCTGCGGGTCTCGATGACATATCTGAGGGGCGCAATGTCTCCATAGAAACGGCAAGCTTGGATGTCTATGCAAAGTATGTTCTGAAGACTATCTGCCAGCAGGTGAGAATAGGAGTTGAAATGGGTCAAACGGTATAAAACCGCAACCTAAAAAAAAATGATAAACAGTCTGTGTTAAATGGGAAAGGTAAAAAATTAAGACAGTGAGATGACTACTTGAAGTGTCCGAAACAAATACCTTTTTGCTGCACAGAGCTGTGCTCCAATAATTTTTTTCTTATCTTATCTAGTATTATCAGCAATCATTTCTCTCTAAAAGCTTTGGTGGCAACACACATAAACAATGAACTTTCTATTTTTGCTCACTGAAGCGCTCCCTTATTTCTGAGATACTTGAAATGGAGAAAACGAGAATAAGATCAATTTTGTAGATGAAGGCCAGAGAGTGAGAGAGCTGGCAGCGGCTCAGAGATCCAGACCTCGAGAGACTTCAAACACACATTCTACCCAGCGAGGCTTTGGCGTGTGCAGTTCTACTCCCGATAAATGTCTTTGTTTGAGAGTTTGAGATTGAAGATCACAGAAGTTGTCGACCTCTGTCACATTTCCGACTACGCCTCATTCCCCTTTTGTGCTGTCTTGCAGGAATGGGTGGGAGAGCGCTGCCTGAAGTCTCTATCTGAGGACAGCAGTGCCCTACAGGACCCGGTGCTGGTAAACATTCAGGCCCAGCGGCTCCTGCAGCTCATTTGCTATCCCCATCGCCAGCTGGACAGCGATGATGGCGACAACCCTCAGAGGCAGCGCATCAAACGCATCCTGCAGGTCCAGAATACACCCAAATTAAAAGTGTTTTTTGTAAAGTCGTCCACAGCTATGGAGTGTTGCTGCCCTCTCCTGGCTGACTAAGTTCTGAGGAAATGTCCCAGCGGTGCAATGAACTGGGCATGTCCATAACTGGCTTTGGACAAGAGAAAGGATGGAAAAAACACAACTTGACCAACAGTATTAATTTTCTCTTTCATAGAACATGGACCAATGGACAATGAGACAATCATCCCTGGAGCTGCAGCTGATGATCAAACAGAGCACAAACAATGTAATTTGCTTCTTTCAGTACTTTTTTAGTGTGTAGTCTTTGTCAAATGAATCTGATTGACCACATTTATTTTCCAATAGGAGCTCTACTCGCTCTTGGAGAACATAGCCAAGGCCACCATAGAGGTGTTTCAGAAATCCGCTGAGATGAACAGTAACCCCTCAGGAAATGGAGCAGCGGCTCAAGGTGGCTCCGGATCCAACAACAGCACTTCCAGCAAGATGAAGCCAATTTTAAGGTGCGTATCTTTCTGTCTGCTCACAAGGCTTTTGCCTCACACACTTTCCTTTGCATTGGTATATTCTAGAAACACATTTAATAAAATACAAAATGTATTTTTTTCTTGATCTGCCCTGTGTGCTGCAGCTCATCTGAGCGGTCAGGTGTGTGGCTGGTGGCTCCGTTGATAGCCAAGCTGCCCACCTCGGTACAGGGCCACGTGCTGAAGGCCGCGGGGGAGGAGCTGGAGAAAGGACAGCATCTGGGATCTTCCTCACGCAAGGAGAGGGACAGGCAAAAACAAAAAAGGTAAGCAGCGCATTTATTCAACATAGGAATGAGGTTTAATCCGCTTGTTCAACAAGTCCTGTAAAGGTAGGATGAGCATTTCATCCATTAACTCTCACAGGTTATGGAAGCTACAAAGAAATCTAATCTAATGTCATCTGAGCATGATTTCTTCTTTGTTAAGTTCTGTGTTGTTGTTGTTTTTTTCCACCTCAGCATGTCTCTGCTGAGCCAGCAGCCATTCCTGTCTTTGGTGCTGACCTGCTTAAAGGGGCAGGATGAACAGAGGGAAGGCCTTCTCACCTCCCTCTACAGCCAAGTGCAGCAGATCGTTACCAACTGGAGAGAAGACCAGTACCAGGACGACTGCAAGGCAAAGCAAATGATGCACGAGGCTCTGAAGCTTCGGCTGAATCTTGTACGTAACTCCTTGATCAACACAACGAGCCTAACCCCGCAACGTTCTGGGCTATAGCCCAAAACGTTGCGGGGTTAGGCTCAAAGACACTACTACTGTCGTTAGGAGACTAATAGTATTCGTTCCTCTCATAACTAGGTGGGTGGCATGTTTGACACGGTGCAGCGCAGCACCCAGCAGACCACTGAGTGGGCGGTACTACTCCTCGACATCATCAGCAGTGGCACAGTGGACATGCAGTCCAACAAGTGAGTGTTTATTAAAGAGAAAATCCCATTTCACACATTGTTCCTCTAATTGGACACATCAGTTTACTGTATTTTTTCTGAGCACAAATCTCAAGCACATTTTTCAGTCACTTGATGGGCCCGGCTCTTATGGTTTGTTTCTCTCCAACAGTGAGCTTTTTACAACCGTGTTGGACATGCTGAGTGTCCTGATTAACGGCACACTGGCTGCTGACATGTCCAGCATCTCTCAGGGCAGCATGGAGGAGAATAAGCGAGCCTACATGAACCTGGTTAAGAAGCTCAGGGTAAGAACAACGCAGCCGTCTTACCTCTGTGAGGATGTGATCGTACCTATAAAGTGGTTGTCAACATGTTTTTGTCCATTTAAAATCAATTTCCCTTTTTTCTGTTCTTTGAAGTAAGAAAGTAAAAGGATGTGCTCAAGTTAAATGCTTTCCCAATTACAATTATCTTGATATTTTGAATAATATACTACATAGGATTTGTTTTACTGGACTGAACATTAATTAACATTTCCCTACATAAACTTATTTTATTTCCACAGAAAGAGCTCGGGGATCGGCAGTCAGAAAGTCTGGAAAAGGTTCGACAGCTTTTACCGCTGCCGAAGCAAACCCGCGATGTCATAACGTGTGAACCTCAGGGCTCGCTAATAGACACCAAGGGCAACAAGATTGCTGGATTTGAGAAGGAGGTAGGCAATTTCTCAGACACGTTTTTCCTTCAGCAGAACTATGTTTAGCTGCATCATACTTTATCTTCAATATCAGATTCACAAAAAATAAGTTAATGGCAACAATTTGTGTTAAAGTAATTATAAGAGCAACATTAAGAAAACATTACCTGCACATACTGCTTTTGAAGTGAATTTGATTTCCATTCTTATTTTGTCATCAGGGCCTACAAGTGTCAACCAAGCAGAAGATTTCTCCTTGGGATGTCTTTGAGGGTCTCAAACACTCCGCCCCGCTCTCCTGGGGCTGGTTTGGCGCGGTCCGCGTTGACCGCAAGGTCACCAAATTTGAGGAGCAGCAGCGTTTTCTGCTCTACCACACCCACCTGAAGCCCAAACCTCGCAGCTATTACCTGGAGCCGCTGCCCCTGCCGCCAGAAGAGGAGGAGCCCCTGACCCCAGTCTCTCAGGAACCGGAGAAGAAGATGATGGAGGTGGTGAAGCCAGAGAAGAGTGTGCCTGCGGTGCCCTCTGAGTCAAACAAGAAGAAACCCAGCAAGAAGAAGAAAAATACGATTGTCAAGACAGAGGTCAGTTGTGTTTTTTATTTATTATTACAAATAATATTATTTGACTGAAGTTAGATGTTTGTTTCCTGGACATAAGTGGCTCCAACCTGAAATAAAACCCTCCTTCTCACAAGGACTATGTTAACCGTACACCCGGCGGTGTGACCTATGGCCCTAATATGCCACCTGAGCAGATGCAGAACCACCCATATGGCAGGCTACCGTACGGCCCGCAGGCCATGAACATGTACACTCAGAACCAGCCTCTACCTCCAGGTCGGTTCATTGCATATTCTACAACCCTTATCAGCAGCAGTACGACACACAAACAAAACAAAAAATACCATTTGGCAGTGTTGTTTACCTCTTGGGCTTTTCCACAGGAGGTCCAGGCTTAGAACCTCCATACAGACCTACACGCAACCCACAGATGAACAAAATGATGCCCACTCGGCCCAGCTACCCAGGCATGATGCCCAATATGCAGGGAAACATGACTGGTATGATGGGAATGGACAAGCAATACCAAATGGGTTACAAGCCCCAGCCTAACATTGTACCGGGCCAGACAATGCGGCAGCAGCTACAAGCCCGACTGGTGAGTCAATCCGCCATGACATGTCAAACGGCCGCTTGGGTGAGGGTAGCGTTGACCAAAAGCAGAATTGTTCATCGTATCATCGTTGTAATTGAGTTTGCATGTTTAATGGATAAATACTGATATGGTCGTGTGAATCTAAATTGATGAAATAAAATCGAGTGCATTCTTAACAGCTGGAAGATGACATTTGATAATTTCTCCTTCCTGATCTCTTTTTTTCCTCCTTTCAGAATCAGGGCATGATGGGGCAGCCGATTAGACAAATTACACCCAACCAGCCATATACTTCAATGCAGGCATCTCAGGTAAGCATGTTTTCTCTTTCGAATAATTCACCTCCGTTCTCAGAATACCTTTTATTTATGCAACTAAAGGTGGAGAATTTGAAACCATTTTAAGATATTTTATCTGCCAAATAGAAATACCTTTACAATTGTGTGCACTTAACTGGTCTTTAATGTCTTCACATAAATCCTCTTCATCCACTTTGCCTCTGTTTGTGCAGAACATATCTCAGGGCTACACAACATACGGATCCCACATGGGGATGCAGCAGCATCCGTCCCAAGGTGGTGGTATAGTTCCGTCCTCCTACGGGAACCAAAACTTCCAGGGCACCCATCCTGGAGCCAACCCGGCCGTGGTGGATCCTCTTAGGCAAATGCAACAAAGGCCCAGTGGTTACGTTCACCAGCAGGCTCCAGGCTACCCACACAATATGCAGAACACGCAGAGGTCAGTGTTGTCATGCAAAGAAGGCTGCAGCATTTTTAGCTGTATGGTAGCGGTTACAAGCACAGCTGCAAAAGGTTGACGTTGTCCTTTATCTGTTTCTATGCGTTACGTTCCCTTTGATTTGAATGATTGATTTGTGTTTACTACATTCCTGACGATTATGTGTTCCTGCTGCCCTGTAAGGTTTGCCCACCAACCAATCCAGCCAAATCCCATCATGCACAGTCTCAGTCACATGGGAGGCCAGGGCGTCCACCCAGGCTTGAGGCCAAATCCGATGCTGGCCGAACAGCAGCAGCAGCAGCAGCAGCAGCAACAACAACAGCAGCAACAACAACAACAACAACAGCAGCAGCAAGTGGCAGCACAGCAGCAGTTCCTCAGACAGCAAGCACTCAGAGTACGTTGCTTTATTACATCCCCATCCCCGTTGCATTTATTTTCAAGGGTAACTTGCAAAGGGGTTTTTACTGCAATATTTCGGTTTGGTAACCCAGAAAAGGTCCTTTACTAAAAGGCCCTCAAAGGTCTGTGCCTCAAACACCAACCATTTTTTTCGTTCCCATGTTTCCACAACAGCAGCAGCAGGCCCAACAACAACAACAACAACAACAGCAGCAGCAGGCCCAACAACAACAACAGGCCCAACAACAACAACAACAACAGCAGCAACAGCAGCAGCAGCAGCAACAACAACAACAGCAACAACAACAACAACAGCAGCAGCAGCAACAGGTACAGCCCCAGCAGGTTCCTTCTCAACAGCAAGTTCAACAGCAGCAGTCAGCGGGGCCACCACCAGGCCAGCAGCAGAACCAGGGCCTGGGCATGCAGCCACTGCCCCCCCAGCAACCCATGGTAGGTCCATCCCATGTGATGATGGTGTAAGGAGACGCATGGTCGCAAGTCGTTTATACTGCACTGTATGTGTTTATTTCCGCTTTATATTCAAATACAACTAGCCTAAAAACTAGCTGTAGTACCTATTTATTTTTGTAAATAACATTGGAAGCATCTTACTGGTGCATTTGGACAACCAGGAATGAAACCACAACTTTGTAAAAACAAATGAGTTATGGTTGTATGCCTTTTATAATTGAGATGTTTATGGCCAACTCTTTGAATTGGGGCTTGCGGTGGTGTTGGGGCGTGTTAACTCCCTATATGCTCCATTAGAGGTTTTGTTGAGAATGCTAGTTAATAAAAGTACACTAAAATTATTCATTAATTGCTGTTTTTCTTTAACAGGTATCAATCTTAAAACTTGGTATTTTCAAAATAATTGGTTATAATGTTACGTTTGCATTTTATTGATAATGGGATAAAATATCAGACACTCTTAAAACTATGTCTTTACCTGTGTTTCAGTTCCCACGACAGGGAATGCAGCAGACTCAGCAGCAGCAGCAAACTGCAGCTCTCGTCCGACAGCTGCAACAGCAGCTTTCAAGTGAGTCACTTTCACCATGAGTGGTCGTCAGTTCCATCTCGCTCATGGTGAACAGATGTCATGTTCATAACAATTCATTCCCACTGTTTTTCAGACACACAACCAGGACAGGGCACCAATTCATATTACTGAGCGTGCGAGGAAGAGGCTCAAGAAAAGAAACTGTTCACGGCACAAAGGACCACCAAACCCCATCTCCACCAGTGAGGCACCAATCCCAAAATATTTTGACTTCAGTCGTGTAATTATGGAAGATCAAAAGGAGGGATCCTGCGCGGAAGTTAACAGATAATGGAAAAGTCTATGTAAAAAAAAGTACCAGAAATTATTAGAATAATGCAATTTTTTATTTTATTTCAATTTGTACAATTTTTTTCAGTTTCGTGTATTTCTCATTAAAAAAAATTCATGTCAGTTTTTTTGTCTTGTTGGGTGACAGTGTACGGTAATATCAGTAAATACGACCATTTATTCCAGTTCTTCTTAAACAAGGTAACTTGAGCTGTAAAGTCAGTCCATGTGATGGTAAATGATTCAAAAGCATTTACATTTTGTGTCTCAGTTCAGCAGCACGGACATGAGTCTGCAACACCTCTTTTTTCAGTTCAGACATTTCCACTTGACATCGTCAGAAAAAATTAATAATAATATCCATTGCTCTGTTCTTTCATGTGTCCCAGTAAGCCAGCATGCGCCACATCATTACCCTAAAACTAAAGCAGCAAAATCAAATACAGGCATCATTCACATCTTTGTTTTTCCTACTGGGACCTGAAAAATGCCCGTTTGGTATTTGGTACCTTGGTATTAACTTCTACAGTTGTGATATCAATGGGTCTACTTTAGGTGAACATCTTTTACAAGAAAAATTATTTAGTTTTGTGTTTTCGTTTATCTAAATTCTGACTTTCCAAGCGACTAAAAAGCACTCCGGAGTCCGGTCCTAGCGCCCTCCCTTCGAAGGGACAGTCCATTCCCCGATACCTCGGCAGGAAGTTCACGTCCGCCCATCTCCTCTCGCCTGGCCTTACCCCGAGTCTGGACAGCAGCTTGTTGGAAATCTGCGGCACTACTGGCTGCAGGAGTGTTCCGTAAATCCTCAGGCATTCAAGGGACACGTGAATGATGGTGTCTAGCCAGCGCTGGTCTTCAACATCCCTCCTGTCCAGCTTCCAAGGTGCGTGGCGCTGCACAAAGCCGTTGGTCTTCCTCACACAGGCAGCGATGGCCTCCAGAGCTTTGTACACATGCATGCTCTCGTAGTGCTGCTCCACGGCGGCCTGTAGGTTCCTCACAGCCTCCAACATGTGGTGGTCCTCGACCATGGCCCTGCCACTTTGTCCGCTCGGGAAGCACCGGGGGCAGAAGGAAGGGTACACCTGAGCCGGGTTGAGAGCCGGAGCCGTGCAGCGATTCAGCAGACCGCCCAGGGAGTCGGCGAGCTCGGCGTTGAGCAGCTTGATTACTTTATTGTCCGTGTAATCGCAGTCCGAGTCCGGGACTCCTTGCCGGAGAAGAAAGTACCTCATGCCATCTGTTGTGAACGTCTGGGAGCGTTCAAGAGGATCCACCACGTTACCCAAGCTTTTGGACATCTTCTTCCCCCCGACTGTCCAGTGAGAGTGCACGTATATGGCCTGCGGCAGCGGCAGTCCCGCCCCGAGGAGGAAAGCCGGCCAGTAGATGGCATGAAATTTTAAGATGTCCTTTCCAACAATGTGGTGCGCCATGTTCCACCATTTGCTGTGATTGTCTGGATAGCCAGCAACCGTGAGGTAGTTCACCAGTGCATCTAACCACACATAGATGGTCTGTTCAGCATCGGCCGGTACGGGGACGCCCCACTGAAGCCGGCTCCTCTGGCGGGAGACTGAGAGGTCAGGGAGGTCCTCCTGCAGCCACTGGAGGACGGCATGGTAGAACCGCTCAGGCTGAATGGCATGGGGATTTCCTCTGAGCCACTCGAGCAGCTGAGACCGAAACGCCGACAGACGGAACATGTAGTTCTCCTCCGTCATCCACTCGACCTGCGGAACACGGGAGATCGGATTTGAAGTTGTGTTGACAGAATAGAAGTGCACAATGCATGTGGGTGTGATTTCATTTCTGATTCCTGCAAAAAGTTGGATGAGATGATAAAAACAATGTTGATTTGTGAGTTTTAGAAGTGCTCGTGGTCCAAGTTTGAACATTTGGATAGTGCTAGACAAGTTTCTGCAACTTTCATAAAGATCAGGCACTTAAGAGACTCAATAAAAACAATGTTCAAAATGGTGGGTTCTGTGAAATCAAATATTCTGAGGTTGAGTCCCAAAAAAGGATTTTACCCCTGGTAAAGCCCCATTGCTTAACATGCCCCCCTTTCTATGTCATGTAACAAGGTGATAACATTAACCAAATGTGTGCTGCACTCCACTAAAACTAACTCAAATCACACTTATGCCATCATCTCAGTTTCCCTTTGATTACCTTGTGGCCACTCTCCAGTGATACTTTGATCTTTTTCCCCGATGAGTCCAAAGCATCGGCCACCTGAGACTCCGTGAGGAAGCTTTCATCTTGGGTGGAGTACCAGCCTTCATAGCTCCCCTTATAGATGAGCCCTTTGTCAACGAGCACTGACCAGAAATGCTTCACGGCCTCTCTGTGTCTTTGCTCAGTGGTTCTTATGTAGTCTGTATACGATATGTCGCAGCTGTTGAAGAGATGTTTGTATCTCTCTGACACATCTGTGCAGAAGATCAAGGGATCTTTTCCAGACGCTTCGGCAGCTTGTTGGATTTTCAAACCGTGTTCATCTGTGCCTGAAAAGTAATATAATGGCAGGTATTATTATCATGATTGCTTAAAACGTGAAAAATGGTGGTCATTCTTGTTTCACAGGCTCAAGAAGACATCTTCAATTAGCTTGTTTTATTTTGGACATTGGTCCAAAACAAGAAGATATTGGAAAAATAGATTTCCACACATTTCTAATAAACAATTGAAGAATACAATAACGTAGATTTATACTTCAAAATTCCAAAACATAACCACCACTTGCAATCTAAAGCATTATGAGTAAAAAGACAAGTAATAACGGTTTTGGTGGATTTACCTGTTGCAAACTTTGAGTCGAAGCCCTGCAGAAGCTTATACCTGTGTACGCAGTCAGCAATCACAGCCGAATACAGGTGTCCTAAATGAGGAGATGCGTTTACATAGAAGATGGGAGTAGTAATGTAGTAACTCTTGTCTTCGCAGGAATGTGTGGTCGAGGATCTCAACACAGCGATCCTCTGGTGACTAGATAGAGCTGTGATAGGTGAGAAAATCGGTCTTTTTGTCAGACTGCGAACGGCCTTACAGCCTGTGCTGACAAACAGAAGAGAGGTCCTCATCTTTCAATAGCAGGCGATGCCCTCGTGAAGTCATCCGGCAGGCAGTAATGTTCTGAAAAGTGCTACATTCAGACAGCTGAAGGGTAGTTTTCACACGAAGAAAAAGCTGTTTCCGATTAGTATGTGGAAAAAAGACTAGCAACTCTTGGATAACCCCATTGAATGATATTCATTAAATCGCCTTTTCCCCTTAAACCAACTGCACACGAGTTTTGCTTGTCAAGGTTAGCTCTTCTTCCGGTTTGTATAAACAGCAGTTGAGTCTCAGCCAATCAAAAACGCGGCACAGTGTACAACGAGCCCCAACAACCAATCACATTGCTCACAGCTTCCTCCTCCCTCGACGACGAATGGGGTTGACGTGACAACGAAGGTAAGACATTTTTAACTAACGTTAGTTACCGTTAGCTGTATGATTAAGTGTCAGTGAACCAGTAAATTATACTTTACCAAACCGAAAATAAGTTAGAAAGCTCGTCAGCTATATATTTCTTGGTATGTCTAGCCGGCAAAAAAGCTGTTTTTCCACGTCGTCTCGGAAGAGTGTCAGCCCATCATGTGATGTTAATATATGGTGCCTGTTGCTACATTGAGAAGTTCCCTAAAGCTCCAGTTTTCATAGAAAGTTCAGTTTTCTTTCAAACCCGGCCCGCGTAGAAAGGTGCATCTACGTGTCATCCCTTCTTTCAGATGGAAGTGACCCGTTTGGACTTCTACATCGGTCTCTCGCTGGCTGTGAGCTCCAGCGCGTTCATCGGCACCAGTTTCATCCTGAAGAAGAAAGGCCTGCTGCGATTGGCCGGCAAAGGTTCAATGCGAGCAGGTAAACTACCGTTAGCTTTATACACAACACAACACAGGCCGTTTAGCTCGCCTAAAAGCTCAGCTTTTAGAGGGAATACTAACTAACGAGAGTTCAAACTAACGTTAATTATTTTTAAGTGTGGAGGTGTCAGAAATAGCAGAACTACTCTGCAGCAGAAGTGCCCTGTCACACCAGAAAATACTGCTGCGGTTATTCGCAGCAGCTTTTGATTCAACTGTACTTTCTTGATTGATTGTTTATTTCCAACTAAAATCTAATTGCATGAAAAACAAAAGTATGAAATTAGTAATTTTACAAGAAACATAATTAACATAAGTTTGTTGCAACATATTTACACGTATTAACGTATTAACAGATGCAATATTTACCTCTGATGTACACATGGATATTAGAACAATATCATATGCCAAGGGATATTCATTCATTCATTTTCTACACCGCTTATCCTTAGAGGCCCACAGGGCAATAAAATAAACACTATAAATATTTAAGGCCAATAACCATTAACAGGAAGTGTTGGTAAATTAATGATTCTCAAATCTTTTAAATGAGTAACTGTTACAATGGCATCTACGTTTTTCTGCATCTCACAGGTCAAGGGGGGTATGCTTACCTGAAGGAATGGCTGTGGTGGGCAGGACTAATTTCAAGTAAGTGAATGATTTATACATTAAGCTCTGCAAATGGGTAACATGGGCTGCTGCTTGTCTTTCTTTTACTTTACCAGCCATGCCCTGAAACACTGGGGTCTTTGTTCTTCACAGTGGAAATTAGGCTCTTGTGGGTGACAATGCAGTTGATGCAGCACCCCCACACAATAACACATTCCTCCCAAAGAGCACATTTGCACACGTGGGCTTAGAAGTGAAACATTATTACATTTTAAACTACCTGCACCAGCCATTCATTTGCATACACGGATGGTTGTGTTTATATTCTAGTGGCAACTGGAGAGGCCGCCAACTTCGCTGCATACGCATTTGCACCGGCCACACTGGTGACTCCTCTTGGAGCGTTAAGTGTACTTGTCAGGTAACTTGTTACTTCTTGTGTTTTATTTTATAGTTTGACTCTTACTGTTTGATTCTTACTTCTATCGCCCCCTAAACTCACTTTTCAATGCTTACTTAAGCCTACATATGGTGATATTCTTTACTTTTCCTTATTATACATGAATCCTATGACAAAACCAACAATTAACTGATCCTAGTAAAAATCATTATCTGTGTTAACAAAGCCTTAAAAAGCTTCTTCATCTGAAATGAAGATTTAAATTACTGTTAAGACAACACATATTTAGAGTGGTCTACACTGCATCTTTTGCCTTTAATTCAATACATTGTATGTTATTTCTGACAATTTCACACAAATGTCTATTATGACGACACTGGACAGGCATGGATACAAACTGTAATTGGACCGGTTGGCTAAACTATGCAACTGTGAGCCTTTGATTCTAGTTTCTTTTACTGACTACTTCATCAGTCTGAAGAACGGACAAAGTGTCCAATATTGTTTTTCCTTCGTTATCTTAAGACCCCTCTGACAATCACCAGACTTAGGTTTAAAAAGCAAAATGGGTGTCCTAATCTGCATAATTTGTTTCCTTCCAGTGCTGTGCTGTCTTCCTACTTTCTGAATGAGCGGCTGAATGTGCATGGGAAGATTGGCTGTTTGCTGTGCGTCTTGGGCTCCACCGTGATGGTGATTCATGCCCCGCAGGAGGAGGAGGTTGCCTCCCTCACTGCCATGGCTGAGAAGCTCAGAGACCCAGGTAGGACCAACCAGTCACCAGTGTGAACACATTAACCCCGCCATGGAAACTGAATCCAAGATTAGGGTTCGTTTCAGGGTACTAACTCATTCTTGAATGCTCCCACCAGGTTTCATTGTGTTTGCTGTGTGCGTTGTTGGATGCAGCCTGGTTCTAATCTTTGCTGTGGCTCCGCGGTTCGGACAGAAGAATGTGCTGGTCTACATCCTGATCTGCTCTGTGATTGGCTCCCTGTCTGTGTCTTGTGTCAAGGGCCTGGGCATTGGCATTAAGGAGCTGTTTGCTGGGACAGCAGTGCTGAAGGAACCCCTGTTCTGGTCCTTAGTCATCTGCCTGATAATCTGCGTGAGCGTTCAAATAAATTACCTGAACAAAGCCCTCGACATCTTCAACACCTCGTTAGTCACACCCATCTACTATGTCTTCTTCACCACCTCTGTCATGGCCTGTTCAGCCATTCTCTTCAAGGAATGGCTGCGCATGACCGCTGACGGAGTAGTTGGAACAATTAGTGGGTTCCTCACCATCATTTTGGGGATCTTCCTCCTCCACGCCTTCAAGGACATTACGTTTAGCTGGGATTCCCTCCCACTCTACTTGAGGAAGGGTCCTCTGGGCTTTCCATGGGGGCAGAGGCCTTATTTGGCTCTTCCCAGCCACGAAGCCCAAGGAGAAGATGAGATTAAATTTCCCAGAGAAGGTAGCTCAAAGGACGGCTGGGGAACGCACCAGAGAGCTCCTTAAGGAGGACCAATAGTCTCGTCACTGCGGAGAAATTCAAACCACAGATCACAGCCTCACAAAGTACATTTTCTCTCACGTCTGTCTTACACAATGCAGTGGAGCAAACTGTTCCTGTCAATATACATTGTCATTCTGTTTGAAATGATGGGACATTTACATCTTTAGATTAGAAACAATGGTTTTGTGTTCATTACACTCATCTGTATTTTAATAAATTATATTAAGTGGAAAGATGAATGTAAATTATACATATTAGCCCGCCTTAACCAGATTGTGCCTTCAGCTACTGAAAACAAAAGCCTTATTTTAGGTCTGCACTTTTAACTTAGCATATATGGTGTTGTACCAATGTGGAGGCAAACAAAATAATTTGCCCCGAATGCATTTCAATCACTTGTTTTTAAGTTTGAATAATTCTCTCTTGAGTTAATGCAATACCTCAGTATTATATACAAACCACACCAAAGAACGTCCTTTCCTGTGTGGATTAATCCTCAACGTGTGCCAAGCTGTAACACGTCTCTGGTGTAACTGAAATGTGTGTATATTATTAAAATTGAATTATAACATTACTTGACAACACTTTTCAGAAAGATTATTTTGGCATTACGTTTATTGCATATGTACAGTCCAGAACTTTGCGCCTCTTCAGTTCTCTTAAAATGTGTTTGGTGACGTCTTTGTGGCTGTCAAAAACAGCTGTCTGACACTGAATGTCTGATGCATCACACTCTCTGCAGCCTCACACACACATTCCACCTCAGCTTCGAATAACACAAAAAATTCTCCATGAAAGTCCCCGTTAACAGACTAGAATCCAAGTGTGTTCTGCAACACATCCTAGACTTCTGCAGCCATATATTGTGTTTATCTGAGGCACTTTGTTTTAAATGTGACACTCGATCCCGTCCCCTTCTCCGGTTGAAAGGACACTTGGTGTCCGGACAAAACGTGCCATGGGGGCACGTGAATGTGTCTGGTCGATCCTTCCGGTGACAGTTTTTTCTTTTTTATTCTGACATGGTCTCAGAAAACGAACCCTTTCCCCGCTGAGTCTGTTCCAGTCTGTTCAGGATGAACTGGCTGGTGTCGATAAACCGCTCCACGCAGTTGACGAAGCACATTTCCGTCCTGGAGTCCAGCTTCGGTCCGGGTTTGTCCATGCACTTCTCCTGTGGACGACAGATGAGACGAGGGGTGTGTGGCATCAATACCCGGGGTAATTGTCGAGAGCAGTCTGGAGAAATATTCACTTTTAAAAGCTAGTTTCTAAAACGTATCGTGGACAACCAATAATTTAATAATAAAATGTAATAACGCTTCGTTTTTCAGTTAACCGTGGGGAAAGCTAGCGTTATTTGACCGACTCTCGCGATATATAACGTTATTTATTTGCGCGTCATTATTTGAGCAAGCGAAAAAACAAGTAACCACAACATACATTATAATAATAGCATTTAGCTCTAGCTACAAAGTTGCATGTATGCGAAAGCGGTGAGCCACGGAGCTGCATTGCTAGCGTAACGCGGATCTTACCCAGCAAACTTCAGTCATTTGATGCACCAGCTGCTGAAATCTCTGTTTTTGAGACTCGATTTCGATGAATTGCTGAAGCTGCGGGTCGGCTGTCGCTCCTTGGCCGTTCATATTTTTCTAAAACGCGTTTGTTTCAGCAATATTCTTACAATTATAAATATCTTATCGCTCTGTTGCTGACCTTCACGTGTATAAGTGGACGACCGGAAGGCGGAAGTAGTTCAACCAATCACAGAGCGCGTTCTTCTGGAGGACGTCGTCATCGCTGTATCATTGATATTACTAGTAGCAGTCGTGGTGGTAGTAGTACAAGTAGAACTACCTAACTTAAATATCAGAAGTATAACACAAACTCCAATCAAGGCAAACATCTTTCAAAAACGTTATGATCGATTGGAACGTGAGAACAAAAAGGTTTACCAGATGTTTTGACACGTTGTCATTTTATTCTTAGTAATTTTCAAAGCCCGGCATACTTGGCTTTTATTTGTGCAATAGATATGTTCTCACAAAGCTTCGCCTCCACATGCAAAGGTGTATACATTTGACAATGATTCCATAGAATAAAACACACAGGATTCAATAAAGTCAGGTAACCAACAATAACATATACATATTTCCAATGCTAGCCTCTAGGACTGTACTTCTAGTAATATAATACATTACATTAGTACGTATGTATCTATGTAGGAAGTTATAGCGGCATTTGTATTACATATATTCACATTACAGAGGACACCAGTGTCACTTCCATGTTCGACTTGTTGCCCTTGACTTTCCGGGGACAGAAGGAGATAATGCTCTGTGGGGACCAGAGAAAACCCTCAGGGTGTGTGTTGGGAATATCTTGAGATCTACTGGAGCTCGTACAACAAATCCTGAACCGTGAGTGCCAGCTCCTGAAAGGTGGGTCTCTCATCTGCTTTCTGAAATCGAAACAAAACGAATCTGTGAGATTGCCGTTGCTGTTTTAGTATGTTCAATGTAATCTCATCAGTCTGTATGAGGTCATTGGTATAACCTCCATTGAGGCCCACAGCTCAATGCAAAATGAATTTACCTCTAGCCAACAGGTTGTCATGAGGCTGTAGACCTTTTCATTAGCCAGCTGGGGGCGGAAGAGGCGCAGGCCCCGAGACACCTGATCAACTATTTCTGTGTTGTTAAGGCGCTCATACGGAAGCCGTCCCAGGGTGTAGACCTCCCACAGGAGAACCCCTAACAATTTATAGAAAAAGTCAACGCGCTGAAAGTCATGATGTTGATTAGTAGTTTACAGTTAGAACTGACCAGATATGCGGTGAGGAATTGAAAATATGCACTTCACTCACCATACGCCCATATGTCTGACTTGCTGCTGAATTTGCAGTAGAGGAGGACCTCTGGAGGTGACCAACGAACAGGAAACTTGGAACCTGCTGAGCTTGTGTACTCATCATCTAAGACATACCTAAGGCAGGGATTGAAGAAGTAGTCAGTAATCCTAAGAAAACAGTACTGAAAGTTTGTCAATTGTCAACTTGATGTCACTGAAAGTAAAAGTTTAAACAATGGCCCCTATTCAATGCAAACTTGTTTGTAGCATTTCCCCGCTGTAGTTTTTGGCTCATGTGAGCTATACGCTACAAATTAATCTTATTTTTGTATGTCAAATCTTAATAAAATAAGAAACTACTTCTTGTTACCTATATGTTACTATAAAGGTCCCATTATAAGCTTAAAATGGAAATCTCAAGTACAATATCCTCAAGTACAATATCCCTAATCCTACTTAACTACTGCTCTACTGGGAGTAGAGCAAGATATTTCAATGAATTATGAACCAATGTGTCTCATTGTGTCCTGTAGTTTGTGTGTCAAGTACCTTGAAAGTCCAAAGTCAGTCACTTTGATGGTGCCATTCGCATCAACTAAACAGTTCCTGGCCGCCTGAGGACAATACAAACAAAACTCTTGACTCACCAGTAATCATTGCCCATTTACTGTTATCTTCAAATATTTAAGCCCAGCCTATCTCAACACGATGTAATGATCTAGAGAAGAAAAACAGTAGATCTTTGTCTCTAACCAGGTCTCTGTGGATGTACTGCTGGGACTCGAGATAGGCCATGCCCTCGGAGACGTCTTTGCACATCTCCAGGAGCTGGACAGCTGTCGGGTGCTGCGTCAGGCCTTCCCTCAGGTACGTCAGCAGGCAGCCATTGGGAAGGAACTCAGTCACTATATAAATGGGTTTCTGTTTGGTGCACACGCCGTACAGCTGGACCAGGTTTTCATGGCGAAGCTTCCTGGTTTAAGCAAAAGCAGAAGGAAGTTAAGTGTGACGGGTTGGGTTTTCTCACATAAGTTATATAAACCACACTTCTCAGTGGGGCACATGAGTTTTATGACACACAAAATCATCACTATTTTTTCAACCGCAGCCAGTTGAAATAGAGCAAGTTATCACAGAAAAAGGGTCAGCTCAGCCCAAATTTAGACTCATTGAACTTTGGCTTACATCATGATTTTGGCTTCTTCTATGAATTCGTCTTCAGACATGGATCCCTCTTTAATCATTTTAATGGCAACGTCATGCTGGCCCTGCCACTTTCCATACTTCACCACTCCAAACTGACCAGTGCCCAGCTCCTTGATGAAGGTGAGGTAGCGGGGGTCAATCTCCCAAACACCTGGAGCAAACGAGGCAGAATCGAGGAGCACTTTCAAATTTTTACCACAATGGGATAATTTAATTTTAACAGATTCTTGATTCAGTGATGTTTTTTGTCTTATTGTGTCTTGAATGATAATTAATTTGGAATTTGGATTTTCTGGTTCCTCCACTGATTGCTTGGCAACTTCAAGTTTATTTTGAATATGCATTAAGCAAACATAATACAACTTGTGAATGGTAAGCAATAGAAGTGCTGGTAGGCACAAAAGCAAAGGAGCTCTATTGCTTTTACCTTTAATGAATGGAGCTGTCAACAAAGGCTCGTGCCCTCAAACGCTATTAACAAATCATCATTGTGTTTAAGCAATCAGCATAGGTCAGTGAGCACAGAACCATTTCTAATCAGACACCAGAGGTTAATCACCGAACATGATTAACAAGCAAATAGTTGAGTCGTATACATTGATATAGTCATACTATACCATAGCCAAGTCCTGCTGTTGATGGAGGCTGTGCCCGGTTCGACACGATGTATTTCAGCCTGCTAACCATACCTAGTGAGGGGGAAAACAAAACAAAACAAAACCTTGATTGATTCCATTTCCTTGATTTAGTGTTAATGTGCTTCATTTTCATTCCCCCTTTTGAGTCATTTCCTTTTAAAAAAGTATTCCAGTACTGTAAAAAAGAAAATGGCTTCATCTATAACCTATATGTCAAGTTGCTGTATCAACCTGCTGCATTGTGCTGATGGTAGTTGATGAGTTCTGGGATGGTGCTAAAATTATGTTTCTCTGCAAGGTAGAACTGTCCCTGTGCTGTGGTACAGATGTTATAGTGTCTGCAGCTTCCAACAGAGTCCCTGTTGAGAGGAAAGAAAGAGTCACGGTCAGTCACAGGTTTTCATTGACGCAGGAAGTTGTCATTTGTCACGTATGCACAGTATCTATTTGCTACAATATCCATCAGTCTTCCAGAGCCGTGCAATGAAAAAAGTTCTGCATGCAGTTTTTGTCCATGTTTTGCATGAATAATTTGCATCTCCCTCCCTCTGCAGCCTTCTGTTTCCGCTTTCATTGCAAACAGTTCTTCTTTTGATACGTTGACGCATGACCGGAGCCAGTAGATGCAGTACAATATACCGCTGAGCTTACTCACCCGCCACCCTTACTGAACAAAGACACAGTGTATTTCCCGGCCTTGCTCGAGTCCCGTATCAGGAAGCCACCATCTTTATTCTGGGAAACCACACAAGCTTAAGTTTAAAAATTAAACGCAGCTACTTCGTAGATTCACAAACCTATCAAAGCTGTCCCATGTATCACTGCGCATGTCAATGCGTGTACCTCAGTCTTCAACAGGTGTTCTGCCTGGCTACGGTTCATGTTCTTGGAATACCAGCTGTGAGAATGAATGTGAAAATCGTTACTGAAATCTTTATGTTGATAATGTATTGCTTCAGCAATCAAACATACATCCATGTGCAGGCAGAGAGAAGTGTCAATAGGCTGAGTAGTAAAACAAATGAATACAAATGAAGGATTTTGTGAGGAACTAGAACTTAGAGACAATACTACAATGACCATACTCACTCAAATTTCTCTAGCCCATTTGTGGCTTCCACAACGTAATTACAAGGTATGTATCCTTCCTTTCTGCAAAAGAAAAAACACACATTCTATTTATTAATAATGTTAACAAATGGCCATCTTGGCTGGACTCTGAGGCTCTCACAAATACTAAGGATAGGATTATGTACTTGAAATGACATATTTTTGTGCTATCGCACAGGCTTCTGGCGTTAGCGCTTTCTCACCCATATTTGTCCCGGGCTTTCCACCAGTTCTGATCAGACATCTCCAAGATGGTGTACTCCTCGTCCTTCCTCAACTCCAGGTCTTGGGGTGTCATAGGTGTGTAATCATACTCTGCTATGACAGTCATGCCTACAGAGGGTGAAGGTTCTTCGGGAGGCTGTGGAGGTAAAGGCCGAACAGCCTTTTCCTGGAAACAAACACAGGATTCGAGGATGTATTAATGGAGTTGAAGGGTTGATTAGTCAGTGAGTATCATTCAAAGGGGACTGAGTGTAAACCTCTGTTGGGGTAGGAGGAAGGGGTTTCCTGGATCCCCTTCTGTCTCGTTGGGATGAAAAGCCTGTCAAAGACATCATTTCATGCATGAATGCAATGACTCGATAATCGAATAAGGGTTAATGTTGCTGATTTCAAACCAAAGCGAATCTCAATCTCACCGTTCTTGCTATTCAGCACCTTGCAACCCATAGCACCTTTGACTTCCTGCTGGCAGCAAAGCCACGTCCCATCCGCCCAGAAACAAGGGTGGTACTTCGGCATGAGATCCTTGTTGAAGCGCACCACTAAGGACAAGTATCGGCATAAGCACATTTAAATTCAATCAACATTTCATTTGCATGTGCACCCAGCTCTTCTGTTCCGCAGTCCCGTGGCGATGTTAAGATACGCATTTACTGCATCAGACACTCCCCGACAAGACAAGAACACACACAACTTCAATTCTTCAATTTCCAATACTAACTTTCTTTCAGCTTCTTTATCCACTGCATCCGGGTCTCGTCTGTCTTTGCAAAGACGTACAACGGCCCCTCGTCATAAATGATCTGTGGCACAAATGAAAAAGAGAACCCTAACCACATGTTTTTTTAAAAAAGTTGTCTGTCATTTCATTGTGTAATTTCCCATTTTTTAAAAACTTACTAGCTCATGGGTGAATATAAATGACAGCAGAAAATACTGCGAAAAGGTTTGCAGACGGTGACGTGTGATGTTTTCACTTTTTAGCAATAGACATTTAAGGTGCACTATTATAGCTTTTCAGGCGATTTCTGGAGAGTCCCTATCTGTTAGAGAAGTGAATTGACAGACTTGTCTACCTGGAAAGCGTACATGCGCTCCTGCGGGGAATTGAGCTCCGGCCGGACCGACTCCACACATTTGATCTTCTCGAGGTCAACCGATCCCTTCAAACCTTTTCGCTTCTGCTCACCAGAAGAAGAGACAGTCAGGTAACAAACAAATGTTCCGCTACTTAAATCAAGTTCACCTGTAGGTCCACATACGTACCCCTTTGTCAGAATCAAAATCATAGTAGGCTATTTTTTCCGGGGTGAGAACAAACCATCTCTCCTTGTAGTTCAGAGGGGAGGTCTTCTTCTTCTGCTGAGATCGTTTGATGAAGATTTCTTCCAGTATATTTTCTGACATGATTCAGTCAGGATTAATCTACATGGAAACAAAGAATAAGGAATAATGCTGTGAAGGATAACAGTAAAGGCCTTTCTGAGGGCTGTGGCGTCGTCCCTGTGGTTAGCTTAGCCCTACAAGTCAGCCTTTTGAGGGCCGTTGCCTTAGTCAACACTGCAGGGTTTTCAATTACTTTGAAAAGGTACTGCAACAGAATAGAAGTCATTCACAGAGAAAAAGCAATGGCACTGATGTTGAAGGAGATGAAGAGACACGCAGCTCGAACGCGAGCAGATATCAGTGTGTGATTAGCTGCAGTTTGCATGAGCCCATCTTTTCCTGCCAGCGACGTCCTTTTCAATTCCGAACACCCCCCCCTTTCCGATTCCCTCGACTACTGTATCTTGGTCAACATCGTTCTATATGTTCAGCCACAACAGTCTTGTCACATAACAAACAACGTTTAAAAACACACATAATACTAAAAAACTACAAATGAACACACTGCACCCTTTGGCACACAGATGGTTGTCAGGGGAGTGTGTCTGTCAGATGTGTTTTGCACTTCGGCTCGGACTATTTTCAGCTTGTGAGCACTTCCTTTTATCTTTTAGGCTGCAACTTTAAAACCACCATTAGCTTCTCTCACTCCCCACTAACCAGTGAGTGTGTCTCATTTCTTCACACCAGACCGACGATACCTAACAGTCTTGTTTGCACCGTCATAAACAGAGAGCAGTGTTCCCTATTCTGTGAAGCATTGTTTTCTCATTCCTCATTCTTCGCAGGCCCACGTTGAGCACAGGGGTCAGCGCACTCTGACAGCAGAAGACCACTGATGTCGCAGGCCTTCTCTCTTTCTCTTGGATCGGATGGAGCCTGTCGAGTGAACTGCTTTTCCCTGTAGCATGGCCACCAGAATTTGTTTTGTGTCTTTTTCGAAGGGAGTTGACGCACGGTGGCTGACACAGACGAACCGATAGGGAAGTTGCATCAATGTTGTACTGCAACATGAAGGGAGAAGAAACTAAGGGCCCTGCCATGCTTTGACCTGACATTATTTGAATCATTTTCTCAAATGTGGTCATCATTAGCAAAAATAAATGATGTTTCACCTGTGATGTAGGCTGATAATGCATTTACAACTGTGTATCTTGGATTTTACAGAATTCCCTGTATTGCACTACAGGACAACAACACTTTAACAAACTATCTCAATTTATTTATTAATGCAAACAAAAAGTGTACCTCTTACTGTAGACAAGGCAACTTTTCAGCAACTCCATAGTAAGGCATACCCAAAGTCATATTTGATGTCCTCTAAAAATAAAACTGCAAACACAACCATATAATGAAAGAGGGTTTTTCTTAACAGGAACTTGTCAAAATGCTCTCTTTCCTGACGTTTCCTGAAAGATAAGCGGCCACATGCAAGAAAATGTGCATGTATGAGCATTTGTGCGTGTGTAAGGGAAAGAGATGTAAATGTTTGTTAAGGAATGTTAAGTTATAAATGTGATATTGAACGACAAAGGATGCTCTCTCGCACATATTGAGATATTACGTCCATTTTAATATCTCTGCATTGTGTGGAGGTCAATCACATAAATATAAATGAGCATTGCCAGCCTTTAAATGTCCTGAATTCTGAAGTTCACATGATTCAAGATAAGTGCAATTGCATAGTTTAGAAAGGTAACCACATAAAAACACAAGACCACTGTCATGCCGCGAGATGTGATTATACAAGGGTTTCAAAATCATGCAAAGTACAGGACAATACACTATTGTCCATCTTTGTTGAAAGATACTTCTGAAACAAACAGAACATAATGTCAGCATGGTTTTAATTATTTTTATTAACACATATACTTATAGTGGTGGATTAAGACTGCATTTGGGATTGACGATCAAACTAAAAGTTGCCGTTCCCATTGAGCGCTCGCACAAATCCACTCACTATTACAATACATTACATTTTGTCCAAAGGCTTTCAAATGAAATGCACTGTTGTGGCTGCTCTTGTCTTTTAAACTTAAGTGAACACATGCCTAAAAAACACTTCCTGACCTTTCAACATACTTTCAAAAAGCATTGACACTTACCTGAATACCCAAAATAGTAGAGCATCAGACGGATAACTTCAGATGCTGAGGCTTCGAGCAGAGACATGAACCTTTTCCTCACCCGCTCGCCTTCCATAGAATGTTTCAGTCTGTGATGCAACAAGTTTAAACCCACCCACCGAGAGGAATTGACTCTGCAAACTTCCCCTTTTTCTTCCGGCTCATTTTCATATCAACCCTCTGAAAGGTTTTGGTGATATGTGTGGTGATATAAGTGGGCTAAACATTAACACAGAACTATTTGTGTTAGTGCGCATAGCAAACTTTCATTTTAGGCAAATTCTTATTTTGTAAACTTTGCCACTTTCAGTATTGCAGCGGGAAGTTGAAGTAAGTGAACACGCTTCAAGCTGATGACCCATGCTGGCATTATAAAACCACACTGATTGTGTTCTACAACGACACAAATAACAACTCTCTGCAGTAACGTTTGAGGCTTTTTCGGTCAAGTTATCTGTCGTGGTCCTCCTCGTGTCCTCCGTCGCCAGGGGGCGCGCTGCACGGCGCCGTCACCGCGGAGGCCCTCAATAAGAAGTGCTTCCGGCCTCGGCCTCTCTCTTTTCCTCTGCATCGGGACGCAGCCATGGTAAGAAATTTCCTTCCCGACTACTCTTCACAGAATCAAACTCAATCTGTCCAAATAAGCGACCGCAACGGCTTCTAGTTCACTCGCGTGTGTTGACTGTCTGTTGATCCACGCAACGATGGTACTATTGTTCACCTCATGTACATTTTACGCTCTTAGATTTGTCATTTAAATCTGCTTGCTGTGCTTTGGGTGAATTGCTTTCTCCAACGCGTACATGCCTCAGATTTTCTTCCGAATTAAGTTGAATTGAGACGTTTGTCGACGTTGAATGTATGAAAGACACCGCTGTTGCGCTCAATTGTTGCAACGTTATACGTTCAAACGCATCTTACTGTTGAATTGACGTTAAATAGCTACGATGCTAACATGTTGCTAGCTAGCTTCATCTGCATTTACACGCTTAACCGCCTGCTACGTTTCAGTGGTAAACACGAGACTACTGTCAGTTATTAGAAACCTCTTAAATGCGTGAACGGGACACGGACTCGTTCTACATTTCAAACATTGTCGTTCTCCGTGTAAATGGTTTTCTTAATACATTTACACTGTTTTGTAGTTTTCACCGCAGATCCAATAAAAACGTCCATCGTACGGCTTTCGATTTCTTTGATTAACTTCCCCATTCGCCATATGTTGAGTGTGAGCTATTTTCTCCAGTTGCCTTCAGGTTTATTTCTAGTATGGTCATTGTCTTGTGTTCTCCAGGTGAACGTCCCGAAGACCCGCAGGACGTACTGCAAGAAGTGCAAGAAGCACCAGCCCCACAAAGTTACCCAGTACAAGAAGGGAAAGGACTCCCTCTTCGCACAGGGTAAACAAGCCCATCCTTTTGTAGGTCCATATTTCACTGGATGCTGAATGAGATGTCATGGTGCTCAACTGGATATGTTCTGCAGGTAAAAGGAGATACGACAGAAAGCAGAGCGGATATGGTGGTCAGACCAAACCCATCTTCAGGAAAAAGGTATATTTTTCTGTTTAGTGCTGTTCGCCAGGTTAAGCTTTATGTGTTGTGTTAAATCAAACGTTGTGTGTTTTCAGGCCAAGACTACAAAGAAGATTGTCCTGAGGCTTGAGTGCGTGGAGCCCAACTGCAGATCCAAGAGAATGCTCGCCATCAAGAGATGCAAGCACTTTGAGTTGGGTGGTGACAAGAAGAGAAAGGTAAGACTCGCTGAGGTCATATTATTGAGCATGTTGAGATGTGCTTTCCCACCCAGTTCATCACGGGAAGTTTCTAGGTATGCTTTCTGAACTGGATCGACTTATGCCTTTTATAGTGCACCTTAAAATCCCTGGTGGCTTGTCCATTTATTGTCTTACTATCTTGAGGTTATTTTGAGATTATTATTTAGAATCTTGGATGCCACAACTGGCAAAAATGTAACAAAATTTTGTTAAGATAAGAGTTGAAGAAAATGACACAATGAGAGACATTTTGCCAAGTATTAGTACTGTTATACAATCTGCCAAATCTTTCACTCAACAATGACCAGGATCAAAGTAAATGTATACAAATGGCAGTGATGTAAAGTGTAAATTATTAGTATTGTTGCCAATATTTGAAAACATGACCATAAGCTCAATCGCCGCATTTAGTAATTTCCAATGCAACAGGGGCGGGACAAATAGGCTGTAGGATTTATTTATTGTAAATGCAACAATATTCTGTAAAATAGCGTAACAATGGAGGGCTTTAGCACTAAAATCAGGAATGACTTGAAAAAACAATGGGCATGTGCCAAATAAGCGCTTTCATTAACATCTAGTTAAATGTCATTTAACTCTTGGGACGTTTTTGTTTGACATAATTAAAATTTTGCACATCTAAAAATAATCCAGTTCTGTTACCCTGGCAAATATGTAAATTTTAGGCAAGAAATCAAAAGTTTCTTTGTAATTTCCAGCAGCATTTATAATGAATAATGTTCGGCACATCTGTATTTCTCTCTGCTTATGCATCATTCTAACAAGTGTTTTTCCTGTTCTCTCTCAGGGCCAGGTCATCCAGTTCTAAACTGTGGATTGGTTTCCTGGAGGAAGTCATCCCAATTTTCAATAAATGTATCAAACATACATTGTAGTTTGGCTCTTTGATTTTGATATGCAGTTATGTATGCAAAATTCAATCTGTCTTTAAGATATTTATTTTCAGCAAAGTCCGGACACCTTCCTGCATTCGACCAGTAGTTTATTAAACGTGATTTAAGTAGCTGTACAGTATTTTTGGTTTTTCTATGACTCAAACCAAATAGTTAACACTAGTTAAAATTCAGAAATCAATCTATAGTGCATGCTCGTTAGGTGCTGAACCCCGTTGGCTCACAGAATGGTGTGCTTGAGTCTCACAGACGTTTGCTCCCACTGCGCCTTCTGGAACCCAGTAAAGTCTCAGGTGGGAGTGATGGTCAGCAGAGCCGTGCCTGAGGGATTGACTGATAAATGTATTTTGCTATGGGGAGTCTGAACGCCCATTTCCTGGTACTGAGGCAGGATCTGTGTGACGTTGCACTGGGGGTCACACATCTTCCAGCCAGGAATCGCTTGGATGAAAAACCTTCTTGGCCCCCCGAGCTCCAGCATGTTGATCACAGCGATAGCCAGTCGGTTCTTAGAAAGAGGCCTCTCCCACACCTCAAAAGTGTCCACCTGTAGGAGCAAGTTGCACATGATTCCTGACTTTGATCATCCCAGATAGCTAATAAATATCAATGATCGTCTTGGTTTGTTAGAATTCTCTTTGGATTCAATGTAGGGAGGACAATGTGCTTTGTGTCCCCTCACCCACCTTGGCAGTGCGGTAACCTTGTCTGCCCAGTGCATCCTGGCTGATGTCTATAATGTGCCTGTTCTGCAGCAGCGCCTTGGAGCGAGGACAGATGTCCCTCAGATCATTAGACACCAGCAGAGGGGCTGCCATGATGGCCCAGAGTGCCATCTGAGACTCCTGCTGGGCATGACTGAGGCCAAAGTTCCCAATCACCAGCTGAAAGGGGAAAATTATGCAATTTAGCCAAAATGCAGCACAACAGCCTACTATTTAAGAGATGGGATCCTTAATTTATATAATATATATTTAAAACCACCATGGAGAATCCTTATACTTACTGCCTAACTAACACCACTCTATGTTAAGTATGTACATGTATGAGCTTCAACTTATTTTAAAGGAACACAGACATTTTGGATTGTAATGTAATTAACTGATGCATGAATTGTGCTTCTCCGGTGTTCTCGATCTCCCTGAAAGAAACCTGAAATGAAAACGGCCCCTGCTACTACTCCTTTAGGATGATTACATGGCTTTAAGTGCACTAGTTGTATTTGGTTGGAGTAAAGCAGAGTACCATATCGGGGTCATTCCATCCTCCGGGTCCCGCCGCAGGGACGATGATGTCCTGATGAAACGCAGTCCAGTCCAAGATGGACTTGACAGAGCTCCACGAGTCGAACACGTCAGCAAAGTTGCGCCAGTGGTTACAGGCATCACGGATGGCAGTGTAGTTGGGCTGCAGGCTCAGAAATGACGTAGAAACATGATGCGTAGTGTCTAACAGCTTCCTTAGTCTACCAAGTAATTAAATAGATTTTCAATAATTTATTCAGGCAGAAATAGAATGGAAAAAAATCACAAGCACATATTTAATTCAAAGTGACGAAACAACTTTTCTCACCTTTTTGAAGGGCCACTCATACAAAGGCCACTCACAGGAGTACAGGATACTTTTTCCAGTTTTGTTCAGTGCTTTTGACATGTTCACGTATCCTTAGCCAGAATAAATTACAATGTGTTAAATAAGCCCATAAGAAAGCTTTTCTATTGAGAAGTTCAGAATGAGAACCAAAAGAAAGACCTGCTTTTCATACATTTCAATGACCCCTCTTAAGTACTACGTGCATTATGTAAAATACAGAGCCAATTGGGGACATTTTAAAACAATTGTAAATCATCTCAACTCACCTTCTCCCACCAAAGTCCAGTCCATATTGCAACCATCAAATTTGAGTAGATCCACATCCCAGTCAGCAAAGGTCTGAGCATCCGTCTCATAGTATCCAAAGCTGCCAGGGTATCCAGCACAGGTGCTTTTCCCTACGTCTGCATAGATACCCAGCTTCAGTCCCTTAGAATGGACCTTAAGACAGAGAAACACATTTTGCTTCATTCTGCATATGCATAATTGTCCTTAGGTATTGATATTTGGGGGAAAAAAGGTGTGCAGACATCCAGGAAAAAGTACAAAGTAGGTAACTACAGGGCACAAAGTAGGCACCTTCCAAATCAAACCGCTGATGTGAAAAAGAGAAACTATTTAAACCTCCTTTGCACTCTGCAGTGCGGAGTTTGGACATCTACCAGCAGGTGGCGATGTTGCAGAGCAAAATAACTTGGTACCGCGGTTGCAGTACACAGACACAGCTCCGTCCTAGTGAACCCGAATGTAAGTATTTGCTGGTGAACATCTTTTTTTTTTTTTAACGCTCTGTAGGAATGAGCTTGTCACAGTGGCCTCCAGCTCAAGCAAAGAATGTGATCGTCAGCGCACTCCCACACAAGACAAATATGTGCCTACCCCGGCTCTCCAGGTACTTATTATATATACACACACAATCCCACACCGGTATGAAATCTTTACGCTCCATTATGTAAATAACTTGAGGTCGGCTTAAATGGATGTATAATGAAATGTTAATCTAACTGTGTAATCACTTCTACTTCTAGAGTTATTTAACCAGAGCTTTCTTTTATTTGTCAAAGATTTACAAAGTTAGTCGCATCGTACCACAGACTTGACTCAATTCGCACTCCGTGGAATCACATCAAAGGGAATATGTGCTACACATGGCATAGTTTACCATTATATAACTGTTTCTACTTTTCATAATGCAGCCCATAACCCGAAAACCACAATACAAAAAAACTGCTGAAGACAATTGAAGTATATCTCGCTTCTCCTAAGTCTATCTGAACCCCTCTCTCTTTGACGCCGTGGGAGGAATTACTGCATTAATAGTATATTCCCACCCAAGCCTCTTTTATATCTACCACTCACATAGTCAGCCAGTTTCTTGATACCCCCCGGGAACCTTTTGGGGTCGGCCTGCAGGCGGCCCCGAGCGTCGCGCTGCTGGGAGGGCCAGCAGTCGTCGATGCAGACGTACTCGTAACCGGCCTCTTTCCAGCCCTCCTTCGCCATCACATCGGCCATCTGCATGTACAGCCGCTCACTGCCGGGGCAACAGGACGAGACGTGCATCAGTTCAGACGACCGACGTCAGGGGCAGGAGCAAAACACTTGCTATTCTCATGATGCCGGTCAGTCTGGAGTTCATTGCCAACCACAGTAACACAATAACGAGCCGATCGACACACAGTACTTTGTTGGCCAGCTCTTCCTTAAAATGAATCAGATCTTGATTGAGATTCTGGAAAGCTTTGCATTAAGCAAAACAAAAAGTGACTTTAATAACCTGTTATGACCAGCTTTAATTGACATGTGTACTGTAAAAAGATTAATCTAAAACTTATGATAGTCCATAGATTTAGAGACAATAATGTGCTTGTTCCAGCTTGAGATGCAGATTCTGATCTGATGTGTGCAGACTTTAATTTTCCTTGTTAAAAATGATAGGTAGATTTAGTTTATTACATTGAACATGACATTATTATGTGCCCCAAACCCCAAAACAAATAAAGGTAAATTTAATCAAGCAGGGTCATAGTCATGTCTTATCCAAAATGCACTTTACAATCAGGTATCTTTGTTATCATTTCCCTTCCTTTTCAATTCTAAAAAAAAGATCACGAGATAATTACGCTGTGATGATTATTAAATACGGATTGCATTGAAAGTATAGTCAGTACGCTATTGGTTTTGAATGATAATTCCCGAGATGGCTTATGTATTTCTCTCTTTTAGTTAACCGATATATGATTTAGTATAGTTTATTGTGTAAATAAACTCCATCCAGTCACTTCCTGTTTTGGGCTTTTCAAACATATTCTTTTGTTAACGTCTTAAAGAGGAAGAGATGTAGTTTTGTCATTGCACACCATGCTGGCAGGACTTGGGAAACGTTTTATTTGCTTTCACGGTGTTTGCAGCACACGGTCGGATACACGGGAGCCCCGTGGTCTCTTACCTGATGCAGTTGTCGGGGTCGCTGTCACAGTCGGTGTTACACAGGAATCTCTCCCAGTGCAGCCAGCCCATCGTCGGGGTCAGCGCGAGGCCATTGTCCAACGCGTCAGTGGCGGGACTTATCAAAACGACGAGCGTAAGAGTACACGCGACTATGTACATTGTGAAAGTTAAACCAGACACTTTCCATTCAACGGTAACAGTGAGGGTCCGTGTTTTAATTCTGAGCTATTTCCTTGTTTTGAACTCCTTCAGCCCGCCCCCCCTGAAAGACCGACGTAATTCTGGCCCAATAGGATCTAAGTGCGCCTGTAACTGACCAATAACGTTTCACTGCAAACCCGGAAGCGCTAAAAGATGGAGTCAGGTAAAACTGTAAAAATGTCTCGTGACTTCACGACAGAAACTCCATAAATGTCCATACATATTCTATTGTATTCATTGATGGTAAAGTTGTTAAAACACAGCACTAATGGGGACATTGAGGGAAATTAATTGCATTACTCATTTTCACTTCCTATAACTTGGGTGTAAAGGTTTATAGTAGCCTTAACGTAGAGGGAATATGACTGAAACCCCTTTAATATTTTAAAAGAGTAGCTCAACTTGAACATGCTAAAACGGGAAGGTGGTATTGGCCTTCAAACAGAACCTTAAGAGAGAATTTAATGTTTAACTTGGCATTAGGTTCGCTTTCTGGGTATTTGATTAAACACAAAAAATGTTGTAATAGAAGCCACTTAAGAGGAAATATTCAAGGTCTTAAACAATGTCTGAATGCATTCATTCAATTGTAATTGTAATCAACATTTTCTTGCTACAACCACTACGTTAAGGCAAATATTATGTTCCTATTACATTACATTATTAAAAAGACAGTATTTGTTATTTTCAATGATCGAACCGATATTATTACTTCGATCAAATTTTACAACTAGAACATATTACCTGATTTTTTTATAATCTTTTACTGTTCATAAAGAAATTGCCAAGATTTTGAAACTTCTACTCAAGAATAATAAGTGCATGACTTGTACTTAATGTAATGGAGTATTTATATTTGTCCATTGGTTTTTCAAAATCTTCACTACTACTTAAAACTAGATTTTGATACAGATACAGATAATGAAACAAGATGTCTGTCTTGCTTTCCTAGTTTTACGTAGCACAATTCTACTTGATGTACACAGAAAAATAAAAACGTGCAGCCATATTGAAAAACAATAATTTATCAAAATGCTACAACATTGCTGTCCTATGAAAACCACGGATCTCCAGTGTGTCAACCTTTCATGAGTTAAAAACAAAAACAAAGCTTTGTTCAGTGGGGTTTTAAATGATATATTTTGCTGGAAGTGGGCAAATTGTCTGAACCTGCAGAGGAACACTAAAATCCAGTTTGCTGTGTGGCAGCAATAACAAACTGTTGCCGCTGCCACACGGCATACCTGTGGTTTTTGGACCCTTTTGGTAGAGGTGTCCGCATGGTTGGCGTTTCCTTATTTTACTTTGTTCGAAAATGCCCTAGTGTACCCCACTGTGCCTTTTGCCGAAGCCCGGCTAATCAGAAATGCAACACACGCTATTTGCAGTAATGTAGGACTTTGACTTCAAGCTGTTTATTCAATCCGAATCCAAGACACTAATTGGTCTGGTGGAGACGTGAAATTAATTCTACATAGGTGTCTTAATTTAGCTGTAAAAGGACACCCTGCTTACCGAAGCGAATTAATCGTGGATGTTTTTCCTTGATAAATTGTCAACAATCTTCTCACACCTGCGGAGAGAGTGATGAGCTTTGTTTTTATTGCAATACTTTGGCTGTAATTTAGGGAGCCTATTCCAAAATAAAACGTTTCTAATGAAACCAACTCTAGGGAAGTACAGAGGCCCCGGGGAATTTAACTCAAAAAAGGGGTGGCACTATTTATATCAGCCGATGGCCTCGGCTAAACCCTGCTGTGATCTCGCTCCAGTCACATCATTGTCAAAACAGACGAGGCAGAGTTTCCGAGTGACGATGGTCCTCGTCTGCTGGCCCGAATGTACACAGCGAGCATTTACTGACACCAAAGCTGACCTTTCAGGGAAATGTCAAGGGTGTCGATTGCAACCCTAAACATTATCAGAGGCTTCCCCCAAGGGACTGGCTTGATACAAACAATTTGTCACTCGCTGTAGTTCATATCAGTGCCAGCGAGTGAAGGCGTCGGAGCTCTAAATGTCAGATTTAAATTTGATCCACACACCCCCGCTGATGGATGAAGCAATCCAGTTCACTTGAATACACGGTTTTCTCTTGGCTGTTGTTGTTTTTTTGCAGCAGCAGCAGCGCAGCTTGCCTCTGTCTGTAAAGTGGTTAATTGAGATTGTTGACAGTTGTGGCTCGAGCTTTCTGCCTGACTTACGGCTCCCCCCAGCTTTGACACCGATCCATCACGTTCCCTTCTTCGCCAGCGTCACTAAATTGAAGAGTGCAGGCATGAAATTAAAGGCAACGCTTTGTTATGGAGGACCTTCTTGCCAACGAGTTGCATCTCTCTATTAATCTATAGGTGAAAGAACAGGAAAATGCCATCAAATAGTTGTTGTTCCATAAATACTAATCAATCAGTCACTGTTTGACTCAGGGTCCACGTGACAGAAATAAAACCCTGTATGACCCACATATCCCCAGAGGAAAGTCCTTTATTGACTAGTTATTATTAGATGTTTAAGTAAGAAAAAAGGATTTTTCTCTTTATTTATCTATTTCCATATGTCAAGTAACATGTTTGTTGTGTTGTGTTCTTCATCATCACGTAGTAAGTACAAGGTGTACAAACATGTAGCACTAATAAGAATCTTAGATGTCAAACCACTAGATGCCCTCATAAAGAACTCAGATTTACAGTAATATTTAGTTTTTTTAATGTCTTTACTGTGAGTTCTACAAATGGAGTTCATTCTATCTCTGCAAAAGGTAATTAGAGAGTCATGAATGTAATCTGCTTGAATGTGAGTACTAAATATTTTATACTGTATGTTATACCTACCTTTACCCACTCAAATATGTCTGAATAATATTAAAATCTTCATCACAGAAGGGCTCCACTGTGCGTTGCTTCAACAGTTTTAATGTTGCAGAAGGCGCATGTTCTGTCGTCCTTCATATTAAGACATTTAAAAAAAGTAGAGGGCTAACATGCAATATTTCTTCAATTTATTTTTTATATGTGGGTTCTACAAGATACAGCTCCATTCAGATGTTTAGCACCAGACTGAATCAATAAAACGTAACAATAAACCATTCATTAAATACTTTATTCCCTGCCTTCAAATGGAAGAATTACCAAGTAACTCAAAGGAATTGTGAATGAAAATAGTAAATTCAATGATCTCCGTTCCAATACTCAGACATCAACCATTTGTCACATTTGCATCCGGCACATGATGTGCATAATCAGGATATTACTCTCTTGTCAATGCGAAGAGGATGTTCAATATCAGTATCCTAGGGATTGCATCTGAACTATTATTACTAATGATCTTAGGAGCAGCAGAGAGTTACAGAGCCTCTGAATGCTGTACTCAATGGAACTTTGGGAGAATACTTTCTGTTATAAAGTTGTGTAGTTGATACGCATGTCAGTTTCTGGTCCTTACCGTAACAGGTACACAAAGACTGATCTTCTGGCCTTAGTCACAAAAGCAGCATGCAACTCCATGACTAATTCTACCCTTGTGGCGACCTGATGATACACTGTCTCCACAATAATTAGATATAACTGCGTATTGTATACTATAGCTGGTAAACAACGTGTATTGTAAAATCAATACCAAGCAAAGAGAGAAATTAAATTTCTGATGGAATCAAACAATTTTGCTGCTCAGAATGCAGGGCGTTTACTCAAGGATGTTCTGAGGCGGTCTACTTGGCGTCTTCTTTGTTCTTGTTCTGTGGTATTTTTCCTTTCTTTGTCTATTCGAGGAAAGTACAAGGATAAAGATCATTTCAGAGACATTTCAGATAAAAGTCTGGTAGAAATAGGCTCCATTAGATATTTCCAACTCTCCCAATGTTCGCGTCAAATTTGTGGATTCCAGCTCGTTCTTCTTCTCTGTCCCTTGTCTTCAGACACGTTTCTAGTTTTTTTCCTAACCTGTCCACAAGAAGGTTGCAGAATTTCCTGTTTTTCCAGATCTTGCCACTCCTGTACATTTACCTCACCTTAGTTCTCTGCTCCTCTGCCCACCTGCACCTTATTTCTTCATAGGCCCATAAACATATAAACATTAGCCTTCCTCCTGTCGGTTGTTAAAAGTTTCTTTGCTTTTGAACCACACTTTACCGCTAACCTGCACCTACCTGCACCTACCTGTCTACCTGTCAAGCCACAAAGCTTGTTTTTTTCTTCAACAGGTCATTCAATCACTGAGCTGTCACACTCTGTCTCACTCTCCTTCCTGCTGCCTGACACAACCTGGAACTTGATGTACCAATAAATGCTGGATCACTGCACCTATTTCAGTAGACAGACGCATGTGAAACAGCTGATGACTGAATCATTTGGACCGGTGTTTAAAAATGAGGTTTTTGTTGTTGGATTGATTGAGCAATCATTGGTTTTTAGCTACATCACACTGCAAATTCAGGATTATAATGTATCTATTGAGACATACTAAATCCTCTCCAGGCAAACTAAACAGAATGTTAGTATGGGTATTGGAACTCACAGTTACTTCAAAAATAAATATTATTTTATTTCATAATAGTGCATTTTTTTGTTGTTTTTCACACCATCCTTTGTGTATTATCTCTCCACAGCACACTCAAAAATGAACTATATTTAGTCAATTTATGCATCTGCTTTTAATAAACGTTCATGATATACAAAAGCACTTTCGTGGACTCTGCCCAGTGAATGGGCATGGTGACATTAGCATTTAGCTATTTGTCATGTGATATTGTCATTGCCATAGGAAGCGTAGAAGAGTTGATACATCACATCCCATTTGGTCTATGTTTTTTTGCACACTTGATGACTAATTGGCTTGTTAAATTAGAATCATTTGGAGTGTAAATCCAGAACATTTGGGGTTGAATTACTGTTCATGAGTCAAGATTTACACCAAACATACAAACAAAGCAGTGTGTCCAAAGTTTACTGAATAGCTGAGAGCACATCTGGTTGTCGCTTAACTTGTTTTGCTGCGTATGTTCCAGCCAGGGTGACCTTTTTTCCGGGGTGTTTTCTCGCTTATAGACTACAACATTTGCAGGGTTATCTATAGTGTGTGTTTTTACAGAAAGTACAGTAACCGCACTGGATGCAAGAAAATAAGGCCTCTTGCCATCCATGAAGTGAAGATGATTTTACCCGTTCACACTCATCTTTCACGGTTTGCACGTTTCATCTGTGTAATGGATGCAGGCCTAACCTTTTCACATTGAGATGAACTGCAATGCCGTAAATTCCCCCCAGAGCTGGGATGAGCCAAATCAACCATGTGCCAAGCAGTTTGCAGCTTGAAAGTGTAGACCTGTACATCAAAAGAATATTCGGTAGACTCTGTCTAAACCAAAGACTGTCGTATTTAAATGGGCTCCATTTGAGCACTTCCCATTGATATTGAAAGGGAAGAATCACTTTGGTCTTTTTTTTGACGATACTAGTATGGAAAAATTACCTGAAAAAATTCTTCCGTGTAGGAGTTCAATATGTTTCAGGTTACAAACCTTCAAATTGATTTCTCTGGATGGGTTTGCACCCTAGAGCACATATTTTAAGAAAAATAAATTATGTCACACACGCACACAATTCTCAGCTTTTTCATCGCATGGAATGTTATATTGCTCTTGTTAATGAAAATCAGAAATAGCCTAAGGGGAGCACTTTATAAAGTCATATTCCATCTGGTCATACAGAAGGAAGAGCCAAGTAAAACATTTTTAGAAAGGCAAAGAGGTTTTATTAACTTCCCCTTCCTTCCTTACACTATAAAAATCATTACGTTACGACAGCAAAAAGTGCATGAATTAAGCAAGAACGCATACTGTGGGGTCTCTGTGAATATGTGAACATTATATGGTCAAGAAAACATGGTCAAGGTATGCAGGATCTAGTTTCAATATCACCATGGTAACAAGTCAGCATCGCTATAACTGCATTCAGGAGATCCCATTCATTCAAAGTCCTCATGCTCCAAACATCCCGACCGAATTGTTTACAGACCTGTGAAATGTCTTCTAACATGCTACAACGGAGGCCTCAGCTCATCGCTCCTGCTGCACTTGACTGGAAAGCTTTTTGACATGTGAATCAAATTGCAGATGCCTAATTAGATTAAACTGATATTGCAACCTATTAGAATAATTGTTCTGTGTGCTGGGAGATGCTGAAATGTTAATGCTCCATTGTTTTTTAGATTCAATGCTAATGGGAATTTGGTAGGTTAAAGCAAAAACAATTCACAGCTCTTGAGTTATTTGACACAGAGTTTAAAGGTGGCGAATCTTATTACTCTCAGCAAAATGTTTTCATTCTGGCCGTGTGCATCTGTGAGTATTCAAAAAGTTGATTGAATAAGGACAACTTCCACCTGGTTTTGTAGATTAGAGATGGCACATTAACATGGGTCATCATGATCCATCTCATGTTATTAAAATATTTAAAACTGACTAATCAAAACAGACGTGCCCAGATTCTTGGAGCCCTGAATAACATTAGCCTGCTTTGCTTCACAGCCCTTTATTCAGCACAACTGCATCAGAGATGAAGCTAACGTACGTGTTTGGTTCCTGAGGAATTTTGAAAAAAAGTCTCTTACTTTTCAGATCTTGTCATGATTAAAGCAGTGATGGATTTCTTTGGCCACTTGGGGGCAGCTCACAAGCCGTAAACACAACTATGTTGGAGGGAATATAAGACCAACCGGATCAAAGTCAGGAGGACAACTCTGCACAACAACAACAACTTCACAATAGTTGGGAGAGATTCCTTGATATATAAAGAAGGAGAAACATATCTCCTGTGAAAGGAGAACATGAATTGGCTCGTTTTGTCTGTCAGCCACAGAACTACTCACATGCTCCCCTGTCGGGGTCCTGAAGCAGCCGGCAGAATTATTGTATTTGACAGTTAGCATTTGTCTTTTAGTCTCTTTGAGCTCTTCGCCATCTGTGATGGTGATAATTCTTGGCTGCTTGACATATCATTTAGTCCATGGTCCTGGAGATGAACCATTTACATGGTTAGTGCTGACCAGTTGTAACAGACTCACTGTGAACACTTGCTAATATGAAGGCTCCGATACTGATACCTACATTGGTCCAATACTGACTCAAATAGTATAGGTACGATATCAATAAATAACAATTATGGAATATATATTTAACAAAAAGACACCCATTAACAAAACTATTATTTGATTTTTAAGTTTATCAAATGTTTCAACCCAGTCTCCAAAAAAAGCGTGAAATGGCTACGTTGGTCCACCGTGATAAACGTAGTCATGTTACGTTTTCCCCCAAAATAACGTTACTATGTTACGTTTCTTTTGGCCCATTCATTTACATTGCTTTGCAAATAGGTCACGTGACTATCAAGTTTCCCGGTAGCGAAAAGAAAAACATGGCGGACGGTCAGCATAATCTCCGTGAAAAACACAATATTTTAAGAAAGCATCTGCATTTGTATGCATTTCGATGGCATTTCTAGCGAGAAGTATGCGTTATTCTTTCATAATCTTCTATCAGAGACTGTAGAAGACCTTCCGTTTATTCGTTTCTGCGAAGATTTGAGTGTCCCTTTGGGAAAGCGTGGCTACGCAACGCCTTTAACGGCGCATTATTAAAAAAACACTTCCAGTGGGGGCGTTACCGTAAAGAAGCGTTCAGCCTTAAAGCCACTAATCGCCAAACAAAACAAACTCAAAGCACTCGAATCACATTATGACTTTTTAAACATAAATTCCGTTATTTTTATGAGTTTTCAATGAAAGAATGCATCATTTCCGGGGGTAGGCATGCCCGGGACATCCCGAATTATGGGCAATTTTGATTTGTCCAGCTTTTTGACAGCTCCAGTCCCGACTTCCAATCACAGCCTCCTAAATCAATGACGCGCCTAAAACTCTCGGATCGAACATTACGTCTTGTTTACATGGGAAAGGGGGGCGGGGCTTCGCCCTCAGAGCGGAGCGTCATTTCTCGCTCCACACGTCTCCTCTTTTTACTGGCCAGGAAAACGGGCGATCTATCCCACGTGGGTCTGGCTCCATTCCATTGGCTCTGACGAATCCATAGAGAGGCGGGACTTATAATTTGCCCGGCAAACGGAGAGATTTGAGCTGCATTGCTTCCACTGTGCGTGAAGTGGCCGTGAGGCCTCCACTAAAGTCTCTCTCTATTTGTTCTGCTTTACTCAATAAAAGTAAAACCTTTACAGATATACTGTCCACACACTAGGCTAACATAACGGAGACTTCCAGGCTTCGTCCTTTATGTTTTATGGGGATAAAGCCCCTGTAAGTAGTTTTTTCCCAAGCAAATCTGAGTTTCTTCTTTTTTTGTGTGTCCCATACAAATATCAAAATATATATACTGATTTTCACATCCAAACACACTCACTTATGTTCCCTTTTATCATGACAACAAGAAATTTCAAGATATACCTTTTGCTTTCATAAATATGACAGTTTTAGTGTGTAAATGCCCAGCAGTGTACGGTCCGGGGGTCCCTATCGGGCCACTTGTTAGATGGTTCGATTAGTCTATCACTACTATACTTTGATCTGACGACTAATTTGCACATCATGCTCGTACCGGCATGGCTTCGCCCTTCCCAGGCATAGTTCATCATCTTCCGGGGTCCTATAGCCAGTGTTGGGAAAGTTTACTTTCTACATTAACTAGTTCAAAGTTTAGTTTACAAATTTTAAAAAGGAACTAGTTCAGTTCATAATTCAAAATATTTGAACTAAGTTCACGGTTCCAAAAAATGAACTAGTTCAGTTCTTTTTTTCCATACGTTGCTGCGAGCTATTTTTTTTTAAAATTATTGCCACAGCCCAGAACCACAGACAGCAATTATTTTATCAGTTTTAACACTGAAGCGATGCATCAGATTTAATCTTCTTATCCAATTTGAATCCTTATCCAACCAGGGTTTACATTAGCATTGAGGGGACAGCATTTCCCTAATGATTCTTTGATGCTATGTTGCTGTCTATTCACTCCACACTAGCAGCAGTTGCAGAGTTTACCCCTACACTACATTCTCAAACACATGCTGCTTAAATGGTCTTTTTTAAATAAGGAATTATTAAAAGAAAAACAGGACAGTAATCATTAAGGTGCAAATGTTTGCAAAGAAAGGTCAGATTCCTCCCATCCTCACCGACCTTGTCAGTAACTTCATAAACTCTTTAAAATTATTATACGCCGCCTCTTTGCTACACTTATTAATGCGCGTTTATGGTGTGTTTTCTATAGAAATCTGGTACCCCATTGAACGATGTTAAGCTGAACGAACGCGCCGTTCATAGACACCAGAATGAACGAGAACAGTGACGTTCATCGGGCATTAATACAGTACGTTGAGTTCACGTTCGCCCAAAATATCAACAAGTTTATGAACGCGTTCAGGCACAACACTGTCCCAAAAGGGCCGGGATCGCACCTCACCCAGCATGCCTCGGCCTTCACTTTTTTCACTACAGAGTTTTGTTGCACCCTGTGACTCCGGCGTTAGACTCCTTCGACTGAGTTTTAAGATGGGTTGGATGGGTTACTGACTAAAATTTATGCCCCCACCCCCTAACTGCCTCAGGGAAACTTGTAAATATAATAAGTCAAATAAGTCAAACAAGCAAGTTGTATCTGGTTTAACCCTTTTATTCCTGTAGGCGTTTTTTAGGTCTCATGCTGGAAATTGCATTTACACACTAAAACTAGGATAACGCATGTCTGATGATAGTGACAGTGAGTCTGTCGATCAAGATGAGGATGGAGACATAGTAGAGGTTGAAAATCCTCCTTGTTGAACACCCCACAATACATTCTGTGCTCCCTCTGGCATAACATTTCTAATGATATCATGTCCCCCCCTTCAGTATTTTAAGACATTCTTCAGGTTATTGTAGGCCAGTTGAATGTGTATGCCATAAAATTTGACACAAACAAGCCCTTTAAGTTTACATGTTTTGTATGTGGATTTTGTACATACAGTGTTGGTCATTTCATTTCTTTGTTTAATATTTTTGAATTTATGTTTGAATCCATTTGTGGTTAATGTGCTCAAAATGCACTACTTTCTTAATGCTTACATTGCTTGTTTGACTTATTATATTTACAAGTTACCCTGAGGCAACAGACCTAAATCAAGTTAGGGGGTGGGGGCATATATTTTAGTCGGTAACCCATCAAACCCATCTAACAAGTGGCCCGATAGGGGCCCTCGGACCGTACACTGCTGGGCATTTACACACTAAAACTGTATGATTTATGAAAGCAAAAGGTATATCTTGAAATTTCTTGTTGTCATGATAAAAGGGAACATAAGTGAGTGTGTTTGGATGTGAAAATCAGTATATATATTTTGATATTTGTATGGGACACACAAAAAAAGAAGAAACTCAGATTTGCTTGGGAAAAAACTACTTACAGGGGCTTTATCCCCATAAAACATAAAGGACGAAGCCTGGAAGTCTCCATTATGTTAGCCTAGTGTGTGGACAGTATATCTGTAAAGGTTTTACTTTTATTGAGTAAAGCAGAACAAATAGAGAGAGACTTTAGTGGAGGCCTCACGGCCACTTCACGCACAGTGGAAGCAATGCAGCTCAAATCTCTCCGTTTGCCGGGCAAATTATAAGTCCCGCCTCTCTATGGATTCGTCAGAGCCAATGGAATGGAGCCAGACCCACGTGGGATAGATCGCCCGTTTTCCTGGCCAGTAAAAAGAGGAGACGTGTGGAGCGAGAAATGACGCTCCGCTCTGAGGGCGAAGCCCCGCCCCCCTTTCCCATGTAAACAAGACGTAATGTTCGATCCGAGAGTTTTAGGCGCGTCATTGATTTAGGAGGCTGTGATTGGAAGTCGGGACTGGAGCTGTCAAAAAGCTGGACAAATCAAAATTGCCCATAATTCGGGATGTCCCGGGCATGCCTACCCCCGGAAATGATGCATTCTTTCATTGAAAACTCATAAAAATAACGGAATTTATGTTTAAAAAGTCATAATGTGATTCGAGTGCTTTGAGTTTGTTTTGTTTGGCGATTAGTGGCTTTAAGGCTGAACGCTTCTTTACGGTAACGCCCCCACTGGAAGTGTTTTTTTAATAATGCGCCGTTAAAGGCGTTGCGTAGCCACGCTTTCCCAAAGGGACACTCAAATCTTCGCAGAAACGAATAAACGGAAGGTCTTCTACAGTCTCTGATAGAAGATTATGAAAGAATAACGCATACTTCTCGCTAGAAATGCCATCGAAATGCATACAAATGCAGATGCTTTCTTAAAATATTGTGTTTTTCACGGAGATTATGCTGACCGTCCGCCATGTTTTTCTTTTCGCTACCGGGAAACTTGATAGTCACGTGACCTATTTGCAAAGCAATGTAAATGAATGGGCCAAAAGAAACGTAACATAGTAACGTTATTTTGGGGGAAAACGTAACATGACTACGTTTATCACGGTGGACCAACGTAGCCATTTCACGCTTTTTTTGGAGACTGGGTTGAATGTTTTGCAACAATTTTAAGAGACTAAACACATTTCACACTAACGTAGCTATGTCGCTATGTTCGCTAGCTTGTCGCTAACGTTTCTGGTCTGTTGTTTGTTACTGAAGAAAAATGTAAACTTTGCGCTTCACAATGCTATAGCGTGCTATGGGGGAGCTGCAGAGTCAGGTGACAGTCCTCAGCAGGATCTTCATTTCATCCGACTGCCGCTTCATATAGGTAGGTAGTAGGTAGGTAGTAGCATATTCAAGTCAACAACATAAATCGTTTGTTTTAATAAAAACATTTTAATAATTTTTTTTTAATAACGTTGTGCTCTCTGTTTAGATGTACTCGTGGATAACGTGGAAAAGCTTCAGCACTCTCGGTGGGGTTTACAAATAGCCTTCGGTAAGGACATTGTATGACAGTCAACTATACATTTATTATCTATATATCACAGGCAATGGCTCGGGATGGAAAAAATGCAAGTTTGTACAGTGACACATTGCATGCGGTGTGTGTGGCGTGGGATAACTGGATGGATGGGACAGGCCATTACTCAGCAGGAAGAGGACAGTAAATAAAAGGGTGTGGTGCCACACGCTGAGCATCTCCTGCTGAGTCTCGTCTTTCTCAGTTTGAGTCCACCACGAGTGTTTGTCATGCAAAAGCCCAACACAAACGTAACTGAGATGGATGTGATGTTTATTTTTGAAGCTCCTGCAGGGACTGCTCGTAGCGATGACGCTGTTTTTTTTTTTTTAGAGCAGATAGACGTGGCGGGAATAAAAGGTGCGGGAAGAGCACACAAGCTCAACTCGCTGGTGTAGATCCTGGTTCTTCTTCTTCAAAATCCAAAGCCCTCTCGCTCCAACTCGAGCATTTGCATTGTGCACACAAAACACATTCGTACGCACACCCTCACCTTCCTGATTCAGCCCCTGTAGGCCGGTTGCCTCCCCTCCAATCCTATCCCCACATCGCACAGATTATTATTCACTCTCGGCTTCCCAGCGGGCCTTTTGTTTCCAAGGCAACAAGACTTAATGGATGTGTTCTGTTTGCTGGGGTCTAGACAATCAGCCTTTTTAAGGAACGAGACAATGTCAATAATATTTGATAAAATTGTCATGGATAAATATTTTATGGATAAATAAATAAAGTGCTGCACTGTGCTTGTTAACTATGGGCTATCCTAAAGAACACCATGTCCTGTTTATAAGGCTCTATATTATAACCTGTAACAGAATGCACAGACTGGCCCTTTTCCTCCTTCTCAGGAAAAGGAGGCGGGGAATTAGAAGGACCTAAATTAAGCACACCTGTGAGGTGGGGAAAGGCGGAAAATAATCAACGATCAGAGGCTGCATGGAGGAAAGAGAGCAGTGAGAGTGAAACAAAGGATTGAGTTGATTATCCGGTTTCTCTACATTTGGGGCCAAAAGACAGTAAAACTATATGAAACAAATTCACACTAAGAGTCAGATCTCCAGAGGACACACTTCTGCGGCCACCGTTTGACGGACATGGACAACTATGGGCTTCCTCGCCGTTGGTCAACTAGAAAGTTAAGTCCCTGAAACCCCTCTGCAGATTTCCCGTATTCAATCCCAAACACACACACACACGCACACACACACACACACCTGCAAACATATGCTACATCTCTTCAGATAATAATTGGACCATATCTGGACTCCTAATTTGGTGATTTGATTCAATGGACTTTGCTTGTTTGAACAGTCGTGGTGGTAATGAATTACTGGACATTTTGTGTTCATTCCTGACTCGTGTGAACTTTATGTTTTTGAGTCCCTGAGTTACTACTCAGCGCTCAAAGGTTAATTTTCTAAATTGAACGGAGGAGAATTTATATCATTCCCAAGTTTGACAATTTGATGAAAAAGGATTAAATTTAGTATTTTTTCAAGGGGCTTTCACACAGTAACTTGCGTTGCTCCAGTTATTTAAAATGGGGCGAGAGGGCAGGAAAGCGTAGTCATTAGAACATCTTTAGTTGGAGTCTGAACTTGTTGCACCAAGCTGGCATTTAAAATTGAAAACTTTATAACATCTATGTACATCTTGACAAAGGTGTTAATGTCCAATGTCTCATTTAAAGAAAATGCTACGGTCCAGTGGCTGATGCCAACACAGCTAATCACAAAGCCGAAATCTAACCGGATCAATGGCTGCTCTCTCAGTGACGTTACTGCTCAATCTGGAGGCGAACCCATCACCTGCTTACCTCGCAAGGCGGGTGACCCCTCAACATGTTTTAAAGATGTTCATGGCCACAGGCACGCTGGAGACCATCCTCTTAAAGAGTGTTTTATACTGCCAGGGTCCATCCTAAAAAGTGGTTTGGACTGTCACAATAAACCCATGCAAGCCTACTTTACATCTAAAGTGTAGCACTACCTTATTGTACTGGACTCTCTAAACGGCTTCCTCAACGATCACCTGATCAGTTAGATGACATTACAGTAGAATTTGAATGTACAAATGCCAGCATTTGCCATTGCAAAAATGAATTTCCCAACTATTAAACCATTGCAATCCAGTGTTTTAGTGTGTTTCTCTATGAAGAAATGCCAAATAATCAGTGCAGGAGCTGTATGTACATGACACAACTTAAGCAGAAAAAAATAAATGAGGTCCCCCCTCTCAGTTTCCTTTAGCAGCATCACAACAGCAGCCTCTGCAGGAAGGGGGAGACCAGCAGTGAGGGATCAGATATGAGGGCAGCAGGCCTGGTCATGGAGGACCTACTACCACTCTCTCAGTAATCACAATGCTTCAGGAGAGCAGTGAAAATGCTTCCAGTGTAGCTGTCACCTCACCATGATTATGGGCCAGAGGCATGTGATTGAGCTGAAATGCCATCCGTGGTGGGGTTTGAGAGTGGGGAGTATATGGAGGAGTAGTGGGGAGAAAGTTTCTGTCCTGTCTGACTTACCTCAGTATTTATCTCCTTAGCTACATCGTAGAATGAGATGAGTCAATTACATCTTTTGTTAATTGATTGAATGCATACCAGGAAACCCTTTGATACCACTGAAACTCGTAGAAACCCTAACCTAAATATTGCAATATAAAGTGCAGTGTATTTTTTATTTCATGTTTGAATGGAACCTTCACTTACAAAAACTATATTTCTAAATGATTTATAAGGTGTAAAAGGTCAGCTTCTGCCTGCATGCTAACTCAGAGAAAAAGGAAGTAGTAGAATTAGCAGACTGACAGGGTCCTGCAGGTTCAGCCTTGCTTTTGACCTGCCAGTGAAAACAAGCAAGACGAAGAAGGAAAGTCTAACCTTAAGAGACATCACAGGCATTCATTATCATGGCGTCTACGACATTCTCCGGGATATCTGTTATTTAACAAAGGCTCTTTTCCCCAGCTCGACTTTTAATTAGCACAGAAAGAAAATGACCTTTTTGAATTGTCAAAGGATGTGTCACCTTCAGAGAAAACACGACCTCTGATTTTTGGCATATATGCAAAGATAAATACTACCCCATATGGGAGCCAATTTGAGTTGATCTTAGAATGTTAAAATAGTGTTTTTTGTTGTTGTTTTTTTTGGCTTCTGCTGTTTTTGATACGGAGAGGGAAGTCAGCATAGCGGTAAGAGTTTTGAGTTGTATTTAGCTCCTCCCAACTATGGATGACCTCAGTATAAATAGGCCTACAAGAGACTTTTCCCTTCTGTTTCTTGCAATAAATAGTTCATTAAGCTAACAAAAAGAGGACTTCAAATGAGCCATGCCTGCAGTTTATTCTTATTATTATTATTTGATACCTTTTCAACACAAGCAAACTACCAACGTGTGTGTGTGTGTGTGTGTGTGTGTTAAAATTAATGAAAGTTATGGTCCCTCCTTGAAAGCCAGCAAAGGAACACTGTTGTCTCTTTTCCTCTTTATTTTCTGTCTCCGGTGAGAACCCAAGGAGAAATTTAGCTGTCTCAAATACACAAACACGCACCCACTCATACGTGCACGCTCTGCAGGTACATGCATTGTCTCCCGAGGAAGTCATTATTTCCCCTCTTGGCTCACCTCGCCCAGACAACCTCCAGGCGCTGAATCGGTGTCAGAACAGCGGAGGGAGAAGGCTGCGAGCTGTCTCCCTCCCTTTGCTTTCTCGGGCATTAACCAGAGATAGTGTCGAGTCTGATGGACAGGACGGAAAAGGAGGAAAAGAAATACCCCTGTTTACTTAAATAGCAGCAGGAGCAGAGGATGTGGGAGGGGAGCCGTGCTGATCAACTCGGCAAGGCGGCAAACGTGTCAACACGCAAAGACACGCGCGTCCTTTTGCAGGCTGTAATACCTGGAGGCTTTTTTCACTGCATGTACTCTGGACAAAGAGGGAAAAGGGAATGAGGGGCAAAGAAAGAAAGGAGGGAGGAGAAAATGACAGCCTTTGAGGGTTTTTTGTGAGTCTTGAAAGAAGAAATTCATTTTTTAGTTCAGTGTCACTAAGAATGATAAAAACATATAATTCGAGGTAAAGCTTGATCCCTAAGTAGATAAAAATGCTTTTCTCTTACAACCAGGACACTTGATAAAACGGTTATGAATATTATACTCCCTTTGTGCCAATTAATCCCCCTAAATGTTATGCACTTTCCGTTGAAACCTAGTTTGATGAATACGTGCTTTAACATCCGGTTCGCTGCTCTAGATGGGAGCCCTTACAAATGTTCTGGCATCTTGCTCTTTTACCTAATTCAATCTTCAAGCTCCACCTCTCCCCAAGAAATTCAGAAAGCGAGGGACGTAATTCTGGTAGGGAAGGGGCTAATTCCTTGTTTTCCCCTGCTCGCACACGAATGCAGTGCACGTATATATGTCTTCAACCATTATCCACATAAACCCCCGAGCTGCTGTCTTCCCAGCTGTGGGGAGGCTCTCAGATGTTGGAATTACAGAACTGTTGAAGCGCAGCAAGGGATTAGTTGAAATGAATCCAGTGTTTTCTATGTGAATATACACATAGTCAGTTGAAGATAAATGTTTTCATTATTCAAATTAGACAAAAGGGGGGCAAAGTGAAGAAACTCTGATTTCCAGATATGATTCAAACTGAGAAAGGGGTTATGAATTGAAGAGTGTGGGTGCTAATCTGACCTGCTTTGAGGATTAATCACACTGGTAAATTGGGCGGACCAACGGGGCTTGTCAACTCTTTGTGCTTACATGGCTGATGTTAAAAGGTTGTCTGTTGGCGGGGTGTTGTTAGAGTAGAAAGTGTCAACTAAGCTTGAATTCAGAGAATAAATCTAGTGGAACATTAAAAAAAAAAAAATAAATGCTGCCGTAGATGCAAGAACAGCAGAAATGTTTCGTGGCTTTAGCAATTTGTCGCTATCGCCACAACAGCCTGTCAACACACTCCCGTCCGCTTCAGGAATGTTGTTGCAACATCGGTTCTTCATTATCTCGGAGAACAAACCATTATCTTGGTTTAAGCCCTCAACGCAAAGATTGATGAGACATAATGCACAGGAAATATCTGTTCTCTGTTCAACAATATTTAGAACTAAACTGTTTTGCACACATTACTTAGCATGCTGTGTTAAAGGGAAAGTCAATGACTTTACATTCTATTATTAACTGAAAGGATACGCTCACGTGAGAAAATAGTCAATCAACTGATCAGATAAAGTGCTTGCTATGTTTTTGTTTTAATGGATGTTGCGTCATACAGTAGTAACTAAAGAACTTCCGAATATAAAATAATATGTGTATATTTGAATGCATGTGTAGAATTTGATCATTAAGCACTCGATAGACAAGACATTTGGCATAAACCTTAACACCAAAAATACACAAAAGGGAATATTTACAGTGTAAGGATCCACATGGGAGACATGAATTTGCATCCACAACTCCTGCTTGGAGCAAGCAGTTTCTTTACACCCCTTTATTTAAAGTTAACATGTCTAGCGTTGTCTCATTGATATGCCACTGTCAAAAGAAACAAATATATATTCCCCCTCGGCTGCTGTTTTAAAATGTCATTGAATGTTAAAAACCCCTTTTTAGATTTATTTTCGCATCTACATAGGAGTTTTTATGTGCATGAAAGGAGAAGAAGCCAGTGGCTCTAAGGCACAGCAATATTGATGCAAGTCTTATGCTGCTTTCTCAAAGCTCACACATCAGTTTTGGCGCCACTGACATTCAGCTGAAATGATGAGGGGGGCCGGGGGGGGGGGGGGGATCCAGAGGGTTACCCAGAGAAAACAAGGGTAATGCCTTAGAGTGACTCCACATGTCCATTCTTTTCACCCCCTGCTAATAGTGTTATTGTTTGTACACCATTGGATGACTTGAGAGTAAATGTGTCACTCAATAACTTAATGAGAAGTCTTTAAATATGCAGAAATGCCACAACGCACACCACAGCGATGAGGTCATGTTGAAAATGTGAAGATTTAATCTCCGCATTTGGGTCGACACTTATTAGAAAATAAATTAGACGGTCTGATAGCTCTGGTATTCTCTTTTGTCCCTTGTGACAGGTTGTGGGCGTGTTTTTGACATAACGCTGCTGGGATTTGGTGTGCAATGAAAGCTGGCGTGTGAATCTGTTCCGCGGAGTGAAGATCCTAAAAATATTGTAATCCATCAATCTTTCCGTGTCCTTGAAATGATACATATTGTGAGGGGACATGCAGTTTTCTGGGAGGGGTGATGAAGAGTTATGTGCTCGGAATTATGAGTCTATTTTGCACCTGTCAGCCAAGTTTAGGGAACCTTCTCACTGTGCCACAAATGTACTGTTTTTGTCATTATTATTATTATTATTGAAACAATACTACAACAGCGAGAGGCGAATAGTTGCCAAGGCGACCTTACTGCTTTCTTGTTTTAGGTTATAGATGATTATTTGTAGCGTAGGAGCGTTAAATTAAAACTTTTAAATGAGCAGTCTGTGGGATTAAGTGGCATCTAATGAAGTTGCTGATTGCAACCGGCGGAACCTGACTACACAACCCGCTCTGTCCCGTGCACATCAGAGCTGTGTAACCTTCACGAAAGACCAAGGCCGTCTGCAGAGCCCCCCGACCCATGTTCATATAAAGGGCTCATTTAGTTAACGAAAATGCACTGATTTTTCCAGGTGATTAGATACTGATGAAAACATAGTTCGGAATATTATATTCAACTTCTGCAAACAAATCCTCTATACTAGCCTTTTTTTTAAAGCAAATAATGTAAAAAAAGTCCTATTTTTTATTTTTTCAGAAAAATTACTTGAATACAAGGTGTTCAACTTTGGATTTTTAATTTTTTTTTTTACTAAAGAGCAATTGCCAATTTGGACATGCCCTCACATTCTGTCAAACTGAAGGATTTGAGTGAATACGTAAAGCCACTCTATCTTTTCTATCTATTAATGCCACCAATGCTTATAAACCTCTGCAACAGAACCTCCCTCATTTCACCTCAGTAGGCTGTGATTTAAAAGGATAATCTGTAACACTGGATACATAAAAACAGAAATCTATATAAATATAACAACGGAGAGAGGATAAAGTAGAAACAAAGGACTGCCTGAAAGCACGGGCGCACACACATACACAAACGCACACTCTTTTTCATTACCTGGGGAACCGTACAATAGAGAGGAGTTGATTAGGATTGTCGACGAAGGGACAGTAGGCTCCAGCTGCCTCTCTGAATTCATTGTCATTAGCAGTGGAACACCAAGCCCTTTTCAAACTCATTAGTTGATAAAACACTCCTCTGATTTCCCATTAAAAAACTCATTCATGCTTTCTAGCTGGCAATGCCCCCCCCCCTCCACTCCCATACCATATCCCTGCATTTCCACACCTTCAGAGACTGAGACTGGAAAAGAAATTGCAGCTATTTTCTCAACATATTCCTTCAGATTCCTCAAAGATGGATTGTGCACGCAGGGTTTCACTAAGACCTTTAACCACAAGTGTGAACTGATTACTTCTTTAGCATCTGCAAAACTTTCAATTCATTTTACTGTGGGTTAAAGGTCTTTCCTCATGGGATTTGGAGTTGATGGGTCTATCAAAAGACTGAAATGGAGTGTTATGTTTGATGCATCTACTGTGACTGAATTGCAAGTAATAAACATCAAAATCTTCAGCTTAGAGAGCAACCAATAATTTCAAGTTTTCTCGCAGAATAACAATTTATTTCAATTTGACAAAAGGAAATACATATTTGTGCTTTGCAGTTTAATGAACAGCTTTTTTTAAATATACACTTTATACACCGTTATATATAATATGAATTGAAATGTCACCACTTAATAAGTATTAAATCTCAAAGACTCCCTCTGCACCCATGTGTACCTTGTAAAAAGCCTTTTTATCTTTTGAGTTTTTGAAAACAATCATTTAAAGGTGTCAAAATTCAAGTCAGTATATCTCATCCTCGCAGGAGCAACATCGACTTCTCTCGTCATTTCACACAAAAGGTCATGAAGCCACAAAAGTACCAGTAGTGTTTTGCCTCTGATGTAATCCGTATGAGCCGTAGAATCCACGCAGCTTGACCCCGTCATTTAGCACGATCGCTCTTTGTCCGAGATCCCAAAGACGCACCTGAGCACAACGTTTTTAGCAGTGGTTTTACAGTAGTTTTAAAGTCTCCCCACACGGTCTCCTCATTGTAATGTCGATATGACAGGCAGTTTTGGTTCTGAGGGAGGGGTGGGGGTGGGGGCGGGGGCGGCGGGAGGGGGGGTAAGTAGCAACTAGAGCCGGCAGAAAGCATCCTACAAATTTGCATGGAGGTCCTCGTGTCGCAGCACTTTATAGGTGAACCAGTAGAAGATGTTGAATATAAGGAAGCTCAAGGGAAAGATGGCTCTAGATATGGTGTCAATGCGCTTGGCCCGGTCCACAAAGCGCTTGTGAAGTACCTCTCCGTCGTACAGGGTAATCGGAGGTGGAAGAGGCGGCGGCGGCGGGGTGAACACGGCGGCTGCCTCCACGGCGGCGCCGTCCTTGTTCTGCAGGCAGTGACCCAGTCCGTAGCCCCGGAAGTAAAAACCACGGCTCTCCCTCACCAGCTCCTCCTCCTGTGGAATCAAGCAGAGGAAAAATAACATTGGGCCTCTTGCTGTCGACCCAAATTAGCTTTCAGCATTTTACGTTCCCACTCAGTGGGTGATTTACCGAATGCGTTTGGGGTGCAGCAGCACAAAAGAAAGAAAGCGTGAAAATTGGACTTTAGGGGTTACAATGTTTGTCACTGGTTGTTTAGTGAAACGGGTTGTTTGTGCTTGGCCTGTGTTACATTACGGTTCATTCATGTCACTGAAAATCTTGCAATGTTTAAAAAACCTACATCATCACAAAACAGTTATGTCCAACACACGAAAAGACAAAAAATATTTTTTTTTGCATGAGAAAATGTCTTTTTAAATAAAGTAAACATTAGACAGATTAAACAAGATACCTTCACTGTCATGTTTCGATACGACGTAGCCGGCGGTTTTTGTTTATTTCTTCACACACTGTTAATACGCAGGAAGCACAAACTGTGTCACCAGCCTCTGTTTCTTTAATCAAAGGTGCTAAATGTTATATTCACAGCATCATATAACCTAACTATTTGCTATATAGTGGAGTCAGGCTTTGATGTGCAGAGAATGAAGATGCTTTTTTGTTCTTGGACACCTTGGTTGCAGCTGATATCGACGACCCAAACCCAAACATTAGCTGATGTTAAGAGCTGTGTGAGTTTTGGAAAGAGAACGTCTATGCTTGTTGAAGTTTCTATGACACATAAAGCAATTGGAGGACATCATCATTAAGAGGAACTAAGGAATTTGATTATGAATGTTAATCAAATATTAATCTCCATCTCCTTCCCAGCTCTTTAACATTGCAGAATGATAAACCTTTCAAAATGGTTATTTAAAAAAAGATCTTTCCTCCACTCAAAGACGGTGAATGAGACATTGTTCCCACCCTTTTAAAGAGAATATTAACAGACATGCAGCTTAACTCTGACTGTTCTGTGCCCATTTGTGAAGGAAAGTCAAGACATATGATCTAAATTTGATGATTAGTAGTCAGTGACGTGCCCTGACAGCTCGCGACTTGGGCTCTCTGCCAACCCCCCCTCAAGGTGCACCTTCCGTGTTTAGCTGAAACAGACTTAATACACTGTAATCTTCTGCTGCCTTACGTGAGTAATTTAGGGTTCCTATCTGCTGCCTCAGAGAGCACCACACAACCGGGGGGCAGGGAGTTGTAGCTTTTCTAGCATAGCTTAATTATCCCTCCTACTTTTTCCTAAACGATACAGTACATCATGAGCTAAAAGCTAGTGTTTCTGTAAGATCATCTTCCGTGCTAAGTCCTATAAGGCAACGATAAAAATGTATAACTGTTCATTTTAACTAGACAGTATAATATGAAAAAGTACTGTTTTGTCATCGATGAATGCCAACATTTTCAGCGAGTGTCCAGAGAGAAAAAAGAATATAAAGGAGAGAACAAGAAGATGTTTTGAACTTTAAATTAGACATGAGAACAGGATACACATTGGGTGGGGGGGGGGGACAAAAAGGGCAAGAATTCCAAGCTAGTAATATTTGTATCAAAGGGCAGATGGGGCAGATAGGAGCAGGCATTAGTGACGGGGCGAGATCAGCACAAGGTAGGTTTAGCATGTGGCAGAATTGCCACCGTATGTTGAGGTTTGAAGTACACAATCAATTTGGAAGAATGGAGGCATGGACAAAAATTGGGTTGAAGGTCAGGCTTGACAAAGGGTTAAATGTTTTACCCTGGCACAGGCGCTGCAGTGCTGATTCAGGTTCCTGTAGGATGATTGTTGACTGTTACCGGGGAGGTCATTCGCTTTCCGCAACGACTCAACACTGCCAGGCTGACTTGCAAAAACCTCCGTTGAAAAGGAAGGTAGACACATTGAAATAAGAGTTATTGGTCCTTATTTCATCTTTAGTAATAAAACAAGACTTTAGTCTTCTATGGAAAAAAACACAAATGTTTCCCAAATTTTCGGCGCTTCATTTTAAAGAAGAAAGCCACGGCAAAAATAAAGTTATTAAATATGCAGACTTCAAATTTAAACAACAAGGTCAGATGCTCTCAGCTTTTAAAGAGGCACTGTGGTACTATAGGGCATTATCAGTGGCTGTTCATTTAGGGAAATGGCTTTCAAGACAAATCCTCAAGTCATTTCTTTAAATACTATCAATTAAGGCAAATATGAATTGAAGGCGGTGTGGATATTCTTGCCATAGTGAATCGGCAGAGCTGTGAATCACAAAGCTGAAAGTGCATCGATTAAACCATGGTCAGTCTGAGATTAGTGCGCTCCGTCACATCCCAAGCGCTCTCTCCACTGAGTTGTGCGTCAATGCCAGTCAGATGGATAGTTTGTGTCCCTAAAACTCCTGAGTGGGAGTAATTGTGCAACTAATGTGGACCGGGCTAGACCCTTTCTTGCTCCCTTATCGATGCAGGAAGTCACACTGCCTGGTAAATCTGCTGGACTTTTTTTTTTTTTTGCCTTTTTGCAGGGGAACTTTCCCGTGAGTCTGGGACGCTGATCGCTCCTTAATGGGATTTTCAAGAAGTCCGCAGCTGTCCATATAATCTTTATTCAACCTATGGATCCAATTTAGAAGATGCATTTTTGGGTCTTTGCTGTATAAAACATGTGCAGGTGGTCATCAAGATGCCATTCATTGGTTTGTGGGCTGCAGTTTTTAAGCATCGAGGTCTGTGTTTTGGATGTCGCAAAGGACAAATGCAAACGGAGGAGCCCATAATTGGACTGCAAAGCAGTGACGTGGGGACGCCGTATATGGCTCTTTAGCACCAGCGACCTGTAAACCACAGTAAGCCCGCCCTTAAGCACTCTCTGCTGTATGGTCCATTTTCATCTAAATGAGTACATCATTTACAAAATGAACATCCTGCTGTATTAAAGAAGACTTCTAACTTGCATTTTAAACCACGGACCCATGTTTATGTTTACTGAGTTCATAAATCAGATGAGATGTAGTCCTTTTTCTCATACTTTTATCAAATCAGTTTTGTTTTTTCAACCAGAGGTTTTCTCCATTGATGGTCTGTGGGAAGAAAGCAAGTTTAAGACAATTTCTTTTTTGTGTAACTTTCCACAATTGAAGTTTGCTGCCTATTTGGATAGAAAAAGCAATGTAAGTGATGCAGGCATGTTGCATAATATTGCTATGAAGAATTGTATGTTTCCAACATGGTATCCAAAACATTATTTATGGATAGTATCTAACAATTCACAAGCAATTAATGTTGCTGCCTTATCGTTAACTGTTCAAAACGGAGAATTTACGTTATACAATAGCAAGAGATGTCAGTGTCTCTCACTAAGCACAATAGGTCAGACTACAGAAATGTACGTGTTGCACTGTGAATGGGGGTCAGGGCATCCCGCGGCGGCAGGGATGGTGGTTCGGCTTTGCTCTGTGACGGAGGGAAAGGAGGGGGCTCGTCACAGGTCGGGCTCATGATGGAGACGAGCTTAACTGAAACGAACGGGCCTCAACAACTGCCTCATGTAATATGGCAGCCAGCTGTGGCGTGTTGGTGCTGTCAGTTCCTGGATATACAGCAGCCAAAAATAACAATAGGCATTAGTTAATGTTATAAAAGCTGACAGGGACTGGTGTGTGTGTGTGTGTGTGTGTGAGGCTTCCTCATTCTTGTTACTTTTTAAATCTGCTGCAATATTGGTGTGTTTTAGCGATTTTAGAGTGATTTACACTTACTATTCTTTGCTGCCGCTGCTTTTTCCTCAGCCTGATGAACTCCTTGTGTTGCCTTGAGACAAAGTTCACTGCTGCGTATTCCAGCAGGGCGGCAAACACAAACAGGAGGCACACCGCCATCCAAATGTCGATTGCCTTCACGTAGGACACCTGGGAAACAGACGAGGCCACGGCAATTTACAGAAAATCAATGAGGCTAACGGATATTCCGCGGGCGCTGCGTGATCCAACCATTCCTGCGCTCTGGCACGTAGTGACATACATCTTCGGGAGGGTCCTGGAATTGCAATGAGTCAGTGGGTTGTGGGCAGTTGACACATCGCCACGAGACAGGGTCACGGCTCTATGTCATTCCACGGCGAATAGGTGTCTCAGCAGATCAGCAACGCCCAATGAACCTGCATCGTGTGGATACTTGGGCGCTTACATGTTAGTCTTCAGCTGTCACGCATTTTAAAGTTTAGGTTGATGGTGTTAACAAATGTGTTGTTACTCTGTTAACATCCTTTTTATTGAATCTTACTAAAAATGTTCTGTTTAGTTGAATCATTTATGTTTTCCTTCCATATTCGGGTAGCCAGAGAAAGAGCAGAGTTCTGTTTGGTTTACAGACACTTGTTGCTTTACCTACAGATTCTTTTAAGAAATCTTTTGTCAAATACTGGATATTTCATAATCCTCTTCCTCATAAAATTGTTCAAATGAGAGAATCGACGAAATCCCTATGATTAGATTTTCTTGAGTGCCAAAACATGTTTGTGAGATCAGTGATTCTAATGGCTTCATTCTTCATTCCAGGTACATGTTTGTGGTAAATTTAAGAAAACAGAAGGTTGTCAAAACCCTATAATAGCCAATGAGAAAATAGCCCATTGTGAAGGATACAGTCTTTCATATTTGTTGTTTGTTTCCAATTTATATGTCACCATTTGTAAATATGTTGATACAAAATGTCAGAAGAATGCAGATTGTTTTTTCATTTAGTCTCCGACCTTCTTGATGATATGATGTCATGCCTGTGACTCTGCTTCCTTATTGGAGGAAGAAGAGCATGTGATTACTGGTTTAAGTTTATTAATTTCTGTGACTTAAATGCTGTGTGCTCCATTGATTTTCACATAATAAGCGATCCCAAATAGCTGCGGATTTTAAAACTCTGACTGTGTGATTGCCAGTAAACCATTTAACAAAGAATCCACCTTCCGCTATGTTCAGACACTCACACACCTTGTCCAACGGTCTCAAGACCCACCTTCGGCAGCGAGGCCCTCGAACCAGAGCTCTGCGTGGTCATCGTCAGTACAGTGGTGATACCCAGACCCACTCTGGCAGGTGCAGCGTCCATGTTTATCCAGAAAGACACCCATGAGAGGATGACGATGAGGAGGGACGGGATGTACATCTGGATCAAGTAGTAGCCCATTTGACGTTCGAGGTGGAACTTCACCTCAATGCAGGTGAATTTGCCTGCAGATACATGACGCAGTACGTTCAACCGGCTTGCTTAGCGTCGCTAACACTGTTGGGATCAGGCTGAATGCTAAAGGTACATTCTAAATTACAAAGTGAGGTTTGATGGTGTGTTGATGCCATCTGTGGAATTTGTTATTTACCCGTGTTGTAATGCTTAGTGCAGTAGCCCAAATCGTTCTCCTCCTTTAGCACAAACTGGGGGAGGGTGAGGTCATCAGCCACCTGAACGGGGTTGTCAGACAGCCACTCAAAGATCAAGTCATTCATGGTGTAACCAACTGTGAAAGGAGAACAGCGGGGATAAAAAGAAGATAATTAAGTATGACAGAATGTTACATTCAAGTCATCTTGGATGATATTGAATTAACTGAGAAGGCACACACTTTTCCTCGTTTCATGCACCTTGCACTTAATTTAAGACAAATTGTGGCATACTCTTTCATTATGGCAACATTCAATAAAATGCTTAATAGTTCATGATTTTGCCTTTTAAGCTTTAAAAGAAATCTTCAATAAAATGCTTCGGCTTAAGTTCTCATACGATTTGGAGGAGAGATGGTTTTACTTGCAACTGCACTCCATTTTCAACATATTTAGAATATTTTACCAAAGGTTGTCCAAGTTTTGCCCATCTGTCCAGCTACGAGCTATCCTGTGCCATCATGTTGGTCACAGTAAAGGTCACCCACCACAGCTCCAGTCATGTTATCGGGTTGCTTGAAGGTTACAGAATAAAGGACATGAGGAGCATATCTGCCGATGACAGCAGGAAACGCTTTATGAGCATACTGAGCTGATTTGAATGAACAAACTAAAAATGTTGCATATATACCATTTTTTTAGCACCTATCTATAAGCTTCCCTTCCTCGTGAATGTACACTTTAGGGCACCACTCAGGATGAGTTAAATTATTCTGCTTCCACACAAGGTTGCTCTTTATAAATGTTCGTGGCCCTATTTTGCAGCTACCTGATTATACGTACAGGATATCGAAAATGCAGGCCTCATGCAACAACACCGAATTTCTTGCACATCTGAACATTACTGATGTCCACTGGGACCCTTTAGGACCCAACTAACCAAGGCGTCAATTATTCAAGACGTTGTATCCAGCCCGACAACAAGACTGAAATACAATCACTTTGTTTCACGCATCCTGCCATAACCAGCAAGGGGCTACAGCTCAGAAGGGATGAAAATATAGTGTTTAAGATGCTATAGAAATAAAATTCCCTGCTGTATGTGAGCCAGGTAGAGTGATAATTATTAGTCACCTGTTGTCTTCATTAACATTTAAAAGTTGTTAATAAATCTTAAGGTACAAAGTGTATTTGAGGTTACTGGATGCTAATGGCACAGGGCAAAGCGTGGTGGTATAAGCTACATTTACGGCGCTTTTGATTTGACAGAATTGTATTGTTGTTATATCAATATATATCTATATAAGCCCTTGGCATTAATGGCCAGAAAAGCCGATTGGCCTTAAACCCCAAAGATAACTCCCGTATTTCTTTTTTTTTTTTGTTCTCTCTTGTGCATTCTCATGTTTCTGCGAACCTTGTAGTGGCAGTAAAACGCATAATGTCCTCTTAGCATCAAGCTCCACCCAAGGTGATCCCACCCTTTGGTGGAGTGCTATAGCACTTGCCAACACAAGGCCATGTTTTCTCACTAGAGGCCCTTTAATGGGGGTGTGATATGATACACTAACCTGAACAGATAAGCACACACACTGCGTCTTCAAGAACATATCTGTGTGCCTGAGTCCTCTGCCCTGCACTTCTTGAGGGTAAAATGACTTTATATTTTTGTTATTTTTCAGACATAAATCATGCTGCCTACTCTGCAAAGAGTTCTATACAAACCTCCTGTCTTTGTTGGATCAAATAAGGATGCAGGCAGAGTTCCCAGCGTTCAGCTTGACTTATTTATTCGTGAGGGATTCTGAGAAGGTGAAGGGACTTAATGGTACGAGTGCTCCTTCTGGTTCCACCCTCTGGCTGGACTTTAATTTTTCTTTCGTCCCAATGACAGGAAATTAGGTCAGTTAGGTTAGCTCTAGGCACAGAGGGTGGGTCACATATAATAAAAGGAACTGAAAATTAAAGTTTTATTATTTATATCCTGAAAAGTGGTTTCATGAGGGCAGACGCTATCTCAACTAAAGGGAAGACTGAAAGGGAATTCTACTATTCCTAAATTGTATCTATTTATAACATTCTAAACATTTTTTTAAACACTTTTCTTGAACTCTTTAAATAGATGACCAATAATAAAAAGTAGAATAGTGAACTGACTATTTCCTACACCGCATCAGCCATTATTGTGGCTATATTTGAGGAAACTTTGACTTCTGTGCAGTTCAACTACATTGTTCTGTGTGAATTTTGAGTGCCATCGTATGGATAGGAAAATTTGACGGACACTTGCACAGGAGATCAGGTGGTAGCAGACAAATGCAAACTGTTAAACATTTGTTTTTTGGAGAACAAAGGAGATGCAAATGAAAAAACTAAACCACATGGAATTTGTGAATACATCCCAGATATTGACACATATTTATGGCCGTGATGTAGTTACTATTCTTTAGAATATAGCAAGATAAATCAGGAAAAGAGGGCAGGTGGAAAGAGGACCAGTGAGACAAGGAAGTCAGAGAGAAGAAGAAAACTCACAGCTTTCAAGCTGCATTGTACAGGTCTGAGTGTCCATTGGGAAATTCTTCAAGTCCATAGGGCAGGACAAGGTAAGAGTCAGCCTGAGATGGAAAAAACAGATTGAAAGAGAGAAGTAATAAGGGATGTCAAAAGAGGCCCAAAAGCAGAAAGGCGCTCAAGGAAAACACCTCAAAGAACAAAGAGAGAGGATGTGTTAACAGATTACAAAAAAGGAAGCAAGTCAGTGACAAGCTACTCTGTTTTCCAAAGTATGAATCAACCCTAATTGAACCAATGATAATACTTAACAAATTCAAAAGAGTAGCTTGGAAAACATACTCTACCATTTGATTACTTGTAGCACCACAGCAATGGAAAAGTAATTGCTGCAGGCATCCCTGCTTTTATTTGTTGTGGTGTTGATGCATTAAGCTTTCAAAAATAATCAGAAGAACGGGGGAGAGAGAGAGAGACAGACAGAGAGAGAGAGAGAGAGAGAGAGACAGAGAGAGAGAGCTATTTGGTAGTCTGTCTGGAGGAAAACTGTAATTACCTGCTCTAATGCATCGCCCAGAGGCGAGACAAGAGCCGGCAGCAGTTTACACAGACATAGATCTGCTCCTGTGTAATGATGACACAATCAGTGTTTCTTTTCAGCTGAAGAACAAACTAGGAATAGCCGATTGATTCTGCTAACATGGCATTCATTGTGTCTTGTATTTAGTGGACGCAAAGATGTTCGTAATTAAAAAAGAGAGTTGGTAAACAAATCTAGAAGACTCAGTTAATCAGTTCAATCAGGGCGTGATTATCTTTATTTCCAACAGAGGAGTTATGTCTCTGCCTCTTCTTAAAAAACAAATGTAGACGGATATTTAATTTGTGTAATAGGAATATAAATTGAATGATCATTTTAACTCACATTTCTAAAACGTATTCTACCCAAAGGCATAATTCAGAAGAGCTGGCTTCCACAGTGGTGAAATGTCTGTTTTCAAAGGCAAAATAACCAAAACAATGTGAAATGTGAAAGACGCGCTCGAGTAAAAGTTTCCACACGTTTAATGTTTTGGTTTATTTAGCTGTTTGTAAATTTCCTGTCTTCTGTAGAATGTCATTTAACAAACTGACTACTTGCACCCATTTAGTATTTTGGAACCTGCAGTGCAGCTAAGTGGTTGGAAAGGTAATGTAATAGGGGTCACATTCTGGTCAATGGGTCATATATTAGTGGGATTGTTATCCACCTGCCTGCCTCAAACAAAATGGAGTTCCAGTAGTTTTCTTCACTTTATTTTGCATCTCCAAAATCTATAAGTATATCAATTGTTTCATGTTGAATATATGAAAACCCGCATGAAACCATCTGAATGAGTGATTACATGCAGAGGATTATTCAAGTCATAGTGCAACTAGGTCATCCATGATGTCATTCTCCAACTACCCATAGTCGAAGTTGGGAATTTGATCTTTAGTTACCTAATGCTGTACAGAACGCTGCCGTCTTGGAAAATCCGTAGCAGCTTGTTGTCAGTGGTGACCTCGTGGAAATTGGCACCTTTCTCGTTTGCGAAGAATAAATCCGGTTTCCAGATGGAGTCCAACATGGAGGGATCCAGATCCAGGGAGTCGTCCGGGTACTCGCTGTAAGCCAGGCGGGGGTCGTTCCATTTCTGCCGTAGAAACACATTGAGCCGGTAGTCCTGTGGAAGAACTCGGGGAAGTTAATGGAAAACGTATCAGCGGTGACGCTTGTAGTACAGATGGAGAGTCTAGAAGTGGATCATTCTGCAGCCTAGGGATTTGAAAAGTTTCTTGCGATGTTCTGTTACATCGTCCCTGACTGATGATGACTTTAAGATGACTAAAGGTCTTTGAAAGACGAAACCACGATGAAACTTTAAAGTGAAATTCCGTCCAAAAAAAGGTCACTTTCTTCTGTCTGACATATGAAATGTTGTAATCCACAACAAGAGGTCTTAACATAGATGTGCTCCATTGTGCTGTAAGCACTGAAGTTTTACATGTGGTCAATCCCGTTGTTTATTTTACTTTGCTTGAAAGACCCCTTGCCTCACCTTTTATTCATCAGATATTCCTAAAGTAACGATTCAATAAGATGGTGTAGTGCTTGCTCAGCCATGCCAAGTACTGAAGTCACTCCCTTCCCGCCTTCCCAACATACTTGAGTTATTTAAATAAAGTTCCAATCTGTGTGATTCACTCAGAAATAATATTTTTATATTTCTATATATTTATCTTTCTGTTTTCTTACTTGTCCATGTCATTAACCAGAACAAAAAATCCTGTATCTCCAGCGCATACATTGACATAGTTACTCTTGACTTTTTACTAGAGGTCTGACAATGGGCCTCCCTCCAGACGCCCTTCCACTGTTCCTCACGCGTGTGTCCTGCAGCTAGAACGCCGTTAATGCAGAGTTGAGTACAGTCATTTTCCCCGGAACCCCTCGTCCTCTCTCCCACACACCTTTTCAGCAGTTTTTATCAATTTTTCATTTTAATTGCAGAGTGGACAGTTTATTATCAGCGTGTCAGTGACCCATTGGTCTCTGAAGGTTGCACTGCTACGCTCCAGGAAACACAGAAATGAGGGAACGGCTTCAGCCCTAAGTGGATTAGCAAAGTTGGATTTCAAGAATTATATCTCTCTATGTAGATATCTGAGATTTCTTTTAAATGATGCTAATGATGTTTTAAGGAAAATTGACATAAAAAATGTCCACAGTCCTCTTACCATTGTTGTTTCGGTGATGGACCCAAAGCTGTTGATGAAAATGTTACACGTGACATTCACAGCTGGACCTGAGGAAAGAAAGAAATGGACTGAATTCACACATCTTTCTCCCCGAATATGATTCATGAGATCATACACAGGAATGCTTATGGTATTGTATTGCATATCCCCTGTGACTTTAAGATTTACAGCAGTTTATTCATTCATTTTGAGTCAAGCGAGCTTCAGTCACTGCTTGTGAAGAGCCCGTATGCTGATGCACTAAAGGACAAATTATACTCAAGCCCTTCTGCAAGAGTAATTACAGCCAAAATACTTCTAATTTACTAAAACCATCCACAGAAATGTTCTCGGAAACCAATCAAATGACTGAGAGGGTCACAGACTCATCAGTCCACATTTTGGCATTTATAAATATCGCAGTGTGCAACCCTGACCTTTGACATTATATTCATACGATACTTATTTGCAACAGCAAATACTTTTAGTGAAAAACTAATTTATTTTTCCTTCTTCCAATTATAGCGAGCTGACTTTTTAATGGTTATATTTGGGCACTCAAAGCTCTTTATAGTTGGGGAAGATCATGGCCGTGCTTTGATGTTGAAAAGGCATTAGTGTCCTGAAGTAAGACATAATATATGGACTTATTAACAGTTAACTCACACCATAATCTCTTCCTAACTTTGACGCGGCTGCTTTTGTTGCCGTAACCCAGATTTTCACACGGACTCGTGCCTCCGTAGACGGATACGGAGGGAGAGATGATGGGAGTCAAAGACGCTGTGAGGTAAAAGGGACGAGTGCATTTCCGGTGCACTACGAACAATGCAAGTTTAGTTTTTGCTGTTTGGCTCATTGATTTTGTCCACTTATCACCAGCAATGTGACCCACAGCTGATGGAGGCAAGAAAGGTTCTTCCATTGTTTTAGACAGGCTTTTTATAAATTGAATTAGCCTAGTAGCTCGTTGGCAGTCTAGCCTAACAACTGGCTTTGCAATGCAAAAGAATGCGCAGGACCCCGTCCCCATGACGATAACCACGTACCCCTTCCTGTGCTGGATACCAGTACACGTAGCTCAGGTGGCATTTACGTTAAACTTCAAAATGTCATTGTGGAAACAGGGTTACGACAAAATGACTGGCCTGCACCACAAAGGGTTATTTGGAGTTCAGGTTTCACCAGTACTGAGTGAAACCAAACGGGAGCAAGAGTTAGACAAGCTGATGCAATATTAATGTACTAGGAAGCTAAAAATCTCCGTGGTTTCTGCCAAAACAGCACAACAACACATGAGAATGGTCAGCTTTTTCTCTTTTCAAAACACGGATCTAATGGTGTTTGTTTCAGTCGGCAAACCTTTGAAGTTGGGTCTGATGCGAGCATCGTAGCCCGACGTCCTCCCCATGAGCTTGTCCAGGAAGTCAGACGGAGACAGCTGTGGCCCTGCCCTGCCAGGGGGCTTTGTCTCCTCCTTACAGGAGCTCAGTCTAACGTTTGAGAGAGATGGGGGAGCAAACACAAAGGAGAACATGTGAGAAACGACGGCGGATGGTGTGTGTGTGTGTGTGTGTGTGATGTATGACCGGTAAAAAAGGTTTAAAAAAAGGGAGAGTCCAACAGAATGCAAAGCAAAACAGTCACCAACTAAAAGAAAATACCCAGCTGTGGAGGAAGAAATGAGATGAATGACTAGTCTCAGTTGGCAGCTAAAACCGTATTTATTTCACATCCCGTTTGAGAAATACTGTAGTTGTTAGGCCCTGACCACAAAGGCGCAAAGCGGAAGGAGCGGTAAACTCTACTGCGCTTCCCTACAGCTCGTGGCTTAGCAGGCGCGAGGCCCGACAGATTGATGGCTCAGTCGTAATGCTCTGAATGTGACACCGGGGGGGGGGGGGGGGGGGGGGGGAGGGGGGGGAGGGAGGAAGTGGACCGAAAGCTCCAGTGCGGCTCAGGCAGCCACTGACGGGAATAACCATCAGGCCGCTGAGACCACGAGGAGACGCGAGGAAGCATTTAAGGAAACGAGTAAGAAGGTCCTCTGCTCACAACCCGCCCAGCACCTGGATGGAGTCTCATGTTCTCCCTGGGCCTCCGTGGGATGCCCCCGGCTGACTCTCAAACTGTCCATAAGTGGGTCCACTTGCGATTGACTGGCAAACCAGTCCAGGGAGTACACTGTCTCCTGGGAGCGACTCCAGCGCCCCTCTAAGGGTAAGCGGAGTGGCAAACGGATGGATGGATGTTCACGATGGATTTGATTTCTCTCCCTGGCCCCTGTTGGAGAACCGCTGATTGCACCCCGTGCTCTTGATCCCGTTATTAACGGTTCAATCTGTGATCGCTGGAGTAGGGATGGCTGGTTCAATCCCTCCCGAGGCACAGCTTTGCTGATGCCTTATGTTCTTGTGGGCCTGTGTAGCCACTGATTACCAATCTTGCTGGCTGTAGTTAGAGCCTCAAAAAACGCATCGTCACGTGCAGCGGCATCCACTACTTTGTCTTGGATATTTTTGGGATGCCCCAGGTAGAGCTGAGGTGGATCCAGAGAAGCCTTCCACTCCTATTAGTAAGAGCAGGTATTAAGAATTACTTTTTAAATGTAGCCGCAGCCATTAGTTTTAGATTTACAATCTTTATGATGCTATGGAGTGTTTTCCACCAAATGTCAAACAATAAGGTATACTTTAAAAGGCAGGCAATCATATAGTATCATTTTTTAATAATATTGGCATTATTACAATCCATTGAGATCAAACTTCTTCTATAACCAGAGAATTCAGCGTGTTATAATCCTGCAGGCTTTTTATTTTTTACTAATTTTTCTAAATCGCTCATAAATTGACTTTTTTCCTGAAGCTGTTTGACTCCTGCTTATATTACACATAACTTCCAGATAACAAGCTGTCCCGGGTCCCAAATAGTACATACAGCCACTGCTGTTTAATTTTTTTAATTCAATTTGAAACCATCCTTTTTATTAACCATGCAAATAAGTATATATCCTGTATTTGTATAGCTATTTCTTTTGTGTTTTTAATTCATATGTTCAATCTTGCCGATCAGTTTGCAGATTTAAATAATTGACTTGTATTCACTGACTTGTTTGTTCACTATTTTCTATATTTTGCACAGAAGCACTTCCTCCAAATCAAAACGATGGTGATACATTGTTATGTATTTGTATGCTGGTACGTTAACATACAAACGGTTATCGTGGTAACGTACCACACTTCAACGTTAATCACCCAATAGTTTCCGTTCCTGCAGAACCACAACCAGTGCTGCTAAAACCAAAAACCACAAGCGCTGGCACCTTTTGTTGATTCTCCCGGAGGAGCCGCTGTGCATGTCTGTCTTTCTTATATTAAAAAGCTCAACGCTGTGTTCCCCCGGCTCCACTCCACTGCTTCTGGCTTAAGTCAACTGGGTCGGGTTGCTGATTTTACAGTATGTTGGTACTCCTTTCATCTCTCTCTCTCTCTCTTTCTCTCTTTCTCTCTCTCTTTCATTCACACACACAAGCACACAGTTACAAACTCACACTGGGCGATGGATCGATGGTCAGAGTCTTGCGCAAAACAGATTGTGATAGCGGACTTTCTGTCTTGCCTTGTGCTTGTCTTGCGGATCAACACAAAACAATTAAACATTTAGTTTGGTCTTGAGTGTGATTTTCTCTGGTCGGTCACACGCTTTCAGACACAAATGGTTGTGAGAATAAACTCTGTAGTTTTCAAGATATATTGATTGAAGCAGAAAAGGACTTTTAAACAACTGCATGTTCTAGCAGAGATTTATAAATGCACTTCCACTCAGCCGGCCAATGACTGATCATTTCTGACGTCAACAAGCACATTGTCATTGTTTCCATCTCAGGGATTTGTTCATCAGTCTGATGACAAAATAGTCTCGATACATGCAGAGTTTTGTGGTTCTTGGTGGGTTAATAATAATATCTGTACATATCAGACATTTCAAAAGTCTCCTGAATTTAGCACTTCTGTTATACCTAAATTTTTTTTTTAAATTTGTGAATATTTTTCCACTGTGAACTCTTTGTCTTGAGGTCTAGGGCTGAACTTCTCACCCCGAGCTGTTGGAGGAGCTGTTGATTTCTGCTTCCCCTCAGGGTTTACATCACCTCCCGATTTAGCACTCATGCATTTCTAATTGGACCTATGCTTTTCCTCACTATTGTTTAATTAACGCTTCCACATTCCTATTAGGGTTCAAAGAAGAAATTATATGTATAAAAATTATCTTAAAGTCATTTGGCACATTATGTCCAAAAACCGCTAAACAATAAACTTTTTTTAGTTTATTGCACTGTACAAGTCAGTCCTAAATTATATTAAGTTTCTAGTGAATATAAAACTAAGTGTCTAAAAAACTTCAAGACTGCAAGTGGCTCATAAGAACCCTTCAAAGCTAAATGATGTGGTTCTTTGTGTGACTGATTTAATTATTAAGATGCTCTTTGGTGACATTTAATGAGCTTGACCTTTTTTCCTCCCCCAACGATCCTTTTGGTTTGAGCAGCCGTACCAGACTGATGTCGAGAATACCAAACAACCCTTTCTACTCTTCCGGGACGGAGCAAGTTTTGTCTCTCTCTTGTTACTAAATGTCTTCATTTCGCTTTGACAGCGAAGCTGTATCTAAAAACACAATTGTGTGTCCACGCATTCGAGTAGAGGTTGACGCCTCTAGATGCAACTAGAGGCTGTTATGTAGAATTCAAACGGCTGCCCAGAAATAATTTAGTTACCTTTGAAGTTTCTCTACGCCGGCCAATACTACGGAACATATTTTCTTGTCTCTGAGATAAAGCAAGCAAATACTTTTTTTTCCTTCTTTGCTTGTTATCCTTTGCAGCTACGAACCTGCAAACTAACCACATTAAAGATTCAGTTATTCCGTTCTGGATGGAGTTTGTATAGCCGTTGTCCATCATCCCGCGCTCCGTCTACGGCTATGAGAGGGAAACACTGTTATGACAAACCTGTCAGGACTGTGCTGTCAGCAGATCAACCAACGGAAGCAACTGCATGAGCAACTCCTCTAAGGAGGTACTCTCCATCTGATTAGCATTTCACCCTACCTGGCTTTAAGCAACAACAAAAAAACTTCCGTCAGCCATTCATTCAAATCAAAGTACGTGTGTGCATGAATATTGGCTCAGGAAAATAGCGTGCAGTAATTTCCTGGAAACGTGGATGTGTCTACAGATTCCTCATTTTATGTCACAGATATGCTCCTCAGTGGTAGTTTCTTCTGCCATAATTATGGTGACAAACCTTGTTTTTAATAGGTGTTAAACCAGGTAAAGCGTCAAGAGTGTTGAATCTTGCAACATGGGTATAATTGTTAGAAATGGGCTGTGCAGGTTGTTTTGAGATGTTGAGTAAAAATCTGCAAAGTGGGTAAATGAATCATGCCCCTGATCATTCACAAACTTAGAAAACTGTATTAAAAGTACAAAATCCTGTTAATATTATCTATCGCTGTAATTCAATGAACAGGCACATCAAGCCAGAAATGAGTCAGAGTAGTTCCATCCTGTTTCCACTGTACTGAATCATTTAGTTACAGGGAATATGTGTTTATATATTTCTTGTACACAGGAAAATATCCGAAGCTGGAGCTGTCATTGAGCGTACAGTACGTCGGGCTCAAATGCACGATGACATAAATGAGCTGAGGTTGAGAGGCGAGGTCAGCGAGAGACAAGCATTTCTTTAAATCTCTTTTTTTCTACATCTTCTGCATAAAGCCTCACTGTACAAATAGCAACATGTATGCTAAATGCTTGTACTTTAAAATGTAGGTTAATATGAATGCAGTCCACAAGACTGGTTGATCGTTTTCACTTAATACCAACAAAACCATTTTTGTCTGTATGGTATCATCATATTCTGTTTTAACTGATTCAGAAGTAACCAATGAAAATGATCTGTAATCCGATGGGAGGGGATTCTGTCCATGGAGAGCAAATATATTCTATTAATTGCTTTTTCATTAAGAAGCTGGTGATCAGAAAAGCACATCATATCACAGTGTGGCTTTGTAGAGGGAAGCAGGGGGGGGGGATATCAGCCCCATTAAGACACCCATGCGTGAACATACTAACTTTTTAGGAACATTAGCATAATGGGAAATGGAAACAAAAGTGCTCCTTCCGCCTGTTGAAACATATTGCTCTAATTTCCTAATTTTCTAATTGCCCTTGACATTCACTTGAGGCCCAACTTATGGCTCATATATAGAAGGGTTCTCACTTCGAGGTTAAATGCGGCGGCTTTCGGACAATCAAAACAACTCCCTAACAAGCCTGTCAAACCACAAGGGTTCACTAGTTCCATTTTCAGGGCTTTTATATTAAATACATTCAAACCACTGCTTTAGACACCAACTTGTCATTTTGTTGTATTTTTAATGACCTGTGCAGCTCTAGCCGTCACAATCCTGTATGTGATGGCTACTACTGTTCCCTTTTTGATCATTTAGCTCATCCAGGAAAAGGATTTGGAACATGCTTCAATTTAACCTGGCACATTTATCTTCAATGACTTACTGACTGCCACTCCTGCACAGTAACACCCCCCTAGGCGAGGAAACAAAGGAACCTGAAGGAGCTTTCAGGCAGAAGCCTTCTGCTGATCCCAGTTAACATCAACTACTACGTAGTAAACCACTGTGTTTGCAACCTTGTAAGGATGGGAAACATAATTTAACAACTCAAAATAGATGCATTCAGAACTCTGTGACCAAATACATAGTACAACAATCTGCTTTCTGTACGACCACAATAGGGCAGGGTTTTTTTTTAAATATTGACGTGCACATTAAGTATTCAGTACGGGGGTCTCGTTTGCAAGGCAGATTACTGGAGGTTCTTCCATGGTTTTACGATGTCACGGGAAAAGATGCATATTCAATCCACAGTAGATCAAATATAAGGTGATGGATTTGAAATTACTCTTGAATTTTTCATACAGTCAATTTTCGCATCTGAAGAGCAATATCTTTCATTATGCAGGAGGAGGTTGATGAACAAAAAAAAGTTGTTTAATGGTTGCCAATTACAGTTGAATGAAAACTGGCTACGTTCCTTTTTGTTCCTTTTGTTAGGGGATGAGTCTGCTGGTATTCTATATGTTTAGTTAATCTCAATGAATCTTTCATTAAAAATGTTAAACTGTTAAAGATATTTGACAAAGCAAAAATATAAAAAGGCTGGCTGCAGTTTTTCTTCAACCAAGGCAGCCGGATTCCTGAGGATCATGGACTACATATCACACCAAAAATCCATCTTCTCAGGCCTCAACTAGTGCGTATGTGTCCGGTAAGCTGGACGATACAGAGCGGCAACTGTTCAGAAAAATCAATTGCACCTCCTGAGGAGGTAAGCGAAGAGAAAAACAAAGAACAAAATATACTTTCTCTCCTGTGGAGAGTTTGATTGACAGACGGTTCATCCAATCACCTGCCATGTGTTTCTTTGAAATGGCCTGCAATGCAACGGTTTGCAATTTTCTCTGATAAACCATCTAGTGTATCAGGTTAGCAGTAATGTAATGTAGGTAAATGGTACAGAGGAATACTTTCAGGCCAAATCATTGTGTGGATCAAAGGGTTAGACAGCTGACGGAAAAGAATATAGTTGTCAGATTAATGATACTTTAAACAGTGGCAGAAGACTCATTGCAATTAGATCCTGCAGTGTTTACTGAGATTGCTTCTAAAATCACCCCCATCTATTTCAGTTCTCTTTTTGTGTTATTCTTCGTCTTTTGTTTTGGAGTAAAGCTTAATTAGTTCAGCCATGAGCCAATGCTAATGGCAGAATCTTCTTTGTGTTAATTACGGTATTTTTAGCTGTCTCCATGCAAACCCCAGGGTTTAATGATTCAGATTAATCCATGCTAACACTGACTAAATTCCATATGCGTTTGAATTCAAAATGCAATCTTGCGAGAGTGAGGCTCCAGAGTACCCAGCAGACATTACGTTTCTTTGCCTGTGCCACAGCAGTGACGAGGGCTCCATGAGCTGTGGTTGGTAACAGATTTATGCTCTTGACGGCTGGTTTCTACTACACTGAGCTACACTTTCGCCATGCATCCTGAGCTGATCTCCTGCGCTGATTACACATCACAGTCCAGCGACTTAACCTTTCTCTCTGTGTGAATTATAATGTCCTCCTCTTCTGGAAAACAGCGTTATTAAAAGTGAAGAAAACGCTTTCTCCATCTCCTTATTGCGATCTATGCTTTCAAAATGCCACAAAGAAAAATGAATGATTTAGCCGACACACATTATCTAGCAAATATAACTTTATGCTCATCTCATACATTAGGTAATATGAGAAAATATATTTTAAATGTTCATCGATTTATGCAGAAATATCAGATCCAGATTCAGCCTGTTGATCTCATATTGTCACTGGCCTGGTTGTTCTGTGCTTTTGGGCCTTTTAGTTTAATTGCACCTGAATCTTTGTAACTATGTAATCAAAGCCTCTCTTTTTGGTCCAACAACACTACCGGGTGTGGTGTAGTAGAAATACCTGATAGACTCAGTTTTTTTGGTTGGTCCTTTCTGTTTTAATGTGCACTACAATTTAAATTGTTAAATGCATATACACTTATCTTAAACATACTCTCCAGTGACATTTGAATCAATGGTAACTTAGTCAAAGCTTTTTTTAATCTTTGAAGGACAAATACGTGTTTGACTGCATGAAGTGATCAGCATTTACCTCCTGTTTGTGCAACTTGTAAGTAAATCAAACAAACAAATGGTTTCCAACAGTCACAGTTTAAATGGCAATCTCTGTGATAAACCTAAGGAGCTGACCTTTTCCCCTTAAGGGAAATAAATCTAGCAAAGAGCTTCCTCAGACCTACCCGTCTACCAGCTGTCTCTCCGGGCCGCTCTGTATTCAGGCCTCCTTTTCCACGTCAAAGATCTGATATCCGCACGGATTGCTTCCTGTCACTCTCTGTGAAACATAGCTAGCAGGATTTCTGATAGAGAGGGGTTATACTGGCTGCAAAGGATTGCTTTGATGTGTCTGCTTAGGGCTCGGGATGGACCGCGGCTTTGTCCTCATATCCTCATTCTCCACTTAAGCTTTAGCTTTGTTTTGTCATTTTGCTGGGCACTAAAAAACCACCACAATAACATTGTATTTTGTTCTTTGATTCATGCAAATTGTCCCAGCATTTAAATATATATTTTAGGAGTTTAGCTTGCAGGAAATAAACGCCATGATCAAAGCAAGAGTTCTTTTTTCTCTTTTTCCCGAACTGTAGACAAGGTAAGGAAATGAAGGGAATTGAAAAGTGAGAATGCAGTTCTTTCGGTGCAACCAAATCATGGTCATTGCACGACATAATGAAGCGATTGGCTTAAGTGTGTGTGTGTGTGTGTGTGTGTGTGCGTGTTGTATAGGATGAGGGTTTCATCAGCTGTGTACAACTCAACATGTTGGAACTCTGCGTTTACACCCCCCCCCTTCATTCTTCTTCAGCTTTAAAGACCTTTGGAAAACTTCTCCACATGGATTCAGAAGAACTAAAGAACAATCTGTGTACATTGAACATGTACTTAAAAGCCATAGATTGCTGTAATAATTAATGCCTTCCATTTGCTAAATGCACCTACACGGATGGAGTTCTCAGCTCCCATCAGTCTCGGTATGAATCGTAAGCTTTGATGGCGTATGTTTGTTTTCAGGTCATTTCCAGCTGCCATAATCTTTTTCTTCTATTAGCCATTTGCTAACTGCTTTGAGCGGTTTATAAAAAGCTTCCTCCTTTGGCCCTGGGGTCCGTAGCACTACAGCACTACAGTTACTGCATTCAAATAGAGCAATGAGAGAGCAAAGGGCCAGCGGGTGAGTCGGGGGGGGGGGGGGGGGCGCGACTGGCCCCAGTTATTGTCCAACTGTGCCTTTTTTGAACCAGGGAATAAAAGCTCTTTGCTGCCAAAATAGTTAACTGATGTTTCCGCTCAAGTGACTCGCAACAAATTGTCGTTCAGAGAAAAGGTTCGCCCAAAAACCACACATAAGACACACGCACACCGAGAAAGCCACTGCACTCTTCTTGACCCATATTCTCGGACGCGACAACGAGGGCGAAGGGAGTCGCTGGATCGAGCTGCTGGCTGGAACCACCGAGGACCTGGGTCTACCAGGTCTACCAGGGACCTTCTGAGTCGAACCCGTGAGGGAGACACACTAACGCATGTCAACGTAGAGCGTCAATTTCTTTTGAGAGGGTAATCATTTTGGTACATTTTTGGCCACAAACTGGTTGCGTCATGAATTTTTGTATTGTAGAAGTGTTTAAGGCAAATGCCAGGTTATTTATTAGGATTATTCTCAGTTTCAATAACTTATGTACAAAAATGATGTTGATCGTATTTGCAAAAAAGGAAATAAATAAGAATGTAGTAAATAAAATGATGAGATGTACTTTCTAAGTCAAAAGTAATAGTACTTATTATATGAGAATCTTTTGTAATTATTGTTCCTGAGAAAAAATATATTGGTAATTGTCACCTCTAATATCATCAAATATTTTGTGAAAAAGTAAAACGAGCTTGAAAGTTGAAGTGCCCATAGATCTTCCCCTACCTAGAACCTACATATTTTAGTAAAACAGAAGTTATTTCAATCCGAGGCATATCAATAAATATTTCCTGACATTTTGAACTGAATTCAATGTGTAATGTTGACTTACAAGATCATACTTGACCTTCAAATACAGCAGTTGAAAAAATGTTACTTGAAAAATGTCACTTCAAGCTCAACTGAATCACTATTTTCAGATTACTTTACTGTAGGTACAAGAATTTGCAGAATTATACACACAAATGTACAAGTCTTAGCGTGCATTCACAGATTCCCAAATCTTATGCATATGGGGATTCCACACATACTTGCACAATAGATTACACAATAGAGAAGAACATCTTTGCAGGTTTATGTCAGCGTTTTCTTGTTGGCGTAATACGTCTAAACTATTTCAGAGGCTCCTGGTAGAGTTAATAACGCCATAAAGCAGTGTCATCTAAAGATTTAGCAAACGTACTATCCATTCATTTGAAACAAAACGTCTCTCATCCCAGGAGAACCACAGGATTTGACACACACGCTTCCAGGAAACGATGTGGGCGTCCAGTGGTAGCACAGACAAATGGAGAGAGTCTCAGCGGTCAAGCACTAAAGTGAGTGAGCGAGAGAGAGAGAGAGAGAGAGAGAGACTACAATGTGGCCTCACACAGCATCTGTTAAACATGATAAAAAGATGTCTCCTGGCCTGTTATGGATGGCTAGCAAGCACCGACTCGGTGTGGCCCGAGATAATGTGGAATCGAAGTACGGCCATGCATGTCAAATAGCGTTTACATCACCAGCCAACAAAACACAATAAAATCCCTACTTTAGGAATATGGAGGCAGGCAGGCGAGTTCTGTCTTCCAGAGAGGCAGATAAAGAGGAACACGCACTCCTTGATGTCTACGATTTCAAAATGTGACGTCGTTAAATGAGCCATATTGTGCTTATTTACAGGTTCATACTTTTTGGACATAACCTCATTATTTACAATTCAGATAATACTATTACTCCCTGGAGTCCTGTAATAAAATATAAATATCACCTTTACACACATGACGTTGCTGTTAATTAATACATTGAGTTCATTTGATAATTATCAGCTTGGCTCTACTAACATTATTTGAAAAACTATTATTAATCTGTCCTTTGATGGGGAATAAAATGCCTGGCAGGCCATTGATTAAATTAAGGAAAGGGGGAAGAGTTAATGAAATGCTCAGGATAGGATCTAGAACAGATAATATGACTCGGACTGCTTTCAGAGTGAGACATTTTGTGAAAAGCCTGCCACAGTAATATGTTTAGTGTACCCTTTCCATCCACTAAATTAGAGGTGGAAAACAAGACATATTTGCTTGTCAAACCATGTTCAAACCATATTACATGAACAGCAATCGCCAAAAATGAAGTTCTAGGAATCAACAAAGACAGTGATGGTTTCTTTTTTTGAATTGGCAAACAGTATAATGAGACCCTGAGTAGCTAAAATGTCAAATTTGTTGTTGTTATTATTATGAAAAACCCCTTGGTAGAGTTATTGTTAAAGCTGCATCCTCTCAAACAATGAAGCTGTGATCCACTGCTTTGCAACAGCAGCTTTCCAAACTGTTGTGTTCTCCTCATGAGACGAGGCTCGGTCTCACCTGTCAAGGACAACTAGTCATCTCACTAATGTGGGCAGAAACGTCTGCCAGGGGTCAGAACACAAGGGATTTGTGGAAGTATATGATCTGTGTTACCCTTGAAGCAGCTTTGTACGGCGTCTAAAAGACAGTCCCCGCAGAAAAAAAAAAGCACCCACTAGTATCACAAAGTGTCAGTTAATGGCCTTCCTCCGACCAATCAATGTGCAAGGAAAAAGATGCATTCATGTCCATGGGTTGCTTTGTGCTTGAGGCAAAGTATATCATTGAATGTTTACCTTATTGACATTCAGTTATTTCTGCTGTAGCAGCAAGTTATCTAAAACGGTCTCCAATAATCACTTTCCATTGAAATGGCTCTTCTGACGCTGACACTGTGGTTCTTCCTGTAGGTCGTGTTTGTGGAGGAGTTGTGTGCCCTCACATCAGAAACCAATTCATTCTGTGTGTGTGTGTGTGTGTGTATTGTGAAGCAGATTCCTGCATTGTATCCAAACATGAAGCGCTCTCATTTCATGCTCCTGGAGAGGAGAGACCCTCTCACTGCCACTGTGTTATCTTACGAACACAGCTTTAATCCCCCTCAACAACCCTCTCGACTGCCCGTTTAACCACACGACAAATTCTGCTTCGCCGGTCATGTGTGACCTCGGCTGGAGTAAAATGGAGGAAGAAGGGCGATTTGCTTGTTGTGTTTTTCCAATTGTCCCTGCAGCTAGACCAGTTTCCTTATGGGTGGCCTGGGTGTACCACGTACCATCTCAAAGAGAAACCGTAAACCATCTTGATGCAATAGAAGTGCATTTAAACATAAAATACAGCCAGTGACAATGTCTTCTATATCCAGATGTTCTTCAATTTAGCTATATACGTAGAAAAGCAATTAGTGGTGTAAGGACACATTAAATAAAAATCAAACGTAGATCATCATGAACTAGAGGAGGGCGAAGAGTTTGTTTCTGGGGCGTCAACATCAACATCCCTGACCTGTAAGAGAAACTGTAACATACTCTGGCTAAATGTTAGTTTTTTAATCAATGAGGGAGAGGTTGATCTTTTCCAGCTAAAGACCAAAATGTCAAATGTCCTACGCTTTCTGTATACCATCTAAGAAATGTATCGACCAATTATTGGTTGAAATTAATTAATTTGTCTCACAAACCAAACAAAAGTCTCAGCATGAAAGCCAATAGGTCAGGGTTGGACTTGAATATAAGGATTAATCGGTGCAGTGTGCCCTACTCCTTTTGCTTTAAGTGTACAATATGTTTGGCTGATAAAATTGCAGGCCTCTCTAATTACTGATGCAATGCAGCATGGTCATTCTTAATGGTTCAGTAAATGGTTCCATTTTGGTTCAAATACAAATCACAGCTTCAGTTGGACACCACTGCCTACTGTTTCTCTTTGTCCAACCATGTATTGTGAGGTTTGGTCTCTGTAGGACAGACTTTTGTTCACCCCGTAAGTAAAGTTTAATGAGCATTCACCCTAGGTTACATACTGGCACGCAACTTGGTGTTTTTAATTGCAGAGAACTCAATGATTTACAGCAGTGAGCTTTACTTAAAAAGTGGCCAAAAAAAAGAGTGGAAATGTCCCCTTAATTGCATTAACGTTACAACTGCGTCACATATTCCGTTGCAGAGATACATTGAACCACACTAGTTGATGTGTGCACATAATGCATAACGTGGAAACAAATGTTTTTTGTCCCACCACACTGAAGCCACCTGAAGCTTTCGCAGTGCACTCACATCTGCGTCTTCGTTGTTCATTACTGGTGCTACATAAAAGCTGTGGTCTGGGACTGAAATATGTGTCCGTGTACATTCAGCTGCAAAGCTTGTCAAATCCAAGGCCCACGCACTCATGATTTGTTGTTTGAAGTATTAACAAAGCCGTCTGAAAAGCAGAAATAGAATGAGATATATCTTGGTTTTGGTCACCGCTGCCTTCCGAGGGGGAAAAAACGGTTTCTTTTGCTCCATTACGGTCACCAGCTAGTCACCATTTCTGCTGTTAACATATCTATGGGGGTTAAAAGTGGACCTTTAGCCGATGCCCATCAGCTACACTTCCTATAGTTTGGCTGGTATTAGAGGCATTTCACTATGGAACAAGGAATAGGCTTGACACCCACTTCTGTTCCATGATGAAAAACACTGTGTGATGTGTATGGCTACGGCTTTTAAACTAATGGAGTGACTCTTAATAAGAGGGAAAAAATAGGACATACACCCCAGCATCCGTAACTCAGTGAAAATAACGGTTTCCAGATGTGTCAAAAGAGTCTGTTCAAAACGGGTCACATCTTTCTACCCAAGGTGTCGGTCAGACTGACAGTGGAGCTTGTCCCCTCCACCATTATTATCAAAACACAAACCCAATGTCCACTGAGCTGACCCGTGTCAAACATGGCTCTCCTCTCAGGGATTTAAGATTTAACAGTTGCTCGTGAAAAATAAGAAGCAGGGGAGGTTAGTTATTTTTGCTTAAAGCAAGCGTTTAAATGAATTTGACTGTGGAATATTATCCTGTCGTAGAATAAACAAATCAAAATATTCCTTTGAGAACAAGCATGATAAATAATTACGTGTTTGGAGACTCTTCTTTGACACGCTACAATTACCTTTTCAACATATCGTCAATGGAATTGAATGCTTACCAGCTGAATAATACAAGCTGATTATCTTTTGAAAAATCTTCTTTGTCTCCCCGGTGTTCATATTTCATCACTAAGTATACCACAACTGTTGATGGTGGCGCTGGGAGTGGAGAGCCAAGCGTCTGTTCGACTCTTGTCTCCAGCTCGTGTCTCATTTCTTAGTCATTAACTCACGTAAACATCCCATCTGTCCTCCAATCACGCTTCCTTTTCGTCAGCGGGCCTTGCTGCTCCACTCCGTGTATCGGTATGCAGGGACTTGGGATAAGAGAGCACCAAAAGTGTTTGACAGTCGCATCCCGTTGATACTTTACCCACGAAGGCAACGTTTCAAATCTTGTTTACCAGAGATGTTTTCACAGGTCCCCTTGGAAATAAGTACTCAGCGTGAAAAAAGCCAAACTTGACTTAGTCGGCTAAAACCAAAATGGCCACATATCAAATTAAAAGGTGGAAATTGAGTTTACTCACCCAGGTTGTGTGTGCAAAGTTTCTTGTAAGGGACAAGCCACATTTTCAACTCTTAGTTGGTTGTGAAGCATTTGAAATGAACAATCATTGCTTTCCTCATCCCTCTAATGTTTACTAGCCTCCAGATGTTACTTCCCTTTCGGGGGACACTTCCGTGCCGTCCAAATTGAATAAAAGCTAATTGCAAAAAGATTGCGGCCTTATCCAAAAACCGAGCTTTTGAAGTTTGGATAGAAGCAAACACAATTTAGCCATTGTGGAGTGTTTCCTGTGCGCATCATTCTGCTGCTGTTAGCAGGTGTTTATCTCAGAAGCCTCAAAGGGAAACACGAGTCATTTGGATGTGAGGTTTAGAGCTTTAGATTTGGAGTTAGCGAGGTAACTTCAGAGTTACCTCTGCGCTCTCGGATGTTCACTTCTTACTGAGACTTCTTACTTAAGCCGTGGTCACTTATAGAATAAAAATAACCTTACCTGCTCCTTTATAGCTGGCAACGTTCGAGAAAAGAGATCAACTCGTACAAAAGGCTCCGCCTAACGACCGATCAAAGCTGCGTATGTGAGTCAAATATTAATATTACCCAATTACAAAGAAATGTTGTCACGATCAAGGCCAAATGGATGCAAAAAAGAGCATGAAATGACTAATTGACTGTGTGAATGTATAAATGAACACTTATAACACTGTTGCATTTAGACCGCGTAAGTAGGACTACAAATAAATATTATGCTGCATTAATGTCTTGCAGAACTATTCCTGTTTGACGATATTTTAGCCTTATTTTCAGCTGCAAGCTCAGCTTGAATACATTCATATTTGTTTGATACTAGTTTTATTCTTGTGTGTAAAATTCTCCGCTCTGCTGGCATCAGACTTGTCTCAAGATATTTTTTATAAGTAATCCCTTATTTGCGTTGAATTTAAATTTGTGATGCGCTAGATTGGCTCAAGCAGCTTACGTCCTTGATCATTTATTAGTGGCACCGCAAATGTAATTTTCCAGAAGCTTTGTGGAATACTCTCATGGGCTAGTTGGTAAACTCATTTGACCAGTTTATGCTGTTATTTCACAGATTTCCACTTTCAATAGTGGATGGTGAAACACAGCTACAAAAGGCAAGAGCTTCCCCCCAGTTTTGAAGACTCCGTTCCAGTTCGATATTGGTTGACACCTTGTGTTTTGAGCATCAAGAGGGCCTCAAGCAAAGACACACTTTACTTGAACCACTGTTTATTACAAGAGCTCCAAGGTTGTTTTTTGTATACTATAGTATTAGTGTCAAGTACACTCACCGCATGCACCTTACATAATGAGCCCACTAAATCTGCAACCTGAAACGTGGAGTTTTAGGAAAAAGCGAACTGTTCCAGGACCGATTTCATTCATTTCTCTTCAGTGCAAAGACTTGTTTCACACTCTTTTGACTTGCAATTCAGCTGTGCACTAGCTTGAAAAAAAGCTCCTTCTGGGGCCAGAATCAGTCTTGTCGCATATCGGGTATGAACAGACGCCTTAATGGGGCTCATCACTTGAATTTCCCAAACTTTCTTAACAAAAAATGCATCAAAAGTCATTCGGCTTCTTACTCAAATAGGACTCATTTCGCAGAAAACTAGGATTTGAATCTGGAAATAATGAGCTGTCAGCCATGCACACAGATTTTAGGACATTGGTGCAAACTAGAGACAATTGTTTGTGGAATATGACATTTAAAGACGTTTTTAAGTGGAACATTTTTCAGTTATTACACAAAAACATTAGAAGCATCTCAGGCATGTGCATCATCTTAATTGGCAATCCATTTGAAAAGAAGCAACAAAATGGACCCTGGGACATTACATAAAAGAATGCACATTATTTACAACCAAACATGAAAAACCGAACATCTTGAACATCTCGACGATAAGTAGAAAAGAGACTTCCAACTTGATTAAACCATTTGACTCAGTCATACAATACGTTTATGACAATAATGCAACTGACCCACTTTCTGAGGATGGGAGGACTGTAAGTAGAGCCATTATTGACTTGAATGAATTTGTTACAGTTGAGAGGAAAACTCAGCGGGCCTCTAACCCAAAGTCAAGCGGGCACCCAATAATCATGGTCACGTGGATCCAACTGCACGACACGATAAGCCTTCCTCCCTGATATTTCTCTAGTTCCGTCTGACTCATGGCCTCTCACTGACTGCAGGCGAGGACAGCAACGATCTCATTGTTGCCGTCCTTGATGCCGCTCTCCGCCACGTCCCTTTTAACCGATGAAACAAACACAAATCAGATGACAACTGGGCGGTTTGGTTTTGCACAATGAGTGTGTCCACCGGAGTGATCGTCAAACACTGGTGAAGTCGGCATGCTTGACGATTTTGGTAAACAAACGTCTCAAGATCTTCTATAAGCCGCCGTCCAGATTCCGTTGCTCGCAACGTCGTGTTGTTGTCGAAACGATGGGCTCTGAGCGAGGCCGACAGTGTAACCCCCGTTTATTATTTGATTAAGCATTTCCCAATTTTTATATAAAAAGCCAAACAAGCGTTCGTCAAAGCCAACCTTTTCAATGTCAACGCAGAAAAGTATGAGTGTCATTATCACGTTGTGTAATAGTGAGTGCCGCTGTGATGCCCCCTGCTGCTCCGGAGGACAATTTCACCAGAAACTCAAAGCATCCACTGCGGCTCCAACAGCGGGATGAACATTTGACATTATCGCCCTTTGACTTCTATTGTTGTTGTTTTCTTGTTGCTGTCTAAAAAACGTATATCTTGTTTGTAACATCTAAAGTACCAAGGTATGAAAAAGCCTAGTTATCGGATCAGCGCTGATCCGATACCCGGGCCCCACACTAATCCATCTGGGGGGAAACCAGGAGGATCGCAATGTAGACCAATGAAACGAATCACATAATCCCGCTTGTCCACCCTTTACCATGCTTCCTATCTCTCTCCCCCCACCCCCACCCCCACCTCCATCTCAATGCTCAATCTCGTTTTTGCATTCCTTTCTCTCTATCTCACCACCCAGGTCCTCCGCTTTACTCCCCCCTCCACGGAGCCTCCAGCTGAAATGAATCATCCGCTCGTTCCTCGTCCCCATTTCTTCCCCCATCCCAGTTCGCTCCATCCCCTCCGCCTCGCCACAGCCCCAACCGATGCTGCCTGTCTTTTACACCTGCCACCCCCCCCCAACCCACCCCCTTCCTCGCCGACCCCTTCCTTTCCTCTGTGGCAAGCAGACGGGCTAGTAGGAGGGCCTGTCATCTCTGAGAGGAGGCTCTCCGGGCTATAAGAGCTGCTCTCCTCGCCCCCGGGTTCACGGAGTCGCGCCTCTGTTCCGCTCCCGGGATTATGCAGATCTTAATTCCCTTTCGTTCCCACCTGAGGTCGGCAGGGCATGAAATAAGGAAAGTGTTCGGTGCAAATAAAAAAGTTTTTGCCAACGAGAAAGATAGCGAGGGGGAGGAGGGAGGGAGGGAGGGAGGGAAGGAAGGAAGGAAGGAAGAGGAGGGAGGTTTGTTGCTGGTGGGTGATGTGAACAGGGAGGAGAGAGAGTGAGAGAGAGAGAGAGAGAGACATGAGGTGTGGTAGAACAAAGAAGGGAAAGGCACAGAGGGATGTGTCACCTAACACACACCGACCGGAGTGTGCTCCTCTTTCGCTATGCACATTTGCCATATATATTTTAGTTTTTGTGTCTGAAAACATCAGAAGTGTAAATTATTCGTATGCATGTTTGAGGTTACATGGGATGTTTCCCACATGCTGTTTGGATATTATATCAATGATATGTCATAAAACGTCCCCCTTTCATCTTAAGCGGGAATTCCACAGGTAGTTTGTGACCGGGGCGGATTTATTTCTATATTTACATGCCCTGTGGATCAAAATGATCGATGATTTTCTTTTTGACGAGTTTCCAGTTTCCCCGACGCGTCAAATGTTGGTTATTTTATTTAAAAATTCCCACCGTTGGCAAACAGACCGCCGCTTTATAACATTGGTTTTTTCACGTTCAATTACATTTCGTCAAATGGCGGAATAACCTTTAATTGATTGATATTGAGTTAAAGATTGATTTCCGTTTCATTTTCAGCAACAAAACCCCGAAACGGACGAAAACACAGCAACGCAAAAGTGTCCAAAAAGGGCAGAGGGTGTGAACAGAAAGTACATGAGCCGCCTTCTCATGGTTGAAAAGTTGACGTGAAGCAGAAAATAAAAGAGAAAAATAACTCGCACCTGCATGAGAATAATATTGCGCGCCTCACCTGATAAAGCCTCCCTGGAAACAGCAGAAAAACACGCCGTACAAGATCCGAATCACCTGTGGGAGCATCCTCTGCTTCTAAAGCTCCTCGGTCCCGTTGAATAACTTGAAGGAAATAAATTTGGAAAATCAGCAAATCCACTGAGCGGCTTGCGAGACTCGTCTGAAGGAGAAAGGCATCGTGTCTCTCCCTCTCTCTCTCTTTCTCTCCGCCCCCCCCCCCTCCCCCGCTCTCTCTCTCTCTCTCTCTCTCTCTCTCTCTGACTCAAGCAGTTTGTCTTTGGGGAAACTTCTCCTCCTCCCACCAGGACCAGCGCTGATGCGCGCAGCAGGCGGCCGGACCCCGCTGGTCGGTCAGCGCAGTGTCGGATTGAGAGCGGGTTCTGAATCTGCGGTTTCGCCAACTTTTCCTTTTTTTTTCCTTCCCCCCCCCACCCCCTTCTTTTTTCTTGTGTATCTCGCACATCGCTTAAAACATGGTGTGGAGGTGTCAGAGAACGGTTTGTTTTGATGGCTGTCTCGCGTGTAATTGAGCTTAATCGGGATGGAGGGAGTGTAACATACTTTCTGGTGATCACCATTCCCAAAGGTTGACGCATCCAAATACACATTCCAGTTGGGAGAAGATGGACATGGTTTTTGACCTTTAGGTGATTGTGTCAATAACTCAAAATCGTTGCAGTGTTTTGTTTTCGCAAGTTAATTGAGACCACTAGAGGACAAAAGGTGTCAATAGTTTGCAATGGATTTTGAAACCGCATTTATCAATATTTCAATTAAAACCTCTGTGAAATAACAAGCTGTGACGTAAGAGCGGCCACTTTCACTGCAGTGCCAAACCCAGACAGAGGCCGTACTTTACCAATGAGAGGTTTTATTGGGGTTTCATCAGGTTGACATAAAAAAAGCGAGTTTAAATGGTTGCAAATGTTTCAGTGATCTGCTCCATGTGCAATGGGAATTAGCTCCCATATCAACTTTTTGAAGGTGCTTTGTTTTCTGTTTGATGCCTCTTGTTTGAAGATTGAGGTTTGGGGTTAAAGAAATATGGAAGTCATTGTCACGGTTTGGGTCCTCTTCCTGTCTTATTTTGTAGTTTTCTTGTCTCTCGTGTCTCTGGGTGAGCTTCACTTCCTTTCCTGTCCTGTGATTGCCTGATTGCTTCCACCTGTGTCCAATCACCTGCACCTCCCTTGTGTATTTAAGCCCTGTGTGCCTGTTGTCCCTTGTCGCGTCATTGTCTATGTTAGTCATCGTTGGTGCACGTTCCGTCTGATTTTTGTGGTGAATAAAGAGCACCTTCTGGAAACCTGGAAACTCTTGCATTTGAGTCCTGCCTTCCTCTGCACCAGCACCGACCCCTGACAGTCATAGATCTAAAAAAAAAATGCATTCTAAAATCCTGAGCGAAATCTGGTCTACAACAGGAAGTAACGTGCCTATTGCGCTTTTGCACTAAACTATGGGATATGTTGAGGCGTTAAGCTGTTTGTTTAAAGTCACGCTTGTTATTCCACCATTTATTTGCATCTGCTCCTGACCCAAGGATGAATAACATTTTTTTTATATAAGTAAACAGTCCATTTTTAATGTAGTCCATTATTAATGTACATGATTCTTAGATCTTATTTACTCAGTAAGTCACTTGGGGGCTCTCAAATACAGTATGCCCACCATGCCGCAACTGGTGGTTGTGTTTCCCTCGTAGGGGGTGGGCGCATCTCTGGTTATGAAAGACCTACTGTAGATGTCTTTCAAATGCGCAGTATCTCAGGTTGTAGATCAATGCATCTATAATGAATGTTACAAATCACAGGGTTGCAGTTGTACAATGTCACACATTACTCACAGGGTTTGACCATCAAATGACTTCTGTTGGAGTCATTTGTCTTTGCGAGAGGATTATACCCTGCAGATTGTGTTTGCCGAGCAGGCAGAGGTTGGTCCTCTTTTATGTGGTAAAACACAGCGGATTAACCTTTGCTCTATACTCAATCTTATTGCTCCTCCTTCACTGAAGCCTGTGTAAAAAAAAAACATTCTGCATTGGTCTTATGAAGGACACCAAATCATAAGCATCTCTGGCTTTTCGTTCGGATAATTAATTTGCTATAATTGTTTAATACTCTTCCAATTAAACGCTGCTTTTGTGCATGGCTCAGCTCTTACTAGCCAGCAGGCAGACTTCACTTCAATGTGTTGGAAGTCAAAACTTACTGTACTGTAAAATGAAAGTTTATTTAAGACGATAACTCTTTTATTCATCTTTGGATCAGAAGCAATTATAAATGAATCACCTTTGCATGCGACGTCACTTGCTTGCACACGTTAATATGTTTATGTGTACAAACCACCCGTCTTTCTACAGACAGTTATATTACAAGTAAAAGAGCACAACACAGTTCCTTGAGTTCAAGTATTTTCATTGTCTGTGACTTGAAAGGTGAACAAAAAAAACTCTAGGTAAAACACTCAGAGAAACCAAAGACAAAAAGAGCTTTTGTGGATAAAGTAACAGTTTTCCTATCAAGACGCTAAAGGTCCAGACTGGACATTGGGTCAAAAAGGGCCAGACAAAGAGTTCAGAGAACTACCTGGAGGTCCCAGGAGAGGGGCAAAAACCTCCGGGCATAACAACTGCATCTCACTCCTTTAAAAAAATATGCAGCCAGGGGATTTGCTTTCGAGGACAAACCCTCACATGTAGTTTTCAATCAATTTGACTGCTGCAAAACGGAAAAAGGAAATATGCTGCCGACCCTTCCTGATATAACATGAGAAAAACTTTAAAACACACTAACCAAAGGTTAATATTACATTACATGTCATTTAGCTGACGCTTTTATCCAAAGCGACTTGCATTGCATTATAACCCATGCGTTACGTTTTGCCTGGGGAGCAATTGCTCACAAGGGTTGTTTTTTTACTTGTCTGTGATCTATAAATAAATAAATCAAAAAATATCCTTAAACTCTGATTTGGTATAGGAACATACCCGGAAGAGACATTTCCAACCTTTCTGTGTACTTCTCTGGCTATAAGTCCTATATTATGTTGTCATCGTATCCATCGTATTTGTTGAAATAGTCGCCTAGTAATTGTTGCTCGGCCCAAATCTCAACACCCCCCTCCCGACCGCCCCCCCACCAGCACAGACACAGACACACACACACACACACACACACACCTCTGAGGGATTGACCTGTGGCTATAGGGTATCCTGTTTGTGGCCTAACCTCTTCCTTATCCAAGGCTGGCGAGTAAATAGCTTTCTGCATAGCTGTTGGTCTGGGTGAATACAAAAAGCTTTGTGCAGCGGTCCATGTTGTTCATGGCCCAAAGATGTGATTATCCTGAAAATGTTTAGAAAAACTTGCATCAAGACTATGCCAAGGAACCATTCTCTCTCGTTGTATCTCAGCTGTCTGGATTCGACAGGCCTTTGGTGACAACTCTCCTCTTCCATAAATGCATAGCACGTGTCTATAACCCTTTGTGTTTAAATTGGCTGGCATGAAATAAAATTGTTACGGTATTCTAAAAGTAACGAGGATAAACATCCACCGTTAAATGGAAAACGTGCTTGGTCAAATATAAACTCCTCATGCATAAATATGGGACACAAGCCATTTCAGTCTAATCCAAATGGCCTTTGCTGTTTGTTTTGAGCTCAACACTTTATTCCAGGGTAAAGGCTCAATATTTTATTTTAAAATCATTTGAGATGTATGAAGCATAAATATGTAGTCATAACACTCAGGTCTTGTATACAGATGTATAAAGTAAAAAAAATATATATATATATATATATATATACATATCGAAACACACATGTCCATCAGTCCACATTAAGCATCCATTCAATTTCTATAACCAGCCAAAGAAGACAGACAATCCAAAAGGAAGGAAATTACAATGCAGTTCAGGGTCGCCATATTAGTGGTATTGAAACTATCAACATTTATTAGGCTGTACTTCCCAGAGGCACAGAATGTTTTATTCAAAGGAACTTGCACCTTTTATTATTTGAGTTCACTGTGGGTGATTCTATTAAGCGACTTAAGTCAGCCTGGGAAAAAAGATTTTTTCCACCACACTTTACAAGGATACAGCGTAAATCCCCAATATGTCCAACTACTATAAAGAAATACACTGTACTTTAGTTATTGGTCGTGATGAAATATATTTTATAGATATTTAAGGTCCCCGAATATATATTGGAAGTAACCAAATTATCTGATTCAATGAATTTAAACTGATAACCGTATTCTCTAGTTAATTGAGGGTTGCCTCCGGTTTAACTTGGGCCTAACCTACTTACCCTCTCCTTAACATGGAAATAATGTGTATCCTGTTTTAAAGCTAATTTTAGCAATTTAACAATGTTCTTGAATTGCTCACATAAAACTGGAGATTCATTACTATACAAATATATTAATATAAGACCCCATAAATTACACTGCAAATCACTCACTTTGCAGTGTAATTTACCTCACTGGATTCTTCCCAAGCTTCCATTGGTGCACAGGTATTCATAATTATACAGTATTTCAAAGTGCAGCATAGACAGAAGATGCATAAACCAAGATAGACCAAAGATGAAAGCTGTCCTTTGGGTTCCTTGCTCTTTCCGTCTGACATGCTACACACCGGTTGGTGAACCCCGGAGCACGGCGTCTTCCTGATACTGCCAGACAACCCCGCAGCACTAGCCGGAGACTAGTCAAAGCTGTTATGTTTAACTCCAGTGTAAATAGCACCGGGGACTAAAATGGAATTCAAAGGTCAAATGTAAATGACAGACATGTACGAGGAGACACAGGTTAGGCACGCCGCTGAGGGAAAGGTCAAAACTGAATGCTTTGGAAGCCTCAAGGTGCTTTTTGTCTCACTTCAGTTTGACGTTATTGTGCGGGTCGTTTTGCATGCCAGTGAAGTCCTTGACCGAGCCGTAGATTTTGTATGTGTCATGGCCTGTGATTTTCACAAAGTAACAGAAAATTCTTTGTGGTGCATCCCTCCAGCTGGAGAAATGCTGGCACTTTTGGTTCTGCGTACAATAGTGCAGGGAACAGTTTGCTAAAGTCTAAAAGAGCTTCAAACCAGCACAGCAACTCTGTTCTGTCCCTCAAAGACAAAAAAGACCAACCCTGCATTTTTGTTTTTTACTCACAGAGCCTTATTTACAGCATATTAAGGAGGAGAGTCTTTGCCTCTGATAACTCCTCTTTCTGGTCTACCATGGCCTCATGTGGGGGAGGACTAAATGAGAAGCCGTAAAAGGTGTAACCCCTCGCACCTTTTGCATCCTTTCCATCTTGCACCATCAAACAACAATCCTCTTTTTTTAATGTTAACAACGGGAAGACCAGCAGCGTGACGGGGGTCCAGAGAGACAGATACCCTCCACACGGCTGAATAAGAATGTGCACACTTGAGCCATTTAAAGCGCTCCGTTCATCCAATCAGGTAATGAAAACAACAATGATTTTCTCTTTGGCGAACAGCGCATTGTTTATTTCAAAGCAAGTTTACTCCAACGTTTTAACAAGAACCACATTTTTGTGGAATAGGCGCTGGTAGTATTTCGCTGTAAAGCTACTATTTACGTGCCTGGAAAAAAAAAAAATGATTCTGCCTTTTTAAATTGAACACAGACGCACGCAAACATACGTTGGAGACAACCACGAATGGACCGGATGCTTTTGCCCGTCGGATCTAGTCATCTATTTTTACGTTCATTACACTGACAGCTCACCAAACAGTCCTCTGTAGATGAGTTCCAACTAGGATGCTGCAGGTTTTAATTGCAGCATCTCCTACGACACACGTGCTGCCGAATCAAAGAGTTGTAACCATGAAATACAACCGTCTCCGTGTTGACTTCAATGCGCAGCTGTCTGTGCATAGATTTATGGGGCAGGGTCCCGAGGCAGCCATAAACAACATGCTCTACAATCGCTTTGTTCTCCTTTTAACTTACTCAGGCGAAATGTTCTTAATTGGCTGTTGAACCATTTCTTGGGTGAAATATTCAGTACATTTTTAGGATTGATATGAAAATGTTGTAGAAGAACTTTTTTTTTTCTCCCGTTGGTGGTTGTGAACTGTGTGACCCGTTTCTGTTGGAGTGGAGTTTGAAGGTGCATTCAGTGGCTGTCCCATTTCCCGCGTAACGCCTGTGACACTCGCAGGCCTAGAAAGAGTGTGAGGCAACAACACTGTGCCCGGTGGCTTCTTTTATGTTGCTGTTGCGAGTTTGCGATGGAATTATTGCAAGGCAATGTGGCGATGCATTAACTTGAAATTAGTTTGCAGAAGCAGGAAGGTTATTTTAGAAATCTGCCTCTTGGTTGTATTTCTTCACACTAATCCTATAAGGGATATAATACCAGTGTGCTTTGTATATTCTGAAGGGTTGTGTTGCAATTGCTTCATTGTACCTTGTTTTAATTAACAATGGATAAAAGATGAATTGCATTAAGCGGCCCCCGCACAGTAAACATCCATTTTTAACCTCTACCGTTCTTGTAAAATCCCATTTTAATACCCATTAATGAATTTGAAATGGAAAGAATGTATTTTCAAACACAATGCACAACTTGTCCTTGTGGCACATGGCCAGTGTTAAGTGTGTGCACAACATCTACTCTCAACATAGAAAGAGGGAGAAACAGGCAGAATGCCCCCCCCCCCCAGATCTGATCCATATATTTGTTATAATTCCACATTAAATTGTATATAAATAACTAGTTTGGCTCCTTTAACAATTGAGCTTTTCTGCTTGGTTCATGCACTCTCGTAACAGCCAATTTTACTTTTATCTAAATTAGTGCACTTTCACGAGCATGTCAAATTAATACGGTTAAGCAAGGCCCTCTAGAGCCACTTTTTGTTTTTCCGTTTTAATATACTGTCAAAACATGGCAGTGCAGCATGGCGAGCTCTGTGGAGAGAAATAAGACTTGGTTAACTTCAGGAGAACATGGTTAGTTTCAAGAAACTGACTATCAGTGAGAAACCGGTCCGGCCCAACACTTTGTGGACCCATTTTCCGTCTCTGACCTCCTGCCTGTTGCACGCTACAACAATTTGACCTTGTTCCTCCTTTTTTTCCAGAGAGACAAGTGTCATTATTATGCCTGCGTGAAGGCTTTGTCAGATATGTTGTTATCGAGCTTTCCGTTAAGGTTCCGTCTCAAATTGTCCATCGATATACTGGGTATGTTTTATGTTGTTCTATATCAAGGGAATAATCTGGCACAGTCTGATTGAGCATCGGGCTGTGAAGTCTGAACATGAATAATGCTCTTACTTATAAATACATACATATAAACCAGCACGGATACAGGGCGCTCCATCTGATGTTACTGCAGCTAAAATTGGTTTAGTTCCACGTACTCCGTTTCTCAGACTGAAGTACAAAGATGTATGAGAGCTACTCCTTCGTTCACAGGGTCAGGAGCACACCAAACCCACCAAAACAAAGCATTTGAAATGAAAATGTTAGTAAATTATTAATTGCTATTCACAAGCGAAAGGCTCCTCATGTTCATATTCTGCCATTTGTCAATTGATCAGTGACTCTAACCTGCAATACAAATTAGTTTGACACTCAGTTGATGGTCCCCTTTGTGGTCAGGATCCTTGAATGCTAAAAGGTTAATTTGTCTGCTCTCAATTGTTATTGATGTGATGGGAGCTGGAGATGTTTCTCAAGAGTTAATAGGTCCAATAGGGATTTGAGTTGTGTTGCATGAAATGAACAGGGAAGGGTGGTGTCAAGAAAAAACAACAGTGGCGTTCAACAAGAAAAGTCTCTGACAAAAGGAATGATGAAACCCGGAGCAACTGCACCTTATCTCTATGTAACAGAAAAGATCGGCAATGTGGGTTTTCTGCTGGAGCAGGTAACAGACCCGTGAGGTTGCCGTTCCCAGCGAGGGCTTGGCGCATTACATACCGACTGCTCAAGGGTGGAGCCGATTTTGGAGCAAATAGTGTTAAATAATGCTCCTCATTTAGGAATAGTCTGCGCTAAGGGGAATAACCAATAATTGCGCCTGCGAAGAAAGAGAAACCAAGTGCAGTGGAGGGGTGGAAGGATGATTCTTGGTGCAGCATCAGGAATGTGCTTACGTGAGGCGGCACGGGACGTACCGGCCGTGAACTGAAGGTTAGATACATTGAAATGGAATGTTATAACATTTAAATGATTCATTGTATTTTATGTGTTCGTGTGGGCTTATTACCAATACACTATTGCAGAAGACAATTAAAAACGTTTTTTTTTTACTTTCTCCCCCAAAAGTTAAGATCCTGGTTCTCAATGGATGTATAGTGATGTCAAACAACCAATGCCCCTAATTACTAATGCTTAATACATTTCTTACATTAATGAATATATTAAAATGTCTGTCTTATATCATTGGATTTTCTAAAGCAAAAGGAAGTCTCTGTCCACTGAGGACTTTAAAAAAAGCGGTGTGTTCTGTTTAATACCTTGTGTTAAGGATCTCAAGAGAAATGGCAGGTAATTTTATATATAGCAAATGGTAAATACTCTGATAATAAGTTCATAACCTTCAGCTAGGATGGTATTATACACATAGTGATTTAGAATTAACAGTGGCTTACTTCTCAGAGGTTTGTTTTACCATTTATCTTTTTGCTTCATGCACTTACATTTGACTTTCTTACTCATTAGCCTCAAAGCCTTTACAAAGTATGTGTATAAATGTAGGAGACTACTGTAGAAGATAGGTGAGAGCAAGTACAGTCTTTTAACACTGAAGGGAAGTCTATCTCACTCTAAACTGGACTATGTTGTATTGAAGAAGTTGTACTTGAAGCCAGCAAATGAAAACACATCTTTAATGTCTACGGAGGTAAAAAATAAAAATCAAGTGAGAAGTAGGTTTATTTTCCGTTAGCAATGGGAGGGGCTGCTTTTATTTTCATCCAACTGCTTCTGGCCGGCAGTGAACGACCACTAATGTTAAAAAAGTGCCAGCAGCAGCTGATATTTACTGACAAATTACAGTTCCACTCTGCCCTTGTAATACCCAAAGGGGGTATATAGTGAAATCCTCTTTGCATGCACAGTTTAGAAGTTTTTCCTCTTTTTCCGCCGCAGCGTCGCTCTGGTGACGCGGCGACAATCCCTTCAAAATAAAGTCGCAACTTCTTTAACAACAAGGTCAAAAACTGCTTTACCTTTTGTCTCAGTGTTTTGTGCCTTGATCTCCGGATCGATTTCAACCCTGGCGCTGGTTATTAATATTTAAGGGAGCTTCAAGATCACCAGGAGAGAAGTTGCTTTTGAAAAATGGGAAATTAAAAGTGAGAGATTGCGGGATAATGCTATATTCTCAACATAAAAGTGGGCAGCGGTGGAGACAGGTATTTCATTCTCAATAAACAGTTCAGCCGAATATAATGTAGTGACTCTCATTGTGACCAATTATTTACCACCAATGATTTCGTTTGATTGTTTTTACTTACCCAGCTGTACCACCTAGTCATATTCACATCAAAAAATAAAGCTATTTGTTCTCCTAATAATTTATTTTCATTAGAAACATTGAAGGGCTACCAGGAAAGGAGAAATGTGAATGGAAAAGACTCTCGTCCCTGACCGGACTCAAATAAGGGACGACACCTTCCATAAACCCCTGGGCTACGGGGGGGGCGGGGGCATCGTGAATAAGTTGGTGGACTGTGAAATCATCTCCACTCGGTTGAGCGCGTCCACCAGAACGCATGATAGCAAGCTAAACAAAACCACTCCAAATGGCTATCGCATTTCAGTCGATGTAAACAACGCGGCGCAGTACAGTAACATTATGAGTACACAGCTAGCAGATGAACATGGAAATAGGAACAAAAAAGCCCCCAAAAAACAGAAGAATATCCGTTCAGTGTCTCTTTATCTCTCGACAGAGCAGATATCCATCAGCACTGTGGGGGAACAACATGCAAATCACTTTCCACCAATTCCGACACCTCCACCTTTGCTCCACGAAGATGGAGGTGTTGGAACTGAACAACTCTGAAATAAAGTGTTCTCTCTTCTTCCCACATGAGTCTCCAGAGCTGGGGAGGGTACCGCTGATAATTGGTTTGATAGGAGGTTTAGTCTGCGACAGGGAGAGGCTTTCCTGTAGCGCCACCCGCATCTCCCTTCTGCAACTCAGCCTTCATACATCGCTGAGTCAAATTTGAATAATTCATCAGCGTGTTTTAGGTTTATTTTGTCAAAGGATTCCCCGACATGACGGAAGGCGAGGGCTGGGTGTGTGAGGAAACGGAGGCAGACAACTCTCCGGGAATGATCACTTCTTGTCACACATGCGTCTTGCATCCATTATGAGTAATTCGGTTTATGCCATGGAATTATTTTTAAAGTTAATGGACAAGGAATTTCAGGACATCGAAACTATCCTGGATGAATGCGTTTTACTTTGGTTGAAGTAATGTATAATTTACCTTGTTGTGTAATATGTGGTATACTACATGAACATTTAGGTCACCATTCTTTGGTTAACATGGCTTCTTGTGCCCTGCAGCTAGTGTCCCTTTTCAAGGAAACACCACCCACTCAGCCACAAAAAAATGCATTATTTAAATTCAGATTAGCTGACTTCTTTTTGCCTTCTCACATATGCATCTTTTGCTTGTATGTTTGCCATTTTGTTTGGATCTTCATCATCCTGTTAATTATTGTATTCCTGCCCTCCAATTCCAGACACGTGCTTTTCATGCCTCGGAGAGAACCTCTGTGTTTTTTAGATCCCGTAAAAGACAGGTAGCCTCGGCGACTTGACTCACTGTAGCCTTTAAAAAATGTGCTAAACACTTCCCACTCTCCGAGTTCCATGGAGTAGCATCTTTAAATCTATGTGATTTGGTTTAAAAATACCCTCCTATTTTTAATGTCTCGATTTTACATCTAGGAACTCGTACATGGGCTCCAACCATATTGATTCCCCAAAAAAATATTCTTCATCCAGATACGGTTTTCAGGCTGGATTTTTGCAGGTTTGCGCTCAACTGTCTTGGAGGCCTTCTTTAAAGCGTGGCCTGCTCAGACCCCTGGGGGGGGGTCTGAAATCTGCTTTTCAGAGAACCTGACATTCAGATGCGACCCTCTGGCTCACGGCGAGCTCTCCGGGGACGCAGGAGGAACAAAAACCCGAGCGTGGCATTGATCCTGGCAAAACCCGCTGCTGTAGATTTGCTCAGCCCCCCCCCCACCCCCCACCCCGGTGAGATACTGTGATAAGGCAATGGAGCCAACAAAAGAATCCTCTTTCTTAAAAGGAAAATCTGGAACTTCCTCTTCGCTACGTTGGACACTAAACTTTTGCTTGGCAGGCCACTGTTTTTCTCCATTTTTTAACTAAAAGTAAACTCTGACTCATTTTGTCACATCAATTGTTGGTCCCATTAGTATCTTTTGTCATGTGAGTTAAAAGACACTGTAATCAATTTGAATGTTAGCCACAATCTCTTTATTTGCTAAGCCTAATTCCTGAGAAGAGCGATGTAAATCTCCCTTCTTGAACTTTGTAGCTTCATAACATGTGACACCATTTTTGTCCTTAAGACAAACAGGAGGCAAACATTCTTCATAAACAGATGTTGATTTTGGTCATTAAAAAGTATTAATGTTATTCTAACGAGCTTGCAAATGTTAGGAAATAATTGAATTCTCAAAGCGGTGTTATAAAGCACAGCGCAGTGTATTCAGAATACAGCATTGTGATTGACAAGCAACGTGATGCTCTCTGACACTGCAGCAAATGCAGATTACAAAAATAAAAGGGAATGTTTTTACATGAAATATGACTCAGGACCGGCCAACTGCCCTGCTTTCTTTGATGGAGGGAGAGTCGGGAAACATTAAGATGGTAATGTACCCAAATACTTTCCAGTTAATGCTTAGATGGATATATTTGAACTCTGTGTGGTATTGTTTTGGTTGCAGAGTGAATCACTCTGCTGCACCCGTAATGACTACGAACTGCAGCATAAAATTGAATGAAACAGAAATAAATAAAACCGAGATTCAATTGTCAGAAATAAATGGGGCTTTTTCCACAAGACCAGGGGAGCGCATCTAATCCCTTAATTAGACTGGATGTCCACATTGTTTTTTTTCCCCCTCCTTTTTGTGATGGCCATATACAGTATATATATATATATATGTTGGGAAGAGAGAGGAACAGAGTACATGGAAATAATTAAAATGAAAGAATAAGTTTGGTTCTCTACATTTGACGTTCAGCTGAGTTCTTTTGGAGACTGTATTCAGAAGCAGGTTTGAAAGGTCTTTTTTCTTTCACTGATTTATGAAAGGGGTATATTTGTGTGAGTCGTTTTATGCTGCCAAAGCACTCTTTGAGTAGAAGAAAAGTAGACCACTCTTTTGCTGCAAACAAACCTGGAACATCACATCATATTTTGATCCTGTGATACTTTACTAAAGACTTTGAGAAAAAAGTGGGAGGAATAGAGGAGGGTCACACAATGGCTTAAATGTTGGCTTGCTGCTATTAAATTGCAATCAAACCAGTGTGGACACTGACGGAATGATAGCAAATGATTGCAATCAACGCAATTCTGCTCATCGCGTCTTAAAAGTGAGTAATTATACCAGTAAGTCTGGTTTAACAGTAACACAAGTCGGAGCTCATGAAGGGGTTACATGCCAACATTGAACAGATGTTGTTTGAATTGTAAACAATCAAACAATAGATGTGTAAAGGAGTCCGTGCTGGGGACGCATGAGGTCATCGACGTTGGAATAGAGGAGGAGGGAGGAGGGAAAGGAGCTTATTGAAGCGTCAAGTACACAAACAGCGGCGATGTCTCCCGTAGCGGATGTTCCACCCCAAATTCTCTATAGCTCTGGCAACCGTCTCTATGGCAACTGTTGGCTTTTGAAGACCACCATCACATACACACACAGGCACCCAAGAGCCAGACACAAACACACACAGGTGCTGAACGTAGACACAAACCCGTGTTGTAGCATATTGTGCCGTGTGGGGCTTTGGAGTGGGGAAAAGATTTCTGTGAAAGATATCTCAATATACACTCACCGGCCACTTTATTAGGTACCCCATGCTAGTAACGGGTTGGACCCCCCTTTGCCTTCAGAACTGCCTCAATTCTTCGTGGCATAGATTCAACAAGGTGCTGGAAGCATTCCTCAGGGAGTTTGGTCCATATTGACATGATGGCGTCACACAGTTGCCGCAGATTTGTCGGCTGCACATCCATGATGCGAATCTCCCGTTCCACCACATCCCAAAGATGCTCTATTGGATTGAGATCTGGTGATTGTGGAGGCCATTTGAGTACAGCGAACTCATTGTCATGTTCAAGAAACCAGTCTGAGATGATTCCAGCTTTATGACATGGCGCATTATCCTGCTGAAAGTAGCCATCAGAAGTTGGGTACATTGTGGTCATAAAGGGATGGACATGGTCAGCAACAATACTCAGGTAGGCTGTGGCGTTGCAACGATGCTCAATTGGTACCAAGGGGCCCAAAGAGTGCCAAGAAAATATTCCCCACACCATGACACCACCACCACCAGCCTGAACCGTTGATACAAGGCAGGATGGATCCATGCTTTCATGTTGTAGACGCCAAATTCTGACCCTACCATCCGAATGTCGCAGCAGAAATCGAGACTCATCAGACCAGGCAACGTTTTTCCAATCTTCTATTGTCCAATTTCGATGAGCTTGTGCAAATTGTAGCCTCAGTTTCCTGTTCTTAGCTGAAAGGAGTGGCACCCGGTGTGGTCTTCTGCTGCTGTAGCCCATCTGCCTCAAAGTTCGACGTACTGTGCGTTCAGAGATGCTCTTATGCCCACCTTGGTTGTAACGGGTGGTTATTTGAGTCACTGTTGCCCTTCTATCAGCTCGAACCAGTCTGGCCATTCTCCTCTGACCTCTGGCATCAACAAGGCATTTCCGCCCACAGAACTGCCGCTCACTGGATGTTTTTTCTTTTTCGGACCATATTCTGTAAACCCTAGAGATGGTTGTGCGTGAAAATCCCAGTAGATTAGCAGTTTCTGATATACTCAGACCAGCCCTTCTGGCACCAACAATCATGCCACGTTCAAAGTCACTCAAATCACCTTTCTTCCCCATACTGATGCTCGGTTTGAACTGCAGGAGATTGTCTTGACAATGTCTACATGCCTAAATGCACTGAGTTGCCGCCATGTGATTGGCTGCTTAGAAATTAAGTGTTAACGAGCAGTTGGACAGGTGTACCTAATAAAGTGGCCGGTGAGTGTATATATATATATATATATATATATAATATATATATGTATATATATATATATATATATATGTATATATATATATGTATATATAAGTGTGTGTTCTTAATCTCTAAGGAATATACTTGCTCTTGTGATAAAATATTAACGGAATCATAAGGTGGGCATCGGAGGCCCAACAATTCCTGCATGGCCAATGAAAAGAAATATTTAAAAATACAAATCCAAAACAAACTCCTCAAAAAAAAGGCAACAGAAAAATAATAATGCATGTCAAGTCTACAAAACAGAACTTCTATTATGATAGAAATATAAAAGAACTTAAAAAAGAGATTCAAAAAGAAAATGCCATGTGTAAAAAAACGTATATTTTCATGTGGTGGGAGAGCTTTTCTTGTGCTGACTGGTTCTGCCGTGTTCTTGTCTTTTGAACGAACTCTTCTTAACGTATGTACCTTTTGATCCATTTGAGGTGCGTTTCAATTGTGGTTTTTTTAATTGGGAACTTAAACAGAGCCTATGCTGACAACTAGTGTTCACACTGCATTCAATACCAAGAGTTTGTTTTTTCTGACATTTGACACAATATGAAATAGCTTTCTGGCCATTTAATCTCTGCAGATTTTTCATGACACACAAGCTTCCTTTAGTCTGCACGAGGCTGCACTGTTGTCTTGTATTTGTCTACGCCATGAAATCCCAAATTGCAGCTTGTTTCGGGGTTTATATGTGAGGGAATGCAAGCGACATGTAGGACAGCAGCTGAGAATACCATCAACAGGCTTCATGGTGGGATACAAGGAGTAAGGAGCACGGTTTCATTATCTAATCATTCTGTTTCTTGCATATGTTTGACAATTATGATGGAAACACCCTGGAGAGGCACATCCAATCAAGGTCGCCTTGAAATGTTTTGAAATGTTAAAAGTTAACCCCAAAGATGATGGAGATCATGGAGGAAATGTATTAAGGCTGGCTTAATATATATATATATATATTAATGCAGAGTGGATATATAATGAAAAGATTAATGGCCAAAGTTTCTATTGCATTTTTACTGAAGGAAAATTTGGAGCGAGAGGACATTTTCATGAATTGAATTGAAAAGCAAAGTTTGTCTTCTGTCATGTTCTGTAATACCTTAAATTATTATAATAACCATCCCGTTGACAGCTTCCTTGCAATATAATTTTACTATGGATGTTTTCATTGTCAATCTGTGCTCCAGCTATTGCCATGTTAAATAATTGAATGACGCTCAAGCTGAGAAGAAGCCGGACTCAGGTGTTGTTGTTTATTCATCCTTGACTTGATTCTTTAGGTCCACTGTATCTACAATAACACCTTTAGTTATGTAGTGCTTTCTTAATTCACTCTAAAATACCCCAATTGCTGCTACAGATCCATTTTAGTGCTCTGTAAAGCGCAATAAAAGTTTTAGTGGGACATTGAAGCATCACAGCTCTTTTGGTCCATGAGATGATGTGATGCACCTCATAGACATAGCTCATAAATTATAGAAATAAAAAATACAATCTGTATGTGAATGCAGGAGTGAATGGTTTAAGGATAAGCACAAGATTGGTTTGTGTGTGTGTGTCTCATCTGGGTTGTGGGGTTATACGTTGTACACGTTGTACGCCCCTTTATTGTAAATCATTACGGGGTGAAGATTTTTAGGTGAAGGTAAGTCATGAATAATTAAATTTAAGTCAATCTCAGTGAGTGAGCAGAACACAACTGAGCAGATGTGCATTGATGTGGACGTGAAAGTTTCTGTTCATACACCTCCTTTATATGCACGCGTATGTGTGTGTTTACTTTGTTTGTTTGTGAATTAGAGAGACCTCAATATTCTGGATCTTTTCAGGCTCACCCTCGCTGCCTCTATCGATTGCATAAAGATTGCAACATTTTCAGTCCATTAGAGCCACGTGGAGAGAGATTTCGCTTTCACTTTATAGAGTAGAGATGGCATGCAGAGAAATGACACACTGACAAAATGATGGTTACCGCTAAGTCAATTAGCAACCAAGACACGACATGACAAGCAGGGAAGGCTATCAGCAACACAACACAACACAGAAGCAGACACTAAATTTCCTGTAGTTTTACACCCCACCATCTCCAATTCCGGATTTAACACCGAGCATCATTGAAGTTGATGCTGTTGACAAAACGGATTAAAAGGGAAGCCAGTCAGAACGGCGAATGTGCGGGTGCACGCAATATAGACACAACGCTGTGGCAAAATAAAGTTTTTCCATTTCCTGCCGCACATTAACGGAGCACTTACTCGCCTAGATGAGCGAGCAGCGAGCCATCCACTTCATGTCACCTTAATTAAAACTCTGACTTGCGTACTCGAAGGCAAATCTTTTCGTTTTCTGTCATCTCCGCCTGTGCCAAATGAGCAGCAGCCACGGCCACAGCAAAACACTGATGTAGTGCGCAGAACTTCTAGTATGTTCGTCTAACTGTGTGTAGCAGCAACTTCTGATTGATTCCGTCAAAACCGGCAGGTCCATGGTTAAATAAAAATACAAGCAAAGTTGTTTTGCTATGGATTAAAAGTTACATTTTGAATGATTAAGATGCCAAAACTGTGAACTCCATTTGAACTCTATAAATCATTCCCTTATTAAATATTTTGTTTTGCCCTTTGGGCTGTAAATGTTGTTCCACTTTCTCAAAAAGCAAGACTTTCCACAGCATAATTAATAATCCTTTTGGATTTTACCCAAGCTAAATGAAAACTGCAACACTCTACCGCGAAATTGTCATTGATAATTAAACATACAAAAATAAATGTATTTTTCATACTCCTAGCTTATTTTTGTCGCACTACATCTGATCTTAAAATGACATGGAGATACTGATTATATATACTATATATATATATATATAGGAATAAAAACAACTCTGGGATGAGAAAAAGCTCAAGTAAAAGAGAAAACGAAAAGAAAAATAGATAACGATCCCCTCATCCCCCGAAGTGATGGGGTAAGAGGGGGAACACCGATGTTCCTGCTTCAGCTAATCCTGAGACAGAGGCGCAGCTTGCATTGCTTTAAATTTGCTCAACAAACCCTTAGTGGCCCGAGACATAAATGCATGTTGAGCTGAAATTATGATCTATTATAGCACATGGTAAGAGACCAGCTACCTCTTTGTGGTCTCCGTGTGTTTGAGCACACCCTGAGGATCAGATTAGATGCTGTGAGGTAACAACAAGCATCCAAGGCTCTCCATGCTGCTAGCCTGAATCTGTATCTGGTGAGCTGTTTGGTTTGGAAAATCTTTTTTTTTTTTTTTTACCAGCGTCATTCTTCTCTGGTGACAGCGACGATGACTACTGAAGCGCTCGGAGCGGCTGCGTCGAAAAAAACAACAACCTTGGGACTGAAAAAAGACGCAGGGTGCTGCACTTTTTCTCCAGGCAGGACAGAGCCTACTGGCACCGTTTAACGCACTATACCTTCTTATCAGTCAGTGGCTAGAGGTGTGTAGTTAAAAAGATAAAAACGTGGATGTGGATCGAGCAAGGACCAAAAACACACACACGCATCTCATGACGGTCTTAGTTTGTTTCTGTAAGTGTGAAAATGGCTTCATATACTTTACTATGCACACCATGTCCTGGTTGTGTTTCTATACATAGCTGTCAGATTTAAGATGAGTATCAATCTCTTGGAGACGATACATGTGAAACTGCTGCTTAATGACTAGCGCCATCGAACATTGTACATATTCAGCTTTACTCTGCTTTCAGTTCTAATGCAGATCTCCAATTGTGCTTAACCATCATGGTCGTCTCTTGATACACATGCATGACTTGACCTTGTCATTCAGTCTTTGCACATGGTTAGATCACCCCTGACTCATGCTCCGGCATTAAACAGGTTAATTGCCTCCCTGGGCAGTGTGCAGCTGTGAATAAATGTCCACTAATGGAGTCATTTTCTTAATTCCAAACGATTTGGAATCACATCGGTTCAGACGGGTTCCTGCTGATCCCCAGCAGTGTTGATGAGAAAATTATATTTGACCAGAGTAGTCACAGCCACAGAGTAAGAATGGCAGAGGCCTCCAATTAAACCGGATCACAATCTCGTGACGCCTACGCTCTCCCCCACGATACATACATTATCAAGATTGGAATACTTGAATACATTCACCAAGCAAACAGAAATCTTTCTTATCACCATCAAGTGAGCTGTAACCTTGAACGGTAGTTTTGCTTTGCCCCTCCAACTTAATGCAACGACAGTGATTTAGTTATAATTTCACAACAGCACAAAAATCCAAAAAAAGGGCAGCTACCGTACATTTTCTTATTAAAAAGAACAGTGACGAATAACAAAGAATGCATCTTCAAATGAAGAGTATAACTTAATATTGGGCTAAACTATAACAAATACATGATTCTCCCACTTGGGCATACCCTGAGGCCTCAGCTGCTCACCCCAAAGGCAAAAGTGATGTTTGAAGATTTGAACTTTTGATGTACACCTGAAATCTGCTGTTTGCAAATATAAAATGAATGACTTTTTCTGCTGTATTTGTGTGGTGGTAAAATATATTGCAGATTCTTGTAGTGTGACTCTATAAAATGCTCAGATGAAAACATATCACAGAACTGAACTTGAACCTGTTTTAAAGCTTTATTCTTTGCAACGGCAGTTTAATGGTCCTACAGGTCGGTATACACCATAGCAAGAAAGCAGAGGAGTAAAATGAAGATATCCATAGAAAAGAGATTGAAACTCAGACAGGTGGCATCTTGGTGTCTCCACTGAAAGAGAAATCAACGGTGGGAATCAGAATGGTCAAACTGTCCGTGCTACCAACAGAGTGCTAGTTGTAACAAAGCAGACGTTCTTAATCTTCTCACCCACTGTTCTCGTTCACTTACCATCAAAGCAGCGTGAGTTCAGGTATAGTTTAAAGCATATCAAGTAAGGACTAAAAAATACAATACTCTAATACTATTCATGAGAGTACAACATGGAACATTTGGCAGAAATCTCCTAAACGGCAACTCGCTCAGAGGAGCGCGTAAGCATAAATCCACTAGGTGCAAGTACTAAGAGTACGGAGAGGAAGTGTCAGCTCGGGCTAATCAGGCCGCCACTCAAAGTAGTTCAACGGGATACAATTGGTCTGTAACTTTTAATGGATTTCCTGTGTACGTAAATAACATGTTAAGTTCTGAGATTAAAAAAGTTGTTGAAGTTTAGAGCGGCACAAATGGGCGAAGTAAATTCTTTAGTAAAGAAAACCCAGTGTGGAGAGTTGTCTGAATGGGCAACCAGGGCGAGCTGAACCTGGGGGTAATTGTCCGAGAAATCTTTCATCATTTTGTGCGCTGCCTTTCCTCAGCAGATTTTCATCCCCTACCGCTTGCATCATTTTTCCAACGTTCTCTCCTCAGTTCATCTTTCAATGAATGACCCTGAACAACTGTCAGTGTGGAAGCATTTAACGGTCCCTGCAATGACTGTGACATGCTTGCAGTAAACAGAGACCCCTTCACACGCCTTTGATGCATAGAAAGGAAATCAAAGTGGTATTGGTGCATCGTGTCCAGATGTTCTATATGAACAAGCAATCAAAAACAACAAACTTAAAAAAATAAGAAGCCAAAGTATAAACATTCAGTGGGCTTTTTTCAAATCCATGTTTTGCTTTTGCAAGAAAAAACAACACGGCTGTAGTGCTGTGCTTTCCATGACAAAGGGAGGGAAGAAAGTCAATGCACACCTGACAGAACATCATGAAATCATGACAGCACGTATCAATTTTCTTTGTTGCCTCCAGGTTTTCTTCAAAGCCATGAAAGTATTTTCATTTCGGCAGTGTTTTATTACCATGTGCTGCATTTGTCTTCGGGGGAGTCTTCAAAGCGAGCGTTGACGCTGAATAATGGCACCAAATATCATAGAGAACCAGCCGTGTCCATTTTACTTTTGGAATTACAGACACCAAAACAAACATGTTGTTTATGTTCACATCACTAATTCTCCCATTACGTTTAAATTCTATTTCCTCCGCTGAAATAAAAAATCCAATTGCACAAACACCTGGATAAAAAAAAACGATCATATTATATAGTTTTGAAAGATTTTGACTGATGAAAAAAATTGTCCTGAATGATTAGGGTACATTACGAGATAGACTGTCAATAAGTGAAAGGTTGAAATCTGGTGATATCACAAAGTTTAATATGAGGCTTCTTTTTGAGTTTGGTCATGCATTTTATTATTTTTCATTATATTATTTTTTCCTTAACTGGATTTATCATAATTTGTTTATTTATAGGCCTGTACAGTATTCATTGAATAATTGATCCCTATTTGCATTATGTATTCATTTCTTATTCCGTGTGTATTGCTTTTTGATAGTGAGTACTCTATCCAGTGTGTGACGGTAAAGCAGTGCTGGATTTAAAGTTATGTTTGGTGTAAAAGCCACGGAACAGCTGAATTTTCAGATGTCTCTGAGTCAAAGCGCGCGGTACCCATATAGACGACCTGCGTCAGCTGGCCAACGAGCCACACGTCCAGCGGCGTGTGATGAATTGAGCAGTGGCATCTGTCGGGGGAACGCCGCCGCGCCGCTTTGTCCCACGGCGACCCGCTCATTTCTCAGCGGGGGGGTGTGGAGTCCGGCTGGGGGGCGGCAGAAGGGGGCCGAGTGGGACTCTGTAAAAAGGAGTAAATGTGTCCTCGCCCTCGCCGGTGGGAGAGCCTGGCTCAGCAGAAAAGGCCGGCTGTCACCTCGGCCGCGCTGCGTCTTTCTCTCAAGTACCGACTTCTGAGCAGCTCGAACCACTTCACTTCACTTTCATTGTGTCATTGCGGCGGAAGGGTTTCCAATTAGACGCCCTTTCAGCAAGACGGAAAGTAGTCTGGCGACCTGTCGAGTTTGTACCCTGTCTGATCATAGCTCGGGTTGAAACTTCTCCCAAAGTTTGTAGGATCTTTCTTTGTAAGGGTTTAAAAAAAAGGACTTAAGGCAAGGGAAATAATTACTGTGGCCATGGCAGGGCTTCTTTTCTTGAACGTAAGCTGATGTTTGGGCCTTTATGCTGAAAGGGAGTTATGCGTGCAAACAAACATGATCGGACCAATACTCGGTGAGACAATAACATTGTGGAAGAATGTGTTTCTTGCATGATTGCTTCATATTAGAAAAAGTGGACTCATCAGAGACCCAAATGAAACCAAATTGCTCATCCCACTCTGATTCCAGTGATTTTATCTTTCGTTATGTATGAGAACATCTTTTCACCTGAGCTTGCCATTTTTGAATGTTGTCTGATTAATAAAAATGGTTTGAATAAGCAGGGCCACATTTATGATTGTAATTGGGTTTCAATGTTTATAACTCCCAGTCTTAGAGATACTCATGCTGCTTCGTCTCAAGGGCTTCACACAAAATAAAAACAAACAGAAAAACTGTCCTATGGTCCCTCAGAAATATAATTCCTCATTAGAGGGATGTGAGTTTGAAAACAAAAAACAACTGGGATTTGGGACGGGATCTTTATTATGAAAGAAACCTCCATGAACAAAGATAGAAGAGCTCTGTTGTAACTCAATGAGCGAGAAATCCCACATCCATCTTCACTCCACAGGACTTGCACAAATATAACAGGCCTTTTCCTGCATTATTCCCTCCGTTCCTCACAATCCGTAGTCTTAAACTAGTAGGTTACATAAATGCATGGCACATATATCATCTTTATGTAGCATAATCCCCCTTTTTAGTATTTACAGTAGATAATAGAAGCCTTGTTGCCATCTATGGGAGGCTTAGAGTGAATTTCAGCAAAAGGTCCTGCTGACTTTCACGTTGAAAGTAAAATTTCCCTTCCAAAGCCTTTTCCCAGCTCAGCGCCTCAGGTCCAGAATCCCAACTAATGAATCCACACTTCTAGCCGTTTCCTTCATTACGGAGTATTGCGAGAGAACGTTTGCACCCGATGTAGAGAGATGGGAACCTTTGACCCTTCTGCTCTATTCATGTGAAATACAAACGCTATACTTTTGCTGCAGGGACGGACGTATGCAAATCTAACAGCAAACGCCCTTCTCCTGCCGCCAACCCCGTTTTCCTGTTCTCTGTGCCCTCACTGTTGGCTGTACTTGACCTGTGGGTGGGGTCATTGCACTGCTGTTGTACTTCACCTCCCAAATGACCATTTGTAAATCATTATTCACCATGTGTTGCCTTACATATTTCAAGAACACCTGCACGTCTAATCCGTGATCACTTCACCACATGCAAAAGTAGCTTGACTTAGTGAGTTGCATGAGAGCATGTGTTTTGGACGTGGCGGGCATGCGACTGGATGAATTGGACTTGGATTATACGGCATGAGATGGGTGAGAGTTTGTCAATGGATTCCCTCTGTTACACAGTTAACATTTTTAATGGAGCCTGCGTTACCTGAATATTGTCATCAGATGACATCAGGCTCTGCGTGGGGATCTCCTCGGCATGTGTGGAACGCCTCCTCCAGGCACAAAGCACACGTGAACCTATTATGTGTCTGTCGTGTATACAGCTGTCAGTGTGCATTTTGGGCTTTAGGGAACTCTACATTGGCTACATAAATAACAGCTATTATAGGATGGATACATCACTTGCTACTGATTGGTTAGTTTAAAACAAAAACCTAATCCGACAACATGGACACAATGTTAGGCTAGAGGATTAAAGCAAGACGGAACGACCATTGAAGTTATTCTTATACCCTCGTGCTCTTTTACTCAACACTGACGATTTTTCTGGGAGAAAAGGAGACCTCGGCAAGAATTGGGTTGAGGAGAACCAGCCGACTGTCTTTTTCATTTGACCGAAGATAAAGGTACAACGTAGTCCCCTGGATGTCCTTGCTGCTTTTGCAGAATGCCACACTTGACCCGTGACGCTCATGATGGCAGAAGGAAACTGACATGGAAACTTTGAAGCCAGAATATGTGAAGCCAACACACCAGGCTGAAGTGATGTTTACTTTAGTCTCCAGTCGTTCCTCCCATATTTACTGAGTATACACACACTATCCTGTGATCAGAGAGTCAAAGAGAGAGAGTGATGATCACATAATATTGATTGATTGAAGGCCACTTCAGAGGCACGCTGTCCATAATGTACATGTCATTTAACTAAACACATATAGTAATCTCACTATTTAAAAAGTTTCTCTCCGTGCATGCTAATATAGGAGCATGTTTATCGTAGTAAGCGCACCGTGAATGTAAAGTAACCCCAGTGTGTGTGTGTGTAAAATAGCTGCTTAATTAGACAGCCGTGTGCTCAGTTTCTTCCTCATGGTCACAGGGTAGCTGATGGGGAGACGGGGCTGTGCTCGGGGAAGAGGAGAGATCAATATCTCAACATTTCAGGTCTCCCTGTGCTTTTTTTAGTAACCTGATTCAAGGGTGTTAATCACCGAGGCAATTGTTTCATCAATCAAGTGAGGAGTCCCTGAAGGAGGAGACGGGTATTACAGCTCTCTCCTTCGCTCTCTCCCTCGGTACGTCCTTCTCTCATCCTGACACCTAGATTACGATCCCTAAAAGAGAGAGGAGACAGAGGTGACTGTGCCACAGCTGAGCCAAACCTCACAGGGAGGCTGTGTGGATGAGTTCCAGCATCCAAAGTCTCCTGTTGGCTTCTTTAGGGTTTCTGTCGCCTCCTTAGTTTAATGAAATCGTATGTAACAGAACCGACAGAAAGGGCAAAGAAAATTGTCAAAACTTAAAAACAGCATCTTTTCATTATTAGTACTGTATCAAGTAATTATCAGATAAGACAAATGTGGAAACGGCCTTCTAGCAACTCTGCAGTTAAATTATTATGCAAGACATGGTTAAAAATCCTCAATGATAGCAAGCAAAGCATCATTTTGAGTGGAGGGAGACTGATTGAGTACTTAAATATAAGTGAACCCAAATGGTTCCCCTCAAAGCAGGACTACGAGATGTCTCAAGAGAACAAAATACTGCATTCAAACTTTCCTAATGCCTCTTGAATCCTGCGCTGTCACATTAATGGTGCATTTTCCTTCATCCTGACACACTGTCCGTGATATTTTGAAATCAGCAAAATGCATTTCGGCTCCTTGACAACTTATTTATACATGAAGAGAAGCTTGAGACGGCCGAGGATCATGCTTTGCACTTCAAAGCTCAGTGTTTCTCGGAAGCCTTGAAAGGAAGAAAACAATGAGAAAAGGGTCAAGCTTTCATAATAGATGCCGGCGTGTACAGTAGCAACACCAGACTGCCAGGAGAAGCACTCAAGAGTCGTCTGAACAGATTGCATATTCAGTGATACAGTTAAAAAGATCGTCACTGGCATTCATCCATTAAAAAAAAAAACAATCATCACATTGGCAGAAACTTGAACTCGATGAGAATGAACTCCCCGCTCAGAAAGCACCAACTCTCTGATCGCTCATGTGTTCATGCAAAACACAAATACGCTGTGGGGTGATGACAGACTCCTATATTCCAATAGAACAATCAGAGTAAGAACAATGAGCAATGCGATGCGTCTATCTCATCCCCTCCGGCACATGCTGAACATATAGAAGGGAGGATTTTGATCAGCTGTGAGGCAGTACACAGAATCAGATGGCTGCCGCAAAGGCGTATTAACATCCTCACTGGGACCCAGATAAGAGATGAGAAAAAGCAATAGTGCATATCAGAGACAAATGAAGGTGCGATGCAAGACTTCGACCCTACTGAGATAATCACGCAAACGGATGAGCTCCAGCTCGGACTCATCTCCGAGGCTCACCAGCGAGAAACACAGCTGACCAATACGGCGACTGGGAGATGAGGGGAGCGATTATGGGCACGGCGGGAGGGTCGGGGGGGGGGGGGGAGGGGGGCCTCGGTGTGGTGAAATGTTCTAATGTTCTTGGATAGACAGGGAGGGTCACGCTTGGGGACAGCATGCGTGCGTGTGTGGGTGTCACCTCTGCCTTGTCGGTCTGCCACTCATCTTTGGAACGTGTGTGTGTGTGTGCAAGCATACATGTTTTAAGCATTTATGTGTTTGTTTGTGTGTACAAGCCTGGTTGCTCTTGTAGGAAAACCACTGGCGAACCCCCTCTTCTGCCTCTCCACACAAAAGGTGTTTAAAAAAGACGAGGCAGGTTGTTGCCTTTGAATTAAACAGGGAGCCATAGCTTTTGTTGGCACTATAGTTGTTTGCCTTCCAATTTAATTCGGGAGAACAGACGTTCCAGCGTGAAGATCACCCCTACCAGAGGCTTGACAGGATGAATTCCGTGGAGTTTTGAGGAGGAGGGCGAGGCTGACAGGAAAAGACTTTGACACTTTTTTTAGGTGTGGACAGAGCGGAGGTGGGCCGGGTTTCAGCTTCACGCCAGATGACTTTGTGCTGAACACGGGTTTCACTCTAATGACTTTTAAGCCTCAAATCCCGTTTAGATTGACACAATGGATTCCAACGTTTAACAAGGAATTGGGACGGACAAAGCTGGAATATAATCTCACGTGTAGGGAATCATTGTAATAAAGAAGAAAAAAAGATGACCTGTGTGGCATTCAATGAGGATGGTCTGTTTGAAGAATGGATCGGCCCATTTTTATTTTTCATTCAGCGTTTATGGCCCCAAGCGCTGACTTGATTGAACCCCTGTCTTTACTGTGCATCCATTTACATCCATTGATTGTATTTTAGCAAAATGAAGTTCCCCATCACACAGCCATCTCTTTCAGTGATTTCATCAGTTCTAACATTTTTGTTAGCGTTAGAAATTAAAATCTCTTTGTGGAATCCACACCTCTTTGCTATATTATGAGATGGATTAATACAATTGAATGTAAGGTGGTTGCTGCGCTTTGCCGTCTTTTTGCAGAATGTGCAAAACATAAAAGCTCCCCTTTCATTAGGTTTGCAAATGGTTTCTTTGACAGCCGGTGTCAAAAACATGCACATGGCCTATTAATAAGCAACAGGAGAAACCCACTGGTGGGGTAACCTCACCTCAACCTAACCTCAGCTTTATTAATGGTTATCTTTTTCATGAATTTTTCATTTCCTCATTAAGGTTTTGGCTATTAAAAGTGCATTTAGTTTCAACTATACACTAAACCAAATCCTAAATATGTGAGAGTAAAGACACTGCTACACATCCGTTGAGCACATTGGCAAAGGAAAGGTTGAAGGCAGATGGGTATTTTGATGAACACAACCAGAGGCAAAATTACAGGAGCCATTTGCCCGAATCCAGAGAACTGATGAAAACAATAACTTGGTACTAAATTTCCATTGTTAGGAAAACTGTATGAAATGCTCTTCTTTTTAGTGTGTTCTGTGAAGGAGAAATGGATTATAAAAGAATAAGCACAAATAACGGTGTCAGTACGTGCTCAACATTGTGCGTGAAGGGGAGAAAATCTCTGTCTCCCAAGTGGAGCCATTGTGTGACCTTATTTCTCCTCATCACTTGTGTCCCAGTCTAAATCTCTCCTGTACACCCAGTATTGTGATGTAAATTAGAGGCATTTGTGCTGCTCCTCTTGTTCAGCTGAATTGGAAAAGGTAAATATTTGCATAATGCTTGATTTAAGAGCACGGCGCGTTGCACTATTCCATTAACCCACCTTTTCACGCGGGACAACAGTGTATCTGCGCTAATCCCCCTGGATAGCACTAAGTATATAAACTGGGAAGACTTAAAAGTCTTGATACTTACTTACTTACTTGTGTAATGGGCAACAGGCTCATAATAGTCCAATCTCATAAGACATAAGTACATATTATATCTATGCATGTGGCGATGGTGGGTTTTTGTCTGCATTTGACCAATAGTTTAATTTTCCTCAGACCTGTAACTCCATAAAAGCACATTAGGTCAATCCAATGAAATGAATGAGCTCAGTTTTCTCCCATTCCCCCCCCCCCCCCCCCCGTTTAAACTACTGATTTGACATTGAGGTGGAATTTCGCTCTCCCAGTCCTTCAGCAGTTACATTGCATTGTTGTTTTCAAGAAGAATAATTACACTTGACCTCTTATACGTGACCTCTTACACGATCCATGTCTTGGTAAGAAAGTTTCAGGTCACCAACACGTCATCTATTGACTCAGCCTTTCCAATAGCGTCCTCAGCTGAAAGGCAGGAAATGTACAGCTAAGCACGTCTCAGATTGTGAATAAGCCGCCTCCAGCTGTATATGACACACTCAGCCACAAACCTTCTCATTTATATAAACCAGGTTAGATCAGGGGTTTTCTTTTTGTTCTTCCTTACATTACATTACAGATTGTCATCAGACTGGAGGGCGCTATGTAGATTCTCACTCAGTTTGGTGTGAATTGCTGTTTCCATGCTTGAGGACAGTCTCTTGTGAACCAGATTTGCCGTCAACGATCTGTGTGAGAGATGAATTATTGTCCGTGAATCTGCCTCCTTTTTTGGAAAATACCGTAATTCTTAAAATTCTGAGAAAACATCAGCAAATGAATTTCACTTGAAAAATCATGTTAAGCGGTGAATCAGCCTCAGTGGCTGCCAGGACCTTTGCTGTGTTTTGAGCACCCGTCACATGGGACTTTGGGGTACAAAATTGAATTGACATGCTTTTAACGTTGTATCAACGTCATGAAATCATATTTCACTACGTGAATATGGACAACAAGTCAGAAATGACCTTAATAATGAGGTTCTGCTCTTACAATCTGACAACCCTTTCTAGAAGGTTGAGGATTCACATGGCACTTTGGTCTGTGTGGCTTTGGTTTACAACCTTCTGCTGAAGGACTCCGTGGCGACTGGATAGATGCAATATTTTAAAAAAATGGCACATCAAGGAACCACTTTTGATGTTTCAAACATCATCCCCTCCATGTGGCTCCATCGTCTGTCTCTGCTTGGAAAAGATAAAGAGATCTGAGTTGCTTAGTATCAAGCCAGAACAGCAAGATAAATCACAACTTTACTTCACACTGTGTCACGCAAACACCATTTCCCAATCTAAATATATTTTGATTTGAATAACATTTCACAGAGTGTGGAACCAGCAGGTGTCACAGAGAGAGAAACTACAGGGAAAATTGAATTTGCAAAACACAGCTGCTGGGAGTGAAGCGTGCGGCTCGTCTTTCCTCAGCGCCGCTGTCCTCTGAGTGTGAGCCAAGGCCTCCTGTCTGCTAACGGGGCACCACAAGGTTGCAGCTGAGCAGCACTTTGAAGAGGACATTTAAATGCATGCTGATGAATCGGTGTGCCGTGTCTGTTTGTTGACTTTGTGTGTTCTGGTGTCCTTGTCCAATGGCCTGCTCGGTCAGCGAGTTGGTCGCGTGTGCATTGATCTCCCTGCATGGAGACTTCGGCACGCTTGTCCCAGTTTTTGGTCCAACTTTCCCTGTCAGAGGTTTACTGCTACGTATTATGGTGCAATAAACTCAGGGAGAGGTTAGTATATAATGTTCATATTGTTGACGGAGTAATTATTGATAGAACAACGCGCTTCTTTACACACGGATTGTGGAGGCCACGCTGGAGGAAAAGCTCACACCTTTCATGGGGTGCGTAAATGAGGTTTAGGTGGCATCTCGTATGAATAACATTGTAATACACCTAACATACCTTCAAATCCATTGCTGAACCCCACTATGCTTTTCCATGTCGGGATATTATTTATATTTCTCTAGAAAAGTTAACCATATCCTTCCCAGTACTGCTTGTCTCTGTGTTCCTTTTATACAGTGTGATATCATTGAATAATGTGCGAGGCAGAATTAGATTACGGATGATTTACCCAAATTGTGGGATGATTTTTTGCCATATTTGACAGTTTTATGGCCTTTTAAAAGAGCATGCAAGTGTTACATTTTAAGTACACTGTTATACTGTACACAGGGAGAAACCAATGACCCTAAATAATTGATGGAGAACATATTACTTGGACTGTAGCCTGGCCTCATTACATCCCCTCGTAGGCTCTTTTCTTTTTGCTTCGGACTAATTTGTGAGGGAGCAATTAAAGCATTTCTTTCTCAAGCGCAGTATACCGTAGCAAAGGCCTCTCTCTCAGCTGTAATCAAAGGAAAATGTGCAGCATGAGCATATTCACTTAGGGCTCGCTAATCTTCAGCTCCAACTGTTTTCTGAGCTTTAAACCACTGGAGAGGCCGGCGGGTATGAGACACACTTGCAGTTCTCTTTCCCAAAGAAGGAGGTGAAGTACAAGGCAAAATGACAATAACGATCCAGTGAATTTACTTGGTAGATGTCTGAATTTCTTCAGGCAGTTTCCCCTGTCCCCCCCCGTTCTCCTCCAGGTCCAGGGGAACTCATTCAATATGAGGAGAAGGACTGTCTGTAGCCTGAAGCTGCTGAGGGATGGATGCCCTTTGAATCTTAATTGAGGTGATGCCTTGGGCCAGAGGTAAAGTCCAGAGAGATTGCGAGGTTACTGAAGAATTCCCTCGCCTGTGAGGTCAGAGCACTATTATTTGTTTTTACACTGTGAGGGGACAAGCCCATTAAATTGATCCTACAGGATTCCCTTTGGAGAAGCAAGAGAGCATTTAACGATGAAATCCAACACTCTAAATCAGAAAATCTAAATTAAATAAAAAGCTTTTCCTGATGACACAGACATTTTCTAGTAAAAGGGTTAGGCTTAGGGTTTTCTAAGTTTTCAACCAGAGAACTGTTTGACCGGAGTTTTATCTCAACACCGATACAGATCACAGCTATCCAGAGGATTCAAAAGAAGAAAAAAAAAACATATCTTCTGTCCAACCAGGAACATCTGAAAGCCTTGATGAGAATTCCCTGCAGCATGCTAATTTGTGCAGTGCGATACGTTGCTGATCTTTACAGCATGATAGCCGTCAAGTTGAGGCAGCACTTCTGTGTTCTCTCTTACAAGACAGTATGTGAATTGAGACCAAATGTGGCATTGCAGTTGGGCTAGAAGAAAGCTGGGAAGTAACTACTAGAGGAGTGCCTAGTGGGTCAATGGACCCATGGAGGGAGGACGGCGCTGAGTCACATAGTTGGCTGAAAGTTGGTTTTCAGCATTCTATTTGATGTTTTTTTGCATGCAATAACGGGCAGGGCAGCTGCGTGAGTCAACCTTTTGTACGCTGCTCATTGTTGCGCGAAACTCCGAGCCGCCCCGTTTTTAACGATCAAATCAAAAGTCAAGGGTTTGAGTTGAATCCCTCGAGCAACTGTACACCCTTCATATATTCTGTTTCTCTGTGAATACACGGTACCGAAGATGAAAAGACACTTTGACCTCGGTTTTGTCAGGATTCTTAACCGCCAAAGACATAACCCCTTGAGGCAGCAAAAACAAGCTGTAAAAACATGACATCCTTTTAAATGGAAATTTTAAACAAGTGAGCAGAAAAAAAGGCAATTAAGACATCAAATCAAGGATTAATTTAAGCATAAATTCACATCATTAAAAGTATTAGAACTTCTAGCTTGGTTTTGGTGCTTTGTCATTTAGTGTCTTGACAGGTTCGGTACAGTGGGTTTATTTGAGCTTTTTCTCTGAAAACAGATGCCCTCTCCCTATGGCAGAAAACAATGTTGAATAGAGCAGAATGGCAAATTACTGCTTGGTTTTGCTTAAGATTGGGAAAGTTAAATCACTTTAGTTTGTTTGGAAACATCCTTTTCTATTAGGAACCTCCTCCTTTAAAGTATAATCAAATTGCAAATTAAAAACAATGGCTTCTTTAATTACACTATTGTAAGTATTTTTCTCACTTTGTGTTCAGAGCAGCAACACAGGTTTGCTCATTTTATAAAGATATGATAATACGACTATGATAAATTAAATTCAATAACAGCGGTGCGAGGCATTAATGCAATTCCTGGTAACGTAATAAATAACTCACAGGACAATCATTTTCTGTTTCATTCCTGTAAACATATCTCCGTGTGCACTCAGTAAAACACTTTACTTTATTCCTCTCTGTAAGCATATTGCAAGGCGTGCACTTTCTTTGGAAAGCTGATAAATATAAAGAATTGCCCTCCGACCTGAAAGCGCCAAACTAAAAGGTTGTGTTGCATCAAGGAAGACCAAGAGCAACACTCCTTACCTCCATGGGTGGAAAACGGAAAGCAGATTCAGGGCTTATGTCCTGGCCCGGCCACAGGCGGTTTGAACCTCTCAGAGAGGGAAAACTAGGGTGCTGATGCTGTGCAGTCAGACAAATTCTTTACATAGATTGGCCAACATGTGCCAAGATCCGGAGCTTTGCCAGGACATACAGTCACCCAGAACTAATCTAGAACAGACAGGATTGGACAGGACACAGTTTTCACTAATACACACACATACGGTCCAGAGTCCTACTGCTGTTTTTCCTCCCTGTGTATTTTTCTTGCATTAAAAAATGTGATATTTAAAATTGTTTAACTTATCTTATACTATATAAATTTCATCATTAAAATGCTCTGTAATCTCAAAAAAGAACAGGGTCCAAATTCATTTGAAATAATTACATGTTAAGTTATAATATGATGCAGTTGCTGATGTATCTGTGTGCAAATGGGGCAACTAAGCACCTACTTGCACCCACTTGAATCCGCCTCAAAGAGTTTGTCATGTGCTGTGTGAAGCCAATGGGCCAAAAGGCTCAGCTGGGCTTTGTGCTGGGAAATGGACTGCCGGACCCAGCCAAAAAGCCCTCAAAGTCGTTGCTCCCAACTGTAGTCATGGGGATTCTTGTTAATCCACCGCACCGATCATCTATAAATAAGTGGCACACTTGTGAAGAGGGTCGTTTAGAAAGAGTGGTTTGGGGGCCGGACACTTACACGGCCTATCATTCTTCATTTCCACTCCACTGAGCAAAGCAAATTGGAGCCGGCCAGCAGGGGCAGGTAGACAAGGGAGTCTGTATGTCAGGTGTTGCTAAAGTAGGACTTTCCTCTCAATTTCCAAATCCATCGCACTCAATGGCAAATGAGACTAGCTGTAATTCACTGTGCGAAATATATCATCTGCATTGCCAGTTGTTCTGAGAGAGTGTTTGTCTTTCTCACTGAAAGATGAAACCCTGTCCTTGCTTTTTAATGAATAGAATGGATTTGGCTGGTCCGTTCCCTCCATTTATGAATACTAAAATACTTAAATCTAAGTAGTACAATGCCTCGGGCTGTTTGATTCCCCAGTCAAAGTCGGCACTAAACCGTAAATACACCACAGCTATGATAGGGAATGAGTTGTTTGTTTCATGCCACTGCTTTGCCAGATATTTGTTTTATAAATTGCCAAGGGGTAAGGCGATTATGCAACCTAATTCTCAATGTGGCATTAATTGCCAAGTAGTTAATTAAAATGCACAGTGATTGGACTGTACACAGCCCCGCAGGACATAATAGAGCTTATATCATAAATACTTGATAGATAGAGACTGATACCATAATCTGTACCATCTATCAGCAGTAATGAGCTCTTGAAATCACACTTCCTGTCACCTTTGGTTTCACATAGTCATTTCTGAAAACCGAAAATGCCCCTTTCAGTTCTTCTCGCAAAGAACTAACCTCTTTACAGTACTGAGGATGTGTTTAACGATGTGAAGCTAGCTGTCATGCGTTCATTGCTTAAACCAATAGGGTAAATGGGATTAGTAGAAATGACAAATATTGCACTGCTAAATTGAACCAGGGGATGTGGTTGAAGCTATGCCTATACTTTAAAAAAGATTTAAAATAGAGACTTTGTTCTAGATATGTGGAGCAGAAAAACGTAACGCTGCTTCTGACCCTTGGAACAGAAAGTAGACCAGTCCCAGACGACCTGAGGGTTCGTGGCGGGTCATAAGGTATCAGCAGATCAGAAATGTTCTTTGGCCCTAAACCATTCAGTGCTTTATAAAAGTAGGACAACATTTTGTTGTTTGTTTTTGTCGTTTGTCGGTTATAGAAATTGATTATTATCCTTATCACCTTCACTTTCCGTATATGTAGTTTGGGAACCATAAACATATCTCCTGTAGTATCGGATAGAAGAAAATTAAGAGGTAAATATTCAGATATATATTTTGTGTATATACTGTATATATTTTTTTCTTTAGTAACCTAAATGTTCAGTCTGCCTCCAGATGACTAATTTCATCATACTGTATTTTTTTAACTAGATGCCATAAACCATGATGCCATTAATACTTTTAGAGCTGCGAAGCAGCTCTGACCAGCTGCCGTGCTCTCTGCTCCTTTGAGCATTTCAGCACGAATCGAACCGCTGACATTTGTTTCATATCTTTTACGTAAGCAAGACTCTGCATATAATATTCTGTATCTGTACAGAGTTTGCTCCAAATGTGGAATCATCACATAATGTCCATACGTGCAGAAATGGAGGAGGATGTCAACTCAGAAAAGTATGTTCCCATCATACACCCAGATACAGAAAGAACTATTTAGTAACTGTGTTGTTATCATAGTCAGTTTTAAATCTGATTGCAAATCAGATATTTGTGTTGATCCCTACCCTTCCAAGCCAAACACTAGCAGTGAGCAGTTAGCTGGTGAACACATGGGCCCATTTTGTAGTTAAAGAGACAGATATTTTCCTCAGGAGTTGGTGGAGTCCCGAACCAGAGCAGAAATGTTGTTTTGAGTTCACCATATTCACGTCTTAATGTGATGTGAACCTTTGGGAGATTTCTAGATGAATGGGGTGTGTCTGGATTGATGTTCCTTTCACAACTGGTGATCGATTGAAGGATTTTGTGGATAGAAATATTTTGCAGGAATGAAGAATGAATACAAATTACAGAGTTAATTTTCCCCCATTGCTATTGACACCTAAATTACTTGATTTCTTACACACACCTACTTGGTCCTCACTAGACAATTACCATAATCTATAAACATATCTCCATACAAGGTTGACTTTGGTATGCCATTGAAATCCCACCACATTCTCATCGTTCTGAATAAAAGGGCCCGTAGTCCCTGTTTTTTTCTCTAACCGGGGAAGGCCACGGGTGTCAAAGCAATCACAGGAGCTTAGCAGCATGAAGTCCAATGTTACCCTCCTGCCGTCAGCCTGCTAGCCCACCACTCGTTAGCTCTGATCCACAGTGACACGTGGGACTGCACGGTACTACCCCCTTTACCTTTAGGGTGCTTTTTGTCCTTCATAGGCATAATTATCTGTCTTTCTTTGGAAAATAACTCAGTGTGTTATAGATTTTTCTATTTCAGACACAGACTCTGTATTGTCTTCACAGCAGCTTGTATTCTTATACAACCTTGTGAAATCATCAACTTGGTAACAAGCTTTTAGGTTCATCAACCGGCGATTTAGATATTTGTATCACTAAACTTCCACAATTCATTAATAACTTTTTCTTCAAATGCATTGAAATTAGTTTTCAAGGGGACAAGTTATGTTGCTAGAATTACTTACTTACGATTTATCCCCTACTATTAACAATATTGGTTTGCTACCACATGCAGCTCCCCTCCGGCCCTCAGGAGACAAATAGACGTCAATGTGCGGTGTATACTCCCGGTTTAAGCATGTCAGCAGTGACTACACAATCGCTTGTGCATGCTGGTTTAATGGCACACCCCGTGTTGCACTAATAGCTCATGTTCTTTGCCCCCCCCCCCCATCCTCCTCCTCAGGGACTTAAATGGACCATCCACCGTATTGGAAAAGGCTTTCCCCTTCTGACCCCACTGTGTTTAACTCTGCAGATCAATTTTCCCCCTGTTGTAGTACATTCGGCTTTCCGCGTCATTGGTTGATGGATGGTGGTCAATCTTGGAGGAAAAGTTTATATGCTATTACCACGTAAACAACCTTGTATTGCAAAATGTATTAAGCAAAGTTTAAAATCACACCTCCGCATCTGAATATACAATGTCTGATTTAACGCTGTAGACAATTTCTCATCTTGTCAAATTGTGTTTTCCTGTGGTTTCCATCTAATTTTTCTGTCTGCAAGATCAATAGAGTCTCACTCTTGGTGTGAAATAGCCCGTGAATCGCCGTAGACACACATCTGCGGCTTTACAGCGCTAGAAATGGATTAGTCATACATACGCGCTGGAAATATTTACGCACAATAATAAATAGCCGCCTCTGTTGCAGCTGACAGCAGTCAGTGGTCTATAATGGCCCCTCGATTGTATATCTGAAATGACTCGTTCGTTTTATTAGTTGTTTTCTGATGACATTGTAAATAACTTTGCTCACAACACAGTCCTGCGAATTACCAGAGATGAGATTGCATAAAATGTAATTTTGCCACATTATTGTCTACTCCGCATTTTCACCCACATCGAGGGCATTGCACGGCATACATACATTTGTATGTAATCAGCCACATACGTTTAAGTTGAAGATGCTTGTTGTTTGACAGCGCAGTGAGATAAGCGCCGATAGACTTTGCGTGTGCCTCATTTCAATGTGAGGAATGGCTGTGTGCTGTTTTTTCCTTCCTCTCATTATGATACTCCACTCCATTCAATCAAATGCAGGCCGTTCTATTCTATTTCCAAGTGCCATTTTTAATGAACACACAGTTCATTCATTCACGGCCAGAGAGGGAAGGCGAGAGGGGAGGGGTATGCAGACTGACACAATGGAAATAAAAAGAAATGAGTGACAATAAATTCTGTCAGGAAAAAAAAAGAGATTCCAACCAAGAGAAATGAAGTAAAAGGGGGAGGGGAAAATGTTAGGAGTTGCATTGGAATTGTGAGCTCAGTGCTGCTTCTCCTCACGAGGGTCTTTAGGCTAGAGTCACCACACTCAAAACCACAAAGGAGAAGGGTGGAGAAAGAATCAGGGCCTCTTCCCAGTTCCCTTCGCACTGACCCCCCCCCCCCCCCCCCCCCCTCCAGGGTGGGACATGTCTCATCGGGTTTGAAAGGATTTTATGACGAACCAATTTTGCTGTTGTCTTAATCCCCCCCCCCCCACACACACCTCCAACTGTTTCAAAAGCAAGCCGTGTCAGGGTGATGACGAAGACGTGGACAGGGAACATGATAAATGCATTAGCTGTCATGTTCTGCCCGCAGTCACACATGGCCATTAAAGATGGCGCTGCAAACATACTGTACACAAAGACAGGGACTCAAAAGCCAGCCATACACCACGTTATGGGTGCAAGCTGTTGCAAATGTCCCTTCCAATTATGAAACGATTCACCGATTGTTGTCTTGGAACTTCAAAATAATGAATTGCTGACGGGATGGCCTTTGGATTCATCCACGCTAGCCACACGTTCTGAGGACAACAGCAATACTTTCAAGGTAGGGATGTGTATCCCTGAGCTGAAAAGAGCCAACTCAACAATCCCCTTGGAATGCATTAGGGACTCATCAACGTTAGCCTGCCTTAAAACCCTCTCCTCAGCTCTTTCTTCTGTCCGTCCCCTGTGGAAAACACATTCTCATTAAATAACTTCCATAACAGAGGGACAACTGAAAAATCAGGTGATGGGGAATTTTCCGAAGCCAAGAGGGATTTGTGAATCTACAAATAGAAGCCTGCAACTATTGATCTCATTCAAGTTGGAAAAGATTAGCTCAATTCATTAGTCGACGTGTTGCAGTTTCAAATGGAGTGTTGAAAGATGTTGAACATTGACGATAAGAAGAACAGGTTGCCTAAAGGCTCTATAATTGATTGTTATTATAACACGGATAGATGAAATCCAGCGTTCTGTTGGTTGAGAGCGAGTCACGGGGGTGCATTATTGAGCGGTAATGCACAGTTGCTGTTCACATTGACCCGATCGTTCCATATCACTGCGCACTCAAAGTAGCAGGTTAGATTTCGCGCGACCGTTAGCTGATATTTTGGCTTTTAGCTCGGTGGCGATCGTCCGAAAAAACAAATTTCATTTTCATTTCGTTTTGAGGCAATGCGAGCTTTTGCAACCAGACAATTAAGGTGAACGTCATGAGCGATGTGAATGAATGAGATGGTGCGGGACCCAATGCTGTTTACATGAACGTACGTCTACAGACTGATGAAATGTGATACACAACGTTTGGTGGCTACAACCATTTTGTGCTGAAAGGCAGCTATTCACTTACCATTTATAATTTTGCTGGTAACCGTGTTATAAAAGCAAAAAGGTACTTGAGGCAGTAATTTATCTTCAATAATGTAACAGTTTGAGGGTTGCCAAACTACGCCCTCGAACTGTTACATTATTGGACAATAAAGTACAGCCTGTCGTACCTTATTGCTTTAGTGTACCACCCCGACCATTATTTAGAAGCGTAACCTTACTAGTATTAAAGGATCCGACAATACTTGAAACAGCACAGCACCCTTTTTTATTGTCCAAATCTTTTCAATCTTAACTGCTCTTTTTTTTTTTTTTCTTCCCCCATCAGCCACAACCCATCCACCCCCCCCACACACACACACACATTATTTTTTATTATTATTTAACTTCTTGCTTTGGATATTTTCCTATTCCCAGCGGTGGTATCTATGTAAACGTTCTGTGTGCTAAGGGAACCCAGCGCGACACAGTCAGAAATCTTTTTTTTTTTATAGAGATAAAATAGTAAAGATGCACCGACTCACATATGAATACACACATATAAACACACATTATTTTGGTATCTGTGTTTGTAACACAAGAATTCCTTCTTGGAAGAGAACACAGGGAGATGGAGATAACAAGTGGCCTCCACTTCTGACATCTACGGGAGTCCTTCCACTCCTTCTTCATTCATCTCCTTGTCTCCACTAATTACAACCCATGGGCTTGTTATGTTGAGAGATAAACAAATTGTAATTCTCAAACCTGCAATAACGGTACATTACCAGTTGCAGGCAGTGCTGACAGGTTGTGACCACAGAGTATCTAATGATCTTGGATGATTATTGTTAACACTGGCTTATTTCCTTTTTCCATCATCGCCATAAACATTGATTTGGCGTGAATTTGTCAGGAAATTAAAAGAAAAGGAGGGTGGACTGTATGAAAGCTTACCGTGTCTTGGAGGCTGGTGTGTGTCGTTTTTAGACGTTTTTGATGGCCTACTGGGGAAATGAAGCTGTGCAGAGTAAGCTGACTTCCAGCGATTTATCTGGAGGGTTAAGGGAAGTATTTGCCAGCATAGCTTTGACGCAGCTACTGGTGGTATAACTAGCTGCTGACATGTTCACACTGTAATCAATCAGGGGTCTGCTCTCTTGATACACCAAGTCTGCATTTTTTTTGTGCCATTTATTATACAGTTTTGATGATTCTCAGGAGAAGGAAATGTGTGAGACTTTATCTCTGTGGTTTCTCCCACGAGCCTGTTTGTGAAAATGGGGCAACACTAATTGAAAGAAAATGCAAACTTGTAATTAATTTTTGCCAAACCTTTTTCAAGTTGCCAAACTTTCTTCCCAAATTCCCACCCCTGTATTGGAGTCACTTGGTGGCTATCAGCTCCAGAAAGAAAAAGCAGGGATTTTTAAATAGTGAACAGCAGGAGCAGCATAAATTCCCCCCGGTTGAGCTTAGTTCTTAAAGAACTAACAAAAAGAAAATATCAATAGTGACGTTTTTACCATTGATTACTTGACAACCATCGACCATATACAATTACTTAATTCCAATACTCTCTCACACAGCTCCCACACAGCCATTCCTCATATTGAAATTCCAATCCTCTCATAATAATTCTCTCTATTTTCTTTCTTTAAGCCTTATTTTTCTTTGTAATAAATGCTGGTCTGACTGAGATTACTAATCAATCAATGGACTGCTCAGCTGAGATTTTGTTACAAGGTCAACAACACTACAGATGCCATAGTTCTGTTTAAATGTGCCTTAAGGGATAGAGACATGTCAAAGTGTGCCTCTCCATCCAGAACCAAGGCGCACAGGACGTGTTTCGATGAATAAGTGGGGCAGCTCTAATTCTTATTTGACAGCATCCTCTGATGCTTTTTCTCAGGCCCTCAGAAAGACAGAGAGGATAAGCTTGTAAAGTAAGAGAGAGAGAAGCAAGAACAGAGAACCAGCCTGTATGATGGCACTGCACACACACACACACACACACACACACACACACACACACACACACACACACATGCATACACCCATGGATGCATGTAAACTATACAACTGAAGGCAAAGGCCATATTTTCCTGCATTTTCTCTTACTTATTGCACCACATGGGCAAAGTCAACAACAGACAAGCAGCGTGTCTGTCTGACATCCTGACTTCCAGAAGGCTCCAATTTGTTAGCAGTGGAATTGTAGGAGTCTGAATCAATCCTACAGATTCCTCTTCTCAGCCTCCCCACAGGTGTTTTGTAGGCCATAACCATTCAGATTTCTCTGCAGACTGTGCAAGCAGCTGGAGGGAGGGGGGACACAATCAAAAGGCTTCTAGTCTGCTGTTTGTAGCAGTGATTTTACAGGTGGAGGGACGCCGCTTTGAGGCCTCAATACATTAACATCATGCACAGATGGACGCCACACAGCTCCGTGTGTGACAGTCAACCTACAGACTAGAACCTTTTTCAAAAGTTTGGAGCAGATTTTCTGCCGGCGATGCAGCACTGATGAGTAGATGCCACAACAGGTTAAAAAAGTGTCAATGCCATGCATTTTATCTACGTTGGTATTAAACAGCTGATTATTCCGTTTCTCTGTGCAATTGATGCAAGATGGGTTTTTTTTTATGTTATCAAAGTGATTTTTTAGAAGATGCATTTTCTTTAATGATATCCACAAACATCAAATAGTCCATAACAGAAATCTGTATCTGGCTAACTACATCATAAATTAATCATCTGGGTCTATTTGAAATGTGTGCAAAAAAGTGAAATAGTTTGCAATACCATAAATCTGCTGTTTGCTGTCTTGACTCTCTTTATTCCCTTTGTTTATTTCCCAGTCTGAATTCTCTTTAATGTTGGCCTTAAAGGTGTCACTGAGAAAAGAACGGTCCCCTTCATTCTTCTTCAATAACAACCTAATTATTGACTGTAGCTGTTGGATTGTTCTCACCAGCTATTGTTCTTTTTCGCTTGTTTGTGTATTTTTTGATTTCTCCCCTGGGAGTCTTTGCTCGTGTGAGGGAGGATGTAACAGAAACTGTGTGTGTGTGTGTGTGTGTGTGTGTGTGTGTGTGTGTGTGTGTGTGTGTGTGTGTGTCTAGAAATGCAATCAACAACCCTTGAAATCCATCAGCTTCCTCAGCTATTACCTTAAGCTCCTCCCCAAGATATAATTAAAAAACAGCATTTCTTCTACCATGTCCTTTACTTTTTCTTTTTTTTACCAATTAGGGTTAGAACAGACTCCATCAAGCTTGTTCTGCCCCCAAGTGGTAACGCACAAAATAGTTTGTCAAAAACAAGGGAAACTAGGGTTGATTTACACATCTTTCTCTGTCATTAATCTGTCTCTGTGATTAGGGTTTAATTTGATTATTAATATAAAAAGATTCTCAGACAAAAAATCTATAAATATAAACTGATTCTCAGTCAGGTGTGCTGATCATAAAACTACAACACTGAATGACTATCAAATGTATATTCAGCTTGTTCAAATTCAACATTTATCGTAGATCACACGTATGCTGAGTGAAGCGTTGACTGTTTTTATTGCTGCTGTGGCTAAATTGAAAAGCAGATGTGCCTGTGGTCACCCTGATATACATCTCTGAAAGTGTTGTAGGTTGAAACAATGTTTTATATACACCAAACATCGTAACAACGTTGCATTAATCTGTTGATCTGACAGATATATGGACACAGCGCTGCTGAAACCGTTTTCTATTCTCTCTTGAATGTGGTGGTTTAATTATTTTGTAACCCGTCAACGTTTTTTTTCTTCTTTTTTTTCTTGGTGCATTGTCTAGAATAAAGATACATTTTCTGTTTTTAGCCACAAACTGTGCTGTGTTTGCTTCGTCTTCTAACCGGGCGTGTAGCTTTACGTTGACCCAGCAGGTTGTGGTTGTGATTGGTGTTCCCTCGATTCAGTCACACAGTTTACTGGGTCATAGGTCGGTTCAGAGTGTTAATTAGTAATATTTGTCACACTGTCAACCCCCCCGTCCCGAGGGCTGTGTACCAACTGCCATTGTTTGTGTTTGTGAATGATTTTTCGACCCATCAACCACAAGGCTGGACATTTGAGAAGAATAGGAAAGGTAACATTTTAGATTAACCTGCTCTCTGTTGGCAATTTAGTAAATGCATTATTGTCAAGGTTTACAGGATCAGGGGCAAAGCAAATATGAGTTTTGAAACATTGAAAGATTTCCTGTACTATTCATTCAAGAAAGAATTGCAGAGGTTCTCAGTGAGCTACTGGAAAGTGTAAACTTTTTCACTAACTATACTAGAAATATTAAGCATGCACTTATCAAACCTGATGTTGACACTCCACTATGCTATGCTGCTATAGCCATAGGTCGATGTCCCATTATTCCTTCCATTCATCCTTCTTATCATAATATGAACTTGTTACACTTTTCTGTTTATTTAAAATGTTACTGCAATCATTTTGAAAATAAGTGGGACCCACAATTTTTATCAAAACAAAAATAATATGATTCATTATTTTTCCGAACTCGGACTTGTTGGCCTTGGCTCGATTTCTGCATAGAGAGTATACCAGACCATATTTGTATAGACCGCACACCGTAATCCCCCCCCCCCCCTACACATTTATATTACACAGATGGTGTTTGGGTCCACTGGACCTGGGGCAAATAAAAGTGTAGAAATTGTAGGCCCTGTGTACCTTCACTCCTACAAGTCTACACTGGGAAACCTGATGGCGGAAACCCTTGATATAAATCAGCTGTCCTGGACATGGCTCAGGGACTCAGTGGATACAACATCACATGCAACAATTTCTTTCCATCGTTCAAGGAAACCGCAGCTCCTTAAAGGAAGCTGACCGTGGTGGGAACAATGAGGAAAAACAGGCCTGGGCTCCCCAGCATTAACCATAATTGTTTATTTTCCTTCCAAATGGGATGAAGTGAACATCTGTTGGAAATTATGCCATAAGATTTGATTTTGTTGAAGGAAAAAAGACAATTGTACCCAATACACCTGGTAAAACCGAGTCACAATACAGGCTGATCAACAAAAAAAATAACACCATACAAGGGTTAAACAACATTTAAGCAACAGAGGCAGAGATACCCTGATTTTGAATCCTCAAAATAACCCAACATCCTACTTTTAACATAATTCAAATCCATGATACTCTCATCTGGAAATTGCATATTTCTATCCATTAATAGATCAGACGTTGTTGTTGTACTTGTTCTAATTTCTATTGCACTATAAGGGATAAAGGTTATAGATTGTAGGGAGGGAATGGTGGGATACAACACAGATTTACCACAGGAGGGCGTTGTGATACAAGAAATAAGCTTCTTATTTTGAGCGCTTATTCCCTGACCTTCAATGACTCACTCCCGTAAAGGATGTTGTTTTAAGGCGTCCATTTGTACAAAACCCGATAAATAAAGCCGTCGGAACAAGTGAATGCCAAACATCAGGTGTCCTTCTAGCCGAACAGCAATTTAACAAACTTCCATCTTAACAGCTCAAAACAAATGCGTCCTTATGCTGAAATCATTCCAATGGATCAAAAGGTAACAGCGCTGCACAAGAATCAGCCAGAGTTTTCAAGGATAGACGACATTTAGTTGTACAAAGTTTATTTATGCCATGCGAATATTGCTAGAGAGGCCTAGACGGTGTAGTGCCAGTGAAACGTTTGTCACTGCGGGAGTTAACACTTTCAAAGCTGTATTAAGAAACCTTATGTATAAATGTATCTGCTGGGTGAACATCTCTGAAAATGTAATTATCCTGGCTTTGTCTAATATAAAGTTTAGCACTTCACGCTACCAGTCCCAGCTGTGGAGACATTGGTACAGTTGTTTGTTCATAAGGCTTTTGTAGGTCTATGTACTCAGCTTGTGACCCTGTTTGTATTTTTATATAGATATATATATATATATATTTACTGTTTTTGTACTATCTAGTATATCTGGCTTGATATTCATTTTGGCAAGAAAGATGCAGATTTCTTGTCTAAAAATGTTGTTCTTGTAACTGTAAGGTAGGTACACTCTAGTGTATGACGCTGTACTTTTTAAAAATGTTTATAAAAAACGAAAGAGATTCAATGTTGTTTGATTAGCGTTTAAGGGGATGTTAACTACCAAGATATCTGTCTTTATGATGAGTTGAGCTATTCCCAAAATGTTAAACGATTCTATTAAGATACAGTTGCAACAAACCCTTCATCGAGCAGAGCTGAGCGTGGTAAATAATCTTTTTCACGGATACACGTAGTATTAAAACATTTAATGAATTACTTTGGTTATTCTGAAAACATATTTTTTCATAAATTAGTTGGTGGGTGAACTCATCAAGAGGGACCCGAAGAGCTGACAGGTGGGTCATAATGGATTCTCTCCCAAAAGTGGACGTGTGACTCTTCTTCAACGTCCTCATCCGCTGTGTGTGCGTGTGCATATATGCGTGTGGGTCTTCATAGTCGTTTGTGTGTGTGTGTGTGTGTGTGTGTCTGTGTTTCCACTCCTCCAGAGTTCTTAAGCGAATTGAACGAGGCAGAATAAATCATACTGTGATCAAGATGTCATCTTCATGATAACGAAAACATGATGCCTCATAACAAGCTTCCTGATCAAAGGGAGCTGCTGCGGCTTAATAACTCGGTGCCAAGTGGTCGCAGAGTGTTGTGTTGGGGGATGAATACAGCAGACAATTGTGGCCCGTGTTAATCTACCATCTTCATGGAGTTTACATAAAAAAATGTTGTTTTTTCTATTTCAGAATGAGTGATTATTTAATCAGAAAACATGCATGTTGAAGCTTATATATGACTTCTGGTTGTGTTTCTTTTCAATGCAAAATGTGCTAAATCTCAACCCCAAAGGCATATTTCTTCAGCTGCTTAGAAAAAGAACACTGATGTCAATCTCAATTGTAAACCAACTTTTGTGTTCCTCTGCAGAAAAGCAACAGCAGAAGAACACAATGCTGTGATAGCGGGACCAAAGACGAAAACCACCCAACAAGAGGACGACAGCAAGTAGATCAATTCAGACCCAGAAAGGTTTTACAGTGTGTTTTGTCTCTGTAAAAACACCCCTTTATCAATAATTCAACAAAGAGCTAATGTGCCGTTTTCAAATGTATTTTTATAGAATTCTTTTGAGTAAAAATGAACGTGTGCCTGCTAAGTAACGTCAATGTTGAGCTATATTTTTTTCAGAATTTTAAGGATTCATAAGATGGCAAGACGGACCTGGGAGGGAAAGTAATAGGTCCAGTATTTTGGGAAGTCAGAGCTGTGCTTTCTCTGCAGCCTTCATGGAGAATAACACGAGCTGGAACATGACCCTGTGCACTGCATCTCTGTAACGCTGCAATGCAGTGCGGGGAGCTTTAAGCGACTCATTTCAAATACACATGTTTATACTGCCAGTGAAATAAAAAGCTAAAAAAATGTAGATGCACATGCGTGCTGAAACATTGAACATCTTGCAAAGTAATAGGGGCCTCAGGCAAATACCTCGTTACCACATCACTGAGGAGAGCGAATAAGGCGCGGTAAAGGAGTCCCAGAGCTAAAAGTTAAAGTTTGTCTAAGGGGTCCTTACGAATTTAATCACCCTCCTCAACCAGAATTGTGTGCCATAGAAATCAGGAAACTGTTTTTTCTTTCTTCTGCCGCCATCGACTTCCTAATATCCGGCGTGCTTCGGCAGCGTAATGAGCTTTCAATGGCCCTATTTGTTATCACCATTGCTTTACCTCAACAAAAGCGCTCCCAGGACATGTCGGGTTGTAGTGATGTCCCTCAATTTAAGCCTTAATGAAAGCCTCGTCCCACCGCTGTGAAGCTGTTCCTGGACGACACTTCGCATCCCCCCCCCCCCCCCCCCATTCAAAGAAATGTGCAAAACAAGACGCACCGGTCTCCCTCGCTACTAAACAAGCTCCCCTTCTGCGATGAAAAATGCAGCCTGTCTCTTTGATTATTGCTGTGGCATTTAGGTGGCTCGGTGTGGTGATTTGAGGAGCCCGTAGTGTCAAAGCTATTCCTTACCGCTTCTGGCTCAACGCTCTGACTCAACAGGACCTGACCATTGTCATTGCCTCGCTTCGTCTTCATGGAGGCCGTCAAGACAAGCCAGGAAGTGCGGGTAATAACTTTCAAGGAAAGGGCTGCGATCGCAGATTCCATTTCACACTGAGGACATCTCCCTTGCGTCCCCAAAAGCGGTGAGATGCGGATGTTGGGCGAGGAGTGAAAATGGCACGAAGGCACACACAGTGTTTTGTAAGTGGTGGGAGGTAAAGGAGGAGGGGGCGGTGGGTGGGAGAAGCATCCATGGGCGCTGCTGCAGCCGGCGTGTGTCTTAAGAAGCTCTGTCTTCCACCGTTGGGCCTAATACTTTGCTTTTCTCAGGAATGCATTTTTGCTCAGGTACGATAGTGCTGACAGGGGACACATGCTGTCTAATCCTAATGGGCTGCTGGGGGCAACGCGCGCGGCCCCTTAAACAGCGCCACACCGCCTGCTGGGACCCCTGCCTGGAAGCATAATTCACCAATCTCCCTCCCCCAGCCTAAACCTGCAGCAAATGGATGATAACAAATGCTGAGTACCATCCTTGACCTGGCTTTGGGGTGAAGTGGATGAATGGGTCTTATTTATAGAATAAGACGTTTTCCCTTGTAGAAGAAGCTGAAACCTCAAAGTCAGGTTTGAATCCATTTCGTAACCCTTAAAGACTCAAAGAAATACGTTAACACATCTTGTGTCCTTGTGCCAAAGTGTTTTTATGTAAGAATCCTTTTTTGTTCTTTTCTCAAATTGCAATTTATTTTCTAGCTCCTGGTCATATATATATATATATATCGACGCAAAAGTGAAATGGGGCGACGAGTTCATCGTCTGAAAGCGTCTGGTTTGTAGCTCTTAGAGCAGTGTCGCAGTGTATCACCAAATAATTTAGTCAAGATGGAAATTTTCTACTTGCATTTATTAATCGTTTGTTCCCAGAACTATCAAATGCTGTACGGTGTAGATAGCATGACTACGTCCAGGTGTAATTGTGCAATTTCCTGCTCTGCTTTTGAAAAATCGCTTTAAAAATGTGCTCCGTGACGCTCCCCACATAGAGCTGTCGACCTTGCGGAGAGATGTAATTTGACGGTAAACGGTTGTCATTTGGTCGGCCATGCCTCATGAAGTCATCCATGTTGTTATTCCTCGTCTGCAAGCTCATGCTGATCACCATATTACAGCGGTGCATTCCTAATTGGATGGCCACAGCCAAGAGCACAGAAAGATTTAGAGTTTGCACACCTGTTGTCCCCAAAGGTAAATGCAGTGTTTACATCAATAAATATAGCATTCAGCACACTTATAAAATGATTGTCCAAATTGTACAAAGCATTGTTTTGAGGGGGCAAGCCATGCAGTGGTATATTCAACCTCTAGATGTCTCTGTTGATTAACCACTGATCTGCTGCCATCCAGCAGGTTGTTGGTATGGAACAAACAACTTCTATAACAGCAGATGGTGCTGATCATTGAAAATTAACTCGTATTCATTTTTCTTTGTTGCCCCTCTCAAAACACCACCTTCCAGACAAATAACCAATAGAACTGACAGTACATGTTGGCTCAATGCAATTATTCCTAATCAAACAAAATAAAATATGAGTACTTGGTTTGACCACCTGAACCCTCAATTAAGTTGAAACAATTCAGGTGTGTGATCTCACATCCATTCCTCGAGGGAGACCAATGCAAATCACAAGCAGACTGGAGCATCCATTTTCCTCAGTTGCAGTTCTTCAAATGCCCCTCCATACCAAAATGGATTGTTCTTTCTTCATCTGGTACCAAGACAATTAGTCAATAACTCAGAAAAGCACTTCATATTGATGAGGTATCCCATGGAAATGAGAAAAATCATGCTCGGCGTGGTCCTCACTCGGTTGGAGATTGTTACCCGTCTATCCCACAGTGTTCACCTCCCCCGGCCTGATTAAGGAATCAGGAATGAGAGACAGCGATCACTGCTAATCATTACACACAATGTATCTCAGCGTTCTGAGGGTGTGAAATATTTTCCCTCTTTCTGTTTTTCTCAATCTCTCCATCTTCCCCCCCCCCCCCCCTTGATCCCCCAAGTACAGATGAACATGCAGCCAAGCCTCTGAGCACCTGGAAATGTGAACTGAAAACCCCTCTTTGAACACGGGTACACTAGGCTATATCGCACACGGATAAGGGGAACCCCTAACCCTAACCCTTATCGTATCGTTATCACTATCAATAATCGATAAGATCTGATTTCTTTCTTATTAGTAGTAGTTTGGCTTCAGAGAACCTTGGAGCAGTGTTTTGTTTTCCCCGAACAACCCTCCGGGACGAGTGCATGCAGGATGAGCCAATCAGCCCTGTGTAATTAAAACGGAGCAGCGGTACATGACTGCAGATAGGGGCTAAGCTGTAGGCCCGCTGTAAAAATCGGACAGCTGGGCCGGTGCTATCTGTGGGAAGCCACGCACATTCAGTCCAACTGGACCCCTTTGGACAGGCTTCCACAGAATTGAAGTGTATGTACACAGGAAGTATGGTTGTAGGTAGGAAACCATGATGTGAAGAGGGAGTGCTAATGAGTCGGCTCCATCTCGTAATGGCTGCGAAATGTTTTGGATTAACTTTGTTTACTTGTGCCTACATATTTCTTCCATTTAAAGCATTCATTGCACTCTAAATTTGTTGGAATAATTGTTAAAGTAGATGCCGCATCAGATTGTGAGTAAGTAGTAAATGTATTATCCTTTTGTGTGTGTGTTTGTATGTGTGTGCCCTTTTTTGTTGGTAATGCTTTTGAATGATTCAATAAAGTGAATATACTTGAAAATGGACTTATTCAGAGGGGCATTGGCTCATGGATGTTGGGTGTAAATTCTGAGATCATCACAGTGGGCCAGGGGGATGTCCAACAGTGAGTTGAGCTGTGAGTTTGCAGCCTCCATTGTGTTTTTCTCTCACTAAATCTATGGCAGACTAATAGGGCTCCCCACCAGGGAAATCTCTCTTGTGTTTCCTGTCCCAGGGCTGCCCTTTTCCTCTCTCAGTGAACACCCACAGCCTGCTGCCTCTCCACACCGGACAAGCAGAGGTGGGGTTCGATGCAGCTCTGTTTGAAGATCCCGAAATAGGCCGCGCTATATCACACCTAATCTGTTAAATTTGGCACAGCATGGGCACGGGGTGCCGTTCTGCACCAACACACAGACACACATTATCAAAAGGAGTTCCTGCTGGCGTGGGAACAACTCAACCTGTTTCAGTGGAGCAGTTTTTTGGGGATTTGTATTAAAACTCTACTTCATCAAACTAATCAAATTGGTTTGTTAAGTTGCCTCTTTCGTCTCTTTTACTTTATGTGTTATCTACTGGTCATTCTGAATCCTTCCAATGAAATCCTTGCACCATCATACAATTTCCTTCCTCTGTTAGAACTGCCGTCTAACAACAGTGAGGTGAAATTGTATGCTTTTGGTTGCTGGCAACCTTGTAACACAAGTGCAGGGTCTTTTTTGTCTTTCTTTGCAATTGAACAGACCAAAAACTACAGCATTCACACTTTGAAAAAGCTTGTCATGACTCCCAAGAGTTGAGCCTTAAACCTTATCGGTACTTCTCTCATGGCTTAATATTTAGAAAATCCAGTTCTCCCCTGGAGCCCGGAGAAAGGGCAAACAGGCTGAATTATGTGGCCGTTGTTAAACCTTTAACTGCTTCCCCCGCAGTGTTCGCATTGGGTCTGGCAGTATCCCGGACTCTTCAGGTAAGACATTGCTTCGGTTACATATTTAACTCTGGCATGCTACTTTCTGGCTCTCCACTCTCTCCCACGGGTTAGACGTGCGGCCAAATGCTGCCCAAGCAGACTCAGCAGTTGTTGTTGGTTTCTTGTGGTTTTTGCAATTTACCCTCTGGTCAAAAATGACCTTTCTAAAATGAAAAAATGAAAACCCTTTCGTGTTAACAATCAACACGTTGACACCATTCAATTCTGCGAGTGAGACAGAGCAACAGCCAGAGCCACTCTGCCCTGTCAGGGCACCGGAGACATGTGTTGTGTTGACAGCTGCTTTCTGAGTGAGTGACAGCTTCTTAATTTGCCTGGGGAGTAAGGGTCATGAGAGGGGCACTTCCCTGTAGATTAGATTTGACATACTTTCTGTCCACCTGAACTGACACGTTTTGCTACAAACCGTTAAATGGTTTGTATCTTGTTTTGCATCTCATCTTGGTTTCTACGTCGTTCACGTCGTTGCTCCACGTGCACCGCATGGCTTGGTGGGCATTTGTCAAGATTGCACCACCATTAGTCTTACACTTTTCACACTCCAGGGAGCGGACTGTCTGGAACAGTATGGCTATATATATATAATTCATGACGGTAAGGGGACTATGTCATTGACTCTGGTCACGCTGGTCCTGGATGCAAACACCCACACAATGCAACTTCTGTACACCCTAGAACAGGGGTGTCCAACTCCTTTCAGGTTCGGGCCAGACCGTCAGGGAGGGGTGGCGCTGATGATCCGGGCCGGCGAGCGGTCACGCAGCCAGCCTGTCGTCTGTCAGAATGTGTATGAACTGTTATTCTCACAATGGCAAAGCCAGCCGGCGGGGACGTCCACACTCCGGGACACCGGTGGCGGGCCGCACTGGACTAGGCTAAGTTTGACATGTGCGCCCTAGTAGAACAAACTGTGGAATTGCGTTATGGGCTCAGGTTCAACCGCGCTTTGTGAATTCCTTGGATCTGGGTCTGAGTTAGCTGTCATGCTGCTCTGGGCTCTGTGTGTGTGTGCCGCTGTGTTACTGCTTTTACAGGGTATTTTCTGCAGCATCCAGTTTCAGATGAGTGCACTAATATTGGAACTCATGTCTCTATTACCCTCTTTGTAGTTATTGAATGCTGCAAAATATTTTACAGGCATCTTGGCATTTCCACACAAAAGCTCAAAGCACTCAGAACTAATAACAAGGGAATATAATAATTCCACCTTGACATTTTCTTCTTGTATTTTAGTGTGGACTATATTTGCAGTAAATTGCTCCAGGCATTCCACCAGTCTGTGGCAGCCAGCGCCTGCCCCTTTGCTGTGGTGTACTGGGGTTGTGGCATCAGGTCAGGAGATGCCTACAAACTCAACAAGCTCTGTGGTGGGTCTGGAGCTGGACAGCCCGGACTCAGTGTATGAGAAGTGGGTGAGGGTCAAACTCAGAGCCATTCTGGAAATGCCCCCCCCCCCCCCCCCCCAGTGAGGAAGCGAGGGTGCCGGGAAAGCTGATTCAGTCATCGGGTTCATTCAACCCGAAAAAGCAGGACGGGGCGATTCAGACGCTCATTTGTGCCGGCTGCCATCCGACTGTACAATAACAGCGGAGGCCACAGTGTCTGTCACCATGCCGATACCCCCCCTCACAATAACACTAACTGCCAACTTGCCCCACCTTTTTCTCCTACACTCGACTCATATGGACTATTGCACATTGCACACACACACACAAATTCCCCCTATGAGGAATTGGAGTGTTGATTGTATATACCAGTAGAAATATGATACTATACTAATCTGTATTGCTGGCTATTCGTGCAGTTTTATTTGACTGTACAACCATTGGCTTCGGCTTTTTTCCAGCAGAGCATTTGAAGACTAAATGCGTTGGTCAGGGGCTCTTGGCCACAGGGTCTTTGAATGAGGGAAGAGTTGAGTGGAGTATCAGTGCGCATACCAAGTGCAGAAATGCAAATGGTAAAGCAATCGGCCGAATCGGCTGGAGTTAATATTAATGTGGCCTCAGTGATATTTGAGTGCTAAATATAAACGGGGGTTATGGATTACTTGACAAGCTTGTGAAGAGACCTTCTGCAAGAGCCAGTTTGTGTATTAAAAAAGTGTATTAAGAAGTTAATGTATTTTGGACCCGGTCACTTACTCTCATATACCTGAATCCCAAGTCTCTTTTGAATTGGGTGGCATTTCTAATATATATTTGCTGTCATCTCGGGGATTCCAGGTTTGTCTGCAACAATTACATCCTGCCTGAATTAGCATTTTAATTACAAGGTGATTTCAGCAATAATGCTGAGCATTAAATGATTTCTAATTAAGGAGACTTCAGAAAATGCTTTCTGAAATTAATGACTGGAGCCATTTTCAGGAGCATAACTTCTCCCTGATGGGCTTGGTCAGTCCTGTGCAGAATGTCAACCTAAATCACATACTTAGAGGAAGCACAAGCCCCTGCAGGGACAATAAAAATCAACATGCATACACCACAGAAGGTGGTGAACATTTTGCAAATCTGCCCGTTGTTATCTGAATTAAGGTCACAGTCACCTGTGGACACCGTCAAGGTGGAAATGAGTAATTACAAGTATTTTTAAGTCTATTCAAAGAATTACTTAGTAGAACTATTGGAAAGGTACCGCGCCTTTGTGCCGCTCCTGCTTGCACTCTTTTAAAGGAAACGTATGTCCTGTCCTGCATTCATTCGCTGCCCGGCCTGAACAATGGGCCTCTCTCGCGGTGAAGCCGATTACGGATGGAGAGGGAAGTTGTTTACTGCATGGTTTCTGCCCTTTAATTGCCGTCCACTTACGCCTGTTTAAACTAAACATCCTGGCTCCCAGAAGGACAAATCTGGTCCTGCTTCTTTATCTTTTAGAAGTGCAGCCGCTTGTTGAGTTGCGTGTCATTCTTTCTTTAATTTGAAGTCCACAGTAAGATGTTCAATTCCCCATTCAATCCAGTCAATGTCACTTAGATTGTGATTGGAACACTTTAACTTGAGGAGTAGCTAAAATGGCTCTCTAACACACATACATAAAAAAGACATTTGAAAGCTTGTTTTTTAGAGTATCTCTTCAGCATCTTTTTTAACCTAACTAAATATTTACACTGTAAGCAAGACGATCGTCCTTATCCCTTTGCACCCTTATATTTTCAAAAGTCAGATAAAATTACCTGAGGGAAAGGGGAGGGAAGGGAAGGTATGTTTTTGAAAAACTTACTTCCTCACTGATGGCTCTGGCATGTGTTTTTATTTATTTTTTGAAGACAGTCAGTCTTGCATAATGTGTGTACGGGTTAAGGCAAAGCATGAGTGAAATGTCTGACGTGTTTTAGACAAAGTAGGTAGTGCTCATTTCTCTGTCACTGACATGTATGCTTGTAAAATTCAGACTATAATATGTTATCATTCTATTTTATAGCAGAGCAAGTGCTGCTATTACTCTTTTGATGTTCAGAATGATGGAGCATCTGTCAAGCTTGCATAATTGATTGTTGATTACAATATGTTTCAAACGACTGCTAGAGCAAAAACCTTTTTTGCAGTTGAACCGGTAATTTCCTAAATGTCCTGTTGCTCGTAACAAACAAGTAATTATTTTATATCAAACTATTAATAATGTCATAATCTATATCTCCCAAATGTCTTTATCATCATTATTGGTCAGCTGGAGCATGTGCAACATCAATTAGAGTTGCGATAGAGGTCAAGCAACGGTCTTCTTCTCTGCTTGACGTTGTATTAAGGCCGATGTTAACAGATAAGATAAGTAAGATAATGTTGTTCATAAACTAGCCTTCCTCTTGTGCTGCAGACCTAATAAAGATGTATGCTGAGAGTCTCCACTGTATTCATGTTGAGAGGTGACACATTGTTGCGATTGACTCCTTCTTGTCACGATCAAGGTTTCAAAGGGCCCTTTCAGCGGCACACGAGCGTAGCTGGCTTCCATGGCAACAGGTAAATCAACCTTCAAGGGGAGAATCGGTATACATATATCTCTCTGCAGTATTCAATAAAAACAACATTTTAATGTGGTTGGTTAGTGGAGGCTCCATGAAAATGCTTATGCTGTTGTATCTTGTCTTCTAATATGTTTCTGATGTTATCTGAAATGAGTATTACAAAATAGAACAGTTGAAAAAATAGTGGGTATTGTAAAAGGATGGTAACGGAAAAATGTGCATTTCTCTCCCACCCTTCTATAATTTTCTACATCAGATTTCTAGCTTTGTATGAAAATGAACTGAAAAATCATCAGACACATTTATAATAAAGAACCATATATTATGATTTGTGATACAAATATGCAATATAACCAAAAGGCCCTTATCTCATGAATATACTGAAAGAAAAGCAGAGCCAAGCAAAACCAGGAAGTAATGTGAATATGCATGTGCATAGTTTAGTAAGTAATATGTTTATGTTTGGCAGTGGTAAAGAGACAGAGTTTGTCTGTAGTTTCTAGTGAGCTCTTCCAGAGAAGAGAAGAGTGTGGTGGTGCCTTCTAACACAAGGGGGGGGGGGGGGGGGCAATGAATAATTTACAAGTAATTTCTCTTTCATCTCTGAGGTCTAAACACAGACGTCGATGCCCACGACAGCACTATATTTTTCTAAGTCTTGCTTTAGTGTAATAGGGGAGTATTGGTTCTGCACGTGCACAGCATGGTGGGCTCAAGTGCTAAATACGATGTGAACAGTAAATATGGAAAACTTTTTGCCAAATATAAAAGTGAAATAACTGAACGGCTCAAACGGCCCCAGTCAGACCTAGTTAATTAAAAAAAATATATACAATAATTAGCGGTGCCAGAGTGCACTTTTGATCACAACAGGCCATGGTAGAGTTCTGACCATCTTGTTTCCTATTTTCCGGGTCTGAGCAAAGTACAACCCGTGCAGTGGGGAGAATGACACCAATGGGAAAGCATTCAACAACACATAAATAAGTATTTCGACCTTATGTTTATTAGCATGGAGTATCTCCTATTTCAAGGCCATGGTCACTCATGTCTGAATGGAATAATGACTCCCGGGAAAATGATGTCCCACATCCAGAGCAGCTGCCTGAATTTAATTATAGAGCATCCAAGTGAATGTTGACTCCAGTGAATGCTATCTACCCAAAAAATAGACACAGACTCACCAGGGTCATTACTAGTACATCTCTGGCATTCGGATTAACACTGGATTAACACAAGCAACCCACAATGCAAGATGTTGTTGAGCTGCGGAATCCGCTTCCCTGCTGCGTGTTTATTTTGTGTTGACTGTTTAACAATTAGGAAATTGGATTGGACATAATTTGTAGCAGAAATAAACACTATTAGTGCACTGTTTTTTATTGGTAATGCTCTCCGATTAATCTATTTTAACGTTTGTTATTTTTCAGAAAGGCATTGTGCAGTAGCCCCGTGGTCACACTCACAAAATAGAAGCGCTGCTTTGCTGCAGTTTTCTAAATATGCAAATATATCCAACAGGCCCAACCCAACAGTGGACAACGATGGTCCAACATGGGCAGATGGAAAACCGAATGACCCAATTTAATGTTTGGAGCTGCTTTGAAGCAGCTGGACCCAAACATAATATCATACAGAGGAAAATAAAAAAATATGGACCAAAATGCTTAACAGTGTTTACTGGAATTGGACATTTACTTTTAATGTGATCAGGCAGAATCGGCACAATAACTGTGGGTAAAAGTCCATTTTGCTTTGTTTTCTACTGTGAAGGTCACTGTTTCAGTCCAAGGGAAGATTTATGTTCAGTTGTTTCTGTAGTGGGATCTTCAATGGCGATTCTAGGGGGTGGCCTGGGGTGGCCGTGGCCACCCCTGAAAGCTCATTGGCCACCCCTGTGGCCACCCCAGATCTGATAGGTAGTTGGTCAAGTTCGTCAACACAAGAAACAAGAGAAACGCTGTCAATCAATGATGACAGCTGAACAACTGATGTAGGGCCAGTTTTACATTTTTAACTAACACAGTAATGGTCGTACTGAGGCTGTGAGAGCTGGTTTCAGTTCAGCGGACGTTTGGCCATGCAGGTCACGTGACCCATGGGTGCGCTGCATGTGCCGCTGCTCCGTGAAACAGGTTTACAGCAGCGACGATACAACAACGATAAAAACGCCGGAATCTGTCGATTGAGAGGTATGGTAGTTTAATGTTTAGTTATATCGTTGTTCCCTCTGAATGTGTAGGAAAACTTTATCAGCACTAAGTAGCAGCTAAAAGTCGAACTTCACGCTGGCTAGCTTAGCAGCCTGCAAACCAAGTTAAGCGTTGAACGTTAGCATTTTATTTTTTTAAATTATTAGGATAACGCCATGAAATATGAAACGCTGTTTTCTGGACTGAAGACTGAGGGTGTTTGTTTGCAGATGTGTGTTCAATAGAGCTAACCGTGTCTGAAATATAGTGTGACAGTCTAGATTTAAGTAGCTATAACACAAGAACAAGATGTAACTTATTTATTTGCTCTGTGATTTAAGGGCTGTTTAAAGACTATTTGCTCTTGGAGATAAAGGACTTTTTGTTTGTATCAATTAGCTCATCTTCACAGTTGACATATTTTTAGATGTTTAAATAGGCAGAGGCAGAGCAAATTGCATTCAAATTCCTGACTTGGTGGGTCTGTCATAACCTCTACGTTGTGTCAGCACAAATGTAACGAAGGTGACAAGGATTCCTTTAGGAGGACGATCTTCTACCTCATTGTGGACACCAGACTTAGAGAGTTCGACAGGCGCTTCTCCAAAGACAATTGTGAAATAATGAGAGGAATACAAGCTTTGGACCCCAAAAGCAGATGTTTCCTTCAAGAGGAAGCAGTCTTTCGCCTGGGAGAAATTTATGAAAGTGACTCTGAAGATCTCAGTCATGAACTCCACCAGACAAGGAGGCTTTTGCAAAGGAAACAGCAAAGTGGAATGCCGAACTTTCTCAGTTTCTCGGGTTCTCAGCATTGAGGCTAGAAGAGCAAAGTCACTTGACATGGACAAATTTATTAAACTTTGTGCTACCAATCACCAAAACAGGCAAATTCATCTGATAAGATGGATGACCCCAGAATTTGTCTAATTGTCTTGTTTTTGTGTTGTTAAGGTTTGCTTGGTTTATGTTACAACTGTTTATGTACGATTTTCACAAGTTACATTATGAAGAAGCACCTTAACCCTTTAGTTATATTTGGTTCGGTGGCATTGCATTGGACTTTAAGTCTTGTCTTGTGGTCTTGGCCCTGTGTGATAGCATTTTGAAGCAGCAGAATGAGCAAAAGCAAGAACTAGCTACCTCTATTGCACTTTGTTACTATTATTAGAATCCTCTACTGATCATGAGAGTTTAAAGGTTTACATAACATTACTTCATAGTATATACTTTGTTTGGAGTTAAGATTTGTTTGGTTTTTGTTATAATTGTTAATGTATATGTAACGGATTGTATATAGGTTCTGTTAAATTGCTGCTTAAATGGGGACAGCGCCGTCTACCATGGCCACCCCACACTAGCTTTGTGTCCCATCTTGGCCACCCCAGTAAAAATGTTCTGGATACGCCACTGGGGATCTTGTGTGCGTTTGTGAACGTTTAAAGATTTTAAATGGTTTGCAGTACGATAGCTTGCACCGAACTTCTTTCATATGTGGTTTATGCATTTCAGTGAAGCAGAATACGCCATTTTTCTTTTGTTGATTTTTTTCAGGAGGAGCAGTTTTGCCTGTGACTCTACAATTCTCACCCAACTGTCCCTCACTTTCTCTTAGCCTGATTGACATTATACAGCCGGTTGTAAACTGCTGCAATTGACTATGACCCCACTGGAAACAGCTTTGTTGACTTTTGACACCTGTGTGCTAGTATCTTCCTAAACATTTGAATCTACTGTTACATTGCTGTATTTGTGTGTCTTGGCATATGTTTTTATGGACATTCAGTCCGAATTAGCCGCTTTCCTCGAGTGCCTTTGTGGTTAGGAATGGCATGTTTCATAACTTGTGCTTTGAACTTTTCATTTTGCGTCATCACAAGGTCAAAATCTGAGTTTTCCCAATAATTTGGTTTGTCTATGAGTCTTTTCAATCTAAATGAGTTGACTCCAGGTTCTTTTTAGCATTTTCTTTAATCAAAGTGTCTTATTTACAGCTAGCTGCTTGCACATGGTGATAAAATGCAACAGAATGACATGTCAGTAAGAGCTATAAACGTTCTTTATAGACCAAAGACTTTTGTCATGCTGTGGTTGGATCAACATTGTGATGTCTCCATAACACATGTATGTGTAAGTAAGTATGGGTTTCAGGGTTTGATTTGGAGAAGTGAGATTTGTGAAAGAGAAGGAAATGGTGCAAGTGTACATGTATGACTGGAGCTGCATCTTAGCTCCTGAAATATTTTCAATATTGAAATAGTTTGTTTACGTGTTGGTAGGCAAGAAGAATAATGGAGAAAACATTTAAAGGGTTATTAAGTGTGTCACAATAACATTGATTTCAATTTAAAGTTGAAATCAATTTGTTTCGCAACACACCGGGAAGGTTAAAGGATTACTCTGCGTGTTTCTGTGGGGCATTCAGACTACTGGACACATACTCTATAAGTAGACAAATCATTCTGCCCAAGTCTTCTCAACAAAAGGGCAGAGAAATATGTTTAGATTTTTTCATCTTCTGGTTGACATCTCTGTGAACCATCACACACAAGGATAGAACATCATTCAACCAGGGATGTAGAAGCACACACTGAGTCGCCAAACCTGCTAAGGGGTCGAACTTTGGCCCTGATGGGGGCTTCTTTTGGTGACGCGTGTCAAAATAACTGACAACACAGTATTGGTATCAGTCTGTGTGTTTTGAGTTCCACATACGATGTGGTGTCCATATGGTATCTATAAGATAGAGAAACTTGTTAGCCTTTTTTTCAAAAAGCAAAACTAAGCTATCTTAAACAGCAATAAAACGCACATATGTTATATCTATACAATAACTGTACAACAATGTTTTTGACTTTTTTTCTACAGAAATGTAGTATTTGACCAATATGTTGTCTCTATTATGGAGCTGGATTACTATATGCTGTTCTTATCTCACTCATGTAATTGCATAACCGTAGCACGCAACTGTCAGGGCGTGTTCCCGCCTGGCTCCCTATCCTGCAGTCGCTCTTTCGTAACACACTCAGAGATCTATTCTTGCAACTGGATGAGTCCCATCCGCTTGCTGCGAGATCGGGCCGACCTCTACGTCACACAGTGCCCTCCCCTTCGACGCCACGCCAACGTGATGACTGGGCACATCGGACCAATAGCGACAGGAGTCCTCACTCCTTGCTTTACTCAAAGGCCAATCAGAATCCGGGTGGGGCGGAATCACTGGGCCTGGCAATCATGCTTGGTTGCTAATGTAAGCTTTGGATGGGATTTTGTGAGTTTTCTTTGACGTTTTATTAACCGCTTTTTGTGTAATTTATAGCGTAGTGTTGTATGTGTTTTCCTCTACGGTGACTGTCAAAAGGAGTGATTTATTCGGCAGGTTACGGTCGTCTGTTCATGCTATGCAGGCTAACTGCACAGCCCTGCAAAGTAAAGGAAAGGGAACAACGGTGATTTCCACTATTACAATAACTGTGCATTCATTCATGTTAATGTCGGATGTTTGTCGGCTATTCATCACCGTTGTCTGCGCACGTCAAACTCCGCCTCAGCATCCCGACAGCGACGAAACCTCTTCTTGTCGGTCACTACAATGTTATTGTTAAGTTACACGAGTGCAAGTTAGCGTTTTCCAAACAATGTGACGTTGGACGTGTCCAAACCCAGGGATCGGTCTATGTAAATGTAAAATAAACCCCACATCGGAGTCTTTTTTTTGTTTTGTTCACTGAAGCGTCCTCTTAAATGTTTGTTTACATCCCTGTCACCGTTCACCACGTCCCCTGAATGGGGGAATGGGATCAATCTGCTGCCTCGCATAATGAAACAGCCCAACGCCCAACTACCTGCCTCCTGTGTACGTAACTAATAGTTTGTACACTGTTGTGATCATTTCAGGAAGCCTTTACCCGCTGTGAAGTGACCGACTGCCTCATCCGGACCGTATCCTACCACACCTCTTCTTCCACAAGCCCCCTCGACTGCTGGACCCTGTCCGGGGGACTATTTGGGAGCGGTTAACTTAAATTGATTCACAACCGGAATGGATTTTGAAAAAATAAAAACCTAAGCTTTAAGAGTGGGTTGCTGTCCCCCCCCCCCTTTAAAACAACAACAACAACAACTTGCTGCTGGAGTTTTCCAACTTGTGAGAAAGGTCGAAGTCTTTGTGGAGAGGAGCAAACTTGGAATTTTTGAGCATGGATCAAGCGAGCGGCGGGGATGACCCGAATAAACCCTCCAAAAAGAAGTCCGGCGAGGACGAGGGGAAAAACAAAAAGCTGGTGAGTATTCACACATCCTGTACCGGCACAAGCAATGTCCCCCTCCACTTTGTGGTAAGACTGAGAAAGTTACACCGTTTGCAGAAAGTGCGTGCGTGTGTGTGTGTGTGTGTACAACTTTGCTTCCTGGAAGAAAAACAAAAACACAAAATCAACTGAATTATTGTGGCACACCGCACTATAAGATTGTCCTTTCTGTTGGTTTCTCAGTCACTATAATAACGAAATGAAAAACAAATTTGATGCTGATCCTGTACAGTTAGTAAACACTATATAGTTGCACAGAATCAATGTCTTGTTGTTATTATTACTGTTTTAATGTAGGCCAATACTGAGCAGCTAATCGCTGTTACAGCTGTGCAGAAGAGATAGAGTTACACTGAGTGCTCTTCTCCTCACAGCACTCCGTGCATCATGTGATCATCAGTAACTTCTCCCGAAAGTCGGTGGCAGAGCACTTTCGTTGTGACAGTTGGGCTTCTGGGTGTTTGCTGAGATGCAACGTTTTAGGATGACTCATTGATGTGAATCATCAGTTGGTGTGGGTTTTTTGAAGAGTGTGTGCGGTGGATAAAGTTCATGCTATGTCAGACCCTCAGCATTATTATCAGCACAATAAATGACAGTGACGGGGAGGACGTTGCCTGTTATATAGCAAACGGCTCTGGGCTGGCTATGCCTCGTTCAATAGTTACCGTAGAGGGAGGAGCGGGAAACTTCCAGCCTGGATTGTTGGAGCTATGGTGTCATTGAGCTATTCTTTCATGCCTGTCATTTTTTGGAAAGCGATCGAGACTTGGTGGACTGTGGCAGGCGGGTGTGCTGCAGGTGTGGTCTAGGATCCTGAAAAGGACTCTGTATCAATCACCACCTTCTGAAAACTCGTGATGAGATGCCAGATGAATAGATTGGTACAAAGAACCGTCCGACAAATTGTATCGGAAGGAGATTGGAGGAACTATCCGCCGATCAAAGTCCTACTTTAGAGAAGAACCGAAACATGTTTTCCCAATAATGACAAAAAAAGGTGAAAAAACACCAATGCTATTGCACCATCCATGCAACCATTGTTTTATTGAACCAAAAAGTTGGCCCCTGCGTGTCGCCCGTGTCCCCTCGCATTACCTGCAGCCCGACTAAATGGAGAAGTGATCCTGTGATTGTTGTGTGACCTAACGACCTTTCGACAATCCACAGTAGACCTGTAAATCTAAGCAACATAACTGCGTGCACCAAGTGCACATACACACACTCTGAGCAGCTGAAGGAACCAGTGGTTGGAAGTAGTTTTGCGTGACAAGAGACAAAAAAGTTTCTGTTGATCCGCGTAAGCGCTTTTCTATATTTGTCAGCATGGAAAGCTCAGGTGAACTTTTAAGACGACCCTTCTACGGCAAATCATTTACTAGTAGTAGTGTCGATTCACATTATGGCCTCCATAGGCCAGTTGATTTGTAGAAAGCGACCGATGAGCCAAGTTGTATTGATTGCAGACGTAGAAGCTGACCTCCAATAACGCCTCAGAGGTTTCCATAGGTGTTGTTGCTCTGGCCTTAACTTTTCCTAAATCTTTGACATAATGAGAAAAAAAACTGTACCACTCTTGTTTTTTTTGTGTTTTCTTTTAAAGGTAAAACCCTCTATAAACCAATGGTTGTGTTCAAGTGTGCCCTTATTAGCTGCTGGACAGGAAACCTCCAGAATGGACTAAAGTGACATCCACTCCCTGAGCTCCTGAAGGGTGTTGTCCTGAGAAGTCCAAGCCACCGCCTGCCCCAACTGTTGAATGTCCTGCCTCGCAAGTTTATAATTTGCAGGGCAGCGCCGATGACATAAGCACTCGGCAAACCGCTCTGTGAGATCACTGCGTTTTGTTTCCTCGCGTGTTCCCAGGCCTGCTCCCCGTTGCTCAATACTCCGAGGAGCCCGAGCCAAAGGAAGCCTGAGCCGAGAGCCCTGCTCCGAAAGTCTCTCCGCGGACTTCAGGGAGGGGGGATGGGGGGGGGGGGGGGGTGGAAGCCATCACTCATCCTCGGGTGGGGACACGACCCGCTTGTGTTCATACCAAAACCCTTGTTTAAACTGCCGCTCCACTTTCGTTTTCAGATAAGTGTACGCGCTTGAAGGTTTAGTTCACAGCGTAGTTTTGAAGGGTGGAAGCTGCCATGCAGAATCCGTTAAAGATACAAAAAATTCAGTGTGTGTTCCAAGATGATTCGCAGAGGTCGATTACATCATTAGGTCATTCCATACTGACAAAAGGCAGTTTAATATCGACTTGTACTTAGCCATAACCTTATAAGGGCTGTAGTATTTTTCACTCCTGACATGTAATGTAGTTTGTGAGAATGTGGTCCAAACACAAGGGGAAATATTTCATAAACCAGATTAATGGAGAGGCTGCAACACGTCTTTCCACACTCTGAAGAGTACAGAAGTATTTGCATGGCTGGTACGCAAAGTAGACGACACGGCCACGGTTTTGGTTTCAGCAAAGTCAAATCAGTGTTTAGAGGAGAAACACTGAAAGCTGTGTGTTTGTGTAACGAGTCACTGGGCAGGATGACATCACACGAGTACCATTCGGGCCACGGGCCCAGAATGTAGATACTCGACAGAGCCAAGGACATTAAAAGAACACCAATGTGTTCAAAGACAAAGATCATCTTAAAACTTCACTTTTGTTTGCTGCTATACTTTATTTAGGGGAGCTGGTTTAGTGGAAAAGGGAAAGATATTACTCCTGTGCATTCCAGAGTAAAAGATGACCTCACACTGAACAGAGTGAGGGGAAAATAATCCCAGTGCATCCAGTATGGGACTGGACATAACAGATGTACAGTTACAAATGTATTTTAGACCTACAATTGGAACGTGGAAAACAATCACGTATATGTCGATTTTTAATAAAGTATTGAGGACTTAGTCATTCGTTGTGTGAGCCACGATTTCAAATTTACAATAATGATGGATTGGTAGTTGTAAAGTAGCAGCACATATATGTATATATAGGTTATTTTTCCAAAAGACTATTCTGTGGAAGGGATTGTCTTTTTGTAGCAGAAATATTGGGATTTTGGGTGCAGAGTTACAGAGCATCAACAGAACATGACTCGACCTGACCGAGCTTCACCGTTACGCCTATTAAGAGGTTTTTAGAAGTGATTAACCGGCAACATTTCAACAGCAGCAACGTGATGGACGTCATCGAACTGCTTTGTTGACTGCTGTGCGATTTCTAATGTGAGCTAACCATGAAGCTAGCTCACATTAGCGCACCAGTTAGTGCCTCGGCTTGAAATGCTTCAATGACGGCGGTGTTGTGTGAGCTAAATGCAATTGGTGTTTTACCGCACTTAAAAGATGTGTTGTGATTCAACCAGCAACAAGCACTCGCAACCTTTTTTTTTACACATCGCACGCACTTTCAAAGTTTGAACGTGTCAGAATGAAGTAGTCTGCTGCGCAAAGGTGTTTCTCGACCTTTTTGACAGTTTTGACAGCACCGCATTGAAACCTTTAATGGCTCAATCTCCAGCTGCTGTTTTCAAAGCCGCGGCGTTTGAAGCCTCTGATGCTTTGCCGTGTGAGCTCCGGGGCGACCTCGGGGGGACCGTTTGGGGTCGTGTCGGCGTGCGGTTAGCACAGGTTGTCAGCCGGTGACACACTTTTTGAGTGTTCTAAATCGACTGCCTCCTGTTTGGCCGACACGTTTCTGCTACTTGGTCCCGCCTGGTTATAATCTTCCCTCTGCGTGCCGCTCGTGTACATTGATCCAACGCGGCCCGAGAGAAAATAAGGTGTTATTGGCGTTCGGGGGAAGTTGGAGGGAGGATAGTTTCCTCACACCGTGGAATGTCACCCTCCGAGAGGACATCCAAGACATACCAATGGGCCATTTAATTAGCCTCGGTTACACGTGCACTATAAAACGCGAATGAACTCTTGTGTTTCAATCGTCCCGCGTGGCAGACTGTGACTGAGCTACCGCAGAGAGCGGCGTAGGCCGCCATGAACGGGCTCCCTCGCTCTCTGGCTTCCCCTCTTTGATGAGAAGGGGCGTTTGTCCTCGTCACTGTCATGCTGCAGATTACTATTAATCAGTGCAATTTGACAGCAGGATTCACACTTGTTTTTTTGTTGTTGTTGCCGTTTTACATCGGTGACAGTGTAAGAATATGGGACATTTGCTGTTATTTGCAGTGGAATATCAACGATGTGAAAGAAGCGTGAGCTTAGATGTCGAGTCTTCCACAGCGGAATATTGAGAGTGGAGAGCTCACTCAGAATATTTGAACTGGAGAATTTAATCATTCAATTATAAAATGGATTTATTGAGTAAAGCTGTTCATGTAATGTGGGACACTGTGAAAAGAGGTCAATGCATAAGCACGACTGGCTGGCTGAGCATAGACTTGAAGCACTGCCTTGTACATGTCTAATGAAAAAGGCTCGACGCTGGGACGTCACCATTCCTCCTTTCTGTATTCGTATTATATCACCGAGGTACGAGACACATACAAAAAGAGAGGCTGAAATCGTGCTTTTTCTAAAGAAAAAAAAAACAAGCACTCTAATTTTTATCAGAAAAGCGCTTAAAAACACATATAGATGTATATCTATATATAATGTTCACATGTTTTTGGGCATATAAGTAATTTGAGTAAAAAGCAGTTGTATTCATGTGAACAATCCATAATAGTAGATCCATTTCAAATAGATGATAATATACAACACGCCTTAAATATATTTGATGTTTCCCTGTGATGTCATTAAGAAAACCTCTCTACACCCACATCCCCAACCTTTCATTCTGGCCTCGGCTTTTGCAATAGCTCTTTGATAACCCGAGGGCAGTGCTGTGCTGGTCTGCAGTCACATGGTCGGGTCATCCAGCGTGGTGCCATTCAATTGTGAGCTCTGCTGCCCATTGTGTTCTTCTCTTTTTCAATAGTTGCTGTTTTAGGAAACTGTAAACAGTACCAGCACTCTCCTGAAAAAAAAAATGAGGCTACCACAGAGTTTTGCCCTTTTAAAGGCACTTTGGCTCTCTCAGAAACCCACCCAGCATTCTTTTATTGTTTTTCCTTTTTTCCTTTCAATTAGTGACATGTTCTGAAATGTTTATCATCTGTCACGACTTCATTCATTCATTCATTCACTTAGAATAACTTGATATTGCTTCTGATCCCGTTTCCGTAGAGGACAAGCGTGCGATTGTGGTGTTTGTGTTTGATCGATTTCCATTGTGCCGGTATCAGAGGCCTCGTTTGCTTCCCACGTGTCTACGCTTACGGCACCGCTGGCAGACAAAGTGTACCGTGAGAGCTGTTTATAGAACTTTGAATCCACCTCATTCGTGGCAAGTAACTCGCAGACAGAGGTGTGTAGGTGTGGATGCCTTCATTTTAATTGCAAGTAAGAGCGGCTCATACGAGACTCCTTGTTTTTGACATGACACTCTGAGCACGTTAACATTTTAAACTGGTCTTCATGATATATCATTTGAGCATAAACATTCATGAGCAAAAGTCGCATCGCAGGATTTGCCTTGTGGGCAAATTAAGGCGAAACATGTCCAATCGGGGACAATAGTGAAACGTTGTCAATCAAAGAAATACATTTCCCAGTGTGTGCTGTATTGAGGAAGCTGATCTGCCCCCGCTAGCTGTGCCCACATGTACCAGAGTGCATTCGGTGTGAGCGGAAAATTGGCTGATGATGATTATACAAAAATAAACTTGACAATGAAACCCAACCAAAACCATTAGCCCGGCTTTGCACCGTTCAAACAATCAGGAACTCTGAAAAAATCGCTATTTTCTTGCCAAGTAAGATGTGAAAAGTTCCCCCCCCCCCCCTCACTCCCCCGCTGCTTCTCTCTGGCGTCCAGCTGCCCGTTAAAGGTCTCCAGCACGAGGGAGGAGGGAAGAACTTTCATGGATTTAATGACACAAAAACGGCTGCCTCTTGCTGGGTTGTCGTTGGCGACAACCTCTAAGCAGAAACCGCCGGTGCTGACACTCATTGCAGCAGAATAATTCCCTTTCTTTTGCCACCGGAAGGCAATTGGAGCTTTGGCCTTTTCAGATTTCCGATATCGGCCCGAAGACCCGAGTCAGCCAAAACATTGTATCAGTGTTCTGAATGTAAGAAATCCTGGTCCACAATATCTCTCTGCATTCATATTTTGGGAGGCCACCTGTGGTGTCGGGAACGTGTCGCGACATGGTGCCCCCCACAGGTAGCACGGCAGGGAGGACTCTTTTGAATATCAAAGGTTTTTTCAGCTGCTTTCTGAGAAAAGAACAACAACAACAACAAATGCACCCATCTTTCAGAGAGCACCAGACCATGCATTTGAATTTAAACTGTACCCAAAATTGAGGGTGAACGTTTTGGCATTTTTCGTATCACGATATATATACATTAAAAACATTTTTTTTATTATAATCCTGCTGGCCTCATTCTGGGATTTTTCTAATAACTGCTTTATGTAACCCTTGCTGGAGCTTCAGGAAAGAGTATTACATTGTGGCTTTCATTATCATCATTCATATATATTTATAATGTGTAGATGGATTTTATGTGGAACAGCGGGATCACCGTTTTTTGTTTGGAATTGTTTATTAGCAATGAGCATCCTCGGCATGCCGTTGTGTCAACTGAGCAGAACCCTGTCCCAAGGTCTAGTGAATCGTTTCCTCCCCCTGGAAGTGGACATTTTCTGAATGCTCAAACTTCACGAGTTGTGACTTGTTCGCTGACATTGTGAAAACTACTTAGAGGCCACGGAAGACATTTTGGTGCTTTCTTTTGTAATTTAATATTATGTCTGAGGAAAATGTTGATATTCACAGCCGGCTCTTCCTCTCGCTCTGACATTACGCCTTTGCATTTCCTGAATTATATTACCCGCTTGCACCTCTTGTAGCCTAATATTGCCGTTGCCTAGCAGCAGTGTTCTCGCGGCTTCAGCCTCTGAACGGCGCGCTTATTGTGAACACGACTTCCCATGTTGCAACCACGGGGGTGCAAGTTCAATTTGAAGGTGGTTTCGGTGTGTTTTTCGGGCTTTTTTTCCCCCTCTTCTCTGCTTGGAAAGGGTAATCTGTGGAAACATGAAGATGACTTTAATCCGTTTTATCAAGAAGGATAAAGGTTCATGTTGCGTCTTTGGTACAGTGCACCAACTCTCTTTTTACAAGCAGCCGTTGAGAAGACTTTGTAATACAATTCATTTAGACAAAGTGATTTATTTAGGCTCTGTCTAATTCAGTTACTCGGTCGGTATTTGGTGCTGTCTGACGCCACTCCTCCAAAATTGAGCATGATATTGGCAATGCTGTACATTCTATCAGACGACGCAAAGACCAATTAATGTAATTCTGTTTTCTATGACTGTGACTGTCGGCCCTGTGATTGCGTGGCGACCAATCCAGGGCGTAACCCCTCTCTCGACCCTGTATGAAGGATAAGTGGCTTTGAAAATGGATGGATGGATGTTACTAGAGGTTTGGCAGTTTGTACCTCAGTTTTCTTTTAAGTGTACTTTCATATAATACATCTAATTAACCGTATTTGTGTTGTTAGGGCTCTGGACAGGGTGCCACACCTTTTACATTTTTTTTTATTTAAGTTGACCTTTAACAGCGAAGTTTAAAAGGTCAAGGAGCAACCGCCGAATGGAGGGTGTCCTTTCTGTCATTTGGTAACTAGTACCAACAGGTTTTAGCTACCACTCCTCAAGGATTTGTGTACACACGGTCCTTCCCTTATTTATGGTAAGCTGTTGTTAAAACGTATCATCACTTCTGTTCACACAAGGTGTGTTGCGACCATTCTATGTGTCTTTGAATCCCGTATTCTCTTTGCTGTTACTGTGCTTTAGGGTGTTGTGACGTTCACAAGCTGCCGACCCAAGTTTTCCGAGCTACTGTTGGTACAGAAACCGCAGTCTCCGTCTGCTCCGTCTATTAGTTTTGTTGGAAAATCAGGAAAAAACACTATTGCAAATTATCTGCAAAGGGCCATGCATATGAATAAATAGACGTCCACGCCCCAATATTCAATTCGAACGCGAGTAGTAAAGGGTGGACAATGGTGACGTAGGCGTTCCCTGGTCTGTCCCTTTCAGATTGGACTCCTGACTGAGGCTACGAGGTTTGTGCACAGCCCGTTTCGCCGTGCACATTATGCATCAACACTATATAACGTCCCTCTGGAACACCCACCAATATGAGTAGCATGTTTGTGAAATAAATTGCAGATAAACGGCCTGTGCAGCGTTTTGTGTGTTACCCCTTGTTTAGAATGACAAGTCGTTTTTGCTGTTTGTGTCGTTTGACGTAAAGTGCAGTAAGTGAGTGTTAGTACAGCGGCTGTGTCTAACAGCTCTCGTCTTTGCTGATGGGTTAATGGTATGTCGCCTCGTCGTGGGAAGCAGCGTCTGTCCTCCTGCCCTGAGTAGTTGATTGTTTACTCCACTTAATACAATCGAGAGTGGAAGTGGGGAATGTGTCAAATAGGTATTAGGCAGTGTAGTATGTTTATATTTGTTAGCTCTGAAAACAAGCAACAAACAAGCAACAATTTTTTTTTTTTTTTCCAAAACTAATGAACACCTTGCGATGTAGCCAATGCAACAGTGTACGAGGATAATTATAAAGTTCGCACCATTTCTCGCAGGTCTTGTCTGCGCGTTGCCACATTGAAGAAGAAGGTGCGAGCGCAGCGCAGCGCTTCGGCTTCAGCGGAACCGAGAATCTGATTAAACCGGGACGCGAGATGGGTTTATGAAGTTTGCCCAAAAAACTGTTAACAAGCGCGTTGCTGCCAACTCCCAGTAATCCTTTGTTATTATTAGAACTAATTAAAATAAAAGCTAATTTCCTTCGAAACTCGTTTTACAGAGGCATCGTGGCTACTGATTTTATAGTGATAGTTCCAGTGAGTGAGTTAAAATGACGTACAGATGGTCTCGTTTAAATTGGTTGGGGATAACAGGCGTTGCTATTTAAAAGCGGTGCAATGGGAGCCAATTTGAAACAAAGTTTGTCCTTTTTGTCAATCTCGTTGGTGACACCTACTGAAAGGCTATTATCTAAATTAGTTTATCTAATGTAAGTTTATCATTTTGTGTCATCAAATGTGCAAACTGGTACGGTTTTGTGTCCCCCAAATTGACTCACGTTCTGGGATGTTGCTCTTGTGTTTTACTTTTCAAGATCTGCATGGAGTCATAATAATATTTGATTAAGGAGGGACCCAGAGCTAATTTGATTAGGTTATTTAGAGGAATATGCGTCTGGTGATAAACATTTATTATGATGAAAAAGTTTACTTTAATAAGCGGGAGAAGCCCAGAGGACATCCAGGCTTAATTGTTAGATGTTAAATTGCATTGTTGCGATGTTGCCAAGATAATGGGCAGGGAAAGGCCCTCAAGTCAAGGCAATTAACCAAACAGTGGTTTGATTGTTGTTAAATTGATTACAAAATGTTTAAGCACTCCGTTTGAAAATTAGCCATCGCTTCACGCGGTTTTTAGACTTGGAGAGAGCGCTGGGCTTAATGATACATACTCTCCGAGTTGGAAGTGGGGGGGGGAAAGTTGTTGCACGGGTCAAATTCTTAGTTCCACAGATTATTGTGAGACGTTGTGCCGCTCTTCTGGCTTTCTTTCTCCTCATGCCGAATGAACATGACATATTTGTTATCCCGGCTTCACATAACAGCTATGTATATATATATATATATATATATATATATATATATACAGTATATATACACACATGTGTATATGTCGGTTTGAGTGCCCGCTCAGCGTTGCCCACGGCGACAGCGGATGGAGATGCACAGAGAGAGCGAGAGAGAGAGAGAGAGAAAGATGCAGGTTAGAGCCAATCGTGGTGTCCCGACTACAATGCTGGTAAGTTCATCTCCACCCCACATCTCCCGACTCATTAGCGCCGCAGCATATGGCAGCGTTGCTTCTTTGCCTTCCATTTGAGCTGGGCTTCAAAAGGCTGTCCCTCTTGGCAGTGGCCTGTCTTATTGTGTTTGAGATGAAGACACACATCTGTAGCAAAGAGAAGTTTCAGTGTTAATTTTTGTTTTAAGATGAAAACATTTTGTTTCCCGGGCGGCCAAAGAATTTGATTGGCAAGCAAACGCAGATAGCTGAAAAGTTGGGTGTTTCTTTGTCTGGAGTTTACAATAACAGTGAAAAAGAAGGGATTCAGTTGGACCACTGTCACTACAAGAGGTGCTCTTTAGAACACACATGGATGCAATAGCTATTTAGTGGTTGACTGGGAAATATTGCCTTTGCCAAAGTGTTTGAGTTTAGGGATACAGCGAACTGAAAGCAGCAGCAGCACTCACTCTTTGAGTGCTGTGAACAAGTTTGTGCTCGTTACGTCCGCGACTGGAATTTTATTTTCCTTTTTGTCTCCCATTCGGTTTATTTGTTTGGTACGTGTTTTATTAAAGGTGTGCACATGAGATGTCCTTGAGATCTCTTGAGCACACATTTACCCGTACTTGCATACAAACCCTCTTATCTGTGACCATGGAGCGTTTTCTTACCCATGTTTAGTGTCCGGCATGTATACTCGTACCCTCACTGGTAAACAAAGGGAAAATTGTAAAATGAGACTGGGCTAGTGATAAACGGAGATCCAATATTTAGCACCACATCCTTTACGCCTATTCTGGTGCAAACAAGTGTATTTGTCTAATGGAAAGAGGATTTGTGAGAGGAAGATGAGACAGTAATTAGAGGACACTGGACATGTGTGAGCACCTCCAATGGGATACAAACCGTTTGCGCTGCGGTCATCCTCTGTTGGATCTTGTTTTTTCACACTGTGCCCTCCCTCCAACAGAACATACACATAAAAACATTGGCTGATGATATGGTAAGGTGCTTGGTTTCATTTTAGTATGTCATCTCACGTTATTGTAGCTGCATGGGACTTATTACAGAAATATGTGGATGGTTCAAATGTGCCAAAAGTGAATTCCTTAAATTTACATTATTCCAAATCCCAACATGGGAAACCGAGGATAACGTACATCTAAGGTTGGTGTAGGAATCCTTGACCACACTTCGTACACCATAATGTGGATTGAATAAAATATGTATTTTTTTGGTTTTATAGATAGTATTTGACACCACAAAATCCTGATAATCAGCATCCTGCCCATAGCATCTAGGCTTTTATAAGCAGCTCACAGATCATTTGGTGTGCACTTATCAGTTGCACTTGCGATTAGACGTCTCTGCCCGAGGCTTTTTTAAATACCCATTGTTAACAAATAGCCTAAGTTAAGTTTGACAATTAGAAGCTAATGCTTTTTTTTTGCTGTTTGCACACAGTACGTTTGATCCATCCAGCGATATTTCAGCAAACAGAGTCTTGACATCGTGTATGCCATCATATCATGTTTGTCTTTCCTTTTAATTTACCTGTGTCCATCCATCCAGCATGTTGTCTCCATTCTATTCTACCAAATAAAACTAACATAAAATTAACATTGACCAGTTGCATGTATTTCACGAGCGTTTTCTGCTTCCACACTAAAACGTTACTACACCGCATTCAGCAGACTATGTGAGCTCAGCTGAACCTCACTGGTGTTAACTCACCACAGTGAGCATACATTAATATGTGCAAAAGAATGCGCACACACCAGGTAATCCCAGCGGGTATGAAGGTGAGTCGAGTCCTTTTGAAATGTCATGCTGCATACTATGTCAAATACACGTTTTGACACTCGCATGTAAAAATTGGAATCTTTTTTTCATTTTTAATATTAAACAAGTAGGCAAAATTATTTATTTGAAGTGTTCACTGCACCCACATTCTTTACCCCTCAAGATCCCAGAGGTAAAGAATGTGGGTGCAGTGAACATTGGTCCATGTGTTGGTCCAATAGCGTTCAGTGGCGTTGACATGGCAATTAAAGTAACTAGCGGCACACGTTCCTGAAGTTGCCATTTGCCAAGTGGACAACACTGACATCTTGTCACTTCAGGCCTCCCTCTGAAGCCATTCCCCCTAAATTATATTCATGAACAGATTCCATCCATGAGCTATGAATGCATGGAGAGACTACGCGGCAGACACGGCTTGTTACAGCCTTTTTCAGATTATTTGATTCATTGATATCGGTTGGGAGATTACCATTTTTTTTTTTTATTGAACTTGCCATAGTTAAAAGTCAAAACATTTTATCCTGGTCAATTGTGTAGTATCCTCTGAAAATAGCAAACAGAAAAGGTTTTGTGAGCCTTTTTACCGTTAGCAGTGTCATATTTTTCATATTAATCACTCTGTTTTCTTTCAGCGCGATCGCCTCACCAGTTTCAGGAAAACCGGGACGAAGAAGGAGAAGCCCCTCATACACCACCCAACGGACCCCCTCTCCATCCAGGCCGAGCTGCCAGTCCCACAGCCTTTTTCCGACGACCGCTCCTTGAACCTCTCGGAAAAGGAGATCATTGACCTCTTCGAGAAGATGATGGTGAGCATTGTATCTGTCTCGCGGTGTTTCCCTCTGCACGGGGTCATTTGTTGGCACTTCGCATCAGTTTTAGTACAGCTTCCACATAATCAGATATGACGTGCACTCTATCATCACGTTTAAAATGGATGAATAAATCTGTGCGAAGGAGCACACGAGTATGGAAACAGCTGCTGTGGTGTATGTCTGTGAAGAGCAGGTTGACAAGTCAGCAAAGGAAGTCTGGAAATAATTTATAAATCCCTATAGTACCCACGGATTTAATGCTGACAACATTGTTTGGTGAACAAAACTTTGACAGGGACAATTTATTTATGTCAAAGCTCTCTTCTTTCATGCAGCGTCTTAAAATTGTTTTTCACTTAACCACATCATTTCTACAGATATAATTCTCCTGGTTACAGTTCTCATAACTAAATGCACAGCATCAAGTCCACCAAACATGTGACACAACATTAGATCTGAAACCAGGATGTGATGTGAACATCCGCATACTCTACATGACTAATCCAAAAACACTAATTCCAGTTTCCATGTCAACATGGAAACAACTAAGCTCCTGAGATTTGTGCTGTCAGTCACACGGGGATGAACTTTTTCTGCAGATTTATCTCGATAATAATAATTATCCCCTTAAACTACGTCGGGTTAGAAAGCCATAAGTGCTTAATATCCCAATGAGCGATTGAAAACCCCTGATGGAACTGCACAGGGTTGTGAAGTAATGCAAATAAAGTGCAGGTCAAAGCCCCTGCGAAAACGCACACACACACGCACACACGCACACACACAGACACACGCACACGACTACTTGTCGGAGCTGCATATCCACAAAGCATGAAACGGTTACACAGGACCTCTCCCTTTCATCAACGACGCTGACTTGAGGTGAAATGTGGGATCTTATATTTATAAAAAATACAATTCCAAGGATACAGAATGCTTAAAGATCCAGAATAGACTTGAGGTAGTACAGTGCGGTAGTTCTATTAAAGATGAATGCATTTGGTTTTCAAATGTTACACGTCTGTGAAGCGAGGCTTCACCTACGTTTTCCCGGGGCCAGTGAGAAGAACACAGAACTTTGAAATTCACTTGGCATGCATCTGCGGGGTCACAGCTCTGTCACACTTCTGATTTTCTCCATTGAAATACATTTTGGGCTTTATGTACTGAAGGTTTGAAACCTAACAAAAAGCTTTTGGCCCATCTCTTTGAAGTGGAGAGCTGAATTACTCTGGTCCATTGCATAGGTTGTGTGCACTATTGTGGGTAATGTCCCTGAGTGTGTCCGTGTGCGCGGTGCGGTGCCCGACTTTCCTTTTTTTTTCCTCACACAATGGTCTTTATTGCCAAGGCCAGAGAAATGTGACCAGTGCTCCTGGTTTTCATCAGGCCACTGCTCAGTGTTTTCTTGCCTGGGTGCTCATCCCTGTCACTCAGTTCACCTTTCAATTACTGTGTTTGTGCTCACAGCGGCGTGACATTAAACCCAAGCTTCAATTTGCTCAGTGACAGATGAGGCCATGTCGCCGCTCTGACATTTGACAAGCCTTGACACTCGAGGTCGGGACGTATAATTAGTAATGAAACGAAAAAAACCGAAAAGGGTTATTTACTCATGTACGTTTTGAAGCCACCCTTCTTTCCTGTGTGAACTTCACTGTAAACTTTTCTGCTTTGATGCATTACACCCTGAAATGACAGTGGGCGCTAGTTTCTTTTGATAGGAGAAGCTTCTCTCCACCATCTATCGGCCCTTATCATCTCCCCGTCCCTTTTAAAGTGATACACACACGTTTTTGGCGCTGGTCTTTACAGCCATTTTGTTATTGACTGTTTTTCACGGGGCTACAAGCCACAGCCTTAGATGTCTAGCTTGCTTCAACTGGAGGGACGACCCGTGCCATATTTGTGAGACCACCTGCTGTGCGTTAATGACTAGGAGGAAATGAAAATATTTCTCTCTGGGAAAGTGTTTTACACGTAGCGCTTTGTATCGCACAGCCTAAACGCCACACACCCCATTAATGAAAGGTCATCAAAGGGATCTGGGGGAAAATGTAGGAAGAATCTCTCAGTCGGGAGGAAAACCACAACAAACTCTCTCCAGCAGAAGTATATTTATAAAACTGCACCGATGGAAGTGCATAAAGATATATATATATTTTCAGCATTGCCAGCCTTTTTAGAAGAGTATTTGCTCTGTGTCCCGTTGTTGGACGTCCCTAGATGTGTACAGATGGAATTCACAGCCCTTCATCAAAATGCACAGCAGTAAATCCGCTGATGAAATATTTGCATCTCACTAAGAAGGCAGCTGTGTGGCAGTAGCACATTCCAATCCAAGAGGTTCAAACTACCAACACAGTAGCACACTAAATAACATGCCAACTCATTCAATTGGTGCTCAGCAAGCTGAAGGCGCCTCAAACCAAACTCTGGTGTCACGCAAACCCCTGTCTTCATCAATTGTACTCTTTATTGTCTCCGAAAGAAGCGTTAAAAGGAAGCAGAAGTGGGATCTGTGCATCTGAGACACGTTGACTTGTCCTCTCCATCCAGACAAAAATTAAATTCCTAACAGGGCCGTTGACAGTCACGGCATTTTGACCCAAATAATGTGTTTAATTGTCAGTAGGAAACATCACCCGAGGGAATAACACCCTTACTTAGGACCGATTGAATTGATTAGATTGCAAATAGTCTCTGTTGCCGTTCTTCTCGTTGTCCGGAGTGGTGCACGGCGGCGAGGTGCTCGCAGAGACACGCCACCCGCGGGGGAAGAATGTGGCTCGTCCCAGGTTTCATGTGTCCCTCTGAACCACAGTCAGGTTGCACGCCCGTAGTAATCAGCTTGATATCACAATTATCACAATCACATACGACCATAAGTAGGGCTTATGGGGAAGAGATTCAAAAAAATGTTTACAAAATATTCTGATCATTCCGATAAGTGGGCGACCTGTTATGTCCTCTCTATCGTGCTTAGTGGACAGACGTGCCGCTGGGACGTCTGTGAAACACAGGGCGCAGATTCCAGGGACATCGTTTTGTTCTTAATTAAGTCCATTAAAATCAACTCTAATACTACCGTAGGAAAAAAAGCAATTAGATAATTCCACCATTTTCCGATATTCACTCCAATCACCGATCGACACGAGCCTGTTCACGGGGTCCACCGTGTGTTGCAAAATGAGATTATGTTTGGCATCTCACGAGGCAAGACAAGTAGAAATAGTTTGCCAGACCAACTTGAGATGTAGAACATATTTCTGATCTGTTCGAAGCTGAAATCATCGCATCGCGTGATTTATACACCAGCAGCATAGTCAAAGATGATCTGGCCTGTGAGGGTATAATTAATAAAAGAGCATTAATCATTTTTGAGAAGAAGTATGCCCCCTGGCAAGCGTCCCGCTGTCCCACTCCTCCTTCCCCTTCTACAACATACCAGCCTCGCCACATTATGCCTCGCTCATTGAATGCCAATTAGGCAGAAAGATTAGCAGGGTTCAAAGATTAATTAAAAAAACCTGCTGGTTTCCTTCAGTGAGAAAAAAAAAAAAAAAAAAAACGCTAATTGATAAACTTTCAGCCACAAGGATTTTTTTTCTTTATTTGTTCTTTTTCGCTCAGAGGGTATTTACTAGAGGAAATGCAGTAAGAGGAATTTAGGTCACGCTGCCCCTGGATGGGATTCCTGTCCATGCTTCAGTAAGCAAACAAAGCAATAGTAGAAGAATAGTTTGAATCCGATTACTTGGCTTAAAAACAATTCCAACCATTGTATCAAAATATTCCTGTTTTTTTAATTATTTTTTTTACAAGTGGCTCGCGTGATTGTTCGGGAGACTTTAATTCAAAAATGCCAAAAGTTCAGATCAACCAAGCAGAAGGACACCGAATCTTCTGCGCCGCCCCACCTGCCAGCAGAGGGCAGCATGGCTCCACAACTTAAGTCTCTCTCTCCGCTGCAACCCTGAGGAGAACGCCTTTTCTCTCTGTTCATTCTATCCGTCTCTTTGTGAGAGAGTACTTCTGATAAACATCCCCCCCCCCCCCCCCCTCCATTCTAATCATCATGTCATTCTCTGGCTTTTAGTGCTCTGTCCGGCCTTCGCTCCATCCCCTGATGTCTCTCACATGAAAGACCTCTTTTGTGATGCAGAATTAAAGTAGCACACAGATAATACTCCCAATAACACACAAATATTGCCTATCTGGCCCATCGGATGTGATTGCTTGGCCTCAATAGAAGCGGGGCTGTTTGATTTTGGCTCTCTTGTTCGAAGACGGGGTGTACGTTTTTTGTTTTTTTTCTATCGCTGTAGCCTCACTACTTTCGTTTCAACGACTAATAATTACTGACATTTCTTGTTGCTGAACCTCTGGATCTGGACTGAGAAACATACAGATGCAAAAGCAATGTGTTTACCTGTAGAAGAAGAGGATCTGATGTAAGAGGGCTACAGTGGAAGGGAAAGTATGCTCGGTGGGTGGGTGTAAATATTTCTACTTGCCACTCAGGCTGCTGGTTGTTTATGCCGCGTTTCCTTAGGTCCAAGTGTACAACGTATGTACGTTTTCACAGCTTCTCCTGCTTATCTTCTCAGTCAGCCCGGTGTTTTGAGAAAATAAATCAAAAATGTACCTTTATTTTGTACAATCCATCAAAATTCCCCCTGTGAATGTGCTGCACTGCATTTCCTGCCGCCTCTACGCTTGCACACGTAACCTTTCCTCTCACCGTCTTGTGTGTATCCAGGAGGACATGAACCTGAACGAGGAACGCAAAGCCCCTCTGCGCGGAAAGGACTTGAGCACCAAGCGCGAGATGGTGGTCCAGTACATCTCCGCCACGGCCAAATCTGTAAGTGAGAGTCAGCCCCCGGCGCTGTAGACCATGGAGCGTGTTCTGTGTAACTGTCGTTGGGTGAGCTGGAGCAGAATGACTTTAACCTGATCCTCTGCCTCGCGGCTTGCTTGGTCACCTTGCACACCCTCACCGCTTCTTCTTCTTCTTCTTTCTCTTCTCCTTTGGTGCTCTTAGAGTCCCACGCCTTTTGATCGTGCAGGTTGTTTAATTGGCTCAGGTGTGTTCTTGCATGTTGGCGTTTTGTGGTGCCCTTCCTCATCATTTTCTCATCAATAATTAGAAACAAAAGTTCAATCAACGTCTCGGTTCAACGGCAGCGTTGAGGTGAAAAGGAAATAGTCAAATGCATTTTTTTTTTCTTTTTCTGATTTCTGAATCAAGAATTCGATTATCAGTCTAATCCAAAAACAGTAGTGATGAGTAAAGATCTGTGACGGCAATCCATAATGGTCCGATCATTTTTCATATCCCCATTTTTAATACATAGCCAACCTTGCAAGGTGTAATTCACATCAGCACAGACGGAAAAGAAGGGATTTCTGTCCCTGTCTCTCCCTGAACCTGGTAGCGCTCTCTTGACATCATCATTTATTACAGGTCTTCATTGTTATGGTAATTAACTGGCATTATTGATAATGACGATTATCCGAGGTGATTGAATTCCTCACAGGGCCCATTATGCTTTGTGAGGACTGATATTTTATTCAAATGAATATTGTAATCCGTGTAACCGAGGACGGAGGACAAAATGTAATGTCTGTCAGCACACTGCCGTCCTATTTAATAGGGCCGAAGGAAGGGGGACGAGCGCCAGGAATGACGTATCCGTGCAAACACCGATTCAGTGCTTGCACTTCCACTGTAACACTTTAAAACATGGACGTATGGTCAATTCGGTATTAAGCTTATTTGCGGAACTCTGCAGCAAATGAGAGCAGGCCGTCACTGTTTTCAAAGTATATCGTTGGATTGCTTTAACCAAGCAAAGCGATGGTCTTTCTTTACACAAAGGTAGTGTGGAGCGTTTTGCAATGCTGTGTCCCAAGGATCAGGCTCCTGGTGCCCTGCAGCGTCTCAAATACGGGGCTTTAGGTTCCATATAAAAGTACAGAAGCCCCAAATGGCCACACATTGAGTCACAGGACAGTTGTTTAGCGGATACATCAGAACCCCATTTAAGATTTAGATACAAATACTTATTTGTGAGGCAGGTTTCTTGATGGCTCTTCCCTTTCAGGCGGTTTTGTTTGTGTTCCGTTTGGCACACACCCTTGCATGTGTGAGCCCATGTTTTGTTTAAGTCTATTCCTCTTCTGCGTCATCTGGGGGTGTATGTTGCTTTTGGTCGCTGATGAGTACGCAGGGAGGGCTAAATAAGAATAATCTTTGCATAGATGGTGCAACGCTGAATGGGAAGCATTCAGGCAGCTTGAATTGGAAATCTCCCAAAAGCGTGTGGCCTTTTCCTCATGTGTCTCTTTATCTTAGCAAAAGGCTTTGGTGCCCAATATAAAGCAACCATATTTTTCTCTGCACCAACAAATTAAACCTCATTGAATAGCTTTAGGTGCTTCAGGCCTTCGCAATGTCCATCGTTTTTAGATATTTATTCATCTTTAATGCACGTTGATACAAAATGCCTGCATCTATTAAGCGATCTATCCTCAAATCAACATGGCTCATTCTTACTTTATTTACTTTTATAAAATATGTATTTCAAATGAAATTCCGGGAGCTTTAACCTTGTGCATTAACCCTGTTCATTTGAATCCAGCTATGCTTGTGTAGGAGTGTGTCTGCGGACGTCCTTGACCACTAGCTTCGCATGAACACTTCTCTTTCTTTCTCTCTCTCTCCCAACTCATTACCTGCTCTTCCATCTTACTGTAAACATGTGCCAACGTAATTAAAACCGCCACAATTCATTTTACGCTAATTAAATTGCTTATATCCTCTGAAATGTACCTTAGTTTCAATGATTTTTTTCTTGTTTCATGTCAGCCGTGCTGTGTCTAAGATGCAGTAAGGGTGTGAGTGCAGGGACAGCGTCACTATTCAAGTTCAAACTCCAGCATTGATGTGAAAAACAAAATGCCACCTTCTTCTTTTTAAAGGGGGGAAATTTCCTGTCCTCGTAAAGTGCTATTAGTTTATTTTTTTCCCATCCATCTCTATAAAGGGTGTTAACAGCTGTGTGTATGTTGAAAGATGAACATTTTGTTATACTGTTGTACAACAGATGCTCAAGATTGATATATTCAGTAAAACCACAGCGCTACTTCTTTAAGTGAGAATAAGGTGTTGCATTGTAATGAATATACATGCCTGTTAATAATGAAACTGTGCTTCTCCCCTTCACAAGATAGTGTCAGTTATCTAGCTCTAAAACGAAACTCAAAAATCCACATCCACTGTTATTGGCATCAACATCGGTGGAAGCTGTGTTTAGCCTTTAGCTCGTATGCGGGTACAATATTGCCAAGTCTAAGACAGTGACACGCTGCTGCAGTCCACTGGAGAGCAAAGGAAATGTGGAGACTACTTAGAGAGTAGTATGCGCGTGATCAGGTGGTGGCACGAGTAAAACGGACTTTATGGCTGTCATAAAACTCTTGGCGAAGGGGGTGGAGAGGGGAAATCAAGCGTAAAATGGCCACAGATCTGGAGAGTTTGAGAGTGACAATAAAATAAATAGAAAGGGAGATTAGATGTGAGGAGAGGGCGAATGGGACCGAATGAAACAAGGAGGGGGGGGGGGGGGGGTGAGAGGTTACCCCCATGGAGCCCAGTTTTTTTCCTGTACATTCCCGCAATCAAAGAACATTTCCTCGTCAAAAACATGTGGCAGCGAATGACAGTATAGCAAACCTCTCCTCAGCCGACAGGCCACCTTCCCACTGTGAAACAAGGCGGACAGCTTCGTGCTGGCTGGCACTGTTGACAGATAACAAGGGCAAACTCCGGGGATGGAGCCGGACCGCATGGGCTCAAGGTCGCTGTGCCACACGGCGATGACACCTGAAGCCCGGCGTTAATGAAAGCCGAGGCATATTGGCCCCGCTCCTCTGCGGCGCCACTGTCCACACAACGAGCTACGACACACGGCGTTAATCAGTGGACGAATCCCCGTCTGAACATGCCGATTCGTCGCCTCCGCAGCTGCCATGCACTGATGATACATTTGCTACAAACATTTTTTTTACATTTTGCTACATGCATTTTGCAAAGATACAGGCCCTATCTTGATCATGTGTCCCATAATGTTAAAGGTGTGCTCCTGTTGGCTTATATTTTTCTCGTATAGTGTGTTTGTGATGTCACACAAGTTGCGCTAATGCTTCAACATGTAATGTAGAGGATTGTCTGGCCTACTAATGATTGTGCTGTTTGTGTCTTTTTGCACATTAACCTCCTCCGCTGATCGCTGCATGCAGATAACTGGGAGCAAAGTTGCGGTAAGTAGCCCATTATTTATTTGGCTTTTGAATCTTCTGTGTATCTGTCTTCCCTTCACCCCCCCTAAACACACACACACACACACTGACATTTATCTTCTCTTGGAAAGATGTCGAGGAGCATCTTCTAAAGTGTGCGATTGAGGTCATTTTCATGTCTTGGGCTCTAATTTTCCGCCCTGATTTTGCTAATGCACTGTAATTTGGAAAAGCTTTAAATTGCCAACACAATTCCTGCATGTAAATGCTAGTGCTTTTAAATGAGGGATTTTGAAATTACACAGCCTGGAAATTAAGTTCAAGGTCTTTTGCTGTGTTTGGAGTTCTCTTATGGAATAGCTTGCAGTGTAACACCTATTAGCATTTGAATATTGTGCTTCCCACAAAGAGTGATACTGTTTACCCAAATACACATGACCTGCCATTCAATCTGTTTATTAGAGCATGTTGCCTCCAAATGGCACAGAAAGGATTTCAAATACATGTGTTTCGCCTTTAACAGAAAGTATAACCTACCTTAGATCTTCATGGCTATATGAACAACAACTCTATTTCTGTTTAATACACAAGAGCCTTATCTTAGGAACGCATATTCTTGTTTTGTTTGTTGAGGTTGTTCCACTGCTAAATAATATCAATGTATTGGTTACTACTTTTATTTTCAATTCTCCAAACAGTAATGTGCCAAATTGCCTATTTTTAAGTGCCACCTCGTTGCCTTTTCTAAAGAATGGGTTCTACCTCCTTTTCTCTTTTTTTTTTTTTGCTCTGTTCTTTCAGAAGAAAAAAAAATAAAATAAGAAACACGCTGTTATTGGTTTAGCAAGTGCTGAATTGCCACTCTAAATGGTATTTCATTGCCTTTTGAGAGTTTCGTAAGGATTAAGAGGACTGTAGAGCTTAACGGGAACACGGGCCAGGCCGAGCAGCACACTGTGACACGGCCTGTGCTCTGCCCAGGCTCTCAGACAAGCATCGCTCTTTGAGGCAGTTTACAGACACATTTGGTATTGATTGCATTTTCTCCCTCTTCTTCAAGCTGTTCTTTTGTGCTTGGCAACTTCTGTGGAAAGAGTGGGTTTTTCAGCTTAGCCCGTGTGGACGTGAATGGAGTATTGCTCTCGTTCAGGAGCCATGGCCACATTGTGCTTGGTAAATAGAACACGACAGCTTGTATCATGGCCGATCATCCGAGACGTGGGCGATGCCTGCTTTCATAAATTCTATAAACTGTGTCAAATTAAAAAAAAAAAAAAAAAACTTAATTCATCCCTGAGGCAGGGATAGTAAGGAGAAATACACCAGAGGGCAATATATGACCAACATCAGTGACCATGTAGCAGAGGGAGAGTCACATGGTTGAATATCCAGCAGGGATAATAACGATAAATCATTAGATGAAGTTTCATTCCAGACCATGCTGATGACCTTTTGTAACCTCAGTTTCAATCGTGCAACAGGAGCCTTCAGATATGGCTTACACACTGAAAGCAGCTGTCATTCCTAAAGCCACCCCTCTTCCAATCTGAAAGTGGAAAATAGAATGGAGAGCGTTTAGCCGGGTTTGCCGATTTCGGGCTACAGTTAGCTCGCTGCTTCGCTGGCAGATTCCCATTTTCACGCTGTCAGCGTGTGTCAGTGGGATAGAGTGCTCTCAGATGTGCTGCGAGGAGAGTGTTGCTTAAGGATTGTCTGTAGGGAAACACGCAACTGTATCTCCTCTGTCTCAGGCATGAAATCTTTTTGGCACTTCCCCCCCCTCTCCCAATCGAGAATCAGGTGGGAATAGGGGACTGTGTGAATTGCTTCTAATCCAGTTTGACCAGCGTGTAAGTGCGCAGCCCTGCATATGCTCGGCTCTACCTGCTGAATCAAGATTGAGGGAAATGTGGGGCGCCACACACACACACACACACACACACACACCTGGGAAAAATCATCTCTGTGGGAGATGGCCCAGACACCTCTTCTTTGGGGTGTTGCGGCAGGCGCCTATCGATTACCTCGCCGGCTTAGTAAAGATTGGCCTGATTTACGTCACGAGTCAGGGGGCCACCTTGTAGCAATCCATCAATGGCTCCCGCGGCGACACTGCGAAAGGGAGACTCCCGTCCCTCTGCATTGCCGTTGCAGTTCGGACGGAATGCTGCTGAGACCAAGAGAACGCACACGAGTGAGGGGGAGAAAGGAGGGGTGTGTGTGTGTGTGTGTGTGCACGTTGAAAAGCAGTAATCTCCAGACCGCAGCAGGGCGATCAATATCCGTATGAGTGGACAGATGACTGCTTATTTCCATGGTGACACGGCGGTGAGCTCGGAGGTGGTTGGTGTGCTCGTGTAAACCTGTATTTTCCCGTGTCTACCCGTCCAGGAGGGGAAGAGAAGGCCTGTGAGGCTGCGTGGGTCGTAGCTGTGGCCGAGTGGGTCTGTGTTGTGAATGCTCTCGGATTAATACACTCAAATAAATGAAGCTTTGTTTGGGATAGGTTTTATTAGGTTTGACCGGCTAGCTCCTGAGCAGTGTCCAGGGACAGTGTGCTTTGGGCACTTTGGATTTTTGGACTTTCTGTCTCCACCGTGCTTGCCAGAAATCTCCAATTTCAGAACTCGTATGACCTTGACTCTCACAAATACACTCAATATAATATATTCAGAGGCAAATGATATCGGTACAAGCACTCCTCCACAACCATCTTGCAAACCTCAAAAAGGATCTCCCAGGTTGAGAACAACATCTTTTATAGAAGAAGTGTTTTGGTTTCCTGCAGAATTATAAAGTTCCAGTTTCAGAAGTGGCAAAGGACATGTTTTTAACATTTTTAGTCAGTGTATGGTTTTATAATGATTATATTGCTTCCAATTTAAACCGTTTTTGACCGTTCTGATGTGAAATGTGGTGGTAATCACAAGGAGACTGTTAATTGTGGTCACAGCGTCTAGAATTGAGCACTTGTTTGTCATTGAATGTTTCTTAGAATGACTGCAAGGCTGCATCCATCTTCATTAATTCTATCAAAAGGGAAGTGCTCCGTGTGGTCGTATATTCAACAACATTTCAAATTAAAAGATACTTTTGGCGTGTTATACACGCTCGACAGCCTTGAACCTTAAAATGTTTTGCTCATTATCAAGTTGAGATAAAGAATTGGATTTAACTGCAGCTGCAAAATCCCCTGGCTCTAGTGCAGATGTATTCATGTAGCTCCACAACCACTGAGTATTTTATACATATCAATTCATCATTTTCTTTTTTCCTTATGATGAATCGGTTGTTTTTGACAGAAATTTCCAAATATGTGCACATTGCTTTGTTTCACATTAAAAACCCAAATTCTTAATGATATCAAACGGAGAATTAAAAAAAAGAAGAGAGAAATCCTCACATTTTAAAAACCACAATCAACTTTAAAATGAATATTCACAGTGGCGCTTCGTTGAGAATATTTAAGCATTGTTCCCGGTGCCCTCGTGCATGTGCAACCGCTCGCGATCTACCGAACAAGCGAGCGAGGTAGTTCCACACAAGGATGGAAACGCATCCACACGAGAAACAAAAGAAGACACACGCAGAGAGATCCGTGTGTGGAAGGACGCGCAGACATCTGGTTTCTCTTTAACTCCAATCAAGTGCCAGGAGTACTTATGAAGGACCCTTTTTTGTGAACGAGAAAAAGTAACGTTGAGCCAGAAAGGAAATCAAGGCACCCTCCCTCCATCAGTCTCCTCTTTGCCTTTTAAAAAAAAAAAACACGAGCCACAAAAGACTTTTGTTTCAAGCGAGCTATTAAACCGGGTGCTGAGGGTTGAGCAGATTTGATGTGGCACATGTCCTTGGTTGCTTTAAAAGAACGGCAATGAAAAATTAATCAATAGCGTGTGCCTCCCATGCCCTGAGCCAGTGTTCACCATAGATTCTATCTTAAATTAAGATCAAGGAAACATGCTCTCAAGGGGACTGTTTGAATAAGATGTTTCTTAGATAAGCAGAAAGAATGTTTTAGAGTTCATCGGATGGATTTAAAAAGTTGCCGTAAAAAAAAGTGAGTGACATGAGGAAGGACTTGTGTTTTGGATTTATTCTAATACTTTTATCTCCTAATCTTTTTTTAATTGAAATCCAATATTTGCCATTTCGTCACCTCAAATGCGTCGTCTCTTTCATGATAATCACAAAAGGATTCTATTTCCAGGTTTCTTGCTCGACGAGGACGTTTGAGAGCGGAGGCATCTGTACGATAAAACCTCCCTGTCCTCGCTGGTTGATATGTTCATAATACGGGGCACTTAAGTTAAGATTTTGTTCATGCTCGTAAGTTTGTGTTTGATTGAAGTTTTTTTTTCTTTCAAAGATCCCCGAGCTTTGTTTGCACTTTTCTAATCTCTGCAACGAAAAGTGCAGAGCAGAAGTGCCTTGGTGTTCTTGTCTCCATGCCAGCTTCAACAGAGGTGTGACAACCCATGCTAAGTAAGACGTCCCTGAGACCAAGGGTTGGCCAAAAGACAAAACTCCACAAAGGTCTCATGTCATAGATGTTGGGCTAGAATTTGTGTTTATTACACCTAATATCGCCAACATTCATGCAATGTTAATTCATTTACTTGAATATCTGTGTGTGAGTCTACAGTACCTACTGTTTATGAAAAACATACCTCTATCGTTGGCCTATGGAGTGTGTGTGTGTGTGTGTGTGTGGACAGCCTTATGTCAGCGACAGTTGTGTTTTGAACGCACAACCCGGCCGTGACGGATGACACGTTTACCCTTGGCGTCACCAGAGCCGGTTCCCTTCTCATCATTTCTTTAACCCTTGGTGCGTTGTCGCTTCGCGTCGGGAGGGCCATCAGTCTGCGGTGGCCCACAGCTCAGCCGGTTTGACACCGTATTAAACAGGATTATTACACATCTCTGTAAATATTTTGAGGGATTGGTATTGAATTCGTCAGAGCGACAACATTTGAATAATAGCGCTTCACAATTGCAATAAGCTGCGTTGTGTTTTTTTTTTTTTAGTTTACGTGAGATGTGACAAAGCTCACCTTGATGAAGGATAGATACACTCGTGAACTTGATTCATTTGTCTGGTAACAGGAACACGGCCCGTGTCGAATTTGTCACAATGTTGAACTTTAAGGTCTACATACGATTTATCAATTATGGTGGCGCTCTCCGCTGAACGGCTTGTCTTCAGGCGTCCATGGTCGGATTGACCTTTGCCGGCTGTGGAAGAAGTAAAGGTTTTGCTGTGACAGAGGATGGCTCGTGTGGGAAGGATTAAGTCAACTCCAGCTCCCAAGGGGGGGGGGGGGGGGGGGGGGGGGGGGGGAGGGATGACAAAAAGAGGTTACTTTTCCATCACCATTCGTCTCCTTTTTCATTTGCTTTTCATCTTTTCATTCTTTCCATCTTCGCTACCTTTTTTTTCTTCTCTCTTCTTTCCTCCTTCTCCCCTCACTCATCTTCTCTCTATACCGCATATGTCTTTTCAAAGGGAGAAACAATCATTCCTCTTCAATCAGAAGGGGGGAGAGCTGGATCTCGTTATTTTGAAGGGAACATGAAAGGCTGAAGTGGTCACAGTATGCTGATATTGGATTGAACAGTGGCTGTGGCAGGGCTTTATAGTCCCTCTGTATTTGTGTTGGTGCGTGCACATGCTTGTATGTCCGTGCTTGTGGTAAGTAGTACACCCCCCCCCCCCTCAATGTAGTTCCAATAGCCTGTGATATTACGACTTGGATTTAGATATTGCACAGGAAAGAGTATGATGGAGTACTTTAAGCGAGGAGGGAGGGGGAAAAAAATTGGAATGTTTTTTTTTTCTTCTTTTTCTGTTGATTGCATATTCTGTGAGTGGTATGTACTGTATGCACAGCCCCACACCAGTGATGGAGCTTGTGAATACTGGCCATGGTCTCGGTTGTACATCTCTCCCCCACGGCTCTGCCACACACTCAACGGCACCGTCGGCGTGCTCAGCTCGGCAGGAGGCTCCTGCAGGGCCGCATTAGGCTCCGTAAACTTTATGGCATATTTTTACTACCCGCCTCTCTGTATGCATCCGCCATCACATCCCAGCGCATCTGCTTTAACTGTTCACACAGCTGTGAAATTCTGTGTACCCCCCCATGTTTTATGGCCGCCCGCTCCTCCCGTCACTCCCTATGTCTTTATTTGCTCCTTTTGGCTTTTTTGATATCGTCGCTACATCTGTGTATATTTAGTAAGTTTATTTGCCCTGGTTGATGGAGTTCGAGATGTTATCGGCGGCGAGTGCTTGCATTGGGCGGTGCACTTGTGTTCGTAACCTTGCCCGGCTTCCGCCTGCATTGTCCATTTCTGATCGTCCCGGAGACAGACCTGTGCTCCGATTGTTGTGCGAGCCTCGCGGACGAGAAGGACAGAGCGGGGCGGCTGTGGGTGTTTGACCTGGGACACACACGTAGTCGACAAAAGTGGAAACCAAAAGTTGTTGTAGCTGTCGGGTTAGGACATCGTCCCATTGATTGGCTGTTTATAATCCCCCCCCCCCCCCCCCCGCAGACCCCTCGTGGGAGCGTCTTTACGGCTCGGACAACTAGTCCACTCAGCACAAACACTGACTAACAAGGTTCAGGCTCTGCCTCTCGGCCACAGCGTTTTCATATCACTGTCATACTTGGATGCACAAGAGTAAAGCCACATAATCTCCTCATCAACAGCCAGGTTTCCCACGTTCCCCAGACAGCTCTGTGTTGTAGTGATTGGTGACACGATCAAGGCCAGATCACTTGCTGTGTTATTGTCTGGCTTGCAGTTTCGTTTTCTAAGGGTGCTCAGGAGAGATGGGCCACGGTTTTGAAATGTCAGCCTTCAAGCAGCTTCTCTTTTTTTTTTGTGTTGTTTTTTTGTTGCAGTTTACCAGCACACAGATGGTTGATTGGGGCAGAAAACGGAAAGAATGACCGAAAGCACAAATGCTCAATTGCATAAACTTGCAATGAGTTGCGTTAAGCTTTTTTTTTTTTCGCAACACAGTAAGTGTGCTATTTGCTATTTGGGTGTAGGCCTTCTGGGATGTTTCACAACCGCGCCGGTGGCTTCGGATCTCCGTCGCCTTCGACCGCCTTCGACCCCGACGCAAAACCGGAGCTGGTTCTGCATGGCCATCTTCTGCCTCCCCCCCACGGCAGATGCGGGGCCAGCTGCGGTTCTGCAGTCGCCACTGTAGTACTGAGGGCGAGCACTTGGTGGCAGTGGGTGCCCATTGATTTAGCGAGTCGTTGCAGTGCATGTAGGGGGGTAGAAACGGAATTGACCCGATGGGTTTCCGTGCAACACGCCGCTACGTGTGCCGCTAATGCCGTTTGTTAGACGTCTGATCTGTTTTAAAGCGGGACAATAAGTATGAAATGGCGCCGCTCGGCATTCAAATTGGTCAGTGTTCTCTGATTGATACGTTCACCCTCCCACTTTAGAGTGTGGAAGAAGACAGAGAACAGATTCATCGATATTATCTTTTCCTTTAGAAAAACTCTGACGCGGCAGAAGACGGCCAACCTCCGCCGGTCCACTCTCTCGGCCTCTTTCCTTTTCAATCTTTCAGGTGATGGATCGGGGGGGGCGCCAAGTAGCAGGTCTTCCTTTACATGGCATCGAAGGGACCTGCTGTATTGACCACTCTTTTATGCAGTCATACCTAAATTATTTATCGAGACTGGTCCCCTACACACACTAATAAGCAGATGCTGTCCCACACCAACACCACACATCAGTGATGCTTTCAGAACCACACCATTGGTATCACTGCCTTCCCTCTGTATACCCCTCTTAAATATTATGCCAGCTGACTGACACCACATCTCTGTCTCACTCCTTCTTTTTTTTTTTTATGCATTGGATTCCTCTGCGGTAGTTTTCCCTTTAGAAATCTGAATTTCAAATCTCTTTTTCCTGACCCCACCTCTCCATGGGAGCTTCTTCTGCTTATCGACACCCTGAGCTCTTGACATGACACGGATTCTTGGCCACATCTGCTGCAACACGGTCTCGGTCGAGTGTTGCTTTGATTTATGACCCTCGGTTGTTTTTTTTGCATAGACACCGTGACAGAGAGTGGCACGTCTTTGCTCCCCCCGCATATGCTCTGCGTACTTTTTTCACTTCCTCCACCTTGTGTTTTGGCTCAGGTGCCCTCAGTAACATCAATTTTTAATGCACAGCCATATGGTGGTCTTGTTTTTTCTTTCTTTATTATGCCAAAAGAATACGAGTACAATAAAGAGAAGAAAATGTCCAACCCCTGCTTTTGTATTATATGTTTTCACATATGTAGTAAAGGCTTTTCAGCTCCATCTAATAGTGGTCAGAATGTATCAGCCACTTCTTTTAGAATGGAGACAATTTGTAGATATTGGCCGGAGGTTGATTTGATGTCGTAAAGTGTTACAGACTCAGCGTGAGAGGTGACATCCAATCACGTTTAAATGGCTGCTGACCTCTCTCTTTATCTCCTGAGTGGTCTTGTGAGATGATCTTTTTAATGCTGATTGAGTCAATATTTTCCTCCACAGTTGAGATTCCGACCTTAAATGGAAAAAATGATTTGCCATTGGCGAGAAAAAAAAAAAAAAAAAAACCACAGGACCTCACAATGCAGACCCCTGATGTGTATAATTACTCAGTCATTTTATAAGACGAGCTGCAAATCCAGAGTCATGTGTGAGGTGTTTTTCTCTTACTCCTGTCAAGATTTCCCATGTTAGCTTTCAGCTGGCTGTCTGTGCCGCCGACGGGTTGTTGTTTGCTAGATTGTTTGTGTGTCACCTCGCGTGTCTGTGCGTGAGGAGGAGAAATTTGCTACCACAAAAGAATGAAATTGAGAGGGGGTGAAAAAAAAAAAAAAGTTCCTTCCAAAGCCCTGCAAGTAGAACAAAAGAGAAGAAAAAAATCTTGATGTTATTATGCCGGCAACATCTTCTGAGCTTCTGATATAAATGAACTGAGGGTTCTAAAATTGTCATTTGAATTATGCCTTTCATCTCCCCATGGTTTTTAGTGAAGCAGTTCAGCCCAAGTCTCTGGTGAATGTTTTTTTTTTTTTTTTCTCCCCGTGTTTGCATTCCCGAACAAGCGCCGTAACTGTAATGAATTCTATTATTTTAAAACCAATTACCGTTAGTTGGAAGCCTTTCCCCGCCGTTGTCGCGCTCTCTGAGGAATAGCGCTGTTGCCGTGTCGACTGCGCTCAGACCTGACGGTGTTTCTTCCCATTTCTCTACCCAGCCATGCTAATGTAGTTTTCTGGTGGTGCCGTACAGTACTTCCTTTGACACACTGCATGGCTGTACATATGAAAAAGAATTGAAAGGAATTTTTTGGTGTATGAATTTAGTTGAACAGCATTTTGTGGAATTGAGTGATCAAGAATGATGAAGAAGAAGGAATTCAAAGGGAAGCAGCATGTGTTCATGTTCAAAACTGTGTGGGTTAAATAATGATTTCATTTATCGTTTTTATGTAGCGAAAAGTTTATAATATTTTGGGATTCGCACTGCATTTCTAAAGAAAATCAATTTTCCATCAAAGTCAGAAAATGTAAGATGAGAATAGTCAAATAGTTTTGTAGAATATATAAGACATCCCAGAATCTAATTTGCAAGTTGACTTGTAATTTTCTTTAAGTTGCTTAATATACAATCCTAAAAAGAAAAATCAAAGAAATTCATTCAAAGTTTCAAGACTTGCATTAAAGAAAAGCAGTGTGTTGTGTGCGTGGGGGCAGACAAGGTTTGAAAGGTTTTTAATTCTGTCCCTTTTTTACTCATTATATGTAATTAATGCTTCGTGGTTTAACAATGGAGTGTCGCTTAAAATCACGTTGGACCACGCAATGTTCTTTGTTCATAATAATTATATTTTTTCATGAGTACCAAAGACTTGTAGAGACACTTTTACAAACCCTATTACAAAGTTTCTTTTCTTTTCTGCGCTCCATTATTTCATTTTCTAAACACAGGACTAATTAGATCCTGCTTCCGTGCTCTGCCAGTGATTGAATGGGAACCTTTTCGTTTGCTATTTTTTCCTTTCTACCTCCAATAGAGCCACTTCCAGTCAGTTAAAACTCAGGTGGGCGACTCCAAGTTGCGCCGAACTGCACAATATATACGGATTTATTTTTTTCATACTCAATCACATCAACTTAACCTTAATGAGCCTCTGGTATGTGCCTATATGCAGTTACACACGGTGAAAGAAAAGAGAGATTAGCCACGTTCGCTCATTAAAAGCCAGTCACTGATTCTGCGCTAAAGATTGATTTATAGCTTATTTAATAAGCTGAAAGGTTACCTCAAAACAGATTTTCTCCATAATTGACCAATTTAGTGCCGCTCGATAAGCATTCATGTCAAGCTGAGATGTTGTGGTATTTCTGTCTCTACCCCCACCCCCCCCCACATCCCCTCCTCTCTCATGCGTTACCACTGATATTACGGTGCCACAATTAGTTATCAGAGGAGCTATGAAATATTCAACATGTTGTATTTTGGATGTTAACCGGATGGGGTCCAAAACCTGGGCACAATGGCTGCAGCTTTAGTTAGCATCACTGTATGTTCCCCTAATTAGCTCACTTGGCCCAGCAGCTGTCTGCTATTAGACTCCTTTGTTCCAGATGTTATCTCATTAGAATGCCATTGATCATCCTAATGACTCTGGGAGGGATTATCGGTCCACATTAGTGTGACCCGCTTGCTGCCTTTATTCCCTGAGGTCAAACCACGAGCTTCACCGTATGTTCGCTTGACGGTCTGAGTATGGCGGCCATTGCCACCGTTCACGGCTTCTTGTACGCGGGGTGCGAGAGAATGGAGAGTGGGAATGACTGGTGCTAATTATTAGGCCCAGCGCTTTGTGTCCACAGTTCCCAGTCTGCGGATTACCCCTGGTGGCATAAGGGTGGACGCTGCTTTAAACTATGTTTTTGTGTTCTTCACTTTCCAGTTGAAAGATTCAGAGGCTACGAGTTTGGCTCCTCGACCACGTAGCCGTGTCTGTGAAAGCAAGGTGTCCTAAAGCGAGGGTGTTTGGCTTTGTGTGCGTTAACATTCAAAGGAAAGGACAGAAACGCATTTCGGTTTTCACGGTAACTGCTAATTATTGAGTGTTTTCATTTATATCATTCCAATCCAAGGCTTTTATTTAAGGCGTGTTTGTGTACCTCTGCTTTTTTATTCTGGAAATGCATTTATTTTCACATTAAGTATCAGTTTTAGTGCAACTTAATTCACATAGCAATGTGCGCTCTTACAACAAACAGAGTAATCTGTGTCGCCACTGCAGCCTGTCTCCTCCAGATGTTTTCATTTACAGCTTTAATTATTCACAATTTAACATGGGAAGCTTCCACAAATGAATGAAGAGCAAGCTCTACGATGCGCTAAAATACCATAAATTACAATATTTCTTTGTCATTTCAGTCAGCCGAAATGTTGCCGTATACGTTTGTCGTCATCAGTCACAATCCAGTACAAAATAAATCTATTTGGATCTTTCACCCTTCACCTGAGATGTCACCCAAATACTTTTAAATGACATAATACACCAATAAATACACACATAAATGACACCAACCTAAGTAATAAATAACTGTTTGGGTTGCAGAAACAACGGTTAACTATTACCACGGAAACGACAACTCGACAACAGTGATTTCAGCACCACACAGTTCTCACCCAGTTCTTACACAGAAATGAACGTTGCTATTGCCAAGACCATATTTGGGTTTTACAAACAGAGGCAACATGTCCACACAGAGACACACGATGATAAAAAAGAAAAAAGCTGAAAATGATGAGATGCGTATCGTATGCAACGAGGTACTAAACCACCAGAAAATTGGTCTTTCTCCAATGCGGCAGACGTGGTGGGGCCTTATGTAATGCTGTGCCACGGGGTCCATTGTTTCATAATGTCCCCACGGGTAAAGGAGAAGGCAGTTGGAGAAAGAGAGAGAGAGAGAGAGAGAGTGAGCTTGAAGCTGGAGCAAAGGATGCTGGTAGAGACCACAAGGAAGGCACCGAAATGAGCATTTAGTCAAAGTGATGGGAAGAGAACTCAAGATAGGGAGAAGTAAAATGTCTCCCTATATCATCCGGCCTGTCCCTCCCTCTCTCTAGTAGGCAATCTGAATATCCTGACTTAACCAATTCTTTAAAATCTACAGTGTAAACTTTGTGCCTCTACGGGCGGCTAGTTTAGACCCGACTTTGAGACACTTTTTTTTTTTTTTTGCTGCATGGATATCTATTGTATTAGCATTGGGCCTCTGTTTTATACTCTAGACCCAAATGTGTAGTAAAACAATCATGCTTAATTGCATACATCTCAGTGGTTTAGTATTCCAGGTTTTCAGGCTCCACGGCCTAATGAAAACGGAGAGGCATCAGTTTAATTATAACGTACTTCCATCTTATCGAGGAGAGATTGTTTTTATTTGGATCCCTAATGAATTTCTCATCAGTTTGTTATTAACATTGTGCTATCTGGAGCTCAAGTGGGGAAGCAGCCAATTACATGGCTTTGTTCTCCCCGATGGACAAGTTTTTGTGCCTCTGTCGAGGGAGAAATAATTTGTGAAAATGCTTTGGGGAGAAACTACCTCTTCCCTGCCATCCACTGCCAGGCAATTTTCTGCTTCAGGTAAAGTGTAATGTGTACGTGCCCTCACTTGCAAGATCTTCCTACCAATGCCAGCTAGGTATGATTTTAGAACGATGATGGTCGGCAGGTGCGACAATGACTTAATCTTCCCAAAGAGCATCAAAGCAACAGTGGCGATGTTGTGGGTGTTGCGTGATGATCACAAATGTAGCCATTCTTTGAGCGGTAGGGCGGACTGCTGGGTTTTCCTACGTTATGGTAATTAGACATTCGTGCCCGTGACCCTGGCTGTTTTCGGCCATGGCTTCCTTAACCCAAAACCCATTTGGAACTGATCTAATGGGATATGAAGGGGACATAATGATGTGTGGGGCCTTGCAATTTGCCTTTGTTTGCAAAACACTTCCCTAGTTTATAGCGTTTTGCGGTTGAGGGGCTTGATCACTAGTATTATGGCTTTATAAATGGGAGTCAATAAATTACCCTCTGATTAAAGACGATGCCCTCACTTGAGGTGTAGGAGCCATTGGGTATGGATGGTTAGCGTCAGTCTTTTTGTGTGCACCGTTTCAATCACGTAAATTCCTTTTTCCTTTTCATCTCACTTCACCTCCACAGCTCTCTGGCAGTTGAACGTGGCTTTTTAAATTTATTTTTTGCTATGTATATGGAAAGCTTTTTGGAGGCCAGGTAAAAAGATGTAATCTTTCACTGTTGTAAATGTTTATTGTAATTAACAAAACGCATGACAGAAATAGGAAAGTTAACCGTACAGTACATTACTATATTCTTGTGCACCTCTAGTGTTTGCCCTAGGTTTACGACTTCGGGTGTGGGGGGGCTGTGTAGTAGCAGAGAAGCTCGGATTGGACTCTCAAAATGGAACGATTCCAAAATATTGAATTATTATTCTTTAAGCTACAGCTGAAATGGGCAGCTTGAACGGAGCAAAGAGCAATAAAGTACACTGTGGTGACAACGCTAAATGTTTGAATGCAGGACTTTTTAGTCTGAATCCAAATTCAATTTTGAGTCCCAAATGCGCCTGCTAAAAGCAACCTGACAGAGTTAGAGAAAGGTGGAAAGGTGTAGCACTAAAAATCCCGAAGAGTTGGGATTCAAAGTGAACTGCGGGCCGATGAGCTGTTGTCTGCCCGCCTCGTGCGACAAGTTGGACTCACTTGTTTAGTTCCATTTTATTAGTATTGAAGGCATTGCGAGTGTAAATTGCACCAACTTCAACAAAGTACTCCCCTGGGTCCAACAGTAATAAACCCGCAGAGTGTGAAGTAGAACAGAACATGGGGTGATTGGATAAACGGTGGTGGAGCTAAGTGAAGGATATGCACACATACAGGCCGACGTACAGAGATGTCTTGCTTTGAGTTTAGATGGAATTGAAGAGATTGTGGCTTTTAACACAAAGTGCTTCCACAAACTCATCCGGAACAAAGTGAAAAAACGAGTTTAAAAAGGATCTCTCGAGGCGTTAATTGACATGAGTTTTGGGTTTATTTATTGAATTAGAACAAAGAAAAGGACCTAGCTTTTACATGTTTACAGATGTAGTTATAAGTAATACTAGTTATAGTGTTTGTTGTTTTGTTACTTAAACCGCATAATACATTACAATGTTCCACACTGGTCTACTGACAAGACTGTGGAAAAATGTTCATTTTAATTTCTCCTGGTTTGTCCAATAAACAGGTCTTCCCCAATTACCATTTTTGACTTTTTAACCCACAGCAAACTTCACAAAGTTTTCTTCTCCGCAGTTATTCCAACACTGCCTCTTAATTACTGGTGGTGTCTCGTTCGTGTATGCGACTCGTCACCGAGAACCTGGAGTGGAGTTTTCGGGTCGTGAAAAAGCAAGGACGTGTTAAATAACCAGACCGGTGCTCCAGGTCTGTTGACAGAAGCTCTATGCATCACAACAGAGAAGATGGATTATACAGCGTTTTTTTTTGCTGACCCTTTTGCTCTGGGAATAAAACACTAACAACCTCCAACGGTTTGTTTTCATGCATCTCCGAGGCTTCGTTGCACTGATTGCCACACTGTGGAATAGCCTCACGCTTCACTTTCACTTTCGCACGGGAGCCCCGGAGGCCATTATGGCAACGCCAGAGACCCACAAGCTGCACAGAGTCGTAATCTGTTGCCCCCCCCGTCCCCCCCGCCCCCCGCCTGATTCACTAAATTCCATTAATGAATAAAAAAATAAAATATCAAAGCAAAAATGAATTACATTTCATGTGACAGTTATTATTTATTGACTATGTCTGTGTCTAGTCTGGGATACGTCATAACTCATTAATGTCCGCATAAACAGTCTGCTCTTACATATTTAAATGAATTAGAAACAATTGAGATCTGCAAGAGGTGTTGCATTTGAGTCATCCACCGGTAAACTACAATTAATTGCATTTTTTTCATTAAGGCGGTTTCGACGCATTGACAGATTTGAGTCTTTTTCTAATTCATCCTTTCAGTGGCTGCAACAGAGCGCTTTGCTTGTTGTGTGCAGTCCGGGTTCCTATCCTCAGCTGAGACAGTTCTACCTGATTCAGGGCCCCCCCTGCCCCTCCAAAGGCCCTAGTCTGGATTAGTCCCACTGCTGGAGGAGGATGAGTTGAGGGTGTCAGGGGGATAATGAGGGCATAAGGGTGGGGGAGGGGGGGGGGCAGCCAGCGGGGCCCGGTGGATCTGCCTGGGGAGCTAAGCCTCTTAACTCACTGGCATCCTTTAACTGCTACAAACAGCACACGTCGCCTTCCTGACAACGTGTGCAAAGCGACACAGGCTCCAGACATACCTGTAATTCCGGTGGCCACATGATAATCCGCTTCGGTGGATGGCCAGATTAAAGCTCGGGACAGATGTGTGACGATCGGGCATCTGCATGTTAGTCAAAACACCTGGTGGTACTATCGCAGGATAATAGGAATGACCTTATTGAATTTCATGTCAAAAATAAAACCCTCTTGTTTCTCTTTTTTCTTGCCAAATACAAGCTTCAGTACACATTACTTGCATGAGTTACACTCAACACTGCCATGTCGTTGAATCAAGGTCTACCTACATTGATTTCAGGAGATAGGATGGGATGAACTTTAGTGTGGAGAAAACAATTATTGAATGGAATTTGTGATCATTCAACAAAAGGGTATTCGGCTTTGACAAATGCACATGATTCTTTGTAAGCGTGTGTTCATGTGTGAACTTGTAAGATGTCCATGATAGAAGCAGAGGGCCGTGTAAATATAGTAGGACCTCAAAAGGGATGCTTGTCAAGTTGACTGGTCCTAAATTGCGTCACCAAACGTATCTCGTATCAAACCGGTGTCCTTTTCCGATGGCGGCGAGCTTCTCGTGATTGAGTCCCTCACGTTGTGCGAGCGTCATCTTTACTTTTCCAACATTGGTGACTCACCAGGTAATTCATTAAACAGGAGGCAAGGGTACAAGCGGAGGGGTTGTCGCCACTTTGCAGTTCACCAACTTGTGATGCCGTGACAGATGTCACAGCACGGATGGATGCCCCATATAAACACTTTCATTACGGCACAGAGGTGTTCGTTGTTACCGGTTGCTATGCTGCAACCTGCGCTCTGGGAAAAAGTGTTTGTTTGCTGTCAGCGGCTCCCACCTAGCGCTAGAGTTTTGTTTAACAGATATAGATTGAGTCTTGCTCTTCAAATGATGTGCTCCCGTCTACCCCCATATCTTTCCCTTTCTTGCTGCCTCAGTCTCCGGCTTTCATTGAACGGCGCTTGGAGGGGGCGAGGATTTCTGGACCCCGTGCGTTAAAAGAGTACATGGTCGAGAGGAAGAAAGGGCGGGGGAAAAAGCCCAAGTGATCTTGGGAAAAGGGAAGAGAGAAAGTATAGTTGCAAAAAGTGTATCAATATGCATATGTCTGGGTGTGTTTGTTTGTGTTGCTGTGAGCGCAGCGGGGGCTCCAGGTACAGAGTAGATGCCTGTCATTCTTCTGCTCTAGTCCCGCCTCTAAAAATAGAAGTCTCAAAGCGCCGCAATTCCCGAGAGGCTTAGTACTCGTTTCCCTTCTTTTTTTTTTTTTTCGTCCGCATCTTCCTCTGCTGTCTCCCTCTCGTCCCGACTTCCTGGCTTTACGTTTTTCAAACGGATATATTAAATGCAACATCACTTAATAGTAATTCACTTTGACGTAGATTACCCACGTGTACAAAACACAAGCATGATGATTCCCTCACCTCCCCATTGAACTACTGTTTTGAGGAAATCCTCCATTCCTCATCATAACAACCATTTGGATTGTACCCATAAAAATGGATTGTTTGATTTATACTTTTGTGATGACTCAAGAATCATGTGGTGTTTACGATGGCTTCAAACTGAAAACGATTTACTTAGGATAATGATTTACCAGACCTATTTTACCTCAATGTCGTAAAGTAGAGTAGAGTAAGAGGCAGAGAACGGCACCTTTTTGATTGGCAGTCACCGTCGGACTGCGTCACATGCCCGCTGAGATGGACGGTTCGGGGGTAGATGATGGCTGTTACCATCATGGTTGAATTATGTAGAAAGGAACCAAATCAGAAGGAGCACGTCGGTGCCGTGCATGCTGCTCCACGGTCCGTTCGCCGCGACCTGTAGTCACCTCACAGGTCAAATTTGTCTGTTTCTTGCTGCCACTGGCGCCACGACGTCACTAAAGTCACGACTTTGGGTCCATGACGAATCTGAGGAGTGAGAAATGGTCCCTATTATTAATTACCTCTCAATAGCTTATGGTCATGGCCGCTACATTACGTCTGTGACTTTATCTTCAAGTGGTTATAAAATCTGAAGAGCTATATTTTTTTTATTAGGGTTGCTAACGGAAAGAGAGAGCGAGAAGGTTTTTCTACTTTAGTTTTCAAACCACAATGACACAGATTACAAGATATACATGTTCACTTTGATTAATTTACTCAAACACCTCTAAATAACAGCACAAGCCAAAAGAACAGCAGCGCAATGGCAGTACATAATTCTTCGTACCTCCTCACAGTTGGTTCCTGCTTGACTACTCAGCTGTGGCATTTCACAGCTTACAGGAGGTCGCGTCTGTCTTATTAAAACCAAAGCAGCCATTTAATACATACTTCATTTTGGAATCTCTGTATCACAATAATCATGAATTTAGTGTTATGTTTTCTTTTGTTTTTCATATCGAGTGGTACTTTTTAGTACTTTTTTAAAACCAACATTTGTTTCAATCTCACATGTTGTCGTCCTTCTTGCTTAGAAGAAGATGAAGATGTGAATGTGGTGAAATATCTTTGCCGGTCTGCGTCAGCCCTTAATTAGCGTTCAAATTAACTAAACTTTGGCTGTGCTTATTTCCAACATAAGTATTAAACATCCCGCTAAATAGAAAACATGCTGTGACACAGAATTCTGTGGCCATGATGGTAATTTGCGGTAGGCGTAGTAAATCAACCCCCAAATCTAAATAATGACATTTGCCAAGTGCTTGCCTTCCAAATAATTACCATCAAGTGGGACGTGACGGCAGGATGCTCCAAGGGCTGATGGGAGCTCATCAGGGAGGCCAGCCATTTACTCCCATCGACACAGAGAGCGTGTGTGCTCTCCCTCGGGTCCTCCTCGCCACCACGCCCTGAGATGCTCACTGTGGGGTGTTGCTAATTAACTCAATGAAGATGAGGCTCGTGCCACAGTGGTCTTAAACAGTGCTCAGGTGGGCCTGCGCCCTCATCGGGCTTAATGCCACTTTTAATGCCGGTTCTCTTCCTTCGCTCTTTCGATATCGCTCGCTCTCTGGAACGCCGTTTGCCGCATCGGCTCCGTGCGTTTTTACCAAAAGCTGTAAGCTCGGAGTAATACACTGACAAGGAGGGTTGAGTGATGCCTTTTCTTGTATTTAGCTGCAGCCGCCGTAATACCACTTACAGCTTTGTCTCCGGCGTTCCTACGGTAACAGAGCACTGTGTTTCCTGCCGCTCTACGGCGACCCGCGGTGAATTCGTCGAGCTAAATGTTGTTGCAAGGACTTCAAGTAGCTTCGACTTGACCGTGAAGGAGGGAGGCAGAGAAGGTAATTACCGGGAGGAGGTGTTTTCTTTTTCCAATGAGGACGAGACAATGGAGACGCCATCAATAAGGATGAACATTCCTCAGCCCTCTCGCCACGCACTTTGTAATGAAGACCTTTGCTGTTGGCTTAGATGGATGAGGGCAGCTATGCGAGAGGCAGGCAGATGTTTGTTTAAGGCTCGCCCCGCTGTGATTGAGGAACAGAGCTGATGGAAAACGAGGCGCTATTGACAAGGCTTTGTCTTCCCCCCCCCCACCCCCCCCCCCCCCGGTCTCCCTTTCGCCCACATTGATGCCCCTGTCTGGTCTCCTCTGAGGCTAAGCTACCCGACTGGATTCACCAAACTTAAGAGGGATTGATCGTTCTGCGGCAATTTTCTATGCAAGCCCAGGCCGGCGAAATCGATTCGGCAGGTTTCAGGAGTGGTGGTCTTATGTTTGTATTACTGTTAATCATTACCCTCTTGGCATTTTATCTCAGGCACTGATGAGAGGAACCACCGCGTAAAATTAATACCCCCCCCCCAACAGTGCAGAGTATCGAAGGGCTGATATCTCCGAATGTTCCGAATACCACTACGCCACACCTGTTTGGATTACATGCCAACGCTTGCGTGCGGACACGCAGCTCCTCCACAAACCACTCCTCCACCCCCCCCCCCCCCCCTCCACCCTTTGCATGTTTCCCTGTTTAGAATACTCAAGCGTAGCAGCTGTTACACATTGCACCTGCACACACTCGTCATGTACTTCACACACTCAGACGCACACAAATGTGGTTATGCTCACAAATCTTTAAATGTACCCGGAGATGCTGCTGTGTGGAACACCGAGCCAGTGCTCCTGACTTGAAAGCATCTCCCCGGCCTCAGATGTGACATCAGCTCGTTGTGCTCTCTCTCTCTCTTTTACTCTCTCCCCCTCCTCCCTTCCTCTTTCCTCTCCTCTTTCATCAGCCGAGCCCATCTTTTGACACTTCAGAAGGTGTTCCTCACATGCCCCCCCCCCCCTCCTCCCCCCCCCTCCCTCCCTCCACCAACACTTTCTTCACAGCTCTCTATCCAGAGCGTGCGCGTCTGTCTGAAACTTATGTACTTTGTAGAGTTAACGCTTCGCCGTTTGCGTCACCTTGAAGTTGGTAAGTGGTACTGAGCGCGGAGACCGATCCTTAGCGTTTAGAGAGAAAGGAGCTCGCAGACGTGGCACTAGAGGAAGGGGGGGGGGGGGGGGAAGTTGGTGTTTCACTTTTGTACCTGCGCTGCCTTGAGACTTTGAAGAACGGGTCGTGAAGGAGGTCGCAGGTTGAAGCACAGCTTTCCACTCCGCTCCGCCGGCCCTCGCAGCTATGCACGTGTGATCGTTTTTTGACATCCTCCTCCCGGCGGTAGGCATTAAGTGGATCGCACCGGGGGGGGATCTCTGCCAAGTGGTGTGCGTCAGATAGACGTAGATGCATTGATTGGTGATGTATAAGTCTGTCCTTTAACCGCAACATATTCCCCGCCGAGGTGGAGCGCACCACTGTGTAAGCACATTGGCGCGTGGGCCGAGCCGCGTCGTCTCCCACACGCCTGCTCAGTGGAAGCCTGGCTCAGACTAAGAGGGAGCATGCTACCTTCATTTGGCTGGAGGGGGGGTCTTTGGCTCATAAAAATGTATGTATGTTTGCTGATATATTCCCCCCTGCGGGTGCATATGTCTTGCATTTGGGGGTTTCTAAGTTGCACAAGAGTACAGAGAAGGTGTTATTTATTTTTTTGCATATGTGTGTGTTTGTTGGTTTTCAGTACTGTAGTTTATGTAAATATATAGCTTCATGTGCATTGTGGGTATTGGCTGGGCTTACGGGAACTGGAGCTGGTTATAAGAACAATATCCTCAAGTAATAGTTTTGGCCTTCCTGCTATTCTTATGCATTTATTAGTGGTACATACTAGTTGAAAATCATTTGCATTGCATACAAACGTACACTTTGACACACAGAGCGTTTTGACAGACCTTTAGGATATGAAACAGTGGCATATGTTAAGGGTGGAAGATACACAAAAAGTGTGGAGAAAAGGTCAAGACCTGCTTTTCTATCAGCTCATTGTGGATCATAACTGGAACAGGTTACACCAACAATAGTCCCCCCCCGAACCATTTTCTACTGGGGTTTAGCATCCCGCCCCTCACCTAAACAGACATCAGCGGCTTTTCAGCAATGTTTCCTTCATAGTCACAATGTCTCCGTGTTGCAGAAGCAGGGTTCCATTTCCATGGTATTATCCTCTCCCCATATAAAGGCATGTCTCCTATCAAGGCCTAATCTCCAGCATGGGGAGAGAAGGGTAAGCATTTTAGATTCATTCTTTTTTTTTTTTCTCTCTAAAGGCTAAAGAAAGCCTTAGAAATGCAGTTCATGGCATGCCGAGATCGGTGTGTGAGCAATGCTCACAGACAAAAATAGGATTTGGTCCGGTCGAGTAAGAGAGCAAGGATAGAGATGGGGAAAAGGGAGGAAAAGAGTAACGCTGGGAGTAGAATTTCAATCTAGAATTCCTTTCTTTATTATCAAGTGAATGTATTATTCCCCGGAGTAACGAGGCTTATTTACTGTGCTGCTGCTGCTGCTGCTGGCCATTGGAGCCGTGGAAGAAATATAGACACGGCGGAGCAAGCAAAGCGCCTCAAAATTTGGCTTGTGACTTTTTGCCCATCTGCATTTAGTTATTTCAGAGCGGGGAGGGGCGCTTGTGATTATTGTCTGCTGCTTGTTGTTTTGTTCTGTGAGCAATGGCCCGGTGCCATCGCTCTCTGGGTTCAATAAACACTTCCTTGAATGACATTATTCTTAGGCATCAAGCCAGACCAGGGCTGGGGAATCACGCTTTTATTAGAAAACATGAATCTTGTCACAGGCATGCATAAGGAATATTGATGGTAGTTGCGGCTCAGATGGCATTTTCAGATAAAGTGGAGCTTAATATTCAAAATTATCATAGTGGTATCTATGACATTCTTCAAGTAGCGCCCGGCGCTTATCGATCGGCTGCTGCTTTCAGAAAACGAAAGAATTAATTAAAGCCACAGATCGATTTTTAAGATAAGGCATTTCGTGCTGCCTCTCTGATGCCACATCTGCTTGGAGATGATGGATGCTAAGAGGATGGTTCTAAGAATATTTACGGCCTCGTGGATGGGCGAGTTGGGGCTAAAGATGAGCTCTTTCAAGTTTGCTGGAGTGATTTTTGTTTTCTTTTTTTAGCTTGTCACTTGGTTGATCTCCGTTGTATCACAGCAATGAATTCAAATGGGTCCTTTCACAAATTAGATCCAGAGCGCTTTGAATAATGGTCCTTCGTAAAATGAAGTCACATTGCATGCCATGCTTGTTGAACGTCAGGCAGAAGACAGTGCTTTGCAATCGCATTGTCATTTCCTTGATTTCGCACCCCTGCGGTTGAACTTGTTACTAAACTCTAGTCTCCTTGAAACATTTCTCTTTCCTTCTCAATCTGTTATTCATTGGTTTTGGTTTCTCCTTTCAAAGGCTTCAGCTGACAAAACCGAGATTTTGAACAGCCTTATACTCCCTCTGATGAATTACTTTGTCTCTTCTCTGTGCCTAATAGACACATCAGCTTCTCCAACACCAAACAGCTTTGGCTGCTCCGCAAATTAGTTAAATAGACATAATTCCCCTCTGATGAGTTACTGCTTTGTTTTCCTGTTTATGGGGCGTCATGTGGGCACAATGTGTAAATTATTGTCGCGGCTGTCAGATTTATTAAATTTGTAAAAGTTGTCTGTTAGCAGCTGTTGTGGGTAGCTTGGCCTTGGTCTGCAGGGTCTGATATTGCCAGCTCTTGTTTATGGCGCTGCTTTCCTGAATTAGAGCAAATGAAGATCCTCATTATTTTATTTGCCGGATGCAGGGTTTTTAATGGTCTTTAAACAAATGAAATAACCCCGGGCCATGGCCAGGATTAATTAGATAGCAAGAATTGCATCCCTTTTCATCTCTTTTTTCAAAATAGATTATGTCGTGACGGTTCCACGGATGAAACAGGCCTTTGTTTTAACTGCAGAACAGAGTGGGAATCAGTGCGGCAGAAAAACTGCTAATTATTTACTGTGAACCGGGAGAGCTTTTTTTGTTTGGTTTTGTGAAACTAATGGGTAGTGGCCACCTGGTTGTATCCCTAAATTAGCTACTGTAAGTCAAACAGACTTGTGGCTTATAAACTTTGTTTCAATCATTGGAGACGTTTCAACTTAAGAGCTTCATAGATTTGTGGGTCTTGTTGTATTTTATGAAATATAGACAAGCTCAATATATCCTAAAATTGGATACAGCATTGGGATCGACATTTTTAACATCTTCTTTAATGACTTTGGAGGAACAATAAACAGAGGAAAAATGTAAAAACATTATCAGCAATGCAGCCTTTTTTTTTTAACATTTTCTCAGTGTCTTGTGTGATTACCCCTTCAGCCCCTGTAGCTTCGATCTTTTGGGGCGCACAACAGACGCCGTTCTCAGTGTGTGGCGGTGGGATCTTATCCAATTCCAGCAGACGGTTCTGATAAAGTTATTGCCCATGGCAGCCAGATGGTCAGATCTCCTGGTAGCCAATAACGTCCGCTTGTCTTATGAGGCAAGATTACAAGATCAGCTTGATGAAAAATGGACTAAAACCAAAAGTGCCCCTCAGTCCACGGACGGGAGTCACGCGCCGTGGAGCCGGTAGCCAGCCGTACGTGACAGAATGACGCGACCAAGTAAGAACTCGGCAGGGTTTATCCCAAGAAACGCGTTTTTGGGAACTCGTCTGGCTCTGGGTGGGCCACGCAGCGTGCAGCTGGCTGCCCGGCGCAACGCCAACCCCCGGCTCTGCCACGGTCTCCGGGCTGCGTTCCGGTCACCGCCCTCGCCGCTCTCCGGGCCCGGCTTGGGCCTCGGAGGTGGAGGCCAGCGTCCAGTCTCCAGTCGTCGGGTCGCGCTGGGAGCAGGTGCTGGAGCTGGCTGTCCGCCTCCAAGCCACCTACGCCTCTGGGCCGCAGTGCGCGGACTTCAGCTGGGTAGGTGTCTCAGACATCTGCCTGTCCTGTAACCATAGTAACCCCTACAGCAAAGGTGTTTTTAATTGGACTGAAAACTTTGACCAAAGGAGAAGGAGGAAATCACTTTAAGCAGGAAAACGGATGTGCAGCAGCCCGTCCTAATAATTGTAGGCGAGTTGAATATGTAAAAAAAAAAAAACCCAGCATAGTTGTATTCATAAAAATCCTCTCATTGCAGACTTTAAAAGGCACATCTCCATCATCACCAGCAGTTAATGGAGATACACCCGTTACATATAGGTTATTAAGGCTAATATGACTGAACTGAGAGTTACTGAACACCATATTGAGCAAAGCTGAATAACAGATACTGTGCTGTTGTGTCGGGATCAATTAAGCAATGCTGGTTGCTGCTTAAATTTATCCCCGTGGGTCTATATTCTTTTCATTTTCTGTTTGATAATTTTCTTTCTCTTCTCTCTTCTATCTTCCTCTGCCCTTTCACACGCACCTAATCTGTTTCGTCTCCATTTTCTTTCTCTCTGCTTCCTTTATCTATCTCATCGCACTCTGGCCTCCCCTCATTTCCTGTTCCTTTGCTTTTAGTCTCTCTTGCTTCAAGCAAACTATAGCGTGTTTTTCCAAAGGCCTCGCTAATCAACGTTTATCTGGTCCGTCTCATTTTGGGCTAAACCCCAAGGTTGGAGGTCACCCGGTGCAGACCGTCCTTGCATCATGCAGAGAAACTGCAGGAAAGAAGTGTCGCGCCGGCCGACATGTTGTCGGAAACATGAACGAAAACACAGGAATCCCAGGAAGAAGCGTTGCTCCGTACTGTGACTTCATGTTTAAATAGGGGGCTTCATGGCAGTGGGCTTCAGGTCAATCTTTTCACCCTGACGTGGAGATCTCTCAGAACGACCCTTACAAAGGCTGCTAACTGTGATTTTAGTTCCTATCATCCCCTTGCAACACCGATACAAAAGTGCAATGTGATCTGCCTCAGTCATTTGCTGTCTGGAGGAGAAGCATCAACATTAGCTCAACGATCGGTTTTACACCAATACCAGCCGTCGTTGATGTGACTTTAAACCTTCTCAAAACATTTCCCAAGTGTTCCCTTTTCTCTATTTTGTCTTTACTCATTTGTAAAAACGACGTACCACCGGAGCGAGTGAAAAGGGGCGACGCACACATACTGATGTGCGGCGTGTCTGTGATCACTGTTAAAGGCTCGCCGTGTTCTGAGGGAATTGTACGGATGAAAATAAGTTGGCCTTTATTTCTTCTTTATATGCTAGTATATTCCCTTTGACTGCCTAATGGAGTGAAGGCATATCAAAGGCCTCATCAATGCCGTCGACTGAGTGGTGCGTTTATGGGGTATTAAAGCGCTTGAAGAGCTGTGGTTTGGCATGATCTAATGACTGGAATGATGCTCACTCGAAGCCATCCCAGCCTCTCGAGTTAGAGAAAACACTTCACATTAGTTGCTGGAATAAAAACGCTTGATTCATGCGGAAGACTGCACCTAATAGGTGGAGTGCCCGCGTAGTGCACGCACGCACGCGTGTTCGTACTTGATTGCGCTGGGGCGAGGTAATCATGCAGGTAAAAGTTGTGAAAAGTTGGGCAGGAGTTGCGAACAGAACTCTGAGAGGCGGCTGCCGATGTGGCCGTAACTCGCGACTCCTGCTAACAACCTCTTCACGGCGAGGACGGGTGTTATTAATCGCATGGCGGTTAAATGTGCCCCTTTTAAACTCGCTAGAATGTCCTATGTGTGGCAACGGGTGCGAGGAATACAACTCTGTGCAGTTACGCGGTTGTATTAACAAAGATGAGGGCTAAGATGGCCACTGGTTGAAAAGATTGCAGCAAGGGTGGGTGTTGTTCTTATATTGGGAGGTCCAGTCAGGAATGTATTATTATTATCATTTATTTTCTTAATAGTACACAATACCAGAATTCAGACATCTGTACAGCCTAAATGGAAAAATATCGCGGCAAAAACTGGCAGCATCAGGGGAAAGCAGTGGCACGACAGATGGACGTGGAACTCCATATTATTTTATAATTAAAAAAACGCGGTGGAGGATGTGAAAATAAGCCATAAGACACGAGAACTCGGACGAGATCAAGCTCTCAATTAAGAGCTCAGAAACTCGTTCACTGCTTCCCATCTCACACACACACACACACACACACAACCTCCACCTTCACACGGCTGCTTATGAAAAAAAAAAAGGTGAAGTCCTTGCGAAGGTAAGTGCGGGGCAATGCTGGGAGCTATTTAGTCGAGTTGCCTCTGAGCGAAATGCTCTGAGTGAATTAAAGTCCGCTCGGGTAAGCAAGAGTAGCCTCGAGGATGTCTAAAGCGTCCATCGGCGAACAAGGGGCGAACAGAAAGAGCAAAGCTGTAATGTGGCTGTTGACGAGGTCGGGAGGGAGGGGGGGGGGGGGGGTGGGGCAATTAAGGTTCAGGCGGCGGTGCAGGCCTCTTATTTTTTCCCCTTCCCAAATACAGGCCCGGCTCGTACCATCGGCTAAAGCAGCGGCGTGTTTTTGCCAAGTTGCATCTGCTTTGAGTTGTATTCGGACCTTGTATGAGATACAAATGAAAACGAAAAGTCGCCCCCCCAACGTGTAAAGGGAGCGGAAGCATATGGCGCAACACCACTTCCCAGTCGTTGGGTCCCACCAGGCCGTCTTTTTGCACCAATGGATTTTCTTCCTTCCCGTTATTGATCCGACTTTTGGTAAATGCACACCGGGAACTTGATCTCTTTTACATTGAAGCGTTTCACCGGGGGAAAAGGAAACGATTAGACCTTTTTTTTAATTGTTACATTTGTAACTCCTCGTAGGAGCATTTATATACACAGCGTGCTTTTAGATAGCGACACGACGTGTTGCTGCTGAACGAGCGCGCCCCGGTGGCTACGCATTGACACGCCATTCATTTGAGCTTGGAGGAATGCTTCGGGCAAGAGTTAATTTCTTAAAATTAAACTAAGCATATTGGTACAGAGTTTTATGGTAATCTGACCAGCATGTCTCTTGGGGCATTACAGACGTTTTTCAGTGCTTGCGGGGGAATATTAAATAGCTGGTTGTTTGTTATTAAGAGGCTTACTTTGCTGTGTGATGGAGGAACAGTGGGTGGATATGAAGAGGTTTTGGTGGGGGGGGTTGCTGCTAGAGTAGCTTTAAGTTTTTGCCATGAGCCACACAGAGAGGGTAATGACTGTATCAAAGAGCTTAGAGCTGAGCTCTGCAGCAACATGTCAGAATCTTGACAAATCACCAAGGATGCATCTTTTGTATTCTTTACGCATGTTATTTTGTTGTGCTTCTGCTTCATTAGATACAATACAAAACGTGACAAATGTAGGAGGGGAAATGAGGATGCCATTTGAGAAAGGTTGCAAACTACTCTCACACACCCACCCATTGGCGCATGTGTAATTCACACACTAATTCACTGCACCTTTTGGATGCAGCAGCTTTTCTCAGATCAATTTTTGCTGTAATATATTATCAATAGACATTGAGTCAGGGACTTAAGCCGGGGTTCAGGCAGAGCCACCGGTGTTTCAAAGGGTTCAGGATTCTTCTGATGTGCTTATTCAGCCATATTCTGTTTGAACACTGCGGAATGGCTCAAACTTAAAAGTCCAGTTGTAACTATGAAGTCTTTTAAAAGTGAGACAGTCTTTGCCTGATGCACTACCTTGGGCAGCGACACATGGCCTAATGGCGTGGTCAATGACATGGCCCCGTCTGTGCAGGGCCAGGCTATGATTAGAATTAATGGCAGGGCCTCAAACGACGACCTTTTATTCCCTCCACTATAATATCTCCCTTGGCAGCACTGAATGAAAAGTGGCTTAGCACAAGGTGACATACCTTTCTAAGAGGTGAGCTGCTTTTAAAGAACAGAGAAGAGTCGCCTGCATACGTGCGGTCTTCCCTCGTTCCTCGTTGCTTTCGCTGCAAAACAAATGCATTGCTTTGTTTTTACATTTTCGGTTGGATTTAATGTTGGTGCAAGTGGATCTTCAGAGGTTCACGAGTGCCCACAGTGGAGCGCCGCTGCACTAGTGCTTGCAACATGAAACAATGATAAGAAAAGGCTTTCTGTAATGGCTACATCTGTAAATAGAGATGCTCTTGGAAAGCATCCATATTTATTTCTTCACTGACCAGTCATTGAAATATTCAGTGGGGATGCTTTTGCTTTTTCTAACGTTAAAAGGCCTGGAAATAGCACACCCACCTCCTCGCAGTCCATTTTTCTCAAACTCCAAACTGTATGGGGAAGTGAGGCAGATGCAAACAAAGATGGATTGTTGACTTTAGTGGAATATTTGGTTAACACAAACATGTTTACCGGCATGTAGGCAAACTTTCATTATCATGGTTGTTTGATTTTGAGGTGCTCTATTTTCCATCCGGCCCTCAGCAGGATTCTTAACTTGCACACCAGACTGCTCAAAGGCAAAGGTGATTTTCTCTTTTCACGTAAGTGGGGATACATTGTAAGCAGTGGTCTGGGATACCAAAAGATTTTGAGCATAACAAGCTTACAAAAATACGTCCAAATTCTTGTTACTGCATTCATTTATTGTGGAATTATCTTTTTTTTTGTAAAGAAAAACAGAAAATTCACATTCACCATTCACAGTCACAGATTGAGGGATTTGTTTGGACAGAAATATTGGATAAGGAAACAAAATAGTTTTCTCTTCTAAGTCACAAGTTACAATCTTTAATTTGCAGGACAGGCACTGTTTTGACCCCCCATGCAAGTGTGCGGATTGGCCTCGTTATCGGGCCAGGTTTGTCTTTGTAGAAGCCATCTTGTCTTCCAGTTCCCCCATCTACCTCAGGCTAAGACCGTAATTGATTCAACGGTTGTAGGTGCGGTACGTATGTGAACCAATTGCGACAACAAGCAGTGCTCGGGAGGGTTGGAGGATACAGTAAGAAGGGCCACCAATTTCGAATGTTCCCTTGGTGACACCTCGGCCACGAAGGGAGAGAAACCGCGTAGGTGTGCGCATCTGAGTGGGATGAGGGGTCCGATTCTGTCTCGTACGCCAAGGAAAGGTTGCTGGGGAGAAGCAGTCTGGGCCGCGCAGCCGGGTCGAGATTAATTCCCATTCAGCGGACCATCATTGTTGACCTTGCCTCGCCTCGGAAAGCCAGAGTAAACAGAGGCCTAATAAATCAACTTTTAACAAGCCCAGTAGTCCCGGCTGGTGGAGCAGCCGTTCAGCTCCGACACGCAGGGGTGGATTAATCCAAACTACCTCTCCCCCCCCACGGAGGATACCTGAAGAGTCTGATTTGGCTGATGGTTTGTATGCAGACGCACAGGGACGCTTAATTGCTCCACTGAATGCGTCTCCCAAGCCAATAGTGTTCGTGGTGCCGCAGAAACCCGAGCCGTCAAAGGAGAGGAGGCATAATCACACCCTTATGCTGGATTTTGAGACTGCCGCTAGAAAATTGCATTACATGCTTACCTGGTGTTCCAGTGCCGGCAGTGTCGGTTGAGCAGATTGACTTGGCTGGCTGTTTGATTCCTCATCAATTTCATATCCCCGCCACGTCAAGGGAGACCATCAATGATTCATACCTCTGACTGCGGCTCCCTGCAATGTAAATGCTTTCATAAAAATGCATAATATCCTCATGTTACGGCAAAGTAATAAAACTGTTTACCCGCAACTGCTGTTTTTGGTCTGGAACGCCAGATGATTGTTTTATTGCCACATTTTTATTTTTTTTTCTTCAGCAAATGACAGATCAAGTTTGTAATTAAATAAACAACATGATGTTGCAATGCGGCCCCACCAGCCTCACAAGCGCCGCCCCCATCCGGAAACTTACAGCCCCCTCCCACACGTCTCCTGTTCTTTGCCTCAGGGGTGTAAATGTGAGTGGGTGCTGCAGAGTGAATATATAGAGAATTGGTACTGTCAGTCAGTCAATAAATCAATCTGTCATTCTAGCCGATGTGACAGGTGGTCCAGAGAGGATCCCAGATCTCATGCACAGAGACGTTCAGAACTTCTCTTCAAGGGCCGAGCCTAAAAAGCAAAGCGCTATTTAAACTGACGAGTGAAATGACATCAGTGACTGACATGAAAGGAGCTGTAAAAGCACAGGTGACCCTCGCATGGAAGATGGACTTAACTTATCTCGGTGCTTTTGTGCGCATAGTTTTCATACATCAAGTAAAAATTGTGTCACACGTGAAAATATTTCACAATCGTTGTGTGCACGTCGGTGTGTGTGTGTGTGTGGGGGGGGGTGGGAAGTAAATGCAGCAGAGTTATTCTTCCAGTGTCATATTTTTGGCATGGTTGTGTTGTGTCCCAGGCTGCTGCACAGTTGGTGAATATCAATGCAGTGTGGCGTAGTGACGGGGACTGGAGCTGACATGTTGTCACACTGTGATGAAAAGCACTCTGAGATGATGTGGCGGGAGTCTTCCTCCTGTCCGCAGAGAGATGGCAGCCCGGCTGTGGCGTTTGTGTATTCGTTTGTGCTTCCATGCCTGCGTGAGAAATATGCGGGTTGGGATACTAGTGTGTGTTTTATTTGGTCTCGGTGCACTTGGGCATCCCTTAAACTGGGGGTTGAGACCCGTGTTACTTTAAGCGCAAAGGGTGTGATTTTGCTTTCTGCTCTTGTTTTTGCTGGCCATGCTGCACTTGGGCCTCATCAAGCATTCTGTAGGTATGTGTTCAGCGACTCGCTGTAAAGCAGCAGTCTGGTTATACCTACGGTTTAAAGAGTAACTTTTAACGGAAAATCAATTATTTAGTGTTATTTTGGATGGATTCCGGTCCTGTTCTTGACATGTTTGGGCAAGACATTTGTGTAAACATGGATAGCAGCCAAACTCTTCTGGTTAAAACCTGGCTGATGCAATTTCATTGTGTTAATGAGGATCTGGAACCAGGGGGAGACTATGTGGTCATTTATCCTCACCGGCTCTGCAGGCTGTGGAGAGGAGTGTTGCAGAGATTAGCCGTTACCCTATTAATTATCATCATCACTTCAGCTAATATGCTGTCTTTTGGCACTAGAACAGACCTTTTAAAGCACCTAGGGTACCTGACCACAACCGTAGCAATAGTTAGAATGCCAGTGACTATCGATAAGCAGCTACTTGAAACTGTCGCAACTCAAAGAAATCCGAGTACACGTTAAAGTAATGCAGACCAAGCCGTGTGGTGTGTGTGTGTAACATGTTGAAAATGGCTAACTACCTAAATAGCCTGCCCCTAAATCAGCACAATGGAACAACTTAAATGCCTCATTCACATACTCCTGTCACAGCCTCAGAAAGCACCATGCGATCATTATCTCTAATTTGCCATCTTGTGCAATGTGCTGATGTACTAATTTGAACTCCTGCGAAAAGAGAGAGGATTGTTATGCTGCAGTGTTAGACGCTAAACTTTGAAACGTTTACTGAGGCTACCAAAAAGGCTATTCTACAATTTTTTGTCCTCTCTCTCTCTCTCTCTCTCTCTCTCCCTCTCTCTCTTTCTCCAATTTAATCTACCTTACAATTATTGCGAGAGAGACGAGCAGCTTTTGGCATTGGACAGACACACTGGCACGTGTTTGGCTGTTGTGTGCATTCTTTTGGAAATGCCACTCGGCATCGGATGAATACTCTCCTTCCCTCGGCTGTGTTTTCACAGGCACTCCACCACATCGGGGCAAACCCGGTGCGTACCCTCTGGCTTGCGCTGCCCCCGTAGTGCTGACACGTGAAGGGAAAGCGTCACTCCTCCTGCCCGGGTCCGTGCAAAACTCTAGAGGGCTCCTGTTCGGGCCTCCGCTTCCCTGTTTTGGGCAGAAGTTCAAGTCTCACTTGGTTTCTGGGATGTTAAAAGCTTTGCTTAATGCATATGTCTTTGTCTCGGTGGACCGTCGTGGATAGATAAGAGACAGGCCCCACCCGGTCAAAGCCTGAACTCTGTCACTTTAATTATTGAAGAGGAGAACATGAGTGCGGAGGGGCCTGCGCAGCACAAAGCTGTCTTTGTCGGTGACTTTTCTGTCGTAAACTCCAAACAAACACGCACAGGCAGATATATATCAGGCGCAATATTACATTTCCCAGTGGCTCCCTGATGTATATGTGTATGCAAATGTCTGAAGAAGTCAAGATAACAAAGCACAGGAACGCAATTTTATCACATTCCCATCCATGTGTTATTGGAGAATTCAAGTAGTGAGAGAAGTGTTAGACTTGATTCTTCTGTTGCAAGATTTATATTACACGAAACCTTGAGGATTGCTGGATATGAGACAAGAGTTTCTCTCTGGAATCCACAGTTTTTTTAAATCTCCGGGGTTCTTCTCTCTGCTATTGTATTGAGTACCTGTGATTTAGTGTTTGGAGGAAAGTGATTCAGTGCCGTTGAGCAACTGAATGAGATTGAGTGTCCGTTGTGGGTTTTTCTTGTCCGTCCTAGTGTTTATGTGGAGGCATGCGCGCTCCGGCCTCGTGTCTTAGCCCTGTGCCGCTGAATATGCAGCACCATCAATCCGGGTGTAGTCTGCTGCCTCCACGGCCCTAATTGCACCCTTAACCCCGTCTCTTTTCTCTCGCATCATTTCATTTCCACAGAGGAGTCCTTTTTGATACAATAGTCTCATTGAAGTACTCCTCTCCAGATGTTCTCTCCATAGATAAATCTGCTATTCAGTTCTCTATAATTGATTGTAATATGCAGAATTAATGCCCGGGGTTATAAAGAGAATCCTTGGAAACGTTTTTCCTTTTGAAATCCAAAACAAGAAAGCGCCACAATGCACTTTTCTTACCCCCCCTTTCTGCCCAGGCACAGCATACAAGTGCAGCGGTGCCTATTTGCATATTCTCCAGCTGATTCCCTGCAAAACAACTTGGGTATTGTTACAGACGTAATTAGGAAGATGATCAAACCGGCTTTTCTGTGACGTTCCCTCTGCCAGCTCGTCCCGAGCCGCTCGGTGTAACGCCGATGCCGCTTTTTCCATATTTCGAAAATTATGAATTTCACTGCAAAGCCGTGGCTGCTAATGACGATGCCCGCGCACAGCGGTAATGACTGTGTGCGGTGAATTTAAGGGTGCGTGGCGTTGTCAGGTTCAGAGAGAGAGACGGTGTCACAGAAGGACAGACGGGGAGAGACGGAGGGAGAGAGAGAGCGAGGGAGACAGACTGCGAGGGTGACACAGAGTGAGGATGAGTGGTGAGCTCATTTGGAATTCCGGCGTGTTGGTAATAATAAGGGAACCTCGGCAGCCCCTTGTTGAATTATAGATCACACCAGCGTGATTGGATGAGGTTAGCCATTGTAACACCAGCTTAATAATTTACGGATTGTATTATTACAGTAATGATTGCACGGGAAAAGTAAGCATTTTCAAAAAAAGAGCTGTGTGTCGAAAAGTCTTACAAAGACAGCTTTTGACAGAAATGTCAATTTCTTCTATTTTGCTGTCTTAAAAACTGCAGATCCGCACAAGTTTTTGTATATATATATATATATATATTTGTCAGAGATGTGATTGTATATGAAGGCCACAATATTTTGGGGTTGCTGTGGTTCAGCACACAATTTGAGTCATTCTCAACGGCTCTATTTCGGAGGGACTTTTTTTTTCAAACTTGAAGTGGAGTGGCAATGTGTACTGTGACTGCACCTTCTGCCCCCAAATTTCACACCCGCCCATGTCATCATTTCGACCCTCTGATGAGGGTGGGCACGGGGGTCGTCAGTGATCCAACCCGCTCAGGTTCCGTGCGTTTGTGTCTGCACAGACGTGTGCGCACATCGACATTGCCATTCACTCATATCTGCTGCTTCATCATCTTCTTCTTCTTCTTCTTGTTGCCCCATTTGTCTTTTATACTTTACTTAGAGCCTGACAGGATACGTGACTTCATGACACGTGTGACGAGTCCCCCTGCGACTGCACGCGGCCGCGCTTCAGTCTCTTCTGTCCTCAATGCCTTGTGTTTATGAACAAAGGACGTCCCGGCTTTTGTTCAGATATGTGGAGGCATTGTCTTTCGAGAGAAAAGCGTGGCAAGGAGCAGACTTCATGATGATTGCATAGGAAATGAGAATATATAGAGTGCTAGAGGACACCGGGGTTGGTGGTGATAGGACCACGCACGAACCTCATTAACTTTGCCCCGTGTTGTCGCCAGTAGGTGAAAATCAAGTCAGGCAGCTCCACATATATCCTGGTCGGACATTTCTTTTTTATCCCGACTGACTGCTTTTTCTTTTTCCCTAATCTAAGTCGACAGAGAGTTAAATATCCTCCCTGCGCACCTGTGTGTGTGTGTGTGTTTGTGCATACCTATATCCATATAGTGGAAGGGTTAGCCTGTAGATGCAGAGGGAGGTGCTGAAGTTACGGATACAGCAGACTGATTGCCTCTGTGTTGCGTCAGTTGGAAGGCAGATTAATAGCTTGCATTTGCCATCTCTGAGTTGATATTCAGTTCATGCCGGGAAAAGAAAAAAAAAAAAAAACAGGCCAAACAGGTGTCTGTTTGGACATTGTACCTCCTATAGGTGTCTGATTATAGAGATGTCATATAAACTACTCTAAATTCAACTTTCTAAAGGAGAGTTTTTGTTTGGTTAACATGAGAGACTTCAGTCCTGGGAGATGATATCAATGTGATATTGATAGTGTGATATCATATTCTTACAATAGATACAGAGTTGTATCTATTGTAATACAGTGAAATAGTATAAATGTGGGAGTGCAACTATTGCAAATCAAAGATGACATTGGAAGGTGCAGAAGGGTATTAAATAACTGCGCAGGATGACGTGTTTTGTTTTGTCTTTATTTTTTATTATTTATTTTGTTTTTACTTCTATTGGCAAGTCAACATGAAAAATGGCGCAGATTTTACGACATACTTTTCTTGCAAATAACAGAATAAAGAGGTTTTATGCTTTTCTTTTTTTGACCTTTTGTCAGCAGAATCTTGTGCAATTCTTTGTTTTGTGAACTCTGCAGTTAGATTGAGCAACACCCCTCTGCCCTGCTGTTTCTAATCTCTCCATTTATGTTCCTCAATGAAACAGAATGAAAACAACAGGCGACTTCCTTCCTTCGGCCCAGTTGGTTATGCAGCCCTTTTGTGACTTTGTGAATTATGTCTAATGTTTAATTTGGGTTTTAAGGACAGAAAGCAAGTTTCAAAACAATGCGTTCCTTTTGCAGATGACTGCAAATAGGAAAAAAACAAAAACCCAAATAATGTATTTGCTATGAAAGAAAGCAGTAATTGTCCAGGTCGAAGGATTGGAGGGCAAGTGAAGGAGGAAAAAAAAGAAAGAAGATGCTGTGGGGATGTTTATTTTTTTGCGCTTTCTCTCTGGAAAAGGAGGAATAATCACGTGCACTTTGACTATGAACACAAACAAAAAGCAAACACTTCAATTTGCTCGAAGTAAAATACATTATTTTACTCATCAAAGTATTCCCACCACCACCATCAATAACATTTTAATCGTTTGAACGTGAGAAGAAATGATTGTAAATCCATGTTTCTTGTATTATTGGACACAAACATACGTCCCACACATTTACACATTTTTGGAATTTCGCCCCGATATGTCCTGCAGTCTCATTCCGACAACACAAATGTATATTTGGGCAAAGTGGTGACGCACAACCTCGAGCGAAGCACTTTGCTTCCTCAGACGGAGGTCTGTGAACCACTTTCTCGCAGCGTTTCAGAGGAACCTCGTGTGCCTGCGAACTCTTTTAATTGGGACGCCACGGTTGGGATTGGAGTGTTTGGGACCCAGAGGGACTTTTCTATTTCTATCTATACCCCCGCACACTTTCAACTCGCGAGTTAATGACCACGGCGGGCCGCCATGTTAAAGGCACACCGCAGAACTCCGAACGCCACGCCACGTATCTCGTTTTTACACCATCGCCTCTATTTTCCTTTCCAATAACCCGCGCATGCCGTCTCGCAGCACTTTTAAATGTGGATGTGTGTTGAAAAGCCAAGGACGGCTGCCCATATTAAATGCCACTTGTGTTGGTGCGGTGTGTTATGGCGCCGCTGCACATTTTTGAAACCCCCTGAATAATTTTCTGCCCTTCCCCTTCTGAAGGTGGGCTGTGCTCGCAGAGGGGTAAATTAAGTTTTGCTGGGAGGTTGGGAATGAGAAACCAGGGGACAAGTGGTGGTTGCATATTACGCATTCTGTCGAGATAAACAAAGAGAAAACAACAACTTTCTCTTTCTCACTTCAATTCCTATTTATTTTTTTGCAATTGTTCATTTCACAGACACATGTCTGCATTTCCTTTTAAACGGCATCATTTCTGTGCGCGGTGAGATTCGAAACGCGGCCCGAGTCATCAGTCAACGCGCCCCCTTTGTTGGCTCTCATGCCTACTCAATTTAGCTCCGTCCTGCTTTGGACAATCCTCGTCCGAGCTCTCTCGCTCTGTCTCGCCTCCCCAAACGCACACGCTCGCGCAGGCCAAACAATAACCAGACGATTATAACGGCCCGTAGGAAATTTGGCCAGTTTCCTCTCCCTTTGCCCCCCCCCTCCCCCTCCCCCTCTCTCATCATCGGACCGGTGCAGGGTGGCCCGAGCTCGAACTTCCTCGCTCCGCACAGCCTTTCTTCTTGGGATGCGTGCGGGGGCGGTGCTTCTGTGCTGCGGGGCTGGTCCCTCCGCGATCGCAGCACAGCCTTTTCTAAAGCTTGAGTGAGTTCCTGAGAGTGCTCGGGTTAAAAAAAAACAAAAAAGAGAGAGAGAGAGAGAGAGAGAGAGGATGCTGGCAAGTTCAGGCGCCCTGCCAGCTTGTCCATCTTTTTCTGCATGGGCTGCCGCTGCTCGGGGTCAGCAGTCGGGGTCACGCTTAGAATCTGTCAGCGGGACTAGTTTTCCCTCTCGCTGTCGGGTGCACGCGCACGTACACGGGCCGTGGAAGAAATAACAGACACAGTACAGCCACACAGCGCGCTATTAAGGCGTGAAGTTTTCTCCGACCTTTTTGTGAATAGAAATCAGGATAAATGGGTTTGTTCTTTGTTACTTTTGCTACTTTCCAGTGAGGATTGAAAACCACCTAATGATCTGACAAACAAACACTGCTTCATGCCCTTCATGTTTCATCAAGGTTTTGGTTAGTTCAACCTGAACCTGGAACACGGTATCGTCTTGGAAAATGCTGAAACTAATTTCTTTTTTTCGTTCATTGAATTAATAAAAGTTGAGTATCTGTTGTGAGTTTTGCACTGTTGGTCGGACAAAAGCTGCAGGGTGCTATTTATTTTATTACAGGTCTTTGCTCATTGAATTTGGGAAGAAACAGTAACTTGTCCACAAACAATTTTTCCATTTCAAAAGAGGCACGTAGCTGATATTGTTGCAAAGGTGTGATTGCTGCTAAAGCTGATTTTTCTTTTTTTGGTTGCTGTTCAACACCGATTTTCTTGCTACATTTGCCTTGTTAAAGTGTGTGTGTGTGTGTGTGTGTGTGTGTGTGTGTGTGTCGCTCCGTGTGAGGGATTGATGCACGTTTTAGCCACATGTTGCTTCAAACACCTGACATGTTAAAGTTATGATTATCAGAACTGTCTTCAAGCCGTAGTCACATAATACTTCTGAAGCAAGTTATTCATCTAGCACCGTGTGCCGGTATAATTGTGCTCCCGGCTCCTCCGTCTCTCGTCACTCTCACCCTCTCTCTCCCCCGCTCCCTCCTTCTCTCCCCAACGCTGGACGCCTCTACCTTAGAGGCCTCTTTTCTCCCTTTGATAGAGGTGTGGGGTCTAATGAAAGCGAAGCGATGGGGACCGGGGAGAGGCTGAGGGACTGTGTAAACCGCGGGGGTCTGGGTCTGGAATTGGATAGTTAGAATGTTGCCACAGCGCATTAGTGCAGGGGACGTAGAGTGGGAATGTCAGGAATGGCTCTTTTTCCCTTTTATTTATTTATTTATTTACCTGAGATTGGGTCCCCTGTCACCGAGCCCGCAGGTGTAAATGATGCCTGATTAATTGAATGCGCCACACACTCAGCATTGACAACACTGATAAGGATTCCATACAACACAGTGGATAATCATCATCACCACCATCATCGTCACAAGTGCAGCCAGAATCCAGTTCATCCAGTGAAACAATATTTCCCACAGTGCAATAGTTTAGCAGAGCATCATGGGTTTGCGTAATTGGCTTCGTAGTGAAGGAACAGTGGAAAAGCTCCCACATCGGTCTGTGTTTTTCCGAGGTTGTCGGTCGCGTTACTCTGCGGGTCAATCAAGACCTCTCTTTGCACACCTATGAAGTATATCGCTATGATGAAACCGAATGTCGACACAGTAGGCGAGCCTCCCGCACCACAGAAGACTGCAGTGCATCAGAGAGATTAACCAGGTATTCGGATGTATTAGAAACTATTTCAAAGGATTAAAATGTTTCAGCATCACCTAAAGTGTGACATCAAATACCGTTTCTACACTTGCTAAGAGGATTTGTTCTCTCTCCGTACATTAGTTGTTGAATGCTGCTAAGAAACGGCCCAGGATGCGATGGCGTCGAGATGTTCTGAAAGGATCGATTCACCCCCACCCCCCACACGCCTTTATGCCGATGCATTAGAAGATTAAACGTAATGTCTAGATGTGGCAGTCGCTTCCTAATTGATCCTAAGCCTCATATTCCCACACACACACACACACAATGTCCACTCCACCCCTCTCTCCGCCATCAAATGAGGTGCCGCAATGTATCGATCCCTCGCGCCAATTTCTTGATTGCAAGTTCTGTTGTGGAGAATCCGGCCTAATGCCATAATCATACACCAAGTGATTATGGGGGAGTCTCTTCTAATCAAAGATCTAGGCCGCCGTGCCAGAAGGCAGCACGGGGAAGCAATCAGTAGGTGTTTGTTTAGCGAGACTCACGGGAAATATCCAACAACCTTCTGAGCCTTTTCTTTCTTTCTCTCTTTTTATTTCTCGACTCAAGTTTGAGCCGAGGCCTGATCCTCGACTGTGATTACAGCAAACGGGGGGTGGAGGGTGGAGGGGGGGGGGGATGAAAAGCTACAGCTGTTTAATGTCACATGAAGTGAATCTACAGTAATTGCTATTTGCATGTCAAATTGTTTTAATCAGTGTTACGGTGGCATCTTGCAGCTCATTTGCTGTACCGTGAAGAATTTCACCCTCAAAAAAACTAGTGGTGGCAAAATTCCTTTGCAGCACATGAGAAAAACTGGACACAGTCTTAACTATATTAGAAAAACAGTATTTTAGAGACCTACATGCTAATTGATGACACTGGCTGTAGGTATTTATAACCATGAGCTGAATTTGCTGGGAACCGTTGACATCTCGTAGCATCTACTTTAATAGCGTATCAAAAGTTCAACTAAGGTCACTGGTAGAAGCTGACAAGGTGACATATGTTGTTTCCCCCCATTGACACCAGCTACTGGCCCAAGTATCTAATTAGCTGAGTAAAGTGGTTGTGTGCAGTGGGAGGTGGAGCAGGAATGCCTCCTCCAGAGCTCACTTTTTAATAAGCTGATTCTTCTTCTTTCACAGAATGGAGAGAGAGACCCCTAGCATCCAGCTGACCTCCGTACTTAACGTGTGTTAAGAGCAAGGGCAGTGGGCTAGAAAGGAAGGATGTGTGGACGGAAGCAAATGGGAGAGGGAGAGACTGTGTGTGTGTGTGTGTGTGTGTGCGAGTGTGCGAGGCATTCACTGCATATGAGAAGTCACCAGGACCTTTCACCTCTCATTGATTGTTGAACTACGTTTGTGAAGCGTCGAGTTTGGCATTGTTTCCGTCGTCTTTCCTGCTCCCTGAAGTGATACAAAAGGGTCAAGGTCAACCCGAATGCCAAATGAGACATTTTTCGGCAACTGAAATATTCAAAAGTAACTTTCATGAACAGAAAACACAGAATTTTCCCAGAGCTTATGACGCCCGTCAATCAAAAGTTAACCACGCCCTCAAACACCTGTACGGCCTTTTGGTCTAAATCGGACTCTAGTTTGCTGAATGAACATCATTCTGTATCAAAGGAGACTTTAAACTCTGTCAAGTCTTCACAATGTTAACTCACATAGAGAGTCAAAATAAAGAAGTGGGGTCATTTCCTTGTGGCACTTTCACATTCGCTTCACTTTACCAGACCAAGAGGTTGCTGCCTTTTGGCAGCAACAACCTATACTCCACCCCACTGAATTACTATGTTGTTTACCCCTTCCCCTAAAAAGGCAAGTCAGCGTGTTTCACCTTTTTAAATACAATCCCCAAGTACCCATTCACTTGCCTGAGTCCGCTCGGCAGCATGTCAGCGCAGTAAATAATGCTAATCATTCCAGGATGTTCACCTTGACGGGAACCTGGCCGTTTCCCGTCAACAGACTCACGCGGCGCACCGTGTTTTGATGTGCGGCAATGAGGCACTTCGACTGGCATTGTTTAGAGGTTGATGTAGCTCCCATCTTCACAGAGATGGAAATGAAATCGGTGTGCATGTGCACATGCCTTTCAACTACATTGATAGGCTGGCGCTCTTGTTTGTTGATGTTTTTCATTTAGAGCTGTAGGCAATTGAGCTCTTCCTTGGATAGTGCGACCTGAAGGAATCACGATGCGCTGTGCAGTAGTCGTATTGAGCCATCAGGTATCAAGTCAAACCGGAGTCAAGATGTGAATGAATGAAGAAAGACTTTTCACTTGATTTGGTCCGTGACATTTTTATCGCGTTATTATCATAACAATCAGAACCACAATTGAAAATTTGTCATTCCGTTCAGTAGTTTACATTTGAATATAATGAACAATATAATCATTTATCAGAGATTTGTATTATGTTTAGGAGGCGCTAACATTGACATCGGAATGTGAAAACTGCTCTAAATGAGCTCTATTTGAGACACAGATTGTCACCGGAAAACAATTTCCTCTTTAACATAATGAATGTTTACACCACACTTGTAATAAAAAATATATTTTTTTCCTTTGATAACGTGCTTGTGTGCTATGATGGCTCATTCTAAATAATGGTTTTCAGTATGTAGTCAAAAAGCAGCACAAAAATCATCAATTAAGTAAATGGTTCTCAAAATGTGTCCTTTGGAAAATAATACATGCAGCCTCCCGGTATCGCAGTAAGTGCTGGTGATAAATCACCGCTACTAATCACAAACAAAATGAAAACAACACGCAACTTTTTCCTTCCCCTTTCCTTACTTTGAATCTGATTTAACGTGAACATTTAGATCTCCAATGACTTCTCCTTGTTTCACATAATCCTTCCTCTCTCCTGTCTCCTCGCGCGCGCCTCTCCTAGTTCACTGAGCTTGCCTGTAGAGGGTAGTCAAAGACCGCATCAAGAACTCCCATCATCCCCTCATTCCTCCTAATGGCCACGCACAAGCTCACACACACACACACACACACGCACACGCACACGCACACGTAAGCAGGTGCGGGAGCGAGCTCGCACACAGACCGAAACGTTCCTTCATCAGTAGGCTGCGCCTTGGACTCAATCTAAACGTCACGTCTGCCCGCTGATGAGGCAGGAAAAAGTGTGCGAGGAAAGGAAGAGCGATGGCACACGGAACGCTTAGAACGAACAAAAAACGAGAGACGACGCACCTGTAGTCCGCAACCGGCGGAGTCGGTGGGAACAAACCACGCGGTTCCCCGGGTTGCCTGGATGAAACCAATGGGATTTTATGTAAACTGCTTGTCAGCTGAGACACCCGCTGATCCCCTTTTCCACGGGACGGGGGATTGCCACAGTACGATGTGTTGTTTGTGTGTGCTATGTTTGCGTCACAGTGTCTACTTATTTGTGGGAAGACGGGCACAACGGCGTGCACGGGCTTGTCGCTGGAACACACGCGTGCTCAAATATGATGTGGAAGCTTTAATAATGGATGTGGGCAGCAGCTGGAAAGGTGGAAAGGCATTGATTTATACCCACAGGTTTCCTGGGATTTTTATAGGATTGGCTAAATGTCATTACACTGCAGGTGGGTAGGTGATGAACTGTAATAAACTTTGATGTGGATTGGTGTGTGTCTCCTGTCATTGGCTCATAAACCTGAATACTGTGACTCAAGTCTCAAAAGATCTACTACCCTCCCACCAGCTGACATCCCTTCAAACGCCTACCAACACGCAACCACGCCCGCCAACAGGGATGGAATTGTGTGCTTGTGCGCAGGCACACAAACAGTGCACAGTGTACAGTGTGTATCTAAATAACAAGAGGTGCAGGAGGATATTCAACGACTCGCTTCTGTATGTTGGCACAATGATTCCCCATAATGACGCACACAGTATCTTCATTTTTCCCAGCACACATGGAAATGTATGTGCAGCGATTTGAAGGTTTTCCCTTTAACTGACATAAAAATCAATAACTTACAGAAATGAGTTGTCATGTTGGGTCAAAGACTTGGGAGTGCATCAAAGCGTCGGCTGTAACAAAGGACACATCAATGGGCCACAAATACTTTTCAAAAAGATATGGCGGCAGTGGAATTAACATAATGATACAGAGAAAAATCATTCAAATGATATAGCCTCTTTCGAGTCATTGCTCATAAAATGTTCATGTTTTTTTTTTTTTTTAGTTACTGAAAAAAAATGTTTTTTTGCCGCTAAAGTCAAGTAGCTCTTGATGTCTTCTATCTCTCAATTGCCACGTTGTTTGCAATGTTTGCTCCATCAGCAACAGTAATGTTTTGATTTATTCATACCATATTTATTGTCTGGTCGGGCTGAGAGATACGGCTCACGAGTAAACTCGTAATGCATCAGACGCTGACATTAATGCGACATGGTCCCTTTTACATACAATGACAAATATATAATTAAATGAGATGCTTCCATTAGGTACAATGGAATACACTTGATGTGACCTTGAGTTTATTACTTTTTCATGTTAGATTCATCATCTATTTGATCTATTTTCTCATGTTTTTACATTGATTGCTGTAGTTTTATAACCAATTGATTATTTTTAACGGATATTTTCCAGTGGCCGTAGTTTTGCCAATGTTGTGGGTTGGAAAGATCTGTGTTCGTTTATTCACGGTATCTGCAGTAATAGATGTAAGTGGAAGCTCTTTAGATTCAATATCTGCTAATGTGTTTGTTCATCACATCTATTTTGCTTCAGTGATGTCTGAATCAGTAGCTTTTGCAAGCCCCCTGTAGGGCGTTATGTGTTTTGTCTAATAGTGTGGTACATTTTCTAATTTCTACAGCCCGAGTGATGCGTCACTTGGCCCTCACTTAAAAGTGAGGTGGGGGTCTAAGATGTAGCTTTATTGGCTTTCCGGCATGAAAAACCCCACCATTCGGTCTTATTCTGCTGTTATTTTCCCCAGCAATAAACAAATCGATCCTAGTGTCATCCAATGAACAGCCATTCATATATTACTAATTTTAAAACCCCTCACCTTTGTAATTGCAAATAAGCAAATCCGTCCTGGATTTGAATCAACAAAAACATCTGCAATGAATGTACCTTGGAGGTCAAGTCCCATCTAGTTTTTCTCATTAATTAGCTTGGATGTTTTTGACATCGTTGCCAGGGCAGAGATTTTACTGATTGCAACATTAATACACGTTTATCTACCATTTTTTCCCCCCTCTGGTTGCTATTGTCGTCACATTCAAATAGGGCCCAAGCTGAAAAGCTTTGTGGAATAGTTGTCAATTACTTCATTGTTCCATTGTGGGTGTCTCCATTAAGTAGTCCAGGTGCATTCTCGGGATGCCGCTTGGGAAGCAGCATTGACTTCACTCATGCCGGAACTGAGCCCTCACCAGGGGAAATAGAGCAAAGCTCTCTGAGATCTGGCGGTTTCAAGGAAGTCTTCATTAAATATAGCAAATGTTGTCGATATCTGAGTGCAGAGAGAGGATGACAGGGTCCTTGACTTCCGATTGAGGTATGCAATTGGTGATAAATTACTAAAGCTTTTTAAATCCTCTTAGATTTTACATAATTATGTTTTTTTTTGTGTAAGCACACATCAATATCACCAGGCTTCCTCAATTCTTGGAGACGCTTAAACACGCAGTGCCCACGTGCATTCGGCGTGTTTTACCAAAAGGGGCCAATTGTGTGCATTTACAATGCGTTAAACCTCATTATGTAAACCCACTAACTAGTTGCGCATTATCTGCAATGGTTTATGGGGCTTATACAAGCCAATTTACCACAGCGCTTGGTTCCATTGTTGGTCCATGAATGTGATGCTTGTCTTAGCCTGACTGAGCTAATGTTACTCCTGCTCAGAATGAGGATGCGCTCTTCCTTTAGCGTCTTTGTATGGAGGTGATTAGACCCCGAGGATTTTGCATCCACGGCGGGACATTATTGCTGTCACTGGTGCATAGCGAGTTGAATGCGCCTTCATGCATGTTAATCATCCAAGTCTTGCACTTGTGTTACGAGGAGCCAATACTTGGCTTGGAAAAGTCCAAAGCAGAACTACATTACACAAGGCACAGGTGAAGCCAATCTCTCCTCCCGCGGATTGTGTCCTGAGCTGATTCAAACACGTTGTTGCGTGCGTTCAAATTGAATATCGATATGGAAGTGAAAAAGTTAAAAAAGCTGCTTCGAGCTGCTGCTTCAGCATAGGCATGTTGAGTCATGACAAATTGATTCTGGTATTGGCATTATGGAGCCGTTTAGAGTTGGGTCAGAAGGAATCGTGATGCGTGAGGTTAAGCCGAAAGAATAACTTGTGATGCAAAGTCACTTACTGATCATGATGTCCTCTGCACAGTTTGGTACTGAGGATTTTTGTACTGATGTAGAATTGGATTTGATAATCTAGTGTCCCCATTCACATCTGCACTGACAGCTGAGCCCAAACTTTTATTTTTATTTTCTATCTCTTGTGCCGCGCTCCCACTGCTACTACCTTCCTTCCAAACAAAATTCCATTATTGTGACAAGTCTCTGAGGTGTTTGTAGATGCAGTGACAGGCAAGTCATACTCACTCACAGCATTTCTCTTGAAACCTAATCTCCAGCATGGCCTTGCTCACCCACTGATAGGCAGATAGTGGTGGCAAAGGCTGCTGATACACTTGCTGTCACCAGCTCCTCTTGGAATATGTCTCCTCTCATTAGTATTGACTCTGTGCTTTGGTTTTTATAGTATCTCGCTAGTGACCGGTAAAAAAAGCAAGTTAAGGCAGGGCCATGATGCTCAGTAGCACTCGATTGCGTCACCAACGCGTTTGTCACCACTACACCAGCTATGAATAAGTGGTGTTGCTCCACATCAAGCCGCGTGTATATGCGGAAGGACTCTGGCGCTATTTGATATTTGTGGGTATTGATCGCGGCCCACGTAATGTAATTTCACCATCCTTTTTCCTCTTAGCAAATATTGGGGTTAAAGGGGGACCGCCACCCATCGTAAATCCTCTTCCGTTTCCCATCTGTTTCCTCCTCCGTAGCGCTCTCTCTTTCTGTGTCTTTCTCTCTCTCTCTCTCCCTCGCTCCTGTTGCCCACTGGTTGAAGGCCCGCAGCAGTAAAGTCCTCCGGCTGATGGAATTTTATGGTTGGCATCTTGGCAGACTCTTTCATTTCACTTTTATCCCAGTCGGTCTAGAGGCAGCCCGGAGAAACGGTCTGTATGGGAAGATCATTAAATCCTGTCCCTGTCACCAGACAAATTTAGATAACTAATTTTCAGATCAGATTATACATCTTTTAACTTGGCTGCCTGGCAGAGGGTAGCCTTTTGAGCAGAAGTTTGAGTAATCTCTGCCTGCTCATCTTGGAGAAGGCATTTCAGTCTGTGGCGGCTGGCAGCGGTAGTGGAACCAGACAGAGTTCCGGTCAGCTAAACCAAATGGAAGGAGATGAAACTCTGAGTGATTCTGGGGGCAAGTAATATGTTCAGGTTCTATTACACCCGGGCATGATTCAAAGTCAGATACCGGTTGCTTGTGCTGCTCATCCTGGATGCTCTTTTGAAGAGATGCAGTGTGTTGCAAGGGTACACAAACGTAAAATATACACTTCTATATCTGCCTCCTCACATTCAACTACAGCTTGACTCCTTCATACCGAGTAATACACTACTTTCTTAATTTGGTGCAAGGTAGATATTCCTGTGTATCGATGCTTGGGTGTTTTTTCCTATGGATCATGTGAGTTTCTTTGCGGTTGTGTGTCTGCCACGCCGATAACACACCCACCTGGTGGAACCCTCCTCCATCTGTTGTGTCTTTATTACATTAGAGAAAAGCTGTCACCCATTCTGACGGAGCTTCCCACTGATGCTGTTTTCTCGAGACACAATCTGCAACTGAGAAATTACCAGTTCACTAAAACCGGAGATGCCTCACTGCGTCATCTGAACACCCCCCCCACCCCCAGGCGCATCCTCACAGTCCCACATCTCCTGCTCTGTGTCCTTGTCTAACATACATTTAGTAAGCAACCAAGAGCGTGGCGGTCCCGCCATGGGAAGCTCTCCAATCGGAGCGGCAGTGGGTTTATCCACGGGGAGAACGTATGTCACGCGCGCACAATGTGCACGCAATCACACGAGGCACACATGTGCAGGAGGAATTTCCGCCCGCCTACGCTTTGAAGCAGCCACGCCAGAGCCTGTGTGTTACTAAATCCCATTCTCAAAGAGTGTTCCCCCCCCCCACCCCCCCTCCCAACATCGGAGAGGCCCTTGGCATTGGCAGAGAACGCTAACGCACACAATGGCACATACACAAACACAATCTACATGCCTGATGCAATGTTCAGTCACTTGAGCAAACAGACACATTTGTGTACACGCAAAGCAGCATTCCAGTGCGTCTGTTCTTATTAGTGAGACGGTGCTTTTCGCCCGACGCGGTTCCTCTTCATGGGTTGTTACACAACATACACACACTTGAAGGGAAGTTTTTTTTTTTTTTTACGTTTGGATTGCTGCGCTGCTGAACTATTGTTTTAGTATTGCCTCATTCTTTCTCTCTGCTTCTCTCACTGCGCTTCGAACGGCGAGGTATGACAGCAGGAGCTCTCCCACTGAAGGCCAATGTAAACCTGAGGTTTTTGAGAGAGGAAGAGCTGAGGATCAGAGAGGCATGGGTATGGGTGGATAGATAGAAGGATGAAGGAAGGCGGTGGCCCCATGAGGCCCCTGGAGCTGTGGTGATACTTGAGAAATATGGTGCGTGTGTGTGTGTGTATCTGAAATCCTGCCGGCTAGCCTTTGGCACAGACTGCCGTGTTTGTTATATACGGGCTCTGTGTGAACAATCCCTTTCACCCATCCAAAGGAACCCCGTCTTTTGGGCCGTTGCTTGTCAACATAGCTTTTTGAACCCATTACTTCCACGCCGACGAAGAGTGCAAATTGAAACACACGATTGCGATTGGAAGTTTTGAGTGGTCGATTCTTGGAGGGATAATATTCGTGACATAAATATTATATTTCTTGATCTCGTGTGAACCATGTTTCTGAGCTGTCGACATTCCTTGCCCCAGAAGTTCCCATTTATTACCAGGTCTTCCAGGCAAAGGAGAAATCCCGCGGCACAGAACCTTTACGCTTTGATATTTTCAATAGCCGGCCTGCTCCAGTATCTTTGCTAACCCTTTGCTGTCAGAGTGGAATTTGATTAAACTAAGATAAGGCATTCTTTCACTGTATCCCATTATAGTTGGGCATGAACATACATTGGACAATATTTTCCACCATTGTATTCCTCTGTGACCTGCCAGGATCAATAGTAAGGAATGCAGTGATGGAGCAAAGACATAGAACAAGAGATGTCATTACCAAGCCAAACCTCAGGGTTTAGCAGTTCAGTGCAGAGGTTAACTGGTCCTCCCGATCCGCGCCAGTTGGCATGGCTACCATTTCCCCGGGTAATTTTTTTTTTGGCCCCCTCCTGGTATTCTCAGTAGCCCTTCTGCGATTGTCATTCAAAATATGGCCAATAGAAGCAACCCTCCGTGCTGAATGAAGTGTTGAAGAGGCTCCACACGCAGCCATCTGTGAATGTCTGCCCTCATGAGAGTACACTATCCTCTCTTCTGGGGGAGAAGGAGGACCAGCAATGATATTAAACCCTTACAACAATAATAATAAAACTCCCCATCTCTCTTTTATGTTCCTCCAACAAGTGAGTTGTTTCTGCATGTGGGTACTGAGTGGAGAATAAGGAGTGAAGGCAGCGCACAAAGCAGGCAGGCAGGGCCCCGGTCTTTGATGAATGTCTCTATCTCCAGGCATTAGGTGTTCTATTTTTCATAGCGGGCCCCTTCGGCCGCGCTGGAGAGAGCTCGGGCTCCACATGCGCATTCGTGGAAGACGCGACACACTCCTTGGGAGGTGGTGACTAATCCGGGCCTACTGTCCAGGGGCAAGAGTGACCACTGCCAGCAGAGAAGAAAGGTCGCACCTGTCAGAGGTGGGGGAGGAAGGGGGGTGGTTAGGTAAATGAAGCCAGCACTGGAATGGCCTCTGCTTCTAAAGGTACATCTTCACGGTGGCCCGAATAGTTAAGCTCACGGGGATTTGACGGTGTGTGTGTGTTTGTTTATGTTGATTTGTGTGTGTGTGTTTGTGTGTGTGAGGATTTGTATCTGTTATTGAACGTATTCATTCATTAATTTTTCCCTTTCTTCCTGGTTGACCAGGGTCTCACTAGCTGCCTTCTCATCTCACATGTTGCACAGGTCGAGGTATTTAATTAATTCACTCCAGGCCAAATGTCGTCATTCTGTTCTAATATCGATAATGGTTTAGAGACATTGTATTTTCAAAACGGTATCTCTTTAATTAATCTTTTGCGAATGGTAGTTCATCGTACCTAATAATATTCTTTCATTTTGTAATCTAAATCGCCCCATGTGTCATAACACCTGAACACAGCTGTAATTGTTCTAGTATTTATTCATATTTTTGTCGGCTTTGCGCTGTTCGAATACCATTTTCTGGTTTATTTCTCAATCTCTTGCTCTCTATCGCTGCTATGCATTTCTCTCTCTCGTGGAAACTTTTGAGCCCCATAAAGAAATGTACGTTTCGCTTCCTCCCAGTAAAGCTGCAGACGCCGGATTTTCTACCTTTCCCCGTGATGCTGCACTCTTGACATTATACCAATGTTCTTGGTGCATTGGAGGCACCACTGCACCTCAACATCAGCGAGGCAGCATGCCATGGCTCGGGCATCGGCCTCAATTCCACAGGCAAATTAATCTTCTTTTGTTGAAGTAGTCAAGCCCAACCTGGGACAGAGTTTGTTTAGCTTTTGCTCTGCTGATGCAAGGCTTTTCTCTCAAGTTTGGAGCCTTCATTCATGGGCAGTTAAAGATCTCTCCATCTGTTATTAACCAGGGCCATGGCGCAGGCCTCTTGACGAATCGGTATTCATGCTGCCATCGAATGGGCCGCAGTACTGCTGTTGGTATTTGAAGAAACGTTTTATTATTTCACGTGATATCATGTTGAACAGATGCAATAATGCGCCTTTAAAAAAGGGGGGCTGCTTTGATGTGGGACCTAACATAAGTTCCTTGAATTGGTTTGTCACTTCGGTCTTTCTCTCTAAATCGGTTTCACTGTTTTTCTATTTACAGGCGCACAAACCAACATAAAATGACACAGATACATCCACGCACACGCTTCCACCCACTTTACAGATTCACAACGTGTTTCCCTTTCAGTACAGGTCAACGCTTTCACCCCTTTCGGTGCTGTCTGTGTGATGAGAAGATAATCTTTCAGTGAAGGTTTCCACGGGAAGGAATTTCCTACATCATGTTTTTCTTCTGATGGGGTAGGACCAGACAATTTGAAATCCTATTTATCTAGCTAACAGAGAAGATGAGAGGAAATGTATCTGTGATTATTAGAGATGAGACGACCCCAATGCAGACATCAGAGGGAGATCAAAGCTGACCGCCCTGGAAATAATGGCTAAATCCAATGGACCCAACCCACTGCCTTCAGGTGCAGGGAATGCGAGAGCACTTTGTCATGTGTGGGTATGTGTGCAGGCGCGGGCGCGTTTGCTTGCCCAGAGCCGAGTCTGTTCACATTCAGAATCCGTGTCCAAGTCGAGGTTCCGAACCGCAAACACAAACACGAACGCAAAGACAAACAAACTCACACACTGACCATTTTGCTTCTGGCAAGGCCCAACGCCATTCTCTCCCCGGACCACCATTGTCGTAAATCATGCTTGTCCCCTCCATCAGAATCTGCCCACAGAACCAGTGTAGGGAATGGACGTCATTAATGTCCTTGCCAAATCATGTTTACCTGAGCCCAGTTTTTGTCCCGCCTATCTGTTTCCTCTTTGTTATTCATTACACATTGTTGGCTGTTGGGTGTTCAGGGTGGAGGAGACGACTGGGGAGTGATGGGTTGTGGGTTCTGTGCGCTCCACTGATAAGAGCGCGCACGCTGTCCCGCGAGCAGAGGTTAAGTAAGGAAGGGCACAAACACAGGTTTCACCCGGGGTTCGGCTCTACACGCTTGCCCTGCCCAAGCTGTGTTGAGTGCATTCGAATCGCCGTGAGTGTGCGTTAAGTGAGTCAGGGTGTACCCAGCAGCTCTCCTTTTGTATATATGCGCTGCATGAATGGATAGTGTACTCAAATTCATCCTCTGCAAAGTCGGGAAGTCAAGAAGAGAGAAATGGTGTTAGAGGGCTCTGCCTGCACTTATACAATTAAGGTTATAGCAAAAAAGCAAACGGAGGCCGTTTGACCTCACACGGCGCCACAAGCAGCTCGACCAATAGGGCAACAGCAAGGCGGCGGGCAGGGGCGGAGGTGGGGTGAAGCAAATCCATCACAACCTGCCATAGCGGCATTTCATCATTATTATTATTATTATTTTTAAACGTAATAGGTAATCTGCCCACACATTCCCTCCCGTACGGGGGCCGATCACGTGAGGTTGAGCGGCGGCTAATGCTCGACAGGTTGCGGCAGGCCGGTCGAGTCGGCGGGTGCAGCATCTCTTCAACGAGGGGAAAGACAAACTTCTCCGGCCGAAGCAACGGCGGCTGATTGCACAGCCATTTTGCCAGAGTCGCCGAGTCGCTTCTGGTTGGACAGCAGTACATGCAAACTTTAGCGAGGTGCGTGGGTAAGCCTGATGAGCCGAACATAGGTGCTGCACGTGGGAGAAATAACACTTAACCGCCCTGTAACAATGAAAGAATAAAATAAATGGACCACAAGGTGACCCTACAGCTAACTGAAAAATCAGGCTTAGTCCTGCTTCCCCAAAAATGCCGACACATACTTGGACCCACTTCTCTCATTCTTTTTTTTTTTTTTACTCGCGCTGTGTCTGCACTCATAATCTCTCGCGACGCCTCAGGTCAACCAAAGGTAAATGAAGTGTTGTTTATTCGAGGCGGCGGTTGTCTAGTGTCAGATTGACCTCGACCTTGACCCCCCCCCCCCCCCCCGCACCCCTTCGGTTGCATGTTTTTCCCTATGTATGATTTATCAAGGTCAGTCCCTAATGGAGATGGCCGGCAAAGAAAGACCGAGGAGCATAACACAGGAGCAGTATTAAAAACCACTATCACTTCTCTTCCTCATTAATTCATAGTCTCAGCCTTGTTTTCCTTTGTTATTTTTATTTTTTTAAGTCTTTCCCCAAACTTGCAGTCAGCAGTTGCAGCTCTTGGCTTCGTACCCAAGCTCCCAGTGCTGGAAACAAGAGCACAGAGTTCATTAGCCCTTCACATTGCAATCAATGCAGCAGGGACCCCAGTGAAAGCGTAAATTAGATCCTGTGTGACTTTACCTGCAGAACAGCTCACTTGTTAAACCCCCTCCCGCCACAGCGCCGGGAGCACTCGCCGGGGGGAACGGGTGCCCGGATGGCTTGAGATTATTTTCAGGTTGTTTGTCATTATTTTTCACTTTCGTATAGCTGTGCAGATTTGGCGACTTTCTGCCCTCATTTACATACAAGAAATAGCATGTCTTATTTTATTTGGACTAGTTTTTTAGATAATAGGGAGATGTATGCTGACCTCGATTAGGCAGGTGAGTGATTTGGAGTCTAGTGCATTATCTTAAAAACATGTGGGTGAAATAGTGGTGCAAGGACTTATTTGGGGGGAATTATTGGGGGTGTGAAAGATCCATCATGATGCTATTGTCAAAGATTCAACTCAGAGAAACCTGTCCATCAGCCAACTTTCCGTCTGATTCACTTTTCTCCGTGTTTCTTTTTTTCCATGTTAAAATACTTATCTCCCTCCATGGTATATCTTAACAGGACATCCTAGCTTTTCCATGAATTACACAGCTGCAGGTTGACACATACCTTAAGACATCTTCCTGCTGCTAGTGCGCACTCAATGTGTTTTTTTTTTTTTCTTCCCCACTCTCTTCTACCTGACTTTCAGCGAGCTGGCTGACATCTGCTCCTATCTTCATAGAGGTGTCATTGAAATTCAGGGCAGACACGAGTCCTGCGAAGAAGCACAGGGAGAACAGCTCAAAGGAATATTCAGCACCACACACAAACCCCCCCCCCCAAAAAAAAAAACGTACCAATGTACCGACACGGCCACACAGGCACACACGCACACACACACACACACAAATGGAGGTAAAAACGTATTAATACATGTGCACGTGCAGTCGTTCACACAAAGACACGAAATACTGGAAATGTGTTACTCGAGCTTTACAGCATTCCCTTGAGAGACATTTATAAGCTGCAGCATTAATGGTCTTTAATTAAATACACACACACACATATGCACGGAGTTCAGTGTTTCCCAAAGGACTTTGTGGGACTGTAGGTGGACCTTTAGACACTTTACAGGGTGTACGCTACAAAGCCGCCCCTTCAGACGAATATGTACGTTGTTGAGAGCACAATTAAAGGGCTTGATCTCTAAAGGCTTTTGTGCTCTGGTAAACAATCGTGTGCCATTGTTCAAGCGATGTTGCCATGCAACCAAGTACATTCATCAAACCCATGTTCTGTGCGATCTTTTATTAACCTAATAGACTAGTAGATCCAGTTATTTACATTGTACCTGCTATTTCAATACATGTATTTGACAAGACTAATTGAGAGCGACTTTGTTGATTCTTAATACATCAACTAATGCAACTTACTATGATCCAGTTTTGGCTCTGCAGGTGATTTCTATCGCTGTACTGAATATTTGGAAGCTTTTAAGCTCCCGTAATAATTTTAAGATTTAAATTATTATTTTGAAGAACTGGAAGAAATGTTGCGTGAAATTTTTTACCTCCTGATCTCTCTCTCTCAAAAACACACACACGCACACACACACACACACACACACACAGTGACACGGTGTCCTCCGGTCTGTCATTTCCTCACTCCTTACTCCAAAAGTCAACATTTATTGAAAAAAAAAGATGGATGTTGTCTACGGAAGCGCTAGACAACAATAATTAAAGATTTCTTTGTAGCTATCGCGAGTAAACAAGCTGTTTCAACTCGAGATAACGGATTCTTTATCACAAGAAAACTAAAAGCTGGTGTCCTTACTCAAAATGTTTGAACCCGATCATTCGATGGGATTCAAACAGCCGAGATCGAGCCGACAGCGATGGACTTGGTGGAGTTTTTAAAATAAGCTGTTTACCAGGGAAAACACAGTACAAAAATCACATTTAAACAACAGAAAGTATACAACATGGTTTTTAACTAGGGTATGAGCAAAATAAAAATATGAAAATAACATTGACTTGATTACATTACGAACACGTTGCCTGTATGCATTGTGATTTATCAAGAGATTATTACAAAATGGAGACGGGAATGTTTTATTCTTTACTTAATGGGGAAAAAAACATGTTCTTGGTTTCTGCATGAATAATGCATCTCTTTTAATAAAGAAATAGTCAAATAAATAAGCCAAGGATTATTAATGGTCATGTTTCATCGATGAAATTTGATTTTTAACAGACAAGCATTGCAAATCCCTCTAACAGTCCCCGCAGTTGGTGGGGGGGGGGGGGGGGTTATGATGGTTCAGTTACTTGGCTTTGTTTGCATAGACCTTTAGTGGGTGTCTTTTGGAGTTTCATTTTCCCATCAGCAAGTGGACTTTGGCTTTGATGTTAACCTCACTTTACTGATGGGACCCTGCTTTATCTCCCCCCCCCCACCCCCCCCCCCCTGGAGGATCGCAGGGATAAAGAAGCCAGCTGTCCCCGGCTGAATCGTGGACAAACACTGGGAACATCTTGCAGCGACTATTTGAAGCACTGATGTTGGCACCTTGTGGGTCAACTCTCAGCGAGATTAAAGCCGACGGAGTGTGCTGACGGTGCGCGTTGGCCTCCCCTCGTCCACATCTGGGGCACAGCCAGTAGCGCGGACGTGGTGTGTGTTCGTGTTCTCTCCAAAGTCTGTACCATCTGGTGTTGGTCAGGCTGAAGTGGAGAGAGAAATGGGGGGGCGGTGAACACAGGCGCCCTTCCCTGTTAGTCTGGTACGCGTCAAGGTGGACGTATCGCCCCAAGGGTTGACCTTGAACCCGCTTTCCCTTTTGACTCGACTGGATTTAATCGGCGTAAAATGTGTTCCATATTATTCATTGTTATTGCTGCCAAAACAATTGCTGAGCAGTTGCCATATAGCACTTTGCAGTTTGCAATGGCAGGTCTTTGGAGATTATTCAAGAAATTTCACTCTTTTTAAGTATCAAGGAAAATGTCAAATTCACAAGGACATTTTAGTAGACATTAATCGCCGATTGGGGCTGGAAGGACGGATCTCAGTTCTCTTTTCATCACCATCACTGCTGCTTATAAACACGTCGGGAGTGATGTAAGGCTGTCGCTTTAAGAACCGGAGCATCCTTTATTCATCACCGCGTAACCAGGTATTTCTAGACGAAACGAAGGGGCCTTGTCCGTTTCTGTCGCGTTTGAAAGTTTAAAACCCATTTATAAGAACATGGCATTCTTTAATAAAAACATTTTCCTGCATAAGTTCTACTTCTGAATAAATAAACCTCATATATATTCAACCCCTTGGTTGGAGCTGCCCAATATTTTATATGTGACCTTTCAGCGTGTGTGCACACACAAACACGGGTAGAAGTAGGATACCTCTGCTTGTAATTGAATAACCATTACAAACTATTGTCGGAATATTTGTGTTGAAATGAAAAAAGGAAATGGAATTGTTTAATATCAGGTTTTTCTGGTTGCTATTTTCATTGCGTTTTTTTCTCCTCCTCACTCCTGGGAATCGGCACAGACACACACACACACATGCACATACACACACACACGTGCACACTCACTGGCTGCTGCCCGGTGTTTCTTACAAAGTGAACCCGGCGGTGTTATTTTCATGTTGTTTCCAGCCTAATACCTCATTGCGGCTTTTTTGTCTTTTCTCAGTGTGCCTCCGTGCTCGGGTGTGCTTGTCTCGCCTGGACACAATACGTAATGACACCAGCTTGATTATTGATAGAATTTTTTTGCGGGGCCTAACTGTGTCCGTGTTATCAGAAAATTATAGTTCTGCAGACATTAGATTATGAAGCAGCCTGTAGATTCTGTTTTATGGCCACAACAGGTGGAAGATAAAAGACAAGAATATGAATAGAAAAAGTAAGAAGGAAAGTCGCAGCTTATTTTTGTGGCTGTCACACAGGGTTAAAAACTCCTCAGCATGGACTAAGGGTGAAGGCAGCAACAGACAGATGGAAAATGCAAAGTAAAAAAAAAGACTGGACTGCAGAGAAAGTGGCTGAAATGCTTGGCAGGTTTTACACACATCCTGAAAAACCCGAACATCCAATGGCCTTGTGTTGTGTTGCATCCTGTGATGTTATTTAGACATTCCCTTATTTCACATATGACTGTGTGTCTACTGCACCATAGATTATAAGTCCTGCAAAATGATCTCGAGCAAGGAGTGGGAACCCTGCTAGTCCACATGGTCTGGTGGGAAATCCCCCCCCCCCCCCCCGAGCTACAAGCAGTGCGTCTTGGTGGTTGGAGGAAATGTCTTATCTGCCGGCAGCAGCACTCTGTCCTTTAAGTAGGACGAGGGGAAGCTCACTGTCCAGCCAACCGGCATCTCAACTGATCCGTGTTCCCTTTGACCTTTACCACTGCTGCCACCGACTGTGCCAAACTCTACTTTGTGTTAAATGTAAGATTTGTCATTTATGTAACGCGTGTGTGTGTGTGTGTGTGTTGCGAGCAAACCTTTCTCGCACAGTTGTGTTGTCAGTGCTGTTCATAGGTCATGTTTGTATCATAAGGGGGCGGGGCGAGGCAGAGCACTCGGATCTACCTGACTGTACGCTGTCTTCTACCAATCTCTGGCGGTATCTTTCTTCTCCACTAATCCACTAACCGCTAATGAGCAGGAAATTAAGTTTTAGCGTGGGTATCATGCAGCATGATATGCTCTAATTGCTCAGATTGTATCTGTATTATTCTTTTCACAAAGAGTGTTACGGTGCTCTAGTAATTTTCATTAATTATACACAAAGAGCGAGTAATTCGAGTTTTTCCACTTCTTACTTTTTTACCTTTTGTCTGAATTTTTGTGGAGTCTCGGTCGTGTGCGTTTCTTAATACGCTTTATTCACAGCCAAGAACAGTGTTGTAGATATGATGCGAACAATTAACATGTTTCCTCAAAACCTATAGGTCACACCTGCAGCATGTGTACTTGAAAATCCCTTTTCCCCCCAACATGCGGTTAAATGTGTTTTCCCAACCTGGAGGTTTTTTGTCACCTTGAAATGTCAGGGAGGGAGGCGTGAGTTTGAACATGCCTGTCACTTGTTCTCAAACTTCTGTGCTAAACTAATTCATTCTGAACAATGAACCAGGCAACGTTTTAACTCTTCAGAAAGCTCAATGCTTCATTCAGCAGTTCATCCAACAAGCAGTTAGACGGAGTTGTATGTGGTTTTTTTTGTCTTTAGTTCTGCTGCAGTCGTCCTTGTCACATAAGCTTTCATAATTAGCTGAATCCAACATCTATGCTCCACTCCAGTGGGGTCATGCTTTTCTTTCCAAGCTTCAATCTTTTCCTATTTCCTATCTATTGTTATTGCTTCATTTACTGTAAAAAAAAAAAAAAAAAACTCTCGATCAGGCAACACCGGAATGAATAAGAGAGTGAGGAAAAAATGGCGCGCGGTCTGAGCGACGCTAACGGAGAAGCGGCGATGCCGCCGGAGCAGCAGCAGCACCAGCTACCGGCTTCCAGGCCAGACACATATTGGAGCCGCGCGGTTTCCCCAGTAAGGTGACAACGGAAGCTGAATAATGTATCCATCAGCCCGCCCGAGTGTGCCGAGCGGCGCCGGGCGCCCGAGAGGAAGCCGCCAGCTTTGTTATAGGCTCATTACAGGTGAAGGTGACATGTGGAGGTGCAGCGGCCTTGGCGTCGTCTCTCTGCTCCGCCCTCGATAGAAAAGAGCCCGGGCACTCCGTCACTCCCCCCCTTTGGCATGAGGCGGGGGGGGGGGGAGGGGAGGCAGGCAGAAGTGATGCAAGTGGGGAGGGAACGGGGGGGGGGGCCAACGCTCGCCTAACCCCCCCTCCCCCTTTAAAAAAGAAATTGACAGGCTCACTGAAGTAATTGCTCCCAGCACTATTTTCTTTGGCAGGAAATGCTGTTATCGGCAAAGAGGGGATTCAATAAAGGTTGGGGAGATGAGGCTTTAGGCCGCGGTCAAAAGGCTGTGTCCGTCCTCCACTGTGGAGGTTTTCTCTATCTCTGTGCCCTGCCCTTTCTCCCTCACACACACGTTTGCGTGTCTTTGTATCTAACCCCTACCCCCCCCCCCCCCCCCCCCCCTATCTCCCTCACATTCCGTTCGCTTCCTTCTCGTTTTTTTTTTTTTTTTTAACGTCTCGCTACTTCATCTCACACGAGCCACGCGACATCTCTCCCCCTCCGTCGATCCCGGCGTCCCTTCCTCCGGGGGCCTCTTTTTGGCCATTTTCTGCTGTTGACTATTTTCGTGAGCCCGAGGGGGGGGGGGGGGGGGACTCTATTACCCGGTAGCCGGCAGGTAATGCCACCTCCCTCTAATCCTCAGATTGTTTCTCTGCTGCCAGTTCGCTGGTGTAATAATGATATTATCCCCAAGGATTCCATTGATTTGGGGCAGGGTCATGAAAAAGCAGTTCATGGTCACAGTCTTTGGTTTCCGGAGGTCAGAGCAGGCGGTGAAACCGGAGCTCTAGCTTTTTCTGGACACAGTGGTGCGCCTGCTGGGAACCACTGACAAAGTAACGAGATTAATACAAAGCGGGTGATGTGTTTTCCTCTCAGTGGCTTGTATATTATTGGAAATTAATTAGCCACATCCGAAAAAAAGGGAAATGCAAAAATTGAACTACCGTGTTAACATCTTAACTTGTCTGTGCAAGTCTTGTTCTTATGCAGCATATTGTTCTCTGTTTGGGTGAATTATTTAGTTGAGAACTGATTCCTTACCCGAAATTGCATCTATTTAAGTTAAAGCTTTATCAGTGATGTCGGAGGTTTTGGGGTCAAACTGAACCCCAGTTCAGTCAGGTGTCCCTGACAAAGCCACCTTAGCCAAATGGCTGGTGATTGGTCTTCAGACTCTAACGGGACTTTAATGCGTCTCCCCCGCCGCCATCTCAGAAGCCGCGTGCAGCGCGTTGGTGACTTATTGCCTCTCTACCGGTCCAACTTTGTTATTTTGGCATTTGTTATTCATCAAAACTGATCCAATGCCGACAGCAGTGCATTTCAAAACCCGCAGTCCGGTGCGAAAGCAGTTGGTTATTTAGCGGCGATGCAGCCGCGATGCAGCCGCGACGACCTGCGCAGACAGACGATAAACGGCAACCATCGTCTGTCTTCGTTCAATGGGCCGTGATTGGAAAATGCTGGTGACCTTTTACTTTGTCATGGAATACTTCTCCCGCAAAGTGACGATTAGCATGTTGACGGCTTGAATTGAGTCAGAAAAGACTGACATTACTTCACTGAAGTCAAAAGAGTTTGTTTTAGAAAATCAAGTACCATCACTCAAGGAAATACAAGTACATTGAAGTACTTAAACAAGCAGAAAAGAGAAGATGTTTTTTCTTATTATTATAACGTGTCACATAACTGTCTGAGTTTAACCTTGAACCTCCAAAGTCCCGTTATTTCACCCTGGGGTTTTGTTAATTGAGCTTTCACACACTGTATCTCTGGTGTTATGAGGTCTTTTTTTGTTTTTTTTTCTCTCCGTCAAAATCAAAGATACGTCAGGCAAAAAACTTGCAGCAAAGAGTCCTTTGGTCGGGAAGGAAACATCGACACAGCGACTCCCTCCGGTTTAATAACTACTTCTCAGTCAGATTAAAAGCCAAACCAGTTCCTCCCCCACACTTACATAACGGCGCTTAAGCGAACGATGAATGGCATAAGTGTTTCTACAGATGAAGAAGAAGAAAGAGACACAGACAAGACAGAAAAAAAATATATATATATATATATATATACACTGGAAAAGAAAGCACACTCTAAGCTTTCCCTTGCTTTAGATTTTTCCCAGGGGTTAGTATCACAACAGCAGATCAAATGCACCTGTTGAAAGCCTTGGTACAAAACCATAATAGAATAGAATGGTTGTGCAGAAATATTAAAATAAGTGGTGGAATTAAGTGGAAATGCATTAGTCAATCCTTGTCTCCATGCCCTCAAAGATAAACTCTACTCTGTTTGCTTACATTTATTAGACTTTATTTTGACACCAGTTCTAGAAGAGACGGCACCTTCATGTCGGCTTTTTATCGACTTGAGAAACTTTCACTCGTTACCGAGCCAATCAAACCGCCGGCTCGGTTTACATCCAGCGCTAAAGATATTAGCAGCACGCTGATGTTAGGCCGCCTCGGCTTTCTCTCACAAAAAAACAGCAACAACAAAAATGGTTCTTTCATGTTGACTTTGCATTGTAGGAGAGCAGCAGGACTCTCTTTTCTCCAGATAAATGAGCTAGCTTATTACTCACCAAACTGCCTATTAGCACAGCTCGGCTGTGTGGGGGAGCAGCAGTGCAGGGATGAACACAGTGTGGAGGCTTTGGTCCAGCAGTCGGGTTCAGTCGTATGCGATTGCTTTTTTTTTTTTTTCTTCCGTTGTGCGTTTCCTCAGTTTGTTTCGTAAAGTACATTAACTCGAACCCCCAGCTGACATGTGGCTCATTTTGACAACATGACCTGGGAAAATACTAAACACCTATTTGTTCCTGGAGCCTGTCGTGGGAATATGAAATATTCTTCATCTTTATTCCTCAAAATGTGTGCTGATTGCTGGACCGCACATTCAATCACTCTCGCATCGACGATGTTGACTCCACTGTGCTGGGAGAGTGGAGTCAGCAGATGTATTTTTCCCCTGTTGTGGTTTAATTGTGTGTATTGCTGCCAATAGGTAGTCTCATTGTGTAAGCATCAGTGTAGCAACATCTCCCCCGAGCCCTGTGTGGAGATTTAACACAAGAGCCAGATTGCTTTAAGCGACAGAAAGAAGAGGCTGCGCTTTGCTCTCCGTCCGTACAGGCCGCCATTAGAATATTAGCTAGATAATAATAGAAGCATAATGTCAAAGCCATCTCTTGGTGCTCACTCATCCTTTTTTTCAAAATAGCAAAAGAACTCTCAACAAATACATCTAGCAAGAAAACAAGGCAGTTTTCTCTATAATAATAATAAGTCTTTACAATTGGTCTTTAATCGTTCAATAACCTATAAGTAAGAAACATCTGAAATCAAAGATTCTTGCCCTCCAACTGTGTTGACACATTTCTTTTGGTATCCGTTGCCTTCACTGTTTATGATGACATTGTCGCGGTGTAATCGCGCACGATGCTGATCTCCTAACCCTCTTTATTTTTTATTTCAGGGTGGACTAAGGAACAGCAAGCATGAGTCTACACTTTCCTCCCAAGAATATGTCCACGAGCTGCGTTCAGGCATCACGGAGGAGAAGCTGCTCAATTGCCTGGAGTCCCTCCGAGTGTCTCTCACCAGCAACCCCGTCAGGTCAGCCACTGTTTTCACACACTAAAAAAACGGTGCCTGGAAATGTTCAGAGTGATATTCACGAATATCAAAGTGCTCATTAGAGTGTCTCCTACTAATGGCATGAGGAGGAGGAGGAGGACCGTTGAAATGAACTCTTTCTATGCTCGGCTTCCTGTGAAGGATCCACAGTGTCTATTGTTTGAACTTAACATTAATACATCCATATGTTTGGTTGGTTATCCTCTGGACGTTGCTGTATGAAAGTTCAAACTTCCAGCACACACAACAGATACGAGCACCTGGAGGTATTGCACAACGACCTTGCCACAGGAGCATTATTTCCAGCGAGAATCCATTGATTCTGTCTCGCATATTGTGATTGTTTGATGATGACAGATTCTTCAAAACCATGTGTGTTTGTTACATCTTATATCTGATCGCAAATCGACAGGTTTAAAGGCATCTACACATAAAGGATGTACTTGAATGTATTTTTTTTTTTTATCAAACCCAAATGCCATCCTGCCTTCATGGAAGAATCCGCTTTGTCTATAGTGGAGCACAGTAGATTTACAAGCTCAGAGTGATTCAATGCAAAGGACAACGAACGCTGTACTGAAGAGCTTTTTCTCATGCGTTCAGGCTTTTTAATTCCTCTCAAGCAGCATTTGGATATAAAACAACTTTTAATGCAAGGTGTGTTAACAACTTAGTGGGATCTAAACACAATTTAGGAACATATGGATAGAAACAACATAAAGGTTTGGAGGTATTACACATGCCTTAATGCGACCTAATTCAAACATCCTGCAATAGACACTCTTTAACCCTTTAAGACATGTGGATTGATAGCATGGTCATCTTGGATGTTCTATTTTAGTGCAGTTGAACTGCTTAACATAGGGTTAACCATGCTAACAGGTGTTTCTATCGCATTCATGTCAGTTAGGGGGGGCTGCATACATCCTTCTATATGATACGACAACGTCTAACAACACCAGTAGTGAAGGCTCAATCTGCCCGTTGAGCCTCTTTCTCCCTTTAAATGTTAGATTTTTTTTTCATTTGGTCACACTATTGCAAGGGAACCCGTAGCAACAGCAGATCGATGAATAGTGCATATTAAATGGTCATTGGATAAGTTGATGTTCACCCTGAATACAGATAAAGGAGCTGCCAGCACGGCCCCAAAAGACCTTTCATTTAATTTGTGTGCTAAACCACTGCATCCCCGCATTAAACACTAGTTTCGGTAGGAAAAGGACATAGTTGTGTGCTCTCAGCAATATGAACCGCTCAGCCATTCATCCGTCGCCACGGTGGCCACTTGAGTTCGGGCCACGCCCCTCTCCCACAGCAAGCCAACGGGATTCACTGCTCATGTCGCTGGGATTTTTAAAAAAAAAGTTGTAAACCATAACTGGATCCATAAGCTCAACCCAGATGCATATTTAATATAAACGGACAGCCGTGCCGTCATCCCCGGAGGGATGGCCGAGCTGTCAAGTCAGTCACAGTCTCCAGCAAGCGGCGGGGAGTCAAGTCAGCCTCTCCGCTCAGAAAGGCCAACGGGTGCCGAGGGGACGCGGGTGAGGCCAGGCTCGCCCTGTGGGGTTTTTTTTTCTTCGTGTAAATGGCTGAGCGTTGGACCAGCAGGTAAGGGACCGGTGCTCTATGGACGAGTTCCTCCTACGGGCGCCGAGGTTCACGCGGGGAGGAAGCCACCTCTGGGGTTGTGTGTGCCGAGGAGCTCTGTGCAAGTGTTGACCAAATACGGACCCCCCCCCAACCACCACCACCACCACCACCACCACCACCTCCAGCTCATCTTTACGCCTGTCATTTGTCCCCTCTTGGGCAAAGGGACTGATTGTTTTCTTGAAGCATGGATAAGGTTACCCCTAATGAATATGAATGCACTTAATTGTCATGGATCATGACACACAGGGAAATGCCCATTTGGTTTGCTTCTCCTCCGACTCCACTATGTTAATGTAACCTTTGTACGCCATGTTATGATATACTGAAAATAACCACGAACTAGATGGCACTCACGGTTGTTTTAATTTACACCTTATAATAATGATCAGCTGGCTTGCTTTTGAATATTTATATTTTGGAGACTACTTTTTAAAGATAACTAAATAAATGAGCAAATTCCTGCTAAAATGAATGTATATATAAGTCATTTATGAATTATATGCTGCAATTTTATTATTTAGCACTGATTGCTTTCTAGCCAAACAAAATTTGTCTAAGATTTTCTTGCATGTTCAAATTATGTGGACTCACACAGAGCAGAATTGAATGTTTATAATTACTAACTAATTTTAGAAGAATCAATCTACAATGGTTTGAAACTGAAAGAGGAATATATTTTATAGTTTTAGTCTGGACCAGGAGATTTGATTCAATCCACGTGAAAATGTAATATTCAACTTACCATTTGTATGTGACCACTTAAAGCCCTGTAAATGTGGGTCATTGATCATATCCAGCGTCACTTCTTCTCTTCTCTATTTCAATAAATACTAGTCATTTGGCACAATGTAGCACTAAATGTTAATCTATAATATTTATTAAAATGTTACGATTAATATGAAATCACAAACTTGGTAATCTGCGTTTAAACCCTGGAGACATTTCTGACATTTCAGGGACAAAAAATAAATGAATCAAAACCAGTTCTTTTGTTTTGCGGAACACTGAACTTAATGTCTCTCCACTAAAATATAAAAGTCTCCTATCCACAGTTACTGCTGACCATTGCTTTTTTGTTTTTCCTCTGATGTTTGGGCAGCCTGCTAATTTGCTCCCAGAGGCCTGTGTTTGTCTAATAGTTTAATTGGCTGGGCTGTGCACCTGTTTGGCAGCGCGGGTGGCCACAGGGCCATTGTGCTCAGGGCCTTATCTCCCAGGCACTTCCACACAGGTGTGTGGCATGCAGCCTTTTGCAGATCCACCCACAGATGGCATTGCCTGGAGCATCCGCTGCTTACTCTCGCTTCTCCTCAGCGGCCATGTTTTTCCACTTCTTTTTCTGTCAGAATTTGCCCAGCCGATTATTTATCCTCTACTTCATTCTCCCCCTTTTAATTCCGTCGTTTGGATACTCTCCTCTTAATTTAAAAGTGTCAGATTGACTCGCCGCTTTTCATTAATTTCCTAATCCACTGACATGAAGTGAGATGCCAATTTACACAAAATTACCACCCTCTGATTTTCTCATTTAGTGGAGGAAAAAAAATAAAAACCTGCAGTGTCCCAAATGCTCTGCTCTGTTTGGCACGAGGGGAAAGTTTTTAGATACAATCCATGACAAAAAAATACATCACTATCGTGATATCTGATCATATATGTCGCGTGCGTTTGCATAATTATGTGCACCGATGCAGCTCTGAAGGTATAACGCGTACTTCCTCTCATCTCGCTCAGCTGCAGCTCCGTCAAGCGACTTTCCGATATCTAAAAAAAAAAAGAAGAAAAAAAAAAAGGAGTGTGGTTTTGAGCCGCTGAGCAGACACCCACTGCTCCAGCTCCTCGGGCTCCCTCTGTTTCGGCCCTCAGCGTTACACTACGACTCTTTTTGAATCCCGCCACTGATGTGCATATTAGATCTGCTGGCTCTCAGATCCCTAAGACACATTCAAGCAAAATTGGACTGGGCCCCCTCCAACTTTTCATTATGTGAAATCTTCACGGTACCAGTCTGACATTTTCTCGGGGGCATTTTCATGCGAAGGTATTTTTATGGAGGCGGGAGACATTTGCTGACACCGGAGTTTCTCCCGGTGTCTGGATGCTTAAGGTGTGGGTTGTTGTGATGATCTCGCTGCTCCGCCACACGGGGTGTCTCACAGTCTGAATCAGTCTCACCAGCTTTTCTCAGTTGAATGCTTGTAGCCGAGCACAGAGGGTAGCATGGAACACTGGTAATGGGCTTTTTACGAGCTTTGAAGTTACTACGCCTGCTCACCCGAAGCTGCTCGTCTTGTTGACTGCGGGGCCTTGACGAAGCGCCGCGCGAGAATGTTCCACGTCCCTGCCAAGTGCAGTGATGGCGTTCTCTTTATGATGATTAAGAAAGCACTCCCTCATCTCGTAATCTATTTGTGTCCCGGTGAAATACGGCCAAATAAACTAATATACTACCGGAAGCATCTCTAGACATCCAAAACTAAATGTAATTATGCTTTTTGCTTTTTGAATCCTAAGCGAAAGGTGTAAAATTATTACTCTACTTGATTGTCATTCCATTTTATGTGTTTGGCACTTTGGGGTTTTGGGTACAATTAAAACCGAGACAATTAAAAGGTGTGAAAATATGCCCCTCTCTCGGCAGGTGCACGTTTTATTAGTTGCATTGGTACTCTTTACGTCCACCATGGGCCCAACAGCCAATCAAACGAGCACCTCCATCTGCTATTGTGACTACTCGAAAAAAAAAAAAAAAACGTCCCGGCGGCTGTATAAAAGCCGTCTCCCTATTAGGCCAGAGATCTTTTCTTGCACAGCCACACAGTGCGAACAACGCGTTGACCCTGCACTCATGAATCATACCTGTTGGGGACTTTGGCACACAGGCATCAATTGGCTGCTTTAACTGTGAAATCTTGCCCCCGCCTCCGTCTCCAGTGAATCACCCATAAATGATCATCTGTATTTAGTTACACTGGATAGGGCTTTTTTGTAATGTCATTTGAATATTTTAAATATAGCATTGATGCCTGTTGACGTCCTCAGTGGACAGGCTGCCTCAGGACGCCTGGCACTCTGGATGCCTTTTGACACGTCTGGATCAGGCACCATCACCTCCTGGTGTTATTTGGAACATATCAATTTCATTTCCTAACCGTGACGATATAGATTGAACGTCTTAGAGGGTGGGAACGAGTAAAGGGCCGAGGGGAGACACCAGATATCACAACAGGCCAACCTGTCGGGGCCACACAATGTGTTGTGGCTGGTCGACACACGGCTGTGAAACAGATTGGAGGCTGGGATCTTTCCACTGGGGGTGGGGGTCATTTCCTTCGCGTCGTGCTGCGAGACTCTCCTCTCCGAGACGCCCCCCCCCCCGGCGTCATTACAAGCCACTGTCACCTTCCGCGCCTCAACACGACTTTGCGCTGTCACTTGTCAAGGTGACACGAAGCAGAGAGGACGAGGAAAGGTGAGGGGAATTAGGTAATCATTCACCAGAGGCTCCGCCGGTCGTCGGCGTTTTGAAAAGCAACAGAAATGATTCGCTCATTAGCGAATCCACACTCGTTTTGTCTGTCTGCGGATGGTGCCATCATTCTCGTTTTATAGCATTCCAGGAGATTTATTTGACTGTTACATTTGGCACAAATGTTATGACACTGTTACCAACAGACGTGCCAAGCAGCCAGAAATAAGCAAGTTAACTAGTTTTTACCCTTGCGGCTGACTTCAGAGTTGACGTTCGCCCTTCTCCCTCCGAGGCAGTGAAAACGATTTTGAAGACATAAATGTCCTTACCGCCTCGGTATATTTCAAGAGTGATGCCTATTTCATTTTATTACACCATCTGTTAACCTCCAAAATACCCACATCTGTTACCGCCCCGACGTGATACATATATAATTCAGAACTATTTGTTTCTAAATCTAACAGATATGATGCTTAGGTACAGAAAAACGATTTATAATATAGTGCATTTTGGACCAAATATATGGCGTACCTATAATTGTACATCCTCAAACATATATATTCAAACTTCTACTGTTGTCTTGTGCGACATATGTGGGGTATCTGTCCATCAGTTCAAAATTCTCAGTTGAAGACATATTTCTCCTTTGTTTTGTGCTTTGGAATAAAAGCATTTATCAACTTCTCCAACCTATGCAAGTCCTCCAATGTGCTCCTGAATTTACAGAGCTGCCCAGATGTGATGATCCCAGCCAATAAAAAAAAAAGAAGACACAATCTGAGAGGTGTACGATAACACAATTTTTACACATCTAATGTATAAAGTGACAGCAATAAAAAGCTGAGACATGATGGCAACTTAATTCAAAATAAAATAGAAAGCGTTCTTCTCGTCAGAGCAATGTGTGTGAACACGCATCGGACCTGATGATTCTGTCGCTGATCTTCCACAAATAAAGAATTGAACGAGGCCTTCCATCGACCTGCAATCCGGCAGTTTGCACTGGTGGTTTGTGTCTAGCAGGAAGGGGCTGCGGGGATCCTGGCTGTTGTTCGGGGGGGTAATTAGAAATATCAAATGTGTCTCGCACTCCTCGGGGGTTCAATTTAAAGGGACTGGGGAGCATGGTGTTCTGTCAGCTGTCTGCACTTACTAGTTGATTTAACCCTAATAGAGACTCTCCAATTGCTCACAATTCTTTCGCGTTTTGTGCATCCCTACACAAACAAGCACACACCCGTACGTACAGACGCCCGCGCGTGTCTTAAGGCTGAGCTTCACTCTTTGTTAGAACCCTAGTTTGGGATCAAGCTGTGAATCAAATACAATTAGATGCGCAAAGTGCTCAGTGCACTGCTGCTGTTCGCGTGCTCGCTTGGTTACACCAGGAATCACATTCTTGGGCTGTTGACACCGGGAATGTATTTCTTCAGGCTGTGTTTCTAGCTTTAGTGCCAATATCAAACCTGCAGAGCTGCTCCCTTTGTTTCTGCCAACAGTTCTTTTTCAGTGGCGCAATGATTTATTTTTATTTTTATTTTAGCCATGAAACTTCAATTGAATGTTAAGAACCAGGACCACGTCATTGTTTCGCAAGTCAATAAGTCTCAAGTTTTTGCATTCATGTCCTAAACGAGTCCTGTGCGCTCTTTAAAAAAAATGCAATGCTTCTTGGTGTCACGGTTCAGGAGGGAAGCCGAAGACAGAAACCAATCAAAAATAACTTTTAATAAATCAAAGAATACAAAAGGGAAGAAGCCGGCATAGGGCTGGGGAATACACTGGAAAACCCCGTCAAGGTCACATGTTACCTTGACGGCAATGAGACAAGGGACACTCATGGCTTCGACACACTGGGAAGCTGCAGGTGATTGGACACCGGAGGGAACAATCAGGAATCAGGGAACATTTATTGCCATAATATGTCAGACATACAAGGAATTTGACTTGGCAGTTGGTGCATAACAGACATTTAGACCTTGGACAACATAGTGCAAGGAATAAAATAAAATATAATGATATGGGTTAGGAATCTAAAGCTATGGGTTAGTTTAAAAACAAAGGAATAAGAGTTACAAAAGTTTCAAAAAATTAAATTAAAAATAAAGTAAAGTACACCAGCGAACAGAAAGTGTGAAATTAGGAGCAAGGCAGACAATCACAATCACAATGGAGGGAAAGAAAAATAACACCAGGGCAGGAAGGGACACAAAAGATGCAGGAAAATAAAAAGTCAAACCAGAACAACCCAAACCCTGTGTTTTAGAGCTGTGCGGAGGCCTGAGACTTTATTAGTGACCTGTCACCTGGATGGAAGGAGTGCATGTTACCTGGAGTTACACGGGAAGCACAGCAGCTGCTCCTTGTTCTCCTTCAAGGACAGCACAGGTCAATGATTTTTGGCTCCCTGTGTACGCAGCCGTCGTGCTGCCGTATGAATCGACAATCTCTTCAATATTTTACTCACATCTGTGCGAGCTGGAGGATCTGAAACGACGGCCGGTGGATTTTAGGACTTTGTAAGAAAAGAATCCGGTGTTTTGTTGATGCTTAAAGGTTATATGTGTTTGTCTTGTTGTGCAGTCTGCAGGGGTTTCATTTAGTTGCGTATCTCGGATATGGGACAAATTAATCAAACTAGCGAACTGAGAGTCTGAAATGTAAAGCCGCCAGGATGCACAGCTCAAAGCGGAAAATTAACAGCACACCAGTGAATTATTTAATTATAGTGGCTCAGTGTGATTGCACTGATAACAGAAGATGTACGACCATATATCTTTGTGATTCATTCGGCGCTGCTGTGATTCAAAGGTCACAAGCCTTTAATTCTGAATGGCCAGGACCAAAATTAGATTTTAATCAAATAATCAAAGCTCTCAAGGTAACATTAGAAGAAGAAGCCAAATCACAAAGTTGCTTTGTGAAACATATTCTTTTTCAAAATGCCATAAACCGAAGAAATACGGTAAATATTTGATATCCAATTTCTGCAATCCGATAGGGCCTGTGTGTTTTTTCTGAATGGATCAGCGTATAAAGTAGCGCCGCGTTCGGCACTGCTGGCGCTTGGTTTCAGGCTCCTATGTTGCCGAGCGCTTTGGGCTTCACTTGGAAGGCCGCGGCACCGAGCGGGTCAGAACTCGCACAGGGGGGCACGTGTGTGTGGCTTCGCCCCTAATACAATATATGAAAGATATTGCACAGAAGCTTTCAGTGGAAGGAAAAAAAAAAAAAAAGCTCCCCACCTACCCTTGATAAAATAATAACACCGGTCCAAGGACCAAAATCAATGGGGCTGACAAGCCATGCGAGCACGAGACCGGCCATCAGTCAAACAAAAGGGCGAGGAGTGTCGGGCCTCTCGCTGCTTCTGTCGCTGTGGAGTCACTTACTGCAGCTGGCGGTGCTCGATCACATCTCATCACGTATTAGCTCTTTGTGTTGCCGGGTTCCGTCTCCCCTCTGCTACGAGAGTCTGTCGACGTCATCAACAACAACAGTGCTAAATGCTCCGTAATCCCTTACTTTGCCTTAAGCGAGACGCATTGCACGTCGCTCCGGGTGGGCGCCACTCTGCGGCCCACTGTGGCAAAAGCATAGCAGACTGCACGCATGCGGCGGAAGATGTGATAGGAAACACGCGTTGAGATGACATGTCTACGAGTTTCTGACTGAGGTGCCGCAGTGAAGCACCCTGGTGTGAAGCTGTAAGTGAGCTCCGTAATGACGGAACACAATTTATTCCCTCTATTTAAGGAAAGTCTCACTGCGGTTCACCTTGGAAATCATGTAACCAACAAATAGACATAGAAATAGTGAACACATGCCGATGTACGAGTTAGTGTTCATTGTGGAGCACTTTCAGCTCACAGCCAGATGGACACCTGGGGTGTTTCTTGGAGTTAACATTTGTTGCGTTTCCTCAGGCTTTTCTTTCCGTGTGTGTGAAGGGTTGTACCCTTCCTTTTGTGAAGGGCATGATACGATAGTCCCCCCTGTGACCCTGGAAAGGATGCAGAATAAAATTGAATGCATGGATGAATATTTGCTCATGCATAATTAAATGTATTACCGCAGCACATTTCACAGAGTCAGTAACGTTTGAGTCTTCCAGGGAGCATGTCAATGGACAGTAAGACATTTTGACTTGTTTTGTCATCTTGTGAATGTGCATCTTACATGTGCTAAACGGAGATTCGCAATGCATTTGATAGCTGTTAGCATAACTACAACGTAGACTTAACGCTAAATATAAAATAAAGAATTGCTCACCTAAGACCCACCATGAATTTTTCATTTTGCCCGCGGAATATACATGATTGCAGAAATTAACACAATTTGGTGGCACTTTACTAGAGGATCACAGCCATCAATATTAGATGAACAAGTTCACCACCCCCAATTTAATGAAATCGTTGAGTGTGTGCCCACATTAGGAGAAGAGACGGATGAGGAGCACATGCATCCTCCTGCTCCTTGTTGAAACAACACAGTGATACTTTATGATCTGAGAGAAACTCAACGTCAGGGTTTGGGCCTCCCAACAATAAGCGACACGGTTCACCTTACCTGGTATACCCATTGGTTATTATCAATGTTAATGACATACTGAGATAATGAAGACGGTAACACAATTACTACTACAGGTACAAGTAGTAGGCGCTGTTTGTTGCTTTTTGAGTTGCAATAGTGTGTTGTCCACTGGAGCGGCTTCTCTGAAGAACAGAGAAATAGCATTGCGTGGCCTCAGGACAGACGCTGCACGAGGACCATTTCTCTTTTTTGCGGTAACTTTTGGGGGGACATTTAGAAGGCAAGCCGGAGAGGACTTAGGGGGGAAAGAACATGATAGACAGTCTGCTGGGTCGGGAGGAGTCAAAGCAGTTAGTGCTTCGAAGATCCTCGAGGACCACCGCGTTATGATGCAGCAGCTCACACATTTTAGAGGTGCCTCCGTTCCTTCGGCGTCTATTCGCTGCCAGTCCAATAACAAAAGGAAAGAAGGTAAACAACGGAGCAAAAAGCCTGTTGCAAAATCTCCATTCCGTTTTAATTAGTGCCCTTTCCCCGTGTGAGGTTAGTTAAGCCGACTCGCTCTTTTGGTGGAACGCTGGAGAAACAACTTTTTTGCAAAACTTCACAAGTACAGATGTCTCGCTGCAAGACTTCTTCATCCCAGGCTTTGCTTGATCTAGAATGGCTTTTCAGTCCTTTGGTCTGTTGGTCATAGGGGGTCAATAGATGGGTTCCCTGACCGGTCAATGTGACAGCTTGTGTGTCTGTGTGGGAAAGCTTATTTTTCAGACTTACCACATGTCCACATTCTCAAATTCTACTGCAGTCACCGTGAGAATCACCATGAAAAGATTTCTATCGCCTCATTTTTCTCTCTTAACGTTTTATGGAGATGAAATGCATTTGAAACCAAACACTGAAACTACAGAATGAAAGTGTATAAACACAGCTCTTAACTAATCTTTATTTTTAAGAGTATTTTCCTCATTTTTACAAAATGAATGGACAAGGAGCAGAAGATCTGTTAAAAAGGATCAATGTGTGATGACATGATGTAACCCTCAAGTATGTAAAATAGTTAGTATCCCTTCGTTTAAAGGAATGGAGGACACTTACCACATGTTATACACATGTGCTGCGATAACCACGAAGCATCGCATAATTACATACTCTACTCATTCTTGCTTCAGAGGACAAAGTATTTATTTCGCAGGATGTTCTTGGGGGGACACCTCTTCCCAGAATCTTATAATGCGTTTACACAGTGCAATAAACCATCAGTTATTGCTTCCATTTCTTGTTCTCTGAAGACTGACAATAAGGAGCACGGACAAAGAGAGTGGATTTACCAATTTGTGCTCCCTCAGCTTTATTGTGTCCTTCCTGTCTTTGTTGGCCTGATGTCTCATTCACTCCAACCACCTCTGTACCACATATATTTAAATATAAATGTCTAATGACCGTTAACTGTGCCAGTGTGTCCTTCCCTCCTCTATGGCCCTAAACATGCTTAAAGCGTGCCAGCATTCCAGTACGGAAGCAAACATTCAAATTGGAAGGTTTATAATGGACAGACATTAGGTTTGTTTGTTTTTATCAGGGAAACTGAATATCAAGGACTTATAAACCGGTTTAGCTCGTCTACTCGTTACATTTCAGTAATTGTAGGTTGGGGGTCGTACCCTGTGATGAATTAGTAACGGATCAAAGAAATACCTCACCCCATCTTTGCTAGTGGCCTCAGGCCAATGCATCTCACCCCAATTGATGGCGCCCAACCGACTCCCGGAGTCGATACAAACGGCTTTAATACTCAAAACATTATTATTTGGAATCATTGTCAAGAAGGCGGGTTAAATCCTTGACATATGCCCCATTAATGTCCCCAAATTGTTTCATGCATTTTGCGTTATTGACAGCTAGGGGCCTGAAAACAAGTAATGTTAACGACTTCATCTGGCAGCGGCCGCACTGTCCTGCCAAGCCTCCCCGCCCGCCGCGCTCCGAGACAAACGGGCTCATCTGTACTGGATCATTTGCTGTCTCTTGATACGCTGTGGTTTATAGCCAATTATCTCTCGCAATCCATTATCGATTACAGTGTTATCTTTCTTGCATTGCTTAATCTTTTGGCACAGGAACACAGTGGCTCACAGGAGGGGGGGAAGGGGGGGGGGGGGGGGGGGTACAAGCCGCTTAGCGACGGGAACGCTAGTGAAGATGGATGGATGTTAATTTGCTTGTGGATGGGCAGAGTGTAAATTCTCATTCAGACCGTTTGCAGGATCAGGGAGGTTGTGGTATATATTTTGAATTTGCAGTTCCCCCTTTTAGGAAGTTTAAACTGTAAGTCAATGTATCCCAGTGAGTGTGAACACCTTTGACAACAGTCTGAATTACTTATTTCTTTTGAGGTTTTCATATTATTTCTTAATTTCTTCAATAACACTGTTTACTAAATAGTATGCGATACTGTATGACGCTTTTTCTCTGTGTTTCTGTGTCCTCTTTCTAGTTGGGTCAACAATTTCGGTCATGAGGGTCTCGGTCTTCTTCTGGATGCGTTGGAGAAGCTGCTTGACAAGAAGCAGTAAGTGATCCCTTCTGATATTCCATCTGTGTCGAATTTTGATGGTGTCGAATTGTGTTCATTTAATCGCAATTTCCTTCTGATCCTTTTGATTTTCAGGCAGGAGAATATTGATAAGCGTAACCAGCACAAACTTATCCAGTGTCTGAAGGCTTTCATGAACAACAAGGTTTGTATGAGTCAAAATAAATGATTAATTGCATAATCATTCCGACAGTATACCTTCATGGTGATGTGACATTGCTTGAAGCGGTGCTAAACGACCTTGAAATAGACTTATTGGAGTGTAATGCACTGTCAATCAAAAAAACACAGCGCTAACTTTTTTTTTTTTTGCTTTAATATTAAACATCTATGAAATGTCTACTCGTAGCTCAGGTGGCCAAGAATCAAAGCCTGATTGGGATCTGGACTTTGACAGGCCTGGGATAGAAGCACAGCAAAGTGGTCTCAGATCTATAAATTATCCTTTTTGTCGAAGGTCTTGCTTATTTCTCAAAAGTGGCACACGTTTCAAGGATAGACGGACTCTTGATGTTGCTTCTCTCAGAGCTAATCCCCAGGTGGTCCTCTCTGCCCATTCCTTCAGTTGTGGGGGGGGGAGGGGACAAAAAGGTACAGGAGACTATAAGTATTTGTCCCCATAGTCCTGTCCTAAATTGAATTAATTCATCATTCTCTCCATTTTCTCCTGTGACCTCCTCGTCCCTCCGTAAAAAAAATTAAGGCTAACATAAATGACGTATATTAGCTTATTTTTATAATTAATTTCTCACTTCAAGGGAAAGTTCTTTATACATGCAAGTGCTCTCATTAATTTATACTCAATGGACCTTTTCTGTATCCTACCTCCTCCCTTCATGTCTCACAGTATGGGCTGCAAAGGATCCTGGGAGATGAGCGCAGCCTGTTGCTGTTGGCAAGAGCGATTGACCCCAAACAGACCAACATGATGACCGAGACTGTCAAAATCCTCTCTGCTTTCTGCATAATTGGAGAAGAAAATATGTAAGTCAAATTACCTGATCTTTTTTTTTTTTTAATTTCTTGCATAGCATTAAGTAGACATCCAGCCAATCACACGCCCACATACTCAAGATTAAACCATGTCCAAAGAATAACAAGAACAATCAGGACATAGAGCTGCACGTGCAGATTTTTCATAAATATCTATTCAAACTATCCACCACTGAGACTTTCTGCTCCCCTAGGGCAATAGAATAGAATATAAGTTAATAGAAATCCACTTGTTGAGTTTGAAAAATAGAAAGTATAGACTACGAGACTAAACATTCCCCTTATTTATCAGGATAAAATTGAAAAGGGGCCGTTCACCAGAAAAAAAAATACAATACTTTAAGTCCTACCTAAGGGCTCATTATTAATCTAGATTGTTGTATGTGTGAGAGTCCAATCTTTTCAAGAATTGGCCTTGAGAATACAAAAAGACGACACTGCATCTTTTTCCAGAAATTTTGACCTGGTTTCCCAAGATAATCCACAGACCTTGTTATGAGCAGTTTCATACATGGGACCTTCCATTATTCATACCGAGGTTGGTGCCACATAGTCCCTTTTATATTCCAAGAAAAGCCAGAAAAAGATTGATAAATAGCACCTCAGCTAAGAGGAACAACGCACATTTTTTATTTTGCTGTGTACTGTCCCTTTAAATACCTTTGCCTAACCTCTATCCAATGTTTTAGACCCCTTTGCAATATATAAAATCAAATGAGGGACATGTTTTTCTACCTACCTCAGTAAATCACAGCCGATATGAAAACAAAACAATGCCAATTCAAAATCTTGACAGAAAAATAAGAAAACGTGTCAATGAAAGAGTTTCGGTCCATCACCGCTGTGGGTGCGCGCTCTATGATGTTTAGCAAGAGGGAAGGAGACGGCTGCTTCTTGTAAAGAAATCAGTATTGCTTCAATCTCCCCCCACTGGGGGGCGAACGCTCAGACGGAGATTGCATCGCACACATGGTTACCCACTGTGAGCATATGCTGAATTTACAGATGGACATTTGTTTGGTCACATGGTCAGATGATGCAGTTTAGTCTGTTTAATGTGTTGAACCACTCGGTGAAGTTTGCCGTGGACACACAACCTGGCTGACGGCTTCTAAATTGGATTTAGGGGAGTGTTTTTTACCGTTTCCCACGGGGGCCGCACTAGAATAACAATGGGACTTTCCGTGTGAATGCAGTGTTGGAAATAAACAAACCCACAAGATAGTGTTGGAGAAGCTGAGGACGTCTGTGGATGGACGGAACAAATATCTGTCTATCTGTCCCTCTCCCTCTCCGCCATGATCGTAACGTACCTGTCCCGTATAAATTACCGCCGAAAGGGGGCTGTGGCGTCACCTTTTACGCTCAGAAAGGTCTCCGCGGCTCTCTGCATCAAAAGGAGGGAACAAGGCGAGTTAAGCAGCTCTAACGTGGCCGTTTTGAAGCGTCATCTGAACTGGCTTTAAAGCTACACGGTTTGTCGTCCCCCCCCGCCCCCCCCCCCCCGTCACAGAGCACGACCGTCCCTGCTATCTGTCCGTCGAGTCTGCAAGTACCTCGTCATCCTATAACTGTTGTTCTAATGCGTTGCCGATGTAAGTTGTAAGATTTGACACATGCATATGCCCCCCCCCCTCCTACAGCCAAACATTTATGTATTTCTTCATTTATTTATTGGATCGGCAATCTTGTACATCAGGCTTGGAACGGTGAGGACAGGAGATTAAGGTCCTAATCTTTTCAATTTTTTTGAAGACAAAATAACACATGTGGCCTCGCTGTGACAGAGAGACCACCTGCGGCCAATTATTGAGTACGCATATTCTACATAAGTGTTTACACAGGTGCTCAAGACACCAATTTACTGAAATTAGGGTCTCTGTGAGTGGGGGGGGGGGTAGGCAGCACAGAGTTTCCCTTTCATTCACATTTAGTGGCTGAAACTGTCCAACGTGCCATTTAGCCCGAGCTGCCTTGAGCTCTTGGGAGTGCTCAATTTGCTTACCTCCTCAATAGGCGTATTTGCAAGTCTGGTCCCGGCTATAATTTTCACCCTTTTTTCACCCAGCCAAATATTCGGTCGTCAATTGCTTTGATAACTGAACATCGCCTTAGCAACAAGCGGCGTAACATCAATAATGGAAAGTTGCATTCAAAGAGGCGTAAATCAGTAGCATTTTTCAGGGCGACCAGACACCGGCCGAGCAAAATGTCCACACACAGGCGCACGCGGGGCCATGAGAAACACACCGTTCTAGTTGGAGACTGTGAGTAAACGTTCCGTCAGTGAGGGCAATAAAAGTGTTTGTTGACTTCTCCCCCTTCCCTGTTTTCTTGCAGCCTGGATAAGATTCTGGCTGCCATGACAATTGCTGCGGAGAGGAACAATAAAGAGAGATTTGCTCCAATTGTGGAAGGACTGGAGAACCACGAGGCTCAGCAGCTTCAGGTTAGGAAGCGCACCGAAAACCAAGTTACAACAAACGTCCTGCATTCATCATGCATCCATTGTCCTGTTTTTATTTGATTATTTCTCGTAGAAGGATGAAAGTGACCCTTGTGGCTGTTACTATTGTTCCTCCATAGCACTTTGAGTACTGTGTACATTTCAGGATGCCTCTGATAGTGAACTTTATTTACACACATTCTGTCGTTGTCCCGAATAAGATGACAATTGATGCCACATGGGACTTTAGGAGGCCGTTTTTTTTTACCCGTTGTGCCTCAGCTGTCCTCATCCATGTGATTTTCTCTGCTTCTCTTAGTGTCCTCACTGTCCTTCCACACCTCTTGCACATGGTGGGATGTGACCACTGGGCTGTCGAAATGCAACAGCAGCTCCATTCCCAGGGCTTTAAATAGAAACACTTGCTTCATTGAGAACCTCCACTAAATTGAACTCCGGAATAAAGTATATACGAAAGGCAGAGGTTTTGAAATCCTCTAAGCTTTTTGTTTTCCTTCTCTCTTTCTCACATGTTCTTCTCCTCCGACTATCTTGCTCATGTTTTCTCACATCTAACAAATACTCCCTTGCTTTATTTTTTTTCCATGCTGCTGTCAGATTGGGTCTCAGAGGACTCGATGTGAAAGGGCAACTAAAGCACCACCCCGCTCTTCGCTTTCACTAGTTCCCTTCAGCTGCAGAAAAGACTATACAACAGCATTACAAAAAAAAAATCCTTTTAACATTCAAACCAAATGTGGGGAATTACTTAAGGAATTACTTTTTTTAACGGCAGGGATTGTGAAGTCATGATGGAAAAGTCATGAAGGAAACTGATGAGGCGGGGTGGTGGAAGTTAAAGTAGATATTCTTTTATTAGGAGGCTGTCGTCTTCCACTTACATTTTGCGGTTAATGAAATGAAGCTCTGTCGGTAGTGAAGTAAATTAAAATGCTTTGCCGATGCAGAGGATTCAGGGAAATTAATAGACTTCCTTTTTTCATCCAAAACCTGTGATGGGCCGCAGAAGAAGGCCTCGCTTAATGTGATTAAAACGTGTTTTCCCGTAGTTCCTGTTTGACTCGTCGCCGCTCCAAAAAAAAAAAACGTCCCAGCAGTGCCGCTTTCAATTAGGAAGTCAGGATCCCCCCTCCCACACCCCCCTATAGGCACCACTGCAACTCGGATAATGCCCCCACCCACAACACAGCCGCTTCCCACTCCACAGTACAAGACTCAAGTATGTTTGAGGTGCTTGATGTAAGTACCAGTGTCTGTGCAGACGAACAGAGGGAATTTTTCATGAGCTGCACGGCTTTCTTCACTTGCGTGAATTCTGTGAAGATTCGCTGGGGTTCCTTGAATGTGGCCTTTGGTGGATACAGTAAAATGTCAGGTTCTTGCTGGGGGATGTCTTTCACGCTTTCGTGGAACTGGAGAAAAGTGCCCCGGTGCAATGTAGGTAAAGGCGGCGCGTCGCTTGCCGCGGCACTGTTTCCGCTCGTTACGGCGTAGCGGCGGTATTTTTAGGTCCCTTTCGTTTCTCCCTTTTCGGGCAACAAAAAAAAAAAAAAGTGAAATAACTGATAGATTTGATTGAATCACTACAGTGTTACTGTAAAACTTTTGAGCCGGAAAAATAGGAAAACCGCACACAATCAGCAGTGTTGTGGCTCTTATTAAAAATAGATACGAGCCGACGGTGGAGGGTCAAGGTTCTAGCAGGCAACTTTTCACATGGCGTCCATGGGAATCCTTCAGCCCCGCTATCGATTGTCTGTCCAAGGAAAACTGTCTCATCCATGCTCTGCTCCCCTGAAACACCTTACTGCTCATTATAATTCACCGGTGATTTCCTCTTAACCCTCCTCAGTCCAACACACACATATCCAAGCACACACAGACACCCGATGAGGCTTTTTCCTTACCTATAAATCCATTAATAATGCAGCATGGAGACACAGCCGGCCCGGGCTTCCTCTCTGTCTCCATTTCTCTCTGCTTTGTTGCAATCCCTTTTCTTTAGTTTTCAAAAGAGGTCTGATATTGATATGTTTTGCAAGAAAAATCTCTTCTTTTTTTTTCATCTCATTCCTCATTTTGTCTATTCCTCCTCCGTTATTTTGTGTGCGTACTCCACAGGTTGCCTGCATGCAGCTGATCAATGCGCTCGTCACCTCCCCCGACGACCTGGACTTCCGGATACATCTACGCAACGAGTTTTTAAGATGCGGCCTCAAGAAGATCCTACCTGTGAGTCATCAAGCCCCCCCCTCGCAGCACGCGGTTCAATCATTCACTCAAATACACCCTCCGTCCACGGAACGGAGGTCTCACAGCTTGAATGTAAGCTGGTTGAGTGACATAATGACAGACTGTAATTACCAGATAGCTAAACATGGGACATTCACCTAATTTTGTTTAGATAAATCACTCGAACCAAACAATCCAGGTGTCAGGTGACACAGGTGACATGAATAGGAATAGCCCTACTTGCCATGAACGCAATTAGCAGTACCAGGGGTGTGCGTAGTAGTTGTAGCGGTGGCTTTTGTCAAGTCTGATGCGGCGCCAGCACCTCGTCACCCAGGCCATCCTCGCGTCGTTATCAGCGGGCCCACGCGAGGTGCCTCCCCCCCACCCCCCCCACGACGAACGAGCTCCAAGTCATCACTCAGGCTCTCGTTTGCAGCGAGGTGGGGGGGGGGGGGGGGGGGGCGAACGTGTCACCGAGCCAGTTGCTAATAAGTCATCCCAGCTGCTCCGGTTGATTATTGCTGTCATTACTTTAATTATCTTCAATTCTGCCCCCCCCCCGATATGAAAGAGTGTCTCAGTACACAGGCATTTATGACTGCCGCTTTTAAATGCCGACATTCGAGCTGACACTCGTTTGTGTGATTGGGAGCCGGCGTAGTGAACTGTGTGCCGGAGAAAAAAGCGCACAGATTTGTTTTGCTCCTCTAGTCCTTGACGTATGCATTTGGCCTACCTCGTCTCCTCCCCCCCCTGCTCCCCTATTCTGTGCCATTGCGCACCTCCCCTCGACCCTCTGTTGCACCAGACAGATGGTGCATCGAGAAAAAAAACGAAAAAAACCCCCCTAGTGCAGGTTGATTGATACCTGCAGGAATTGGGTTACATTGGGCCCTGTCTCCGTCTGTAAACTCCACGGCGGGTGATTCATAGAGAGGTTGGTAAAGAGCACCTCCGTAGCCCCTCGTGGCTGGAGCAGGCGTGCAGGAATGGGTGCCGTGCAGGACGGCCCGCGGTCCGCAGTAATACAGCCGGGAACCGGAAAACAGATGTTCTAGCATTACAGTAGCAACGTAGCCATACATTCTTAAAGGCCGCATCTAAGTTAGGTATCTAAGTCTTATCATAATCCGCGTGGCAAGATGACCTTTTCGTGCAACTTCATATTCGTGGCTGTGTGCTCTTTGTCTCACTCACTCCAGGAGCTGAAAGAGACAGAGGAGCTAGACATCCAGCTGAAGGTGTTCAATGAGAACAAGGAGGAGGACTCTATCGAACTCTCCCACCGCCTGGATGACATCCGAGCGGAGATGGAATATCCTTTCTTACTCCCTGCGTGTGAAACCACAGATAAAGAGGTCTGCAGAATTGGAACACAATTTGAGTGCATATTGTGGGTCTGGCCAAAGCTTTGCGGGCCAAAAGCTCTCATGTGTAGGTTCATTCGAGAAGGATTTGAGGAGCCGGAGCACGATATCCATCTCTGTCCAGTTATTCTATGTAAATAATCGTGTCATTCGAACCCTGTGGCGCTTTGCTCTTCTTTTTATCTACACTTCTCTTCCCTCTCCTCTCCTCACTTTTTGTCCTTGGTCTGATGGCGCTGTGTGAAGTAGGACCGCTGTGAGACTCTAGAGGAACATATCAAACACACGTTTGCTTACTATTCAGTTAGCAGACAATTAACCAATTCATGAGGTGTCAGATTGAATTGTTTGCACACGGCTTCTCATGTAAAGGCATCATCCCGTTCGCCCCCCCCAAGCTCTCTGCCGATGTCTACGTTCAACTCTAAAACGTTTATACTTCCTCTAACATCCCGGAGAAACCCCCCCTTTAAAAACTCACAAATCTCCTCCAAGGCTGTGTACGGATGCCTGACATTGTGAACAGACAGACCAGACGCTGACATTGTTATGCAGATATTAATTCCCTCAACGCTTTATTTTATTTTTTTCCCTCCAAATCCCAGGGTTCTAGTACCGGCACAGAGGGCTGCCGTGAGTGACAGTTTGTGTTGACACATGTAGGTGAGGGAGGGGAGGTCGTGTATTTGTGTACGTGCAGAGAAGATGGAGAGGTGGTTGGCTGGGGGGAGAAAAAGTACACGTGGATTAATGACGTGCTTGAGCAAGTTCACAAATGAGCAGGCCCAATGTTTGCTTCCAAGGACAATACGGTATTGATCCGCCGGGGTCTCCGAGCAAGATTTGAATGCCTCGGCTGCCCTTTGTCGCATTTCCAGCAGGGCGCAGACAGGCAGACGGACGGAGGCACGGACGGACGCGCGTGCGTGCGCTATCCTGCCGGCAGTACATCCATTACCCGAGTACTGCACACGGGTCGGGTTTCTCTCCCAGCAGCTCCATGAATAGTAAGGCTACGTCTCCTCTGTGTCCGGCCCGGGTCCAGGTGCCGAGGAGGTGACTCCGGGCCACTAATGAATATTAATGAGCGGGTCGGAATGGTGATTGATTGACCCTACCACCGACTGGCCCGACGTCACACTCGACTGCCACTCATGTTTATTCATTATTTGGAGAAGGGGTGTAAAGAGCGAGAAAGGGAGCGTCGAGAGGGTTGTCGTCGAATGGATTGGCATTCTATATTAGGTTTATGTCTGCAGCTTAGTGATAGATGAAGCTAGTTGGATACTTTCCCAGTCTGAGCTCCTTCTCGTGTCCTCTCAAACGCTGCTGTGCTGCGGCTATAATTGAATCTCCCTGGATTGGTAATTCTCCCGGGCTTCATACTCAGCTATTACGAGGGAGCGCAATGATACTGCAGAGGAACATGTATTCCCATCCCCACCTCTCTAAAAATATGATATATGATAGGAGTTTAATTACAGACATTGTTGAAATTAATAGGAAAAGTGTCAAACTGTACTTAAAAGAATTGATCCTCTCCAATCGTAGCTGCCTCATATTGTTTTGTGGGGATGATGTTATTAAGAAATGAGAATATGCCGTTCTTCTGGTTTATTTTCGAGAGGAAATACATTATCTAAATTGTTATTGATTCTCTCGGTGTCATCCCTCATTAGCTGTCGACGACATCTGACAAATCTACAGATCGACAAAAATCTTCAGATTGACCTTTGAAAACAAATAAAGCATTGCGGCCCAACTCTGTCATGTGTTTTTGATATATTTAACCTTATATTTACATTGCATTTTATAACATCAGCTCTGTTCAACAATTACATTTGCTTTTAGTTTACTGTTAAGCTGAAGCCGTATGTCCGTATGTGCATTTTCCCTGTTTCTCCGTGTAAAGCAGGAACACTTGCTATTACCACGCTGAAGGTGCCACTTTATTGCTTTGCGGTCTATATGTCCCACTATGGAAAATGTCTGGCACATGTTGTCAAGCATTGCACTTCATGTTATGATAGCAATCAGGTTTTCATTACTATTAGCTTAGCGGGGGGTTGTCTCTTTAGGTTTCTCTTTTTTTTTTTGCACGTGTGCCCATACCTGAGAGACTTATTTCACTCTTTCAAACAAGATGTTTCTCCATGGGGAAATCTCAAGCACGTAAATTAAGCATGCTCCAAATAGTTCATTTTCCTGAGTTCTTTGGCTTTTCACTTAATTTAAAATGTATTATTTCTAAATTGTACTAGCAATCAAGCATTTACATATAGATTGGATGTTGTTCAATGCAAGTGTTTATTCTCTATAGTCTCATATGACGTGTAGTCCTTGCATTGTTTTCAAATCATTTGGTTATCTTATACTTCTTTTAATCAGAGGAATTGCAATTACTCAGCAACTAATATATAAATACATGTATCAAGTGGAATTGGAACATGAAGAGAAAAGAAGTCTTATTTAACATCCGTTTCTGATGTCGCCGCCTTCACGGCATCGTCCTGTGGAAGGCAAACATAACACACATAATCAATAGCTTTTGCAAATTGAATAAAGTAGTTATGAATGTCAGTTTCAATATGAGAACTGAACCACATCCCAATCATTCTTGCCGTAAACATTTGAAGCAGCCAGTTTATCTTGTAATTAATTTCCTCTCTCTGTTGTGAAAGGGTTAGAGTGACAGGTAACCCAGTGGGAGCGTTCTTTATCACCAGTCCCCCTCCTCAGGTTAGCACTTTAGCTCCCCAGAGAGAGAGAGAGAGAGAGAGAGAGAGAGAGAGAGAGCGGTTGAGAGGCATCACGTCTGTTTGCTTCTGAACAATGATGCCTGTCAGAAAACAAGAGGGGAGGGAAGAGAAGTAGTTATAAACAAGCCTAGAAATAATATAAATGTAAATGTTTACGAGAAGCTGAATGTGCCATTTGTGATGAGCTCCAAATGGGTGTTTCCTCTGGAAATCTTAATAGTTACTGAATCAAAACTGTCCTCAAGTTTGTTTACCTTAACCCTTCTCCCGCACTGATATGAACGAAGTGTACCATCTCCTGTCCAACATGGTGAAAGACACGGGCTCAGAGGCCTACTTCCTGTCCATCCTTCAGCACCTTCTGCTCATCAGGAACGACTACTACATCAGGTGAGTCCTGTGTGAGAACTTCGGTGGTTCGTACGACACTTGATTCGTACTCATTGGAACACAAACAGTTGTATACCAAGAGGCTCCATGGCTCAGGCGTCGCTTTTCATTTTGAATCATCTGAGCCCGTGTTAGTGTTGCGCTGATGTTCTGTGTTTTGAATTATTATTCAAATTTTCAAACTGGTCTCCTTTCCTTTGGAGATGAAACATGTCATTCACTGGGTAGTAACGAATGGAGTGACACTGTTAAATTCCCAGCTGTTTTCCAAACTTTTTGCAGATTTAACATTTGAAGAAATCGTTGCAAGATGGAGGCAGGACGCGGGGAAGAATATGAATTCACCGTAGACATGTTGCTGTTCCCTTGGAGTTATGAATAATGTATTCCACATCTATTCGTAGGAAGAGGGGAAATAGAATTCCCATTAACCAGCTAGTACAGCCACGTCCGCCTCGGCTCCAGTGTCCATTTACCCCTCCAGGAGACTGCAATAACAAGGGATCACACTACCAGCGCCCACAAAAATACATACCAGTGATGGTCCTTTTTAAAAGATATGTTTTTGAAATCTTTTTCCCTCCTCCCACTTCAACCACAAACTAAAAAAGGGCCCACCTACGCATGTGCGCAGGCACGCATTGACAGCAGGAATGCATTCTGACCGAGGTATTTCATTCCCCATACGTCAGCCTCGTACGATTCAGGATGAAGGACGACGTGTCGCTGCGCTGCATCCAGCTACTTGCAATAGTCTCTTCCAATCTTTGCCCTCAAAGTTGTCCATCTCTTTTCATGCCACGGTCAAAATTGGGTGCATCGTATATATCTATAGTATTTTTCTTAAAGCAAAACAACAATAGACATGTCAAAGGCTGTAGTTTAAATTGTCTAATTGTACGATGGTAGATAGAAAGGCTTTTTTGTGACTTTGGCTTGCTGATAATTGCTAATTTATCGATTAGCGATAATTTATCGATAATATACATCGGATGTGTATTCATTCAGTGCTTCTAATAGTAACGAGGTCTGCAGTGGGCAAACGGCTTTAAGTGCTCTGTCTACTGCCGATCCCCCCCCGTAACGCAGCACGCACCGGTTGCGCTTCCCCCCCCTCCGGGGGCTCGGTTTATTTTTTGATAATTAATCTCTTCACTGCGAGCTTAATGAATGGGAGCACATCAAAACCCGCCCAGTAAATGTGGAGCAGATCTGCTCTCTCGGAGTCTGGTGATATGGGGATTACACTGGTTATCTGGAGCAGCGCTGGATCAAGTGGCTGGGGCTGTGCTCTGCACCGCGAGCTTTCGCTGGAATAGAAAACGGAGGGTGCCAGGGTCGAAAGACGAGGTGGGACACGATGCAGGGGACAAGCGCTGGCTTCTGAAGCCCGGCCCTGCCCACCGTGGAGGGGCCTGACAGTTCTGGGTCACTCTCTCTCTCTCTCTCTCTCTCTCTCTCCCTCCTTCTGTAGTTATCTCCACCCCAGTCGCTATCTGCTCAGTGGTAGCGGAGGATGGAGGACGCAGGGAAAACACGGCGGCTTATTGAGATAATAATGTGGCTGTACATCGGTGACAGTTGTAAGCCGAGTGCCACCGTGCTTTAAGCCACGCAGAGCGACGTGCGAGCTTTCACCGGCTCCTTCCAATCACGAGTGGGCGAATGCGCCAGCTCAGGCTTAATGTATGGCATTTCATGCCTTCCAAAAACAGTGCCCCTAAATGCTGATTTATTCCTATTTGCCTTGGCTCTGAATTTTGTGTTCTTTCGTATTTTGGTTCCCAACGTGATGCGGCCTGTCCACCCACGAGCCGGCAACAGCACGAGTCGTAGGCCGGGAAACAACTCTTCCCTTTCATGTTTATTGAAACAAGTTGGTGTTCATCGCGTTTTTTTTTTTCTCCTTTTGACGTGCGCTTGGATATATGTGCTTTTTCTTGTTTTTTTTTAATTATGCGTAGTTGAAGTGGAAACATAACACTTAGTGTTCACATCTCAGTGATGACATTTAAGTTGTGTCAGTGTTTTACATTACATTACATGTCATTTAGCTGCCGCTTTTATCCAAAGCGACTTACAATAAGTGCATTCCAACCATAAGGATACAAACTTAGTAGCAAAATAGATCAAATATGCTCTGGTTTGAACTTGTAATTTGAAAAGCAGATGAAGTGATTTGATGACTGTCCCTTGTCCAGCTGTTGATGCTGCATTATTCCTACTTTTAATTATTTAATCCCACTCCAGATTTCAGAGTGCTGTACCAGATCCACCATCGGCCAGCCTATCACACGCTAACTGAGACAATTAATTGGTCACGGCCATGTGCATTTGTAATTGTTGTTGTTGTTGTTTCTGGTTCAGCTTAATGGGATAATCATTTTCTTTCTTTTTTTTCAATTTAAAACAAGTGGAGGTTGAGTCTTTAGAGCATCACAATTGTAAAAAAAAAAAAAAAGTTTCTCTTGCGAATTTAACCATCAATTCCCGGTCAATGTCACGCTCATCCATCGAGTGTTCCTCAGTTTGGAGTCCGGGGGTTAAGTTGCCGTTGTGTTCGCTGAATGTCACTTGCAATTAAATTCGATAATGTTACTGCGAAAAGGTCAAACACCAACCTGTGTGGCGGACTGAGGCTCTCGGGCTGATCCAGACACCCTGCTCGACGGCACCGAGCACTCAGTCACACTTCTAACCGGCTGACATGTTTTCCTGGTCATTGTGCTTTCAATTACACACATTACACTGATTAGATTTTACATTTCACTTTTTTACGGTCGCTCTAATTGGCAAAGATGATTGCAAATTAGGCGAGAGGGCAAGCGTAGCCTTGGCTACCGTCTGTCACCTTGAAATGGACGGACCGGCGCAGACCTGGGCTCCCGTGTGCCCATTAATCGGCTAATTTCTCGATTGTGGTGAAGCAAGTGAGATGCAGTTTAATAGGGTGCCTATTTTCTCCGGCCCCCTCCGTCTGCGACATGGCATTTTGTGACCTCTAGCTTGTATAAGAGAATAATTTGTGGTTAATTAGCCTTTCAGGGTATATGTCACTCATATTTGTCCCGTGGCTTGTCTAATTGCTGTGCTTTATGTTTTCTGACCCCTCAGGCCTCAGTATTACAAGGTGATAGAAGAATCTGTGTCTCAGGTGGTTCTGCACCGCAATGGCATGGACCCCGACTTTGGCTACAGCAAAAGACTGGACGTGGACTTCACCCATCTGATTGGTACATGCTCCACACTTCCTCAATTATTCATTTAACACAAGTTGGCAGTGTAAAAGTGTAAAATGTGAGACAAAATTCACCAAGACGTGTAGTTAAGGTCTTTATATTCTGAGGTCATCCACGAGATCAGGTTTTAGTTTTTTTTAAACGATGTTCTGCAGTGGGAATATCACTGATGTGACTAAACATGTTGTTCTCATTATCCTCCCTGATCCACCTGCGATTCTTCACAATACCAAACTGCAGTGGCTCAACGTATACGATGGGGTCAAGCTGATTATTTATGAAAAATGCATTGCATGTTGCCAAATGAGTTTAGCCGGTTAAGAACCATTTCAAATGTAAGTTACTCGTCAGACGTGTTAATGGAACCTTGGGAAAACATCTGCACCGCATTGCTTATGGAGACTTGTTTCTTTTCTTCAAACGGGCAATAAATTGAATCCCTTTGTGGTGTCACTAAAAGTTTTGTAACTTGCCAACAAAGGGTCATTAAAAGTTTCTGAACCCATTCACATTGGACTGATGCCACAGTGAATGTGTTTTGTCAAACGCTTCTGCAATCTGGTAATTTCAGCAACACAGCGACACAGATGCCACATCCATGTGACTATTTTAATTAATTCTTGCCACCTTTGTTTTAACCTTTTTCTGTTTTTTGCTCAGGGTGATGTTTTTTGATGTTTTGGTTTTTTTTCTTCTAGTGTGTGTGCTCAGGATGCGCGATCTAGCACTAATTTACACTTAAAACTTTCACATTTCCCAACCAACAGATAACAAATTCTAATGGTAATTGTCTAATATGGGATTTGAAAACATATTCAAGTAAACCTGAAAAACTGTGAGGCACAAAACATTCTGAAACATGGTAATTCATCACAAGAAAAAGTAAAATTCTCTAAAATTGAATAAGCTCCGTATTTAAAGCTGTGATTGATTTTAATCTTGTTCAAGACACACACCCTTAAGCAACAGATAAAAGCTCACAATCTTCAGATGATGATTCCGACTATTTAAGGATACTCTCAGTCGAATAGATTAAACTGAAGAGGAGGGGAAATATTAGCACATCCGCAAGAGCCAAGAGTTGCTCAGCATGACTGATTTTGCTGTGTGAGGCAATTATTCAACATCTCATGAAAACACTTTTTTGTAAGTTTAACATAACAGTTGCATCAGTTACCAGAGCTTCACAATTGATACTTTTTTCTGATACTAGAGATTTTTTAAATGTTTATTTGATCATTTTAATGAGCTTTGCATTTGATCTCTTTTACACAACCTTTAAAAAAACACTCCACTAAACAGTTAAGCATTTTATCTAAAAATACATTCATGGATACATTAGATCGTATGTCATCATCAACCGGTAAACCTTCATCACGTGAGGACTTTCTTCTTAAAATACAATTGGTATTTTTAGATATGGTGAAATGCACCTATGATCCTTAACACCTTTTGAGCATCTAAAGCTGTAAACATCTTACAGATCTAACAGACTTTTGAAGAAACCTTTCCAATCCCATACGCTCTAATGTACTACGGGAAACAAGTCCTGGGTCTTACTGAAAATCCCACACGAGGAGCTAATGATGCGCGACGCGCCTCTGAAGTGACTGTGGCTTTCTTGTCTTGCAGATCAGTGTGTGGATAAAGCCAAAGTGGAAGAAAGTGAGCAGAAGGCTGCCGAGTACTCCAAAAAGGTGAGACATCCATCACCCCAACAGCCCCTCTCTGGTTGGCCGGCTGCGATCGGGAAAGTTTTTTCCTTCCGCAGAGCTCCCAGACAAGCTATTGATTTTCCATGCCCTGATCAATAGCTGGGTGTGACGCTACATGATCCGTATCAGCATTACAAGAATCAATGCCGATGCTCTGATGTATACTTATTTGAGCACACTGCTGGGACAGAGTTAAGTTATGTGGCGGCTCTGTAGTCTTTATCTCACATTTCCTCTTAACGCCATTGTGTTGATTTGCTTAAATGTTGCATTCTATTTTTAATGTATTTGAGCAAAATAAACAAAACTACATAATTAGAACTTTACCTTCTGTATATTCTGTAAAACATTCAATTGTGTCCTAAGGAGCCTCACTACTGCTGCTGTCTTGCGACTCCAAGGGGGTCGTGGGTGTATTTTTTTTTTCTTCTTAAGAGTCCCATCGGCCGAACGCACACCCTGCTGGGCCTGTGAAGTCATTGTAGCGACATGGCTTGGTTTCTGCAAAGGTTAGATCCATCAACATACATGAAAGGCAGACCTGGAACAAAGACACAGGACAACGGGGCTCGAGGGCCGTCAGGGCTATGAATAGGCTTGTCTCGGCCTCTGTTGATGGGCCCTTTTTGGCTCTTCTCTGGAGACAACGTGCCACTCACCGACCCGCGCGTGTTTACTGGGGATGGGTATTGTTTGGGTTTTTTCCGATACCGGTGCTAAACCAGTGGTTTTAAACAATACCGGTGCCTAAACAGTGCCTAAACCAATACTTTTGTTTTTTAAAAAGTACAAAACAATAATTAAAACAAAAAGGCTTTTTTTAATGCCATGGCATTTTTTTCTTTAAATTGAATAGATTATCTGTTTAAATATGTAATTTGGGGAATATTAACCATTTAATTTAGAGATAGATTTATGCTCATTGTGCAGGAACTAAAGATATGTGACAAATTGAAAAGCATTTATGTTGGATTGACTCTCCTTTTTTGTCTCGATGTAATGACGTCATGAATGCAGAAGAGCTGCATTAAGCACGAGAGCATATTGTTTATCTACTTTGTGATATAATTTATCATTTTTCCTATATTTAGTTAACGCTTTGCTGCGTAAAATGAAGACAAAAAGACGATCTGCCGTCATTCCCGTGAGGAAACGGAGTCACGTATACATTCTTGCGTCCCTTTTCTTGCAGTTTGATGAGGAGTTCAGTGCACGGCAGGAGGCCCAGGCCGAGTCTCAAAAGAAGGAAGAGAGAATCAAAGAGCTGGAGGGGAAGATCCAGGCTCTGGAGTCCCAGGTAAATCCATAAAGACAAACCTCACTGCTCTGCAAAACAGTGTTACTTTCCCTCCGAGAACCTTTATCTTGTATGTTTCCCTCCCAAAAAAAAAACATGAAGAAGAAGATAAGGTAAAAATCTGTATGTCCAAATGCTCTTCAAACCATTTTTTTAATGTGAAAAAATTCAATACAATCTCATGCAGAAATGGGAATGTTTGGCTTGAGATTATAGCAATGAGAAGTAATGGCTCCACTAGAAAAAAGGGGTGATTTGTTCAGAAGGATAGCTTTCCACCTCACTTACAGATGTGCTGCTGCTGTAAGTGGGAGCTATCAACCATGCAAGAACATTTGATTTAATAAAGGGTCAATCTCCTTCTGAAGTCTTAGCTCTTTATATGAGCGAATTGCTCTATTGAGGCTTTCCCTATGTAATTCTATCATCACAGAGATGGATTGCATTTCTTTTTCTCTCTCTACATCATTTCTTCCAAGTCAAAACCTTCCATTTTGAGCACAGAAAATGACTGCTATCCTCCCCCCCCCCCCCCCCTTAACCCAATCCCAAATACTTTGGCACTGCCTTGGGACGAAAGGGCAGTTTGCTTTCCCGCTTAGAGAATTTAATACAAAGTATGGCTACATTTATATCAGACGTTGCTTTTCCTTTCAAACATTCATATCTGGTTACTAAAGTCGGTCCTCCCCTTCCGATAAACTGCACAAGCACAGGTGGTCCGAGCATCACTCTTACTTCAGTCCTCGAGCAATCATTCTGAGGTCCAAAAGAAACGCCGTGATGCATTAAAGGCGCAGTCTGTTGTCCTTTGCCGAAGTCGCACAGTGTTGGTGGGCTGCGCAATTAATCAAATATCAATCGACCACGATTTGGGCTTCCCACACTTTAATGAAGACGTTCAACATGTTGACATTTAAAAAAAATAACTTTTCTGCAAGGATTGAGCTTTTTCGGCTTAGCTTTTCGGGTGCAATCCCCTAGTCATGAACAATCCGGGTAATGTAGAAAACCCGAGCTGCCATATGGTTTTACACCCAGATTCTCGCAGTATTTTAGGAAATTGCGAGAATTCGATTGCCGTGGAAGTAAGAAAATATAGATATTCCGTGATGAGTACTTTTGATCTCAATATTGCTAAAAAGTGATCTGGATTCTCTTTTTGACCATAATTAGAAGCCGTCTGCGGCTCTCTGGCGCTTGCACTGCTGGTTTCCTGCTCGTATCCCAGAGCTACATCATCACTCACCGCGGTCCTGATTAATGCCCGCCTATTTTAACGAGCCCATCAGAATCTAAAGCGCCTCTCCACCTGCTCCGCCTGATCGCCCTCCTTCCCTCCCTTGCCCTCTACTTCTGTCAGAAACAAACACATCGGGGCTGTGTTACCTTTGCTTGCCCTCTTTCCCTCGTTGGAGCTTTTTTTTAATGTTGTTTTCAAGTGTTTTCTTCCCCCCGTAACATACCTCCCCCTCATCCCTCCCCTGGCAGGCCTCTTGTCTTTTGAAGACTGACTGACTGTGGTGCATTAACAGGTAGCGTAGAGCAGGGATGCCCCGGAGAATCCAGCCCGCTCTTCCTCCTGTTTTTTCCTCAATGCTCCTTCAAAGAGTACCGGTACTGCTCGAGAGCCTCGCATCAACAGGGATTAACCTCAGCCGGAAAATATGTCATTTGTTCGGCACAGACCTGCAACAAACGTGGCCATTAGGACATAGGAATATCACCTGCGCATCTCGACAGGACATCATGTATCTACGCTAAAGGGACACACTATAGAGCACAAATAAACTTACCTTTGACTGTCACTCTATTCATTTTTTAGGGTTGTGGAATTTATTCTCATTCAGAGCATTTTTCTGGGTTATATTTGTGTAAAAACAGCTCAGGAACACCCTTGTCTGGAAGGATGTGTGTTTTTGGCGACCTAATTGGTTGTTGTAGAAGACCATTAAACTGAGAGCTCAGGACCTTTGGAATCGCTGTGAGGACTCTCTTTCCGTTTGTCCATCAAAGCTGCTGCGCGATCACCGCGTTTCGCTGAATATCAATGAAGTTCGACCTAACCTCAACCTTTCCTCTCCCACACGGAACTCCCGTCAGGTGTTAAAAACACGCGCATGCCCCCCCCCAGTCGCTTCTCTTCACCTTTGTTTTACGACGAGACGGTCTTTGTCTCGGCTCCTTTCGTGTGACGTTTGGGTTTGATTGGCTCCCAATCGAGTCGAGTTGGAGGCTCTGCTCTGTGAGCACCAACCCGAGGACGGAGCTCATCCAGCTTTCCCCAAAACCTTTTTTTTTTTTTTCGCTTGCAGCCATCCAAGGAGAAAGGAAGGGGAGGAAGGTATTCATTGAGCGGGCTCTGGAGGGGATGAATAATGTAGCACCGCTGTGGTACATCAGGAGCACTCCCAGCCATCCCATTAATGGGTTTTAACAACCTGGCCGTCTTGTAGCTGACCCCAAAGCGGAGCCGGAGGTGTAGTTGACCAATTTCTCTCTCTCTCTCTTTCTTTTTTTTTGTTTCTGCCAGGGGGGGGCCTTCGGGCCACGGCTGATTACAGAATTTGACTCGATTGGAGAGTGACAGGAAAACTCACAATGTAGTGACTATTATAATGTGTGCCTCGCTGTTGAAAAAGGTGGCGCCAGTTCAGTTGTTCACCAAAAAACACTGTCATCGGAATGTGTTGTACATGAAGGTTTCCATCTCCTTTTTCCATTACAGACATGACATATTAGGTTCTCTGTAATTCATGATCGGAGGTGTTCTCCAGGGATGACTTTGTGAGAATGTTGCATTCTCTCTGCTGCGCACTACATTTCCATCCTGGTTCTTTTTTTTTTTTTTTGCACGGCGGCAAAGAGAGAGATCTCAAAGCAGAAGGGCTGCATCGCTAAAACAAAGAGTGCAGCGGGAAATCAGTGCCCATCACACATCTGAGAGTGTTAACTTGAGATGTATTTTGCGATGCCGGAGAAGAAGAAAAGGGGAACTATAAGGAGGATTTAAGGTGTCAGTGATGCTGTGCCTTGTTCCTTTCATGTCGCAGTCAGTGCACTACACTGATGTTCTTCTCGGGGTAGATTACATCTTGTTTTAGGTGTAAGAGTACAGGACTCTCTGCCATTTGCACATCAAATAGCTCATCCGGAGGGAATGGGAGTATAACACTGTATTTGCCATTAACTGTTTAAAGGACAGCCTCCTTCCTCTGCTTGTCTTTATTCTCTTTCTTCTTTTGTGTTGGATGTGAGTAACAGTACCTGTTTCATTGGACGCATTTTCTTCTTCTCCTTATTCCTGTTTGTTCCTCTCTGTCGCCCTCTGTGTCTGTTGTGACTGTTGTGTGTTCCCGTGGTGTGTGTCTTTGTGTGTCTGTTAAAACAGTTGACTATTGAAAGAGACCAGCTCAAAGCGGCTCAGAGACTCATTGGGGAATCTGAAGCCAAGGTGGGTGTCTCCTTTGCATGCTCGGACATTGACAGAATCACACATTTGATCACCTGCGAATCCCAGTTGGATATTGGATGGATCCTTTTGTTGTGGAGCACACTCGAGCCGATTATTGACCCTTTCTTTTTTGTCCGACACCGTCCATCTCTCTGCATGCGAGTCCCACCCCGTGTCACTCATCACATGTTTCGAATCGCCTGTGAATCGTCAGATTGGAATATGAATGAATATTGATTCGCAAAGGGGAAACAAATTTAAAACTGAAATATGCTTTCACTTAAAATACTTCTTTATTCCATTATGATAACTATTTTTACACTTCATAGTTGTGTTTAACTACACACATGGCCTGCCTGCTTAATGCAGTTTCCATTAGTCCGCTCTTTGTGATTGAAATCCTCTTTCGGAGAAGGGTTCGGGGCAACGATTTAATCACATAGCGTTCAGAGTTGATTACCTGCCACGCTGACCCCCCAATTGAGTCCGGGAGACTATGACTCAAAATGTGATGGTTATTTCATATGAGACCGGGTTGTCTACTTTACACAGAGCTCCAGGTGGGTATTAAAGCATCAAAGGACCTTCACAAGCTGGAGGAAAATGAAGAAGAAAAAATATATGTATATATATATAAATATATATGATGTTGCTCGTTTTTGCATTTTTCTACCTATATTGCTTTATTTGCTAGTTCCGACCCTGGCATTGATATGGGCACTCCTACTACCTTACAATGCAATTAAATCGTTTTCAGAGAGAGGGAGAGAGAGAGAGGAAAACAACTGCGTTCTAATTTAGCAGCTAATTTGCTTCCATTCTCTCATATTAATCTTAAAGGAGGAAACGGGGCACAGGGGGCTCCAGATTGACAGACATGTAATCATTGGATGTGGATTTTCACTAAAGGGCTCTGGGCGTTGTGTGCGCAAGAAGCTCCTTGCAGACCACCTTCTTAATTTTGGCCCTAATAAACAATCTACCGATGCCATTATGTGGTGAAACACATCGTAACGTCGTTAAATATGAAGCCAATTACATTTCACGCACACAATCAAGTTTCTGAGGCAAAAGCACATCGTGGGGAATTGGGTTTGGAAATGAGCAGTGTAAGTGGAAATACTGTTTGGTAAGAGCCCGGCATCTAATCACCCTGAAAGATCAAGCCCTGCCTTAGTGTGGGTGTCTGTAATTGTTGCATTTGTGTAATGTTTTTTCTCTAAAACATTTTTCTATAGACTACACGTGTACGGCGGTTTGTGTGATAGTGCAGACATGTCAAAGGACTGAAATACTCTCTTATCAGTCTGGGGTTTAATTACGTCCCTGTCTAATTTTTAATAGCCTGCCATTCTTGGGACTCATGATGAAGACACGACGGGGGAAGGCAACATTCTTATCTGTCGTATATTAAAACAGGAGTAGATCACATGGGTTTCTCTGATATTTCTATTCATATTTAAATTCATATCTAGGGATATTAATGTAAACTGTAGGGAAACCTGTTGGTTAATCCACAACTCTCCATATAAAGTGGCGTCTGCTTACAATAAAAGAAAACTGGTTGTGTTTATCATCTGTGCCGTGAATATCAATTGTGGCTCTACGTAAGAAACTATAATCAAGCTCCTCGAGTCTTTGCAACCTCTGACGAAATTGCCCATTTTGTGACACAAACTACGATGAATAGCAACTTACTCAAAATTATGAATGACTTACTTTCAAACCATTATTTTCTTATCCTGTTCGTATTATTCATTCACTTTTTCGTGTTCAGAATTGCTTTACTGAGTCATTAAAATCCAAATAACAGTTTTCTGTTATATAGAAGTATATTTCATTAGTCCCTTTAAAGTTGAATTGGTCAAAAACAATACCCAATTGTCTTTTTCCTGCCTAACCCAAGTACGTCAAAAGTTGACAAATAATAGTATAGTATCTCAGTGTGTCTCATGTGTGAGACGTGGACGAGGGTTTAGACCACATAATCAACTTTTCTGTGTCATTGACTCATACTCACAGTCAAAGCCCCGTGGCCGGCTACTAAGATACTGAAGTGCAGACATTTTTTTCACGGTCACCAAACAAAACAAAACAAAACAAAAATATGGCTGCGAAGTGGCATCCGAACCGATGGTTGGATGCCACAAAGCCCCACCTGATCCGCAGGCCGTCGTTAACATCTCCACCCTCTGTTTGCAGATGGCAGCGGGTCCGGCCGCGCCCGGAGCACCACCTCCACCACCCCTGCCGGGGGGTGGTGGTGCGGCGGGTCCACCTCCTCCCCCACCTCTGCCGGGCGGCTGTCCGCCCCCACCTCCGCCGCCACCTCCTCCGCTCCCGGGCCACGCCGGCATCCCGCCGCCACCTCCGCCGCCTCCTCCGCCCCCCGGCGGAGGACCTCCGCCTCCTCCACCGCCACCTGGGTGCGGGCCCCCACCGCCTCCGCCTTTCTTCGGGGGACCGGGCGGTCCTCCGCCCCCGGCCCTGGCGTTGCCCGTCGTCAAGCTGCCTTACGGTCTGGAACCCAAGAAGATCTACAAGCCTGAAACCGTGATGAAGAGGGTGAACTGGACCAAGGTAAGGCGACCCTCCCCGATGCTACCGGCCATTTGAGACTGTGAAAACAGAAAGAGCTCAAATCAAAGGCACTCAAAGGCACATTATTCCACATTCAACACCCATCCTTGGATTAGCACTCCTACCACAATGTACTAAAGATTGGGCCGAGTGATGTTCCATCAACCAGAGGTTGAATACATTGTATTGTATTCAATGCCAGCATGCGATGCTCTTGCGTGTGGGACTCTTATTTTATCATTTTATAAATCAACTTGCAACGACAGAATCCGATTAATTCATCATATTAGGATTTGGTTTAATAGCCAATGGTTGAATTTAGCAACGTATGTGATACAGTATTTAAAATATTTTGGTTTTGAAGGCCATTGCTCAATAGTCATCTCCTCAGGGGTTTCATTCGTTTTCCAAAAGAAATAAAATAATATTTCTAATATTAATATAGATTGGTAATATTTAGTTTTTTGTGATCTATAATTTATTCAACTATATGTTGCATTGACACTTAAATGAGAGGAATGCACGTTAAAGTATGAGTCAAGGCTGCGTATCGCATTTCAAGCAGCAGGTTACAGGTGTCATTTCTGTCGCCTCAGGGACTCTTTGAAAGGCCATGTATGCAGATGGTTCTCTGCGTGTGGCTCTTTCCATAATGTATCATACCGCACTATGAAAAACAAACAAGAAAGACGTCTCTATATCAGAAGGAAAATCCGCTCGGCACAGATGGTCCTTTTTTGATATTTTATGCAATTGCATTTATTTTTTTGTGCTTTATCTACTTGTCTTGTATGCACGAGGTGACGTGCAAACGCCCCTTCTCTGGGAGCGCTGCAGAGGTTAATGTGCAGGTGCATTGACCTTCCCTCCACAGGAATTGTAATTTGGTAATGCAAATAGAATTCATAAGCACCTGAGGACAAATCATCTCCGTCTCTCTTGTGTTGATTAAGTGGGGACAACAGTCGTCGCTCTTCTGTGCGCAGCAGATTCTCTCCTCCACTCCGTCCATGTTGGTCTGAGGAGTCACAGAGATTTTGATGAGGGGGGGGGGTGGGGGGGGGGGACTGGACAGCGTGGTTTTGAATGAAGCTGAAAGGGCAGCTCAAGGTTAATGCTTTATTGCATCACGACTACTTACATACCGACAAACGGAAAGGTAAATATGCTTTCCCCGGTCAAGATAAGGATGGGATGGCGGATTGATTCCTCAGTCATTTCCCATGTGGGGAAGTAGCGGCTCAGGCACACGGTGGGGAATGTTACAGGGCTGAATGCATTTTAGATCGAGTTATTCCTTTCCCTGCATTTACTTCCATATTTGTGTGTCAGTGATTCCCATAGAAAGTTATTAGTGAAGAATAAATATCCACCCTCCAAATGCCAAAGTAAACAACACATAAACAATGTATTTCTGGCTTTTTTTGGGGGGGGGGCTTTGAATAAAAAAAAAACGGGAATAGTGGCATTTTACGTGGACTCCTTATGAAAAATAGAATGCAAACGGTCTTACTGTGCTAATTAAGGATATCTGTAAACATACGGGAATGGCAGAACAAATGGCATATGGATGCAAGTTTTAATAAGGAAACAGCTAACGTCGTGTAGAGCGTCATGAGACGAGCTCTTGGTTGAGCTCAACATGATCTAATTATCTCAGCTCAGCTTGTAGCTCATCCCTGTTTTAAAACATAATGACGACATCCTTTATTTTGGCCATGAACGAAACCCCAAGAGTTAAGAGACAGTCGGCACATATTCGGCAGCTATGCATTCAGTCCTCCTTCCGTGCCTTAATTATTACCAATGAGTGCATGTTCAATTTGTGAGGTTCAAGGAATCTGTCTAAAAAAATGTTAAAATGCAGTTTCTGCTGAATACGACTTAGATGTTGTAATCATCTTGCATTCAGGGACAAGTGGCCTTTAAGTCCAGAAAAGTTTCCAAATGTGTTCTTGATTCAGGTTGTTTCAGGTTGTCTTTGTTGCATTGCTGTGAGCTCTCCCTGTTCAATCATCTCCTTTGTTTAGTCCAAGCTTCACCTTTTGTCCACAGATGTTTTCTTCTGTACTTCCACGTCTTGTTTATGTTTTGAAAATGGTTTCAATTTATTTATTTTTGTATAGGAGAATATAATACAAAATCGTTCTGTGGCGAAGCAATTTCCAAAACTATGCAAAGGCAGCAACGTCAAGTTGTCTCACCGATATGTTGAATCAAATCAAAAGAGGACGAGACCTTGGATCCCACAGGACGGTCGACATGGAGAAGCTTATGGATGACTTTCTTTTACCTCTGGTCTGATAAAACACATCAGCACAGTCTTGGGAGTCTGCAGATGTCCTCTTTGAAGCTGGTGATGTCTCTTTTTGCCCTCCCGGAGCCACGGGGCGGTCCTTTGACACCTGGCGAAATGAGTCTCCTCGCTTGTTAGAAGGAAGATATTCAAGAGCAGAACTGATATGAGCATGATGGTATCACTGAGCAGCACTACGCTGATGACCATTTCAACTGGCGGTCGACGTTGTTTTGTATGTATGGCAAAATGAAACATTTTTCTTGCTGTGATAATTGAATTTGGAGGTAATCAATCTGGAACCATGTTTAATGGTATGATTTCTGTTGAATCCAATGAGCTGTTTCTAGTTTAGTGCGGTCAAATGAAGAGGTGACAGTTTATCACAAAACCCGCAAATCAATCACCCATTTATCAGCACGGTTCATTAGCTGAAATATCACCAAAAGCTTGTCACGGCCTTTCGTGTTTGATGTGGGAATAACCTCACTGTATTTAGTTCTGTAATTCAGATGGATATTTACTTCACTGAAAGAACGCCCTTGTACACAATAGCAGCGTTGAATGGCTGATTAACAATGCATTTTGTTTATATTTATATATACAGTAGTTTTGTACACCAGAAAACACAAACTAATACTTCTAGGAAACCAAAAGGGAAAGTACTTCTACATCCCAATACGTCGATCCACAGCCTTACCGAGAGACTAATTCACGCACCACTCAACTGCCTCCTATGACTTGACTGGTGGGCGGGGGGGGGGTGTTAGAGAACACGCGAGTGCACAGGTTATCTACACTCAACACCACCTCGTGTTGAAAGTGCCATAAGCACGCGCCACTGAAGCCCCTATTCTAGCAAACACTGCCGCACTCTGTCTGTAATATGCATAAGAGTCGCACTCACGACTCGTCCTGTCCTGTAATTGCTGTGGTTTTTTACCGAGGTTAACGGCTAACAACGTGCAAATCGGCCAAATGCTGGTGCTTTTCCCCAGAGGAGGAGGAGTGCATGAACATGGCTGCGGATGTCTCTGTGCTGCGAGCTGAAGCTGACGTACTTTCATTCAGTCGCTTGGAGCTTAGGTGTGAGTGGTTCAGCCCGGGGCCCGTCCTCCAGGTCATCATTTCCACGCGCGCTCACCCTCCTGTGACTTTTGTCCCGCCTTTAACCCCCCCTGCAGGCTCCTCTTTTGCTTTTGTTGGTCCTTAACGCTTCGGGTACACACACAAGGACAAATGCGCGTCCACGCACCGTAAAAGAAAACCCAAAAAATAAAAAATAGAAACACACAAACCCCATCTGATGTGAGAAGAACTTTTTGAGTGGCAGGTTGGTGGAATGGCGGTCTCTGATTGTGGTGATAATGGGATCCTTGTGTCATTGCAGATAGTGCCTCAGGAAATGGCGGAGAATTGCTTCTGGATCAAAGTCAAAGAAGAGAAGTTTGAGAATCCTGACCTATTTGCTCAGCTCTCCCTCTGCTTCTCGTCGCAGAGCAAAGGTAAGGAGGCGCCATCTCTCTTCACTCTTTCCTTAATTAATCTACACACACATGCTTCATACAGCCTCTTGGGCAAATGATGCCAGGCCACTTTCATCTTGTGACACTTCAGGAAGCTATTTTTCTCTCTGAAATGTTAATTATCTTTAAACCAAGCACTTTTCCCTGTGCATTTAACACCATCTATGTATGCTGTCAAGTCAAATATCTGTGCCAATTAACGATACCGGGGCCTTTGCTGCGGCCTCTTTATGTTTTTGCGTCTTGCAGAACCTTAGTGTGCGATGTGGCTGCACACTGTCTGAGTTCTTTGTACCCGTTGAGTAGCTTCAGATCAGTTATTTTGTGTGCGCGCATGCACAAACTACAACTCGTACGCATATGTGTGAACCGAGAGGAGTTATGCTTTGTTTGCTCCTTGTCTTTTACAGTCCAGTAGGTCAATCTTCCATCGAGGGGGGGGATTGGGATGGGAGGCTTTTGTGAAGGAAGCTCTGGGAGTTTTCATGTCCCGGACAGTTTGTTTCCTCAGATACACAACCAGGCGATACCTAACTTGCTGATGAATAACACAAGCAGTGCAGAGCAAGTTTGTTTTTGAATGGGGGGGAAAAAAAAAATGGGTGTGTGAAAGCACTTGATGTATTTCTCCCATGGCAATGCCAGTGCTCTCCACTCTTTTGACAGTGTGTGTGTGTGCGCGCATGTGTGTAGCACAACCCCTCTAATGCTGGCAGCAGGGCGAGGGGGTGGGGGGGGGGGGGGGGGGGTCAGAGCCCTGTCAAGTGCAGTACACAGTCAAATCTGAGCTCTGTCAGGGTGCTCGGACGTAGCTGTGCAGAATCCACCCACTTTTCCCATGTTTCCCACCGTCTATTTGGACACCCGGCGGCAGGCTCCTCTCCTCCGTCTTTCCACAGCCCCCAGGTCTACAAGCGAGACTTTTTTCTTTTTAGATTCACACTTGAGCAGAAAACCAGCGTGTTTGCAGAGCACACCTGCCTGTACGTGTTCATAGATTCTTCAGATGAAATACATCTTTCCATTCGGATGCCCACAGACCCATGAATTTAATTCCGCCTTAAATGTCCTCTTAGACTCTTTATTAAATTCACACCCTCACCCACTGGGCTTTTAAAAAAAAAAAAAAACGGCACTACAGAAAGTCCATGTTCCCGCTGGCAGGGTAGGAATTCATGATCCAGCGTTTCCCCCCCGGGACTTACCTTTGCTGGATCCCTATCAATTACCCCTGCAGCGACTTCACTGAATCAGCTCTTTTCCCTCTATTGTTGAACGAGAACATGATTTGCTCATGAATGAAAAATGCTGTTTAATGTTTGATATCCACCCCACGCCACCCCCCCGCCCCACCCCTTGTCGGCAAAGTTGAAAGTCAATGAGTAGGCCTTTGAAGTAGATGGTACTGCAACACAAAAAATAAAAATAAAAAGGTACTAGATGGAATCTTCCCAAAATGGAATACTTCATTTGTTTTCCTCCTCTCCCCTCTGCTACATGATTCATGCAGTACCGTCTGCCGTCTGAGCGTATGCAACAATAAGTGTGCTTCAATATAAACCACTTTGTCGACCAGATCTCCGTCTTATTTCCGCTTTGTATCTGACCTATTTGGGTATCGAGCCTTCCTTCATCTCAAGTCAAATTGGTTAGCGTGGCACTGGGTGTAGTTTAAAGCGGTTTCGGAGGTTGTGCTGGAGGAAACGGAGTCTTGCAAGATTAATTCCTCGGGTCTTGTGCTCTCATTGTAACCTGTTATTGTAACCAGGGACCATAAATCCTTTGTGCTGATTTGACAAACATGTCGCTTGTGAAAACCGACTTCATTTGTCTGCGATATTGCCCATGTTTTTCAAACTCCCTCACACACACACACACACACACACACACACCTTTGTTGGTTTGTTTTACTGTTTCCTTGTGGTACTTCCATCATGGGGCGGATATTTATACGTAAAGCAAACTCCAGGCGACTAGTGTATCGTGAAAGATGAGGCAAGCAGGTGTAAACGTCTGGGGTGAACAAGGCGTTCATCAGGATTCTGCCTTGTTACTTGCATTTTTAAAAATGACACTTTAGCCGTAAAAGAGGGAGGGTAAAAAAAGAATCACTTCAACACCTCCAAATATTAAGGTGCTTATTACCCCCAAAGGCCTCTAAAACAACCGAGAGTGCAAGCCTGTCATCTCCGCTGCTGCCTTCAATGAGTCTCGCTATTTAATGAGTTTTTCCAAGAAAAGGAAATGATAGTCAAGAGGGATTTCAACCTCAGCTTCAATCTTCTAAAAGGGACTTCTTTCTTTTGTCATTCATCATGTCACCGTATTAAAAATGCAACGCATATGTCAGTTACGAGGTCGGAAGGCTGCAGATGAAGTTATGACGGGGGACATCAATTCGTAACTCTCTTTGGGTCAGCACAGGCATAAAAAAAAGAAGTTGGAATCTAAATCATGGTCTATTGTAACCACTTGTTGTATTACATTGTACAGTATGAATCAAATGAGTGAGCATTAATCCCCTCAGTGAACATGCCATGTCATGCTGCATCCTGGGAAATGTAGCGGCTTCCTCCGGCGAGATAAGAACCCGTTTGTAGCGATCTGCTGTCGGAGCCGCGCGTCTCCATTGGCCGCCGCTCGCCGACCTGGTTTTTCACCCATTTCTTGGGAGTCATATACGAGGCATTAAATAGACACTGAAGATCAACCTGGCAACGTCATCGAGCCGTTTCATTCCCATGAAAAGGTGTTTTTTCCCCCTTTCTGTCTCTTGTCCTTTTCCCCCTCTCCTCTGCCTTCGCTTGACTGTATCGGCTTATTTATTTTTCTTTATGCTCTTCTCCATTGACTTGCCCCCCCCCCTCATCTCCCCTCAGTGCGCTTTATCAATCAGCGGGTTGTGCCTTTGTATGGCTCTTGGGATCAAATCAGATTCACTTCGGGATTGAATGTGTGTAGCCATGGCCTGCTGCATTTGAAAGGCAATTCATTCAGCTGGAACTTTGCAGTTCAATTTGAAACAAGATTGATGTTTGGAAAACTTCACACCCCCTTTCTTCCAAAATGTTTCCTCCATTGCACGCACCGATTGCTGATGGACAAAGGGCATATGCCACTTTGTAATGGCAATGTCTAGGCTTCTCAGCAGAAACAACAACATGAACTCAGCACAACAACTAAAATCCCGGACTATAATTCACTGTGGAACACAATAGTGAGTGAGTACCAAACCACTAGAAATGCTAGTTCAGTACTCACATTTGGCGGTTTCAGTCATGTTTTAAACATGAATATGTTACAAAATTTCTAAGGTTTCACCAAGGGAGGTGTTGGTGTTTTGCGGCCCTTTTAACTTCATACACGTTATGGTTTGAAAGTTGAAGGCACTCATACTTCTGCAGAAAAAGAGACAAAGGGCCTAATTAAGACGTATGTGCATTCTCGAGGAGGAATGGGAGTCTGCATGCCACCCCTGTGAGGACGGGACTTCCTTTCCCAGCATGCCTCTGTGGTAATGATGGCGAGGCGAGCTAATGAACATGCGAATAAGGCCGGAAGGGTGACAACGAACCAAATGACCTCTTTTGGAAATAAATCTTCAAATTGCTCGAGAGAAAAGGGGAAGTAAAGGCATCAGCTAATGTTGGAGGGAATGTCAAGGGAGTTCTTTGCCTGGCGGATTTCAAGCAGATTTTTGCACTTGTGCACTTTTAAACCGTTTGATATGAACTTTAAGCCATTGATCTTGTTTTGTAAACCACGGGGAGAAAGAAAGAAGATCTCAAACATGTGCTGTCCCTGTAAAGGTCAACCCCACGGAAAGGCAACTTGGTTTAGACCTTACTACAAGTGAAGTCTGCAGTCATCCACCCCCTCATCACATGGAATTGGATCAAATCCCTCAAGGCTTCTCCTCACTCTTGACACCCATTTCCCTTTACCTCTGTCCCCACAACTCAACCCACCCACCCACCCACACACACACACACACACACATCCTCTTTCCAGTGAGCCAATGCGGTGTGCACACCAGTGGCTTCTCAATCCCTGCTACAAAGCCCGCAGCAGCAGGGCGGTAATGACCCTGCCACCACGGCAGTAATGATGGAATCAGTGGGGGGGGGTTTAGCTGCCTCTGTGACTCTCCCTAATAAGTCCCCTAATAACTCTGTTAACATCACGCGCTGACCCGGTCCGCCAGATCAAACACACTCACGCGGATGGTCAACCACCCCACATGACACCCGGCAACCTCTCAGACAGGCAGGACAACATGTTGCAGACTAACAGGCGGCTTTTGCTCCGATGGCCCTCGTGGCGGATACAAGTTTTGCCTCACAGAACCCCCAGCAGGAACCTCCAGACACTGTAAGTGTCACTCAGAGATATTTTAATCCTATTAAGCTGCATTCACTCATGAACAATGTGTCTCGTTGATAGAAACCTTTGTGAAGCTTGTTGCACTTGGAGAAAAAAAAATAAAAAATCCCTATCCCACGACTACTGCTGGAGCTCTGCCTCCTCAGATAGTCGCGATGTAATAAAGGTTTTTTGTCTAATGAGTTTAAGCTCAACTCAAGACACCGAAAGCCCACTGTGGAATAGTCTGCCTTGCATTAATAGCATGTGTACAGCGATAAGCTTTTGATACGTTGTATGTCAAAAGGCTGGGACGCGTCGGGCTCAATGGCGTGCCGCGTCTCCCCGGAGAGCGAGGCTGTTTATTACAGATTCTGTTAATTGGGAGGATGCTGTGTTCGCCGAGGCGGCTTCCTCTGCTTCCTCATCCTTTTCTTCTCTTGCCGTCGCTCCCTTTCTCTTTTTCTCTTATCTCATTCTTCTCCGCCTGCTTCTGAAATCATCTCTGTGTCACCGGCGAGGGTCCACCGGGAGTCAGGGCCAGCGTAGTTGAAAGAAACCCCCCCCCCACCCCCCACCCCCCACCCCCGCCCCACGACGCTTATTGCTGAAAAGGTGGCAGAATCCCACAAACAAAATCACAATTGGCGCTTTGGCGCGAGCTCACTTTGTAAGCTGTCACCAGTGTGTGTGTGAGTGGAAAGGTGTTTCCCTTCTGTGACCCGAGACCTTTCCTCCCACCAGATAATGATCATGCCTCCTGGATCCAATACCATTTTCCTCATTTTAAAAAGATATAGGATATTAATTGCCGGCACAAGCAGGATACATTTGTCTCACTAAAACACCAAACAGCCCTACGTTCATTACTTTCTGTTTGGGGGGGGAGGGGGGAGCCCACTGTGCATATCTCGGGATCAGCCCTTTTCCTTGCTCATCCCTGCGCATGTTTAATGCATCACACATGCATGGAAATTAGCCCCTTAAATATTGATGACATGTAATTGGTTTATTGTAGGAGACTACATTTGGTGCGTGTGCATCGGTGTCCGTGAGGTGGAGGGAGGGAAATATATTTCCTCTCATTTTTAACTTCTTATTGCCTTGCTGTGATATCCCACTGATTTTAATCTTCTCTTTTCAGATGAGAGCCATTCTGGCTATCACGTTGCACTTTAACTTTAGCCCTCTGAATATTAGCTCTGTTTGATACCCGCTGCTTGGAGCCTTCCTAGTTTGGACCCTGCTAACTTGCATGTGCTGTCAAGTCCTCCTGAGTGTTTATCTAAACATGTCTTTAAAATAGTAAATGTTCCCCGTTCATCTAAAGATTTTATTCATTTTCCTATTTGCTGGAAAACCTAATCGAACACATTTGGGATGTATCTTTTGATGTTATCTTTTTAAAATCGTATTCCCCAATGGCCCTTGGGGCATGTTGTGTTTCAGGGCGTCTTGTAACTAATCGACAATATCATTTAAGGAATCCAGTTTATTTACCTATTTTTATTCTTCATTTTTATCTGGTACTTTTGCATTTGTCTGGAGCCGCTCTGTATACCCAGACAGCGCATGGAGCGATGGGTCCATGTTCGATCACATACTGAATACCGATAAGGCTGGAACAAGGACACCCAGGGAGGGACTCAAACAGAAAGGCGAGAGAAAGTCTCTTCCTCTATGCAGTTTAAATCGTAATTCATTTTTATACTTAAATGTTAAACTTCTATTTATTGGATTGTTCTTTCCCAGCTAGGCCTCGTTCATGTTCCCTCACCATTTTCCATTGGATGGCTTTTACTAGAACAACCATATGGGTTACATCATGCATAATAACAACCATCTTCCCCCAACCGCCACAACCCTTAACCATGTCTATTACATTTAAGTGCTACTCGGTTTAAAAAAAAAAACCCTGTCTTTTCAGGTTTGTGTGTACTTCGTGAGGTGCGTGTGTGCATCTGTGTTCATGTCCCCTTGCATTATGCACTTGGTGTCTGCGGGTCCGCCTAATTGAGTGATTGGATGCTCATTAACATTGTGACTTGCGTTTGAGCAGAGAACAATGCCAACGCTGTCACTGGAGCTGTTTTTTTTTTTTTTTTTCCCACAAGGAAAAGCCCCAGCAGAGGTTCATTAACTTACCCCCATGGTCCCAGACAGCAGAGTACGGAGCGCACAACTAATTCAGCGCTGAACGTGGGAGCAGTCATTCCTTTCACGACACCCCTGATGGGTCCGCTGTTTACTGCGTACAGGATTGGCCCCTTTTTGAATGATACACGAGATGGAGGAATGACGCGAAGTCAGTCAAAGTTTGCCCTGGTGCTTTTGCTCGATTAGATCCTTTTTTTTTCAAAGATAGTTATTAAGGGGAAATAGTTGAAACGCTCCAGAGGAGCAGTGTTTCACTGACACCCGGCATCCCGCTAGCTCTTCTTCTGCTCAAGCGATGGTTGTCTCCTCTGATCGTCCTGTGGAACCATTGCTTTTAAAGCTGTTGCAACTCGAATCATATCCTTCTCTCGAAATGACAACACAAACTTGACAGAAACCGTCATTTGTAATTGCAAATGTTTTTGCCGTCTGTTGTCTAACTGCGACCTCTCGGAGCACCCGTTCGTCTGCCAATAACAAAAAGCGCACCCCCCCCCCCCCCCCATCCGTCCGTCCGTCCGCTGGTTAACACAATGCCTGACAGCGCACAGCAGCCCGCTGACTTTGTTACATGGCGTTGAGTGTAATTTGTCTTTTGGTGGAATTGGTTTGTGACTACATGTAGGGCCAGGGACACTCGTTCAGTGTGGCTGGAAAGGCCCAGGGTGGAGACGGAGGAACACCGTGGGGGAGGCTGGGGGGGGCAGCTCGATGTGGAACACAGGATGGGTAAACAATCAGAGTCCTGCGTGTTCAAGATGCTGCCTCGTTGATTATAAACAATCATGACTCCTCGTGCCCCAGCGAAGGTAAATGACTGCACAGACAGGAGAGGCTGAGATGAGGGAAAGGGAGAATGAGGTAGACGCAGCAGCGCGATTACGGTCTGTTATCCTCACTCACCTGAAGAAGAAAAAAAAAAAAAAAAAAGGAGAAAAAGCAACGCATCAAATGAGCAGAGCAACACTTAAGGGGCTTTGTCAAATTTAAAATATAATTCTTAGCTGTTTGTCTGATTATATACAATTTTATTCATTGTTGTTTTTGTATAACGTACATGGTGACAAAACATGTTTATTTAAAAACTAATAAAATAAAAAATAGCCTCCAGATAATTTTGCAAAATGTGTCTTTTTTATGATTAGTTTTTTCTGTTTATTTCCTGGATAAGTGCCATTGGACATTTTGAGTCTCTTCTTTAATTAGCAGTACACTATTTCTATCTGCAAACAAGCAAAATGGTGCATCAGTTCCATTTCAACAAAAACCACAAGCACATGGATATATAAAGAAAGGCGTCAGGCAATGAATGTTGAGATACCTTTAAAAAAAAAGTATTATGATATAATTCAAACATTTCCATTGCGTGGAAGGCACACAAACTGCACTTTTCGTAAAGTTAGCCTTTTCTTTTATCTATTTCTCCTTTCTGCTCACTTCCCCTTCCTCCCAGCCTTTCTTTACTCTTCATCGTCTTCCCCTCCCTGTCATCTCCCTTGAACTTTAAGTCCGGATCGCCTCCCTCTTTCCTCTCTGATGGTTGTCTCGCCACAGTATCCACAGCATACATATTTTACATCTGTCTGTATTCCTTTGTCCATATGAATGTTTCTCTCTTTCTATTTACCATCTTGGTACCCGCTTTTGTACACTTATCGTTCCAATTTCCTCGACTTCCCTCTGTCTTAAACAGAAAGAGATGGTGAAAAATAACTTTTCAAAGCTCCTTACAAGGAATAAGCACCTATGGTTATTTTCATTTTCCACATGCTATACCTCTTTTTGTCTCCTTGTAGCCTCCGAAGAATATGAATAGTGAAATTATCATTTAAAATTTGATGTGTTAAATTGAGAGAGAAGTGCGTACGGATACTGTTTTGTGCAGGAGGAATTATAAATAAATGGATGTGTTATTTATTGCTGCAGTGCAGATGCCTTCAGGGGGAAGAGACTCTCTGTGAATCGCAGCATTTGCAGAATGTTTCTTTCTTTCTTTGTCCTCTCCTTTTGATCATGTTTTCTTAAACACAGTATAATGTTGCAACAATGCAGAAAAAATCCCTACGGCATTCCATGATAGAAGCGAAGAGGATGGAACAACTCTGCTGTCAGTGTGAACTATTATTTGAATGTTTTTTCTTCAGCCGCACAAACGAAACTCCGGGTTGCCCGGACCTGCTGTGAAGCCTCACTCCGACTCAGCCATGCTACCCTTTTGGTCTTTCCGGGGTGTTGCCCTGTCCACCCACACACACACACACACACACACACACACACACACACACACACGCAAGCAAGAGGGAAACACCTCAGGGTAGTGGCAGGGCCGTGGGGATTCACTTTTACTGGATGCAGAAGCTTGACGCGCTGCAATGAAGTTCCCCCCCCCCCCCGAAACACTCACACATCCAACATTAAAATCCACAGTGGGCAGGCCCAACCAGTGAACAATACATACAGAGTTTTATCGTCACCACATCCGGATCTTAGAGGCCGTGGATGGAGGCCGCGCTGCATGGAGAGCGCGGGTCCAACGGTGGTCGGGAGCTGTTTAAACGTTGGTTTTAAAGAACAGACGGATTACTTTGACTGTGCGGATTTGCATTAAGGTGTTTCTGCTCTCGTGGTCTTTCTTTACACCTTTCCAACCCTCTTCCACTCCGTCTGCGGCTGAGGCAAAGCAGCTTATTAACCTTTCTGAGGCCACAGACACCCGCGGGATGGAAAGACTCCGCAGATGCACTGTGTAAGACAAATTAACCTTAGAGGATTGATACGCCTTGATTTTTTTTCATTTTAATCATACTAAGCAGCGAAAGGCATTGAATATTTTATGTCTGATGTGAATGTGATGAACATTACAATTTCTTATTAAAGTCCCGGCACCCTGAAACGGAGACTCGAGCTGCAGGAATGTCAATGTGGACCTTCCCTTCTTGTGGAGACACTTTTTGTGTTTCTATCCATCATGTTTTTTCATTTCGATGAAGAAAACGCGTGCTGTACGCCGGCCGGTGCAACGAGTAAGACGCCGTGCGCTCTGAGAGGCATCGTCCCTCTTTGTAGCCATTCCGTAGAAGTCTTTAAAAAGAAGAATGTTAGCAACCAAAACAATAGTCATTGTCCTCGTTTCCAAACTGATGGGTTCATTCATTCACCTCTTTCCCTGTGCCAAATGATCCCGGTGAATTTCTTCAAAGACAAAGCCGTGCATCTTTCCTCTCTTTCTGTAATTGACTACCTGCGATTGTTTTTGTGACCCGCCCCCACTCCCCCCCCCCCCACTACGATGCAGCGAGAGATCCTGCAGTGATGGGGGAGGGGGGGGTAAGACAGGTGCGTAAGGGTCACCTTCCAGCCCATTGCTCTCCACCAGGAGGGTGATTCGGGAGGGGGGTGGGTCATGCAGGAGGCTCACTATGCTCTCCCCGTGCGCTAGTTTGACTTGAATGAAAAACAACAACAACCCGCAGTTTGTTGTTTCGTTCGTGTCGTTGCTTTGTTACCCTTGCTTGTTTTTTTTAGTTTCAGTGGATGCAGTCGGCAGCGAACCTCGCTGAGCCGTGATGGGTTTAAATACTCCGAGGTTAATTGTTTGCGCGTCCCGCCTTTGCGGTGTGCTTTACTCTGCCGGGCATTAGCCAAAGCTCACGCAGCGGTGCGAGCCAGAGGCCTGTGCCAGGATGTGATGCGCTAGCAGCGGAACGGATGACTAAGCAAGGGCGCCGCGGCCCACTCGGGCCCACGAACCCCTCTCTTCCTCCGGAGCTCGGTTTGTTCATTAAAGGTGTGGGATATGTTCTGACCTCAGGCCGGTCTCCACTGACCTGCATCAGCTTTGCTTTCCCCATACCGGACTCACTAAATATGCGCTTTCTACCCGCGCATATGTGGCGTGTTTGTGTGTGTGTGTGTGTGTGTGTGTGTGTGTGTGTGTGTGTGTGTGTGTGTGTGTGCTGGTGCGTGCACGTATTTGTATGTGTGTTAATGAGGGCTCCTGGTGGTGTGTAATTAACACAACAGCAAATGTCCCCAAAGGGTAAGATTAACGTTGAACACATTAGACACAATGGAGCCCGTGAGAGACTTTTTTTTTTTTTCTTCTTTTTTTTTTGGCAATTAAATGTTGTGTGTGTGTGTGTGCGCGCGTCTGTGTACAAGTACAACTATAATTCATGTTTGCATAACCGTCTTGCTGCCACTTCTGTCTCTCAGACGTGCGTACGTACACACAGACACACACACACGCGCCGCTCACACAAACACACAGGAACACAGGCCCAGACAAAGCCAGCGGTCCCTCAGGATTTGCAGGCTCCTAACATGCAGGCTGGCAGGATTCTGTCTTCCTTCCTCTCCCCAACCCGCCTCCTCCACACAACCTGGTCCAACAAAGATAAACACATGCTGGGTAGATTATTAGAGAAGTACCGAGGGCCCCACAGGAAAGCAGCGAGCGCACCATTGTGCGGCGAACGCGCTGGTACCTTGTAGAATCCGACGCGGCCGCCCCCAGGGTGTCCTGATACAAACTCAGACACAGGTGGGCGCTGGAACCGGCGTGAGAGCTACAACGGGCTCCAATGACATTTCATTGTCAAAAGAAACCGCCGGCACATTGTTTACACTAATGGCATTCCTGGTGGTTTTCGATGCTCTTGCCGCTCTCTTTACAGATGCGTCACTCAGATAAGGAAACAGAAAAAACAGCCTTTTTTTTTTTTCCTTTCTTAATCTCACACTGACCAAACACAAAATAGACTTCCGTTGAGCAAAGATTATTGTAGACATGAACACCACAAGTTACCAAGGTGACCACGACTCTACACTTCCACTGCATTCCACTGTGATTTGTTCGTCGCTAACGTTGATGTTTACTAAACATAACTTCCCGTGAAAATGAACGTATATATTGAGGTGTCCTTATGCAATGGGGACATTTGATCGCCATGTGTCCCAAAAACCTTGAGCCAAGATATTTTTTGCTTGCCTCCAAACAACCAAAGACATTAATATGAGACTTTATACAGCAACTTAAAGATACCTTTTTTGAACTTTGCTTTTTCCATTCAAAAACCCCCCGTTTTGTAGATTGTGACGCATTTGCTGCATGCAAAACAGTGGACTAAAACTGTCCTTTGTGGCACGATGGATTGAAAAACCTCCCCTTTCGTATTTGGCTTTTTTTCTGTTGGAAGAAAGCGAGTAGGTTCTGCCGAAGGTGAAATACCTGAAAAGGAGAAACAGATCATACATTACGTGTCCTTTAGGTCATAGATCTGCTTTATTGGGACAGACGCTTTAATTCTGTTTCAGTCATTTCATCTACTCCAATGTACTAAACTAAGTAAGTGGCTTTCCCCCGTGCTACGGGCCACGGCCCCCAGGTAGCGCTCCACGGTCGTCATTGTCATCATCAGAAAGGGCAAACTTGTTGCCCTGCTATAGCGAAAGCTCCTTTCAGCCACTGGCACAGGATGTGCATCAAAGTGCTGGGCGCCTCACACTCGCAGCGCGGCTGCCGAGACCAGTAACGCGCGTAGCTCGAGATCCCCGGGGGCCCTTTTGACCTCTCCACTCGGAAACCAAGCCGAGATCTTAAGCTCTCCGTAGCTTTCTGGCAGGCTGGACTCCACTCAGGTCACTGGCTCCCAAGGCCAGGTTTGAAATGAACGGCGCCCATAAAAAAAGGGGCCCTCGCAACCACGTCCTCGTTGACTGACCGAGGGCCCCCCCCCGTCGGTCGGTGAGCAGATTCCCCCTCGCAGCGCTACGTCAGGACGGGGGAAATGAAATCAATTGGATTTCGTCCCCGCGAAGGCAACATGAAAAACAATTTTGGTTTCAGTGAATGTCCGCTGTCACTCAGCCCGGTGATGGGCGGGTTAGCGACCAGCCGTCCACTCGGCTGATGCCGACAGATGGGGCGGGTGGCTTTCGCCGGTGTCGAGGGTTTGCGCCCTGTCGGGGGGGGGGGGGGGGGGGGGGCTGTTCACCCTTCATTCCATACATGAGTTGCTCAGGGTCACTTGATGCAACAAAAAAAGAAGTTTGAAATTTCCTACATCTTTCCTGTCCAAGGGGTGTGCAGAGCACGTGATCTCTTTGTCCACAAGTGTGCTTTCAAAGCAACAAGTTATTACGGGAACATGTGCTGAAAGCGTCTTATTTTATTTGAATTATTGGTAACTTCTTATGTCTTGTATGTCCCTACCGTTGTATTGCATTTATAAATCCTGTGATGTTATTAGGGTCGGCAAATACTTATACTTACATAATTTGTTCAATTGTCTTTTATTCATCTGCTGTAGACCTTTGAAGCCTGGATCTGTATCATTCCAATAATTGTCATCTACTCATGACATTGAATATCAAAGGTTAGCAAATATTTTGTTGAACCAATGAAAGGGAATTCAAATAATAAGATACCATTATGACTTATGTCTCGTGTATACACATTTTTAAAGTATAACTAAGCATAACTACAACGTTCTTTACAAAATAATGTTTTATTTTCTCACACATTTCTTCCTTGTACCTTGGAAAAAACATTGAGCCACTGAACCTTTGTTGAATTGAGTGGTGAGACAGAACGTGCAAAAGAAAGCGAGGCTATGTGAAAGAGTGAGCACGAGAAAATAAAATAAATAGGCTTGAGAGGAGAGGCGTAGCTGGTGCGGCGCACTCAAAAGAGATGTTTAAAGAAGTAGCATGATTTGAGATGAAGCGGGTGGAAGAGGGAGAGGGATGTGAGAAGTTCACCGGTGGAGGCTGTTATTGCCGCGAAAAGGAAACGACAACATTTCTCACTTGAGGATTCCTGCATTCTGCAGCACACCCGACGTCGACTGTGTTCAATCCGGAGTCAACCGAGAGACTCTGAAACGTAACGCTCTTCACTGGCAACGAGAAACTTCTCTCATCACACTGACGGTGGGTTTATTTGATGAGAGGTGTCAGGGAAACGGTTGGATTTTTAAACATGCCAAAGGTTAATTTACCAGTGGTGCATTGTGTTACAGACACACGCACACCGTTTGACACAAATCGGCACACATTCGTAATACACACTTGGACATACGCACAATGACCTCAACGGGCTTTGCTTGTCCTGTTATTATAGTGCTGTCGGTTGGAATTAAGAAAAACACGCTGTCAAACCAACGATCAACATTGGTACACTGGTGTTTGAGTTTTTCTCAGCTGAACGTTGGTGTCCTCCATCACAGAGTAGATAAGCCCCAATTAATGTGGCATTCTCACCTGAATATAAGAATAGCCGCTGAATAGCTGCTCGCACAATTCAAGGTATCTGAGGCAATTAATTGCTGATCATGGCTGGCAGGTCAAGTGTTTTTTTTATTATTTTTTTTAACTTTCCGCCAATCATCCCTGAACAAGCTGCCACATCTGGAGGAAAATATATTCCTGCTCTCTGGTGCTAGACCAAGTCAGGACAAATGATGTCACCTGCAACATGGGAACTTCTGATTGCCAGCTCTTTTGGGAATGAGCATGGAGGTGTTGGTGTTTATTTAGCTCAGCAGGAGAAGTATTATGGTGGTAGCAAGCAATTATGAAAAAAAAAAAGTGGCACCCACCTATCACAGGTATTGGTAGACAGACTTGTATTTTCCAAGAACCACAAATATTTATTTTTAGGTATTTTTGTAAAATAGCCATTGTGAAACCAACCAATGCTTTTTATTTAATGAATTCATTCTTGCTTTTTCATTTTAAAGTTTGAATTGCATGATTAAATCAATTAAATCACCAATCTTCCAAACACTAATTTCCATGGGCATGTTTGTCTGAAATGACTTACAGCAGGACGTTTTGTTATGTGAACCTCATACTGACCTTAGAAATACAACCATAAAGGTATAGTTAAATGTTTCCATGAAAAGCGCCTTTTATCTGGTAATTTCTCTTCTTCTGAATTGCTATTGACAAGTTCTGAGAACTGTTAGCTTTCTCACAATTGTTCTCAAGGATGTATAACATCTTGAACTATGATAACTTGAGAGAGAAATTCCAAACTGGATGGATTGCCAGTACAGAAGATAATGCAGACCACTCCAAAACTCGAGGTTGCGTCACATTCTAAGGCTCTGTTGGTGATACATTTAATTGTTTCCCTCTTTTGCCCGTCCTCTTCAAGTGAAGCATGTTAGTCATTTGAATGTCACAGTCTTGTTCTGCTTGTATGTGAGTGCTTTATCCACACGACGCCTGTCTTCATTCCGCACGAGACGCCTCCATCAGAGAGTACATCTGCCAGTAGGGGGCACTGTGATACAGGCCAATCACTAAAGGCCTCCCTCCGGTTTGAATCGGTGGAAAGTAGAGCCGAGTACAGATCTTCTGAAAGCCCCTTTTGGGCTTTGAAAATAATAGAAGTATCTAATACAAGCCAACACAACATATTCACCCGTAAAAGTTTCATCAGATCACCTAGTGAGGTGTTTCTATATGTCCAGACAGGGACCGCTCTGGATGTTTGAACTGTGCCGACCCGGCATCGACTTACTTTCTGAAGGCGGGCCACATATTAACTTTCACATGTTTCATTTCCCAGAGCATTAACTGTATTTCTAAGCCATGGCCAATCTGTTTTTTATCAGGTAATGTTTTTTTTTTGTTGGTCTCAAGACCAGTTGAACCATGTCCCTTGGGAGCTTCTGTCCTGCAGGCCGTACGTTCAGTGTTTTGGCAAAAGAAAAAAAATCTCCACTGCTGTGCTTCATGTGTCGTGACAGCTTGGAAAAATCAGTTAGCTGAAGGAAAAGACCAAACTGTGTTTGAAATGTCAAAATATCATGCAATACACATATCTGGGTTAAGCAAACCATGTTATCCGCAGCCCAGAAACACCTTCATATAGATGTGTTATTTTGGGATAGAAAATGTTTCTGGAAACAATTTCGTATTTTTGAACAGTTCAAGTTGTGGTCGTACAGTAAAGGTTGTGGAGATACAACATTTTTTCGGTAACTATACTGAACATTGGCAAACCTCTGTTGAAATGCCGTGCTCTCTAAACAGAACCTATGGTTTGTGCAACTGAGCAGTAATTCCATGGAAAGATACCCTTTGAATATTTCATGACAATCCAAGTGAAAATATATTCATGGAACCAGGTGCTTCTTTAGCAATTGATAACATCCAAAACAATTCAACATCATGGGGTTGTTTCAGTAACCTTCACCAAGCCTTTTTAAACAGCCAGGATAGACACTACGGATTATTATTATCTATTTATTCATTATTTCTGATCCAATGTCAGTACTCTCTGGTGGACATATGCAATGAAGACACTTTCTCGACATGAAACTAGTTTGCCATTCCTTTATTTTAATATTCTGTTACCCGTTGGAAGCCCTATTCACCTTGGCTTAAACCACGGTGCCCCTGCATGGCTTGGTTGTATTTGCTTTGCTTACTGTTACCAGCTTTATTACTATTCATGTGCCAAAATGAAAAGTTTTTAACGTTAGGGTTAGACCCCCGGGGCGTGTTAGTGCAGGCTTAAAACGATACCAATATATCTGCTATATATAAATATTGGCCAATTCATCAGTCCAGCACCACTGGGATCACACAAAAAAAAAAAACGTATTCATGAAAATTGCAATAACTAAAACACAAAGAAAGTGCGTAGCGACTTGAGGCTGTGTGAGCATTGAATTGCACCACGGCGGTGCTCTCATACGCCGCTGTGTGTTTACGGCCCCGTTTCGGCTGCTGTTACTTTGGGTTATCGGAGCAATCTCCATCTGCCATCCGCTCCGTTCCAAACGTCTGCTGCTGTTTTCTTTTTACATCAACTTCTTCGGCAGGTTTGTTGGATTAATCCTGTTTGCCAGGTTGACTCTGTCGTCTATATATACAGGATAGAACATAAATCCCGCCTAGCTTACCCAGCTACTGTGCCATGTACTTTGCCTGTGTCACCGATGCACACTAAGGTCAGGGATGGATATTCTTTTGAAATGTTTTTGTCCTGATAATGTTTAAGAAAACGCAAACAAAATGTAAAGAGCTTTTAATATCTTGAACTGTAGGTTCCCTCCCTGCCACCCGGGACCCAATATGTTCAAATGATGAGTAGATGGATGAATCACTGGCAGTGTATTAATTAATGCCTAAGGTATTTTGGAACGGACCAAATATCCATCTTTTTAGCTTTCCCATCACATCTAATAATACAGTTATGTTGTCTTTTTATTTTCCTAAAACCTTGTGTTTCCTAACCTGTAACCATGCGCAGAGCTACCTGGAGGAGATCAACTCAAAGGGTGCGGATCATTTTACAATATGGTTAGCGAGGCTTCTGGTGGGATTTCCAATTAAGATGCAATCTGTTATCAGTTCAGATGACTAATAAGCACAACAAAGCCATGGAGGGGGCCCCCTGGAATTTATATCAGACCACTCAAAATAACCATCAACCCTCTTATCTGATGCACTGCCAATGCATGCTCTCTTTCCCAATTAACACCCCAGGCAGGTTGTGCTCCTGCTAATAAGGAATTAAGGCTCAGTCATTGCAAGATGTAACGGGTGGGCACCTGCTTACTATACGGACCGGGAGACATTTCATGTGGTTTGTGGGCTTCATTTCATCTGAAATCCATGTGTCTGTGTGTGTTTGCTCATACGTGCTTGCAACAACCCAACTGCATGCCATGAGAGGGTGGCGGGGGTCAGCGCCGTTGTCTTTGTCTGAGATAATTAGGACTGCGCTGTGCCCAATCAGACGCAGGGACCGCCAGTGACAGCACAGCATTGATGACCTTCATTTCATGACAAAGCCAATTACAACACGATAGGGGAGAGAGAAACAAAAAAGAAAAAAACAGATGAAAGTGTATCGCAGAGGGAAATTTGCCAAGAGAAACTTTTCTCCAGTTTTTTCCTTTTATATTTTTATTTCTCAGTATTTTGGTAGGCTTGCGACTGAATATGCCCAAAACCTTGAAACACACGTTGAAACCAAGCATTACTTTTGCTTTGCGGTGTGTTTGTGAATGTGGGTGAGTGAAAGCAAGCCCTGTTGCCTAGTAATGATAAGCCTCTTGGAACTTGCAATGTGTGTGTGAGAGAGTTGTTGATCAACCCTCCTATAATTTCAGCCTGGGAAAGGTTACATTATGCTTTTTTTCCTATTAAGGAACACCTCACAGCAAGTGTATGAAATAAAGCAGCAATGTAAACGACAAAATCAAACATGACATTTCCCATGTGGAGTTCTTCCCCTCTCCATTTGCAGTTGTGTTTTTGTGCATGAGCGTGGATTTCGGCTTCAACGGGGGAAACTTGCTGCTGCGGCGCTTTGTTAAAGGCTTGATAGGACCACATGCACACATCCCCACAGAGATTAAGCACCACGGGCAAGCCTCTCCTCCGGGTAAAAGACACTGTGTGGAAAATAACCCTCTTCCATTCTATGTCGCCTGTCTCTCTTTCTGATGCGAACCCAGCGTGCACAGAGGCACAACCAATCATTAGGGCACAGGAGTATTTGATTGTACACACACACACACACTCACACATGCACGCTCGCATGCGTACAGACAGGAGAGTCTGGATCCAGATTTCTTTGTTTCAGGGCAGAGTAGACGCTTACTTTAATTAGACTCTGCCAGCGCCCACTGAGAATTGCTCCCGAACTTGACACTGTTTTTTCAAATGTCATCGGCAAGTGCTTTACTTAGAAGGAAATGTGTCATTATTCAGATTGGGTCATGTTCATCAGGCTTTATTTCTTCTTCTTTGGATTCCTTGGAATAGCACTCTAGTTATTTATGATTATTATATTTTTGAATGGCAGCTGTGTCTTCTGACAACATTATATAACCACATACAAGTTAAGTACAGAAGAGCCGGGTCATTGTCAGACTTCATTAAGAGAAATGCGAAGTCTTTGTTGTTGTTTTTTACACAAATTATATTTAGCCCAACGCCCTTCACTTGAGTGGCAGTGTGTGGCTTTTGGTACAAATTGATCCTAAATGTGCGTGAGGATTATTTTCTGTTGCGTCCCATGCCTTCGCCCGGTTGCTTGTAGCCAACAGTGCTAACTACAGCAGACCTGCATACAGAGCTAACAGTGGTTAGCTCAGAGGGAATCTGAGGGTGGCATAATCAGAGAGGCGGTGACCAGTGCATTAACGTGCACTAAAAGCACAACTTGGCCAGCATAGCAACAGACATCGGTACATTATATCTTTGCATAGAAAATAGTAGTTTTCAAAGTAGTAGTTTGAATGCACTGATTTTCGTGTAATGTTTCTTTAAACATTATTCTAGTAATAATCCAAACAGCAGAGGCCTTGAAGGTACCGGCATGAAGGCGTACGGTTGTGTTGAAGTGCCTCTGCTTTGACTGGCGAACAAAAGCTAGGAAGCAAAGGGATCCTTAAGGACAACACGGGTAAACACAGTGACTGGTGCAGGACACACACACACACACACACAGACATTCACTAAACTTGGGACCTTGACAAGATACAGCGCAACATATTCCGGCGAAAGCCTGTTACTCTCTCTGTGTGCGCTTTTGTGTTTTCATGCTCCTCCCACGTCTCCAATTCACTCACTGTTAGTATTCCCCGATGCCCAGTGACTTTGGACACAGATATCAGTTGGGCATCGCTCCGTGTGTGCCTTCAACCCTCATCTGTGAACACGGGAGTCTCCGCTGTGATCAGCGGAGTCCACTGAGAATAATTTATCAACTCGAATGTGCTCTCTCCCAGATAAAATCCTCCAGCAATGCTGGAAATGGTTGAATTTTACAAGGGGCATCCTCCCACTGCATTCTCCAAAGTAACATCAAGTGCTTTATCCTACCATCAACCTATTCTTTCTTTTCTGCTTTTTTTTAACTGGATGATTGCCCAATCCAAGGGAAATAATGAATTCGTCCAAAAAGAGAAGAAGAAGAACAATTAATAATGACCATTTTGGATTAAACAAGGCTTCTGTTTATTTCCATACCTATTTTGTCGTTACTAAAAATGTGGAATGGCAAATGTTCCCCAGATTTCTATGACTCGCGCTCATGCAGCACTGGCAGCCCCGCGACACTGCCATGTCCCATAAGCAGCCAGAGGTTCCGTGTGTTATGGAGTCATTGCAGGTGGGCGAGGATTTGAGAAATGACTGTTTGGTTGGATTGTGCACTGCATTTGGCACTCGCACAAACAAAGCCAAACAGACAGCGAAGGAACATAAGGTCCTGCTTCCTTGGGGTATTGTAGAAGTATGCATATTAATTAGGATCAGGTGAAATTCGGTGTGAGGTAAGGTGTACTGTGAGTTGAGGTGTGGCCACATCAGTAGTGAGGTACTGTGGTACCTGTGTGTGTGTGGGTGTGTGTGTGTGCATAAATGAAGAGTTGTGTGTTTGCTTGTCCACAGCCTACCTGGTGCATGTACTGTTGTGTATTGCTGGCCACCGTTCGAAGTGCTGTTCCTCATCCGTTCGAGTTGTTATCATTGCACCTCCATGGCAGACCACAGGATTTTGTTGAAATTTTAATGAATCTTTGACCTAGATTTGGTGTGTGTGCGCATGTGTGCGAATGCGTGTGATGTATGTCAGTCTTCAGTTCACTGTGTGCTGAACATGTTTGCCATTCATGTAGGAAGGGTAGCTGAGCCGAAATGTACTGCCGAGGCTCCCCCCATACGGACCTTTACTACATGAGTGTGAATTGGCTCCTAAAGGAATTAATGTAGTCAGAAACAGTGTGATGAATGTGTGTGGTTGCACAATCAAAATTAAACGCTGAGCCGGGTATAATAATTTGCCCCTCATTCATGCATTTGTGAAAGAGTCCAGGAGGGACGAAGGGGCTGACAGAAGCCGACATATTGAGAATTCATCACTGACAATCGTATCATAGCTTAGTGTATGCACTGACAGGGTTAAAACTGAGGGATCTCCTGAGCAAAGTGAAGCGTCTTCCAGGAATGAAAAAATGATGATCAAATGATCCCTTTCCAATGACACAAAATCTACTTTTGCCACCATGCATCTACGTAAAATGATTTGGAAATTTGAGTTTGAGGCCATTTAAGCGTCACAAGTGTCTTGATAACACCCCTCAGCTGTATATATATCTGCATATATATTTATCTTCTTGGAAAAGGTTCAAACTCTTGCTCGCATTCTTTTGAACAGTATCCCTGCTTCATCGCCTGCCGCATGGTGTGTGCCGTGGTCTCATCATTAACTAAACAAACCCACCACTTAATTAGTGAAGCTACCTGCCAGGTAAGCCATGGCATGGTGGACGTGTACCGTTGACCGGAGCTGGGAGTAAAATTAAACAAGGAACGGAGAGGTGGGAGAGTATTCCTCATTCGGTGATTAAAAGTAACCTTTAAAGCCACAGAGAAGCTGTTAGCTATGCCCTTTCTTTTCCCTGCAAATGCCATCTCAGAACTCTGGTCTAATGATGCTACAGTTCAGGCAATTACATTGCCTCTAAATTGATCTCAAAGTATTGGACTTATGAGCAAGTGAGCAAAATAAAGAGGGAGAATCACAGTGTGGGGGTAAATGCCTATCCAGCCATCAGGTAGGCAAGCGAGGAAGCAAGAGGACCGGATTATTTAGATTTGTTAGCTGTCTGATTTGCCTGCTCACATTCACGCCAGTTTGAACCCTCGAAGGTGCTCTATTATTGCTCTACAACATCGTTTATTAGCCGTGATGGAAGGCAGAGAGCACAGTATACTGCGTAGTACACAATGTGCCTCAATCATAATCTTAAAACTCTAACCATGTTCACAATTATAGTCAAGTTCTGGTATCACGTAAAAAATGCTTATTCCACTTAACTTTAAATACATTAAAATGAATTGATTTACACATGCAGCAATATCATTTTAAGCATGTAATACCTTTACAGTATTATGATTGTGCAAGAATTAAGAAAATGTTTAAATGCAAGTACAATATATACAGTAGTTCAACAACTGAATCGTTTTCATTATAGTGGTTCCTGAGTTATTAAGCATGTTCATGATTTCATCATAGCTTTCTGCAATTAAATGGCACAGAGCACATGCATGTAGCAGCTGAATTGCACATGTTTTAATCATTAACTAATAATGAGTTTTTCATGACTTTAGCTAGTGGCCTTCAAGTGGTCGATTCCTCCTTCTTTAAAACTGATGTGTAATGGGTTATTAATGATGCGTTAATTAAGAAAACTCATTAATTTACCATTGACACTGTAGCTGGCAAAAAAAGTTCTGCCAGCACTAATTTACTTAAGAAATGTAAAATACAAACATTGCACAGCTGTCGCTAAATGTCTTGGGTCTTTTACTGCGTAGTACAAACATCAACACTGGAAGGCACCGAAGTGTTGAAATATCCCCTCACATGATTGGTGGATGTAACCCCCTTGCTCTCTTTTTTTACAACAGTAATAACTGATGTTATTGCTTAATATCCAAACACACATGGACTTGGAGTGCCGGTGTAATTGATGATTGACGGTGTTTGGAGCTCATGAGATGGGGCAATATAGCAGGCAGACAGAGGAAAAATGAGAAGAAACTGGCCAAAAGCATGTGCAGAATTGACTCAAGGAGACAACAGGCTTCGGAGTGAACTGCCTGTGTTCCCTCCTCTCACCTTAGGGAGTCCTAAGGCACATAATCACAGTCCAGCATGAGTAGGCAGATGGCCCCCAGTTATACTGTGACCTCACCAAATCTGCCAGGCGTCGACCCACTCCGGAGTTCTCTGGAGAAGCCCGAAAGAAGATCTCTGCTCCAAGTGGTCTTGGATCAGCCTCCGCTTGGAGCCTAAAGTTGTGGCTTAACCAATAAATGAAGTGATTTCCCTTTTTTCTCTCTCATCTTCCTCAAACCTCTCAGACTGTTAAACTACTGAAGTTTGAATGTGGGAGAGATGGGGAGCATGCGTAGGGTGACTGGGATCAGTGTTGCAGAAAGCTGTGGGATTCAAGGGACCTGGCCTGACCGTTACAGTATGCTCCTCTCTTCTCCAGCCCCCCGCCAGGCCCAATCTGAGGCCATCTGTTTGGGGCGACGCCGCATGCCCAGATATTCTGTGTGTTTGTTTGATAGATTATATGACTGTTGGCGGGGAGATAGCCGTTCCTAAAAGAAGAAGAAAAAACCAAAAAACCAATGCAGCCATGACTTACACGACACAAAGGTTATATATTTGTCGAGTGAATCCTCAGTGAAAATCCCATTTCGAGATAATTTCTACAACTTGATTAAATAACTGTAGACAAAGATACGTATTAGGTGGTTGATTCAAAGCAGACATCTTCATTCAATTTCAAAACAGCAGGAAAAGTTAGGCTACTTACAGGAATAAATGGCTGTGAAGATACACTCCTGAGCAGAAAATGAGTTGTCTCTCCTTCTCTCCATCATGTTGTGTTGCTCTCTCAGCTTCCCTGTGCATTGTTGACATAAATGCGCTTTCAGGGCGTGTTTTTGTGAAAGCTGTGCAGGTTAGCTCCCCGCACAGCTTTCACACGGCGGTTTCAGCTGATTATGCAGTCAAGGATGGCAGCAACTTTGCTGGAACATACATTGCCCACCGTGCAGCTCCTCCACAGGTAAGCACTGCTACTCCCTCGGCACTGTTGCCTATTTCCGGGCCGGCTCGCCTTCAACTGCTTGTGGAGAGGTCTCCCAAGGAAAATGTGCAAAAGTAACTTTTCGATGAGTTTTCCGAATGTTCAGAAGCACAAATGATTAGTCGTGAGCGGACTGCTAACGACCATTGCTCTCACATTATTAATTCACACGGTTGGTTGGCTGTTGAGTATTGACTTTGTGAACCGTGACGCTCACAACACTTTGTGAATCCTGCGATGTGATGGGGTTGTTTTTGACAGCATTGAGCTTTACATAACCGACGTGATGAATAAGAAATGTCCTGGGATGACCTCGATCCCCAATGCTTGAGTACAGTTGTGTAAAAACTGTAAGCAGCGTGTAAGCCTGTGATTTTGACATCTGAATTTGACTTCAATCCCCCAGCGAGCTCGCGACGGCCATCTGAGCTTGCACGCGCGGGTTCACTGTCCCCTATTTCCTGTTACTTTTCAACGCCGTTATGTAATTGGTTGTGGTTTGCCCATCTTGGTTTATTTCTTCAGTGTGTTTACTGCTTGTTACGAGCAACTTGAAAGTCATGTCTGCGCGCGCTGTCACTTGCAAGTTCCATCTGGTGTGGAAGCCATTAAATGGACAGAGCTAATGTTCAGTGAGTTTATCGGTGTTTTGCTCGCAGAGCTGCAGTCAACAACAGTCTGAGCACATGCCAACGTTTATTTTGTTAAGGATACATGTTTACTTTCATTGCCCTTATACAAATGTTGTATTTCAAGCTTCTTTTTTTTTTCGTGACTGTATTGAATATGAAAAAGTAGAAAAACTAAATATTGATACTCAACATGAGGAACCTTTTTCTGTTAGAACTATTCTTCATCCACTGAATCGATGACAATGAAAATATACTTTGGCTGAAAAGCCGGCATATTAAACCCCTTATTTGTAGGTGGGGAATAGTATTATTCTTTGTGAAACTCTTACAAGCTGGTAAATATAATCTTCGTAGCTCATGTATATTTATATCTGTGCATGCTAGTTTTTAGTCTTTTTTTTTTTTTTATCTGGAAAGTAATTTGTTTGGGGTTTACACAGAAAAGTGGCTCATGCAAGCTCGGTAGACCCGATGTGAAACTCAATTACTGCCGACCACTTCATGGTTGCTTGATCAATCGAAGGCAACTTCCCCGGATGTACTGTAGTTTTTATAGACCCGCAACACATGAGTGCTTAATTCCATTAAGTACGTTGGTAGACGCACATGCAAAACCCAAGTTCCATTTCACATCAGAAGGAAGTTGTTGATCAAAACCCTATATTTGGTATACACATTTCCATATATTGAGTGTGCTCCGATGAGCAGTGTTTCTGCGCTACGGACGGAACAAAGTTGTTGATTGCTTTCCCTTTTGGAACCATCGCCTGCTATTTGTTCCCTTTGGCTGTGTGTAGCCGTTTATTTGGCAGGGAGCGTTGTCTTAGCTTAGCATTGTAACAGAGAGGAAGCTTATGGGTGGGAGGGGGGGGCGGGGGGGGGTCTCTGAACTCGAGGGAGGAATTCCTTAGCTCTATCTGCAGGTTGTGGGGGTGGGAGCAGGGCGAGGCTCGGCCGTTTAACACAGTCTCCCAGCACTTTATGTGCTGCATTCTCATCCCCTTCCCAGACCTAACCTCCTGCGCGCACACACACACACACACACACACACACACACACACACACACACACACACACACATACTGGGCCCACAGCCACCCTTTCCCACATTTTGGCCTCATCCTCCGTGTTTAATCATCCGGGGAAAAAAGAATATATATATATATATATATATATATATATATATATATATCCATAATACCTCCCATGGTTATGTCAAAGATGTTATTTTTTATCTGCACAATTACTTTTAGAATATCATATACGTTTCAAGGAGGAGATTTCTGACAAAGTGTGTACAGCGTTGGTATTGGCACTCCAGTGCGTGTAGGGTTTTAAGGCTTTATATTCTCGTTTAATTCATGGGTCGCCGGATAAAGTTCTGCAGCAGGGAGTTAATGTAAAGTACCCACTGTGAAATTAAAGGTGAAAGTCAGTACGTCAACCTCAGAATTATTGTCACATTCCACGACCGGTAGCTGCAGCGCACCACTGATTAATACCGTATAACAATATTATACGGTTTTTATGTGTTCTCAGTTCTCATAACTAGAAAAGAAAAAAAACTTCTATAAACATCCCACATATTATCTACTCGGGGGTATCCATCTCTATACTCATACGGATCCAATCCCTTTCACTCACTGACAGTATATCTAGTGCAAAAGCAGCTTAATATAGTTTGATGAGGGCTTGTAGTTCTGTTACTTTCTTAGTTGCCCAAAATACTGGTTTGAATGTGTACCTGTTATAGTAAGAAAACATTTTGCGATGCAAAGTCATATTTGTTGTGCTCCTCTTTGGTTCCCTGAGAAACGTCCTTGATTGACAGGTTTGGTGACTTCAGTCTTAGCACATATGGAGGGTTTTTATCTATTTATATTATGTTCCACAATGTCTCTCGGCATGTGTCATGTTGACTTGTGGATTCCTAAAACATAACACCAAAGAGAATCGTAACTGACGTAGTATTTGTATCCACAAGAAAAATGTGATTTCATTACAAATGGTACTTGTTTGCAGCTCAGGTGTAAATCAGCCCATGTGTCGATAGCTGGAGCATTCTCAACCAGGACCTACTGGTCTAACCTCCTTTTCTCTGAATGAATGTGTTTTTCCCCCTCTCTCTTCAGAAGTACAGTCCTGACAACAGGGACAAAAGTTGTGGAATTCTTGCACGGCCTTCTGCTGTTTTTAATCCCATGAATAAGTAGGCCTAGAGCAGCACTGTCGCATTCACAGAGCAGCATTTTAAAGAGATCTACCCCAGTGTGCTTTGTGATCAGCACTGCATTGTGCACATCCGACATGTCCTTAAAGTGCTTCAGGCATTCCGATCTGACTTATTTCCTTGAGTGATTCCCCCCCCCCCCCACATCTAAATCGTCTTACTCTAGTAACATGCTTAGTGTTGCTTTCCCACAGAAATAGCAGCCGAAAACAAGGTCGCTGCCAAGTCTTTTTAGATGCTTGGAATGGCATTCTGATTTCCAAAATCAGTCCACTGCCATGGAGCAGATTTGCCACAAAAAAAGAACTAGTACCATAAACCGAATTTATAGATTTAAGGATGAATTGCTTGAGCTCGTGCTGGTAGTACTCATAAACCATTTGATACCCATCTTTCAGAGGCATTCAATTTCTAATGGATCAAGTTATTTATGTATGTTTGTTGTAGGACAGATGTGAATGTCACCCAGTTTTTTCTAGAGAGGTTACACACTATTTAACACAGCACAACCTCTTTATTGTACCCTTTCTACACTAAACACAAAGCCTGATCGAAATCCGTAATCATGTTTTATTTTCATTCATTTCTTTTTGCTGGAGATTATGTACTTGAAATACAGCTTTTTGCTACACTGTAATCTCAGCTCACATCACCAAACCACATAACTCTATTGTGACCACTGCCCAAAGTGACCCTATGTCGACTTGTTTTACTTTTTGATTCCTATTCTTAGACTATCCACTCTTTGAAAACTGTCACAACAAACGCATGCAAGTGCAGCTGCTGTACTCAGGTTCCAACTTTGTTGATCTTAATCTACCTTTCATTGTATTCCAGATGTTTCTGGGAGGCGCTCAGGTTCATCTCTTCAATGTCCAGATAGCAACCAATTCATCACACCTCACTGGAAAATGTCAAACTTCATTCAGTTTTGGCGCACAATGAAAACTCATCATTTACCAATCAATAAATCTATACAGCTGTAGTCAGATTTAGAGATGATAAAATATGAATTATGAGTTTGCTGAGGCCTTCTTTCTTTGGGGACATCCATCATTGTCAACAAAATGAGTCCAGAAAATATTCAATTAAGACCTCGGGGCGCCATTTCTCATTCATTATTCTGGGGTTAATTTGCAACTGTAGATTTGTCTTTTGTCACTTTGGGGCTAAGAAAGGATTTCTGAAAAATTACTCTCACCTTCCCGCCGTCAACGGCAGGGGTCTTTCATCGCGTTTTCATCAAGTTCTCGAGAAAGGCCTCTTTGGATGACATTAATGCACACTAGTTAGCACATCTCTTCACATCTGTGTTCTCACCTGCAGCGCGCCTTGTGTGGAAACAGTATGCCACTTTACCTTCACAGGAGTGTTCCTTACCTCAAAACCTCACACATTCCAGAGATACAGCACTCAGCTTCCGTACTGCCTACCAGCACAAAATGGTTGTACCACATTTCAGTAGCCTAGAGAATAGTTAGAAGAAGAAGAATAGAAGTGCATGTAAACAGCATTGGGTCTCCATTGCAAGATCTCGCACCATCTCATTCATTTACATCGCTCGTGATGTCCACCTTAATTGTCCGGTTGCGAAAGCTCGCATTGCCCGAAACCGATCATGTGTGTTGTTTCCTGGTCTTTTCTCGGCGATCGTCACCGAGCAAAGAGCTGCAACGTCAGCTAACGGTCGCGCAAAGTCTAACTTGTTACTTTGAGTGCGTAGTGATATGGAACGATCGGGTCAATGTGAACAGCAACTGTACATTACTGCTGAAAAAGCCAGTGACTCACTCTCAACCAATCAGATCGCTGGATTTCGTCTACCCATATTATAATTGGGATAATGTTATATGTTAATGTCTATTCATTTAACCGTTTGTTTTGTGTGCAATAAATCTTGTGTATTTTAGAGATATATTCAAATGATGGAGTGTTTAATGCCTCAATTTGCCATTTGCAGTGAGCAAAACATATTTGGTGTTGCCACAGTTTTAGTTGTATTCATTTGACATTTAAATATGCACATTTGCTTCGAGATAGCAAGGTGTCAGGTATTGCCGCTAACGAGTAGATTTAACAATAATAGAAAAATCTCCCGTGCAGAATTTTCCAGTCTCGCCTGAGGCGACCGTGCAGTCCAGTCCAGCTCATTGATTGCCTTTTCATCCAGTAGCACGAGTGTGCGGTGAGGAAGAGGTGAATGTCTCGCTGAGTGGCAAGTGGTGGGAGAGCAGAGAGAGAGAGAGAGAGCGAGACGTTGCCTGACAGGATGAAAGTTAAACACTGGCCCACGGTCTCCTCCCACAGCTGGAATCAGTGTGCCGCCTTGGGCCAGAGGGCCAGCTTATTGACCAGGCTGGTACCCCTCACCTGCCCAAAACCATGTCTGCTTTACATGGATTTTCATTGGGACCAGCCAAGTCTTAAGAGATGGCCGTGTGTTATTGATTTAAATGTTCACCTCTGTAACCCGCGTGCCGCTTTTTGGATTTTACCATGTAGCCTTGAGTATTGACTTGTGTCAGTTTCTTGAAGCTGGAGCTGCTGGTATCTCTTTCTCTGTACCGCGCCAGTCTTCCAGCCCCATTGATTCTCATTCTGTGATTGCTCCCACTGGGATTCTCATCAATGCCGTGTCCCAGTGGCGGGCTCTGTATTTCACACATGGGCCTCCAGTAGCGTCCTACACAGTGTGCTACCTGAATGAATCCACCTCCGTGCCAGGCAGGCTCGCTCGCTGCCGCCGGGTTGACCCGACCTCTTCTCACGATGTCTAGCTTTTATTGAAACGTCTTTAAAATGGCGGTCGAACGGCTGGTAGATCATCACAAATTAGCCCGTTCAGATCACTGCAGGGTCGTCGGGTTCGGTTTGCGAGCTGTGCATAGCTCCGCCTCTCAGGAGTGAGGATCCAATCAAACGTGCACAAGTTGACGCCCCCCGGCGGCGGCGCCAGCTCATAATCTGATTGGTTGACGCGAGCGTTTCTTTTCCGTTCGCTTTAAGCTACAGGCGCCCGCACTGTTGATCCTGAAGGCCTGAGGGAAGGTTTCTTGGGCCATGATGGCTGAAATATGATTGGATTGAAGCTCTAACATCTTGACCTGAGGCTAGAAGCAGCGCAACCAAGAGGAAAAGCTATGAACATAATAGAATAGACTATGGAAAATAATTTAATACGTAATTGTGGAAAATTCATATCCAAAGGACATTTTTATCCTGACGCTGTCTAGGCCAGCAGAGAAGGCCTCGCTGGCCCCGGCGGCTCGGTTAGGACGAAATGTCCCCCACGATTGAGCCTCGGACTGCAGTGTTGTGAACAACATCTCTCAGACCAATTGGAGATGTTAAAATGCACGTAGAAGAGATTCACTGACAGCGGGTTGATAGCTTCTATCCCGTCCCGAGGGGCAGAGTTTAAGGTTTACGGTCTTCCAGAGCTCGATTGCAGAGAGAAAAGCACATTCACTCGCATTCACATCCATGCCATTTAATGCCTGTCTGACGACTCTTTTTTTTATAATTATGTTGCAATAAAACACACAAAAAAATCCCTTTTAGGTTTAAAGCTTTGTGCATTTCTATTAATTCCAGTTAATACATTGCCCAATTCCAGTTAAATTACCAAAAAATACTATATTTATTAGTGAAAAGATATAAAGTAGTCTTTTTTAAAACTCTATATAAATTTGAAGGATAATAGATGGTTGGCAGGCTGCTGATACTGCAGTACGCTCCCGTTAAGATGCTGCACCAGGGTTTTTAGTTACGATCTGTACATCGGCCAACATCGTTTCTCAGTATATTTGAACACTGTTTTACTAATTAATTTTGATTATGTGGACATTATTGACTTAAATACATCATTTTTACAAGATTTTTTTTTAAACTTATTTTTCCCAATTGCATACTTTTCTGTCCTTTACTTTTGTTTCTTGTTTTAGTTCACCGGATATTGAACCTGTTCTGTTTTAAATGGGAGTATGTGACATTTCCACCGAATCCGCTGAGACTCTTTGCCCTGCTGAAATGTTATCCATCGCGGTTTGGGCTCATCTAATGATATATTATATTTTATACATATCCACAGTGGATGTTCATGAACATCTAGAGAGCTTTAGCATTTCCGCCGGTGTGGGGCTTGCTTATTACCTCTGGACAGGCAGTGATGGAACAGTAGTCTGGTCCTGTTGATGAATCTGCATTGTCATCTTATTAATACCCCCACACTGCCAGGGCGGCTGCCATAGATTTTCCATCTAAATGGATTAAGCTTTCATTTCTTATGCCTAACCACCAAAAAGAGAGTTCAGGAACCAAGAAAACATGAGATAAAAGGGCTTTGCCTTCACACAATCACTCTCACTACTTCTCAGCCCCCTTCAGATTGACCCCCACCTTCTTGGGGGCTCCTAACATAAACAGATCAGCTTGTTTTGAGCGAATCCTATGCATATATATGAGGGATTAGTGTCTTTTGGGTATCTCTTATATTTTCTTCTTTACTTTAATCGTTTTAATGTTATTGATACAAGCCATGAAAACAACTGAAAACAGTCCATATTGTTTTTTAAAGGCTAAAGACTAAGTTTAATATCAGATGTATAATTCTTTTTTAATTACTGGGGCACCTTTTGAAACCGGCTTTTGTAACCTCGACATGCACTAGGTTTTCCATTGCCTTATTAACAGACATAACAAGAAGTGCTCCTCTACATTCATCTGTGGCCGGCCGTGTGTCTGGCACACTGCAGGTGGGAGACACAACAGACACACGCACACACATGCACACGCTCATGCACGTGCACACTCACTTGCATTCACACTATATAGGTGCCAGCTTGACCTCCACAATGTCACATGTTGCGATGATGCGTCTCAGCAATTGTCCTGCACTGAAGGGATTTGTAGGGAGGAGAAGAGTGATAGGAATGGGGGATGTAAGATAGGTTGCTGGAGTCAGCCCTGGATTTATGTGCCTGCAACAGAGCCATTTATAAGGAGACGGTTGCCCCTTTTCTTCAGGGGGAGTTGCCTGCTTGCCGCAGAAGCTTCTGTGCAAATATTAGCTGTCCCGTTGCACCTGCTGCCATTGTGGAATGCTCCCCCTCCCTCCATCTTTTCCCACCCTGTATCGCTATACACTTCATTTGTCAGGACACACAAAGGAAGACAGACACACAATAGTGCAGCATTTTAGCATTCCCTTGGCCTTGCATTCAGGGTAAACACTGATCTGACCTCACATCCCCCATGGCTGGTGGTAGCAGCCATTGGAACAAAGTATCGGTCGTCCACGGGCCACAATACCCCCCCCGCCCCCCCTTAACCTCATCTACATACACGGGTGACACTTGTGTGTGGGGGCAGTAGATGGCAGTATCCATTTATGTTGATGGCAATAATAATCTCCTTTTCCCCATACACATATCATTTTTTGTTAATTTCCACCTTTCTCATCAATATTTTATTTTTTCCCCAGTTTGATTAATGATGATGACCTGGACCATCACTACTTTTATTTAGTAAAATAGCTTGTGATTTTGTTTTTGTATGAACTTCATCCTTAGCAAGACAAATAATATGGAAATAAATGATTACTTTAGCTTTTTTGGACCACCTGAACTTTAGTTATATTAGCATAGTTTTGTTATATTATTTGTATTTTGTGTGTATGTTTTAATGTTTTCTTTTTGTTATAAAAGTGACATACTATATGACATGCGCATGTACAGATAGCTACATTGCTGCATCATACAGATTTAAGTATTTAGAAGTTCAGCTTCTCGCTTTTTTTGAAACCTCGCTCCAAGCGTGCCTCAAAATATTTTTTTGCAATCAACGTGCAACACAAAGTGTTTGTAGTCCTCTTTCTTCCCTTCAGTCTCACCCTGTGTGACTGACCCCTGTGTGCCCTCTCGTCTTTTAACTTATTGCTTTCAGCATGTGTCTGAGCTCTGTGTGTGTGTGTGTGTGTGTATGTGTGTGTGTATATCTTCACAACCACACAGAGGAGCTTTTCCTGTGTGCATTGTTGTTTTCTCATTATGTCAGACAGGCAACACTACTTTTGCTCCCTTGCTGTGTCCTGTGCATTGCCTCCTACATCATCCCTCCTTCAAGTGCGCACACACATGACGTGTATGGGTGGGCTGTGTTGACTCATTTTGGTCTTCACAGCGTGTCTGTCAGCTTGCCTTTTGCCCCTTCTTACAATACTAAAGCCTTTTTTTTAAATAGAACATTAGACTGGTTCAAGCCGAACATGTAGTTTTTGTCTTCAGTGATTACACCTACACAAAGTATCCGCTAATTGCAGCTCAGAAAGTGTGCCTACCTTTTTTCAGTGAAAAAAAAAACTAAAAAGTTTCTCATAATGGACACATCAGAGATGCACTTACTGCTGTGTTGCAGTTAGCAGGGAAACGGCAGGTTGTTGGTATTCTAACCACAGCCTGGCACCAAAACGCCACCTTGAAATCACTGATGCAGTCAACCTCCTGTTAATTATGGATTACAAGTGCAGTATTGCTGCTTCTTGCAACATATTGCTTGAAGCTAACCCTAACACACTTTTGTCAAACAAGGGGAACATGCAGACGGGGAGGCGAGACTGCCATTAATTGGTCATAGATATGCAGCGACATGAATCCATTAATGGGGAGCAAATAGCTTCAACTTTGTTTCTAATGTAATATAGACTTTAATTAATAAAGTGTGTGATGAAGTGGAGGCTTATCAAACAAGCCCCGTGTCCATTAAAGGCCCGAAACCCTCAGAAGGCAGGTTTATTAAATCCAGTTTCAAAACGGGTTTATGAGCCCCATGGAGAGAAAACAGGAAGAAATGCAGAGCCATGAAGAAAAATAAATGAGTTTGTGTAATTAGTGAAAATTAAGAGCTTTTAATCCAGGAGGAGGAGGGGGGGGGGGGGTTAAGAGGGAGGTATTGGCGTGGTGAGATGAGGGGGAGGGACTGCGGAACTAGTGCTTAGCTTACCTTTGTTTGCCCCTGTAGAAATGAGCGAGGACCCAAAAGCACAAACCTAATAAAGATACTCATAATAAAAACGTGGTTATTCTTATGAGGGGCTTTGAAAGTCAAATCTCCTTCTCCTACAATGCTTCTCGGGCTGAAGAAAAGATGGGGGATGCTTGCCATTTTTACACAGGTGTTTATAAAATGAATCAGCTCTACCGTGCAATTAGTATCTCCCATTCATGTATTGCATTCAGCTGTGTTCCTATCATCCACACCTTTCCAGACTTTATGTTGTCACCAGAGACCCTCTGACGGTGGCATTTCTTTGCTCTATAGCGAAAAACATATCGAGACGACTTCCACTGACAGTTTCCGCCTCGCTGGCCCCGACCTTTTAAAAATGAATCCAGATGTTTTAGGTGATGGACAGAAGGAGTGAAGACCGGGGCAGCAGTCGTGCTTTGGTGACAGGGTGAAGGCTCTCTCACTAGATGGAAACGTGCAATCGTTCCACCCCCTGCAGGCTTTGCTTTGCTACAGTGAAGAAATGACGGCAAGGCCTCTGAAGGGGGGGGGGGGGGGGGGTGCGCGACGCCACACACGTGATGTGCTCCTCGTGGTAATGAGGCCCGTCGTCCCGAGGAGTACAAGCCCAGCAAGGCAGTTTTCACACCCAAGTGGAGGATGTACGTGATTCCTGAACATTGCCCAAACCCCCCTCCCTCCCCCCCCCCCTAACCACCCTCCCCGGTGCGGACCCCCTATTGTTTACACCACAGCCATTTCAGTGTGCTTTTTCATCGTGCCTGGAGCCATGCGGGTGATTGTTCTCGCCCATCAGTTCACTTAACCTCTCCCTCCCGTGGAGTCGCTTCGGCGCCAAACTGCTCTTAATGGACGTTATTAGTTCCTCTGCAGGGCCGCGCCTTTGTCGACTTTGACCAATTATAACTCTCATTGGATATCTGTTTTTATTTCATTCTCGGCTAAATGTGAACTTTGATCACATGGTTATTAATCTTGATCTCACACAGGGACCGGGTAGCTCCCTTTCTTCATTTGGAAACACACGCACAACCTGCTTTCACGTCTGTGTCGGGTTCCAGCACAAAACAACCGTCGGCTGGTGAGTCGTGATGAAGTTGACCGCTGACAACTATTTCATCCAGAATCTGAGAAGTGCTCCTGTTGAACACTAAGGCTCCTAAGTGCAGCGCGATGTGCTCGTCCTGCTCTGATTGTCCCGCTCTTTAAGCAACCCGAACGCACACAGCAGGATCACCATGTCGTTGTCTTTTTAATGAAGTTTCTTGTGTGTGTGTGTGTGTGTGTGTGTGTGTGCAAGCAAAATGTCGCAGGGTCTGCCTCGACTCCGGGCCGACTCTGTAAGTGCCAGGGATGGTGCTGCCTGTAACATATCCACCATCTCCCACTATGGACTTTGTTCTCCTGGGAAGTGAAAGGCAGTGTGGGCTTCCTGGGCTGCTTTTAAATCCGCCGATCCCCATGAGGCTGAAGCCCCGTGGACGGCCCCCCGGGGGAATACTGTGCTCTGATAAGAAGACAGCTACTTAAATCGGACGTAGAGGATGGACGGGGAAGGAGAAGTCCGGAGACGGTGCAGAGGAGAGAAGCCTGAACTACTGCCACTTAGGGGATTGTTTTTAGGACAGAAATGGACTGGTAAAGAGCGCGTTCCTTGTTAGGTTTTTTTTTTTTTCTACCTTTCCGAGAGTTAAATCATGCAGGTAAACACTGTAAACCTGAGGGGGTTTGGAGAGAATTCATTTTACCATCTCACGGAATCGGCGGTTTCGAGAATGGGCTCTGCTTTTCAGCGGTGGCCTACTTTAAAAGTGAAAAAGCAACTATTGGAAAAAACAGAATGCCAATACGGTGCCTAATATGCGTGTGTATCAGGCTAGTGCCTGCACGCTGCGGAGGGACACCTGAGAGGAAGATGAAAAACTCTGGGCCAGGTGCTCGGGTCCCCAGGAGAGAGTGGGGACCGGAGGGTTTGGAGAACAGAGGGAGAGTTTGAAGTCCTGGAGGACGGCGCTGATTGTGGGTGGCATGGACAGCCATAAGCCTCAAAACACATGCTGCCACCTGCTTGTCTGAAAACAGGCCGCGGTGCAGAGTCTTTGGGAGTGAGCGCGTCTCGTGGAAGAGGAAGGGCTTTTCTGACGTTCCTGAGATTGAACACAGGAAGGATGTCCTATGTTTGTGTTTGTATCTTAAATATGTTTATTTCTTTAAGAAAGCACTTTGTTCAAGTACAATTTAAGAGACAATCCATCCTGTGTATGTTGGAGCAGATGCAACATTCCCACAAACAGCCCCGCAGGCAGAGGGATGGTGCCATTAAAGTATATGCATTGTATTATTGTTTGTCCAATAATTGCATAAAAGCAATATGTAGTAAGAGGTCAGAGATGAGGACAATGCTGCAAAAGGTTTAATTGATTGTTAATTTGTTTGGACAGATTTTCCCCCGTGAATGTCAGATTATGTCAGATTTTTTTTATTTTTTTGCTTATGCCTTCGATACACAACAGAGAGGCGGTCGGAAGGGTTTCTCCGTGCCTCTCGCAGGCGACCCGACCCCAGCAGAACTCAACTGCTGTCCCAGATAACAGCCCCTGGCCTCATGTAGATGAGGCGGGCGAGCTGCCTATCAGAATGAGGAAAATGCCTCCCGCATCCACTTCACATGTCTGTTTTTTTTGTCTGTGCACACCTACAGTAATCATGTGCGCGCACACACACACACACACACACACATAAGCAGCGACACACAGACAATCCTGCATTACACTGGCTACAAATGGCCGGCATGAGACTACTGTATATCTCTTTCAAGATTATCCCTTCTCCTTTCCTCCACCTCCTCCAATGGGAGGCTTATCCTGGGCTGTAGGCTCCCCTCTTTTCCCGTCCCAGCCCCGCTGCAGGGATCAGGGTGAATCAGGTGGAGATATGGTTGGAAGGAGAAAAGAGAGGACGGACCAAAATTGTAATCATAGTACTCATGACCACGGATCAGTGGTATTTTCGGGTTCTCTGAAAGCATTCATCCTTTTGTCTGTTTGACTTGCGAAGCGTGTCTCCATTTGGTCATGTTCTCCCCCGACAGAAGGCACTTTATAATTTATAGCGTTACTATTGATACAACGCGGTGACGATATGTGGTCCCATGGACACATTTCTCAGGTGGCGCTCTTTGGTTCAGAGGCTGGTGCTTAAGCGATGTACTCACATTGTCAAAGCACCACCGACTCTTTTGATAATGTGCCCTCAAATGTCTATTACTGTGTCGTCTCGGTGCATATATTTTCCCCACATTTTTTTGATTTTTTTTTTAACCCAATTATGTCGTCTTGCCAGCTGGAGGAATGCCAATTTGAATTTGTCTTTTTATCTTGACAGGATCCAGACAATTTTTCTATAACATGTGTGCACCTACGATGTATATATGTCAGAGGTAGCTGGGATGATCCATACAAATCCACCTGACATCTGACACTTGGCAGTAGATAGCATGTGGTGCTAGCACAACCTGCGTGTATCTCTTTGTTTATGGCTATTAGACATGCCATGGCAAGTGAGCGCAAAGCAATTTGAGAATTTGCAATCATTATTTTTTCTTTTCTTTGCCTTTTGTGCACTCCACATGAGCATTTTTCTTATTCGGACTGCACACATGTAAATTATTTGATGCTAGATATTCTTCAGTGTGGGACCAAGGAGTTGGACAGTCTTCCCGGCTCATGTCAAGATGGAGGTCCGTGTGTGCAGTTTGGCATGTGAGAGAGTGAATAGAATCGCAGCGTAGGCAGACAAAGCGCTAGAGAGTCTTTTGCTCTTGGACGTGCGGTTTCTGCGCATGTAGCAGTACATGCTGAAAGGCTCAGAGGTATGTGTACTTGCTTTGGATTAGGTCACCACAGCAACACTCTGTGAGAAATGTGTCTCACCACATGCCTTCACACAATGATTATGAAGTCTAATTTGATGCTGTATTGATATTTTGGTATGGGCATCACAAGTCTCTCTCCAAGATGGTCTATCAATATGGTTTTCATTTTTAAAATCTTACTGATGATGAGGGATACATCATTTTCTTTACACTACCACTGCTTTGTTGTGTTTGTTTAGAATAAAACTAGTGCATCCTTGCTGTGAAATGAAGCGGGTGCAGTCTTTGGAGCCAAATCTAGGTCAAGGGTTTTGATTATTTGAAAAACAAATGTGAACCTGAAAGTTTACGTTTTGTTATTGAGATCCATTCCCTCGAGTTACATCAACTTCTTGTCTTTTCCCACGACACCAAAATGGTGCCTGTGTAGCATGTGCACTTGAAAGCTTCTTTCTATAACAGTATATCTTTCAATCTTAATCCTCAGTCAGCTTATAAACATTGCTGTCTGTCTTAAATGTTTGTAGTCGAAATGAGCATAGTAAAAGATTTAAAGTAACTCCCGAAAAGCAAACCTTTTTTTTTTTTTTTTTGTGTAACAGAGGAGGCCAGCTCTAATGCCATTCTTTCAGTCAATAGCGTATATTGCAGGGTAAATGTCCAGGTCAGCACTGTGGTCTTTTATTGGGCCCATCCACCCTCTCTCACAGGCTTCACTTTTACAAGAGAAACTCCACTAAGTGACTTAGTGCATCAGCATTCTTTTTACAGGTTAATAGAGGATCCCATCTAAGTCAGCCAGAGAGCAGGGGAGCAGCGGGACCCATGCACACATCATAATCAGCCCACTAAGAGGTGGGTCGCACCCAAATGGGCTTTGCACCCCCCCCCAAACACCTTGAACACTCTTAACCGCACAGTATCACAAGCTTGGCATCAAATTACAGTACTGCCGCTATCGGGTCATTGGCCACGCAGTGTCAGGGAGAAAAGCCCACTTTACATGCAGGGCTCTGACTTCCTACCTTCCCCCTCAGCACAAAACAAAGTCATTATTATAATTATTTAACCCTGACACACCTGTTTTTGTTCTCGCTGATTATACAAAGGATAATCGTAATCAAGTTTTTGACTTTTTGTACTGTGCGGCATTTAGTGTCGCGAGTCATAATCGAGTAAGATATTTTTGAATCAGATAATAGCAAGCTTCTTTTTATATCACAAAGCCATCTATTTCTTTGCGTAGTGTTTCTCCCGACAATTATGCCTTTTGAAGTCGCTTACCATAAATGTTTTGGGGCCGCTTGAGTGTGGCAATTGCTTCATCACTATACTATAGGTATTATTTAGCTGTTTACGAGAAAACTTCTTTGGGTGTGTGAGGGCAGGCCATCTCTGTTTTATTTGTTTTTATGTATTACACCAATTACTCTTTACTTTACTCATTTACCCAATCGTATCGTTGTTGGACTTTTACAATATTCTCTTCAGTTCCGACTCTTGGTATCTTGCCAATAATTGTTGGCTGTAGCTGGAGGGCATCTTGCCACGGTGGTGGAAGCGCAGCGTTTGCAATGAAGAGGTCACTGGATATCATCAGAACGGTTGAAACCACATTTTTTTTGTATATAAAAAAAGGGCAACATGAAGTGGGAGAGAGATTCCTTTCAAACACTGTGGGAGTTGAGAAGCTCAACAGCTGCTGTGGTTTTGGGATTTTAATCCAGTTCGTGACCGAGTGCCTCACTTTGCGCGCATGTTCCCCCCCCCCCCCCCCTCTGCTTTTAACTCCATTCCAAGGTGCCTCACAGTGCATCTTTATTAACGGCAGGTCTACCTCGACACCTTCATGCCCCCCCCCCCAGAACACGCTTTTCTGTAGCTGCAAATAACGGTCGTCGCGAGGGGACGTGAGGGAAGCCGTTACAGCCTGCATCACATACTGGGGATCAATTTCCTCTTCTTTTTAAACTCTTTTTAATGTGTTTTTGTGTATCTGCGTAAGTGTGAGGAGAAATGGCTGCACAAACCGTTTTGATTTGATTGGGGACTTTCGACTTTACTCTATATGTCTGTCCCCAGCGTTGATTGCCAGGTATAAACCTATTGCTGCTAACAAGCGTGGAGTCAAGCTGCCAGAATGAGAAAAAGCCATTTCTCCTCCCCGTGTCCTCATCCCTCAACAAACCTTGACATTTTCCACCACACAAATGTGAAGTATTTCTTAAGTCCTTTCACGCCTCGGTTGAAAAATTGGATCAACCTATCGGTTAACCTTCACAAGAAGAAGAGATAATACTTGAGCACATTTCTTAAAAATAAAACATGCACATGGTCGTCTTTTCCTTGTTTGACAACCTGCGTCACTCTTCTAAGCTGCTTGCTGGCACCCACCTGCACATTTTATTTTTCCCAAAATAATGTTGCACTGAAAAATAAATACTTGATACTTAATTATCATAATTAAGAATTATTCATCGTTAATATAAGTAGCAAAAGTTGTAGTATTAGGGTTAGGGTATTATAGTATAGTATTAGATTCATAGAACAAAGTGCAGAAGACTAAAGTGCAGTGAGGATACTACTTACATATAATGCAATGTATGTCGCTTTGGATAAAAGCGTCTGCTAAATGACATGTAATGTAATGTAAATAGCCTTGCACGTAATACGTAGCAACTCAAAGGTCATTTCTGTTACTTGTAAAACATCCAAATTTCCACTGGAAATATTGAAAAAAATGAAATGGGCTGCTCGTGAAAGGGAGAGCAAGGTTAAATGAATAACTTTAAAAAAAGATGGAAAGGGAGACAGCAATACAAATGACGTCCTGGACATTTTCAAGAAAGAGCGCAATCGATCATTGTCATTGACTGTATCAATTTGTTCTCCTAAGTAGAGAGTTTTGATTGTGACCTTTTTTTAAACTTATTTTCAACTTAACTTATTTTTAGAAAAGAACACATAGTAAAGGGCACTAAAGATGTTCAATATGTCATTTTGCATGTCCTCGCATATAAAATACAACAAGTGCCTTTTTGGCTGAACCTCCTGCTTCCAGTATTACATTGGTAAAAACACAATGTACCAATCGTCTTCTCAGAGCACAAAGATGGAACTGATGTAGACATTCTCACGTAGCTCCTGGAAAAACGGACGTATGAGACAATCTCCAGGTTTCGGGCCTCTTTGGGCGTACTCTGCGATGCTTTTCTCTGCGCTCGGTCCCACTGTGGCACGTCGCTTGGAAAGGTACATTAATAGAGCCTGCGTGGGGGGGAGGGGCAACAGTAATCCTGCCAACTGTTGAAGGAACACCCTTGAATCTCTGTTCCTCATCCCCTCATAGCAGCACGAGCCCCCGGGCCTCCGGCGTTCTCCGCGCCGCGCTTCGGGATCGGGGTTCACTGCGGGGTGTTAGAGGACCAGCAGGGCGGCCCTGTGGACCATCAGCCAGCGCCTCCGCACCAGCGGTCAAGTGCATTGGGTCACAACGAGCTGCTTTGGCACCACCGGAGGATGGCTTCTTAGAGCTGATTGGCTGTCAGGCTCAATCCCCTCGCTGCCCTCCAGGAGCGCGTCTCCATGACCAATTTAAGAGGCAGAGTGGGAGCCTGCCCGCACTCCCTGCCTCAGAGAGAGAGAACAACAGTCATGTGGAGATGGAGGGATATTAAATATATACCCGTATCAAGCCCCAGCTCATTCGAGACAACACTCCGAGTTATTGATTTGAGGGATTTTTTTATTTTATTCGCTTAGCATTGTTGTTTTCTCTTTCATGTTCATTTTCACAGTCCGTTGTAAAGATATTTTCTCCAATTTCTCCAAAGTAAACTTGTATTCTTAGAGATTCTGCAGCATAATAGTGCCTCCCCCATGAATATAAATCCTAACTGTGTTAGTTCATCTGTATGTGAATACTTTGAGTTCTGAATTTGTCATACTCCTACCACTACATTCCTTAGGATTTATATTCAATTTGAATGTGACCCAAGAAGAACTAAAAGTTAAGCAGATCATGTATTGCTTCGTTTCAACGGGAGACATGAATCATTTGCAGGAGGCCTCCTCTCCTCTTTGGAATAGATCAGGGAAGGAGGGTCACTGAGGGGTATGTGTGTTGTCTCAATTAGAGGAGGAGGCGTCTTTTCTTTCTGGGCCCCGCTCCAAGCCCAGCTGTGAAGCGTCCACCGTGGGCTGAGCCGCTCCCTGCATACTGAAAACATTACTGGCCACAGGTCAGAGTGTCACTCGACTCGTACTCACACCTTTGTTGTACAGATCTTTGATAACCACAACCAGATGGCTTAGGGATATTTCCGGAAAAGTAGCCGGCTTAGGGTCTCGCATAGTCACGCACGGTTGTTAGGTGGCAAAAAATATTGTTGGACGTGTGCTTTGTAACACATTAGTGTTTGTGAACTTGTATTTAACAGACTATCTACATGTTCCATCATCATTATCAGCCACTTTCCCACCCCCTGGTTTCATAAGGCATGGGGGTAAAAAAAAAAAAACACCAAACTGCGGCTCAACTGTAGTTTACTTTCAGCTTAGTGGTATTTATATTTGCAATATTATCATTGCAATGTCAAGGTGAAACATTACGTCTCCATAATACTGCATTAATAGATGCTTTCTGAATTATCTTTTGGTACGAAAATAATGCAGATGTGCCAAGCTCATAGAAAAATGAATGAAGTTCTTGGAAGAGGGATTGCCTTTTTGCATAGCGATAGATAGATATATACAGTATGTATATCTGGAGTGGTGCATACCCACACAGTAAGCCGGCTTCGGGGGGTGGAGAATAAGACCTCTGTTTAGCCTTAGTCTGTGGGAGAAATTGGTCACAGCTGGATTTCACTGCTCAATTGGTGCGTACTCCCTATTTTTTGAAGGTCTCGCTCATTATTCCAGCTGTAACTGGGAAAGGGCTCTTTATCTTGCTAGTATAAATTTAGGAATGCCTCTTTGCACCATGGTTCTCCGCCTAATAGGCTAATACTTTTCATTTATTCGCCCATGGCTACCCCATCCCATGTCTTTTTGTTTTGTTAGTGGTCCACTATTTAAAAGGCTACAGATATGTAACGTCAAAGGATTCAGATTATATTCACATATTGATTGGTGTTATATATATATTTTTTTTGTGTGGATCAGACATGACCGAGGCCAATGAGTCTTCTTCAGAATCCATCTCCTTTAGACGCTCTGGCAGCTCTCCAGAAGCTCTATCTGGAGACGGAGGAAAGGGCACATGTTTGCTGGCAGATTGCACATTGAGGGAATAAATTGCCTTGTAAAGGACCGCAGTCCACGTTGTCTATTCCACCCTGTGTTCCTTTTGCCGTTAAGTATGTTTGTTGAAGACCTGTCATCTGCAGTTTCTTTTATTCCTCTTCAAGGCCTGCTCATTTCATGGCGTCTGGTGGCGAGGCTCAGCCTGCGTGGTCCGTGTCCGGAAGTGAACATGTGGCAGTGTTTAGCTTCGTAATGCCGTGGGTTTTTGCGGCCGTCTTGAGGGAGATATCTCGTGGAAGGCAACCATAATAGTGATTCTGGGCCAGCAAACAGACTCCACGTCCAAGTGTTGGAGTTGGAGATTCCCAAGGGCATACCTCAGTCCAAGGCCCACAGAGGAGGCTTACCATGGATGCCAAGTCATTTTTAATAAGCCAAATCTGTTTTTACTCAAACATTCATGTTTTTTTTTCAGTGGAACCAATATCCATTTGGTGACTTCTTTTGGCACAGGGCGCGCTTCAACTCCCCCTCAGTTATTGGCATGTGTAACAGTTTCACACATCAGGGACTTGCCTTGATGTGGTTCAAAATAATCTTTCCTCTGCTTTGTTAAAATGTGATTTTCAAACTGCCGTTCTTCTCAAACCTTTGCAACCATTGTTGAGTTAAAATATTACAACGAATGAATGTGAAATTTTAACTGTGTCTAATTAATTGTTACATTTTTTTTTGTTTTCACAAACTTGAATGGCTGATATAAAATCAAAAGGCCATTTTTCCCTTAGTGGACCATCTGGCCCCAGGAATCAGCAATGCTGAAGTTAAGCTCTGCGTAATACAGTCTGGAAATGAATATTGTATGTATGTATATGTATATCTTTTTTTTTTAACCGAGAGACGGATATGAAAGTAATATATCTCCGTGTGATATGACTTTATATTGCCATTGTATGTTGACGATGGTTTTAGGGAAACCAGTGAGCTGCCAAAAGACCCTCCCACACTGGGCCCATCACGAACGGCTCTGTACTGATGGAATGTTCTGAAGATTTCATGATCAAACGTACGTCTGTGCACAACGGATGGTCTTGTTGTCGGAGTATTACGTTTTAGCCACTGAGCGATTCGTGAAGCACGTTTAAAAGCTGGCAATGCATTTGATCAGCTGTTTTGGCCCGATACTGTGGACAGGTTAAGCTTCCTTGGCAGACAAAAAAAAACAAAAAAAGAAAAGAAAAACGATGTAAATGACGTACATTCCAAAAGTTGCATTTCAACTAAATTCACATTTTCTTGGCCTTTTGATTATTATGCCTTCACGCCGACGACAGCTGTGGCCAGAAGAATCTTTTTTTTTTAGGTTTTTATTCAGACTCCTTTTCTCTCGAGGGCAGATTCTGGGGAAGGCCATGAACACATTAATATAAGTGTGGCAAGACGGAAGGATAGGTGACAGGAACCTTTATCCCATTCGTGCCGTTTCCTATTCTCTAGAATTGAAAGTCCATACACTTTTTTTTCCATCATTGTCCCAGAACCGTGTCAGAAACCATGTGAAACATCACATATTGGACCTCTTGCCTCTGTTATGTTCATCTACATTTGTTATTGGCATAAAACACACAATTCATAAAAAAACATGATTTGATTCTCATTTAAATACCTTATTTGATTTTTTTTATTATTTATTATTGCTAGTTTTAATCCATAAAAGCTTCTTTGAGGTACTCTTCATGATTTCATATCTGATATCTGTTCCCTAATGTGTAAAACGATTTCCTTAAACCAATGCATTCATTTAAGTATAGATTTCCTAAAATTATATTTTACATAATACATTTTGCCAATACTTTTGATGTACTGAGCAAAGCTTGAATCATAATCAAGTAAATTCAACTTAACTTAAGCTGTTGCACCATCATAACCACGACCTTGGAATTAAATTAAGATTATTACCAAGATGCAAGGAAATTAATTCAAATACAAAACTCTGATCCGTTGTTCAAAATGCTTGTTCCTCCTGCCGCTGTGTTCTCACCCATCATGTGACAAACGTGTGTCACACACAACCTGCTGAAAGATATCTGGTTGCTGATCTCTATGTATTAACAACACACAAACCTTTTCTGAATCTGATGGTATCAGAAAGGAATGTGCCTTGTTTCACGTTATTAAATGCTCTGTTTTCTATTTTACCGTTTAATTTGACGTGGCGTGGGGTCCTGGGAGTGAGGGCAAAGAGCGCTGACGCGCTGAAGAAGGGCTGCGAGCACCCTGCTGAGAGTGTGAGGTACCTCGGTGAGAGCGAAAGAGGACGATTTAGTACCGCGAGCAGCCGAGTTTAATGTGCCCTCTGTCTGTAGGCCTTTCTCCGAGGGAGATCGTTGTTTTCATCTGTTTTCTTTATGCTGGCTTGCCCAGTTTCTTTGTCCTAGGCACATATAAGAAACCCAGAAAGATGCCTTCGCTGGGTTACTGACTTTTAGTGTATGTGAGTCCGGATAGTCTGGCTGTACGTTTGTCATTGGATTTATTTATGAAGTTATTAATAATTAATAAGGTTTGTTCAGATGAATTCTGAAATTGCTGACTCTGTCACATGCAGATTTCTATTGTCCAGACATAAATTAAGGCGTCAACAAAGCCTAAACCTGGAGATAGGATTATATTTTTATCACAGTAGGTGAACACATTGCCTTTAGTTTAGATTGGCACACTGTGTAAAAGGTATTTTAGAAGGAAACCATTGTAACCCCTCTTCAACTCCACTGAGTAGCCAACTGAAGAGGGCATTCGTGGCTCAGATGTTGAGTGGGTCCTCCTTTAATCTCAACGTAACCAGTTCAAACCATATGAATGCAAGTCCATTTACCATCAAAAGGCACGTTATTGAAACTTGACTTGATCTTTGACCGGTCAAAATGGCGAATCTCCTCTTTTATTCGATCAATAGTTACACAAGTCTACGCCCTTAGATGTATTGATTACACTGTATTCCTTTGAGAAGTGAGTAATGCTCGTAAGTGGTGATCTCCCAGTTTGAATCCCGACAAAGATTAAAGCAAAAATAGTGTCCCATCAAAGTGATGTAAATGAAAGCGTGTGGTAAATTATTCTCAGTAGTCCGCGTTAAAGGCGCCAATCGACGGGTTGCGTCCTGTTTTCGGAGAGCAAAGCCCTTCGCCGTGTTGCTCCCACCAATACGTTGGCTGCTGTGCATCCCTCGGCTCCACTGAGCTTGAAGGCGATACGGCATTTAGTCTACAAGTGTTGAGTGCCGAGTCTTGTCAGGCTCCGAGGAACATCCCCAGATGTTGACAGAAAATCAAACCGCAGCATTGGTACATCCTTGAACCATTTCTACCCCTACTTAATACAGCAAACAACTGCATCCCGGATGTCATGTGTTGACTCAAAGCATTGGAGTTAGGCTCCTGCCTTCAGCATTCCTTCCTCTGGCTGCCCAGGAGATGTTGCCTTTTTTGATTGTTTCTTTAAATATGCAAGCCGGTGCTGGGGGAGCAGATTGTTTGTTCTAGATTTTCCCGGGAGTTTTCCACCTTGGGCTCAAACAGAACACTTGTGATGATTAGCAGCAGCGTGTGCTGCCTCTCCGATAAGCTATTGGGAGGACAGGGAAGGGTCCAAGGCGTCTCGTTTTCTCGTAGTTGCCGCCCCCGCTGTTTATTAACTCATCTTCACTTACTGTGATTTCAGTTTGAAATGTTGACCTCTTGCTCCTGTAAAGTGGCCATGTATGTTCTTGGAGCTTGATTTCATTGAAGTGTAACTGAAGAGCAATACACACTGATGGTTGGTGTGTCTCCAGAGTGTGGCCTCAATAAGGTCTCCATTATGACAACAAAGCTCTCTTCATTCTCAGATGAATTTGTTATTGTGTTCGGCCGTGTAACAGGGACATAATACCATTTTCTATGATTGTGGGGGTATGGGGGGGGGGGGGGGGGGGGTAAAACAATTATCTCCTTGGTTCTACCGAGTTCAAAAACAGGGCCTCGGGGAAGGGGGCTGTGCTTATCAACCATCTACCCGGCGTCCCAATGACATAAATGCTGGCGCAGGCAGACACGTGAAGAGGACTGTGCTCTGATAGTACAGCTGATGCATATTATGTATTTCTATCGAGTTGTGGAAGGAGGCTGTCATCAATCACCTCTGCCGTTAAAAAACAACAACAACAATGCTCTACCATACGTGCTGTGGCCTTACGGAGGCAAGGCTGGACAAAATAATACAACATATTGCATTGTTTCCTTTCAGTTTATGTTGGCAATTTGTTACGTAAAATCAATCGTGTTTTTTTTTCTTTCTGATGCAACAAATTGTTGAAGACATATTATGACACATTATTACATTATATTCGGTTCTAGATGCAGGATGCTTCATGCTGGGACTGCAGTTAAATAACATATTGTATCTTCAAACAGCACCTTCCTGTTGTTGTTTCTGTAATTTTATAACTAGATGAGTATTGATCAAAAATCAGGATGAAATGATGTATGTATCTTTCTCTCCAGCTTAGGCGTTCTCATTTATGTTGATTGAATACATAACTTTATTTTGGCAAATGTTATGATGCAAATTTGGTAATACATTTTTGGGGAGGGTTTTTCAACATAATGTTACTCTGCCTCTTTACAGTGCTGAAGGCTGACAATGTAAAACATTGACTAAAATGAAATGTGCAGTCCTGTTGCATTGCATATCATTTTTTTAAAATGCTGATGAAGTAACAAAAGCTCTTTTTTTCCTGCAGTGAAAAAAGATTTGAAAGAGGAGAACGATGACAGAATGCAACACATCAAGAAAAAGGCAAAAGAGCTTCGGATCCTGGATTCCAAAACTGCCCAGAATCTGTGTAAGTAAATGCAGTTATGGTCCTTGGTAGGATACGGCCTGCCTGTATCCGCAGGTTTAACACTATTAGTTCATGATGCATTGTATTCTTTTAACCATGCCTTTCAATGTCAGACATGTCAGTGTTATTTCCCATGACACCTGGGGCCTTTTTATTCCCGCGTGAACCACTCAACAAAGCTGTTTGTTGGAAACAAACAGGAGAAAGCCATCGATACTGATAGTGTTTTACTAAGCCCATTGGGGAAATGTTTTCTTGGCAGTTGTTTAGCGGTCAGCGCAAGTACGTATAGATTGTGTCCAAGTTCTGTCTGTTATCATGTGTAAAGCAAATTCCTCCCAGCATTGAGCACTAATGCTACCTTTAGTTGTTTATAGTTCCCAGGAGCCCACGTGGACTCGTTGTGTTGTTGATTTTTGACCTCACCTTCCGAGTGCTCCTTTTTTGTTTTGTTGTCGAGGTGGATGCAACCGTTTTGCAGTGGGGGATCGTTTCAGGTTCAATGCAAATTATTTGCAAAAAAAAAAAAAACATTCTGCCTTAGACTTTCACTTGCACCCGTGCACCTCCTATTTTCCATGAGAACCTCCTTGATCCCAAATACATGGAATGTGAATTTCAATTTATTGCACAAAAAAGTTGACTCGCTGCCGGCAGCCTTGTTTTGATTGGAGAGCCCTTTTTCATTGTTTCCCCAACTCTTGGAATGAGTCTGCAGCCTTGGTATCCTTTACCTCAGTGATGCAATGTTGAATACCAACACCTTATGAAATATGCATGTTATATTTAAGATTACGGGTCACCCTTCCTGCAACCCTTATCCCACCCTCGCTGCTTGTCTATATTTTCCGTACTTTTCTCCTTCAAAGTAAAGAGTAAAGAGGTAGGCAATTCATCGTTTTCTTTTGACATGACGGATTGAAGGAAACGCCCCCCTGGAGGGAAAAAACAAAGCTGCCTTCCACTCCGCGCCAACAACAGCTCAGCTTTTACCACACTGTTAGCCTGAATTATGTTTAGTGGTTGTTGAATTTAATGCACGTACCTGGAGTATGTTTTTACAGAATCCAAGCTCAGAGAGGAGGAGGTTTTTGAATTTATTCAATTAGATGCGCCACTGTCCCTAGCAAGCTCAAGTCTCCTAAACCTGCCATGCAAATCAAATCGCACTAATTCTTCCGTCTCCAGTTATCCGGACTGTCAATGGCGCATAATTGAATCTGTAGGAGGAAAGTTAACTGGACAATGGGTCGAAATTATCATGAAATCCAGCCTCCAAAAATGTCAAAAGTGCCAATAATGAAAACATAATTGGAGAGTAATAATAATTCATGAATGTGTAAAACATACAAATAATACGCTGTCCTCACAACCTCGCTGTTGTCACTAGTTTTAAAAGATTGCGTTCAATCAACACAAAACCATATGAAACACATAAATACCGATTAGTTTTTCCTCTGTTTTAACAATCACCAACTCTTTGAGTTAATGAGTTAGATGTGAGAATATTTCACGGCTCCTCACGGTGCTTTGCCACCCACTACATGTTTGCAACCGACGGTATGTAGCTGATTAGCTCACACCTTGCTTTTGACGATGACAAGATCACTGTTAACTGTCAATACTTTAGTACGCTTTCATCTTGGCAGCTCCATGATAGTGGCCACATGGGGCCGATGTTTCCCTTTTTAGTTCTCCGTACCAGTCACATGACTGAGAAAATGACAATGGCACGGAGCTGTACCAATGGTCATAAAACTGTTTAAAATGTGAGAAAAATAACGTATCCATTTAGAGTTGTGTATTTTAAGAATGACTCTGACGCTGTACCAGAAGTAAAGTAGAATGCGAGAATAAGCAAAGGGATGATCTTAGATTGCTTGTGTGTGCGAGTGTGTGTGTGTTTATGTGTGACACTCATTTAATTGCACATGTGACAAAGTTGATAGGTGTCACTGCCGTCTCTGATCACGGCCTCAGCAGGGTGGCCCTTGAATTTGGCAGGAAGCTATAAAAGATATTTGTAGAAAATCTCACCTCCGGAATGCAACGGGTGGACAGCACGCGGTCCCTCACAACCACGCAGCACCCCGGGGTCGTAGAGATGTACCGAAGCATCCACGACCCCGTGCACAACCCTCCAAGCTAACCCTCCATTTTGGTGTATGTTGATAGCAGGAGAAAAATAAATCATTGTTTAAAGTGCCACGTTCTGTTTTTTTGGTATAATGATTACCACTTGCTGCTTTTACAAAGAACGTCAGCTGAGAGTTGCCTTGTGAGTAAGCCTTGTTGATATGTAATTGTAGCTGTCGGACGGAGTTGAGACGGCTGAATAGAATCGCTATTTTCGTGAACAAAAGACATTCATTTAGACTATTATTTATATAAAGGATGGTTGCATTGCCTTATAGCCACATGATGTGGACTGTTTTTCTTTTTCTTAGTGGATCACGTCCGAATGACATGAATTTTCTTGGAATATGTAAACTTGAGTCTTGGTGGAAAAAAAAACATGGCATCTGAAAGCCATATAGCCTCCCTCAGAATAGCTCCATTCCGGCGTGGCATGTCTACAGTGGGTGCGTGGGCTGAGGCTAAGCACATATCAGACATCCACTGTAAAAGTGCACGGTGTTCTTTTACTCATCTTAAGCACAGCGACTTCCCAAGGCAGATTCTACATGTGAACTCTAGTTGATCGTGTAGCATTAAACACTTTGCTTTACACAGATATTAGGTGTCCCGCCAATCCTTGACTCGACAAACATCTCTAAGCTTTGACTGCAGAGAACCACTGCGTCACACACACACACACACAGACCAAAGTCACCCATGCTGTTACTTGCCCTTCCTGTGCAATTGTATAATATACTATAAGATGCCATGGTGGTGGGTGGAGAGGGGTGGATGACCACGCCGATCGTCCACACAACCCCCCACCCCACCCCTCCCCACAGAGAACATTGCATCCAGCTGGTGGTTTCATACAGGATATAGGACATATTAAAGTGACGCAAATGCATCTACGGCACTTACGCGGAAAACAAGGATAACTGGATGCATCTGATGAAGAGCAGATCCCAATCACGTCCCGCTAATGGGTCGAAACAGAAAAAGATGGATGTATTTATGGAGCAGCTTCCTCTTCAGTTCGACAGTTCTGAGTCGCCAGAAAGCAGCCATTAATGTCAATCTTAAGAAAATAGGACCTCACATAAAAAAACAAATGGAATGCGGTGGAATGCCATGCCCATGTTCCAAGGAAACGCAGTAAATAGCCTGAGTAATACATAGTTCTACCGGGGGGGAAAAAAACGAAGGAATCTGTTTGCTGCGCGTCAAATACAGACGTCAGGTCCCACTGCAGCAGCAGAATAGCAGCTGCTGAGTGAGCCTCCTCCAACTCATTATCAAACCTCCACCTGTGACTTCCACCTGGATACACCATCAGCTCCAATTTCCACTGTACACACCCCACCTGGAGTGTGAAACACCCACCAGGCTGTCTCCTGAGGCAAATGCAGTGCACTGCTTTGTATTCAACAGAACCGAGTAGCCCTCCCACGCGACGTTACTACTGCTCACCACTATTCACCGTTAGGAATTATTATTCATACATACCTATCTTTTTTTTAAACTTTGTATGTTGTACGACGGTGGTACATTTGTCTGTTAGTGGTAAATCCTGATGTTTTCCTACCCAATATTTGTAAGTGGGACACAAACTATCCTGGTGTGGAAAGTGTATTTGTTTTTCCAAGTGACACGTTGGGTCTGTGGTCATTTTGTCTAAAGGAGCAATGCTGGAATGTCTCTTTGAACCCTGCGGCCTAATGAAAAAAAGGGCAGGAAATGACTCTCTTTTCTCCCTCTCTATCACAACAGCTATTTTCTTGGGCTCGTTCCGCCTGCCTTATGAAGAGATCCGGGACATTGTGCTGCAGGTGGATGAGGAGAGACTGAGCGAATCACTCATCCAGGTAAGACCGATGTTCAGTGTGGTGTGTTATTTTTTTTCCACAAACGCAAACACACTCACACTGTGCCTGTGTGTCAGCTATTAAGAGGTTTTTCTTGGTATTTGTGTGAAAAGAGATATATATATATATTTTTATTTAATATTTCAGTGACTGGCAGCTAGCTTGGCAACCCCATTTTACACCAGCCATGGTCTGTTTGGCACCAGTCCTTTGCCCCATTCTCTTGCAGACCACAGAGACCCCCCCTATTCATCCTCTTATAATGGATGATGATGGACAACGCTTTGCAAAGTCTCCACAACTCCACCCTCCTTTCCCCTTGCTTTTGTCTAAGACCATAATTGATGAGATTCCTAAAGGCTACATGTTTTGTTTTGCTCCCATTTTATTTATTTCAGTTTCTCTTGTCTCAAAAGTCATTAATTGAAGGCAGGACGGGTGCCTCTGACGTAGAGATGCATCCCTTGAGAGCGTGAGCCTCGACTACATTAATATCAGCCGCGATATCCATTAAAGCAGTGCTTTATTTCATTTCAGAAGTAGGAGGTGTACATTACAAGAGTGAGCTGCAAATAGAAGATTTCATTTCAATACATCAATGGCGATGATACACTATTCTTGTGCAATAATGGTATTTCTTCCCACCGGCGGTTGGCCTCCTTGAAGGGAAGCTTTCAAGCTTGAGTTCAGTGGTCTTTCTTTTCTTAAAAAAAACAAACAAACAGTAGATGTACACATTACCTTTGCATTTATATGCAGTAGATGTACCTTCCGACTCAATCTTTTAACAGTCACCTGCACAGGAGCAAATCTGCTGCCTCCCAGATTCAATCCCATGTACTTTTAAAAGGTGTTGAGGCAATATGTGTTTAGATTTGGCCAACCCTGTAGGACTGTTATTTTGAGCCTTGATAACCTTTAATTGGCTATAAATCTGACATAAAGTACAAAGCGTATGTTATGAGATGGCAGAGCCCACTTTTGCAGAGTGAGGTACAGGGATAGTTAAGGTGTTGACCTTTTCCAACCTTCCGCTGTAGCGAAATAGAAATAGTTATTTAATATCTGCCAAACAGAGCGCTGTGTCCCCAACACGTCCCAATCGGGGCTCCGTTGAACACATGTAGTCTGGTTGCTCACATGGAAAAGAGCGAATCCATCCTCCCATCAGCCAGCTAACATTGAAGTGCCTTTCACCAAGCTACCGGGAACCGAGCTGGTTTCAACGCTACCAAAGTTCCAGCTAGCACCTAAAAAGGACAAATAGACACAAGACAAGGTGACACAACAAACCGAGCCACTCCATACATTCTCCTATCAATCACGTGGTGCTTTACTTTGACACAGACACCCTCTGTAGCCTTTTGCCCATAATTTAACAGAAACACATTTTCAATCAATGTTGTGGGGGATATGAGTGAGAAAAACACATTTTGTTTTTTCCCCAAACACAACCTATTCATCATCATTACCATCCTCCCAAATGCTTCTTCAATGTCCCTTTTTTTGTAAGTGTGCAGAAGGACAATGAGGCTGGTAAAATAAAGGGAGGGCTCAACAAAGCCCCCTGAGGACAAGTGTTAGTTAGCATGAGCATCTGGGATCCAAGTGAATGTCACGGAGTCCAGTGGGAGGACCGACTGAGTTCACTTATTGGCGCAGAAGGAGCACACATCTGGGATGCTTGTCGCTGATGGGTAGATAATGATGCTGAAGACTGACTAAACATTGGACTGGACAATATTCACAACAACAACAAATGTATTGTTATTAATATCATTAGTAGCGGTCGTGTTGTTAGTATTGTTATTAATATTAATTAGCAGTATACCATGTGCCATCCTGTACGTGTAGTGTTAGCTAATATTGCCCAGATCACCACAGTTTATTTAGTCTACTCAACATACTTATTTACATCACCCCTACTTATATTTATACCCTTTCAGAATCTAATAATTGACATTATGTTAGTAATGTAATTAATTATGTGAGTGTTTGGTGTGAGTTGATCATACCCAAAAATATAGTTTACATTTGTGAAGGTAATACATGTATTTAAAAGCAAAAATATGTAAATATTGTCTAATTATATCATATATACTCTATATAGTGTTTTAAAATGCATTTATGTGATGCTGGTAGCAGTAACAGTTTCCCGAATGTTAACATTCCCACAAATGAAATGACAGTTGCTCGGGTGGCCTTTTCGTCATTTATCTGTACTTGTGTTTGCCTAACAGCACAAGATGCCACTTTTACAACAGCGTGAACATTTTTAATCTCAATGTACACAATGGTGTCAGCTACCATTTGGAAAAAGAAAGTTTTGATTTGTATTTATATGAAAAGGTCAGACTACATACTTTGAATGAAATGATTATGAGCTGAAATCATGCAAAAATGAGTCTGAGACACAGGCCTAAAAATAAATAAAGTAAGAGCAATACGGAGGTAGCGAAGGGGACCAAAGAGACTCCCTGCTGGGTGACACAGTCCTGAGTGTGGGCTCCATCTGCACTCTGCTTATCCACACTCATTATGCTGATTAATCGCCCTACACCACCCACTCTCAGCCACACGCCAATCACCATTCATCCACATGGACAACTGCACACACATTCAGAGGAGGAAGATGTGTCTGCGTGGCTTGGGACATACTGAAAGGAAATGTATTTACTCTGTTGCTAATGTTTGAAGGATTGGACCTGGAATAAAAGTGAATCAATTATAGAGTGGAAATGGTGAAAGAAAGAAAGGTCTAAACTTATTAAAGGGTATATTAAATTAAGACAAAATCTACATTGCCATTGATCTGCCATTGCTTAGCTACTAAATCAGTGTGCTTTTGTAGTTTTCAGTTTTATACAATTGTAACATATTAAATGGTTTTTGAGTTTACACACAGTGTTATTAATAAACCAACCTTGAGTTTGGTGATACAGTATCACATCCACAGAAGATCTCCTGTATTCCTGAACTATAATGAGGAGCTCCGATAAGCAGCGGCTCTGTTTTAACCCGATCACATTGCACTTTATATTAGGCAAGACATAAAACTCAGCCAATGCTATTGCGTTATTGTGCAAAGATGAATGACAGTCGAGCAGGTTATTGACACATTGAGGGAATAGTGAAAATGGAAGTAAGCAAGAGGTGTTCATACCGCATCTAAATCTCTGTAACTCAATCTTATTATCTTCCATCTCTGTCGACAGGTCTAATGTAATGATTTGTCAGCAGAATGTGGCAGTGTGCTAGCCTTGAAGGACCCCTACGATGTGTCACCCTGGCATAGTGCATATATAGGAGTTGATTGGCTCTCCTTATTCTGCATTAGGGCCCATCAACGCCTCAGAGATGATGCACGCATCCCTGAATGCTTGCAGACAGTCCCGGGTATCACCATTCATCCAGACTGCACATGAATGCTTGCATGAATCCACACTTATTTCCGTACCTATGTGACTATTGTGCAAATCTACACGTGGAGAATGCATGTGTGTAGATGCTGTTGGTTGTGCTTTCTATTTTACATTGTGTCACTTATTATTCAACAAATACAATACGTGTCAGGGCCGTGCAATGTCTTATTATTTCCGTCTTCAGCTCGTTGCCTCTAATATTCCTAGTGGTGATGGACAAAGGCTACTTTTGTAAATCAGGTCAGCTTCATCTATTCCAAAAAGCCATCAGCGCCGCCACACTGCCATACCCGGTAGGACAATGGGATGAAAAGGACAATGAAGGACAATAATGAACGCAGGTTCAATGAAAAGCGATTGAGCCTCAGAAAGCTTGGTAACGGTCTTCTTTCAAAAGGCTGACAGCCCGACAGAGTTATTCCCTGCTTTTGTTGGGTGGCGACAGATGCTACGAAGGACCTTAGACCTTGTTTGTGTGGGAAAGAGTCAGACACGTGCTCTTTGCCTCCAGGTACCCTCGCTGCATCGCGTTTGCATTCGGTCCGGCAGAACATCAGGTCTATCGCCTCTAGTTATTCCTCAGAAGGGCCCAGGCTAAGGGGATGTACCTCACTCACATTCTTTAGATTGGGATGTGAACATTCCTTTGACCTTGCTTTCATTGAATTGAGTCCTTGTGTGTTTTTATTTCTCCAAAAAAATACCAAAAGCCTGCTCGCCCCCCCAGGTAGTTGGCGTTCTGGCATCGGAAGGGTTTTTGGTCCCATGCTGAATTAGTGTTCCTGCCAGTGGAACAAAAGAAGTCCAAACAATAGGCCATGTTATTAGGAGGCACCTGTAGACAGGAATGGTTTAAGGTCAGATCAAGAGGTAAACATGCACAGTGATGAGCTGATAACAGGAATTTGTGTAGGTTGGTCTTATGAAATGTATTCTTTGTATTATTTTGTTTTTGTAGTGTCTTAACTTTTGATTTTATAACCACACTATATATATATATATATATATATATATATATATATATATATATATATATATATATATATATATTTCTTCTGTTGTGGCAATGCTCCCAGGAAATTATTAGAATAAGGTTAAGTGCCTGACAATAATACACATGGTCTGCAGTGTCTGGGAGGAACTGAGGAAGAAAGACGTCATTAGGAAGATTTCTTACTTACAGTAGCAAGGATTAAGTGGTATTGGTCTCCAGGAATTTAGATTAATGCCTAATAGCAAATGTACTCTCCAAGCTCTGCAAGCTTCCTCTATTTGTCCATTTATTTGTTGTTGTTTGTGTGCAATTATTCTACTGGACTACCTTGCATTCCCTGGTTGCTTAATTGGCTCATCTTGAGAGTTGAATTGAAACTACAGTTTACTTTTTTCATTTTTCTTCCTGCAGTAAATGTTCAAATCAGTTCCTAAGAAAAACAGTAATGTAATATGAATTTCATCCATAATGTATTTGTTTTTTGACCATCTATTATAAAAAGGTTGTCATTTAGCTGACATCCAAAGTGACTTAAAATAACTGCATTTCAACCATAAGGATACAAACTGAGAAGAACAAGAAACAAGTGCAATTTCATCAAATAAGCCGATTTACAATTTGCTTCCTTTTTGAAAACCGTTACTGGGTCAATGCAAAAATGTAGGGCCGCAAAGTTGAGCTGAACCAGTTCAATGTAACTGAAGAAAAAGGGAAGATAGGAATGTAGGGCATTAACATACCGATGATGACACAACGCAGACTGAGGGTTTACTTTGAACAAGCAGTAAGAGCAGTGTTGTAGACTGCTGCAGAGCCGCTGTGGCCCCACCCGTACCCGGAACATGTTATGTGATATAGCTGCTTGGAAAGAGGGAGTCATCACTAAATGTTTAAGCACTCCCAGTTTTTGGTGTGTGTGTGTGGTGAGCTAACTCCAGTCAGTGGTTGATATGGCCCAGGGGGCTTGTTTTGTGGAATATCAAAGTGGCTTCTTAATGTTTAATGTCTGCCAGTGTATTTTTTATTACCCCATCTCCTTTTCAAAAGGAAAGGCTAATGACTAACACTGCACCATTGCTATATATTTGCAATTAGCAGAGCCGTATTCTGTGTGCAGAATTGCTACTATGAAGTGTAGAAAAGTGTCCAGCATTGAGTGTATTTTAATCCAGCATATCCTAACGAATACATCACAGTGAGCACTCCATGCATACCAGGGCTTTTAAGTAAACAGTCGGAAACATTTGTATTTAGTAGAATGTCACATAACCATAAACCAATGTTTGCGAATCGGTATTCAGATTGGAACTATACTAATCAATGTCCAAATGTGTGAGCACTCTTAAAATAACATAGTTCGACAGGAATAAGTGTCACGGCATGTTGCATATTTGTATATTTATGTCAAATATTTGTCATATTATCTCACGTGGATACATTGATGGGTCTGACCAACACCTTTTACATCACATCCTTCTCATTTCCATCCCTTCTGTCAATCTAAGTGAAGCGGGGCGATACGTGGAAGAACTCATCTCCTGGTCTCCGTGTTATTTTACACCAGCCATTAGGCACCTATATATTACTTTGTGTCAACTTGTGGATTCACAGTAAAAAATACATTTTTGTATGCAGTGATTTGAATTGCATCAATGTCATATTGTACATTATGAACATATAGACGTCTGTGTAGACAACCATGTAGCTTTGGTTCATTTAGTATAATTTCTCAATAAGAATTGACCACGTACCAACAAGACCATTTTAATTCTGCAGCAGCTTTCATTTTAATTCTAGCTGTAATATGTATACATTACATGAAATTATAAAAGGTTGTTGGTCTTACAGTAAACATCAGTGGTTTTCGGCTTTTGCACTACTTCTCTTCACCTCGCCATGGCAACAACCTCTCCGCCGGGTCTCCCGGGAGCCGCTTGTCCGTCATTTCACGTGGTAGCTCGTTGACTGCAGCGTCTGGCGGCGCCAATGCGGGCCTTTGTTCTCCGCTGTAACAACAGGTTTTTGGAGCAGCCTGGCACGTTGTCGGGCCGCAGTTTGCGTGGTGTAGAACTGCACATGTGGGGCAAGGTGATAAATATTGCTGTGCAGAGCGCCTGTTGGATTAGAGCTTAAGCAGGAGAAACGAGATCCCCCTCGGGTTTAATTGTGGTTTATTTTGGCACACGGCACATAACTGTCTTCGGCATCAAATGCTAATTTAACAATGAAATGTGAAATACATTATGCTTATTAGCGCTGGAAAAATAAAACAGAAGGGGGAGAAGCATTGAATAAACAAAGTTAAGGCAGGGAAAGAAGACGCTCAACTTGGCACAGCTTTGAACAATATCAAATGTGCCTTAAAGATTGATGGGCGGGACCTCGTCTGCTCGACTTTTCATGTCCTCAGGTCGACTATTGATTAAAAGCTCTCTCCCTCACGCAGACATGCATGCATACGCGTTACGCAGGTTCATGCACATACCAGCACAGCGGTAACATTTTGATTAGGTGGAGGCCATGCAGCTTCTCTTCAGGCACGCCGAGCGCTAGATTTTCTTAACCGAGGAAAAAATATGTGTTTTCCTGTTTTCACTCTCCAATTCGGGGCCTTTGTTTCTGTGACAGATGGCACATCACTCACCTAGACGCTCACAGACAGCACACTCCACAAACAAATTAATTTCTACTACTCTTTTGCATGCTGGCTCTCTTCGTATTTGATTGACAGTCGCATCGTTCCACCAGCACTGCATAAGGAGGAATGTCTAAGACAGTGTTGAAGAAGAATAATCCCAAAAGAGAGATGGTTAGTTGGCAGTGCGGTGCAGTTCATCCCCTTCTTTTTCCCACCTTCACAACTGGCAAATGGCTCGTCTTCATATATTAAACAAAACAATTCTATCAAAGTTCTAAGCATATCCCACTTGGTGTTTAACAGGTTCGAGTGGAATATGCTTTCCAAATAATTGATCTCTTCCTGTCTTTTTTTATTATTTATTTCCCCCCACTCAGGCTATGTCTCTTTCTGCACAAAATTCCATCTCTCCTTTTTTTCTCTAGCTACCCCCCCCCCCCCCCATTTGCTGGGGTTAATTTATCTCTTAATCCTGCTTCACACCTTCACAATCCAAGTAGGTGCTCAGGTGTGCACACTTCTCTTTTTTTTTTAAAGAAGAAAGAAATCCTCTATACTTCCTTCTAAAAGACACATTTAATGTCAGAGATTATCTGTCAGGTTTTCCAGCCCCAACCCTTAAATTAATCCCTCCCCCTCTATCTCTCACTCAACCTTTTTTTCCCTCCCTCGCACTGCGTCTGAGTCCTTTTTTTCTCAGACTACATTTTTCATTTGGTTTAATGCGATTTTAGAATCTGCCACACTCAGTTTGTTGCCTGTCAACATGTCACTGTAGCTTTGCTCACAGTACGGTTTGAGGTGTCTGTGCTGTCCGTCAGCGTGTAGATGATTTGAGATTACAACGGAGGGCGATTTTTAAACATTTTTTACCTGTTGTTTGCTGTTTGTTCTTTGTTGTTGAAGTTAAGGATTTAAAATGTCTCCTTGTCTATTTATTAAATATTTTGTAAGAACTTGCATTGTAATTTTAAAGCCTTAACGGAATCAAATGTTTTAGAATGTGCTGCCTTCTTTTTAGTGAATATTATCCGTCAAAACCAATCCCTCTTCTAACTTATTCCGTTTTTCAGTTCTGTGGTGGTGACCTTTGTCCCAGAGGAGTGCTGTCTACACCCACAAACTATTGTGAAAAGTTACTGTTTTCTCTTTTGACTCTTAAGCTCAGTTTGAAAAATAAATAGAATGGTCTTTTTTAGATCTGCCCTGCGTTGGTCTCGGGAAGTTAAGCTTTCTGGAATGTTTAGAAGCCCTCTTGTCCGTCTATTGTTTTATTGTTGATTCAAACTGAAGTCTTCTCTGATTCGCCGCGAGGAGCCCGCCGCGTTGTCGCTGCGGTGAGGTGGCACTCCCACGTTGCTCCACATCGCAAATCACGGGGCCGGGTAAACGCATGTTTCTCCATCTCCCAAAACCGAGGCGTGAAAATCAATTAGAAAGGAGCACGTGGCACGTGTCTCCCCTCTTGTCTTTGTTGTACACCTGCACAGAGAGGTGGAGAAGAGAGAGATTCACTCCGATCATCTTTCAGAGGACAGGAGATTTCTTCTTTATTCAACCCGTCTCGTTAAAGCTCTCATTGCTCTGAGAAAGGCTTCATCGATCGACTTGTCTCAAACCAGATCTCCAGACCGGCTGAAATACGCTTCTCTCTGCTCTAATTATATTTCAACTGGCAGGGGTCACGGAGAAAGCGTGCATGTTTACATGTGCTGCTCAGCATATCAACGGCACACTTCAACTGGGCCTGATGTAGCACAATTACACACATATACCATATACCACACATACACAAACATTTTTCTTGGTCCATATATGAAATAATGAAGTTTTGCCTGGCAGTCATTATGTACTGTACATCAAAGCGTTTTCACGTTACGCTGCAGCACCTGCTGGTTAACAACATGCAGTAGTGTAAACTGCATGGTTACGTGTGTGCCTGATACGTGCTTAATACCCCCCCCCCCCCCCCCTTTTAAACTCAAATCACTGGAAGCTAGTTGGCAGCAGCAGAGATCAAAGTGTCGAAGCAAAAACCCTGCAGAAACTGTCGTCTTCTACAAATGTTTAGTGAACCGTAACCTGTATCTCATTACTTTAACCTCACGGCCGCTAACGTTCCTCAAGAACACCTTTCACCGCATGGGAAGCAGCAGGGGAAATATTCCCAAAATATTTACTTCATTTTCTTTGTTCACGTGTGCAAAAAATGCGTTAGAGTCCTTTTGCTGACCAGCTGAGAGTGAATCTATAACACATGGGGTGAGTGTGTGTGGTCCTTCAATCTGATTCTGAGGATTATAACTCCAAAAAAGACTGAAGAATTATTTTGATGTTATTTTTTGAATTGAAAGGGAACACATTTTGACAGGCAGGCATATATTTTATATATTTGTATATTTTCATATTGATGGAAGTGTGCATGTGTTATTATTATTATTATTATTATTTCCCTTTCAATAATTTATTGATCGTTATCTGTCTACTGAACATATGGTTGATTGACATTTGCTAATACCAGAAATAGAATCATCACACCCAGAATGAACTAAAAGCAATATTCGACCAGCCGTATATGAGATATACATAACATGTGTACGCTGTTGGAAGCTAGTTGAGCTGAGATAGTCAGCAGATAAAGGTCATGTGGAACCTTAAACCAATGGTGTAGAGGCAGCAGAATACTCCAAAGGTATCCATGTTTGGCGTCGTCTTGGCTCATGTGCTGATACGTTGCGCCCACATCTTCCCCCACGGGCACTATACGAATCGCTGGTGTTGCCGGCGCCGATCCAGTCATTTTCCCTCGACCACTGCGTGTGTCTGGGGGGCCTGTGGTGAGGAGTCTGGCCCAGCGTCTCCACATTGCCACACATATGGTGCTGCCTTTTAGTCGATTGTGCTCTATGGGGTCTCTAATTAACAAGATGACAGGCAAGTGGAATGACAAGGACAAGGTGGATTGGATTTCCCTACTGGCTCGTCTGTTTTTCTTAAGGATTTAGTTGTGCTATTTTCAAATGTTATAATCTGGCCTCAAAACTTTCTATTCATTCTAACGTAATTACAAAAGCGACTTTGGAAATTGGAATGAGTGCCGGTAGTTCTGTCTTCATGTACGTTTCTACACGTCGACCAGCAGCTGTTTACCAGGAAAGCATACGTTACAGGAATGGGCTGAACTGCATTCACCCGGCTCTGCCAGGGGGACTGAATTATGTTATTTTTCTTTAGCCTTTCCCTTATAAAAAATAATCAGGTAGACCGTCTGAAAAGTTTCTTTACAAAAGGTCATGAGTGAATAATTAACAGCATTATTTTTCTGCTGAATGCAGTATATTCATGGCTCTCAAACAAAAGCAAGAAAAAAAGCAAACTCATAGGCCCAGCTATCATTTAACTCCATTAATCCATCCTCACAAATCCAATTACACAAATATGTTTTTTTTTTTTTTTTTTTTTGCTTTCTTATATCGTCAACAATCCTTTCGGCTTCAGCTGATATGATCAAAAGCCTTCATTATCATAGCGCCATTGCCTGCCGCGGACCCTAATTGGAGCTTCGGCAAAAGCAAGCAACTTTTGATATAATGGCTCCCTCCCAAACAGGAATGCCAGGGCCCCGCGTTATGGCTTACTTCTTATAGCGCTGCATTCCCTGAGGGAAGCACAGCGATGTCATCATTAGTGGGCAATCGACGGTGGCCTCGGTGCCGAGGTCCACCGAGTGGTCAGCCGGGGCCGTGGCCCAGCAGCAGTGTCTACTCTCTGTTTCTCTTGCCCGCGCTCCCCATCTGGCCACGTGACCCTGCGCCAGTCTGCTCTCGCCGAATAAATTTGGGGCGAGCTAATGAGGAGGGAGGCTTTGTGAAGACCTGGAAAAGGGCATCTCTTCCTCTTATTCTCCTCCGAGAAAAAGAGGGGAAAAGTCGCCGTGGTCAATTTTATTAACTTGGCTGACCTTCACACAAACAATTAACATTCACAGAAAACCCAGCCCCTCTCATTATCTTCCTCATCTCCATCTTAATCTTCAACCTCACCACCAGCGCCGTCTTTTGTTTTTCTTGCTTGCGCGAGGGGAATTTAGGAAGCACATGGCAAAATAATAACGGCAAAACCGTTGCATGTGCTTTTAAAGACGATCGCGAGGTAGCGTGGGTAAGACATTAAAGGTCAGTTGTTAGAAGTTCCCTGACATGTTCAGTAATTGGCCACCAAGTCGCAGTAAAAAGGCAACAGTGAGCGCTGACTAGATGACCTTATCTTACTATTCTACTATCAGACAAGCAGAAACCCTCCATACATTTGGACTGATAAAGATACAGACGTAGGATGGAAAATATGTTTTTGACAGGGTCAGAACCCCACGGAAGTTTTCCCATACAATTTATCTACAATTGTAGCTTTATTCATACGAGTCCATGAAGGGTCCTTCCATGGTTTTAGGAAATACACCCGAAGGGCATGTGCTTTGTTGAACGCTTGTTTGGTACCTATATCATTTGAAAAAGGATCACACGCATCAGCTCTGCTTGGTTGGACTCTCTCCTGCTACTGTGTAAGGTACCCTGTCAAACCTTCTCTGCGGGGTTATTTCCGCCCCGGCGTGGACAGACAATAAGATTTGCATTAACAGTAACTCTCCGCGTGTTTGTGTCTGTCTGTGTTTGTGTGTATTGTGTGTATTTGTAGAACCTGATAAAGAACCTGCCGGAGCAGAAAGAGCTGAATGCGCTTGCGGAACTAAAGGGTGAATATGAAGAGCTAGTGGAGTCGGAGCAGTTTGGCATTGTGGTGAGTATAATTTCCTGAAGACTACTGGATCCCCCCCCCCCCCACCCCCAGAGAATGCATAGCATACACAATCATGCTCCCAGTCCGCTGCAGTCAAATACTTGCAAGAATGCACTGTTGAGAAATTCTCCCCGTAACTGGTGCAGACTCACAAACAAACACTAAACACCGTTGTCTGCCTTTGTCTTTCTCCTCCGTTGTTTCATACACTGTTTTTTGAGGGGAACCGCTGGGGTTCTGACAGCAGCTTAACAAGTGACCAAGGAATTAATAATTCATTTAGACGGACACCTTCCCGTGAGTTGCAGTGATTTTAAATTAAAACATCTAACAATACAAAGGGAATATTTCAAAACAGTGATATATTAATATATATGTGTACACACAATTTTTTTTAACAAAAGCCCTGTTGACTCTTGCTAAGAACATTTAAAATGCTTTTGATTAGCAATCAAATGCATTCCCCAAGAACCCCGGGAATTACTTTCTTTTTTTTTTTTTTTTGGACGTCAGCTGTCAGTGTTTCCTCCTGATAAAACCATACCCTAAGGCTATGAATCAAGTCCTTTGAAAAGCATGCCCCCGTAGTCAGCCCGCTTGGCTATGTTTCAGACTCCTCGGATTCATTTACATTGATCGGCCAAAGTTTTATCCATCGCATCAATAGGATGAATAATGCCCTGAGTAACATTTTAATGGCAGAGTGTAGCTTTTTTTTTCTTATTATCCAAATAGCTAAGTATTCCCCTGACACATTTGATTTATTAGAACATAACTACATCTGGAATAAACATGTGAAAATGTTTGGCTCTATCTGCGGTTTGATCTTATCATTGATACAATCCATTTTTTCAAGTTAATGATGAATGAAAAAGGAAAAATGTTATTGCGGTCAGGCTCCATCCTGCGTGTCTCACCTATACTTCCACATTATGACCTATAACTTCGTCTCACCCACCTGTGTCCTACCTGGAAGTCTACACACGACTCAGTGTGTAATGTGAATCAGTAGCAGACGAAGGGCGGCACATCATCGAGACCTTTCCACTTAGTTACTTAATTACTTTCAAATGAACTGTTCTTTCCATCCTTTTACCAAGTGAATAACCGGCACTTTAAACAAGTGGTATGTTTGAAGTTGACTTTACTGCAAGATCACGGAGGTGCGATGTGTGGATTTACAAATGACATGTTCAATGAGACCCTCGGGTTGTCCTCCAGCTCCCTTGCTATATTTAGCTGTTGAATGTCTTTTGGAGATGAAGCAGGCGCGGCAGCATCCCCGGTGTCCTCACCAGTTGTGTGACCACAGAACTCTCTGCTGATGAAGTAGCTCCTCAATGCAGAGATATTTAGTTCCCCCGGGAAATAAGCTGTGTTCAAGCTTTTATCTCCCAGATCTGTCCCCAACGTCCCCGCTTTCATTGTGATGTATCTTTATTGTATACACACCCATTCAAGTAAGGGGGAGTGAATTGGTGTTGGTTTGTGTGTGTCGGTGTGCGCGTGCTTTATGCAACAAAGTGAGGTGGGCGGGGCCATTTGCCCATACACGTGTATATTTGAGAGCAGCAATGAAACATTATGTGTTGGATCAAAGGGTTGCCTTTAAGCACTGGATCATGCGTCAGTTTGAAGACCCCTTGCCACATGTCTTACACTAATCCACCATTTGTTTCAAGTCCCTCCCCTTTTTCTGTCTTCTGTATTTTTCTTAACTATTTTTGAGGAATCTTTTTGATTGGATGGTCCTTTGTCCTTATGAAAGTAAGAAAGCATGCAAGAAAAAAGGTTAATCCTATTCGCCTAGGAGGGTACTTGATGTCCCGTCCATTAAAACTAGTTGTACCCTAACTACACTGGAGATTGAATGTGACAGTGATGGAAAGGTTGCGTGACTTTATTGGATTTCTGCTCTCTCATGTTATGTAAAGTTATTGCAGGACCCCGCGTTCTACAATGTCTCAGATAGAGAGAAATAAAATGCGTGACACATGATTATATAAGTCACACTAGAAAATCTCTTTTCCTGTAAAATGAGCCACACCTTGTAGTGTCACATTGCGTCGCTCCGAACGTAATGCATATGTTTTTAAGGGGTGCATGACACAAATAGGCTGACGTATTATATTAAGTATCTCATTGCACATTGCCCATGTTCTCTGCAATACTTTCTTTTCAGTGGGTGTTCTAAATAAGTCAGCATGCACCTTCATGCCCTGCAGAGAACACGGGTGTTTAGCTTCAAAATGAATACAACAATAGCTCGTAGCCATGTTAGACTGCTCTCACTATGCTGTTTCCCGGAGCGCTTCCTAAAGTTAGTGCAGAAAAATGATAAGGTACTAATACTTTGTTTAATTATTTCTTTTTCATTCATGCCCTCAGATGAGCTCAGTAAAACTCCTGCGACCACGTCTCAACGGCATTCTGTTCAAACTGACATTTGAGGAGCAGGTGAATAACATCCGGCCAGACATCATGAACGTGACATTTGCCTGCGAGGAGGTGAAGAAGAGCGAAAGCTTGTGCAAACTCCTGGAGCTGGTGTTGCTGGTCGGCAATTACATGAACGCAGGCTCGAGGAATGCCCAGACGTTTGGTTTCAACATCAGCTTCCTGTGCAAGGTAACACACACCAACACGCCGCACAACCCGGATGAACGCCACGTTGTGAGGGCGGTTTACCACTGAAGTGCTCAGGGAAACACTGGAGGATGAAACCTTAGCCGCCATTAACATATACATATGTGTAGTTTCCACTAAATAAGCAAATGTTGCTCTCAGATAATAGAGATATGCTCATTTACTGTCAAAGTCCTTAACAGAGTCTCAATCTTCTAAAACCTCCAATACCCATCAAATGAAATCATTTGAATACAGCAAATATGCAAAACCTGCTGAGGCGTGGAGAGAGGAGCAGAGGAACTTGAAACTGAGAAAGGCAACAGCCGTGTGCACTGACACAGCATGCAAAGTGTTAGAGAGATGACTGGCACCCATGCAAACACAGCTATACTAAGCACAACCTTGCTCCTGTAGCAGACTGTTTGGCGACTCTCTCTCTCTCTCTCTCTCTCTCTCTCTCTCTCTCTTTAACTCACACTTGGCTGGGAGCAGCCTCGTTGCAATTGAAATATCGGTGCATTTTGAAATATTGTGTTGAAACAAGAAAACGTAGATAAAACTTCCTCAATTGCGAAAAAATGTGTTTTTTACTCATGCTTGAGGCGGGTTTTGCCTTTGTGGAAAAAGGGGTTGATGAGCTAAATGGATTATGGAAATGAGTGAGCAGAATAAATTCGGACGCAGTAAATATTAAAGACCAATTCAACTGTGTCTGCTGTGAGCTTCTTCTAGGATATCCACCCTAACATATGAAAGCTTGTCTTTCCCTCCAGACAAAATGAAATGTAGCCAATTATTGCATGAGAGAAAAATTTAAATTTAAATTGGTAGCACAATTTATTTACCAGTTGATGTAAGAACCTTAATTGGCATTTTGATTGGCCAGGGCTGTTCACGTCACAAAGTCCGGATTTTCAAAATATATACGCAAGCCAAGCAAGAGGAAGGTGGCTATAAAATTAGGAAGTTGTACGAGGAATGATTTAATTATATACTTGATTGACATTTTAATAAATACACACCGATTTGACTTAAAACTAGTTGAAGATGCCTCAAGGATTTTTTTCCCCTTATCTCTCATCATGCACAACGCTTAAAAAAAACCATGGAAAAAAAATCAAGACCAAGTTGCTCCATTCGTTTAGTGTTGCAACTTCTCAGAGATCAACTTGACACACCAGATATAAACTCTGAGTAGTTCAGCCTGGATTATCCGCCCTCTCAAGTGCACCATCTCTTTTGTAAGGGCTCTGATGCTCCATCCTTTTCTCCGTGCTGCTTAAAGTGATTGTGATTATAAAAGTATTTTCAGTACTAGTAAGTAGTTATAGCAGTTTTGCGTTTTGGGGCACAGGCAACAGTGTTCAACGTCCTAAGTAATTGATGACAATATTCAAATGGTAGAGCTAATTGAGAATGTCAAGCCACACCTCACACACGCCATGGACCCAGAAGTCTCGCATGTGCGAAGGGGCTTTGGTCCGGTGACTCCGGTTGGCCTGTGGCATTGCTGAAAGCTGACTGAATCAGTATGGAGTGTCAGTGTAGAGCCTGGTAATGCTTCGGGAGGCTGATTGAGCTATTATGGATGGACAAGAAGAAAAAAAAAAGTCTGCTTTTTCACTTTAGTCAATCAAGTAAATGGCCCCCAGGGTGGCAGGTCTAGGGTACCTAATGGGCTCATCAGTGAGGAGGAGGTTGATGATGAGAATGAACAGCAAGGGAGGGGGGGGGCATAAACTGACCCACCTCCACGTTGCAGCTTCAGCCCTCCACTACAGCCCCCACATCCCGTCAAGGACACCCGAATCCCCCCGGGAGCAAAGCTGGTCGCAGTTGGTCCTCAAGCTGAGCATCAGCTCTGGCCCAGCGGTGAAATGTGGATTTCATGTCACTGTGGCTTTGTGTGAAAAGCCTGTGAGCAAATGTCATGATGGAAACGCTTTTTTGTATTTCACAGCTAACCGTATCGCAAAAACACTTTTACCATGCGTCATTATTAAGACCACACGGCAATGGGTTTTGTGCAGCAGAAGGGGGTCACCCTTTAGTCATCTGCTCAACATCTGTGTGACCTTGTCTCCTGCTCTCAGAGTGTCACACAACACGTGACCACATATCACATATATGTCTGTTGAGTTCTCTCTCAGCAGTGGCTTGGTATGCTTTGATGTTTCCAGTTCATACTATATTGTTCTTGTCATGTACTAATGCAGCATGATATATTAATATATAGCAGGCCTGTGTTCCCCTTAAACTGCTACTCCATCTGCAGCAGTTAAATTGAGCAATCAAAGGGCAATGATTCTTCTCTTTGTGTTAGTGCTCTATATTCCCACTGCCATTCCTTATGAGTTAATTATTCTGTTATTTATTTATATTCAATCTGGATATCCGAGTGGAAGTGAGTTTTCTTCTAATATACCTTGCCTATCTAAATGCTGAATATATTGGAATGCATTGTGCTAACTAATGAGGGATTGGAAATAATGCTTCCTCAAGGGCAACTCATGTTATGAAAGATTGAATGATATCGCTGTTCAGAATTTGCTTTCGGCAAAACATAATGAAGAAGCATTTCCCATCTTTTTCAAATGAGGGTTTTTGTTTTGAAGGAGTAGGCATGTATTTACACTCCATCCTGCTCAACCATTAAAATCTAATGGGATAAGAAACATGCGCTCTTCAAGCGCCGCGTTGCAAAGCTTAGCAGCTCTGACAGCTAAACGCCTTTTTTCACATTTGACTATCAGCACAAGTTCAAATAGCCAGGACAGGGGATGGACTAGGATTACCATCTACCCCTTGAGTTTGACATAGACCAGCGCTCTACAACCTGTGCACGGAGTCTCCACGGCCGCCGGCGCCGCGGTTCTCACGACGCCACTCATCCGAATTCACTTACGACCCTCAAGTTAAATTGTGTGAAAACAACTAGGGTTTCATACAGGAGCGAACTCTCTGCCCCCGCCGTCCAAACCAGTCCCCTCGTAACTGATCTGATCAGTCAAGTGTTTCAAGTGAACGCAGGTACATGCATGTTCTATATGAGCGCGTAGTTATGTATTGGTGTGTGCGTGTGGATTGGTAGGCGCATGTGGGCATCACCAAATGCAGGTTGTTTACTGTGAAGATATCATCAGTAGGTGCACACAGAGGTGGGTTGTGATAATTAGTTTACCCAGCATGCCCTTCGAACAGCGTGGCGATCACGGTGGGGAACAAATATGAAACAAGTTTGATGTGGAGACTCCCAGCTTTTGCGTATGAACACATCCGCGCACACACACACGCACACACACACACACACACAGACAGACACTTTCCTGCCACTCTGTTTTATTTTGTGTGTATGCACTGTACAGTGTATGATTGTGTGCGTTTATTTTTATTAGCCGTCTGCAATCGGACGTCAGCCTATGTTGTGTTTCCTAAAGCATTTTTATTTTACTGAGACCTCATCTACTGTGTCTCTATTCAGTATCCAATTTGGTTTAGAGATGAAAATGTTATGTTTCTGGTCATGTGATTCCCACAAGAGCATAAATATTCTTTGTAGATGGTTCTTGTCGGTTCTTTCTTTTATGTATGCAGCTTAATCACCAGGCTGTATACAACATTTAACAAATAAATGAGTATTGAAGAATTATTTTCTTTTTTTTTTTAATTATATGCTTCTTTTTTTCTTCTATTTTTAGCTACGAGACACTAAATCCATCACTCAGAATACGACACTTCTGCATTTCCTCGCTGAGAAGTGTGAGGAGAGTCACCAAGAGATTCTGAGGTTTCCAGATGAACTGGAGCACGTGGACAGTGCCAGCAAAGGTGCGTCTCCATCTATGTATTGAGATAGCTTGCTTATAAAAAAAACACACATCCGATATGTAAGCACCAACATGACGTGGTAATGGATCGACCGTGTACAAGCACTTTACTGTTTACAATGAGACTAAAATATAGCAATACATGCATTCTCCACATTTTTAATTTCATTTAGCTTCTCATCAACATATTTTTGTCCTTTACTCATCTTTTTACCCACTTGACAACAATTAGCACTCTCTCTTTGTGACTGAAATAGAGTTGTTTGTGTGACCACGCTGTCATTCAGCCTGTCAATAAAACTAATTCCACTTTAAATCTATTCCCAAGAATTTGGTGGAATCCCTAAAGGCTTATTTACTTTGTTAGCCTCTTAATTGGTTATTTAATCTAATTCAACTAATTATGCACTTGACTCAGGCTGCCAGCCATTGTGTAACTGGGATGAACAGTCTCATGCACCGTATATATTTAGATGTCTATATTCACAACATGTAAATTATATAAATCTGTTATTTCATGGAAAAGATTTATTTAGAAAGATGCCGGTTAATTTAATGAGGACTTTGGAACTATTCGAGGAGCAGGGACTTAAAAAAAAAAGTTTACTCTCAGCACACTCGATTGCTCTTCTTTCATTGAGCATCACATACAATTAAACAGCCTTTTTAGAAGGATACCACAGCAGTGAACATGACCTCTTGTTTACATTGTGAAATATCAAAGGGTTTACCACACTAAAACGTCAATTAGAAGAATGGATAGTATGATTGAAAAGGCCGGATCTCTAATTATAAAGAAGATTAAGATACATTTGTAATAAATCTGTTTTTTTGTTTTAGTTAGCTGTGTTTTAAAGTGTCCTTTTCATGTTTAAGCTGGTTAAATGAGAAAAGCTTACATCTCCATCGAGGAGCCTCTAAAAATCTATTTCATCAGATTTACTTTGAGGCACAAAGGAACCCAATGACCAGAGGCCATGTGCTGACCGACTCCATTTCTTTTGAAAAGCTTTTACTCCCTGTAGAAACACAAGAGCATCATTTAATAATTTATCACTATCTTCAGATCCTTTGCAAACTTTTGGTCCCCCATCAGGTAAACTGGTGAAAGACAATTAATCAAAGCTTCTCAACCTTGTTATATCTATTTATATGGTCCTTTGTATCCTGAAAGCAATGAATACATGAAATGCTGATGAAAGAAAATAGAAGGTCTTGTATATGTGGTTGATTCAGGTCTGTAATAAGCCCGTCCAGTCATTTCATTCAGCCTGCATGAAATGACTGGACGGCCCGGCTGCTTTTCACAACGTCTTTATTCAAAGTCTTCTCGAAGCCAAGTATGGAGCTGTGCCAATTATCAATAACGAGGTTTGTTTTTTTAAGTTTATTACAATAATAATGTGTTTTCTTGCATGCCAATATAACATAAGGTTAGCGATGACGAACAAAGGAACAGGCTCCTCATCCTCACGCCGCCAGCTCTAGTCAGCCACTCTGCTCTCAGGCAGTGGCTTTGGAGTGAAGCATTTTTAATTTTAAAGCACTTTTTGAATGTTAAATTCTAGCTGGTTTCCCTGAAGGTGTGACAGCTTACATGGTAGCCTTCTCGCCTCTTTTTGGAAGATCTCTTTAACATTTTACCTCTTTCCTTAACCCCCTTTTACTTTGTTTTTTACTCTCTGATTGGACAGTTTTCCTGCAATGTTTCCTATTAAAATGGTTATACACTGTAATCAACGTCTGCACGATACCAACATAATACATTTGCATTGTATCACATGTAAAAGTAGACCTTTTGTTGTTTTCTTTGGTGAGAAGAAAATAACTTTTTGTTTTGCATACCTGGGAAGTAAATCTTTTTGGAGCAAACGTGAGTGCACCATGTTACCTGCGAGTTATTTCTCGTCATGAGAGGAATTCAAATGTAATCAGATGACCATTGGTTGAAGCTTGTCAAATTATTGTATTCATTGAGGAGTGCAATCAGGCCTTGGTGATTTCCTAAGGAACTCATCATTTCCCCTACCTTGATTGGCTGCTTCAGACCTCCACTTACATTGTGTAAAGTTTTCTGTGAGAAATTGGATTAGGTCCTCAATTGTTTTTGTCTGGACAAAATTTGAATTTCACCGACATTCAAAAGGTTATACATATTTTCCCACAATCATTTTAGAAATGTATTATACGGCCAACCCGTTAATATTAAAATGAATGAATTAATGAACAAATTGTATAATTAATCATAAAAAATGATCATGACTTCAATCACTGCTCTTTTGGTGCCAAAACGTGAACCTGCTGGCCTTAGTATTTTTTTTTTTCTTCACAAAGTCTGCGGACCCAGCCATTGCATTTAATTGGTTACCATCCTCATCTTTTTGGCTTGACCACATATACAAGCCTGGAAACGAATGCTAGATCTCAGTATTCGCCCAACAAACACTACCCCACTACATCTCATAGAGGTAAATATTGTACATTTTTAGTACACTACACCTTTAAAGCTTAGTGTCGTACGTTTTAAACCGCTACATTATCTGAGTTAAATGACAAAGACATTACATAGATACAGAAGATAGTGTATATATGAAGAGTTAAGTAAATATCCCAGTTTTTAATTACATTCCTTTTTCTATAATCCATATTATATATACAATATATGAAGTATATATATGTATGCAATATTCATGGATTTACTATTGGATATTGAGACTATAACCATTTGGCCGTCATACACTACACTATCTTCATACCCCTGACCTCATCTTGATGGCAGCGGCAAAGCCTTAAGAGAAGTGTCTTTGGCCAATTTGCCTTGTTAAAGCCTCCCATGAGATGAATATGTGGGGCCTGACAACGAGAACTAAGTCTGTGTGGTGATTCCACTCAATCAGTGATGCACTGACAATCTGTCTTGACAATCCTGGAAAAGAGGAAATATGACACAAATGTTCTCATAAATCTATTTAGTATATGGCTTAGCCAAGGGCAAAATACTTTGGAGCCTGAGAGAGAGAAATGGAGAATGAGGGGAGAGAAAAAATAAAGATGAACTCTGAGGATATTAATACCCCTGTGAATATATCTATTATCCACGTTCATTTCAAGGCTCTGCAGCATAATAAAGCAGTGCCCATTCCCCATTCAAGCTCATTGCAGTGCTTGGCTTTCTATTACGTAGACAAAATGCCTTTCTGGATGGGGTGGAACACAGTGGGGATCGTTTGTCTTTTGCTTTCAATGGAGTTGCAGGGAATCATGCGGTTGACAAGATATTCCCTTCTGAAAGTCCGGGGAGGGTGTCTGCCTAAAGCTGCAGAGGCTTGAGGAGGAATGGATACAGCCAAGCCAAACATTTAAGTACTACCGCTACGTAGGCAGATGTTCTATTTTTACTTGGAAGATATTTGCCTGAGACACAAAGTCACCTTCGAGGTTAATTTGTTGCACAGAAACAGTCGCTCCATCTTTTATTTCTCTGCAGACGTGTTGACTGACAATTAAAAAAAAAATGATTGAAGAGGAGATGATGAGAAAAGAGAAAAGTTTATTGTTGTTTTGGGACCATGTTGAAAGCCAGCAGCTGGGTTTTGTTACCAAAAAGCCTGCGGCTATCTTAAGCACACTATTTTAAGATAATATATCTATCCATTTGTGTTTGTTGTGTGTTGGTAGCTGCTCCTTTCATAGTCATGCTCAATTTTTGCGAACACTATACCTCACCAATATCCTGAGGGCATTTCCTCAAATTTGGCACAAACAACAGCTTGTACTCAAAGATGAACTGATTTCGACGGTCAAAGGTCACCGTTAAGGTGCTTACTAACAGGAACGTTTCATCAATCACATTGCATGAAGTTTATTTCCGCCATTGAAGCGTTTGTTGTTTCTCTATTACATTTTTCAAGATCCTGTCAGAATGTTTTCAAAAAAGCAACCTCACACGTTCAAAGTGCACTCGAGGTTGTGCTCATTTTTATTTCATCAGACTGCAGAGGATCGAAAAGTCACTGTTATGCACCATTTCATAGCATAACGATCAATTATATTTAGAATGGTCAGTATTTGAGATATAAACCATGTTGGAACTCATCTTCAAATCAATGACCAATCCCAAAGATCCTGAATGTTTGTTTGAGGCTCAAAATTCCAAGTGCTGCTGCCCGACCCAAATTATTATCTGCAACTTTCTTGATTTCTTTCTTGAGAAGACTTTTTTTCTCATGTACCTTATGGTGCAATTTCTCCCAATTTCCTGCTAAATGTTGACCACAATCTTCAATGAAGCACATTATATTAACATTCTTCGGGCATAAATTTCACATTGGGATTGAATTATTAATAATGTATTTTGACCGGTTACTTTGCTCCTTCCCTCTGCAAGTTTTAAAATTTAAAATAAAATGTTTGATGTATTCTGTGTTTATTTTGTGTTGTCTTAAACAGCTGAAGTATTTTGGGGACGGGGAATTATTGAAACACAAGTGAACATCCTGGCATAAATCTTGAATGTAATGACGATGTAATCTACATATATTTAAATATGCTGCATTCTTAATGTAGCACGACCAATGTGGCTGAATCCATTGCAAGCTCTTTTTCTCTCGAGGTTAACCTGACAAGTGATGTCTGAGGAGTTCCATCGCAGTGTCGTCTGTGACCTCTGACCCCAACTAGTGTCACCAGTGCACAGTAAAAGGCTTATTCTCCTATTGTGATATCTGACCTTCTATTTTTAATTAATGTAATGCTTTGGCAATCTGGTTTGGCTCCTCGAATCAGCATTTTTGTCTGCTAAGATAAGCAGGGATTTGACGAATGAACAATAACTACCAATAACACCAACATTAGAAGCTCTCAACCGAGTGATGTTTCTCTTCTGAGATCTGTATTCAAACCCTTTCATTCTCCCTTTGAAGTGGTTGAATGACAATTAGATTGTGCATATTAATATTCTCAGTACGAATTCCATTTGCCATTTTAATTGTGGGAGTTAATAAGGTGTGGTATGAAGCTCACAAATGGGAGCCCTTTCAAGTGTATTGCAATTTAGAAAGTGGGAAATGGCATGTAGGTACAAGTAAAGATGTTTTTCTAATTTCAGATTTTTTTTTTTTAAGTAGTCTTCATTGTTTTGTAGTCATCGTGTTCATTGCTATGGAGGCAGCAGTCAACAGACTGGTCTTTACTATCGAAATTATGAACAAGAAAACACACACTTATCTACAGAAAAACAGTGGTACAAATGCCCAAATTGCAAATCCAAGACAACAGGAAAGTGGTTTTGTTTCTGTGTCCACTTGAGAGACCCAAACAAAGCCTGGATTTAGACGCCTTTGAAAATCTGTAGAGCATCCTGAAGATGGATGCAGCTCGCTGGTGCCTCAATCCACCACTCACTGAGATTAAGAGGGTTCAAAAGCAAGGAGAGCTACATCTCGAATCTGAGACGACTCCCACAGTCCCGGAGAAACCAAACCACAAGATACGACATATGATTACTGTTTCTAATTGTTTTAGATTCCACCTACATAGTCTACATACATGCACTTTGGTGGTGTCCATGTTGTAACGGCATGAACGTATGAAGGGCTGTTTGTAGTGATTGTGGGCTTGTTTACCTGCTTGTATCACTTTAGGTCTGCACCTTTCCTATCATTCTGTGTATGTCTGAGTCAAAGCAACAAGCATTCTCCTAGGAACCTTTTTGTGTTTAACAACTCGGTGATTTATACATCAAAGGGATTTGGCAAAGGCTACTTGTGTTATTTAAGGTTCAGTATCCAGTAATACACATCGGTGGAGCCCCGAGATCCAGAACTACAGTTGATTTTACTGGACATATTATATATGACATATTATGCACTGCTGCACATGCATATTTACACATTGGAGTATTTTCAGTAATACTCTTGGAAATGGAAACAATTGACGCACTTGTTGTCTTGGGTATCCTCATCCATGGATCCTGAAAGTGATGGAGCAGGATCAGCTAGGCCAGCCGTTTAAACGGACGGTCTGTCATGAAGAATATTAGGACGAGGATACAGACCCGTCTAGCTCCACCAGCTCCGGATGAGTGATGAGCTCTAGAGAGTTTTCCTTTTCTTTTTTTTATTTTTATTACTCACTTCATGGTCGACGAGTGGTTCATTGTGAGACAAAACCAACTACTCTCTCTCTCTCTTTTTTTTTTTTTTCCATTTCTCTTTCTCCCCACCTGTGATTTCTCCCTGGTCATCACCGTTTTGGCTAGCCGGTATGAATGCAGACAGAGATAGACACATGCAGGGAGGCCCGGCAGCCCTGCTTAGCATCAGGCTCCACTCCGTGACAGCAGATATCAATGAGAGGTGACAATTGGACCAGGGGGGAGAATAATGCTGTTTGCCAGCCTAGAAATTCCGCTTGTCACAGTTGACCATTTCCGATGCTGGGAGTATTCAATGACGTCTGGGGGGACAACACAGCTCCATTTCAGATGTAAACTCATAACGAGAACCAATCCCCTCCTTGTAGATTCAAACAATTTGTATTATTTTCAGAATTTGGCAGTGGCTGATCAACAAAGCCTGCCTCAACAGTTCATATCAAATACGGCCAAATGTCAAGTCCTGTTTAACGACATAGAGGGATTGAATTTAATACCCGGACCAAGAAAATCCCAAAGGGGGCGCTAGTGAGCGTGTTTGCAGTTACAGGCATGAAACCGAGTGCTGCAGCGGCACATCGAGGAGCTGGATTGTTAACTTGTGAAGTCATCACTAAGGGCTGGTCCTGTGACACATTGTGATGTGATCATATCTATCCACAGTTTGTTTATTTGCTCACCTGAGGAATGTCTCGGAGACCACATGGTTCCCAGGGGAAGTCCTAAACAGTGATGGAAGTAAAATTAGGTGTTTCCATGTGGGGGTTATCATTTTAATGACACTTACCTCCATTCTCATCTGCGAAACATGGCTTTGTTACAAGTAAAAACCCACACGTCTTTTTGAATGTTGAATTTATTAAAATACCCTACCATAGAATCTACAGTATCTAAACAACCATCCCCTGTAGCATTACTTTTACTCAGCTTGGACTCAAACACTTCAAAATGTGTTTACAAAAGCTTCCCAAAGCACTCCAGGAGCATTACCAGCCCGTTGAGCAAAGTTAGTACGAGCGCTAAATAAAGTTGCTTTGTTGTGGGAAAAAAAGTTGTTTTTTGGTAATCACCTGCCACCTGGTCCTCAAATAAAAAAAACTCATGTCTATTTTTCCCCTCCAAAATGTTAATGATGTGTTGTTGAGAAGTATTTCCACCTATATGTATTTTTAAATTTATTTTTAACACAAGCATAGTTCATTTAGATTTACATTTAGAATATTTCTCAACTAAGTTACTCCGCTCCTCACCACTTTAGATCCCCAATGATTGGCTGAGCACTTACTTTCACAATAATTGACATCTGCATTCACTTAGCACATATACATGAAGGCATGCTGCGTGTACCGATAACATCTTGTAACACGATGTAACACGGCAAACTTTAGAGTTGCTCATGCAGAACCCCGTGATAGCACGTCAGTCAGGTGACTCTGATAAGCCAGACAATAAAGGGGATTGTTGTACATGTTAGCAGGAAATTGAGTTTCCTATGAGGTGATACCAGATAAGTTCCCTTTGAGGTATTACAACAGCAATTGCTGGGATTTATAATATTGACTGACTGAAAGAGCGTAATCTACATTACAATATGTCCCCCCTGTTCAGGATTTATGTCGGGTGCTTGTGGGACGGCTCAGTGGTGAGATCTATATTAAAAAGGCTACGCTCGCCAAATAGGTATCCCACTTTTGTTTAATAACCATTTTAGGATTGACACTTGAGTGTTCTTCCAAATCCTTTCCCACATACCACCACTAGAAACATTTGTTTCTTTGGAGTGGCGCTTTTGTTCAGGAAAACAGGAAAATCATTAACTCCAGAATGCAAATGTCCTAATTCCCGTCTCCCATAGCAACAGTGGTATTGCAGCTTGCTAAGCTTTGGTCATTCAGAACTTAGTAACTAAGAAGTCCACTACGACTTCAAAGGCTTTTTTGGAAATGTGTTAAACAAATTGGGGCTTTTGAGTGTATTTGAGAATTGTGCTTCAAGTGTCTCTCAAAGATTATGCATGGTGTGTTGTGTTGCTGTACATTTGTTATCCTCTTATTGTATTTAACAGCGGGCAACAGAAGCAGACATCTTTGCTATTTTAAAACAAAACAAAAAATGTTTTCCTGTGATTCCTGTCAGATATAAATAGACAAATATATTCCAGACATTCGCAGGCCCTCGTCACAGTTGTATATTTTATAAAAAAACAACAGATTAGACCTTTTTTAAATCCGAAATACAATCTATTTTGCCAATCCTAGTTATGTTCCGCTTCTTCGTTCATGCCATAGAGAAATCGTACCAGGCACACCGAGGAAGGACAACATAGCATTTACCAACTTGGGGGCCATTGCGATAAAGTGCCTCGGTTTCCTCTGCTCTCCTTCCCACACGTTCTGCCTCTATTGACCCCCGTTCCAGAGAACATGTCCGTGGCCCAAATGCAGTCATAAGAACACGGGGTGGCTGGGGTGGTGTTGAGAATTGATTTTGAATGCTAAATTGGGTCGTTTTTATCTTGGGCTGTCATCAATATATTTGATTTAAAAGCGTGGCCCGGAGCAAGCGTTGCAGGGCTGCTCTTCGCAGCTTCACTAGGCCCAGGGGAGCCTCCTCCTCCCCTCGGCCCTTTTCAGTTAATGCATTCCACTATGTGTGAAGACTCCACCATCACCTGTGACAAGTAGCAAAGACACAGCAAAGCATAGGCATCCGCCGCCTGTTGTGCAACTTTCATATGGCACTCTGTTAGTTTCAGGGTCCTCCGAGACCACGGTTATCTGTATTTGTGATGGAATATCTTCTGGTATTCGTTCTCGACATGCAACCCCCCTGTCGCGGGGAATAACGCACACGTTATTTCCAAACTAATCAAAGTAAACGTGAGTATGTTCTGAAGGATGAGCCGATGTGACTGAGTGAAATATTGACAGTAACTAAAGTGTTAAAACGTGTTTTTGTGTCATCTGGTGCCTTACACTGCGGGATGAACCCAGGTACCTTTTGCTGCATATGCTGCAGCCACACTCATCAAATCGGAAAAGGCATCCTTTGTGTAGAACAAACAATATTTCGTTTGTTTTTCTTTATGATGTAAATCATCAGGATCTTCTCCAATTTTGTCCTCAGGCAATATGGAATGAGTTTCATTTAGCAGCCAGCCATTTATTTCAAAAATAAATCTAACAGGCCCTGACTATGACCTTTCTCTTACATGTAGATGATTTGCATTCTCCACCGTCATTTTTTTCCCCCAGCTCTGTGATATGGAGTCACACTGTGTGATCCATATTCAAATATTATTTAAATCAGTTGCACCGCATTTGCATGTGAAATTGACAATTTGAAGCCAGGTCGCCAGAATACTGATCAGAGGGACAACCTTCGTTTCAGCGAGGCTTGATATTGCAAATAAATGGGACAGGGTATTAATAATTGTCATGAAAGGAGTGTTCTATATTTCTCACTGGCAAAAGTGAGTGTTTTTTTCCCCCTCTTGTGCAATGAATCTGATATCATGCTCAACCCTTTCAACTTAAAAAATGATTATACACTCTTGAAATAGAGAGACTCAGGCATGGTGTCACTTTTTAGGACACCATTACCAACAATACGACTTGGCTTGTTCACACACTTGTATTGTAAAATAAAATAATACAAAAACATTTGTATTATTGCAACCGGAAAATAAAAATAAATCAACAAATAGTTCCATTTCACACAAGGTTGTATCATATATTATGTCATATGGCAGCACTATTTGGAATGTAGAATGATTAAATCATTTAAATAAGTCTTGATACAAATTGACTTTGAGTAAAGTAACATTACAACATCAATAAACCAAGTGGAATCCCCTCTTTATGAAGATCACATGGCATATATTTTAAATAAGCAAAACAACTTTAAAAGGAGTTAACCAACATTAATTTTGTTCTCACTCGCCCCAGTCGGCTTGCAAACAGATTCATAACTTCATGGTGAATACTAAACAGTTGTTAAGGATGTACTATTTATTTAAATGTTAGCAAATCCTGTTTACTACTCAAATGACTCGTTGCAGAGCAGTTATGTCATTATTGTTATTATTATTATTATTATCATCTTTTTGCAGAGGAAAATACGCACGCCAGTTTCATTTGGAAGCAGAACTCAGATGTGATTGGGCCTTAGTGGCATGTCAAAGCAAAGTAACAGGAAAAACAACAGCTGAGACCTTCGCCTTGCAGAAAGGTCTGCTCTTATTCCACCGACTGAAGCAAAGGTAAGGAGGGACAGAATCGATTGTTGCGGGCCAAATTGAACCTGTGTCGAGCTGCAGGCAGCCACAAGATAAAGCCTCTGACGCTGTCTGCTGTGTTTATCATCAGGTGGCCTTTTCTGTGTGTGCTGTGCTGCGATTTTGATGTGTTAAGTCATAATATGAGAGCCACCATTCTTAGGAGCAGCTGCCAATAAAATCACAGACAGAGGGGATTATGTTTCATGTCAGCCCATTATTGTCTACAGCCTGCGCCGTATACTTTGTTTTACCTGGAGAGGCATATGCCTCGATTCTGTGGCTTTTTGTCCTGCTTTGCCTTCGTACCGTTATTGTTCATATTCAAGAGGCAACCATTTGACTGTATTGCCTCTGAATTGGTTTGCATTTGTTTTTATTGTGGGCCACTACTCTTACTCATTATGCCGACCGTGTCTCGCTTGCAGTTGTGAAGTCCGGGTCAAGGGAAGATGTAGGCGTTCCCTTTTAAATGGGAATGATGTGAGCCCAGCAGAGCTTAGTTTGACAGAAATAATAATCCATTATTTTATTGAAACATGCACGATCAGCAGTAAAAAAAAAGCATTCTTTTTTACTCTACTTGGGTATTTTGTGCATTTCAGACAGAAGCACATCGTTAGTTTACTCCCAGCATACAACAAATCAACTCATACACGTCACCAAAATACAGATATTCCACTAGCCAGATGTGATGTATTGATCACTTTTTTATGACTAAAGGCCGTGCAGAGCATACCGTTGTTGGTCTACTTTGTGAGCAGTTTACTTTGATATGTATTGACCGTCCGTTGGTTGCACAATCTTATTACACGGAGTAGACACGTCTTAGTCATCGGATTATACTGAGGACACAGCAGCAAAATAGTTTTATTGCGACTGAGTGTCCTCAGCCAAGTCTTCTCCCTGCACCAATAAAGATAGTTTTCCTCTTTGGGTATAAAACCTTGGCGGAGGATGCGCGTGCAGTTTTTTGATCTGCCTCGATCTTCAATACGCTCCAACAACGGGGTCCGTCGGAGCTTGTGTGAACCGTGATTGTGGCTAAAGCTTAGGAATTTCTGTTCCAAGAACGCTCGTCCTACCAATAACTATGTTGAAGCACAACTACATCCTCGGCGCGGTGTGCCATTTCGGGTTTCACCAGTCTTTTTTTTTTTTTGGTGATGACCGGCTAAATAGTGCCCAACTGTTCCCACAGAAGGTGGGCAATAGGCTCGTAGCTAATCAGAAGGGCCATTAGCGGGGAATGACAATGACTCCAGTAATTTTATTGCCACATTAAAAGCTTTCCTCTTTGGAGAAGATGATGGTAACCCATTCCTTCCACCCTTGGGCTGTATTTCCAAGCCGACTTAATCAAGTGCAGAAAAAAATCAAGCATGCAGCATAGATCTCAAGAAGGTTTTTGGGGATTTTAACCGTGGCCCATTGTACTGACACACTCCCTCATTTCTTGGTATAATGGGAAATGGTTAAGCAATGCTAGACCCCACCTGTGTTCTTTCTGAAATGTATTGCGGAGAGGGTTCACATCTTGGAGTCACCATTTGCAAGTGGTATCAGGGGAAAGTCTGACTTGGGCTGTATGGATTTGATACTGGACGGACATGAACCACACTATGCCGTCCGGCCACTGGGCGCCTGCCAGGTTTCCTGTTGCCCCACTTTACCATCACATGCGGACCATCTGCTGTTCGCCAATGCTGGAAGAAAAGAGAGACCTCAAGGCAAAACACCAGTCAACACTTTAATGTTCTGTCCATATTTTTTCAATATGAAACGCCTAAACCATTAAATTATTACACAGCAATTTCTTCACTTCACTTTACTCTCAGTATCCGCCTCATCTGGATGTTTTTTTGGCCAATTATCAATAAACACTTCTCTATTATGTCAGATTATGTTAAAATTGCCCTATCTAGCTTTAGTCAGATGATGGGGGCCTCTTTATTTTGTAATGGTAAATGGTTTTTTTTCACTGTTTTCATGGCAACAACATGTTCATTTTTTTTTTTGATCAATGTCCAACTGTATGTTAAGGTCTGTTTTAAACTACGACAACACAGCCTTTTTAGAGCTGATGGTACGGTGCCTGGTTTGCACTTACTGTTCTCAATAGACACTCTAAAATCTAAATGATTGGCGTACAAGGACCAAGCGTGTGGCTGTTTCCAATATGGGAAACAAGTAAGCCACTCTTTTTGTGTGAAGTGATAAAGAGTTGCACACAGACATACGCCTACGTTTAAATAATTGGGGAACCAATGGCAAGCAACATGAAATAAGATTGTTTTTACCATGTATCTTAACCAGGAGCTCTTTTGACAACATTGCATGGAAAGATTATTCCCCTCAGAAAGCCTTTTAGCTGGATGTATGTACTAAATATATTTTTGTGGATGGTTGATACCATCCACAAAAAGTTTCTTTTGTATTAATGTAGTCCGAAATAACGGACCTGGATCTGTCTCTCAAGCATATTACCGGTACATCAATTTTCCTTTTCTTGGTGACCTATATCCGAAGGGTAATATTGTTCATTCGGGGCAAATACTTTCAGCAATGCCTAAAGCTGTTAGTTATTATAATGGGCTGAATGGCTGCAAGCTAAAAGAGAACCCCTAAGTAATGGCTAAATGGGAGCACACATTGAAGCTGCCTTGGGCAACAAGATAACAGCACAAACACCCTGATTACTGTGTGTCTTTTGCAGTTGTAGTACTTTTTTTCATCCCTGTGGCACTTAGCACCTGAAATAGTCTTAATAACCGGCAAAAGCCTTCTCTCTGACCACCTTGCTGAAGTTTTGTCTCTTTTGCCTTATTTTTCTTCTTTATCTTAAAAAAAATTAGATAATAGAAAGAAATGAAAACATAAAAATAAAAAATAAAACCTAAGACTAGAAGGGTTTTTCATTTTGATCAGAATTAAGGCCATTGTGCCATTTGCGTGAGCCGGGGCACCCATTTGGCAGCATTCACTTTACTGAGAGGATAATGTTATCTTTAAAGTGACCTGATGGTCGTGAGAGAGCTCATAAACAGCACGGTTGGAAGCACACACATCGACCCAAGAACGTTGGTGAGATACAATATCCCTCTTGATGTCTTGAACTTCTGCTGTAGTGCAGGGTGGAGAGAACTCTGACGGCTCTTTGGGACTGGCACTTCCTGGCAAAATGTTTTATTTCATATTGGCGCCTTGTTCGTTTGTCACAACCAACCCCTTCTGTTCAAGTTGCAGATTGCCATGCGACCTCTCAAGCTCTTTCAACTTGTCGGTTGTAATTTGTCTGCTCTATTCTACCTAAATGATTAATGAACTACCTAACAATTTGCTTAATGAACTACCTACCAATTTGCCTCTCATTAACTCAGCACCAACGCACACACTGATTGCAGCGAAGGGCTTCGGTGGTTTTAAGTGTTTCCAAGCGGTCTGCCGTCCAAATCCTAACAGGGCCTGCGCCGGCTTAGCTTCTGAGATAGGGACACACGTCGGACTTTCAAAGTGAGGTGTCCGTGTGACGATCCCCCCCCACCTCCCTGCGGGGACACACAAGCGGCCTAGCAGTGGTGGCCATAGTGCAGCATCAGTAACACGATCCCTCGCTGGCTTCAGGCACCAAAGCATCCCAGAAGCACTACACTCAAATGGTTTTGATGTTGTTTTGATACTCCGAGTTGCTTCCCTGGAACGAATGAAAAGTTTTTTTTTTTTTTCCCAATGCCTTGGCACGCACAAGAAAACTTTTTTAAAGACAAAGATGAGCCATTGCCCTAAAGTATGCTCTTTTATATACATATTTGTTTGGTTTGATGTGTGTGTGTGTGCGTGGCTGTGTGCTTTTCAGTGTGATTTCTTTTATATACATTGAGTAATACTTGAAGAAATGTCTCTGTTTTCACATATATGTTTTTATGAGTCTCGGTCATCCTATATACATCATGGTCCTCTACTGCTCCCTACGCTGTGTTCAGCTGCTCTGTATTCAGGGGGCAGAGGAGGTCTGTGTGTGGGGATGTGTGTGTGTGTGTGTGTGTGTGGGGGGGGGGGGTGTGTAAAAACAAGAAAATGAGCTAGTTAACTCATCTATAAGCTCGAAAGTCTCATTACACTGCTGATGAGTTTAAGGATTGCCTGAGGTGGAAAGGGGCTGTGTTTATTTCTCTGCAGCCGTGCGCGTCCTGTCTCCTGGTCTCACGCGGATGGAAGACAAAAAAACACACGCCGACACTCCGGGGCAAATGAGTACCGAGCACAACGCCGCTTAAATACTTCATGGGTGTACACTTATTCAAACGCACGTTTTTTTTATGAGACGTTATGTCGTGTGAAGCCTCCGTACAGCGGCTGCTAAATGAAGACAGATGCGGTTGGTGGCAGAATTGATCTGACCTTTTTGCACCATGTAAAGGGATATGAATCTACTTAATCAGCGGGACACGGGACACTCCAGTTTACATGCAGGTCGCGAGGAGAAAAAGGAACGGGTAACGCAGGGCCTTTCATTTTTGGAAACTGTTGTAAATAGTTGAAACAGTAAACAAAATAATAACTTTTAGAATCATGTTAAAGACGAGTTACAAAAAAAGAATGGCAGAAAAACTCTTTCCTTGGCTTTGACACCAATCAAACAGCAGTGCATGATCAATTTAATTCTCATCACGGGGCAACAGTCTGATTTGTGTTGATCGATGTCTCTGCATGTCTGTAGTGACTGTAGATTTTCATTATGGATTTTTATGAAGTGAGTTAAGACAGTTCAAACAGATTGTCTGGTGGCACGTGTTACAAATGCACACATCCACTGTCAAAAGAAGCCCATTAATGCACCATATGGGCATCACCATCACCACTCAGTGTGGTAGAAACGTGCAAACACTCGGTAATGAGTGAGTGGCATAAGTTGCTGGTATTGAAAAAGAAGATATTTGTATACTTATATTCAATTACTGTCGGTGGCAAATACCTTGTACGTAGTTCTACATCTTCTACTCAGTAAGCCTATTTAGTGTATTTAGTTACCTTCCCGTCACATGTCATTCTGTTGTTAGGGAAAAACTATAACCAATCATCTGCGCTACGACATAAAACCAATACGCCGAGAGGAAGTGACCTAACATCGGTCAAATGCCTCTTCAGTGTCCGCTCAGCCTAAAGCCATCTTTAAAGAACCCGGGTATCTTTTCTCCTCCGGTAAACATATTTTTTTCCTTTGAAATCTCATCAATAATCAGGAATGGGGGATGACAGAAATTGGCATGATTGCCAAACAATGCTTGGAAAACTTTAAAGGATTTCTGTCTGTGTGGATGGATGGATTGATGGAAGGATGGATCAAAAACGCAGTGATTAAAGGCCAGCGTTCCTCATTGTTGAAGCAGTGGAAGAATGGGTAGGCTGGAGTGATACTCCATCAGCAGAATAGACAGGGGTTCTAACGCTCCTACATACGTGAGCCTGCCGAAACCTTTATTGAAACAACAAAGGGTGTGTTTTTGCCTGCTCTTAGCTTGGCATATATTTTGTTGTTAAATATTGGCATTCCAATGGTTAAATTTGTAGTATAGTTTTTTTTAATTTTATTTGGATAAGAAGATCAATGCCTCTTATAGGTGTCCATGCATTATGAAGCTGGAACAAGCAGACAATTTGCTAAAAACCTGTGAAATTAAAGAAATTATATTTTAGGATATATTAAATATGCTGGGATAGTCTGACATTCGACCCCTTATATCCTGATTTTGTTTCCCGCTGCTTTATTTTCCTGTTCAGATAGGAGGTACAGTAGATATTGATACATAGTAGTAGAGACCCAAGTAAAATATTAAAATACATTTTAAAATACAAGTGTCAAATCAGCATCTGAAAAAAAAACGGATGTAGGCCCCTACAGTTACTTAATACTTAAGTAAAAACCACAGACAAAAAGGAAAATCCTCACCCGTATGCGTCCATGACGAATGCTGAGTAATAGAATATGTGATGATGGGTGGTGGTGGTATGTGTGTGTGTCTGTGTAGAGGAAGTGGGGGGGGGGGGTCTCATTGGTTTAAAACCAAAGGAGGAAAGACACAAACAGAGTCCTTGAGTCACCCGCCCTCACAATCATCTCATGAGTCATGCGCCTACACACATCTGCAGATGGTAAAAATCTAATAACCAAAATATGTTATGTGCTCCACCTAATAAGTATAAGGAACACATATTTTGCCAAATGAAATAGCTGGTGAGTTCTAAGAACTAATACTAATAATACATCTCTTTTCATTCATGAAGTGTTTAATTAAGGGCATGGCCAGAAGTTTTATTTGTATTAATGATCTATTCAAGCATTGTCAGGGCTTATTCACATCATCACAAAGACAGATACTGGGAAATAAACCGTACCATTGTAGAATTACTATTTGAAATATCTATCCATCAAGTTCTAGCAATGAGCAATCTTTTCTATGAACTGTGTAAAAAGAGTCAAACTCCACTGGCTCAAGAAGATGTTATTTTTATTTTCCATCGAGTACATTTAGTGAGATTTGTGTAAATGTTCCCACAGAACAGTGCTCAGTGCCGCAGAAATATATCTCACAGAGGGAGCTCTTGAGCTATAAATGTGAAACTAACAGACACACAAAAAGACAAGAGGGGAACGGGAGTATGAGGAAAGAAGAGAACAAACTGTGACTAAGCTACAGGATGAGGGATAGACAGAGAAATCTAAGCAAGATGTTTCCGATGTGAATGTGTAATAAAGCAGAAAAGATTTTTTTAAAAGGGTGAAGACTTGCAATCAAGGCACCTACTATTCCTCGCGCACTCCCAGCCAGTACATCTGTGAGCCAAGTCTTAACAGGGAGTCACTATAAATGACTGTATTCTCTTTGTTTTTATAGAGGTCAATGCGTTACTTAAACTTTCAACTGAAAGTCATTTCAGATTTTATTTTAAACACTGTACTTTTCATTTTTTTTTCAATCAAATTTGGCTCATGCATGAAGACATACGTTTTAAATCCCACAGTGAGGCCAAAATATGTATTTTTAATAGCGCTCTAGATGATTAGATAATAATAAATGTTTGAATGAATACACTTTCTGCCATTTTGAACTTAAAAGTGAAAACATATGCTGGAGTGATGACTTTCGTTTCTGGTTTCTTTTGTGTAAACACTATGGTCAACTTCAGGTCAGTTATGATGGATTAAGAGGGACAAGTTGGAAAAAGGTGTCACCACTGTATTCCTGGTCAACATAACAAAGATAATATAATTATTTTAATAATAATAATATGATGACTAGAACATTGTCCTCGAAAAAATTAAACGACACCAATCCTGTAAAAGATATGAAGCAATTAAGTAATATCACTTACAATAAATTGCTTCGATATGTACCATAATGTTAAAAAAAAAAGCCAGACGATACTGAGTTAGTCTGCCCACCGCCGAGGGGTCCAGGCTGCAAAGGCCTGGTCACCATCAGTGAAAATTCTAGATTTAGGAACCATTAGTACAGCCGCGCTGGAGAATCTCCAGCACCGATCAGGCTCACGGGGAGTTAGTAGATCACCGATATAGGCAGGAGCATGACCATTCAGGGCTTTAAAAACAACCAGGTAAATCTTCGGATCAATCCTGACACCTCTCTTTTTATTGCTCCTGCAAGTAAGAACCAGTCAATACTGCACACAAACCATATTTCCACTGCTGCCGTCGTAGAGAATCCACCACAGGGTTTTCCTTTTATATTCCTATTTAACCCTCTTGTATCCAGATTTTAATTTCAAACGTTTAACTTCCATCCAATTATCCTTCCATAAATATCTGGCGGCTGTGTCGTACTCAAGTATCCACCGAATTTACAGCTATGTTGATTAACACTGGAAAGCAACATTGTTTATCTCAATTCCTTGACTCACGGGCCAAAACACTCGTATTGTAGTTCTCGATTATGAATATGTAAAAACCGGAGTTTTGCTTTTGCTTCATTTAGTAATTTCTTGCCCCTCGGCCTCTTGGTCCCAGAGACGTCCTGGGGAGAGTCGGTTCGGGGGTGTCAGGTAATACGGATGTTTGAGAAGGTGCACCTCTGAAGTTGTGAATGAGGTTAGAGGCCCTTCAGACTGTTACACCCCATCTCTGAGTATTTCTCCTGTCAACTACAGTCAAAAAAAAAAATGAATGGCAGCAGTTTTGTCAGTAATTCATTTGCTGAGCAAAACATGAATTACTGAATGTTTTTAGTAGCATGCGTGGCATTCACAGACATGCGGTAGCAGAGACTTTACGTCTGGTGATCACCTGAATGGGGGGGGTTAAAGATTCGAAACAACTTCTAGCTTTGTCATCTTCTTCACCCGACATCTCATCACCCTCTAACAATGCAAAATGAAAACAGACTCTGGTCACTCATCTCCTGTCAGCATGATGCGTGCACTGAAACTTGAACAAAGGTCGGAATGTACAGTTCACCCCTAACTCCCAGTCGGTTGGGTGGGAAGACACCAAAAGCAACTTCAGGGGAAAATGTAAACTTGTAATAGAGAAATAACCATCTTCAAGTAAGTCCAGGACAAGCCTTTGGATGGTTGATTGTCAGGGGAGTGGAGGTAAACCGCGGTGTCCTTGTGAGTCCCTGATATCTTTTTATTGCAGGGCAGAGACTCACATATAGCACAGGAACATTGCCCTGAATGATTTCCTCAGCACTTCCTGGGAATTGTCATCACCCCAGGTCAATGTCTAAACTTTCCCATGCATCAAAATATATTGTAATTGACTCCATTTGTAATTCCTCCAGAGATCTGGCACTGGGCTGCAGCTGTGAAGGCTGCCGAAAGCAATAAAGTCTCTCAGACATGACCCCCATGGTAAACAAGGCCTCCTCCTAGAGTGGGAGATACAGTAAAGTGTGGGCTTTTTTTTCTTCTTTTTTTCGTGTCTGCCTGTATGTTTGCTCTTTGGCTCCAGCTCATGCTTCCATTCAAATGTTGTAATTTCACAATGATGTCTTTCATAGGGCAGGTTTTATTCGTTTTGGTTCATGTGATGCTACCCCATGATGGATGTAGCAGGCAGTTATAAGACATTAAATGACATATATAATATGAACATATACATTTATTTGTGCTGTCAGTTAAACGAGCTATTAACAACGTTAACGCAAACCCATTTTAACTACAAATGTTTTTATCGCGAGATTAACATTTTCTTTAAAAAAATAAGGGGTGGATGATTGTTGCCTGAAAATGTCAACAGGCTTGTCTGTTTGAGCAGCTGGCTGAAAGCAAAGAATTTGTAGGCTTACCTTTTATTGGTAACCTAACTGTTACGGTTCATTGTTTCTGAAATAAGAGGCCTGACTGCTTTGTTCAGAGCAAACAGAAAATATTAAGTCATGGTTTAACTGCACTACAGGCTGAGTCCTTGTTTACCAAAAATGTGCACTTTATAATTTTATTTTGTACCGCCGTGTTTGGCTATGTCTTTCAGTAAAATAATACATTTGCATAAAGTAAGCCAATCCACTTTTCCATGTTGATTAAAATGAAGAAAGGATTATGGAAAAAAATAAATGAAGAGACATTTGGAATAGATTCAAAATGTGCGATTAATCGTAATTTTGTTAACTACGAAATAAATTCGATTAATGGTGATCGAATATTTTTATCGTTTCACAGCACTAATTTATATATACATTTAATGTAATGTTCTTCAGAAAAATATATTATTTCATTGTATTAGAAAGCAATGTCGATTACACGTTGATTTAATGAAAAGTCTCCAGTGTGTGGTCGTTGCTGCTGGGCATTTGCAGATTAAACATAACACATTTGATCCGTATGGTTGTGATCTACAGTGTGCCATCAACTCCTAATCAGAAAACAAATCCGTCATTAGGATAACAGTTCTGTAATGTGGAGGGTTTTATCGGAAGTGCAAATTAAAAGAGGAAATGGAGCAAAAGTAAAAAGGATTTACCCTTTTTATGTGGAAGCAATTAGTGCAACATTAATGGCAAACTGCGATTGTGCATAGTATGGAATCGTGTCACCCGAATTATATTCCTTGCATTGTCTACCAACGATATTCTTCATCATTCCTCTATATGTGTGTTAACATATGTAGAGTATTTCATAATTTACAAATAGAAAAGTAACTTGTTTTTTGTTTTTTTCTTCACTACTCTGGACAAAATGAGCCATTTCAATGCCTGCAACATAATGTTTAATACAGTGCCACGAGGTCTGCTACGTCTCCTTTGTTTTATGCTGTCCATAAATTCCCTCATTTCCCACTTACGCCAGCCCGCTGTTTTTAACATCGCATGATCCGAGGTAATCAGGCGGATCAATGTGACTGCTTTGTCACAACAACAATATCACTTTCACTCCTGCAACTGGAGCTGCTTTGATTTCTGCTGAAAGGGGAACACATAGAGTTGTGTTTATCCTTTTGTCTCTTTCCTCTGATGTGCTCTACTCTGCCTCCCACTTCATCTCCTATTCACTCTCAGGTGCCACCAATAGCGAAATGAAAAAAAGACCAAAAAAGTGATTTTTATGGGGGGAATACATGTAACTCTTTTAAGGGGGTGGGAGTGTTTGACATGATACTAAATGGCTTCAAAAAGGCTTTTGAATCAACATAGAGTGCATCATTGTACTGTTCATCGTGCTGCTGATCAATATTCAGTTTTACCCTGATGTGATGAATATGTCCTTTGGCAGTCATGTGTACAGTCCCCTCAAGGTCACCCTCTCCTCTCCGCGTGCTGGATATTCAAAGAGGCTGTGAGAGGAGGTTTGATGAAAAGATAACAAGCTAGGGCAAGATTACTTCTTCAAAGCCCTGAAAGGTTTCAACATCTCTATAATCTCTGGAGCCTTAAAGACCTTTTACCTATAAAGTGCTGATATTATCATGGCCACACTGCAACAGCCAAGCAGACTTAATTCAACTCAAGATAAATAGTGTCTATCTGAGGACAAACTGTAATGCCTTTGGTGATCATAATCAAAATGTAAATGTCTTCAGAACCAATACTCGCCAATCGTGTGACATTCCCATCATCCTGACATGTACTTTGCATTTAGTGTTATCTGGCTGATCTCAACACGGTTAACATTATGCCTGCTAAGTATGTTCGTGTGATGACGCTGGAATGCGGCTGAAAGTACCGCTGATGTTCAGATGGACCTCACTTACTTTTTGTTCTTGCATTGACTTCATCAACAGCCTTTGTCCTGAGTGTGCAAGTCATTATTGAACATATTACGCAGTGGTAAAATCTGGTCCTAATTTAACTTCGCCCACCCCACTCCACCAATATTAGATTGTTATAATCAGATTTGTTCACATTATCTTGGTAAAAAAAAGCAATTTAAATCAGTCTTAAAAAATGTAGCACCAGATTTATTTTTTCCTGACTTGCCTCTCAGGGCTTCTGTCTGTATTTATACATGTCTTTTGTGTCTCTTTAACTTCTTCTCATGCTCATCTGCCTTCCTACACAAGCAAGCACTCATTTGACTACGGGGATGAATGCATTCATGAACGACCTTCTCCTTTGGGTTTATGTTGCGTTCGTCTTCGTTCCCATAAGTGTATAGATTATTTAAAACTTGATCTTTTATTCTACGTTGGCAGTAACACTCAAAATAAATCTTGATTTCTTTTGTCACCTTTGGTGGTATTGCAAGAGCAGGGGATGAAAGATTGGTATTATTTTCTATAAATCAATATGAACAATGCCCCCGTCTCCAAACGACTGAATATAAAATTGACATATTCACATTATAGCAGTTGATTTGGTATTGTGAGCGACACAGTATTTTTCCCTGGCAGTTTATTCCAAGGAAACGGGGCAAAGCTTAATGAATTACTCTTTGTCTGTCTTTTGTCCATGAGAATGAATAATGCATCGATGGCAAACATTACGCAGCTCATATCAATAACTGAAGGATTCTGACCACAGAGTAGTTTTATATGCTGTCTGTTATTCACACAAGTTCACTTCTTGCCCTTCAAATTGCTTTTGTCTTTCTTGTTCCCTTTTGTCTCCCCGATGCTTCACAGCGTCTGCAGTTATTTGTTTTGCTTGACATGAGCGCCAATGAAAGCACACAGGAAGTTGAGAGGAAGAATTTAAAGTGCAGTCGAAGACATTGTGCTTCTGTTAGAAACCTGGAGGCTGATACTTTTGGTGTCACTAAGAGATACTGGCGGGCCTTGCAGCACACATTAGTGTTAAATGGGTTTCAGGTTGTTTTGCAGGAAGACCAGCACATTATATACACACCAGTCAATACATCTATATGTCAGTTTTTCTCAACTCTAAGTACTTCCCATCTTAACAAAGACTTGTTGTCCCGTGATAGCTTCACGCTAGTCCTGAAACGGCTCCACAGAAGCAACAAGGCTACAAAATATTTCCCGAAAAAAACCACACATGCCAAAAGCAACCACCAAAAGTCACCACGCAATACAATGCATTGATGTGACCTTCCCATGGCCCACCTTCATGTTATTGTAAATGTATCTTTCATCCACCTATCCACATACCATGAGGTGTTTTTACCGTTGCTGATCAGGGCGACAGCAGCATGTGGATCTCTGGCCGATGTGTGGTTTTCTCGCGGTGATCCCCGGCAGTAAGCTCTGTTAGAATTGAGGAGGAGGGGCTGCGAGGTCCCCTGTCACTGGATCCGTCCAGCCGGTCGGCTAGCTGCTGTAAAGTCTAATAATGCCAGTGCCCTCAGCCCTGACCGTTATTCCATTTTTTTTTCTAGACTGATCACAACCGGCAGTTTGTGTGAATCCGTCAGTGTGTCCGCTCGCGTGTACCCTACAGTCGGAATGATCTTTAGATACCTTTTGTGCTCGTGTTGAAGGTTGTTTCAGTGTGCCTTGGGGTGCATGTGATCCACAATCGTGTCATTCAATCTTATCGTCAAAAAAAGAGGGTGAGGAAGAAAAAAAGAAAAAGGACATTCAAGCTATAGAATTGATGTGAAGCTAGACGTGGTTGACCCGTATGTCATTGATGCCATATATCTTGACAGCTTGTCCATTACCCAAATCCTCACTCCCTCAGCACTTCCATTACAGTCTAGTGGATGGGCCGACCTTGCAGACGTGTGGGCAGTGAAGGTTAAATCACATAAGTTGATGATGAGCGCTGTGCTTATCGGGCCTTATTTTGGTTATCAATCAGTGAGTAAAGTAACTCACAATGACCAGCTGTGCAATAGGAAGGACCACATTAAAGACACACGCCTCCTGCATTTAACCTTTAATTAAATGTTCTTTTTCTCTTTTCCAAGACCTATATACAGTACTAGTATGTCCGATAGGACTAACACTACCATGTTACTGCATCCACGCTCTTGTCTCGTCTGATCCCCTGAGCCACTGCGTGCTGTCTGAAGTCTCGACTTGAAAGGCCTGATCTAAATACTGTGGATTGCGAGCAGTGATTACAGACTGATCGACGAGCCGCACGCAAACTGTACACACACGTTTACACACGGCCGCTACCTGGCCCCCACACACAAATGGATTACGCAGGATGTCGAAACACATCCACGTCCAACCTGGGTGTGGGTAGTTTTACTATGTGGACCTTAACAAAGTGTTATTTTGGCCGTCTCCCATCAAAGGGAAACCCGTGACTGAGTCCAGCGTGTCTTAATTGTGGTTGATTGTTTGTTTGTTTTTCCCCACAGTGTCAGCCGACATCTTAAATAGCAGTTTGGCCACCATGGAACGTCACATCCAGAGGCTTGAGAACGACATCCAGAACTTTCCCAAAACCGACGACCAACAAGATAAGTTTGTGGAAAAGATGATGATATCCTTTTTTTGTTGTTGTTGTTTTTTATGGTGGTCATTTTCACGCTTTGTTGTTGTTCGTATTCAGGCAGATGTGAAGGTATTGTATGTGCATTTTGTTGGACGGCAGGGGACAAACAAGTGTGCCGTACGTGTTCTGACCCGGCAGTGGCAAGCAGTTTAAGTCACTTGGTGTGATAGGTGGCACCCAAGGGAACGTAGGGAATGGATCCGGCTGCCTCGCTATGAGATGTTGATCGGATCCCCCCCTCACCCCCCCCCCCCCCCCTTCACTCCTCCCCCGTGTCCCAAGAGTGAAATCCTGCCCGTTGGCTATTTTTACCGCACTCTGCCACCGCTGCCTGTCCCCTGGGACACTCTAATGGGGGACTCTAGCCCCTCACACCAACTTATCGCCTATCCGTGATTTCATCTCCTGACCGGCCATGAGTGTCTCCACACAGCCGTCCGTGCACTATCTCTCGTGGCGCCTCTCCTGTTTCGATAACAAAGTGTTTCACTTAAAGCCGAGCGTCTCCGCTCCCAAATTGAATTAGCCGTGTCTCTGCACTTTCTTGAATGCCCTTTCTGAGAGGGAAGGTCCTCATTGTATAGGTGTGATCAATGTCGGAAAATCAGGTTTGTTGTCAATAGCCTGAGGCGAGGGTGTTTTTCATGGGGAGGAAAAAAAAAAAAAAAAGCATTCAGCAGTGTCTTCTTGGCTTGTCTCTAGCAAGAGAAGACAGAATCGCTCGAGTAATTTAAGAAGCGGGTAAGTGTATCCATATGCCAGCCGCCCTCATGTAATTTAGAATTTAACCTGATTTTTGCTTCCTTTTATCTGAGATTTATTAAGGCTGAGTTTGCACATTGGGCGGTTTAAGAGTAATAGCCTCCTAGCGCATTAACAATCTGCACACAATCAAAGAAGGGCACTTAAATTTGTGTGATTAAAAAAAAAAAAAAGAAGAAGAAGAAAAAAATAAAAATCTGAAGCAAAGACCTCCCTGGCGGCGACTCGGAGGCAGAGCAGGCGAGAAAGCCTCCCCGCGCCCCGATGTCAGTATTGATTCCCGGGGTCCTCCGAGAACCAGAGGCTTGAGTGAGAGGAAATGGAGAAGTGAAGATATACTGCAGCATTCCTCTCCTTCACTGTCTGGAGTCCCTCCCCAGAGAGTGGCAGAGAGAGGCTGACTCGGGCTGACCTGGAACACCCCACTTCCCCCTTCGCCCCTTCCCACCTGATCGAGTTTTTGGCACTAGGAAGGAGGGCCTAATAGGATTTAATCAGATCCATTTCGGTTACTGCCTTATTTAAAGTAACCACCAAAAGGAAAGCACTGACGAGCGTCTATATATAATTAATCACTCCACTTTGGAGTGTCTTGATTGGCTGAATTGCTTCAGTTGTACATATTTTTAAGTCTTACTTTTCACTGTTGTAACTTCTGGAATGCAGATGCATCGAGACTCAAACTAATTAAACTATTTGCTGTCACTTTTTTGTTGGCATGTAGTACAAAACAGTTTAAGTTCCAAGTTCCCTTTTCTTGATATTCATCGTCAGTGCATGATATCAGGACACTAGAACTCTGCAAACTCATTTTTCTTAGTGCCTTTGAAGTTTCGAGTCTGTTTGTTACACCAGGATTTTTGCGTATATATATATATGTGTATATATACACATATATATACACACCGTAAGCCATTTTTTGGAAGTCTGTCACTAAAGACAATATTTTCTACTGTCTTAAACCTTCCAAGACATTTATTTCCGGGCTGTTTCTATGCAAGAGAAAGAAAGCCCAGGCTGTGCTTCATTTACTGAGCTTTTTAGTACCAGTGTTTGCGATGAGCTTACGTAGCACTCTAATCTGTGTTGCACAGCAAAGTGTTGGAACAATGTCAGTGTGAAATACAGTGCTGTATATTCTTGGTTGGCATTCCCTTTGGTACACATACGATAGCAGGCAAGGTAATCATACCTCTTTAAACTTTTCCCTGGTATTAAAAAAATAAATTAAAAAAAAGTGGTTCCTTGAAGCATGACAGATGGAAGAACAACAACAGCTAAAAGTCATGCATTTGATGCTTGAGCAACCCCGGAAAAGTTAAGTGAAGCACTGTTGTCTCGACTGCTGGGCGCTGTGATGAATGAGTCAGTCAGTCAGTGTGTGTGTGTGTGTGTGTTAGTGAGTAAGAGTAATTTACAATGTATGTGTAGGTGAGTACATGTGCCTCTATTTCACTGTGACACGTGTGAGCGTTTTTCCTGAGATTTATTTCAGTAGGCCATGGTCACTGCAGGGTATGTTAAATGTAATATGCGCCCCAAAGCAGCATAGTTTTAATTAAACCCTCAACAATAAATGTTGTTTTTTTTTTTTTTCCCCACCACGTATGATTAGTGGTCCTAATTTGTTAGGTTAGGTTGTTTTGTTGTTCAGGTTTTTGCCCATTATAAAGTCAGATTTATGTCTGGCACAATCAAATATTTGTGAGAATACGTCATCTTTATCCTTCGTCTGATGTCTGATGTTTTTACCACAAAAATAGTAACATAACTCTACACCAGCAGAAGCTTAGTAGCAGTTATGAAATACTAAAATATAGGAATATGAGAAGAGAAAATACATAACGAAAGAAATATGGAATGAAAGGAAGAAAGCAGTGAAGAGCTTAGTGGAAGCACTTCATTTGGCTTTATTGATACATTTTTCTCTTTCCATTACTGTAATTTATGCAAATGACTGAATGGCGTGTTTGTTCAGCAGTTTAGTGATCTCTATCTGTCAGAAGTAATGGGAACCCACAAAGGCTGTAGAGTTGAGGCACAAGCCCCCAGAGAGCCCTATTTCACCATGAGGCTATGGCTATCACACACACACACACACACACACACACTCACTCACCCTCACACGCCCCCATTTACAGTTCCTGCTGAATATGATGGAGTAGAGCCGGGGGCTTTGAGTGGGACTCTGCATACTGGAATATTAATGTTGGACAGGTGGCTCGATGGGGATGATGAGAGACCGGACTGAACCTTGGGTGCCTCGACGTGTCCAATACATCTCCCCCTTATGTACTCGATGCCTTAACCCAACCCACTGATATTTAGCTTAACCTTTTATTTCCCAGAAGGCCAGAGTCCGAGCCCATTATTCTCACCAACTCCCACACATTGAATGACGAGAAGCCATCCTCTGGGGCCATCTTCATTACGACATATTAGACTGGGCTTATAGATTTAGCCAGTCTTCATTTTGTCTCTCAAAACAGTCTAATGTGAGTAAGTGACAATCAGGAAACAGAAGAGGAGCTTTTGTGATTTCTTGGAATGTTGTTTCATTAACATTTTTATTTAGAGGTTTTCTTGTTCAGAACGTTCTTTATTTTGATACTACCGTTTTTTGTAATGTTTTCTTTTTTAATTCGAAAATAATTAGTTGTTTTCCCCTGTGCGAGTCCTCTCAGTAAAATGGTTATGTATAAGGATCCAACTCCTACAAGGACAAATGAATGGGGCTGAGTTGCTTGATGAATCGTGGCCTTGATTCGCTCAGAATTCCAAGCAACCTCCTTGGCGGCGTTGTCCATCTGATGAGGTTAGACGTGTGAAAGTTGATGTTTATTTGTTAAATCCAAGTCACAATCTAAGTCTGTCTTAACGAAGGAGGGACAGAATAATTCCAACTCCAAGCGCAAATGTCATATCGACATCCTCCTTGAAAATGTCCCGCTGTAAAGAAGTCGCCGGTCAAGCAGCAACAATAGTACTTACCCGTTAATCAATATGGAGCCTCAAGTCATGTGACCCCACAGAGCTCACCCACCCTGCAGTGCCAGGTGCTCACACCAACCTTTTATCAGGTCAGGCCAGTCACACTTTTTCCACAGAAAGCCTATAACACCAACATAACCACCTTCTTAAAAATTGACAGATGCACTTTTGTTGTTCTCAGATACTTTTGGCTGATTTAGTTCAGACATCAGAGAAGAGATTCACCATTATGTGTTCCTAGCTGGCCTTTTGTCAAACGGCAGTAGCTGTAGACTCTGTTGGCTTCAGGCTAGGTGTGTGTGTGTGTGTGTGTGTGTGTGTGTACAGGTGTAAACGGCATTCTCTTGTTTCGGGCACCAGGCACTTAAGGTTGAATAAATGGTTGTTAGTGAAACAATTGTTCTATTTAGCAGGCTGCTGAGTTTAAACTGCGGAGACATCCCCTGGTACTGGCTTATTTTGACTTGGAGAAGCACAGTGTTGCTTGGAGAAGTTATTCCTCTCAATCTCACCTTTGTGTGTTTGAATGAGAGATAAATCCAATTATTTACAGAATCTTCGTGTCTATTTTTGAACGTGTGTGGATTAGGGAACTGGGTTAAATCATGCTGGTGGCGCTTTCGGTTGTACATTATAATGTTTAAAGCTAGCACTAAGTACACAAACACCCACCCTATTACCACACATACGGTTTCTCTCTAAATCGCCACCTTCCTTTAAGCCCCCCCCCCACCACCCCTTCCTCAACTCGCAGTGTTTTCCTCCTCTAATGAAATTCACTGTGAACTGTGTGGCCAATTAACTGAACCAGAGATAAACCACAGAAGCTTTTTAATTATCAAAATGAGAAGAAACCAGTGTAAATAAGTAAAGGTGCTTAAAGCAGCCTATTTGGCTGCATGAATACTGGGTATGTATCTCTCCCCTCAAAATGAATGTCCAGACTTGTGAAAAGCAGCAGTGCATTTCTACAAATAGTCATCTTTCATGTTGCATTCCGCATGTCAGGGAGGGTATTGCAATTATAATTAACTCATTTTAATAACTTTGTGTCTAAAACATAAAAACATTTGCTAAAACTAGAATTATTCTTGTAATTGGGTTTTGTAAAGAAGTAGCCCAAAATGTAAATGAAAAAGGATTTTCTCTTTTGTTGTTTTGGCAATGCTGTTGTATTACCTTGATGACAATTATAAAAAACACAACACTTTTATATTTTTTAATAACCTTAAGTAGGGCAAGAACTGGCCTTGCCGCAGATAGAGTTCATTGAATTGACTTTCCAAAGCACAGACGCTATGACCAACATTTGTATTTACAGCTTCAAAAAACATTGCTTATCCCACCTGAAAAAGTTTCAGCAATTATACAGTATTTTTCCCATACTGCCCTTCGACGCTTCATACACCACGACACCCTCACTGCTCCATTGCACATTGAGCAATTCTTTGTTTATTTACTTTTGTAATAATGTCAATTACCTCACTAGTTAGGGCGGCATTAGTATATATTTTTAATTTTGCATGAACGTTTTATTATTACAGCTATTTTTATTAATCCAATTATTGTTTATCCCAAAAAGCAAATGTATTTACTATCATATGTTTCTTTTCATTGGTTTATTGTACATCATGTTCATTGTCACACTAAATCAAATTGAATTGACTCTAAATCAAGAAAAATATATATACAGGCAAGCCCTCACGTTTAAGGAGGGGACATTTGTCAATATTATTTTGTAAATAACTTAAAATTACTATAATATAAAATGAGTCCCCAGTTAATTAATGACCAATAACTTCAACTCTATAAATTGTGTAAAATGATTGGATGATCAGATTTGAACACATGGCAACCTCTGAAGCCAAAGATATGAATGTATCCTTGTAGAATTTGGCGGTTCTGCCTCTCAGAGCAGAATTCAGAATGATACACATCAGCCATGTATCAAAGTCTGATGAATCTCCAAAAAAAAAAAAAGATCTCACAGAGCAAATGTACTGTTCAAAATGCATTGCCGGTGCCTCGTCTGTCGGCTGCCGTGTTCATCGCCAGAGAAAGACCAGTTTGCTGCCCTCTGGTCGTATGAGCGAATTCCCTAGAAGTTCGCCAATCAGTATCTTGTTAGGCTGTGACACTCGGCCTGATGTGGCAGCTCCATTAAGCAGTAGAGTAAGCCTTCTGACAAGCTTCCTGGACTAGAGCTCCCAGGGGCAGGAGGTGGGGAGCGGGGGCGGGGGGGCGGCGGGGGGAGGGGGGTTGTTGGAGGGCAGGAGGTACACCAATGATGTCCACTGGATCCAGGCCTTTGCTCCTGAGTGAACAACTGCCATATTCCACTGATAGAGCCTTCCTGCCCCCCCCCCCCCCCCCCCCCTCCCCCTCGCCGGTCTAAGAGGGTGTCCTTTGGGATCTACTGTGTCCTGTTGGGATTCAGGGCTGCTACCCTTAAATGCAGAATCCCTCGGTACACATCCTCCGTGCATTCATTCCTATACTTCCTACAGCGACACGAAATAACATGCAGGAGAAGGGCCAATGTATTTGACGATTATAGTGTTTAAAATAGGAAATTATTTGGGTTAATCTCTTTTATCTCCATGTCTCCATGTGTTGGTCTGCTGCTTTGTCCCAGTGGCCCGGCTGTCCGCTGATTATTTCGGCTCTGCAGAAAGTCGGGCAGAGGACCCAGTGGCAGCGGCAACAATCTGCACCTCATTACTTCCCCAAAAGGCCTGAGCTTAGTGCAGGGTAATAGACAGAAGCCCAGCCGCCCTCATTTGTCATGGGCTCCTGGGTTTGATGCAAAGCCCCCCTTGAGCACTTGTTGCTGAGCTCTAATCCTGCAGTAGACACCAGCCACGCTTCTCTGCTTAGCCATCCCCACTCTCCACCGTCATGGCTCATGATTTCACTTTCATTTGATGTTTTAATGAAATCCCTGAGTCTAAGTTGAATGGCAGGCCCATTGTTGGCAAATTATTCTATCAAATGCAAGTGGAAGGGAAACGTGACCAGAGTTATTTGTCTAGTGAATATGAGCCACCAAGCATTTAGTCGGTTTTTATTATTGGTCGACCCCCAATAGTGCAGGTTGCCTCTTGGGAAAATGCTGTTTTCCTTTGCCACCTGCATTATCCATTCAGGTAATTGTAAAATGAGTGAAATGTACTTAACGATAGTAGATGGTGTACAGAGCACATGTTTCTACAATGGCGGATGTGTATTTCCGATACAAAGCAGCATAATAGGTTGTAGCACCATGTGTTGTCCCTTATTACGAACAAATGCGATGCGCTCAAAAGGTGGAGGAAGGCTCCTTGATGAAAAGGCCTGAGTATCATTAGCAGAAGTCGCTGTGTGCGCCAGTTGAAAGCCTCACTAAAATGTAAATCAAACTAACACTTGCTCTCCTTTCCCGCCCACATTAATGCTATTCCTTCCCTTGCCGATGCTGTCCGGGGAATACAGTGTTGCTCTACTGGGCTCTCAGTTGGTTTCTAACGTTGCCGCGTGGAGGGGGCTACCCTTTCGGCCCCCGTGTCCGAACGACTGCGAGCCATCTCTCCCGCAGTTAGCTCGTACATACGCTGTGCCGACAAGCGATTAGCTGAAGTTATTGACTGCATTTGCACGCTTTGGGGCAATTAGGCGCTTCATTAGGCAAATAAAGTGCACTAATTACCTCCCATTTGCTAATTAATTATAAGATACTGTACTTGGTCAACATTAACGTTGACTACGTCAAAAAGATGTGGCCTTTAACAGTTTCAGGCATGTACTTGTGAATAAATTAATGACTGCGAGATAACACGGTGGACCATCTCCCCAGCATGCCGCTGTGCACCCGGCGTCACACATTTGAGGCACAATGGAAAAGTCGGTGGAGTAAGAGATCCCTAATTAAAATGAATCTGTGACAGTCAGAAACACTAACAGTTACAAACGGCAATCTGATGGTAGTCAACAGGGGATTCGCCAGTAATTGGCAAAATGAGGCTCATCAATCACACCGACGGGGAATGCTGCACAGACAGTATCCTGTCAGAGGCACCCACTGTCGGGGGGGAGCAGCATGACGCGTGTCTCAGGGACAGAGTCATGTAGAGGATGCACAGTGTCTCCCTCTCCATCTCCCCCGATCCCCAACCCCCCCCCCCCGACTCTGTTTCCCACCACATGTGGCTCTCAGTAGACGTCTCTCCGACTCATTCTGACAGGCTTTGTTTTTCCTTGTCGCATTTCAAAAGTGGATTGGCTGGCATTCTCTGCCAGTCACGGCCGAGACAGAATTGTCAAAACACACTGCTGAATTCCAGTTTTTGGAGGATATTCTTTGCTGAGGACATGTGCTGGGAGGCCTGCATACTTCTTTGTTATTCAAGCAAAAAAGCAAATTCTGGTCATTTTGATTTTCTATACAAGAGACCTTGATCACTTTTCTAAATTGAAATACTGTGTCTTAATTGGTACGGAAACTAGAACTGGGAGCATTGTTTGAACTTAGAAAGTTTTTCACGTAGAAACATTTTAGAAACGTTATATCTCCGTCCAATCCAGGTAGTGAATATTGCTTGATTTATTACGCAATGTTTGACCATAACTAGTTGTAGTGAAACCGTAGTCATTCTTTGTTTTAAGGGCTGATCTTACTAATCTCCTAGCAAAGGGTCAATTGGACCAATCAATCAATAATCAATGCCCTTAGCAGCTATGTCACTTGCTATGTTTAGGGTAATCATAACTAAGCAATTAGGAATGAATATTGGTTTAAACAGCTTCATCTGTGTGTCTTATTTCACTTATAGCACTATATGAATACACATTCCCACATTGGCATTACCATACATTGATATATCCTCATTACCTCTTCCCAATGCATCCAAACAGTTATTTGCCACGCAGGTCACAGTAAATGGAGTATTCACAGCTTTATATTTATATATTTCCCCAATAGGGCTAAAATAGTGTGAGTCAAAACAATTACAATGTCCATGTGGGTTTTATTGACAATTAACCTCTATTTAGCAGATGAACTGCCTAAATACGTAAGGTTACCCCCAAAAGTGCTAATGGTTGTATTGTTGATGTCTCCTCCATGGACATGATTATATGAGATTAGACTGTTTGCTGTTAAGAGGAACCTCTGGCTGGTGCACTGACACAGAGGGAGCGAGAGGCATTTAACACCAGCAGTGACATACAAAATAAAAAAAGGGTTAGAAGCATAATTGTTTCTAATCCATTTCGCCCTCCCCCCCTCCTTTTTCTATTTCCTCTTTATGCTTCTTTAGGTCACAGATACACACACACACACATGCCGTATGGACCGGTCTGAGCCCTTTTCATTTAACAGCAACAGGAATGTCTGGGACACGTCTGCTACCTGAAGCTGCAACAGCTGCCCTTGAATTGACTTTCTGTGATTAAGACTTATGATTGATCCCTAGGCTTTTTTACCTCTGTGCCTTTTAGCTCCCCATCCCAGCTGAAGAACATTGGTTGGAAGTGAGGATATACGGAGGCAAACCGGCATCATCTCTCGCTCTTTGTTCCTCTCCTCTGTTTTTGCGCGGGGGTGAAGGTGGTTAGAACTGCAGAAGTTGAAAGTTTGTACTAAGTCACCTTGAGGTTCTCAATCAAGTTGAATTTTACTTTTAGATTCCTTGTTAATCCAATTTTTCTTTAGGTTACTAGTTATAAAGATGTGACATAGCGAAAGAGACAGGACTCATATCTTAGTCAAATCAACTTCACGACACAAGTTTCTTTTGAAGAGCCATTCGTGATACAAATATCAGACAATGCTCAGAAAAACAGTTGGAGCATACGAAAGGGTTTGCCATAACATACTCCAGACTCACTGGACATTAAAGGCGTATTAACAGTGGCCATGAACTTCTTTTGCGACCAGCATTACGCAATTGCTTTGGGATGAAGACATTGATTTGTTTTCTTTTTCTAAATATTTATACACATCAAGCACATTTCTGTCCAAATGTGAACTGATGTTACACGTCACACAACAGGCGCTCCTGTGACAACAGATACCCAGAGGTGGTGGAGGATGTAGCAACAGGTGTTAACTGGAGGGACACAGCTCAGTGGTGACAAGGTGGTGTTACTATATGGTTGCCAGCATCAAAACACCAACCTGGAGATTTTGTTTTTGCATGCATTCATTAAGATTCCAAAACAAAGACTTTCAGAATCAGGAATTTAGACAACTGCAGTTTTTAAGCGTTCTGTATGCTGAATGTGTTCTTGGGTGATGTTTGTGGTGACACAGATACAGCGGTCATGATGCCTCAGGCTTGTTTGACCAAGTGTTGAACCTCTATAAGAAATGTCATTTGGGTGGATCTTAAATATAATATATTTGCATGTACTCCATTTGCCCACTCTTAATGTTTGCATCTACCCATCAGACTTTATTTTACTGTCTAGCTGCATAATAGAAAATGGTTAATTAAAGATGATAGTTGTGAAAAGAACTTTTCAACGAAAGTCCAATGAAGTATGTTTTCAGGAGGCTGTCAAAGGTACAATGTAAGTTTCTTTCCGGTTAGAAAGACCAGAGGATTTTTCTCCAATCTTACAATTGGTAAAATCATGAACAAAATCATGATGCCCCTGACTGCTTGAAAAAGAAAAGCCTGAAATTACTCGACTGAACCTTTGATCACCTTAATTCTGTAGCCTCTTAAGTTTTTTCCTTTCATTGTATTAAATGCACACACTCAACACTCAACAACCTACGTTTCATGGTAAAAAGCAGACTTATTCAATTATATTGTAGGAATTTGCATAACACATTCCTGAACTGATATGTTTTATTTCAACATCAAATAATGACCCAATGCAATTTGAATCAGTAGCATCATTAAATTGAGGTGATAGCATAGCTCCCATACTCACGTAAACACTGTTATCACTTTCTCTGTTGTTTGCACTGCTACTGCCTTTAGCACTGTTTAGCAGTTTTTAGAGGCAATCGAAATGCTACCAATCTTGGATCTTGCACCTTTAGATAAGTATAAATCAGTACCATTCAGTTAAGTTAGGTAATAAAGACTTGCCTCACAGTATCGTACAACATTTAATGGTGTTTGTTTTTCCAACAAACTGTGACTAGAACCATCTTTAAAAGTCACCTTTTCATTTTAAGGAGCCAAAATAAGTTTGACTTTTGAAAGTGACGGTTATCTCAACTGTGACAGATATGCAGATAACGAGTAACCAACAAACAATATGCATGTAGAGAAAATGTCAAATAGAGTGATTATCAATGGGTCTGCTTCAAAGAGAGCCGACCAGGATTAATATTCAGAAGTGCTCTTAAACTGGCACATCTTTGCATTTTTAATTATTAATAAAAAAGAATTGGTTGTTTCACCTTTCCTCTTTTCCATGCATTTCATCAAGACAAAGAAATTACCTTTAAAAAAAAATAAAAAAACGAAATAAATTGAATTTTAGTATAATGTTAGCATTGGTGTTGTACCACACTCCCCTTTTCTGTACATATATTGAAGGTTAGACAGTATTTTTAAAAATCTCTAGAATTATATTTCTAATGTTGTTTTGCCATGGCTACCAATGAAGCTTCTGCAAATTAAGACATTCGGGTCAACCTCAGTTTAAGGCTCACAGCTATACAATCAGTGACAAATGCACGTTACGGGGAGTTTTCTGTGTCTCTATCCCTTATTGTTGGAACAATATGTCCACGACGAGTCTTGCACGATGTATATACTAATAAATTGAATACAAATTTACATTTAGCAACTAGCCTAATTTGTTTGTGTTTGTGTTCAATGTGTATATACACACTCATTCATAAGTAATTGCAGATTTATAATTACGATCAGGCATCCTGGCATTAGCCATGAAACGATTTGAGGTGGTTACATTAGGCTCTAGTATCACAAGAGTTTGTACTATCGGAGAGGGGACGGTCATTGTCCCTGTGAAGGGGGGTGTTTTAGGGGAGTGCAGTAATGTGTACCCAGGAGATTGCTGCCAGGCAGCACAGAATGATAGCCGTGAATGAGGCATTTTCCATTGAAGTGATTAAAATGATAAAGGACAGCGGCAAACTCATTCATCTCTGAGCAAGGTGATTAGGGACATTCGCTATGTGTGAGCGTGTGTGAGCACGGCCCTTTGCTGCATGCTTGTATATGCGAGAGCGTGCACAGGCCCGTGTTTATGTCTCACAGATGTAGAACAACTTGTGAAATGGGACTGGCATGGAGGAGGCCGGAGAGAGATGTGGAGCAATGCCCACAGGATGGCCGTGTCTTTTCATTGTGTATCCGAACAGACAGCCAAATATTTATCATCACTCCACCACGGTCTACATTCTACATATTAACTCGACCTTCATCGGGACAAAGGAAAGCCTTTCTCCTTTCCAACTTCAGTTAGTGATGATTTTTTTGCTTACCATATTTAGATTTTTAAAAGTTCCTTGAGGTTTCCGTGTGTGTGTGTGTGACTTAAACTGGATTGTAATCTGTTTGTCTCCTTTGGTCCAGCAGATTCTACTTGTATGTCTGTTGCAGTAGGTTCATTTTGATACCCCTCCACGGGGGTGGAGCAGGTGAACCCTGCCTTTGTACTTTTAATGCACGTACGGCTGGCCTCAATGGCCTTGCCAACACATAACCCCTCTTAAGCACATTAGGTATACGGCTGCAGCCAGTTAGCACTAGCAGCTTTGGGAGGACGTTGATTTGAAGGCCTTTGGTTCATGTTCCCATCTTCTTTCTCTCTCTCTCTCTCTCTCTGCCTCCCCCATCAACCGCTCTAATCTTCTCAATGCCATCCACACTCACCGTTCATCTCCTGCCTTCTGGATTGGTTTCACACAGTGATCCCCTCACTGACCAGACAGACGAATCAACAATTAACCTCTAAGGCTGACCTGAAACATCTCAAACCTTTCCCCATCCACATCCGTATTGGCCTCTAATAGATTTCTAACAGGTAGAAAAAAAAGTCGATTGAATTTTCTCCGTCCAACTTTTAGGCTCTGTGCAGGAACACAGTTCAGGTTGTTGTCTTTTTTTTCCTTCTTTTTCTCCTTGCTAAATACCACGGTCGTGACTGCGGTGCATGATGCTGTCTGAGCTGAATGTGTAATGTTATGGCCAGGCCGGTGATGTATTGTGCCAATGTGTTAAAAATGGCATCAGGCTTTTCTGACTCCGCAGAATTCTTCTACCAATTGCCTCTCCATTACCATCCCGTTAAAGCCTTCTATTTTGGTTATTGTCCTGATAGCTAAAAGGCACTTTGCTGGAGCCAGTTTGACTGAAACTATATTCTCCATGAAGAAGATATAGTCCCCGTGTCATCCAATGGCACTTTAGCCATTATTGCAGGATTTACAGCTCATGCAGAATCTGTTCTCTCTCTCTACCTCATCCGTACCCCCACATATGCCCATGGATAGGCTTTGCTGCAGACCGACGTTAGCGATCCACAATTAGCATCTCGATGTTTGTTTTACTGAAGCCGAGATGCCTCCTAAACGATCCTTTCGGGGCACCACTTTTGCACTCGATGCCATTCTTATACAATATGTCTTAAAAATGCATCCGTGTAATGTCAAGCGTGAGGGTTTTAAATCACAGAGTGTGTACATATGCTTTGCTGTGTGTGTGTGTGGTCATTGTGTTGGTAGTTGAAGGAGATCAGATTGTAACCAGTAAGGTAATGATTCACAAGACAGCCAGTGGGATTTATCCACTAATAGATCTCTTGGGAGATAACCTAATCCTCCAGCAATATCTCCTTATCATATTACAAGTGAACTATGTACAGAATGGGTTTCTCTATCCACAAATGAATACTAAGCCCTATACTTACCTTTAAGCTTATTAGATTTGATCTGAAACAGAGCAGTATCAAGTATTCTCTCAGATGCAAGGCTGATCAGAGATAATAATCCTGTAATCCTTTCTGAGTTTAGTTTTAATTTCACAGTCGACCAACTTTTGGGCTTTTTACATAGCACAGTATATGTTTTTTTGTTGTTGTTTTCCAGAGCTATAGACGTAGTATACGAAAACATTCATGAAATAACTTGCTAAATGAAACAAATTCATTGAACAGCCCTTGTTGGAGGACAGTAAATTCCACTGTGTAATCTGTTCATTGAGGACTTCTGTCCTCCACAGAGAGCACAAGAGGGGCCTTGTCAGTGGCAAATGAAAGTCAGACTTCTTTTCAAGGTGCGGATTGGAGATTAGCAGTAATACTTTACTGTGTCCGCTTTCACGGCGATGATACGATTTGCAAAAAGATGAGACCTCCCTTTTTGCTCTCGTACTCCCTCTGTCTCCCTCACCCGCGTATAACTGCCTCGTCCACGCGCTCGCATGTTATCCAACTTCTTTCTTCTCTTGATCCCTTTCTTTCAGATTAACTAAGCTTGAAAGTGGGTTACTAACTCTTTTTAGGATTCCAAAAGGAAGCGATTGTATGAGTAAGTAGATCTTCTGAACAGGGCCCCAAATGGGCTTCGTGTTGCCTTGCAGACTCCAACAGCTGGAGAATATTTCAGTTAGTAGCAGTAGTGTTGGAAAGGGCTAGAAGGCCACATTTTCTTTTTGTTTCACATTATATGACTGTAATATGTAGGGCTTCTGTTCTTTAAAAAAAATATGCATTGTTTAACTAAAAGCTACAAATTACAAATGAGTTGGAAGCTGAAAGCGTCTCAGTATATGTTATGGCTTTAGCACTTTTTAGTTATTTTTGATAGGCTGCCAGACCTTTTTCCTAAAAGGGCCCTGTTTAGAGGGAGCAAACATTCCTTTCCTGTTTTGTGCTCATCTGGAATTTATTCATGTAAGTCTTGGTGTGTTGCTCAATAGTTATCCACGTGTTTACAGATCACTAGTTAATAAAGGAAAGGATGCTTAATGAGAGATCACTGATGTTTTTAGGTATTTTCCCCAATGAGCATCTTCTATTAAAATGGTGTTTTTAGAAGAACCACATATATCCTTCAAAGCTTTGCTGGAGCACAAGGGAGATGGGATGAAAATGTACATTTGTATCAACAACTAGTTTAAAATACATTTTAATACTTATAACTATATATGTATTGAATTTACAATACTGGATATTAAAATTAAAACTTTTTTTTTTTTCCCGGGCAATGTTTCAGTTTTTGTTCCCTGTTTTCTCTCGTTATTGGTTAGCTTCTAACTGGCCAAATTAAACCCTTTGTATATAAAACAAATACAGCTCCAATGCATACGCAGCCTGTAATGAGGGGTCCATTTCAGCGGTCACAAGCCAAAAATGGTTGAGAACCGGCGTGTCAGAGATAAAGCCGTGTGTGAGACCAGTCTTCATGTGAGGAACCCCGTGGTCCGGTATCTCCATGTAGCTATCGGGACACACTCTCTGTTCCACCTTCTCAGATAGTGACACGGTTTTGATTGGACTGTTGTAACTGCACTTGATTCAGCTCTTGTCTCATTACGCTGTGTCGGCGTGCGTTCGATAGGTTCGAAAACGGCCTCGTGATTGTTTCCCCACTGCTTGTTATTAGTGCAGCATCAAAGCCAGACTTGGTAAACACATTTCCATTTTAATGACTGATATGGATTGTTCTCCTGCTCAACCCACAACATGTGCACACATGTTCAGCAATCAGTACTTGAGGAGGCTGATCATTTTTGTGTTCCAAACTCATTTTCTTCCCCCTGCCACCTGCACAGAACGATGCTACCCATTAAGGAGTGTTTGCCTCCGTGGGCATGTAATCTGATGCAAATTAGACCAACAGTCTGCCAAATTGAGCGGCGTGAGGGGGTAACGCAGCCAGGCTACCTACCTGTAATATCGTGGTGTGCTTTGTGCGTTGCTCCGACTACGGGCCTTCATCCCCAACATCCAACGTTGATCTTAGTGCCTTTGGATGCCATTTTCTAATGAAATGCGTACGCTACAGCGACGCATCCCTGTTACGTTTGCAAAAGGAAGAATTTGATGTCTGGCTCTTCCGCTAAAAAACCGACAACGACGACGGTCCACAAATGTCCAAGGCCACTGCCTCTTTAAATATGAGCTCCGAGAACAGTCTCTGAAAGCATACTCCTTCAAGTCCAAGACAAAGAGATGAAAAAGACAATGCTCCTATTGTCTATTTGCTCCTATTACACAACACGCTTTTTGGTCCCCCTTTTTTAACACTGCTTTCTCACAATGTTTTTTGTTCTTGCTGGGATGGTGCATATTTCTTGCAGTACTTCCCAGGGAGAACAATTCATGTATCACAGCAGAGATAATCTGAGCTAATGTTTACTTTAGTGGTCCACTCGCTGTTGAGATCCCGTTCTCAAACGCATACAAAGCCTGCAAAACCTTTTCGCTATGTCACCCATCGACAACCAATTAAGCCAATAACAATGATGTTCACAGATCGGTCTGTTTCTGGGTTGGAAAGAAATATAATTGGGCAAATAAAGGGATGTTTAGAAGCAGGGGTTCTTGTTTTAACAACAGATTAAAAAAGGAAAATGTTATTACTGACACTGATGTCTTTTTTCACTTCACAATGGCAGACGGGACTGGAGGATGAGAGGAGGGCAGTTGGGAAGGCTCTAATTTATCTATTTGTGTGTGTTTTCCTCCCCACACTAGAAGGGGCAGGAGGCTGTAACAGCGCCCGGCTCCACATGGGAGGGTTGTGTTTAGTGGTGGCATTGATTTTTATAAAAGGTTGCGCAGTGGGGAGACTAGGTAGGCCTTTCAACCCTAGCTCTCACCAAAACACATTATGTCAAGCCAACTGTACCCGCTCTGTAATCCCAAAACGCCCAAAATGGATACAGTATGCAAACAGGGAACGGTTGTAATTCATTAGATTTGTCATACAGTTTTTGTTTTGTTGACCTTCACTGTTAGTTTATTACTTTCAAAACAGTTTTTAACTTCATTGTTGATGCTATTTGTAAGTATCAAGCGGTATATATTCCATGTGGCTTAATAACCCGTACTGACTACAGTCAGTCTTACGCTCTCTCCTGGGTATTCTAATAATGCTACAGCCATGCAGATTTATGTCTAATCATGTTCACAGGCTGCAAAGTGTTGTTTGGTCATAAGCGCTTAGTGGCATGATGTTGGTCCCCTAGTGTACATGTCGACATTTAACAGCCTAAGATCATTCTTCATGTATTGTCAGGACATTTTTTGCTCATATTTTCCCACCCTTTTCTCCTCCCACCCCCTCCAAGCAGAAACAGCGCAGGAAGCTGCTGTAGTTGCCGATAACAGAGAGAAAAGATGGATTGTCGGGTTTCCGCACTTAGTTTGACACCCTATGCAGTCATGTGTTGGTCAGAGAGGACAGAGGAAGTAGTAGGAGAGAGCGAATAGAACTGAAAAATGAAATACTTGGTGAAAAAGAGACTGGACTGGCAGTAAAAACCCTTTTGTTAGTACGCGTTGGAGGACACACACACACACCTCTTCGTCTCTCTTCAGAGGGATTCTTGTCAGGGTCAGGTGTGGAGATAACCTAACGTGGACACAAAGCATCCACTATTATTTCTCCAATGAAATTACAACCGAAAGCCCTGGACCTTTAGTCACCACTTTCTATTCTTTCAAAATTGTGACTAAGCAACAATGGTCATAATTTGTAAAACATTAGTGAACAATGAGTAGAAATGCTGTGGTGTGATTGTATTTCATGGTGCCTTTTGCCAGGTCGCGTCTCATAGGCTTTTTGTTAGTACGTGTGTGCGCACGTGTCCGTGTGCTGCTGCACACATCTATTATCCCCCAAACCAATAGATTGTATGTGCCAGTAATCTGTCACTCATTAGGCAGTATTCAATGTCAAATCCACCAATCCCCTTGCCTTCTAGCGAGCACATCTCACTGTATTCCGCCTGTCATTGTCATTGTCTGCAGAATGCCATCTAGCAGTTTCCTGACTGGTGAGTCACACTAAGCTCCTCTGTCTTCCTGCTGTGCCACATGACAGAAAAACTCTCGGGGTGATCATTTTTATCTTACTCTTGATTGCCAGATAATTATCAGTTAATTATTTAGAGCCTTAAATTAATTTGCTAAAAATAGCCTCTGTGCCTCTGCGTTGCCAACGGAGACTGCTCCATTATTCTTTTATGGGCCTCCTCTCCAGCCCCACGTGTTTGACAACTACCTCTGCCACTCACGCCTGAGTGTAATCTAATCAAAGAGAAGGCTGTCCTTTTGTATTTAAAGGAACCCAATTTAAGCCTAATGCTCCACGGCTGATAGTTTGAAATGTGCTATCTGGTGTTAATCCTCCTTCACGTTGCCGTTTCAGAGAATGAGATATCATGTACATCATGTCTATCATATTCCTATGAAGCAGATATAAGGGGACTGAACCTATTATTACTGTACATATGAAAAGTTCTCTTGAGACCCCGAGTTTAGATTTTGAGGGCAAACTTAGTTAAGTTACTTCTGCTCTCTCCTGACTTTGCAGAAGCGGTTTGTCCACTCTTTTAAAGTATTTTTTCTAACTCTTAATAAGTCACTTCATTACACATTTTAAGTGTTCTGAACAAGTGGTCCTGTTCATTGGTCTAAAAAAAAACAAGCACGCACATGTACACATGCAAAAAACACACATTTACTCTCTCACTCATACACGGAACCAGCGGCCAAATGGGCTGACCTCCTGAATGGGCTTGTGTTGTGCTAATGACGAAGCTATTGAATGGAGCTGTACTGTGTCATGCTGGACCAGCAATCGGATCAATATGCAGTCTCTCTCTCTCTCTCTCTCTTTGTCTTTTTCTCTCCAAGTTGCTCTCTTCTAACTCGTTCGTTGTCTCTTTTCACACCATTATTACTTAATCTACTAAAATTACTTGACCAATTGTTGACTATTAGTGCTAAAGCATGGTACTCTACCATCTCCGTAGCTACAGTGCTATCCCCTGCAGGCTATACATCAGCACATATAAGCAGTTGCTCCTGACAGCCTTACATTTGATGAAAAGCTTGGTTATCGTATTTTTTATGAATAATTGAAACACGTTGGGCATGGATCTTTATTCAATTTGAGTAATGATTTGTGCAATAACAACACTAGTTGACCTTGATGCGTGCCAGACTTCCTCACAAACACACTCACATATATATTAATTGATCTGAATATATCCTGCTTTGTTGTGGACTTTGGAAGATATATCCTCGGTATTGAGTAGGTGAACCTTGCTCTCATTCCCATACAAATAAAGATCCATGCTGCATATTGTCCTATATTCAGAATATGTTGATATTTTTTAAAGAGTATCAAGCACTTCGGCTAGTCCATGTTGTTCCTTGTGAAGCACAGAAGGCTCAAACAGTCCAGCTTGAAGGCGGGAGAGATTACGTTGGCATATAAACGCTCCCAGCAGTCAAGAGGCACACATCAAAAGCAGCCCAATAGGATTTTCCAAACAGGTACTGCGAGGCTTTGATTAGTGCTCCGTACGGGAAGCATGCTTCAAGTGGCCACCCGAGGTCCCGTTTGCAGCTTTATAAACCATGATCTCAGGAACAAGATGGAATCTTGACATGCTGTAATCAAGCCAATAAGATCCCTATATTTCTAAGGCCCCCTATGCGTAACAAATAAAAATAAATAAAGAGATTACCACTTCTCGATAATTCTGGCAATGTCGATTTTCCAGTCGGTTTAAGTGCTTTTATTGTTTTCTTTTCTGTTGCTAGTGTTAGATCACATTTCAAGTAATGTTTCTCCTTCACTATATTGTAATGTCTAGAGAAGATAAGCGAAAAAAGCTGCATGACTGCAAATCCAGCAGCTACAGTGATTCATGTCTTTCAAAACACAGCGGTAGACTGCTGCAATGTTTTTGTGCGTAATACGTTGAAGAGCCTTCCCTGCTCATCAAGACTCAAGGATTTTTAAATATTAGACAGATTGTTCGTATTCTTGAAAGACTTAGTTAAACATAGACATATTAAAATTGCAGCATAAACAATTCAGTTGACGGCGCCATTTGTTTATGACAGATTAGTAGGAGCGGAGTAACAACAGGCTCCACAATGAGCGCACGTGTGAGAGTCATGCTGTGAATACAGGTGGACTGATACGAAACACACAACCGCGTTATCGTCGCGCCGAAACACAGACACGCATGCGAGAAAACAAGGCGCATACTGTGCGTCTCGCACATTCCTCCAACTCCCCCGGTAGAAGAAGCAGACGCGTATTTAGAATTGATCATACTTTGAGGAAATAACCGGTTACTCTCCCAAGTAGGAGGCCAGGAGGCTAATGTATTATCTGGAAACCAGGGTGACGTAAATGAGACAGAAATGGTGTTCGGCACTAAGTTGTGTGAATAAAGTAAGTTTTCAAAGGTGTGCAGTAAATTCATTTTAAACAACATCCAATCATTAAACAAAGAATGACTTTAATTGTATAAGGAAAATGTTCAAAATGTGTTTGCTTTTTTATACATACAACATATAGACTGGTGGTTATAGTTGTTGAGTCCGTCATTGTGCTACACTGGGTATCAATGGACCCTCAAAGACTACTCAGTGGGGGTTTGTAGAATTAATGAACATTCAAACGTGCACTCCAGATGGGCTTCCTGCAGATGTTATCTCACGTAATTCGGTTTTTCAAGCTTACCTGTGTCTGTTAAATGCCACGTGTGATGTCTGTGTTCCTGCACATGCTTGTATCTTCAAGGGGCATTTTGCGAGCCGTTGCAGTATAGAAGTAGGGCTTGTTGTTAGATACCGATTAGATCAGCATCAAGGGAAGCGAGAGACTTGACCTTTCACAGTTTGACAAGTATGAACATTGTAAACACAGTGGATTTGCATTGTCACGATACTACTCTGAAAATAACACAGAGGCACAAGCCCTGGGCATTGATTTGACATGAGATTGCTTTGAAGGAGGATGAAAGGGTGACAACAGCAGGCTTGTGTGTGCATGCGGGTGTGTCTCTTTACTTTTAATCTTAATAGGACTGTGATTGTTTTACATCGCACCCTTATTATGGACTCCACATTTTTTATCTCAGATTCCCCCATACCATCTCTCAGCGTTTTAATAGCCTATACATGATTCAACAGGTCATTCCCATGGACCTAATCCCCTCATATCTTATTCATATGGTCTCTTTTCCTTTATCAGATGTAGTCATTACGACCAACGGTCTGTCCCTCATTGAGTTGTTCCAACACCAGCTGGGTGCTGTAGTGAAGGGCTATGAATGCTTAAGCAGAAACAACCTTCCTCTCTACAGGTATAAATATTTCAGAGGCAGACGGGCAGGTTCAATTGACAGTAAAATTGACATCAAATCTGGCTTTTAATTTCAAGAGGAAAAAAGAGGCAGGAGCTGTAGGGGAGATGATGGAGAGGAGTATAGAGAGAGGAAAGGTCATGACCCCTGTGCCAAAGTTGTATTATAATCTAGTGAGCCTGTGATGTGTAAAAATGTTATTAAATATATATATATATAAATACGCTATCCATGACTCCTCACTACTGCATATTATGAATTAAATGATGTGTAGAATGTGTGTATACACACACACACACACTTACACAATTGAAAGTAACTCGTGAAGCATTTGAGGAACTGAGTCTGACATCACTGCAGTGCCGCAATAAGTGTAACATTAATTACATTCTGTGAAGGGGACGGTGATGGCATCTAGTAATCACCAATCCATTGGCCCATTCGGTAATCCAAAAGAGAGTAGGGCAGGGGGATGGTGCCGTGTGTGTGTGTGTGTGTGTGTGTGTGTGTCTGCCTGCATGCAGGGACAAAGACGGAGCAGCTGGATAGAGTTTCTCAATGGCAGCCAATCGATTTTCATCCAAGGTGTTGCTCTGATTACGTTGGACAAAGTCCAGCAATTTCCATAGTATAGTATGATTTCAATATACCGTTCAGTTTGTTACGGATTTGATTAGTTTCATGTAAAATGAACCTCACTTGAATAATTGTATATTTGCTTAAAGACACCAAACAACTATTGCTGCTTCAAGGGATAATTCTGCTGCTTTTTAATTTGATAAGTTGAAGGCCTCGTTAATTGAAAATATTGACTCATGGTTCATTTGCCCTGTTGGTTGGTCTGCCCGATGCATCCATTCAGAGTAGAATACCCCAAAAAATAATGGATCGACAGCAGTGGAAATTGGTGCAGACATCCACGTTAACCACAAACTGTGTTTAATATTTAAAGTGGGTGTGCCCTTGACTTTTCCTTTCCTTGACGTTTGATGGATTTTCTCAATGCATAGACATCATTCATGATCCTCCTAACATTAGCAATTCATCATCTAATTTGAATAGAAGTAAGTATACAATGGTGAGCATGTTAAACATTTTCATAAGGAGCAATAGAAACCACATCAAAGCCCCAAAACTGTTTCACTAGATTCAGATTAGTGACAGTGATCTACACGTTTAAACGATAAACTGCCTTGTTTAAATTCATATTATTCCATCCATTCCTCCTGCTGTGCCTCTTTCCACTTTCTCTGCCCTCCCAGCATCCCCTGCTCCCTCTACTCACCCCTAGTACCAAGTCCCTTCCAAATCTTCCCGGAAACTGGCTGCTCCACTAATTCCCTGTGAGAGCTCTACTGCCTGTGCTTTGGCTCAACTCAGGACGCCGTCAGACCCAGAAAGGTCCCGCCCTCTTCACTTGGGACTCTATTTATACAATGGATGTTTTATCTTTTTGTGTTGTAAAAAACAACTTGAGATAATACAGTATCAAACATTACTTGGATCAGAGCTGGTTCATTCATACACAGATTTTTAGTAACCACAAACTCTCTCCCTCTCTCACTTTGTGCCCCTCATGTGCACTCCATTCCTTCATCCCTCTCATCTTGCTCTCGCTCTCAACATGATGGGTTGTGTCCAGTCAGTGGGGAGCTTTGGTGTAATTTGGCCCACAGGGGCTGTTGGCAGTAGGTGTGGGGATAAAGGGGTCAAGGGGGCAGGGATGGTGGCGTTGGGAGAAAAGCAGGCTTAGTGTAGGGCCCTGGGTGGATGGGCCAGCAAGAACACTGGGACAAGCATTAAATAAACATTAATGCAACTGGGTTACAGGAGATTTATTAAGGAGGCTTTTTGGGCCCCCGCTCTTTGGTGTTATGCAGCACTTTAATAACTCTCTCATGCACGCAGGTAAACAAACCAGGCAACGTGTTCCCATCCTCGTAGGTGGCCATTCACTTTGTTTTCGAGCTCATCTCTCCTCTTTATTTATATCATATCATATAAAGTGACCGGAGTCCGGCTCCAAAAGGCTTTTTTTTAATTATTTGTAGTGCATTTAGGGTAAGTCTGACTTGGATATGATGTTGATGTCACTTTGTGGTGTTAAAAATGAGTGCCCTTAATCGGAGCTTACTGATGTTAAATGTACCCTTTTTGGCATGTCAAACACACAGATAAAAAGTGACTGATTAAACACAGTAATGAGGACACTGTGGCAGGACAAGTAACTCATTTCAAGACTTTAGCAAGGACAGGGTGCCTTTTGGCAAAAGCAGGATATTTAAGAGAGAGAATTAGAAAATACATGAACTCGTAGAGCACTGCCATCGACATCACATTTCACATCTGACGTTGTCTTTGCAAAACATCGCTGTCACTCGAGACGCCGTCAAAAACACGAGTTGTTTAAGCCAAGCCAGCGAGTTATGTTTACTGACGTGCCGCTTTTCCACAAGCCCTTTTTGAACTCTGACGATGTTCATCCACCACCAGTTATGGAAATCTTTTTAAAGATTCCTGCGCTTTTGCAGGAATCAAAGAAAGACAAGGCACTGAGCTACGAAATGCCCATATTCTCATTTTTTATATCGGAATAAATAGTAGCGTGCACTGAGACCTCAAGCCCTGGAGCACCTGTTTTCCTTCGCATCGTTGAAGTGCACAGGACGCGCCGCGCTTCTCTGAGGACGACTAGATGAGGAGAGCAGAGACTGACAAACAGGCTCGGGGCGACCAAAGGCTGCCCGATGCTTTACCCTGAGACCCATCGCCTTTGCTCCCTGCACTGCTTCAAGCCCAAGTGACCAGAATACCAGACACGGCTCAGACAGGCCCACTGCTGGAAGTTCCCTCGCCGTAGAAGAGAAAGAAAGACGATTTTTTCCGTTTGTTTGAGTTAGACAATTTGACGTAAAGAGAATATCAAGGGGAAATGTGAGAGGAATTCTAAAGGGGAATGTGTTAAAAGCAACTCTGCTGGACAGGAATAGAGGAGAGAGGTAGAAAGAAAGATTTATCTTTTGGAAAAGGAGCGACAATAAATGCTACGATGACTGAAGAACTGAGATAAAGAAAAGATTAACAGACAAGCTGACAGAGACATTCAAAGAATAAGCGTATATATATAAATATGTATGTCTGTGGGTCTGCCTGTTCTTTCTGTGTCTGTATGAGTATGAGATTCCAGCACACCGGTTGTCTTGCTGCAGGATGGTGAGCGTCAGGCTCCATCAAGATGACAGCTCTTTGATGTGGAAATACGAGGAGCAAAAGCCCAGTCAGCCATTCCTTAAACCACCATTCTACAAGGGCGGCAACAGTTGTGACTTTACCCTTAAGACGCTATGAACTCTGACGTCTAAATGTCTTTAATAATCACCCTGGTGACGGAATGATAGCAACGTATTTTGCTGATGTTTTTGAGATATTACTTAATTTTGAGAATGATATTTGAGGCAAAGCCCCTTGGACTTAAAACAAAGTGCTGTAGTACTTTGAAAATTATTAAATTTCTCAATAGTGTTGGTGGATTATTTTCATTTACAAGAATGATTCAAAGAGTTTGCGAAACATATACAGTAAAACCAGTCCAGTTTGGATGCTGTCCTCTCTTTGGCAGAGTGTTAGACAGCCTGACAGAAACAAGGGGGATAAATCAAGGCCACAACGACCGGGGTTATGGAGGGAAGAGGAAAGGCAGAAGGATGAGTCCATCCATGGGACATGTGTGAGGACTTGCTGCTAACCAATGATGCTGCTGTTTGTAGTAAACACTGGCAGGGAGGAAATCCAACCAGTGCTTTTTACTTCCTAGTTAGTTCCACAAAGGCCTTTTTTTTAACTTATACATGAAGAGTCCAAACACACAAATACATCACACACATACATGTGATGATGATGTTTATTTATGACGAAAAAAATGTACATCGTTACAATTTGCATTGAATGTGTTACTGTCTTTTAACTACTCAAACATTAGCAGTCAGCTTAATGACACTTCTTTGCCAGAGAAAACAACGCTTGACGTCCTCTTTGACGCAACGTACTTGATGTCGTTGAGGTCCAATTGTTGAAACTGGTGCTGGTGGAGCTTCTATCGTGGGTAGTTTTCTCTCTTTGTCTACGTTGGCTAGTAAGTCCATGTATGTTTATAGTTGCTCGCTGTACCTGTGTGTGTGTGTGTGTGTGTGTGTGTTTCCTTTGTGCGTTTGAGTGTCGGAGACTCAGACTCACTTGCGGTGCAGTCTCCATGAGGTCAGTGGCTGCTGTGATAACGCTGAACCGATGCCGGCTGTCAATAGCCATTCACCAGGAGAGAAGTGCTCGCCTGTTCAGTAAATTACACAGTGCGGCGTGAGCTGTGAGGTTCACAACAACCTGACCCCGGTGTTGTCGGGAGGAACAATAGAACAATGACCGCAATAAGCTTTTCCAGCAACCATTTGTGTCACGCTGCTGACTACAAAACACCTTTCCATTACTCCAGCGCGGCAGCTAATAGCTCGCCATGGGATTGACTCCAAAGTGAGTTGGAGAGGTTATTGTAATGGCACATTAGATTGCCTCTGACCCCTGTTCATCCAATCTTTTGTTTTTCGTTGACCTTGGCACAGGTGGGCTTTTTGAATTGAATGCAGACTCCAGCTATTGTTTCTTGATATGTCTCGTTTTCGTCATATATAAAGATGTTTCTGAGGTGTCACTATATTGCTGATTACGCTTGTTTTATTGGATTTGATATGGTTTTTTCTCAATTTTTCCTTAACTGTATCTATCTCACGACTTCTCCAAACATTCACGAGAGCAGTATGAAAAACTGTCCACGATGCACAAGAACATGCAGAAGCTCTACGAGAGCATCGGCAGCTACCTCGCCTTTGACCCCCACTCCGTCAGCGTGGAGGATTTCTTCGGAGAACTGGCCAACTTTCGCATCCTCTTTATGGTGAGTATGGAGATTATGGTTTGGCACATGTACACAAAACGTCACATGTTCATAGTTCTGTCCAAATGGACATACACACACACACACACACACACACACAGTAACAAAAGCCACCACCCACACAAGCATATTACACAATTTCACTTGCTTTTTGCAATCTTTGAAATGTGAACAGAACATTGGACACATTTTCCTCCGATTTCCAGGAAGGCTTAGCTAACATTATAGTGTTATTCTTGTAATGGAGTGACTCGACTTACTTTCAGCAGGATCCCTGTATGCATGCATGCTCTCAACGGCTCACTTGCACGTGTTCATTAACGTTAAGAATAAGGATTTAGCGAATGTTTTGTATTTTCTTTAGTTGAATCTACAGTATAAACTACAGTATTTGAACTCAAATAGATTCAACACACAGGGGCTGATCTGTTACTTTCTACAACTATGTTATTTTACCTGAGCAGTATGGGGGGTGATTAGATTTCACTTTCCTCTTGTAAAACTGCAAAAAAGTTTTGCGGTAATGGAGATTGCACCGTAATTTCCACCTATTGATCTCTTTAAAGCCCCTTGGTCGGCCGTGACATGCTTGCACCTCTTGTGCTATTTCCTTCCATTTTTTAAGCAGGTCACAATGCCGCTGCGTCTGTCAAAGATTTTCTATTGTGTTTTTGTCCCAGACGTAACCTTGTTTCCTTGCCACAGACGTGCTTCTTTTTCATTATTCCAATGCCATCGTATTCTGGAAGGTTATGAATATGAGTCTCAGTAAAACGTCTGTATAAATGCCCCTTTTTATTATCCTTAATCAGTCTATAAATGAATAGTTAGCAGATATAAGTGCTTGTTTAGTCATTTTTGGACAAGCACAACCTCTACTGTGGTCCCCTGTATTTGGAGGCTGCTGTGGAAACCGATTTTAAATGACAGTATAGTACAACACATTTGATATGTGTGAATAGGCGATGTTTTAATTGCTTAGGAGTACAATACATGAATTAACTCTTGAAATGAACTGTTTTAAAAGTACATGGTTTGAGTAGCGGAAGACTATGGGATATGGATATGGATATGGATCGGGCAAACAATGGCTACCTGATAAAAGCGCTTGATAAAGGCTTGTGCAAGCTGCTTTACCTCTTAAACGTAGTAGTATTAGCTTGCATCCATCACTGCCGGGCATTGCAGCTCTTGCTGGAATGTATTAGGGGGTAATGAGTCGAGAGGGGACGTTAGGATTTTAAAAGTCTAAATGGCTAGGGAAAATAAGTCATGTGTGTGTACTTCTACTAAAATTAGAATCGTAGGACAAATAAAATGTTTTTGATGAGGATTTTGCAGGAATACTCCTACTCGAGCACTACAACCCAATTTACTGTATTAATTATGTAAGACGTTTACATTTTTGTCCAAATTTCTATATTGGGACAAAGTTTTTTGCAGCTTTACAAGAAATGTGGATCAGCTGTCACATCATTTTTTTTCAGACCGTCCCGCTAAATATCTAATCTTTGTTTTTTCGTCTTCTACGATCCTTGCACCCGCCCCCAACCCACCACCAAATATTCTTGGTTTCGGGATAAAGACTCTAGAGGGTACGTGCTCGGTGTTCTCAATCCATTTATGTGAATGGTGGGGCCTACCCAGCTGAAACCAACTCCTCGTTCCCACTGATCAAAGTGCACAAAACACACAACACAACGCTCCCTCCAGGATTTCAGAGTTGCACATCTCTAAAACAGGCATCCACCCAGCGAAATAAATTATTCTCTCAAGCAAATAGCTGCATATGAATATTTTATTACTGATTTAAACTTTCCTGCTATGGATAAGGGGAGGGAACTGAGTGGGATAAAGTGTTTTTCTGTTGAAATGTGTGTGTGGGTGGGGGGGGTAGTGGTTATGAGTTAATGTATTCATATAAAAACAATCCTTTAATCACCATATTCTTCAGATATTATTTATAGTTTTGGGCTCCTCAGCTATGCTGACAGAAAGGCTAATCCCATCTGCTTGCAGAGTACAAGGAATCAATGTTTTTTTTCTACTTGAATGTTTTTATTTTCTTACTCTGTGAAAATCACTGAGCGAGCTCCTTTGCAGCATCCTTCTCAGCTTTTTTTCTTTTTTTTTGTCAGTGAAGGAATTTTTGGGGAGATGTCTGCTAGTTATTTTTCTTTGAGGAAGTTGACCTACATCAACCATCGCTGATTGTTCCAAATGGCAAATCTAATGAACATTATGACATCTTGGCAGGTAATGTTTCAGGGAAAGAGGCCCGGATTAAACTTCTTGATTTGCCTGGAGTGCGTCAGACTTTTATTTCAATATTGAGTTGTTTGACTCACACAGAACGCGTTTGCTCACTTCTGTCTTTGTCGCGTTGCCCTGTGTAATACATTCACAGCACAAAGCATCTACAGTATTAAAGAATTCCATTGCGATACAGTCACCTTAAATTGCTTTCACTAAAAAGCTCGGGCTTAATGCACCCGACCGACATGAGCATTTGAGTAAACGCATTGACAGACAGTCCTCACAGAACTGAATGGAACTGATAAGAGAATCCATTAACTCCATTTCCCTTCTGTTTCATCTCTCTTTCCCTCCCTCACTCACATCCCATTCGTTTTTTTAATTATTTTTTTCGCGACCAACGAAATATTATTTGATTCCTGCAAATGGAGACAGTATTCGAAGAGTCCAACCATTTTTTTACTTAATGCTACTGCCATATTCTGAAATGGAGTATGAGTGAAATGCAATCGCTGTGTGTGTAATCCTGACCAGGAGCATTGGGGATGAGGATTTTCCCATTAATGAGTTATCAAAGCGCAGCAGATGGGCTGGGATGAGTTACCAGTCGTCCTTGTTAATTGAGTGACTTTCTAATAAGACCAAGAGATCCAGACCGGGTTCCCAAAGTAGCAACATAGAGCATCTACGAGATTAGAATGATGATTTTGTTTGTTGTGGGTACCCACTTTGGAGCCCACTTCATATTTCTAAAGTGTACTAATTCCTCCACAACATGACAAATAATCACAATCGTGCTAATAATGCTGAAGAAGGATGCCTCGCAGTCTAACTCTCGCCGCCTTCTTGCTAGATCACTGTCATGTTTCCTCATCATTGCCTCTTATTTGCGAGCACGACACATAAGACCCATCCCTCCAGATTTTGGAGGTCACCCATCAATCTGCGAATGCATCCGTACCACGGAGCAGAAGTCTCACAAGCTGTAACCTGTCACTTCTTGAAGCCACTTCCCCTCCACACCCCGGCACACAGTGCAACAGATGGCTAATAAACACATTGGCTGCTTAAAGCCAGAGCGCTGTACTGTGCAAAATTCAAATGGGATATGGCAGTGACACTCTCTGTGTGAGATCACTGGTGCAACTGAACAGTTGGAAACACTCATGGCTCCCTCGTTGGAGTGGCAAAACCTGCGTGCATGGACGGGAGCAGTTGCCGTGGGAGATGCATTGTGTTGCGCAGGGTCAAGGGACGGCAGCAAAGACATGGCATGGGTCTTTGAAGGAACACAGCGTGGAAAAAGGTTGGTGGATTTGTCCGTTGGGTTTTCCAGTGAGTTGTAGATAGTTGGGTACTTTTAATCTCCACCGCAGAGGCAGAAATGAGTGTGCGTCACAGTTACGGCCTCTGCTGTGCGAGATGGACAGACATAAAGCCTCCATGTGCCGCCTCAATAGCGTTGTTGACAGCCCCAGCTGGCATTAAGGCACTATTATGCTGAACCCATTATTTTGTTTTCTTTGGGACCTTTTGGGTTTGTTTGAAGTGCTTTTGTTTTTGCCTTTTTTATTGTATCCTTTGTTCCACTTCTCATGCTGTATTAATCACATTTTTTTGAGGAACACAACCCTCCATTTGACTTGATTGGAAAACAAAGTGTGTCTCAATTATTTTCTTTCCTCTTGCCAACATCTGTTATGCTGAAAGCCAAAATATCAGCCCAAGTAGCTAAGAAACATTAACAATAGCCATTCATACACACTCATACACTAAAGCAAGTTGCATTCCATGTAGAAGGCCGTGTAATGTGTTTCATATTTAGTTTCTAAGGAGGTTGCATCCTGTGCAGTTTGTATAACTTTCTGAGGGAATTTTTGCTTTGTGATATTGTGCAAACAATATTGAATCGGAATGAATGGCTGAATCTCCATTTTAAATGGAATTACTTCCCTAAAAAAAAAAAAATCCAATGACACAAAGCACTTTATACGGATGGCAACCTGATCAGGATCTAGTTTAAATGTTCATTCACACATACACACACATAGACACACAAATTCACAGAGGCAGATGGCGAGGTGCAATTCCGGGGGTTCATTATCACTCCCAATGACACTTCTACATGTGAACTGAAGGAGCTGCGGATTGATTCCCCCTCAAAAACACAATAATTCATCCAACGTATTTGATATTTATGTTATTCTGCTGCTTAATAATATCATTGTTCAAGACCACAGAAGTTAATACGTATTGAGACTGTGGGAATTAATCAGTGTCAAATCATTTTTACTTTGTTTTGCTCAATTAGAAGTTCATGTAGGCAGTAGACGGTTTTCACTACAATAAGCTTGAGTAGCAGCATAACTGCATAACTAGTGATGAGGGACAGTGTGAGGGACAAAAATAAATTGTTTCTATGGTCCCCGGAAATCATATTGTAAATCTTGCACTTTGATCTTTAGTTTATGAGAGTAAATGAAACACCATGCATTTGTTCATATAATATTTATTATTCAATATTCGTACTGATTGTTTAACCGAGCCAGATATGTATTTTTTATTTTCATTCAGACAAGGTTTAAATCTGGTTCTGTGCACTGAAGATTATTTTTGAAAGCACATCCTATGAGGATTTTTCCTCCAATATACAGTGTTGTAAAAGAAAAAGAAAACGAGACCTGATACAATCAGTTGTTGCCAACGGCAAAACTGAAACCGTCAAAGAGAATGGTAAAGGGAGAAACAACTGATCACTGAAAACATAGTTGTTGCTATGGCAATTAGTGGTACTGTGTGATTAGAGCAACATAATGACATTGCACAATCATGTTTACAGAGTTGTTTGTTTGAAATACATTTAGGCGGCAGGATTGTATTTGTGATCTGCATAATTCAACCTCCCAATGCATGCTGTAGATGCTGAGCCAAGCAGTGGTGTTACTTTCTAAATGACCTCACTCGTGTCAGTGGATCAATCAAAATTGCTGCTGCCAGTGCTGCCCATCACTTGAACAAAAGCTAGATATTTTGGTGACATCCCAGCTTTATAAGAGCAGCAAAGTGCACACAGTAGATTGCCCTCATAGGGTGTAGCTTTTCCACAGCATCAAGGTGGGGATAAATGTACGTTGATTTTTGAGTGTCCATCAAATGTACCAAGCGAAATGTCCCTTCTGTTCTCAGAATGCACTTAAAACTTCACTCCCTCTTATTATTCTGCTCTCTCTCGCTCTCTCTCTCTCTCTCTCTCTCTCTCTGTCCTGTTCTCTCATTGCCCTTGTCATCCAACAAGGAGACAGTGACAATGAGGGCTTGTGTCCTTGGACATGGAGCAAAGCTCTACTATTGACTGGCATCATGAGCTGCTCTTTCCCTGTTCCTTTCCCACAATCCCTGTAATCCCTCTGTCTTAGCTGCCAACACGGCACACACATAAGGACCACGGGGGCATTAGATAGGAGAGGGGAGGGGAGGAGGGGGGGGGGGGGGGGGGTACTGTCGTCACTTATTATATCAGTGCAGACAGGGCCGGGCCTTCACTCACTGACACACACAGCCATATGCATACGTAAGGGGTAACATCACAGATGCCCATGGACAACATAAATGCCAGCACGCAGGCTCTGATGCATGCATCCACATGCCTCTCACACACGTTACACCTAAGATTGGCCCTGTCAAGTATTCGGGCCACAGGCCTGAGATGAGGAGACATTTTGTTGTCTCCAAAGGTCACACGGCTGCATCTTACTGTGCTTCCAGTTTGACACAAGAACAAACTGACATAAAAGGCTGAATCCGTGCCGTTGATTATCTCGCTTTCTCTGACTCCCTCCTGACATTTCAGCCCATCACAAAGGAGGATAATGGCACACTGCTGCTACTTTTTTTCTCATGCAAATTCTCCCTGATGTTGTCAAAGGAATTGTCCTAGCATGGTACATATGTAAGACGATCACCCAGCTTTTTCTTTTTAAATATATCTATTTTGATGTATTATTGACAACAAATCAGCTCTGTGTGTGCAGAAGCCTTGCAGACAAATCTTCTTATATTAAAAGGAATGATGTATTGATCATTTCAGCAGCTTATCTGTAACTATCACTCTGTGAAATCTCTGAATAAGTATTCGCTGATGGCATGTTGCTGCTTCTGAGCGCTATACAGTAGCAAAGATGCTAACAGCGTGGAGGCGGCAGGAGACAGATTCTGATTATATCTGTCTGTGTGTGTGTGTGTGTGTCTGCCTCATCAGGAAGCAGTGAAGGAGAACCACAAGAAGAGGGAGATGGAGGAGAAGATCAAGAGAGCCAAGCTGGCGAAGGAGAAAGCCGAGCGGGAGAAGCAGGAGCGGCAGCAGAAGAAGAAGCAGCTGATTGACATGAACAAAGGTATGCCACTTTCCCCCCGCGCCACCAAAGAGACAGAGAAGGGGAGGCAGGTGGGGAGTTAGGACAAGGCGAACAGGAGGATAGAAAGGGGGTTTGATGGAATTGTGCTTCACACGGATCTGAACTCTGAAGGCAGACGCTTAATGTGGAGGAGGCGGGGAGGCATCTTTTTCAGCAGTAAACGAATCGCATACTTACTCCCATAGCCGATACAATGCTCCCAAACAACAGGCGGCTTATGCTACTTTTAGCTTCGTTTTTTTTTTCATTTGTTCGCAGAAGGAAACAATAAAACGCATCAGCACTTGTGAAGCTCGAACACAACTACTATTATAATTTAGTAAAAGAAGCAGTTATTTAAATGTAGTCATTCATGATTACAAAGACTTTGTTGAAGTCCTCTCGAAGCGGCATGTGCCATATGTGGGTCACGTTTAAAGACGGTTGTGTTACCAAAGTGGCTCCAGATTGTCCCACGATCACCGCCACTGTTGTTTGTCCACACTGGTCGTGTGACAAACAACACAGCAGATACGTTATCATTCCTCCGGTCCAAGACTGCATTTCATTATTTTTTTAACGGCTGGAATCGCTCTCATCGTCCTCCAGCGACTGCAGTAAAGCGTGTATTGATCAGTGTAAGTTGTAGTTGTTCAGACATGAAACGTTTGACCCGGAAGAGCTGGATGCGTCTAGTGACACCAATGACATTGAGGAGGAATTTCAGGCCTTGAGGGGGCTCCGCGAGAAGAGAGCGTGGTCTTTTGTCCAATTTTTTGACAAACAGGCTGCGATTTCCACAATTCACCAGCTTCTAAATGTCAGCCAAGGACCTCCTTGTGATTTAGCCACACGGGGAATTGTGACAAGACAGTGTTCCGTGTGCTGCAAACTCTCCCAGATAATTGATGCATACTACAGCTTTTTTCTTTTTTTCTTTTTTTTTTACCCTGAGCAGTGACCTCTTTGAAAGCTTCACTTTTAATAATCCAACATAGCTGAGCTGAAGGAGTCTGTCTACCCCTCTCTCTCACGCTGGCTAACCAGAGGAAGTAGGTATGATATTAAATATTTCTACCAGAGCCGATTTTGATCTCAGTTTCTCAATGCCATAATATGACTTGTATGAATAAAACATGAGGAAGACATGGGCAATGTTGCCTGCAGCCTTGCAGATAGTAGGGATCGTCCTCCACTCCCACACCTGGCTTGTTGGAAAGTCACCATCACAATGACCTTGGCAGTCAGGAAATACATACTTTTGAATTCAAAGCTGTGCTAAACGCAAGCTAACTTTTTTTTTTTGCGCCGTCAAGGTCATTACCTGCATTGACTACGCACTTTCATGGGACCTTGAATACTTCCCCTTCAGTGTTCTAACTTGTCGCTAATGCAATGAGAGAAAGGACAATGCGTAGGTCTGTAAGTGGGTGCTCTGAATGGGAATAATGACTTCAGCCAGAAGGGGGTTGAAGGTTAAAGCAGCTTGGTATTCCGCGCTTGTGTTCTCCGCGTTACTCTTTAAGATGTTTGGTTGGAGCACACACATTGCGGGATGTTCAGTGTTTTCTTGTTGCACATCATTCTTTTGTCTTCCCCCTCTTCCATCAGTTGACAGCCTTGGCTTGAGAGTCTTGGCTCTTGTCTCCCTTTCTGTTCTAAAATTCTATGTGTGCTTCAGATATTTTGAGTTAGCTATTTGAGGAGCCTTTTCACATCCATATTTCATGCCGAGCGTCAGCCATTTTTTGCAGTGAAGGTTGATAAAAATAAGGTAGCGTTGGGCACAAAGAGGCTTTTTTAATTCCTCTTCCTATCCATTAGTAATGTCCAAACATTTTTCACAATCATTTTGCATTTGAAAGGTCATGAGATGGATCTCAGGGCTTGAGATGAACCTTGGTTTAAGGCGGACAGACAATAGGATGGATGAGATTGGTGACCGGACTGTAGCACAGTTTTATAGTTCAGATTAAACCAAACCCATAAGCATTGACAGATGGACTATACATATGGCTATTGTATTAAAAGAATTAACTACCAGTCAATGTCTCTAATGGATTTATCAATTTTATTTATGGGACTTTTTTTGATCATTTATAGTATAGTGTTTGGTGCAATTTAAAGAGGCTATTTTTGAGAAAGGATAGATTTTTATGTAATTTCACAAATTGCGACCTAATCCTCTTCGCTTGCAAATGATTAACAATGAAATGCATATTTAATGAGAGCTTAATTAATTTAGCTTGTGCCAGAATTGCACCCGTGGTGGGGGATAGAAAATAGACAAATGCTTTTAGGACAGATTTTATTTTTAAAGAAAGGATTTTTCTCCTATTCCCCACTTGATTAAACTTGAGATTATATCCTCTGTAAGTGCATTGATATGTGCAGTTATTCAACACGCATGATGGATAGATGAGACAAGGGCAAAGCTAAATGTGTTTTCCTTGGGAAGTATTAGAAATCCTGATGTGGGAAATTGCTTATAAAATCATTAGCCACTCTCCCCATTTGTTTTAATTTGATCTAAGTGGGTTTCCATATTCTTTTGAATTGACCATATGTTCAACATTTACCAAATTGCTTTATTTCAGTGGGAATAACTGTTGAAAACTGCAGAATAAAGCTAAACTAATGTCTCTGTTCAGAATTGTGGTTCATCACGGCGTTTTTTTTTGTCACTGCGACATATAAAACAACGTTGCAAGTAGCATCCCAATCGTGTCAGGAGTTGGAGCGTGGAAGAGCATCTGGATTTTGTTTCTCTGAGGCATTTGTGAGGAGCAGCGGGGCCCCTCTGGTCGCGTACTCGAGTGGCATCACCGGGGTCAGTGCCCCCGTCCGGGGCAAGTGTCTGCACCCACATGTCACCCGTGTACCCCAGTCAAATCCACTAAGCTGTGAACCGAGCCGGAGAGCCCACATGCCGCTTTGAGCACGATGCGGCTTGGCATAAGTCACAAAGAAATATACAAACAAGGACAAAAAAACAAGTTGTTTGAACATTTTATGTATTCCAGGCAATTTGCCCAGGTGCTTTACCACACAGAAATACACTGAAAAACTTTGTGTTTAACATGTTTACTGTCAACTTTTCTCAGGCTCACTTTAAACATGTTTTTTAGGATGTGAAGAGTTGGAGCACCTACAGCCCGTAAACCTCTAAAGAACATTGCTATTGGCAACCTGAGGAATATAAAGTTCCAGAGCATATTGGTTGTAGCCTGCAACTTTTACAACACCTTTTATGGGAGCATCAGCTGTCTGCTACTTTATCTGACTCCAAACATCAGATCAAATCCAACTTTGGATTTATGTATTAACAGAAATGATTTTTGTAAATATTCTATGATCTCAAAATGTAATTATTCAATTGGAAACACAAAAACATACTATATTACATTACATTAAATGACATGTCATTTAGATGACGCTTTTATCCAAAGCGACTTACATTGCATTTTGAACCCATGGTTTTTACATTTTTTTGTTTGGTTGGGTGTCTTGCTCAGGGACACTTAAAATCATAATTATAAAAGGGACCTATTGAAACCTTAAAAACACATTAAGAGGCTCCACAGATGCTGTTTTTACAACTCAATTTTACCTAGTAAAGTTTTTGCTATATGACTTAAAGCCCACTCAGCTGCTTCAGACAGCTTGCAGACACAAACACTGAGGGAATATTAAAGTGGAAATATGGGTTCTGTCAAGGTGTTAATATAACTATTGAACACACATCATTATCATCCTGAAAACAGTTGTCTTTGTTCACACAACAGCTGGAAGATGTGTATATTGATATTTAAAAATGACTGAGCCCATTAGTAGAAAACGTCGTGTAAAAAATGTTTAATAGTTGTAAGACCCTTTTAGCGGCGTACCGTCTATTGTTCAATATTTATCAAATGGTCTTATATTGGTATTACATTTTTTTTTAAATGGTCTCTTCCATTAACGCCCAAAGCGTTTTTTTTTGCTGGTAAAAGCTGTCTAGGTGATGTTCACGTTGAGCAAGGCCTGCTGGGACGAGGTCTCCTCGTCTCTGTGATTCTCTGCAGAGAGCAGTTGGCATGTTGACAATGATGGGCCTGCAGCTTCTATTTATGCATCTTCCTTGTCAATCTTTTACACACTGAGGATGAACTAGGGCATGTTTACATAAATAAAAGTGTGCTCCTCTAAAAATAAGCGTTCCATTTGACTAAATGCAATTCAAAATAAGTTGGTGTAGGCTGCATATCACTGTTTGTATGTTTTTACAACGATACTTTTTCTATTTTTCTATTGTTAAACTTGCATCTAAAAATATTTAAGTAAAGCATTTACTTCTTGGTACACATTTAGGACGCATTGTACTGTTTGCGGGGACTAATAGAATTTATTTAAATCAACTGTAAATATTTTTTTCCCCCCCATGTGTTATCTATTCCTGTCTCCATTTTTCCTGAAAGACAGCTATGGACACTTTTTTCGTTTGTTTTTGTTTACTAATGTGCATTCTCCAAATTCAAGTGTCAATTAGTGTGGCCTGCTAAACTAAATTGACACATTTCCATGCGGTGTCTTGGCTGGCTGCGGCCGGCAGAGCCCTGTCAGCAGTGACAGTGGCAGAGATGTGGATTGATGGCTTTCTGTGACACTGACAGCTGCCGGAAGGCCAGTGCATACCTTGCGTCGCAAGGCCAGCCAGGTGATCGTAGTCGGTGCTGACAGGCTGTAGTGGGTCCGACAGGTTTAGCTCTCTAAGTTTGCATAGTGTCTCCGCAGCACAGTCGACGCGGCAAACAACATCACCAGGCGAGATAGCCTTACAGCGACGTGAAGGTCAGAAAGTTATGGAGATAAAGGAAATGCGTCTTAGAAGACTCACCATTCCTCAGCTTAGCTTGGGAAATGAAGCCCGTATTAGGAGGCTAAAGCTGACCTTCATGTCCGCTGCAGAATATAACAAACAAGGACAGACCTTTCCTGAATGTAATGATGATTTATGGCCAGAGGCCTCTGAATTTTCTGCCTGTTTATTCCCTTAAGTGTCATCTCTTTGTCATGCCACTGATGGCTTTCACGCCGGGTTATATATTTGTAGTATCTGATGAGTTATAAAAATGAAGAATCTGTCATTACATCTGCATATGGATGTTGCAGCAGTGGAATGCCAAACAAATTGCTTTTCTTTTTTTGTTGTCCTGTATTTGAGTGCAGGCTGTGCAAGGCATGCTCTGGAACTCCTGAGTGTAGATTGTTGAATGCCATCATTACCTTGAAAGATGGGATCAAGGGCACCTGAATTATCTGCTGTCACACACCCATTCTAATAAATAACAGCATATTAGATTTGGCTATATCTCCGGTCGGAATCCGAATTTGCCTCAAGGCAATGATGCCGCCTAGAATATCGCTCACTACATCTCAACTACAAGGAAACAGCACATGTAGAAACATGCAGAAAGAAGAATTATTCATAAACAAATGACATGCAAGCACAAAAAACACATGATTGACAGCAAAATTCCATGTTTTAAGAGAAAGTAAAAAAACAACATTCTCATCCAACACTGATCCTCTAAGATTGTACCCTTTCAAATGCATTTCCATAAAGATATGTCAGCATGAGGAAAACAAGCCTGGCTTCATTGGAAGCCTTTTAATATTCTATGATAAATACCATAGATCATTAGAAATTAGAAGTGTCAACATGGATTAGTCTCTCTCATATTTTCTCTTTCTACGTATTGCAGTCTTTTGTCAGGCCGAATATGTTTTGTTAATTTTCTTATTTTAAATCACACCCCCAGTATCGAGAGAAGAAGAAATGCACCTTAAAACCTTTGATCTTTTATCTTAAACTTAATTAAATTATGGTCACAATAAAGGACGAGAGACAGTCAGTTATCTAATTCCAGTCTCTGTGCCGCTCTGTCTGTGCCTCACTTCTCATCCCACCATGTTCTGTTGCCTCATCCCATTCCTTTCAAAAATCTTCTTCTTCTTGGTGGACTCGGCTCTGCTGCCGTCGAAATTCGTTAATTTGTGGGTGGATCAAGTGTCAGATCATTTCGCCTCCAAGAACTGGACCTCACCAGCCACTTTGCAGTCAATCACACCTAATTACATTCACTACAAACAGCATCAAATCCCATTGTCAAACCCATTTAGCTTCCTCAGACAGCGGCCGTTTGCATTTCACTGATGCAAACATCCCACGTGTTGTTTGGTTCAGATGTTAACTTGATCTGTATTCCAACTCTTCACCCTCTATCCTAATGTGCCACGCAAGTAAAATGGATAAAGTTTGTACTATCTCACTATACTTTTAAATGCCAAAGCCTCTTTGATAGCCCTGTCATCTTAGTAACCTTTATTTAAGTGCCCCTGGTAATGTACACTCACCGGCCACTTTATTAGGTACACCTGTCCAACTGCTCGTTAACACTTAATTTCTAAGCAGCCAATCACATGGCGGCAACTCAGTGCATTTAGGCATGTAGACATTGTCAAGACAATCTCCTGCAGTTCAAACCGAGCATCAGTATGGGGAAGAAAGGTGATTTGAGTGACTTTGAACGTGGCATGATTGTTGGTGCCAGAAGGGCTGGTCTGAGTATTTCAGAAACTGCTAATCTACTGGGATTTTCACGCACAACCATCTCTAGGGTTTACAGAGAATGGTCCGAAAAAGAAAAAACATCCAGTGAGCGGCAGTTCTGTGGGCGGAAATGCCTTGTTGATGCCAGAGGTCAGAGGAGAATGGCCAGACTGGTTCGAGCTGATAGAAGGGCAACAGTGACTCAAATAACCACCCGTTACAACCTAGGTGGGCATAAGAGCATCTCTGAACGCACAGTACGTCGAACTTTGAGGCAGATCGGCTACAGCAGCAGAAGACCACACCGGGTGCCACTCCTTTCAGCTAAGAACAGGAAACTGAGGCTACAATTTGCACAAGCTCATCGAAATTGGACAATAGAAGATTGGAAAAACGTTGCCTGGTCTGATGAGTCTCGATTTCTGCTGCGACATTCGGATGGTAGGGTCAGAATTTGGCGTCTACAACATGAAAACATGGATCCATCCTGCCTTGTATCAACGGTTCAGGCTGGTGGTGGTGGTGTCATGGTGTGGGGAATATTTTCTTGGCACTCTTTGGGCCCCTTGGTACCAATTGAGCATCGTTGCAACGCCACAGCCTACCTGAGTATTGTTGCTGACCATGTCCATCCCTTTATGACCACAATGTACCCGACTTCTGATGGCTACTTTCAGCAGGATAATGCGCCATGTCATAAAGCTGGAATCATCTCAGACTGGTTTCTTGAACATGACAATGAGTTCGCTGTACTCAAATGGCCTCCACAATCACCAGATCTCAATCCAATAGAGCATCTTTGGGATGTGGTGGAACGGGAGATTCGCATCATGGATGTGCAGCCGACAAATCTGCGGCAACTGTGTGATGCCATCATGTCAATATGGACCAAACTCCCTGAGGAATGCTTCCAGCACCTTGTTGAATCTATGCCACGAAGAATTGAGGCAGTTCTGAAGGCAAAAGGGGGTTCAACCCGTTACTAGCATGGGGTACCTAATAAAGTGGCCGGTGAGTGTATAACAAGTCACTTATGCCTTATGAGTTTTGATGCTTGGCCATATTCTCTGATCAGACCCTGTGTTGTTGACATGGCAGTAATAGATCAGGGGTGTTGTGGTCCAACACCCATAGCGGAACCGTAAAAGCTGTCAAAAGGTTTGAGTTTACCTGTTAGAAATGGCCATCACATGCACCTCTTCATCTAACCACCGCTTAAAAAAAGACGGAAATGTCTATCGAGGAGCAGTGTTTCGCTAACTGCAACGATTCGTTCAAAAATATTTTCAAGTTTCTGATTCTGATTCAGCGTTTACACCCTAGTGTGAGACCACTGCAAGAAGGTTACAGTTCAGGGTTTACCATATTGCAGCTAGATTTAGCCATCAGTAGCCTATGGAGTGTCAATAGTTGTCTACTCTGCGGTGACGAAAGGGCTCTTGTGGTCCTGCTGGCATCCTGACATGTTGACCCCATGTGGCTCAGAGAAAGTATGTCAACTTAGCATCTGTCCATGTTATGTTGGCGCTCCCCCCCTGTGTGGTGGTGGGGTTGCTGGGCAGACTAGCCGGAAGCAGTGGACGGTATATAGTAACGGGGGGGCCAGATGGAAAACTTAGCCGAGGAAGCGGGGTGGGGTGACTGCTACATTGCAAGCATCCCCTCCCCCTTACACCCTCACTACTGTTACTCACTTGGGGCCTGGCAGCATCCATCCAGATGGAGGGTTTATTTTTGTTTTTGTTTGTTTACTTATTCATGCATCCAGCTATTCGGGGCATCGCAGGGGCTTTCGTTCCACCGCAGAATGCAAATCGCCACGGCGGCTAATCCACTTTCGTCTCTCCCTTGTCGACATCCAACTTCTCGCCACGTTTCCCAGCGTCTCTCACAGTCAGGACATGTCTTTCTTTCGGGGTATGGGATCAGGCCTGCAGTGACCAGGCCAGCCTCGCTGCAACACTTGTGTCCGCTTCATGCATTTGAAACACTATGCGCCTCTCACCTCCCGCCCACCTTTCCTGTCTTGAGGACGTTCTGCCTTCTCCACATTTCCCCATTGTCTCCTCTTACTGACCCTGGCGCCACGCGGGGGCTCATATCAAGAGGAAAGTAGAAGCTATTCTTTCATTCCCCCTGGAACGCAAGGGGTTGTGGTCGCATCCCTGATTGAGTTAGGTAGGACATGAGTGGGTTTGCCCATCAAGTTGTTACAGTAAAACAATTCAGATGAATCAGCAAGCAAATTTGTCTTGTTTATTAGCCATCCTACCCTTCCGGGCCACTTTTTACTCCTCTCTGTTTCACTGAAGTAGCCTAGTAGACATGCACATACACTCACACACACCAACAAATTAAAGGCCTGTCTGAAAAGTTTCTTTGGTCATTGTGTCAAAGCTTTTTCCAGAGTTGGGTGGTTCGACTGCAGCGAGAGAGAGAGAGAGAGAGAGAGAGAAAGAGAGAGAGCGTGCAAGAGTGAAAGAGTGAAAAACAAAGGAAAGACATCTAACGGGTGCATGACTGCTGTCCTTGGGGCACTTGAGGTCTCTTGTCAGCTCGGGCCTTAGCAGTTGCAGGGACTGGAGGTAAGAGGTCAAAAAGGGGGGGGGGGGAGGGGGGGGTGACTCCACTCAGCGCCAGACAGTCAGCAGGTAGACAGCGGAGCGCAGGGGGACGAAGGGATGCAGGTGGCGGTGTTTGTCTAGGTGGCCCGAGCCTGAATTCGGATGTGGGGGGAACCAGGTGCGACGCAAAGTGAGAGGGAGAGAATATTGAGAGAAAGGGTGGTTTTTGCCTCTCCACCTGGCCGTGAAGCAGCAGCCCCCCCCCCCCCCCCCCCCCCGTACCCTCCCTTCTGCCTCTACCGAGGCCTTTGCTTCACAGCTAATGGTCCAGGTTAATTGCACAGGTGATTCTCTGTGGAGGAACAGATGGGCCCAAATGTGTTCAAAAACAATCTGCAGCAGGCAACAAAAAAAAACAAGCAACGACTTGTTTCTCTCCTTTTGATTCCTCCATTTCGCTTCTAATCTTCTCTGCTGGAGTCGTGGGGGGCGACTTGGGTGAGGTTAAACCCTCAGAGTTCCTTCTCACAGCGGTTTCAATTCATCAAGCACAAGGCCTGTAAGCACTCATTAGATCTCATTACAGTGCAAATTAGACTCAGGAATTGGCTACTGGAAGAGTGGATAGTAGTGGATAATAGACATCTCCCATGCCCAATGTTCCTCATGGTAAACACTTTCATTTGTTTAAGGAGGAGCGTACTGAGCCTATATAAATTAAGGGGATATATACTTTATGCTTTGATTTGTTAAAAATGTGACTATGATGAATGAAACATTGTAAGCATACAAAATAACAATTCTTATTTTTAAATCTTTTCAACTGCTACTAGTTGCTACTAGTTTCTCTCATGGAATAAAACATGTCACCGTGTACCACGGTATTATAAATCCATGTGTATTGCACAAAAGCTTTCATGCATTATTTGTCTCACTTTTTCCCCCATGGATCAGGAAGGCTGCATGTGAGCCATCAGTATTTGAGTTCTCTATCGATCGTCTGTGCTTTTCTCCCCTGCACAACATGCAGGGAACGAGATGTAGCAAATTTAATTTATGAACAAGCTTTTTTTTTTTACTCTGCAGCATAGTTATGCTTTTACTCCCAGCATTTCATTTAAATACATACAGGGTTTTTTTTTTTTTAATAATTTTTACTCCTACTACATTCTGATTGTTGTAGATGACTGATTGTAATTGGCAGACATAAACAAGTATGAGGTCAGGTTTTGCATTTTTTAAGCTTGTTTGTATTATTCCTACTTGGTCCTTGGCTGTGGTTTCAGAGCTACTATCGAGGCTTTGATGATGCATTGGTGTTCTAACAGACTTGGCTAGAATCCTGTGTCTCCTCTAACTGATCTTGCCATGAGCAACCGTGAGTATAGGTCATCCTACTGTGATTAGTGGGAGTCTGCTCTCTATCTGCCTCTGTCCAACTATCTATCCATCCATCTTTTTTGTTTTTTTGTCTAATGCTCATTTGGCATCTGAGAAAGCTGTCCCAATAAAGCGGCACCAATACACAAAAAAAAAACTCCAAGCGGGTTTTTCAAGTGTCTTTGTTCCTGCGCTTGCATACTGCACTGTATGTTTTAGAAATAATTAAATGTCACAGGGCTCAGGCCGTCAATTAGGCGGGAAGGTGTTTTACGACCTTGTCTCTTGCTCCACTCCAGTAGTCCCTCTCAATAACCCACTCCACCGCACTGACTGTGCACACCAAGAGAACCTCTCCCTTTATTCTCCCCCGCTGCCTTCTCCGCTCCCTCCCGCCTCCTCCTCCTCCTGTTCTACCTCCCAGTTAATGTTTTTCTTCTACATCTTTTCTCATATGCTATTTTTCAATATCTGCACTCTTCTTATCCTTCCCCCTCCTCCCTGCACCTGTTGACACTTGACTTTGTGTTTAGCCCCTGGGATGGTGAATAGTACATTACGGTTGCTTTCTTCCACTTTTACTGTATACCGTACTTTTTTTTTTCTTCCTGGGGAAAAACTAATCTAGTGTGTTAAGTTTATTATATGCCAATCCTGCTGAGAGCATATTGCTCTTGTTATCCCTTTTAATTAGGAAATGTGATATATATATTGCAGAGTGAGCCAATCCCCAAGGCTCAGTGTTACATTTGGCACCTCTGGGTCCATATTCTGATATTCAGCTGAAGGAGGGGGGGGTGTCGGGGGGTGTGGTGTTGGGGGACTGCATGTAGACAGGGATCAAAGGGAAAGATATGGAATAGGTACACAGTCTTTCTCTCTCTCTCTCTCTCTCTCTGGGAGGTAGAGTTTCACATCGCTTTATTTCTTCTGTAACTGTTTAAGAAAGTACCTAAAAGTGTAAAAGCCACAACCATGTTCCGCACTTCCACAAGATTTAATAAGATCATTAAAGGACCCCGAGGCCGTCTGTGGAGGTGCCCACCAAGGTGTTTCATCACTGGAAGGGTTTGTCAATGTCTTGGGTCTTAGCCCGTCTTAACCCATTTAGAAAGCAATTTCCTGTGAGCAGAGGGGATCTTTCCTCTTGAGAAAGATCTTTTGGCGTAAAAGGTTAGCTTTTCTGTAATTCCCCCTGCATGCAATCTACCACTGCTGCTAATGAGAAGAGGATGAATATTTGCTCTAGGTTTAACAGCTCAAAATAAGACAAATGTAATTGCAGGAACGTGGCAGAAATTTCCGCTAAAGTGGACAGTGTTACAATAAGTGATGATGAAAGTTTGTTGGGAGGATTACTCAAGTAGGTGTCCTCAAATCATTTACAGCTTCCTGCCGTTGTCTACTAAGAGGTTGCTTTGTCTTTGTTACACACAAAAGCAGGTATATGGTAATAACTTCATGCTCTGAAGGCTCGGAATACATTTCGTGAGGGGTAAGGCCTGCTGGAGTTTAAACTATGGTCCAATAGGACATAGTTAATTGAGCGCCGTGGAGTGACTGGGGAGTATCTTTCCCATTTTAGTCATTTTGGTTCTTTGTGTCTGCTGTCCTCCTGCCGAGCCCCAGTCTACAAGGGCTCACAAGCCATTACAAATGATGAATTGCGCTACAGTTAAGCTAGAAGTAGGACAAATTGATCAAAGTGCCAGGTGCCCCCTGTGATGTTTAGGTCTGAAGACGGAAGGGAAGCAGGGGCTGTCATAAAGTTTCTTGTGCCAAGGTGGTTGTGGATAAATGTTTACCTGCCACTTTACACGTTCCAGCCTCTCTCACACTCACGCTGTGTCCTTGTTAGCCTACATAGGAAGAAGTAGCCAAAGATCTTGGGAGTTGATACAGTTATAGCAGCAGCCAGTTGTTCGCCATATTGTTCTTTAGGTCGAGACCAGGCATAACCCATGCCCCCCCCCCCCCCCCTTCCCCCCCTCCCCTTTAAAACCAATGAGCTTATTATTTGAGGTGTAGTGCTGCAATTCCAGATAAGCACTACTTGGCTCGGCTTGAGTTTTGTTCTGATAAAGCTGGTCTAATTAAGCTTGATTTAATCGGGATGGCTTTTAAGCACAGCACACAGCCAGAACAGATACTTTGATTTCAAAGTAGCCCTTGAGAAGGACTTGAGGGAAAAAGAGAAAGAATGCGATAGATCGCAAAATTAGTTTGAGTACGAATGAAGACTTCTTCTCTTTTTTTTGTTATTTGCATAAGACCTGTTTCTATTCTTAGTTGTACTGTCTCCTTGTACTTGAATGATTACAGGTAAGGGGGTTTGTTGCTGTAAGAGAAGGAGAAAAAAATGTGTATCCCTGATTTCCTTTTGGAAATGACAAAAAACAGTGCAATTTCTTTAGATTAATCGCGTAGCTTTCGGTGTCAACGTCTTTTGTTCACAAGCACCCACGAGTAACAAAAGACTGATCACCCCACCACCTGAAAAGCGCTGTGCGCCGAAGGTAGCGGTTGCCTCCACTTGTTTGCTCCAAATGTTTCCCTCCAGCCATACCTGGAAGCGCCGTAGAGAAACAAGATGCCCGGATCCTGATGGTAAACATCGGGGAAGAGCTGGTTCTTCTCGTGTACGCAAAAGAATTGATGGCCAAGTCTCCAGCTCCACAATAAGTCACACTAATGATCCTGGTTTAAAATAATGCCTGTTCTGGACCGGAATGATAAAAAGGGTGCCCCTCTGTCTCATTAGTATTGGGGCGTATAGATAGATGACCCAGATATAGAACCTAAGCTTGTTTTTGAACCCTGTTTCCACTGAGCGGGATGCCGCACGTGCACAGCGGGGGGCACAGCTGGCCGAGCGGTTGGCCTCACCAGTCAAGTATGTCACACCGGTCCTTTTCAGCAATGCTGACTGACAACCAATTCTCTAGTTTCTTGGATCTGTTTTTTTTTTTTTTTTTTTGAAGGCCGGTCCCGGTGTCATTGACTGAACAATGATAGAGCGCCCGAGTATTGAGCGGGCTCCACACTAAATCTTTGTAAAGAGCACTTAGCTCCTCTGCGTTAGCCACAGAAAGAATATCTGTCAATGACCATCGGTGGATGCTTTCATCCCGAGGCTCCTCTCCCTGTATTATTTGCTAGGCTCTAAGTGTATTTTCCTCCTTCCCCCCGCTGTCTACTGAAAAGAAGAACAGTCCTGAGTGACAGGCCTCTGTCTCAGTGATACACCATAAAAAGCTTGTTCATATCATTCTTAGTTATCTCTTCCTGTTTTGTTAATTTATTGTTCATGCACCTTCAGTTAGAGGGCATCCAACAGCTTCCACACCGGACTACCTGCAGCTGGCAGCCATTTCTCAGTGTTTAATGCGCTCGCGTCTTAATGTATGTCCCGTTAACAGCTCCGCCTCTTTTATCTGTTTTCTCACAGAAGGCGATGAAACCGGTGTGATGGATAGCCTGATGGAAGCTCTGCAGTCCGGAGCCGCCTTCCGCGATCGGCGAAAACGCACGCCGCGTAACGGTAAGTCATTAAGAAACACTGTGTTTGTGTCCTGATTCAAACCTCTAGTTCTTTTTCACCCGTTTCTATGTGTGTGAGTGCGTTTGTCCCTTTGATTGATATGCACATAAAACATGATCAAGTACAGGAACATATGCACTTACAGAAAGATGTCATAGGAACATGCGGCCCGGTGAAGGTCATGAGCGTTTTATTGTTCCTTTGCCATTCAAGAAGTACTTATTATAATGCAGTCATGCCGGCTGTATTTGGACTGAGAGTGATTTAGTGTGATCCTGGTATTTGCAAATTCCATTCAATGGCCCCTAAGAAGTAAAACCTAGTAGGGGTGCCAGTGTCTATTCAAATGTGCTCAGAGTTCTGCAGTAAAGCTACAGGTGCTGCCTGATCTTCACAATGGCAATCAGGCTAGAAAAAAAAAAAAAAAAAGCGGAAAAAAATCAGTTCGGTGTAGACTGACCCCACACTGCAATTAAAGCTCAGTTAAGGTTGAGCAGGTCATTTCTTTGTCGTAACCAGATTTTTTAAATATTTTGACGAGTCATTTAGAAATTCATAAAATTCAACAGAAATTGTTGGTGGTATGGCAAAGACATTTCATTGGCTGCCCTGGGTCACCTTTGGGTATCTTTCTTTTTTAATTTTCCAAAACTCACATTTTGACAGAATATACATTATGCACTCTGTTTATATATGAGTCTACAGGACTTTGATCCACAATCTTCTGTAACAAAGTTTGGTGTGTGTGTGTGTCTTTACTAAACTGCACCTTAAATAAAATAGTGTCTTTAAAATGTTTTTAAAAAAATATATTTTAATGTTCTTTGTTAATTTATGGAATTTCTGAAACCTATGAGGTGTGTGCATTTTCCAACCTGAAAGGTTTCTGCCAAACTCTTGGAATTTTATTCCTGCCTTTTTTCTCTTTCCCTTTTTCTCCATCCTTCCCCTCTCGTCTTTTTTCATTTCTTTCTTGTTATTTTTTTTTTATCACCAACATTGTTGCAGGTGATCAAAGCCCTTCCAGTCCATCCTCTCGGTGGCCGGGTGCTAACTATGGTAACAGAACCCTAGGTGTGTGTATTTGCTTACCATTTAAATTACTGCACAACTCACGCGTCCTTCCTGTCACAAGATTCACGCCGAGCTGGTCTACAACATACAGAGTCCTATGCCGAGTTACTGAATCAAAGGTTTATTGTTAGAGATTTACTTAAGGATCCTTAAAACATGGAGCAGTTTAGAAGTAAACCCTGTACTGGACTGGGCATTTATAATGCCGAGTGAGATGATGCAAAATCTTACAATAAATACCTCTAAAACGATATTACAGTAAACAACAATTTTAAAGTGCCCATTTTGCTTTATCTCAAATTTTGTAACACAAGTCGTCAGGCTAGATGAAGGAAATCATTTTTAGATTTCACCTGGCGTAGTGTCTGTCTTGTAGAGCAGCTCCAGTTATCATCTAATGGTCTTTCCTTTTTCTGTTAGCCTGTGCTGTAGAAGCATGAGATCACTTCTGCCGGAAAGGGCTGTGCACAATGCGTTGGCAACTAATGGTTTTGTTTTTCTCTGACTCTATATGTTTGTATATTTCTAGCTGATGTCTGAATGCATCTCAGATGTACCTCAGTCCTTCTTGCTGTTGGCTAAAAATTGCCTGGTTTCTCGTTATAATATGTTTAATGTGTGCTCGTTGCATGTCTACATGCCTGACATTGTGCTTGTGTAGACAGTGTATCTCAAGAGACAAAGCGTTTGATGCTGAAAGACTAATTGATTAAACGATTGTTTTTTTTTCATAATATTTAACTAATATTTTCACGGTAGGTGGCCGCGTACAGTTGGTCTCACACACTGTTCAAGCTGCACTGATGCAATGTACATTTTTAACAAATGATGACCTACCTGGCGTTTGAGCGAGGCAGCACTGGGCAGCGATACGTTATGGTCATGTCCAGGAAATATCAAACTTTTCTGTCTAAAACAAAGTATTATACTATCAATGCTGATAGTAATATATCTGGGGAGAACTCTCTGCCATTGTTACATTTTTTCATAACAGAATTTTTTTTTTTTTAAATGAAGAATTTTGAGCATTGCTTTGTTGGTTGAAATAGGCCGTTGGTACAATGCTTGGTGGAGGAGAAGCAATTCAAGATTGTCAGGCTCCCCTGCATGGCATTTTTCCCAAGTAAACATCACTACGCTACCAGAATGTATAATGCACATTCCCCCGATATGGACCTCAAAATGTGGTTTGATAAACAGCTGCCTGGATCTCTTCTTTGAAGTGATGAGAGGGGGTAAATCCTGTTGACAGGTCTATGGATGTTTTTTTTAAATGGAATCTGGAAGTGACTTCAGTTGTTACATAGAGTATGGGGGGATTTGTGCATGTGTAGGTGTAAATATGGTACCGAAACATTTATGTCTCTATACCTCTGTTATTTATTCACTCTTGCTGGTCATGTCTGTAGTAATATCACGCTTTGGAGCTCGATTAACCTCCCCGTCGTCATCAGACAAGCAGCGTGTGCAAGTCTCTCAGTCGCCGAAGAATCTTTGCTTCGACGAAAAAGTTCATTCCGGCCCGGCGTGAAGTTTCTATTTCGTTCCTCGGGCTGAACTATACTCCAGCAGGGTACCTCAAGTGTCAAGCTGAACACAATTCTAGGCGCTGCCACTCACAATTACACTCAATTCTAGAAGCATTTCCTATTTCCTTGTCTCCACTTTGTGCAAGATGGAAAACCTAACCCCGGGAGGCCATGCTCATGTGTTATGCAATTACACCAGCCAGTCCTAATTCCACACACAGAAGCTGAATGGATTTATCGAGACCAGAGGAGCCACATTTCTGTTGTTGGTTCAGTCCCATTTCAGGAAAAGCAAATATCCAGTCTTTCTGGTAGTGGATCTAACCCTGTATGCTGTTCTATTGTCATTGCCGACGGGGCCCTTAATGTTTAAGTGGACAAGAATGAAAAGAAAACAACACAACGTGCCTTAGCCTTCTGCTTTTATGACTCATATTCCCTTTCTGATGAGACAGTTACCTGGGTATCTTGCAGGAGATTGGTGGGTAGAGAGCGGGAGCATCTCATACATCCTGGATCATCGATTTTCGGTCAGGGATGAAAGCCACGGACTCAGTGGGTCTTTCATACTGGGGGGCATCCCAAAAGACACATCAATCAGATTTCAAACAGAACCAAGTCAATCTTATTTTTTAATGCCTTTTCAACGACATTACAATCCCAAACCAGGGCCTCTCTCCCTTGTATCCCTGCCTCACTCTCCTGCTTCACCTTCACAGGTCGGTCCATCAAAAGTTCCCTCCTGTGTTCTATATAGTAAGCTTCTTAAGGACTTATTTGACATTGAACAGGGAGGGATCATCTCATGCCTATTAAAAAATACAGATGCGGTGATATAATGCTTGTCAGGGTTACGGAATTTCAGCCCGGCGGTTTAATCCCCCGATGCCTGGCAGTTAATTCAGCTGGCCAGGCCAGAGAGTAGGCCCCCTGTAAGTTTAATGAAGATTAAATTACCTATTTTCTCTCATGAAATTTTTACAGAAGGGGATGAATTTGCGAAGAGGCAAATGAAAAGACGAAAGCGACATGTCTGTAAGAAGGAGATGACGGCAAAGATAAAGTTTCTCCCATTCTTCTCCTAAATCACCCAACCTCATTTGTGAAATACATTATTTTTTAATACTTTTATATTACTCCTATATTTGTTATCCTCATCACCCCGATATAGACGGACACAATATGTTCAGCCTGGCAGTCTTCTCTCCCCTGGTCTAGGGGAAAGTCCCTGTTTTATTTCTTCAACACCATCAAGGGAAGTGATAGTGATCGTAATTCCCTTAGCAATTAATTTGCTCACACATATGTTGTACCCGTCGCTTTATCTCCCTCTCGTTGTCTCTCAACCTACAGCGGTTGCGACTCCTGTACTGTTTCACACATTTATGCAAGATTGTGTCGCTTATCAGTTCGGGACTGTTGCTCCAGGGTGTGTCTAAAGCCTTTTGCCTCCGCGAGCTCAGAGTTTCCACTCCAGGGTGTTGATAGATGTTATTCATCGTGGGCAACCCTAGAGGCGATCCTGCAGGAAGTGCAGCTAACATGATTTGGGGGCGAAGAGACCCAGAGGGCGTTGGTGCCTCTTGCTAGCTTGGATCGCTTAGCAGATGTGAGATATCAACGGAGTGGACGAGAGCAGAGACGTGCCGTTTCTATCTACCTGCTCCTCATAGATAAGGATATTCATCAACAGGCAAAGGGGAAGGCAGATGTGAAGAAACTGAGGCATGAACAGCCACTCCATTTAGCATTTGACGTCCCGGGGCATAGACAAAGCCGCTGTCCCTCCCATTGACCCATCGGGCCTTTCTCCGGCCCCGATCATTTTTCATCCACAGCAGAAAACTCATCATGGAAATATAGATGACGATTTTATGTACCATTTGAGTACCCTTGGCGCGTAGCTGATCCATTGCTTGACTCTGCCAAGAGAGGACCTAAAGTAGGTGAAGTGTGACACGAAGCCATTGTGAGAAGATTAATCAAATCTTAATAAAAGGCCGTCTGTGAGAATGGAGAGCGAGGGTCTCTTGCCCCTGCCTCTGCTGTTAAGTACACCCTAAACCCTTTGTTTAATTCATACTGAAGGTATCTACTTGAGTACAGGCTATCAACTGGGGCTTTCTGCATCACCTTTTTTATTGTGCCCTTTTTACAGCTCCATGTCTGAGAAGACGCAGCACGTGGAGAGTGGCGCCCTACGCTAACAATTACTTTGTCTTTTCCTCTTTTTTTTTTAAATTTTGAAATAAAGACATGGTGCCAGAATGGACTGAGAGCGCTCAACACCCATGTCCAATATTGTGTGAGTTTATTGGCGCGGTCCCTCATCGATGCAAAGAGCACTCAGCCCTCCCGCCTAGTGGACCATCAACGAACAACTGCAGAGCAGAAACGTCTCCTAGCTTATCATATTCAATAATATCCCAGAGCGCTTTGCAGTCTGTGTTTTTTTTTTTTTCCCCTCACTCTCCAAACAATATTGGCTTTCAAGTATGTGGGCAGTTATGAAAGGTCACCCTAAGTGTAAATTGTCAATGCTGGATCCATTTTAGAGGGCAAATATGCTTTGGAGGCCCCATAATGGAAGGTTTCATCTTATTTTTACCCAGGGCACACTCGCACTATAAGATTGATATCGTTCATTGTTTGATGAATTCCTAACAGACCTATAAACTTGCAGAGCTGCAAGCCGGAGGAATGCCCGCGAAAGTCGGACCATCCCACAAGCTGAAAAATTGCCCTCATATAATTCCAAAGGAATTTGGCCTATGCCATCATGCTTAGCGTTGACGGATGGGCTGAACTTGTGTGGGTTAAATTAAACCTTATTTATTGCTCATTGGGCATACAGCAGGGCTAACGGATGCTCAGCGAGAGAACAAATAATGTGCGGTGGAATAGGCTGCCATCTTGTATGGTTATGTGTTGCACTGACAATAAGAGGCAGTGCCAGAATGAAATGCTTCTTCCTCTGCTGTCACACTCGTGTGTTTTTCCCTCTTTAATATGATGTGGCTATTATTGAAGTATGCAGTATAATGCCCAGACGGATGTTTGCATTTGGCATGTCAGTCCCAGCAATCGGTTCGCCTCAATGAGGTGGAATTAATATTTTACGTTTCCATTAGGTGGGCCTGATGTCTGCAAGAGGGAGGTATAGAAAAGTAACGACCCGTCGGGTGATGGCTTATAATAGTAATTCCCACTTGATTCATGGGAAGGGAGAATATGTCAAAACATTTAAAATGTTCCATTCAATAGAACATGTGATTATTTTTTAAATAAATAATAATGTTGTTTAATGAAGGATTTTACATGTTATATTACATACCTTTAAAAGCAAAACAATTGCTGACAATATGTGATTGATTACAGTCCTAAACAATTGAACACTTTTGAAGTTTACAATTATTTATTTTAACCCTTAAATAAAAACATTTAAATAGACATTCTTTTTTTACATTTATTTTTATTTATCTCTTCGTCATTTGCAAATCATAATTAACCAAATCAAGGCAAAGGGTAATGATTAAAGAGTCCATTTGGATTTTATTTTCACATTCTATAATGACGGTCCCTTCTGCATCTGTAAAAGTGTCAAGTGAATCCTAAACCGCAGGAGGGATTAAAGGAACAAAAGTTATGATCACAGGTACATTGTGGTGTAAGTGGTGCATATTCGTCGAAGAGAAGATAAAAGTGAAAGGCATCGATTAAAACATTCGGACTGTTTGTGAAGTGTGCATTCAAAAAGTTTTTGTTTTGTTTTCATTAAACAGCACAATTTAGTTTGAAAGCAATCCACTCTGCTTTGTATGTATAATCATATTGCCATAAACAGAATTTTGGCACATAAGAATATCATACATTCGACATTACTGCAAATGCTTTTGCATTGGCAGCAGCTATTAGCAGTTGCACCTGAGGCCTAGGTGCTGGTGGTAGAACTAGATATCTATAGAGAGTCTAAAAGGCAGGGGAGACCCAGAGGGCTAAATGAAGGTAAAAGGCAGAATAACGCAGAGTACCCCCCCAATACTCATCCTTTGCACCCACACACACACACACACACACACACACACACACACACACACACACACACACGCACACGCACACGCACACGCACACGCACACGCACACGCACACACACACATACCTATAGTGGGTGTGCAATCAGCAAGAATGCCCCCTGCACTCAGGCACTCCCCCTCCAGTCAGGCATGATTGTGCTTGACGTGGTTCCATCACTAATGCTGACTGATTCCCATTTGCTAGGCTCTTCATATTCATTTATTTATTTATCTGTTTATTTGCGTCAGTTTTATTTATTGATGGGACCTCGAGGATACGACGGCAAATCTCCATTTGCTCGTATAGCGAAGCAAGAAATGGGAAGCGATACGCACGTGCAACATTTGAACCTGGATGAACAAAAGACGACGAGAAGACGGAGTTCACCGTTTTTATTTAGATTCCAGCAGTTGAAATAGCTATTCCTTACTGGTAATGGAAAAGAGATACGGCCCATTTAGTTACTTAGCGCTAATCCCAGAGGTTTAGCCGCTTCTTCTTTTCTTCCCCTTTATCTCTTTGTCTTTCTTCATTCGTTCTTTTGACTTCTATTTGGTTAGTGTCTGATGGAAGGATTTGAGTGGGGTCAAATTACTTCCTTGCCCGTACGAGTTTTCCCAAGCAGCAGCAGCACTCTTAGCCACAAGTACATGCAGCACGTTGCTGTTGTATTTGACCACCAAATACCCTCAAGGGGTTTAAATGCATGCTCTATTTAAAGCCCGGTGTTCACATAACCTTTTATTTTTTTGCATAAATCGATTGTTTAAGTTTTTTGGGGTGTGGTCTTTCATTTTGTTCAGGCTTCACATCAATTCTGGTGACGATTTCAAGCAGATCTCCTTTTGCTTGTCAAATATGATGATGCAATTGTTACGTAGTGAGTGTAAGTCTAATTGTTCTTTATTCTCACAATGACATATTTGCTGTTAGCTACCGATGGGAACAGCACTGCTCACTAACCCAAGTGTGCATTTTGAGATTTGTTATTTTTGGAAGCCAATATCTCTGTCTTGAGGTCTGCCGGTGGACCTTTGGTCCATTGTTGTAGTGGTACAAAGAACGCCAAGTTTAAAACTGCTTACAGATTATTGTTTTAACATCCTTCATGGCCACAGAATGCTCATTTTTAAACTACTAAGAATTTGTTTCCTTAATCGTCTATTTTATTAACTTTAAGGTAAGATTTAAGAGAGATAATGTCTAATAAAAGAGGGTAAAGACAGAGCTGAAGATCCTCTCTAATTAGGGGATCAGTTGTCTGCTTTTGTTAGATTACTGGGAGAATATTTAAAATACACATTTTTTGCACCTGTGTATCAGAGAGTAATTGTATCTCTCCAGTGGGACTTAAAGAGAAAATACATTGGTTACAATCACTTTTTACCACATGCCCAAAATTATACGAGGAGCTACCAAGCTCCGCCTTCAGCAGCTGATTAGCATATGTGGTCTTATGACAATATGGATCCAACCGAACTCCATCTGTGAGTTTATTTGAATTCATCCAAAATAGTTCGCGAGAATGGGGGAGTGAGGGGGGGGGGGGGGAGGGGTACAAACAAGATGGGAACACAACAGCTTGCTATTCATGAATTCCATAAATTACAAAGTCTCTCCCCTTAGAGATGAGTAATATGCCAAGTTTAAAAATAGACCCTTCGCCACAGTTGAGACCCTTCGCCTCCAGTGGATGTGGATTAACAGACAGAAGGTAAAGGTTAGACATTTGTGATTTGTGCTGAGTGTGGCCTCCGCCCGGACTGAGGCAAAGATGCATTTGTGTTTATTTATGTTCACGTTTTCTCTTTGTCTAATTAACCTGAAGTTATGGCGGCAGGATAAGGGCTTGACAAGAAGCTGAACACTACAGCCGTGGGTCATGCATTAGTGGACGTCCTGTGGAGGTTGCTGAGCTTTAACATCTCCACCCTTAAGGCATTGCCAGCCAAGTCAAGGGTGAGGCCGCACACAGCATTACAACTCAACTAATATTATTTATTTTCCGTCCACTCTAGATGAGTTTTTTCATGTGGCTCAGGTCACTGTTGCCCCCGGGGTGGATTTTTGGCAGATGGAAACTGTGATGTTCCTTAAAAATGTCCCACAAGTGCGGAGAAAAAGGACTGTGTGACTTGGTGTCTGTCCACATGTCTGACCTTTTTTCCTGTGTGCGTGCATGTTGTATTTGTGTGACGGTGTGTGCTGCTCATTTGTAAGAATGTTTGCTGAAGCCTAGTGTTCATTGGCAGGCCGGCGGTTGACCTGATTTCTGTGTCACAGCGTGACTCACACAGGTTAGCTTTTTAAGGAGACAGTGAGGTCAGCGTGGAAACTACTGCCGCTGGTCGGCTAAATCTCATTCCATGGTGAGCTCTGGCCTAGCTGAATGCTCCTAAACATTCTGTATTGGCTGAATTCAGCATGCCATCATTGTAAATATACATTGCGATTAGTGAGAGAGAGCATGTGAAATCATTTATGGTCTGCATTATTAACGTGTCCACGCATGGAAGGGGCTCTTTCTTCACTTGTAACACATTTGTTTATGGTGGTCAAAACAGTCTGAAATATGGATTTCTCTTTGCCGATTGTAAAGGTTCGGTGAATATGTCAATATGGCTGAGGAAAGTCGCCCTTTCACTATTCCACTGGATCTGCCGCTGGTCCCTGCTTATAAACATTGAATAATTGAACAGGGGAATCTGCCAATGAGAGGGGTCAGGGGCCAAAGTCTCGATGGCGGGGATGACAGCTCGTGGAAGAAAAAGACAGCAGCCTGATTAGCGAGTGTGTCGTTTTGTTTCATTGCTGCCTTCTCAACTCATCCCACTTCTCCCCACTCGCTCCCTGGCTTCCAACTCTACCTCCTTGCTTTTCCTCATCAACCTCACCATGCCGCATTCCTTAATGTGCTCTTCCTCTACCTACTGCGCTGTTTTCTTTTAAGTGTGTTATTTAGCCTCACATCCTGTCTCCATCCGTCCAGAAAGGACCCCGTGCCACTCCAGGCAGAATTATTACTCTCAGATGGAACATCGCCTCAGTGGCGCCGCACTTTGACTCCCTCCGCATTATCCATTTGAGCAGTATCCCCTTTTGTGGCGAGCCATCTTCCTACAGCACGGTAATAATAAGAGTCTTGATGACCATGTGCCTTCGCATTGTAACATGAGACATTCTCATTAGTCCATGGATTGCGCGCTCTCTCTCTCTCTTTCTCTCTCTCCTCTTTCTCTCTCGTCCATTACATTAATTGCCACACATCACTGCCTACTGTGCCCCTCGGTATTCTGTTACACTACTGGCATTCTCTGTCCCGCATCACCCGGCAGTGGCCAGCAGCCTCTTTGCCAGGTCGCAGATAAACGTAATTGGAAAATGTTATACAGAGGATTGGATAAGATGTTTTTAGTCAAAAAATCTCAAGGAGATAATCTGGCCAGTTTGTTTGTGTTACATGAGTGGAAGAAAAATGTTTTTAGATCAAATAAATTGGAGCCGAGTGCCCTTCAACCCTCGCATCATCTCTCTGTTGTCAGTCATCTCCCCTCATAATAGGGAAGCAGGCCGCTACTATAATTGCTTTGATGGTCCAGCCTGAAAAAAATCACTTCTGGGCATAAAGAAAGGCCTTGGAGATGGCAGCCAGAGAGAAAAGGTGCGAATGAATTAAAGCACTTTGCGTTCCTCTGGGGCATGTGGCCCAGATTTTTCGTCATGAAAAAAAAAAAAATAGAATTCTAAGGGAAAGGAAGCAGAGTGGGGGTGGGGTGTGCCTCTTCCCTCTCAGAGTAAATGGCAGTAAAAGCAATGATACACATCCAGCCTCCATTATACCAAAAATGGAGAGTTTTTTGGGAGGGAAAACACAATGGCACTGACATAGTTAACTGGCAGGTAGAGAAAGGGGGATTTCATTGGAAATAATCTCATTTGGAACGGGGTTCCCGTCTATGGAGGAACCTCTGGCCATGCCCTTTGTGAGGGGACAAAAGTTTGGGCCTTTGGAAGCAACGCTTTGAATGTTTCAGTAGAGCTGAATTAATGGGCCGTGTGGATGTCCCCAGGCAGGCGGGGGCCTTGTGCAGCACCCCTCGGCTTGCTTTGGACCTGAAACAACTGCCCACCCCCCTTTTCTTTATCTTCTTTAACCTTGAACCAAACAGAAAAGGTTTCGGGTGATTTTACTTGTTGGCCTTGAATCCACTGAGGCTGGAGTCACCTGGAAATAACCACGGACTGATGTGGAATGAACCTACGATATTATACCATAACTTTATGGTTTGTATCAGTCTTGTATATCTTGGCTTCTTGATGGATCTGTAGAACAGCAGAGGCAACGAGGTGTAAGAAATATTGCTGATATAGCCAAAAATACAGAATTATAATATTATAAATAATATTAATTAACACTGTTCACATTTTAAAAGCTGTGGAGCTCTTTTTCAATTGTAGACAAACAGAAATTCTGTTCCTCTGACTAACTGATGTGACCGTGTTTCAGATATTTATAGCGCCTTTTAGCTTGTGGGTCACTAAGGAGAAACTGCATTTTTTTCATTAAAAGTTCAATTATGACTACAAGCTGCACAGGGTGAGTTTTTGTGACTATGACACAAAAGCAGTGGGGCCATTTGACTAATCCTCCTACGACTCCGCAAAAAACCTCCAGGGCTCACAAGCCCGCAAAGCAAGACTCCATGGGTGTCTGGAACATCATTCTTTCCCAATGGCCTTTTCTTTTTTTGAAAAAGGACGCCCCATGTTAGTTCCACCCAGATCCTTTTGCTTCATTTTAACTCAAACCACCAACCTGGCCTGCATCCCCCCCCCAATTCCTAGCTATTGAACCACATCTTTGACCCCTTTTTTGGAGGCCATTGCTTTTGTTTGTGTTTGACAGCCCATGCAATCCATAAGAGCTCTAGGTGCGGATCTCTTGCAATGTCCACATAAATCCTGGTTGATTGATCTTAAAAACAAAGATACTTAAACTGTTATATTTTCCCTCAAACAAGAAAGTTTTGACAGGACTTAACTTCATTCCTTTATTCTCTCCTTTAATGGAAACCTTTTATGTCTGTCTTGACATTCACTTTTCAAATCAGCCTATAAGGATGAGCGATGGTTATAATTTTGTTTCATATAATCATTTTGGCTGCTTAATTTTCGACATGAGTACAGTTTTCCGTGTCAAGTTATGCTAAGCACCCTCTTCTTATGCACTCATTTCAAGAGGGTTCTTAAAAAAAGAAGAAATAAGGTTGCACAACCACACGCAACAGAGACCTACCATTGTCAGTGCCGACTAGCTAATTACGCAGTCTCTCTGACTTGTTACTTGCCAAGAAGTGAGCAGCGAGTGTGTGTCGCCATGTATCCGACCATGTGTTTCATGGAAATGTCTAAGGCATTGCTTCTGCCCTCCCTCCATCCATAATTAACCTTCCCCCATCCATTATTCAGATGGATTCTTCACACATCTTCTGGTGATACGACATTATTTTGCGGTGGCCAAACAGACATCATGACGCCCCAGGTGCATGAGGCTACGTGTGTCTGCCTGACACACTTTACACTATCGAGTGCACCGCCATTTCCTTTCTTTATGTTGCAACCACGGGGGGAATATCTTTTACAATGAAGGTTTATATATTTTTTTGTTTCTCTGTTTTCACCTGGCCCGTGGCAGCAGGAGACACACCTGTGCGTCCTGCTAGCTTTTAGAGGGAACTCATAGCTTTTCAAAATTACACATTTGCCTTTTCAAGTGCAAGAATGTCAGAAATAGAACCGGGGGGGGGGGGAAATAAAGTGGAAGGAAAAGACGGGGTTGCATGATTGCTTCAGGTGACGTACAGAGGTCATGAGAGGAAGGAGCAGAGCCTCAGAGAGTCAGAGAGAGAGAGAGAGAGAGAGGGGGGGGGGGGGGGGGGCGTGCAACCAGAGCACGCATCCCGCTGCCCAAGAAGCACTCACTATTCTGTCCAGTCCTGAAGGATGTGACATATTTCTCCGGTCTTTGTTTGCTGCTTTGATCGACCTACGCATGTCCCGGATGGAAATTGAATTGGTCTGGTAGAGAGAAAGACTCTTTTGGCTCTACCAACGCTTGCGTGTTGTCTTTGCTGACGTGATTGCTTGTGAGTGTCTGTTTCTGTTTGTGCGTGTCCGTGCAATGCGCACGTGTGTTTAAGTGTCGCCAGGGCCAACCAATTCATAACAGCACTGGATTGTGTTTCCGTCATACATCGCGGTCAATGCAGCCACCTCTGCAGCGCCAGCGTATTTAATGGCCACGACCTGAACTCAAAAGAGCCCCCGCTCCCCTTCTTCTACCCGTTTGCCCTCTGGCATTTGGAAGTCTTTGTGTTACCTGTGTGAAACGGACTGTGTGTGCACATGTGTGGGAGACAGTTTTTGTTCATTTGTTGTTGTGAAAATGCAGGGTTTATAGAAAATGCGTTTTCAGTCAATTTAAGTATTAAGTATATATATATATATATATATATATATATATATATATATATATATATATATATATATATATATTTATACATCAGTTGACACATTTGAGAAACCCAACTGTGATATAACACATTACACATATCTCACCATATGATATGACGCTTTTCTTTGCTGTTGAGGCAGCCGAGGATTGCACCCGGCTTCATCCTGGGTTTAAGACAACTGTATGTGAAGGCACACTCCATTAATCTGTATGTCTATTGGGGGTTTTGAACAGTCTGTGTGGCACAGCTAGACTTTTCTCCGTGGAGTTCATCCCTCAACAGATCACCACTTTGTGGATAAGGTTTTTTTTTTTTCTTCTTTTATCATTTTGAGCTGGTGCAATCTTTTTCCACAGTCATGATTGATCACAAATATCACAGAGTATGTTCCTGACCTGCAGCAGAGAGTTTAAATCGAGAAGTCTCACTCGCGCCTTTGAGTTGCAGACTCTACTGGGGTGTGATGTGCATTTTCCAAATAGGAAGATTATTCACCGTTGTCGATGATGCACACGCTCTCTATTGTTGATGGAAAAAGGGCAAAAAAATATATATATCAATGTTGTGTCAAGGAAAAAAGGGTAGCCCAAGATAAGGAACGGATACGGACCTCCTTTGGGAACATTCTTGCTTAGAAGTAAACAAATCTATTGTAGAAAAGAGGATTTTATCATTATAACATATTGTATGCATTAACACCCATAGTTATCGTGTGTGATACACCTAAGTATCCTGTTACTATCCACAGAATGTCGCCGTCCTACAGCCGAATCAACGCCACCTCCAGAGTAGGTCACAGTTTCTCGCAAATACCTAAATACTGTACCTGCTCTTTTTAGGTCACTTCATTAGCTTGGGATTGGTGCGTTAGTGGGGAAGGTTATATGGAATTCTTGATTCAGATGCAAATAGGGCAGTTATCAGCAGCCCGGACGTGATGAATAATGGGATGTACAAAACGCAAGGCCCTGCATAAGGAAATGAAAGAGCGCCTCTTTTCTGCTCCACTGATTTCATTATAGACTTTATTATTGGCTCGCAAGGCAACATCTATTATCTAGAGTCAGAACCATTTCTTTTCCTTCTTTCTTTTGATGCGGACAGTCTTTTACTACTGTCAAACCTCATCAAGTACTGCTGCCCCAGATAGGGCAACAGCAACAATGTGAGTGTGGGAGCCTCCAGGCAGTGGTCAGATATAGGAACGGTTAATGTGTCTTTTGCCTTGAGAAGGAGCTCTGCACTGAGGACTGAAACTCAGGGCTCTTACTTCACCTTTTCAGTGTTTCGCAGATGAGCGATAATTTGGTTCGTCTCTTTGGCCACTGAAAGCTGATTTTACGGCGTAAATCGGAGGTTATTTGTAATCAATACATTTCTTTGATGCATTTAGTCTATGCAGATTTGTTAACATGCCAAAACTGGTGTAGAAATATTTAGCAGGAACTATAGCCATAGACTTGAAAGATATTTCCTTTTAGACAACTCAACAACAACATCAACAACAAGAATAAACAACACAACATATATATATATATTTATTGTTCAATTCATTAAGCCTTTTTTCAAGTGCAGTGTTGCCGCAACAACTGTATTTTTACCTAATTGCTTTTGATACAGGGACATAAAAGTGAAAAGTAGATCATTTGGAGTGGGGGATCTAAGAATAGAAGTGAGCCTGTGGCATAGGGCAGAGGGAACAGGACGGCAGAGGGTTCGGCTGTGAATAAGACTCACTGACAATGTGATACCACTGTAAGTAACCTCTCAGGATTAATTTATTTCTTTACCTTAGCTAATATTACCCTCTGACTTTCCCCTCATAATTCTCCTATATTTTTTTTAATGTCCTCATTTGTAGAGAATTACCATAAATATCCACAGGTAACTGAATATTCAAATGAATTGTGGGGTTTCAGATATATAGTTCAAACTGTGTCACACTATAAAGGTTATTAATAAGGACTGAGACTAACTTCATTGCAATGAAGAAATATATTACAGATACTTAGCAAATGCCGAATTATTTAATTTTAGTGATCTTTAAAAATGTTATTTAAACGTTAAAGCAGAAGAACCGATTGGAAAATAATTTAGAAGACGCTCCCCATTGGCCTTTTTAGTACAAAGCATATGCGGGTACCATGAAGGAACAGATTCCTTAAATTGAGCCTTGGTCTCAGGATTTCTAAGAAGTAACAGACAAAAGCTAGATCTTGGACAGTCGAGCCTTTCTTACATCCAAAATGCTGTTCTACCCCAGAAGCAAATGATTACGTTACACCTCCAGCCTAATACCTAATTTATCCCACAACGATTGCAATCTGTCTTGCAAAAATTGACTAAGCTGGCAAGGTGGCAGAGGAACAAAGTGGATAACAATATCTTTGCCAGGCACAGCATAGGATAGACACTTTTATCAGAGGGCCCTGCATGTTGTGAAGTTAAGCAAATTTGTTCTGCTTTCAGTGAAGCACTGTGTAGTTTAGGTACCTTTTTATAAAAGGGTTTACGGTGCCTCTTGCCAAGCGGGTAAAACATTCTTTTCTTCACCAAAATATCTGCCTTTGGTTAGATTATGTCTGTTTCTATTCCTGAGCTTGGTGTGTTGGGGCTCAATTCGCCAGGCCCTTCACCTCTCAGAGCTTAGCCTTAATCTGCATTTAACAGAGGACCGTAAAAGACACAAGTGATTATCACAACCGTATGTGCTCAGAAGCCTTTATTTAATAATTTGACTCTTTCGGTGCATCGTCTGTACGACAGAGTCAGGGGTTAGGTACATTTGTCCTGAATAGCATAAACAAATTGACTGTTGGGGGATAGGAGCTCATGTATTTTACCCAGGGTTCCCCATTTAATTGCAATGTATTTAATGCTTTTGACATTTAGGTAAAATTGGTTTAGTTTTTTTGAACAAGACTTTCATGTAAATTGGAATTAAAAAAAGCTGTCATCCCACTGAAGCCACGACGGGGGTTCAGGTAATTGATCCGTTTTTTATGATTCCAAACTGGGAATTCATGCAGCGCTACATGTTTTATAATGCAACACCGCGACAGTGATGCCTCTTTTTCATTCGTTCAAAGAATGCCTTTATTAGATTAACAACATTACTTGCCGAAGCATTCTACTCCTAATTTCCCCTTTTATTCACTGTCATAGTGAAGAAACCCTCAGGCACCTCCTCCGCAGCGCACACAGCCGCACACACGCACACACACACAGGCGCACACCATCCCCTCTCCTCTGGTCTTGTGTGTAGTTCAAGTGATTGGATGAATAAGTTGTGCCATCCCATATGGTGGGCTGTCCTGCTGGATCTGATCACAGTAGTGAATGAAGGAGCCCATGAGTCACCACCGGTTTGTTCTGCCGCACTTGTCACGCTCTGCTGTGGCACACCTCCCTCCCTCCCTCGCTCCCTCTCTCCCTCCCTCCTTCCCTCCCTCCCTCCCTCCGTCCATCCTGCCAGCGAACAGACGCCGTGCCTTTTAAACTCTCTCGCCCCGCCCGTTCACTGCCTCCTTTTCTCGTGCACATCACAACTACAATTTGTTGCATGACCTCCCTTCTTGCCCCGCCTCCCCTTTCCTCCTCTTTCTCTTCCGTTTCCTTTTCTTTTATCTCCCTGGATGAGGTCAAATATGCGCCCTGTTCTATGACAGCCTAAACGTCAAGATGTTCCCCCGAGCTAGACCCTTCCTTCACAGTCAGTGGCAACATCATTGTCATTTATAAACATTTTATGCCAGCTCTGCAGGGTAATGGCTAATTTCTCCCACCACACGGCTCTTCATTAAAAGTTGATTTTTTTTGTCTAAATGTATCCCAATCTAATTAGCTTCAGCTACTTGAACAACTTTGGTTTTTTTCTCGTCATGTGTCTAAGTTGCTCACTCTGATGCATCCATGGTTATATTTTTAATCAGTAAAGATGTTCCTGTATTTGCTTGAAAAGCTCTAGTTTAATTTAGGCAAACATTATGCGGTTGAATAACCAATAAAGCACGAGAGATGTCTTGATATACGAAAGAAATGACAAGATTGAGGTGTCGACTTTCCCCAACGCACAATGAAGTTTCCTTCATTATTTTCATTGATCAGGACACAAAGGTCTGCATAACTGCTGCCAATTACTAAAAAACATAAAGGAGGAGGTTGTGTTTAATTAAAAGAGGACAAATAAAAGCTTTAAATATATATATATATATATATATATGTGTGTGTGTATATAAACCAAAGAATGTGCACTTTAATAAAGCGTGATAACATCATCAAGTGCTCACCACAAGGACACAGTTGAATGAAAGGGCAAAGGCAGACTTTCTAAAGTTTAAAAAGACACAAGGCCATTTAGTTCAACACCAGAACGTGACTTGTGCTTTAGAGCCTTTGCCTCATTGCTATTCACTCTATGCGCGTCTATTCCACATTTTTTGCTATTGGACCACACAGCCTTTTATTTGTGTGTTTTAAGTGCACCCTTACACACAAAATGATACATATGCACAACAACTCTGTATTCTCAAGCGCAATTGTTTGCTGAAAAATGGATGAGCACAGGGAAACCTGAGATTCCATCAATTGGTTTGCAGGGTGTGAAGTTCAGCTGGAGGATGTTATTGCTCCAGCTACTTTGATGCTACATATATTTTTTAATATTAGGGAAATTAATCCAAATCCTACAGGTTTATCGATTCGACACCTGCAAACACCCGTGAGTGCCGAGTGTAGAAGTAGCCCCTTGTTCCAGGAGTGAGAGAGACATCCATTCTCTACTTTTTTCCAATAACATTAAAAAGCTTTTTCATGTTTGGATAGTTCTTCTTTTTTTTTCCTTGATGCCTTTCACCCTCTTTCTCCATAACCTTCTCTAGTTCTTTGCTTTTATTTATGTTCCTTTCTTCTTCGGCATTATTAAAAAAAAAAAAAAAAGTAAAATCAATACACTTCCTCTCTCAGCCATGAGAAACAGCTGAGAAAGTAAACACAAAACATCTAAAGTGGCTGTTTTCTGTATTCAAAGTTTCTTTTTGTCATCTGAAAGTGTGTGTGGACATGCTTTTATTGAATTATTGAATGCCATCATATTGCCAAAAAAAAAAAAAAACATGCTTTAGTGGCTGATATCAGGAGCATATTATTATCATGGAATGGCTGCATTTGGCGACATTGTTAGCCGCGTCTAAATTACTGCTCTCTGAGGTACTGGCTGCTCACTATTCCATGGGTACGGGGAAGGGTGCGACGCCAGCTCAGGATCCTCCCGGCTGCCAGTGTCATTCACAAAGTGTAGTCTGCTTTGCCCCCCCTCCCCCCATTACATCTCCATTGAGACCTGGCTGCAGCCTACAGAATAGCTGGTGATTAGTTGTTATATGTTTTGGGAGCCTCAGGAACATACTTGGCCACATACTTAATTTGGGTCATTTCCAGAGAAATTGCTTGTGGTATTTTAAACTGAAAAATCTGACTCCAGAATGAAAATTTCAGTCCGCACAAACATAGAACAAAAATCAATGTGTGGGTGAGAGGAAGCGAGGGAGGAGGAACGGAGTTAAGGAATTAGTCCAGAATCTCGCCTAGGGCGCCAAATGTCATGCCTGGAGGCGGCGAGCAATCGCTCCAGCGAGACTGCTGCCACTTCTATCAAGTTATTCAACCTTTCATGAAAGAATAGTAATCTCACCCGTCGTGTCATCTTCTGCTACTCAGCCATACACTCAGCACTAATGAGACGTCTGCCTGTGACATCACTCGGTTAACGAACGTGAAGGAAGTGTTAACTGATGCCATCCTCTGCAGCCGGAATAGCTTTTCAAGCTCTGCAGAGTTATGAGTGATGACTTTAAGCACACGCGTTTAACTGCGTAAGTGACAAAGAGAGAGAGAGAGAGAGAGAGAAAAAATAAGGCACGGCTCAGTATTTAGTCAATTACAGGGTTGATATGGGAGTGAGCCAGTGCAAATCCATGCAAAGCTGCATCAAGCACAAGGGTTGGAGTGGAGAGGGTTCACCTTGCCAATAACATGACATTTTCCACCAGCAATAATGCCGGCTTAATTCGGCTCTGAAGAGCATCTGGTGCAAATTGGACATTGTTGCTCCGTAGCATCGTCGTATGAACGATGGCCGCTCAATTGATACCTCGCTCCCTTTGTTATGATGGTTTTTAATCTGTTGACGTGGTGCAAGTACAAAAATGTCCATTTCTATGGAGCATCTGCATGTACCTGTGCATGTGTGTGCATGAGGTAGCAGGGTGTGTGCCGTCGGGGGCCACTGAGGAGGGGCATGTTAACCAGAGGAGCAGCCGGTCCACCAGATGTTCTGTTCCCACCAGGCTTGTCACAAGTGGACCTTTACTTCTCTCCCTGCAGTACACACACACACACACACACAGGCTTTCAGCAGACTATACATAGTGCATGAATGGCAACGCAGAATGAAGAGCTACTCTATCCTGTTGCCAATATGGATTTGCATACAATGGGGGGATTTTTTCACAGGGTCCTGTACTAAAGAACATGCAAATCAACATGGCCTCAATGATATGGCTTTTTTTGTTTTAGATCTTGTCCCTGGATAATACAAATGTTTCTTCGCAGCGCTCAAGTGTCTTGATGTGTGACGCGTCCTCAATAACAAACACTCTCTGCACACAGAACAGGGGTTTTGACAATCAATGCCAATTCCCAGTGCCATTTCTTATGCCACTGGTTAATTTGCTCCCCTGCTCTTGGTCTGCTGGGCTCATTCTCTTCTTCATATACCACGGTTGGGTGCTTTTCACGGTGCCGTGATCCCAGGTAGAGCATGTGGCCATTTGGAAATGTCATAAGAAAGGCCGAGAACATCATTGCAGCCAAGTTCAACAGGCTGATTTATGGGTTTCTAACAAATGGTATATAGGTAGGACAAGCAGGCCCCTACAGGCACCCTAAAGGTCACCTAACTTCATTTCAATTAGGCCGAGGGGAGGTCAGGAAAATAAGTCACTGTTTGTCAGAGGGCTGAGGGAATTGACGGGATTGTGTTCATGGGGATTAAGATATGGCTAATCAATTGAATGACGTGTACTGATTGACAAGATTGGAAAGATATGAGAACAATGTAATAATAATGAAACTGAATTCTAAGTACTGGCACCTGGGCTGTATATTGTTTATACGGCAGGATAAAGACGCACGTCTCAGTGCATTCTCTTACTCTCTATCAATCACACTGCATTGTGCCGGCACTGAATGCCATGAATTACCACCTGCAGTTTGACACATGCAACACCAATCCAGATTAGCCAACAATTGTTGCGTAATAGCAGCATTGTTTAAGACCAAAATTCCTAATATCTTTTAATATTTAAGTCAAGTTTACCACCGACCCGTCACCAGATGTGTTCAAACCCCCCCCCCCCCCCCCCCCCCCCCCACACTCCACAAAACATTTAAAATGACTCCCCCCGGGGAGGAAAACTGGGACTAAGTTCTGCCTTTTTATTCAGGCAGTTTTTTCGTGCCCTCTTTGTTTACCCATGCTGTCAAGCAGCCGCTCTGCTGGAACTCCTATTGATAGCTGTCTGACAGGGGGGCTGGAGGGCTAAGTACCCCGGAGGGGGGAGGGGTTAGTGTGGTAGGGTGGTGCGCCGTTTGTGGTTGTACACCATATAAGAGCATTTTGATGTATTTGATCTATCTTTAATAGGTATTCTTTGGTGCAGGTGTGGCACCATATCAGGTTATTCTGGTATCTTCATATATGCCGGGGAGTTATCAGGTGCGTGTGTAGCTCCGTCTGTCTGGATTTGCTGCGCCGTGTGTGTTCGCGCAGGCATGTGTTTGTGTGCCTGGCGAGGTTGATGTGGCACGGAGGTCACTTCTGTCAAATCCAACGTCCGGGCCCATGCTGTGATGTGAAGGGCACTGTCAAGAGGCAGACCACGACGAAGCACAGGTACAGCTGGCCTCAGTGCTCTTTTTCCTCTGTGGCACACGCACACACTCACGCATACGCATACGTCGGCAGGGACAAACAGACAAACAAGCTCAGTGTAATCGGACACATGGTGGTGGGAAAACCCCCCAGGGGAATAAAAAAGCCCCAGGAATATTCAGTTTCTCCAAAACACCTATTTGGTTACTATCTGTTTTCTGATGAGTAGCTGCGTGACATTGGGTCGGGGTTAGAGGGGGGGGAGGGGCTTTGACATATCTGTGGCTGAACTGGGAGGTTTGACCCCCATACAGAAGGTGTTTTGACTCGCATATTGGACTCCGGAAGTTGAAATGACTGCAACTTCAAACGTATGACCTCCATCCATTTGTGCTTGTAAGCCTCGAAATTCTATCCCAAAAAAAGATTAATGTGAAATAGCACAGATACGGTATGCTTATGTCCTCGTAGGTACCTTATAGAATGTAAGATACACTATTTAGAGGAGTTGTGTGCTTCTCAGTTGTGAACTTTTAGAAGTTTGCAAGGAGAACATTTTTTGTGAAATGTAGGTACTTAGTTGTTTCTCACCTGACAAAAACCCTTTCAACGTGACCCGTAGGTGCAGCTGTCAAAGGGTTAACTCTTGTCCGTCTTTAAGACGGATGTGGCGCTTGTCTACAAAAATCTCGTCTCTGTCAGTCTCTTTCTGGGTATGTTTTCAGGCTGTAGCCCTCCAGTGTACACTATGTCCACACTGCGGGAGAGCAGCTCTGAAACTTTAATGCTAATTGATCCCAGTGAAGACGTGTGGACACAGGTGTGTTGCCGCAGGCTCTGGCTCCGACATGGATGCCAAGGGATTCTGGGAAACCAAGGGGCTTATAGGGCCAGAGCAAAAAGTACCACTAGCCGGGGCACAAGTGACCCAGTTCTTTCCTAATCAGCACAGGTTTGATGTGCAGTGTGTGTGTGTGTGTGTGTCCATCTGTGTGGGCCTGTAGGCCTTTCCAGCCAAATATTACCAGAAAGTCTATGTCTACAACATTTTGCATATTTTCAGACAGCAAAAACAAAACTAGATGGCTCCTGTGTCCGGTTTGCATGTCATACTCCTATTCATCTCATGTGGTGAAACGAGACCCATTTAATGCAATAATGCTCCTGGGTGTGCATGCACACGTTTAAACGGTGTAAAGTGTGTGTGTTAGTTTTTGAACAAATGTGATCATTTTGAGCCTTTGAGGCCTGAAAAAAAAACATATCTAAATCAGACTCCAGCTGCTGTGTAATTCCCAGAAGTTTACAGTTTGCGTGGGTGTGGGCACACGGTTGCATGTATCTGTGCGTGCGCGTTTGTTGGTCTGGATAGAGAAGAGACTTAGCACTGCCAAGACGCAGGTGTGCGGATTAAGTGTGAGCCCTTCTCATATTCTCAGTAGTATATCTTATTTGATGGCTTTCCTGCCATGTAAATCTTATCAAAAACTAGCTAACAATAGCGCCGCGTTGACAGACGCCCAGGCATCTGGCGAGCACCGCTCTGAATGTTCAAACTGCTGTGAGCAACCTGTCTCCAGAAAGAGAGAAAAGAACTGAGGAGGTTTGTGTGTACTTGTGTGTAAGTGTGTTTGTGTTTGTGTGCGGGAAGGAGGGTGAAGAGAGAGAGAGAGAGAGAGAGATGGAAGGGGGGGGGGGAGGCAGAGAGAGAGAGGGGGGGGGGCATGTTAATAGGCTCATAAATCATGAAAAAGATAGTGCTTTATCTTAACCAGTGTTCAGCCAGGTGATGGCACGGTGATGATCTGAATGCAACTCTGCTTCTCATATTTCAGGTTGGTCCAATGGCTTTGTTCCCTCACTTTGCTCGCAGATATGGGACGATAGAAAGAGGGGGGGAGTGAGTGGGTGAGGGAAGAAATAACTGTGGCCGGTACAGCGCCCATTAAAGTGTGATGAGTGGCCTCAGTGAGGGGCTCTGTGTACAGCACTTTATTCAGGAACGATCACTTATTTATGGGTGTTGGAATTGTGTTGTTTGCTTGTTTTATTGAAAACCTTGTGGGTAAAGTGGCGGCAGGCCGCCTGGCATGTGAGCGCCACATCTCTAGAGGGCATCCCTGAAGAAAAATCTTCCTCCTTGATGAATAAGTGAAGGGGACAGATACATTTTTCATTCACACAGAATTCATTGTCGCCTAAGATGTCTGGTCTATTGGTATGTGTAGTCAACCTGCAGGCCGTTAAAAAAAAACCCACCCGTAGACAATAGCACACATGCACAACACAAACTTGCGTGAAAGCATATCATATATTTATGAAATCACACATACATGCAAGAACACACAGTATTGTTTTTTTGAGGTTGTGGACCACATGGGGCTCCGCTTGGCAATTATTGACAAATGTTGAGAAGAATTCATATTTACTTTGCCTTTTTAAGACTTTCACTTTTCATTTAATTCCATGTGAATATGAAAACAATTAGCCGAATGTTTCAATTTCACAAATGAAAGTATCCAAGAGTCTTTATTTCTGCGTCTACAACCTCTACTCTGAGTCTTGTCCACAGAAACCTCCGATGACAATCACACGGGAGCCGCACAAGCACCAACATGAAGGTAGCAAAGTGTACCCCATCACGGGAAGGCTTCTGGTGTTTTGTGTACACCAGGGAGCATCTCTCAGTATGAATGATTTATCTCGAAAAAGAAAGTGAAAAGTCTTTCTGGAAGCACATCCGTACGCACTGCAACCCCCTCATGTGAACAGAAGGGAGAATCTTCACGTGGCCAAATGGGTCTGATGGTGACGGCGGGGAGGGGAGAGCGAGGCTGCTCGCTTGCAAAGCCTTTCTATGATTTTTCACCAGCACTCTCACTGCTGGGACACATCAAAAAAGGGAATTAATAAATAACACACAACACCATGTTTTATTAACAACGATAAGGCTTCAGTGGTGAGGGGTCCTAGGGAATCCTGAGATTGGATTGTTGATGGAAAACTTCTAGCAGCTGTCTAACAAGTCACAGGGTCTTAGAAAGAAGTCTTTATGGAGCTTTATGGAACTATATTTCTGACTTTTACATCTAAATCTGACGGAGTCACTGTAAATAGATGAAATACTGATCAGTGTATGTGTGTGTGTGTGTGTGTGTTTCAGTACAGCATGTTAGTGAAAAGCAGAAATACTCACTTATTCATGCGACGTCAACAACAGTAACTCCCGGCTGTACCGCTATGTTTTTACTTCATAGTAACTCTTTGTCAGACAACCACCTCTGGATCTTCTTCACCTGCTGTGTGGTTTTGGACAGAAATCCATCACTATTCCTAGAAATGGGGCTTTAGCTGTATTTTTGTCTACAGCGAGGGAACCATACTGCTTGCTTAACACGGCACAAGCAGATGTCTGTTTCCATAACACCCTTATTGGAGTGAATGCAGGGTGATTTTTTTTTCTTTTTCTCATAAGTATTAATACTCTCACCGTGATGTTGACATTCAACTTGTCGGGTATGACATACACATTTCAGATGGATTAGTGCATGTGCTTGCGTGAACGTGTGCACGCCCGAGTTCGGGTTTCTCTCAGAGTAACACCGCCGGCGAAGTGCTTGCCAAACTTATTTGTGTTCCTGGAGAACGTGTGTCTGAGCATCATGCACCTGTAGGTTTGTGTTTGTGTGTCATCTTGAGCGCACGGAAGGTGTCATTGTGCAGCCGAGGCCCCTGCGAGCTGTCAGACAGTGAGAGATGCTGCACCTCCAAAGGGCACGCTTTCTGGGCCTCTCCTGTCTATTATAAGCCCCGGAACACTCATCAAGGCGGTTGAAGTGCACCCTCGCGTCCCCTCTAGAAAAGCCACCTTTCTAACTGGGAGAGCCCTTGCCTCTAAACTTCACACAGCCTTGTTTTCCATTTCGACGTGATCAACGCGAGCGCAAGTAATGAGGCAACGGGGGTTGTCGAGGCATCCGTTGTGTTTTTCTCCAATCAATCAGCCGTTCTGCGAAACCGAGAGCCGGCTCCTTCGGAGCTAAAGCGCCCTGCTAGCGCCAGGGGTTAACACCCGGTGATTCAAACGCATTGGCATGTGGGAGGGGGAGCGGGGGGGGGGGGGGGGGGGGGGGGGTAGGGATTTTTTACGAAACCATACATTTTTTGACAACACTAAGAACTGACTTTGGTGCACGATGCTAGCGCTGCAGCTAAGATGGGGGCGCCGGGGGGGCCTAGCCAAAGATTGAGATGTGTCGCTATCTCGCCATCTGGGACAGTCATGCCCGGAGTCGTCACCAGCAGATCACTTTGATAGCGGCCTCATCAAATCTCCAGTTCGCCAAGCAAATAGAATAAAACAATCTATCGATCTGGCCCGACCTCCCTGTGAATCAACACAATCCATCTGTGTTCATTGGACTATCTAGCTCTCTATCTTTTGTTGTCTGCAGGCAGGCATTCTTTTCTCTTTGTCTCTTTTCTTTTCCTCCTTCCTCCTCCCACATTTGTTTTGTGATCCATCAGCCTATTTACCTTATCATGCTGCCAAACCATCCGTTTACGCTCCCATCTGTCTGTCAAACTATATCTTAGCTTCCATTCGTCTAACTATCTCTCTGTTTACTTGTTCACCTGTCAATCATGTGGCTTGCCTCGGCTGCCGCAGGTTCCAGCCGCGCGTCTGGCGGATGCTGTCTCTGACCACGTCAGATCAGAATACCGTTAAAGTAATTAGATAATTTGATTCCCATCCCTCCATTGCACGTTTTACACTGTACTAACTACAGCCATGTGATGTAATTATAGTCATAGAATGATGCCAGTTTTTTGGGTTTAAATAAGGATAAATATATGAACCAGGTTAGGAATAGAAGGTTGACCTATTTTGACAAAGTTTTTGCTTCATTTTTGTTGAAGTTGAAGCGGTATATTTACACATTTTTACACATTTCTACAGAAAAGGATGAGTGATATAGATAGCTCCCCTCACAGAGATTTAACAGATGCAGGTCACTGCTTTGGCTCGGTCCAGAACAGATCAAGCCCCAGTGGAGTAAGCCAGGCACTGACGTCCATGTAGTCAGGGGGTCTGGCCTCCCACAGTGCTCCAATCAGTCTTATAGGGTCAGTGGCTGGCCCCCCCTAAGCACTCTGGTGCCTTGGCCTGATGGATTACTCTCCCTCTCTCCTGGCTCCGACCTGTAAAACACAGGCCTCTGCTACAGGCCCCGTCTGTGCTTTCCATGGTTCCTGCCCGCCTCGTGGTCAAAGTCTCAGGCCGCCGCTGCTGAAGCCCAAATCGAAGGCGTCCAAGTCGGAGTTACAGGACGTGCAATACAGACGCAAAATCCTGGGTTTGATCCCAGAACCCTTGATACGTGCTTTCAATCCCCTTTGCACAATATGTCAAATGTCCATCAAAGGTGAAAAATGCATTGAAAATCGTATATTGTTGTTTGGATAAAACAAGATATTTATGAGGATCTAGAATACTGTGTCATAATATCTGGCGTTTAGACTGTTGACCAAACCATTAATCTATCAAATAATGCACAGATCCATTGATTAAAAAAGGTTCTTTGTGTTTAAATGTGGTGGCGATGCTCCTGTCTCCTGAACAGCACATCTTGTACTGCACATCATACTACCAGCCTGCTTCTAAGCTGTAACTGTATACTTGAATACTGTGCCAAAGAAAGGAGATAATGTCAACGTGAGAAGTAGACTCAAAAAACGTGCAAACAGGAGGGCACTGCTTGGCAGTTTTATGAATTTACTCTCACGGATATTTGTTTTTTTCTCCATGGTTTTACTTTTTAGAGTTGAGGCTTGCCTCCTGAAACTCGATTGCTGAGAGGACAACCGTGAATGGGAGTTTTTCCTTAGGCCCTGATCGATAGCAAAAGTGTTTTCATCTTACTGCTCATTTGGACGGTGTGTGCCTATACACTACATCCCAGAATACAAAGAGGTATTGTTCCGTGACCGAGGAATCGAGTCCACCTGAGATATTTTGAAGGAGATTTCTGAAACTGAGGGGCCCAATGAGGATTGCGTCCTATTGTTTGTCTGTCGAGCTTGTTGGTTTCAATCAAAAATCTAACAACCGATGGGCAAGCTTTTAAAGAGAAAGATGGATTTTTTATAGATTACCACACACAGATTTACACAGAGCTATGAGAGCATACGGTACGCACAGGTTCTACCTGCACAGGCACACGGAAAACCTCTTTTCTTCCCTTGCTGTTCTGTCCCTAGTAGATCTGTCAAGCCTTACCCACGGAGAAGATAAACTAGTACTTTTCTTCCCTCGCATTTATAAATATATACGACCGTGTGCAGTGATTTCCTACTCTCCTGAAACTGAAGGTTGTGTGCCGAGGGGTAGTAAGTGAGTACGTCCACATTATGGACTGTGTGCATGTGGAAGCAGGGTAGAGAAATGGCCGCATTTGAGCGCAGTATGTTTGACAATAAAAGCACTTTGTGAACAGATGGGGCTCGATGCAAAATGGGGTGGGGGGGGACACAGGAACAAAATCTGCCCTCGTGGCGTTTTTTGAGTGACGTTGCACCGCCCCGTTTTTGTCAGAAATAATTTGAGGCCTAAATGGAATCCGGGGATAAAGAGTCTTTGCAGCCTGTTTGTGGGGCGCGATGTGGTGGCTTTGAATGGCTGCATTCAGTTTCTGGGTCAGTCACCGGTATTGCCAAGCATGCACATCACGGTACCCCTGTGAGATAAAGTGGCGATAGAAGCATGGACAGATTAAACACACCCCTGTGCTGTCAAAACCGATTGCATGTGTTATGACCACCCTGCTCTCAGCAAACCTCTCCTCACTGCCGGTTATCTCAACAGACTGTCAGCTAGACTCACTTTGCTCCAAATGCTGTATACAAACTGTCAAGCAGGATTGGTGGACTTGTATACATGCATCCCTAATCTAAATTCTGCAAGGTTTGGTGTCTATTTCATGCTAAAGTGTGTCAGTGTTTAGATTGCGTTCTGTGCTTCCTGTGTTTTTTGGAAATCACAAGTGGTCTGTTATATATAAGAAGGGGAGGGCAAGAGAAACACGAAAAAAAAAAGAAGAAAATGTGAGAGTGACAGTGCGGCGCAGGAGGCGGTGAGAAACACAGAGGGGGAGAATTATCCAGGCCGGGCTTCTGTATTTGCCTCTGCCGTGCCATTCTGATCGGCTGTGTCTGCTTTGGCACGCTCAGAAGACACACCGGATTGCAGCCTCCGCACTCTCACATCCCCTGACATTTGCACACTCCCCTCATTATGGCAATACTCATTTAAATTAAAAAAAGGAATCAAATCTCTACAATTAGCATGAAGTTAGGGCCGAAGTCGGAGAGAATTGTTTTTCGACATAAACCTCCATAGTTGGAACTACTTATCTTATATTCTTTTTTGTTTTATACTTATTTGGGGAAACTTGAATAAAATTATGTTTTTAACTTTCCATTTTTTGTCATCAGAGGCTAACTATATTGTCTCTTTATTACACTGTTTGAATCACTTAATCCTCCACCATACAAGGTTTATATACATTGGATCTAAAGTAATGAGTGAGAAAATGACCAGTGACATTCTCTCTTCTTCTCACCACGCCCATCATCCTTTTTCTCAACTAATATCTCCTTTCTTTTTCAGTTTCTTGCCTCCCCCTACTCTCTCGTCGGGGTGATTACTCTCACCGGTGAACGAGGGGCTCTGTTTGCCACGACTGTAGTTTTCCCATCGCTGGCCCATAACTTTCAGTGGGAAGAAAAAGCTTCTCTCCCTCTGCATTCCATTTATACGCCGAATCTTGTTTCTGTGTAGTGAGTTCCATTACTCTGCAGCTCGGGGAGGGGAGGGGTTAGAAGATGGAAAGAGGTGATAGAAGGTTGAGGCTCTCTCTGTTGCAAATGCTGCAGACGCTCTCCCCTTCGACAGAGGAGCAGACGCAACGTGTTCATGTGCCGCAAGCAGAGATTTTTATCAAGTTTATTACGTTTTGTATCATCAAAAATATGAAGTGCAGAGAGCGAATTAGACAAAGGCAGACTAATTCCAAAGTAGATGGAGCTCCAGTTACAGGTTTACCTTACGATGCATCCCGCTGGCCTTCTGCAGCTTTTTACCAACATGATGGCCGATTACGTGAGCCTGACTTTGTTATCGTGCGCTTGATTAATGTGAGGACCACGTGTGGATGTTGGCCGAGGCCCTAAGCTCCCCAAATGGTATTTAACTAACGAAGCACAATCCCTCCACAGGTCTCCCTGTCTATACTGGCCACTGAGAGGCAATTCCTCAGCGGTTGATAAATGACTGGCAGCTTTTCCTTCTTTTTGCGGATCATGGAGCTTTATCACGATGTAAATTCAGGTGATTAGCCAAAGATGACAGTAACACAAAAGCCATTATGCTATTTAATCTCTTTTGGGGAATCCCCTAGGGAAACGGCGGCTCTATTGTAACGTGACATGACATCTCACTGGAGGCCTTCTAAACAGTCAGGAGAGGGTTGGAGTTAACTCTGCCGGCTTAAGGTCTCCGCTTTGGCTGTTTAATAATCTTGGCGTCTTCCCCTCCTCCCATTACCCTTGTCTCATTCAGAGCCTCTCCCTCGTGGCAGAGATCATCGTGATATACATGGAAGGATGTGCTTGTGTGTGTTGGAATTATGACTGAGCGAGAGAGTTCCTCAGAGCAATGCATCGGGCCTCTCTTCTGTCTACAACTTCATTAGTTAAGCAACAATGTATTTTATTCCGTGTGTGTGTGTACGTGACAGAGAAATACTGTGTTTGTGTCAGTGGCTTCCCCCTCCATCTGCCCACCCTCATTGAAATCCTCAGTGCGTTTAGTAACATTTTTAAGAAACGGTGCCAGCATTTAATTAAGTTCTGGTATGCCAACAACCCCCTGCTGTAACGCGCAATACCTACTCTTCTTTTGTCACTTTCTTTTCCCATCCGTGCGCTCCGCTGTGCCGCGCCTATTGTAACTCGGAGAGCCGGGGCTGCTGGGAGAACCAGGAAAAGAAGTCATCAAAGCCGAGTAGAATAAGTTGTGATCAGTGCTGCAAATGTCCGTAGAGTTTGTCATCTGTGTGAATCTCTCCTCTCCTGGTGGGTATTCTGCGCCTGAAGCGTTCAATCCAGCCGAGGTTAGCAGTGATTTTGGCCCCAGAGTGGAAATGGCCGCTGTTTGTTCAATTGCTGTGATTGATTGATGTGGGGTTGGAAAAATACGGGCTTTAAGCACCTGAAGATAGGAAAAGAAAAGTCGTTATTAGAAGCCGAAAGCTCTCCGTTCAAGGATGCTGGGAAGAGAAATGCCTTCTGCTGGGAGTTTTGTGAAACCTTTGTCAAAAGCTTTCCCTTGTATTTGAACAACCCCCAAAAGGGCGATTTCCCATCTGTTGTTTCACAAGAAAGTGGTGCGCTATATTTCTTCATAGCGTTTCCATAAATTGGTCGCAGTAATGCTTTGTTTTCGAGTTGCTGCCTCTTCGAATGACAGCGACAACAACCGGGCGCTGTTTGTTAGTCTCGCACACGTATTGATACAGCTGCACTTTGAATCGACACCGGGGGTTAACTATAAGGATGCCGTACTGGTGCAAAGGAGCTGACAGCGAGACTCGTTGAACTAAATAACAGTGTTTTGAAAGGTTTCTTTAAGGGCGGGTAATCCCTATGTAATGTTTGTATATTGTGATTTGCTTGACTGGGAAAATATAAATAGTGCAGCCCGTACTCAAAGCCCGGTAGACACGACTCGCTTGGATCTATTTATGGACTGTTCCACTTTTACATATGATTTCACTTGTCTCACGAATCATTTACGGTCTTTTTATTTGGTCATTTGTTTTTTTTCCCCATCCTATTTAAGGTTTGCTGTAGCTTAAGATAACCCTTCATTGGAAACAGAGCATCTGTCTTCTCCCAGCTCTGTTTTTCATTCTCTTCTAACAAACTGAGGGTTGGAGGGGACTGCGTGCCCATAAATGCAGTTACAGCAATTGGGGTTGCAAATGATTGGCAGGGATGGATATTGTATGATGTATGATTTTTTTTTCTCGATTCTGTCCTCGTTCTTTTTTTTTTCTTCGTGTACTATGAATGTTTGTTTTGAAAGGTGGAAGGACGCTTGAGCCCTGCTTTGAAACTGAAGCACAACCCGCGAATGTAAAAATGAGTGCATGGATAAGTAGTGATGATGCTCTTGGACACGCTGCCAGAACATGTTAGCTTAACGATCACCTGTGCGAGAACATATGCTAAGCTAAAAGAAGTAGATCAAATAGAAACTCCCATCTTTTTTTGTTCTGTCTAACCCTCTCGCTCCTTTTCCGTTCTGCCCTTCCCTCCACCTCCCTCTCTCCTCCTGTGCACCATCTGCATGATGCTCTGTATCTAATCTGAAGGAGTGCTTTCCCGTCCGACACTGACGGCGGTGGTCTGTGCGTGCAAATGTTTGTCTCCGTGTTCCTAGCCATCACAGTCACCCTCAGCTCATTACCTGTCACGATGGATAGAGCGAAAGCCATTAAACAACGCCCAGCCCGGGACGCCCCGGCACCCTACAGCTGCCTCTGAGTAATGGGCATGGTAGTGGCGACACGCTTGGACGCACCAGGCCTGTCCTGTGTGGGTGTGCCTGCAGTCATCTCCACGGCTGTGCTTGCTGGTTCTGTCCAGGCCCACCCGCCACCTGGCTGCCCGGGCGGATGCCATCGGCATTTCTGGGCAGCCGTGGGTTTGGATGGCATGGGAAGCAGTGTTTGCATGACTCTGTCATAGAATTGGCGACTGAAAAAAAAAAAGAGAAAAGTTCTTCCTGACCACAAACACTGCAGAAAAACCTTCAGTGCCACTAATTAAGCACAAGGACATAACGCAACCAAGGCTTGCAGTACTCGTGTGCTCCTTCTGCCCATATGCGGCTTCGGAGGGGAGTCGAGGGGCTGTCGAGTGGAAGCCTGGATCGCTGAGCTGAATGTTAGAGTTACTGTGACACCAGACACAAGCACCTCAACTCCATCAGCTCCTTCTGTTACTCCTTCCTCACCTGCTGCTCCGCTCTCAAACTTCACGAGTTTCCTCATCTCCTCCGGGATCTCCTCCCATTTGGTTTTCCCTTTCATTTAGTTCAGCTCCTGCTTGACAGTGTGGATCAACTTAACTAACTCTCTCTCTCTCTCTCTCTCTCTTCTTTTTTTTTTTTTGCCAACAGACAACCGCCGCGCAGTCCTGGAAAGGTCTCGTTCCCGCCACAACGCAAATCACCAAGCTCGATGATCACCCAAGCCTGCCGCAAGACGCTAGATAAGTGCCAAAGAGGCCTGCGAGGTGGAGAGCGGGATGACATCGGAAGCAAGGACAGCCGTCACTGTAGCGCGTACTCACACACACACACACACACGCGCACACACACACACACACAACTATGGAACAAACGATACCTAAACAATCCACTTAGAATGGAAGCATTTACAGTACATCATATACATTTCTCATGTTAATTCATCTGATGCCTTACATATTTATTCAAAACGCTCTATGGAAATGTTCATGTCCTGTCTTGCTGGTTTTGATTTATAAAAAAAAAAAACATTTTTTAGGGCTGCTGCTGTTTAAGAAAAAAAAAAGGTTTGCAGTGCTTGGAATTTTATTTAGATTCATGTAACTCTTTCTTCTGAGTTGCAGTTTGAGAGAGAGAGTTTTTTGATCATGAACATTCTTTAAGGATACTCATCACCCTGAGAAACGTACGACACACAGTAAATTCAGCCAATGGACACAAGGCCAGCGGAGCATTGAAAGAAAGATGATGCTGAAGCTTTCTTCAACATTTTGCTGAACTCTTCCCGGAAGAAGGAGCGTTTGCTAATGATGTTTATTTTTTATTTTCATGTCAATTCCTCTTTCATCCAACATCAAGACAATTGGACTAGCAAATGTACAAAGAGTCCATGAGAATAATTACTCATTCCATATTCCACATAAGCCGCGAGAGCTTCCCCCCGTCTGCACCAATATTTCAGAGCCGGTGACTCACGGGTCTCAAAACTGTAATCTCCATCTTGACGAGATGCTTTTTATTTTTAGTTGTGTAATATCTGACCGATGCCTCCAGGTGCTGATCCCTGTCCCAAGGTCGCTTTTGCTGTTAACATGAGAGAGTGACACATTTCTAAATGCATATAACTGCCGAGAGGAGCAGTTTTTTTTTTTGACATTTCCTGCAGTCACACAGGTTTTTCAGTGGGGGCACGTTCACCGTGCAATTGTATGACAACTATTTAAAATATGAATCTATTTCAATCCTTGCATATATACATCAATATGTATATATATACATATTGGCTTTGAATAAATGTGATTCTGATCGATTTGAAGCGAATCTAACCAAGGTTAGATTCCTGAACTGTAAGCAGATGCTACTAAAAACAACCACTGAATCCAAGTGGGCACGACCCGAATATTTGACTACGGGGCAAACATCTCTGCTTTAGGCTTTTGTGTCTATGTATGCTTGTGTTTGGCCAAGAGTGTGTGTGTGTGTGTGTGTGTGTGTGCGCGCGCCAATGCCAGCTCAATAATCCGACAGGAACCCAGACAAAATAGGATTCAGTGTGCTTGACTCCATGGCTGAATAGATGGAGGTTTTTCATTTAAACAATCTGCCAGTCCTGCTTGTGATGTGTCTGTTTCATGACGCCTCGCTTCCCAGCCTGCATGCTTTTAAAAAGGCAATTTTACACATCATCTCGGCTCAAGGTGCACGGAGGAAACTGCATTTTTCAGGCAGACAATAATTCTCCCGCGAATATAAGGTCGGAGCACAGAGGAAGTGAGGTATGAGGGATCCTTGGTTGGATAGGAGGTTTAAGGGTGTGTAGTATACCGAAAGGATAAAGACGTGTAATGAAAGGCACTGATTTCACAACTCACCCTCTGCCCTCAACACCGTCACACCTGTACAGCTGAGTATCAAATATCGGTTCTCCTTCAACACCCACGTTGTTTTCCCCGTTGATCGGATGCCAAAACAAACGGGACCTTTGTGTTTTACAATTTGACTCAAAACTCTTATCTTGATTAGTAAATGGAATTAGATGTGTTTTCATACGTGCCAATTCTTTGGGGGGGTGGGTACACAGTTCTCACAGCAAAATGAAAGAAAAATGTTTTTCTTTATTTTGTTTTTTATAAGCATTTTTTTGGCAAAGTCTGGGAACGAGTTGTACAGGAATACCTTTTCCTCTTTTTTTATTCCAACCATTGTTTGATTAACATCCATTTTTGGAACCGAAAGTAGGACAACTTAATAAAAAAAAAAAAGATAAACATGTGATACTCATCTTTTGAAAGATGTAACTCATTTTGGATGTCATTGTAAAACATAATGAACGAAGAGCAGCCATTGTAGAAGGTCACATCATGTATCTCTGCTGCAAAACATTTCGTCCCTGTAAGTGAGTGTTGTCCCCCTCCCCCTCCCCCCCCCCCCCTCCTCCATTTCATCTTTTAGGATAATTAGTAAGAATTCTGTGTTTGTATAGGAAATAGCACGAGTGCTTCATGTCAAAGAACTTGAATTGATTCATTATCGGCTTTAAACGGGCCGATCATCCCATTGTATTTTTGCTTGTGACTAACAAACCTGGTCATATGACTCGTGCTCATGGTATTTGTAAGAATGAGGAGGCATGGGGTAGGAATTATTCATCATAAAACTGTAAACAATGCCATTTTGTTGGCGATTGGTGACAATGACGAAGTGATTTACTTTAAGAGAAAAGTTTGCAGTCCAACTTACAGTCGATGACTGTACACTTTACCTCACAGGATGTTCTGCTCAGGCACGAGGAACAGTCGTCTGACATGTTTGAACGCAACATTGTTACTAACACAGTGAAATATTGTATAACGTATTTCCTTTGGTAAATAGTTCCAGCTGCCACATATCCTACATTGTGAGCGCTTACTGTTGATTTGTGGAAGACCTATTGTGGCTGAATAGCTTCCATATCCCTGCCTACCCTCCTAGTTGTCATTGAGTATGGTTTTTTTTTGTCTTGAGAAACATTTATATTTGTAACATTTTAAGTTAAATTGTATCCTTAAGACCATGAAAACAAACTGGTTATGGTTATGCACATTGTCCTATCTTAGAATATGTAATGGAATATGATACTAAATAATAACCACTTTGTTATATAAACTGATTTCTGAACGATGTCTGTCTTCTTGTCTTGAGTTTATTTACCTACCCCCCATCTCTCCCTCTATCAAACTGTGTTTGTGTTACTGTTAAATCTCCACCTTTTCCAATCTGGTGTAAAATTGTATTCTCGTCGCGGAAGGTCAGAAGATTCCTGCCCCATGATGATTTATAAAGAGAGCTCTCGGTGTAAGAGCGCGAGGAATCGGACAGCTCTTACCCATAAAAGCAATATTTTTGGACCTTGGTGTCACTGCTTTATCTTGCACAGTGTCAGAGACAAAGTGATAAGGCCGTCATGTACAACCGCAAGTTACGAAAAGTACTACTGAGTAGAACAAAATACAAATACAGAGCCCCTTTTGATCATTTTTCTAAGGTAAGATAGTCACTAGCCTTGTCACTGGAAAAGTCCCCCGCACATTTTGGAGTAAAAGGAGAGAACGGATAAATGTAAAATAATATGTTTATTATTTGATAACAACGCATTTAACACAAAAAACAGGGAAACATTTCCGTGAACTGAATTTCCTGTAAACGATCAAAAAAATTGACTCCTGTTCCCACTTTGCACTCCCTTCAGTTTCAGCGAGTCTGGCTCCCTGGGTCCCAGGAGCGAGTGTCAAATGGCAGAGCTGTTCCTGTCCGCTCCCCGACCCCCCCCCCCCCCCCCTTTGCCCCCTCCCCACTCCCCCAACTTCCATGAACTTGCTCCCTGCATGTGCCATGTCCCGCTTCTGTGCTGCAGCATGACATCACAAAATGAAGTCTGACATGGGGAACTAACCCTGGGGCCTCACATGCACACACCCATTATCACACACACACACACACACACACACACACAAACACACACAAAGCCTCATTCTGTGACTCTCAGGACTTCTCTGAGCGTCTCCCCCTCTCTTTTTTTTCAGCCAGACAGATGGAGGTTCATCTCTCAACAAGCTGTGATTTATGTTTAGAGATGTGTGCTGCAGAACTCTAATTAGGTTTATTGTTGATCTTGGGAAGTTAATTTGTACTTGGCTGCAAGTAAACACGCTGAAAGAGGCTAACCTAGTTCCTTACATGGCACCAGACTCACATCCACGGAGAAGGATGGCGTTTTTTTATCTCCTTAACGTTGCAGGTGATTCAGAGAGCCTACAACCCCATCACGCAGTGGTTTTCTGGTCTGCTATAATTATGCTCTGTATTGAGGGTGAGAGATCTGTACCGGTGGGGAATGTTGAACTAGGACTGATGAAGGGAATGTGTGTTCGGCTAATGAGCAGCACTTGTGTGTAAGTGGCAGGTATTACTTACTCTTTCAAAAGACCGAGTAACCTTGTGAGAGTCTGAGGGATGTGCCGGGCCAGTTCTCTTTTCTCTCTATTCGCACTCTTTTTTTCGACACTACGCCCAGATGGGTTTCTAATGCTCCTGGTGACAGATCGGTTGTTAGCGGCAGTACAACATGATTACGTTTCAATTTAAATGTCAACCGGCTCGACAATGGGAAAACATTATGGAGATGACATGATACATTGTCTCTGAAATATAGTATATGAAGACTGCATGAGTTGTTATTGTGTTGATTGACTGATTGTCATGCTTTCTGTTCATGACTTTAACTCACTCCACATAAATAATCATCCGTATGAATGTCTTCACGTTCATTTAAGAATCACATGTTTTTCTCTTTCAACACCAGAGTGACTAGAAGTCACCATTTTTTGTCCAGTCTGCACTGCCAGAGTGTTACTACTTACAAATCAATACTCTTTTTTCTGTACATGATATTTTAAAATGTCTAACACAGCAAATGTGTCTTCTGTGTCGCCATAATTCAAGTGATGGCTTGTAACACTGTGTCCAATAATGGCACATGACACTGAGTGACATTGGTATAAACCTGCCTTGGAAAATGTAATACTGACAGATTCATGCTGGAAGGAGCGAGTGCTTTGGTGTTGCTCATATGGATACACCACATGCTAACTAATGATCCCTGCTGGTACCGCTGCATTCAGCATGGTATTTTAATGATCGCAGTTCATTGCTCCCTCTCGCAGCTCCTTTTCTCCATCCAGCCTCACACCGCCCACATATGGGAGACATGGCCCCCCCAGCGGGGAGAGGGTCAGCTCAGAGGAGACTTCAAACTGTCAGACAAAATTCACATCTAGCCCCTCATGCCTCCCTTCACCGTCCAACCCCCTCCGTCTCCCACGTCTCCCTCGCCCCTTTCCCAGGCACCCATCACTCCTCTTCCCCTCTTCGAGCCTCCTCCTCTTGCCATTTGATTCAGATCACTGAGTTAGCGTCCGTCTCCTTTGTCAGAGGTTCCATTTTGCCTGGCAGATGGACAGGAGGAGAGAAGATGGACTCACACCGGAGGGGGGGGGGGGGTGTATGTGTGTGTTTGTGAGATGGGAAAGGGAGAGAGGGAAGGGGAGGGGGAGAGAAATAAACTTTTCTGGCGGTGCAAAATGTCAAACAGCATTGAAGTGAGGAGACTTTAATCTGTCAAACCTGTGTGAGGTCTTGCCTTTCAGGCTACTGAGTGACAAGGCTGCAGTTAAAAGAGCTGAGATGCAAAAATGAGGGCGACAGAATGAGTTTACCTCTGATTCAGCTATACAGTATCTGCCTTATCTGTACATGCGCTATTTTACTTTATTCAATCAAAGAAAGTTTTTTTTGTGTCTTTTTGAACAATTTGAAAAGTCAAATATTACTCATCCAGAAAAGGCACGAGGCAAATAAACTTTTGCTTCAAAAATAGCAAGACATTACCAAGCTTAGTAATAAAACATGCATTTTCTTCTGGTTACATGATGTTTTGATGACTTACAATATGGCCGAAAACTGGTTACAAATGTCTGACTCACTGTATACTCTGACATGCCCTACATTGCTCTACTACTAAGCTCATGCTCTTAGCCCATGGCGATGCCTCCACACAAAACCAAGATGCAGGCCTAAGAATAGAGGAGAGTTTGATGGATGTAAAAAGGGAGGAAGGGAGCTTGGTAATTGAGTAAGTGCCCTTCTGGATGTGGAAGCCTGAATAAAATGTTTTTCTTTTCTTTCTTTTTTTTTTAACTAAAAAGCCTTTCTTAGGATCATTTCACTCAAAAGTACATGAAAGCTCTTTCAAAGTTTCTCTCTGTTCTTTGCCCTCAACAGAAATAGTCCCCATGGAGGATGCACAAACACACAAACACTTACCCACTTTCTGCTAAAAGATGTGGATAAAAGGGTTGACCCTACAAGTACAAACTCACATGCACGTGTGCGAAAAAACACCAGCATACTAACACACAGTAACTCATGGAAAATAGAGTGCATTCGGTTCAGGCTCTGCATCTTAACCCGACAATATTAATGATTCTCTACCTGAAAAATAACAACTCATTTTGTACTGAAAGGTTTAGAGAGTGCGAGCAAGCGAACAGAGTAGACGTATCTTACTTCTCCCTCCAAAGCACCAAATAATCACCCTAGTGGCAAGTGGAATGGTCATCAGAGATTTTCAGTGGGGGCGGGGGGGTGGCACATGATTTAACACGGGGGGACTTTTGTCACTCAGCTGTTGAGGAGTGCTAGAGGAGAGAGTGCTGCTGTAACCTGGAGATGAACCTGCAGCATGATCTAATACAAAAAACTGCAGCTAAATGAGAAGTTAGAAGTTAAAGGTCATTCTTTTACTGTTTCATGGAGAGCCATGGGTACTGATTATTTTGAATACATAAATTGCTACATCTATGATTATAGAAGCTGCGAATAGGAATGTAAAATAATTCAATTAAAATGCATCAAACTAATTGCTTACTGGAAGAGTCTTTCTGGGCAATGTGATATCGATGAGACTATTAATGTGATTTTTATTTCAAAATTAATAAATCTTTATACCGTTAAAGGATCAAAAACTAGCAATGAATGCTTTCTCAAATTCCTTCATTCATTCCTTCTTACTTTATGAACACACCTTCTAATGCAAGTCACAATCTAGCCACTTTTAGGTAGCGCATGTTACCATATTTAACAGTTTAAACTTCCTTTCTGCATACTTTATTGTATGTATGTAGAACGTTTTGAATAAAAACGTTGAAGTGTTGGTGTTTGGCACCTTGTGGCATGTGGTCACTGGGTCACTCGGCAAGTGTCATGTGCACACGTTCCTCCAAGTGTGTCACAACAAGCTGCTTTCTAAATGAGCATTTGTGTCCGTGGTTGACTCACTCACAAACTGAGTGACAGCTGTAGCGCGGTCGCGTACAGGCTCCCTCCGACCCCTTTGCATCGCCCACAGCGGGCACCCAGCGTGTCGGCACACAGGTGACACTGCCAACACCCGACCGCCCCCCCGCCTTCCCCCATGCAACACTGAGACAACGTATGACAACGCTGCTTCTCCTCTCGGCCTCCTCCTGCGGTGGCAGGCCGTCCTGCACGTGTCCTTTCAACCCCCCCCGTGCCCCGTCCTGGCATCGTCAGTGTCCCCGCATTGTTCCTCGTGCTCGAACTCTCCCCGTGATTCTGTCCTTCTGGGGAGTAGAGGCAGTAACACAAGGTGACTGTTGATATTAGGATGTAGCATTCGCTACGCTGGGGCGCCTCCCTCATTGGTATTTCATGTAGAGTGCCGTCGCATTCGTCACGTTTCATAAACTTCCTTATTATTCACTGGCGGGGAGTAATTTTGTTCTGCCGCTCGCAGTTGCGAAAGTGAGATAGCGGGAGAGAGGGAGGGATGACACTCTGGAATCCTTCTAATAATCATTCTCTCCCTTCCCCGTACATGGACTTGTTTATCAGAAGAGCAGGTGGTTGAGTGCCACTTACCTCCCACCGCAGACCAAACACAGGCTCACCTCTGAATCCAAAGGGTGATCATCTGTGAATCTCCACCCAGTAGCAGTATCTCCACCCAGGGTCTCAGGATAATCAGCCGGCTTTCTGGAACTCCCACAAACAGAGCTGTCAACGGAGAGAGAGACACACACACACACACACACAGTCACGCCTCGGGGCAACAAAGACTTTCAGAGGAAGGAAATTCATCAGTGAGTTCATGAACCAAGCAGTGTCCTTCAGGTCCAACGGTGCTCTGAAAAAGCCACGAGGAGCCGAGGACATGGTCCCATCCGATGCTTATGGCACCCGTGAATTGCTTAAGTGCTCACCATATGCAGCAGGCAGCTCTCCACACACACGCGTCCTTGTATATCTTTGTTTAGTTGCCGAACGTGCCCATAAAGCCCAGCATTGCAGTGAGGGTTTTACGCCAAGCAGGTGGCTGGGTTGTACTCGGCCAGAAAGCATAAAAAACAGCCTGCCCGCGGCAGCTGCCTGGCCATAAAACACATTTATACCATGATGTCCATGCCCATCCCTAACGTGTGCTTCGGGCAGCGAGGCCAAATAAAGTGGAACCTGGTCTGTGAGATGAACCCTGAGTCAAATCCAAAGCAGGAAAACAAAAACTTTGACCTTTATTGCAGAAGGAGTTATTTTTCACTCAGACATGTAGCTGTGAGAGTTGCCTCCATATACAGTCCTTTACGGTGAAGTATTAAAGAGAAAGTCTTGAAACTTTCGGAGTGACTTTTCTCCCACCCCTTCCTCTACTTTCAGAGAGTTTCTTTGTTCCACGACCCCGGGCCTCCTCCCTTTCTTGCTCTGTTCTAGAGTAAAGTGCCAGTGAAGTTGTCCCTACGGCGGCGTATGCGCTGGAGCAGTAAGTGTGCCGCAAGGTCTACTGGCGTATTAATGGAGTCCGGTTAGAGCGGCTGACCTGTGAAGCAGTACGGTCAGCTGCTAGGTGAGCACACCGCCGCTGTAAATCCCAAACAGGCGTCCCCTGTCTCTCCCTCTTTCTCTTTTCCGTCACGCCTATCAGCCACCACTTCCCCTCCATTCTGCAGCCCCTGCACTGCTGCTAACAGAATGTCAAGACAAGCTTTGTTAGCGAGGGCTGACAGTGTGGTCAATAGGGTTTGGATGTTGCAGGTTAAGGCTGTAATTGCTACTGTTTTCACCCTTCTTTTCAGTAAAGGATCATTTTAGTCTCACGGAGTACGCTCGTGCTCCCGGGGCGGAGTCAAGATGCCGCTGCGCTAGTATTAATGTTGAGTTAATAAGATCATGCTGTACATATCTTACTATTTCATGTATATTTCATATGATTTCATGTATTTTAGTTTGAAATGTTGTGTTACAAAATAATGCAAAGTAATCACACACGAGTGTAAATATATTTTTTTATTTCTGTCACAATCTTCTCCTGACCGACTTTCTCAGGTCACCTCTATCCTTGTTATGTATCAGTCCCCATGTCCATGTCTAAACTCACCTTGCAGACTCTCCTCTCAATAATGTATAAAAGAGTGCACAGACTTTACAAGTATTGTCAGTATGAGGACATGATCCCTGACATCAGGAGCCTCCACAGAGCTCATACTGAATGATAATGGCGTCTTCCCGTCTTCGATGAATTATTAAATTTAAATTGTTTCACAAACAAAACATATTTGTTAACACAAAGAATTCTTGGGTGAAGACTGCAACTTTATCAATATTTAATTTTCACTGTAGACAACAAAATAGCCTTCGGCCAGTTTCTGGTGCATAACTGATGAAACAAACAGTGGCGGCTGGTCCATTAAGGGCAATGGGGCGTGGCCCGACCATAAGCGACATAATGTTTATGATATTAAAAATATATTTTACAAATAGTTGATTATATACCCGGTAATATTTGTAAATTAAGATATCTGCGCAAAATATGTGCTTTTCCTAAATGTCCTCCTCTCCGCTTGTCTCAGCCGGGTTCGGGCTCACTGACGAAGTTAATCAGTGACATTATAGTTTTAGCGTCCTAAAAGAGGACGATAATATGAGATTTGGGCTTGCCCTTCGCCGCCTTACGCTGCGCTCTCCTCAGGTCTGAGGTCAGGCCTCAAGTCTTAACAAGAATAACAAGAGCGACCACCGGCGGTGTCCTTCCAAAAAGACCCGGCCCAAACTCGCTACGAAAGAAGAACTTTGCCTTCAGAGACTAAAGGTAAAACAGCAGGACCCAGATCAGCCGGACCTCACAATCACACATCGGACCGGCGTGCAAGGGAAGCCGCACATACGGCGCTTCTGTAGAGACTTCTACACCTGGGACGTTTAGCTAGCTAGTTAGCTACGTGCTAACGCCGGATATATTTGCGCACCGCGCGCATGACATCGCCATGTTGAAGTTAACATTGACACCGAGCTGCGACGCACACATGACTGCGGTAAGGACACACAACCAGGGCGTGAATGAAAACGGGCACGTTTTATCCAAAATAATTCATTGTGTGAAGTTTTGAGAGGCTTTTGAGTTGGTCTTTCCTCAACACACTGATCTGCTGTTTCTCCAAAAAACTCAGTTTATGAGTGCATCTCAATATATGTACGTGTATATACATATACATGTTCTAATACATGTATTACATATTAATATTGTATTATATTGATCCTTTAATATAATATATTTATTATATTGTGAATATTGTTTTTTTATATATATTCATTGATAGACTGAATAGTTTGATGTGTTTATTATGTCAAACCGTTGGAATAAATATTAAATATATAACTGCAAAGTAATGATTCGTGTTTGATACCCTTTTGTGGCATTGAATCATACTGGGATGTTTACTGAAACTGATTGGCTGGCCCTACCAAAAACAAAAATCACGCGCTTTGACAGTGAGGAATACGAATGCTACATTCATAACATACTTGAGCGTTTACGCTTGACACATGCTGATGACTCGAGATCTACAAAAAAAACACATTCACTTTTTAAATGACAGAATTCTGGAAAAAATAATTAGCACTCCACTAAGGCATTCATATTCATGCCCCCATTGCCATCATTCACTCTAAACTGGCTACGGTTCTATTATTTATCTCATGGGGATTTCTCTATATTTAGACGTTTCAATTGGTTGAATATCAATATCAGGCTGCGGTTATGGAGATATGCCTGTGATTGGGCTAATTAACATTTGATTTCATGTTGAAAGGTCCCCACCTCCATCCCTCTTTCAATTGCTCTCCTCCCTTCCGTCTCCGGCATCGGAGGGAGTCGGCACAGTGAATATAAAGGAGCTGATTGGCCATGTCGCCGGGGGACGGACTCTGGTTTCCAGATGTGATCGTCCGTCGGTGTCAGCGGCAGGATTTATCTGTTGTTTGCGAGGGTTTGTCGAGGTGGACAGACGGTGCAGAGGAGGTTCCTGAGCCGAGTGCTGTCCCTCACTGAAGCCTGCCACTCATACTGTCTTTTTCTCTATTCGTCACTGTCAGTGGACTGCTGATGCTGGAGTCTGATGGCTATAGATATATTATGGTGGCATCCCTCATGCCCCATGTTTCACCTGAAGTAAATCTTCCCTAACACGTACTTTTGAGTGACATTCTTCGAAAAGTTATTTTGTCATGGTACATGAACATTGGCTCAGTTTGCCACGGGTAGAATGGTTTGTCCCTTCATGAGTTTCCCTATGGAGCACTTAGTTCGATAAATGCAATCAACTCGGGAATTAAAGAAGGACATGTTTGGTGTTTGTTGCAGAAGGTTATTTAAAAGTGGTACATTGTCAGAGACACACAATGTAAGACAAGAATAAAGAGGAGGTATAAGGGGGGGGGGGGACTTGGGCCTTGAGCTTTGTTCCACTTGTTTTATCCTACAACTCTGAATAGAAGCTGCTCTGTTAATAAATGAGGAAGAACAGTTTGCTGGTACATTTGACGGGCACCTTCCTACGTTTGGTTGTACGTTTCAGACCTTAGAGAGCTCATTTAAACCCTACTTCATTGTTCCAGCAGTCCCACTCAGGAGCACTGAGGTGCTGCTTGTTGCTATGGAGAACACAAGACAGTGACGTTTCTGTGCAGACAAGGTATGAAGAGGGAATGTGTGTGTGTGTGTGTGTGTGTGTGTGTGTGCAGAATGAAGGAGCGTGTAGTGTCTCTGTGTTTATGTATATGTTTGGTGAAGGTGTCTGTGTTAAGTGTTTACTCCGTGTGTGAAATCATCTCCCGCACCAAGGTCTGTGCATTGTGTGTGCGCGCGGCGTATTGTGTGCGTTTTGAGACAGCCAGCAGAGCGGGGGGAACATCTGCACACAGTGGCACAGGCCTTCTGCCTTTACACACGACTCCTGCCGAGCAGCGCTTCACGGCCTAGCAGGCTGTGACCTCCCAGAGGCTCCAGGGGAGCTCTTCCTCTTAAAAGCCAGCTGTGCCTCGTACTTTCCGCCCGCCAAATATTCAACAGTCCAGCTGTTCACCTGAGAAGCAGAGAGCGCAGCCCTTTCACTTCATCCCTTTCATATTTTTGGAGAGCTATTGTGCCGGTTTAAGAGAGTGTAGCACCTGCGATACCTTTGTTGTTATTGCCAAAGCAAAAATAGTTGGCCTCAGCTGTACAGTTTAGGTTCTTCAGAGATATACTATTACACTAAATGTATTGTCACATGCCTTTGATAAGCTACAAGATGTAGAATTTGTTCTTATTTCTCATGGGTTCTTATTCTTCTCGGAGTGCATGACATCTGAATGTTTAAACATTTTGTCTTGAGGATGACTCCACTTTTACAGCTTTGTTTTTCCTTTTAAATGTCAATCTTTGGGATTTAAACATAAATAGATCAAGTTGAAACGGACTTTCGGTATTCTTAATCAGATTGATGTGTCGCTGTATGTGATGGGGACTGTAGGTGATTAATGAGTGATGCTTTTAGAGCATGCCAGGTAACAGTTTGATCTTCATCAGAGCCCCACTGAAGGCGGGTAGCAATAACATTTAGCCACAGACATCAAAATAAGTCTCAGAAATACAGGAAGTGTCATTAACTGCAGGATCTGTCGGTGTGCTTAGAAGGTAGAAGGAATGTTATTCATGGCCTTCAGTCAAATCTGTGTTGGTGTCTCACTTCAGTGAACACAGCTAATTTTCATGATTGATTTTTGTTTTTCAAACCACAGGAGGACCATGATATGGTCATTTGTGGACATTTTCCAGCATCTTGTAAATAATCTAGCAAGGCATTTAATGACGGCAATCATTTTGGTGATGCAAATCAATCCGGTAAATAAGACTTATTTGCATTTGAAAAACGAAATTTGCCGTTGATTGACACTTATTATTGATGTGGGTTTATTGAGGAGGTTCCCATGGATCTTTTTTAACACTCCTCTGCATTTAGACAGCTGGCATTATTGATAAAGCATTGAGTCAAGACACTCGCTAAACAATATTCTTTGTTTCGAAGAAAGAATCATTTGCACTCAAATATGTGCCAGTTAGTTTCAAGTATTAGCCTATTTCCAGAATGGATACAAAGAATTAGTAAAGAAACTCTTCTTATCAAACTACAACATTTTGCTCTGCAAAGGTAGCGTTGGCTGAGGTATTAGGTGCAGAGTATGACTAAAACGCTTGCTATTATACGAACACATACATTGATTACATGTTGTTTGCATATTACTTGCTCTGATGAGCTCATTAGGATGTAGCAATGTTTTCAATTGCTTAATCAGAAATGAAGCAGTGTAATGAAGCAGGACTGAGGTTAGGGAGACTGTGAGACAAGCAGTCGCCGACGCAGGCTGCTCCACAGCGACGCCTCACTTCCACCCCGGAGTGAAGGGACACTGGAGGTGTAGGTGAGAGAATGACCCTCAGTTATCCACGGGATGGGAAGTTAAGAGTTCAACCTCACAGTGATTGATGACTTACACGGCGATGATATATTGGGGCCCCTATCCCCGTCCTATAATTTATGAGCGGCCACGTTTAATTTGTCTTTGGCTTAATTTGGTCCGTATATATGACGTATGAACGTGTCTTGCGATTGATGGCTTATGCTGTCTCGCAGCAGTTGCTGACTGAGAATAACATGTCCTTTGGCATTGACACTTTCACTGTCATCTCTTCAATCTACATGACCTGACAATTAGGCTAATAAGTGAAAATGGCACCTTCCCAATGCAATTTTAATGAGCACCACGTTGAGTTGAGGAATCTGTTCATGAGGATTTGTTAATAGGCTTCTTATGATTCTCGGCACTGGGGAAGGGATGTTAAATGCACTTGAACTAAAGGCTCACCATAATTGGCCCGCAGTCTGTAGTTGAACCAAGTCTAATGGTGGTCCTTCAATATCAATCAATGTTTTGCTGTGTATTCATACAGTTTACACACTAACATTCATTTAACCTTCATTCAAATACAAATGCTTTGAGCATTTGTATTTGAACATTAGTTGTGCTTTCAACAAGACTTTTCATACATAACTTCAGCCCCTCAGGCAGACAATGCAAGAGTTCAGGAGGTGAAGACTGAAACCAAAACTATTATTGGCCAACTCTTATTTTACAAAGTGAGGAAAGCAATTTTCACTCATGTGAATGGTACGAAAGGATATCAACATCAGGTCTGAACAACCTAGATTGGTGCAACGCCGCCTGTCCACCATTTAATTTCGTTTTAGCAACGGATAGAATTGGTTGATCATTATGGTGACGTAATAACAAGCCTTGTTGAAAGCACAAGTAACGTTTCTGTCGGAAATGGATTGTAAACGGAGAAAAACACAAGTAATTGTGTAATTATTTACATCGGCTGTAGTCATAAAATGCCATTGAGTGACATATACAGAGATACTAGCTACAAATAAGGGCTGGCTATTACAAAATAGTACATCCTGGGAATGGTGTGTCTTAGGAGGTGGAGCTGGTTGTTCCACTAAGAGATATCATATTAACACATAGAGCATAGTCATTGCAAAATATCTCCATTCCATTATTTCCTACCATATGGCCGACTGTAATCTGTGATTATCTACACTTGATTTTACAAGAGGTGTGTTTACCTCGACAAACCTTTATCTCTCTGCCACAGTGAGTCAGAGGCTTTGTATTGTTGCCACGTTTGGAAGTTGGTGCGGCTGCTACTTTACGTAAAGACTCACTAATAGAGCCCAGTGGGGCGTCATTTCTATTCAACTCATGAGGAAGACATTCTCTCTCTCTTTCTCTCTCTCTCTCTCTCTCTCTCTCTCTCTCAGACTTGATATTTTTCTCTTGGCTCTTCTCTGCTCCGCCTGTGGGCCTGTGAAATGTCTCTGTCTGAGGAGAAGGCCCCCTCGTCCCTCTGGAAGCCATTAGTGAACCTTTATGAATATGTGCTGAAAGGGCGCTTTTTTTCAGGGGCGGGGACAGAGTGGGTGGGTGTTTTGAGGGGGATAAATGTGCGATGCTGTCATATGCCTTGGATGCTCTTGCGATCCACGTATCCATGTTTGATTTGAGACTTTCTTGAGCACTGTTTCATATTGTGCCATTCTTACTGCTTGCTGGTGGTGCTGTTTTTTGTACAAATGGAGCTGTACTGCTTAAAATCTTAAAAAATGTCGGTCTTAACAGGTTTCATACTTATCCTCCTTTCTCATCCACGTTTTCCTGCGTAGACTTTCAGCTTTTTTATTTTGAGATATAGACTAACGTTGGGGACAAACATAGAGTGCATTGTGTTGGTAAGTGCCGCTCAATATAAATCCATTTTTAAAAAGAGGGAAAATGCAACAGGACTTAACTTTTGAGGCTTTTATGCATTCTGTCCCCATGAAAAAAATATCACGTTTCTTAAGAGCTTGTATGTAAAATTGAGCCATGGTTAAATATTCAAGATGCTCTTGAAGAGATAGTAGCCAGAAGGTACTAAGTGCATCTCTGCTCATGGCATCTAGCCCTAAATCTGATTGGTTTTACAATGTACTGCTACTTGTTTGCCTTTGGCGGTTTGTGTCTGTATATAAAAAGCGGCCCTTTTACCAAGATCAGCTTCACAGTGTCTTTTTCAACCCTTCTAGGTATCTGTGGTCCGTGGTAAGAGGATTTTATCCCTAACAGATGTGATTGCACACCTGAAAATGAACGAATGAGACGAGAAGTTGAGGGTGGTTACTCTTGGCTTTTCTTGGCATCACTTGCGTACAGAAGTGTTTGGAGTTCTACCCGATCTACGGGGTCCGAGTAGCGCTCCGGCACACTTAAATTATGCTGCTGGGAGCAGGAGCCCAGCTGAGGGTCTACTGCCTCGCCACAAAGGCCTCATCTACAGCACATCTATGCTTTGGGTGGGGGGGGGGGGCTAGCAGGCTCAAGCAATCAATCAGAGACCATTCTATCATAATTAGACCCAGGGAGTCATGGCGATGCTGTCCACACCTTGCAGCACATGCCCTCGCCCTCCCTTCCCTTCCTCCACCTCTTTTTTTCATCTGATAAGTCTGACGCTCTTTTTCTATTCCCTCCAACACCTCAATCATCATCTTCCCTCTTCTTCTGTCCCCTTTTTTTTCGCATGCCTTTATCTGTGGACTCAATTTTGATCCCACTGGCGGTGTTCTCTGTTGCTAGGTGGGTACAGACTTTGCTCCCAAATTCATGCACGCTTATAGAAAAAGGAACGAGCGCCATGTTGCAGATTGTGGGAAGAGGATGGATAGGAGTTGGACCGATGGTGTCTGTGGTGGGAGGGAGAGAGAGGTATGTAGGGCACAGTGCGTGGATGAAGTAATGATTTCTCCTTCACACCTCCCTTGCTAATTAGTGCAGGCTGCCTGCTGCCGCGAAGGGGGCGGTGTCTAGGGAGCCCTGTTATTTGTCTTGAAGAATTACCAACAAGGAATTCACATTACTGCTTAATCCCACAGATACTGGACGGGGCCCAGCATTTACCTGATTGCAGCCACCTGTCAATTCGATTTAATGACTTGAATGATCATTCTTAGCCTCCGCTCCTCTCTGCAGCCACGCAACAGGGATGCGGCATGAGCCGCAGCCGACCTCACCCCTTCCCCCAAGGAGTCTCTTGGTGCAGAGTATTTGTTTCTACGTGCCGCAGCATCCTCCGCGCAGATGCGTCCAGCGTATTCCCTCGTCATCTCTCTCCACACTTCCTCACAACTGTTGTTTTACCACCCCTATGCATTTGGAGAGCTGTCAGCACAGTGGTGACATTACTTGGCCCTGTGTCAAGTTACAGGACTGATAGCAACATTAGGGCAATGTGACACACTCGACATTTCAAGAATGAGAAACCGATGTATTTACTTGAGCCAGCTCCTAGATAAACAAACAGGTTGCACCAATGGTTAAATGTATGTTTTCCGGTTATTATTTTGTTGAAGTCAATCCTCGGGAAAAAACATTGCAGGAACAACTCAAGGATAGAGAAATAGTTTAGACTTGTAGCGTGTTGCTCCTACAGCAAAGATAAAACGAATGGAGTGTGTGGCATTTTAAAGATATATGTGATAGGTGTTTGTGTGGGTATCTATTAACGATATTTCGCCTGAGGTGGATCTCATCTCCATAGCAGCTGCATCTGAGGAGCCTGCCAAGGTATGACAAAGAAGCCAATCATTAATGTCAGACAGAGAAAATATATATATATATATATATATATATATATATATATATATATATATATATATATATATATGTTTCCCTAGAAGTAATACACAGTGATGATGTCCATTTTCTTGCATTTTGTACTTTCTCCCACTAGGCTATTAATATAAAGCTTTAATGATCTCCCAGTATATATTGTATCGTTCTCTCAACTTAACCAGATAGCAAAGAAAAATTTCAAAGAGGTTTGATATACAGTACTGTAAGTCAAATGTTTGGACACATTTTCTCATTCAGTTTAATGAGAAAATGTGTCCAAACTTTTTTAACTGCCACTTTAAATACTAAACATTTCCTCGGAATATTTAGAAACCAGCCTGAAAATGTTAAATAGATGCATTATGATTATCATTTATTATATTATACCTGTATACTATTTAAAATAGGACTATAGATACATTACATTTTCCATCATTCTCTATTTAAATTATTTCACTCTATTTCTTTATTCAAGCAGTCTCCAATGACATTATTTAGCGAAACAGAAATAACACAATTACACAATAAACTAGATATTGTAGAAAATCTAGTTTGAGGGCAGTTTTCTCCAGAACTGGAATCAGGAAACCAGTTCTGCCAACTTTACTGCGAACATGAGGGATATATGAGGTTACTGGATTATATACTGCTGCTACTAGATTTAAACGAGGGAAGGCATATGAGGTAGTTTGGAAGCTGTAACAGTTTTGTAGCGGATCTTTATAAATGAATAAAATGAATTCCCTCAAGTCATAAATTTAATAATGTGGTAGTAATGTATTTAGTTGCTTATATGTATAATTTGAATAACACTATAAAATGCCCCTTGTACTTTTTCACTTTGCAGCTACATCACAGTGAGGCAATTATGTGTTTTCTGTTTTTATTAACTAAAGTCTACGTCCAGATACAACGGATTAGGTTTAACAGAAACCATTAATTTCATCTTCTTGAAAGTAGTATTGTTCATTTACAAAGGCTTTCCTGTCCAAGATTCTTCAATTAACGCAGATTAGATGTGTTTCGCAGTTGATTCTCCCAGTCAGTAGAGAACTCATCAATCTTAAAACATTCTAGGTTGAAACTTGTATGCCCACATCGGGAAAGATCTGACAAGATTAAAAAAAAAAAAAAAAGCCCAGCTGCAATGTCTACTAATTGCACGAGATTACCATCAACAAAAATAGAAACATCAATCTCTTCTTCTCTTCTGTCTTCTTATCGATTTACTCATTCTAAATGGGATTGCAGACCTAACTTGTTTGGTGTTTGTAAAGGTGACCTGTGAGTACATGTTAACTATTATGAACTGTCAATGTGGTCACATATGGTGTGTGTGTGTGTGTGTGTTTACTAATGTAAAGGTCACACTTTCCCAAGTCAAAGGCAGCTTATTCTACGTAGGGAATGTCGTCAAGCGTATACCTCTCAGTAATGCAGTGGTGTCTCAATGCATTCAATGCCAGTTGCATATGAAGTAGATGGCACAGGCCAAGCTGAACCCTTCTCAAATAGTGGCATAGCAGGCCAGGCTAATCGCAATCATCCCTGTGCCACCCTGAGTGAGTCCAACAAGTAGGTCTGATGCAATGCAATGAGTGAGTAATGCCCTTTTTTTTTCTTTAATAGTGGCTCATGCAGAGAAAAAGAGGAGGGGAATAAGTTCCTTTTGCAATGAAAACAGTACAATGCTTCTTGGAGGTCATCTTTAAAAAAAAACAGATATGGGGGCTGTGAGGATTTATGGTCACATAGGCTCTGTGAAGTTCCTAATAGGAGGTTTGAAAGGAATCCAAAAATGGACAATATATTTCTTTTTCACTGGTTATATAGAATAATAACCACTCTCTCGTGCTCTCATTTGGTTTTATTTTCTTTTATTGACCGGATTCTCTCTTGATTACGTGCGCTCGTCCCTCTTGACATATTTCCCAAGCGTCACCAAGTGTTTTTTTCACGTTTATAATTGTCCACTCCTCGCTGCACATGGCAGTTCCCGCCCCCAAACAGTCGGTGAGGCGGAAAAAGGTTGTTGAGCAAACCCCGGGAATAGTTTGTGATTCTAGGATTTCTCTTTTACAATTCTCTGAACTTGTTTAATAATTTCAAATGCCTATCTTTCAGGTAACATCATAACCTTTCTATCGATCCCTTCCAGAGTGTTGCCCGTATTGCTTTTAGTGGGAGAAAACATTTGTAAACACAATTCCCAATGCTGGCATCCTCTTGGCTGGAGCTTGTATGGTGTGCATAGTGTGTTTTAAAGGAACCTGATAGACCTTGGTCTAGTGAAGCAGCACACAATGACGGGCTGTATTGCCATGACACACCAACTGAAGATGCAGATTTTCAAATGGAAAGAAAAAATCCTATTCTTCATCAGAAATCACACTCAGTTACCGACTTAAAAACTGCTTTTCTTTTTCTGACACCATGGGCCAAGGCAATTGCATCACACTTAAACCATACCTAGCAATAAACAGTGTCTAGTCTATCATTTATTTCCATTGATTGCAGTATTGTGGGAAAACAAAACAGAAGGGAAGCCGTTTTATGGTCTGTACAGAAGTTAGGATCTTATTAGCAATTGGAGATAAATTACGCCAATGGGTCGCAGTACATGTTAGGCTGCTTATTTGAATGCCCGTTAAGTCTCTCAGCGCTGTCTATGGATAGTGATCTTTGAGTGGGGAAAAGTGAAATCCCTCCTGTGCCTTAGTGGAATTGTGGGTCTGAGCGGACTAGATTTCAGCTCAATAGAAGCTGTAATTAGGCGTAATTTACGGGGCAACTCTTCCCCAGCGACCCTGCTGTGCCAAATCCCCTGGCCACGTGGAAAGATCATGTTTTCGTGCGCACTGCGTGGCACTCAAACGAACCACAACACTGCCATAATGGCTGGCTCCCCACTGATTTTCCCACCTTCTGTAAGGTGAACAGAAAGTCACTTCCTGTGATGCTCAGTGGAGCGCACACGCGGCTATTTCCATCTATTGAGATGTGTCGGAGAAAGGGTCCCCAAAGGCAGCACAACCACATTAATAGGAGAAAGAACCGGAATTATTAGCACAGTTGGAAGCATTGCGAGGATGTTACTGTCGATGTGTTTGCACCATCAGTGGCTGTAACTGTATTTTTAAATCTAATGATGCATTTGCATGTAATTTTCTGTGCTTGTTATTGTTCTGAAATCAGTCCAGATGCAATTTGAGCACATCAATTTAGAGTCCAATGTTACTCAAGCAACTAATGGACACTCAGGCAAAATGAAAATTGCTTCCTAATGATCTGAGTGAGCTTGATGGGTGAATCTAAATTGATTAGCACGCTAACATGAATGTAATATGGAATTAGCCTTTGAAGAGTGTGATCGCATTTTTCTGGTACTTGCTGACCTTATTACATTCTAGCATTTTAGTGTCTTACTAATAGTCATTGCATTGTATTGTATTCACTCCTGACATTTTTTTCCTTTTCCACTCATTGCTGATGTATATGTTCTCATTGATTTTCATGGCTATATTTAACTTGAAACTTGAACACGAGGGTTACTGTTGCTAACGAACCACCGTAAGACATTATATTGTAGCTCACTATTAATGCCTGGAAAAATGTTTTTAACATGGCATTTATTCATAATGATATGTATTGAGATACATATTTAAAATTAAAGAACCGAGTCGAGTGCAGATGTCTGCTGCGTTGGTTTTTTCACAACAATGGCTGTATTGTGCGATGAATGGATACAACACATAATTAGCTAATGCTCTATCTTGCATGATGGTTTGATTCTCTCAGCTATGTTACCACTCGCAGTGAGGAGATGGCAAGCAATCAATTTCCATACAATACAGGTAGGTATTTTTAAGAAGTGTGCGCCCCTGCAACCATAAAGAATGCAGCCACGAATATTTGGTAACCTTTGTTATCTAAAACACCATTTATATCATTCGCAATTCATACAGTGGAGAACAAATATTTGATACATTGCCGATTTTGCAGGTTTTTTTACAAGACATGTCGGAGTCTGTCATTTTTTTAATAGGTACTCTTCAACTGTAAGTAACAACATCTAAAATATCACATTGTATGATTTAAAAGAATATATTTTGCATTTGGGATCTTTGTTTTAGATTCCGGTCAAAATAAACCTACAGAAATGTGATCACTCAAGAAATGCCATCTATCACAATAAGCATTTTATTCCTTTATCATCAAGATGTCGGAAGAGACTGATTTGATGACTCTGCGTTTCGGTGCATTCATTGACGCTCTAAAAAAATATTGGACAGGTGAGTACTTGCGCTTAATGATCTAAAACAACGTTCATCTCTAAATATGGTAATTTTATTTACTACAATTGTTGTGCCTCCACCTGGCCTGGAAACTGAATTCCATAAGATCTTTACTACCTTTGATGTAGCACGTCTGCAAAGCTTTAAACTGCTTTGATTTACTCTCTGATGGTAAATTGAGCAAATTCATGAAGGAGGAAAAGATGAAGCATTAAACAAATTAAATTATACCCTAAGACAATATCCCAGAACGTAGCTGTTTATCAACTTTTTGTCAGACATGTAAGGTAACACTGCAGGTTTTAAATGAACTGGAAAGAAGTATGTGCATTTTCCATTTGAAGCTAATCAACATTGCAATGTGATGTTTTGAGTGAAAAAGGGTAATCAAGAAACTTCATCATAATTTACAACAGGCCTACACAATGTTTACCATTTACCACTGCATTAATCTTTCGTAATACACTTTTTAAGAATTATCCAGACATCAAGTTGCTAATTGCTAATACCGTCCATCTGACCTCCAAACAACCCCACAATCCTCAAACTGGACCCACGTCACCTCAGCCGTCGTCTGCTGACGATACTGGCGAGAAGGTTTCTCCATACTCATCACCAAAAAAGGAAAAGACAAGAAGGAAGTAGGAAGTTAGCAGGTGTGACTATAAGAAAAGCACAATATAGTCCACAATGGTTTGACCTAAATATTATACAAAGGCCCCTTTCTCGGTATGAGGGACACTTGAATGCTGGGATGAGGCGGCAGTGGGAGAAAAGCACTCATCGTCCCACCCCACCCCGCCTCCTCTTCCCCTTTGCCTGCTCATCCTTCACTCTGTTCTCGACCCTCTGCAGCGGCTCACCTCGGTGACTATGAATAATGAATGTGACTAGACACTTGGGTCAGAGGTGACGTGTCTGCGAGAGAGCAAATTCCTCCTTGATTAGTACATGAAAAGCCAGGCCCATCTGCCTCTTCTCTGGGACAGGGGTCTGGTTTGGGAAGCCGGGGTCCCTGGGACGGCTCAGCGGGGACGAGGGGGGTTGGTGGTCCTCTGCACCAAACAAGGAGAGACCCCTATCAGGGGGGACTCACGTTATCTTCACCTCACGCCGCGCATCTGCGGCATTCTGATGTGGGAAGCTTGCCTTCGAGTGTTTTGGTCTGAGTGGAACGTATAAAAATCGACCATTCCATGGCACTAAATGACGAAACACCCCAAACATCTTCAAAACGACAGCTGCTATACCTAAATATTTTGTTGTTGATTTTGGCTTAGCATACAAACATAGCACTCTTTGAGCACCTCACTCTGCAACTTTCAATTAAAACTCCTCAGGAAGTGACCCCAGGCGGTCTATACAAAACTCTGTTGTGAACTTTGCACCTGACTCAACGACTATCGGCTCTTTAACTTACAACAATGAGAAATCATATCGTCTCAACAATCTTGCTGAGTGATGCTCAGAGAAAAGGCTACTCCTCAACATAAGTCAAACCAAGTAGCTGATTTCAAAAATGAGGATATTAACGGAGCTGAGGTGGAACAGGTCAAGAGCTTTAAGTTCCTGGGAACCACGCATCTCCTTCCTGGTGAAAAAATCTCCTAAAAAGCTACATTTATTACACAACTTTAGAAGGTGAAAGACCCAATCAGAGTCCTGTTTAAATTCTACAGCAAAGCTGACTTGAAACCTTACAGACTAGCAGACTACAGACATTACAGACTATTGGATGTGAACGGCACCGGAGGGACGGGAGGGATCTTCAATAACTTACATATGAATACCTGCAAATGATAGAGCACCAATATAAATAATTAATTACCCCTTTATTATGCTAACAATTACCTTACACCATTTTATATTCTCATCCGATGTTTCTTACTGATTTCAGATTTTGACTTAACATTGTTGTTTGTTTTCCAACAGGGTTTAAATTAGATCTTGAGTAGTTGTGGCATTCATTTACCAACTGTAAACCCAGTGCATTGTTACATTTACAGCTAAAACGTTACAGATAACATCACTCTCTCCGGCGTTGGTCAGTTTACGGCACAGTGCCGTTGCAGTTTTCTAAATCACTCACACGTCGGCCTTTTAGAAAGGTCGAGGCCATCTGCAACTCCACCACAAGAATCCCTTGAAGGGAGGTCAGGCACCTCCCATGGGTGGCATCATTGATCTTATTAGTCTTTACAGAAGGATTAACAGCGGGAGCTCCTCGGTGGAGTTGTCCATTCATTTGTGTCTGGGGTGCAGGGCGGTAAATTACCATATGTATCCCGCAGAAGCAACTCTATATATACATGCCCTAAACGCAGCCAGAGATAAGTAAACATGTAGGGGGAGGAAAACATGGAGCAGGTTAACCTAATATTGTAAAAAAAAAAAAGATCTTTCCCTTTAGTAGCGGCTATAATTAATATGCTAAATTGAATTGCAATAATCGACTAGGGGACTGGCCTTGTGCTCCAGAGGTAGGATGATTAAAATATAAGGCTTCAGTGAAGGGGTGATTGGGACCCTGGTGAATTAAGGATTGGATTTGATCGGAGACAAAGCAGCTCCTATATTTCATTAATTAGCCTCAGATCCATAAAACCCATGAAAGACTTCAATTGTGTATTTCTCCAGCCTCTCAATTACATCCATTCGCCTTCTAATGGCCTCCACCACAGCATAATGGCGCGTGCATACGAAAATAAAAGAGTGAATAAAAGATTGAGTAGAGTGATGCCACTGGCTTATTATATAGGGGGAGTTCATGGAAAATGTTGAGGTCCTTTATAAAATCTGAAAAGAATTAAACGTTACGTGGCCGACATCTAACGCAAAGTACATTAGTGTGGGATGTCGATTCATAATTTCTATTTAAAACCTCTGTAGTCGCATCCACACGCAGGCATTGTGAACTGTGGAGGAAAAATGGTTTCTATATTCCAACATATATTCATCTCCATGTAATTGTGCAAGTGCGAGCTGCAGATATTTCTGGGGTTAGGCTAATGATTTACAGTTGGACACAGCGAGAGGTAAAGCTCGGGAACAAGACTCCAACCATGCAGGGTTGTGGAGATATGGAGACAGGAGAGTCTTTGCCATACAAAGGATGACATAGTGTGGGGACACTATGCCTCGCGAGTGAGTGTGTTCATGCGCTATGAGACAGGACGGGGAGGGCAGAAAGATAGCGTCAACGAACAAGAATGAGGGAGAATGAGGGAGAATGAGGGAGACAGGCCGGGATCAACATACCTGAAGGGGGGAGGGGGAGAGTTTCAATCAATGGGTCAAAGTTTAAAGAAATGTATAAACGTCTTGTTTCAACGCCTCTGTTTTGTGTGTGTGTGTGTGCGTGTGTGTGTGTTAATGAAAGTTCCGTGAGGGCGTGTGTGTCCTCACCACGAGTCAGATAGACAAAGTCGACGAGTTAGAGACTGCAAAGAATTAAGCCACAACAGAACTTTCTGGCGTTAATCAATATCAGCTTACAAAAGAGCAGAACGAAGGGCCCAATTTTCAACGTCTTTCGATTGTTTTGGGGATTGGGTCCTCGAGTGAGTGGCTTCTCAATACACACACGGACACACACACACACACACAGCGTTTACAGCTCAGTCATCAAGAACAAATGGAGAGTAATTGCCCGCACAGGTGTACACAAAGACTTCACCATAAACATTCTTTTTTAATCATAACCTGTGAAAACAAGTTGTATTCCTCAACCACAGAATGCTACCTTCCTAAAACACTATGCTTGTGAGATTTCCACCTGTTCATGCAGATGGCTTATGCAAGGAGTTTTTAAATGAATAAAAAGGCTTGAGTCCACTGAGTCCCATTGTAGCTGTGTGTAGACGTAACTCTCTATAGACCCCGAACATGTAGAGTCCTCTTTGACGTTTCTTTGTTGCTGTGTTTTGCATTGCTGAAACTTTTCATTTCCTCACACAAGCAAAAAAGCGTAACATAAGAATTTAGTGCTTTCTTTTCCTTAAGAAGATCACAAGAAAAAAGTGTTTTTCATATATCCTTTTTTATAGCTTGTGTACTTGACTCTCTGCATGTGGGTGCAGATATGCGCAGATATAGAGAGAGGTGCATGGCTGTGTAATGAAACCCATAATTACAGTGCAAGGGACGGGTATTATTTGTGTGATTGACAAGTCCCTTTCAGTCACCGGTGCATTTTTTCTGTCCGGACGGTTTTCCTGTGCTTTTCTTTCCCCCAGAAAGCACTGCACCTACTGCTAGCCGCATGAAAACACAATGGCATCACTCTCCTGGACAGGGAGTACACTTGGCGATAATGCATGATGTCCATTTAATTCCTGGATGTGACAGTGTCCCTTACAGTGCAGTGGAGCCCTGGGCCTAATTTACATTGTGTTCTTATCTGGTGGCATGGTGCTTTCTTACGGGGACAAACATTGGGAGCGTATGACATTTTTCTGCATGATGTGGCAGTGATATTCTCTGTCATCGTACATGTGTATAGTGACAACGATACAGGCTCGTAATATTTTGGGGATATTGTAGTAAAGGCGAGCCGGTGTAAACCTGGTCTTTGTGCTGCCAATGCCTCTGTGGATGGATTTATTTATCATGTATATGTTTACATAAAAGGAAAAAGTTCCTCTTCCCCAAAAGAGCTGAAATTTTGTTCCAAATGTCACATTCGCTGTATTTCCTCATTTCTTTTTCACAAGAACAGTCTGCATGTAAGGTGCCATTCATCTAATGAAATATTCAAGTGTCTGTTTTCACCCTTGCGGCTTCACACACTCTTAATCTTGTTCAAATATTTGTGAAAAACATATTGTACCGCGAAGAAACATTTTACGCAGTGTTATTCAAACGTGCTTCTTGTCATTCAGAAGAGTCCCTCTCAACATTGTATTGAACATGGATTTTAGTATCCCATTACTAAAGTAATATGCAGGAGAATCCAGAATGCAGATATCAGATATTCCACATTTTCAATACTTCCTTACAGTCACTGGAGATTTGTAGGGGTAATGGCTGCCCATAATTGAGCCTTGTCGTTGCTGAGCTTTGGCTTTTTGTGGGTAATTGGCATGAAATCGAGGTAAACACAAGACTGACCCTTGAGACAGAGAGGCACCACCCGAGTACATACCTCCAGCTCATGTCATCCATTCTCCCAAAGGAATCGACTCTTTTGTTCTCCAATCGTCCTGCTCTGATCATTTGCTGATCTCTGCCTGATTGTGCTAAACATTCACATTCATTGAGTTATCATCTCAATGTCAATCGATGCGCCTCATCTGCCACCATCACCCCTGTTTAAATACATTTTTCACCTGTACGAGGTAAGAAAACCTCCCCGATGGCTTCCAGCTTCAATTGAGCTAAATTGTTCCGGCATGACAGTGAAACAACTTAAACTGCCTTAACATGTGCTATTGCTTGTCTTTTTTAGGATGGGAAGACAAACTTGCACCCTGCACAAATGTTATCTTGGTGATTTCTTTTCACATTCTCATTGATGATTGTGTATCTTTTTGCCATGCTCCTGTCAACATAAAGTTATTGCAAATGAATTCCCTTGCGACCTGAAGCCTGCTATCCCCTGCATTCCTTAATTCCCTTTTACTTAAGTTTGTACGCCGTATTATCTAGTGCCAGAAGAGAAATGGGTGGTCTATTAATGGTGTAAATCTTTAGAATTGAACAGAGTTTGGTGGAGGTGAAGGCTTTGTTTCAACAAGAAATCCGGTAAGAATCACAATTTGCCTCAGTGTTCCCTGGCACTTCACAGTTTGATAACTCAATAGATTACTTGCTGCACTTTTCAAGGACATTGAACTAAGTTCTTCTCTGGATTGATGCGAAAGGGCTTTTTGGATATCAACAGTGCTCAATACTGCACACTTGATTCCTCGCAACATAGACCCCCTACATTGAATTATACCACATGGAAATGTTTAAGGTCCCACTTTGTAAGGTTACTGCACTCCATGAGAGGAAGACAGAAACACCTCAGTTTGGTTAATGTATATGTATTTCCCCGAATATATCATGAATTAAAAAATAATACAGATTGGAATAGTCTGGAATGCAACACAAGCTGATATTTAAAATGCTATAACTGCTGTAACTGACCCAAAGGTACAGTTCATTATAGGCTAATTCATTAGAAAAGGGCTTTCTTAGTAGAGCATATGAGAAATGGGCACTTATATTGCAGACAAGTGGCAGGGGGGAATTATGGGTGCCCACTTGCTTTGTCAAAGGCAAAAAGGTCTTTGGAAGGTCTTTTTCAAGTATGACACTCATTGCTGCTGACTATTTACCCACGCTTGTGCTTTTATTTATCGCACGGTTCCACACCATGAATTATCTAATGTCTTATGGACTGTAAATTTCCCTAATGCAGTTCCGGGCGCCCTTCCTCCACACTAACCTCCAAACATGGGCATATGTGCACACGAGCAAATGCCACAACCGACCAATCATACTACTCCCGGAGTCACCCTTTGTAGGACTTCTTCCTCAGTTTTATCGTGTATTGAGGCAACCAATGCATTTGTTTGCAAGGGGTAAGTGATGAAAGCATAAACCATGAGAAACCCTGATGTCCTTCTGAGGCCTATGAAAGCAGTAAAGCTGCTGTCACCAATCGATCAGGGAGAGTACCACACCGTTGTTTACTAGCACAGCCCATTAATTAACGTAGCAGCACATGCTAACTTAATTTAAAGTGAGATTTATTGCGTCCTGGGCAGGAGACAACCATTGTACCGCAGCTCAACTCTTTGACATTGTTGATCTGGGTTTCTAGATTACAACCAAGAGCTGCCTATAAATTGTCCAGTTCAAATTAGTTACTGTTTTCCAGACAATAATGTTGAATCATTTGATAATTAAATGAAACCCACTAAAGGTATTTTCTGTATGAATAAAACAGAATGCCTTTGTTTTAAGCAAAGCACACATTATTCTAGCCAATAGTGATTAAGTTGCAGTTAAAACTGAAATGCTAAGAAGGGAGTCTAAAGAAATCAACAATAAAATTGATTGTGCTGCTTCTTAAAAAATTAAGAGTTGAAGAAATGGTATAATACTGTATATGACAATAAGGAGCACATTTGTTTTCCCACAACAATTCAAAATCCATTGTACTTCATGATGAGCTTGAGCATTCAGAAGACTTTTAGATTTAACAGAAAGGAAATGCATTTGGCTTAAAACTAAACGTTTCTCTGATACACACACACACACACACACACACCATCAGATCCGTGGATGTGACACTGAGAAGCTGACAGTCACTGAGGACGAGGTCACACTGAGGGCCCAGTGATCAACACTCTCACCGGGATGCTTTGGGCACCTTACCAGGTAGCAGGTCCAGGGGCATCGCTCTAGCAAAATGCCTCCAGGGAGCAGTCACACTTTTAAAAGACAGAAATTAAGTGGAAAATGTCTGCTCACTCACTGATGTAATTATCTGTCCTGGAATAACATCTGTTCGCCAGCCGGCATGCCAAGTCCACTTCAACATGTGCCAGTACCTTGTGGCAGTGCCGGGTATGTGTACCTGTGTCTATTTCCAAACGCTGTGTATCTTGGCACCAGCTGCAGCAACTTTTCACTCTGACACCCTCCACCCATTCAACATCTGCGTATTTATGTGAACATCTTGGCTGCGGTCATTGAGAATAACAACACTGTGACACCGCCTGATCATTTTATCCGGTTTACCACGTAACTGTAGCACAGTTTTTCATAAATGGAATGTATTAGAAATAAATGTTTAGGTTTAAAAGGAGCTATATAGATTACAAATAAAGTACTGTGCTATTTATTGAAGATTTCTTTGGTTGATATGATTTCATAATAATATCATATTTCTATTCAGCCCTATTTGTCACTCCGATGTTCCGCCTACTCTCCATTTTTTGCACAATGAATCCAAGCAGGCACAAATCCTTACAGATCATGCATTCCTGTTGGTGGGAAGCCTCTAGAAAGCTCATTAGCATTCTTCATTTATCTTTGTCACATGAGTCAAAGTGAGTGTCAGAGTAGGCGTTTAAATAGTGGCCCATTCCCACCTTAACAACTCTGTTGTAACGCTGTTGTAACAGAGTTGTTAAGGTGGCCTCCTGGAAAATAATATTCAGACCGGAGACCTGTGCTAATGCATTATGCATTGGTGTCATTATACTGCTTTGTACTTCCCCCCGTATTAGAAGAGCCAACTTCCCATGGTAAGTTGGTGCTAAATAAAGGCTTTCGTTTGAGCTGTAGTTATTGACATGCAATAACAAATGGATTACACCTTACTCTGGAAATGGCATCCAATATAAGCAGAAGGAATGTATTTGGATGACCTTTGGGTATACATGGTCGTCACCACCGGGAGCAAATTATAATTGAACTTTACCATGGAAAAGAGAATTTGCATCTTGTTAACTGCTAATTGTCTTTCTTCTTCACTTATTGCGGCAGCGGGGATAAAGCACTGTGACCTCGCTATTAGAACAGTCTGGGGAGTTTTTTCACTATAGGTTAATGAACTGCAGAATTGCAGGCAGAATGCTGTCACAGCTCAGCTAATATTACCGAGGACATGATGTTTCTAACCATGTGCATAGGGCTGGGGAAGGCCAGCTCTCAGGGGGGGCATACCCTCCATTTTCAGTAATGTATAATTGCCAACCATGCCATAGTTTTTTTCCCCCATTTGAATGCTCAATATTTCAAATTCTTCCCTTGTTGCCCCAAAAGTATCTCTGGCTGGAGGATATCATCAAGTACTCTCATTACAATGCGTGACGTGTTTTACAGAAGATTTGTGTAGCCTTTGGCTTGTCAAATGATTCTATAATTGATTAGATTTGTACTGATCAGTGCTAACGTTGAGCACTGGGTGGACTCATGTCAGTGTAAAGCAGATAATTGGATATAGTGAGTTCATGTGAATGCATTATCAGTAATTAAATAGTTTGAAAACCTTATTAGAGTAATAAAACTGCCACACGGGATCATTTCTACAAGGAAATAATCACTGATTCGATGTTTAGGAATAGATAATTATAGACCCCGTATGATGTATTTCTCATTAAAGAAATGCTTTGAAGATAGATATAACAATGCTGTGCTGCAATGCCAATGTTAACAAAGCTTAATACGTGAGGGAATTCGATGCGTGCAATCTGAACAAAAAACGCTTCTTGTAATGATTAAAAATGAATGTCCATTTTGTTCCACAAGACATTATGTGTCAAATCTGCTTGTTGGTGGGCATTGGCCTTACTTCACCAACCTCTCAAACTGTGCCGTGTTTTGATGACAGCGTGAAGAGGGCACCTCTGCTGCGAACAGCTGATTCTTTTTTCAATTATAGAGAAACTTGTTCTCAAGTGAATGTCTTGCAGCACCTTGATCCTCAGCTCCTCCAGCATGGCAGGCTCAAGTTTTGGGAATCCATGGTTTTCTCTCCACTACCAACACGAGGCTGTATGTTTGTGGTAAGAGGTACAGCTGATGGCGGCTTCCTGGCGATCAGCTTGCTTCGACGATCATACTGGGCCGTCTTCCTGCTTTGACACAAAGTGGTATCTTCTCCTTCCTTCCCACTACTTCTAAAAACAGTATAAGTTTTTAAGGCCCGCAATGTGCATTTAGGACTTATGTTGGGATCAAAAAGCCTGCTAAGGACAAGCCCACCGAAGACAGCAAGGAGCATTTGTGAATTGTTCCCGGAAGTCCTTCAAAGTCTAAATTAGATATTAACAATGCAACATTGGCCATGTGTAAAATACTATGTTATTGTGTAAGATTGTTTCTGGTGAGCTAACTTTGCTATCCTTTTAACACTAGCTAATGGGGCAGTACGTCCACTTTCAAACCAAAATAATAATGGTTTCTTTTCATGCTCACTCACTCCCCTTTCAATAAAATTTTAAACGTTTTAATTAACATTTCCTTGTAAACATCAATACACAACATCCCTACTTGGTGCAGCAGTGATTATCCCTCTGCTTTTGTCTGTTTCATAATGAATCAAAGCCTCAAGGCACAGATTTTGAATCTGACTATTTTCATAAGTGAAATTACCATTTCAGTCCCAGACTGATTATTGATGACGAAGGGGTAGGTAAACACTTTCTGCATGGATATATACATATATTTGATATTAAATGAGGGATATATTATTAACTTATCTAAAACAAAACGTACAACAAATTCAAGCAACCAGCTTAGCGCTATTTTTTGATAAAATTATGTTTTAGTAGTATCAGTATTTTGGTCTATTCCTCCAGTCACAGATGCCTTGAACTGTTGTTGCAGAACCGTTCATTGGTAATGCTGAAAAGGTTTTGTGTAATGTTCTGTTACGCAGCAGGTCCAGCACCTCTGTTGTTTTCATTCATTTTGTTCATCAGGCTGAATCTCAGAGGACTCCATGCCATCGTATGTCCATTTCCTCTCCAGCTGGTCCGCAGGTGGCAAAGTACACTTTGTTCTTATTTGTCTGGCCTGTCTGTTCAATATTAGCCTTCTCTCCATCCACAGAACAGCCCCCGATATTGTTATGAAAGGGGAGCATTGAATCAGGGAGAGCAGAAAGGCATTTGGCCGGCATTCCCCACCTTGGCTGAATGCGGTTCCTGGTTCCTGGGCCAGACTGTTTCGTTTCTGTTTGAGCATTGATGATGACACTGTTCCAGGTCTCCACCTGTGTCCTCCCTCTCTGATCAGTGCAGTGGCCATGCTGGGAAGGGATAACAAACAGCAGGGCGCTCTCATCTCTCCCCAGTCTTTCTGCGCTGATAAGCATAGAGAGATCATCAGGATTGTTAGGTGTTAGAATCTCAATCTTTTATGCTTGACCTAAAATCGATGGACATATGTCTCTTTGACTCTGGTAACTCTGTTTGATCATGCATAGTCCAACGTTTATTTTTGCATAAAAAAAGCTACCTTATAAATACCCTGTAATAATTTTCAGAAGTGTCCTGAGAAAATCTTTGAGTAAAGAAAGTAATGTTTTTGTCATGATAAATGATCATAGTCAGACACTAAAAAACAACTCAAAAGGGCCAATTAAACCCTTTTGTAAAAGTATTATCTTTCTTTAAAACATAATTTGTTAGATTTTTTTCTTGGATATTTGCTAATCCCTTTTATGCTTATTCTGCATATATTATCATTTCATAAATATAATAATTGCAGAATTCCGTTAGTCCCCATTACTTTTTATACATTATATAAGTATGAATCTTGATCCATGGCCAGACTTTGGTCAATGTACAGCAAACACAGCAATAGTCTCTGTCTGTTCATTTCTGATCGCAAATTCAAGGTATTGATGCAATGTTTGTACAAATTAATTAATTAAATATCCAGTAAAAAAAAGGAACCCTTTCTATTACAAGGTAATACATGATTATTAAGACAGGATGTCCCTCCTGAGACACAGATTGGTAAAGTCTTCAATCTATGTTTTTTTTTTTTACTTATCACTCTCTAGGATTTGCTGTTGTTCCAGGATAATGGACTGCTATGTTTGTTGTGTATAGGGTGCCTGTGTGTGGATGTGTGTGTTTGGATGTGGCACGTATCGCCTGCGTGCTATTGAATGTAAACAGAAGTTTTGATCAGGACGTGAGAGGACAATCAATACATGTGAAAGAGAGAGAGACCACGTAATTGTTACATTCATGCCAATATAGCATATTGAATTGAATGTAATTTAATTGAGGAAGAGAGCCTGCAAGCCGCAAACAAATGTTTCAACCAGGTGGCAGTTGATTTTTAATTTCATCATCGTAAAATGAATTTAAAAAGAACGTGTGAAAGTTTGAGTTCCTATCTGAGCACTCGGATTATTAAATGTTTTCAATGATATTGTAAATGTAGCGCTATGTTGTTGTTGTTTTGCCTTTGTAGCCTATTGCCACGATTCTGCTTGGATGTCCTTGCATGTCGGATTGTGAACTTAATTAAGTGAACTTTATTTCTCAAATGAAAAAAACCAGAAATTTAGATACGATATATTAAGTAATGGTACACCAGTTATTTTTCCATAAATTGTTGCATATCAGCATGAAATTGAAAACACATCAGAAATGTCCTTTTCATGTTCATGGTTTTCTCAAATGTGCTTTGTTTGCAGCTTGCATGGACACTGTAGCTGTGTTTGCAACTCTTAGCTAGCTCGCTCACTGCTTCGCTAGCTAGGAGCAGTCATTTATAAAATACAAACATGCAGTTTTTTTTAAGCCTTCACTCAGCAAATGATTACACCGCATGAAGAAAAAATGCCTGACACTGAATTTAGTTATGTGACAAAAACAGAGTGAATCAGGCCCTGTTCACTGGTGGAGTAGAGTCTGTCTATTTTCTCATTCAAATACTATTATATTGTTCTTATACTGCTGTGATATCAATCATTGCTAAACAAAACTTTAAAGCGGAGATACAGACGGAAGCAAGTGCTGTTGATGGGCATGGGCTGATGGATGGATGAGCTGAAAAATGTGGTGGCATGGCATGTTTTTGGGTGGTGGGAGGGCTTTGCAGTACCTGGTCCAAATAATGGGAAAGGCCAGCTGGGACTTTTGGCAAATATTTAGGACCTCATGGCAGCCCCTGAGCCCCTCAACTAATCCTGTTGCAGGTGATTATGTGGAGAGAATTAGAGAAATGAGGGTTACACCCTGTGCTCTTCTCCCCTATACATCTGTGGTGTTCTACCCTCAATACTGCATGATTGTGAAATATCCAAAATATCCAAATATCCAATGATACGGTGATTTGATTGTTTTCATGTAAATACACTTGAGTATGATGCTATTTGCCATGGTCAATGTCAATAGATGGCACCATGGCAAGATCATTATGTTATTTTTTTACAGCAAATTTCCACCATCCATTGTCTACCCTTGCGGCTGAATAGGTTAGGGGCGTATTTTTGAACCTGCTGTTTTCTAAACATTGAAATCATCACCTGCCATGTCAACACGTGTCTGTTCAAATCATGCAATCGGGGGGGCTTAAAGAGTAACATATAATTGTGATTTTGTCAGGAACAATTTACCTACTTTGGGACATAAGCACTTGGTGGGATGCAGGTGTTCAGACGCATGGAAAAATATAAGCTCCTCATTGTTTGGCATGGCTTCTGCCATGTCTTCAATTACACAATCCCAAGAGTAATCCATCCCTTGGTGAAATCATGACATGGGTACCAATCAAACCAGGGAAATTTTGATATATGAATAAAACTTTTTATTACAAAACTCATCTTACACAACAAACCATTTTTGAACATTTGAAAATGTGACATTGCAGTTCCTTCGAATGAATCAAACCTAATAAAAAACATTTTCTACTGAACTACTGTATGTAACGTTTAGGTGGGTAATTACAAGCAATTAGGAGAAAGCATGGAATTAGAACAGTTTTTTGTGTGGGTGGCAGTGCTTTTCAACAAAATCAAGGCAGAGCATTTAAGCCCCAGGGGGGGCTAAAATTACTTCTTTTCAGGTTACCTAAAGATATACAAAAGGCAAACGACAAAGTGGACTTATTTTCTCTTTCCTTTTTCTCTCTGTTGCTAGTTGAGTGGCAGGTACAGCCTGTGACAAACAGGGCTTGTTATGTGCTCTAAATCTGTCATGGCTGATTGCACTGGCCTCATTTGACTAACAGCTACGTTGCAAAAAAACATTCAGACACCATCCCCGAGATTATGAGCCTAAATGTGTGATTAAATCTTTAAATCTTCTTGCCTCTAGTCAATACAGCAGGGGTTCCCAAAAGGTTGATCGCCATTGGCTTGAAGCTAATTAGCATAATTCCGGGAGCGGGGCCACGCCTCCAACACGCCTCTTTCGGTATTTCCAGCAATACAGCTCAACCCACTCTTCTTGTTCTCTTCTTGAGTACGTATTCTAAAAAAAAAACACCCCCCCAAACCCTTTTATTTTTTCTTTTTTTTCCAACATATTGTAGGCCCCCGAAGGGGTTCAAATCCTCCGACGTAGCTCCCCACAACCCACCCGACCACCCACACTAAATCAATTAACATTCACTCACGTTAAACGCCTTCAGTGGATGGCGTGGTCTTTGCTAGTGAAACTGTCGATTGATTAAAAAAAAAAATCACGTCACGCATGCGCGGTCGACCATGGGAGCTAACGGCAGCGCTGATGATGAATAGCAATCCTTGCTCGCTAACGGACTCATTCCATTTCATTCAAAAGCAACCCTGCAAGTCATCAGAGTAACTTGATGACCAAGAATGTGTGAAATGGTTGTGACGGTTCCCTCCTTCTGACATACGAGAGGCTCGTTGTTTTTTGATATCTATTCGTTTTGGGCTGACGGCATGCAGCGCTGTTGTTCCGTTTGGTAACCGCTACGCCTATTTATTTATTTTTTACTCTCTGTGCTATTAGAGGCTTTTATTATGTGATTTTAAGCCCCTCATTCTTTCATCTTACTACATTCTCTGTCAGACCCTTCCTCTAGTCATGTTTCACTCAAAGAAATTTAAGAAGAAATACAAGAGATTAAAAACCAAATAAGATCTAACCAGTAAAGTGGCATGGACTGTGTCTGCCTAAAAGGTGAATTAAACAATATAAAAGGTTGTTGTACACAATCCTTTCCATTCCTACTTTTTTGGTTGGCTTTCCAATTCACATGATCTGACTTACATTATTTTCTGTGTCATGTGGCTTGAGCTTTTGTTTTCAATGATTACAATCACATGGAAAGAGTGGATCACGAGGGATGAGATCGTGTACCACTTCAGAAATGGTATTTAATGCTGTTAAGGGGAGGAAGAAAGAGAATAGAATCCAAAAGACACACTGGGCCTCTTGTAATACGACAAAGTAGGAAATGTAGGGATTCAAATGAAGGGGATTAATTTTGGCTGGTAGTACATTTGGTCAATTCTAAAATGAAAGCTTTGTATGACATCTCATGGATTCAGAATTAATTTTGAGGCATGTATGGCAGTCTCTGCCTCTCTCTCTCTCTCCTTCTCCCTCAGAGCCAAAGGGTAGATGATTAAATGCTGTAGTCTGTGGGATGCATCAACCAGGGGGCGTACAACGCATCTGTTGTGTTAGTCTCGCCGAAGCGGTCAAAGCGATGGCAGGGCTCCCGTGCAGGAACGGTCTCAGCTGCTGTTTTCTCATTTATTTATTGTCATCTATTGGACATCTATTTGTACAACTTCCCACAAAAACACAAACTGGTTTAATTGGTACAAGCTCCACTCAGTTTTTTGATGTTCGTCAATGACAACATCCTGCTGTAACGTTTAATCATATCTCGTGCAAGTTTGAAGGAAAGACTTCACAGTACAACATGGCATGAGTTTTATTTCTAACATTTGCATCCTGCTATTTTACATTAGCTTTGCCAGTTGTTCCATTTATTATGAAGACCTGCAAATCATAATACAACATGTTTGCAACTTTTTAAAGGAGATTCTGCACTCCAACCCCGAATGGTTCTTGATCAATATTAATAGTGGAAAGTAAGAAATCAAATAAGTACATTTATGAGTACTGCAGTTAAGTAGAGGTTTTAGGCACTTGCATTACTATTTTTATTTTAGAAGGCACCATTTAATTTTTTTACTCAGAGACATCTGTTTTACAGTAAGAGTCACTAGTTCCTTTTTTTGACGTCAACTAATTTGTGTCAGCAATGGCATTATCACCTGTGGCCACTGTATAAGAGCAGTGCATTGCAGCAGTTGTGAATTAACCAGAGGGGCAGGATTACGTGCACTAATATCCACCAAAATCCTCCACGACGAGCCCAGCTATGTCAAGAAAGCAAAGAGAAGCTCTGATAACAACGCACACAGCAGGAGAGTGACTTGATCCTCTGCTCAGAAAGACTTTACTCTGTTATCTCTTCATAGCAAGTTGTTGTTGGCTGATCTCTTACAGTTCATAATGTTAAGTCAAAACAATATTTAGATTATGAGATTAGGTACAAAACCTCCAATGATGTCTAACATGCAATTCGTTGAATCAGATGACGGTAAAGTAAACTTGTGAAGACATTCCTCTATATCATTGTCTAAAGCATTGTCATAATAATAAGAGAGTTTCCTTGGCATATTTTAATATATTTTCCTCCCACTGCATATGTTATGTAACTCACCAGTCGGAAGAAAGTAAAGAACAATAGTTTCCTTAGATTTAGTGGGGAATTGAGCTGGAGAACCTCCAAATTGGCCCACATGAAAGCACAAAGCAAATCCTTATAGCTACCGTACCTTTGATAAAAGTTTTTTTCTCAAAGCCCTATAGTGTATCATTACTATAATGTATGGCCACGTAAATCCTTTTTACCTTTTATAGCATAGAATTGTTGCATGTTTATATACTACATGTGCTGGAGTGCCAAAAGGCATTCATTTAGCCTGTACCTACAATTTGCTTTCTTGTCTCCATAACTGGCAACATAATGGTGGTGAGGCACCCTGCTTCAGCTCTGTGTATCTCTAAGCGTGCAGCTGTCGCCGCCCTGCATGCTCCAAATAATCCTACATTCTGGCAGAGTACTACTATATCCTAAAATAATAGGCAGCACATTATCTTAGCTAAGAACATATTTCCTGTTTGTCAAGGGCAATTTGGCAATAGGCTTGATGTTTAAAGACTCATAATCATTCGAATAGCATCAGCTAAACGCCCTTTCACGAATGTGCAATACGCACACACACACACACACACACAAACACACTCTGCTGCACACAGTGTGGTCTGTGATTGATTAGCAGAGTGGCACTGGTACAATAGCTCCAAGGGGGTGAACTCCTTAAATAGGGAGGTTTGAGCGAAGAGTCAAGGCAAGCCAAGAATTCTGATCAGCTGCAAGAAAACTGCTCTGGATGATGTTCAAATACTAACACATAGTCTTCAGAGGTAAAAAAAAAAGAAAGAAAATAGCTTCTCCAGCTTTCAGTATCTCCCCTGGAAATGTTTTTTTGAATAGCATCGATTTAATAACAGTTTATCAAGAGTTTTAATTGTGAGTTGTGATTTCTAAGAAATCGCTCTGGTTCAGTGTGTAGCGGTATAGGGTAGCATGTGTAGTTTCCTGTTTTGTTTGCATCATGTACACGCAAAGAAAATGCACACGTGTGACCACATGAACGGAATCACTCATGTCCAGCCGACAGGATGGACGCTTCAACGGCGGTAATGTATGAAGGAATGCCTTAATATGACGATGAACACACATTTATTTAAACCACAGGTGGCATCATCTTGTTTTCAATCAAACGCTCTAACAGATTTTCACAACAATCCAAAAAGCAGCCTTCCAAATTCCTATCAGTTGATATTGTAAAAAACACAGCAAATTAAAGAGGCATCATTGTAAATGCTGGCCTTTACCTTTAAATGTATGCCATATATGTTACTATATATATGTTATATACATATGTTACTATATATATGTTATATGTTATATGATTCATATTTGGGACCATTTTACATACATATTTGTAAATGAACTGTTCTATTTGCAGTACATTACTTGACAAAAGTCCAAGGCAACTTGTTTTGTGTTTTTTTACACAAAACTGCTTGGACAAGTGGAAAATCACATGTCTTCTCCCAGTGACTCCCTCTCCTCCCCTCAGTCATCCACCATTAGGCTTGCGCCGTAGCAAAACCTGTTGGCAGTCTAAGCCATGCTGCTACCTGCTTAAATCTAACTAAGACAAAGCTCCTTTGTCTACCCTAGTCTTCTGTCCACAGCACACAATTTACTATTCTGTCATTTTACAGATGCTCTTATCCGAATAAGATATAATGAGTGTGTTGAAATTGAGCATCATGTTTCCACTTTGCCCTCCTAACTTCCTCACATGTGAAGGTTGTAAGGCACTGGTGGTGGAGGTCACGTGAGACCTGTCTGGATGGCAGACTTACTTTATGACTCCAAGTATGGATTTCTTTCCCTCATTGTCGTCTTTACTGGATTTGTCATTTCCTTTTGTTTTCTCCCTTCCTTCATGCTGCATTACATTTTGAAAGTGAATCCCAGAAATACTGACATTACATTGAAGGATAAATTACTCATGACAGCTTTTTTTTCCTGATTGCCATTGAATGGAATCCCAAACTTCATTTTGCATCGCTAATGTCTTCCACTGGAAATTACAAAGGCAACGTCATACATTCTGACAGGGCTATCCGTCTTTTAAATATTTGACAGAGACAAAGGAAAAATAAGGAGACTGAAAATTGTTCTTATTTCCTTAATCCCTTTGAAAAATATATCATTTTGTAGATTTGTTACCCAAATCTCACATTTGAAATCCAGTCAGAATTTTTATCTAAGAAAACAGGCCTGGGAAATTAATCTCCTGAAGACTTGACAGGGTCATACCCAGACCCACAGACCTTCCCAGCAGGTGCCCACTCTGTGTCTTTATGCAGCTGTTACTGTGCATGCATGTACAGTTTGTGTCTTTAAATGTTGGAACTATGGTTAGTTTTCAGTAACAATATTTCACAGTTAGTGTTTCATTCCTTTAGCTTAACCGCACCTTTTAGTTGTCCTAGTGGAAATTGCAATAATGACAAAAAAAGGACTGTTAAATATAATCAATGTGGTGAAGCAGTACATTTTTTTAATTAAACATTTACTCACTATGTAAATAAACTCAAAAGATTTTCCTAATGTAATCTGGTTGGTTTTTCCCCAGCTAACAGCTTTTTACTCTCTGCTTTTGTTAAATTTCGAAGCACCAAACTCTCAGTTGTAGATTACTTTCTGTCTTTTAATGACCCTCGCTGGTTGAGCAATGATTACAAAGTAATGTTTTAAAGGTTAGCCTTAATTGAGGCAGTTTCCAACATTAGCAATTACCATGGCCGTCTTCTAAATGAAGCTCAGACACATTGCAAAGGTGTGACAATATGACCGGTGGCTACAAAGACAAGATTTGGCATTGTCTCACATTTACATATTCTCTGCCTTCCTGCTACCAATGTGCACACGATGGCATGTCAACAGGCGCCCACACATGACAAGCATACCATCCTGTGTGGGTGCGTTGAGAGTGTCAAATGAAGAAAATAAAGCTACCCCCACCCCACCAACACACTCAGTCCGTACTTTTGAGTGACAGTGTCCTTATGCTTCAAGAAAACACAGAAGTTTAATACAAATTGTTGAAGAGGTAACATATCACAGTGCAACAGTGCAAAATAAAAATGTGAGTGGGTGTGGCACCTTGTTTTTTTTCCAAAGCAGTCAACAAACCCCCAAAAATAAGTTGAATCCAGAAATCTTTCTGAAATATTGTTAATGCAATGAAATGGATCAATAACCAAATGAGACCCAATAGATTATGCCTATGTTATATTTAGAAGACAATCCTTTTAGTTTCCCCTTTACATTGCCGTGACATATTTTTTAGTAACAAAGTATTAATTGTGTGGAAACTACCCAGTAAAATTCATCAAAATATACGTCAATCAAGACCAGATGGATTTCATGATTTATTTGAGGAAATTCTCAAGGAAAGGCAAGTCACACAGTGTTTTTTGATTGGGTTTGGGCCAAGCCTACACACAACACATAACTAGCAACACCATCTCACACCCTGTGCACACACAGCCTCTCCACAGGCACGCCAGCACCGAGCGGTGCTTTCGCCGTTCCGCGTAAAGGAGGGACAAGCAGCAACTAGGGCAGCAGGGGCACAACCTGTCAGGGAGCTGTGCTGCCAAGCCTCAAATACATTTGGAGGTAGCCTTGACTGAAAGTGACTTTCAAAGTTTACCCTAATATAGCAAAAAGCACAGTTTTTTCTTTAATCTGTCTGGTGCTATGCGGATATAAATTTAAAATGAGAACGTGAATCACATCAAGTGAGACATATTTTTTTAAGATGTCCTTATTATAGTGTAATATAGCAATGGATGCAACTCAAACAATCGATTTGATGCACTATTTAATGTTTACAGACATGCTATAAGGATTGTGAGGTTTTACCAAGGCTTGAGCTAAATGCGCTCAATGTCTATGCTAACACGATGAGCTTTAGCACGTATTAAGAAACGTTCACCAGCTTTGCTGGGTATGTTAGCATGGTCAGATTTTGCAAAAGGACTTCCAGTTGACTAAAAATGTTCATTATTATCTGCAGCGGGCCACTAAAGGGAAAAGATTGGTCAACATCTTAAGGATTGATTATAAGAATAGTACTTGTTGGTGTCAGATTTTGCCTTAGTCCGTATTGAGGATCTTAAAATATTTCAGAAAAAGTAGCATCCTCTAGTAAGTTATGAACGTCTGTAAAAATACTGTGGCAATCCATCAAGTGCTTGGAGATATTTCTCCTCCCAAAAAACTATAAATCTCATGCTTGTGCAACAAGACAAGGGATCACCAAAAGATTCATCCTCTGGGGACAATTGAATGATAATTAAAGTTTTTATGAGGTGTTCAATCCAATTTGTTCTTAATATTGCTATCTCCATCTGCAGTATGCCTCTATGGATTTCCTACACTACCTCTGCAGTTCATCAAGTGTGTAAATTACTGAATTTGTGATGTCGTTTTCTCTTTCCCAGTGGCTTCACCCAAGAGAACGTTAGGAAAGTCTATCTGATTTTACTTGGAATTGCAATGGCCAGACTACAAGTCATCAATCAACCTGGATTTGTTGGACATTTGATTGAATTTCATCATTTCCTTCAGTCTGAGAGGTACTGCAGGTCGATAAACCAGATATTTGCGCAACAGCGTTAGTCAAATGAGTGGTACAGGAATTATATAAATGGAAGAATATAAACTAAAATCTTTCTTTCTTCTATTTATATACTATTGTCACAGGATGTAATTCATATGAACCTACTTTATACTTGTCTTGTACTTAATGTGAAAGAACAAGAAAAGTGTTTAACAAAAGGAATATACAGAACAACAGCACTAAAATGGAGGGAAATGAAAAAATGTACATTACACAGTGTTGCACTGATATGTTTTGTATTTCAATATATCAACATGCCGTGTAAATAGAAGCAATGTATATGAAAAAATAATTCCAGCAGAACATATTTTTAACTCATATCGGAGCTTGCACCTGGCATTATAACATGTTGGAGTCATGATTTGATTTGCATTTCAGACGATTCCTTTTTACCACTCGTTTTCTCACCTTATGTAAGTTCCTGCAACTATTGTGTGATATTTCAATGTCGCCACTATGTAACACTAAATACATTGTGGGTTATTGTATTGTTTTCATTTTCCATCCAATAGCAAATTTCACTTTTCCTAGTTTTGGTAAACTTTCTCTACCCATAATACCCACAAGTCTGTCCTGGAAAGAAATAGTATTAAAAAAAACGTAATCTCTCTTTAAAAAAAAACATCAGCTTCATATCACAGCAATGTCGCACCCATCATCCTCTTAATTAGCTGTCAAAGTATGACAGAGGAGCTCCAGAAAAGATGCTTCCCTTGACGCGGGAAAACAGAAAAAATAGGAAAGATGGTTCCTAGGATATTTCTTTAAAGTCTATTTCCAGGCATCAATTCTCTTGGATAGGATGTGTATATACATCCTTGGAAAATGGTGAGGACACAAATACAGGACTTGTTTTCGGCCTCATTTACAGCCTGATCGGAGTTTATGAGCAGCAGACGGCAGGCTTTAATTCTCCCTCATAATTAATTAGTCTAGTAATTAGTAACGTGGCTAACCTTCTTATTGCTCAAAGCAGGAATATGTGTCCCTTTTTTGAGAGGGTTTGGCAGTTTGTGCATTTCCGTGTGGGACCACAAGTTGAAAGTGTTGCTGAGTGCTTAATGTAGTGATCATTTTTGTTTCATCAGTAATTCCTGCTAATAAGATGTCTAGTACTATACACTCACCGGCCACTTTATTAGGTACCCCATGCTAGTAACGGGTTGGACCCCCTTTTGCCTTCAGAACTGCCTCAATTCTTCGTGGCATAGATTCAACAAGGTGCTGGAAGCATTCCTCAGGGAGTTTGGTCCATATTGACATGATGGCATCACACAGTTGCCGCAGATTTGTCGGCTGCACATCCATGATGCGAATCTCCCGTTCCACCACATCCCAAAGATGCTCTATTGGATTGAGATCTGGTGATTGTGGAGGCCATTTGAGTACAGCGAACTCATTGTCATGTTCAAGAAACCAGTCTGAGATGATTCCAGCTTTATGACATGGCGCATTATCCTGCTGAAAGTAGCCATCAGAAGTTGGGTACATTGTGGTCATAAAGGGATGGACATGGTCAGCAACAATACTCAGGTAGGCTGTGGCGTTGCAACGATGCTCAATTGGTACCAAGGGGCCCAAAGAGTGCCAAGAAAATATTCCCCACACCATGACACCACCACCACCAGCCTGAACCGTTGATACAAGGCAGGATGGATCCATGCTTTCATGTTGTAGACGCCAAATTCTGACCCTACCATCCGAATGTCGCAGCAGAAATCGAGACTCATCAGACCAGGCAACGTTTTTCCAATCTTCTATTGTCCAATTTCGATGAGCTTGTGCAAATTGTAGCCTCAGTTTCCTGTTCTTAGCTGAAAGGAGTGGCACCCGGTGTGGTCTTCTGCTGCTGTAGCCCATCTGCCTCAAAGTTCGACGTACTGTGCGTTCAGAGATGCTCTTATGCCCACCTTGGTTGTAACGGGTGGTTATTTGAGTCACTGTTGCCCTTCTATCAGCTCGAACCAGTCTGGCCATTCTCCTCTGACCTCTGGCATCAACAAGGCATTTCCGCCCACAGAACTGCCGCTCACTGGATGTTTTTTCTTTTTCGGACCATTCTCTGTAAACCCTAGAGATGGTTGTGCGTGAAAATCCCAGTAGATTAGCAGTTTCTGAAATACTCAGACCAGCCCTTCTGGCACCAACAATCATGCCACGTTCAAAGTCACTCAAATCACCTTTCTTCCCCATACTGATGCTCGGTTTGAACTGCAGGAGATTGTCTTGACAATGTCTACATGCCTAAATGCACTGAGTTGCCGCCATGTGATTGGCTGCTTAGAAATTAAGTGTTAACGAGCAGTTGGACAGGTGTACCTAATAAAGTGGCCGGTGAGTGTATGTGCCAGTGGATTGAGGGGGTCTGTACATTCCATCCCCAAATTCTGCCTTTACACCTTGGTACACATCCTCTTTATGCAACAAACACCTTCCCTGGTAAATATTGCAGCAGCTTGTATAACAGAGATTTATTTGGTTGCCTGAGGAGGGAGGTAAAAAACTTCACAGACAAGCTTAAGTTGCGCTGTAGTGCCAAACCTTCAACTAAAGATGAATTGTTATTGTTGTCAAAACTTAGCAAAAGAAACTTCAAATTCAATATCAAATGATGTCATTTAATCCAAATCCTTCCGGATCTCTTACCAAATTTATTTAAGTTCAGCTTTTAAAAGAAAGCTCTAAATAACACCAAAGACATAAAAGATAGACTTCCAAAGAAATAAAACAGTTGTTTTGCAGATTACCTGTTAGTATTTCCTTTAAATCAAACAACAGCTTAATCGTATCCTTGGAATTTTCCCATGGTAGAGGGAGACATTTTGAGGAGATTTAAATTATACCCTTCTTATGAACTTAATGAATCTGTGAATATCACCTCTTTTGGAAATGCCAACTACATTTTAAATATTCAAACACAGTCCTTATTAGAGGCTTTATGCAGAAGCTGCACTACTGCTACAGATGAATTGGCACGAGAAGGACATAATTTCCTGTTCTATGGAGGTAGAAATACAGCTAAGTGTGTAATGGGCAGAGATGTACACATGTCAATTAATTCCGTCATTTAAATTTCGTGGCACTAAGTGGAGATATTGCATATGCTTATTTGCTGTATGTTGTGGCATATTGACACAATGACACACAAAAGGGTCTGCATGTAATTTTACACTAATTACTCTTCACTAGCCTGTGGGCAGGAAGTCAATTTATTCACATGTTTTTTTCCCATGAATATATATCCATCCCAAATCCGAATATATACTTTATTCACTGAATATAGATATGGTAGAGATATGTCTTAGGAATAGGAATGGCTGGATGTAAGAGGTAATTGTGACAGCTTATTTTTGTATAGATGTAGGAAATATGGGAGTGAGTTGTGAATATCTAGACTGGGGTCGCTCCATAAGTGAGGAAATTGGCTTCCTGTTTTATGAATTCTAAATTCAAATTTGACTGGTTATAAGAGTATTCATTCTGTATACGTTATGTCTGTTAGCTATAACCATTGAACACTGAGTTTAAAACCAGGAAGAAATTAAATCACAAAATGGTTGGTTATTTAACACAAAGTGCTGGCAATTTAAACAATCGTGAGGGTACTGGTTTAAGAAAAATAACTAATCTTGTCTTGATGATGGTGCATCATAAGAGTTTTTTTTTATAGATATGAAAAAATATGTATGCACCTGCTGCTCCACCTCACACCACCTATCCATCTTAACAGCGCAGTGGACCCCGTGGTCCATCCTGCCCCTGTGGCTCACTGAGCAAGGTAACCTGGATATTATCCATGTCAGCATTATCGTGTTACAATTGTTACCAATAACGTGACTTGGTGTTTATGTCTACAGCATGCTTCCAGCTAACATAACTCTATTGAGTGACAACATTTAATATCTGTATCTCTCTGTTGAACCGAGTTACCAGCAAGTTATTTCATTTTCATTGACACCCGATTTTATTTCTCAGTTGAATTGAAGTTAAGTAAGCCAATGTTAGCTCGGTTGTTTTTAGCGTTCATGCTACGTTGGCTTTGGCTAACGCATTTGCTAATGTTATGTTAATTTAATTAATTTAATTCAAATTTCCCACGTATGATATATTATTCATGTTGTGAAATCTAAATAGGCTTATTTGACTGTGTTACAGAGGGGTGAAGGTAATTTCATATAAATTAAATATTTACACATAATGTTAGATGAAAATAAGATTCTTGTCACGGTTTGGGTCTGCTTCTTGTCTTATTTTGTAGTTTTCATGTCTCTTGTGTTCCTGGGTAACTTCACTTCCTGCCTTGTCCTGTGATTGCCTGATTGTCTCCACCTGTGTCCAATCACCTGCACCTCCCTAGTGTATTTAAGCCCTGTGTGCCTGTTGTCCCTTGTTGCGTCATTCTCTTCGTCAGTCATCGTTGGTGCACGTTCTTCGGTTTTGTTGGTGAATAAAGAGCACCTTCTGGAAATCCTGCTTTTGAGTCCTGCCTTCCGCCTGCACCAGCACCCACACCTGACAATTCTCTCATTATTAGCAGACACATAGGCCATTATAATAAAAAGTGATAACAAGTATTAGTATTAGTGTAGTATTAGTATAGTAAGTAACCTCACTGTAGCCGTCTGCATGTTTCCATACAGGATCTAACATTAGACAAAACGAATACTGGGATGCAGTGTGCTACTTTTTCTTCCTCTCTAGGTAACACTGTTCACAGTACAATGCCATTTCTATACAGCACTGTAATATTTTTACAGTATTATGTTGTTGGAATTTACAGTAGGTATGCTGTAAAATTAGAGAAGAATACAGGAAATGTAGCTGCCAGTAGATTACTGTGATTTATCGGGGACATTTGTTACAGTGTAGCATAAAAATGTGATGATTACTGGTCAGACTTGTAATAGTGTGTGCATAATTTGTTTCTCCCAACCAACGCATGGAAACAAGGCAGACATCTGACGCATTAAATTTAGGTGAGTTTGTATTTGTAGGTTAATTTGTTTTTTTTTGTGTTTTTCCGCATGTGCAGCTTCTAACCGAAAAAAATAACCATTTATTCTCCCGGTTCTAATTAGTTCTAGTTTTATGATGTAGTCATCCTGCATCCCAGTTGGACTTTTAAATAACTTACTGACAAGTTATATTCAATAAACAGCAGCAAATACATCATGTCTACTGGGCATTTGTTTTACCATTTGTCAAATTACATTACATTACATGTCATTTGGCTGACACTTTTATCCAAAGCGATTTAGATTTTTAAAGCATTTTTAAACCCATGGTTTACATTTGCTCGGGGAGCAGTTAGGGGTTAGGTGTCTAGCTCAGGGACACTTCAACATAGGAAATGGAGCAGCCAGGGTTCGAAGCGCCAACCTTGCGGTTCCCAGCGCACCCTCTCTACTCCATTGTCCACCCACTGATGACATGATGCATTATGTTAAATGTCATGCAATAATAGCATACGCTTCACAGTGCAATAAACCTTGACCTAGTGTGTAACAAGATGCCAAGTGCTTTAATTGCATAAGAGCAACTGTATTTAAAATAAATAAATCTGACCTTTAGCATTATATTAGTAAGAACAAGGAATTGCTTAAATGTTGCAGTTACCTGTTTGTGATTTGGAAATCGTGGTTATAGTTCAAAAATCAGATTAAATATTGATTTCTATTCAAGACATTTCTCACTAAAAAGTGAACACTTATACTGTTAAACACCTAAATAGTTATAATGTCTGTACATAGCTGAGTGCAAAATACTAATAGTTAAAGGATCAACGTGTGCCTAAAATGTGTTAAAGTAAGTTGTTACACTAGTAAAGAACAAAAGCCACGAATGAGCTTACACAAATTTCAAAAAGGCCCAGGCTTCAGAAGCCTATTTTTGATTTATGTATTTTCAACTACGCAGTTAATCATAAATGTATTAATCATTAAGGTAATAAAGACATCACTCTTAAGACTACAGTCATTGCTAGTTGGTTATTACTTGACATACTGGCTTCACAGAAGGGAGACTTTGCCAAGGCCATTACCAGAGAACAATGCAACCCTTCAGACACGGATCCAATGTGTATAATATTATACAAAGATCTAGATGATGAAAACAGCTGTGCCAGCAGATGTTCGTTTGGAATCCTGCTTCTCATTAAGAGGTGGGGGACAATCTGAGGAAACCAGAGGGAATCTGTTTGTACGTGAAGATTATTTGTGTATCCTCCAGACCGGCTCCTCTAAGCTTGAGATGTCTTTGACACCTAATAAATTCTATCAGCTTGATTGGTCAATAATTAAAACAAACAAAAATGCATGTCCTGTAGTGCTTTTCTATGCAAGGGCTAATACGTTTTTTGGCAGTATAATTATTTTTTAACAGATTTTTTTTCTGTGTCTATGTAGGAGAGGAGAGATCTTTTAGGTAAGCTTTCACAGACAAAGTATACAGGGACGATATTGTTGATTGTCATAGTCTTCAACCTATCAGATCTTTAGTTTGACATGATTTGCGGATTCTTTGCGCGTGCAAGTGGAACCTACGCAGTCTCATGACTACCAAGGTATTAAGGTGCACCCTGATTGGTCGCCGGCTCAGTGTGAATTCTGCGTTTTAACATTTGCAGCAGCGTGTGAATTTGTCTATCGTTAATATTGTTCCAGTTAATAGATAACATTTTGAAAACTTTCAAATGGTAACCGTACTAGTGCATAACATTAACATCAAATGTGAAGCAGTTTTGAGGTAAATACTGAATTCAATATTAATGTTGATCATTCTAAATACACAAGTTACTTGCTGAATGTGTACAGTGAGACTTTTTCAATATGGTTTGAGCTCATGTTTTACCTTACCTTACTATAAAACTAATGTTGCTATCCATTGTAATGAATTGTAGTTATTTGTTGAAGTACTGATCTACATATTTACTGGCACGTATGTGTAGATCAAAGTGAATCAAAATAGCTCCATCTGGGCTAACAGGGTTAAACCTATTGTTTCAATCTGGCAGACAAAAACATGCGTCGGGACATGAATCTACAGACACAAGACCGATAAACAGAGGCTATTCCCAAGGTGTGTTGTTTACTTGAGGTTGAGCTGCAGCAGCTGAGCTTTGTTCATAAAATTACTTAAAATAACCAATTATCCATCTTTGGCAGTGTATAGGAACACTCCACAAACCCCAGAGGATGTCTGTAGTCCTGACACTGACAGAAACAACTCATGTCACGCAGTCTAAATCCAGCCTTTCACATCCTTCCCTTTTTCTTCTCACTTTCTGTGTTCTCTCCGATTTGGTCTATGTGTCTTTATTTATGTCTGCTTCTACATTTGTCAGTCTGTTTTTATATCTGCATGTCTATTGTATCAAATGGTATGAGCATGGGCTTGAACAGATGGGAGACTTGGAGCATTAGCATCCAAAAGTAATGCGTTACAATGTAACCATAACATGACAATTTTAAGGTGTGGAGTGATTTCTTGATGAATAGAAAAGTTGGGCTTGAATCAACCCTTGAGCACAATCATTGTTCGGCCAGGTATCTGTTTAATGTTTTGGATTTTACATGACTAGCTGGGATTGTAATTCATCACGTTCAGTTGAAGGATGGCCGGGTACTAGCATGGGGGAGAATCAAACACTTATTAAGATACACATGGGCAGATGTGCGCCTGTTTCTGAGCCTGTTTCTGAGGGAGCGCACCGGACAGAATGGGAAGGAATCTGTTTACAGATGGTTTGGCAATCTTTAACCACTACTGTAATTAGAAAGAGAGAAGTGTAACAATAGTTGATTCAGAATTCTGAGGAATCGAGTAAAACGAAATTACATAAGTACACATCAAAATATATTTAACTTTAGTATTGTGAAATGCATTGAAAAAAGAAAATGCTACCTTTTACGGCTATAATTTTGGTCAAAACAATTTAAATGGCTCTTAAGTTATTGCTATGGTGTACATATTAATCACCGTAGTGTTAATGCTATTACCAATTTTTTGTCTTATTTCAGGATGTATTAAATATCGGGTCGCTGTATCAGATTATGTTACCCAAATTAATTCAACATCAACATTAAAGATATCAGTGACTAAGGATTCTGTATATTGGAGTAATGGGATAATGAAAAGTCTGCAATCCCTTCATTTTATTATTTTATGAATTTGACTGACTTAATAGAAAAACCTTTGGCCTGGAGGTTCGCATTTGATTAGATATCTTACAGCCTCTGTTGGTTTGGATCATCTCTTAATATAATTGAGATGAGGCACAAAACATTTAAACTAGAAACTAAATGGTTATTTTTGATACGGCAGCTAACTGTGGATTTTGAAGATTTTTAGCTGTTGTTTTTAAACAGTAAATGTTTACTGGTATATAACGTATATAAAGCTATCTGAAGACTTAACTTACATTAAACATTGCAAATGTTTCACATTCATTAGACTGATTTTTTTTTTGTCATATCCAGCAGGCCGTGCAATTCACAAACTTTTACACTTTTAGTACTGTCTGTTGAACTGTATGGTGGAATTTTTCCATGCTACATAGAAAGCAAATGTGATGGGCAGCCCTAGAGAGGGAGCTAGGGGAATTAAAAGAATGAGACATACAGCATGTTGAAATTAAGATGAAAATTGGGACGAAAAGCCCAACCGGGCCAGGTGGATTGGACATGGTGGTGATAGAATTCCACTGGGCATCCTTCTAATTAGTTCTGCTAGCCTGAGGCAGTGCATTGCCACTGGCCTTGTAGCATACAGAGCTCCTGCAAAGCCTCTAATAGAATGATTGACCGCTCTGCAAAAGAAACTGATGATGGTTATCATAAGCATAGCGCTTGCATTTAATTACCCAGGGGTTTACAATGCATGATAAATATACCCACACGCATACAGATCAATAATTGGCATTCACAGTTTGGAATATTAACCACCCAACCTTGGGAGCTTTTGTATGAGTCACTATCAATAGCTTACACATTTCAGGAATCTAAAAATACAGTATGAAAATGTATGCCCCACTACGATTATCAACCTGTGTTTTCCTCTCTTGTTATCTCTCACAAAATCCAATGGTACACTAGTACATGGCGGTTTCACAAAAATTGACTGATTTTTTTCCGTTCTGTTCCATGGGCGAGTGCACGATCGTGTCATTTGACTTCAGGGAAGAAAACAGAGATGTGACTACAATAAGCTTCCTATGAGCTTTTGCCTAATTGGGCAAGTGAGGGAAATCTGCCATTGAAATTGTGTCAAAGTGAGTGTTTGCTACCCCAATGAGCAAGTAGTAAGGGGATTTTAGGGGCCAGTATTAGCAGCATCTTCAAAAATCGACTTCTATTTGCAAAAGGAAGGATTACGCAGTTAAATGGAAGGCAACCTTTCTCGAAGGTGAAGGTGTCATGCCTCACCAGGCTTAACATCTAATTATTACGGGATAAGTATCAAGGATAATGACATAATGAACGCAGTGGTATAATAAGTGAAGAAAAGGCTCATCCTGTCACGTCTTCCCCTTTTTTCAGTCAATACCAAAATTAGTTTAGAAATAAATTAGTAACATCCCTTGATCATAAACACGACCAGTGAGGCCAGCCTTAGCCTTTTGGCAAATGTGAGTTGCTTTAATTGTTCAAATAATGTGAATACATCCATGGTCACTCTAGACTGTTCCTCATATGGCCTCATTAATTCAGATTATATTCACAACTCTCAGGGTTGTTGTCACACATTTTCCTTCTATTTTCCGTGTGACAGGTCACAGAAATGCAAAAGAAATCACCATAGGATTAAACCTGGAACTGTGCTGTCGTTGGACACAACTATTTTTAACAAGTAGTTAAAAAGTGTGGATTGTTCTTATCTTGTTGCATCGGTTTCTTACGGAGATGGTGGAGCAACAAAAAGTTACAATCTGTTTTAATTATTTAATGTTATCCATTAGTCTTAATAATACCATGACTGTTCAATGACTCACTATCTGTAATGGCTATTGGTTTCATACTTCTCAAAATACTAAAAGTATTTATACAAAAATATGTATTGCTGTAATGATTATTGCTATCTTGGATTCCAATCAAAAAGCAATTAATCTGTTGATTTTTGTGTAAAGGATTTCTCCAACAGTACTTTACCTATTACCTATTTTCCTTGACATGACATGGTCAGCGTCTTCCCATTTCTGGGTTTGATACGAATTTAGTTCACATCTTTGGTCAAAGCACACAACGATCGTCGTAGCTCCATTTTTACTCTCAAACATTCTGAGGTTCATCTTATTTGTGTGTCTTATGATATGTTGACCCGATGCAAACTGAATCCATCTGACAAAGACACACATTTGTGTTATTTTTCTCAAAAGAGGGAAGCAATCCAAAGGAGTCTTGAGCTTGGTTTAACCGATCTGATCCTCTGGCACATTTACACTGATCTTAATTATTGCATATTTTAATGAGTTTGCCCGGTAGTAAAAATGAATTGAATTATCGTTTCATCAAACATCTGTTTGTTTATGCGTGGTGTAAATGGAAAATGCAACATTTCAGTGGACTTTTTAATGCTTACTCGGGTTTTCCGGGAAACGTCGTTGGCAGCAACCCGACGACGTTTCCCGGAAAACCCGGATTCTGATGAGGACGTCCCCAGTCATCAGTGAGTTTGCTAATACTTGTCAAAAGACACTCTCCAACTCTCTAGTTGGCGCGACACAGCCTCTCAGCTGAGCGCACACACAGACACACATTTATGCATTTTGGGGCAGGACTGAAACAGAAAGATGTTTCTCTATTATCATGCTCTCATTGTTTTCAAGAAGAGGCTTGTGCACATAAAACGTACATGCATAGCGTATCATAACTTGCTAATCAAGAAGGGTTTTAATTAACATTAATTAGCTGCAGCAAAATAACCAGCTGAGACTAAATGAGTAGCCTAGTTGGCTGTTTGGCCACAGCCAGCGTTTCGTTGATATCTGCTCCCTATTGTCATCTGGTTCTCATCCGGTTCTTTGCGTGCGCGTATGTAGAGCTAGCAGATGTGCGGTTTACTGATAGGCACAGAGGCAACTGGGAGGGGTTAATGAGTGTGACCCACCCTAGGTCAATTTAGAAGGAAAAAAAAGATCTATGTTTTTTATGGGCAGGTGAGACGAAAAAAAAAATGAATAAAGGCAATTGTCTCCGCCCAAAAGGCACAGTAGTCCACCTTTAAAGTGCATGGATTGACAGATGGCCAGCCCTTCCCTTAGACCTGATCCAGGTTGACCTGGAAAGATTTTAATAGAGAGAGACCACCAAAGCAGGAAGCAGTATGATGCTGTATTAATTAACCATTAGCCACAATGCAAAAAAGCAACATACTAGTTATGAAAACACCTGTGAAATTAAGCTTTGTCCAACAATAATGTTTTCAGGATTCAAACACAATTAATTAAGGTAATTCAAATTCTATTTTCACTTTCTGCACTAAAAGCAAACATTCAGTAGCTGGGCAACAGAATGTGATCCTTTTTTATTGAATGTAATCCGATCTGATGGCATATATTTTATAGCCTGTGGCATAAAAACGAGACCCAACCTGATGACGCATGTTATGGGCCCAGTCCGACTATGGTTCCTCAGAACCAAATGGACAGAAGAAGATCTCCAACAGAGGTCCCTGTCAATCAGCAGTTGCAAAAAAACCTGCTACGGGTGAGACGTTTTACTATAATGCAAGTGGTAAAATATTGTCATGACTTTGAATTTTTCCCTGCAACCTAATATCAAATAATTATTCAAAACACATGAGGAAAGAGCGTGCACACCACACACAAGACAAATGCCCACACGTGGCTTCTAATGGCGTGTCTCATTGGTACGCCACATTACAAATCACTCACAGCGGGTGTGAAGATCAGTGGCCTTCTATTTTCTCATTAAGGGTAATTAAGTTGGAGTGATGGCTGTAGTTGGTGCGGGAGGCCTGGACCTGATTGTCCACTAGTCTTTCAGTGTGAAGTGTTGATGATTCCTTTGGACACTGCATTGGACAAGGAGCTGCTGTAGGGAACGCTCTAATCAGCTCTGGCCATACTCTCTAACTTTATTCTCATTAAAGTTGGCAAGTGACATTTAACTACTACACTAGGGACTTCACAATGCAAATAAATGGTTACTTCAGTGTTGGAATTATAATGGCCTTCTTATTCCACTTTTAATGACCCAATCTAGATTTCAAAGTCGCTTTCTCCGCAGGTCGGCTTGCTTGTTCCTACAAGCCTTCTTATTGGCTAATAGGGAGCAAATGATGTCAATTTAACTGTGGAGGGATTCTCAGCAGTAAGAGGAAGAGGCTAAAAAGTCAATAACTTACTTTACCTCCTTCACTTTACCCACTTCCAAACTGTCTTTATGCAGGCCCATTTGAGTAATTTCATGGTGCATTTAATACAGGAGTCTCTCTAATCCCCAGACCCACCTAATGAGACGGTAATGAAAAGTTAATCCACATAACTCAACTCCACCTAGCCTTTAGCTAATGCTGCTTTTAACTCCAACTCTCATTAACTTTTTAAAAAATGTGCCATTAACAGGTTGGTAGACGACCCATCGAATGGCGTTCCATCCAACCACTCACTGTGTCTGAACTTTAAAACATAATTAGGTTAGTGAGAGAAATTGTTGGAACACACTGACCACCTAATTAGGATACAGTGTGGATTTTCTGGAGTTCAGCTGTCAGAGTATCGATTCCTCCGTGGGATTCTCTAGCACGTGGAGTGGTCAGGTTGGACACTAAACCCCAGCTGGGGTCTCACCCTGATGTCTGACAGTCTTTTAATTAGTCGCAAAATAGTTTTTGAGGAGGCACCTCTAGACACAGTTACTAGTTTTTCTTGACTTTTGCATTCTAAACTAGAGGGATCGTTAGGAGGTGGAATTTCAAATATCATTTTCTTACCTACAGGACTATTTGTAATTTTTCACAGCAGCTACAAATATTGATATGTTGTTGTGTGCAATCCATTTTCATTAGGAAATAGTGAATAATTTAAGAGGAAGATTAAAAATTAATCACAGCCAACCAACATCATAAGCTTTAGGAGGGGGAGGGTATCTAGTGATTTTAAGTAGACACTCCCACCTCCCACCTCCAATACAGACTGAGTCTGTTGTCTACCAGCCCATACATGACAACACTGGGGAAAAAAATATGTCTTACTGAACCAACGATAAATAGTGATTTGATTACAAACGGTTAATGCAAGGGCAAACAAGTGCGTACATTTTGCATTCCTGGGGCTTTCTTGACAGCTCTCAACTGATTACCAATTCATCATTTTTGTGCTGTGGTGACAGATAATTCTACAGCACTGTTGCGCTGGAGAATGAAAATGAGGTTAATGAATGTGGATCAGGCTAATTCCTCTGTCCTTGCCAGACCGCAGGCCTATAAAATACCCATATATGCAGACCTGCATGGGTGAAATGGTTTATAGCAAAGTGGAAATTTTCACAGCCCCCATGGGACATTGAGCCGGAATAAAAGCACATGCAGCTCTGCTGTCGTGATAAAGATAATGTCTTCAGATGTTAAAATATTTTTAAAAAGTTATCAGCTGCATGAACAAAGCGAACATTCACATTTAACTGCGAGGGAAGTTGCGTAACTACTTAAAACTATTTATATCGTATACCGATAGTAATTACTTTGGGGAAGCAAGACCGTGGATGTTACACCATGCCAGCTATAAACACTCCTAGTTTCATAGGGACATGTATTTATGTAAGAATATAGGTCCTGCACAAGAGTGATCAGAGAAAAGGCTCTTGTGTCCTGAGAAAAAACCTTCCTGTTAACACTTTTAAAATGGGCTGTTTGAGGCCCTGTCTTGTTTGAACACATCGTGTGCCTCTGCATGAATCAAAATGAATCACATACCCAAACACAACCCGGTCTGCTCAAAGGGTAACAACATACTGCACGCATGTATGGCAAATACGGGCTGAAAACGGACATTTGTTGAGATACTATGGGCTCACGTTTATGGTGTCAGAATAAAGCTTCACGTTGTGATATCTACAGGGTAAAAATTGGTTACTGAAACACAGAAGTTCAGTTGCCTCCCACCCCGGAAGAATTATCTTCCTCTCACCTTGGGGGGCTGCCGGTTATCTGTTGTCACACTTGCAACCTCAGTATTGCATTTCCTATTACAGTGTAGACACCCGTCTGGATGGGGAGAGATACCATTTGATGCATTCCCTTTTGATTCAAGTCGGATTCAGTGACTAATTTGTGGGCTTGCTATGTAATTGTACGGGCACGCTTGCGCATACAAAATCAACTTATTAGTAATAGTCGGTGTGCACTGCCACCCTGCTTCTGCCAGACAGTAAATTTCACATAGTTAGAAATCAATTTATGGATCTTTACTTCGACTGTGTATTTGGCGATGACTGTTGTGCCTGGAGGATCATTCTAATCACAGTAAATCAAAAGTTTCTAATGAGAACAAAACACAAATTCTGGCACATATGCGTCTTTACAGAGGAAGTTTTCATTTTAATTGTCTGAGCTCTCCAGTTTATTTTATATTAAGTTGTTAATTACAGTGATTAATTTGAATAATTAAGTGTTACCATTAATCATTGTGAAATTAAAGTCAATACTTATCTCTTTTCGAACGTTGGAGTGATGATTACAGGCTTGTGACTGTTGGATATCACTCAACCAAAATCTGAACTGTGATCTCCTAATGTTCTTAGAATTCATTAATGTACCCGAAAGCATGACAGCAACTAGCAATATTTAAACCAGGTCATGAAGCAGTTTTCCATTAAATAAAGATCAATTCATCACCAGCCAACATATGAAAACCGCAAGTTCACATAAATCTATGAAGATTTTGTATTGCGAGATATTTGATGGAATGTACAACCCACCAAGGACTCAAAATTATATTCCTTGATCCATCAGAATAGATTAGGAGTAGAACGGACATTTCACTAATAAAGAGAGAAAATTCAACAAAAAAATTGTCATGTTAAAAGCCACGTCAGTGGAGCCTTAACATGCTGCCACAGCTGTCTGGGAATATAGTGTATGCACATCTGCAGACGGATGACCGGCCATCTACGAGGACACTAATTTGTTCTTCTCCAGAAATATTTTTTCAGTGGGGACCCAGCTCTGCGACTGGCCACCAGCAAACTGTTGACCTCATTCTTTGTAACCAGAACCAAAACGAGGCAAATCAAATGGTCCCTTATGTATTGGTAGCAATTCGCTGACCATCCTACTACAGTGATTTGAATTGGAGTCTCCCTTTTGCTCCTATTTTATTTTTATGTGATGTACCCTAAAGCAAATTGTCAATTTTTTTATGGAAAAGGAGGCAGGAAGCAATTTATCACGCTTGCGTTCCCTAGAAGCAACAGGCAAATCTACAGATGTTCAGTATTGTGGCTAAAACATTATAATCTTGGAGGTTAGAGACATTTTCCAAAAGGCTGTCCAGAGTGCAGCTGAGTAAACAAGCCTTATTGGAGGGGCATTATCTCTATGGTTAGTGTGGAGGCCGAGGGGGAAAGAATTACCAAAGGGCTAATAGAACGGTGTTTGGCTCGCACTCCATGATTAATTAATTATCATTTTCTGCTTGATGGCTCTCTAAGGGGTGCTTTGCTGCTGATGTCAGCATTTTAGGAGTATTTCTTTGCCAAACCATGTAAACCATACAGTACACGGCCCTGGATACTTCAAAATGACAGTCATAATTTCATTACAAAAATATAATTGGCACATTAATGACACTACTAAAGCAAATCATGTGCTTGAGTTTGATGTTTTCTTCTTTCCGTATATAGACATCAGCATTTATTCTTCATTTCTTGACTGTCCTACTAAAGGCAGAGCTTAAGAGCTGTCCAAGAACTGAGCTTTGAAGACTGAAGGATGACTGATTGACTAGAAATTAACTATCAAAACTTAGAAGAACAATAAAAAAATCTAAAAAAGATTCAAATAAATTATGCCCATTGTCATGTTTGCAAGGAACAACTTAGACCTTGTAGTCGGCGCACGTTCAAGTTTAAATAATTACTTAACATTTTGTTGATATTTTCAATGAAAAGGTATTTTACAACTTATCTTACATTGTAGAAACTGTTAATCATTTGATATTACCAAAATAATATATCTAATACATGACGCAGGGCTTTGGATAAATTTAAATAATTTAAGCGATTTTTATTTTTAATGCCATATTGCCTGCACACATTTCATAGTCAAATAGCTGTGGATTAAAGCCCTGATTGAGCCATTGGTCCAACAAACAAGGTGAAATATTGGAAAACATTCTACTAACCTGATTGAAAGCTGTGCACACATTCTCTCATGGTTCTCCATTGGGGGCACTTTGGCAGATAAAAGCTATTCTTCTAACAACCTAATTTGGGTCATTTCACTGGACCAGTCATCTAAACAAGCTAACAGGCCCGCTGAGGTCTGGACACAACATCAGCTTCACTGTTGCATATGGCATAAAATCCTTCCTCTAACTGAATATCAGAGCCATTCACGAGCCCCGTTGTTGTTACAGCTTCTATTTGTTTTTGACTGCACACGAATTGTGTATGTTGTTGATGAGACAAGCTTTCGGATCATTCACAAAAATCCTAGTATTTGAGCCAATGCTGCAATTAATATTAAAAACTGTTTAGTAACGCGTACCAGCGGCCATAGCAATTTAAGAAGAAGAAAACACGTTTTCTCAACAATCCCCACTTCTGGGAGTCGACTGATGCAAACTAAAGTTTTATAACATCTACCCAAAAGTAGATGTTACTCGAGGATAATAGGAATAGACGATACATTTATTAGCAGGCCCACCGAAACATGGAGCGATGAAGGCACTGTTGTATATTTTTTGCTGCCAATTGATATGTTTCAAATGCCACATATATTAGCTAGTTAGCTTATGCGAGGCAGAACTCTGCTCCACACACCAGTGCTGCAGATCAAAGCCGGATAAAGGTCTATCCGCTTTGGGCTGGTTGCTGCTGGAAGCCCCTCTGGGGCATGAGAAGGGAGACTTTGGGGAGCCTGCACGAATGCCTCTGATTACCTGCAGAATCTGGCCTGGTGGCACCGTTGGCAAGCGGTAAGAATAGCTTTATAGAAATAGCTCATCTTCTTGCTGATGTTCTTGTTTACTTTTTTGGGACGAAGGGGTACGTATTAAACTGAGACTTGATTATCACTAAAAGAGCTTAATGTTTGATGAATGTACTGCAATTTCAAATGTGCCCGTAAGACATGCTAACAATGCAAAAAGCCTGATCGGATAACGTAAAGGTATAAAGAGGTATAAGGTATAAAGAGTCATGGCAGCAGGTAAAGCGGTTCTAATTGGCTGCTGAATGGAACAAATGCTATACTGAGTGCAAGATAATCACTTGCTGACATAAGCAAAGAGTGAGAGGGTGTAGATGTAGTTGGGTTGTATTAAGGACACCCTCATAGCATATGAAGTATATGAAGAGGTAGGCATTTTGCACTGCTGGTGGACTATTGAAGCAGCATGGTTTCCGGTATCAGATATGTTTTATCGTGCTATACGAGTACATAATTAGCAGTTCCTCAACACTGTGCAAATGTCACTATGACGCTCAAGGACAAAACCACTTAACGACTCAACAGTGCTTCGAATTGAAAAAAAAAAGAAGAATAAAAGAGATAATCAAATATACGTTTCACACCAGCTAGTTTGAGGAACTGCTTAATTGCTGGGGGACTACTTTCACAAACGTCTATGCGTCTGAATTGCTATTAGCGCATTAAGGCAGCACTACGCAAAATGATTAAATGTTTGAACAAATACAGAGGCACTGTATTTATACCATTTGAATTTCAAGGATTTTGAGGAAAATTCAGTGACAGGGGGCTTGGGCTAGCAACACAACTTATTTAGAATTTTAGGAATGAATACAATTATCAAAACCTTGATCGTTCAGTGCTGCACAGATAAGAGACAATTGACAGTGTGGCTGCTATAGTGTGCATAAAACACGTGTCAATTAGCGATTTATACAAATGTCTTTTCTTTTCTGTGAATGTTTGACTCAGCAGTTAATATGAAGGCACTATGTGCTTGCACACAAGGAGGGTGTTGAGGAAAGCGGCTTGTTCTGCATAAAATTAATAGCAAACTAATGGCTCCTCAAGAAGTATGAAACTGCCTATTTTCTGAGTCAATCTGCTTCAACAGATTGGCCAAATAATATCTATACAATTGTCATACAAAAGCGGAGGCTATAGGCTCTTTCACAGATACAGTCCCTGAAATTAGGGAACTTTTCCTGCAATGGGTCATGTGTGAATAAGAGCAGAGATTGATATTCATTCGGCTACTACAGTATGTGCGTAACAACAGCAACGCAGCGACAAGCACGAAAAGGGTTACGATCTGAAGATGGACACTTCATCAAATCTATTATAAGATGTCTGAAAATAATAAGAGGCATCTTGCACCCCGATGGACTATCCTTTGACCGATTACTCAAGCATTGCCACAGCAAGTGGGGAAGAGTTCTGAATGAAGTGCATGCCTCCATGGTTAAAATGCTTGAAAAGTAGTCTTGGTAATTTAGCGAGGTTGATGTGTGAAAGAGGCGTGTTTTAAAAGTTGTTGCGCATTTCAAATAGCTTGTCAGAAGCTTGTCATTTGTTGCTCTAACAGCGTAAAAGCGCCATTCACATTCTGGATAACACTGTATGGAGGACAGGTGGCAGCTGGGCCCATAAAAATCTGCACAATGGCGTGGAACAATGATGAAGAAGAGAGTCATTGACCATTGGGGAGTGCCATGAAATAGCTACCATGTCATTGCAGAACGCCACTGGTCCATTCAGCCTTAGTGACACCTGGAAGCCTTCACTCACAAACACAAGCTTGACTCCAGTAACTATACTTTAGCTCTTCTTAGGCAACCCAAGGCTCTGTGATTTTTTTATAAACACATAATGCGCAATATTCTCACATTGTAAGGTCATTTTTGTGAGGGTTTCCATCAACAAGGTAATATGACAATTTAAATAATACTATAAGTGAATACATTTCCACCTACATTAAAGCCTCCTGCAAGTTAGCTCTGAAAGTTTTTTATTTTGCAATTGCAAAGCATTTTGCAAGAAGTTTGAAATATAATGTGCAGCATGTATTCCTTGTAATTAAGGGCAAGAACACTTTGTTTGAAGCATAAAGCTGTCAACAGCTGTGCACTGATTAAGATCTAAACAACATTTAGGAAATAATAAGGGTTTTTTTTGACAGCACAGTACCAGTTAGATGACAGGCCAACTTAAGGATCGGAGTGCTTGTCCAGCTGAGATGCTTTAAAGTGGTAGAACTTGCAGGGAGCTCCACAGGGCTTAGCTTGTGTCAAGCAGTGAACTGTTTGCATCCACAAAAGTTGAGAAGCTTGTATTGAAAGAAAATAAACAACAAGTTGACAACAACCAGACACATGTGCATATAGTCCAATTAAAGCAAAGGGATCTGCACAGCGTTTTTAATAACCATATCTTAATACAATAAGGAAAAACAAAACATGATATTTTTGTGAGTGATACGTTTTTATGTGTGCCTTAATAGAAGTAATAGTTGTAAGAAAAGAGAAAATCAAAGTTCTGCTCCTCATCCATCCTCATTACTAATACTCTCTCTGAGGAGACAGAGGTATGATGAAGGCCTTTCTTCAGGGAAAATACCGTTTTACATCAATGCATCGGTAACTCCAAATTGCAAGTGAATTGGTCGTATCCCCTTTTGTAGAATCCTTGGAGGGTGAATCACTCCAAATCACATGAGCCATTCTGATTTACGGAGAAATCCACAGATTTTTCTCCAGTTTTGCCATATGAGTTGTCGTTACCAGCAGGAGGCATAAAAACAAAAAACAGCTGCCTTCAAAGAATAATCTAGACAAAGAAACTGTTATATCCTGTTAGATCTGACCTGCAGGCTGGATTTAATTTGCAGACTTTATTCGGATACATCCACATGGGTTTTTAAAAAAAAGAGCTGCTGGTGGTTTCTGTACAGAAAATAGCAAAGCCTATAGGTGTACTTTAACAAATATTGTCAAGCATTGTTGATTTCAGTCCCTATAGGAGGAAATCGCCATTGCTTTCTCTTCTTGCATTCCCTAAATCGAGTTTTTATTGATTTTATTTAATTATAATGGCCGCCTGGACTCATTTATAATTTCAATCACAGTAAACATTTAATTACAAAAAACGTGTTTTAGTTTTACATTTTCTTAGAGAGGGAGTTCTCTTTCTTTGAGATTTTTTTCATCTAAAGATTTTTTATGATTGTGCAGAGGGATGCATAAGGCATCGGTCAACCTATGTATTAACAATAGAAGGTTTTCTCATTCCTGTCAGGTTCCGGTATAATAAAAAGACTTTGACACTTAATTTTCAACAATGACAGTATAGTAATTGCTTTGAGAAGTCATGGTTGAGCTTTTCAATGATATAAAAATACCACCACATTTTCCAACCCACCTCACGCTAGACAGCATCCTGTCTATCTATGATGAAGTGCTATTACTGACGCCTTTCATTCACTCAGCCATAAGGTCTGCTAGGAATTGCTTGACCACAGTCGGACACACAACAGTTTTCAGATGAGCACGGTCTTCGGCTTTGTGTAATCAAAGAGACAACTATTGAGTGTTAGATGCAAATCAATTTTGGAAAGAGATTTTTTTCATGTTTTGGTGAATATAAATAGCATTCCTCATCTGTAAAAGATAAGATCCTTGCTATTCAATTTCAGTTATTTTTTTAATCTTACTAGATATCAAGAAAAAAAACTCGCTTCTCCTAATTGTGTCCCAATTTGATCTTGTTTTGTTGTGAGATATTGACATGAGAATCTTTGTGAGACAAAAGAAAATATTAATGTCCTACAGAGATATTTACATCAATCCTGAAATGAAAGAAAAATAAAAACATTTTATTATTACATCAGATAAACATTCTCCATGCCAATGTAATTGTCATGTCACGTCTCCCAAAATACTGAAATTGTTGTTATTAAATATCATCAGATTGCAGTGCTTTGACTTAAACTTAGATCTGAATAATTAAGAATGAACTATCTGACATCGGTCACTTTTTATCAAACATTACCGTGGGGAACAGTTCTGTTTTCACTGAAGGGCTGGCAGTGGCAGATGTAATTAGATGCGGATAATTCCTCCAGGTGTTTAATGGCTGCTCGCAAGGTCAGCACAGCCATGTTTAGGATGCCATCCAGGCGTGAAGAGGAAGAGCTGGGCTTGGGTGACTGGTGGTGTGAGCTTTGTCGTCCCCTTGGGTGACTCACATGAGATCCACCCGCACCCCTCTCCAATTGTTGTAAAATTTGACAGCAAATCAAAGGGGAACGTTCCCTGTCCAAAGGCATTATCAGTGTGCTGCTGTGGGTTATTGAGAGAGCCTGTGCTCCTGCTTTCCCTAACGTTCTCCATGTGATATACAAACAAGTCTGTGAGATTACAGCCGCATCCTGGCATATACAACCAACCGGACTGATTAACCTTGAAGACCCGGGGCTCAGTGTAGCAAGGGAGCGGGACGAACACCAGAGCCACAACGTAAATGAAAAGGACCTGTTGGAGGAGCCAGAAGACGGCCAGGCCGGCAAGATTGTAAGGGAGGGGAATCTAAAGTGAATCTTTAAGCAGTTTGTTTGGTTCTGCCTTGTAGCAGATACTCTGGAGAGAAGCTTCCCATCTGTCCTGCTCTCACCTTGGCCAGTGTCTGCCAGCTTGTCACACTTGAGTAGTTGCTATGGGCCAAGTCCACTGAGGCCCTGTCATAGACCACAGAGAGCAAGGCCCTATCATCAATCACACAGATGAGCAACACACACCACAGGAACCTCTTTCCAATGATGGCCAGAAATCTAAATTCTTCTGACATGGATTTTTATGTAGGAAGTTGGTTGATAAGTTGAATAACTTCCCTAACTGGTAGCTTGATTGCTCATTGGTGGCTGCCAGTTTGATATAGGGTGTTGTGGTTGAACTTCAGGTATACAACATGATGTTAGCACCTCACTGAACCTAAATGTAATATGCTATGACGTTGCATATTACAATTCCATATCTGTAAGAACTCAAGATATTTTGTATAAACAGGTATACTTTATCCCAGGATAGGTCATTTACATATTATTTAGGGGGCATTTTTTGCCTTCACTGACTGAGAACCAGGGGCATTTCATAAAATGAAAAAGAAATTGGGGTCATTTTCTGAAACTTTCTGAAATAACATTGAACCTTTATTAAAAATAATATATTTTTCATTTCTTTGTAGTTTCACGTGTTTAACAATATTTTAAGCAATGTCAAACAGGGTGACCATTCTGCAGAATAAATTCCCTTGATAAAGTCAGCAGAAGATTTTGCGGTTCTGGTTGACATCGCCGTTGGTTTGTTGTCGGCAAATTTGAGTGCCTCGAGTGCCATGCAAGAACTGAACAAATGTTCACCATTATTTTTGTGTAAAATTCTCTTATTGTTCTATTAGACATTGTCTTTTGCATTTTTTGTGGAGTCTGAATTTAAATTCAGTTCATTTTATTTTGTATAGCCCAAAACCACCAACTACAAACTTTCCTGTAGAGGACTTTACAGTCTGGTACTGATGGAACACCCTCTGTCCCGAAACTCTCATATCAGGACAGGAAAAACTCTCCTCACAAAATGAAAACCCTACCATGGGGAAAAAATGGAAGAAACCTTAGAGAGAACGTCAGAGGAGGGATCCCTTTCCTGGGATGGATAGATTACTATGGATGTGTACAGAATGAACAATACATGTACAATACATTCAATTCCTATGACAGAAATAATTGTGAGGGGTAAGACATGGCTGGCAGGACCACTGCAGGAGACACCACCATCAGATATAACCACCATCCACAGAAGCCTGTGGGGCTGGAAAGCACAAAGACTTCAGGAAAGAAGCAAAGTGGGTAATGTTGGTTTCTGATGACAGTAATAGTAATATGATTAATATTTAAAATAACAATAATGATGATAATAGCAGCAGTTGTTAGCAGGGCCATAGCCGGAGGCAGGAAACATGATCCATGGAGACCTGTGAGGCAAGAAAGCACAAATACAAGTAATGGAAATAATAAGGGTGTTTGAAGCGGTAGGTGTCAGCGGGGCCATGGCAGGAGTCAGGACCAGGATCCAGACGGAACCACGATCTACGTAAACCTGTGAGGCAAGAGCATGTAGTGCTATAAATATTTATGAATAAATCTATCATGCCTCTTGGTTGAGTGAGGTTATCAATTACAGAAACTTGTTTTATTATCTATTATATTATTAGTACATATTTTCAAATTACCTTATTTGACTCAATATGTATACACACAGAGACAAAGATTATTATCTAAAATGTTGAAGAGATTAATTAATTCACAGTAGAAAATAATGGATCACAAGATTTATTTTAGTATAATTCATATATCAGTTTGCTTCTGCTTTGCTAGCTTCATTGGCTCGATTTGTTGTTATTTGTTGGCTCTGCTGCCGATTACCTGCTAACGGCTAAGTAGCTCTCCTTGCAGTGATAGCTCCTATAGTAAATCAATGAGATGACGTCATATGACTATTGAATTAATTTGTTTAGCAATACATGTACTCACTTTTTCCAAATTTGAAATCTTCCAAAACACGTTTTCTATTGGCCCTTATGGCTGCATGTTCAAGAACAACAATGGTTGCAGTGACTCACACTTTCTCACACCTTTTATTGAATTTGTGATACTTTCATTGACTGCCTGCTGCCTCCTCACTCATTGATGTTTACACAGATGACTAGGCTCCCTTTTAGTGTTTAGGACGGTGTTTTGGCTAACAGCAAGTAGAACAACCAGTACACACAACTCTGAGCACATTGGCGATGCTAAACTGAAACTAGGTGGAAAGACAGCTTCTTTTTTATTTGCAAGATGGCATGAGGTGGTAAATGACAACTTCCAGGCAATTGCCTGCAAATTATGGGTTGGAGATTGAAAAAAATGGTCTTGCTACTAATTAAATATTGTACCTTAGCCTGGGAACTAACAAGAGATGAGAGGCCATGATCTAATGTCACAGCTTTCTACCATGACAATAATGGAACTCATGCTGAATCACCAGTGAACATGGTGAGATAATAGCCATTAGGGAGACCCAAAGAGGATGTACTGAATTTAATTTCTGCGGAGCAGGAGGTTTGTCTCTGTCTTGTAAGTAAGACCAGTGAGAGTGAAATGCCACGTGACTTGGCAGGCTAAAGGTTTATTCAAGGCACCATTATGTGAAAGTGTGAGCCTGCATGGTTTAACACAAGGTCAATTATAATGGAGTCGTGCTCAGGTTGTCACCACAAAGTGCATAATCAAGGGGTGCTGCTGGGCTAACCGCTAATCCATAGCTGTGCACCAAAGCGTGCCAGGCTTGTAACCATGGATTGCAGTTCAATGTGTGCCCATGGTCCAGGTCTAAACTAAGGACCTCTAGGTGTGTGTGGGTGGGGAGTGTTTCTGTGTGTGTGCCTGTGTGCATGTCTTTAGGCATTATTCCCCATTGAGAAAGACCAGCTGTCAGTCAGGTAGTTATAAACACAAAATAAGCCTTCAATACAGGTGAATGTCATCATAGGATTGTCTTAAAAGCCACCTTTAATCAGCCAGCCACCCTCTTCAAAATAAGTCGGCTTTGATGAGATTGACTTCACACAGCACACCAGAAACAGGTCAAGCTCTTTGTATGAGGACTTAGACACGTATGAATTTAATTAAGGGGACAGTACCAAGCAGTAATAGGAGTGCATCTGCTCACTTGCAAAGGAATGAATATTCCGTTTCTTATTGCAAGAGGTGATTTTTTTCTTCCCTATGAATCCATCATAAATAAAATGAACTAATTAATTTGATTGAAGAAAGTTTTTATTTAAAGCAAACATTACTATTTGATATTTTATCAGTTATTAAAAAAAACTGGTTTCAGGAGTGTAACATACTGTGAATGAAGCCATTGTTCCTATTCTATCAATTATTATATTATTTTAGAAATGTGGTTTTTCTCACCGTAATTTTAAGCAATGTTTTGAGCAAAACGTTTTTGCTTTAAAAGAATTAATACACCGTCTTATCATCTCTGTTTTTAAAAGCAAGTTTCTCCGAATATATGTTATCATTTCACTGAGCTCTCAAATTTGAAATGTTCCTCTAATGTATCTGCATGATATACACAGAGAAATCTGTGATCGGTTTCCATGTTCAATCTCCACCCCGCCGACTGCTTTCCCACTGTGAGCCTAAAGCCAAATCAGAGCAGCACATCTGCCCACACAAGTCCACAGCAAGGTCTAGTACCCAGTAGCACAGTGCCGAATTGCCAACTGTTATACACAACTTTCTGCTTCTTACAGCCTGGGACACAACGTAAATCTGTTCCTGCTGAAAACCTAGATATATTTACTTGTCATTGGGATTTGGAAGACATTTGGCCCTGTCAGCCCTCAGCTCAACAATCCTAGGGATGTTTCCACTTAAATTTGCCTCACATGAACACAGTCTAAATGGGTTAGAACCCCGCTGGAGATTAGCCTTGAACAGCTTGAACAGGGAAAGAGAAAAAAAAAAGAACCCATTCATAGAGCCAAAAACCCGAGAGTCCAAAAGCATATAAAAACAAATGAGGATACAAAGAAAGCACTTTAGAGACGTGTAGTGTTTCCAAAAACAAGTGAAATTGAGCAACAGCTACATGAAGTTTGAATAATGAACTGCTGCGCAACAAGAGCTTCAAACCAGCCTTCCAAGGTCATTTTCCCACCGCTGTATACATCCACATGCGTGGGCATGTGCACGGTTGTGGCTAAGCTTTTACAAGTGCATGTGCTCTTGTGTGGTAAATCACCTCAGGTGATGCCTGGACAAATGTTAGAATACGGGACTTTTGCATATAAATGAACGTCAGTCACTTTCAAGCCCCGGCCAAACGATTTCACACAATGCTGATTAAGCCTGCCGCCGCCAAGGGAAAGCCCTCCGTATTTCTCGGGAGACCGAAAATTGTGGGTTCTGTTGTCTGTGGCGACGTTCCCACACTGAGAGCACCGGGAGAAAGCCGATTGTTCTCAAAATAAGTAGCTTATTAACTCTTCACAGCATAGCTCCTTGACTGGTTATGTCAGCCTACTTGTTCCAAACACTAGTCTTTCAGGGCTTTCGCTTTGCACATGAGATGCACAGTCAACAGCAGTGCAACAGAAAAAAAGTGTGTATATGTCCTTGCGCTACGTTGCCTCTGATTATTTTTTGTTATTTTTGAACAACTTTTCTGTACCAAGGACAAGCCACAGGTTCCATTTGCTGCGTGAGTTTCTATACCAGCTTCGCAATTGGTAAATCTTTGCTTTATAAACCAAAGCGCCGTTATTTTTGTTTGCATCTTCCTCACATACTATTAATTTCTTCATCTAATAATTATATATTGTTGCTAAATAACCATAGAATGAATCATTTCTTGGCTATCCAAACAATCTAGCTTGGGTTGGATTCACCATGCTTGGCCTTAGCCCTCTGTCTTTCCTCAAGAGTTTTCGCAACCTGTGTTCAATATACCCCTAACCCGTGGATCCAGGATCATTGGTTTTGACATTTCTTGCAACAAAACCTTATCAGATTAGCTGAACTATCATGACCAATATGGGGTCTCAGTATCTCCAAAACCTATAATGAGAAAACCGAGATTATATTTTAAACTCAGTATGACCGGAAGGATTAGTGTGCAGCCCAATACCTCCCTTACCACAAAGATTTAAGTCGGATTCGAGCTGGAGGGGGGCCTGAGAGTTGGTTTTGCTATGATGACCTACATTTTTCCTAAACCGGTTGCAATGCAGGACTTAGGACTAATACTGTGGCTGCTTCCAGAAATGGAACTGGTCTGGAAGTAAAATTCAGTCAGCACTAATTTAGCAGCGCTACAGGACAAAACCCAGTCGGGGGCCCATTTAAAGTATTTATGGCACATGCTATAAAGTGCATTTAAGGCACGTCATACACCACTTTACTAGTTAAACGGTGCATTATCTGGGCGCACAGTAGGTTTCAAAGGACAAAGGATCACGTTCAACTCAACAATGGCGGTTTGTGAAGAGAGTAAGAGCAACACTTATATGACAACTGGAGAGTTGCTCTCCAAAGAGCAGTAGAAATTGAAGGATTTTTAGGATGAACCAGGTGTTTTCTCTCTTTTCCAAACTTGCTGGGCGAGGTATGAAAGCATTTTTGAAAGTGCTTGCCTTCCAAGCAATTTCCAAAAGTGGCTCTCAAAATGCTCTGTGGAACAAACATCTGGCGGGTCAGGTAAGAGGGATTGCATTATGTCTCTTAATTAATCATAGGGTCTTTGGGTGTACCTTGAATTCAACTAATCAGTGTCATCTCCCATTCCCCTTGGCCTGCACCTGGCACCTCAATTCTAAATGTGGAATTTGGAAGAATTTAAGAATTCAACATGCTATTATGCTGTTATTTGAAACGTCTTGGTGAGTGCAGAGGTATGTGAGCAACATCCACACAAGGCGTGAAAACAAAGCTCGTCAACGTAGACTCAGTATATGAGTTTTCCTTGACAAAATGATGTAGGTGCATCTTACCTGCTGAATGTTAAATAGTATAAAATAAGGCACCATGGATTTTCGAACAGACTATCCCCATCTACTGCCTGAGCAAAGTGAAGCATTGACAATGGGCCTAACCACACCTCACTTTAGACCAACACAGCCATGGGCACACAGATGGGAAAACAGATGGGCGCAAGTACATTTGATTCTTACACAACTTGAGATGGAAATTACACTGAATCAGTTAGAAACTAGCAATTAGAGTTGCCCTACGCTATGCGCCGCTTTGTGAAAAACACGGCCCTTTATGTTGGCGTTAAATTTCTTTGGGTCAACAGCATGATGAATGCAACAGTGGCTGATTATCTCTACCATTTAGGTGCTGTTTCTAAGTTACAGGACTGTAATTCTTAATTTAATTACGCAACATGTTTGTTCAAAAGAAAAACTGTGCATACACAGACACACACCCACATAGCAACACACACACAGATACATTCATTCACCACTCCTGGCCTTGAGCTCTGTCAGCCCTGTAGAACATCATGTTTATAAGCAAAGGAGCGCTGCTGTCACATGGCCTCTCTCCTCTAGAGTGAAAGGATTGACAGAATATGAAAAATAACTCATTTGAATGAATTATTGACTATCCTCCATACTCTTGCACAAACAGGTGAGGATTGTTTTAACACAGTAAATGATAGGATATGCTCAAGTGTATAAGTATCTTTACCCTATCTATATGATTATTATTATCTGTAAAGAAGTATTTCATTTTGGATCAGAGTTAATGTATTGCTGACTTTTTACCTCCTAAGCTCAAATTCATTAGTATGAGACAAAATATTGCCATTTTACAGCTGTTTTTGTGTTCAAAAAGCCAACATGGAAACAACTGTATCCCTCTTCTGTTGTTTTCTCTGTGAACAGAAGCATGAAGGTGAACCTTTGGCAGCCCTACAAATCCATCCTGTACCCTTGAAAAGCAAGAATGGCCAGTTCACACAGCAACTTATCTCCCAAAGTGATCCTGACGTCTAATCAACACCTACAGCCCTACCCTTTGCCGCGTGTCCAAGTGAGACTTCGAAAGTTGTGCCAAACCACACGCTTCCTGCTGTGTGAGAGACAGAAGTGGTGGTGGAGGGGAGAAGTGAGAGATATTTCTTATTAAAAACCCTCAGAAACTGATGTCATTTGTTCATTTGCTTATCCTCTCCTACAGTGACTGCGTCCCACACTGTTGTATTACACAGTTTAGTGGAGATGTTAGGTACCTTTTTTTCTTCTTCTTGCTTTTGCCTTTTATACACTTGAAGAAAAGTACATCTGTTTCTGTTTGCGAACCAACATAATGCTTTTCACTTAACAACGCTCAAGGCATTCAATCCATTCCATGTCCATCTAAAAAATGTCTGTCCATTAAATCAGTATTCTGCATTATCTGTATCTGGAGACGGCATTGTAGAGATCCGTCATCATATTGCTTGCGCCTTTTAATGGGCCACGCCTCCTTTGTCACCATTCAACAGTGGAGATGAATATAGTCTTTGTAAAAGAGGCTCAGTGTTAAGATGGTGAAAGAAGCTTATCAATCTGCTTCGGCTTGCGCGCAATAATCAATTAAAGGTGCATACGAGTGACCTTGAAATGTATTGAATCTCTAGAAATACAAAGAGAGGATTTGAATTGCACACATTCGTGTAATACTGCCAAGGATTCTCGACACAGTGTGCTAGAAACAGACTGAATAAGACGGTGCAGAAATATTTTTCCCCTGCCCAAACCTAATATCTTCCTGAAATGCATCGTCTCCCCTGGCCTTATCTCCCTCTCTGCTCTCTGAGCTGTAATTGTCGATGAGAAGCTTTTGGTGTTGCTGTTCCACCAGCAATAGCATGCAGAACGTGTATCCATCAATCTGTTCAGTTCTCCCTGAGCAGTTCCTTCACAGAAATCCGTTTAGGGCTTTTCTTATTGAGTGGAGTGGAGTGCAGTCCTTCTGGGGCTTCAGCTCTCTAACCTAGTTCCCCCTCCTTGTCTTTTCAAAGAAGCCGTTCCTATTTGTAAATACATGTGCTCAGTAGATAGAAACAAAAGAAAGGCCAATGATACTCATATTCATAATCCTTTCATGCAGATTTTACAAGCACTAGCTAGCTCAGTGCATTTCTAGCTGCCCAAAATTGCTGCTACTCCTAGGTATTTTACACTTTCATACCCATCTAAATGAATGACATAAAAGTCTAAATGTATATGAAGATTTGGTTTGCCATGATAATGTCCATTCAGTACACTTGTGTTCCTAATGAGCTGAAAACAGGAATCTCTGTTTGAAAGGCGGTGTTTTCTCCCCACGTGTGTTCCTATCAATTTTAGTCATGAGACATTTTACATGACAAAATAATTTTGAAACAGAAGGAGAGATAGCTGCTCAGGCCTGTTCCAAGCGTGTTGCCTTAATTGGTGTGTCAGTGACTATCACGGTTTTGAACATGTTGTGCGTTGATGGACACATCTACTTAAGTCAGTAGAATGCAAGGACTTGCTGTATTACCATCCACATCTGCAGTCTGTACTCATCCTCACCTCGTAATTATGGTTGGAATGTACAGAAAGGTACTTTACTGTGCTGGTCACACTTGAACAACCTACTCATAGCCCTTTATGTAACCACCGAGCTCCAATACTGTCACTGGAGTCTAGTAATTTTAATTCAATTATTCGTTTAAATTGTCCCCGGGTAACTTTCTAAGTGTGGAGAAGGTGTTGGAAGTATTTCAATTATGTCTAAAGGTGCACACCTTTTCTTCCTAAAGCTTTTTATGAGCTTTGAGAAGAATGATGCACTTGAATGAATGCAGCAGAGAAGGAATTGTTGTTGCAAGAAGTACTGTGTGTGCATGTTTTTATTTTGGAAGCACAATGAACTGATGCTCTACGTTTTGTAAAACAAAGCAATCTTGTTTATATGAAGTATTTTCCCATGCATTCTCTATGTGCAGAAAACAACAATGATGTATATAGATTAGTTGCTAGCAAGGTGAGGATTCTTGAAAAAGAGCTCATTAAAATAGCTCCACTACTGAGGCAGAATAATTGTAAGTCTTGTTGCGATATGAAGACTTTGATCCAATTAAGCGTGATACCGCTAGTCCAAGGTAGACGAAATTGTGTGCTGTAACTAAAACTACAGTCTCCCTTTTAAATTGCAGAAAATGAAAAAATGGGTCCCAACATCTGTATTTGTCCCAAACTCAACGATCATCTTCTTAAATACGCAGTTCTGGAGGATGAATGCAGTAGTCCTTTTTCCATTTTAGAATGCACACATTTGTGAAAAATAAATGTTATTGTACGGCAAAATTTCAACTGATCAAAACACACCCCAATTTTTTTCCAACCTAGTTTAATAACGGTATTTGCAAAAGTGAAAAGGGGCTGTGCGGATGTTTCGAACACACACCGTTTAACTACTCACATTTAGTGATATTGATGCTTGAACATTAGCATCTGGATGAGGCTATAATTCTTGTAAATCAGGGATCTCCCAGCCACGAAGAAAGCAGTGACCTGACAAACAAATGAAGAAGCACGATGTAGCACTTGTATAAAACCTAAATGCTAATTTGCTTTTAATTGCGACCTGATACACAAAGAGGATTGATAGTGTCTGTTTAAAAGCCCTGCAGGGAGTTCATTTGAAAGGGCAGCTTCACAAATCTTTCTTAATTTGTGGATGTTTGAAAATATCATCATAAGTACACGCTTTTATGTACTCGGTTATCTGTATTACGTATATTTTTGTACCTTATTTAAGGTTATTTGTCTAGAATGATTAGGCCGAGCTAATGTCCATATATTGATATCACTACAGGCCACTACCTCTTCACCAGAAAAATCCAGCCTCCTCTCCTAAGTAACCCAACCTTTAATCAGCCACTTACATGTGCAGAAGTAATCGTTATGTCCTTGGCATTGATCAACACATCAGTCTCCTACAGGTGCATTATGGTTGTTTCGTGCCACTGGGACGCACATTGATGCACCTACAAAGAATGATTCTCACTATCACCAAGAAATTCGCCCAATCAGAAATCAGCTTTTGCAGCTTGACTATTCTTCCCTGTCTGCAAGTTTGTGTTCCCCGAGCGTTCCTCCGTTAGTATTGGGCCCTATGGTGCTTGCCGCTTCCTTGCGGTCTCCCCATTAGGCGCCTAACAGAGCGTTGGGCTGCGGCTGCTTTCTCCCTCAATGCCTCCATCTCCCTGTCGCCCTTCAGGTCTCATCGCCCTCGCAATGGAGGATCCATCCGCCACGATCCCAGGACACATATTGTCCTCCATTACCCATTCTCACAGCCCACTGCATTCAAACCCCACTTCCAGGACCCATATACATGAGCATGTTTGCATGTGTGTGGATGAGTGCGAGTGACACCGCACCCAAGGACAGTAAGCCAGACCTTGTTACGGTACCCACACACACACACACACACACACACACACACACACAAAGGAATAAGGAGAGGGAGCGGGGGGGGGGGGGGAGGGGGGGCGAGGGATCAATAGGCCATTTTAAAGGGTTTTGTTTTTAGCTTGAATGAAGTCGATTTGTAGATTCCTTACACATTGACTGAAAGACCTTCAGCACTCACACCCCTGAGCAGTCACAGAAAAACAAAACATCTGCTTTAAACACTCCCAAGTTAATTGATGGTAATTAAATAGTTTGCATTGAGCAGGTTTTCTGAGAAAAAAACAAATGTCAGCGCTGCTGAATTTTAAAAGAGTGAAAATGATAACTTTAATTTCTGTAACTTTTTAACTCCCTTTATATTTTAGTCTGGTTTGTATTGTTTGTATACGTTATATCTTCCTACCTGCTCCATTTATTTGTTTGATACTGAACATCTAAACATTAAGGAGGGTTTCTTCTGATTGGTTGACATTTCATACATCTTTATTTTTCTTTCATGGTCCAAATCTGTTTATATTCAGTCTGATCTGTATTTAAGGATGTAAATCTTACTTTGTTGCCTTGTGTCAAACAACACAAAAGTGAAGTATCAAATTGTTTCATCCATAGGATCCATTTAAAAACTGAACTGAGAGTCCTTTGATGACGTGGATAGGGGAGCATCCTGTCTGTCAGTCAACTGACCACTTTGGTCCATGAAAGAAAGAACTACACGACTTTCACGATTCTCAGAGATTCACCATCTGACTTTGTTGATCTCCTGAAACTTCCGCTAATCACTTATTCTGTGAAATAACTCAACACAATTGATTAATACTTCGGGAGCCATTTGTTGCCACGTAATGTTGCACATAGAGGACTGACTGGATTAATTGGTGCAATATAAAGAATAAATTAAGATAAAGTAAAAAAAGATTACATTACATGCATTTAGCTGACACTTTTATCCAAAGCGACTTTTGCATTTTAACCCATGTTTTTTTTAAACATTTTGCATGGGGAGCAAATAGGGGTTAGGTGTCTTGCTCAAGGACACTTCGACGTGGCACATGGAGCAGCCAGGATTCGAACCGCCAACCTTGCTACTACAAAAAAAAATCAAGCTTCCAGGGTTTCCAGGGTGAGAAACCACTGTGCATAATGTTCCTGGGATGCAGTTTTGAGTCAATGGGGGACTTGGACTTTGTTGGTGAGGTACAGATTCCAACGGCATGTTATGTTACGATGAATAGCAATGAAAGTGAAACCTCTTAGACAAGATGAACACAGACATGCACAACACACACACACACACACACACACACACACACAGCACATACCATCCATCGGCTTCTGACTTTTACATTACATGTCATTTAGCTGACGCTTTTATCCAAAGTGACTTGCATTATAACCCATGCATTACATTTTCCCTGGGGAGAAATTAGAGGTTAGGTGTCTTGCTCAGGGACGCTTCGACATGGCACATGGGGCACCCGGGATTCGAAACCGCCAACCTTGCGGCTCCCAGCGCATCACACTACTCGATGCGTCACCATCATTACTTCATGACAGTAGCATCGATCTGAATTAATTTTGGGATGTCTTAGGTTCTATTTCGGGATTGCATTTTTCTTTTTATTGAGAGCACTGAACAGACATCCCTAATGTGCATTATTAATTCGCTGGACGACGTGCTAAACCTTGTAGTATTTTTAATTTCACAAATGGATCTATGTCGCAGAAAGATTGACTCATTAGTGCAAAGCATTTGTCCAGAGAATGCTCTAAATTTTTGTGTACACAGCAAGTTATCGGAGACAGCTGATTAGCTCTTTGGATTTCGAGTCTGGCATGGGACCATCTGCGGCACAACACCACATTTTTACCGTGCCACAGAATCATCAATAATAGAAAACCATTATAAATTGTTAAATTTGTCTCATAAAGTTGAGAAACGGTGTTGCAATCTTCATTAGCCATACTTTTGTTTGGATGGTAAGGAATGCGTGTCAATAAACAGGTACAGTCAGCATTCTCCAAGTCAATATCTGGCTTGAGAACCGACACAGAATGTCAGTGACATTCGTCTGTTGTGGCGGATTTAAAGGCTAACAATAGTGACATTGGGGCAGATCCCACTTTGCTTGAGTTTTGAGAAGTGCTTGTGATGCCGTAGCTTCCATTTGACTAATAATCTTTGTCATGGTGTTTGTTTCCTTCATCTTTACTAGTATATTTTCACAAAAGATACATTTCAAAATATGTTTTAAAAGATAAACAAGCACATCTCAGTTAGTTCATTCATTTTAACTGGATTTCAATGTCACACGACCAAAAGCATCCAGCTTAAAATAAGACTAAAATGAGAACCATCATAGGGGTTTTTAGTACTCTGCCAGTTCTTCCAAAAATTAATAAATATCTAAATTAAAGATTTACGCTTGATTTATTCAATGGCTTTTTAAAAAGTGACAAAGCAGCATCCCATCTCTCAATGGGAGGTTTTTCATGGTGATGAATGGAACACACATTTGAGAAGCTGAGCATACCCCCATCTTGCCACAGCGGGCATCCACTTTTATAGTTATTCAAACCTTAGTAATGATGCATACATAACCCTAATGTAATGGTGAGAATATCATATCTCCCCCCGTTAACATCACTTTGTGAAAAAAAAGAAATCCTTCAAATTTGGCACACAGCTAATTCGATGATGAAAGATAAAATCAAAATCTGGCAGCTCTGTTAGTGTTAACATCCATCCTGGTGCTTATAAGTAGAGACTGAGCATGAAAGGAAATGTAAGAGCAGCTGTGGGGAGAGGAAGCTTTCGTAGATTAAATGTGAGTGGCAGACAGGAGGGGAGTCAGACTGGCACAGAGGTAGGAGGGTGTGGAGAAGATTCACACAGCCATGAGGAATGACATAATAGCTGGGGACGGGGAGGAGAAGCCTCAGCGGGTGGGGGTGCTTCCTGTGAATTGCCAGCTACATTTATGAAGCGCTTGAACAGCAGCATGCTAATGAAAGACAACAGAGCCGGAGTCAAGTGCAAGTCCTCTGCTCAGGTGTAATTTCTGCAAACCTCACCCTTTTATGTCCTTTAAAAAGTGATGACAGAGAACCTGTATCAGGACCTTCACAGTATACGGCGATACAAAGTACAGCTACATACAAAATGAGCTCAGTTTAATAAAGCCTGTTCAGTCAGAATGAGATAGCTTGAGCTATGGGCCAAGAGTCCATAAGGGAAGGAATAGGTCATTATTATTTGGTACCTTTCTCTGTTTTACGACATGCATAATACCCACAAGTGCTTCACGTGTGACTGGTTACATTGTTGGTGGATGATCGTCACGGCCATAAAATATAGAGTCTAGGGAAAATCAATACTAGTGATGGAGACCGTTTACGGTTCCATTATTCCAGATTCATGACCTACCACCACCCCATGCTGTTGTTGCCCCCCTGGCTAAGTCTCACTGTCACTCACATTTGCTCATTAAGTTCCAATCACACGGTACTCCGGGCTATAATTTTGCAAGCGCTTGGTGGCACTGCAGATGTCACATAATGATCCCCTGCCTACTTCCTGCATAATTCAATGTAGGTGCAGTTGACAGAGAGTTTACCCTTGGCAGTGAACTCACTGTGTAAACTGGTGGTAAATGTGGGTCAAGCATACTGTTCAGTTTTCCATCAGAAGAACCCTTGTATGTGTTTTAGCCAGTGAGTCTGCCTGCTGGTCATTTGGGCGTCTGTGGGTGAATTGGGAGCACGGTTGTCCTACAATCAGAGGGTTGGTGGTCCATATATATATATTGATTGTACATCACATGAAGGACTCAGGTCGAATATGCATGTACTATCCGTTTATGTGCATGCAGTAGGAGCAAACATATGCCTACCTCTGATTTCATTCTACTAGGACAGTGCTTGGTTGAGATTGCTTCATCCTCTTCGAGTAACATTTGCAGTCAAGGACTTCAAAGAGGCAGCATAAACACTATACAAATAAGGCTTCATCCATCTAACAAATCTAGGTTCAGGCCTCAAGGCCCAGTTGAACTGAGGCATCAAAGAGGACGCAAGTATGAAGACGGGCAAAAGGCTGTATACTTAATAACAGAGTACAATTAACAAGCTTTTCAAGGTTCCCATGGCTGATTGTGATTGAATATGAAGCCTTCCTCTGGCATGGGAGTAAATGAAATTCAAAGTGTAACGTGTCAGCTGCCATAACCCTGATTTTAATTGACAAGTTAGTTAGGTTCAGGCTTTAGGGAGGGAAATGAAATCATATACAGCCAAGAAAGACAGAAAACCAGGGGAAATTCATGCTTCCGTTCCAACTAGTTAAAACACAAATTTGGGCCATGTGAACATGCACAGAGCAGAATGAGAATAGCCACAGGAGATGTTTGCATTCATTTAGTGAAGACATGATCCTAAACCCATGAAACTAGCCCCTGAAGGCTGGAATATTCATTCTACCTGCATTTACAAAGTCCTTCTCATGTATGAACTTTGATGTATTTGCATGTGGGGGGTTTTAAGACACCACTGGCAATGTTCGGTTTTACAAATGCGTTTATTTTATTCAAAATTGGACCGTATAGGAGGGCCTTAAAACATTCAATTGGTGCTAAAAGTGTCCAGAGAGTGAATTTGTTTAACTCAGACCAAAATAACCTCTACAAAATGTTATTACTGGTGACTAGAGTAAATATGATTTAATATTACAGGTCCCATAACACAGAGGGAGGTAAAACTAACTATCTTTCCTCTTAATAAAAAAGTCAGGCATAAAGTGCCCTTTTACATCATTCTGTGAGCGGCTGTGATCTGATTTCATGCTGAACATGTCATGAGTCAGTGAACAGTGAAAGTATACTGTAGTTGCTTACCTCGCTGAGAAGTTGAAGGTGAGCAGCCTGTCGCCTTCAGCTTTTCATCTAACTCACTGAGACTGCTCCTTGTTGCATTAGGCTCAATAGTTCAAACTGATCTGCTGTCAAGGAAGTGCAGAAAAATGGCCACTGTCTTGTTTTGTGGATACATTTTTCAGTGTTCGAGCTTACTGACAAGTCCATTGCATTTCCTGCAGAGGTACAACAAATCCAAACAACCCCGATTCAGATCATGTCACTGTTTTGAGACCGGATCAGCAAATAAATAAAACCAAAGTAAAGAATAAGGCAAGTCTGGCATACAAATTTATATTACCGAATCATTATTATACATGGTCTGTATAACTGTGTATTTACCGCAGTATACATTCATACATTCATACATTCAACATGTGTTTTAGGATGAGAATACAGAGGAGCTGAATGTTTGAAAGGCATTTAATAATGGTGTACTGTGTAAAGTGATTTACCAGTAAGTCTCCACTTCTGATTATTTGTCCGGTGTATATAAAGTGGAGCTCAACGTCCAATCTGTAGAATGTGAACTGGAATACTGAAGTTTGAGCGTTATATTTTTTGTAGCCTGGTGTTGGCTGAGAAAGATTTAATGACAATTGATCATTCTGTGTAATGATGTCACTGCTGTTTGGCAGCACTTTTCAAATCAGTGGCTGCATCCTGCTGCCTCACCTCAAATGACTGCAGTGTAATTAACACAAGGCTTTGTTGATAACATATAGTAATGTGAATCTTTACTTCAATATGCACTGAAAGGCAACTTTTTGCAACATAAAACTGTGTCTACCAGGTAGAATATGTAGCCAAAGTGCATTCTCGCATTATGAACATTTTCTTTAGTAGCTTTGCATTCCTAGCATTCCTCCTTTTGATCAACAAAGTAAGCATATCCCATAAATAATGAAACTGAGTGACGTGTTAAAAATGTTGATTCTCAGTACAATGTCAATGACCCAATTTTTAATCAGCATAGCAATATGCTTTCTATGTCCAGGGCACAAATGCTCGAAAAGATTTTGTCTTCACTGCTTTAAAAATATAGAGCTTGGAATTCTTGATGTGGTACAACTCCACAACTTCAGCACTAACACAATTGCAGATGAATTACTTTGATAACCATTTTAAGCTATTTTCTTACATTACATTATTTTCTCGTACAGGTCCACCTACTCATAAGTGCCAAACAGTTTACACATTACATAGTCAAATCGTTGTAGTTTCATTATCTATTCTGTTGTAACTATACCTGAGAAAAAAACGAAATTGAAGATCATAAAGAGTCTAATAGTCTTAGTAGTTTTAGTGCTTTGTGAAAAAAAACCTTATCAGGCTCCCTCTGCCTAAACAATCTCATTAAAGGGCACCGCTTGTGTGAAATAGAGCAACCATTATGCATTATAACCCTAGTTCCACAAGCACAGAGAAGGCCCTTTAACCAGCTTTTCTGCCTTTTCCATTATTTGCTGCAGACATAATGGATAAATAACAGAATCACAGACTCCATCAGGAAAGATGAGCTCTAACATTGTTTGGTTAAGCACGAGAATAGAACATTTCAGTATGCCTCGGAAATGTGAGCTTAATTGCAGGGATGTTCCAATGCGGATACAATTGGGCCCGATAATATTCTCAAATACTTCTGCTCAAAACTGACTCTGATGCAACCACAACCAATAACACCACGGCAAAGTGGTTTTAACCTTTGGTCAGTTGAGCCCATACTGAGTTGAACTACAGCCTCAAAACAGGTTGTATCCACCGTTTACCAGTATCAAAACAGGACGTTGCCAGAAAGTCTTCATCACATCGACAGCTGGGTGTCTGTGCTGCACACCTTAGGTTGGCTAGTGTCCGGTTGAGATTGAGAGCGTGAGTGACAATGAGCACTAAGTCTTGGGCGGGAACCCGGGTAAGTTTGGGGGTGGGGTTGGTAACTTGGCCGAGGCAAGGCTGGGAAGTCTGGCATAACGGAAAGAACGATCTGGCTGCAAGCGAGTGGTCGACTGGGGTTTAAATACTCAAGGTGAGTGCAGTGCGGTAGACAGGTGAGAGTGATTGGGAAGACCGGTGAGTGTGATTGGGCTGACGGGATGGATGTGACTAGCAGGTGCACTGAGTCTACTGATAGGCTGAGTGAAAGACAGAGCAGCAAAGGAGAGGAGAAGCTGAACTGTGACGCTGCCGTAACATCTGCCATTCTATTCAGAGGGGGAGAATTCTCCTTGAAAAAAAACAGGTTTCTAAACTAACTTTCAACTACGGTGGACAAAACCACCAAAAGAGCAAATATAAATGTTTCTCAATAGAGAAATATACTCGAAACGTATGAGAAAAATTAAATACAATGTTAATCCCCTGTTTGCAGTGAAAAGCCTTCTCTAAGTTGCTGCATGCGAGGCAGTCAAATGTGAAGAGTTAAAGCTGCTCAAAGAGGCTAACATCACTGAAGGCTAAAAATCCCATTTCCATCTGGATTTGATTTTAAAAAATGTAAACACACTTTGTTGCGACACAGAAATCCCAGCCATTTGCAACTCTTGAATTGTCTACAGGCGTTATCTAATCCCTAAAACATTCAACAACTTGCTCACAAGTTCTTTTTCTCCCAGTCTGCCTCTTACCCCTTTTACTTTTCCACAAATATTTCCACACTCATTTGAAGCATAATTGAATTTAACCATAATATCTTAAATATAAGTCATGCAGATATGCTAATAGGGGTTACAGATATCCCTCTATCTGCCAATTGGTCTCTCCTCTGGGATCTGGCTCAATCTCAAGACTTTCTTTGGCAATTAGGTCCTTGGTGTTCTCAGCTGAATGGCTCTTTTATCCGCCACTATGGCTTTTTTCTCCTCCCCGTCTCCCAGCTCAGTGTGAGAGGGGCTTGGATGCACCCTTCTCACTCCCCCTTTTCCCATGCTCCATTTCTTACCCTTCACTCCCCTCTGCTCTTCGCTTCTAGGGGGACTGCCATCCAGTCGGTGCGGATGACCTGCATCATCATCAGCAGCACCGCAGCGAATGGATTTACTCTCCTTGGAGCTTCATGAGATGGCCACGAACTCCTTCCTGTCTTCACAGTGACGCATGGCGATCTAGGTCCTTCTCACTTTCGCTGATGCACGCCACGGGGCTGATGATGAATGGGGAGACATGACTGATCATGTATGAGGATTTAAACTGTGACACTCAGCAAGGTTATGACAGCCAAAGTTGAAGGCCATCAAAGGCAATTACTGCATGTGTTGCAGATATGAGGGGAAACCGATTAGTAGTAAATGTAATTTATTCACCGTACTATATAAAGTCGACGATTCATAATGTAATGTATGTAGTGTTTAGCCAGATACATAATAAACAGTGTACATTGCATAAGCCTTGTCTGTTTAAATAGTCAAGAAACCAATACATTGCAGACCTTTTCATGTATTCACACAAATCCATGAACACAGAGAGATATGCACGCGTTCACATTTTGAATACATCAAGAAAATTCTTTGTAAATGTTTTAGAAGACGAATGTGCTTTATTGGATGCCAATTATTGATGCAGTGTCGTCATACCAACATGCACAACCTGTGAACATTGGGAAGCGTAATTTGAACCAATAAGAAGCTCAACGTCTCAGCTTGAGAAGTACTTTGAATTATTTATTGAATGGAGGGTCCATATAACAAGAGAGTGGGGAAATGAAGTAAAAACTTCTGTGTACATCACACACCGTACTATATCATACAAATATGTTTGAAAAACTGAGAGGAGATTAATTCTCGAGACGTTGATAAAAGGTTATAAATATAACCAAATGACAGCTTTCATTCCTTAAGATGATAACATTGCAAAACATCATTGAAAAAAAGTTGTTTTAAAGTTGATAAAAGGTAATCCAGAGTGTAGGCTATTTTAAGGAGCAGCTAATTAGCATTGCATATCTTTCTAGGGATGAAATAATCATGCGTGCTATTTTGCTCTACTATTTGTAGCGCTTTCCACACTTAATTGTGCCTAATTAGGCAGTGTTGAGTATTGATGGGTAGTGAAGTGACACACCTTTTTACGGCAACCAGAAAAACCATCAAAACAGCAAATCATCACAGCTCTGTAAGAATGCAAAATATCTTTCCACACTGACATATAATAAAGATCTTAAAGTCTTGTGATCAAATTAATATTAAATGGCAGGAGAATTGGTATTAGAAAGACGGTTTCAGACGTGTAACTGTGTTTTCTTTTGATTTACTCAGACAAAAAAAGAACATGACAATAATACATCATGACAACTAAATATAATAAATCATGAATTATTTTTGTTACAAACTACACGAGTACCATCTCCTAACATTAGCCAGGTTAAATGTAATGCTAGGATGGAAGGAGTCCTGGAAGTCTTTCATACTTTAAATTTGAATTAGCTCAAAGAGAGAAAGCAAATTTTATTGGATCGAATAAGGTATCATCTACGTCGTTGTATTTGGTTATTTTTACACATCCATAGCACCGTACTGCATCAACAACTAACCCAATAGTGGCTGATAGTTGTGATAGGACATTACATTTTTTTTACAATACAACCCTTACAGTTGCCTAAATATTGGAAACATTAACAGCTAGACTCCACAACTTGGTACGCTTCCTATTCCACATGTTACTTGATCCAGCTTGGTTGAAAACATTTTAAAAATGAGGTTAAGCTTAAATTATTAATAAGATATGAATGAAAGTTTAACTGGGAGAAGTCAAAAGCCAGAGAGAAGACGTTTCCCAAGTTGTTGAAAGTAAAGAAACAAAGCAGATCTCTCCTCACACTAAATGTTTGACGTGCAGAGGGATTTCATTTTGGTCTTGTTAAAAGACAGAATTAACATAAATAAGCAACAGCTGGTATGACCAGCCCCAAGGCACCGTTTGTGTCATTTTAACCAATGAAAGCTCATGGACGGTCAGCAATGGTTACAAATTATAAATTGCTATCTTAATGGCATGTCCACTTTATGGAACAGTCTCTTGTTACGTCTTATTTATTTTCAATTTATTTACGTTAAGAAAAACATAAGTGTGTGAATCCCATCCCCATGTATTTTGCAAAACCTCACCATCTTATCGTCAGGTAAACTCACAGGGCGGCCAAATTATTTTTTCACATTTACACATTTATTTTTTTAAATCACATATGCATACGCTCAGAGCTTGGCTGTAGAAAAATATTGCAGTTTAATCAGCTTTATTTGTACATTAAAATAGACTTGAATCAAACCATTGGCTGTGCCAACTATTAAGACCTAAAACAAAAAAAATAATCTCAAGGCGGAAGCTTACGCACAAAATGTACTTAAAACAATCAATCTTCAGTGTTATGTGCAGGGACTATTCCACTTGACACCAGCTGTACATGTCGGATCTCCAGTGGATTAACTTCACACAATACTGCAATGATGTGGACGTGTGCCTACTGACCACACCCATCAGTAGGTGTGGTCAAAGGTCAGCCACACAGGGCTGTAAAACCCCCTTAGTAAAGCCTGGTCTAAAGTTACACTCAAATACTTCCTCATCCGTCAAAACAACAGTTTTTTGTTCTAGAAACACGGTGTCCCTATTTGTAAAGCAGGACAAGGTGTGCAGCCAAAATAACGTTTTGCATCCAACTCCGCTCCTCTTTTTATAATTACCAATATTTCACTGCAGCTTGTTACTTCCTTCCGCTTGAGGTGCCACAAGCTAATTTCATGCAATTTGGCTCATGAATAATTTCTAATTGATTGGGAATAAGGCACAATGCACGTTGATGTGATGTTATAACATGGTATACTTTTCCTACATGTACTGGCCTCAGAATACACGTCGTCCTTGTTTCCTGTTCGCCCAGCCAGGAAGATAATCCCACTAATATCTTTCATTTAAGACCATGGCTGAATTGCTAAAATGGAGAAGCAAGGGATCAGTGTTTACCCACCAGCCCAATTAGAGGACAGAGAAACCTAAAAGATGGAGTTTGCCTCCAGGACCAGGTACTAGTTGCTCTTATGGCACTCAGCAGTTGCTAGGCAACACCGTCTATCTGTTATTGAGCAAACTTGTTGCGGGTACGGCTATTATAGGTATAAATCACTTGTAATATCCGAACTTCACTTGAGTTGAAAAAAAAGAAAAAAGTGTGTGAGGTTTGATTTCTTTTTCAAGTATATCTGCAATTGATCATCTCGGATTGAGTTGGACCAAGTAATGTGAATACATTTTCAATCAGCAGAATCTAAAAGTGAAACGGCACATTTCAAAGGGAGGATCAGTAATTTCTAAGATGTCCAAAACTTCTGATTAACGTAATAAATCAATTGTGACATTGCAGGTAACAGTACAGTGTGCTGTAGTTTGTGAAAACATGAGCTATGGGTTTCTGTGAGCATTTAATATATACACCGCTTGGCAGTGGATGCAGTGTAAGCAGAAAGGATGAAAGCGTGGACACGTTGGCATACATATTGGAAGTTGTTACATCACATAGAATCTATTTCAAATACCTACTGTATTACCTCATTATTTCACATGAGAGGAAACATTTTTCTTTTCAACAATTGTATAGTATATTAGTATTTTTAAGGAACGGCTGATTGGATTTACATAGTCGTTGTGCTCTTCAACATCAATATTTCTATACACTTTAAATGTTATGAATACATTACACATGTGAACATTTCAGCTTTAGTCCATTGGCTAAATGCAACTTTTAGATAAACATGGTGTGATTTCTATGTGTACTTTATACGTGATATGGCTGAGTCTTACATAATGCAAATGTGAATGCAAACATACTGGATTTAATAATATCTCTGAAATGTTGCTGACAATGACAATTTTCCTGCAGAAATAAATAAAACCGATTGTGGGCATATATTGCAGACACTTAAAATTCTGGATTAATGCACAAATGTTAATATCAGAGCTGGGCTACATGCATTATACAGAGAGAGAGAGAGAGAGAGAGAGAGAGAGAGAGAGAGAGAGAGAGAAGGATCAGGGCAAAAAGCCAAATCATGTCTATTAGTGCTGCATTTTCCCCGATCCTCAGCATGAAAGCAACACTCCTTAACCAATGCATTTTTCTCTGTGTATGTAATTATTTCATTAAATATTATATCAGTCCTGCAGCCCACTGCTGCTTGGTTCAAAGGAAGTTTGGTATCATGGCCTAGAGCCCGAATCACACACACACAGCAACATGCTCTCTCCTTTTTTCTCACTGTCTTGCTCCATCTTTCTCTCTCACTCCGGCACAGTCCAGCAGTGCCAGCTTTGCCCCAGGCTGACTGATCACAGGAAGGAGCAACATTTTTGAATTCAGTGGAGAATTGAGTCACACAATCCCAGCATCAGGCTCAATGTGTTACCCAGCTTTGCTGTTTTTCACTATTGCAGACCGCTATGATTCAAATAGAATTTTAATGACCTATCCTGCTAAAGCTGCATCATTGTCTTCTCCTATACGTTTCTGGATTTGTCTCTTCCATTAATATGCTCTTGGTGATTTTCTTGGTATTAGTTTAGTCGTTTGATGCCAGGTGTGCTGTTGGTCCACTAGGTCTGATGTTGCTATTTGTGTTTTGAAATGGAATGTCAATCAATATGGCACTGTTGTTGACCATGATTAACTATCAGTACGAGTGGCCTATCCACAAATTCACGTATGCACATGCATGTGAATTCACCATCTATTTATCATCATGAACAGGACCAAAAGCATTTGTAAAATATGTAAAATATTAGACTTAATGAAAATGTCAATAAAGTGGTTGATTAGCATAAAGATTAGTCATATACTTCACTCCTTACAGTGGCATCCTATGGTGACAATATATATTAAATTGTAGAAGAAAATTTCTGCCATTGTAACCTTTAAAACTGAAGGAAATTACAATTCCTGTATTATGCAGGTATTGACATTCTCAACCAGCTGCCAAGCCTGGATGAGTTGTAATACCTTGAGGAGCTCACCTATTTATATTCATTGTCGTTCCCTTACAGGAGGGGGCAGTGCAGTGAACCTCTCTTGACTTCAGCCAGCGGAGGGATTCAGAGAGGGAACAGTAGATGGATAAAGTGAAAGTTTAAACCCAGGGCTTAATACACATAGAGACCATAATCCTTACCAAATCTCCCTCCAGTATCCTTCACATCAACTTGAGGAGATGACCTTGGGTTACACTTACAGTCACATTCACTACAGTCAAGGATGTGTTAAACAAGCAACTTAATCGATGGGTAAAAGCAAGGCCCACATTTTTAAAACACTGTGTCACTATTTAGGTAGCTTACTAATGTTATACTAAATCTCTAAATCTCTCACAGTTGCCACTTGATTTGGGAGCCTATACTTCTCACCTCGTTCGTCTGCTTATTTTCCATGTTGTTTTCATGCAAAGTTTGGGCGGGAGACGTGCAAATGAGTTTCACGCGTGTTATGCAAATTATTTGGTTTTGCATGAAAATAAATTCTCCTTTTCTTCTCCTCTCTCCCACCAGCACAGACACATGACACCCAAAGATAGAAAATGGCGTTTGATTCCACACAATGTTCCTCGTATAAGCACTGTGGGCGGGTAATGTGTCTCTAAATGAAGGCTTTTTGGATATCCCTGCTTCTAGACTATTTGTAGTCCTATTCCATCTCTCCCCCCCCCCATTCAATAACCCCACCAAGATCCAGCACACGTCAACACTCATATATCCTGGAAATATATTTGACACAGAAGTCAATGGAGATCCCATTTAAGCAAAGCAAACAAACAAATTAACCTAAATACCAGTAGGGGCATTTAAGTGGTGGTTACACTTGTGTATCTATTAGAACTCTGGTGTCTTGCTATCTCACAAACACAATCAACCCCCAACCCCTAATACCTCCTTGCTGTTGGCTGCAGCTGAGAGGCGAGGTGAGCCTGTATGTGGGACATCACAGAGCTCATTAATGTGGCGGTGCAATCAAATCAGGTCAGACGGATGCATTGGTGCTTACTGCCTAGAGGAGGGATTTGATAGCCAGCTCAGAAATGTCTTATAATAAGTTAATTAGACATTCACTTAGTGGTCCTGCAGCTATTTTCCCACTTGTTAGTTCCTTGAGTCTTAAAAATTTATAAATAAACCAATTTGCAACCACTTTAGTGAAGATTGAAAGGCTTATTAGGATTTTAGGTATTGGGATTTTTCTGATACGTCTATTCTATACTTCATGTATTGAGTGGGGACAAAGCAGTTTGAAGCCAAGTGCTGGACTATATCCTACACTCATTTTGTCGAGTAGTCTCAAAATATATGTTTTTTCACTCAGGGGATGACGGGACACATACTTTTTCAGCATTATTCATATCACCACAAGTGATTTAAAAAAATGGGAAGAAGACCGCAACCCCAAACTTGTATACACCTTCAGTTCACAGGGTGCCTCGTCCTTTCCCCAAAGCTTTAGTTTCATTCCGACCATATCCCTGAGGGATAACCTCTCAGGGAAAAAGCGCAGATAAAGTAGCATCTATGGACTTACAGGAAATCAAAGGTAATAAGATAACGGAAGAAATAAGAGCTACCGGCTACGTTCTTGAAATCATAATTATGTAATTCATTTTGTAAAGGAAGGACGCATACTAAGTTACAAAATGTAACCAATTGATGATCAACATGCCAGCAAAGTAAAAATGTAGTTTAACAGCAGGAACAAGCATCATGAGTAATATACTTTCTTCTTCCTGTAAGACAGCAACATGACACTTGCAGAAAATTACAATTGTTCATGCTATACTTATGGAAGTAAATCTATGCCATTGGGGGTTGAAATAAAAAGTTGATTGAATTTCTAGCACTGAATATTTATGCATTGAAATTATGTACCTGAATGTTTTTCAACATTAAAACACCGCAAAAAAATTCAACCTAAAAAAAAAAATGTTGAAATATTTGAAATGGAGGCTACAATATTCAACCCCAAAAAATTCAACCTTGGCACACCAACATCCGGAGGTTACAATATTCAACCCAAATAAATTCTACCTTGGCACATCAACATCCGGGACACTAAGGAAGAGCAATCGATTCTAGATTCAAGATCAGGAGCGTGCGTCAAGCTAAAGGAGCGAGCACCCAAAACACCTTGGGCTTTGGATTGTAAACATGTCCAATAATAACGGGGCTTTAACTCTTCTTCAGTATATACTGCAGTTAAAAAAACATTGGTAAATTAATTAGGCAATCTCATCTTCAGCAATGTTGGCTCTTTTCAGGATGTAGATGGTAACAATGTAATTGTGTTGTAGAAAATTGCTATTCATAGCCTTACTGAGGTCTGTTAAAGTAGATGGCGAAGCTGTGCAGCAGGGATATTAGCTCTGCATTATGGTGAAATCTGTAAATGCGGCATGCTTTGCCCTCGAAGGTGGTGACAGGAAATGAGCGCGAGACGACCAGCCATTGTCACACAGCGCTATAAATGCATCTTGTTGCTGTGGAGTTGAATGAAAAAACCCTCTACCAGTCCTTTTTGTAAAATAGTTGAAATAACCTAGAAAAACACCAGCTGCTAATGATAGTTGTTAACGAAAATGTCCATGTTCAAGATTAAAGGGCCCTATTAGTTGCCTATTTTGGGATTATTTATTTAACAATGGACTTATTTTCTCTTTAGAGACTGTACCTACTAGATTCCCCTGTCACATGATTAGCTATTTCACTTATACCCAATGTGCTAACACAAATCGTAAGAAAAACCAACAGCGGTTTGACAGTTTAATCACCCTTGCTTTAAGCAGATAATTATTACAACCCCACTGACGTTCTACATAATCACAACTGGTAAACTAAACAACTAAACATAGTAAATATAAGGAAAACCGGAAGACGGGAAGTTGGTTGCCAGTGGACAACCTACTCGTGTGCAGGGGACTCAATTATTATTTTTCTGCCCTGGAAAAATAGCAAAAGAGTTCAGCTCATCCAAGACCATTGGCAAGGTCAGTGGAGATCAAGAGCCCAACTGGCCCATTTTTTTTACAGGGTGGGAGTGGAGCCCTGCCACTGCCTGGCAATTGACTGAGAAAGGCTTTGTTAGTGGTATTGAAGTGTCAATTATAGAAATATGTATTAAAATGTACCATTTTTTAGATGTCCCGAAAAATGTGTTATGGTCAGCTTTTAAGAAACACAGTCACCAGGAAGGTTAAAGAAGTTATTAAAACTAGTGGTGCAGTTCTGTTCAGGAGTACCGCTGTGAGCCAATATGTTTTCAGCTTGGCACCAGTTCAGGTGTTCTGTCACTTGCCGGTGCTGCAGTCTGAGTTTACTGATTGAAAACCGTAGTATCAATGGCGTTCCAGCAGTAAATTGGACACAAATAAAATCTACTACTCAGCAATTGGCTAATAATGCCTTATATTGTATTCAGTTACAGCTTTATTGTAATCAACACACTTGATACTGAGCAGGGTTCATTTAATCATCTTTGGCTTCCAAATTAAGCAATGCACGTGTTTCGTCAAAAGACATTGATTGCCTGTTTTACATATTTAAATTCTTGGTAAAAAAAATGTACATGATCACAACATCTGGTGTGCAAAGCAATGCATTATAGGCTTGTTTAGTGAATTATCATGAACTTAGTTTATTGTTTGTTTATCATGCACATTTAGGGAATTAATTTCAATGATCAATTGAGAACTACAGCAAAACAGTACTTTTCTCTTTGGCAATCAACCAGTGTAAATCGACATACTCATTAAGGCCAGCATTGTAATTGCTTGGTCGTGTTTCACTTTGGTTTACTCTCATCAATAAATCACTGTTGTTTGATTATATCATGTTGGTTGGTCTCAAGTGATGAGATGAGGCTACATGGAAAACTTGAAAAAGTAATCGCTAACAGATGAGTGTTGTTTGCCGTCTGTATTCAAAAGCTACAATATTACTTTTTCTGTGAACATGCTGTATGGTGAGCTGCAATAATTGGCCAAGCTGGGCATATTTGACAGCTTCAACAAAAGAAAAATAAAATAATTCTGCAAACGCTTCTGCCCAACAGTGTTTTGAAAAAGGCCACTTCAGGAAAGAGCCGGAGGGAACGTTTCTTGCAGGCAGAGTTCCTTTTGTGTTGTATCAATTTCTTATGGCTGGCTGTTGTTACCCTACACTAGTGATGCCTGATGTCCCCCAAAACATCCCTTAAGAAGCCAACCTCAAGGGTTTTTAACATTGGGTGGAGTCAATTGCTGTGGGAGTCTACAGTTCATGCCTTTCCTTAATGTAAGAAGGATGTGTAATTTACCCTTTTTAGTGCGAATTCAATTTTTAAATATATTAGTAGGGAAATATTTGTACTTGCCGTAAAGCACGCTATCAAATTTACATATTATTTAGGGGGCAATTTTTACCCCCACTGACTAAGAATAACAAGAAAATGACTGACTAAGAAAGACTAAGTAAATAACAATTAACCATTTGTTAAAAATAATAAATATACTTATTTGGACTTGTGTCCAAATCATGACTCAATCAATCAAGACTCACTCAATTGTTTTTTTATTATTAAATTACTAAATTATAATTTTTCTGCCCCTCTCCTCGTGATATCGGGAGCAAAATGATCATTTCTTGGTCGAATTTTTTCCTTTGCCCGTGTGTGTTTACAACTTTATTTTTGCAAAATGTTCCATAGACACATAAGAACACTAAATAGACCACAATCTGATTGCTCTAATGTGAATTTATGGTTAGCAGTCCACTAGAAACCAAATTAAGTTTTTGATTGTAAAAATTTTGAATTGAATATAGATGAATCGTCTTGATTCATCTAAAGAATTGAATGAGCTTTCCGTAGAAAAAAAAAAGATTTGCCTCTTACTTATCTTCGAGGCTCAGACCTGTCGAGCATGTCTTTCATATACTAATTAATGGAAGAAGATACCGGATGGATTGTTGTGTTTTTTTTTACAGAAAATTACTGTATGTGATGGGAGTCCGCATTCACTGATAAGAATATAATATCCTGTTTATTTTAGAGAATATCTTCTTTCATACTGATTATTCAAACAAACCTACCTCTATGAACATAATTATACTGTATTCATTTTTCTTTTCTTAAATGAAGATCTAGGGATTCCTTCAGCGGCTCAAAGGAACTGAAGCCATTGTTCTGAGCATTTAACTGATGGTATCAAGCTTAGGCTAACTAAGTAATGTAATATTGATGAGAGGCAATTACCCATAATGGTATACAGCACTTTCTGTGGTTTCTCTCCTATTAGCTACTTTAGTGGGAAAGCTTTGTCTTGAAAGTACCTTGCTGGTAACAGATACAACCCGTCATACAGTTGGTTAACAGATTTCCGATTACTTAAAGTTTTAATCATGGAGAGGTATTAATGGACTATTCTTGAAGCAGCATTGGCAGCGGAAATGTTGTCTTAGCTGGCCTTTTCACATGGAAACAGGGAGCCAACCTATCCATTGTGTTGTTTACTTTCCAACCACTTTTCCTTGAACTGCATTAACATCTTATGAGGCCAAGCAAACCTATGAAGCCATATTCATTTTGAGATGGCTCTTGGACAACTCTTCTGATTATTCTTTTCACTCCTCTGTCAGAAATCCTGAGAGGAGCACCTGGTTGAAACAAATTTATGGTAAAATGATTGTCTTTCCACTTGCGTATTATGGACCCAACAGTGCTCACTGAAACATGCAGAATCTTAGAAATGCGCCTATAACCAAGGCCATCATTGTGTTTTGCAACAATTAAGTTGCAAAGGACTTTGCTTTTACCCACCATGGGATGTGTCTTGTGTGACACCTTGGCAATGAGACCTTTTTGTAGGCCATCGGTTGGGACTGAACCAGTTGATAGTAATTTGCACTGACAAGGTCTGGATGGCTTTTTAATTACTGATTTAGCTGTTGGCTTTCCATACCTTTTTGCACCTGGTGAAAATGTCATGTCAATAGCTCCTTTGGAAATATATTTACTGAGAAAACTTATTTCACCCGCTGTATGTAGTTATTTTGCCTCCTATTTTTTTCACATCATTCTCGGCTGAAAGGGTATGTGGCTTATCTCTGGCTTTTTCCCCCCCCATAGAAACAGTTATCGTTTATACTATCCACCATGGAAATAAATAACCACTATTTCTGCTCTTTATTTGCTGTGTGAATTACAGTGTTGAGTTTATGACATCAATCGTCTGCGCGCACAGCAGTCCATTTGCTTGTTGCTTCAAGGTACCAGTATTAGCCTCTCCGATTCAACAACGTGGGTCAAAAATGAAACACGTGGAAGCAGGCTGGAATTCAACCGTGGTGTTGTTAATCTTTTCAAGAGACATAGTGTGTTACGTCCCCTAAAAGGTCTAGGGGTGGGGGACGCAAACAATGTAAAATAATAAACCCGGGAGGTTTGACAGACAGGTATTTAATGGACAAACTCAACAAAGCAACTGAAAACAATCTTCAAAAGGAAGATGAACTTGGCTTCTTTGGTTTGGTCTCTGTCTCCGTCTGGTCTGGTCTGGTCTGGTCTGGTCTGGTCTGGTCTGGTCTGGTCTGGTCTGGTCTGGTCTGGTCTGGTCTGGAACTGCTCACCACGCCTCTCTGCTAACTCTGGACTCCACTGCCACAACCACCCCAACTCTGGCTTGGCACCGCCATTTATCCTCTTTCTGATCAGCTGATCAGCTGCAGCTGCAGGAGTGACATCACCAGCACACCTGAGGAGAATCTCACACACACACACACACACATTCATACACAACACACACCACACCACACAGCAAAACAAAACACGGCACGTAACACAGTGACTTGAACCGAGTAAGAGAAGACTTGCTGAGTATGAAATCTTCATTTCAGCTGAAAAAAAGCCATGTGATGGTTTAGAAAATTGAGTCGCATCGAGAATGCTTGGCTGGCAGAGCACAATTGAAACGTGAGTATTCACATCTTAAGTATTCATATACTTGTATAAGTCCTGTTGAATTAGACTTAGTCTGTTTTTAGCAACACAGTATTTTTTTGTGGTTTTCATCATTTGAATATCCTCTTTTTTTATTAAATAAGTCCTACAAATGATCTCGGAGACTAGACAATTAAAATGTATTCTATTATTCTATCTATTATTTTTTATTATTTATTTATAATATTGAAAAGTGGAGCAAAACTAATCATTGTTGGAGGTATTACCTGATTTTTCAAAGTAATTATTTTTTGTGTTTGGGATACCATAGATTTCTCAAAATTGATGAGCTCTGTTAATCAGTTCAACTTGCCATGTGTGGTTTCTTCTTTTCATTTCTGCTATAGACTTAGATTACTCTGTTTAGTGTGAAGGGTACCTAGGTCTTTTCCTGTCAACGACAACTCCCCTTACTGTGGGATACACAGTAAGGGGAGGTTCCGGCTGAATTTCAGATAGCTTTCTAATGACCTGCGACCAGAACTTTTGGATAAGTGGGCTGAGCCAGAGGGCATGGAAGTAATCTTCTGTTGAGGTGGGATGGTTGTGACGAGTCAGAGTGAGCAAATGGAAATATGTTATGGCTGTGATGAATAGCTTTGTCAGCCTAAGTGAGTGACCTTGAACCTAACTCTGTAAGTATAAAGACGTTGGCTCTATCATTAGTACATTCACTTCCCTCCCATTGAAATATGTTGTCTCCTAATCACCCAATTATCTCTGCCCCACATTTTCTACAGGTCTGCGTTTCCCCGACTTCCACAGAGACGTAACTTCAAACCCAACTGTCTAAGTCCACACACTGCACACCGCAAACTCAAAAAAATGGACAAAGGGGCTGACAGATGAAGACATGTACCCTTCCGTATAACGAAAGCCTTGAATAAATGTCGACTAACCTGACAACCACAGATGATGACAGGTATGTTGTAAAAAAAGTGGTTTGGCATGGGGCATTAAATTTGATGGATTTACTGTTCATCAGACAACAAATGAGACAAGGATTACAATCTGTGTCTCCACCGCATTCCCCACCTGAGGGACGCTGCTTTAAAGGGGGGAGAAGGATGGACGGTCACGCCTGTAGAAACTTGAAACTGTTTTTTCCTTTAACCAGTGTAACATTAGTACGATAACATGGTGGAAATAGCAAAGGGATATGAGCTAGCTAACCATCCAAATGTGCTGCGATTATATTTCTACACGGTCATTCCTGAAAAAGTAAAGACAACAAACAATTGTGTTTCAAAGAGGCAAGAACAGGCGGTGTGATTAAAGGGAATTAGCAATCCCTTATTTTATCACGTAGATTGGCCCCAAATGGTCAACTCAATCTCCGAATTAGCCTTGTAAAATTCTGATTCTAGAGAACTTAGAGGGACGTGTAATCATGGGTGACTATATAAGAAGGCTTGTAAATGTAAATGTTGTATAGAAAGTGTTCATTCTTAATTCTATGTCTTCCGTTGAAAATGGTTTTCAGCGTTCCTTGTTAACCTGTCACTCGTGATGACACGCCCTTCTCAGTTGATGATGTTGAAGTTATTTACTAAGCTGAAACTTTGCCCTAGACTTGGCCCCATAATGTTGGACATTGTATTAATACCGGTGCGTGTACGGCAGGAAATGTTTTTGAAATGACGACAATGATGAATGGCCAAAAAAGCCAGCATGAATATGGGGATAAAAGGACCTCCTAAAAACAAAGGAGTAAATTAAATAGATTTTAACAACTCTAGGTTTTCTGCTGATTTTTGATAGTGAATTAATCAGTCAGTGAAACTTATAGAAAAGTGTTTGACAGATAAAACTTCAAATTTGGGAAAAAGAAAGAGAAGTTTGAAGTAGCTAAAGTAATTGCTTGTCAATATTAAATATATTGATATTTCACTAACTTCAGGGTGCTAAAATGGCTGGAAAATGCGCTTTAGTTGTTCCACATTCTATAGTGCAAGGATTCATTCGTGGCAACCAAACATTAAACTGTCAGATTACAACAATAACCGAGAAAACGTAGGCCCTCCCAACATTAAAAGCTATCGATTCAAAAAAGCTGTCGACAGTTTCAAAGAAAAATTGCCTCAGCAATTGATCCATCACAGTGCGATCCGGTACAGCTGAGAGATGTTTAAGGATGTGGCTTTCTCTCATAGCGACTGTCATGCCATTACTATCACTCATGAGTGTCAACATGGATTGAGGTAGTACAAAAAAATATTGAAGGATCATTTGTGGATTTGTTTTGATCAAAATCATTATTCATTTCTTTTGTTCCGACATGTAATTATTGAAAATAAAAATCGACCGACATTATTGATTGCGCTTTTCAAGGATGTTACCTATTTTTTAATGTATAAAACTAGTTGAACAGTGGCTAAATCAATCAACAGTAAATTGATAAGTTGCAAAGAAATGCAATGAATTGGGTATTTTTTTCAAGTGACAGACAGACATTGCAGTTCCTGCTTCACAACTGTGGGTGTTTAATGCTTGATATTTTGTCATTACTGTGAACTGGATATCTTTGAATTTGGATGGATGGTCAAACAAAACAGATGTAAACTGTGAGGGACGGTGTAAGTGATTTACATGACATGTTATAAATAATTAAGTAAAAGCATAAATTATAACAATTTCTGAGAATGTCCATGCTAGTAAAGTATCATAGTAAAGTCAAGTATAATTTCAGTTACATCATCAGCTCTGTTAGATAACAGTGTACCAGCAACCAAATGCACACAAACTTACATGAATAGATATACATAGAAAACAACTTGTGGAGAGGAGGTGTAAGATTTGACAATGGTACCAAAATAACCCTTGAAGGAAGCTGCCTGCATTTGAAAAATAAAAAGTCCCAGAGTGCATTTCTGTGTACGAGAAAAAAGAAGACAGCGAAAGCGCACAATTAAGTATTTGTGCAGGGGATGTCAGTAGTTTTGAGTGTACTACTTGTCAATTTGTGTTTGCAAGGCATTGGTTATCAAAGTTATGCAGAGGGAAGAGACAGAGAGAAAGAGATTAGGGTCGGGGTCCCAGGGAGAGCGTGATTACTGCATTGAGCATGCATCAGAGCCCCTCAGAGCGGTCTCTGCAGAGGAGGGGCATCTAGATAAATAGCTTTAATACCCCAGTGTTGCAATAACGGAGCAACAGTTGTTTCCCGTTGAAGGCTTAGGGGTATGACGGACGTATAGACACTGAGCTTTGGAAAGCAGGCTGACAACCCCCTGTCCTGTCTAACCCAAAGGCCTATGACCCGTTGAGACCCTGGGGACAACGACCCCCAGCAGCACTAGTGGGAAAAGTCCATGCATGCAAAAGGAACAAAAGGCTGGCTAATGCACTGTTTTCTCTTTTCACATGCTGGTGGGGGTAATCTGACCTTCTGCCTCTTGTTCCAACGTGGTGAAAGCAGCAACCACTAAGACGTTGATCTCTAGAGCCTTGTCCTCAACGTCACCCCGCCCCCCCCCCCCTCAAATGCGTGCACTTTTAGGATGATGAAAAAATAAGGCAATTTACTCAGATGTGTGATAAGGGTTTGAATGCCCTTCCATTCTGAAATGCAGACTATGCAATCGTTTTTGTTTTACTCGTTTTAATGTCAACACACCTAATTCAGCCGAGGAAATGCTGATACTTTTTAGTTTGCCGATATGCTTCATGAAAACAGACCATTACTCTTCAAAGGGCTACGAGGCCCATCATGATGTTTCCTTTGAGCACAAAGAGTCCATAACGTGTAAAGGAAATAGAATGCATTGATTCCACACGCTGCTGCTTGTTCATTAATACTTTTTGTCAAGCCTTTGTCTGTCGACATAATCAACCTGAATAAGAACCGCAAGCTCTCTGATTTTAAAAATAAACCATGTCTTTGAAGCCCAATTTACATTGCTGCTGGATAACTGCCATGTTGCTCCCACAATCAAATGAACAGCAGAGAAAGACCCAATCAATTAAAAATAGACATATTTGAAGGAAGCAAAAAATAAGAGTTAAAGTGTGACAGATTTCTTTTTGTCCTTGTGGTGGCGGGCGTGGTTTCAGCCCGGCTGCAGGTGGGAGAGAGAGGGGGAGTGGCTCGGGGAACAGTGCCAGGTGGAAATAATAACAATCACCTGGGGATAATGAGATGTGTGTGTGTGCTCTCCCCTTTATAGCAGTGAGGCGGGGGCGAGCGAGGGGTGAGAAGGAACGACGAGCGAGCTGAACGCCGGCCCGGTTTCTCTGAAATCAATAAAATAAAAACCATTGTAGCACACGACCCTGGCATCGAGTCACTTTGTCCGGAGCCCGAACGACCCACACCCGTACAGTGGCGCCCAACTTGGCAGAGGATGACGGACGAGGGGCAGCTGGGTATGCCGACCCAGCCAGCAGTCGCGCTGGCGCAGATGATCGGGGAGCTGGCGGGGATCCAAAGAGAGCAAGCGGAGGCGAACCGCCAGTTCATGGGGGTGCTCCAGGCCCAGGTGGGGAGACAAGCCCAGGCACTGGAGCTATTGGTGTCGCGGTCGGGACCCCCGCTACCACCACCGGGCCCGACGGTGATGGCGGGCCTGACCCTCCACCGGATGACGGCAGAGGACGACGCCCAGTCCTTCCTGGAGGCCTTCGAGGCGACGGCGGAGGCATGCGGCTGGCCGGAGGAAGAGTGGCCGGTCAGGCTGATGCCCCTCCTGACCGGGGAGGCGCAGACGGCGGCCATGGGGCTCCCCCCGGCGGCTCGGAGAGACTATGCGGCCGTGCGGAAGGCCGTGGTCGACCGGCTGGGGCTCCTGCCCGAGGACCACCGGCGGCGATTCCGGGGGGCCAGGCTGGGGCCAGAGGATCGGCCGTTCGCCTACGGGCGGCGGCTCCGGGACGCCGCCGCCAGGTGGCTCCGGCCGACGGGGGTGGAGACAGCGGCAGAAGTCCTGGAGGCGGTGGTACTGGAGCAGTTCGTGGAGGGGCTCCCGGCCCGGACGGCGGCGTGGGTCCGGTACCACCGGCCACCGACGCTGGAGGCGGCCACCACCCTGGCCGAGGACCACCTGGCGGTGCACCGCAGCGGACCACGGAGCGGCCCACACCGGCCCCACGTCGGCCGCCGGCAGCTGTACACCGGGACCCCCCGGCCGCAGCAAGCCCCGGCACCCTTCCTGACCCAACGGGAGGTTCTCAAACGCCAGGGCAGGAGTGCTGGAAGTGCGGGCGGCTCGGCCACCTGCGGAGGGAGTGCCCGCTGATGGAGGTGGGGCAGGTGATCCGGGTCGCCGGCGCTCCATCACCCTCCCCCGGCCCGGGAGCGACGTAGCGCGTTCCGGTAAGAATCCAGGGGGGTACACGCCAGGCGATGGTGGATTCGGGCTGCTCGCAGTCCATGATACATCAGAGCCTGGTTCGGCCAGGGGCATTGGTAGAAGCGTCGCGGGTGAAAATTAGGTGTGTGCACGGGGACATTCATGAGTATCCCATAGTGTCCGTCGAACTTAGGTTCAAGGGGAGAAAATATAGAATAAAGGTCGCGGTTAGCTCCCACCTGACGCACTCCGTAATTTTGGGAACGGATTGGGAGGGATTTAACACGTTAATGGGAGAGGCTGCGGGGGTGCGTTCACGACCGACAGGGACATGCGGTATTTGTGCTGTGCTCAGCGGTGACGCGAGGTCGTCCGACGCCGCCGGGGGGGGGGGGGGGGGGACCGGCGGAGCCTCCCGAGGAGACTCCGGCGGTTCCCGAGTTCCGCTCCATGGAAGATTTTCCACTCGAGCAGTCTCGGGACGATACTCTACGCTCAGCCTACGACCAGGTGATAAAAATTGATGGTCATTTGGTGCGCCCTGACGTAGCACTGTCGTACCCGCACTTCTCATTGATTAGGGACAGGTTGTACAGAGTGAGTCGTGACACTCGAACGGGGCAGGAAAACACCCAGTTGCTGGTGCCGAAAAGCCGCCGGGAAATGATTTTCCAGGCGGCTCACTATAATCCGATGGCGGGTCACATGGGATACGGGAAAACACTAGACCGGATAATGGCCCGATTTTATTGGCCAGGCATCCGGGCGGACGCGCGCCGCTGGTGTGCGTCCTGCCCGGAGTGTCAGCTAGTCAATTCACCAGCCATCCCGCGTGCCCCGCTGCGGCCTCTACCGCTGGTGGAGGTCCCGTTCGAGCGCATCGGCATGGATCTAATCGGGCCATTCCACCGGAGCGCACGCGGATACCGCTTTGTGTTAGTCCTCATGGATTATGCAACCCGGTATCCTGAGGCGGTGCCATTGCGCAATATCTCTGCAAAGAGCGTCGCGCAAGCACTGTTTCAGGTCATCTCCCGGGTTGGAATCCCGAAAGAGATTCTAACAGACCAGGGCACCTCGTTCATGTCGCGCACACTGGGAGAACTTTACGGGTTACTGGGCATTAAGTCCGTCCGCACCAGCGTTTACCACCCCCAGACGGACGGGTTGGTGGAGCGGATGAATAGGACGCTGAAGTCCATGATTCGTAAATTTATTAGCGACGATGAACGTAATTGGGATAAATGGCTTGACCCTCTGTTGTTTGCAGTCCGGGAGGTCCCCCAGGCCTCCACCGGGTTTTCCCCCTTTGAGCTTCTCTTTGGCAGATCACCAAGAGGGGTGCTGGATCTTATTAAAGAAAGCTGGGAGGAAGGTCCGAGCCCCGGGAAAAACGAGATCCAGTACGTCCTGGACCTACGAGCAAAGCTCCACACACTGGGTAGGATGTCACGAGAGAATTTGCTCCAGGCCCAGGAACGACAACAGCGGCTGTACAACAGAGGAGCCAAGCTGCGAGAATTCACACCGGGAGAAAAGGTACTTGTATTACTTCCTTCTTCCAACTCAAAACTCCTGGCTAAGTGGCAAGGGCCCTTCGAGGTCACACGCCGGGTGGGGGATGTTGATTATGAGGTGGTGCGGTCTGACAGGGTGACAGGGGCGGGGCTACACAAATATACCACCTCAACCTCCTGAAACCCTGGAGGGAGGCGGAGTCTGTTTCTCTGATTTCCACAGTATCGGAAAGAGAGGACCTGGGGCCGGAGGTGCCAAAAGCGGTCAATCCCACCCCGCTCCCGTGTGAGGGTTGTCTCTCTGAGGACCAGAGAGCAGACATTGCCCAGTTGCAGGAGCGGTTTGCTGATGTGTTCTCCCCCCGGCCAGGCCGCACCGACCTGATAGCGCACCGAATCGAGACACCCCCGGGGGTGACGGTGAGGTCCCGACCCTACAGACTACCCGAACACAAAAGAAAAGTGGTTCGGGAGGAATTGGCGGCTATGTTGGAGATGGGGGTAATAGAAGAGTCCAACAGCGCCTGGTGCAGCCCCATCGTTCTGGTGGCCAAGAAGGATGGGACTGTGCGGTTCTGCGTGGACTACCGCAAGGTGAATGACGTGTCACGATTCGATGCTTACCCAATGCCCCGGGTCGACGAACTCCTGGACCGGCTGGGCACTGCACGTTTTTTTACGACCCTGGATTTAACTAAGGGCTACTGGCAGATTCCCCTGTCCCCAGAGTCCAGAGAGAAAACGGCTTTCTCCACTCCGTATGGTTTGTACCAATTTACCATGCTTCCCTTCGGGTTGTTCGGTGCTCCGGCCACGTTCCAGCGCCTCATGGACAAGGTGCTGCGCCCGCACGCCGCATATGGAGCCGCCTACCTGGATGATGTCATTATCCACAGCACCACCTGGGCGGAGCATGTGCGGCGGGTGGACGCGGTGCTGGAGTCGCTGAGGCGGGCCGGGCTCACCGCCAACCCGGGGAAGTGTGCAGTTGGACGGAGGGAGGTACGGTATTTGGGGTACCACTTGGGGGGGGGGCAGGTGCGTCCCCAGGTGGACAAGACAGCGGCAATTGCAGCCTGCCCGCGCCCCAAGACGAAAAAGGAGGTGAGGCGGTTTTTGGGGCTGGCAGGTTACTACAGACGGTTCATCGCCGGGTTTGCGGACCTCACCAGCCCCTTGACCGACCTGACCCGGAAAGGTGCGTCAGATCCGGTCCAGTGGTCGGAGCAGTGCCAGCGGGCGTTTGAGAAGGTAAAACAGACTCTCTGTGGGGAGCCGCTCCTCCACACACCTAACTTTTCTCTCCCGTTTGTCCTGCAGACCGACGCGTCGGACAGAGGGCTGGGGGCCGTTTTGTCCCAGGAGGTCGAGGGGGTCGACCGCCCGGTGGTCTACATCAGCCGGAAACTGTCGGAGAGGGAGGCCAGGTACAGCACGGTGGAGAAGGAGTGCCTGGCCATTCGGTGGGCGGTGGGCTCCCTGCGCTACTACCTCCTGGGACGCCCATTCACCCTCTGTTCGGACCACGCCCCGCTCCAATGGCTCCACCGCATGAAGGATACTAACGCCCGGATCACTCGGTGGTATCTGGCCATGCAGCCTTTTAACTTCAAGGTGGTCCATAGGCCGGGGACGCAGATGGTCGTGGCGGACTTCCTCTCCCGCCCGCTGGAGGGAGGGGGGGGGGGAGTAAGCTAGGCCGGACGGCTCCCCGGCCTAAGTCGGGCGGTGGGGGTATGTGGTGGCGGGCGTGGTTTCAGCCCGGCTGCAGGTGGGAGAGAGAGGGGGAGTGGCTCGGGGAACAGTGCCAGGTGGAAATAATAACAATCACCTGGGGATAATGAGATGTGTGTGTGTGCTCTCCCCTTTATAGCAGTGAGGCGGGGGCGAGCGAGGGGTGAGAAGGAACGACGAGCGAGCTGAACGCCGGCCCGGTTTCTCTGAAATCAATAAAATAAAAACCATTGTAGCACACGACCCTGGCATCGAGTCACTTTGTCCGGAGCCCGAACGACCCACACCCGTACAGTCCTCAAAATAGGTCCTTTTATCCTAATTAGCTGAAGTAAAACATTTCAAATTATGTGTAAAGGGGTATTTTAAATAAATCAATTAATTTACAGTATCGTAATACGCCCGTTTTAGAATGCATTTCTAACCTTCACTCTTCCAACCTCTGTCTCAAGATATTGCCACTGGAAAAAAAGTAATCTCAGTCATCTAATGCGCTCCATCCTTTTCCCTTTTTCCTTCACAAAAGACTAATTTGAGTTCAAATGATAGCCATCTTGGTAAATTAAGTATTTGCTGAAATTCCCTCAAGTTTATTCGCAAAAACACAGAAGGTATGGAAGAGAATACAAATGGGTTACTTAATTTATCAACCTCTCTCTTATTTCATTCACTTTACGATCATAAAACGTTGACTTGACAAAACAAGAAACTTGACGACATTCACTTGAACTTTAAGAAGTTCTACTGGGAATTAGTTTTTACATATGTACTTTGTACAGACCAAACAATAAGTCCATTAAATGATGTCTGGTGATGATTACATAGTCTGGAATGTCCCTCCATATAAGTCTTGAGCTTGATGATGGACATCTATGGGGGTGACGTACATTCTGGTGTGATTGAGTGTGCAAAACTAGAATGTTAGGAAATCACACTTTCTTTCCAAGTGGCTCTATTGCATTTGATATTATGGCGACAATCGATGGAATCAAAACCAGAGTGAGAGCATCAAGAATAATAAACCTCTACATTGCAATTTTAGGTCATGGGTGAAAAATGTTTGCATTTGAATGGCCTATATGATTCAGCTAGGTCAATCATCATTGTATATATGTCACTGAATGTTTGTATTTTTCATGGTAGATACTTTTGACACTAAAGTGTCACATGTGCAGAGTGTTGTTTTTTTTAGCTACTTACTGCTTTTGAACGGAAGGCAAAGAGATGATTCGGCAGGTCAACAGTGACACTACACCACTCATATGAGAGGGCCACTTATTCACCTGAATAACAACCAGTGCAGGCCGTTGCCAAGCAGACATTCAACATTATGCAGGAGTAAAAGCAACTTTCTTAACCCTCCTGTTGTGTTTGTTTCTTCCCCACTTACTTCATTGTTGCCAGTGAAATTTGACCAGTCTGTTTAAACTGCTCATTCATTAAGAGAAAAACCATTCACCATCACCAAATTTTACTTTACATATTGTTAAGCTGTGATCAAGAGATGGAGACAAATAAGTAGTGATGAACAACTGCTGTGAATACACAATGAATAGACACTGGAAATGTATCGCTTAAACACAAGCCTCCCCTCCAGGCCTGTCATGCCCATAATAATACCCTCGGTGGACTTGGGTGAAAAGGAGTTGACAGCGGGACCTGATGTCATCTGAACGAGATGTTGCCTAACTTGTCTACCCTGGTTTCATCCTGATTATGTTTTCAACTCTCGCTCAGCCTCCTCTGTCCTCGAAAGACGACAATCCGAGCAAGTAGCCACCCTTTGACTCGAATGTCACATCAGGTGACTGTTCCTGTGGTGCCACTTCCTCACTTGGTGTTGACTGGTCAGTCTCATAATAATCCTATAGTGAAATCAGGATCCATGTTATATTTAATTTCTGAGACATCTTCCTCCATCTCCTCAGTTAGAAAAGTTGGTCCAGATCCTATCTGACAGAAAATCGCCAAATCAGTTGCCTACTCATTGTGTTCACAGAGTGAAATGAGAGCAATACAATTTTATTTAGGGGTAAAGTGAGAAGATTTGTAGTATTTGTTAGTGTGGAAGGTATGATTGGCAAGGGGGGATAGGCAGTCTGAATGGTGCTTTTTTCCATCTGATGAAGGACAAATCTAGTGTTTCCCATTAATTTCCTCTGGCAGTAACTTTTGACTGTGAACACCACGGATGTTAACAAGGTGGACTAAACCACTCCAAATTCGACTAAAGTGGTGATCAGAAATGCTATATATTTTTTAAATGGCTGGTGTGGGGGATATCATAAGGCCTTAAGGCAATCAGCTATCATTCAGATTTGACCCAAACATGACCGGAGGCATAAGACTGAGGTTTGTAGTTGATGGCAACTCCCAAAGAAACTGTGAACACCAAGTCTTCCATCTTTCACTGCGGCTGACTATTGAACCTCAAACATCCAACATCAATGCGGTTGTACATCATCCAATCAGCTAAAAAAAACAACAACAAAAAAACAAACAGAGTATGCATGTCAATCTCCTGCCACGCCTAGGATTAAGTAGCACTTGAATACACCTCTCCTCCCCGATACCTCTCACACCCGCCAGTATATTTTTGGTACACTTGGTATAAAGCTCAGCCTCTGGTATTTGTTACAGTGTAGGGAAGGTTAGGGTTACGCGCTCATTCGTGTTGCCTGATGTAATCGAAATGCAAATTGATGACGCAATCCACTAGGATGACTTAATTGCTCAAATTGATGCAAAAAAAGTGTTTCATTTTGTTTTCAGGTAAATGAGCCGTTTTGGGCAACATCCAAGATAACATTTGATGTAGAATTTGTTTGGAAGTTTGCCATTTCCTTGAAGAAACCAATGTAAAATGTGGAAAATGTGTATGTTTTGTAAGTGCACACCTGCTTGGGCTTATGCTTAATGTAAAATATGTGCAAATCTGGCAAAAAACGGCCTTCTAAGCGTGCCCACGCTGTTTCTTTAACAGACTATTGGCATCGTTAAACAGCTTCCATGCGACCTGACAAAAGTGCTCTTTTGTGTGATTCATAATATGCCGTGGATTGCAATATCAACCATTTGTTGACTCACAATAATTATGGAGCCTTGAATCCTGAACAAGTCTATGTTTGCAATAAAGATCCAAATGGAAAACGTTACAAAATGACATTTACTGTAGTTGGAGCTCAGGGATGTTTCACTTCAGACCCATGTTCTACCTTCCAGACAGCCAATTGCAGACCACAGACATGTAATTGGCCAGAAGTGTCAGTGCTACATCCAAACGACCCCTTCGTTTAAACCTCTCAGCTTCTGCAGATGCACTGCGGCGGTTTGGTGTTCTCTCTCCGTAATTGCGAGAAGTGAGAGGGCCAGGCCTCTCTGAGAGGCACCTAGGGTCGCTCAGAGGTGATTGCAGTCCCTGCAGTTTGAGGTGCTGTCTGCTTCAAAGGGAAAGTTGACCTTGACAAGACAGCAGCCTCTCTTTGCCCGGCAGGAAGCAACAGGGAGGGCAAAGGGCTCTTCAGTCTGCCCACATTGCATCACTTGGACCTAGTGGTAAATGTCACTGAGGGCCACACCTCAGCCAGAAGGAGATGTTATAGGGACAGAGGCGATAGGGACCTTTCTGAGGTCGGACAGTCTTTGCCACAGGGGAGTTTTGAGTTGATTCCAATGGGCTCCAGGCAAAACCATCTTGGCTCATGTGTTTGTTTTTTTTACCTCCCAATAAATTATGGTTTGAAAAAAATACTTGACATTTTTATGGTTTGCATTTATTCCTTTAGGTGACACCGAGAAATCTCTGAAACGGCTTATATTGTATTGTATTCATAATTGTATTTATCATTATATCCACAATAGTGTAGCATAATTACCATCCACACAAAATATGCTATTTCACATGTTTTTAAAGATTGTATTTTTAAAGTTGCATCTTCCCCATGTAACGTATCAATAATTAGTCATTTTGCATATTTTATTGTTAGAAATAAATATGATAAACATTTCAGTGCAACAACTGTACCCAAGTGCAGACATTTGTGTGTCTCTTTTGGCAATTGATTAGATATTACATTTCATTACAGGGGCCATCAAACATCAATCAAATTATATTCTGTATGCATTTTCTTAGTGCCAGCATTAAGTCACAATTTGCTTGCCGGAAATGACTTAATTTGTGTTTGAATTAAAATATACTCTTGCTAGTGTGCCAGGTGTACAACAGGGACGTTTACATAGTTCAAATATGTGAATGAGTTCTTTAGTGGGGTGCACGTGTCAAACAAAGGAATTTCAAATAGTGTTTGGAAATGAAGTTTAAAGACTATGTCAAAGTATAAATGACGACACAATGGCTTAATTTTCCATCAACTGCTTTACTGTTTCCTTTGTATACAGTGATTTTGCAGGTCATGTTGCACAATAAGATGTTGATCGCACTGTGCCATATGTCTTTATTTCTCTCCAAATGGCTTTCTGAAATAAATTAAGTTCTTAGGAAGGGTGATTTGCACTTTACCTCAATGATAAAGAGAAGATTGCATGGGCATATTCTCAATATCTCGTAACTTTAATTCAACTGCAGTGGAATTCTAGTGGCCAAAGCTCCCAAGTCAGTATGTCAGTCAGGAACTGATGAACTGTGATCAAAATGCTACAAGGGCAAACCCCATTCGGCCATTTATTTTGTCAATTTACCCTTTACATTTACACAATTGTTTAAGTAAAATCTGATCCAACTTTAAAGAAGCTCTTCCAGATGTCAGTAATATAAATTAATTATCAGTTACTATAGCCATACTTTGTCTTACTGTGTGACAATTACAATCCATCATAAAACGGGTCAGATTAATAAGACAAAAGTATAGAAACGGTATGTAAACATATTACGTGTCCCATTTGTTAAGACAAATCAGCCTATTGTCCTGATGATACTTTTTAAACTTGAATGAGGGCAGTCAAGACAACTGTTCAACTTATATTTCAGCATGCAATTTCTTTGTCAGTTTTTGCTGCTTTTCTCCTTTTTCCTAACCTCAGTGTGAACTTGACAAAAGTCAGAATCACTGTTTTCTAATATCTCATGTACTGTATATAGAAAAACACAACAAACTAACTTCAGTCCAGTCTGATGCTAACAGCTTGCTTCTAGTAATATCACAGAAAAAAGCTGTTCCAGAGATTGTTCTAATTAAGGTAAATTGCTTCATCAACTTCATCAGTGTGAGTGTGAGAAAACAAGAGGAGTAGCGATACTTTGATCAACAATTAGTGTCTCACACTCAGCGTACATAACAACCCTCAGTACGTGTGGTCCTGCGACAAAATGACAGTGTGCTTACCAATTTAGCATTAATCTAAATGTCTGTATATCTGCAATGGCATACCTCCAAACCTTCTACAGTGCAGCTGAGAACGATTTTATCACGATTTCGAGTAAAACTGTTTGTTTTTTTGGACGCACACTTGTCAGGAATGGATAATTACACTGGGCAAACTGAACCAACTCAAGTAGGAGAATGGCTGCAAGTGATCTGCAGATGTATTAGGACATCTGCTTAATTTATTTAAATGAATACAGTCATCAATTTGATTTCCCTTTTCCTTACCCCTTCAGCGCTCTCTTTCTCACACAATTTTGACATTTGGATCAGCACTTTTAAACCACTCTTTCCTTAGCAAAGTATGACCAATGTGTCAAGCTGCTTACATAAGCCCTCTCATACATCGACCGAATTACTTTCCTTTTCGCCCGTTGATGTAACATCGGCACCACTGGTCCAGAGAACTAGCAGTCTTCATGTTTAGTGATCAATCCAAAAAGATATAAGCTAAACTACTAAGTTACAATTAGTCACATTAACATACAAAACACCAATGCTCACTCCCCGATCCTGATGTTTTCATGAATGTTCTCAACTTATGCAAAACTGGCAAACTTTGCTGGTTTCACTTGCAAAATGCAAATATTTGCTTTGTCTAAAACAATTGTAAACTGTATATATTTAGCCTTAGGACTGTTGGTAAGATATACCATATAAGATCCATCCCTGTGCAGATCTGCTGCATCCTTGTCATTCCAACATAAATATGCACAATGACAACATGATAACTAATATCTAGAACTCTATTAAGTCTAAATATCAAGAGAGAAACAGAAGAGCATGCACATCTAATGTGTGTTTGAGTTGCATAATTAGTTAGTCATATGATAGCCTATCTGAATGACTGCAGCAGCCTTCCACTACCACTCCACAGTAACGGACTGTCAGTAAGCTGTAACACCAACCACTGACTAAGCACAATCCTCTGATATCCATTTAACACTTCAACCTATGAAAGCAATGGCATATAAAGATGAATCCACAGCAGAGCTGATCTTCCTTAAGAATCACAAGCAGCGGAACCAAGCCAAACCAAAATAAGCCACAATAAACATCCAGTCTCTAAGTACTGCCCGATAAACAAACACCTAACCACCAAACTGTATCACATTACTCAGAGTTAATAGAGTAAGGCATTACCTTTTAGAAGAGTTTCCTCCTTGACTTTGTGAGTGCAAACTGATCCATCCGATCTTCAAATTCTATCGATCACTCCAGGACGCATTCCATAGCCAGCAATGACCGTGCAGAGTCAGTCAGATCTGGGCCAATGACAGCAAGGTACAATCAATGCCAAACCCCCTGATGGTGATTAAATAAACCATTCTCTTGGTGCAGTTTGTCTGGACGGAAGCCATGCAACAGGTCACTTGTAAGGGAAGATGTTTCCTTTCAAGGTCAGCGTCTCACAAATTGGTTCAGAAAATGTTCAGTACCTCTTCTTAATTCAGACAACAATAGCAATCATCGCTGATTTCCTGGCTAGAGCAAATTATTCATCTTATCACATTGGTTTTTCTTCTAGATATTTGGATCTAGATTCTAGATATCTGGCTTTCACCTGGTTTTGACTACAGGGCCTGTAGTCAACACTAGTAGGGTCTGCCGACTGTCTGTCCTCCTTAGCTTATCTGTAGCTGCTTGTTTTAGACAGTACACCACTGCTTCCATCTGGGATTGTACAGGAGCATGTTGTGACTCCATACAATCCCACATGGAACAATGCACTTCTCATGCCGGGTAACCCCGGTTACTGACGCTAGAGTGGCGCTATAACGCTAGCTTATGAACAAGAATTCTGAAACAGTGTTAGCCATTAAACTCTACAGAGTGCCACCCCTGCTATTTCTTTGGTGTCACGGGACAGCTGCTTGCCAGCTTTGCGCTAAGTGCTGCTCTCTTAGAAGGCTGCACCTAGTGGTCAGAGACTTTAGTGCAGCAACTATGAGCTACGAAATGGACACACTTGTCGTGCACTACATACATACATGGTATGATGCAGTATCTGCTATCTATTTTTAAGAACACTATTACAATGCATTTAAAATAGGATAATGTTATATTCTGAAACTCTAAACGCAAATGGCCCTATCTAGAACAAGTGTTTGCATGTCCATTCTGCGCTACTGTAGAAACATGGCAATGCAACAAAGTAAACACTTTCAGAAGACTTGCTCCGGATGTCAATATAAATGAGGCATTCTATGGTAACAAAAACATGACAATTCTTATTCATATATTCAAGTGATATACACTTAAGACAGAAAGAGTACAAAAATCATATTTCCTTTCCTTTTCCTTTTCTCCAGGACACCTCTTTATGTATAATATAAAGAGGTGTTCTTCATAATAAGTGCCAGGAGGAGACAGAATATCAGAGACACCACAAAATATAATATAGTTCAGTTCAACACCACCACCAACTATAGTCTTTACTGAACCATTTCTAAAACCCATTGAATTCACATATTTTTGTGTGTCTAAAACGCTTGACTGTATACGATTTTTCCATCTAAATTTAAATTCATATAAAATACATTGATTATTCACTGCTGTTTTGAATAGTAGAAGCCCCTCAGCATTTTATTGAAGATTATACAACAATTGTTTGTTTGCAAATCCCTAATTACGGCTCTCACGAGGCTCTAACAGCGTCCCACTGGATAACACCCATGGGATATGTTTACAACTGATTCAATGTTTACAGTCGGTTTCCACAAGGTTTACAATCGGATTTACATTTGGATGACAATATTTGTGTTGCCTGGGTAGTTGTACTACAATCATGATGCATCATGGAGACCAGAATACATAATATAGCAAACTGTTCAGTTTGGTTGGATGCATACCGTATTTTTGCAAAAGAAACAATCCTGGTAATAATTTGGTCTCTGAATTGGTTGAATACATATACATGTCTCTCTCTGCATGTGCTTTCTCTGCTTACGTGCTCTCAGTGTGCCTACAATACCCCAAACTATGAAACCTTGAGAGGGCTGAGCTGAAAAGATCTCTTTTGAAAATAAGGCTCTGATGGTTCTTACCTAGGAAAAAGGTTTTCCCCGTGGGAAAAGCTTTTTCTGACCTTTTCAAAGGGATACAAGATAAAGCTATCATTAGCATCTCCTTGGTATGAGCTGTGACCAAGGATGCTGTGCCTGTGAAAACAACACTTCCTGTGACATTCCACAGTTTGATTCTCTGCAGTAACCTTGGCAATTGCCTCAATCACAGGGAATTAATTCCAGTCATGCCACTCCCTCCTCCTCCCCGGAGTTGTATCGGGCCCATGCATCGTACTACTAGCCCTGATTCACTGTGAATACCAGCCAAGCCCAACGATTTTCAGGTCCCCAGGCCCCTATTGCTATCTGTCTGCCTCCACTCTCAAAATGGGCCAGTCTTTTGTCTGCACACACGTTACAGCTGCCAGACTGTGGCAGATTTAGGGCCTTTTTTTAAATTTCCACACTCGCAGACAATGTCAAAATAAAAAGCTTTTCTTTTCTTAACAATGATAAGAGTCATGACAATTCTTGATGTTGATGTGCACATGACAATGTGCACATCCACCTTCAAAGTTATGAAGTAATCCCTGTTTTTAAAATGTAGAAATCAGAGAGATAAAAAATGAAAGAAGACAATCTTGCAGAAGTTTAATTGTATCTAGCTTGCGCGGACATATTGTTGTACAAATATTAGCCATTTAAATTGATTTTAAACGTGGAAATTCAAGCTGTCACTACGGCAACGTGTCTCATGTTTCACATCTAATGTATGATATTTTTTCTGCTTCATATTTAGGCCAGCATTGGTTTAACAACATTATAGGTACGTTATGACAATTTAAAGTTATTATTTTTAATGTGGTCACACTACAACTGGTTACCATTTTACAGTCGATGCGCATCAATGCATTTCTTGGTAAATCGACATTCCGTCATGAGGCCTTTGTCTGGTAGCTTAAGTAATGGTTATTACAAAGCTATTAGCTGCTTTTTCCCATTGTGCTGAGTGCAGTCATGGCACTAAGCTTGCCTATTAGAAAGACCATGTAGTTACACCGTCCAAAATATTTGATGCTCTGATGCCAGGCAAGTTGCTTAATTTCTACTGCCCCACATTTTGAAGAGCACAATTAATGAGCCACCTCACATGTGTTGGATAAATCCTTTTAAACACTGAGGTACATTCAAGAACACGCTTATTTGGCGGCTTTTGTAATGCCAAACTGGACACCCAGGTTGACCTTTTACAGACTTTCTATTTGCTCCCGCTGTATAATGGCCTCGTGATTGAAAGCCATCATCCAAAATTGTATAGTCCTCTGTTGGAAAGGTTTTGATGAGTCATTTTTGACTATTAGGGGGCGGGGGGTTACTTCACAAGAGGAACGTCGTGCTTTTTAAACCCAAAACAACCAAAGGATCTTTTTGCGATTTGCGATTGCATGTGCTTTCCTGCTCTCCTACTCTCCCTGTGACTATGTGGGTTTCCAACAGGCCAAAGACTGCAGAATGTACAATAGGTAAATTGGAGGCTATGAATATGTTTTTAGATGGGAGTGTGCAGTTGAGTGTCTATTATTTTAGACCTGCGGTATGTAGCTAACCTCTCGCACAGCCTTTTGCCCAGTGCGTGCTGGAATAAACTCCATCCCACCATGACCCTGAACAGGAGTGCTCCAGAGGATGGATGGATGGGTAAATCACAAGTAAATCAAACAGTGTTTTAACTCGTAGGATTTAAAAAAAATTCTCTCCACATATTTCAGCACTTGAAGTTTTCTTTTTAGCCCGTTGTTGGTGGTGGTTTTATCTGCAAACTTCTGCATAATGTATATCCCGTATGGATTGGTGTCAGGGGTAAGGGGAAATGATGTATCTATGCTCATGTAAAGGACTGGAGACTAGGAGGAGGTGGGGGTCGAGTCTACAGTGGGAGGTTGTCTTGGACCAAAGGCATCTGTCTGGGAGTGGCTGTAATTGGCTGGAGCGTGGCGTTTTCTCATTAATATGGAGCCCAGGGGAAGTTGACAGCAAACTTCCTCCCTCTGTGTTTGGTTGTTTGACTGTATCTCCATTGATGCTAAACGCAGTGCTCCCAGGGCACCCCATGCCTGTTGCCTGCTTCGTTAAAACCAAGAAAATGAATATTAATGTCACGCGGACTTGAAGCCGCAACAGCAGAAGGGCATCGTCAGTCTAAAGGCTGTTCCAGACGTTTTGTGGGTGTACTTAATAGGGTCCAATCCCGCGGCACGGCATGCGCTACATATATGCGACGTTTTTCTGACACATCAATTTCCTGTCCACAGGGGATTCTGGCACAGTGTGGTCCAAATGAAACAATAGGGACTCTTAATCACTCGGAAATATACAAGGGAAACATGCTAGGTCTGGTTTCATTGTCTTATTCCCAGTGTCCACATGAACACTACAACACGTTTTGAGAGTGCAAATATGTAATTATGAAGCTCACCTGCATAGGGTGAAGTAAATTGAAAAAAATGAGTGTGTTAATGGGCAACCTTGATCTTGGGGAGGCAGTAAATATTATCAGGAACCGCCAGAATAACATGCATGACCACTGTCTGTTTACAATTTACTTGACACCAGTAACACCAGCAAGTAGATGTATCAGTTCACCCGTAGACGTAAGTAACCCAGACAACAGAATCGTACACTCTCACAGATCACACCAGAAATGTGAACTTCCTTCTCTATGACTTACCAGCACACATTCGGAGAAGAGGTGCTGCTGGAAAAACATGACTCTCGACACTTTGAGGAACAGTTGGACGTTTTGGGAATTACACGTATTCACTTTAATGCGTTAGACAAGAAATAGAACGATTCCTCTCTTATCTGATTGTTAATTAAGAAGCCCAAGCCAGGAGTCTGTTAGCGTCGCTTAGTAAAGCCTTATACCGTCTCTTTTGGACTTCTCATCAAACCCTTGGCAACATGAATAAGTGTATTCCCAAAATGTCTAATTATACCATAAACATCCATTCATCCAGTGTAATTCTGTTTCACACTGTGCAGACCTGCTGCTTCTGCACTTCAATCCAAAACTACAGCCGGTGCTGTAGGTTTTCATGGAGAAAATGTGAAATGCAATCGTCAGGATTTTTATAATGTAATATAATTTTCATATATATATATATATATATATATATATAATACGGTTCAATGAAGAGACTTCCTTCGAAATACGAATAAGTCATTCCCTCCACCAGACTGCTATCTGCTAGTAATAGGCTGATTAATTATTAATTATTAATACGTGGAATTCTCACAGGGGAGCTAACCTGGATCCTCAGAGCAGACATCCGTACGGGGACGTTCAAGGTCACAGGAAATAGGTAGGTAAGGATAAGGACTGGAAAATAGCTGGTTCAAAACACAGCTACGTGGAAGGCTCCCCACTAGCCCTGCGGTCATATCGACTCCTTTAACAGTGATTTTCAGCAGCATTAATAAAACTTCAATTAACCATCAGGGGTCTGTCTTCCGGCTCACCTCCCTAATCTAGTTTGATGGAAGCAGTTAAAGAATCAGCAGAGCCAGTTTAAAAAAAAACAACTCCCACCTTAGTAGTGAGAGTGTGTATACGACGCTAATAGTCATGACAGTGATACTCTTTCACTGTCGGACGAGCTGCATCAGGTAGCTTCACACATTCTTAACCCGCTTTCTCTTTAGCTTCCCAAATCGTTTGTAGCTCTACAAACACTAGCATGGTGTTGGCCTGATGTCACACTGGTTAATTGGGTCTGACCTCTGACGCTATTCAGGTACTTTGAAGAGAGAAACCCAACGCGGCCCCTTAATTGACGCAAGCAACACACTAGCACACACGCCATTGTGAAAGGATGTACAGATCCGCGGCATTACAGAGGCCCTTTTAGGCCGAGCAAATTGGATGTTTTTAATGAGGGACCACCCTGTCTCTCAAACACTATCTGAGCAACAGCTGAATTCTAAGCTCTAAAAGACTGCAATAATAGATTTTCATTCTGTGGGGGATCAGTCCTCAATTAGATTTTTCCTTCCAATTTCTTTAAGTTAGTAGCATTAGTGAGTATGTTAAGTAAATGTTGACATGCACACTGTACGCTATCAATTAAAGTTTATTTTACATTTCTGAATATACAGTATAATGAAGACATGAAATTATCAAGGCCCTTGAAAACGATAAAAAAAAGCTAAATGGACGTTTTGGAAAAGGTCTTCCCCTTGTCCAAGTTGACTCCCCTGTTGAAGACCAAATGTGCTGAGGAAAAAGAATCATCTCATTGCTAACGTAACAACGGTGTTTGCCTCAGACTTCACTCTCCATCTTTTGCTCCAGGGGTGTCTTCAGAACATTTGAAGGACTTGAAGGACCGGTGAGCAACAATGAGCACAATGCCGTTTGTGAGCTCCATGGTGCGTAGTTAATAACATAACAGCATAATTGCAACACTTTCTCAAAAATAATATTTAACTCTATAAAGGGAAAATTGCTCACAAAATCACACCTCAGCCAAAATACAGGTGTTGGTGTTGGTGTTTTGATGGCTTTCGTGGGTTGTTTTCACAGAACGGTAGGTGGGTTTTCGGAGGGCATTTCATGGACCAGCGCATTGTGTCCCTCAGAGCAGACAGACATTCTTGACCTTAACCATCTTATCATACTGTTCTGTACCCTGAGAAGGACCTGAGAACCCTTGGGAACTTCATATAAAAGTCATATCTGTTGTTTCATGAGGTTTTAGCAGTTTAACACTTCCTTTCAGTTCATTTTTCTAATACCTGTCTAGCATGATAATCACATCTGAGCCAAAGCTCACTTGCTGCTCCACAACAGCAACTTATGGTTTGTTTGCAAGTACATCCAACTGCCCACGGCCAATTGCTTTAGCGTTTCTATACTACTAAGCGGCCAGCTGCTGCTGTCTGTTAATACTTTGTAGATCATTTCTATATAATAAGAATTTTTTTTTTTTTTTAACCCCATACATTAACTGAAAAGTTTTCATTAGAATAATTGCGTCATTCACCAAATGGCTTCAAAGCCCCCCTGTACACCACCCTTCTTTTAATATGCAACAATAGGTTTACGGCTAGGTTAAATCAATTAATGATCTTTAAATGTGCAGGTAGAAAAACGCACATGTTTTTTATGCCTTTTTTTCTCCAGTATAACAGAACCACAATATACTAAATAAGTTAACGACGAAAGAAAAATACTTCCACTTCCAACAGTTATTATATAAACCTGTTACAAATCTTGTGCATATATACTATATATGTATTATAAGGGGTCTTGCATGCACACCTTATGGCGCAGGTGTCATTTATTGACGCTTATGTTAATTTTGACTGTAAAGGGAATATTAACGGATGTTTAATCCGGGATTTGAAAAGGTTAAACTTTCCTTGGGTGTGAGTTGAACAAATATCAAACACACATGAAATGTCAAAGTTGGTCTTTGTGAACAAATGAAATGTCAGGGACAATACCTTGGCCCAAGCCCTCCCTCACCTGGCTCCTCATCTTCAGAAAGTCATATTTGTCAGACGTAAGAGGGCAGACCAAATAGGCTTTATTTCACCCAGCTGACCTATTAGCACCCTATTATTTGAACTGCTGAATGAAAAGTGTCAGGGTGCCTTCTTCAACCCATCTCAGGCAGTTAAGGTCACGAGGCAAAATCCTCTGGTACTTTCCTCCGACCTTCAGCTTCCGACTCTGCTATCACCTATTTCTTCTGCCTGGCACGGAGTCTCAAATTCCTCCCAGTGTGGACATTCTCCAATGCACCAACTCTGACTACCAAAACAGCAGTCATTAGGCAAATTTGCCCTGGTGCAGGATTACATTAATTATCATGGAATTATCACTTCATTAAAGGAGGCAGAGATAAATTATCTCTGATGAAACAAATGCAAAATGAGGAAATAATGATCATTCCACACAGAAAAAAAAGATGTATTAAGAGACTGCCAGTTGAAGGAAATCAAGTTATTGTGTTCCTGAGAGTTGATTCCTTAGAGATGCTGCGACACGATAGAGCCAGTGGCTTTTCCACAGCGGGCTTTGAGGACCACCCACCCCCTTTGCCCAATGCAGTGAAAGTCCCCTCCCTAAGCCCCAATAGAGCCTGTACTTTCCCAGCAAATTGCAAGCATCATTAATCATGCCAAATATAATTTTTAATGAAGGTCTTCATCAGCCCAGCAACCCTCTTTGTTTCCTTCCAAAAAGCTTCAGCAGTCTGCCATTTTACAGAAGATTTTTCATCGTCCTCACTGCAGCCACGATGATGATGATGGATATCCAGATGACTATCTCCAACCAGGTTCATATTGTGCGTTGGCTTAAAAGAAAAATGATTATAATTATAAAATATATAATCTTTGCCACTTTGTGAGCACAGGGGTAACGAGAAATCAACTGATAGTTATTTGTCAAACGGTGCTCCGTTGAAACATTGAGCAAATGAGGGAGACACCCTTATTTTACACAAAACAAGAGGACTGCAGGACATGTTTAGCTCTTTTACTTGTTTGAAGGTCAACAGAAGAAAATAAATGACATGGGTTGCTCAGATATCCTTTCCCCTAGTTTTTGTTTTTGATGATCTGAAAGACTGCAGCAAAAGAACTCGCAGCTTGATTTATTATCATTAAAATAACCTTACTACAACATACCACTGTAGCCAACTTTCCATTCCTTAGCGATATCACCTGCGGCATGTAGCCTAAGAAAAAAAGTATTCTTGTTAAGCTTCATACATCTGTTGGGAGAGAATCATACAAAAAAATATTGCCTCAAACCACGCTTGACATTTTTTCATTATTCATTATTGCACTCATTCCTGTTACAGAAGGCTTGATTATCTATTTGGTGCTTATTCGTAAAGCCTAAAACTGTAATCTGATGTTATATTGTTTGAGAGTTTGTAGCCCTACAAACTGAAAGACACCTTTGTCTGAGGGGCCAGAGCAATTCTCCTCTCTTGTTGCCTCCGATACTGTACTGCAATATGTAATCTTCCCGAAAAGCAAAATAAAATAAAAATACATATGTATATATATATATATATATATATGTGTATATAGCTCCCTGTCATGCAGAAAGCAGCAAACTATCTCTGACATGTTGTAGGACCCAGTGTGATTACAAGTACGAACCAGTGTACAATGCCTAATTATTTATAAAACAACATGACAGCTAAGTTGTTGTTCTCAGCTATCATACCGGGTTCTAAACCCATGGGTATGGAACCGAAGAAAGATAATTGACAATAAAAATCCTGGTCTATCCTCATCGCTGTTTCCAATTACCTTCCCAGTGTATCGCAGCAGCCCGCGATACACCGTGCTGGTCTAGGGACTTGATGAACTGCACCACTGGAGCTTTAATGCAGACTCCACTGAATCCCTTAAGGACCTTCTCCTAATGGTAGCACACTGTTCCATAAAAATGCTAGTTTGCTTTGGAAATTGAGGTGCAGGTTCATTAGAAGCCATCCCGTTGAGTTTGAGAATGAGCTCCCAAGTGAGACGGGGAGAGAGGCCAAAGGAATCACCAGAGACGGCGAAGGGAAGTTTGTAATACACACAGTGTGTCTTTCTAGATCTATCGTAGGCTTTTCCCTCTCCCCGTCTCATGCGGTGTTCCTTTTTATTATTTTTTTGCTGGGAGGGTCAGGGGGGAGGGGCGGGCCCTCACACGAGTTTAGGTATTCTTCTTGAGATCACATTTAAACAAAGAGACTTAATCTCCTGGGACGTATGACTTGTCGAGGCTACAGTGAGATGCATTGGCAAGATGAGCCAGAATTTCAACTTTCTGTTGGACAGCAGCACTTTGCATAGCAAACTTTTTGACTGACGTTTTTACAGTTGAAACGATTAGAAATAGAAAGAATTAAATTTGACTGAGGGATTTTGGCGTTGCATTTCTTATTCATTTATTCTTGCATGGTGATATTTACACTGCTGTGCTCGGTAACGTGGTGTCGAGTAACAAACGACATTAACAACCCAAAAGAAGATCTCTGTGGACGTATTTGTGACAATGCAGCTACTCGCCAGCATGGCCGCAGTGCTTCTTTCCAGGCAACTTCCTGTTCTACTGTTGTGATGGAGATGTTGATGTAGTCTGCAACATATTCTAAAACTTACACCCCAATAAACTGTTTCCAGTTTTTTCCACCAACTGCACTAGCAGCTGCACAAACCTGTGTTTAGAAAATCCAGGCAATCCATTCATTTTCTTTCAGAGATTTGAATAACATAGAGAACAATAAACAGCGTGCACTCAATACACACCATCCCAATTTTCTCTCTGAGTAATCTCTCATTCTTCACTGCAGAATAGTGAGATCCGTTCAACCATTTTTGCCACCGCCTCTGACAAGGACTACAAAAGCATTCATTTACTGCAGTCATATTTACAATGCATATGTTAATACGTTACCATTTGATTTGCATATCAAGATGATCTTGAGTAGTTTGGTTAAAATGTACACTCGGTGCATCAGTGCATCAGTGCATTCCAAAAAAGATACAGAAGGAGAAGATGCTCCCTCAAATCTTTACCTTTTGTAAAGCGGCACTCAATTGGCTAAACACTGGCTGTAAGAGGAGAGGAGTGGGCTTTATAAAATACATCCTAAAATATATTAGTATTTTGTTTAGTAGTAACAAAAAATATAGAAATATCTGTATATAGAAAATAGTTGTTGGTCTTCTCAAATCCTGTGATGGGATGCTTAGCTTAAATCTTCCACTGTCTAAATGACTGCTCTATAAGCAGAAGAGTGCATCATTCTTTAAGCGTGTGGCTTTTATACAAATATCTTGGAGTTGCGTTGAGCTGACTGGTTCTACGCTGGGCAATGTATTATATGTATACGGAATTTGTATATAGGGAAATCAACACTGTTATTGCCAGTTGTATATCAGCAGAAAGTAAGCAGTAGTACTGAAGCTGAAAAGAAAAACAGGTAAGTCAGGTCACATCAGTCAGATATATAACTTTGTTTTGTCATTCATTTCATGGCACTTTTTAAAATCAATGACAGCCACATTTCTTTTCCCTTCACGCAGTGCAAGGTGGAAAGGAATACACTCTGTAAAAAGGAGCAATATCTACACGCACTTGTTCATTTAAGTCAGTTAGTTTGTTTTCTCAAGCTGCTTTAAACGTGACAGAAATGATTTAACCTGACGCACCTGAGAGCTGACCTCCAAGACCAGTTTCTCTATTGCTTCATGGTCAACTCATTTGGGATTTATCAATCATAAATAGACAACCCCCACTTTGTGACTAACATACGCACAGGATCTGCTCCAGGGTGAGAGGAAATGCTGCGACCACTTTAATTATGTCAAGTCCGTATGCGCTATTGTCAGCTGAAACGTAAGACTTATAGCCACAAATGGCGTTGCCAGCGAGTGGTCTTTTGCTTGTGTTGTGGAAGAAAAAAGAAAATAAGTAGAACAGGCACAAAATAGAGAAAATGACTAGTTTACAAACCAGTCAGACAGCTCTTCTCTCATTGAATGCCTCCACTGACACTTCAATTCGACATGTCGGCTGAATGACTGCCGGTGAGGTCCAACTACAGCCAACGGTGTCGTACACCTTGCAGCGGCTGGTCTGCGATGGCGCTGAAGTGGTCATCTTTATTTGCCGTTAGCTTAGCACTTGCAGAGCAGTGTTAAAGGTCTGCCTCCCAGGAAGTTTATGTTCACCGTTGCATTCCTCTTTCAGGTGAACACAACGGAAGCATTATTTCCCCCGGTGCTCCGTATGAGACGGAGGTCCACAAAGTGAGCACTGAACCGTGTAAACTGTAAAGCCTGCTTGAGAACATTATGTTGTATAGTAGGAGAACAACAAAAGGTTGGAATCAATATGCCACCCGATGCAGTGTTGATGATGGAGAAAGCAGGTTAAATTCAGCCCCAGCATGAATCACGCAGATGCAAAAAAAGTTGCAGTGTCGGAAAAAAAACACAGTTTATAGTGTCGGTAAATTGGTAAATTGAACCCAAATTTACTGAAAGTGCATTCTATGAACATCTATCTAGAATAGTCTAAAAAATACTCACTTGTCTGCAAGCATACCTCAGTAACCATGAGAACTGGCAACTGAAGTAAAGGGTTCTTTTGGTTTTAGCTTTTCAAAGCACTTTTTACTCTTGGGACTGAAATCCATCTTTCGGAATTACTGTAGCGGTGGAACGATTGATCCGTCCTATTTTCCTTTACAAAGTTTCACACAACAGGCAAGAAATGCATATTTGAGATGGATTCAAAAAAGTAATGAAAAACGTTGTTTTCTGTTGAGTGTCACTCTGCTGCAGTCCAGAAGGGCAGAGAGGTCAAGCGACATCCCCCCTCCGATAATGCATGTCCATGGAGAGGGCTGATGAGATTCATTGCCCTGCTATGGCTGACAGTAATGGAGGGTTTCAAAGGCCATAGTCTTTAATTTCTTGTCCCTGCTATCAGAATTTCAACCTCTAGAGAGGGGGAGGTCAACTGCCCTCTGTTCCACAACCCCAGATCCTGCATCCCAGCCATTGGGGACTCAGAGAGGTGGCAGGGAGTTCAGACTGGGGTTGACGCTGGTGATGACTGGCCGAGGGGTCCTGTAGCTCATCGGGCCCTATCCCACACAAAGAGGCTTTGCAGAGAAGCTCCCAGGTCAGTCTTATCAGGGCATTACTAATGGTTATGATATGATCTGTCTAGCATCACTTCCAATTAAAGCTTGCCGGGGGAATGTGGCTGCTCCCCATCTCACTGAGGACACAGTGGTGTTCAGTGAATGTAGACTATTGTTTAAGCCACTTATTTCAGCCAGCGATCAAAGTTCCATTGTGCACCAGCACAAAGGGAAATGGCAACTGGCCAGGCCTGTTAGATATTTAGTTGTGGTGGGGAAATAGAGAATGCAGGCTAATCAGTCTTCTTGCTGATAGCAATGACCAGCACACACATGGTGACTATGAGACCACCCTCTTCAATACAAGGTTCCCCTTCCTTTTGTGCAGGAGAAATACTTCCTAGAGAGCCTCCACCAGTTTTACAAACTCAGTCTCGGAGCTGAAGTGACTTTGACTGCAAAGTCCCAACAGTAGCAAAGCCTGAACTTGTCAACCACAGGTAAGTGCCGTGCCAGCATCCAGCAAGGACCTGAAATGTAGACTCGAGCTGTGCACATTTGGTGTGAAGACACATGCCGGGCGTGCTGGGAGTTCACTTCGGCGTCGTTTTCGTTTACCTCCAACAGTGATGATAATCGTCTGGCTTAAAGGTGAGGATCTGTGGAACAAACCGTTATCTGTTTCAGTGACTCTTCCAGCGAGTAGTGGAAAGTAAAGGTACATGATTGATATTAGACAAAGCCTACATAGATTTATTTTTTAAGGATACTTGGTAGTTTTAGATTTGCAACTTACCAACGAATTGCTGTGAGAGTAAAAACTTTTTTCTCTCAAACTTTGCTTCCTTTTGACTCTGAAGTCTTGAACACTTCCCCTGCTTTTTCGGTTGGAGGAACATTATACAAGAGATGTGCTCTGAGTCAGTCTCATTTGCATGCTTGCAAAAAACGTTGCAAACTGCAGTGGACCTGGGAGAGAGAATCATTATTTGTAGATACAATAGTTGAAGATTAAGTCATTGAATTAAAAATATAAGACGATGCATTCAAATAAATCAGCTTATTTTATGTAGCTACAGATTCCATTATTGTATCACGCTTAAACTGCTGACGTTCAAAGATGGCAACAAAACCACATTTTCGACATTTTCCCTCTATAAAATGCGTTGTTGCTCACCGTCTAATCCCATTGTGAACCCCTTAGTGAAAAGGAGTTGGTCATAATGAGGCTGGAGCAGCTGCAGGCCTTTTGATGGAATGAGGTCACTAGAGTGCCAGAGATCAGTGGTTCTGATTGGGGGTTGGTCACATTGGCGTCTCACTCAAAAGAACTGGCAACAAACTATTGTGTATTGAAGGAATGCAATGACTGCAGGCCCTCCTTCTGCTCTTTTGCAATGCATGCCTGTCTCCGACATAAATCATTTTAATTGTTCACCGATTCCCCTCGTACCATTCTGCTGAATTATAATTGAAACATTAATTGGATGTTAATAGGATGTATGTCCTGGTAACCTTTGATATAAATCTAGACTGTAAAGGAAAAATATACCGCATGACCACCATGTACCAGGAGTAATTAAATATGCTTGAATAAGCACCATTTTAGGGATTTACAAACATGGTTTCTGCATTGCAAATAAGGTTTGACCCTGGAGGATAATTGTGATATGGAATACAAAGTTATCTAAAAATAGTTTGAAAGAAATACTGCAATATTGTGCAACTACAGCTGTTTTTTTTAGGTTAATGATTATAAGACAGACTCATTTGAAATGCTTAAATATTTATCCCTTTTGGTGAGACGCAATGCCTTGAGCTCAGGCAAGTTTTTTTATGGAGACTCATGGGCTTAAACTCTACTGAAGGGGCATGTGTAACTCACACGAGTGGGGCAAAATAGTGGTATTGCCCACGAGAAGAAAACTTAGCTGGAAGAAACACGATCCTCCATACGGACTAATGGATGTGTTAGCAAATTCGCTTTCAGACCAGCTTTCATGTTGGCTCCACCAGAGGGTATAGAGGGAACGGCAAATTAATTATAGAAATGAAGCCAACCTCCTTTTCTTATCACGGAGGGCAGCTGTGTGTTTCCCCCTCACTTGTTTCCCCCTTTTTTCTCTGTCTACAGTGCCGGAGTGTTTCCTGCTCGACACCTACTCCCCGCTTCTCCTCATCAATCCATACAAACTTACTCAAGAGAAGGATTTGTTCACGAGGGAGGTGAAAAGTGGAGGCTTTATTGAGTGGAAATGTCATAGAAATGGTTGCAGACTAGCAGGGGAAGAACGAGACTCTGTCTTGCCTCCAAACTTATTTCATAGCTTTGAGACCCTTCCACTCAAAGTTGACTAATAGATCAATATTTCAAGTGGGATCTGGGTGTATTGATGACATCGTTCTCCTAGCTGTAAAAGTGTGTTATCAACCAGCTGAATGTGAGTCCCAATGACAGGCTACATGGTCCTGAGTGTGTGTGCGTGAACATTTTGAGATGTGAAATGTCTTCAAAAAAGAGTGACCGACTGCAGCGAACGAAAAGAGCATGACCGTAAAAAACAGACAGCAGGGCACCCTCGCCTCACGTGTTGAACCATTCCCAAAGGGCTTTTATAGAATAATGGGAAAGATCGACAATGAATGCATGGACTATTAATGGAGAGTTGCTGCCAGCGTCCACCTAAGCTTTTAATTTCATCCTGACAAATAGAGTAGACATCATTCTGTGATAAGGATATTTTCAACATCTCAGACTCTCACATCATAACGATGGTAAAAGATTCATGGCAGACCTAGGACTAGTTAAACAAAAGTATATGATGATGCATAGTGTTTTAGCACACACACATTTCTGGTTAACAAACTCTTCAAGTAAATGGTGTTCAGTCTAAAGTGAGTTATGTTAAAACAGATACTCCGAATACATCGATAATCCACACAGACAGCTGTGAGGCCGACATTGGTAGCTCTTGCTGGTTTGAGAATGAACGTTTTGTTGTTCCGTGAATTAAGTTACTCAGCATCTTGATTCAAATCATGTGACGCATGGAGTGCCAAGGTAACAGAATTAGTTTTTTTTTTTTTTTTTTTTTACTGTCTTGTCATTTTCAACACACCGGGCCCATGGGTGAAAGACTTAGTACGCTTGCTAGCCTTGTCCTCTGTGTAATGCATGATGAGTAAAAAAAATAAAAAAAATCCAATCTGGCAGTGATTTTGCACTTTGAAGTAAACAATGAATTTTGGTGATGGGGAATCATTGCCATTGTTAGCAACCAGGCTAACTAGCTTCCAATTTCCCAGTGGAAGCCAGTTGGTAAAAAGGGTTCCTTATGTTAACTGTTGCTGATGCTGCATAACCGTATAACAGTATGTTACCTTTCTTTTTAAAAGAGTAAAAAGTGTCAACCTTTGTAAAGTGATCGTTGCCAAAGGAAACGCCAACCCAAAGGAATCAAACCTCAAAACACACAAAGAAAACACTGAAAAATGTAAATGGTCAAGTAGAACGTCAGAATGAGTAAAGACAATGAAACAAAGCAGAGGACATTTAATAGTTTAATTATAAGCTGCTGTATACATTCAGTGATTATTCAGATTTTCATGTTACCAGAAGCCATGGGTGAGACCAGCAAAACATTCAGCTACAAGATCTAGTTTGTTGTATGCAATTTGTCAATTTTCATTCGTATTTTCCAACATTGTACATAGTTTACTGCAAAGCAACATAAAACCACATTGCTGATGTTCAACACGGTTCTTCACACACGGTTTGCTCAAACATGATTCCATCCAGTCTGCTGTGTGGTGCTCGTAGGAGGGGAAAGCCCTGTTTGTACCACTGGTCCGGACCTTATCCTCCAGATCTCCTGCACACAGATGGCGCATGATGACAGCATTGCAGAGCAAAGCTCGTCTACGCGTAATATTGCCCTCCTTCGGGGCTGAAAAAGTCTCGTTTTAACTTGGCCCAATAGGAAAGGCGATTCAATTGGACTAATACAATTTGGTGGAACCCTGTGACCAGCATGAAAAACACCGGGAGATGTGCTTTCTCCTCCTTGGACTCTAAGACTAAGCAACATCCTGGAATTTTTAAGGTTTAGTTTGCATCTTTTTTGGTATATTTTGCTATCTCACTCTAAGCTCTTTGAACGGACACGCTAATGTTGGTGCTGATATCGCTTTTTTACTCGTTGTTTTTTTTTTTGTCTTTTATTAACATTTTCTAGTAGCCCACACAGAAACTTGATGGCACAAGAACTGACCAATAAGAAACTCTTTACAACAAGGTAGACTGCAACAGTTGCCAGGGGTCACACAGTAAACAAAAAAGATTCCAAGTTCATTTTGAAAAAAAAAAAAAAAATCAGATTTATTATAAAAAGCAAAAAACAAATGAACAAAAGCAAGTTAATTTCAAATATAACTTACTCATAAAATAACTACACAGCATTAAATATTCTCATTATACATTTTTAAATTATTTATAAAATATATTTTGGCATATATGTTTTTTTGTTTTTTTGTGTTTGTGTAACAAACGCTACTGTAGCTTCAGTTAAACACCAATGTTTATTTGTTTTTTTCTCTTGAAACCAAACATTAAAGGGATTGTCACATAACAACAGGTTATTAAAAATGATAATAGTAAACCCCATATAGAGTTTCACATAGCAAGACATGAGTGACGATCCCTTCTATCCTAGCCCCATAGTCAAAAGTCAAAAAAAGTACAAGACCAGAGCACAATGTTCTAATTTGTGCTCCACTGGCTACAATCAAGGTTGGGCACAGGAGATTTCAAAAAGTCTTTTTTTTCCCTTTCATACAACTCAATTTAAACGCAAGGATCCGTCCGTCCCACTTCCAGTGTTCAGAGTGGCTGTGCAGATAGCGAGAGTTCATTTAGCTCCATCCTTGATAAAATATAAATACTGTAAAGACCTCACAGTCTGATGACACTAGGATGTCCTCAGGGATACGCAGATAAAGTTTATCGTATTAGTTCTGGGAAAGAGGCAAATGAGACCTTCCCCCGAACACACTGCAAACTGTTGAAGGAGTAAATTGGGAATCATTTAAAATGAATGCTGTGTATGTCGTTTATTACATTGATGGAGCTCACTATACAAAGGAACAAAGAGCGATTTTGGCAGCTAGAACAAACCGCAAAACCAAACAAGGCAAATATCAGTTTGTGATACAAAAGTAGTTCAAAAGGCATAACTGTACTTGTGAATTGGCCTCTCAGGTGTCCAAACGTGCATTGTCCTGCTTTGGCGCAAGCACTGTAGAGGTCCACTGGGTATGTCCATGCAGTCAACAGTACCCTGCCCGTCCATCCATTGCAGACCGATAAATGCAGAAACTGAACCAAACCCCCCCCCCCCCCCCCCCAACAAACAAGGAAAAAGTACTGCGACTACCACGAAGCCACATCCACTACCTCGCCTTGAGCACACGTTACATGTCCAACCGTCCTCAGCACGAGCCGGTTCTTCAATTTTGTGTACCGCGAACGGGTGTGTCTCCCTCCTCCCGCCGCCTCCTGTGTCCACACAGCTGTTTGCGGGGTACATACATGTGAGTTATACACGTACGTGCGTGTGCGTGCGTGCGTGTGTGCGCGCCTGTGTGCGTGTGTGTGTGTGTGTGTGTGTGTGTGTGTGCGTGTAGGAGTGTTGTTTTGTGTCACAAGAGAAGCTCGCTAGAGCACAATGTCCTTGAGGCGCTTGCTGCTCGGGGATTCCTTGTCTCGGCCGTCGTGGAGAAGCGTGTTGATCTCCCTGACAGCTGGCTCACTGTCCTTCCCCTCGGGCTGCCGCAGCAGACTGTGGTTGGCGATCCGCTCCGCGTCGCGGCATTTCAGCGTGTTGTAGGCAGACGGCGGCTTGGCCGGTGGGCTCTTCAGGTGCACGGGGGAGGTGATGGGGCTGGCCGCCTCGCGCCCGTTGCCGGCTTCGCGGACGGCGCCGCCGTTGGCCTTGGGGCTGCACACCTGAGACTCGTGAGTCCGCTTTCCCTTCAACTCGCCCCGCTCCGCGTCCTCGGGCCCATCCTTACCGAAGGTGGCAAATGTCCTCTTGATGGTGCCGTCCTCGTAGTGGGGCACGTCCACCGTGGTGGCCTCGATGGACAAGGCGATGACATTGCGGCCGTGCTCGGGCGACTTGACGCGCGCCGGGATGGAGTGGCGGGGCATCCAACAGCGGTCAGAGTGGCCGAGGATGCGGCACTCGTCCTGGCAGTGGAAGCCTTCGCTGGGATCTGGGGAGGCACATAAGAAAGAGGGAAAAAAAACCATGATTTTAAGTCCATAAAAACGTTGCTCATTTGAATAAGGAGATCAAACTTTTTTTTTCTCACAAAAAAGTCACACCTTGTTGCATTTGGTTTAAATCAAAATACCCCAAATTAAACGGACTGAATTCCAACATCTGCTCAAAAACCGCAGCACCGTTAACGCACTGCTCACGGAAGAGCAGAACTGGGTGTTTTGGGCACTTCTGATATGCCAATTAAATTAGGTATTGTTAAATCAAAAGTCCATTTGCAACTCTTGTATAATTGGGTTTTCTGTAACAACACTAGATGAAAGGCAGGTTTAAACAGTGCAATCAGATATCTGGCAGACAGAGAAACCAGCCTGGTTCGTCTCTGCTCTTCCTCTCTCTCTCTGTCATCTGGCGCCGTGTTATAAATATATAATGATGTTTAACGCCGAAGTGAAAAAAAAAAAAGATTTCAGTCAGTCAGTATAACTGCAGTCTTTCGTAATTTGTTATGTTGGAGGGGAAGGACTTTCAAGACATTTTTTGGGCTGGTTACAACAACAAAAGTGTCGCGCTTCGTCACTCGAACTGAGAATCTGTAATTATGTTTCTCCTGTTGGTTTGATTACACAGATATGTACAGAACTAATTCTGGGAATCATTTAAGCCCCATCACTTGATTGATGATTGAGCCCTAGACAAACATTACAATTACAAAATAGCTCAATGCCACAGTGGTACGTTTTCCACCTGCTCCGACGTTGAGGAGGAACCCGCCACACAGATGCAGAGCGGCACATTACTGCACTCCGCTACCGTTTGTTTCACTCTTAGCAAGAGCCATCCTCCTTTTCAGAGGCCCAAGGTGACAAGAGGGGATTGTCAGAGGGATTGCCATCGACCCAAATGCATACGCTTACATCTGGCAATCGCAGCTTGACAGATCACCTAATTAAAATCACTAATGATCTGTTTTTCTCCCTTCTTTGCTGCACTCATGAGAGGCACCTCAGCTAGACCCTGGGGATCGATATTTAAAGATTGGAGACAGGCTTTTCAGGGACAGATATGCCAGAGCCGTCCCTCATAAAGTATGATCTGATGAGACCAACGGATGGCATGGTGACTAAATGACTGGGTGCATGAGTAAAGGCTGTCGTGGGTAGTTTCAACCCAAATAAGGGAGATGAGATCCGGAGTAATCATCATGCCCGAAGGCTGAAAATGAACACCAGCAGAAAAAAAGAAGAGAGAAAGCAAAGAAAAGCATGAGCGACCGATGTCCACGCGAGCGCTTCACAGAGAAACGGAGGCGGCGCAGAATTAGCCTCCTTTGATCATGTCTGAATGGCCACACGCACACTGACACACACAGACGTGGCATTCTCCTCAGTAAATGCAGACTGAGGCATCTTCTTCCTTACAAAGGACAGCATCGCAATATGCCTCTCAAATGAAGTCGGAAATGACAACACAAGTTGATGATCTTACAGGAATTCTGTGTAAAAATATCAGCTTTGCGAGATACGATAACACTATCGTCCCCATTAGCCAAACACGCAGGTTTATGACACGTCTGTACAGATAAAATCCTCCTATAAGGCCGATAGGAAAGCCAAAGCAAATTCAATGTATTTTCCACTCTTGTATGTATGTAAATCTGCATTAATGCGGTTTGTTCTTGCAATCAAGGAGACAAAGGAGAAGGGATTCAGTGAGAAGGTAATAATGTAATCAAAAGCCTTTACGAAAGTCGTTACCAAGTACATGATGGAGCGCAATGAATAACATTTAAACTAAACAAGCCCAAATGTACGAGATTAGATTTTCCACCCTGACGTTTTCTTTTATGAACTTTTCAAATCCTGTTTTTTTTTATCTGTGTAAAGCTTTATCCTCAATGGTTGGTGCATTTTCTTAATAATCTGTTAACAATAAAGATGACTATATTGCAGTTGTAGTAGTAATGTACAGTATAAACCGATATATTAAATCTTATTACTTACTGCCATTGAATAACTGTGTATGATATCTGAATTTGAATTACATTTAGTAATCTAAAAATGGCCCCCGGAACCTTTTTTGACGAGTTTGATGAATCTTTTTTTTTTCTGCACTGATTAAAGATCTCATGCTCATGACCTCAGTTTCCTCTAAATACTTTTGGCTTGTTTTTCAATAGCCTGAAGCACTTTTTCTAAAGCATGAAAAGCCTCTAGGCACAAAGACGTAAATAAGTTGTATGCTCTCTTCTTAGCGGTTGTGCACAAGCAGTGAATGCCTTTTTCCTCTCCTTTCCTTTAGGGGGTCTATGGGAGAGCAACTGGGTTGTAAATGGCATTGTTATGAAAGTCACATGCCATTAACACTGACACATCCTTCCTCGTCTCGGAGCTTCACAAAACGCAGATGTCGCTTTAGAAGACCCCAACCAATGAGAGAGATGTGAATAAAAGAAGTGACAGGCCATGGACCTCTGACAAAACACAATCTCCTCCTATTCCAAAAAGAGAGTAATTCATTAATGGCTTTTGCAGTAGTGCTTACGTTTGGAAATCTGAAACCTTCCTCCTACTGCAAGCTTGTATTCAAAGTCTTCAGGAACATAAGCCTGCCAATCCGTTCCAGGAGCAGACTTTAAGTACGCTACGGAGCAGGATGTCATCGGGGACGTCTCCTATCAATGATTTAATACCTATTAATTGAGGGAGCTCCATTGGGAGGCTGCCTCTGTTGTTCTCAGTGCTCCACATTAAAGATACAGTCTATTGGAAGTGGAGGCAAAAGAAATCTACCAAATAACCTAGTTCTGGTATCAAATCAGACATATTGGGATTTAAGGTCCAAAGACTGGCAACGGTAGTGGGGAGCAATTTAAAAATGTATGAACTAGTGCGCGTGGTCTTTGAGAATAATACATATTACCACTTCAAATGCAAAAGCCACATTCTCCTGATAATTCTGCATGTAGTTTCCTCAAATCGCATCAATTTGATTCAGCGCGGGGGAGAAAACCCATCCGTTCCCCGCCACTACTACTGGCGTCCGCAGCATGCGATGCATGCATCCGGTTCAATCCTGTCCTCTTGCCTCGATGCGATGAAGGCGTCTAAACTTCCAGTTACAGCGGGACAGATCTCCAGCTTCAGCATTGGGGGATCCCACAACCTGACAAGCCCATTGCTCAACTCACCCCCCCCTGCACAGCATATAATGATCCCTTCACGTCGTACAGCCGGAGGTGATATTTGTTTGTTGCTAATGTAGCAAAAAAAAGAGGAATCAGCAAAAGATTAAAATCCCATGACACAAAAAGGAGAAGGGATGTTTTCAGTGAGAGAGGCAGGTCCCCCGAAAAAAACTCCCTGAGCTTTCGCCAGCTATTTTTGCGTATACTGCTTGGCTTCCGCATGAAGCCTGGCTTGGAAAACACAGGCGCTTTTCCCTCCAAAAATTAGCTCACACAGCCTCAGGGTCTAAAACAATGATGTAATCCTATAAAATTAGCTTAAGCAGCCACAAGGAAGAAGAAAAAAAGGGTCCTGATTTAACGGCCACAGACGGGGTTGAGTTCATGTGAAACCAGACTCAGGTGACAAAATCTTCATTTCCTATTTCTTAGTTTAACACGCGCCACAAGGCGATGGGGGCCTGCTGTGCGACACAATTCAGTCAGTTTGGTTTTACAGCATGATAAACCCTAAAAAAGAATTTGGAACAGCAGCGTGGCATGATAAATCATTTTACAAACAATGTCTGCCACTTTTGCCTTAAACTACTTGTATTTCCTCTGTGTACTGACATTTTTGTTGTAGCGGTAACAATGGATGTCCTGATTTAGTTTGTCGTATGAAAAAAGAAACTCCTGACAGTATAATGCAACTATGAAAGCCAATCGCTTAAAGCAATTTCAACTTTGATACGCTTTTTGTGTGAACCTGAATAGACTATTCAGATTTTTTGGATTTTCCTCGTTTTCCTGTTCTTTCCTCACTGATCAAAAGCTACCAATTACCCCCCCCCCCCCCCCAAAATTACTTAAATGGGGAGAAAAAAAAGGACGAAACCTGAGGGCGGGCAATAGAGGAGACATCTTTCTGCAGGATGGACAGAAGTGCAATACTTACAGTTACAACATATTAAATATATGATATAAATGTAAGTAAGGCATCACAAATCGCTTGTCTATAGTCTGAGACGACCATTGTTAAGCTCTGGTGATTGAAAGAGCTGTGGCATTATGCCCTGACGCTCTTTGAGGACGGGCACAAAAAAGACGAAAGAATTTGATGCACAGGAAGTTAAATGCATGGGATCTCAGTCGTGACGACCGTTTCTGAGGACAGCAAGCCTGAGGATTTGAGATTTTATCAGCTGCTAAAATTCTATCCACTCTTGTGGTCTCATCTTGGTGTATCTCTGACAGCGAGAGGACTGTTTTCTAATTGCTCTCCATATTAATTTTCCAACCTGGCAGTCACATGGCAAAGACTGATTAAATCTAAATTGTAACCGCCGAGTCTTGATGGAGCCTGTGATGCCGTAGCTAATGGAAGTATCACAGGGAGGGAGAAATTCACAATAGATGGCACCAGCAGAACCCGAGGAATGGCGGCCTGTGAAGGGATAACCCGAACTCCACAGGCTGATCACAGCACCAGGGACGCAGCTTAACATCCTGTCTGCCCTAACTACCGCAAAGGGCAGTTCTACGGCCAGCTGAGGCCAGAGACTTGGCCGAGCAGCCTCCCACACGAGTCACCGGGGAGAGTCCAAGCACTGCTGTCATCCCGGCCGGCCAATTCAGTCTGTGGGCCATAAATCAGCCCGGAGGCTTGGCTCCTGCGGGAGCGGCAAGATGGAGTGTGATGGTCTTGTTTTTACAAACAGTGGAGGGGCACCCTTACTGCGCCGCGCATGCCATCATTCTCGACACAGCACTGGGTCCTCTCCTTCTTCCCACAGCATCTGGTTCGGTCACATCTAGAGATATCCCCCCCCCCCCCCCCCAACCCCCCTCCCAGACGACCCCAGATGCCTTGCTCGCCGCTCCCTGCACAAACCAATCCTTCATACTTCTCCTCCTCCTCCTCTTTCATCCCGACTCACGTACATCGCTGTAATTAAATAAATCATTTCTGCCTATCGGACCAGAATAGCTTCTTCTCTTCTTCTTCTTCTCTTCCAATTCACGTATTAATTGTTTTGGAAATTACACCCACTTGGCGGCCTTGTTAGTTAGTCGTACGGCTGGTGGAGCCAGGGGCCCGTGTGACACTGGTTCTATTTCTGGGCATTAGTACCACTCAATTTATCAAGAACGAATCCACTGTCTAATCCATTCAGCGCCGCAGAGGCTGTCTGACAGTTTGTCACTTGCACCCGGGCCGGCCCGTGTCCTCCCAAAAGCCGATGCAAAATGGCAAGTCAATTTAATCCCCAGCCACTCTTACAGTCAAAATTCTTTTCAAACACTTGTCAGTGTCTGTATGGAAGCGAGCAACAGCTCAATCCAAATTCTGCAAATGTTTACTTCCTCTGTTTGTATCCCCTCCCTCGCCGCTCGCCCATCCAGCCCAGCCCTGTGCGTTCTGCAGCGGGTCCTGGTATAAAGAATGCATTTACAAAATGGTGCTGACAAACAACGCACTGGCTTCCAAATTGGTACAAACAGCATCTGTTTAACAGCTGTGTAACAGCAGCGTTAAGAGAAGAAAAAAAAAAAAGCAATCGCTACGAGGTTTTATAAATCACTATGTCATTGCGGAGGAATGTTTGTTTTTTTCCCGACTACTAGCCGATGGACCGCTCGATGTATTGGAAATGATACGAGCCGGTTTGTCGCGGTGACACGCATGGGCGGGCCGGCAGTCGGTGGCCCGGCAACGCGTCCTGTACACGACGACGCTCGCTGATTCCCTCAGCTTATTGCGCTCAGCGGGCTCTTGGAGGCCTAGCGGCGTCTCGGTGAGGCTGCAGAAGCATTGCCTTTGGCTTCCATCCTGACGTATGCAACACTTGGAGGGACAGGATTTACAAGCAGTCAGACCACCGTGTGATCTGAAGGTTTTCAGAGTATAATTCCTGGCCGAGTTTCATACACTAGATGAGTCAGTGACTGTTTAACCCTCTCGACAGCCGCTCTGGACGGGATTTAACCCAAGCACAAAGGCACAGAGACCTAAGCCTGGCTGCTCGAAGGCTGAACTTGACGGAACATGAAAGATCAGAAAGCCTGTGGGAAGGCCTGTATCATGTCTGCTTGAGAGGAGCCCGACCGCTCATCCACACTGCCACGGCAGGATCACGTCTGGTGGAGAATATGGTTTTCTTACAGATCAATATGATGAAAAAGTAGCCGCAGAACAAACAAATTTGGGTCAATTTCTAGTGTTTGAGTCAAATCGTTGTCCTTGGAGCAAACCACTCCTGTTGTTGCTTACAAATGTTTCTGTAGCACTCTGGCTATGAAGAACTATTTCAAAGTGTTTGGGATGTGGAGATCCAGTTGCATGTGTTGGCCGACTGTGAAGAACGTGTAACACTTAGGATAAAACAGCACGGTGAGATAATCAAACCACTAATCTCAAACTGAGCAATTCCCAGAGCTTGTTAAAAGTGGCCTTCAACACATTTTTGTATTATGGAGCATATTTAATTTAAAAATATGTGACTTTTTGTGATCAAGATATTAGGAGCATTTCGACGTAGCTAGACTGCTGACATACATGTTTATGGTACCGCTTTCCCTTGTTTGCTCCTTTATCTTGAGCATAAAGCTTCAGGCTTTATTGTGTTTTCATCCTCTGTGTTCAGGTGTGTGTGTTTATGTTCATTTTGTCAAATAGTTTGAATTTTGTGACCCTTTAATTCCACAAATGTCAAATCAGGAAAGAGGTTCATTAAGTTCATTCATTTTGTTGTCATATTTTGATTTATTTAAATACACCTGATAACTACAAACCTCCAAAATGAACTAGGAATATTTACGTACTTCCCTGAGAAAATATGATGGTTCTTCTTGAGCTTATCTTATTCACATTACTTGATATATTCCCATTTAAAAGAGGACATTGTTTTGCAACCAATCATGTAGGAAGGAACTCAAAAGTATCCAAAAGGCCACTGATATTATTTATTAGTTTTTGAGCAGGCAATTGAGCTCTTAATGACACCTTCCTTGAAGCGTTCCACATATTGGTAAGTGATGGGTAATAAACAGATTATTTCGGACAGAGAGACACACACACATACTTGTCATTAATACGATTGCATCCCCAGCTTTGTTTGATAAAGGTAGAAGAAGCATTGAGTTGTACTCGGATGTGCTATACACTAATGACAGAAATAGTCCCCCTTGTCAATTCGCAGCGTCCAAACTGCCCTTCTAATGATGGGCCTCTAATTAACCTGTGTTCTGGCGCCGCAGGCCCACAGCAACAACACAACGCGCTCCCAGAACTCGGCACAGCGGGCCGCTGACGTCCCAGTTGCAGACCTGTCCGATGCGCAGCGAGCCGGCCAGTCGGCCGCCCGCTGGCTCCCGCTCGCTTTCCCTCTGCCTCGGCTCGTTTGCTCAACAATGCATCGGCAGAGGACGTCTTTAAATACACTGGCACTGGATGCAGCGTCTCTGTGTTTAAGCTTGACCGAGCTAGCAAGCTAATTTGCTCCTAAACCCTCGAGTCTGGGAGCAGCAAAGGGGGACATCAACAGTCTGTTAAATTACATGTGTGAACGGGCTGGGGGGAGCGAGGGGGGAGGGGGGGGGGGGGGGGGGGGGTAGACGGAAGCTTTACGTGAAGCCCTAATTGAGAGGAGAGGTTTCGAGGCAGCGGGGCTTTGGAATGGGAACTAAATGTCCGTGTGGTCACCCGGGGAAATACCGACACCAGAAGTGAAAATTAGACAGCCCTCCATTGAATCTATGGGTGTACTGTCAGCAGGTATAAATCCCTATTGTATTATATTATTTTAGGTGAGAGTTTTCAGCAATTACAATTGTCAGGAGAGGAAATACAAACCACACGCGCCAGAGAAAATGATGAGGGGGGAAAACATTGGGTTGTTTGACAGTGGGATCTCCATTAATAGACAAAAGGTCCATGGCGATTTGAACATGTTCCCCTAAGACCAAGACTTGTGAAACTTTTCATCCAAAGAGATGAAAATTGCAGCTGAGAAATGGATGTGGAGAAATGGATTCAGGATTTAATGGTTTTGGACAATCAATAAGCCGTAACAAGTGAAAAAAGATTATATTTTTACATTTGCCATGAAGAGACATTTTTCAAATTTTTTATTTTGGGTTATTTTTTATTTCTTTCTGAAGGGCTACTTCCATTAGCCATCTGAAATAAAGGCAATACAACTCTCTCTCTCTCTCTCTCTCTCTCTGTGTGTGTGTGTGAGAGAGCTTCAGCTTTGCCTCAAAAGAGTGGCCTTACATAATTAATATAATGTGGCTTCTTGTTCAGTCATGTTCACTTTGTGTCAGCCAGGACTGAGTTTTATATTCCATTTTATCTCGTTACAAAAGCACCAGCATGGCTCTGACTCTCTCCATCATTTCATCCTCCTTTTCACTCTTTTCTTTCTCTCTTCCTTTATCCAAATTTTCAACACGGTAACCTGGAGGGTTTGATGGGTGTGATGGGCAGGTGGAGCCCAGCAGGCAGGGAGATATACAGTAAGAGGGGGGCGGGGGCACACTGGGACACCGATCATGGTTTGAAAAGACGGTCCCCCCTGTTTTCCAAAGAACCAGAAACTGTCACTCAGGAAGGAAAGACATACAAAAGAATAAAGTTTAAAAAAATATGTGAGGCCCTTGTGAAAAGGTGATACATTAGATATACACCCACTGTGCTGGGGAAAAGCAACAGGGAGGCCATTTCCCCGTCACAAAGGCCATTCAGTTTGCCATCTGAGGGGAGGGGGGGGCGGCATACTGACGCTCTCCCAGGCTCTCTATTATTCACCACAGTGAGGCCGGTACCATGATACCACTTAATATAAGACAGTCCGTAGCATTAGCCGCTCCCCGATTGAAATGGAGGTGAAGACTGAGCCGGAGAAAAGAGAAGGAACTAATGGGCACATCTTTTCTGATTCGAGGGACACGACTATAGCATACATTGGGATGGCGGCCGGGGTCTGACACAGTTCTAGTAATTGGATTTCTCGGGCCCCGTGCCCTCTCATGATAACATGCTGAGCTGTGACATGAAAAGTCCTTATGTGTGGCAAGGGAGCAAGGTGCAGCAGAGTAAAAGTGACAGGTGTCAAAGATCCAATTCCCTCTCCATCCTGGAGTTCCTTTTCTCTGGAGGCAGCTGAGGAACAACCAGCGCTGTGGTAAAGCCACAACACTAGAATTGACATTTAGTCGCAAATCCGAGCCACTTAAAACCATGTAGAGTGCAGCGAAGGAGGAGGCGGAGGGGGGAGGGAAGGGCAAGTGTGTGGGGTGGGGGGGGGGGGGGGGTGGGGGTGGCGTAAGCGCCACGGATATAGGAGGTCATGACCTGATTGCTTGCTTTATTTATTTTCTGATCTTAATGTGAGCTGAGTATCGCATACCCCATTTCCTACGATGTGCCGAAGAACACAAGCCCCACTGGTGATCTTTTAATTTGGGGGGGGGGGGGGTAGCGCACTGTCCGGACTCAGTCCCCTCCCCCATTCTGGCTCCATCTTTAACGAGGACTGTACCAGAGCAGGCACATCATTAAAAAGAGCCATTCTGCGACTTTCCTGTCGTCTATTAAACTTAACAGCCGACCTCTCCCATTACCTTTAATCCTCCCCTTCAAAGAGACGGGGGTCAGCAGGGTTTGGCAAGAAGTCTGTCCTTCAGTCAATTGTACATACAATGAATAACAGTAGAGGTCCCTGTAATATACCACACGTATTTTGTTCTGTAATATATATATATATATATATATATATATATATATATATATATATATATATATATATATATATATATATATGTATAAACATATATTAGATTAACAGTTACATTACATTGCATGGTGCACACAAACCAGATTGTCTATTACGTACTAATGTGGTATGATAATTAGCTAATGCCCAGAAAGATGAGTGGTAGCCCGGAGGAAACATCTTAGTAGAACAATTCAAAATTGGAGGGCATTTGTGAATAACATAAATGTTGATGAATTTACTTTTATTTGATTTTCCACCCCCACCGCCGTTGTAGAAACACCACTCTGCATCCTGTCCTGCTCTTGACCTTGCTTACACTTGAAGAGAGTCGTAACGGGCAGAGCTCTTACTGAACATCGCGAATACAATGCCCAATCATGCGTGATCTGAAATGCAAATGTGCCAATCCACCAAATGAGGAACAAACAGAGGACGTGGGTCTTAAAAGACTGAGGTTCTTGGGTATGACAACATGTTGAAAGACAAAAGTCTCATGGAGGTGGGGGAGCCGGCCTCAGCCGGTCCCTTCTCGCTGTTACTGTGCATTCGCTGTCTCATCAATAGTTTATAATCTGGGTCACCGGCAGCAAAAGACGTGCCTCTCACTGTTGAGACCTACTCCAAATTGTGAGGTAAAACATAGTGAGCTCGTCTCTGCAAGGTCATCTAGGGGACAGCGAGGGATCGCTGACACTAATTGGCGAATGACGGATTGTAATGACAGACGTAGTTTGGACGACTTGCCTCTTTAACCTCAGTTTAACTTCTGGTTCGTAGAAATCCAAACGAGCAGTTCCACGGCGTACGCAGGGTCTCTGAGAGAGAAATTCTGCATTTCAACGGCTATAAAGTGTTAGAGAATAAATCATTCTCACTGAATATACATGAGGAGGAAAAAGCATGGAGATATTATAGAAGTATGCCTGAGGTAGTAACCTTTTGTTGCCACAACTGAGGAGGACGACATCATTTTATATATTCCCGCTACGCATTCCATCTGAGTTATAATGTTGTCAGGAGAAAAAAGGTGATGAGAGCTAAGATAAAAAAAAAACAGGGGGGGCGGGGGGTGGGGTGATAAAGGCACGAGGGGAGACGATGGAATAAAAGAAACAATGTAGGAATTCTCAAATGGATTAAAGGGGATGGAGGTATAGCGTTTTCTTGCCACACACAGGAAGTAAATGGGGGTTAAAAAACGAAATGCACACGGAGACCCCCCCCCTCCTCCCTTCGTCCCTCCGTCCCCCCCTCTCTTCCTCCCTTACCCCAGCTGCACTGATAAATGTCTCTTTGTATTCTGAACAGAAAACTGCAGGGGCTACAATGCACTTGTCAGAAGACAGCTGATTTCCCCCTTAAACAGAGCACAGTACATTCTTAATCTTTCCTTTCACACAGAGAGAGGAGATAAAACAAATAACTTGCACCGAGACGCAGAATGCCCAGAACCCCCCCTCCCCCCCTCCCCCCGCCCCCCCATTTAGATACTCCTGTGTGTGCAACATATGCGGGTGCAGCGTGTGCAGCTATGTGCTAGGCCTCTCCATACTTTTGCTCAATTTCACAGCACCCTTAATCCCTGCAGTATAGCCGTGGTTCCGCTATCAGGGCTCATAAATGGGAGTCAGTACTACAGGTAATGGAGCTGATTATTGCTATCTGGGCTACAGGCCAGCTGCCAGACTGTGCCCTGCCTAGAGGGAGCACAGGCCGCCGGGTGTCTGATATCCTGGGATTCCTGTAATACAAGCCCTGCCTTGGCAGTCGCTCTGTGACTCTTCTGCCCGCTTCCAGCCACACACCGGGGCTCCTTTGAGTCCTTCTAAGCGTATAGTATGTCCTCATCGGGGTGTTTACTCCACACGGTATCAGTCTATAATCATACCATTTCAGCTAGAGGTTTGTGGCAAGGAATGCTGTTTGTAAAAGGGACTCATGAGGGGAACAGGATGGAGTCTGGGTGTACTTGAACGTAACCAAATGACATGTACGGACAAGGCAGTGTCGGTTTAAGGATGCAATGTTAGATGCATCCAATTCCCTTTCCTTTCCTCAGTGAGACCGTAATGTCAATCACAAGTAAGTAACTTTCAGAACATTAAAGTTACCGGCTAGTGTTACGTTACCAAACTTTGATTGATTCAGGATCTATGAAGACAGAACGATGTGGCTTGACTTTGGTGTCACCATTCGGGACGGAAGAGGCGACCTCTGCACTTGCAGTGGGTGTGGGTGGGGAGGATGCGAAATGAAGAAAAGCATGGGGGAGGAGGCTTCGTTAACTTCTCGTGGTGTTAAAATGCATCACACAGAAGATAAGAATCCAAATGCAAAGTGTGTTGGGATGCGGGCTCCGATGAAAGCAGCCCGCATCAAAGCTGGAGGTACAAGATGGTTGTATAGATACAAACAGGGCTGCAGTCTTAACTGCTGGCCTCGGTTTGCAGTGGATAAGGTGATAAGGTGTAAGGTGACCCCCCAGCAACCTTACAGTGCGGTTTGGGACAATGGCCTCCACCTCTTTCCCTCAGACACAAACTAGAAGATCAATCTGAAGACAATGTTACAGCTCTGCTACTGGAATCTCTGTTTCACCCTCGTATTTCTCTCTTATGCCATATATTTATCTATGTCCCGTCCCCCCCGCCCCCCGCCTCTCTCTCTCTCCCCACTACTCCTTCTCTGATTAACCTTTAAAGACACACACACACACACAAACTTCATATACTGCTTGCACACCCTCTCAGACAAGATTTAAAATGTGGGAACTTTCTCCACCCCCCCCCCCCCCCCGCTTTAATACACACCGCTTCCATCAACTTCAGCATACTACCTGTTCTTAATCTCCCTCCCTCTGTCTAGGATCACCGTGATCCCCCTGTTTTCCCATCTGCTGTCAATCGGGGGGGCCCAGCTTGGCTAGGTGCTCAACAAACAAGTGTGATTCCCTCGGTTTCTGCGGAGATTATTAACACACCTAGCATGCCGCGGCGTCATGAATAAGCAATGGAGATCCGGAGCCCCCATTTTCTCCCCGTGTCTGCGTTTCCTCCGTCTCTCTCTGCCTCCTCACTTGTGAACTGAATGCCAGCATTGTCTAGAAAATGAGCTGTCAGTGCAGGGGCATGCAATGAGATACATCAGGCTCATTGTGAGGCCTGGAAAATAATGAACTATTCCCATTTCTCTCTGTGATATGTTCAATACGCTCTCCGTGACAAGTGCAGAGAGATAAGCAGTCCCCTCTTGGGCTGATTAAATACACTGGTTGTGTTCAGGAGAGCTTTGGCACAATGAGGGTTCAGGGGACGCCGCCGTGGTTTTAGAACATCGCGACATGTTTTCCTGTCCCGGGTTGAAGGAGAAGACCATGTGACCGCGCCTTTTGTCACCGCGTGCCGTTTGAGGAAGAGCGAGCCAGAGGCGTGTGCGCCTGCCTATAAAAAAACTTGAGTTGAAACATTTCAAGTTTGCTTAGGTGCTCGCTGGTGGATTTAACTAAAGGGATGGGTTAACCTCAGGTTAAAAGTGAACTTATCTGAGTAATGCGAAAAGGAAAAACTACCAGCCAGACAATTACTTTCATTTGGAACAGACATAAAAGCGGTGTAATTTGTCCAATTTGGTGCCTTTTGTGAGACTTTGGCTGGTGCCTCGGGGCATTTCAGTCCATTCCACCACGGATCAATGTGTTCAGAATCACAAATGAACTAAATAGCGTAATGTCTTTAAGATTAAGGTAATGCAAATCACGCTTAAAGGAAAAGAAAAAAATGTGTTGCAGGCTATTTCCCACAAGTCCCCAAACAGTCTTTCCAAACTTCCCATACGGTGGGTGTAATTGATAGCTATTTAGAAAATGAGCTAAAGTTGCCTTATTCTTCCTATTAGTCTTTACCACGTGTATCCTCCTCTTCTTTTCTGCTTTGACTTCTCTGGGCCCCACAAAACGAGAGATTGTACATCATAGGCCATGTAGTTATGATGTTGTGGGCTTTTATATGCAATATTTTGAAAATAGTACATATTAGAAATATCGAAAGCAATACATTTAGAAAGGGTTATGTTTCCTCTTTAGGGGGCGCCCCTGGCATTCACCTACAGCGCCAGTGCAGAACTGTTTGAGCACGTAGATGGATAACGGATAAATGATGGAGGTTTATTTTACCGGGGGCAAATTCAATATTGGTCTTCTCTTTTTAAAATGATAATATGTTTCCACTAAAACAGCCAGAGAACAGTTTCATTCGGCAATGAAAGCGCGATAAAAAAAAAAGATGAGCGCAGATGGACAGCGCTTGAAATGACATTGGATTCCCTTAAACAGTAATTCCTGCAGTCCGTACGTTTCAGAGGCGTACTCTGCATCTTGATCGTTCATTACGGACCTCGCCACACCTGCTAGCAAGCCGTCTCCAGTGTGCTTGAGCGTGCAGCGGGATGCACTCTTATCTTCCTTAGTGCCTGCATTGCACTGAGCTCTTTGTCACTGTCAGCCATTTTACCTCCGCCAAGGGTTACACATTAGATTAGGCAAATCCAAATCAAAATGGATGGTCCCCGGGTAGAGTTTGTATGTTAATCTCATCTTTCAATATCATAACTCAACACGTGTTGTTGTCAGCCCGAATAACAGTATGACTTTCGGTGCTTAATTCAATCAAATGTGGTTTCAGAATCACTCGAATCCTCCGGCGCATTCACAAAGTTATCTTGTGAGTGAGCGAGAGAGGGAAAAAAAAAAAAAGAAGAAGAAGAAAAAATCCCTCCTACCTGTCAGAGAGATTGTTTCCTCCTTGCCTCTTTTTATTTTCCCTCTCGCTAAAACTGCTTACTAGACTCTCAGCTGATCTCTCCATCTCTGTCTCCCTCTCACCTCCTCTCATGTTGTCAGCACAGCACAGCCCGGTTCCTGTTGCCTTCCGCATTCTGACACCTGTCAGCATTTTTGTTAGTAGATCAGAGAACTGCAAACTGGAAATGTTCTCGTGTTGAATTTAGGGCAAGTTTGCCAGCAGAAGCATGTGACGTGCCTTTGCTCTTTCTTTAATTCAACAGGGGAGAGGGAACTGCCTGACTGGCACAAAGTTGGGAGATGTGGGTTGGAGATGTTTGCAGTCAGTGGATGGAAACAGACGGAAAAGACAGAAAGACATATGGAGGGTGAGGCGAGAGAGAGACATGGAGGGAGGGAGGGGGGGGGGGGGGGGAGGGGATGAAATCAATTAGGAACAGTGAAACCCTGTGGATCCCGCTGATGGAAGAAGGGAATATGGAAAAGTCTGCGGCCCACGTAGGGGGCTTCCATTCCTGGGCTCCAGCTTCAGGCACATACCCAAAGGGATCCAACAGATAGATGAGAGATATTCTCCAGAGGTGGAGGCCGAGGGATGTGTCAGAAATAAAAAGAGGCCTGTTCCCTAATTGAGCGGTCTTGGATCCTTTTCAGTCTAATGAGCCAAGAGAATGGCCTTTTTTTTTTTTTTTTAAAGTACAGTTACATTGACCTGGAAATAATTCAAACGCCAAGACCATAACCCTCTAAACTGCTAAATCGGACAGCGTGAAGGGACATCAAGCCCTCCCTTTCCGTCCCGCGGAGACAACTCAAGCGATTTAACAATACATGGATCTTAATCCCTAAAAACCACGGCTCATCCATATCCGAGGGGAATTAAAGCGTGAGCTACCACAGTATCAAAAGAAGTCGGAGAAAAGAAGAAGAAAAAAAATAGATTTAGCTCTCTTTGTCACCGGGTCCCCTTCTGAGTGTTCCCTCGCTTCTCCCTTGACACTAATGGTTCAACAGAGCCAGAGCTAGCATGTCGAATATTTCAACCAAATCCCTGTAACTTCACAGACATGCCTGTGAAGATAAAGACAAATTCATTAAATATAGCTCTGTTCAGTTTATAGTTACGCCAATATCATCCATCACTATTCTATTGGCAGATATGATGGAGCCATTATATGTTAAAGATAGCCCCTCCTCTACAGATTCAAAGATATTTAATGCAATTTGTTCCACAGATACTTCCTAATCTAATAAACTGGGTAAGGATATTTCAGGTCAGGTTTTCAAAAAGAGCCCACACGCCTCTTTAGAGTCTTGGCAGCGATTCAACAGCAAGGCATTCGCTCAGATTTAAGTCTAAAATTTCTTCTCAAGCACTTCGACGAAAGTTACCTTGGCTGATACAGGAATAATGAATTGGTGTTGTTGTAACATCATCTGTGAATGGAGGGGGGGGGCATAACTGATGGAGAAAAGCCAAATATCAGACTCCTAAACTGCAGCCGGGAGGAAGAAAAAGGCCCAGTGTGATTCAACACAAGGCCTATTTAGCAGCTGGATCGAGTCATACAATTGGATTCCCACATGAAAGCACAAAACATGACGGGTATGCGGGGTCTTTGTGTGAAGGTAACGGCTTGTCTCCTGGGCAAACAACACCTTTGCATGGCACTGGGAACGGCAAACATTTGCACGGTAAAACCCCGAGAGCTTAACCCTTCCTCCAACCCCCCCCCCCCCCCCCCCCACCCTTCAAGCCTTCTTTTGTTCTCGGCACTTAACACAAGAAAAGAAAAAGAAAGAAAAGAACAATAAAAATACACGAAACACAAGTCTCTTCTGTCCTCGGCTGGTGTGTCCTGTTGTCCTTTGGCAATTTGCAGTCTCTCAACTTGTGTTCTGCTCTAGCCCTGCAGAAGAGGCGCACCGCTCAACGCGGTTGGGTCCCATAAGACGCCCAAGCAGCGGGATATTTAGCGAACACGCCTGTTTGTTGTCTGACAGTCGCCCCCTGCAAACAGCCAGTAGAAGCAGCAGATAGTGTCCGTTTTTTGTCAATTGAGACAGATGAGATCAAAGTGAAACCACACCGTCACATGGCTGCAACCGCAGCGGCCCTCGTGATGTGCAAACCTGCACTGTTCTATTTCTGCCGTGTCCTCAAGCGAGTACGCGCCGGAAGAAAAAGGAAGAAGGGAGACAGAGCTGCTGCCACTGGGAACCCGATGATGTGAAATCCTCATAGAACAGGAGACGCTGATTAAACTCTACGTCATGCTGAATCTGCACTTGTCTCTTGTCATCCCGCATCGCGCTCTTTAACCGCGTAATTGGGCCGTTGAGGTAGTAAATAGGGACGATTTCACTTGCTTACGGCATTACATTTCTGCAAGTGTGAGGATCTTTGGTCAAGTCGCCTAATAGTTACGAACAGCGGCTCGTTACTCTCTGGGATGTGACCACGGCTGCGGTAAACAAAGCGACGAGAAGCTTCCAGTGAAGCCATTTGGTCGAGTCCTGACAGAGGGGGAAATTGCTGGCCAAAAACAGCGAGTGCTTAGCTGTGCGCAAAAAAAATAAAAAAAATAACAACCTACCTAATTGTAATTCGAAACAGATAGTTTGTTATCATCTATTCGTTCTGGTCAAATGAACGGACAACACTGTGAAGCGGCCACTTGTGAATTCAGGAGGCACGGTTCTGTTTGGCTGGAAAAAACGATACAGTCAGTGGTGGTGTTAATGAAAAAAAGAACTGCCTCAGAGGGGAGTCCTCACTTGTAATATTTCTCATGTACATCATTTGTAATTGTGTCCAATAATGAGATCCCGCGGAACAGAAGGACTGTTGGAAAGCGTTTTTTTTTTGGTGTTGTGAAGTAATTTCAGCTGGCAACCGATAGTTCACTGTTCACATTGTCCATTACCGGCCGCCCCGCGCAGGTTCATTCCAAACGGTCCCCGCGTGTCCCTGACCTGATAAATGTCTATCTGCGTTACAACACAAAGGCGACTGGCCACGAAGGCAGATCCACTTGTGCGACTGCGCTCTCGGGCGCGTAATCTCATTATTCCCCAGACAAACATCATCCAAAGCCCAATGGCTCCAGCTGAAGCATCTGCTTAGTTAAACGTGCCAGGGACAAGGAAAAAGCCTTCCAGTGTTTTTAGTTCCTCTCTGTTTTAAGTCTTTTAGTTCTTCGACGTCTTTTAGTAAAAAAAAAAAGGGAACACGATCATGGGAAGAAGAACTCAATCCGGCACGTTCCCAAATCGCGGCACACACGGCGCAAATGTACAGCTGAGAGGCTGCGAGTGAGTTCTGTGGGAACTGTGTCATTTCAGAACGTCCGGCATTTCAACCGTCCTCGGAAGGAAATTGCTAATGTGAGTCTTTTTAAAATGTCTGCGACTCTTAACACGCACGGACCAACTCTGGCGCGTGGCGTGTAGCTCTGTGGTGCACGTGGTAAAATACGGGTTTGCTGCAGACGGCTTCCTCCGGGCTCTCCGCCTCTTACCGACCCACTCTCGTCTTCTGTCTGAATGGCAGCGGTTAAGAACGAAGACGACCCGCACGCTGACTTGTGCCAACAAAGTGGACGTCTTTTTTAAATGGGGAGTCAAAAATGAAACATCAACGTTAATTCCCCGCTAAATGATCCCACTGAATAATGGATGACGGCTCTCGGAGATGTGTAGATTTCCACCTTCTACCTTTGTGGGCCTAATTGCTGCCATTCAAGCCGCGTCTGAAGTTGGCAGACATGGCTACTATCAGTCAATAATGTTGCCTAAGCCCGTATCAAAGGCTAGCCTTAGCTGTCAGAGATCCCTTACATTAGCTGCTCCAGCAGGACATCAAAGACAGAAAAGGAAACTGTGATGTTATTCATACTTGCACATCTGAAGCTCGGAATGGGCATAATGCACCTTAAAAGATGCTCCTGTGGCATGAAAACACACTGCGGGCCGCACACACACACACACACACACACACACACGCACGCACGCACGCGCAAATACACACTTGGTCTTATCCCGAAAGTGAACGCACTCCGGGGAAAGCGGTCCCTTCTCGCATGCAGAGCACACAAAAGCTCGCTCAAAAGTAACACATTTGCTCACCTTGGTCCGGCAGCTGGCAAACATTGGGGGGGATGGTCATGTTCAGCGCGTCGTTGACAGCCGTGTCAACATAGTGTCCTCTCTGGACGTCATGTTCACTGTCGGTCTGGTCGCTCTCCTCGTGGCCGCTGTCCTTCAGACTGTTCCCCTCCAGGTCTTTGAATGTCGATGTGCTACATGGGGGCCAGAAGGGTGGAGAGGGATATGTTGATTAACTGTCACATCACCTTCTTTCACATGCTCTCCCTGGTCCGCGTGTCTCTGATGGTTTGTGACGAGCTGTCCGTCTTTCTCACCCTGTCCTTTTTTGTCCTTTCTATCTGCCCTTTTTACGTGGTCCGTTTCCATGAATTCCAAATAGCCGAATGGTGATTTTTATTGTTGTTGTTGTCTCGCTGAATAGCAAACTCTCGCAAAAAAAAACAAAGCCTCCAGCTTCAAGGCTTGCAGTGACCCATGAATAAGAAGAAAGTTTAAATCTGTTGAAAGACTTTTTGGACTGGGTGTACCATCTTGTCTTTAACTTCACCGATCGCACGCACGCAGGTACGGGGAGTTTTGAACGGGGACATTTGAGATGGATGCTCTGACTTCAAGGACAAAGCACCAAACAAACAGGAGGCACTCGCTCAGTAGAATCAAACAAATACTGCAGTAATCAGGCATTCCTGGAAGGAAGATGGATGGAGGAAACGCTGGAAGCATACAAACGGAGCATCTGTCTTGTTTGGGGCTCACAGTCAATAAAGACGATGGGGTGGTGGGGGCACAATCAACAGCTGCACAGTAACAGCATGATTTCCCTTCATTTGCTTTCCATCCCACTGGAACAAATCCCGCTTTACAAACAACACTAAATAGGGGTGAATATATGAACATGTGTTTCTCGGAGGAGAGAAAACATATACATGAAGAAGGGAGAACGGATGGTTAGGAAGGAGGGAAAGGAGTAAGGAGAGCAAGCAAATGTGTGCAAAAGGACGGAGGGTAGAGGGAGTAAAGGACAAGGAAGCTGCCTTCCTGGACCCAGAGCCTCACATTCCCCAGCCGGGGGGGGAGAGGGCTGCAGGTAATGCCTGCCCTTTGATGTTATCACTGTAATTGCACCTGTCCCAGACCGTAGGCTGGCTGGCTCCTGAGGGATTTCTTTGTAGTGCGCTGCAGAGGCCCACACTTGAATGTTCTTTGTTTACATTATTGTCGATAATCTTTTTTTTTTTGGAGGGGGAGGGAAGTCGCCATTATAGGGCTTCTAAAAGGGATAGCCTTAAACAAAAGAAAGACTGGAATGTTACATAGCTGCAGGTAGAAAGGAAGAATTGTGGTTTTATAAATGAGCCTCGGTCACAAAACCCCGGCTGCGGGGTGTTATTATAGGACCCCCCATCCCAACTTCCAAGCCTGCATTCCCGCAGCCTTATTGAATATTCTGGATCTCGTTGAAGAAAAGCACAATGAAAGCATTTACTCTGAACTTCTTCATCCGAGAAAAAAAAAACTTCATTCCGTTTTGAAAAGCCGAGGAAGAAATGCACTTGCAAAGTCTCCTGAATGTCATTTAATCATTGAGTGGTTGTTTTAAGCCTTAAACTGAAGCAGTTTAAGCCAGATGTTTTGCAAATGATGCAAATAACAGGAAGGTAATAAGGTTACCTGGTTGAGAACCATTCCTCGTTTATTCTGCTGCTGCGTGTAATCTAATGATTTTGCAGCTTGTTCCAACAAATTGCTACTAAACGCACTACGGAGTAATGATATTTATCCCCAAATCTTACCTTCTCTCTGCAATTACACTGAATGGAAAACATACCGGAGCGCATGCATACTGCTGCAACGGTAGCCGTGCACTCATTAGATAAAACAATTACAGATAACAACGGTAACGAGGTGCTGGTAAGAATTCCTAATCAACACATACCTTTTAATGAGGTGGGCTCTGCTGTTCACGTAACTGGAGTCAATGGAGTAATTCTCTGTCTGTAACAGAAAAAAGTAAAGGGTGGGGAGGGGAGGGGGGGCATGGGGGGTGGGGTGGGGTACAGAGAGAGGTACTTTTAATAATGGAAGCAACCAAAATAATGTTAATGCCAGTAATTGGCTTTCAGTTGAAATGTTATTTTCCACAAAGGCCCCGGTGAGCAGCCTGGACTTTGAAAAGGCTGAGTCCTATTCTCTTTCAAAGCACACACACACACACACAGACGCTGACTGGGAGTTGAGAGCTGAGGAGAGTGCCGCAGCGAGCGCAGCCTCTCGTCTCCTCTTCACCCTCCCTCCTCTCGATCCCTCCGCCGCCGGTCAGCCCACCGTCTTTAAAATGGAGTCATTAGGACGGACGGGGCGATCGTGCCGATACGGGGAGAAGAAAAGTTTCCCTTTCCTTTTCCTCTCTGAACTCTTCACTTTTAACATGTTTGAGAAGACATTAATGTGGAAATATTACATAAATTAATGCAAGGGAAGTAGATGAAATTAAGAGTGAGCCGAGGGAATCTTAACTCCGCAATTGCAGATGAAAAGGCTTTTAGAATATGCATGCGATAGATCTCTGACCCACATTAGAGAACACAGTTCAAAGGCACCCTACGTTCAATTTCTTTTTTTTCTCCAACATGTATTTAGCAAGGGGAATATTGAGCAAGAGCACATGGACAGAGGAGTTAGTGTTCACGGAGCAGGTAGCCCCTCCTGCGCCTGCCAAGCTTCTACTCACACTCGGTTAGATGTCAGGGGCCAAAGGGTATCAAAGCCTCTCAAAGGACTTCCCCAGTCCTGCGAAAAGCCAGGACACGACCCCTTTTCGACAAACTTTGATAAGATGCAGGTGTTTTCTGCAGAAAGAAAGCAGAGCCTTCACTTAAAATTCCACGGCGCAGATACTGTATCCTGATAGAAATGCTGAGAGTTGATGGCGGGAGCCTACAGAGCCGATATCAAAGCCCTGTTGGACAAAAAAAAAAAAAAAACTCCCGGATAATAAGGAAGGTTAATGCGGGCGCTGGGGCACAATTGCGAGTGAGCTACACTTTCGACACAAGCCTGCTCCTTGAAGTAGCAGCGGCCCGGCACAGCTGTCATACGTGGTGACCAAACAGATTTGGGTTTAAACTCGAGGTGCAACTGTGCGCGGACGCGCCGCATTAGATGATAATGGGCCTTTTTTTTTTTTTGCATCAGCGTGAAAGTGAATCCACAACCCTGAAGAGGGACAGGGAGGGGGGGTGGGGCGGGGGGGAGTGACGAAAAAAATGTCAAACATTAGTCTCCTTCTTCTTGGATGTCTTTTGAAAAAATGACATAAATAAATAAAAGTGACGCTGGCCGATCACAGCAGCCAATGTGCGGTGTTTAGCTCTAGCAAATAGCCCCCACATCCTGTTTGCAGTCTATGAGAAATGGAAGGGCTTGTTAATACAACCAAATACCTATCGGTGTTTGTTTAGATTCATGGAATCGATGGCATTTACTTAGTGCTTCGCAGATGACATACATGTTCTGCAGCATTATTACCTGGCTGATGCTGATGCTGATTGTTCTCACTTTAGTTGCTGTTAAACTTGAATTTACGTCGGAGACGAGCTGTCAGTGTTCTCAACGGTGCATGGGTCGACCTTCAACCATTAAGAGATAAGCTGTTGTTTGCCGTCTCACCTACTTTACCCCTAATTAATTTTTCCAGGAAGTGTGTACAATGGAAGGCAACAATGCAACGGCAGGCCTCTGATTGGGGCTCGCTAAGTTATGATGCAATGTGTTTGCGCTGAAGGTTAGCATCATTCTGTCTCTCTTTACCATTTACCCCTAATTAAACTCTAACTCATTAATACAGAAAGGATAATTCATAAAAAGGAATTTAATTAACATTTTATTATTAGCTCTTAATTTGGAGCACACCATGTTTGTTCTGTTGTACTACCCCTGACTCCTTTTGTTCCCCTTCAGCTTGACTCCATTAAATATCAAAGGTAACTGCAGTGGCAACACACTGCATCTCAGATTGGTTATTAATTAATAATTAACACATTCCAATTCATGAATCATGCCACACACACATTTTATCAAACAATAATATACTTTTTTCTTTAAAGATTTATAGGAATAAAACAATGCTGCATGAAAGATCCATAATGTTTTGTGTTCTTCTGTGCTCCACTTTGGTCCCAGTGAACATGAAATAAACTGCCTCATCTCCTTCAGTGGCCTCGCATTCAGTGAGAGACCAAAGTAAATGCGAGGCATGGGTAGCGAGGGAAAAACTTCATTTAAAAGACGAGATTGAACGTTTCTTGTGAATGTGACTCTGGCTGCAGCCTGTGATTGGTTCGGCTGCCAGGTTGTGTGTGTAAGCCCCGGCCAGCTCTCTACCTCTTCCAGTCCAGCAATGGATCTGTACTTTCCCTGAAGGGTTTTCACATGGACCTCTCTTAAGTGTGTAGCAGGTAAAACCAAAAGAGAGTGGTTTTTGCTTCCCTATGTCTCCTCTCTCTACGGCTCATGATCAACACAGCAGCTACTTGTTACCCAAAGGTGAGCATTTTCACACATTTCCCCTTTTTATCAAATTGAATAAAGAAACACTCAGCGTGTGAGAGCACAACCTTGGGCGTTGGTGCGTCACTCATGTGCCTGTTCCGAGGGAGGATCGGATGCATCGGCCCCGGCTTCCTGTAAAGAAATGTAATGTCTTCCCCCAGATTTCTGACCGACCTCAAATTGGAGGACATGTCAATATGTCTTGCTGGGAGGTCAAGTTTCAGGCAGGAGGATGAGGACTGCTTAACTACGGCGAGAGACGCCACAAATGGCTATTTAATCAGGTTGGACAATGTGTTGTTGTGATCCGAGCGGCCCCAGTTTGGCGGATAGAGCCACTCTATCCCCATAATTATTGTTCCGTTTCATCTAGAGGACTGGAGGGAGGACGGTAGTCCCCGCTGTCGCTGGGTGACTGATGGATAGTGTCGGGGTGAGTGGGGAGGGAAGTGGAAAGAGAGTGGAAGGAGAGAGAGAGAGAGAGAGAGAGAGAGAGGGTCAAGGGGGAGGAAATGGGTGAGAATTGACCTGTGGGCGGCTTGAGGCCCGGCTGCTGCAGCCCAGCGGCTTTTCCCCTTTTCACCCTTTGCTCATTTCTCTACCAGTAAAACCTGAGTCGGAGGGACTATGGACTCGCCTCTCCGCCGCAGAGAGGAAAAGCAATCTCCTCGCCTAGTTGCCGCCGTAAGATTTGATTTGCCTTCCTCCCAGTGTGACAATTGGTTCTGTAGGCTGGATGCAAGTGTATTCATTGTGTGGGGGAATGGGGAGCACCCGAGAGGAGAGGAGGGGTGGGGGAGCGAAGACACCAGTTGTTACACCAGTAAACACCCGACAAGTTCAGCAGATGTCACTCCACAGATAGGAGAGGGGGGGAAAAATGTCCTAGTGTATGTATTACTGAGGCTGATAGAGCACAGAATAACATTTAAACAGGGAGGCTACATGTCGTGATAGAATTTGGTTTCGTAAAAGATAAGCCATCTGTGCCGGGTTACAATAACTGACGTTAACTAAATTACAAGATTGGGGACATTTGGCATAAACTGTGTGCATCAAATGGAAGTAAAAAACTTAAAAACAGCAGGTATTTTACGTAGGACGGGCAGGTCGTGCGAGACTGGGTCTAAAATAAATCAGCATCTGAAGGCAGAAAAATTGATCGCAGAAGTGAATGTTTCATGTCTGTGATGAATGCAAGTCTTTAATGTCGCCAATTTAGCTGACAAAAAACATCAACCCACGCTCTTTGTGGAAACAAAATGCTCCTTCCGCCGCACTAAGATGCACAGTTTAGACATACAGAACAAGACGAGACAGAATCTATTAAATCAAATGCTGCCACTGCATTTGGTGTTTTAGCAGTGTGAGGACGGGCCTCCGTCTCCCCTCGGCCCCAAAAGGAAACGTTACACATAATGTGCCTTGTTATTGATATCCCGTAGTTAAAGGACAATGTCCAGAGAGGAAGAGATTCCAGGGCCGGTAGAATTGTTCAAAAATGTAAAATAACTCCACCGGATGAAGGATGGCCAGTGTCTGAAACTACCTGTTTACAGATGCATGTATTCACCTCATGTCATTTTGCCCGTGGGGATGTGGCGGAGCGTGCGCGTGCATGCATTTGTGTGGGTCTGCGGGTGACTTTCTCATCCTATGCGCCGCGACGACGAAAAGAAATGCTTCACTTTGAGCCTCTTGCGCATTCGCATCCTTACTCTCTCTCTCTCTCTTTCTGCTTCCCCCTGCGACAGCATGCCTCCAACGATCCCTCACCGACAGCGCTGAGCTGGTGCCCAGCCACCTCGCCCCTGGGTCTGCATCCCAGCAGCAGCAGCTCACATTGGCTCTGCACGACGCGCATGCCGAAGACACAGACCACCGAGGCACCTGCTCGCATCCTGTTTGTTTATGCGAGGCGCTCTCTGGGCCTGTGAGCTGGCCGTAAACCCTCCACCCCAGAAAGACCCATCATCGCCACCGTCTTCCCGATTATAGAATTTCCTATAGACCCTGTGCCATCTGCTAGATTATAGATTTCCCCTTTCCTTTATAGAGGGCAGGGGCCCCTGAGGGAGGATCAGCGGTAAAAAGGGTGAAAGACTGCCCGAGGCACAGCAATGGTTGTGGATGAGATTACATTTTCTATTTCTGCCTGCTAAAGGGGGCCCCAGCCGTGATGAATACAGAGATTTGTTACCATTTAATATCAACTGGCTACCCTGCAAACTAGAATTATACACAATCACTTGTGACAGAGGGGCACATGTGTGACAAATAACCTGCCACGTTCTCTGCGTCATTTCACTTCATCACCCATCAATTCACCCCAAACCCAGAAGCCCATTTGGGAATCAATCATGTGATGAAAGTGAGTGATTCTGTGGTGAAAAGGTTTTTTTGAAAAGCTCCCGGGCTCCGCAGTAGCTCGTACATTTCGGCAGTCTATGTGACTGGTCAAAAAAAACAACAACAACAACCGGTGAACCGAGGGCTATTATTGGGATCAATTGTGTTCTCGAACACATGTGTTAAGTGTCGAGTATTGTTCAAGCAAACTAAAGTGCGGCTTCTCTGAAACACAATGAAACACATTCGTAAACACGGCGCCGCTTCCTGCCCGCACTTCCTTCTCCATTTTTTCTTGCCTTTCCGTGTGAAATTGAACAAACGTTTACTCGTCCTGACCAAAACAATCACCCCCTGCTCTCATAAAGCAAGGAAGAAGGGCCAGAGCAATAAAGCTATTGCTTGTCCCACCTGTGGCCTCGCCCCCCCCCCACAGAGGAAGCCGCTGGAAGAAGACAATGCGTCAGTCTTTTATTCTGCAACCGAGACAACAGACACGACCAGTCTCCATGTCACTCAGGCCTGGAGGCTCCACACAAGTCCAGTTAGTGGAGATGTGATCAATTATACATACATTGATAGAAACAACATTCATTATTCATGAGCTTCTCAACGTCAAAACTACCCCCCCCCCCCCCCTCACTCCTTTCAGCATGATGAAAAGATTTTAAATAATAGCCCACCCCCCCCCTCTGCAGACGTCTGCATTCCAGCGGAGTCGGCTGACGCTAAAGAGGCTTAAACTCAGAGCTGTTGTCTTACCAGAGAATCGCTGCTCAGGAACCGACACGTTTTCAAACTGGATCCGGGGTCGGGCCTTTTTGTTTCGTCTTAAGAAGCGAGGGGAGGGTGCTTTTAAGCCTTTCAGTAGGGAGATGTGGTGTCCACTTTCAGAGAATGGGCGTCGCCAGGCACACGAGCTTTGGGTTTTTAACACCTGTTCGCCGTTCAGGTCCGCGTGTTTTTTTTTTCCATCTCCAAGTGAAAAGGACGGGAGTATCTCTATGAGATTACGACTCGCGGGTTTTTGCATAGTAAAAAGGGAGGAGGGAGGAAAAAGACTTGACTATCTCGCCTGTTTCCTCAAAGAAATCGGCTTACTTTTTATTAAAGCCTGCGGAGCCAAATCAAACTCAAATACCAGGCACTTCCCCTTTAGGCGAGTCTTGAGGGATTTTCTTTCATTTGGATGTCAGACCGAAAAGTTTTTGCACTCGCTCTCATCCCCAAATCCATTAATTTTTGTATGGCGCCACATGAGAGAGGTAGCAGCTTCTTTTTTTCCACAGACTACATAAATGTCGAGTTTAACATCTAATCCAGGTAGATTAAATTGTTTCCAGGCACCACTGGGAATAAGCACTACAAACATGTGTTTTAATATCTAGAAGAGAATTGCTAGATAGCAGCTTCTGTTTCTCAGTGGTGCCCTATATTAGGGGGGAGAGGGGGGGGGGGGGCGCTAATTTAGTGCACAAGGAATCCCCAGAGGTTTCTCCCATCTCCGCAGAGACACTGCACATTACGTAACCCCCCCCCCCCCACCCCCCTCCACCCCGCCGCCTCCCAAATGCTGCCATGACAGTGACTGAAAAAACTTTGAGTCGCTTTTGAAATCAGTAAACTTTAGAATTGATTTTTTGACTAACTCACCACGGTCGGTGCGTTTTCTCTTTGCAGCTTAAAGGTGGCTGCCGGTCTGCCAGTCAGCACATCGGTGCCGCTGTGGGTCTCTCCGTCTCCCTCCCTTTTCTTTTGCTCACTGTGACAAGGCATCTTTCCAGACATTTTAGTTGGATGGAGATTTGCAGCAGCTCATTACAGACTGGGAGGCTCCGTGAGCGGATGCAGTCACTCGGAGATGGATTGAGTGGGTCTGTTTATTGACATGCCTTAATCTGACACTGGGTAAAGGGAGTGAGTCACAGTCTCCAGACACGCTACACACATCACAGCCACTCCAGCAAATAGGGAGGCAGCACCCAGGATGCAAGTGGAACTTCATCAGCGCTCATTAATCCAACTACCCCAGGCCACTCGCTCAAACAAAAGCCTGTTTACACTGCGCGTCGGCTGGATGGAGGGGCCACGGAGCTTTAGAAAAGGGCATGTGTGCAGGTGATCAGATCCGCAGCGCGCGCACACACACACACACACACACATACAAGCATGTTTTGCAGCTCATCAAAAAGCAACCCGCCCTCCTAACCCACAACCCCCTAAACACAATATCGGTTTACACCAGCTGCTGAAACTCGGTCGGCGCACTTTGTCTCGCAAATCAGAGCTGGTGCACAAATCAGGGGTGGACGATTGGGCCCCGTGCCAAGCTACGTATCACAGGAAAGGGGCTTTTTAATGAACAGATGGGCACACGAGATCTTTTAGCCGGCGTCATAAAGGGCTACTCCTATCAGTGATCCGGCTACGGAAGCCTAGTTAGCTTTTTGATCCCGTTAGCCGGTGTGTTTCAGTGTGCACCACAGCTGGTGCTAACATTGGGAACGGTCTTTCTAGGCAGCTGTCAGCAGCCACCGGATTGACAGCAGAGTATTAGGTGCTCGCACATCACCACTTAAATCCGGCTTGTTAACGGGACGGTGACAGGCTGCCATCGGGGCACGGAGAGAACACAACAACGTCCAGCACTAAGTGGGCCGACGCTACGGTGTGTTTTCCCATTACACCGCCGTTCAGTAACGGGAAAACCCTCTTTATTTTACGTTTCCAAATAAAACATAACGCCTAATCTTTCTCTAAGAACTGCTTACTCCCAGAATCCCCGGCAAAAACAAGCAACAGGGAATTAAACACAGTCGCAAACGGAATAACGCGACACACACATCCACAGAAAACAAACGCACGCGGGACCGTGTCAGCGGGGGCAGAGAGAGTCGGAGCGGCGCCTGCTGTTGCCTCCGTCAGGGAGCGGCGGCCCGAGCAGCTTGAGAGCAGGGCCAGTCGGGAGGGGGCCAGATGCAGCGGGCTTGACCCACTCATTTGTGATGGGGGGAGTGGGGGGGGGGGGGGGTTGTTTCAGCTGCCGAAACACACAGGGATTAGCAGCACTGACTTGATTTAATTTAATTTGTATTAGGGCCGTCTTTGGGGGCAAACCTCGTTTTTCACTGCGGGGGGATGTAAAGGGTCGGGGAAAACAGCAACAGACGGCGGTGCTCTGACTCCTTCCCCCCCGGCAGCGGATTCACGGGGGAAGGCGAGGCACTGCATTCCCAGACCCCAGGCGCACGCACAAAAACACACACACACACACACACGCGCACGCACGCACACGCATCTGCACACACCCTAATTATGTCTTCATTGTGAAGTCAAATCTATCCGACTGAAAAGCATTTTCAGCCTTGCATCCACCTTTCCGCAGCTTGATTTCTGGAAATGAAGACCTTGAATCCTTTTGTTCTGCCGCCATAAACAACATGTAGTAATGTTCGTGGCCCATCAAAGCTCCGCTTGGCGCGCTTGTGTGTCTCTTGTTTGTGAGTGTTGCAAACACACACACACACACACACACACACGCTAAGCTGTTATCTACCAAGAACATATCTTAGGGGTGGATGTTTGTCCGTGCTGATGCAGATTGGAGTTTTCTTTGTCTCGGTGCTGTGGTACATTATATTATTTGTCTCTTGTTGATTTCTCCCAGGCTGATACAGTTTGTTATCCTATAGCGGAGAAATCCTTTTAGTTACCACGAGGCATCTAATGTGCTTTTACTTGTAATCTAATGAACGAAAGGGAGAGGACAAATTCAGCACACAATCGAATAATTGAACTCCCCGTTGTATTGTGTGGAAACATGACTTACGCTGTGGAGCAGAAGGAAATAACTGCAGTGAGTGAGCGAGTACCCAGAATGCCTGCTCACAATTTTACAATAGCTCTGTGGGAAAAAAAATGGCAACATTCAGCCATTAAGTGTGCTGTAGCCAAAGCCTGCGGTCATATGAAAGCTCCCTTTCTGTCTTGTGTGCAGGTGACACGGTCTGAGAGAATGCTAATGTACCATGCACTGGGAAAAGTAGTTTTATTACGAAAACATCCAACAAATGAAGAAAAAAACGTGTGGGCTGCAAAAGCACAGCTTCGTCTCTGCTAGACAGGCGGGACTGTCCTGCTGGAGCCGGTTCACCATCAAGCGCTCGCTAGCTTCTTCTTTTCTATTTTTTTTTCCTCCCCCAGCCTCGATCAAAAAATGTTACTGGGTAAAATGTCAGAGAAAAAAAAAAGGCTAGAGAAGTAATCTCCTTCTCCTTTTTGATCGCAAGTGGAATAATTGGAACCCTCTTAGGCTCATTACACAGTTTGCCCGGCAGCCAAAAGACGGATCCAACTGCCCCTCTTCATTCATGTTGGCGCTTTGAAAAATACTGCTTTCTCTAGTAACAACTCTTTTTGAGATGCAATGACGAGAGGTCTTGGTACCTACACTAACGGGTAATCCCACTATGCCTTTGAAAACACATCTTTCAACTGCCACAGTCAGACATCAATTCAGAAGGAAAAAGTAACAATCTGGCTCTGTAATAATGTCATTATTCATATTGCACTTCACTCCGTCAGCCTCTCTCTCTTTTTTGTCAAATCACATAAGGTATATGTCTAACGAGTTAATTAGGACCCCTATTACTAATAACCTCATCTTCATTGTTACTACAACTATGCTTGTAATTATTGGGACTCTAATTACTATTAACGTATTAGCCAAATTAACCTTATTCTGGGTTTAGATCACCTTCACTGACGATGGCTAAGACATGCCAATAAGAATGGCACCGACGTCCCTTCAGATAAATCCAGCATAATTAGCTATGTGCCTTACAGGGCCGGTGTGATGGTAATAATTAGAGCTACTGTAGCAAAGGTCAGGCAAAACAATTTAGAGAGGATGCTGGCTGCATGGGTAATAGGGTGAGAGGAGGAGGGGTGGCGGGGGCCTCGGATCAACGTGATCAGATGACTTACTCCTTTTCCATATTTCGGCAAGAGACGGTTGGTACTTTGCCTCTGCGCTCGGTTCATTTTTTTTTTTTTAAACAATGCTCTCAAAATGATAGAAATCGAAATCCCATTTTAATGGCAAGTAGACTCCCGGTTAACAGAGTTAAAATTGATCCATGATTAGATTCGTGGAGAGTGCTACAGGGTGTATCTGTGAACTGGTATCAGATGAGATCGATTGGCTGCCTTTGAGGTGCGATCGCCGCCCCGTCACCTTGCCGTTGCGTCAGTTCATTAGCATGACTTTAATGTGTTCACGCGTTCTCCTCAGTTATTTTTATTAGTGGAGAAAAACACAGAGAGACACAGAGATGTGCGGCTTCGCCCAGGTGCACAGTTTAATGAGCTGAGGCAAAATGTTGACACCGAGGTAAACAAGTACTCACACTAAGGTACTTCTATTTCTATGCCCCCCCCCCACTCCCTATGCGGTTTCGGCTGTCTCTGCAGCTCCCGAGAGGAGAGCTCAGGGTTCACAGCCCGGATCCGCCAGGAATTCACTCGGCTCCCTCACCCCGCCGCCATCACACCCCAATGACACAGACACTCAAATATAGCATCTCAAAACAACACATATGACTACGTGTACTAGATTGGTCTCTATTCCCCTGTTGCAACACCACTCCTCCTCCACCCCCCCCCCCCCCTCGGCCCATACCGCACACCCCACCTCCCCCACTCCCAACAACACTTCATTAGCAATGAGTAATACAAACAGTTTAAACTGCTGGTAGAAGCCTTTTCTATACATAGCTCCTGTCTTTGTCGATATCACCTGAACAAATGCTCAACAAATCAGCAATTTGCGTGTTCTAGCTTCTAAACGAAGTAATTGTTTCGGATGTTTGCATATGTTTTCCTGGCCTCTAGGTAGCTTTAATGTTGGACTGTTCCCCTTTGTTGCGGAGACACAGAGGAGCAAATTGATCCCACTCCTGTCTGAGAGATGAGACAGTTTGCTCAGCTTTGCATGAAAACCTGAAACAGCTCGACTAAAATCCAACTATCGGCACCTCGAAATGGTCATTAATGAAAGTAGGGTCGCATTTCTATTCAACTCCATTTGCTTTTTTATCGTTTTGTGTAACTAAAGTTGTAGATAGTACCTCGTACCTTCTTTGGAATCACCTCCCCCAAGGTCCAAAGCGAAATAAGCGGGTAGAAGACACAAAAGCTCCACAAAAGAAAAATTTGCAGTTTACTGGTTTTCGTTTCTAAAAATGGATAAAAATAGACATAATATTAAAATGAGGCTAATTGCAATTTTCTGTTGTTGTAACTTTAATCAGTTGATCTTCGTCAGGGGATTCGTGTGGTCTCAAATCCATACTTTTCCTCTGCAACAAAGTCAGGGGCCATTTTGTGTTCATAAATGTCCGTGTGAAATTGATTAAAGGCAACAAGCGCAAAGTGCTGCAGGACATCGGATTTACCCGCTTCATTCAGTTAGACTCAACTTACTGATTAAAATCACCAGGGTGGTTGCTGGAGGCATGTGCTCAGATCCATATGCCTCGGAGGCTGTGGGGGTTTAAAAACCATAAATTGTGATTATCATTGATCTCAGCCATCCAATGCCTAATCTCTGACTCATATCAGCACCGACCACTGTGGGTGACAATGAACCATCCTCCCCCACATCTGAGGTCCCAAACAAGTGTTGAGGGAAGCAGTGATAAGCAGGTCCTTATCCTTTTAAAGACACTCCCGTAATCCAACAGCGAGGGAGGGAGGGGGCTTCAGCTTTAAGGGATTTAGTCTGGATTATAGCTAGTACTCCAAATTAAACCAAAAGTCAGCTTTCTGAAGTTGCTCATGCAAGCCGGCGACTGGCTTGTTACCAGCATTACTATCAAGGCAAATGATGGAGGTCTATAATTAGAAAACGCTCTCATTCAGCCACCAGACGAACATGCGTAGGTAATTCAGAAGCAAATGTTGACGAGTCCTTACATCAACCGAATGTTCTGCTCTCTCTCTCTCTCTCTCTCTCTCTTTCTCCCCTTTTGCTTCCCAGCTGACCTCCTGTCACTGCACTCAAAATGTCCTCCGTGCCGTGTACCTGATTCTCGTTGCCAACCAGCTTATCCTCAGACAAGCTTCTCAGCCAGGGCAAGGCTGCGCTGTCCCCATTGATGCTGCTTCCCATTGCAAAACATGGCCAAATCTGGGGCTTAGAGGCTAAAATAATCATTACTGGGTAGCAAACAAATGAAAAGTCAGAACACCAACTCCCAGTGGCCGTCCTTCCCCACCACCCTTGGTATTTTGTCTGCTGGCCTATTGCACACAAACAAAAAGGGAGCAGCCACTCATTAACATTTACAACAAAGGAAATTGTGGCCCAAAACTAAAAAATGAGTGAAAAACGAGTGAAAAAAGACAAAATTGCATTCCTGTTTGTTTAGTAAAACGTACGTTTATGCAACAGCGTCAAAGTGGTTCACCATTTTTTGGGGAATACTTTTCACTCTCTTGCCGAGAGTCAGAAAAATTACACAACTCATGTATGCAAGTTAAACATGAAGCTTGAGCTAGGAGACAGTTAGCTTAGCTTAGCATAAACACTGAAAACAGCTAGCTGTTTTTCTGCTGAAGCTCACAACTGTATTTAGCACACTAAGTCTGTTTAATTCATTCAAATGTCTATGGCTTTCCAGAAATCTTAAAACATTCCTAACTGCTTCCTGCCGATTACAGTGTTTGTGTGAAGCTACGCTACACACTTGTCTCACCTTCTAATCCAACCGTCATCAAGAAAAAGTAATAGCTTAATTCCCCTAATGGCAGATTACCTTTCATTCATATTGATATTCCCTTTTCGGTTCACAGAAAAGGTTCCAGCAGATGGTTTTAAGAAGTTTTCATGATCCCCAGTGAGAATAAATGTGCCGACACAATAACAGGCCTCGTAGCCTGCTTTGATGTAACCATACCTGAACTAGATTATGCCGCTAAAACTCATCTGCAGTGACCCTCCTACCGTGCTTCAAGACAACCTCTCTTATCAATAAAGCACAAAGATTATATGCGATCTTCTCTTTAACAGGTATACAGATGCTGCCCTCCTTTTTCTCTTCCTCCCCATGGCAGTGAACTGGGAACGGCTTCAAACAGAGAACAGGTACAGGAGAGTCATTTTGAAAATCCGCTGTTACTGGGGCAAGAAATGCTCTCCGAGCCGTCAGACACTGCAGGCCAAGAGCTTTTCATTCATTTACTTGGCTGTCTATGCTGTGGTACGTCAAAAGGTGGACGTGAGGGGAAAGTCAAAACCGAGGTCCCATTGTTCTCCGAAGCCAGACACCGAATGAAGACCAAATATTGTTTCCTGATGTCATGAGAGCGCCCAAAGAGGCGGATGAAGTTGTTATCATGGCCGTCTACCATGCACCGTTGCAATCAGAGTGGATTTCTAATCTATTCCCTGGAAGAAATTCTTGGTACCGGGTAGCACAGGAGCAAAGACACGTTTTCCCTCCTTCCTAGGAACTAGTGATGTGCGTAAATAATAGGCCGGGGCCATTTTCTGAAAAGCCGTAATCCCAAGAAAACAAACCCAAGCAAAACTGCCCCCCCTGGATTGCTTTGAGGAAAAGTAGATAATCAAAATGCAAAACAGTCTTTGATAGAAAAATAAGCAGACTTCTAGCAACAAATCCCCTACACCTAACATCAGCAAATTCTCCGGCTGAACTTTTATTTGTATTCTGTGTTTGGGTTTTTAATGTAATCACACTGCACACGGCGCTCCATCAACGAGCTATTCTGATTCATGTCAGCCTGAATCAGACTGACTGCACAGAGCCGCAGAGACATCATGAATGAGAAAAGGAGCCACACACAGAACACATTAGGGGTCCCACCGTCCCCTCAGACAGGGGGACAATGGGCGGGGGAGCGTAGATAAAGGAGGGGGGGAGGGGGGGGGGGGGGGGGGATAACAGGGGTGAAGGAATGGTTGACGCTGATCGGCCAGAGAAAGGGAGCGCAATGGCAGAAAAGAAAAGAAGAGGCCCGAGACACTGGCCGCATTGGGCGTAGCGGGGAGCGCAGAGGGCCGGGAGAGGCCTGCACTCGGTCATAGCCCATTAGGCCGGCCGGGTGAGAATGCTAAGGCTCATTACATGCTCTGCCTCTGTTCTGTGGATGAACAATGCACAATTACGCTACCCCGCTGCTCCTCTAGCCATGCTGCTGCGTGGCTCCGAGGCGGCCGGTATTACCGCTATAGCGCTATCGCCTGCCAAAAGCCCCCTGTGCTCATCAAACATCCCATACATGCGCTCCCTAATGCGCATTCACGTTTACGTCCAACCCAAGTCCTGTATGAAATTACTGAAATGAAAGGAGGGGAGAAACAGGAGAGTCAGCTCAACCACCGGAGGAAACACAACAAAGGTTTATTGCAGCGTTTGTGTGTGTAATACAATGATGTTTGCTCCCTTTTGTCTGCACTACAGTCTTCAAATTCTTTAAAAAGACAGACATTTGACAAAGGGCCAAGTCTTCTGTGTCCTGCTGAATTCAGTTTTCACCGTGAAGCCAAGTGCTAACGTACAGATCCAAAAATAAAGAGCGTACAGGTTGAGCAGGTTGCTCAAAAAGTAGTATCTGTAATGCAGTGAATAAGTAAGCTTAGGATTCATCCATTTAACATTAAATTGGTCCACTAAAAGTCTTCCTCCTTTCCATTCTGCAATTACGCATGCACAAGTTGACATTTAATGTGATGGGGGGGGGGGGGGGAAATGACATCCTCCTGTTCCTTCTTTGTTTTAGGCACAAAAAAAAGCGGACAGTTGAAAAGGTCATTCTTCCCTGGTGTCAGAGCTGGCTCCTTGGAAAAGTTTCCTTTCACAGCTAATATTGCTACGTTCCACGAGGCCCAACCCCCCACGTTTATAGAGCCTTGCATTATCCCTCAGGAGAAAGGCCTGGGAACTGTGCTGACAATGTGGGGCAAAAAGTCTGGTGACCTCCGCTTACGCTAAGGCCCTACATAGACAGAAACACGTCGGAAATCCATGATTGTTAATTAAGAACTTTTCTCTTCTCTAAACTTTTTGGATGAAATTAGATTTTGGCCCACTCAAATCCTAATGGTCATTGCTAGAGAAATGTTATTACTTTTCCCTTGCTTAATTTACTTGGGGAAAAACATTCCGGATGTTGTTCCACGACAGATCAGGGAAGAAGAAATAAAGCGGATTGTAAGCCCCTTGTTTTTCTTATCTGCGTTTCTTACACGGCATGCCGATACACATTGTACAAATGATTATGTTTTAACATTTCTGAGCCAGGGGGCCGAGCACACTCGCCTTGACGTACACTGGATACGACAGAGCAAATGCTATTGCCAGTCTTAGGATTTTTGTTTTTAAACCTGACCTTTTCCATCCCATATTAATGCAACTACAGGCTGTATACGCTTCAAAATGTCTTATTAAATCCATTTTCTTGACGGTCAACCTCTACTTGTTAACTTCCTGCGTTTTGGGACCTGGATTTCAGTGAAAGAAAACCGAATGCTGCATTTTTTCATTAAGTTTAATTTGAGAAAAAAAAAAAAAACAACGCTGCGGGGAACTCATTTAAATGAGGTAATTACATCCACGCAGCAATCCTTGCACGGCTCAACAAGGTGCGTAATGATGTCTCCTTCCCCAGCGATAAACATCATCACTGTGTCCATTTCCTTCACTCCATTTAGCCCTTTCTCATTTACGCGTGGACCCATCAACCTATAATCCCAATGCCATTATCCCTCTTTTTGCTTTTAGATACCTCTCTAGTACAAATCTTTTAACATAAATTGTTAGGTAACTAATGCCATTGTGGGCCTGTCTTTATTTCCTCAAAAAATCCCCCCTTCCTTTGATGTTTAATAGGTTTACAAGGACGGCAATGCTTTCCACATGACAGAGCTTTTAAAGACATTTCAAATATATTTTATTTTCAAGTGCTGTCGTCTTGGAGCAAGTCAAGTCGTCTAAAAAATGGATGAATAATCTAGTTGATGAGTACCATGTGACTTTACTTTGTTTTGATGTAACTGTGTGCGTGAGTATCTGTTATAAAATAGTCCAAAAACATCATTGAGGGTTTTATCCTGTATGGTGGAGACATGAAGGGAATAGAATTGGGGTAAAAGGTATGCTGAAAGCACCATCCTGTTTTAATACCACCTTCTCCATTAGCAGGTACAGTCAAATAATATAAGCATTTTTCAAGGGGAAAAAACCATGTGCTCCAATAACAGAAAATGTGACATTATTACTTTCTGTAGAGGTTGATATGGTTCGTGCAATAAAGAAATCGCCTCCTCCAAGAAAAAGACGATGTTTCAGGCAGAAGCAATACAGGTTGACAAAAATCATTGCCATTCTATAAATAGACCTCTCTTTCCCTTCTTTCTTTCTGTCTCTCCACGTTTTTTCTAGCTCTTGCCGGTTCTCTACATTACAGCCATTACTCCCCCTGCCTGCTCCTCACCGCTCACAAGCAGTTATGGAAACATACAGAGACACGTGCGCTCCATCAGACGCCGTCACTCATGTGTTTTGACTCTCGAGCTCTTTGGCCGGATGCTCTGATCCGGACGAGAGGGTGGCCACCCGGCGGGCGCGGCTGCTCGCTACTGGCTACCCGGGGTTGTTGTGTCGTTTCATCCTACCTCTGCCACATTTGAGAAGGACGTGCCGTGATGGCGTGTGGCGGGTTGGGGTCAAGGCTATAAAAAGCCAACCAAGTGTAAAAAAAAAAAAAAAAAAAACTAGCACTGGTTGTGCATGAAGTGAAAAACATCTTGTTGAGTAATGTCAGAAAATCAGCCTACAGCTTCAGAAGCGTCTGTGTGGTGAGCACAATGGGAGGAGCCGGCTGAGGGCTGCAATAAACAGGCCACTGCGTACATCACTGTCACACTGCTAATTTATTTCTGACAGACGGGGCTTTATTTCACCTTATAAACACTGACACTTGAAAAGCCGAGCGTTTCCAAAGTCTCTGCCTTACAAATAACCTCTCTAAATGATTAAGAGGTTCATCTGCCACTCAATCATTGTGCATCTGAAGATTCCGGAGATGAAATGATTCATTCTCAAACCCTTTGAAAAGAGGAGACTTTAAAAGGATGGAACACAAAACTCCCACTCTTTAAAGGCATCAAAAATAAATTCCACTGCGATTACTCCTTGCATATCTTTGACAAATTGTCGAAATTGTCCTATTTCAACTGATTTAGACTTTTAAAGGGATCACTTGATCAATAATTTTACAAAAATGTCTCCCAAATTGTTTTCAACCCCAATGTTGTGATCTTGTTTAGTTTGCGCTCCTATGGTTTAAAGGACAGGCGGGTTCTTTCGAGTCTAACGTTCATCCTGTTTTCAATGTGTGAGGAGATTTTTCCAATTTGCTTTGGCTGAAAATGTCAAACTCACTCGTTCACTTTCATTCACTTCCAAATGGCATTGAAAACTGTGAATACACGGCTGACAGTCAGACACGGCAAAATTGAGATCAGGCAATTAACTTTCCCTATTTGAAAAGAATTGTGAGAACCGTGGTCTCCTGTTGCACTAATGCACGCATTCAGAAAACAACGTGAGTGCTGAGACGGGTTTTACTTCCACTTTGGGGCTTCTTTCCACGTTGTCATTTCCCAATTAAACTTTCAACCAAATGTTGATGCTCTCTCTTCATTCTGTCAATCACAGTCAACAAATGCTAAATGATTCATCGACATCAAGGCTGTTGAGGTACATTTTAGGGACTGAAATTCCCGTCTGAATCAGCACCATCGTCTTTTACCAAAAACAGTGTCTGTGTGGGAGATATGCATTATTTTGTAAAGTGTAAAAATGTATACGATGAGCAAGTTAACCTTTTCTTTTAACATTAGAGCCGACCCTATCTGACACTGCCACGACTTAAAGGGCACCAAAACAAAACAGCATAAAAGAGTACTCTAAATGCAGAATCACAACATTGTATGATAGTCGACACGTGCTATGTTATGCCTCCTCTTGTTTCTTCCTCCGAGACTTGTGAGTTGCTCATAATGATGTAAATGATAACGTCACAGCCCGTATTTCAATTAAATGAGACACTCGATAAGAAGCCTTGTGTGTTCGTTTGTGTATCACGGCTACGTGTGTTGGGGGAGATTGGCGGCTTCAACAGATGTGTAGTCTGCGCTGACAGCATGACATCTAGTTTGCATGCTCAATATGACACGTTTGAATGCTCCCATGCATATTCTCCCGATGTGAAGGGATAGCGGGGGATGCGTAAATGTGCTGGAACCACTCCCTTTTGTCTCTTACATCGATATCAAAATCCCTTCCTTACCAGCAGGGAAAACAGCGACTCCGAGACACCTGTCAGTTGTTTCTTTTATCAATTTTCTTTTTTTCATTTAGGATTATGTGGTTCGCTAAGAACTCAACAAAAAAACAAGCCCATCTCTTTTGTAAGAATCGTAACCGCGGCCGTGTACACTGCAGTACAGTAGTACTGGGACGTACACAGCTACGGGAGCTTTAAGAACACAGCGCATCGATTATCAATCCATTTCTGCCAGAACATCCCACACACTGTACCTTTAGGACTCTCTATGATAACATGTGCATAGCAAGGACTAGTTCAGGGTTGCTTTGTTAAGCTACTATAAGGTTAAAGGGACCTAAACTTCCTCTGCTCTTAATAATGTAATTCACTTTTTGTTGTTGACAGAGGTGCTCTGTCTCGCTCTCTTTCTCACTTCTTCTCTTCCCAACTGGTCGAGTCCGATGGTAAACCCTCCCAAAGCCTGGTTCTACTCAGGGTTTCTTAACATTTAAGGAAAAGGTTATCTTGTTTGATCTCTTTAAAATGCATTTTCTAGAACTTTTCCATATGAAAGGTGCCATAACATGATTTGGAGCTACGTTAATGAAAAAGTTGGATGTAATTTGCAGAACTAAGTCCCATTTCTTTCTTGCTTTGTTTCATTTAACACCTGTGTAAAAGGAAAATATTCTGAATTAGGGTAATCAATGTAAGTAACGTATCTTGTGTTTCTGCTATGCTCATTATCTGAAATCCCAAGTGTGAGATGCCATAGCACAAATTACAAATGAAAAAAAAAACATTCTTGCCAAAGGCCATTTCTTTACTGCATAACTGTTTCCCATACCAGGTGATTCACTATAATTAAGCCATGGATGACAGCTCTATTCTCCTGTGAGCATTCATATTAGCGCTACCACAGGCAGGTCTAACAAACATCTCACAGCTGATGCTTTTCAAAACAATGGACAGTAACAATGTTCAGGGAGGTATACACTGGTACGCATTCTCACAAGGGACAATACAATATACACAACGCAATCGCAGGTATGAAGCCTTTGGGGAGCCCTGTCACCGGTATCTTGCCCGAGTCCGCTGTGTGTGTGCGTGCGTGTGTGTGTGTGTGTGCCAGTGTGCTTTGTCTGAAGCAGGAAAAACCTGACTTCAAATGGTCTGACATAAGCAGGATGTTACTGGCCTACATAAACTAACAATGTGGGAGAAGTTTACATCGATCAAAAAACACAACTTACAAATATGAAACCAGTCCATATCCACTTTGTCGTCACTAGAAAACCACATTGGTCTGGGATCCACACTCGGAGGGCTGTGGCAATTCAAACAATCACTAAAATGTATTCAGCCCAGCCTCATCGAATCATCGCCAATAACTAAGTTGAGAAAAAAAAAAAAAAATCTTGACAAAGCCACAATCCCAACAGTCGCAGGCTGTCAATGGGATGTCAATGGCATGTGGGTTGAGAATGTGAAGAGTCAAGTGGTTTCAAGTCCAAGCACGCTCATTGGGCCGAGGCAATTATCAGTCATTTCACTGCTGTTTGATTGCGCCATGAATGGCATTGTAATTACTATAGCAAAAAGATGTTTTATTTAAGAGCCATATTTAAACCTTCTCTAGACCTTCTGTCTCTTGCAAATGTTGCGATGGGGCAGAAAGAAGACAATGACAACTGTTGTTGTGCTGGTATTACTCCGTTGGAGGTTAAATGGCATGCTCTCGCTATTCTGCTGTTACTTTCTCAACTACACACACACACACACACACACACACACACACTCTTTTCCCGGTTCAGGGAAAATATGCAAAGACCAGGTCAAAGAGATGTTTGTCAACAGCATGTGCAAGGCGGAGAGCAATGGAAGCTGCATGCTAAACAGGCCCGGCCTCTGCCGAGCTAATCAACTGCCTCTAAGCAAATGCGAAAACGTGGTCGGGCTCAGACACCTGGCACTGAGACTCAATCACCCTGGCTCACTTCTTCCCTTCTTATCCCTCTATCTGCCCTCGCACATCTCTATCAAGACTCGCGCGAGCTTCGCATATGGAATCATCCAAATCAATCTTCAGCCCTATTTGTCTCCCTCTCCACTTTTTCATTAGCTGAAACAAATAAAGGCTCCCCTAATCCTGCGGCAAATGTGCTTTTATTGGACGGTTAAGCCGCAGAGACAGGAAGCTTACTGGAGCTTTTAGCGGTGGTTGATTCCTCTGTGCAGCCAGACCCACATTTTCTTGGCTGAGGAAAGGCTGGCGGTGACCTGCACAGCGCTACCTACCAGCGAATACAATCACAGCGTACGGGTCACCGCGTGTGCCTGCTGAATCCCCCACCTCTGCCTCGGCTGACCAGATAACGCCGCGGGGACAACCCACCGACAACATTTCTCATTCCACTTCCACCTGTGTTGCTTACACACAAACTCAGTCAGAAGCAGCTCCGACAGGCCCAGTAAATCAGCATGCCTGTAAGTAGCTCTCATTGACCCCTCCGGATCAACCGGTGCCTGGATCTCTCTGGATCATCCGGTCAATACATCAATATCCATCTTGCGTTGCTTGTTTTAAGACACACGCACCAAACCCCCCCCCGCACCTTCCTCTCGCTGAATGTCAAACATAAATTGGAGTCATCAATTACAAGTGTTTGTATGGAGCCGGGGCTTGTTTGCTGCTGTCTGTATAGGAGTGGGTACCATACGCATTCTCATACGAACACACGAGCACACAAACACTGATGCGCACACACACACACACACAACGCAAATGCCGCTTTCTTCGATGGGATCAAGGACGAGTGGGTCATAAAGAAAAAGCTTTTCAAAAGAATCCCATAGAACGTTCATACATTCGAAAATCTATAAACTAAAGACAATCTAGTCTGCATGCACACTGTCAGCCTGAACAGCCTTTTAAAGTGAAACCTCCACTGTGCTGCTGGGTTCTCGCATTGTACGTCAGGGTAATTCAATGGCTGCTTGCGGGGGGGGCGGCCATGCGGCAAGAACTGCAGCCAAATGGACAACACACCAACAAAGCATTTAAGCAATGCTTACTCTTTCTGCTAGGACCTGAAATCGTGTGTAGTGAAGCTGATTAGTGGGGGTCAATAAAGCTGGCAGGTTCTCACCACTGACAAAGAAAAATAAAAGCAGCGGGAGTAGAAGGGGGACAAATAATCCACTTTGTTAGACCTCCAAATTCGGCCTGGCAAAGCGCTCTCAGTCACAGGTCAGCCTCAAGGCCGCAGCCCCCTGAAATGCCTTGAATCATTTCACTCGCATCAACTGGCGGAGCGTCACTTGTGCCATTTCAGAGAGCTCATCTTTCCATCAACAGCAGGGAGACATTTCAGTGACATCATAATACATGGCTCGCGGGAATGTGAAGCACACATGCTGAAAGGTGGTGCATCGTTTCTTCACAGCGCAATGCTAAAGGGAGGCCTACTAATCATAATGAATGAAAGGTTTAGTCGTGAGAATCGATGTAAAAAAAAAAAACACACCACCCATTAGGCTCCACCCCTAACACCCAAAGCGGCCCAGCCAAGGATTTAGGACAGAGCACAGCGGATTGTATCTCACCTCTGGCAGTGGCATGCCGTTGATGATGAGGTCTGGCTGCTGGTGGGCCTGCCCAGTGAACGGGTGCTGATAGCCGTGGTTGGGAGCTGCATTGCGTGAGTTCTGGTTCTCCACGTTGAGGAAGGTGCTCTCGGAGCGCCTGCAGCCCAGCGGCAAGCTCTGCTGGTGGTAGTCGAAGTAGTTGAGCGAGGAGGTGAGAGACGAGCAACTCACCACATTCATCTTGTCTGTCTCCTCGACGTCGCGCGGCACCAGGCGGATGTCGTTCTTGTTCAGCTTCTTCTTCTTGCTGGACTTCTTCTGGTTTCCGTATGAGTACTCCGCCACCCTGCGCAAGTAGAAGAAACTGAACAGACTCAATAAAGCAGTGCTCTGCCTTCCCCTCCCCTGTCCACACGGTCAAAGAGCACACCCGCCATGCCAGCTCGGGCGCCGCTCGGCCATTGGGTGGCAGACACAGCGGCCATTGCCCGTGTGGAGCAGCACACTTAAATGTCTCCCCACGCCCGTCTTGCAACAGAGCGGTTATCCCTTGTTTGTTTGCATTTGCATGCTCAACAATCAACATGTTACAAACAGGCAGACAAAATGCAAACATGCCGTGACCACAGAAGCAAAGCAGGAGAACACGCTGTTCCTGAGCAGCACTACTGGTAAATGCAATCATATTCAAAGCGCACAAACCCAAACTAATTCAATTTCTTCTTTCATAATCAGGCGAGCCCACCAGCAGCAACGAGAACTGCAGATTCAAATTCATTTAGCGGCTCTGAATGTCTGGTGCAAACTTGAACTGAGTATTTTGACTTTAATACGAGCAAATGAGGAACAGAGCCCTGTTTTATCAAAGCATCCTCAGATTGGGGGAATTATCCATTCTTTCCACAGCCTTGCAGTCTTCCACAAGAGAACAGATGCTTAATTATTTTCTATGGTGATGACTGCAAACATATTCCATATAATTTAGGATGTTTTTCACCGTCTGCATTACTTCAAACTCTGGAGAAAGCCATTTTAAACCTTTCGCCGTGGAACATATGGTTTATTTTCTGTTAAAGCCAAAAACAAAACTGTAGTTGCCCATGAAATCGCAATATGTGGAATATCCCTGTTCCTGATTCTTGAAAGCCTCTGCCTTCGCTGGCCTGGGCCTGTGCTCCTTACTCAAATGCATCTGTAATCCTCTTTGCCTTCTAAAATCACAAAGGCCAAAATGCACCAGCATAGTTTGTCTTTCTCATTCTTCTTTTAGATTGCATCTTCAAAACAGCTCCCCCCAATTTTGCTCCCTTTTGATTTGGTGGAAAGAAAAAAGCAGCCGGAAGAAAAGAAGATACTCCATCTCTTTTTCATTTATCCCTCTAACATGTTGTCTCCCTACTTCATGCCCAAATTGAAATCTGGGAGGGGAAATCTTCAGAGTCAAACGGAGTGACAGAGGACAAGCAATAAATTGGAGATAACTGCTCCTCATATTCGAGGTTGCGACTGAGAAGTAGAACACATCAGTGCTGATTAAAGCTCCCAGCAGGGAGAGTGGCTCACACTAGGAGAGTGAGGTACTGAGAGCAGTTATTTGAAATGTGCATTTTTCTATTCATTGTTTTTTCTCTAAACAAAATGTACACATGTTGGGGAAAATGTTATGTTGCTTAAGGTAGCTGTTGTCTGTGAGATAGCTGCACACAGGTATCCGTCAGTGTGCATTCAGGTTGGAATAAAGCACTTGTGATAAGAAGAGATGTGAATTCTTCCTTTTGACAACATGAAGGTAAGTGGAGTAGTCATTCTTTTTGTAGAGCTACTACAGAGAGAACAATAATTGATTTTAAAATTGAAGCAGTGCAATTCACAAAATGTTGGAAGGCACTTAAAGCTGGTAGAAATCTCAACCAAACATTGCATGCGAATAACAGTACACAATTCATAATATATATATATATATATATATATATGTGTGTTGAGAAAGAAACGTTTTTTTTTGCTGACTACATGCTTGAAAATGCCCAAAGTTAACTTTGAATTAATAAAATTATGTTTGGAGCAAAATATGATTATAGCTTCAGGTTAAACTCTCAAATCCAATCTATATGTAAATTTATAGTGGTAATGTGGCACAGGGAAATCAAAGCCAGAGCTGATGTTCAGATTGATGAACAAAACAAAAAGTTCAACATGGAAGTTCCACAAAATAATAATCTACCTCTTTCCAGGGAAACCGGGTAAATACTTAATGATGAAGATGTGATCTACGTAGCTTTTAATTATCTGTATTAAAAGTAAGAAATATTGATCTAATTTTAACATCTAGAAATTCCTCAGGGCAGAAGCAAGCAGATGCAAATCTAAGTGATGTTCAAGGACTGTCCATAATCACACTGGATTAAAGCTGATAACAGCCAATCAGCCATGGTGGATGTTAAATAATAAATGTCTGGGACTGCTATTGAACCAGCGGGACGTTAATTGTCCTGCAGCACGGCCACAAATTGAACATGACAGGTGAACCGTCGTATTTATGACTCAATTGGTTACAATGGGAGGATTAAAATCAATCAATCACGTCTCCCTAACACGGAACACTGGGCTTCAGCACAATGTGTCTGATTTAAAGCAGTCGAGTGATTCGTCTGCCTCAGTTTCAACTGTGTGGGGAGGGAACAAAAATCTGCAGTCCTCACATTGGGGCCCGCATGCTGCATTTGGAAAGCGATGCACTAACAACTCGCGGTTTCAGACACGATTGCGGAAAGGCGCACAAGCACGGGGGGAGGGGGGCACACGGCTGCTCCCCCCCCCCCCCTCTCACCCATATGCAAACGCAACATGCACACTCAAAACACACACACACATAATGGATTTAATCAGTACCTGCAGTTGTACGTCCGGATCTCCTTGTTATCCCTCTTGCACTTGACCGCCACAAAAATCATAGTGACAAATAGGATGGCTGCGATGGAGCCCAGAGCGATGATGAAGATGAGGGACAGGTTGACAGGTCCGATAGGCTCCTGTGCATTTAGGTCCGGTGAGAGGTACACTACGATGTAGGCCGAGGCAGAAAGGGAGGGCTTGCCGTGATCCCTCGCCACCACAGTGATCTCGTAGGTGGATTTGGCGTTTTCCCCAAACATCCTGGTGGAACGCACCTCTCCGTTGACTTGGTCGATCTCAAAGAAAGCTCTGTCGCCCTCTGAGATGGTGTAGGTCAGCCGGCCGTTCTCCCCCTCATCGTAGTCGTCTGCCTTCACTTGGGTCACCATGTAGCCCACCCCAGCGTTTCTGGGGATGGAAACCTCCGCTGTGCCATTAACGAGCGGAGGGTTCGTCATGACAGGTGTGTTGTCGTTGACATCCAGGACGACAATGCGCACCGTGGCGTTGCTGGATAGGGACGGGTTACCGTTGTCTCTGGCCAACACTTTGAAATCAAAGGTTCTGGTGTATTCGTGGTCAAATGACCTCATGGAGTAAATGCGGCCTGATGGGTTAATGCTGACATACGTGTTTACATCCATGTGCTTAATCTCACCGGGGACAATGGAGTAGGAGACTGTGCCATTCATCCCCAGGTCCGGGTCTTCTGCCGACACCTCTAGCAGACATGAACCGGGCAGGTTGTTTTCCATCACCATCTCCTGATAGTGTGGTTTGAGGAAGTGGGGAGGGTTGTCGTTTTCGTCCGTGACTTTGACCACCAAAGACTTTGTCGCGCGTAGAGGAGGCATACCGCTATCTTCCGCTTGGATGGTCAGGTTGTATGTGTCCTTCTGCTCCCTGTCCAGCCTGCCGTCAACAAGTATGGTGGAGAAACTCTCATATTCTTGAAGTCTAAACGGAACATTGCCCTGCAGCCTGCACTGCACTTTGCCGTTGGCCCCGGAATCCTTATCGGACACCCTCACCAGCGCAATGACATAGCCACGCTGCGCGTTTTCACTAACTTCCACCATCTCTGTGTTGAGCGAGAGCAGATTTATGACAGGTGGATTATCGTTTGTGTCCATCACGTTCACTGTGACTTTGCAGTGAGCTGGGATTGAGTTGGGACCTAAATCTTTGGCCTGGACGTCGATCTCGTATATGTTCGCTGCTTCGTAATCCAAGACACCGTTCACGGTGATGATCCCGGTTGCCGGGTCAATTTTGAACGCATCCCTGGTGTTTTCGCCGACGTAACTGTTGAACGAGTACACTATCTCGCCATTAGTGCCCTCGTCGGGATCTGTTGCATTCAAGTCAATGACTAACGTATTAATGGGGGAATTTTCCATGACATTGACAGTATACACTGGCACGTCAAAGACAGGGTTGTTGTCATTAGAATCAATCACTTTGATATTTAACTGGACCGCGCCTATTTTAGGAGGGTCGCCTCCATCTTCTGCACTAATTTCATACGTATAGTGGGACTGGGTCTCGCGGTCCAATGATTTTTGCACAACAAGCTCAGCAATTTTAGACCCATCCCCTCTGGTCTTTATGTCTAGTCCGAAAAGCTCATTCGGAGTGATGGAATATGATTGCACTCCAAAGGTCCCCGAGTCCGGATCGCTTGCCCCCTCTAGGGGAAACCTGGTACCAGGGGAGGCATTCTCGGAGATTTCAATGTCAATGTGGCTCGTTGGAAACCTGGGTGCGTTATCGTTCAAATCTTCAATTTCCACCTTGATGACACAGATCTCCATATTTGACATTACTTCTAGGGAAATAATGCACTTAGGGTTCTGTCGACAAACCACATCCCGATCTATTTTCATTTGGGTTGTAAGGATTCCGGCGGGACTGAGTTCCACCCATCGCGGTTCTGAATTGGAAATAACCCTCAAGTACGGGGGCTGCAGCGCAATCTGGAATCCTTGCTTTAGCGCGTCCTTTGTCACGTTTCCAATTACTGAGCCGGGCTTCATCTCCTCGTTTATTCCATACTTTAGGTTGATAACAGCCTCGGCCGCGACCCAATTAAAGAGGAACACAGCAAAGAATTGAATTAATTCCATCTCCTTGGTTTGCATTGTACCTGTTGAGTTTTTTTTTTCTTCTTCTCCCCCTCAGCCCGACGAAGAGCTCGCTAATTACGCACTAGAAATGCACGTCAGAAAAAAAATCGGGGAAAAAAACGTTCCAAATGAATCATCTCATTCAAATGTCCAGAAAAGTGTAAAGGGGAGGAAAAGGTCTCGCGTGCACAAATTATACCATGGCGTGAAAGCTCTAATTGCAGCAAGCCTATTTGACTCTTCTCAGGCAGAGCACATCCTCCGGTCTACTGCAACGGGCGAAACATTGGGGACGACAGATCTGTGAAAACATGCTGGCTCTTCTCACAACAGTGATTTAACCGTGTAAATCCGCGCAGCACTCCTCAAGCGGCAAACTGGTCTTACGCATGACTCATATGTCGAACTGTCCATTTTCAAGTGGGCTGAAAGAAGGGGAAATAATCGGACTGCATATAGAAGGAATTCTTGTGGGGAAGTCCACAGAATGTTCAATCTTCCGTGAGGATGAATGAGCCGGGCTCAAAAGTCCGTGTTAAATTCTCCGCCCTAATGCCAGGAAACACTTAAGTCGCATTTTGGATAAACATATTGCTTTGCGTATGTGAGCTAATACGAGCAGTGGTCAAAATGTCCTTTTCAGATTTTTGCTCTCCAACTGCACATCGGACGAAAAAAGAAAAAAAAAGGATCAGCAGTCACAAAATGATTCAACAACTCCAGTCCGGATATCTTTTTCTAAAGAACGAGTGAGATTCATCACATCACTGAAGTCCCGATTACCTTTTTATTATTTCCAGAAGATTTCGTCTTTCATCCCCGCCGCAAGACTTGAAGCGTTTACTTAATTCCCTTGGAAAAGGTCGCAGGTATCCTGATAATTAGTCCATGCCACATAAAAAAAAGGTTCAGCCAAAAAGCCAGTTGTGCAGAAACGATGAAAGAGCCTACTGTATGTACAACACGCATTTCATGTTGGTCAGAAAACAAAGCAGGACGCACAGTAGCCCGTATCCAGCCTGGTTAGAGGCAGAAAGAAAAAAAGACAAATTAAAAAAAAGAAGAAAAAAAAAAAACCCAACCACTCTTTGCCAGCAGGCTGTTTGGTTGACTTGAACAAGCGCTCCGCTCGCTTCGCTGGTGCACACTGGCGGCCGCGCAGCTCCGAGCCGAGCGCTCTGTCTCAGGACCTGCAATCCCCTCAGCCAATCAGGGGTTACACGGGAGGGTTCGCGAGCTGCTGGGTGGGTGGGGCGAAGCGCGGCGGCGAAACGCGGCCAAACTACCTGTTCTCCTGCAGATGGGCGATGCGATGGGAAAGGGATGGGGGGGGGGGGGCAATCACAGCGCGTGCAAGTTGAAACACGACGTGCGAGGTGTTTTGGATGATCGAGAGAGCCGCGGTTCCGATAGAGAAGTCCAGAGGGGAGGGGGGGGGGGGATCCGTGGGGAGGTCTTTGAGGCAGTGTCATCGGTGCTCCAGGAAGAAGTGGAAGAAGAAGAAAAGCGCCACGCGCTAATTTCTCCCAGTGGAGGCACGGGAGAGATGCTGAGGATAACTTTTCACGGATGCGTCCTTGTGTTCTCACACCAATGGGCACTTATTTGTACCGAGGCATCTTTTATAGCACCTCCTCTCAACGGGAACCCGGCAGGTTATTGGGGATTTAAATGGATCTGTGTTTGACCCGCGGTGACAGCGTCTCTGTACCAAAGCAGATGTTATTGCTGAAGAAATAACGGTCATTCCCTGCTTTCTTCTACTAAATATTTAAAGTTGCAACTGTGCGCATTATGTTGCATCATTTACATCCTGACCTGGCTCCCTCGTGCTATGGACGTATAGGCCACACCATGCACGGCCTCACTAATACATATTCATCAATGATTATGGATTCCATGTAGTGGCATGAGGATGTCGTACCACCAGTGAGATCAGTACACAGAAACACGTTCGTCAAGGTTTTCTGACTTATTAGCCCGAAGCCTCCGTATCAAACAAACCCCGCCGGGACACATAGCGTTAAATAGCATACATCATATTCTTTAATAGTCTGTTTCACACCTGCATGTCACATTCCATGCTTAAAGATGATCAGCGGACGCAAGCCTAGTACGGAGTCGGTCCAATAACACAAAGGATATTTCGTCCTATGAAAAAGAATTCACCGTTAATTAGTTCGTTAGATCGTGCGTGTTTGTCAGCTGCAGAATTCCCACGTAGAAAGGTTAATAATGAGGTGTCTGGACTATGGCCTCTGTGGCCTGGCGCTAATCACGATAAGAAAACAAAACAACAAATCGATTATTAGCTCCACTGCGTGGCTTCCCAATTATCTCCATGTAACTCCGTCATATTGACGCTGAAGAAATATGCCCCGCTGACGCGCGTCAGCTGACCACGATGAAACAAGGCCAACTCTACAAAAGGAAAAGAAGAAGAAGAAGAAGAAAAATGGGGGGGGGGGGAATATAAAATTCCTCTTGTTGCGCCACACATCATTGAGATGGAAGCGACACTCGTTCACAGCCGGTCCTTTTTACACACGGAGACGCGTGCACGCGCTCCTCCCATGCAGAGACAGCCCCCTGCACGCCTCGTCGCAGCAGCTCGTGGAGCAGCCGCCGTCACACACTTCCGAGGGAAGGCCGATTTCAAAGTCACAAGGGTGACACCTAGCGTCCGCAGCCGCAGCTCCGTCCCGTTATTCCAACTTTCCTCCTTTTTTTTCTTCTTCTTCTTTTTACCCCCCAGACCGTTTCACCCCGATGCAGAACCACCGCGTGCCACACGAATAACAATGAGGATCACTGGCAAATCAATTTCCTCTTTATATTGGAATTCAAAGTCTGCTGTTTGACCACAATTAATATGCTGTCCAAAAGGTGAATTAGCTCTGAGCAATATACAATCATTGTTAATCAATAAAGAGGGGATTGAACTGTGCAAGGCGAGAGGAAAGGGGTCATTGTTGCGCAATATGCACAAACAATTTACCTTCTTCTATTCACGTTTTTATTCGTGACACACACTCAAAACTGTGTCAGTAAATTAAAGACACAAGGATGAAAAGTAGCAGCTTCACCGGGCTGGAAACCGCATATATGATATGACCATTCGTGTTTCTATATGTTACAGGTTACACACGAGTAAAGGAAAGTCCACAATCACTCACCACCGGCAGGAATAATTCTGTTGTAGTATACGATTAAAAAGGAGGCGCTCCGTTAAACGCCTCGGACGGGATCTCCTTTCAATAAGTAAACATAGTGTTCTGCTCTCGCATAAGGCAATCCCATCTTGACAAACAAGCAAGTGTCAACAATGCAACTGGTTTGCTCTTCCATAACACTTTTCAAGACGTGTTGCAGTGGCATAAGGAGAGCGCCCGAAGACTCTTTAAGCTCATGCATTCTTAATGTCACAGAGTTAAACATCCGTAGGCGCCGGCTGGGGACTTTCTCTTCCTCAGGGCTTTCTGATGGCTGCATGTACGACTTAGTGCATGGAGCGTTTTGTATTTCTATCAGTGTGCAATGATGTTACAGAGGCTTGCATTGGCTTCTCGATTCTAACCCGAGCAGGTACTCCGGGGTAACAGTACAAAAACACAATAAAATGTGCTTTTTTATTGTAGCAAGGTGTCAAGACTAGACTGCTTATGAGCAACTAATAAATGCGACTTTTGTTATTGTAGCTTGTGTTTGTAATGTAATCATGTGATTGATATGATCTTGACAGTGAGTTGGTTTATGTCTGAAAGTTTAACCCTCTTAATCCTTACATTTTCTGTTGGTTGGTGGAATAAATCAGGGGAAGGGATGATGAGAAGGTAATGTGTTCACTTTTCATGTTATTGAGGTTCCGGAGTGGATTCCTGTTTGTCACCTTCCTACAGTACATTAACCAATACGGCTGCACCCAAAGAATACTGAGCATTTACCAAAGAAAACTAAATTAATTTTCCATCAAACTGTTTATTACATATTTGTTGTTGGAAAAACACTCATCAAATGGATGAATAATTGAAAGTCCAATCTTGAGGTGGTGTTTGATTTCTTATTGTCTTTTAACATGTTAATAATCTTAGTAATAATAATAATAATCTAATAAATAATCTTAACCAAGTTCTTAACTTTATTGTGAATATACCAATACTTTAATGCATATCCAAATAAAAATGAAGCTTTGCTTCCTTCTCCAACTTAAAGACAGGATGCATAAAGTGAGGCTATTAAAATCCATGGGATTTTCACACTCTTGCATTGGAGCATATTTTTTGAAGGATTTGTGGGGGAAAACTTGAACCAGTGCATTTGAAAGTACACAGAGAATGACTGATTTTATTTCATGTCAGGTTTTTTTTCTTCTCTGCTGCCAAGGAACCGCACACGTCTGTAGTCTGTCCCTGCTGCTTGCTTGGTAAGGAATATCTAAGCCCCTCTGACAGATGCTGGCATTATCACCCCCGTGTCCTGCCTGGCACTGGAACTCGGCCCGCTCACAAACATGGACTTAGAAGAGCTAGCCGAAGACGGCAGAGACAGACAGCGACGCATCGATTCCGAATAAGCAAAATCGCCACGCTTATTTTGGATGGAGCTGAAGATGACGTAATTATTATGGTCCTCATCCATACAGCTTCACAAAAAAATTGATTTCTGCTGAGCACGCCTTGCCAGAGGCATGAAAAAAAAAAAAAAAAAAAGGAAGGGGAACTGACAGGCTTAATCTATAGGCCTCTCGTCAATGACGATACGCCCTCAACTCCATTCCACTCTGTGCCCATCCATGATACATCAATTAGTATCAACTCTCACTGTCGATCTGAGGGTCCACAGAGTCCCCTGGGCTCACCAGCATCATTGTAAGCACAATTCAACCAAAAAAGAGGGGTTTTTTTCTCTGCTCTTCAACCAATTTTATTGTGCTGTTGGTAGTCGTGGTGCTACATTTTCAATTTAATTTGGTTTATAAACCTAATTTCCCCAAAGCAGCGGCCTGCGACCGGCATCGTGGTTGAGTTGAAGAGCAAGAGTAGAGTGGCTAGATCCTGCCTTTGTGTCATTAAATCAGTGTTAATTTCACTCGAAAAAGATTTATTTCCTCGCCTTTTCACTTTCTAGTGCAAATAAAGGTGGAAACATTGGGTTTTTACTGATTCCGGCACTATCCCGGAGTGTTACCATACAGCAAACTTTTCTCATGGCTGTTGATGACGCACTTGTTGGGCACAAATGTGTCCTTGGTTACTAGCAAAAGAGGTACTTTTGAATTTTTTAACATTTATATTGATGGGTTCTAGTAGAAATGTCAAAGGTTTGCCTAAATAGCCTCCCACAGGTTTAATATAATTACGGAGCTCGCCTTACTTCTACTTGAATTAGTGTGGATGTGGACCTTGATGCTTACAGATGCAAGTGAATGAAGGGACTGCTGAATGTGGCCGTTTGAAGTCGCATGGTTGGTGGGGCCCCCGATCATCAAGAGCTGCATTGCTTTAATATGCAGTTTGTTGTTGAAACAATTAATAATTAGCAACCCAATGACCCATTTGCTTCTCAAATGAAACATGTTTAAGAGAAGCCTGTTGTATTTGTGCATAATTGCTTTAGCTATTTATCCTGTTAGATAGCAATTAAAATACTTTGTGTTCAGTCCTCTCATGTTCAGAGCCAAATGTGCTCTCACCAGTTGAATGTCCGTATGATGGATAGCAATTTAACTCCAAATGGCTATTTGTAAAAGTACTCTTTCAAAGGGAAATTATAGGTAGAGAGTATTAGCACTTAGCACGTTATTTGAAATGTTACTTATGGTATTTTTACATTAAAAAGTTGAGATTTATTTACATTTTTCTGATGTTTTCTCATTTTATTTCCTGATTTTCTTTGAAATAAATGTAGACATGCATGACTGCACAAAACCACTTATGGAAAATATAGAAAATAATAGACATTCTTTACATTTACAATTGTATCCACCCAAATCAACAAAGGGCTACTTGTTATACACATTTTATTTCACCCGGAAATGGATTGACCACTAAATAGCTTTATTTTAAACACAGACTTCGGTAAATTGAACGTTTACAGGAGCTACAAATGCTTTCGGAAACACAAGCTGGTAAAAAATATTCTTTATTCAGGGCGCCTTTGGCCAAGTCTGCAATATTGATTGCAGATTTCGAAGCTGAATATTTTACAATGCTTGACTGTTTTAAAATCTATTTATTCTCCATTTCCATAGTGTGAAACACAATAGGTGTAATCACCAGCACAATACAGCACAATGTCATTTGGATCTTACCGTACAGAATCAGCTGTCTTTGTTTGGAGGCCCGGGTCTGTTAAAAGGAACAAACATGGAAATATCGCGATGGTGGTGCGCTGGGAGCCGCAAGGTTGGTGGTTCATATCCCGCCTGCCCCATGTGCCGTGTCATAGTGTCCCTGGTCAAGACACCAAACCCCTAATGGCTCTCCAGGCAAAATGTAACGCATGGGTTATAATGCAATGAAAGTCACTGTGAATAAAAGCATCAGCTAAATGACATGTAATGTAATGTCGAATAAAAAACACACAGAAACCCAAGACATGAAATAAACAAAAGTAAAGATCTCTGAACACGGAAGTTTTTTTTTCACCTGCCGTACGGTCAATTAGCTTTGTGTTGCTGTGTTTATTTAATGTCAGCTCTGATTAATAGGCACAGTATTGTACAGAACACCTGGAAACGTAGTATGGTGTCTGGGTGGGACATTGTTGCCATCTGATACCATCTCCACAACACAGTGCTTATCCCCTCCCCCCCCCTTCCCGGGGGGTGTTTACAGCAGTTTTCTCGTTAAGACAAATTAGTGCGGCTGTGTGCCTCTTTCACCCCCCCTCAGAGAACAACAGTGAAAAGAGACATTGTGGTCACTTCCTCTCGCCATGCTTTTGGATTGGGGAATGCTTGCTAAGCAGCACTATAAAGTTAGTGACATATGTCAGTTTTAAGTAAATGGTCTGTTTGCACTTTGTATTTATAACCTGGGGATTCAAGAGAAGGATAACATGTTGGTGGGTTTATTCCCTCTCTAATCTATCTGTCTAATCTAATATACTTTTTTTTTTTGAGCGGCTGTGGCTGGTTTAGCAGTGGTAATACTCTAAATCCTGACTAGCCTGACCGGGCTGTGTGCGGTGAAATTAGAGAACGAGGTTATATTCACGGAGGATAACCTCCCTCATCACAACCCCACACATACATCCACTCGGCCTGACACTGACGCTTTGTGTCGCCCAAACACACCTAGCAAGATAGCATTAGCACATTTTCACTTAAAACAGAAACTGTGTTAATATAATATATACCCGTATACATACTGTATATACGGTATATATGTTAGGAAAACATAAACCCATTAATATATGTAATTAATGTGATGCCAAAATTAAGATTAATGCAACAAAATATTATAACGTACCTTTGACTGCAAACGGACCACCTGAAGCACCGCTATGCTAAGCTAGGTGCTAGGCTAAGCTAGCTGGAAGAGTTGCTAGTTCAACATGTTCCATCCGGTGGAGTTCGTCCTCCAAGACAATCAGATGTGTGTAGTTCTGTTTAAAATAACAATTTAACAACAGTGTTCAAAATACATGTTTTCTAAAGTTATTATTTTGTTACTTGTAAGGTCTTTAGAAGAAAAACAAACATTCATTAACAACAACAAGATCATCATTAATCATTAATCGCCATTAATCGAGATCAATGAACTTCAAAATGTGTGATTAATTATTTAATTCTTTTAAATCTATTGACAGCCCTAATATATATATAGGGTTTAACTGGTGAAAACCTTTTTTTAATAAAAAAAAATGACATTTTGTTTTACACTGACCCTGACGGTGTTGTTATCAAGCCCCAGGTGGCTAAGCACAGCCACTCCTGCGGGCACCCATATGTTGCCTGCTCGATGGATGCAGTAGCACGAGACCGGGTGGGGGGGCATGTTTATTGCTTTTCATAATGTGCCACCAGTGTCTTCAGGGTAATGAGGACTTTACCCTGTGATTGTGCCAGTTTAAAATAGTACACTTCATCACCTTAATACTGGGCTCGAGCAACATTTGATGGCACAGGCTCCATTAAGGCTCGCCACACGTTAGTAGGTCTTGTTATTTCAGCATTAGCTTGTCAACACCTCATCTTAATTTCACTGCTGAACCACACATGAACCATATAAATGGAGACCTCAAATGCTTAGGCTGCTTGTGTTGAGCGGAGATAGGAGGTGAGAGTGTGAGTGGGTGTAAGTACACAGGCGTATTTGTGTGTATGCCACTATGTACGAGTGCCAGTGTGCGTGCGTGTCAGCATGTGTTGTAAAAAAAGGCATTCTCCTCTTCGGAGAGATGTGAATCCAGAATAACAGACGCAGAGATGGAAATAGAGGGAGAGAGAGACAGCGAGAGTGAGAGAGGGAGAGAAAGAGAGAAAATAATCCGATGCTATGTTATCCCTGCAAAACCTGACAAACCACCCCCGAGACTGATCTGGCTTAGCATTCAGTATGGTTAGGGGCTTGTTTGTGCTTCCTATGATTGGAGCAGGCTGGCTAAGTTGGCCTCATAACAGTCCAGTCACATTGGAGCTCAAGTGGAGTCATGCTGCCTAGGGACGGCAGGTCTGTCTCTATCTGGCCACAGATATCAATAAAAGCAGCGGTGCAGTCTTCTGGGAGGCTGGACAGTCCAAATTCTCTCCCCCCTGAAGGAGGGTTATTAATTGACCCGATGTTGTGTGTGGTCTGCTTACACAACATGTTTTTGTTTTTTTGTTGAACATTCGGAATTCCAGGCATGTATCCCAGAATGCAATTAGTCCTCTGCCATTAGATCAAGCGACACATGTCTTCTCGCCTTGTGCCTGGTCCGGAATTACGGTGAGCGGAGGGAGAAAAGAAAGAAATTAGTATGGAAATTTGCTGTCTTCAAAGCCTTTGGCGTTAAAGGTGGCGTAAGGTGTTGCAGGAAGGGGGCAGTTACCTTTGCAGATATCCAAGTGGGAAAAAAAATGCAGGGATACAGGGGGATTGATTTCTTTGGGAGACATATCCCTCTGTGCAACGTGGGATTAAGGAAATGGCCCATGAAAGGCATATCATGCTGTTCAGTATACACTAATTGCACATGCGGTATGGAGTGGTCTGGGATAAGCAGATTGTATTTTAAACATTGCACGCCGATTTTTGATCCATGGAGAATTGGAGGTCCTTACCATTTTAAAATAAACACATAGTGGTTTGTAATCTTCACTCAAGCCCCATGGAACCAAGCCCAGGCCTCAGAGATGAGTCAGTTTTGCCTTCTGATGCTTTTCCTCACTTTGTTCCGTAGACACGTGGTGACGAACTGACACATGTTGAAGCTCCCTCTCCACTAAACACGTTCATTCTAATCTCATTCAGAAGAATCATGAATCCAACATGACAGTGTTTCTTTTGACGGACCTTATATTAAATCAATAAATAAATAATCAAATTGTTTGCCTTTTAATCAAAGAATACCAAACTATTGGCTCAGTGTTGGTCAACCAATATTCAACCAATCTTTGATTAGTTTTTTTAGGCCAAATGGGGTAATGTTGTCATCTCGACCCACATGTTTACTAAAGTCTTCATTTTTATTCCATAGAATCTCCAGGCTTCGTTGCCTCTGTTGTCGGTGCTGCTTATTTTGGCACGAGGTAACCTGGACCTGAAGCTATGGGAATTCCTTTCCCCCATGTGTCAGCTAATGTTTACCGGGGCCTGGGGACTGAAGAGGGATCACAGGATTTCATAATCCACTGCCCGTACAGTGGAACAAGGGCAAAAAAAAAAGAATTCCCTTTGTGTCAACAGTTGTTTCATTCATGGGTAATTTCCCCATGGCTTGCCTCACACTGCAGCCAGAGATAAAGAGAAAGGAAGAGATAGCAAGAGAGATGTTCACAGTCAAGTGCTCTGCTTCCCCTGAAAAAAACCCTTCATGATTTGGTTGTAAAGCCTTGCTATTTGAATTCCTCCAGAAATGTTCCTACTCATTCATGTGTTTAAACCAACCATGTATCTGAATTTATGAGAGCAACATAAGTCCAGAGATACACATGTTGTCAGCAGTTCTTTAGGGAGGGGAGCGGGGCAGGGGGTGGAGGGTATCTTTAGAAACTCAGCTTCTGGGGCACTGGCTAGTTCATGGATATTGTATGGAGCAGCAGCGCTTTGTCTTTGATACATCACACAATTTCTAGTTGTTTAATGGATTAAACAGGATTAAATCTGTTGATCTATGAATGAAACAAAACAACGAATGCAAATTCTAGATTTTCTTTACTAGAACTAGTTCACAAATGAAATGAAGCCAAAGCGCCAACATCTTATAGATCTTTAAATGACCCCTTGAAGCTGCCTCCAAAGACCCCCCTTGTTAACATGCTGAACCTTATTGCCGTTTTTGGTTTCTACAGCTAACAACCCTGCAAGCACGTGTCCATTTTCATCAAAATTGGGAATCATTCGTGTAAATATTGCAACATGGTTGCCACTAGTGCTAAAAAAAAATCTACAAGACCCACTTGAATCATGCACCGGCCAGCCATAACACACAGGACATTTGTCCCGAGATTGCCCCCTTTATTGCACGGAGCGGACCACAAAGAGGAACAGCTTCTTCCAGCCTCTGCTGCAGCTACACCGTTAAACTTCCCCATCAATATGCGTCTATTCTGCTGTCAGTGCTGCCACCTGGGTCCGCCTCTGCTGTGTCCCTGACTGATTATGAAGGTGGGACAACGTCACACTGTTTACGGGCGAGCCATCATGGATGCTTGTGTACTTTTTCTCTTCCCTGCTCTGACTGATATCTGGGCTGCCCAGAACCGCAAAAAGCAGGATCATCTGAAGGTGGATAAAGAAGGAGTTTCACAATCATAACCCTGTGGATTAACCGGTGCCTTCTCTGTGCCGATATGAAAGTGCACTGCATTGCAGGCAGAGTACATAAGTCAAAGGTGCATTGTTTGGATGTGTCAGTGTTTCGTTCGGTGGCAGAGATTTGCATTCATTAGCTTGTTTTTAAACGTACGGAACCTTGGCAAATAATGAACATTAGCAACAATAAAGGACAAATAGGTTAACGAAACGCCAAAGCAATAAGAGGGATGAAAGATATTAACAACAAACCATTAAAAAACGTCCTCTACCACCTGTAACCACCACTTACAGCTATATTGACTTTGTAGCACTAGCGTGCATCATGTTACATGATGCACACTCCAAGATAGCAGAATAGTCACATTGGCTACCCGGTTGCGGTTATTAAAACGGTGTCAAGCAATTGAACATTGGCCGTCCAATGTCAATAGAATCCAATATCAACATAATTAAAAATGATTCAGTTTCATCAAAAAGGAGCTATATGGCTGACAAAGCTTGTTAGCTTTTGGTTTAAGTTTCTAATTAACAACTAGAAATATGTGATTCCATTACAATTGATAAGTCGAGGCGACCTCCCCATATCCTGTGACTAAAGGGCTGGCTAAGGGAGTAATCAAACAGCTATATGAAAATGGTCCTACGTGTAAGAGCGGTATGATCTGAGTTGCAAAGCACGTCTTTTATGTTGCTACAGACATCTGAATGTTATATGTTTACATACCTGCAGGAGCTCCTAATAAAGGTATTGGCCTCTGCCAGGGAGAAGGTTGTGTTTAATAGACTGCATTATACAAAGCTACAGAACAATTGGTAAAGTCACTCAGCATAGTCTTTCATTTTCACCTTTGAATTAAAAGCTCTCTGTAAAGGTGACCTGATTAGGCATTGTTCCATCTGGACCGCATTTGGTTAAAGTGCACCTAATAACCTTTAGATTCAATGGCAAGCTGAGAATGAGCAGCAGAGACACCTCCATGAGAAAAAGCATTGATTACACTCCTATGGTCACATATGTTTCATTAACTTTTGCAAGAAAATGATAGATTTTACAGTATGAGATGTGTGTAAATTCTACTCCGGTCCGACGGTTTGTTTGCATTATTCACACTAGGTGTGGCTTATTACATCGATATATGTGTGTGCAATAGACATCATGCCTGCACATGATGGCTCCTCGGGGGCACTATGTTTTTCTCACTTCGACCTTCCCCCGACTATATCGCAACAACTATATCACAAGCGCATTGTAAACCAGAGACAGTAGGTGTTTAAAATAACTGCATATCAGAGGAGGATGTTAACACAATCTCTCTTAGAGACTAATCTCAATGACCGCAGCAACTTTAAAACCTCAATTCTGCATTTTGCGACCAGAAGGCGCAGTGGCTGCCCAACTGTAAACTCACATCCCCTCGGTGTTAGATAAGGTTGTAATAAGATATAGTCAAAGTCTAGCAGCTAATCTGCTATTTCACCTCAGCGAGAGATAGGAAAGATATGAAAACGTATTAGGAGTGGGCACTAAGAGGATTAGACAATGGAAACGGATGTGTGCCGGCGGTTTTTAATCCAGTCATGCCTAACACGTTCAAGCTGGCCCAGTCTGCCGCGCACAAACAATGATTATTTGAAGTCGTTGCCGTTGTTACAGACCGGTGACTCTGCGCACACACCTCCCACCCTGTTTCATACAATTTGGTTGTGCGGAACCAAAAAAGGTGAGCGGCGAACTGACAAGAGTTCAGGTTTGATTAAGGTTCTCCGTCTTGTGACAATACAAACCGCTTTCCATGCTCAATTACTCCGGATTGAAGATAGACATTTGTTGGTTGGTAACGCGGCAGCTTGAGAGGCTGTGTGTGTTTGCACTTTGTACATTTGGGCAACCAGCCGCAAAGCGGTGTGTGTTACATATGTGTGCATGCAATTATACATGTCCCTATTTGTCTGTGTGTGTGTGTGTGTGTGTGTGTGAGTGTGTGCACCATGCACATAGAGGCTTAGTATAACCTAATCTCACACAGCCACCCTTTGACGACGTGAGATTAAGTACCACCAGTCTTTAGAGGGCAATTAATCTTCCTCCCACATCCAGGCGGCGGCTGTAACTTCGTGGTGGCTGTGTGAAAGGTGGGGGCCGCACATATTTGACCTTTCGACGCGTGTTAACGCCCGTATTAGTTCCAGAGGGGATGGGGGGGAGGTGGAGCAATACCGTCGAGGAGGCTTCCAGGAGGGAATGGCTGCGGTCAAAATGAAGTCATCACTCTGCGAGAGACAGCCAGGTTATGAGCAGTCGAGACCCAGAGCGCCACTCTCCTCCCGTCACCCGGGGGCCTCCTGAAGGGTGTCGCCCAGCAGCCCACCAATCGTCGCTGTCCGCCCGGGACACGGCGCTCGGATGAAGCGTGCGGATGCAACCTCGGGGGAACGGGCACGGCCATTATGTAATCGTGGTCGGCTGTGGGTGGTGGAGACGGGGAGAAATAACAGGTGTCAATCTTCATTACGTGTGATCCGCCGCCTCTCCAAATTCCAAATTATTCCCCAATTAAGAGGAAAAATGAGGGGCAAGGATGTTCTTCCAAATTTGACATCCTAATTAATTCATTCCTTCACGTGAAGAACATTGACTTACTTTTTGTCACCATGGAGCCCGCCGTGTGTGTGTGTTTCGCATCACAAAAAGCTCACTGTAAAATGAGAGTTATCAAAGTGGAGGTGGCTGTAAAATGTTATTCAAATCTAAGTTATTGATTTCATCATAGTTTGCTGTTTCAGTGCAATATTTGCATAATTGTATATGTCACAAATATGTGACAGACAACCCGCTGGTTTTAAATACGCCACAGAAATGATTCTAAGGTTTGAAGCGAAAGCAGTGGTGGCAGAACTCACTGAAGACATAATTGGCTTTGCTGTGAAATGAGCTCGAGTTTTATTATCAAATCAGTTGTGGTGAATTAAAACAGTGTCTTTCATCCTGTCCTCTCATCTGTTATTCAGTTACCCGATGGCACCCTTTCGGCAATGCTGTTCCATGTTGTAACAGGCAATTTCATTCCTACAATCCATTACAGGTTGATTGTGAATGGTTTACAGTCAAATATAAAAAAGAAAAGATTTCATGACTGCCTTTTGCTGTGCTTCCCTCCCTCTTACTCTCATGCACACGCCCTTCGGGAGAGACAAAAAATCACTACAAATATGAATGTTTTTTACAGGCTGCACAACAGATACTGCATAAAATCGACTTTTCAGTGGGTGCTTGTGATCAGCATAGTGAGAGTTTTGCAACGTTACAGATGGCTTGATAAAAAAAATAAAAAAAAAGGAGAAAACTCTCCCTCGTAATCAAGTCTTGGACATGACAAGTATATGGGAACATTGCACATCACTACAGGACTTGGCTCCCTCCACGTAGTAGTTCACCAGCCAGAGCGTCTTAAGTGTGTCTTAAATGTATGTCATTCCAGCTTGAAGCCGAGGCCCTTTCTAGTTGCAATTTTTAAACTTGGCAGAGTGGTAGTGTAAAATCTGGGTTGCTGAGGAAGCTCCAGTGCTAGATGGAGTGGTACTCAAAATCCTTTCCACCTTTTTTTTTTGCCTTCCGGCTCCTCTGCCTCATCCTCAATATCTGTCGGATTTTCTCCCCTTTTTGATGATCACAGCGAAATCATTATTGGCTCCCCTGAAGGAACAATCGCGTCGCGTCCATTGAAATCATTCATTTTCTACGTGTTTACATTTCTGTGCTCGTCCTGGTCATGAATGCAAATCTCTAGGTTTTCATTTTTCTGCTTCATCTGAAATTTGAAGGTGAAACGGTCCACACGACCTTGCAGAACTGTCTGCAGAGCGTCTCGTTCGACGAACACTCCGGAAGCTGCAGCACTTCTCGCTCTTTCTGTGTCCCCGACTCAACTGCTTAGCAAATTGTCAGACAACCTACAAAGAGAATTATGAGCCCTGGGGGGTCTTGGGGAAATTGCACCGATGGCAGTTTTAACCGAGGGAGCTGCAGGGCCTAGACGATGCTCCTCTTAGGTATGATGACAGACTAGAGGGGATGTACCCTGGCCCTTTCTATAAACTTCACAAAACCGTCACAGCTGAAAACTAAAACTCACGGCATCCGCTGTTGAAGTTGTCGCTGAGGGGCAAAAGTCAACTTCCATACATTTCTCCTATTAGCCAACTTGAAGACACAGGGTACACTATTTCTGGATGTGTTCCATCAGCAAAGTCATTCAAATGTTGCCAGTGTATAGATCAATGGCATCATGCAAATTGTTTTGTTATTTTACCCCATTTATTTGAATGCTGACAAGTCACAGACTCAACAGCCTTGATTTAAAACGCTGTGTGGAAATCGTAAGGCCTCTTGCTTGAAAAAAATAAAATCAAAATCAGTCGACTTCCACTGTGACCGGCTACAGGCAGCAGCTCTGCTAGCATTCACCTTTGGTGTGTTTACATGTAGTCTGCTGCAGGGGATCATAATAGAGGAAGATAGACCTCTAAATGCATACACAACAAATTCTGGGGAGCGTATCCGCTTTGAAGTGGTTATTAATACACAGACAGAGGATGCCTGCAGGGATCAAGACAAGGCGCCAGACTGACACAGTAGCATGTTGCCGCTGAATCCAAGGAAGATAATTTCCCTTCCTTTCCCACGTTAACATGTCGGTTTGATGTTTTTCTCTTCCTCTTTGTGATTTGAAGTACACACTGCGCTGGCTAGACCACAGATGGGACTGAGATTCCGCTAAGCTGTCTGCGCACGGGCCTGTTTATCAGGGTGCTTCTTGAATGTCACATTGCCCGGTCACATTCGCAGTGAAACTCTGCCTCCAGCTCATCCTAAACACATTCCTCATTTACTTGTGAAACGTGCACCACCCCACCCCCCCCCAAAGCGTATTGTGCGCAATGTATGCAGAGCTTCTCATTAAGCACAGTAATGAAGAGGGGTATCGGCAGCAGTCACTGTGTTTTATCAATACCGGGGTTGGGGACGTGAACCGAGCCACACAGCCTCATATCTGACACCCGGCAGTCGAAAGGGAACATTTGACTTTTTCCCCTCCTCTTTCTGCCCTGCGAGAGGGATGAACAGTGGAACGGGGAGGGGGGGGGGGGGGGGGGGGCACTGTGTTTGTGCCACTAGTGGAGCCGCTTGCCGCCCGACCCGTCCAGCGGTGATGAATAATGAATGAGCAGGACACAAGCCGTTACCATTTGGAGACAGTTTCCTGATGAATGATTACTGGCTCCACTGGGTCTGTATTTGCATAGGAGATGAAAACGTCGGGAGGAAGACGCATGGCTGATACAGTATAGCGGCGGGCCCGTAATACTTTTGACTGCTGAGCAGGCAACTCTTCTAATGTTATAATCAACTAGCATGGCTGCTCATAAGAGACCACACATAAAGCCGAATAACTCACGATGGGCGGTGGGTACGCGAGGTGACGCATCAGCTGAGATGTATTTATCTGTTATCTGTAATCTGCCATTAAATGAGTTTGTAAGCTCTAGTAGAAATTTGATTCATGTTTGTAACATTCGGTACAGCTGTTCCTTTAATAACCACATTCATTACTTGGTGACAATTATTAAGAGAGCGAAAAGAAAGGAAGCTCTGCAACTGAGGTAAGGGACATTTCTCACACACACACACACACGCAATCATACAGCGGGACCAGAATAATGAGGTTAAAGATAATGATCACTTTTTCAGAGAAGGAAATAGAACCAGTTGATTCATCCCATTGCAGACGGATAAAGCCGACCGCCACTTACTTTGCTGGAGCAGCCGCGGCGCTCTGTGCCAGTATCTGCTCGTGCTGAAGTGACAGTGAGATAAGGATTTCATGGTCATGGCATCTCCTCGCGAGGTGCTTGTGAGGCCTCTGTCCGGCCCTGCAGGGTGACAAGAAGTGTCCCTTTCAATGTGAAGAGCTCTGTTTACACCTCCAGAGGAGCCACCTATGCCACCGCTTCTCGCTTCGCCGCGCGGGATCTCGCTTGGTTTGATCAGCTTTTTTTTTGGAGTCGGCCTAATCCAGTCAGGGTTGACAATGAAGGCTAATCTCTGTTCTTCTCAGCGGTGGAATTAGCCTACAGCTTGTCCCTATTCAAACGAGGCCCACGAGTCGCACCAGGATCCAGGATCATTTCTACAAAGGATTTTTTGGATTCATCAAGCAGTCTCAAGTAAAAGCACTGATCTGCGTTTAGCCCTACCATAAGCTGGCCTGGCTGAATACAAAAAGGCCCTGCTAAATGCTGAAGACCCCCCCCCTTTAAAAAGTGCCTAAGATACGCATAAGGGGAAGTATAAGAGCGAAAAGCCATCTTCTTTTCTCTGTCATTGAAAAGCAATGAGGAGACGAGTGTGCTTTATTGCTCTCAGGGTTGGCTGGAGCTACGAAGTGCGAGAGAAAAAGCGGCTGAGAGAGAGACGGAGAGAGAAGAGACACAGCGTTACCACAGGGCTACTTAAAAATTCTCCATTGAGGGCACTTAATGAACCATTTGTAATAGAGGCTTTCTTTCGCCACACACGAGCAGAGAAAGGAGATGCTCCACATGAAGGTGTCTAGTGAGAACAAAGTGCAGTACACGTTGTGTTCCCCAGATGTTTGTCTTCATGGACACAAAAGAGAGTCAAACGCATTTCACACATGCACATTTGTCCCTTTTGTCTTGATGAGGTCTTTCAAAACCGGAGACGTTTGTTATTTATTTTTATTTTTCAAGCTTCTCCAACACTATTCCAATGTATCATTTATTAAACTTTCACCAAATGCAAATATCTAACATTCTGCAGCGAAAAATCAACAGAGTCTTTGTTTTTAGAACCAGGACATTTCTCACCTTTTCAGCGACTACGGGTGTGTGTGTTTGTGTGCAGATGCACTCCTTCGTAGCTTTGTGTTCTGCTACATTTTAAGCCTGCACACTTTCTAGTGATTCAAGCCAACGCACAGGGATTTGCTTTAAACACTTCTTGTAACCGTTTCCGTTTCACTGGAGATTAATCACAATACAGAAGTGCCAATGTGAAGCTCCGCTGCATACCGGTACTAAACCGCTAATTATTTGGGGTAGTATACATACTGTTAATAAGAGTAATTCAGTAAACAGTAAATACTCAATGTTTTGATGTACAGTAAAACCAGTATTCCTCGAGGGCTTTGTTAATCATTAGATGATTCATTTATTAATCCAACTGTTAATTTCCCGTAAAAGAATATTTGCTCAATGCTTTTCAAAACAAAAATGCTAAAAGATATTGCTGGCTCAGGGAAATGTATTACATTTATTTAATTTAACACACTACTAAAACTGTGTATGTTTTATTAGCAATTTACAGCATTGATTTATAAGATACGTTTTCAAAGAGGTGGCATGTAACTTAATTGAAAAGTACTCATGCTTAAACTGATTCATGGGTGGATTTTTTTTTTCTTTCAATAGTCAGCACTACCTCAGCTACTACAACTAAAATGTTTGCTAAGGGGGTTAAGGGTGTAAATTGTGCACCAATAATACAAATAGAGCTTGGACCAACAAATTCTGAAGAATTATGCTCTGTGTGTACAGTGGTGCTGAATAGGGTCCAATTTAATCTCCTATTTCCCACAGAAGGTTTGATGAGTCATCTCTTTAATTGGCAGCTTTACTTCCATTTCCATGGATACATGCACCCAAGGTTACGTCAGTTCACCTTCAGGGCGAATCGGTATGAGCACATTTCTCCTCCACAATCAACATGTTACAGCAATTATATTCCTTCGATACACTAAGCAAGTCCTTTTGAGAATAGTGAGACACAGGTATTAAAAGAGTAAACCATATTTTTCGATATACACAACCTTCGACCACCTCAAAACGGACCCTAGAGAACAGCAGCTGAAAGCCCTTTATTTCTCCCATTAGACTAAAGCACTCGACATCAAAAGTGAAAACTCCAGAACATCTGGTGACACTAAATCCAGCCACGGGTGGCGAGGTAAATGCCCCCCCCCCCCCCATCCATCCATCCCCTACTCCCAGTGCCCTGCTAGCACCACACCCATCTTCGACCTTTGCCTTCATCACAATTTCAACTACACACCTGTAAAGTTTCATGACAGCATCTATCATCCACCATATCACAGAAGTAGCGTCTCCGTGGTAGTTTCTGCTGCAGTATGTGTCTCCATGACCACCTTTTGGCACGATGAAATGCAATAACCCCCCCCCCCCCCGCCATCCCTGTACAATGAAGGCTAATTTAAGATCTTTAAAACTAATAATACTGTGAAACTGCAGAGGGTTATTAATATGAGCAACATTGAAACCAGATATTCAGCCACAATATCATCAACCACTACAGAATCACAATAAAGAGCAAAAGGAGCTATAGAATATAGAATAAATGACTTCGTTTCGAGCCGTGTGAGACTTCACCGCTCACACGTTCACTCAACTGCTTTATTTTGCCTTGCAGCTCAGGGGCATGCCACCTGCAGCATTATCCCCCCCGTTCCTCTCTCTTTTGGGATGCATCCGTGAGAGGGAGAAGAAGAAGACGGCACAAGTACGAGTTTTGTCGGGCGATGCAGAGAGAGTAATCTGCTGTCTGAGACGTATACATCACAAGACGATATTCTTGTTAGGCCAGTTAAAATTCTCCAAGAACGTAGGTAGGGCTGCACATCACCAAGAACCTGAGTCGATGAAGCATGTAGACTGCAGAGAAGAGCCACGTTATGCCCAACTTCCACTGTCTAATAGAGACGTGACTGTTTATCCTGTAATGATGCCACCACGGCTCACAATCCATTGGAATTATCTTGTGAGAGCATTACGCACCTCATAAATTAGCTTAAATCTGTGAAATGTGCATCACAGCATGGACCAGCAATACATTTTTGCTGATATTCTACGCATTCAACAGCAATTTTTTCCTAACCGCGCTTACTGTTTTAAAGAACTTTTTCACATAGGCAGCAGAGCAATAAAAAAAAGAAAAAAGCATATGACACAGGCCGGTACCGGAGCAGACATTGGAGGCATTGAGCGGGGAGTCGGCTCCACAGGTTGAGCACAGGGGTTAGATATCGGAAGCGCTGGGCTCTTCTGGCTTTGAGCAGTAGGTCTCCACAAGCATGCGAAATTGGCTTTGAGTTCAAAGAGAATCAGTGAGGGCAGGGAGTTGAGTTGAAACCTGTTTCTCTCTCTCTCTCTCTCTCTCTTTCTCTCTCTCAAGCCTTTTTCTAATGATGACTTCATCTGCCTCCCACTGGAAGGCAGAGGAGCGGCGACCCCGGGGCCCACAGCACCAAGGTATCAGCGTTGCAACTGATGCTTCCTCTATCTCTGCTTTTCACATCAGCATTCACTCAGACCGCTCTAGCCTTGAGTATGCACAAGAGGAATAATTTAAAGATGTCCAGATCCCCCTCCCCCCCTCTTTCTTGTACTCAACCCTGATTATCATCAAAAAGTTTTCTTTCAAACCAGTCAAATGGATATGGGATATGAATGTCAGACATTGTGGGGGGATTGCTGATGGACTGAATCTCAGCAGAGAAAGGAGTAAATATCAGTTGAAATCTGTGTTTTTGTAACAGGAGTAAGCCAATCAGGTGCAGATTTTTCTGATGAGAAGGCTGTAAAATGGGGCCGCTCTCGTGCAAAATGGCGTTTGATCCTGTTTCCGCTCGCAGCAATAGCATGTTCAAACCAAGACACAGGAATTATATATACTGTATTTGTGTCCATGCTGTTTGCTTAGCCAAAGGCTGAGGCTTTTACCAACATTATTCGCAAAATGGTTTAATAAATTAAATTGACACGCAATCAAAGTAATAGCATGAAAACTAATAATAGTCTACAAGTGAATTTGATTAGAAAACGCCTCATTCCCCTCACCCTTTGTATTTAGTCTAAATTTGTATTTGATCTTGTTTTCTTAACTGAAAGATTAGGAAACACGTGTTTTCACTACAACATGCTGAAGAGCAGAACACTACTCAACATTAAAAACTTAAATACTGCATTCCTTTCGCATTCATTGTTGATACTAACAACATCAGAAGCAGAGTCTTGGTTGTGATTTCTCAGTGTTTACAAGAAGAAAAAAAACTACTTTTTTTTACAGTGGCCACAGCTTTATTCGGTTCAGCAAACAACAGCGCTTTCAAAGGTTGCACTCATCTAAGGGCTCCCAGTTGGGCAGTGACCTGCCAGCCGGGTGAACTGTGTACTCATTTTACTTCTTGCTCCTGGCCGGCCCACTCGATCAACGGAAAAAACAGCCAGCAACAAAGAGAGAGAAAGCTGCTTGTCCGAGGGAAATTTGAAGAGCGAGCACCCGGGCATCCAGTGGCAAAAATGTATTGAAAAACAACCAAAATGAATTTAAAATCTTGACCTGATCCCTCTTTTCATGTGATAAATATCTATTCACCATACTTCTTCAAAACAAAAAAGTATTAACGAATAGGCCCACATTTATTTCACATTATCCTGAAACCAAAATGTGTGTGCATTGATCTAGTTTTTAGTTGATGGAATCTTCTTGTCCATACTAGCTGTGAAAAGTTATTTATTTATAGGATTCAAGCATATAAAAACTTTTCAGCTACAATTAGAAAAAAAGAATGAAATGTATTATTTAACACGACAATTCTAAATAGCTCAAATAAATGGATTAAAGTGATGGACCAGGCAATCCAGAGGGTCACTATTTACTGTACTTATTACTTTATTTTTAATTAGTTTGTAACTATTCTTAGATATACCGACACTACCATTAACTAAATTAATTAAAGTTTATTCGGTGCAGCCTAACGCAAAGTACACACTTCCCACACAGCCCACATCGTCAGCTCAAATGTTCAAAACACCTTTTCCCGTAAGTTGCAGCTAACATTTCATATCGTGCATAGAAAAAGGCATCATATCAAAAATGTTAAGCAAACAAACGGTTTGTAACCTCATTTGAAAAATTGTGTTTCACACCGCGCAGTTGGTCAAAATGACTAAATGATACACTAAAACTAAATGACTTTAATAACATTTTCATAAGAGGACCACATATTCCTTAGATTCTCTCCCATTACAGAATCGCAGGGTTGTTAGTGATTTTCCTGCACGGCTTGATTATCTGACCTTCTCAGAGTTCAGTATATTTTATTGAGCAGGGAATAGATTTTTTTACCCCGGCACCTTGCCAGGAAACACCTCACTGAGCAATCTTTTCCCCTCCTCTGTTGAGGTGAGCTGTGACCTAACTAAGCCAACTGACTTCAGGTGAGGCTGGAGGTAAGGGAACAACAATAACATCCTCAGGTGAGAATACTAAACCCTGCTGCACACACTGCTTCGACTGGGGGGTATTTTGGCATTTAGGCTGTGCGACGCGGAGAACAGAGAGAGAGATTATCCCTGTCAGGAGTTTCTTGTTTTTGCAACATACTGTGCAGAAAGATGACTTTTTAAAATGCATCTGCTTAGCATGTAGACTCTTGGACTCGGTCTGCTCAGATATTTACAAATTAGTTGATCAAGGTTGTGTTGTTGCACCGCTTTTCTGCAACATAGTTTAGTCGCTCGAGTCAATCCTTATAATATGTATATTTTTTCATGTTATACTTTCAGGCAATGCTTTTCATTTCCACCAACAGGTGGGATTATAGGAGTACAGCTTTTGTTTTAAATGGCTGAAAGCTCCACAATAGCCAAAGAAGCTTTGACTGTAACACCACTGTGCAACAGCGATTGGACTCAGTACTTTTGTAGTCCCAGTATCTCTATTAGAGCAATATGTCTCTCATCTATGGGGGGTTTTGTGTTGCCTAAATAGTGACCTTTCCCTTCATTTTTGCAATCAGATTTCTGCAGTGTTGCATAAGAGCATCAAAAGACTCTTTCGGGCCTTTACTTTAATCAATAAAAAGGAAAAAAACACTGTACTTTGTTCCATAATAATATGTGGCCTTCACCAGCAGTTAGTTCTCACACACAATGATTATTCCATTATTGTTCCAAAGTTTCACAGCTAGTCATAAGGAGAAGTTATAGCTTAGTCTTATAAAAAGAACAATTCAGCCCAGTAAAGTCTCCTTGATGTGTGTCTTAACACAAACCTTTGAGTTCTTGGTCATACATCACCATCCCAGTAAGGACATCGATGCTTTGTGCAATCTATGTGTCTTTCATAACAGTGAATCTCTCTGAAGCAAATCCCTGGTGGCAAAATAAACGGGCATACAGTGCAGTACTGTATATGCAACTATTTGATGGAGAAGGCCATCCACAAACATATCTCACTTGTACCAGTGCCTGGGGAGGCCAACTATATTTCAGGCTCAACTACAAGGTGCTTCCAGCAGTGTACCAAGCAGAGAATGTGTGCTTTCTGAACATTATGTCTGTGTTTTTGATTTCTTACCGTACCGCGCTGGCTCCCTCACTTCACCTCGCTGCCCTCTTCCACATCCACAAAAGAAGCCACTCTTTCCGAGCTTTTCCGAGCCAACAGGGGTTACATGCCGCATTCATTATTCTCGCTTCTCAGAAAAGAGCGTTTACCATGCAAAGGTAACTCTCTCACAGTTACCACACACAACGGTTGTGCGACGCACTTATCGAACCAGAGACGGTGGGCGGGTGTCGCGGCTGGTTTGGAGTTTGAGATGGCTGCCATCCATGTGGTTTTTTTTTTCTTTTTTTTTCTGTTCAGTTGGTGAAAATGAGGCCCGGTGCTGGAGAGAGGCGAGTGGATGTGCTGCTTTGAAGCAGAGCGGCATAGCTGTCAGAGCCAGTCATGGATGGGATGTTCCTATCCACAGCCCATTAGAGGGCTGTATATCAATGCGGCTGCCAATCAGGCTGACTCCCGGTTTGCCCATTCTAATGTGGACTACATATGGTGCAAGTTCTGTTCATTATGTATCGCGTAGGTCCCCCCCCCCCTCCATCCGACCCCTAACGTGGTTCTTGTGGAGCCGCGGGTAAACCATGAATGCCAGAAGATTGTTCCTTTTCTGTGCAGGCGGCAGCAGGTCCAGGTTTGGGTCGGTCAGGGAAGGAGCGAGGTTACATCAGTTCGTCTCAGGTACAAGCGTTTACCTCGCTAAGTGTAGGTTGGGTTGGTATTTCTTAAGATAACACATCATACTCAAATCATTGCTAAGCAACTGTTGCTACGCATTGGGGGGGGGGTCAAGATTTGGATTTCTTCAACTGTGGCAGATTGTTGTACTGCAGCAAAACAACACAGTGCAGCCAATGACAACCTCCGTCATGAAAGATTTATCAATTAAACTGTAGACAGGAGAACTACAGCGGTATCTTTTGAACTATAATTGTTACCATTCCGTTATAGCAAAAAAAACCAGAAATGATCTTTAGTCTCTTGTTCAGAGGTGACTAATAGGCAGACTGCAGCCCAGACCAAGACAGTCATATCCAGACATTGACCTATAAATACATTTGATGGCGTGCTTTGATTTTAACCAGCACAGATTTTCTTGCCTCAACCGCACTCGGCCCGGGAAAAACAGAGACTAATTACATATACGTTGTATGTGATATCGCAGAGTGCTACTCAGCCAATCAAATATGTGTATTTTGATAAGCATCACAGCTCGAGGGAAATGTACGGAAACCAGAGAGACCTCGCAGGGGACCAAATAGTGGGAGAATTAAGTGAGACTTGTTTTTCCACTCCCCGTGCCCCAGAAAGATAACAGTCACCAATGGACCATAGACATTATTATTCTGTCCAATATGTCTCATATGTTTAGGTCCTATTGTCATGATCAAAAGCTCAGATGTGAGGCGACGCTACGAGACAAAGTGGAACCACTCAAATGAAAAAATAAAGGGCATAATTGAACCCGACATTCTCAGATTTAGAATAATAGAGGTGAAATGCGTAGTTTCAGTGATCACAGAATCTCTCTTTGAGGAAGATGAGAAGAATATTAATTTTGTGTTTCTTTGTATGGACATCATTTCAGGACTGGATTAAATTACTATAAAGCTAAATATTAATACAGTTATTGGATGTATTTTACGATGCATCTTTTTCAAAAGCTTTTTGTTTTTTCATTAATCCAGCTTTCATTTGAATAGAAATGAGAATAAAATGTATTTCTTATTAGAAAATGCATTTAGAATTCAACTTGGGTAATTCAACTGAACTTCTATTAATCGATTTAACAGTCACTTGTTGATTACATACATAGGTTGATGAAATTGTCAGGCTTCTTCTGTATTTATTTTGTATAGTAAGATGATGTTCCAGAACGGGATTTTGAAAAATGAAAAGGTCACAAGCGATGCACAAGGTCACGGCAAACACCCATACAGTATATCTGTTTTTATTTGATTTTCTTAAACACATAAGTATGTGAAACCAAGGGATTATCAATCGAACTGATGTTTTGATCAAATATGTAAAAATGACATTTTTATGAATCTTTTTTATTGTGCTCTTAAGGGAAAAATCGGTCAACGGGTGTTGGTTTATTTATTCTAAGAATTACTTTCTTCTGTTCCGGCAAATTAGCTATTCAAAATTCTAGCGACAGCCGTGATTTAAACGTCAACATAGCCGGTCGCCAACTGGAAACAAGAGGCTGCTTTTGTACGCTGCCGTCTGTAATCAAGAAACCATTGTTTTAAAAATCACTGTGATTTTATGTAAATCTGTCAACAGTATCACGGTGGTGAGAAAGGTGGGGTCTTTTGTGACTCCAGTGCCTCATGCCTGTCATTGCTGACCAAAGTCAAAATGTACACAGTTTAAGTTGCACTGTTGTGGATAGGTCACTTGTGATGAAGCTCACTGGGGTATCCCTATGACTTTGTTATACTATTATATTACTTTATTAAATTACAGGAACATCACGATACGAATTAGAAGTCAAAAAAGTCGAAAGTTTGTTCATTTCCATAAAGTCGAGCTCAACTTTCTCCTGTTGACAAGTAACCAAAATGTCTCTGCCTGCTGCCTATCTGTTGTGCGTCGTCCTTCACACGTTAGACACATTGAAACTATAAATATTACTCCTACTGTGAATATTTGCCTGTTTGTTCTTTTTTTACCAGTATAATCAACAGATATTCTCAAGTGTTACCACATATGTCCTTGTCACCCCCATTGTACTTCGTGGCGTGTTGTTCATGTGATTTTCTTCCAAATGAAACTTTACCCGATGACTATGGTGGAAAGTGTCGTTGCAGCGAGGACTTGCGTTGGATTTCAACTCTTGTTGTCTCAACACCTCGCTGCACGTAGATCCTATCAATGCAATCCGAGTAGGAATTTGGACCGGGCAGTGGTTTAATAATTCAGCCGTGAGCTGCAGGCTTGCATTGAGGTGAACTATGCAGCGGTCTTGTTAAACATTCATGTTCTCAGCTGTGCCTCACCCCTGGAAGGCGTTTGACCGCCAGAGCGATAACTCAGGAGGTAAAGGCTCCTCATAGGTATTAATATCAATTTGATTTCTGCCCCTGCTCAACAATAAGGTCTGTGTTGCTTCTTTCTCTCCCTGTTGGTTGCAATGTCAGTGCCTGCGTGTGCCTGCAGGCTACAGCTGAACATTATCTTGAAATTTTGGAAGAAAAAACGGCCGTCATCTGCCACATGAATACAAAACATGTACAGAGAGCACAGACGACACGGACGACGCTTAACCACAATCAATTCAGACTGTACAGTCACAAATGAGCTGCTACACATTTTAAGGTGGAGCGCTTGTCAAATTTTAATTTCTGCAGTGCAAAAAAAAAAGAGAAACAAGAAAAGCAATCATTCGTTTGGCTTTTTCTCTGGCTCTGCATTAAAGATGGGTGCATCTGTGTTGATAATGGATGCTAGTTGTAGATACTAAAGGGACTATTCATTTTCTAAGACTTTTAAAGCATTGTATTGCTGTGTCTCTGTTACTGCGACCCAGAGCATCCTCATCAATCACGCTCACAGTACAACAACACAAATTAGTTGTTTTTTGTTTGGCAGTGATTTATTAGAACAGCAGCTGGATGTGCGACACTAAATTGTTGTTTTGCACTTTCATAATTCATTTAATTCTCTAAGCACTCATTTTCAGGCAGGTCACTGTTGTGCTCAGGGTTTGAATTTTTTAAGACGTGGCTGATCTAATTGTCTTTTGTGCTCCCAGACTAAGGAACGGAGCCCGTGGCTACCGGTAATCACTGGTAGGAGAAGCAGGCAATTTGACACTGTCTCTCTTGATACCTTTGCAGGAATCTTTTCAGTATGTTTACCACTGAACAACAAAGTGCTCAGACAAATAATTATGTCCCAAAACCACAGCTATGCCTGCATACCAGCAGGCAGTGACCCAATTTCGTAGCACATACGGCGTCCTGCTTCTATATGAAATGTGTTGAAACAAATGGATGAACATTATAATGAACTGTTGGCCTTCCTCAAAATTGCATTCATACACAATCATTTGTTTTGTCAAATATGTTCAGAAGTCAAAAGGCAACTTTTGGCTTTTGAGTGAAAAAAGTGCTACACCTGACAACTGCACAGAAGCCGTACGGGGGAGTCGAAGAGATAAACTATCCCCCAACAGTTTATAAGATGTGTTTCTATAAACCTTTTCAAATTCTTCACATTCATCGATGAATGCAGCCTTCACAGTGATCAGTGCACCTGCGCATATCTCGGGTCAAGTTTAGAAAAATATGGCTTATAATTTCATTCATCAGGGTTATTCGGGTGGTTTGCCTTGAATTTCTTTTTTTTTTTGATAAATGACAAACATTGAATGAGGACATCTTGGAACGCGCAGGTCTTTGAAAACGGAGACCAGGGTTTTGGTCTAAAGTTTCACCTTCGGGGAAGTTCAGCCAACAGAAGCCCTTGATGTTGAAGGCCTTTTTGGTTTAATGTAAATAAAGTAAGGAAGTTGTATCTCATGCTTAATGCCGATATTTAGCCAAGACCTCAATATTTCTAACCACTAGTTCTTTTAAACACCTGAACAAGACCTTTCACAGTCTAATTACAGATATTGCAAAAGCGGATAATGGAGAGAAAGAAGATTAAATACTTTGACAGTCATCCTTTAGGTTGGTTTGAATATGAGATTTACTTAAAGCTCCCTCCCTCTGTCTATAAATATTGACTTTCAGCAACAGGGCTAGTTGAAAATATCTTAAATGGATTTGAGGTATATTGTAATGACCATGTGATTATCATTGCACTGTGTAATGGCCCACAGTTAATTCCTTTTTTTTACCGTCCTTTTAAACAGGTTTTTAAGCAGGTTTTATTATCGGAAAAACAATATGATTCATAATGGAGGATAAAAAACTACTCTCTGTCACCGGCATTGGTGTCATTATTTGTCTCTTATAAAGTTTTGCATGAAATATGATGGATAAAATGTGAATGAATAAAGCAAAAAATGAATAAGGCAAAAAATCGGTACATATTTGTTACATATGACCGTGTTAGTAACTGAAGGTTTGTTATCGTAGCCATCCATCAAGAGCAGAATTTTTCTTTCAATATTCAAAGACATTCATGTTGAGGGTTTTGAGGTGTGGCGGCACCATTTGATGAAAACGCCCACAAGCCAGAATGTTAAGACCAAGTCTGTCGAATCTAGATATGTAAACATATGAGACTTCACGCAGGGACAAGGGCAGGAGGGCAGAGATCTATCACATAGATGACACCCCGGGTTTGTCCCTAAGCTTTCCTGTTGTTGCATACATAAATTAAGCCAAACCCATCACGGATCAGTCAATTATGCTGCGGGCGGTGATTAGTGTTTCAACACAAGCCTTTTGGAGGAGGGATTATCAGCCCGTCAGCCAGACTCTAACCTTCACCTCTGCAAGGTCAATATCTTCAGGTGAGGTTGAAACTCTGTACGTCTGAAGGCCAATACATAGATACATGAAATGTGAAAATAGAACTCTTATTAACTCTTATTAAGAATTATTTACTTTCCCATTGTCAATGTGATAACATACCATTATGATCACATTTTGAGGTGAGGCAACAAAACATAAAGCATATTGTGCCAGAGGCGCATCATGCCAGTTATTATGGATTTCTTATTATAGCTGGACAACTAATTGTGATCATATTATTATCTATTTAACTTTGCCATATTTCAGCAGAGTGCCTTATTTACTTTCCGTGGCCTTAAATATATTATATCTGCCACAAAGAGATTCGTCACGCGCGTGTGTGTGTGCGTTTGTGTGTGTGTGCTGCTTGTTTTTGCGTCTGAATGCAGTGTGTTCTGTAACTCCTTGTCTAGACGAGGGTTAGCCAATTGTGTGTTGTATTTTAGTGGGCGTTGTACACACCTGGCAGAGATCCGCACCCTACTAAGTGCAACTTTCCACTTGGTTGGGATCTTTGTGTGTTTACGTTTGTGCGTTTATCTGTCTGTTTCTGTCTTGAATATGAAAAGCTGAAATATGGCTTCTATTATTCAATAAGCCTTGCTATTGTGAAAATGAAGGACTTTTGGGTTGGTGTCATTTCTGCCATTTGGTGAAGGTGGGCAGTGTAAATTTGACGCCCTTCCTTGTTTCTTAGCTTTGATTTTATTGAAGTGGCTTCAAAGTGGAGGCTATCCACATACAGTGTGCTAATGCATTCCTTCGTATCATTGAAGTCGTAGCTTACTATTGATTACAATATGGGTTCGTTTTGTGGCAGATGGTGCAACAAAAACAATTTATGCACCAATACAACACAGTACCATATGATCTATCTCCCTCTCTTTATCCCCCCATCTGACCCTATTTGTCCTTTCTTATAGTCGTCTAATGCCGTTTACCTTTCTTAATCTACTGTATCTGTTCTTTGATCGCCTTGCTCATTCAACCTCATCCACTAACTGATGCAAGGCGAGGTAACTCATGAGGGAATTAACAGGTGGAAAGTGTGCTCTTTATCTCAAGCACCACTGTGATGCATCATGTCCTTCCCTCTCCGCTAACAAGAAGTTCATATAATTAACTTTCAAAGACATTGTTGAACCAACGGCACACTATAGAGGAGAAGGGGAGCTAAGCGCCTTTCCCCCATAACTCTAGGGGATTAAGGTAATGACACAGAAAGACGGGAGGAGACAGGTGGCCTGCGAGAAGTCTCCTCCTATTTCATAGAGTAATGAAATTGAATTATAAAGCTCCGCTAATCTCTTTCACAAATGTTCAGGAGATATTTCGCTCACCTGCGGGTGTGCCAGAGCCTACCAATCATCACAAGTTCCAAAGTCTGATTTACATTTCATCTTGCAGACATTTTACTGACACCAGTACAGCGTGCCCTGGAGCACATACGGTGATCTCTGCTATAGTAGTCATAGTCGTATAGTCATACATCTGCTGGTCCACACGATAGTTTTTGACAATGAAATAAAAGGCTTTCATAAATACAAATACGGTCCCTCTGTGGTTTATCTACCTTTATGGTACATTCCAGTGCCAGTATGATTAAATCCCTGAGCAAAAGGGCTATGGTAATGGTAATTTCCTATAGAGCTATATAGCTTTTCTACTCATTCATTCACCCATTCACACTCCTCAGAACTAACTGACATTCCACAGATATACAGAAGGCATAGCCTCTGGTGGTTGTTGTAAAGTGTCCTGAACATAGAACAAGAACTATTGCACTGGGAGACTAAACGCCTTCCACTGGGCTCACAAAATCACACTTTTATTCGGAGTCAAGGATTTCCCCTGTAACCCCAACCATCCCAGCTAGATTTGTAATAATTTGCTATGAGATTGTGAAACGACGGTTAACCCTCCTGCCGCGGCTTCTGGTCGGTATAACATTTTATCTGTGATGTCATGGAGAGGTATTTCAACAACCACCTAACCTGATCAGTGGGGTTTGTGCTAGCATGTGGCAGCTTGTTCGTATGTATACACACATACATATAGTGCTCCAGGCAGCTCAGTGTGTTTGTACACAAACAAAACCAACAACAGTTTTCAAAGTTTTTTTTAAAGTTTTCTGAAAACATGTGTTTTATGATAATCGCTGCCAGGAAGCTGGAATATTATTGTAATATTCATTTCCGTTGTAAACAATTTAGTGGAAACTGCATGTAGAAGTCGTCGCCGAAGACAAAGCTGCATGTTGTGCAGTGCACAGTGTATACTTTTGCCTCTATATGTATCCACGGGGGAAGTGACTGTCAAGCGGCATGATTCTCTAAATTTAGATCAAAGCAATGCCAGTCAAGGAGGGGAGCTGATAACTGTCGAGGAGACGGGAGAGAGCACACAGGCCTGCGGATGCTCGCTGCATTATTTTGTATGGAGGAGCCCCTCAGCATGTTTAAACTCATTCAGCGAGACAGCTGTGGGCATCTCGAGCCCGCCTGTGCCCGCGTCTCTCCCAGGCTCCCCGAGCCAGCCCAATTCATCATCCTTCAACAACTCTGCTCTAATTGGGCCGCATCCCCCACCTGCTGTCACTCGCCACCTCCTCCACATTGTGCCGGAAGAGATACAGATGTACCTGGTCCGCACAGCTCACCGGCCTCTGCATTTGAATTGCAGCTGATCCCCCCCCCCCCCCCAGCAGCCACACTGAGCTGATCCCGGGCGCTGCTCTTTCTCTCCCTGCCTGTCTCTCTCCACGGTGGCGTGGAAGCATGGTAATGATGTGGCCTATCAGTTTAACTGGGGACCTATAGTAACAATGTTGTGGGGGGGGGGGGGGGCTGCAGGTATACGGAAAGGACATTAAACATTCCTCCCCGTCGGGTACCGCGTCTCTTAAAGTTAAGTTGTGCGCGGCCTAATTTCGTAATCTCTGTCGTCTCATCTGAATGGAGCTCGCCTCTTCAGATGAGACTTGCAGATGCCCTTTAGCTGCCAGGCAGAGCCAGAAGACGTCTAATGAGCCTGTGAGATTTGCGCGGTAAACCTGCCATAAAATGCCCAGCCTGCATCGAGACGCGCGCTTCAATTTGTCCCGAGAGGAATTGCATGGCTTCAAGTTTCAACATAATAGACAAAACAGCAAGCGAAAGTCTCATTTGCTCAATTGGATTTTATTAATAAATAAAGGATTACGTTTGTTCAATGGAAGATTGGGTTGAGATTTGTAAGGGCTGGGCTTTGTCTAGTTGGGCTAACTAAAAGGAAGATTTGCATGTGTTCACTCTGTTCCTTTTCTTGCTTCTGCATCCTTTATACTTTAAGTCATCAGTAAAACATTGCAAATACACTTGTCCAACCCCATTAGTGGCTGACAGAAGCAAGGGGGGGTACATCTAGTAAAGCCCATGTGACACTGGCTGATACCAAATGCTTGGACTCGCGGTCCTGCTGTTCTTCAAACTGTCAAGTTATGGTATCCTGCTCAAGGTTAACAAGAAAACTGACAAGGAAACAACGATCTCTACATTTTCTCTTAGAAATTCGATGCATGTTTTCCCAAATACGTTTGGATGGGAAATCGCTTTCTTGTGCAGGAAGTGTGTGATACAATAGAGTTGGCAAAAACAAACATCATTTCCATCCGCATCTTAACATTGAAAATAAAAATCAGAGTGCAGATGGACAACGTGAAAAAACTTGGCCTTGATGTGTGGAGCTTGAACATCCAGTAAAGCTTCAGCTCTGCTGAGGCGCCTTAAACTAAATGTCAATATGAAAAATGTAAGTATCTGTGTGCAGGGATGCGACTAACGTTCCTCAAACTAAATCATGAAACAAATTTTCCACAGCTTGACGTTTGATTGCCGCTTTTCTCCAGAGACGTGCCGCCACCAAGAACCAGCTTTTAACGTTCACACAACTGCAGTGGATAGAAACACACCTCAATTAGCACCTCATGTAACTGATGTTTAACACTGTCTGTCAAAATGTGTGGGACATGTGAATGCGAGCCTCAAAAAAAAAAAAAAACGTTGGCTATCATTGTTAAATTTGGCTGTTAAACGTTTAAAAAAGCTCCTCTGGAAGAACTGCAGTGAAAAGCCTCAACTCCCCCCCCCCCCCCCACCTACCCCAGTATTGAGTCAGCCGCATGCTGCTGCCATATCCCTGTCTTGTAACTTTTGAGACAGGGAAGTTTGAAATGTCAATTTTATTGTTTCAGGCATGAATACTTCCTGGAGACAACATTATGGTTTAAGTGATCTAACCATAATGAGGCGTCAGCTGCACAGACAAAACAAAGGATGTTGACTTTGCTCGTAGAAAAGGGAGCAATCGTTTGAGTTCCTTTGCATCGACGCAGAGCGCTCTGCAGGCACTGGGTGAATGATGGATCAAACAGAGAACTAAGAGCCTTCGGGTCCGTCTCAACAACTACGCGTTGTGGTTCCGACAAAGTCAAGTGTGCCTACTAGCACCATGTGTTTCTGTTCATTATAATATTACATTAAAAACAAATTAACTAACTAGGCAACACAGAGATATTCTGTTAAGGAGTAAAACAAAGTTGTGTTGGTCAAATAACTAATATATTTATAGATATATATAACTGTTTCTGTGCAACAAACATTTTCGGGAAAATATTTCTGTGACATTTGCTGTGCATTTCACCACAATGGTAACTATGTTTACAACCTCATTTTATTCCAATCAATGTGAATTAAAAAAGAAAGATTTTCAAACATACAGTAATTGATAACCATCTGCCGAGGTCTTGCCTAAACTGCTGGGTGTTTGGAGATGACTAAAGCAGATGTTTAAACGTTAACATATTTCCAAGCAGACGGAAGAAAATGTTTGACCTCAGAATTTAATCGGTAGCACAATAACAAGAAAGGATATTTCTACCGCATTGGTTGAGTTTAAATCTCATGAATAATCTTCCCATTGCTTTCTTATTCATTGTTGCTCTTTCCACATCACCAAATATGTTTCAGGATTTGATGACCTTACAAATGCAGATATTACTGCACATTTCATTAGCGTGATCAATGGAATCTGTTAATTGCAGGGTTGGTTGGTTGGGGCTTTAGTCCTCCTCTATGAACCCCAAACGGCCCCTAATTGTACATTACCATAACGTGTACATCAGGAACAATGGCGGACTGAGTCCAAACACATCATCATCTTAATTGATGTTTTTTTCATTCCAAGTCTGCTTATAATTGTTAGTTGGCAAACCAGCGTAAAGTGCATTAGCGTGAGCACCAGCGCGACTCCGCTCACATGTAGGCAATCTTCTCAAAATATGCTGTGACGCTGTGGGATGAGTGTACGTGGTGACACATTCGGTTTTATAATGGTCCGACAGTCTATGGATACTTCTTTAGCATTGATGTCAATGTCATAGCAGGTTCAATCGATGCAACTCATGTGGAAAAAGTATTTCCTCATCTCATTTTGTAATGCCACCCCATATATAAAAAATAAAAAAGAATGTTCCTGTTATTATGGAACCCAATACAGTAATCATGCTATATTAGAATTTCTGTCAACAAATGTAACTGTGCTTTTTAATTGATGGCTTCAAGCCATGTGCAGAGATGATGTGTTACTATTTCTCCCCTACGCACGTCAACACAGGTGGAATAAAACTGCTCTGGAGGTTTGAGTTATTATGCGTAGCAAAAATGGGTAGGGGTCATTCATCACTCAAAAATTAGACCCTGGAAGAAACTCTTCTATTTGAAGTGCTGGTCACTCTGAGGGCCAGTGTTGCATGTGCGGAGATATGCTAATGATGACATGCTTTGATTGGGCCACCCACGCCCGTGACTCTAGCTGACAAAGGTGCACAAGGCTGCATCCGCCAGCCTCATTAAAGCCCTGTCCAATTACAGAATAGTAATTGATCGTCTGCTTTGTGCGTTTCTGCCCTCTCTCCTTGTCTCAAAAGTATGCCGGAGGTCAGTTTAAAATGCATCAACGCTGTAACATGGCTAAATCCCCACAGACAGTTGCTGGCCTTCCTTGGCTTTTTGTTAAGCTCATGCAAGCACCTGTGTACTAAGTGTCGTCCCTGTTTTCCAGTTTATCACTTCTGCTCACGAACCGCGATGCTCTATTGCAACTGGGAAATATGGAGGTCTTGTTCTTCACTGAATATAATGTGGAGCAGGTAAGCCCTTACAGTTATGAACAAATGCATTTACAAATGTTTTCTTAGGGAAGAATGCAACGAATGACTCTTTAAATTCTCTCACGATGAACAAGATAAGCCCTTAGTATGAGATGGTTTCGTGACCATAGTGTGTTTATGTCGTGTTGTCTGTACGCATGGGACCTGAGGGAGCGGCTCTGTGTCAGTCAACCATGCTGAGATCATGCTTTAAGCAAATATTTCCAACCCCAGCCACCCCTCTGCCGGTCTTGTTGTTTCAAACTGGGAGAAATGATTTGTTGTTTTCTCTTCGATAAGACAGGGTGGCATGGGATTCTGAACTCTCCAGCGCAAATAAAGGGAAATAAACATCAAGGCGTGCTTGTCACAGCCACCGAAAAACCATCAGGATGTCGAAACAACACTGGAGCAAACAAGCCAAGGATTCAGATCTCCATATTTAGTTGTGTTTGAGCACAAGAGGTGGCAACTTCCAACTGACTAACAGAGCCCCGGCTCACATATCGACGGGGACTAAGCTCAACCGATTCTCAAGTCAATCCCCAGTAAAGGTCTAATTTGTCTCTCAATCAGATCCGTCTTGCTGTGTTGCCCGGGCCCATGATGATCTGTATTGCCCACCAGGATGGCTCCGCTGCTGCCCCATTATGAATACAGACACTGCCTTGTGTGGTCTCATTATTAAATAAGTAAGGGGATGGAGGAGACAGACAAACATTTTTAAGCCTCGTTGGAGAAGACGCCATAGCCATTAGAGGCTGAGCATTAACAACGGCGAGAGACAACATAAACCAGAGGGGGGGGGGGGCGGGGGGGAGGGGTAAAGAGGGAATAAGCCCGGCCGAGAAAGAAGAGTATGTAATTATGGGTCATATTGCCACCTTGTTATTAGAGTATGTATTGCAATTGAAATTTGCTCAGGCGAAGGAACAAGGCCATCCACAGGGCATTCTGTGAAGGCCTTGTGTGGCTTTCGATCCTGGTTCTTTGGCACTTTCTGCTATACTTGGGATTTATTATAATTCATGCATCAAACCACAGTAATGATATGTGAGTTGAAAATGATGCCTAGTCTTTATGTCAGCCTCGGTGGTAGGACTGAATGCATTAAATGCAAAATGAATTGTCCCTTTATTGATGCCATTCATTACAATGATGAAAGCTCTGGGTAATTATCAATTTTGTTTAAGCACATCTGAGAGCTTTGTGTGGCACACTAATGGACGCCACCGGTGAAGCCAGTCATTCAGATTTGTGTCAACGAGTCATTAAGTCGCCTTTGAGGGAAGTCAGCAATCTGATCCATCATGACAATAATGAGACAAAGATGAACTCATCAATTCCCCCCACCAAGCACTGCACATGGCTCATGCGTAGCAGTCACTGTCTGCTCTTCCGTGACTCACTCTTACTCTTGCTACCGTCTTTGACCCTCTTTGTAACATCTTCACGTGGGTCTTTTTCTGTCACCTTCTTTTCAAGGTAAACTTCATCATCCAAACCACTTTGCTTGGATGGCCCTCTCCATTTCCTGATTCTTTATCGCCCCGCCCTCGCAGAACAAACAAATGGATGCATCTCCAGCCAACGTGGCACCAAAACTCATCCCCTTTTAGAGCAGCACACAACTTGTGTTGGAACTTATTTGCATTACAATGTATTCATTTTGCGAATAAACAAATAAATACAACAAATCGATATATGTCAATAAATTAGCTTTTTTTTGTCTTTGGTGGTTCATTTTGCAGGTTCTTCGGTGCTGTGCTTCTCTAGTGTAGGGCACTAGAGGAAAGAGTGGTTTCATAAAGTTAATTTGTTTTGCTGTGTTCATCTTCAACTCGAGGGATTTCCTGTATCTAATATGAAATAAGCTGCCTTAAATTGCTTTGTTTTGATACAAAATGTATTTGTACTATCAGACAGTTCTTGATTCTGCGTAGCCGACCAACCTCAAACCCAATCTTTATTGTTAATTTACCCTCTAAGAGCAGCGCTTATTTTCACCTCAGGCAGTTCCTACAGTTTCACTCAATCTGCAGTTCATCATGAAGCAGGCTGATCATAACCAGGGCTTAATGATTCATGAATAGACAAACTAATGGAGTACTTTACATGTTGTAATCGAATGAAACTGTTATGGTGGAACTAGCTGCTCACTGGTTACTTTGATCAAAGAGGGACTTGGTATATGATCATAAGATGCATCGGATGCAGAGAGATGGCATCAAGCTTTTGGCATTAGCGTGTCTTTGAAAGACAAGGTGCATGCTGACACACATTCACTTTCAGGACCGAAAGTAATAAAACCGATATTTTTTTTTCTAAAAGAGAGGCACTTTGCCAACCAATTTTTTTGAAAGCACCACAGGTTGTGACACTGCCCAGATCCTAACATCAAAATAATAGACTATCAGGGCTCAGTTTTGTAATGCTTTAGTAACCCTCTTTGACACTTAAGGTACATTATGGCATTAAATTGACTGCACTTTCTAAAAATTAGAGCGATGCTAGAAAATTCAGTTGCCAGTGATTTTAGCACATTGTAAAAAAAGCATTTGCACAACCAAAATAAAATGTTAACTTCATACACAACAACACTCATTGGATTTCCTACAACTCTGCTGTCTTGTTAAATACAGCCCGCCTAAAAAAAATGCACTTTGTCCTTTTTTTTTATTTTAAATTTGTTCTAAATGCACACATTGTGGCTACCAATGAAAGAAAGGTATAACATGTTGATCAATAAGCTCGTGAAGAGGTGGTGCTTTTATTTATTTTTAACGTCAGCATAGCTAGGCTAGCTGTTTGGTTAGCTGTTTATGCTAACCTCAGCTTCCCGCTGTTGATTCACATTCGAAACACTGGTTGTGTGTGATTCTGTTCTGTGCACAGTGTGGTCGTCACTGTAGGTTCAAACCCAATGCACTTCTGATATCACACATCCTTCTTTCCAAAGAGACACACCAGCACCCCGGCCCCCTAAAATAAAGAAAAACACAAACTAACATTAACTCACTCCTTTCTCTCACCGCCACATGCCGCTTTGATACATCTCTTAGCCTTGCACACACTTTTGGGGGCTGGGGGCGGAGAGGGGGGGGCGGGGGGTCAGCATTTGCATTTTTCGGAAGGTCAAGACACATTTCTTTTCCTGCATTGTCACGGAATAACTCGTCACACTTCACGGACAGCTGCATTCTCAGACATCCCTGTCAAGAAATAACATTTAATTTCCACACAACTTCTCTTTCTGTTATTCTTTCATTGATAAATTTGTTTTAGAGCCAACAACCCTGTTGCATTGGCAGTTTCATTACTGCTGACACTGTCGGGGTCAGTCATCAATATTACGTATTATGTCAAAGGTACGTCATTTAAAAAAGTCCAATGTCATCTCAACCATTCATGGATACAATACTCATGTATGAACCAATGTACCTTCAGCTACATCCATCCCTATGTTATTATAAGAAAAATGAAAGCTCTTAACTCATTTGGCAAAATTTTGAAAGGATTGTGGATGCACTGGAAGGGGCAATAGGTTTGAATATTTTCCTATTAAGAAATGAGAGCTTTTCATGAAATCATAAAAGCTGTCCATGTCTTTGTCAACATCAGCTCGCCAGCGTGCCCTCAGTCAAACTCTGTTCTGCACAGCACAATCAATGTAAATGGAAAATTTAATGAAAAGAATATCTACGACGTTTAAGATCCACTGCTCTGCAAAGAGGAAGTTGTTGTGATAACAGTCCCTTTAGTGTTTGAAGAAGACGAGGATGCATGCATTCCCATTTCTTTTTTTGCCCAGTAAATGAAAATGCTGCTCCACTTCTTAGTTCTCATAAGATTAGAGAGACTGCATGTTCTAGTCTGACGTTTTATCCTCCGCGTTGCATGTACGATGAGAGCTTAACTTCCTAAGGGTTTCCACTTTAGCCAAGATCAATAGCCAAGTGCTCCTTGGCCAAAAGTGACTTGGTCTTCAGTGCGGCCCACACGAGCAGAAAATAAAAGCACTGTGCTCCTCTTCCTCGACTCCATTTCCAAGTGTAAGGTTGTTTATACGGGTCCGCTTCGTGATTCAAGTAGACGACTGGAGAGAACCAATTGAAATTTTTGAAACAGCTCCTGGTTTATTATCAAGAGGCCCAGAATTTGAGATTATAGGTGATTACACTCATCCATCCCCTTTTTTACAAAAAAAAAAAGAAGAGAGAAATCTGTTTAATCCCCCCCTCTCTGGTGGAGCTTCGTGAGGCCGCTGTGGGATGGTTGGCATCCATCACGGGCCTAAAAAAAGCCCAGAACATACGGAACCAGGAGGAGCCCTGGCCCCGGCTTCCAGGGAAGAAGGCCAGTTGGCCGGCGAACAAGAGGTGCTGGGTCTGATCGGGCAGAGGGAGACGCCACTTGGCCGCAGATCACAGCGGTCAGTGGGGACATGGTTGGCCCGCCGGCCTGCGTGGGGAGCTCTCATGGAAAATGGGAGGGGGGGGGAGTTCAGTGCTGACCTTAGACTATAAGCTGCAGTCACAAAAACAGCAGTCCTCGCCGCCTCTGAGGGCTTTGACCGATGGCTCTGCGTGCTGGCTGCTCTCTGATTCATGGGGAGGGTCATTCACAGATTATTTGAAACCCATTAGGTTTTTTAAGTAAAATAATGTTTCCCGCGGATTCAATTAAAGAAATGAAATGTTTTCTCACATTAGTAGAGGGTTTTTAGAGAAGAAGTTTCAAGAGGAAGAATTGCAAGTTTCTGACTTTGTTGTTTGTTTGTTGGTTTATGAAACCAGTCCTTTGGATCCAAGTATTTCCAAAGGGATCCTGCTGAGCATATTCCATTTAAAGTTTGACTTGAAAGACCATAATGATCACCTAGAGAGTTTTGTCCTCATTAAATGCTGCCACTTAAGTCAAGTTCACCTGTTTCTTTGGAGTAATTCTACTTCACAAAGAGAACTAACAAGGCATTTCATTAAATGATGGAACTATGTTTGTTTTCTCGACAGATATGTGCTTGAATAACTGTAGCAAAGAAAAAGATAATACTGCAAACGCTAGATGTTTGCAAAGCCCTTTCTTGGGTTTCCTGGATTCTGTCTGGATTTCATAAAATCACATAAAAACGAATCCTTTTAGGCGTTAAGTGAGGCGTTTTGGTGCAAAACACAGATTTCATGGCCAATCAGCGACCAGCGGCTTAAGGTGCAGGTAGGTGTGTGTGACACGACACAGAGAGGCAGCTGAGAGTCCACAACTCCAATTGTGGCTCCTAACGATGTTATGGTGCGTTTCCACCGAGCGGTACGGTACGGTACGGGTCGGGTCGGTACCCGTTTATTTGTGTCTCCACTGAGAAAAGTACCAAAGATCCGCACCGTACCGTACCACTTTTTGGGTACCCTTCCGTTGGGGTACCTGGCACAGTTGTTTGGTACTAAAGGGTGGAGCTAGACTCACTGCAGAACGTTGATTGGTTGAAAGAGTGTCGTCATTTGCGCGTGCCGCAAGGGGAAAGACAACACACGAAGGAACACCGTCGCAACAATGTCGCCGCGCAGCATTTACTTTAACAGCCACATATTGAAACGCAAGAACAGGATTGGCTGTATGTCCTCCATTGTTGTTTGCGGTTGGCTTTCAGTGTTCGCGCGATCGAATGACGTCAATCTACTTTCCGTCCAATACCAGGCCTATCAAGTAAGGGTACTGTTGGCGGTGGAAACGCTCGCCAAATCATGGTTAACAGACCCGACCCGTACCGACCCGACCCGTACCGTACCGTACTGCTCGGTGGAAACGTTCCATTAGTGTAGATACAGAGCATCAGTTATGTCAGAATTGAGGAGGATTTCCGAAGAGCAAAGACTGACAATGAAGTCTTTTCTCAATGTTTATCTTGATCTCTTAACTAGCTTCTAGACAGCCTGCTCAACAGATGGTTCAGCCAATCAACTGCAAGCATTTGTTCATTTTAACCATTTTTGGTGCCTGATCTGCAATTTTCTAAACACTTTCCTCAGACTTTTCTGTTTAGCAAACCACCAGGTTGCTTTCTTGCTCCCACACCAAACTAAATAAAGTCTTGTTGTACCACAAAACAATCCCAAGCAGTATTTGTGTTTGACATCCTCCCATTATTTTTTTTCTTCATTTGTTAAAGGCCTTAAGATGAACTCTCTCCAGGAATTCACAAGTTTACTTTTTTATTCCATTAATCATCCGGCAAGCATTCAGATTAATAGTGTTAGATTTAAAACTCAAGTTTTGCACCTCTGAATACAACAAAATAGCATAATACAAGTGCATAAAAACACTATTTGGGGTTTTAAACCTCAATTGCGATTTAACTGATGAGGTCACGACTACAGCCCTGTGTAATCCTCACCCAAAGCATTTCTAATAAACCCTGGAATAACAACGAAATGGGTTATGATATAACAAATAAATGGGTTATGATGTGGCAGACAGCAGCCCCAATAGTCAATGTCCTCAATAAGAAAGCAAGAGTGAATCCACTTGGCAAGCACCTCACGGTACAATGTGGAAATATTGCACCAGAACGCATTTAGAAGAACGTGCTGTCTTCAGACCAAGGTCTACCACGTCCATCCTCATTATAAGGCTTTGTTATTCAGGATGACGGCAGGTGATCAAGAAACAGAGGTGACCGACAACAGTCCCTTTGTACGTCAGCCATCTCAACAGACACAGTCTCACCGGTCAGTGCGGGGCCGAGTGAAAGCCAGGTACGAACTATCGCTGCAGGGTGTCACAAACACAACGCAGATGAGGGTCAGACCACACTGCTGGGAGGAGGACCAAAAAACTCAAGCTCATGATTCATTCATTACATCGTTAACAGTTTCCAGAGTGTCAACAGCTTGTCTTTGAAGTGATAATCTTAACATTGAGGGTGTCCTTGAATTTCTTCTCCCCATTAAAACGGTTAATGGAAAATGATTTATATAATCCAGCAAGGAGGAGTTCCCTGCCTACTGTTAGTTAAACCATGTCTAATAAATCTTTGGGGAAAAGACAGAAAATATGGGAAGCTCTGCGAAAGCTTAGGGCATTTCTCTCTCAGTTTGCAAATTATATGGGTGTGTGTGCAATTAATCGTTTTACACTGTTGTAGAAGTGTCATTCAAAGGATGTTTGCAGTTCATCTTTTACTGAGGGCCATTCAGTACAAAGCTGCGTTATACAGTAAAGTTTTTTGTTTTCCTTCATCCTTTCATGGGGCTACATGACAGACCACAGATTGCGGATGTGGGATGACAGAAAATCAAAACTGTGACATTAACTTCATTTTCAAATTTGGTTGAAAGAATGAAACCCTCAAAGAACACTGTTGAGACCAGACAAATCCAAAAAAGAAAGACTCCAGAACTGCTCAAATTCAGCTGGCAGATAATTATGTTTTAAACAAAGCAAAAATGAAACAAGTCATGTTAACAAAATTTTATCGTTAATTTCAGAACAAAATGTTAACAGACAAAATAAGATGAATGCAAGGCTAACATCCAGCTTAAAATCTGCCACATCAAGGAAATCCTTTAATAGCAGTATGATTTATTTCAACTTTTCACCCTAAAACACTGATATAATTCACTGTTATTCATTGTATGATTAAAGGCAGCCGGGAGCTGTGGTGACGATCCCCCACAGAAAGCATAATCCAAGCTCATTTTGAGCTTATGTTCTAAGAGGGGACTTTAAACACAAGCATATGGTGACGGCTTTATATCATACTTAGTGATCCCAGTGGGGGGTCTAATCAATAAAAAACATGATCTTTAGATGTATTCTGTTTTTGAGATGAATACAGTAAAAAAAAAAAAAGAACCTTTTCGCTAAAGGAAGAGTGGACCCTGCCATCCCGGCTTTCAAATTTTGGAAACGCAGCAAATCCACCAACTGTCATGCTGTTGCTTTTATTCAGTTTGTTGCACAGTGATGAAGCAGTTGATAGGCTGCTTTGTGCTCAGATCTTTGTGAATAAAGTTTGGCCGAAATGAAATATATGGATTTTTAAGGAAAAACCGGGATCGTTTGTTGTCCCACAGGAGGTGGGGTATGTTTAGTTTAGCTAGGAGGTAGGAGTTGATTCAGAGAGGGAGATAAGCTGTGCTCTTCATAACTGGGCCATTTAGTCCCCAGCGACCCAGCCTCTCTGCCTTTGGCAAACACATCATTTTATTGTGACCCCAGCCGGCAGCAAAACAGTCAGCCTATAAGCCATCAGTAATGAAAAGCGCTAATTCCAGCCTGGTGAGCGCGAAGGGAGACACCCGATTCATACTCATGCGCTGTGCTCCTCTGTTGCACTCCATATCAACCGGTTCATCCATTCGCAGCAGTCAGACCACCCCCAGCAAAGAGCCTCCTCAATTTACTCGACGAGCGCCGCGGACCCTCAAGGTTTGCCTGAGCTAAAAACAATTAAATAGCTCCCACTGTGTTCACAAAAGGGGGTAGGAATTATGAAGGCGACGTCTCTGTGGTGCAACAAAATAATTCCCTTGGTAAGGTTTTGAATGTCTTGTGATGATAGCACTTTATGCTTCAGCGGGTGTTACATAACAAACATGTCATCGACGTATCGCGTGTGAGAGTTTGATAAATGACTCTGCAGCTCATCCTTGTGAGACATTCTGACTTTTGTCTCTAGCCAAAAGCTGGAGATTCATAAAATGGAATCTATAATTTCCCAGTTTGGTGATCTCACATGTTTTAAAGGAGGCGTTGCTTGTAATAAATAAAGTGTGTATCCTCAGCTGGGTGCATTTGCCAGCAGGGCCTCACGACCCGCGTCTGGGTTATTTCAACAGCTGTTTCGATGGGCCTAGGGAAGGAGCGTGTCAAGTAGGATGCCTTCTGCTGTCACAAGCGCTTTTTAAAATATGTTAATGCAATCAACATAACACACACATCGGCCCTTGTGACAAGGATCTGGCAGAACCCAACTGTTTCCACTTGTGGGATGGTCTGGAAGCGTGTACCTGTTTCTGGCTCCCGCACAGCAGGAGGTGTCAGAGGGCCGGATACTTGACTGAGGTCCCTGAGGCCCCAAGGGGTTAACTTGTGATGTCTCAGGCATTCGGAATTGAAGGGAGAGCAAATCGAATATTCACTTTGACATAAGTGGACACACAGATGGTGTCAACAACCACAGACTCCTGAGCTTCTATTCCAGTGTATAATGTATAGTGTTTTAGTTATTTGATGATTATGGTGTTCAATTCATGTTGACCATGAGAGTAGAAAACCTGAATAATTGGTGTCAGCCAAATAGACATACAGTGATTTGGCCAATTCAAGTGGACAGCCAAGTGGAAGAAGATTTTAGATGTATATATACATATATAATAAATGCATAGACATATGTATACATTTACATATACATTTATATATACACATATAGCATATAAATACATATAACAAATTGAATACACCTACCCCCATTTAACTTCTTTGTACAATATTTAAGTTGGATCCAGAATTAAATGTTGATGAACTTGAGGCACAGCCGCAAGCAAAGTCATGTCATCTAAATTTAAAGGTTGAGTGACAAGGTACTTGACATGATCGCGTCCCCGTGGGCTGTGAAACAACTCACCCGAGGGCAAGAGAACTGGTTCTAACAGTCGCCGGCAGACTAAATGAAACCATTCCTGTCTAACTTGTAGAGTATTGCGGTGCAGGAACACTGCTTTCCGTCGTATGATCAGTTGAGACTTTTGAGCTGCTGACAGAGAGACCTAAAGTGTCCTCAGTAGTTACATCAAGTTGGTGTTGCGGCTGACGTGTATACACTGTGTGGGAATGTTGTAATGCTGCGAACACAAATTAGTCAGTTGATTTACTAGTGAGTAAGTAAGAAGAATAGATCACTCTCCCTAATGGCAAGGTGTTCTTTATGTTAATAGCATAAATACTCAATACACATTAGCCGCAGACAGATCCAGCACAGCAACCCACGGCCGTCCCTGGTTTTAATGGCGTCGTTACTGTGACATGTGTAAATACGCAACATTACCTCTAATGAGAACAGAGAGTGGGCGTCCGTGTTGTCAGTCTCACCGTGGCCGTCCTGATCTGCTCCAGACTGCATGGCATGTTCACAAAGGAGCAGACACCATGTCACCAGTAACGTCAAGGCTTCATTGAACACTGTCTGACTATCAGCGCCGGGTTGAGAGCTATATTCATCAGCCTGCCGGTAATTAACGTCTGCATGAATGAATGCGAGAAAGGGGGCACGCGGGAGTCATAATGCACACCTAGACGTGCAAATGCTGCCACCGCTCAAAGATAAGATGATTAGTTTTCTTCCGCTGTTCAAATTACAACCAAGAGTCATTTTGATAGTTGGTTGCAAGCAGGTTTTTTGAAAGGCATTACGTCATTTAAAAGCTCCAGAATGTTGCACTCACACCATGGTTGATGGAAACAAAAATGTACCTCGGTTGTCCCTGACTTGTGGCTCTTTGATTGTAACAGATTGGCAAGGAAGGGGGCTATTTGAAACTGGGTCTCTGGAACACCGGCTTTGAGGTTAGGGTTAAATGGGATTGCTCCCTTTGAAACATTTTGATGACCTACCACAGCTGAGTCTGCAGGTTGTCCTGCTTGCTTTGAAGCGTATTATGTGGCTGAGATTGAGCAGAACTTGGGGCTTATAGCAGGCACACGCACACACTCTCTCACACACGCACACACACACACACTGCATCACAGACACATGCTGCAGTGTAGGCCACTCCAGAGGGTGGAGAAACTACTTTATCTAAATTAAGTCCTTACGGGGTGGAGGTTTCTGAGAAAGACGTTTGACATTGTTATTTAAATAATAGACAAAACATAGATACGAGTCATTAAAAAGGACTTCCTCAACCTATTTCATTCACAGCCATTCCGCAGTATACAAATCAAGGCTTTCTTTGCATCGGTCCATCCATTTATCTAAATTACAGAGATCTATGGAAAATGAACAAATCCTGTCTATTTTGCGAAATTCAGCATTCACATTGGAATTTCAAATTATTTATGTATTTGGAGTGTAATGACTGTGCATTATTCAAAGAATAATAGCATCCAAATTTACAGTGATTTTTGCCAGATTGTCTGACCATTTCCCCTATCGTGATATAATTGAAACGAGACACATAAATCTTGCAAATTGTTTTGGGAGTTTTACCAGTGAGTTTTACCAAGATGTTGATCAAGGTCAAACGCCCGTGAATGTCTTAAAAACATAAAGTGACCCATACGAGTTAAGTGCTTGGATGTGTAGATATTCTGCATGTTTTTATTTATTACCAGATTTGTTGTCTTTTGTGAGTAAAGCTTGACCCACGGCCCCCTGGCACTTGGCTGAGCGTCTCACCCTATCTCTAACGGAGCACCAGCCACCCTCCTGAGGAAACCCATTTCGGCCGCTTATACCCGTGACCTAGTTCTTTCGGTCATAACCCGTCCTTCATGACCGTCCGCGATGGCAGGAATGGAGATTGACCGGTAGATCGAGAGCCCTGCCTTCCGGCTCAGCTCCCTTTTCGTCACAACGGTGCGGTAAAGCGAGTGCAATACCGCCCCCGCTGCTCCGATTCTCCGCCCAAACTCACCTTCCATCTTCCCCTCACCCGTGAACAAGACCCCGAGGTACTTGAACTCCTTCGCTTGGGGGTTGGGACACATTCCCTACCCGGAGTAGGCAATCGCCATCGGTTTCCTGCTGAGAACCATGGCCTCAGATTTAGAGGTGCCGATCCTCATCCCGACACGCTTCACACTCGGCTGCGAGACCTCTGGCTTTGGGGCGTGCAGGGATTGGATGGCCTCAAAAAGGGGCCGCCCACCTCAGCACCTCCCGCAATGAATTAATATTTTCCTACTTTATTATAGTGAACACTACAAACTGACTTCTCACATCAATTCCTGGATCTCTCTCTCTCTCTCGCTCAATTTATCCATCCCAGCCATAATCAATCAAATGACCAATGACCAATTCTCCAAGTCATGTGCTTTTACCTGCTAATCTGGTGATTGAACACAAGCATAGAGAACAAAAACCACCAGCCGCACAAATAACACACCAGCTGCGCCCCTGGGTTTTAGCTGTTAAGTGCCACACGAGCTCCATCTATGATCAAAGTCTTTATCGGTCACACGTGTCCTGGCCATTATGAAGCTGCGTGCATGTCAATGGGTCCCATGCTGTTCCACGGCACATACACATCTTGTATTCTGGCAGAGAGATAAACAACATCAACCACAGTGACTTCTTTTAATATCCGTCTCCCTTTGATTCTTGGCAGTTGCATTGGGGTATGATTGAGATTAGATCTTACACGTAGTAAGTGTTAGATGATGCTGTATAAAGAGGGTGCTGCCCCTGACATTTGAAAGAGCTTCCTTTGACTGTGTTCGTGCAATCACTTTTGAGAAGGCTCGTTAAGTTTGCACTTACCGCATGTCTTTGTTCTTTTCCGCTCGCGTCTGGATACCAACAACTGGCCCAACTACCTTTTTAAACATTTAGTTTCAGCTTTCTCTTTTCTTCACTCTACCCTAACCTACGTGTCTATCTGTCTGCCGGTATTCACAAACACAGACAGCCTGATACATTCTGATACACGGTCACAAACAGACATGCAGCACCTTTATTTTCCCTCTCTGTCTCGCACACCCCACCAGGGTCGTCCTTCTATTTCTGCCCCAGCCTGTTGCTACCTAAGGGGTGGCAAGGTGGTAATGGAGGGGCTGACTGAGGCCTGTCACTTCATGCTCTTTCACCCCGGAGACTGTGAGTGGGAAAGTAATGGCCAAGCCTGCCAGATGTAGCAGTCACTTTTAATCAAGTGCAAGGCTGTCACTCTGCCTGTATTGATCCCTGTGAAATCCCCAGGCAGCCTGCAATCGGTCCGGTTTTTACACCACAACAACTTTCCTCCCGCCTCTCAAACAACTCCCAATGTGGCGGCATCTTGGCCACGTTAATCATAATCCAGTTCCGACGTAAAAAAGAACAACCACAGAAAACAAGATCGGACAGGGTCACTCACCTCTCCATTTACTGTGCGTTACACACACACCATCTCCCCGAGCAAGTCGTTATTTCATGTGAAACCGATATTAACACGTAATTCACGCGTCTGTGCCATTGTGTCTGTGGCTCTCACTACATCGGAGAGTTGTGTAGTTGTGTTTCTCAAGGCAACACAACTATTCGTGTTACTCCAAGTACCAGGGTGCTTGAGTCAATCCTCCATCTTCACACTGTTCAGGTGGAAGGTTTGCTTAAAATGTTGCCCCGGGTTAATCAGCCGCTGTGAAGTCACATCTGTCTCGTCGTCACCTCGTTCAACAACAAGTGCACGCTATCGTGAGACTGGGTGAAAGTCAGGATTTGGCACCTGACTCTCCTCTTTTTCCCCCCCAAAGATCTGTTGCAGGGCTCTGCTTTTATTGTTCATTTGCTGAGGCCACCGGGGGTAACTATTACTGGGTCATAACTCGGCAGGATGATGAGGGATGCATTCTAATGTGGATCCATCACCGATGGAGATGGGAGGGAGGTGGCAGGAACGAGATTGGGAGGACTCATGGGGGAGATGGGAATAAAGTGTCATGAGCGCACACACACATTAACACACACACACACACACATGAGCTCAAACGTATACGCAGCTGCTTTATATCGCTAATTTCATTTTTGTATAATAACCCATCAGATCTGTATTATGGTCACATCACCATCACACAAGGGAAGTCCAGAGTACAGCTGAGGCCCTGTTGCAGGACGTCACTTTCTCTTCCTGTGCAACACTGTGGTTCATCACCAAAACTCTGTGTCATGTGGATCATGGCGGCCAGGAAGAGAGAGGCGGGGGGAGGGGAGGAGCTGAAGAATAATCTGCTCCCCCAACCAGAGGCGGGGTTGACTCCGTTTGGTAAAGCTCACTGACAGATGCTTGGAGTAAGAGTAAAAGGAAAGGTGTTCGGCAATGACATGTGAAATAGAGGGCAAACTGCCGAGCCCCCTGCATTGCAGATGTTCTCCACTGCGCCACAGAGGAGTGACAACGCTGAACAAGGCAGCAATGTGGAGATATTTAGAGGGAATATGGTAAAGCATGATATTTTTTGTTTTTCTTGTGATTTTTCTTTGAATAATAATACAACATTGGCTAAATAAATATGCTGATTATGAAACAGTAAAACTCTGCAGTGACAGAGGTGAATGGTTTGAGTGGATGTTCAAATGTCCTAATATCATATGAGAAGTAATTAATGCATATACAAAGTATTAGTGAGAGCACAAGTATCCATTCTGAGTAGCTGCACTATTGAAATGGAGTTGCAAAGGGTGAGACAGATCAGACATATTGTTATTCCATCAATGAAGTTTGTACCTGATGCTGTCAACAGAGTTGTTCTGGTTATGTATAGCACATCCCAGGAAATTACCATCATCTGCACAGCTCCCACATAATGCCAGCCATCACGGGTGACTTTTGGGAGAATGAAGGGGGAGGATCTTTGGGAATTGCAACCTCAGTAACAACCCTCGCTTTCGTACAACACAGCGGGGCAGAATCCCTCACAGGCTCCTTCTTTGTGCTCCAAAAATGTGGCAGTGCAGTTCCCATAAAGTCAGCAGGAAAAGAACAACTAAAAACGCATGGCTCCTCCGGTGCCTTCTGTCTTTTCCGCAGAGCCGATGGCTCTGTTAAAGCAGCAGCACCACACACCCAGGGTAAAATAGCTGTCAGATTTGTCACTTTCAAATGACATACCTATTAGAAGCTAATAACCCCCCCCCCCCCCGAGCTAAGTTGAGCCAGCCGGCACATATCACGGCTCACAATTCAGGAGAAGGATGAGATGTTCTTCCAGAGAAGGATGTTTCTGTGCTTTTGTGTAAGCTTTTGTTTGCCCCGTTTGGCCCCTGTCAACTTAGACAATGCGGTTCCCTGAGACTCTAATCGATGCTGCAAATGTCAGAGACCGTCTGTGGTTGCATGGGGGCCGAAACCTGGCTCTCAGCGTGGCGTCGTTATCTGCTGGACAAAGACTTCCGACAGCTGACGCCCGGTCCTGGGGTAAGAGCCAACATCTACACAGCCTTTATCTTACCGTCGTCTCATCCACTCAATGGCAATGATCCACCCTAATCTACGAGGCTTTGTTTATCAGAAAATCACTGTGCTAGCTGCTCCTTCGCGTGAGGCCCATGCATGATAACAGGCGAGGGATTGTCAACAAGTGGGAGGCATGTTAGCATGTTTTTGGCAAGTATCAGATTCACAGTTTTAGGGCTTGTAATTACAGCTCAGAATCACTTACTTCTATTTTAGTGGTTATTATGTGTGCTCTATGAGGCCTTTATCGTATTGATTTGTTTACATGTGTGCTGGAATGCCCTCACACACACACACACACACACACACACACGGAAACGGATTCATTGCAATGCAGGGAGCATCTACAGAGGAGATTGTAGTGTTGTGTCATTAAGAGCCCCCCCCCCCCCCCTCTCCACCTCCTGGGTACCATTATTCTACAGATGCACAGTAAAATCCTCGGCAACAAACCCACATGCGCACAAACAGCCAGGCTACCTTAATTGGCCTTACCTTCACTAGAGAGTTGTATTTTTTTTAAACGCATTGTATATTGAAGACCAAAACTGAACTCCTACTCCTTCACTGGTCTGACGTAGCGTTAAATATATCAAAGCAGATTTTATCGCTGCAATAAAAGCGGATCACAGTATCACAGCACTCAGTCTTTCGTAAAGCAAATTAAATTTCTGTGGTCTTGAAATCATAACGGACAACATAAATTCAATCGATCAATACATTGATTAGCAATTACACAATGGCGGCAGACTAGGGCATAAAATGTTTCACAAACTAGAGAACGGGGACACCACTGAGCTGACCCTTGACTGACCATCTATGACTCAAATATACATTAATTATGTCTAATTTGGGGATTTAACCCCACTTTTTCTATTTTAATACACAGTCTTTGTCTTCGCTGACACTTTCGACCTGAGGAGGCGGCAGGGGGAGGGCGAGACATGCGATAACCTCTCAGACACCCGTCTGCGAAGGAGACCATCACACGGCACCCCGCTGTGTCGATACCTCAACCGACCTGCAAGAGTCAGTTGTCCAGTAATGTCAAGAACCCACTAACGACGGGGGCGACTATGTCGTACATTTACCGCCAGTTCTGCTAGTTAGGGAGCTATTTTTTTCTCATACTTTTTTAGATCCTGCTTTTGCTAAGTAAAGCAAAGTTACTTGTAAAATAAGATATCACAACTTTGCCTTAAAGGGCATATGACACCTTCTGTCCCCTGACTCTTTTAATTGAAAAGAGATAGTTTCTATGCAGCAACTCACGCTGAAATACATAGTGAACACAGTCAAGCAATAAATACAATACAATACCTGTTATCTTTTAATGGAGTTAAAAGATAACATGATATGTTAAAAAATTCCACACCACGGGTGTAATCGAACTGAACTGAAGGAGGAACTATTTTTAATGGAAACATTAGACACAGGGTAAAAATACTGATTGTGCTTGATTGGGATTGTTTTATTAAGTACAAAAATGAAACAGTGAATGACTAAATATTTGATAATATTCAAGATTAACCTGAAGTGAAGTTTCAGACAACATGGATCTCATATGTTGCTGTAGGTGTTTCAATGTAAGATTAACTTCCGCGTAGAATTCATCAACCTCACCTCAGGATTATCAAATACAAAGAAAGTCCGTTCTCCTCCATCTACCCCTGACTTTTTGTGGCAAGGAGGGAAACAACCGGCCCATTGCTATCCATCTCTTTCTGTACTGGAGGGGTACTGGGTGATAAATTCAACTCTAAGCGAAGCCCATTGGCCTAACACCAAGTACATGTTGTCCCAGAACAAATGCTGCTAAAGTGTTTACTATTCCGTTTTCAGTGCTGTGTTCAGTCTCCGATACCGGCCTCAATCATTCGAGAGTTACATCATCATCTGTCACTTCTACACTTCAGGCTGGCTGATGGCCTGATCGTCCTTTCAGCCTATTCACACAAACTGGAAGTAAATTATCCAAGATCTTAAATTATCCAAGACCTCGCAGTCACTAGTGCTCCCATTAAAATGTGAAGTTTTCACATTTGGGATTTTTATTGATGAAATCGCGTAGAGATCAGATGCTAAATGATGAGCTTTACATGTTGTTCAAGGTTGATTTAATTATCTTTGAGAATAAGCGAGGGAAGTTGTCTCCCACTCTTCTCGTTGTGTATTCTAGGTTAAGCTAACCGGCTAACCCTGACCCTAGCTTCATAGAGACAGATATCAGAGTAGTATAAATCCTTCCCATCTAAATCTTGAAAAGAAAGTAAAAATGTACTTTTCTAACTAGTGCCTATGATTTCAGTGTGCTCAAGCACCCAAAAACGATAACACATTAAGAATGTCTAACAGTGAATGCTCTAAAAGCAACCAACGTCTGCCTCAAGTCTTGGTGAACAGACAATCTCCCATGTCCATGCTGCATCAACCTCCCAGGAGACCCCTGCCTACCTGTGACACACACTCTCCCTGCCTCACCCGTCCACCGCATGAATAATGCATCATCCGAGTCGGCAGTGAGCTAATGAGTCAATTGCATAGAGACTGGAGAGACACTCGTGCGCTGTGATGGTTATACCGGGCGGTCCCTTCGCTCGGGTGGTACGCAGCACCAGATGTCCGAGGTGCAGGTTGATGAATTATGGGTCATCCCTCTAGCCCTGTGTCTGCACTGTCCCTGCGTAAGGAGGCAAGAGCATGCGGTTTGGCTCATGTGGTTATGTGTGCGTGCATGTCTGTACCTGCTCAAGGAAGGAGAACCATTGATATACACATTCTGCTAAAAGGTTGGGATCATTCAACACTTTCTCTCTGCAGAAGGGAGATGTCTCCCTTCAGCTTATGCTTATATATGAAAATACAGATGTGCTGATCATATAATAAGGACTAAAATACAATCCCTAAGCATGCAATGCAGAGGCGATACACGTATACAACATGCTTATGCAAGCAGATTTAAATTATTATTCACGCATGCATATGCAAACAATTGCTGTGAATTTAGGATCATCTTAACGTTATGCTTTAGCTTTTTTTCTCTCATTTGATGAATGTATTCCTTTACTTTGCAAAAACATCGGTTGCTTTTCACATGCTATATACAGTATGTCTGAAAGCACATCTGCTACTCCAGTTCTTAGGCTTGGGACATGTCTACAGCTTGACTCATTTTCTCCTCCACTACAATTTGAAGAGCAATATCAACAATCTGTGATCAAATGATGAGCATGCCAACGGAATAAAGTAAAGTGCAGTGTAAAGTAAGGGGATTTAAAGTGTGACCAAAGCTTCCCGAGGCGATGCTATGGAAGTCACAAAGCTCCAGTAACAATTACAGCCAATTCCCTCCCCAAGTCCACTCAGCCACTTCAACAGTCTCTTAGAGTAGAGAGAACTTCTTCCAATGCCAGTGAAACAGTGTTAGAGCTAGATTTCATTAATAATCCTTTCAAAGAGAAGCGTCTGCCTTTGCAGTTTAACTGTGATCCTACTGACAGTCGGGGCGGACTCTGAGGACAAGTATTGTTCTTCAAATCTTTATTCCGACTTATTATTATTGTGGCGAGCTTGGCCAGATGAACGAGACAGGAGACTGGTATTAATTTTGCTGCCCTTCCTGTGTTTCATACACCGCACGACCCCAGGAAATAGACACTTTATTAAGGCGTCGAACTAAGAACTTCACCCACAGCCATACCAAGTTGGGTCATGGTGCCCACACTCCTACACATTAAACTGTAACAAAACATCAAACATTTAATTAAAACATTAAACAGTAACATTTGAGCACAACATAACAGACCCTAGAAAACACACATAATCTTAAACACCAGAACATCAACATAACAGAAATGCATCTAAGGATTGTCCCATCATGCAATGCGCCCACCAGCGCCGCCCAACTCGATCCGCCGCTCCGATCGCTACATAGCCCCCACCTGAGGGGTCAGTTGTCCTCAACGACCCCATCACCTAGCACAAAGTCTCTCCAACGTCCCGGTAGACGCCGTTGGCGTACAGGCCGTCGTCGGCTTGCAGACGGCACATTTGGGGAACCACTTGTACCAGCACATGGTCTGCAAACGTCACTGTCCTCTCCAACCGTGGGCGGAGCTAGGGGGCGGTACGGTGAAAGTCTGTCCCGGTGTAACACCACTGTGCGTCCCCGGCCAGGCATGCGCACCCGGTACACCACCTCCGACAGGCGTTCCAAAATCTCGCCGGGCCCTTGCCAGTGGCTGCAAAGCTTGGGGGAGACGCCCTTCTTCCGGACTGGACAATACACCCAGATCCGGTCCCCGGGTATGAGTGCTTGCCCCCGGCCCCTGGTGTCATAGGCTCGTTTCTGCCGCACTCCGGAGCTGGCCTGGGCCTGGCGAGTATAGTCATGGACCACCTGCAGGCGATCCCTCAATCGACGACAGTAGTCCATCGCTGTCCCTCCGCTGATCTCGGGCTCGGGGGGAGCCCCAAACACCAAGTCGATTGGGGTCCGTAGTTCTCGCCCAAACATGAGGGCAGCAGGTGTGCATCGGCTGGACTCCTGGACAGCTGTCCGGTAGGACCACAGGACCAATGGTAGGTGGCGGTCCCAGTCACGCTGGTGTTGGCTGGTGAGGATAGCAAGTTGGGTGGCTAGCGTGCGGTTGAACCGTTCCACCAAGCCATCACTCTGGGGGTGCAGGGGTGTCGTCCTGGTCTTGCTCACCCCGAGCCGACGACAAACCTCGCTGAAGACCTGGGACTCAAAGTTTCGCCCTTGGTCGCTGTGCAGCTCAGCGGGGGCCCCGAAGCGGGCAAACATCTCCTCCACCAGTCTCTCTGCAGTCGTGATGGCGCTCTGATCCGGCACAGCATAAGCCTCGGGCCACTTAGTGAAATAGTCCATGGCCACGAGGACATAACGGTTGCCAGAATCCGTGACCGGAAAGGGCCCAAGAATGTCCACTCCTACTCGCTCCATCGGAGCCCCCACCAGGTACTGCTGCAATGAGGCATGAGAGCGCTGGGTTGGCCCCTTCTGGGCAGTGCAAAGGTCGCAGCAATGCACATACAGCTCAACGTCCCGTCGACAGCTAGGCCAGTAGAACCGTTCTCTGAGGCGGTAGAGAGTCTTGGTATTCCCATAGTGCCCCGCCCCCACCGAGCCGTGGGCAAGCTTCAGGACTTGGGGGCGGAGTGTGCGAGGCACCAGCAATTGTACAAGGTCGCGTCCTCTTTCGGGAGCCCTCCACCTCCGGTACACCACCCCGTCATGGAACTCGAAGTTACCCCACTGCGAGTGGTAGGCCTTTACCTCGGGCCCCAGTGCTGATACCACAGCCCACTCGGGGCGCTGCCCTGCTTCCAGCCAACTTCTAACTAACGCCAGAGTCCCGTCCTCTTTCTGCTGCTGCTCCAACTGCAGGCTTGTCAGTGGGAACAGGTCTGCTTCGTTGTCAACCGCCTGCACCATCGTCACTGCTGGCATTGATTGGTCCTGTTCCTCCTGTCGCTGACAGTAACGGCACTCGACAGCCTCGCAGGGGCGTCTGGAGAGTGCATCGGCATTGCCATGATGTCGCCCAGCCCGATGCTGAATTTCAAAATCATGCTCTTGTAGGGCCTCCAGCCATCGAGCAACCTGCCCTTCCGGATTTTTGAAATTCAGGAGCCAAGTGAGCGAGGCATGATCAGTGCGGATCAGGAAGTGGCTGCCGTGCAGGTATGGCCGGAAGTGCTGTAGCGCCCGGACCACCGCTAGCAGCTCACGTCGTGTCACACAGTAGTTCCTCTCCGCCCGGCTCAAGGATCGACTGAAGTATGCCACTGCACGTTCCCCCTCGTCCCCGTGTTGGGAAAGGACAGCCCCGATCCCCACATTGCTGGCGTCAGTGTCCACAATAAAGGGCCGGCGGGCATCAGGGTAGGCAAGGATCGGGGCTTTGGTTAGCGATACCTTGAGTTGGTTGAAAGCTACAGTGCAGGTGTCATCCCAGAGGAATGGCTGGCCCAGGTTAGTCAGACGATGGAGGGGACTGGCAATCGAAGCAAAATCTCGGATGAAGCGCCGATAGTATGACCCCAGGCCCAGGAAACTTCTCAACTCACTGACGTTAGCTGGGGTTGGCCAGTCCTTTACTGCAGTCACCTTTGCTGGGTCTGTAGCTACACCACGAGCACTGACAATGTGGCCCAGGAAAGCTGTTTCCCTTGTTAGCAGTCGGCACTTCGCAGGGTTGAGTCGCAACTGGGCATGGCGGATGGCATTGAAGACTTCTTGGAGGTTGATAAGGGCTCTGTCAAAGTCATTGGCATGTACCAGCAGGTCGTCGAGGTACACAACGCAATGATTCCGGGGAATGCCCGCCAGCACCCTTTCCATCAGCCGCTCAAATGTAGCCGGCGCGTTGCAGAGTCCAAATGGCATGACGCGGAATTGCCACAGCCCTTGCCCGATGGTGAAGGCGGTCTTAGGTCTTGCGTCGGGGGACAGCTCTACCTGCCAGTAACCGCTGCGCAGGTCAAGGGAGCTGAACCAGCTGGACCCCGCGATGTAATCGAGAGCATCGTCAATACGAGGTAGGGGGTACGAGTCTTTTTTGGTGACATTGTTGAGACGTCGATAGTCCACACAGAACCGCCAGTTGTTGTCCTTCTTCCTTACCAGTACAGCCGGGGCTGCCCATGGACTGTCCGAGGGCTCAATTACTCCTGCAGCAGCCATCTCGCAAATTTTCTCCTCTGCAGCTTGCTGCTTACTGAGGGCCAGTCGATTGGGCCGCAGACGGATGGGCTGTGCAGAGCCGGTATCGATGGAATGCTGGACCAGCCCTGTCTGCGTGCAGTCTTTGTCTTTTGCCGCAAATATGTCCATATAATTTTCCAGAAGGCACTTTAACTGATGCTGCTGTTCAGGGTCCAGGCCAGCACTGCTGCGCTCCCACAAATCACGGACGGCTTCCACAGTCTCACTGGAGGAAGAGACAGCTGGTGCAATGGAGGCAGCCAAGGTGGCCTGTGGATGTGCAGGGCCACTGGCGATGGACGGCATAGGTGGTGGTGCGGCCCTACCGGACTGGAGTGCCACAACCTCTGTGCCAAGGGTGATGGTTTCTCCTAACACGTTGACACAGGCACCCCAGCGGGTCAACAGGTCCAAGCCGATGATACATGGGTCCCGAATATCAGCAAGCCAGAACTTGTGCACCAGCTCCTGGGCCCCAGCCTGGACTTTCAGTCTCTTGGTCCCTCTCATGCCAGCTCGTTCCCCCGTTACCGTGAGCATCTGAGTGGTGGTTGTTGACCAAGTCTTTGGGAGGTCTCCGCTAGTACCAGGGAGGATGCCAGGTCGTACCAAGGAGATGGTGGACCCAGTGTCGACCAGCGCCCGACACGGTTGGCCATCCAGTTTGCAGTTCAGGTACAGCCCTTCAGTGTGTCCGAGGCGGCCGACTAAAGTGCATCGGCCATGGAGGGGGGCTGGAGGCCGGAATGGTGCACCCCTCGCTACACCATTCCTCTGTCGTTTCCCGCTGGTGAAGTGACTCTGGGTTTCGGAGTTGGGGCTGGGCAATTTCTGGCTATGTGACCCGGTTCGTCACAACGATAGCAGCGGTCAGTAGGCTGGGGGGGACGCCGCCTGGGTGCTGGAGGCCAGGGCTGCATTCGTTGTGGTGGAGGCCTCACCTGACGGACCTCTTCTGCTTCTTCTTCCTCGTCATAATCGGTAAGCCTGACGCATGGCTGTTGGTGGAGAGTTCTTTTCTGGCTGGGCCATGCGGTGAGTACTCCCTCTGCTCGTTCAGCCTCGTGGAGTGCATCACCGAGGGTCTGGGGTCTGATGAGAGCGACATGCTGACGCAACTGCTCAGGTGCAAGTCCTCTCAGGAAGGCGTGGAGGGCTAGTTCTTCTTGTGCCGCTGCTTGGAAGTGCGGGTAACCCAGTCGAGCGTGTAGCTGCACATCTGCTGCGAAGGTACCCAAACTTTCTTCTCCTTGGCGGCGGCGGCTGGCTAGTTCCTCCCGGCTCTGGTCAACAAGGAGCCGCTGTCCAAATCTCCTCTTTAACGCCATTTTTAGGGCCTGTAGGTCCCCTTGTTCCGCTGGAGCTAGGTCACGAAGCACCTGCACTGCCTTGCCTTCTAATGCTAGGGCTAGATGGGTGGCAGCCTCTTCGCTGTCCCAGCCGCTGTGTTGGGCTGCTAGATGGACTTGTGACAAATATGGCTCCAGCTGTGTCGTCCCATCGTATTTGGGTAGTTTGACTGATGTCCTTGGCTTGATTGAGGAGCCTTGTAGGCCAGGGGTGAAGACCCGTGGCTGGTCGGGGGTGTTGGTAGGTAGCAGGCCCTCGCTGGTAGTAGCCGTCCTGGGCAGTCGAGGGTCTTCCGTAGCCATGGGTGGTGGGTGAGGCCTTGAGACGTTCCCCTGCTGGCGTAGCCGTCTGGTGCTGCAGCCATCAGGGAGGGCTAGGCGTTGTCCATCCTCATTAGACTCCATCTTTTGCCGCATCAGGCTTCGCAAGTGGCCCTGGGTCTGCCCTAGGGCCCTCTCCAGCTCTTCAATCTCCATCTCCATCTGCATTCTAGTAGCTATATCCCACTTCTGACACCAATGTGGCGAGCTTGGCCAGATGAACGAGACAGGAGACTGGTATTAATTTTGCTGCCCTTCCTGTGTTTCATACACCGCACGACCCCAGGAAATAGACACTTTATTAAGGCGTCGAACTAAGAACTTCACCCACAGCCATACCAAGTTGGGTCATGGTGCCCACACTCCTACACATTAAACTGTAACAAAACATCAAACATTTAATTAAAACATTAAACAGTAACATTTGAGCACAACATAACAGACCCTAGAAAACACACATAATCTTAAACACCAGAACATCAACATAACAGAAATGCATCTAAGGATTGTCCCATCATGCAATGCGCCCACCAGCGCCGCCCAACTCGATCCGCCGCTCCGATCGCTACATTATTATTTTTGGAATGCGTTAAAGCATTCCAAGAATTGTTCTTCGAATCATTATTCCAACATCTTATAATAAATTACAAATAATACTATGACTAATAGTATTACTACTACCAACACTATTACTTTTAGCTTTTCTATGGCTATTGATAATACAACTACTATTTCTTCGTCTAATGCTCATACAACTAGTACCACAATTACAACTATAACTAATACTACTACTAATATTACTACAAAATACATGTTTTTATTCTTCTCAGCTGTCGGCTTTCAGTTTCTGACATTTCTGTATTTTCAGCGGTTTATTGAAATTCATATTGAGGTTTTGCTATGTATTCTGCCATGTGTATATTTCAACAATTCTTTGTATTTAATTTAAGCTTTTGTCATCCATGTATTTTCAGGAAATCTATTGAAATTCATTTCAGCTTCTGCCATTTCGGTATTTTCAGCAATTCATTTCAGCTTTTCAGATCTCTGTATTTTCATCAATGCTTTCAAATTATTTTCAGCTATTTTCATTTCTGTATTTTCAGAAATTATTTTGAAATTATTTCCTATGCATTCCTATGCATTTTCAGCAGGAAATGCATTTTGCAGTTAGAGTTTCTTAAGCTAGCAAATAATACTGCAAGACATTGTTTAATGTGTTTAAACTTACTAAACTACTATTTCATAATATAGTAAATGCTTCATTGATTATTTACAAAGAATTCAGTTTTTCTCCCTCTCCCTCTGTTTCATGATTTTTGTGAACAATCAGAGACGCAGAAGAGACAGAGTAGAAATATAAATAGGAACGAGCCTGAGAAGGCTGTCTAAGAATATATATATGTCCAGCGTGTGTGAAGGTTTACATGTTTTCCCAGATTTTTCCACTCTAGTTTGTTCAGACTGCATGAGCAATAAATCTAATTAAACTGTAAAACCATCAGTTGATGGCACTGACGTGGCTTTGGGGCGAAGCACAATGACCACTCTGTCGGACGGGCAAACCACACCAGCAATTATTGAATAATTTTGCCTGTAAATATGCTCTGCGCCAAGCTGTGTGGCTCCTCTTGACAGATCTTCATTAGCATTAGGTGCCAGGAAGATCCGCATGTTGATTAACCAACTGCTTCATCTATCTCACTCTTAGTGTTCACATTGTCGGATTCACAATTCAAACCAGCCATTTACATTTGGATGAGCCCTGACGGATGGTAAATATTCCATGATAGATAATGCTCCCGAAATTTGTATCACCAGCCAAATAATCAAGCACAGGCCATGGTTATCCATAAGTAAAAAACGTGTGCGCCCGCCAAGATCTCCTTTTCTGCCCTTTAAAAGCCATTTTGTACCTTTTTAAAATGCCAAAGTGGCACAAATTAATTTAGGAAGTTGTAGAGGTTTAAAACATAAGGGCTCACTATTTGAGGAGATAGTTCTTTGAGATTTACTATCAGTCATGATTTCATTATCCAGAAGCCATTCAAGACTTCTAACGTGGCCTTAATCCGTCCGTTTACTTTGATTTTTGTAAATTGAGTTCTTGACATTCCACCACCCATCCCTCTAAACGAAATCAATTGCAGTTAACATCATGTGATTCATGGACCCACAGTAGAACTTCATCACAGAGATACTTAATTACTTGGAGCTTTCCATTTGCACTCAAAAGACAAAAGCAGCACAGAGGATTTGTCTTTTTTTCTAAAACAAAGTCAGTGACAAGTATTTCTAATTAATTATCACCACTTTCCAATGCTGCTCATGACATAAGCTGTCTCCTGATGCAGGTTTCCAAATGACTTTTTCAACGCACCGCGTTTGCCATCCGACATTCACAACGGTTAAACTGGCAAATGTATGCTGGAAAAAAGTGATATTGTATGTAATGAAGGGATAGTTCACTGGAGCGTTTCTTCTCCTCGGCTATGATGTGAACATAACATTTCTACCCGACTGTAAGCTGGCCAAGGACACAAGTCATTAGTTGTTTTTTTTTATTCTTTGTTTGATTTCAACACCCACACTTGTAGGGGTGTATTTGCATGTGTATGTTGGCCTGTGGAAATGGGAAAAAGACTTCCATCAAAGTATGAAAAGCCAACACAATAGAAAATAAACTGTGCATATGAACCCACAGTGATCATGATTCAGTAAAAGAATCTCTAAAAGAGGTCAAAATATGCTTTGGTATTCACAGTAGAGCTTTGTGACATTATCACTGCAAAAGCTGGAATTAAGGCACAGCATTGAAGAAGAATCATTGAATAAGAAATCACCTGTATGGCCCATATTGAAACAGTAAGTACCCTCATATCCAATATAAAAACTGAGCCACTTGATAAGAATAAGAGTCGTACGAATAATAGATTTCTTGTGTTGGTATTATTTAGCAAAAGAAAAATATAAAGTATCCACCAGACATATCAATTCTGAAGGTCAGTGGAGCACGAATCATCTGGTATGTTTTTGGAACACAAATCCAATAGAGGCTGTACCTCTGCTCCGTTGGACCTTGTCACTCGTACGAATATTACCTTTGCTCCAGTGCTGACAAGTGCTGAACTTGGATTCAACAGTCATCCAACCTTTTCTGGTTAGAAGTGCCACTGGAGAATGAATCATTGCTTTATTTAGCTATGCTTCATTCACATTACCAGCAGGGTTGGTTTCCATCATGCCACGGCTCTCTCTCACCCAGAGCTGATTCCATCGTATTCTTAGGGCTCTCATAAAAGCCAGCACAGACAACGCAATATCGTATAGTATAGTAGGAATGTGGATTCATGTTTCAAATAAAACACAGCAATTTATTATCATTAACTAGATTTATCATCCAAAAGAAAAGAAGCTTTCCTCAATTATAATTGGGATACCCGATATCATTTTCATTGACCCAGGTGCTTCACCCAGTAGCAGAGGGGCATTACTGCGTAGTTAATTATTAAACATGTTGTGAAAACTACTCACAACCATTGTGTTTTAGTCATATTCCAAACCAAATACTTCAGACAAAAACTTTAAAACTTAGCCAATTATGTTCTGCATTAATCCAGTTTAACATATTAAACGAACAAATGCTGCTTCAGTTTGCAACAGATCTGTTGTTCTAAAATATTTACTACTATGTTTCAGAATTAAATCACTTTTTACCTTCAGTACCATTCATTTTACATTAAAATACTGTGTTGTGCATCTCTTCTAACAATTTGTGCATCTCTTCTAGCAATTTATGTCAAAACATTCAAAGCCGCTTTTGTATTGATGCGTCGATTTCATGTTATTCATGATAATTGAAAAAATATATTGATCAAAAGAGTAATCTGTAAGATATGTTTTGAAATGTAACACACATTACCTGATGTTTGTTTAAGAGTTTTTCTTTTTTAAAGGCTCAGAACCGCACTTAAATACTTACACAAATGGAATATTTATTCTCTGGGTGAAATGATGTTCACTATTCCAACGGATAAAAAGGATTTGCTTTCAGTCCTCAGTCCCTGTGTGATTGAAACACGTTCACACTTAATACAGCCGTCATGTTTATATTGTTCGAGATGCTGGAGCTGGAGTCTCGGGGGTTTGAGAGGCAACTCGCTGACAAAGAGATAGGGAATGTTTTATTTTAAGGGTACGGTTAAAGCTTAACAATAGATTAGTGAATCATCCTGAACACAGCAATGCAATTTCATTGAAGCTTTTTGAAGCTTTTCATGACCTCAGAAAATGTAATTGATTATTGAATATATTGCATTCTTAACATTTAGTGAATTGTGTTTGCCAGTTGAAAAACATTGCACTTAATCCTGCATAAAACAACCCTGTAATAAACAGATTGCATTGTCATTTCAAGGAACCATTCTAGGGAATTAATGTCAAATATGAAAAACAACCTATTTTTCAGCTCTATCAGAATAACATCTTACTTTACAATCTCAATATTTATACATGAATGCATTGTAGTCTAATATTAATAATATTATGTATTTGCATTCTTTGACCTCGGAAAAGGTGGAACAGTCTCCACATTTTAGGAATCTGTCAGACTGTCGGCACAAAAGTATTCTTCACATTGGAACAATCCTTAACAATTGCATGAGAATGCATTTCATGTGTGCTACTCTGTGCAGCTGACTGTTCTCTGCAATCCCGCCTATGCATCCGTTTGTGGTAATTTGTGTATCTAAGTTGTAAGTATGTGTTTGCCATCAACAACGACACATCAGGCGCATTTTGCAGTATGCAGGAGGTGTGTGAACTGAAGTTTTTTTTGGAAAGAACACTTTATCAACAGGAATTCAAAAATGAGTTTAATTAAGACTCTGAAAAGCAAAAAAAAAACAAAAAATCTCTGAAGGATTTATTTCTTCATGCAATACACAAGTTTGTGAGACAAAGTGCATGAGCTTTTCCTTTCTTTATCAGTTTTATTTGCATAATTTTGTTTCTCGTTTATTCAACAGCCATTATACTAAACCATGGAAATAATTTGTGGGAAAAAAATAATGTTTTAGTTGTGGGCCTTATTTGTATGTAATTACTAAACAAACAATATGCCTTGCTAATAACTTAGTTGTTTACAAAAACATAACATGAATTAACAAAATTAGCGCAAGATAATTGAATGCCTCCAATAAAAAAGAAATCTGTATTTGCCCCAGAGAGGTGATTTGATTAGAAATTGAAAAAAAGAGCCCTTCCTTACCAGGAACTCTGAGGGAATCCGATGAATCCAACATATATAGTTTTCACTTGCTTACCCAACATACCTCATTATTTTATACAAAATAGTCCAAGGTGACAGGCCAGTTTATAAACAACTATAATTATATGTCAACCTACCTGACGTCACAAATTATTCATTATCAGCAAAGTTAGACATGAATAAAACAACCCAGGGACTGGAGTTAGGCTGGTGTTGTATATGTAACCATGGGTTACACGGGTCATGGAAAGCACTCATGCAGTCCACTGCGCACAGTGAAGAATGAAAGGCCACGTCTCTTTGCAGGGTTGTTCCTGGTTGTGCGTTATCGTGAGGTGGGAGCAGCACGGCCCCGGACGTGGCATGGCCCTAATCAGTGTGCGGCCCGCACTGTGATCCAGTCTGGGCCTCATCTGTGCAGTCAATTTGCAGAGCCTGTGTTTGGATAGGGCACGATACACGAACCAAACAAACAGGCCGGTCTTTCCCTCCATGTACGCAGCCAGGCCACACCGGGGCGAAGCCGTTTCGATATCTCATCCTCCTCACATTGTTGGTGAGCGAGGCCATATGCTGCCAACTCATTGGCCTGATTGGCATGGAAGGCAGACAGTCTTTCGGGGAGGAATGAGGAGTTCCTGCACATGCACACTTGGCTCGTGAACAAGGTGTGGAGCCTACCCGCATTCTTTGCTGAGGCTTTAGCGAGAAGAAAGGCCGTTTTGGCAGACGGACTCTTTGACTAAGGCTTCCCCTAGGGTTCAAAAGGGAGCACACAAAGCCCTTCTAGCACTCAAAACTTGGCTTCAGTACAAACCCCACAAAGGAGCTCAAAAGGCTTCTAATACCAAGTCCCCTTTAGAAAACACATAAGTATATGAGACCAGTTTGGCATCACACTCCACAGTGTGGGCCGCGACGGTGCCCACATGTACCTCGGAGGCAGAGGCTGATCTTTGACCGTCCAGCAGAGAGTGCAGTCAACAGCAAAATGATTAACAAAACTCGTAGGAGCAGGTCCAGCGATTTGGGGGGGTCAAAGACGCGCGGTGGAAAGGTGGCTACCGGTGTGTGAGAGCAGCTTTGGGCTCGTGGGCAAATACAACAGAACTGAGACAACAAGCACTTGTAATATGGGAAATCATCCCTGGCCAGCAACAGCGTCACTTTGTCAGTCTCTAATGCAATCAGAAAGCACTACGGCCTCTTACAGCCCATTATAAGCCTACAGCCATTTATCTGGTTAGCATCAAATACAACTCCACCTTCACAACGTGTCAGTCTTAATCAGATTTTTTTTAAATTGTACCGAGAAGCTGAGTGGTTATTCATTATTTTGAGGCCCAAATGAAATCTCATTCGCCACTCATGTTCTCAGCGAACATTCAGAAATATCATCTGGTATTTTGATTCCGGTCAAATACAGTTTGCACACACGAATTCAACTAACTCTGCGAGGTGTCAACATATCACGTTCAAATCATCGGTGATTTTACAAAGAACACAGAAAAGTCCAGCATGAAGGGAGCTTGCGAGGCCCGGGGGGGGTTTATTGCATGTCGTCATCTCTGGTCACAAAAAGATCGTTATGAACTCCTGACCACAGTGACGACAGGAGATTCAAAGTTTAAAGTGTTTCGTGCCGTCTCTGGTGGTTCAGGAAGAAATTGTGCTCGAGTAACATGTAATATGTGACAGCGTGCACATGAATAACTTGAGTTCTAAGATTCAAATTAATTCTCTGGTAACCACATTACTCTCCACGATGACATCACAGACTTTTGTGCAAAGGTTGACACCTGCAGAGCCCCGGATGCGTTTTGCCGAGAGCTATATTTGAGAGATTACTTAAAAAATAGGATTTATTAACACCACTTAACAAATTCTGGTTTATATGTTGCGTATTGGTGTTACGGTGTGTTGCCACGATACACAATTTCACAATTTATTTACATTTAGTTTTTTTCATTTACGACTGTTATGCAATTATTGGACCACAAAGTGTTGATCTTTTGAAACTGAACACAATCTATGAGATGCCCTAAGAACTTTAATTGGCTGAATGGTATCAGGTGTCATGTAACCACAATGTATAAAAAAATAAAAAAAAACAATTTCACCAGTAGGAAAATGAACAGCTTCAGTTTGGTAAGAATTTCGGAGAGAACTTCCGTGAGGCACTGGTCACCAGACACTGCCGGCACATTTGTTGTTGCAATGACGAAGGCGAGGTCTTGTCACAGAGATTTCTACCTCGGGGAGGACCGATGGGGCTGTGGTGTCCACCAGTAAAGCCAGCTGTGTTGTTCCTCGAGGCTTGATTGTTTGATGTGGACAATTGGGATGCAATGAAATAATATATTATTAAATAGTAATGGTGCCATGGTACAAGGATGTGGGAAAACACTGACGTAGGTTAGAGATGTGTGACAACCCTGAGAAATAATAAATGAAGTAGAATACATAGAAGAGCATTTCTCTGTACTATTGATCTTTTTGAAGAATCATTCCTTCTACCTCATTCTCACCTTTTCACCGTGACAATTGTTTTCATTTCACTCTACAGCAGCACTCAGCTGCTCTCCGAAGCACGCACACAGGGTCAATGTAAACCCTGAACAGATCAACCCAAAAGCGATTGTAACAAACCCCTTTAAACACCATGAGATTCAAGGCTGATTCTACTGCAGTATACGAGAGACGGTCAGTGAGGCTGCTGGAGCATCTTCAACGAGGGCGGAAAGTCACCTCTCAGAACCAGTCGGCCGTATTTGCTTTTTTACAAAAACATTCTTCAAAAACTCAAGAAAATGTAGGTATTTTTTGATAAGGAATAAGAATAAACAATATGCTCCTAAACTCTGCTAATGTTTTGCATGTACAATAATGACAAATTATTTTTCTGCATGCTGTCTTAATTAACACTTGGTTTTTGTATTTGTGTAGGGGACACAGAGTTCAGTGTCAGTTTCCGTTGTAACTGGTGGACTAGGGAATAATTAATTTCTCATCATTAAGGTGTATTAAAGAAAAATAAATTGTGTTCGGCACGAACAACAAGCTTATGACAAACTCAAAGACCTCACAGTTCACCGGTAATTATAAGCCTAACCATGAGGAGTTAATGTGTTATTTTGGGAATGTATGCAGTCCTCACATTTCAACAATGACATATTTTTCATGCACATCATTACACATGTGACAACAGGCAATTAAAAACACATCTTTTTTATGTGTTATTAGACCAGTGGACCTGAAGAGAACTTCAGTTAAGTGTAACATACTTTTGAATGTTTTTTTTCTCCACATGTAACACCTCCAACAAGGGACAACATGCTCTGACTCACGTACCATGAAGCTGCGTGACTTTGAAAACTAAAGCAACTACTTGTGTCACAATCTTGTGCCCGACTCCTTCACTCCTTTTACCATTTCTCTCCAAGGTCTACATACTTTCAGCTTAGTTTAATTTATTGCTGCACAAACTCTCCCACAATAAATCACCAAGAGTGAGAGTTTTATTATTTATTTTCCCCTGCATTTTAAAAAGACTAAAACTGTGATACGGCGTGGCGAAACCTTTCATGGAACCAGCAGAGGTGACAAGTTCGTCCCGGGAGCAGAGAGACGGAGATTTCTCAAGTTGGCTGCAAGCATCCGCCACATTACAACGCTCTAATGTATGCTAAGCTACGTCTTTATGAAGGCGGTATTAATGGGTGGGGTCGGTGTAACTGCCTTAAACAAGGGATTAGCCTGTCGCTGATGAGTCGGGGCCCTGTGATGGGATTATTTACATTGCTCTGGTGGCAGGGCGCAGGTGTCATTAGAAATACAAATCCCCTAATAAATTTCTGAAGCACAGGGTGGATTGCAGAGAGCGTGTCCGGGACAATGCTTTCGTCAGCGGCAGTCTCAAATATTTTGCAACATTAATCTGGTTGTGCTATGAAGTTTAGTGTGAAAAAGTTTGTCTTCGCCGGAGTGTTCCGTGACTGACTGAGAGAGTGAAATGAACAGTGTTCTAATCAGAGGAGATAATAGCCGAGGCTTCACACACACACACACACACACACACTGAGCGGCTGAGGCACCTGAGTTACAAACACTCGCTGGGTAAACACGGTAATCCGATCAAAGGACCCCAAGTTCATTTCCTGCTCTCATAATTCCCTGCTTTTAGCCAGGGGCTGGTTTAGTGTCACCTCCCTTGGTAAATGCATATATTAACATTCCTTTAATCCTTAACAGAGGGCTGATTATAACACATGGACACTCTACAGGATAGATTTGTCCTTTACTCAAGATTAAACATTATTGCATTGACTAATTATTTCCTGTCCAACCCGTAATTAGTTATAATTGTGCAACCTTTACGAGATGAGCGTATTGGTTGCATTATCAGATCATACTACAACAAGGTATTAACCTGTTGCCCCTGCTGTCCCCTGATGCTTTCATTACTCTGATTAACATCAACATCACTCTCTCGAAACAGATGTTTTTCATTTGAACATTACGTAGAAAAATACAGAAATTACTGTACCGCTTCACTTCAAGTCAAGTTAGATGTGACATATAGTCTTGGCATATTTTCCTGCACATTTGTTTGTTTGTTTTATTTGCACAAATGTTTGACCAGCTTTAACCTGAGCTACTTACAGCCACAACAGGATTGCGTAGAAGACTTCGAGACAAGTCAGTCCCTCATGTGAGGGACGCACGGTTCCCTGTTGACGTTAAGTGCTCTTAAGGAAATCATGGCTTATTCAACTGTGAGTAACGAAATGGTTATGGAATGCAGAATACCGTCAAGGGGACAACATTTATTTTATTTTATCTTTTCAAAGCAGATTTAGTGCGCCAAAAACAAATCCAGCAACAAATCAGGGCTCTTGTTGTCTTTTTGTGCTGCATTTCTTCACTGTTCTCAGGACCAATGAGGCTCATAACTCGGAAAAGCAGTGTGAAAATAAATACACTTCACAGGGGGTGAATGGTACCTCATGTACTGTAGAAAAGAGAAGGTGGGATATCAGGCCTTTTGACAGGTAATTTAGCACTTTGTATACAATTTCAAACTTCACTGTGAGAATAGCTCAGATGTCATGAGGGGTTTGCTCTGCGCGGCTCATGTTTTATTAACAGTGAACAGCTTTGGGATTTTTTTTTTTTTTGTCATTTGCGCCAGTTGATTTAGATCAAGAGCAAATAGAATGAACCCTTTAGAGGCTTGATTATCAGAATGTGCTGCATATTCAGAGTATATAAATGTAATTTTTCCTTTTCGTGCTACATATCAACTAAATTATCCGCAGAAGCTTGGATTAATCAAAGGTCCACTGAGCTCTACTGCAAATGGGGTGTTTAATTAAGCTCTACTGTGATAAGTGGGACAAAGTGCTAATTAATCAAAGCTGGCAGAGGGTCTTGTACGGCCCATGGAAATAATGTGTGGTACAAGTTGGTTTGTATTGTTGAATTCTCAATTAATATATTCGGTTTTTCAGTTAATCGTGATTAAATTTACCTGGTAAACCTTTTGCGAGCTGTCCACGGCTATTAAAATAAGATCAAGTTAATTAAAATAGGTAATTTTGTGTAACCTGAAAGACGCTTTATGGATCATATAATTACCTAGATATTAGCAATATGATACGTTTCATATCATTAGTAATTATCATTACGTAGCTGCAGACTAATTAGGATAGAATCTATTTAAATTTAAATGGCAGATCCACATTGCCGCTCTGCAATGTGGTGAAGGGAATGCCCACTTTGTCACAAACAGAGATTTAAGACTCATTTCCAAATATCTTTGGTCATTCATTTGACTATTACAGTAAAAGTAACAGTCTTTTGCAGTCTGTTAAAGGGATGTTCTGGTTATTTATATAAATGAAATCCTACCTGCCAAAGAAACACAGCACTCTTGAATGCAACACTTTTAAAAGTTTAATGTTCTGCACGTCTTCACAGCTTTCAGCAGTTTAACAAAAAGATTTTTGTTCTCATTGTGTTTTATATAATCAGACCCTTTAATTTTAAGTTATGCAAATTATCCCAAGATATTGATTTGTGCTCTGCCTCCATTTGCTGTGTGCAGAAAAGCATTCTTCAATGAATGCATTATTTTGTGTGAAACACTATTGTCCCACCCAAATGCACTATTAATAGTATTGTTTGTTTTTTTAACAACCAATCGGCTTTTTTTTAAAACTAATTGCGTGCAAAGCAATCGCGTTCAGCTTGATCAAAGGTTCAACCGCTGGTGGAAAGCTCTCAGATCCTTCACTGACTGTAAGTTGGGCAATGGCAAAAAGGACTAAATATTATCTCTGCCTTTAGGTAACGTCTCCCTCCATTACAATATATGTCTTGAAATATATGTTTTCCGGTGATTTAAAGAATGAATAATGAATGTGATGCAATAACGCCTTGAAGTGGAAGCGCCTGTTTGAGTGTTTGTGCAAATTAAACATTGACAATAGAACAAAGGAAAATACACATATTCATGGTATCCCTTTTTACATTTCAAATGATTTCTTATACAAAACATTTAGTCGGAATTACAATTTATGGATTCTGTAAGAGAGCAATTGAGAGAGAAAAAAATATAATTAATCCAGAATATGTTGTGAAGGAGAATAACTGTCTATCAAACTAGCTCATTTTCTTTAAAAAAAAAGCCTCAGATGCACGTATCTGAAAGGTTAATCCTCATATCAATGGGTAGAGTGAACCAAAGATATTTGCCACATTTTGCTACCTGTGGGTAGGCGACCTGTAGGTAGCAAAGCACACAATCCGCAGCTTTTCCTACACAGACACACCCATAGTTTACACATGTGCCCTGGTAGGTGAAATGTGTCCACACCGGGGACTCGGTTCTGTTTATTTCTCGTTGTGTGTTACTCTAGCGGTGGCCATGGTGTGTTTTAAGAAGTACAGCTGCAAGTTATACCAATATTCTACTCCGGGCCCCCTTCGAAGTGTTGAGATTTTTCGAGTGAAAAGAAATACACACCCGGAGGAATTGCGTTTAATTTTGAAGGTTGATATTGAGAGCTCATTTCAATTATTATTATTTTCGTGACACGCCTACACAGTAATTATGACAGTCAGATATATTTAGTGGAATGAAAAGTATTGGAATGCATTATAAAGAGGCATTAGACAGAAAAGCTCCAAACAGTATTTAGAGCACTTAGTAGGAATTTACTTAATTATGTTTCATCAAAGCAAATCTTGGATGGTGGATATGCTGAATCTATAATAAGAAATATTTCTGACAAATAGTTAGCAGTCGGCTTACTAGTCAAGGACACAAGATGATAGTCGTGATCCGTCGGGATGAATAAATATTCGTATGTGGTGCCTTCCATGTACAGAATGTTCAAAAGGCAATTATGTTTTTAAATTTTACGATAATACAGCAGATGGTGTTAATGACATCGTTAATGACATGAGTGTTATTAACATGAACGCTCTGTGTCCATTGTCTCTAGATTAACTACAAAGGGCACAAACTCAGTTGTGTTTCTTAATACCTGCACCCAAATGGCTCGTTATGAGCACTAATCCACACCTGCAAACACACAAAGCTGAACGAATGAAATGCTTTCACCCAAACCGCAACCATAATGCATCATATCAACACAGTTAGTCAGGACCAAGGCGAGGACAGGGATGGGGGAGACTTGAGCAGAGCATGAGCAGTAAGTGTTGATGCATGGGGGCTTTGCTGACATATAAAAGAAGTACACAACAACGCAAAGCTGACAGGAGCACTCCCCAAAACAAAAGTGTTTAAGACGATCAAATGTGCAATCATATTTTCTGCCCTTTTCATATAAAAGTAAACATTTGTAGTTTTTAACATAATGTACATTATACATAATTCCCCATTTGAAACAAACTTACAGGAATTATATAAGTTGTAATGAATACTGATTCGCTCATGACGGAGTTTAACATTTAAAAAGATGAGATACAGCCGTACAACACAAGAATGGACGGCTAATGCAGCTTTTACCCACTTCATATTTAATCTAAGTGCCTTTAAATTTGCATCTCTGAGCTAATGCCTTCCATCGTCTCCTCTCTGCACACATCCCTCGATGGCCTTTTTTGCTCCTCCCCCATGGGAGGAATGGTAAAGGCCCAAGGAATGAGCAGCGCTGTGCTCACTGAGCGATACGTTCAACTGAAACTCCCTCAAGGAATATTCCCGCGCATGTTTTTTAACATGGAAGGATCCTTACTATTGGCTCTAATGATGACTGAATAATTTAGCTGATTAGCCTATAAAGGATGTTTTTTTGTAAATCAGAGACAACAGTCTGTACAGTCAAATCCCCGCACCGTGTGGCTGTAGCAACTAAAAATAAATTCACCTGGGGAAATGTCTGGTGCACAACACAGTTTCAGAAGGAGACGCAATATTATGAGAGTGTCAAGCACACTGTAAGCTAAATATGACCCATCTCAGCATATCGTAACGATATCTATACACAGATTCTTCAATATTCAATTAGCCGATTTGATAATGTTACAGTTCATTAAGATCAAAAGCTCAAAATGATCAAATCTCTATTGTACCATTTTGTTTGTTCAATTTCTCGCCATCAATTGAAAACAAATGGATGATGATTCAATTTCTGTAATATCTAAAAGGCTTCACACAGCGCGTGTCCTCAGTGGCCCTTTAAGTTTTACATTGCTCTGTATGCGACTTTACAAGATGACCATTTTCAGAGAGAGGAGACAGGCACAGTCTCATAAATGTGTCCAATCCCTCCTCTGCCATTCCCTCTTCCTTGATATTGTATTTGAGCAAGCAGTTTCCATAGAAACGTAACTTTATTATCCAACTACCCTTACTACCTTGTGGGAAATATCTTTGTCCACTTACATTCTAATTATGTTTGAATGAATACTAAGCTGGCTCTTGAATAACTACAAGGTTTTAGACCGCAATATCAGAACTTCTCATAAAACTACAAATGAAAACAGGTGTAAAATGTATTTACGCGTGCATGTGCACATTTAGTCTTTATCCTCTACTCCCTCATGAGTCTGTCATTTCGATGTACCCTATTCCACCTTATTAGATCAAGATCTTTTTTTTTCACCACTTAGTAGAGAATGAAATTGCAGTTTTGGCGTGACTATTCGTCACCTGTAGCGAGATATGTGAAAAACGTGAGACAACAACATTAAGATACGACCAGGAGCAGCAGCGGATTAGTTTGTCCTTTCCGTTGCATGATCCAATTGTTAAAAAATCAACGGCTATACAGGGGATTGCTATCCGTCTAATATGATGTCCCCAAAGGACAAAACACATTGTTGGAAAGCACAAACAGCAGCACGAATGGACTCCAATCAGGAAATGCTGCAATAATCGCAACACAAACAAGTATGGAGAAACATTTAGCAACAGGGCGAGGGGAGAGATTAATACAATTTGACGGAGCAGTAATTCACCATTTAGGCTCAGCGACGGGCAGCGAGAACAAAGAAGACCAAAAGGAGCCAGATCTATACGAATGTCCCAAGAGGGCAGTAGAAAGCTTCTTACTTCTGAAATTTTACTTCTCCTGCAATGTTCTCCCTTGGCCACACCGCTAAACTATTTACCCATCTGCTTGCTGCAACGATGTGAATGTGGTCACATTTCATTCCTCCAGACCAAGAATATATTTGTGCGTGGAAATATGCAGAGTATCTCTGTAATGCATTCACGGCGGATGTGTGTTAAAGTCCAAATACTACTGGAACCATTGGAAACTGATGGCTCAGCGAGAGACAGGCTAGGTTTTTGATCAAAGAGCAGCAACTGACATCTCAACATATGCTGGATGAATTATTAAAAATACAAGTGACCTCTTGTGAAGAAATAAATTGCTGCTCCTCCTGCATCCGCATATGCAATATGTCAGCTCTGGAGGCAAAGTGGAGGTTATTTTTTATTAGCTTAAATCAGAATGGCAGCCTGTCAATCTGAGCAGATGTGCCATGGAAGGCTGAAGCTCGGCTCTACATCTGTAAAGAGGCGCTACCCTTCACTTACCGAGGGGAGGGGGGGCTCTTCGCTGTCGGATAGATGATCAAACACATTAACATTCACTAAGTTCAAATGATTAGATAACAGAATTGGTAGAATGATGGTTGAATTGATGAATGGTAATTTAAAAAACAGGCCTGATGAAATGAATTGAAAAGATACACGTGCTCTTGAATTTTCCTGGATTGAACAAACTCAACAAAGGGAACTGATCCAGTTTGCACTGGTATTGTTTATCGTTTCACGCATGCAGTGAACAATATATCAATCATAAGCCACACCGACTGACTAATTGCACTTTTCGGATTTCACATTTGATGTGAACTGGTAAAATGTTATTAATGCTTCAGTTTGAGTGACCACACTGCAGCAACATTAATCAATAAAACCGAAACCCTTCCATCTGTTGCTCAATCACTTATTTTGTGCTCCAGGTCATATCACAAAAAAAACAAACATGCAGACTACACAAGGGAATAGTTCAATACATTGGAAAGTGATGACTACAAATGGCAGAATAACAAATCACAGAGGGCTTACAGGCATCGTCTTTGTTTTACATATTGATGGACGTAGGTGGTGAAAAATAAATTCTGTGCAAAGTTGACAGGAATAGTACAATGAAAATTTCTCAAATGTAGCTTGTTCTTAGTCAACTCATTCCTGAATCTCTTAAAGCATGTTGACACAACGAGCTAATTTTATTCCTTATATAATACAGGGGCATCAAGTGTCCCAGTTAAGCTTATGTGTTAAAGCTATTAGTGATACGTGTTAAATATACCAAAACCTGTATGTCGGATCTGTAAAAATATGGCTGGTTTATTTGGTCTTTAAAGTCATTTTCATGCCTAAAACCCCTTTTTGGACTCTATGAATGGTTTAAAATATTAAATGCGAGTGAGCTGCGGTTTGGAAAAAAAAACAACTCTGTTGCTGAGTTGTGCATACCTGCTGGGGAGCATGCTCCTCACAGTAACGTGCACAATGAAAGCCCAAATCAGCAAACATTTTCCCATTCTAATTATTTCGGAGCAGTGGGTAGTCGCAGCCCTGCACCATGGGACCAACCCCTGTTATCGAGCCAGTTCCTTGGCAGGCGTATTCCCAGCACATGTCTTTTAATGTAGGAGGATACAGTTTGAATGGAACACGCATACTCGTGATTCTCTTGGTGTGAGGCGACGGCGACTCCCCACGTCACCAAAACCAGGTATATTTATTTATACACCTCACCCAGCGAGTGTGACTTAATGTGGAGTGGCTCTGTAAAAAAGTTTTTAAAAAAAGGGAAAGGCTGTTCTGGACCACGGCCACAGACAGAAAGAGAGAAGAGGAGGCGGAGGGAGAGCGTTAGCAATTTGGTAGTGATCACTTAAACGCTCAGGCAATCGGACATTTAGCGACGACAAAGTGTGTATGTGCTGGGATTGGGATGGGTTTCACACCTGAGGGTTTTCCTCCTGCAGCCACAGTCTCACCAATTAGCCAGTGGGAGGATGCGTTGGAACAACCTGGCAGTGGCTATTGTTGCATGGTCGAGTGTGCCGGTAGACTTTCCCCTTTCATAAAGCATTTTCTCAGAATATGTAAAACTAAAATTCAAAATCTTTCCAGTTAGTTAGCTCCAAATTCTGGTTACTTACTGGCTGCCGAAAAAGCCAATTTGTTTGTAAAATCTGATCTTTAGAAAGAGTGTGCACATTGATATTGGAATGTAATTTTTTAAAAAGAACGTAAAGAAAATTGCGTTGTCAAGTCACAATACAAAACACCTGCACCATGTTGCGAGTGTGTGAACTACACTCCCAGCGATGTGGGTGCACAGTACTGCTGGAGACGTTAATGACAGCCCTGTGAGGCAGGGGACTTAAAATCCAGTAGTTAAAAATAGGATACAAATTTGTGCAAAATTAAGAAAAAGGTACCAGCAACGCCACCTAGTTGAGGAGTCTAGGTCTCCATAAAAACAGGTTCTTTTATACCAGAGGGAGAACGGCATAGATCACAAGACATAAAATGGTGGTTAAAAGGAGGATTTTATTATTAACCAAAAACCCCATACCCCCGTACTTTAAAATAACTACAATTATATTAAAAGTCCAGCTGGAACGAAGCACTAAAAGAAATTAAGAGTTCAACCAGACACTGCTGCTCCGTCCTGCTCCGTTCCCGTGTGTGGTGTCCTGTTCCTCCCCTTGGCCTGTTCACACCCTGCCTGGTCGTCCACTACCTTTCTGTCCTCTCGTTCGATTCCCCTCTCATCTGATCTGACCTCGTGCCGAGGCTTCATGCCCTTTAATAGCAGCTGTGTTGATTGGAGAGGGGAGGTCCTTTCATTCTGCAACGCGGTTGGCCAGGGCTCACTGATCGATTAGTCCCTCCAGGTGCATGTAATTGACTGCAATGCGGTTTAACATGCAAAAACGTAATAAAACAAACCACGCTAAAATGTAATAAACCAATAGTTTACAGCAACCACAATGTCCTCCTGGTGACATTAACTGCCAAAAGACACACAGGCAGATCTGAGATCTGTTTTGAGTGGTCCATTTTGAAAAGGTTTGCTGTCCAGATCTTTCAGGATCAATCGAGATAGATAAAAAAAAAAAATTGGTATCAGAGCAAGTAAGCGATGTTTACTAATGTTGATCAAGACTAAAACTTCACATGGTTCCTATAAAAATGTCTGGGTTACTTTATACTGAGTTACTGGAACTAATGTTGAGCATTGATGCAGTGTGACAACACCAGTAGCAGACCTGCGGCACGGGCTCAGAAGTGTACTAGACTATAATTTATGCTAAGTGGACCTATTACCATATGTCTGCAGTAAGAGCAATCGGAGCCTGCTCACCGAGGGAATTGATTGGCCTTCTGTTAATCAGCGGCTGTTTTTGAGGTTGTGTCCGACGGCACGGATTCCGGCTTCGCGCTGGACAACGTCTGCGCGTGTGAATTTAAAGATGGCTTCAGGATTCGCACCAGGTAAACCTAAAAGATCAAAGGCAGCAGCCGGTTTAGGGTGCGCGGGATCACCCGCCCACAGCCTCTCTGGATCTTTTTAATAGGGGCAGAACTGCTAAAAGATTCCCGACAGTACTTGGAGAGAAGCTGCCAGAAGCACACCTGTCTTGGTGGACTCCTCTTGGGCTCAGACAGTATAGGCTTACGGAGATGTGAGTTTAAGTGGGTGCAATTTGTGGCCCTGACTGCCATTAGTCTTGAATGCATCTGAAGCCTCCATCACAAATGATCCGACTTTAACTCATCAAATCCCTTTCACGGGTTGTGAAACCGGTGTGACAATTGCTCACTTCTGCAGCCTCTCGTTGGGGTCCTGTGGAAGGGGGGGCACTTCAACAAATAGACACGCCATAAATTGCGAGCAGAAAAGGTCTGACAGATGAACAGATGGGTTCAGTATATTACTCTCTCTCCCTCTGCCCGTCCACCTTTAGCTGATGAAGTGAGGTGAGGAGCAAGAGAAGAGGTGAAGGGAAATGATCTGTGTCAATGCATTAGACCAAATTGCTCCTTCACCTCAACATACAAATGAGGCCCATTGGCGTGAGCAATGTCGGAGCAATTAGAAATCCTGTGTTTAGAGGTTAGATCTCTTCCTGCATCTGGTCTCTCCCGAGTGCAAAACCCCGGCGGCAGAGGCAACGGCACAAGGCAATCTTTAGCGTAATTGATGTTAGGAACCTTATTAAACCAAAGGACTGCAAACAAACAAATAACTTTGCATGGTCCAGAATACAAATAGTTTGGAGACAGAAGCGGAGTAGCAGAAGAAGAAGACAATACTATTTTGTGTCATGGAGGGAAAACTTTAAAAGGGAATGAACAGTTGTTTGCATTTTAAATGTATCATTACCGGACTTTCCAGCCTGTGCTAGTGCGCCTTTTCAATAGACTCTAAGCTAAACTTTTTAACCTCACAGGACGTTTTCATGTTAGACAATATTTTGTGGACCGGTCATTTGTATGGTTTGGTGAAGAAAAACACTTGGGAAACATGAGCGCACGTGATGAGGAGAGAATCCGGTCAATTTTCTAAATAAACATTAAAATATACATACAGTATATATACATACAGTATATATATATACTTTCTGTGGTGCGGCCCGGTACCAAATGGCCCACGGACCAGTAGCGGTCCGCGCCCCGGTGGTTGGAGACCTCTGTATTAAAGCATTTAAGTAATGTTATTCTGTGTGATCAATTTAGATCATTGCTTTTTCATCTTGTGGTTTATGGTGCTGAATGCAAAATGTATATATATATGATTCCCCCGCCACCCGAAGGAAAACAGCTAAATTGGTTTCAGGCGATTATACACCAATACAAATATGGTTATTTATATAACATTTCCTTTGTGCCAACAAATCCGGCAACATGCTTTACGCTGGTCTTTTAAGCCCTTCACTTTTTCCAGGTAAAAGTCTCCCTGAACTTGCACAATCTTTTTTTTGACCCGGACTGTGCAGCGACGTACATTCACATCTGGGGGCCAACTCGCACTGAATTCAGCCGCTGAGTCTTTTCACCGGAGCGGAGTAGTTAATTGCCTTGCTCAAGGGCATTTCAACATTAACTGGTGAGAAAGGGAGAGAGATACGTGTTCATTCTCCCCTCCAAGGTGGTGGGGATGTCAAGGGTTTAAACCAATAACCTTCAATTTACAGACCTAGTTCTGAATCCTTAAGGCCACTGCTGGTTTCACAAATCTCAGCGCGATCATCGGGTCGCGAACACACGTCTTGCAGAATTTTGAACAGGCATCCAAAATGCATACTTTCTCTATTTTGTCAGATAATTCAAGAAGGCTACGAGGCAGTGAATTTAATCTGCCTGTCACAAAGAACAGTTTTGCTGATAGCTTTTGACAAGGGCAACGTCTTATCTGTAGCTGACGAAGAGGGTCACCATCACTGTTAATGGATTCTAACAAACAGGAGGTGGTAAAGTAATGGTTTTTATCTGGCAACAGGTTGAAGATTTTTTTGAACTGACTAAACAGCGTCTGGGGAAGATAAAACATTAACATAAGCATGGAATGCAAAATCATTCTCTAACATCTCTATTTTTGAGTTTCCCTATCTTTGATATTCGAGGGTAGTAGAACAGAGTATGTTGGACCAAAATAACTCATCGTTCAGGACACAGGGGCTGTCAAAATGTTCAATAATATTGGTCCAAAAGAGTCTTGCAAAGAATGTCAGCTCATGTTTGGTCGGCATGGGCGCAAAAAACCTGGAAACATAATGTCTGCAGCCAGAGATGTCGCCTAAACTGGAGGCATAAATGTGATAAACATCTATAGATGAAAAGAAATAAGAATTCTGACAGAAGGCTCCACATATTTCCATACAGACAAAAAAAAAAAAAATGTGAGTAACGTAGCCGTTTATGTGAAAAAAAAAAGTGTAAACAAAGAATGGTAAATATCTGCAGGTGTCCAGAACAACATAGTGTGTCATAGCTCGCCACTTGCTTATGACTGATTCATAGAGGAGTGATAAGAAGAATCCGCCGGCGCTGCGGAATCTCACATACAGCACGCTTTGTGTTTTCACACTCTATCAGCAAACACGTCAGTTTTCCTCAGCACTTATCAGAGCACCCTGACAGTGAATCACAAGTCTCTTTGTAGGATTTACTACTCCACAAAGGGGGGCTTTCATTATGATTCAGAATTTCTATAGAGAACTGTCATAACCGCTAAGTTCAACTACTACAATGACGCTCGGCGTTGCGTAAGTAACGAAACAGTGAAAAAATCAATGTTACAGATAAAGCCCCTCTACAGGGTATTGACTATTTCATTTGAATAGTCCACGCTTTTTTTTATAATTATGATCCCCCCCAAATATTAGGTACACGTGCTCTTCCCACTGTGCCTTTGCAAGCTCAAAATGTATTTCTCTCTCATTAACACGGCAGATTGATATAATCACATTCTCTTCTTGATGTTCAGTTTACTGCGGTGTATATATGAAAGTCATTGGGTAATGTAATAAGAGTCCTTGGATTCAATTAACCGAGAGGATAACTCAATAATGTAACTTAATATCGTCTGTGTTCTCCCGCACGGCGGGATCCCTACTTTTCAACATTAGAAGTGCTTTCTTCGAGCACAGGCAAAATGAGCAAGCTATTAAAGTTGTCGGTTTAATGACTGAACCAGGCGGTGACGTAATATTCTCAAATTCACTTGAGGCACCCATAATGATAATTGCTAAATTACATCCCGTATTGCCATCATTTAACACAAGATTCCGGGTGCCAAAGATCATCGATTGGCATTTATTTGTGACTTTGTTAAGTTAAAATGTATTGTTTAATGTAATTGCACTGTATGTCAGTCAGCACTAATGAATGCTGGTTTCAGGAAGTGAAATGAAACTCAAGGACTGTCTATTCTTTTGGCTGACATTTACCTAAATGCCACGTACCTTCCATGAGATACGCAGTATGTAAATGTAATTTCATTATCCCTGCACAATTGTCAGAAAAATATCACTAAACAGGACGCTCTCTTATTTAAGAGGTTCTCTGCCATTGTTGAGCTGAAATAGACATTTTGTTTAAGGAAGCTCCTTTTGAACGGAATTCATTGTTGGATGTAAAACTGGCTCGTTTCACATAAATTGGTTCATGTGACATATTTTTAGGGACCAAAAGAGGCAAATTTAGAGAGAAAAAGGGAACAATAATATAGTTTTTTATGCATTGATATTAATCTTGTGAACCCTCATATGGAACCACTGGACTAACCAACAAAACAACCTTCAACTATAACAGCCATAAGATGTTACAATCAGCTCTTTGGCTTTGCTTAATATTAAGGATTGATCAACAACTAACGTTCTTTTTACAAAATGTTCACATTTGAGGCAATGGCATAAACACTCCAAACTCTCAGCTGATGAGCTGTGCTTCACCAACCCGACAGCCTAATATTTGTTATTTTGCTCCAACCTCTAGCCAACCGAATAATGCGTGGTTAAATGAAGTAATCATTTTTACTGGAGACATCACTCACAGGAAGATAGCAGGTAGGTATATCACTTCGCACCATATGGTCATGGCTGTCAAGCGCGGGCCAATCAGAAAGCCACAATTTGCTACAGAGTTCCATGTTGTGATTAAATAGTTCCAAGGACGGCTCCGGCACACAGGAAGACTCTTTGACCACACTGATACTCATCTCCGGCTGCAGATTGGAAGTGGTGGTGGCACAGCTATGTGGGCTCTCTCTGTCTGGATTTGTTATGTTATTCTTTCCCATTTTCCCCTACAGGCTCACTGTGAAACCGACTGTTATTTTGGTCTCATGAATATAGAAACGTTCAACTTGACCCTCAACTCTGTTTAAATCATAAAAAGTACAGAAAGGACTGAGGTATGAATGTATTTTTCAAAATGGTAAATCACAGAGAAGTGGGCTGTGAATAATGAAGTCCCAAAAATGTAGACTATGCTACAAGCACTAGATACATGTCTATGATGTAATTGAAATAGACTAAATATGTCGCTATTTCTTAAAATCAGAATCTTCCATTATGTTCATTCAAATATCTAATTGGTAAAAACTAATGTTTAAAGAAAGATGATGGAGATAATGCTTCTGGATGTTGACCTTTATAACCCTACATGATGCATTTAATAAATAATTGAGTGAAAACTTTGTCTGCTTAAAAGGATGGTGGAAATTCTGTATTTTCTACTTATTGAGTTGACTCCTACTAAAATAAGTATTTTGACAGTTTTAAAAGAAGTGTCACACCCACACCCATCCTTTTGTTACATAGATATACTTTACTTTTAGAAATTTTGTGTTACAAAGCTGTACCCGGTTTCAAGAATATCCAAATAGAGGTCATAGTGACAATCTCAGAATACCAATGCGTTCACCAAATGCGTGCCTTTTTAATGCTGTGCAGTCGCCATACACGACGGTTGCATTTTTCATCATACAATATAGTTAAAAGGAAAAAGGATGAAGAAAGTGTTACCAGCAACCAGCAGATCTGGCAATACAGGTTCATTCTCAAATGTAGGAAATGAAAGTCAGTCAATGTGTGACGGAACAAACAAAAACAACCTTTTAGAAATGATTGACAGCCTTTGCAGCCTCCAACCCCAAGTCTCATCTCAACATTTTGGGTTACATGAAAGACAAACAAAGTATACAGTCCCTGATATATATATATATATATATATATATATATATATATATATATATATATATATATATATATATATAAACACAGAGGTGGGAGGGTGTATTTTGACTCATGTTATTTGGCAGTAAAGCTCATAGTATCTTACATTATGGAGTTGAAGTGGTCGATATTTATGCCATATAATAATCTACAGCGGTTTATTGTGGTCGGGACCCCCGTCCCTTTACACCCTCGCTACAAGACCCCCCACCAGCTTGTCGCCGGGCCCCCCCTTCCCGACGCGGCTCCAGCCCCCATCTAACCCTGACCCGCGCCATTTCCCCTAATAAAACTACTTTGAACTGCTCATTGTGGTCTGTGCTCTGTTCTTGGGTCCATTGTTTGCAACCTGCTTACTTTCAATCAACCTCCCCGGGCTTCCCTGTGGTAGTGGACGGCACGGTGCTGGCGTATTTAACCCCACAGGGCTGTTACGACTCAGTGAGGTGCTGTTTCAATCATTTGGCCTCAACAACGTAATAAGAATTGTACACAGTTTGAAAGAACATTATTTTGTGTTATTATACCTGGGTCGCCTTGTTTTCTGAGAGAAAATGTCCTTTAAGGCAAGAGGGTCCAGTCTTGTTGCCATAGAAACACTGGGTACCTTAAGCGGTGACGGAAGGAACCTATTCAGATTTTTCACAGACAATGTTAGTAGTAATGCCACAATGAAGAAATGCGCCACATTTTGGTTGAATAAAAGTATATTCATTTTTCAAAATCATCAAAATATACTCAAAATACCAAAAGAAAAAGCACTTACGATCGAAGAGGATGTGCAAACACAAAGGAGGAAGAGGTATAATATTCTCTGAAATTAAGTAATAGAATGGAAATACACATGCTCAAACCACATTTTTCTGAAGTGCAATACTTTCCACCACTAGATACCGTGGACCCCCTACCTGGACCTTCAGATTCGCCTGCTAGATAACGATTGCTTATTTCATGCAAATGTTCCTATTTGCAACGTGCATTGAGTATTATTATAAATAGCTGCACTTGCGTCCTATTATAAGTGACACCAGCATTGTATAGTTGTAACACTGATGAATGCTGGACCCTTCCTCCTGTCACCACCCACAGTTACCAATTGTGTTCATGTATGCTTTAATGCTTTAACATTTCTCAGGTCCCCATGCAAATGCCATGTTCATGAAGCAATTCCCAAGTGCACTTGTCGATAGAGGGTGCAGTCACAATTATTTGTACTATATTTCAGCCTAATCACAACAGTTTGGCAACTGGGTAGTCTTTAGATTTTCTTTCAGAATAATGTGCATTAGAAAGAGTTTTGTGCGCTATAGATCTCTACTCAGCAGCCTGGATTGGTTATATCATTGACCCTTTCACCTGAGAATATTTGAGGCTTGGAGTTGTTATTTTACGCTCAAGCTTTAACCACAAAAATAATCTACACTGAAAGACAGGTAAAGGTACTTTGTTTAAAATGATTAAAATGCAAATGACATCCATATTTTCTAGCAGGTGGTGTCTTTATGTCAACATATAAACGCTGTGAGGTCAGTTAAAGGAGGGATTTATTGCACAGACATGCACAGCAAATGATAATCATTGAGCTTGTGGCAGCTTCACATTATCAGAGCGTAAAAAATATGACAGACTGAAAAACACAGGGTGGTATTATCATTCGGTGAAATCCAAGGGTAAGATCAGTGATGGATACTAAACTGTACCCACAGTGTGTGCTTGTGTTGCCTCCCCCCCACCCCTCTGAAAACCTATTTACTGGATTTTGCAGATAAATGAGAAACCCGCCTATGACACTAAAATAACTGATTAAAGCTTTTATTGTAATCGTCGGTGTGATTTTTAACCTCTGTAAGGACCTTGCTGAGGGTTTTAATTCAGATAAATAGCATTAGTCTGATGCAGCTTAAAAAAAATAAAAAATCAGACCCATGCATGTTACTGGAAATCAGTTTCAAGATGATAGGTGCCGGGAGGGAATATAGGGTTACAGTATATCCGTGAACCTCGGGTGTTTAATAGGATGCCTATAGGATTATCGCTAGCCTGGGCAGCTGTTCATTTCCAAAACATATGTCAAGGCTTAAGCCTGAAGTAAACCAGTGGAAGGAGTTTATCAGTTTGGGAACAGGCTCCACATTTACAGCCTCTGGCCAGTTACACAGGCCTCTCCGACGACGGCCCATCACCTCCCCATGGCATTGTTTGAGCACTATAGTCTTTTGTATTTTAAGAAAGAAACCTGGTTCAGACTCCAAGTGGTTACACTCCAACACAACCTCCTGTTGCACTTCAGATCTTTCTGAACCCTAAAAGTCCGTTTCAGATTTTTCACCCCAGGAGTCACTTCAGTCTCATTAAAAAGATGCGTTGTGTGTTTTTTTTTTTAAACGAATCGATCCCCTTCATTTAAGCACATCAAACATGCTGTTTTTCGCACCAGGAAGGTAAATGTTTTGGTAGAACAAGATCAATCTTTCAGATGAAATGTTTTGCTTTCCTGAACCATGCTAGTTCTCTTCATGATACAGACATACTGTCTGCAGTCACTGGACAGTATCTTAACCCGGGTAAAAGCTGGCTCCACAATGACAGTGGGTACCACAAAAAACATACAGTATGCGTGTTCGTGGTAAAGCTCATGAAAACACATCAAAATGGGGTTTAATGAGATGTCACTATGAGGAAAATGAATTGGGTTCTATTACAATTATTCCAGAGGTTCATTGACTTTGCTAACAGCACAAGTTCAAGCAACAATTTGACGGACAAAAGGCAACTATAACACAAGAATGTAAGAGGTAATATCCACTCCAGAACTAAGATTAATGGAAGCAATTTACCAACCTATTTTTCAACTTTACCATTTGCTTTTTAATGTTGATAGAACTTAATATTCCATTTATACCACTATATTACCTTCTCTATCATTCAGGGAACTGCAACAGAATTCTCTCATTGAAAATTATTTCATTCTATATCTCTTACATCCATGGCAAACCCATGAGTTAAGATCAGTTTAAGGACGTTTTCTTTTTCAAATGAGATCCTAAAATAACCACTTTGTCATTATAATTCAGACGCACTTACATCGGCGCCTCTGATTTTGGCCATTAAAAAGGACACTGCTTTTGTTGTTGGAAATATTAGCCTCTACAGTGGCAGAGCTCGATACATCTAAGATCACTTTACAGCACACATTGTGTTGTGGGGAAACTAACATGTTTCTTTTCCATCAAGCTATTTTTTTTGTGTTGGTTTCGATTTTTTTTTCTACACCTGTTCTGCATGCAACACTGACAACGGTAATGACGAACTCAACGGACTGTCTAAGCCGGGAAGCTCGAAGAAATAAACAACTGCCACGGATAAGAGGAATTCAAATGCACCGTTTCAGTTCATATGGTGGCTTTTAAAAAAAGAAACATTTCTCCACAAAGACAGCGTCAGAAGAGATTAAAGTATCGGCGCTGATGTTCTCACATTCGGTGTCGGAGCAGCCAGAGCCTGACACAGATCATTCCTCTTTGCCCTGGAGCTCCATCGTTGTTCATACAATGCATCAATGAGCCACGCTGTTGCATTGGGTTCCACGTTTCTTCATTACACTGAGCATGGCCAGAGTAGTTTGGAGTCGCGGATGCCAGAAATACGCACTCGAGGACCAGCTGTTTATTCATCTGCCACCAAAATAGCCAATTATTCCGATGTGAGATTTTAGGAAGCAAAGGGCTGAGAGACACTGTAAAGCTGAAGGTTGGAATTCTTTAACTATATTTGAATGCAGTTTCTGTTCAGACATTTAGGAATAATAAATTGGAATTTCACAATTTTGGTGCATTTTTCCACGCTCAAATTTTAAGTCACCTGAAGTCAAGTCAATTTCAATTCTGAGAAACATGTGGAAGAACTTGAAGTGGTCAGGGCCAATGTAATATGATCTCTGTAGACACCGAGAAGATTTAGAAACCACAGTATGATCATGCAAAAAATCTTTTTGCCGAATAAAGCTGACATCAGATCACTGCTCACATAGAACGCACAGTTGATTTTCAGCTTCTTGACGGTGGAATCACTGAGTTTGAGCTTGTTGCCGTTCTCCTTGTTTCAATCTGTCTGCAAACAGAACATTATTTGTTAATATTATTAAACTTAAGATTCTGCGAGCCATGGAGGCCCATAGCGGCAAACCTGACTTCTCTAATGGTATTTATTTTCTGGTATGGATAGAAGGTGTGAATATTATGAGTTTGAATGGTGTAACTTAGTGCTGAATATACTCACTGATGAAGAATACATTTTCTCACTTTGGTAAATCTGTGTCCGAGTTATATCTTAGGTCTTCTTCTCTTGGGCAACGCCTTAAGACACGCTGGTCTTGTTTTAGAACAAATAGTAGACCCCTCAGATGAAGGAGCTTTGGGGCAAAAATTAATAATTTATAAGAAGGGAACTTCAATGCGATGAAGACACAGCTCAATATTTTAGTCTTAAATAGTAAAAAAAAGTCTTTTTAAGCATCAATTTGATCTATGTATTGATGCATGGTGTGGCAGAAGACATTACTTTGGAGTGAGGCGACAAGTTTGTGTGTGTGTGTGTGGGGGGGGGGGGGGGGGGTGTTTGGTCTAATATATTCTGCAGGTTTCTCTTTTGCTCTATTTTCTTTGTGCTAGGCTATTTTTCTGCTTTATTGAATAGACTTCGCTTGAGAAGGGACATGAGAGACAGGTTGAAGACGTGCAGCGAAGTAATCAAAACCAAGGAAGTAGTGGCCTTGGATCCACAACGTGCACACTACCAGGTGTGCAAACAGGGCTTCCTGCTTCATTCACTCTTAAGCTTCTTTACTTTTTTATCTCAGCCAAGAGTGATACTGATGAAAAACTCAAAAAAGTGCTTCTTCCTTGAAGATCCGGAAAATCGCTGTAGATCTAAATGCTAAGTGGACCGGTGATCTTATTACAAGTCTTCCAACAAATAAAAGAGAAAATATGTAATTCACCCAATTACACTCATTTATACAGTGATGGCAGGCTCCTATAGAAGGTGTAAACCATCAATCACAGCTAGATAATCATCCACACACTAATCAGGCTCTACCTCTCAGCAACAGTTGCCTTGGTGAAGTACAAGTCCATCAAAGTATATCAAATTAAAGAGTTTAAAGTGTAACTTCATCTAATCCACCCACTGCATCATTATAAGTGAGCAAGGGGTCTTGAATCAGCATTGACCATTGCATTTTATGTTTAGACCACAAATGAGACAACAATTACACCCTGCAGCGCTGCCGCCTCACTCCTACATCTAAAGGAGTATGGGGGGGGGGGGGGGGGGGCATCTTTTAAGAAGGCAAGGTTGTAGCAACTCAAGTTGAGCCAGCGCTACAAATGAAATGCAACTAATGATCTGTTATAATTTCAAAGGGTACATTCATCTATTTTTGTTAAAAAAGGAATTAATCATTAGTCCGTAAGTGGCCTGATCAGCTACACTGGGATCGATTAATTTGTTCTTTGCCTGCATAGTTGTTCTCATTCTAGTAAATAAGTTTCCTGAGTGCGGACTTGCATAATTTATTTTCCCATTCATTATTGCTGGAGCTATTATTTTTATAGGACTTGATTTTCTGAGGTGGTTTCAGAGAATTTTCTTCCTTGTTAAAAATGGAAAGTTAAATAAAAAGCCCCGCCCATCCAAAATACACAGTGCTGCTACTCAGTACCAGGTGCTGTTTAGACCAATCAGCTATGAGGCTATAGCTGGATGATTACAGAAATCCATGCGTGGAAGTGTGGAATTGGACAAATTGGAGAGGGTTTTCATACGGCTCGATGCTCCTTATCGTGTTAGCCTAAAATTGAACTACTCCTGAGGCTAATTGCAACAACTTTGAGTGCCGGCACCCAGGAGTTATTCAGAGAATCAAATGTTACTATGAACAAAGACGCATAATGACAATCAATTTCAGTACAAAAAAAGTAAAACGAGGATGCATTCTGATGCAAAGCTAAATGATGAGAGCATGGCTGAGAACATTCACCAGCCCTTTCAATATGTTCTGTTATAAAAAAGGTATGATAAAATTAGATCCCTTCATTAATATCTATTGTTTGTCAAATATAACCCTTTCAAACATTTTCAGATCAATTCTACATTGTTTCTTTATTTTCCAGGAACAGGTTAAGAGGCACCGAATGAACAATAACACATTTATACGACCATTTGACTAGAAATACCGAAGACCACTTAATAGTTGCTGATTTGTGTTAAAATAGAAAAGTTATGTAACTATTTGATTCAAGGTAACATCATTGGAGAAATCAAGTTTCACTAAGATGCCAATATAATACAGAGGATCACAGTTGCATACAACAAAAGATTTTTCAGCAAGTTCATAAGGAAAATGTCAGCCTTACAAGTCTTACAAATGAGTAGAAGCTTTGTCAGATGTTGTCAGCTATCATTTTTTGTATCTTTAATTTGATTTAAGAGCTCTACGCATCAACTGAGAACCACTTTTGAGTTTCTCAAAGTGCTTTAGTGCTGTCATTTACCCAAATCAACAAATGGCTGTACCTAGAGCTTGAATGATGGTACACCTGCACATACTCAGAGAACAATCATTTTGGTTAGTTAAAAGCTCCACAATTATTGTCCATTTAATGTATACAAGGATAAAGGCAAGATATTATCATCTAAAATCCAACATTTTGTTTGTGTGTAAATTTCCCCGAAGTGAAAAGTATGTTAGCCGAACTTCGCTGAGCTCTGAAAGGGTTAAATATGTATTTGATAAATAATTCAAAGGTTAAAGAGTTTGTACGGATTTAGGTATGCATGCAAAAGACATTCAAAATACACAAGATATACTGCTTGTTGCCAAGCAATACCAATTTCATGCCTTGCAGCCATTACGGCCAACAGAGAAACAGGGCTGCTTTTTTAGTCATATTAATGAGAATAGGACTTTCATAATATACTGAATTTTAATTTCTATTCTCTTTCCTGCATGTTTGCTTTATCTTAAAGTGAATGTGCAGCAGGTAATACGATTTCACCTGTTTGTGTTCCCTCCCCCCCCCAAAACCCCAGTGGACATTTTCATTTTACCAGCATATAGGCCCTTATATTGTACCCCCCGCCCATCAAAAGGTTCCAGTCCTATCTAATCACTGACTGGCATTCCTACGACGGGATATTATATTTGCCTTCTCTGCTAGGCCTGTATATTATTAAGGCATAGCTCGCTAAAGACTACTTCGGTCACAAGGTTTCTATGGTAACCACCATTGTACCAATACCTTTTTTGAGTTCCGCGGACATCAGCCCCCTATAATTACTTTCAGAGAACAAATCCTCATTTTAGAAATCATTAAGCTGTATTTCTATTCATTACAAGGGAGGGGGGGAAAGGTGCACAGATTCAAAAGGGAGGGGTAAGTATCAGAATGCCCAGTGGTAACGCTCAAGAGTGAGATCAGGAGTGATGCAACTAGAAAGAAACTTCTCTGGACAACAAGCGCCGAGCTTTAAACTACCCTTCAGATGGTCAATATTACATGAAGGACGATCGCAATAATGGAGCAGAGACGATGTCTGTCCCGTGCGACAGCCGTCTGAAGGAGACGGCAAAGTCTGCTGCAGGTCAGCTCATAGTTTCTCCATCCTATAAAACTCGAGGGAATGTATTTCCTCTTCCTAGTCACACATAGCATAACACAGAAAACCAAACCGGTGCCCGTGATATCTTCCTTCGGCCCTTGTTCCATATTTTAACACATTATTTTGAGATCATCAATAACGTGCATTGTTATTTATTAAGAGACTCGCTGGCCTGGTTGGATGAATCTTGTGATCTGCTTTTGAAAACGTGGTCTTATTTACCAAAATACAGAATAAATGAAGAAAAATAAATGTATGATCTGGCTCATAAGTATTGCTTGTAAAGTCTGAACCTGGATGCACTATTAACCCTTTTTGAGATACATTACAAATGTATTTAGAAAACAAATAAATTGCATCTTTTAAAGAATTAAAGCCTGGGTTTGTGACTTATTTTTAGAGTATAATGTCTTCAGTTGGAACAAGACCGGATGTTTTTTACAGACAATTGTGTAATCAAAAGTCTAACCGCTAAATATGCATCATGTACAACCATTATTCTCCGTTTGATTATGCTAACTTGTTTGGCAAATGGAAATTGTGTGAGGTGGGCTAGAACTTCTTCACAGAAATGTAAATCCATAAAAGCTTTTGTCGTGAAAGAATAAAACCTTAATTACATTTAAATCCAATCTATAACAAGACAATACGATCTTCAGCCAACTGGTTAAACTTAATTAAAGGCCCAAATGGGACCTAATCAACTTCAGCCTCCGCTGTGACAGGACTGTGTTGCATGTTTATTTCCCTTGGAAGATGTTTTGTCGAGAATAGCAGGGGTCAAGCGATGCGAATGGTAAACCTCCGCAGCAAAGCTCTGCTCAGATCTGCTGATTGGGGTGAGCTCTAATGACTATTTTGTCGTGCTACCGAGTGTGCAGGTCGCGTGCTCTGACTGGATCTAAACTCCACACGAAAAAATAAATCTCCTCGTGGACCTACAATGGGAATACTGGCGTCACCACCCACCTGCAGCGATGCCAATCCCACCCTCGCAGCACATTTTTAATTAGCGTTGCTCTCCTTGGCGACTTCACGGTGCATCAACATGACGTTTGACTTAATTCGGAAATTCAGCCAGAAAGTGAGAAAAAACTACAATAAGCATCCTTTAATTAACAGACTCCAATTTGGTCTAAACTGTTGACATTTGCGGGTGTTCTCATGTTTATTTACTGTGAGCACTCATGAGGTCGGGTGAAAAGAGATCGAGCCTGACGAGTGATATGCCCTGTCCCTCCTCCGGCAGGTGTTGTCGAAACGCCGCAGCTGTACCTGCAGCTGGGCCCCGGGTGGTTGTAAAGAGCACAGACACCCCCACCCCCCCCCCCCCCCCCCCCCCTCGCCCCCCTGCGTCCTCTGATGTTCTCATCACGCAGGAAGTCGATCACCAACCATCATTGCAGCTTGGACTGTCTGGATACGTTTTACGGCATGTAAATCCGACACAGGAGAATGAAGTAGGAGGCATAAACGCGTAGCTGCGAGGCAAAGGCAGGATGAATATTCAAGACTAGCGGTGGCTGCTTTATTTTGGAGAAATGTCTCTTAGGGGGATGTACTTTGCTGCTCTTCTGTAGGCATTTAAGGCCCCCACTCACACATACAGAATCCCCTCCGTCACTACCATTCGAAGGTTTGTCTACATAAAAAATGCAGCTCAGCCACATGTATGCCTAATTGGGATGTTTTCAAAGCCACACATGGACTGCATGTAAATGACAAGAGGCATTGAAAAAAAAAAAAAATCCTTGATTCCCTTCTGGGTTTTATCTTCTCATCACAGACTACTTTACTTCCCGTTTTTGTTGAAGCTTCCCATCCGTTCTTTCCCCCACAATTGAGTTCAGTCAATCTTCAGCCTCAGCTGGCCCGACCATCCACCTGTCACATGCCTGTCAGGCTATGCTCCGACCCCGGGCTGTGCCTGCCGGCGGCTCTTTTGGTGTTAAAGCGTGTTCAAGTGTGCTCGTGCCTGCGCTTTTTTTTTTGGTCCGTAGAGAAGAGTTTATTTTCCGTAAAGATCCGAACTCGGCGAAAGATCTACTTTTCATTAATAATTTGGTGGTTTTATACAACCATATAGTGCATTCTACCCCTGAGATGACAGCAATAACCCCTGTCCATAAATACTGACAAACCTTCAAATTCCAAGAAACAATAAATCAATTTTGATTGGCCGGCTCATTTTCCTTGATATGATTCTTTTTTTTTGGTGGTATTATTCTATTTATTGAGATTGGTTGAAATCATTTTTTGCGAAATCATTTTGCCCTCTGAATTTTTGAATTAGCATTTATTGTGAGTTGCCTCCGTAACAATATGACTCGAGCTTTTTATTGCAGGGTTATACACATGAAAAGCTCCAGGATTGTGTAACACGGACTCAACAACGGAGGATAAATTTGAAAGTTGTCATCGCTGGTACAATTTTTCTTCTCTGGAATGCGCGCAGTGGGCAGAGAACAAAAGTAAGAAGAAACATTTGAAATCAGCATCACGATGTAAGGGCTCCCCCCTTAGGGAATGGCAGATAGTCTGTGCCGTTGGGTTCGACCTGTTACCTGGATTCTTAAGGAGCCCAGCCCATCTGCATGCACAAGTGGACACTTAACTGGCATATGATTACGGACCAAGGAGATGGCAACCTTGCCTGGGAGTGTGTACGCTCGGATGATGTGAGACTTGTGAAAGTCAAACAGCTACTTATGAGTTAAAGGTGCATGCCAGCTGACATGATAAATCTGGTTTGTTGGCCCGGGGGCAGCAAAGACTGTTGATGGGGGAAGCAGGACGGTGTGTGATTACTCCCTGAAGCACGCGGCGCTCTGCGTGACGAGCCACTACCTCCACATGACTCGGACATCCGCGGTGACCTCTAGACAATGGTCATGCGTTAGGGCGGCCTCTGAGAGGCCGAGAGACAGGAGGAGGGAGAAGTGCTAAGGCAAGGAGATCACTCAGAGATGTAAGCAGCTGTGTGCTGTGATCAATTACTGTACTTTTATCCGTTCTAGCTTTACCTGCAGAGTAAACCTTAAAGCAAGGAGTCAGGCAGCTAATAATGGAGCCTCATGGAATAGGATTATTTGCTTACATTAGAATAAGCCGTCTGTATCTACTGATGGTATAAAACAATGAAGACACTGCAAGCCATGCAAAGGGTATATAACAGCTGAATATCGTGTGCCCAATCGGTGTTTGCTGCTGTAGAAAATGGACCACATGCTGGGGGTTTATTATATGTACCATACATAGTTATGCTGTGTACACTGGTCATGCAGAATTGTCTTTGTTTGAATTGGACTTTTTAATTGTTTCTGCAGCATTCATGGGTGTGTACATTCAGCAGCTGTCTTCCAGGGAAGTCAAAACAACTATAATGAGGGAGAGCGGAAAGAAACAATTATTTTTTTTTAAACATACTGGGCAGAGACATTAGTGTTTATTAAGCAAGATGCCACAGCCTTCATCTACTTGATCAGCCCTTACAAACTGAGGAGGAGGAGGGCAGTACACTTCCAGCCTCAAGGCAAATAAATCAGCTTGTTGCAAGTTTTGATTTCCTTATCACCCAATCCTTCTTTTTGTGGTGTGTAGGAAGTTGGGTAACAAATAACTTTAATTCAATTATATCAGCATTTATAATGCAAAATCTTGAATAATTTATTTCACCACAAACTTTTTCAAGAATGATCTGCAGATTTTTTTCTTGATAGGGAATACATACGTGTATCAAAATAAGAAATTTGACCACAATGACTGAATTAGTTCAGCTATCAAATTAATTCTATAACATTATTGATAGTGTATTGAATTTAAGCGTTGAATTGTATTCGCCAATGACTACAACTCCTCTAATAGTGAATCATTTACAAATAATAATTATGCAAAATACATTAAATATTTAAATAATCTAACTAATGGAATGTAACTATTCCTTAAATAATTACATTTGTTGAAGTATTTATTTATTCAGCACTCTACATGAACAAATTCCATCCGTTAAGGTGCAAGAGATGTGGCTGAAAGCTCTGGAAGAAATATAATGATTTAAAACTGATGTCTTTGTCACACTCTTTACTTTTAGTTAACAGTTAGCCAGTCTGTATCTAACAATTAGTTATAGAAATTAGATGAGGTTTCTTCATCTACTAATGTCACACATTATATTCTCTGATGTTGAGAAAAACTGAAAATCGATGCAAAAACAATTTGATTGAAACTGTATTAATGATTTAAAATGATGAGGTACATTATTCTCCTGCAGCAAATTCAAATACAGTTGTGTGTTGTCTGTGGCTTCTTCTGATGAAAAGAAGAAAATAGCCATATTAAAATAATTTGGAGCCCTTCTTTTAATTAAGGTTTTAAGAACATAAAGGTCCAGTTATATAGTCCATGATCTAATAAAAATACCTTTTCTGTAGAGCGAAATCATGATAATTAATACAGTAAGAATGGGTTGATTGTTCCCAACTGCTTATAAGCAGAGAGATAATGAAGGTTTGGGCCCCATTCATCTCATTTATTTTTTAAAGGTTTTAAAAGAAGCATGGCCTACTTTAAACTCATTTGCTGAACAACTTCACCAATGTCATTTCAAATAAAATATGGTTTTAATCAAAATGTTAAAGGCTACTCAGACCACATGGGGATGGTGCTACTTGTGTTGGATACTACCAGTAGAACTGAAATGAATAGAAAAAGTGCCATTCATAATGCTCTTGCTGGTAAAATCAGAGTAACTGCAGATGCTTTTAATCACAGTTTGTGGAGAATCTTTAAACAGATGTTACAGGAATGATCCAGATTCATGAAATCCTTAGAGCAGTGCAAACCTTATGTTCGATCCTCCAAATTATTTTTGCAATTGTTATAATAAGATGCATCTAAAATGTTCTTCATTGACCTTTTTTTAATCATGAATAGCTTCACAAGCCTATAAAATAGCAAATCAAAACATTAAGAAGAATGTTGCACACGTTATAGTTATAGTACATTTGGCAGAGTATGCTTTTAGCATTTGAAGGTCAATTAAGTAGCATGAATGTGGAGATTTCACAAATCAGAGGCAAAAAAACAAAAAGCCAGACAACCAAAATGGAAGCAGCAGGCTGAGTCAAATCCAAGAACAAAGGAACAATTCAAAAACTAAGTAAGAACAAACCGTCTCGAGGAACGCAACGGAAAAACCAACCAGGGACTTCGGCTACAAACAGTCGGCCTGAAACCGAAGGAAAGCACACGGGCCAACAAGGGACCAATTAACTAATAGAACACAGGTGGGGGGAAAAAGGCAGGAACGAGACAAAGGCAGGAAGTGAAACAACACATTACGCATTGGGAGAGACACCCAGAATGACGCAGGAAACCAGGACCTGGTTGGCCAAACTTTTTAACTGTGGGTCGTGCACACACAGACCAGGTGTCACGGCCCAGGCGCTGCACAGATGTGGTCTTCAACCAGTTGCATTGCATGAACATTGGGTTTTTTTCTTTGCCAGTTAACCATCCAAATAACTTAGGTTAGTTATTTCTTTGTGTCGACGCAGAATACAAAGGGTAATTCTGTATCTGCTGCTCTTCATTTAAATCTAAATGAATTCAATATTTGTAAATATAATACGGTCAATGAACATAAGATTTAAAACAGTGATTTGCAAATTTGAAATTCTAATATTATGATACAAAAAATTGTTGAACATCTGTGCCAAGCGGTTTGGACAGAGATGATTTCATCGAGTTAAGTGGACGTCTAGTGTTCAAATTGTGAGGTGTAATTTATTTCAATCTGACTCTCTGCTAAAGTTACGGATGTCTCCTTTTTTAAATATACAACGGCCCATTTTTCACCCCAGCTTTGGGGCGCATGACGGTGGTCCCCATCTCGCTCTTTCTCTCTCTCTCTCTCTCTCTCTCCCCCAAGAGCTACTATCACCATTTGGGGTGGAGTGTACCGACGTACCTCATTGGTTTTTTTGTCCCAGATTTTGTGGGGTTCGAGTGGACGTTGTTGGTATGCTCCAACGTTAGCGGTTTGTTCCGCGTGGATTCTGCAGAAGGAGAAGACGCCGCTTCGTCAACGGACCGCATTGTTAATCCATCTCTGCCTTTTTGTTGTTTGCTGCTCTGCCTCGATTACGTCCCCCTTCCTCAAGAGACTACATTCAAGATTCTACTTTACTTGTTAAAGACAAACCCATTAAAAAAGGGCTTCACAACAACATCCATCTTATTTCTTTTCTACTTAAATCTTAATCGAAGGCTGGGCTTTTCCCTTCAGTTTTCACCTTGTTCACGGTGCCGGCAGCAGACGCCTCAATTTTAGGTGCACAGAATCACATATTACAGAATAACAGATTTACGTCGACATCCGTCTTCATTCAAAACACTGTAAATCAGCAGATGTATTTAAAATACTCTATACCTACTCCCCAAGAAACAAAGCCCCTATTCTTTTCTAAATGGCGAGCTGTTAATTATTGCAATAGTCCCAGTTTTTATAAGGGCCTCTGCAGGTCCCCTCAGCAAATAGCCAATAGTTAGCCATTAGCATCAGTTCAGTCTTCCATCGGAGCCCCTTCACAGGAGCCTTGCTGCTGGAGTGTTTAATGCTCTGCCGTCTGCTGCTCACCTCCCACTGTTTTACCTTTTGTTTCCAGGAAATGATTGGCGTCGTTTAGCATACAGTTGTTTACTTTTGTCACTGGAGATCCAGATGTGTCCTCCGCAGGGGATTGAGGTTCCAGCTAGGGATAGCTGCATGTCATAACCCAACTAATGCATGCTGTAAGATCATTTGTGCACCCTCTCTCTCTCTCTCTCTCTCTCTGCCTGTAGTATCTCACTATGGAGGCTTTTGTTCAAAATGAATGACATCAGATTTGCAACAGATTGCTCATTCACCACATTGTGTGCATCGTCATGTTAGATCTCAGATAAACTCTGTTGTATGGTTATCACTGTAAACGAGATGTGGCCTCACACTGTGGGAGCGGCTGTGCCTTCCCATTGTCACAGGTGTACTGGGGGATATCCCAGCAGCAGGTGTTTTCACATGAGATTGAACCCCGTTGTTCACTTTCACACATTTTGTCAGCTGTGACACATTGCTTAACATTTCAAAAAGATCATCCAGACCAAATCGCAGACATTACACATGTATTTAAATTGATAAGAAATTGTTGCCCCTCCAATGGTTTGTGAGTATGTGATTTTATATGGTGACTTTTAGAAGTGCATTGGATTTAATTTTTATCTTATTAGACTATTACTGTTCTTCAATGTGACAAATACAGCCCAGAATTATGGATTTCATCCTAGTCGTTTCGATGTTCTCCGTTTTGATAACATTTTGTTTCATGATTACAGAAATCTAGACGTTGGAGGTGTGTTATAGAAAACATGAAGCAGTTAAAAAGTTTAGTCTATGATAAATGCATTGAAACCTTTCAGTAAAACCTCCTCAATTTTGTTTTCTGGTATAACTGCTATAACTTAATATAAATAATTGTTTGGGCTCATCGCGGCAGAGGAAACAAGACATAAATTCAACTCTGACATTTCACATTATTTACTCGTCCCGATGTTATAGAGCAACATTACCATTCATTAAGGTCCATACCCTCACTTTTGCTCTTAACTTTAGGTGACTGCTATCTCCAGTTTTGTCACTATGGGCATCATTTAAGTTATTTTATTTTCATCCATTGCTATAGTTCAAATACTGTTTATTATGGCGTTAAGTATATACAATGCTTGTTTACATGCAAATACAGTTTGTAAGTATATAAGAGTGAACTCAAACTGTTTAGAAGGATTAGTCTTATTTCCAATAACATCAGGTCCAAACTATTAACTTCTGATTTATTATTGAACATTTCATCAATATTCCTAAAATAAATAAATTCAGGTTGTATTTTATTACATAGACTTGACTACATGACTCATTTATTTGGCCAATTTTGTACTACCTGCGTGGTTGTAATTAGGCTGCTGTCTCACACAAGCAATAAATTAGTGTGTTTGTTTTTACAACACAAAATCGAAAGGTCAGTTTGAGTAAATGGATGTGTAAAATCTCTCTACTTTTGCCTAACGGGATAATTCAAAATGAATTCCTTTGCTTTTCCCTTTTTTAGACTGTTATTTTTCACTTGCTGAGGAAAAGACTTCAGGTTAACATTACTCACTAGTTGTTTATCATGAAACTGTGCGCATACAAAATATCCTTCTTCTCTCCTACGTAAACGATTGCTGTCCAACGCTCATTAATTGTGAACCACAGCTTGACTAATGACAAGCTACGATTCTAGAAAATCAAGTATTATGGAAACTAATTCAGGATTAATCAGTTATAAGTATTCACAATCAACACGCATCATTGGGCGACTGGTCAGGATGCCTCGACTGTGCGTGAGCACCACCAGCCGACCGGGACAAGCAAAGTTTCCGGTGCTGAGCAGAGTTGTGCCCATAATAAGTCCACCGAAAAATAGGAGCGTAATAAGTGAAGCATATCTTCTGCCCTATATAGAGAACGTTCTCTCCCTCTACACCAAACAAAGCTTCTGAGGCCTGCGGCTAATCACTGCCCTTTACCTGTTGTCATCCGTCTACAGCAGTCAATTGGTCTGCTTCTGCAGGGTGCAGAGGTAATTACCATTTGGCTAGGACTTGGTTTTTGGCTGCGCTGTACCGTACTGTGTGCGGCTCGTTCATCAAGGTTCCACTTTGACTGCAGCCCTCAATGTCTCCCCCCCCCGAGAGATCCTTTACTGACTAAATAAAGCTCAGTCGAGATGAGTTCAGATTAGCAGAGTGAAAAAAATCACTTGTTTTATTTGTTGGAATACCATTTTAATATTTTCTTTCACTGCATCTATGGGTGATTGAAAAAGTTGCAAAGCAAGAAGAACAATTTCACAATATTGCTGTCTAGATAATTTTCACAGATATGCCTCTCTTCAAACTTTGAATTGTATTAATATTTAATCGCATTATAAATTGGATGAGGAATACAATTATGTAAGTAAATACACCTGTCCCATGAAGCAAGAAATTGAGATAATCCCCCAGCAAGTAGCTTTACTCTCATGGTGTGATTTGGGAAATGAGTGAATCAACTTGGGGAAGATTTGTAGGGCCATAATCCACATTCCTATTCATCTAGTTTTTCAGTATTTTGAAGGACCTCTCTAGAAACGATGCATCCCTCAAACTCCTGTTTGTAGTCATATATTTCATGTCAGCCATGGATACTAGGGGCCAATGAATAAGAGCTTTATTTTATACTTTTTTTTCTTATGGGAAATGAACAGCTGGAGTTACTGATAAATAATAGTGTAAAATGTGTTAAATTTTACTATAAGAATACTTTTAGAGTGAGGTGCAGATCAGTGCGAGCTTTAATGCAAGTCCTCAAAATTGAAAACCCATTATTCCCTAAAATGGGACTGCATAATCTGTCGTTTTTTCAAAGAGAGAAGGAGATTTAGAGACGGAGGCATTACGCATTTCTAAAATTGGAAACTTCAATCTCAAAATAAAGATAGCAGGCAAAAATGTGATGAAGTTAAATTGGCCAATTAACAATAAATACTGCGAAAAAACCTGAACTGTAGATGCACATTTTGACAAGCATCAAACGCTGATACCACTGCTGCTTCACCGGGCATCACGGAGTATTTCTACACCTAAAAAAAATGTGCAGTCGTACATCCGCACGATGTGTCAGGCCTTCACGGGAGTCGGTTGAAGAACCAGGTGACTCCTGGGAAACAGCGCTGGGTAAACTTCCTGTGCAGACTTTCCTTCCTGTAATCACTGAAGCCCGATCTCCAAAGATGACGGATGAAGGCTGTCTGATCTTTCGAGCAGACCACGTCAGGATCCACGACTGACTCTTCATCACGGCCACCTCCTGGACCCGCCTCCCCTTCCTGTGAAATGACGGGCCGAGCCGGGAGTGGGGTAATCAAATAACACATGATTACAAGTCACATTTGAGCCCGCACGGGTCCGGTTTCCTGTACTCAAAAGTGTGATTCAATCCACAGGGGAGCAGAAGAGGGGTGTGAGCAAGAAAATAAATAAAAAAATGTCACGACGAGTAAAAATGAATTCTCAGTCCTGCACAGTTTTTGTAAAGACTCTTTCCACTCATTTTTCTGACTCTCCCTTCGCGTGGTAAGAGGTTGTTAATGAATGCGGATGAGCACGTGGGAAACGTGTGGGTTTCCATCACAGCCCTCTTTCTGAGTGACAGAAGCCCGACGAGGCTTCGGAGGCTGCCTCATGAGTTAATGAAAACAAACAAGGAACAGCTCTTTTCCAGATGTCCAATGCAAAACAGAGCGGAATGGACTCTGCAAGCTTGTGAAAGCAGCGCCTGGCTTAAGCGCAGCAAGCCACTATTGTCTATTTGAATGAAAAAAGAAAAGGAATAACAACCCTTGGTCTGTTGGATTTGTAATGGGCCTCACTGTGGCTGTGTTTGCAAACGTGACAAATACAAGGGAGAAGAAAATTCACATCAAAGCTAGCAGGGCCGAAGCAAGACGAGGATAGAGCAAATGTTTATTTTGTGATTTCTCCTGCTTTGCTAAAGGCTGCTACCATCCACCTCTGCTCTAATCTGTAAGTATCTGGTACGCGCTCCAAAACTAAATGGCTGTTTATTCTATTCTGCGGCTGTGAAAGCCCCCGCCCGCCGCTGAATGCTGTCGAGGGAACGAGGGTCCCGGGATGCTCAACCATGCTGCTGATACAACACTTTTCCTGAAAGAGCCGCCACTTGATTTACCCAAGCAAAATGTCACGGTAATTGTGAAGATTTATATCAATGGAAAAAGAGCTGACGGGGTCCCACAGCTATCAGATCTGACAGACTTAATATGTGTTGCCTGCCACGCTGATGGCTTGCAGGTTGACCAATTTCACCAGGAATGCTCCCCCCCTCCGAACGTATTGACTTCGATAAATTGGGTGTGAAGTGGAACTTTTAGAGGTGGGAAATTGTGTTTTTAATAATCTAGATTCACGACAAAATATGTATTAGCTTTTGCTTTGGGAGCATCCTGAGGCCGCGAGGGGAAGAAAAGGACCCGCGGGTGAAGAGGGGTGAACACAGGTGAGCTTTTGATGCTATATCCTTCGCTCCCGGTCACGTGACGTGTCAAGTTCAAATTACACAGGCGTTGTGTGTCTGAAAATAAATAACAGGTGGCATTCTGCAGAGGGACCGTGAGTTACATGATGCAGTGTCAGTAAAGACAACGTTGGTTAACACTTTGCAAAAAACAGACAGTTGACAAATGAATAGATAGTGTTTTGATTGATGATAAAATATATGATGATAAAACTAAACCAGCTAATTACATGGACTCACTAGGATTGTTTTTTGTATTGCGTAGCCGTTTAATGTTCTCAATAACAAAAAAAAGGTGGTGGAGATTATTTCTTGGGAGTTTTACTTTCTGTACAAGTGTCATTGCAGGAAGTAGTATGGAAGAGATTGGGTCCTTTTTAAACCATGATTTATTTGTACAATCTAAAATCCAGATTTTTTTTTTTTTAAAGGAAATGTTTAACTGGTTTGAGCAGCAGAGAAAGTAATTTACAAAAAGCAGCAGGCCATCATGATGTACTGTGCCAGCCCCATATGCCGGCTCTGCGTCCTGCCCTTGACCATAATTCAAATGTCACTTTCAAAATCTCCGTCTCCCAGCCTTCTCTGTCCAACATTTCCACCCTATTCCCATGGCAAAACAGTGCGTTTGACTTCACTGTGAACCGACCCTTCCCAATGACGTCAATTAACATCACAGAAAAGCTCTTTTGATTACAAGCTGCAGCCGAATAACATGAACCTCAACTAACCAAACGACAATGCATCACGGTTAACATTTTTGCTGCAGCTCTGACCAAAGGCAAGAAATAACCGGAGGTGGGATCACACCTTCCCTGAGTCGCAGTGGCATTTTCAGACCACGATTAATGGTGCTGCTCACGATCCGAGGCTGCTCCAGACGAAGCGGAAGGTTGCTTCTCCTCCCATTGTTGAGTGACACCAGTTGAATAGTTATTTGTTAATATAAATGTAGCAGCTAGCTTGCAGTAGAAGCCCCCCCCCCCCCCCCCCCACCCCCTCCGAAGGACCAGTGCAGCGCTCCGTCGGCCACATCAGGATCCTGTCGTCGGGGAGCAGCAGCGCCGCCAGACTACGACGCTGCTGACAGAGTCATCCAGAGCCTGCAGGGACCGTTCCAAAGACACATTGTTGGTGGCAACTAGTTGGGTTACAATGGTGAGAGGGGAGTAGATGGATACCTTTTTTATTGCATTAACATGTGCATTATATTGGTACTTCATATGTTGTGTAAATATAATTTAACACTGCAGGGAATCTATAAAACCTTTAGATTATAGTGTTTCCTACATTTCACTTATAAGCAGGTTCGCAGTTTTTCTTCTACATGGTCGAATCTAGTTGCTATTCAGTCTTCGCAGCTTGTGTTTACCGTTTGTTGCACACAAGACGACTGACTGACAGACAAACAAAAGCAGCATCTATACAATGTGGATATTTCTCTTTTTTACACCAGCAAAAGTCCTCCAAGCAGGAATCTTAAGGAATCACTAAAATATTTTCATCCAATCACAATTTATTCAACAGGTTTGCCTCTCAGTCTGAATCCTTCCCACCTTTGAAATGTGAGCAGGCAAGAGGGAGAGACATCTGCCTCCCTTCTAATGGCCATCGCAAATGTTTCAGTAATTCCACTCCACCTGAAACTTCCCTCCCCTTCAACACACTCCCAAATCACAGCACTGCAGCACTGCAGCACTACAGTGCGTGAGTAGAGCGGAGAGGATCTGAAGGACTCTGCATCATGGAGGCAAGCCGGACATCCAGCAGTCAACAGGTTCTGTGTAACGATGTGAGTACGGGTTTGTTTGTTTTTTCTCCTTATTTTAAATGCATAAAAAGAATTCCAACATTTAGTGTCTGTAAATTCTGTGCAAAGTTTTAGGTCACTACAGTGTCTCCCTATAACTCTTAAGGCTCAGTAAATTAATTGTAAGTGGCGGCGGTGGTGGTTTAAAAGTCGAGAGGAGGATCCTGTGATATTTTAACGTGAGCTTGAAGTAAAAAAAAAGAGAAGCTGCTTCTTGATCTCTTATCCCGTCTCACCTGAACCTTCGCATGCGCTTTGTATCTAGAAAAACCTTCCTCCTCGTATATGAAAAGAAAGTGTAACGTCTGTCAAAGAGACAGAAAATATTCCAACTAATTCTTCACTGGAGGCCTTTTTTTAATGCTTATGAGTGCAAACCCCAGTGTGAGAAACCACAGCCTTGGCTTGTTGGTTACGTAGGCTACATGTATGGGGGGGGGGGGGGGGTTCTCTGGAGTAAGGGCCTCCTTCCTGTGCGATAACTGCAGGGGGCTCTCGGCCCTCTTCCTCACACAAGCCAGAGAGGAATTGACTGGCTTAAAAACACCAGCCGGCCTGTGCTGCTCTCTCAGACTGCTCTCTGTCTCCATCCGAGCCTTTATTTCTGTCTGTCTGTCTGTCTGTCTCAATTTCACATTCTTCTGCTGAGTATCCAAGACTCAAAGCGCAGGCACACAGAGGTTTGTCCTCTCGTTAAGTTTCCACTGCTTATGCAACCTGCCACAGGAGAGAAGAGGATTCCAGCCACATTCTTTTTTTTTTTTTCTTCTTTCCGTCACTAAAAAATGTACAATAAAAGGAATTTCTGGCACTCCGCTTGTTGGAGCTGATTCTGATTTGTCCTTTGGTTTGTCTCTTGAATGTAAAAAGTGGTAGAAATGTTAGAATACTGCAAGAACTGCAAGAGTTTAGTTTCCATTTTCACAAAGCTATTTTGATGTCCTTCCCCAAACACATGATGCTCATGGATTTACCAAATTCAATTCAGCGTAACTCTACATTATTTTTTGTTTGTAGTTTCCTCCTGTATAGCACACTGAAGTTTAACATGATAAAGAAAAAGGCAATCTGAAATATTTTTCACAACTGTTTTGGATAATTATTTTATCCATAAATCAAAAATGTCAGAACTTACTGTAACTGTCTCGGCCACAATATGAAACCAAAGGGGCTTTAACAACCTTTTAAAAACGACACAAAATGAGCAACAGCAATTTTGCCAATTGGTTAATTATTTTTTTTGAGCTCCTTTTCTGTTGTCCTCGGAGACTTGCAGAAAGCCACCAGTTTGAATGAGAAGCTTTCATTTCTGCCTGCTGGAGCTCCGGGGGAACAAAAGCCTTTCTTTATTAATGTGTGGCCTCGGGAGTTTACTACAGCAGGCAGGCTACTCATTTGAGGGAAAGTTTAATAAACGTAAGCTTTTTGTGGCACTTGTCTTGTCTGTCCTTTCCCTGCACTTGGCATGAGGAAGATTATATTTCTGCCATAAGCCTCATCTGTGGTTCGAATTTGAAAGACAGAATAAATCAAATGGAATGTATTTGTGTCAAATGCAGCACGGAGAATAATGAGCATGAAAACATTTTAATTAGCCTTCTCGCTGTGAGTTTGTCTATAGGATTTATACCACACACATATACCTTCAATAAATATTGTGAAGTGGGGGGGGGGGGGGGGGGGATATTTCCTGCACCTCGTTTTCTGAATGCATTGTAAAAGCCACATCCATTTTTTCCCCGTTGATGCATGACTCATAGTTGGAACACTTTCACAGCTGCTGTTAATCTCTCCCCGTTAAATCACCGGTATGAACAACATCATCAGAAAACACATTTTTCCTTGATAAAATCTCCCTCTTTCCACAGTGCATCCCACGTCGGTTCCACCGGGGTTATTTTTCCTTAATTTGAATTTCTTAGATGCAACCATGTGATTTAACTACCTTTACCACGCCTTTGCACGTGTCATTTTAGAATGTTTTACCGGTGTGTGTCTGTGTCGATGTAACTTCTAAAAAGGGTGCGCTTAACCGTCTTTGCAGTATATGGTTTCGGGTTTTTTGGGGGCCATTTAGACAGCATGCATATTTAACTATATGCACCATTATATAATATTAGATCAATATATTTTGCAGGTCGGGATGGAAAAAAAGAAGAAAGCCAAATACCACACTCACCAGCGAGTGGCTCTGGTTCTGGCTGTGGCCTTCCTAGTTTTGGCTCTCTCCGTTTTCAGCCTGAGATATCTGTGGAGCTCCAGACCCGCGAAGGTAAGGCTGAATCCCACCTCATCGTTTGCCAGTCGCCCGCCTGGTTGTGGTAAATGTGGCCCTCCGATGAAAGCCACATCAGCAAATCCTACAGGTTTCGTTCAAGGGAAAAAAAAGAAAGAAATTACGCAAGTAAGGAAGTGGACAGCCAAACAAAAGAGCCGTCTCTGAAGCCTCTATTGTGTTCTGCCAGATTAAAAGATGTGTGGGCTATGGAAAAGACGGCCGTGTTTTCGCTAGACCGGCGTTTTGGCCGTCAGATCTTTAATTTCATGGATTCTTGTATCAAACCACAAACCGCTTCCCTTTCACTTTGTAAACATCTTCTCACAATGACGGATGCTGATAACTCAATGCTGACCCTAATTGCTGTCGACCACAGGAGCTGAAACCTCTAGGCGATGTAATCGGGATAAACACTTGTCCTGGACATTCATCTTGTGAAATCCAATCCAATCACACTTGATGGAGAATTTTTTCACTCGACTTCTTTCTCCCCCCTCCCAGGGGGGGGGCAAAAACAAGCTTTAGACAAGCTATGAGGGAAAAGGCGTCTAGAATTTCACAACTATAAATTAGAGGCTATATATGTTGCAAATAAGAGTAAATGGCAGAGTAATAGGTGCACTTTTCAAATCTGCATGCTCAACTCATCTTTGTACTGTACTGTGTACTGTTAATTCCATGAGGTGTAGTAGCAACGTCTCTAAAGCCCACAGTATATCAAGCAGTAATTAAAAAAAAAAAAAAATGCCACCATCATCCTCTTTGCGCTTCCATTAAGACACACATTTCCAATATTGACAGTCTCTTCAACACTCGGGTTAACCAAAGCTCATCTATACTTCCTGGGTAGACGGCATTGTTCTCTCCTTTCAACATGGATATGAATCACCTTTGAGCCCTCCCCTTTGTCCTCGTTAAATATTTCATGCCAGAGGTAGAGCAGTCATTATTTCACCTTTAATAAGCTGTGATCATTCTCACATGGCACAAAACGTGTCGATGGAAGAGGTTGTCCAGGTGATGAATATCAAAACCTGCACACCCCGGGTTTCGCGTTAATGGGGTCTTGTGTGTGTCGGGGGGGGGGGGATCATTCTCTGGCCTCCCCATCACTGAGTGAGATGGAGCCACTTCAAAAAAAAAAAAAAAAAAAAAAAGGGGGAATCACCTTTAAGTCAAATGGGAAGCGAGCTCCCTAACACATAGCAGAACAGTAATCCTCAGCAATGTATCCCGAGAAAAGCTATCTGCAGGCTGCACTGAGGGTAAAGAGATGAATTGGTTCGTTGATGGACTGATGGGTGGAGGGGCTCTCCTGCGTCAACGTGGCAGCTTGATTGCTGAACTGGTATTGGGTGCAATGCGGCAGGACACTTCACTAAGCAGCTGAACCTCTGCAGCATCTGAAGAAAAAAAAATGTATAGACTCTTGGGCAGCAGACAAAAAACTTTATTTTAGGAAATGGTTGAATGGGGGTTTGTTAATTATTTGAGCACAAAGATGAGCATTTGGGGGATAACTCATTCAAACTTGAATAATAGTAAAGTGCTTCCATCAGAGTCCTTGAACATATGGAATAGATTAGGACTAATAAGGTCATACCTATGTTACCATGGTTATAATGAATATAAATAGCCTAGCTCAATGCTGCAAGTAATTATTCTTTAAATTAAGATGACCTGTTCCTTAACTAGCTTCATGTATGGCAAAGACTCTGACTTCATATAACTTCACTAAATCAACATGTCTGTATATAAAAGATTTCATCAAAAAAGGATGTGCAACTAAAAGTCATTTAAAGTGGGAATCAAGATGTCAACCAATTCTACAACAGGATGATTTTTACTGTCCTTCAGCTCATTGGTTTCGATTTTGGGGACAATTTTACCGTTCTGGTTTTCATAAGCATCGTTTCCAGCTGCAGCAGACAGCTGTTTCCAATGAATAGAATACACTCATTGTACACTATCTGCTGATCACTATGAGGCCGACAGACAAAGTTAGCTGGTTAACCTTTTGGTCCTTTTAGCAGCCAGAGAGCTCGATGCTTCTTTGAGGAGTTGGTGTAGAAGGAGTGCAAATTGGATGCATCCTCAAATTGATGCTAATGTTGCCATAGAAACCTAATAAGATGACAATCTTGACTGTTTCTACAGCCTTTTTTTCCCTAAAGTTCTCATTATGGTTTAAAACGCATGTGGAATATTCCAATGGAAGCTTTTGTCTTTTCTCACATAACGTACGTTACATCTTTAATGTACAGTATGTTAACACAACATTAATTTTATAGTTTAAAAGTTAATTACAAACGAGTCAGTTGATGATCTTGCATTTTTGCTTTCCTCAACTTTTCGTACAGAATTAAACGGCCAAGCCATTATTACATTATAGTGAGCATAGGATATAATTGGCACTCATTGGAAAAAGTGTATAGGAACAGATTCACATGAGAAAAACAAGTTTTTAGAGAAGGTTTCCAATGTGTTGTCTGCTCAGTTTGAAATGTGTTCTTCATCCATCTGTTTTGACAGATTCCGAACATTATGAACCTGAGACTGTCAGAGGTGCAAACATCCTTTTTCACAGTTCATAAATGAAGGAGGCATTGAAGCACACTATGAAGTACTCAATGTTACTTAAGAAAGGTTGATCAGTTTGCTACTTTACTTCCAGGTCGAAGCCAACGGAATGAATAGCTTTGCAGATAACAAGGGAAACTAATGCCGACTTAGATTTAATTACCAAAAACATTGATTACAAAATGAATACTGCTGCTAAAAATCGGTTCTCTCAAAACGCGGATTGCATATTGACAAACGCTTAAATTACTTTTGTTCCCAGTCAACAGTTCAACTCGTGTAGATGCGCTAAACAATTACTACCAGCCATCACTCAAAACACAAACTGCGTAGAATGTGTCTCGCAGTACTTAGATCTTTGAGCTCAGCATTTCTAATTAAAAGTTTAAATCACGGCACCACTGCAGGCATGAATGCTTTTCCTCTTCTCACAGTTTACAGAAGCAACGTGACCTCATGAACCCCGCTTTTTATAAATATCCACAGTTAGCTAATTTGCTCTAAGCATTGTACTTCCATTTGACACGATAACCGCTTGGGATCCTCTTTTAATTACCTGAAAACATATGTTGTTACACAGGCCTGGGGAAGATAGTTTGCCATCACTTGCTCTGCGTGTGTGTGTGTGTGTGTGTGTGTGAGAGGGCGTGGCCGTGCTTGTGCGCATGCCTCAGTGGGCATAGTGTGTTTCTGTGTGTAGGTTAGGTGCGTCTGCATTCTCTCTCCTGGCTTACGGCAAATGTTGTGTTTACTATGTGCTCGTTATTGTTCTGGGCCACGAGTCTCACTGGGGGATTTTGCCTCCTTGTAAATTAATCCTCCGTTATTACCGGTTTACTTCAGCAACTCCGTGAAAATGGAATCTAGCTGGTGAATCCAAGAGAAAGGGAGGAGAATGGTTTGTAAATGTGAACCCATAAACATTTCTGAACCATTTTTCTTTTTTTTTTTCTTCCTGTGGAATATTGAAGAGCTCACAGGTGTTGTTTGTGTGTATGGAAAAACTGCCTGTGAAATACATGAATGTCAGACTTGGGGAAAGTGCTCCATTTTTCAAACCGAAATTGCATCGCTCACCTTGATGCCTTTCCCTGTGCGGGTCCAAGGTAGCTGCCGAGTTGTCGCTCCTGATGGCCTCTTAAATGTCTTCCCGTCAGCAGCGGCCTCTTTAATGAACTCCGCTGCGCCTGCTGGTGTCGGCTGGTCACAGGTGTACGGCTTTTCAAGGCCCACCGCACCTTTGTTTGTTTATTTATTGCTCGGGTGCCCAAACGTACCCTTGGGTGTCCAGATGTCAACATGCAACAGGGGACCAAGATTTGATCATGATACGATTCTATTGTCCTTTTTTTTTTTTTTCTTCTTTATTCGTCTCCGAGAACCAGACAAGACGACGCTATCCTCCTCACACCGTTTGCTCAGACGCCCCTGGAGGAGTTGGTATTCTGGGGAGGCAACAGCGTTTATCAAAACCGCTGCCATGGTGAGACATTTTGGGGGTATGGTGGCCCCCTCAGTCCATTACCTTATTGGATTTTACCGCTCCAGCTCATTCATTTGTTCCTTCATTAGCCGACCAGTGTCCGCTTGCGTTTCTCGGCTACTACGACGTCGGTCCACTACAGGTTCTCTTCTAAAATGATGCGCTATGCCATCAAATTGGGGAGAAATCAGGAGGCTTTCGTGACTGTTGTGGCACACATTGCCTTCTTCTGGGACGGGGATGGCTACAAAGAGCGCGTCAGCACTGCAAAGCCCACTGGGAGTTATTTATTGTGCCAAACAGCCCTTCAGTGCGTGTAATTTTCCTTTTTCGAAGCTAGAATGATGTGGGTGCAGAGAGGATCAGCATCTTAATTGCATGTACTTAATTTTGCCAATCCACCAGCAGCATGTTGAATGTACAGTGCGGTGGGTACACACACACACACACACACACACACACACACACACACACACACACACACACACACACACACACACACACACACACACACCTTTGTGACTGCCAAGAAGACTGCTTTGTTGTACAATTTAGAATGGGATTGAGCTCCCACATCTTCTCCAACTCGCCCGGTAAGTCGGCACTGCTTACAGGCTCGGGGTGCTTTCACATGCTGAGGCGGAGAGGTGAGCAGCCGACTGGAAATACTCGTATTTCCTCCCTACATGTATTTGAAGTTGCACATCAGATATTTGGCTTTTATGTTGGTGTATAGTATACTCTGATGGAGAAATCTCTGTTCTCCATGAAGAATCTTATGTGAGTGCTAGGTTTTTTTGTCACTATTGAAGGGGTTGCATTGACTTTTTGAGAGTTTCCACCGTTGCTCACCTTACTCAATATACCAGGATAGAAGAGGCGTCTAAATCCTCCCTTCAGGTCTGCGCTCGGTGCTCAATCCAACACTAAATTACCGTAGCTGATTAGGCGCTGTAAATTGGAATCTTTGGTAATAATAATACCATTCATCCAAACCCACCGGGCCTTTTAAACCTTTTTGGTGAAATTAACGGAAAACAGCAAAAGAAAAATAAACCACTTTCAAAAAAAGGGAGGGGTTTCATCCAGTAGAATTCAAAGTGTTTACTCTGTAAATGAGCGTAGTTAGAAAGAGAGCTTAAGTCTTACAGTTATAATGAATCACATTAATGATAAGGTATTCATTCCAGATGTCAAGAATCCGTAAGTTAAAGAATAGAAACTGATAAAACTACTGAGGTGTACTATTGTAACACTTAAATGTCTCGTGACAAAATAACAGATTTCTTCCTATCAGAGGACAATAAAATAGGACTTTATGTTACATTTGTCATTTGGCTAATAGAAGATACAGACAAAACAATGAAACGTTGCTCAACAGCATCACTAGTGGGCAGAAACTCTGCAGGGCATCTTTGGTAAGCGTTTCACCTTTGCACTGTGGAAAATGTGGATCTTTTTTGTAATACTTTTGCATTGATTTATTGTAAAAAGTATTTATTGAATTATTATGTGTTATTATTAATATACTATTATTATTATTATTATTATTAAAGATGTCTGCTGTGAAGATGCATTTTTCTTTATTCATTTGGAATTTAAAAAAAATAAAAAAATTTAGAAAGACTAGAGATTCAGACAAGCTAAATTTAGCCTAACACCTAACCCAAAAATTGTTTTTCAAGCAAATATTTCAATCAATAGCCAGCAAGTAGGGGCTGTGGCCATTACGGGAAAAACTCAAAGAATTAACTAAATTCTAGATTCACAAAATAATTCAATTTTGACATACATGTTTTTGCTGCAAAGCGGTACGTTTTGGACAGAAGTAAAGTCAGTGACTGGAAGAGTTTGAGCAAAATGCAAAAGGAACTAAACAAAGCACATGGACAGAGTCTAGCAGAGACACCAGGTGAGAGCATGAGCCGGCAAACAAGGCCGTCTCTTTTATCTTCTCATTATGGCAAAGTGTTTTTTTTTTTTTTCATTGATTCAGGATATCATGAGACACATTCATAAAAGATCAAAGCTATCAATATTCAAATGTTTAAAACCTCAGTCCCGGTGCACAAACAGATTTCTCAGTAAGAATTCATTTTGATATTAATATGTAGTGTTATGACCGCATTGTTTTCAATTAAATCATGCAAAATTTCACCTAGGCTATTATTTTTTTTCCTACCAGACAGCTAATGAGCCCCATATTATCTCAGCAAGATACAAAAGCCCAGAGGACACGCCGTACTCTGAGGGGTCTTAGACCCCTTGTGTAACTGTTTAGAAGAAAGCTTTGCTTCAGTGTTCACAGGCAGCACAAAAACCAAAGGAACCATCCTCCTCCTCCTCCTCCTCCTCCTACATTTAACAAAAATGGAACCTTTCCATTTCATCCATTCACGTTGTAGCTACCGATGCAAGTCAGCAGGTCAGTCCTGCTGCCGCTGTGAATAGCAGGAAAAGGATCTTGACGAGCTTCATCCCCCGTCAGATGACAAGGTGAAGTACTTTTTCTGGGAAAATGACACAGCAACAACTGTCATCCATCCTACTTGTGATGAGTACCGGATAACTACATGTCCACCACACAGTGTGAAAAAAGAAAAATGACTATACTTTGTGCATTCAGGAGGTTTCAAAAAACGAGGAATCATGACCATGTCCAACAGAGAGACACAATGGAGCAGAAATGGAACTAACAAAATGGACACAGATGAGGAACATTGGTGACAGTGCTGCTAATAGTTATGGAGCATCAGTATTATTGACTAATCCTTTTTGTCAACTAAATGCCGGTTGATTTACATCTGTAACTCTGTAGCTGTCTTTATCTGTAATTTACTACTTGTCTAGCATCATTTGTACGTTTTTCACAGAAAATCCACGTGTTCCAGATTTCATGATTTGTGAATAAACAAACGGTTGGACATAAACTGCTCAACAAAAATGTTTTACAAACATTCTGATTTCATCAAGGCAGCAACCACCACTTGTGCTCATGTTCGAAAGGTCCAACGTTTATCCATCTTATTATACAAATGTAGTAAATATCATAGAGGCATGTCTGGCTCGTTATGTACGTTATAAGACAAAGGCGTGGCGGCACATCATGCGCGTTATGATGGCGCTTGCGCCCTTTTTGCAGAGGTTCCTACTTTGATCACCACAACTAAACTGTGGGAATTTTAATCTGGCATTTAGGAAACAGCTTGCGTGAGGCTGCAATTTGAATCATTTAGACACCAAGGCTAAGTGCTTAATTAGCATTAAGCATTAATAAGTTATCAACTCCAATCTCTGCAAAGACAAGTGGATCATCAATAAGTGTCTTGTGGTAACAAATTGGTTTTTAAAGGATACATAGATATATATCTGTAACTATAACAGATGATGATAACATGAATATATGTTGGGATATAGGAACACATTTTTCCTCTACAAGTGACTAATCATTGATGAGGGCAATAAATGTTTATATTTACAAGCACATGCCATTGAGGGACAACCTGATAGTATTCCTCATTCTGAGAAAAGAAAAATGCCTGCTCTTTTCATGTTCTACTTCCAACCAGTGGCAACTCTACTAAAATACATTCATTTTCTCTTTCAAACTGCTTAATTAGCATGTGTTTCATTAGTGGCTGACCGTGACGGAGCGAGTAGGTTTTGTAATAACGAAAAGAAAGAAAAAAAAAACGGTCAAATAGTGATGCGCTTGTTTGTTTTTAATAGGATGAGAAAACAGACAGACCCAGACCACTGGGAGCCTAATGTGTTGTGTTCTCCCATTGGGTTGTTAAAGTATTTTTCAGTGTTATTAGAAAGAGCAGCACTGACATGCAACTCGCACAGGGGGCCATGGCAACGGACCAAAGCTCCTCATCAGTACCAATAGTCCCAGTGTAATAGCCCAGTGTCTCTGCATAGCACTATTTCTCCGTCTTTTATTGCGTCTTCCAGGCAGAAGTGCGGCGTAAACAATGTTTGAACAATTACGAGCCTGCATGTCTCCCTCGAAGCGGTGTTAGAAACGGTTTACGAGTTACCTTGTTACAGGCATGTCTGGCTCGTTATGTATGTTATAAGACAAAGGCGTGGCGCCACGTCACGCGTGTTACGGTAAACGAGGCGCTCGCGCTCCTGTTGTTGCAGCGGTTTCCGACTTTGATCATCACAACTGAACTGTGGGAACTTTTGTCTTGCCATTGTTTAAATGAGTAGACCGTTTATCGCCTTCCACGCACATCGTTTTGCATATCTTGGCGCGCAAATAACGCAAATATAGCAAGGCAAATGTGGTCTATTGTTGTCTGTTGGTAAATTGGCAGTGAATGTAAAATGTGTCACTTTACACATATTGAATAAACCAGAGCAAGTATCTTCAACCTTTTGAACTAAAGTTCAGCCTTCATTGAATTCACTAAAATGCTAGTTCAACTTTTCTTCTTTTAGTGGCTCAAAAACTTTCCGCTTAATGCCTTTCTTCTGGCCAAATTATGGCCTCGCGTCTAAATGATCCAAATTGCAGCCTTACAGCTCACACAAGCTGTTTCCTAAATGCCACTTAGCTGCTGGATCCCCGAGTGTGCTCTTGTTGATTTATGAGGTGGTGGAATGGCTGAAAAAGCAGCAGAGCGACGCGGAGATGTATCCGCTGGAGGTCGTTCACCTTGTGCCTGGCTGGCCTCACTTCAGAGGCTCGCAGTCACTGCTTGCAGTCCTTTGTCTGTTGAAGGCGGCAGAGATAACAACAAGCAGCGGGATCTCCTTCGGCTCTCCTGACAAGCGAATAAATGGCACAAAACAGTCAAAGTCCAGGTGTTTTGTGTCATTTAACCTCTAGTGATTCTTTGCTACTTTCTACTGTTTTTGATACTGTTGGAAAGATGCATCTCTTGCTGGCTCGTGGTTATTGAGGGATGTTGCATCATGTGTTGTTCCCTAAAAAGGTTGTTTCACACCATGTTTAAAGGCTTTGTGATGTCCCTATGTTCTCCCTTACAGTTGGCAGGGGAAAAAAAAAAGATATACTCATGGCCATTTCGGAGGCCAATTCTTCCACATGTTTTTGAGGTGAAGTAAAAAGCCACCATTTCCTCTTTCTTGTGTACCTGGGGTTTGGCTAAAACTTGCTAAGTACAAGTTGGACAGATCTCAGCGGTGCACCAAATGTTGGAAGCAGATCAAACATTGGTTAAATGTCTGTTAGAAGCTTTTCATTTCCATCCCAGGGTTGATGCAACATTTGCAAGTTTGTGCTTTGTAAAGTTATAACTGCGGGAAGAAAAAAAAAAGAAGGAAATATTTACTCTTTAAGCGGAAAGTCTGGGGAAACATCCTATTCCCCAAGCTGCTATATAAAGGAAATACAGTCCTTTGTTCTTTTCACTTTGATTTTTATTGAGACCATAGAAGCACACATCGAACAACAGTGTGTCCCAATCCGTGAGTTTGTTTCACAATACTGTGTTGACCAAAAAACACTGAATAGTCACCCCCCCCCCCACTACACCCTCCCTCCTGAACGCAGCTCTATTACAGGCACAGTAGCACGAATCAAGGTGATTTATTACCAGAGAGAGCTCAAGTTGTTTAAAACGACCGGTGTGATTAGTCATGTATGCTTCAGAGCTGAAAAGCGGCTGCACGTTGCTTCTGCACATTAACAGCAGCTGCAGACTGTACTCGACCAAAGCGAGGTGGTCAAACGCGGTAAAGCGGCAGAGTCGCCGAGGGACGGCGAGAGAAAGTGGGTCATTACGTCCCCTTTCAGCCACGAGTAGGTCCACAGAAGAGAACGGTCGGCCGTGTAACCCATTCAGCGGCTCGGCGAGGAATCGATTACCGCCACGGAAAATGAAACAGTGGAGGTACGATAGTCTGTGAGCTCTGCCAAAATTCCACTGGAGTTAGTGCAGAAATCTGCTCCATATATTCCCAAAGCCTCAGATATCTTCATGCTCAATTATTCAGACAGAAAGGTGCTTCTGGAAGAACTTTGTTTTTCTGTAACTCATTATTTTCTCTTTCCGCCACTTTTTTTTAAACCAGGAAACGAGATGCAGAAATCCCTTTTATAGTGAACCTCTAGCTTCACATTGAAGGGTTTTTTTGGTATTTTTCTTTATCTGAGGCTTTTTAGAGTGGGTGGAAAAGCCTATGATTTCTATATATAAAAGGTACCAGTAAAAAGGACTGGTAATATATATATAAAAATACATACACACACACTGAGCTTAAGGGTTGGTGGTATCCATATTATTGTTTTTCAGGAGGATGGCTATTCCCACTTCTTCCTGTCCAAGCATAGTAAGATAATCGTCCTGGCTCCATATTTAACACAGAGAGTAGATCTGTGACACCTAAATATCCTGTCTGCAAGAAAGCTAAATAGGAAATTTCCCAGAATGTTGCATTTATTCCTTCTAAATCTTCAGAGTACTGACCGTCTGTATAGCTGCTGTATATCTGTAAATAACTGAAATAGAAGAATTCATACGTCTCAGTCATTCTCAACCAGACTGACTGCAAATCGGCGATACCCGACACCCATCTGATACCAATCTGATTTAGGGCAGAAGACTCAAATCCATTACCCTGTGAGGCTCAAGCATTTTCACCTCCACTATGCCTACATAAACAGCCTTTTCTGAGAGAGGGTTGTTGATAGACTTACAGTAATATGGTTTCCTGTCTGATACACATTTAAGGAAAGATCCACTGTCGGATGCTCTCAGCATGCAATGTTTAATGCACTTTGGAAGGGTTTTTTTGGTGATGAAATGTCATAATCCCCTTTTTGGTGAATGTGCTAAGTGTGGCTGCTATTTAGTATCTCACAGCAGATTTGTGTGTTTATTGCAGGTCAGTGCAAAACGGGGTGCTTATAACAATGCTTTTGCTCTCTGACTGACCTTTAACACTGATGATATAGGGGTTTAAACTCCACCGCAGCCCTGCTGGACATATCTGAGTTGCATCGTACAGTCTATGTGTTTACCAAAATGTCGGCTAAAATTAGAGAAAACAAATGCTACAAAATTGGCTGCTGGATGGAACATATACGGGATATATATGGCCAGCAGCAGTTTGTTTTAACAGTGTTAATGTTAATGTGCATTATGATTTCCCAACTTGACATGTTCTGGCTTATTCTTTGAAAGGCTAATGACCTTTGCATTTTCCATAGCTGACCTTTGGAGTTTGGCAGCTGTAAAACATTTTGACTTCAAATTGATGCTTATAGCAATTGCTTGGGTGATTTCCCAAAAGCACTTTAACCCCGATGCCAACACAGTTTTAGCTTTCAATTTAATGCTGCACAGGCAACGCCACATACTCTTATTGTGATTTTTGTATGGCTTCCAAAAACATTAAGACACCACCAAATTGCCCTAGCTCAAGAATTCAACATCATAAATTGAGCAAGATAAAAAATTAATCATTTTCGATGCCAGGGTAGTGGATACTAAAGGTTTTTTAGAGTCTTGATTTAAAACACCAATTGCCGTTTCTTGACGCTATTTAACGCTACAGATAAAGAGGGCTCAGTTCCTTAAAAGCATGGATGCAGCCATTTACCTCCACATGTAAACAAAACCACACAAATGGCTAATTAAAAATGCAGAAATGTTTCAGTGCCTTGTTGAATGCTGAATGTTTATATTTAGATCTTGAGTCCTCCTGTTACACACCGAGTGGACCTATGCATGCAGCTTCTGCAAAGGTTGAGACTACATGCTTTGGCTACATATTCAAAGGGCGCCTCACATGGTGGTTGCAGTTAATAAAGAGAATCACATTTGTGGGAACTAAGGAACATAAACATATTGAGCCAAGGTTTGTATCATGACATTCAAGCTTGGAAAATGGAATACATACAGTCGTTAATAACCATCAGGCTCGTACATTCAGTATGTTGCATTCAGTTATTTTTCTATCAGAGTTAGTACTTTTTTCAAGAAGAGTTTATGATGCAAACGGTAAACTAGATAGAGCCAACTTTTAGTCTTTGAATTGGTTTACTGGTGGGAGGATATACAAATAGAGGTTGTGTGATAATTTGTTGTAATATTTTGATGGTACAAAAGAAGACCCTGTGGTAATTCATGTGATACGTCAAAGTGGTGTAAGATTTCTGATGGATTTCAGTGGAAAATTACAGTCCAGATGGAAAATAACAAGATACGATACAGGGAACTGAAAATGTGTAGCACGCTCTTGAGTCTTAAAATAAAAAAAGCATTTGTGAGGTTCAAAAACTACTGGGGCAATAAACTAGCTCCGGCTGACAACTATTCCTTCTGTAGAAAAGCTTTAAAATGTTGAGCTGCCTTCTGCCGTAGTAGAAACTCTTCCGTCCTGTGGGGAGTAAACAGCCTTCTTTCTTCCTTTTACCCAGAAACGGTTATTTCCAGCAAATATATTTCAATAGATACGCATGTAAATATACTAATTGACAGGGATGAGATGAACTGATGTACAGCCGCATGCTTCCACAGTTTGCAACATGTTGCATTGTGTTGTACGCCGCTCGCTGTCAGCTGGTCTTCAGTGAGATTGATGTTGTGCGATGCCAGTGGGCTCATTTTACCTCGTGCCAACTAAGTTGATAACGCATTACTGACTGACCAGTATTTCCTAAATTAGATTCTCTGAGCTGGCGCCCGGCCAAGAACGTCGCCGAACTGCTGCAGTCTGCTTGTGTCTGGCATCCGGAGAGCATTCCTACTTCATTTATCCCAATTCTCTAGGCCTTGGGAGTTGACAGGCTTGGTTAATCAGTGTCCACAAGCATAATCCCCGTGATCTCAGACGCGACACAATCAGATCTCCCTCTCCCTCCGTTTGTTTTGCTCTCTACCCGTCTTTCTCCTTCCGTCTGATTTTATATTTAAAATCTGTTAGCATCACCTACAAATCCACAAATAGTACCACGCAGTATCTGACAGGGAATATTGAGAACATGTGTTCATGTGGGTGACGGCCATCTGCACCACTGCTGGTGGGCGGTACATTTAGACCAGCTGTAATTACCCCCAAGCTGATCCTCATTCTCAAATAATATCACCATTGGAACCTGTTCATGCTCTTCTCTCAGCTCAACGTTTCCTTAAGGTTTGTTCTCATTACCTGGGGTTTTCCTAAAACCTGATAATACGTGTATACCCGCGCATGTGTCGCTTCCAATGCCATTATTCCAAGGGAGGATTACTCATACTAGCAGTAACCGTTTTCTCTGTAAAAAAAAAAAAAAGAAGAAAAAAAAAGGTTACACCTCTGCAATTTTCAATGAGTCCAACAGAGATGTTCCATTTGTTACTATGAAACCCTCTTAAAAAAACAACATGGCCAGAGCGAAGGCAGCAAAGTCCTCTGGAATAATTATCTGGTCTCAAGTGACTGCCCATGTGAAGAGACTTGAGCTCTGAACACAAGTCTGGTGCCGGCTGACAAAGAGGAGCCTCGAGCAGACGCAAGGAAAACAAGGGGAGAAGCCACAAAGCCGAAGAGGAGAGCGGACTCTTGTCAGATGATTTATTTTAACCCGGCAGATAAGCATCATTGCAGAGGTGTTTTTGTTTCTGTGATTTATTTATAAGTCACTGGACACTAGCTAGATTTCACCTGCAAAATATTGATCGATGAGACTTCACGGGTGAAAATCCTGGATGATAAGCCACAAATAAAAGCGGTATAACAGCCAATAAAACAAACGTCAGAAACCTTCTTCGGTTTGACATTAAACAAAGAATGTAACTTCTGACACGCTACGACAGCGTCTAGAGAAATCAAACTGTGACTCAGCGCCTAGACGGCATGCGTTTCTGCACTTTCGCTCGTCGTGCAACTCAGGAATCTCTTTGTAAACCACGAAGCGAAATGTCAGCCTCCTCCGATAAAATATGGCTAAGTGGTCCGTTCTCTGCCAACTTAAAGAAGCCCTCGAGCCAGTTAAGGGCCCACAGTCTGTGATCAAATGGGATCAAAAGTGTCGGCCTGATAATTTGATTAAAGCGTTCATTCCCATCCAAATCAGTGGAGCAGCATGGTCAGAGTGGCAGAGGAACTCGGGTGAGGGTTTTGCATTGAGAAAATAAAAAAATCACGCCTGAGCATTTCCTACTGTGTCAAAATGTACTTGACCTTTACAATGAAACAGTAATTCATATGTAATGGTGTATACATTGTCATTTCAAGCAAAGATCAATGTATTTTTAACATACATTTAATGTAAAACAAGACCGGCAAATTATATCAAAATGAATGCAGAGACAGTGTTCAAATTACTTGTATCTGTATTTTACTTGAAATTAATGACATTTACGGAGGGTGCTAACAGAAAGCCTATTTCCTCGTGTCAAAGTGAGGGTTTTTCTCAAATATACGTACTAAAATAAACTATACTGCAGACAAACATGGTGGCCATGTTCAGTCTGAAGGTGTTTTAAAACCAGCAAGGACTTCAAAGAGAAGTAAAACCCAAAAGGACACGATGTTCTCCGTTGGGACTGTATAAGCTGCTGCCCACTTCGATCCATCACAGGGCTGCCTATGGCTCCCGGGAGACCGTTGCACCGTGCAGCCCCCGCTCCCCAACCCTATCCCCCCCCCTCCCTTCCACACACACACACACACACTCCCACCTCCACCGACCTGCTGTGAGTGACAGGCCTCTAGTTCCGCTTGAGTGGAGCCTCTATCTCCTAACCCCCAAGGACAACTAAGAGGACATATTGTCATCAAGTCATCTCGCTCTCATTTCCGCGGCCGCCGCCTCCTCCATAGATGCACATATGCACGCGCGCACACACACACACACAGGAGGAACCAACTGTGACCCCGCTCGCCTGAAACTACACCTACGTGACCTTTGCTCAATGTCCTCGGGTGCCTCGCCAGAACCCGTTCACACAAACAACCCTGGCGGTTCCTGCCGCTCCTCATTCACGCCCCTCGCCGCGGGTCTGCGTCTGAAGCCGTCGAGGGGGAGGTGGTTGAGAACCACTTCAGACGGAAAACCTTGAGATCCCGGGCTTGAGATCAGATCTTCTGCTCTCGCTACAGAACATTCTGTGTCGGCTTGTGACGAGAGCGACGTCGGCTGCTCGTCCGGAGGGATCACGGAGCAAGGCTGTTTTTTTTTAATAAATGAAGAGCTTGGTTCACTGCAGTCAATGTGCGATTCAGCACAGTGCCTGATTGTTTGCTGTGTAAGCTTTAAGTGTTCAAATGCACTGTTCAGTTCTGTAAGACAACATCTAAAGACATTATTGTGTTGTTGCTGCTCATAAACAGTAATAAACAGCTCTTATTCTTGGGTTGTTTTTGCACTTTGACGTGCTCTTAGAAGTATATGTTGTGGTGTATATATTCTAAGCAGAGGCTTTTATGGGACTATAATCAGGTTGTCTAACTAAATATATATCCATATCTGCCAGATGTGAAAACACATGTGCCGTTCCAACTGGTTAGGGTTATAACGTGGTTTTTACAGCGCGTTGCAATGCCCAAACCCCGCCCCCCAAAAAATCCAATCATGCAAATTCGAAAGTGTTGTGCATGTTAATTTGGGTCGTACACCTTTATGAATATGGCTTTCTTTCCCTAATAAAATAAGTTGCACAAGTACAATTCATTTGATCTTTTGACGGTAATACGATTTATTTAAGAGGAAATCTCTTGTATACGTGTCAAACTTTTACGAGTAATTCGTAGGTTTGGTAGGTAAGTTAAGTAGCGAATAGTAAAAGAATTCGTCTAAGACCACTTTATTCTTTGGCACTTAGCGTATCATAGCCTCCCTTGTGAAGGGAGTTAAGTCCTGTTGTCAGGGACATCAAAAGGGGGCGTGCTTTGGAATCAAAGCTGGTTTTATCATGTTTTTCGAATTAATGGCTCAATCATAGCCGTCAAGTGACTAAGATCCAACAATATCCATCCAGGTGCTAAATAACCTTTTTCCATTTTCACCGTTGCCCTGATTGAGCGTGCTTGCAGACTTTGAGTTCAAATCTTCTCATCAAACTGTATCCTTGTTGATTAAAATAAAAATCTTGCATTCTGCAGCTTTAATGTCAAAGCGGTCTCAAGGGTTTGAAAATTATATAAAGTTTTTGTGAACAGTTTTTACACGGCGGCCTTTTAGAGTCTTTGTACAGAGTGTATAACTTAAATTAGAGCCTCCCCGATGTGCTGGCCTTTTATCTTCCTGTTCACTGTCATGTGGGAAGCTAATTAACTTTCACACAATTCCTTAAAAGGTTGTGCAGCCAAGTGACAGTTTGTGAATTTGCTATTTTCGAAATGGTACAAGATAAGCAAATTACGTGAAGGCCGCCTTTAAATGCATTTATTTAAACGCGCAACCTAAGTAATGAGAATCTGCAGAAAAAACAAATTCTAACGCTTAACGTCATTACAGTGAGGCATTGTAGTTTGTTGCATTCTAAAATGTTCCCCTTATTGCAGCATAAGTGGCACTGCAAGTTTCCCAATGTGCTGAAGCAAATGGGAGGATCAAAATAGGCCGTACACAGGCAATTTATTTCTATTTTCAGAATGCCAATTAAGATGCACAGCAGCAGCTTTGGATATTAAACCAGTAGTCAAACTGTTGTAATACATTTTCTTTTTCAACCTGGTGCAGTGGGGAGATTCTCACCGTTGGATTTTCATCAAAAGCGATAGCCTGCTGAAAATGTAATTCACGGTTTTAGTACAAATCAATAAGACTCCAAAATCTATTCCCCCATTTCACCTTTATGTTAATATGAAAATAAATGCTAGTGCCAATCTATTAAGAATTATACCCCATTTGATTATTATTACTCTGTTCCTCCACCAGAAACCCCCAAAAAAGGCAAAGTCACTGCTGTGCTGTGCTGTATTCAAATGGCCTGCATAGGAGCACGCAGACACAAAACACGGGACGGGGTGAAAAGCGAAAGCTGGTAACGTCTCACAGCGTTAGAGGACATTCAGATGTTTCTGGTGAGGGATATGAATCTTGATGGACTCCCATCCCAGTGTATTCATTAATCGTGCGTCTCATTGGCGAGCCTGTGATTTGCCGCGGAGACAGATGAAGATGAACTCGGCAATATATTTCTCATCATAACACAACACTCGCATAAATATTAATGGCGTATTTTCAGCTGCTGGGCATGAATCATTTCTCCGACAGGGAATTTTAAGAGGTCGTCCATGCGTTTCCAAGAACAGTACATAAGCAAGCGGTCGTGATAAACCGCCCCGCTTTAAGGCAACAGTGAGGAGACGGCTTCCGCTGTAGCAGAGATTTAGAAGGTCTTTATATTACGCCACGCTTCTTCCATCAATATATTTGATTATTTAACTGTATAGCTCATCAACAAAAAAACGCTCCATCGCGCAAGTGATAGATTAGCAGCTTATGAGTTAGATGTTGCGTTTACATGTTGACGTTTTTAGATGGTAATATGGGGGCGTCAAAGAAAATATCCACCCCCCGATACTTTAAATACATAGATACTGTTTGAGGGTTTCTAACCAGAAATCAGTGAGTGCTTCTTTGGTAATCTATGGATTTCATCTTGACGGTTTTGCCAGTTTTCACCATCGTTTGGGACAAAACAATTGAGCAGCCATTGATACTTACACCAGTCATTGTACGGTTCTTGGTGTCACTTCAGGTCTACAACCACCATTACAAAGCCGTGCTGGATGGAGTGGAGCGGGACAGCGTCGTGGAGATCGACCCAGGTCGGCGTATTGAGATTTTCACAACGGGAAACGGCAGCGAGGAGGTAGTTGAAGTGCACGACTTCAAGAACGTAAGTTAAAAAGGTTAAACAGCGGCCGAGAAGGCCTTTTCTCTTTTGTTGAATACTCCTCGGCGCTGTAAGAATTAAACTTTTCACATTCTGCCCTTTCCAAAGAGACGCCTAACAACATTTATCCTTTGTCAAAATCATATTTTCCCAAACAATATTTTCTTCTTTTGTCGCCCGATGAAAACGGGTGCGACAAAATGTTTTGAGAAGATAATGGATGTGATACTCAGCGAGGTGAACCCGAGGGTCAGAAATAGCCATGACTCGACTGTGTGCATGTGTGCATGTACACACACACACACACACACACACAGCAAAGAAAGGTTTTCTAAAAGACTTGTTTTCTTGCTGCTAATTTTATGCAGTGACTCCTTGGCACTGGAGACACACACCATTAAAAAGCCCATCTCTACTGGCTTCTCACACCTTCAACTGCAATTTTGTATCCAGCAGCCTTCATCAATTACCTTTCATTCCTAAATCCTTTCTCGAGTGTGCAGGAGGTTACACATGCTGCACCTCGGGAGCAGGCTGTTTGACTCGTTAATGAATTCTCACCCCATTATTTACTGTGAAACGTTGCAGGATGCTAGTCAACCCAAACGAAAACCTGCATTGAATTATTGCTTTTGTTACAGTGGTCTGTGAATCTGAAATAGCAATACTGCGCCTTTAACCTCTGCAATCAATCTCCATTTGTTTTTCCCTCCCTCACCAAGCACCTGTGTGCGTGTGCGTTACTAGACACACACACACACACACATGCATACGTGCATGTTGCTTGTTTCACTTCCTGTTAGTAAAGCACAGCCCCCCCGGGGAGATTTGTTGGATTCAGTGCTCCACCATGGAAGACAGAAGCAAGCGAGTGAGCAGAGCAATTCAAACATAGTGATTTGTTTCTTCCAAAGGGAAGGAAACGTACACAAGAAAACAATTGGTTGTACTAAGAGGCAGCCTTTGTGCGGATGTTAGAATATATCTTTTTATATGTAGAAGAAAATAATTTGATACGCAGACCAAAGCCACCTCTGAAGCAATCCCCATTAAGCCCGAGGGCCGCGAGAGGAAGGGAAAATTAGGGGATTAAACCAACAGGAACCGTGGACCACCGGAAAATTCCACTCGCCTTTGACAGAGCAATATTGCATTGATTTTAACAGGAGAGCAATCGAGACAATCAGCAGGGACATTTTTACATACTTTTTTTTTTTTAATCTTGATAGATTTAGGTCAATTGGACTTACACTGCCGTTGTGTTACAGTTAGAGTAGAAACATTCGAATGTTGGGTTAGTTTTAGTTGTGCAAAATTTCACTAGGGGGCTCTAAAGTCAAAAACGTTTCTCTTTACGCTAAACAACAGCCATGAAACCATCGTCCCTACTGAAGACCTGGACTCCATGTTTTCCGATATTTACGTTGAGATTTGATCTTGCCGACTCATTTTAAACTTGTACAGAGAGTGAAAGGTTCAAAATGTCTGCATGATGGCTCCTCAACAGTGCCATGTGTCATGGGGCCATACCCTCAAGGGGGCCACCCTGTGTCCTCGTTGACAATCCTCAAAGCCGGTTTAGGATTTACATTTAGATTCAGGTATATTCAATGGCGTTTCTCTCATGCCACCAGGTGTTGCTCATGTGCAAGTAGCCGTCCAATATCTCCAGAAGTCCAGAACACGGTGCGATAGCGCTGGTTTAGCAGACTTTGACCGATTGCATGAAATGTAAATCAAACCGCGTGGTGCTACTCAGCAAATACAACGTTTCAATCTAATAAGAATGAACAAAACATGTTTTATCTCAGTGCTGCAAGACTGTTGGACTACTACATCCTTTGCCCGCTTCAACACACTGAACACAACCACCATCAGCCCACATGTTGCCAGCTTTACAGCAGATCCAGTTATGGTGAATCCAGGCTGCCGCTGTTATCAGTCATCTTGTTTTACTGGCCTACCTTCAGAGGACGTCTTGCCTGAAGCTGGAACCAACATCCGTAAATCCACGCAGATGTTGGAAGAAACAGCTGGCGAACGCAGCCAATCTGTAAAGAAGTAGAATTCATCTCAGTGACGGGATTTTTTTCTCTATGGGTTTAGTATTTTTTTGTGTTTCGTTTATCTCTCGCCGCTTCCTAATGTCGCTCTGATAGATTACCCTCACCTTAATAACCACAACCTAATGTGATTTTTTATACGTTTAACTTCTCACAATCTGAATAAAAATGTTGCTTGATACAATAATCCTGCCGGTCATTTGCAAAAAGTGTCTTGATTTTGAACCCCCGACGTAATGTTGCGTGTGTAATACATGTTTTGAGAATGGGTTACATTCACATTCAGTTTGTCCATTTTGTCCAATTTACAAAACATAAAGCACCTTGTAACTTCCATGGTACTGTATGGGACCTCAAATTACCTAGTTTAATGAATAGGCTTACTTACAATGTACTTGATTTACTTAAATGTAGCTCAACATAAACTGCACTGACACAAATAGTCAGCTAAGATGTGACGGCTGCAACTAACAAGACCGCCAACCGGTCGTAGGGAAGTTGCTGTTTCTCCATTTGAATTTTGATCCAACGCACAGAGACAGTTTTGACAGACCTTTGAGTGCAGGCAATCAAATATTAAGCACACTTTATAAAAGGGTTTAACTTTCCTGTCAGTGATTAGCAGCCGACCGCCCTACTAGCTAAAGACTGACCAGCTGCTCCCTAAATAGATTAACTGCATAATTGGACTGTTCCATTCTGCAACAGCAAGGGGGGGTTGTCAGGAGCCTTCAGGTTGGAACTACAGAGGAGGACTGTCTTCACCCCCCCTGCAATTAGCTGTGGACTCGCCAGCGAAGCATATAACATGCAGTTGGGGGGGGGGGGGGGGGTGTTCTCAGTCAGTAGAGCCCTTGTGATGTTGGTTTAAACTCACCTGGAAATTAGGTTGTGACTTTGGTGCAATTATGTTGCGTTTATTTAATTATTTGGAGTTGTCACCTTGATTTTGCTGTTTTTGATTACCCATCTTAAACTTCTATGAATATTATAATTTGGGTGAATATTCCCCTATTGTTTTAACACATATTCCTTGTAAATCATTAATCAAATTGTATAACATTTATACATTTAGAAAATATCCTGTAACGTGTGTGCCAATAAAAAAAAACCTATTCTATCCATTACTATCTCTCAAGATAGCTTTGGTCCAATAGAGATTCTGATTTGATGTTAAAGACAAATCACACACTGAAAGTCAGGTTTGGCCTTGTAAGCTAATTTCCAGTCTACTGCTGCTCATTTTCTGAAAGCTATTAAGATCAATTATTTTAAATGTAGAATATAAATATCATAAATGTCAAGTTGAGGACAAATGCAATTTGAGAAAAAGCCCCCTCAAAAGTGTATAAGCAGTATTAAAATGATTTACATTGAAATGGTCTGCTTATCAAGGAGGTCTAAAGTATTTAGGATGAAAGGTTTTAGAATGAATGCATTTCCAAGGATTATAAATGTTGTTTTCCTCATGCTGGATGAGGGTTACAATCAATGATTTCCTGTGCAAGGTTTAGGGTTAGGGTTGGTGCCCATATTGAAAGCACAATCATTTCGGATTAGATGATCAGAGGTCCCTTAAATACACAGAAATATGTTGATAATATCAACACACAAACTAATCGAATACCTGCTGCACACTTTATTCACAGGAGCTGCACGATGCATGCAGTTACATGTTCTCCATCCTCATGAATAGATAAGCATCTTGCAGATTTTATCCTTGTGTGTTTAAATTACATTACTTTTCCATTTCTCCTCCCTATGTTAATGTGTCTGTCTTCATTTTGTGATTGACCAACCGCAGTAATCGCATCTCATCACAACACTGCCCTCTCCTCTTTTGCTGCAGCTTGCCAAAACAGAAGATGCAAATTAAACAGAGACTCATCACAATAAAGCCTGACATGAACATTATGCTTTTGTGCATGACACCATTATTGCCCCCATCCCTTTCCACCGCACAAACAAATGTACATGTGGTAGATTATGACAGGCATCACCATGTACCGTGTCGCGTGTGTCGGGTATCTGTCCCTCGGATTGACAGCGTCACAGAAAAATTAGAAAAAAGCCCCCACATGGTCAAGTTAACCGACTCAAAGGGAGATGTCTTAGCAATCACTGTGTTACCATAATTAAATTTAGATTGAATCAAGTCCATTAGCATACAGTTCATACATTTTACAATTTTCAGTTGGTACAATTGAAAAGCAGCCGCAGCAGATGTAGATCCTGCCGTCTGTTTTAATGCAGTTTGCTGAAAGGGCAGCTCTAGCCTGCAGAAAATAAATTGGATACAATCTGAGATACTCTTTCAGACTTATTCCATCTGAATATCTTAGATTAACAAAGAATGGCAGCAAGAGAGAAGCACCAGATCTTTCTTTCCTATTGAGGCTCTATGTGTCAGTATGAATAGAGCTACAGTCCACATGGCGGAGGATCATCAGTGGAGCTGAAGAGAGGGACTCCACTTGACTGCACAGATTAAGAGTGTGACAGGGACCTATGACTGACTAATTTAATGGGGTCACTCTCTGCAGAAAAAACACTTCATTCTCAACAATGTCCCCCGTGCTCTCCTGTGCGATATATGCCGTCATCTGCTTGGAAGCGTCATACATCCACGGAGGAAAACCCCGGCCTTTTTCCTTCTATTCGGTCCCACAAGGGGCGAGGACAACACACTAGAAGGAAAAATAAGGAAAAAGAGCCCAAAACACACCTCTTCTCACTTCTTCTCATTAGGTCACAACTTCTTTCACTTTTTGAAGAGCTTTGATTATCAGCAGAAAAAAAAGAGCATTGGAAAGTGATCGTCCCAGCGCTTAAGGGTTATCCGCATCCTAGCGAGCTAATGAATGATACATTTCTGAAATTTGTAAGTATATCCCTTCATTTCTTTTTCTCAAAGGGAATCACAGGGATCCGGTTTGCCGAACATCAGAGGTGCTACATCAGGACCCAAACCCGGCAACTACCCGCAGCCGCAGAGGCGGAGGATGGGGAGGCTGAGGAGGCAGAGCAACTGGTACGCCCCCGCCCCCGTCTGTCGGTATAGTCCTGCAGAGGCTGTCATGCATATTGTAAAGAGATAACCAGAGTAGAGCTCTGTGAGGAGTACACAAATCCTCCGTGTGTCCATCTCATCCTGTCACCCCACAACCACCCCCCCCCTCACTGACGAATAAACTGTGGTCTGTGGTGCCTGTGAGACCGTCAGAAAGCAACCCGCGGAACCCAAAGCATCTTTGTGGCTCACATCAAATGGTGTTTGCTGTCAATCTTGAGCCAATATAAATGTTTAATTATCTCCTCCAAAGGCACTACCCAAATAGCCTAAAGGGGTAAAGGAGTATAAGAGAGGTCTTGTGTGAGAGGTAACCCATTAAAATGTTTTTCTCACGTAGGCGCCCTCACCAAGACTGATTTCTTCTTCTTCTTCTGGTTGTATGTGAACTTCACCAAAAGGAATGGAAGAAATTCAATCAATCAAAATTCCCAATTTTTCAGTGTCAGTGCAATTCACTGAGTGGGCCCTGTGTTCAAAGAGAAAATCCATCTCTCAAACGTCTGGACTGCTTGCACACCCTCATTTACATTTCACATTGTAGCTTGGAAGAACTAGTTGGCAAATATCTGACGCCCCTCGCTCGCTGCTTCAATTTAAAACCGAATAAGCCAATTGTCGGCCCGAGCGAAACCCAGTTGCAGTTTTTTATCTTTGAGAAACCCAAACCGTTGCACCCACAAAAATCCCTCTCACCTCGATATTGTCTGATCCACGTTAACAGATGCTAATTACCCAGGCAGCTTCCCATGTCTGTGCGATTTATGTCTTCTTCTGTGCAAGCCTTACCGGCTTAATTTACGGTTTCACCGTGGAACATCTGAGGCCTGCAAAGTGATTAAGGCTCACACCGCTAGTTACGGCAGCCATTTTTAACTGCCGTGAGGATAATGCTGTTTGCCTCGAAAGAAACAAATAAACACAAAAATGTCAAACTAATTCAATCAATACATAGAATTGAAATATCATACATTCTGTAGCAATATTTGCAGTAGAATACAGTAATTCACTAAATGACTGAAACACTGGTAATGCTGCAGAGGATGGAACGATGAGAATCCTCCATTTGAGGCTGACGCAGTAAGCAGCTCATACTATGAATGTTGTAGGTTGTCATTGGAAAGGCAACTACTTTTCTAGTAGTCTGCCATCCCCTGCTGTCGGACCACCCCTGCTGTGCGTGTTAGCTCATCTGAATACTATTTACTGGTAAAAGACGTGAGAAGGGTGTCCCATTGAGTAGCAGGAGCAGGCTACTCATAGTTGTAGCCTACATGAAGGGTGAAAGGTGCTCTGCACTGCATACATGCATAGATTAAACTGGACCACTTTAACTGCAGTAAAGCTTAGAGTCTTGCTCAAGGGCGCTCTGACCTTGGGGACGGTATAGGAGCTGTTGGACGGCGGCCCCTGATCCGTCCCATGAGGGAAAAGGCACCAATGTGCGACCCTGCAGAAGATCAGCACGAGGTCCCAAACATGTTGAAGCTCAAAGGGGTTAAAGCACAAATAGTTGTAGCTTAACCCAGCGGCTGGCTTTTTAGGAAACGGGGCTCAGAGCGACTGCGGCAGGCTTTAGAGCCGAGGTGAAAGACAATGGAAAAAATTGCGGCAAAACTGCAAGCGGCTGATAAGGAAATGCAGCCCCTGCGAGACGAAACCAGGTGACAAACATGAATTGTTTGCCAGGGTTTTTCCCCTCCCTTTTCAATTTGACTCCTCTATGAAATATCTGAGGGAGTAATCCCCGAGCTTCATTCCACTTCTCTCCGTCTGACACGGAAATCGCCATCCAACTCCCTCACATCCCTTAGTATTGTCAACCGATGCTATTTGGTCCATTAAAAAGCCACTTAATATGGATGACCAAAGCTCACCCAGCAACACAAAACCTCCCACTCAGACAACAACCGCACGGAAAACAGTAAAAAACACACAGAGGATATGAATAAACTAAAGTCCTGCAAGCACACAGCATGGTTGGTTTTGTCTGCATAAAGATATGAGCCCAATTTGTGGAACGTTGGAACAGCTCTGCCTTCAGTTCCTTCATTTGAGGACACATCTGGTCCTAAGTCCTGGTTCTGAAATTCCATCCATGTGGGATTGACGACTCATAGGTCTTATTGGTAAATGGAAAAGCTGTTGGCCCAATTGCTAACATGCTAGCCGCGGGAACATGCTAGCACTAGAATACAATAACTGGACTTCTGATTTCTATTTTCTATAAGCTCACTATTACGGTAGCCAGAGGCTTTATTAAAAATATTTATTTGCACCATATATTAATATATATAAATATTGTTTAGATATAGAGCACCAATGCCCAGATATAGAAGTAAAAAGTCTGTATACACGTTCATGTTCTATGTCTCTTTTGAGGATCCACTTCTTCTCCCTCAGACACCCTTTAACAAAACTGGACAGTGCCATACATCTAATTAACATACTTTCTTTATTTCATTTTATTTTACTCTCGTTTCTGTTCCTACAAAGGTCGGCACTGTCAAGACAGCTTGCTATTTGTCAGCGCCATAAATTTGCATGTCAAAGCTCACTAAAGTTCAACTGATGAAAATGCAAATTTCTTTTGCAAATCAACTTTTAATTCCATTGAGATGAACAGAGTTATTTCTGTGTACTTACACTTTCCCAAGTCACTGTGGCATTTAGGGACCTTAACCCTCATCCCACTAACATATTTAACAAACAAGGACTGCTCACTGAAGGAATAAACTGTTCTGAAGAAAAAAAATAGAAATAGACAGGAGCACATGAGGAGAAGGTTGTCTGCTGCATCTTTAAATTTGCAATTGAGGCGATTTTAAATGGGACCCCCAGGACCCCAACAGATTGTTATCTTTAAATAATGTGAGAAGCATGAATCAAAAAAGAAAAATAACACAATTATATGAAGCCATTTGGAACAAGTTGATAGACAACGTCGCCGCGATAAAATAAAGCACCTGAGAGATAGTTACTAAAACTCACCACCTGGAAATCTGCTTAGTGAAAGCCCCTCCTCGTTACATGTACAGTATGAGAAAGCTTTAGGGTATCACGAGAACATCTTTTGTTCATCTCTGGCAAACGTTGCTCCATTTTAAACAATGTGTCATGTAGACAGTGCCCCCCCCCCCCCACCACCACCACTCCCCTCGGGACACAGAGGCAGGAGACGGTAAATTCATTAAACTACAACACAACTGTTATAATTAAGTTGTGCGCCGTGGACGGAAAAGCATGCAACCACCAGGAGCAGGCCGCACAAAACAAATTACCATCATTCCCAAGATCCAATACTCGCTAAAAAGTTGCCTGTGTCCTAATAGTGTAAAAATTCCTCAATAGCAAAGGGGAAAAACCCTCAAAAGTGTGTTTCAACCGGAGGAACCGTAATCAGGTTGTCTTTGTGCTTGTCAACTGGCATTTAGAAATCCCTGCCCCGCGCTAAAATGCTGACCTTTACCACCTCCCCCGGGCCCTCTCCTGCAAGTTATTGGAGTCGTTTCTCAAATGTGAAGTCAAAGTCATGTTGTGGGCCCCCGTGTCGTGACCTCCATTTACTTTCCCGGAGAAGACTCACTTGGCTTCAGTGGTTAAGAGGTCCAATTAGAGAGCGCCGTTTGTCTTTCCCGAGTTGGATTTGAATTTCTGCAGCCCCAGGAACATTGAACGCACCGGCTTATTGCCAGCGCGCCGTTACCCCGCTCCCTCTTCCCGCCCCCCCGTTCTCAAAGTCGTCCTTAGTCGCTTAGACGCTTCAGTCTTCCTGCACAAAAACACAAAATCGTCTATGCGTCAGAATGCGGGTCACCAACTGTGTTGCTCGACGACAAACAAGACAAAGCGTGGGGGTGGGGGGGGGGGGGGAGAAACTGTAATTCAAGCGAGAGTGACAGGGGTGAACGCGAGGGAGTGGCCTCCACCCAATATTCATTATTCTTGCTTCAGCTTTAGCCCCGAGATTCTACGTCAAGCTTAACTAATGTGCAATTAAGCTTTAGACTGAGAAAATCACCTTGTAAAAACATTTGTCAAGTGAACTGTTTTTCTGTTCTGCGTTGCTAATTATCAAGGGAAGGCGAAGAGGGGTTTGTTTGTGTGTGTGTGTGTGTGTGCCTATTTACATATACATGGAGAAAATAAATATCTGCACTGTTAAGGGAGAAGCAAACACCCTTCATAAGTCTCTATTAGACAACACTGACATGTAGTCCCTATCATTAAGCAATAATAGTTTACTTTACAGCTCATGAACTGCAGTATCAACAAATTAAGCCCACTGATAGTGCTCGGTGCCAAGCGAAGCATTGTGGGGGAGGGGGCGAGGAGAGAGGGAAGGGGGGGTGGGGGGGGGGGGGGGGACAATGCAAGGTTTTATTGTGTCTGTCACATTTCAACGATATTGCGGCCACACTCCGAGTAATGAAGACCACTTCTAAAGTCATTTAAAAGTCAGATCATCACTGTCTGTGAATTCCAATGACGCATAACAGAAAGAGCATGCCGCAGGCTGGGGAAGAGGGTGAGGGAGAAGGAGGAAGGAGTCAGGGCAGTGGGAGTCAGGGCCCTGAAAGGTGATGGATAAAAACGATGAGGATGGAGCTGCTGGGTGGCTCAAGGGAGGAGAGTGTAAATGTAAGGCCGTACGTTTTGTGGGGCCTGGACATTTTTCGCAGGCTCTGACATCCTATATTATATTATATACATGTCTGTCTGTGTGTGTGTGTGTGTGTGTGTGTGTGTGTGTGTGTGTGCGTGTGTGTGTGTGTGCGTGTGCGTGTTGTTCTCACAGGTGGGTGAGACAGAGGCCACGGATATGAAGGTGGAAGACTCCCAAGCGTGGGTTCCTGCTGTGGAGGCCATCGTTAACCCGGCCTTCCTCTTTGACTCCAAGATCTGGGAGATTTGCCAGGAGCTGCCCATCCACTGGATCCATCGCTCCCCTCTGAGCGGTGAGAGCAGGGGGCATCTCTGCCTCTAAATGCAGACTATTAACACACTCACCGGAGGGCTTCCCCACAGGCTGCGTGCAGCTCCACGGGGGGGAAGGGGGGGGGCACGTGTTTTCCCAACCGCATGAGCATCCAATCTAGTCCCTGCGTGTTTGGAACGTTGAGAAAGCGGTCAGTGGCGGTGGAAGCGGTCGGATCCACTTGGCCGCGGTTGTCCTCCACGCTTGAACACAAGGCAGAAGTGTGTGATGGTTGCAACCTGCAACTTCGCCTCTAGATGCCACCAAAAGAAAGTGTTTTCTAAAAACAAACACAAAAAAAAGGTATTATATTGAAGAATGCCTTGCAGGCTAGTTTAATGTACAACATAAACCACATTTTAACAGTGTAGCTTGTTAGTATCTGTCAGTGTAGATAGAGTAGAGTACTACACCGAACACAGAAAAAAATACATTGGAAAATAAAACAATAAAAGCTGAAAAATGACTGAAGAGAGAACAAACAAAGCACCTGAAGTACCATACTGGTTACCGTATAAAGGACCATCAAATATAGAGGTGTTATGGATGCAATATTCATACGTTCCATGGATTCAAGGGAACATGCCAACAGAATTATATATGAAGGCAAGGGTAATACACCTGAGGATACTTTTGAGTATCCTCAGGTGTTGTTCATCTAGTATTTAACTGTTCAGAGACCAAATAACTGAACTAACTGAAGTACAATATTCTGTGTATGTGTGTGCGCTGTGACTTATAAAAGGTTGTTTAAACTATAAGGCAGACCATTTCTGTAACTTATTCTGAGAAGAGGGCAGATTATATAGTATTTTTCTATGCTATTTTTTTCTCTTTGCTGGGTATAGTTCATTAAATTTTCATTATGTTGTTTTGTACGGTGGCTTATAGCAAAATAATGACTGAATCTAAAAAGATTGCAATGAAAGGTCGCTGCTTTAAAAGGATCACCTTTCACCTTTCCAAGACTTTCAAAATGGTGACATAGTATATTTCATTTTTTTAATGCAGCTAGATACATTTGATAAATGTAATAGACATGTAAAGTAGCAAAAAAAAAAATTGAAAATAAAGTACAGGTATCTCAAAAACTGTACTCGAGCACATGTTAAGTTACATTCCATCACTGCTGAATGTCTTCTGCAGATTTGCTTTTTAAGGACCGCCTCAAAACAACGTTGAGGCTTTGCTAATTAGGACCTGTGAAAAATCCTTTGTGTGCAAGCATCGCAACAGCAGCAACGCCATTGTTTGACGGACGCATGAAAAATCCTTCCAGCGCATCATTCCCCTGAATGTCGAGCTAAAATACCCAGTCTGGGCTTTTTCTTCAGAGAAGCACACAACACCTCCTCTCTTTGTCTCCCAGATGCTGAAGTGGGCAACGTGGACGCGCCCGACGCAGAGGTCACGGGTCAGCGGTTTGCACGTGACGCCCTGGACCACCAGGCTGTGAACGACTATGTGAGTCGGCTCGCGCCACGAGACAGAGCGGAGCCACTTCAATCAGCTCCGCCTCTGCCTCCACTCTTTCTGCATATAAATCGCTCACTAATTGATGTTAAAACTGACTTTGTGCACCACAGGGCATAGCAATTGCTCTATATATCTGTTTAAGTAAAGCCAGTTCATTGAAGACTCCCTTAATGTCTCTCCATTAATTGAGAGGAATATCCAGCCCTTCAAAGGCAGGAACCTGTGCCTTACAGCGGCCGTTACCTCCTCCTCTCACTTCCTCTTGTGCGCGGCGCTACAAAGCAGCACTCTGAAGGTCACTCATAGCTTCGCAGATGAGTTGCAATAATTAATAATGCTTTAATTATCAAAGCGTGTAAGATGACTGGAAAGGCCAAGAGGTGTGTTTTGCTGCGCTGCATGTAAACCGCTCGATACCGTGCCGTTCATCATCCCCGGCCCAGTAGATTAGAGCCAAAAGTGACGCACTCTTTTTCACGAAAGGAAATAGCAGTTGCACGCTGAATATAACAGGTGCGAAGACACCTGACGCCTTGAGCACCTAATGGCGAATAGCCACGGACGCTAAACTTAAGGATAATGAATCGGGTTCTGTCTCCCCTCCAGAGTCGTGACAAATGGTGAGGGACGCGTAGAGAAATGAGACGTCCTATAATGTTGACATTCGTCAGGAATGTCTCAGGAAACAGCTCCCTCTGAACCCCTCACTCCCTCCGAACCTTTCCCGATGCTCTCCCTCGCCGATGAGATGCAGCGCTGTGCAATTGCGACATGCCGAGGGATGAAAAGCTCGGCTCTCCTTTTGAAAACGCTCTGGCGCTATTAGCTGAGCGGCTCATGCCACTGCAATCCCACCCAGCAGCACATCCAGGCCTCTGTTTGTGGCTCCGGTGACAACAAAGGTGTTCGTGGCCAAGCAAAAGGGAAGGCCGTACTCTGTGATTGGGAGTCTGAACTCATTATCAGGGTGCCCGTGTGTGCGCTAGCCTAACCCACACACACACGTAGGCTGCTGCTCACGCACCACGCAGGTCCTTCCATCTATCAAACTCACACACGCAGACGCGTGATAACAACTATTTACTTTCCATCTGCGTTTCTCAAGTGTGGATTTCTCCCCACAGTTTAAGTTAAGTAAAGCGAAATCCTAGTTTGAGTCCCTGCGACAGACGTTGACAGATATATGAAACTGACCTTTGCTGCGGCCGCCATGTCAGAGTGCAGTGTGAGGGGGACCTTGAAATTTCAAACTGAATAACTACCATCTGACAAGGCTGAATGGACGGTACCACTCTCCTTGACCCGTAAAGCAAGGAAGGGACTCCAATATGAATTGACCTCACACACATCCGCGTGTAAACATACTTGCTTTCTGCCTGCAATTGAGGTGTTTGTATTGCGTGTGTGTGTGTGTGACCACATTCAGGGCGAGGCTATATGGATTTTCGTGCGCAAAACAGAGGTGCAAAAAGCTGAAGGAATTTAAAACCACGAAAGCTGTTTGTGCCTCCAGAGAAATCCTTACAGTGAGGCTAAAGCCCATTATCACCGTGGTTCAGTGTTTACCCATTTATACATTTTTATACATGACTATCTCTGTATTCAATTACCTCAATTTTTTTTTCTTCATTCCACCTCACTGCAGAGATAAGAATCTGTGATCAGGGACAAGTGCCGAGGCGTTTTTTATATTTTGTCACTGTCCTGTGCCTTAACAAAAAAAACAACCTTTTGGAATACAAAGCAGGCTCTGAAACAGAAATGTTATCTCTGCTGTTTTGATCCCAGAATGAATGGCGGGGAGCTCGGCGACGAGATTTAATACCACACGTGCTTCAAGCTCATGAAGAGCGGTGATCAGCATGTGTGAAATAACACCAACAAGTGTGGAGATTAGGGGAGCCGTGCTCTGATTCATTACATCTTATTGACTGACTGACGCAGTTTTCTACTCTGCGAGACTCATTCATATCCAGCCCTCATATTATGCACAGAGGTGCCTCCGTGTGTGTCTGTGTGTGTGTGTGTCTGTGAGTGTGTGTTTGCATGTGCATACCGGAGTGTGTGATGAAATCAGATGCAGCAAGGGGGTAATGGCTTTTACTCTTCATTAATGCCGCTTGTGTTTGAGTGACTGCCTCAGATTTCCCAAGGTGAACCATTCTTTTCACCGCAGCATCCCGCTAGAGATGAAAACTCAAAGCCGTAGTGATTAATATGTACCCTCCGTTTTAAAAGGATAGCTCTGATTAATTCTCTTTAAGGTGCATTGCCGCCTATTGGTTGTTTGTTTTGATAATCAGCGCTTCATTTGATTAAAATATTTTCTTCGTGCAGCTACAGATTTTCCCCCGAAATCCCAATTTGAGCTCCGCGGAGCGCATGAGATTAGCATTGGTTCATTGACAGCTTTCGTGTTGTATCCATCAACAGATTGTGGCCTGGAAGCTGATGACCCAAAACTCGACTGTAACAATAAATCATTAAAAGCCCACCTGCGCTTGTCAAAGCAATAAATCAGAGCCCGGCTGCAGACGTCCTCTGCAGCAGCACGTCCACGCGTTTCAAGTATGTGTCACGGGTGTTAGTGTCACAGCCCGGCTCCAAGGCCGAGACAGAAACTGGGAGACGAATGAGCCGCGAGTTGATAGAGCGGTTCACTTTTATTTGCTTGAATACCAGCGGGGCAGTGGTACAAGAGCCCCCGAGGCTGCCAAACAAAGACACACTTCTGGAACGAGCCCCCCCCCCCCCCCCCTCACAGCCTCTCCAGCTCAGGTGTGGCTCATCCGGCAGAGGACCCTCCAATCTGCAAGAGATCGCGTAGCAGGGACACCTCACGTCTGCGAGAGGGAGGCTCGTCACAGTTTTTTTTTTTTTTTTAATGAATCCTGCCTATTTTCTTACTTCTCGTAACGTGACTTCAATTAAGAAAAAGAACATCTCTTTGTGTCAAACTAAAAAGAGTAATTCCAACGCTTAAAAAGGCAAGGGGCTAAAGGGACATGTGCTCCCGCGGGTCCTGTCCTTTTCCCACACACATTTTTATTCCCACCAGTGGCATGGAGCGAGCCGACTCACTGGAAGCTCCTGCACAGAATGGTGCCAGTTTGTCCTGAACGTGAAGCCATCGACTCCCGGATCGGAGCAGTTTAACAAGACAGCGCCGGATTGTCTCCAAGGATTCATTTAGTAAAAGAGATTGAAATGTGGTCAGATGCGTACTGAGGGCAGTTGCTGGCTCAACTTGCACGGTGAGTTAAGTGGCACTTCTCCCAACCCCATTTTGGAGTTGCTCTTGATCAAAGGCATGGCCCTCAGCCCCCCCCCCCCCCCCTCCTCACGAGTCTACGGGGGCATGAACCAACCAGCACAATGGAAAAATCCAAGGGCCATTAATTCTACCCAATTTACCTTCCGTTTGGGTTTCATTTGGCCCCTCTATAAATTCAGAGGCAGCCAGCAAGAGCAAATGAAAGAATCCTTGTTAGGCGATCATTACTCGGCTAATTGCTTTAGGAATGTGCCATGCACTTAAAGTCAAGGTCAGGGGGAGGGCGCCGAGACGGGGGGGGGGGGGGGGGGGGAGGCTGTAATTTGAATGCTCCATTGGAGGAGGGGGTGCCATTTTGGTGCAGAGTGTGGGCTTCGGTCGAGGGAGTTAGGAGGTCAGAGATGAAGGAAATAGTGTAATTATGCTGGTAACTACCGGCGTTAGAGTCCCTTTGATTGAGGAGAGCGCCGGTACGGAGGCTGGGAATGCTGGATTCAGAGATGGGGCGTCGTGGAGTCGTGATACCTCCGTTATAATAGAAAGGTCAAGGGTGTTACATCAGGTTTTATGCTCCCGCAGCTTAAATCACGCCTGCTCCCTCGCCGCTATATTGGTCTGTTTGTCACAGAAATCAAGCATGACACAACTTTGGATTTTCTCAGACGATAATTTGGATCTTTTCACTCCTGTTTGGATTTTACGTGTATACTACTGACCTACAAAAAAGGCAGGCTCGCCAATTCCAGCCATCTTTTATTTTTCTGTATCTTCTCCTTCTTCTCTGTTGGGCTTTTGCGGCAGCCGGCATTCGTTTGTGTTGCAATGCCGCCAAGTCCTCTTCCTCTTCTTTATGCTCGTCCTCCTCCTTCTCGCCCCGGGGACGACTGGCATTTGAGGCGTGTGTTATTGTAACCCTTCCCACGGCGGTGTCTTCTGCAGAGAGAAGTCGGGATGGAGCTGGATAACCGCCTGGACGACAACGGATACTGCTGCCAGCACTGTCGCCGTGGTTACCGCTACTGCCGCCGCTACCACGAGCCCCTGGGTGGCTTCAACCAGTGGCCTTACTACTACCAAGGCGGCCGGGTCATCTGCCAGATTGTCATGCCGTGCAACTGGTGGATCGCCCGCATGCTGGGGAGGGTCTGAGGGGGGGAGCGTGGCGTCCTTGTTTTGTTAAATGGGATTTTAACTGTTTACGTAACAGGGTGCAAATTCTGCTTTTATATCCCGGACCACGTAAGAGACCAATTGTACACAATTGTTATCCAATCCGTAGGTTGGCCCGCTAAGTATTAGTCGCTTTAAACAGTCCAAATGGTATTTGAAGCGCTCTTAAAAAGGCATTGCTCGTTTACAGCTGCCTTATTTTCTCTGCTTGTCTAATCATTTGTTTTCCTTGCTATTTGATTGTGTTGAATGGGTGCAATTAGAGGATGTCACCAGAACCTATGCTGCTCCAAAAGGAGTGAGGGGGGGGGGATACTTCAGCAGTGTCTGTCTTGACCGTGTCATGCATTAGTATTTTACCTAAATATGTGTGTGTGTCTTGCTTACAGTAGCCCATCACTTGCAAAAATAAAAAAATATTTTTAGTGGTATGGTTTGTTTTGCTTGAGACGATAAAAACCCTTCTTCACATGCAATAAGAACACTACATGTATTTTATTTGAAGAAATACCAAATAGGGGAAAAAAACAACTAATCATATATAACTAGATGAAGATTTTCTTCCTGGCTTTATGTGTTTTAAGATCATGTTGAACTAAAGAGTTACAGTATAATTAAAGATGCAAGGGCCTCGGCTGTCTTTTGTGATTTAGTTACTGTTGTCTCATGCTCCATTGTTTCCCATCTTGTTGCAATCCACAAAATGCTTTAAATAGTGCTTCTGTTCAAACAGTTTCATCTTTGCTGAGGCAATTTTAATCTGCAACACCACATCTCAATCTGTCGAGCTGCAATAACTCCTCTGCACGTAGCAGATAAGCAGGCGAGATAGGCTTTTGCAATTGATGTTCCGTCATCAGAATAACAAGGTGCATTAAAGCCCAGGAGTATTCAAGCAATGGGAGATATTCAAAAGTTCAACAGAGAGATAAATATGGAGCTCTCATGTTGTCATGGTTTGCTTTGAAGCCTACTATATGTTTATGTCTCTTGCCATTTTTTTTTTCCAATTAAAATTGCAATGTATGAACAATCTGAGTTGTCCTATCATCAAACAATATGATTTAACAAACTGATGAAGTGTTTGTTTTATGGACTCATGCAATCCATACGAGGGCAGACCTTCTCCATTCTCCATTAGTCCCATTGCTTGTTTGCAAAAGTATTTAGCTTCAATTTGACAGGAAACAAAACGTGTACGCTTTTATTGTTCCTCTCATAACCTTAGCCTCTCGTGTGTATCTGATGCATACTAATGCCTTCTTTACACTAATATAAAAGCACCTCGCCTGTTAAATAAAGCTGGATGTTGACTCATGTTTGCTCAGTGAGATAATAATGTCAGTGGCATTAATATTTTTGCAGCGGAATGGATTTCGTGAAAAAGAGGGCAATGCATTAAATTACTACATGTAAATGTTTTATGAATATGTTCATAAATGGAGTTAAGAATGCAACCGTATTGTTATTTCCAAAATCAATAATGTCAATAGCCCAGGGCCATGTGTCAAACAAAGCAATTCTCCCATGAGTTAACAAATGTCATAATTGCAAGCGTACTTCAAAAAAACAGACAAGTGTACAGCAAAGCCCGCGAGGCATTTCTGAAAAGTTCATATAATCACTGATTATATTATTCATTTATTACTCAGGCCCAACAAATAGTCAAGTTAAAACGCATGCATACACCATGCTGGTCGCTGGCTTTCACAACGCTGGTAAAGAGTGTAAAGTGTTATTTTTTCCTAAGATGCTGCATCTCCCGAGGGGTCTGAGGACTTTGAGGACTCTTTTGTATAGTCATAAGAGTAAAGTGCCATGGAAGCCCTGAGAGTCCATCTGAAAGGGACTGCTCACCCTGACTGGAGAGGATGATACAGATATTACAGCTGGCTCCCGGAGAGCGGCTCGCGCCCGACGGGACAAAAGCCCAATAATAAGCATGAAAGTCAAACTTCAAAGTACAAACGGCTCACAATTAAAAATCATGGGTTAGACCGAGAAAAGACGCTAGAATGGTGATGATCATGCAGCTGCACGTATATGAGAGCGAATTTTAGATCATGGTCCAGTTGTGTCCAGACGTGTTGTGGCCGCATATTGGTATGCGCTTGACAAATCTTAAGCGGTCTGTGAAAGCATCTTAAGGAAACTAGTTGAATGTCGTACAAAGCAAAAAACAACACAGCTTTTGAAGCTGCTAATACTATGTTCATGGTTTCCATTTTAAATCTAATGATGACAATAAAAGTACATTAAAAAACAAGATATTAGGCAATTGGTTTTGTAGAAAAGGAAAACAAAAGAGACGATGTTTTTCCCGTTAAAATGCAAACAATTCAACTACTCCAAATCTAATTCTTTGCAATGGTCTTTTTAGTACCCCTACATATAAAAATAAATGTTAACTTGCATTCCGACTGGGTTTGACGCAGCTAAAAACTGTCTCCTTTAGATACAAAGCAAATCTGTGCGACTACGACGGTGAAGCCATTGCCTGTAGACCAGAATGAAAGAACTGAATTTATCATTTCAAATGGAGCCCTGCACAATTTTTCTCATGCATTTCATACACTGTCTAGGAATACCCCCCCCCAGCACCTGTTTATCACTGTTTTGATGGGGCGAGGAAACAAGATTGACTATTCTGCAGGAAAAACAGAGATAGCAGGTGTCTTCCAGGTTGGCACAGTTCAAAGAATTTTTCCCACCTGGCCTGAGGATTGGCCGCTATCATCCAGACTCACAAGTGAATTAATTCCTTTTGTTACTTATCAAAAATGCAGTGAAACTTTACTCACGGCTGCTTATTTTCACTTCAAATAATCCCTCGTTCATTACGATCAATGAGTTGCTATTTCGGGGTGGAGGAGAGTGAAAACCAATGTATGCGGAGTGTCTGTATCTCGATTAGTAACCCGAAGGAATAGCTCTCACATTGTCCCGCTCTGCAGGGGACACGTGTGTTACCAGTGCCACCTTGTGTACAGAGAAGTGTACTGCAGCATCAAACAGGAGCTGCTTTCCACTTGTTTTATCATTTTAAAACCATGTTACAACCGCTGTCCTTGTATGTATATATATATATATATATATATATATATATATATATACACAGTTGCTTCTCTGTGAAACCGCTCCCCTTTGAAGAGTAGTCTCTTTAAATTGAACCTTGGCCGTACATTAGCAGACTGCATATGGCTGCAACAGCCATGAGACTACAGTCCACTCCTTTTTCTCTGAAATGTTGCAGTCAGTGTGGTGACCCGATGGTTAAATAAGCTCTCCTTGTACTGTTCCTGCTACAGGCTGCAGGCACAATAATGTCGGCCGTCATCCTTCAACTGCTCCCACTGTGAGAGGCGGCGTGGCACAGCAGTAAACACTAGCGCTGTGTCAGGGGCTGCAGGCGACACAGAAATAGTCGTCCTCCCCTCCCAGGACCTGGCTCTCGTTCCATCTTCGGGGTCCCTGACTTATTAACCGAAGGAATAGCACAGACGCCACTGCTGCATTCACTCATTGTGTTAGGATCCACAAACGGCCCTGCTTACCATATGACAGCCGATCAATGATGTGTAAACGTAACGGAGGGTTATTGGTTGCGTTCATCGGATTCATTTCAGACTACAGTTCCACCTGCAAAGGGCTCTGGGAGATGTTTCCCGGGGAGAAGCAGGTTGTAATGGTGGCTGAGACTGGACTTGTGGCTTTGGATGAATTGTGTGTGTGTCCATGTGAACCCTATGGCAAGATTGGATTGTGTGGTACACAGCTGTGCATGTGGGTGTACACAGAGCTAGGCACAGTAGGCAAGCCCTGCTGCCAAACAGCTTCCTCAACACCACCAGCCACCCACCCTCTGGTCCCTCGAACCCTGAACACACACACACACACACGTCCGATCCAAGGCGATGCACCCCCCTCACACCGAAACATACACACACACAGACAGCACTTCTCACCAACACGTCAACAAAACACATGCTCTAACGAAATCAATCCAAGTCAGTGTGACGCGGCTGTCTCGGGTCCTGGGCCTGTCACATGCTAATGTATTCATCCACCCACGGCAACTGAAGAGGCAGTGCTCTTAAGTACAGTCCAATCTGTCTGTGGCCTGCAAATGGTTCCAAACCAGTTCCCCACAGTGGCTTTGTCTCTTTTCAAATGCCATGTGGTCGAATGTCCCTCAAAGCTGCAGCGGAAAGGAGGCGGGAGTGCTTTATTTTCATTATCCCCACGGTGAAAACATTATTGACAAAGTAACTCGTTGCAAGCTACTTGTTTCCAATCTTTTTTACCCTTTAATTTCTCAAAAATGAAAGTACTTGTGGGGCATTTTATCTGCGCCTTGCATGATTTCAAAATCACTTTGCTTGCAACAAAAACAACAAATTAAGAGGATATTCAGTGTTGAAGATTTTAATTAGTACATTGACTTTTTCTTAAAAATCTACTCTATATTCAGCACAACTGAGGCAACTGACAACCCCGAGAGACAATAGAAGCAACAAAACATAAGCAGCTGACATACCTCAACTTCTCACAGACAACAGTAGTTTTAGAAAAAAGGCAACGCCGTTACGGAAATATATGCACGAGCAAAAAAAGAGAAGAAGAAAAGCAGCGAATCCCCACTTAAAGGCGTGTATCTACCGTATGCGAAATGTAAGCCAGTGTAATTGTTGATTGTCAGGAATTTGCATGTACTTTAACGATAGGTATACATTCAGAGTGTCTATGCAGACTTAGAGCCCTTTGGCTTCATGTGCGGTTGTAAAGCAGCGTCAACTTCGATGCGGATGGAGAATCAGAATGTCTAAATGTCCTCACTCTACAGTCCAGGTGGAAAACACGACCAATTTAGCCGCGACACTACTCGGGATCAATATGGCTTCACCCCCCCCCCCCCCCGGCGGGACCAGCGGTCCAATTGCATGGCCGGCCGGAGAGGCCTTTACAAAGTGAGACAGCGAATCAAGACGGCACAGACTGGACCGACCCGAGAGCAGGAGAGGAAGAGAAGAACAAAGAGGAGCTTATGGTGCATATTTGTGCCAAATCAAACTATGAGTTCAAAGACATGCCGATTGATACATTTGATACTTTATGCAGTTCACAGAATATTATTATTTTGAATGCGTTGTCTCCACTCCTTAACTGTTGACAAAAAGGTAAAGAGGTATGTCGGCCCGAAAAGAAGAAAAGCACATTCCGTACACGTTTCAACCAGACACGAGAGAATATAATGCTGAACTGAGCACTCGAGTCCAAAACTCAAGAAAAATACCAAAGCTGATTATAATGAATGCTATACAAATGAAAAATGTTGTTCATAAAAAAATACCAAACAAGCTTCCTGGTATTTACTTGTATATTCTTTGTATTTTCCTCATAAATGTGCCTTTTTTTATACAGAATTTAGAAATTCACAAAATAAATAAATTTACTATGGCCTTAAAATGTAATCTCAATTGTATATTATATGTATGTATATATATATATATATATATATGTGTATATATATAGATCCATATATATTCCATTTATATAAACAGGATATAAATCTTGGAGCCCCTGAAGCTGATAAAATCTCTTCAACCTTGCGTATTCTTTCTCTCCTTTTTGTGCCTCACTACTTTGCAGCGCCTCCAGTCTGCAAATCTGTACAAACTGTTTTTACGTTGGACTATCCTTGGTGGACAGAAAAATGCCCATTACCATAGTCACACAGTGTTTTTAAAGCCAGGAGTAATAGAGGGTAAATGAATACCGTTTGTGTGAGTGTGAAAATAAAATAGTAATGTTTTTAAAAGTCTGAAAAGGCAATTTAGTCCGTTTTTCATCTTTTTCCCCCAGACGTTTCCACGAAAGAGTCTTGAGCTGTTTGAACTTCCTGTAAGGCACTCTTCAATTAAACTCCGAGATGGGGGGGGGGGGGTTCTTCTCCACTGGATGTGGTTTATTTAAAAATAAAAACACACACACACGTTGCATGTTCTCAGAAGTCTGATTTCATTGCACCGTTTGGCATTCGGTCCCCAGTTTTGGTTTGTTGCATTCTTCTCTTTAAACAAAAATGTCAGATTAGATGTGAGGTAAGAAAATGACTAACTGGCACATTTGGTGGGACAGGGATCCCTGGTCTATGCAATGGCTGTTCTCCTAGAGGGGAGGTGGTTGTGGGTGTTTGTGTGTGCGTGGATGTGTAAATGTAAATGTATGTCCGTTGGGGTCAATGTCTATAGAAATAATCCCAAATCTGAAAACGGATGTCTTCTTCTAAAACACTACTCCCTTGATTTTTAAAAAATTAGGCACATGGTCACAACATATGTGTGTAAACAAAAAATCCTGAGGCTGAACTGACCAACCTTTAAGAGCAACATTCTACGAGAGCCCTTGCTCTGATCTGTGATCAGATCACTGCGGTACGGAAAGAAAAATATTAAGTCTGTGGTCAAAAATGGAATTCAATTGTTGTTGTTTTTGGTTCTTTCAGCCCCTAGGCCTCTGCAGGCTCTGTCTTTATCTGGATAAAGTTGGCAGGCAATTGGACAGACATTGGCAGCTCCTGCAGGCCTTTTATTCCCTGCTCCGGCTGCAGGGACATCTCCCCACGCACTTCCAGCTCCTCCACAGGGGTTAGACCCTCGCTGGGGCTGCTGCTCTGTGAGAAACGTCCATTAATTATAGTTTCACTCGCTGCCTCATAGGCCTGGCTTTGACTGGTATCAATGATCACAGTCCTGTACTGCAGCTCGGCCTCCCCTATCTCAATCTCTTCTTTGTCAAACGTGTTTGCCGCCAGTGATGGATCACCGTTCACCATCGACTGGAAGTAGCTGGGGTCCAGCAACTCCTCTTTGACCTGCAGACCCGGCAGGTCGCTGGATTTAAGCACTGTGGCAATTACGGTGCCGGGCTGCTGTGCCACCATGGTCGGCCCACTGGCTGTGTTGATGGTGACCAGGCGTTGGAGGCTGCCGAGGTTGGAAGCGTTGGAGCTAATGACTCCTGCAGTAGAAGTGCAGCAGGTGGTGGAGGAGCCAAGGCTTGTGACCAGGAGGTGCTGGGAGAGGCCGTCCTGCAGGCTGTTGGCTCCACCTGCTAGAGGGGTCGTCTGGAGGGTGAGCACATCTTTGCCGCCCGCTGTGGTGGAGGGCATGGTATGGAGGATGACCCGAGGTGGCGAGGAGTTGCAGGAGTCCCCGTTGGCCAGGAGAGAGTTGAGAGGAACAGACTGGAGGGAGCCGGGAGAAGTCAGCACCATGGGAACTGACGCAGGAGCAGCCATGGCCCTGAAAAGACAAAGAATGAACTCAACATGCAATCCTGTTTCCTCGTCTTCTCTGACGGAGCTGTTCATTTGGTGTCTGGGCAAATATAGACATGGATTATTTTTTTAATGGAATGCTATTGAGAAACGTATCCACTGCAGAGTGCTCTGATCCTAAACAGCAGCGTTAATGCCCTTCTTAATATAACAAACAGCGTTGCCGGCTCTACTGCAGAAGCGATTATTCTCCTTGATTCCTAACCTGCAGACAATGTTTAAAAGCTTCACAAGCAGAATGACTGATAAACCCTTTGTTTATACAGGCACTATATATATATATATTTTTATATTTTTTAATGGAATAGCAAATCAACACCTCTCTGACATCAACAAAAATTTAACGGTGGTTTATTTTATATATAAAACGCTGTTACTGTGTCGAACCCTCTACATCAAAGGTTTAACCAAAGTTTATCTCAATTTCTGAAAAAAGCTGACACGGTTTTAAGTTACAAATTGATTCTCTTTCAAGTGTCAACTAAGAAAGGGCCGGGTTGAATCATTCATAGGATGAGAATTTTAAGGACAAGTAGTTGTGTTTAAGCATGTGGAGGTGGAATTGATCCAGTCTCCAAACTTTGATAACCACAATGATGAAGATATTTGACGGATGCAAAAATCTGATACGATATATCAACTGATGTGAATATTTCTTCACATAAATACATCCCTTACAGGAACGGTTTGACGACTTGGGAGCTTGTTTTCCTTCCTGTTGAGAGTTAGGCGAGAAATGTGTGTCTTGACGCCTCATTTAATGCCGGCTGGTCTTAGCACAAAGAAACAGGACAAACCTGTACACAAGTCAATTGAAATCCACTGCAAAGCTGTTGTGTGTTTAACACGTATCAGATTACAGACACTAGGTATGTACAGCTTATGTGCTGGAACTCTCTCTTTAATGGGAACAGTGAGTCCCTTGAGTGTTTTTGTCACTATGAGGTTGGGGATCTCCTACCTCATCGCTTGATCTTGAATTGTCGACCCTTGGTTGCCCTGCAGCATGTGGACAGAGTGAAGGTACTGCTCGGCCTGTCCGTTAGTTTCTTGGTACAGATATTCATCGCTAGGCTCCTTCTTCATGTTCTTCACTGAGCCTTGGTGCTGACCATGAGCCCTCCCGTGCCCTTTGGACCCTCCGCGGACCACGGGCCGCCCGTTGCTAGATCTGTGATTTCCGTAACCGGCGTTGGCATCGGAACCTCCGTCTTCGTCCTCGATCACCACCAGATCTGTTGGCATCTCCTTGAACTGATAGACCAGCCGCTGCCCCTCCACTTTGGCCAGGATACCTCTCTGATAGTAATACCTGAATGACAAAGTAGAGGAGGAGTTTCAACATATCTGTGTCATGTGGACAGTAACAAAGCTTTGGGTTCAGCTCGGGGTGCGTTGCCGAGTTGCGCTTACCTTAGAGCTCTTCCCATGGTCTCATAGTTCATGTCAGGCTTGTTCTTGTGTTTTCCCCACAGCTTTGAAACAGCCTTGGAGTCAACTAGCTTAAAGATGCCTTTCTCCCGCTGTGTCCACTTTATGTATTTGGGACAAGTGTTCTTATCCTGCAGTAGAGCCAGAAGGAATTCCCACAGGTAGATTGTGTTGCCTGCAAATTGGAGGGGGGGGGGGGGGGGGATAAATTAAGTCATGTTTTCAACATTAATGCACATCAGACATTCATGGGGGTGCCTTTGAGCTGTACTACAGATATATCCATAATGCATTTGGTCATTTAGATTCATGCATAAAATGTTATTGGGCAGCTGGAAGGTTGCACGAGGAACTACTCTTTTGTCGTAGCCATTGTTGTGTTGGATGCATGTGCGCCTTGAAAGTAAATTAATTATTCCAAGGCTGGGAGTAGATTAATCATATTTGCGAGATGCTCTGTGGCTAGAAGCGGTTAAAAACAGAAACGACACCCCGACAGGGTGATGCATACGCGTGCACCTGAACTGACTGTGTCCCCCCCCCTCCTCTTTCTGTCACACTGTATGCTACAATGATGGTTCACATCGAGCACTAGTCTGCTTCTGTTGCCCCCCAGCCTGCAATCACTCCTGTTTCCCTGCGAAACACAGCACTCCCGGATCCCCTCATCCATTAACTCGCCCAGATTCCACCCAGCTGGACTGCAGGGGTCGAGGACTGCTGTTTGCACACTCCACGGGAGGAGACAGAGCGCACACCAGAGGAGGGCAGACCTTGATTTTTATTGGCTCATTACAGAGAAGCGGACAAGTTAGGGAGGCTTACCTTTGCCCTCTTTGCTCTTCTTCCTGAGTGGTAGGTTAGGGGTGGTGATAGGAGAGCAGGGTCTCACCGCCCGCGGCTTACGCACTATAATTCAAATTGAGGGGTTTGGTGTTATGAGACGAGAGTTCGCAGTGAAATCATCCAATTACCTGCAACACTGAATTTTTAGACCAAGAGATAATTATTGTGCTCTTAGTGTTAGAAAAAAAAACAAAAAAAACAGGAGTACGATGATACCTTTGTTTTGTTTCTGAGGTTTTAAAGGACCCTTTTGGGGTATCTCATCAATTGATGAAGTGTCCTCGTCTAGGGACATGTCAAGGGCTCCATTATCCATCTGGTCAGGCCTCAGGGGGGCATATGTCAAGTCTGACTCCAGCAGAGTGCCGTAGGTTAGGACTATACATCAACAAGAGATACAAAAACACGGACAAAGCACAAAGAGAACCGTTAGAATGTAGCTCATGCGCAAAATATGATCAATGTTAGATCAAAGTTGAAACGTAAAATATGAAACAGGACTTACTCATACGCTTTTCGTCCAAAATGTTGTTTGGAGACTCCATGTTAAGAAGAGCTGCTGCAGCTTCGTTCGTCTCCATGCTGTCCTCGGGGTCAGAGACTGTTGTTTCTGTCGAGCAGACAACAACAAATTTATCATTAGGAATTGAATGTGGGTAACTATTGTGTATATTGTGTGTCTGAGTTGTGTTGTCTGATATGTTTGAAAGGCTGGGATGGCTACCAAGCACCTTTTTTATGTTATGTTTGGAAGAGTTCAAAGGTGATATCAAGACCACTTGCTTTTGTGCTAGGGGAAGTAAGTGGGTTGGAAAATCTTGTAAATTTAAAAAATGTTCTCTTCCCTTTAAAACTTAAAAAATTTAAAAAATGTTCTCTTCCCTTTAAAACAAGTCAGACTATTTATTATTGGGAAGTTAGTTTGATTTTTTTGCTTGCATGTCAAAACATTTTATTTTTTGCAATTTTCTAAAGACTATGTTGGATATGTGAATGATTAAATAAAAATAATTAATTCAATTGATCCCGATTGCATACTGTCTATATTTTCCTGTTAAATTGGTATTAATTCACCAATTGCTTGGAAATGATGGACTTAGTTAAGCAACTTGTACACTAGATGGTGAGATTCACATTCAGTTCATAAACAGTAAAAATAAACATGTTGTAAATCTGAGAATGTGCAGATTTACTGCTTTGCGTGACGTTAAACACTAGTGAGTGTGTGTGTGTGTGTGTGTGTGTGTGTGTATGTGTGTGTGTGCCTAACATAACACAGTCTCCATTAAATGACAGTCAAGTGAAAAGTGTTGTCTACCTGAGAGGTCGACCCCGCCCACCAAGATGGAAGGCTCCTCCACAGCGTGGAGCGTCCTGTCCACCATGATGCCATTGGTCACCTCGTCGGACTCCAGGCCCGAGTAGACCTGCAGCAGATCGGCAGTAGGCACTTGCTCAACAATCACAGCTGGGAACACTGACGGGTCGTCGAGCTGAACAGAGTGAGGACACACAGGTGCAGAGCATGAGACTCCGTAACACAGAGGAGGCAGGGGAGTGAATGGTTTTGTGCCTCGAAAATGCAATAAAAACACCATCAATTCCTACGCTACACATCATAAATTCAATATTAAACCCCCCGGATGACATTGCATTCATGTTATAACCAGATTTGGTCCCTTATCTTTATTGCCTTGTAAAATATTGAATATTCGTACTCAATTTTTTCAGCTAATGTGGAGGCCCATACCATGGTGGAGAGCTCATTTCTGTGGAGTTGCAGCGGCCCGTTGGGACCCGCTGAATAAGACAGGAACCAGCTGTTTGATTTGGCCTACTTCTCCTGAGAAGTTAATCTTATGCTCAGAAATTATATAAACCCAATTGAATGTTAATGAATCAATCGCGAGTCGCAGGCAAGCACCCCCTTCATCATGTCCTAAAGCTGCTTTTGGGAATTCCGACCTCGCCGTCTCATTTCAGGCATGGCTCAGCCTCATTCAGGAAGGAGCCGGGGGGGGACGATGCAAGTTACTGGAGCTCGGGCAAAGACCTTTGAAACAAGCGGGGAGCCCAACGTACTCGAGAGTCGAGGGCGCTCGCCGGGCACTTGGTTTGTGTCAACGGGAGGCGACACAGAGACTATCATGTGGTCCTCTAAAACTCTTGTTTTTTTTCTCCTTCTAGTTGCCTAAAGCTTGTTTGATTTGTTTATTTCAAAGAGCATACAAAACACAAACTGCACACAGACAACATGAGAGGGCAACCTAATTTGGAAAGCGTCAAACTAAATTATACTTTTCTATGGTCTAATAGGGACTTTAGTTTTAAAAGAAAAGGTCAACTGGTATGTTTTTGAAGTAAAGAAGCTCAGTGTCCTCCCCAGCAGGTGGCAGCAGACTACATTTTAAAAGTGTACTGAAAGAACGTCAGCGCTATCGAACTATTGCAACCTATTTGTGCGTTCTATTCTATAGTGTGCACTCTTCAAACTACATTGAAACAAAAATAAAATATTGATTAAATGTCTATCATAACAGATCTCTTTTGGCTCACCTGGGAATAGAGAAGTGCATCTTTTTTTCTGAAGATTAGTCAAATGGGGTCAAATGTGTGTCCAAACAAAAGATGACTATCTGTATAACCAGACAAACACCTGCTTAGACCAGGCCGCCTGTAGTCGGGTTGTGACACACAATGCTGCGCAACAACTAGAATGTTTTTATTGTTGTTCGAGCTCATGGACACATAGAAGAAAACTCCTACATTTAAAACAACTCACCAGAAAAAACAAGTATACGCATGTTTAAATGATGGATTAATTTGACCCAGGTCAATTAAGAAGATGTTTTGACAGCCGTGACCCAATTAAAGAGGTAACTGAATAGAGAAAAGGTGCAGAAGGAGGACCATGAATAAAGGCGTATCTGTCTCTTTGCACAAGTGTCCATTGTTGGTTTGGACCTCTGGGGCATACCAGGTGTCTGGGCTTTGAGCCGTGGGGGGTGGGAAGAGGAGTCCGTGGATGCATTCCCATTTCAGCTACACTTTAACCAGGAAACTAACCATTTGGACACATTGTTTAAGAGGTTGGCCCTCCTGAGTAAGACCAAGAGTAGCTACCAGAGGATTGTTGATTAGTTATAGGATACACTGTACGCAATGTAGGTGACTGGCAGTCTAGAGCGGAGTCGGCTCCGAAGAGACTGTTTGAAGATCGTCAACAAAAGACCTAAAAGATCTCAGCAGCAAAAACCTCAAGGTGCTAATAAAAACTGCAGAGTTTTGCTTTGACTACAGGCAGTCTCACTGACATACACGGAATGTCTCCCATTAATCGGGAGTTGGTGGTAGACATATTATCAGATAGCTAGACAGTGAGGCTACCACGTCTCCTTGTCTGGACTTCAATGATGCTTGCTGTCCTTGAATGAGAGTCAAGCATGTGTGCCAGTGTAGACACAAGGCATTTCGGTCTGTTGAGCTCCTGAAACAGCAGCCCCCCCCCCCCCCCCCCCCATCTAGTGCAGAAAGTTCCACAAAGTTTGCTGACAGGGCATTACATGCCGTCTCTGCTTTTCTTTTCGCTTGATCCTGGATCATTTTTTGCCTGGAACACCATAGAACCCGTCTTGTATTGTCATGATTTTAAAAACATGTATTTAAGAGAGGGAACGTTTTTAAAGCATTAAAAAAGTGATATAGTGAGGTTCTCATGTTCTTATATACTGTATATATATATATACAAATGTATGTATATATGTAACATCATAAAGGTTGGAACTGCTTCTTCCTCTTTGCTGACTTGGATAGTGTTTCTGGTAGGGAAACAGGAGAGATAAGAATCGGGCCGATTTGCATTTCTGAGTTCCCTATTCTGCCTTTGAAAGCAACAGCATCTGTGCAAGCTGTTCCCTTCACACCCAACTCTCTTCTGCTTTACCTGCCCAGCCACAATTAGTCCAACTGTCTGCACACTTTCAATATCCTCATTATTCTGATATTTGAGAGTCACATGAGAGACACCAACGCCAAGTTGTTGCTTCCATGGCTTGAAAGTGGAGATATCGTTACATTTTATTTTTAAAGCAAATTAAAAAAATATATACATAATTTTATTTCATGTTGTTGTGCTGGAAAAGTCACAGAGCTCACGATACACCTTGGGCGGCTACTTATTGACATAAAATCCAATATAGCACGGGTAATCATTACAGAATGCACTCTATTCTTTCACCGAGCTTCGACAGTTTGGCCATTTCACTTCCATGTTGTGTGTTGATCCATTTTGGGGGACTTAGTAAATAGGGGCATGATGATTACATAACAGGCCAAGTGGGTGCAGCACAGAACAAAACTCTAGCACCGAAACAATGGAAGACCTTTAACTAGAATCACCCCATCCCTTCCAAACAGCCTCGTAACTGGTCTGTCAGGTCGGGCCTGAACTGGCGCTATTCAGGGATCCAGTGACAACGTGTCACTCCTGATGCACACATACAGATACCACTATGGATACACACACACACACACACACATCCACACTTACAATCAATCCTGCTCCGCAGGATTCAGACACGGTTGTGGGGATGAAATAACTGCAGACCTGACCGAGCAACGAAAAGACACATAGGCACAGGTTTCACACAGTATGCACACACAGCAACCTTTGTGCCACAAACACATTTGTGGCCAAGCCCCACCCTTTCCCTCCCACGCACCCAAACCTCACAGCAGGTTTTTTTTTTAGTCTTTACATTTCTGCGCGCCCAGAAGCCCACACTACTACTCCCCAGACCTCTCGCATCCTCTCCCCGGCTTACCTCTCGTTCCCCCTGGCGTTACAGTTAAAGATCACAGGCGCTGGGCCCAAGCTAATCCCACCCCGGTGACCATGCGGTTTAGTTTTGGTCTGTGCTGCTATGAAAAAAAACGCTCACTGAACAAGATCTGGAGGAAAGGATGGATGATCGAACACTGGTCCTTTTGACGGCCTTGTGATTGAACCGCAACTATAGTCTTGCCCAGGTATGAGATAAGAGCAACAAACAATTACATTTTTTTTTATTCAGCTCAATACATACCTGGTTGATTTCGTCCATCCCATTGCTGGCAAATTCAAACACCAGTTCACTGGGCTGCACTGCAGTAGTCATGTTTAGTTCAGAGGGAAGGGAGCAGGCTGAATGATCCTGCCTACGACCACTCCTGGCTCCCGAGACTCAGCTTCACCTCACGAAATGCCTTCGCTCTTGTCCTCTTCCTCTCTAATCTGGGCGGGCAGCGCTCCGGCAGAGAGACCACAAGTTTCAGAAGAGTGTTGCAGCCCAGGTGGGAGCAGCCTCGTCCGTCTCTGACTCGGAGGCTGGGTCCCGCTGCGCCGTGAGCATCTACACCTGGCAGAGAGAGGGGGAAAGAGACAGGGGTCAGGGGACATGTTAGATCACTGATTTCTCTGGGAGGAAAGAGAGGGAGGGACAGTGATTCAGGAGGGTCATTTCCAGAGGACATCAAACCCGTGAGTGCTTTGAGGCCTAAAACTCACTATTCAACTCGTACAAACTTAGATTTCAGGCAGGACTAAATCCTGCAACAAATAAAAACAAGATAGATAATGATCACAATATCCTAGAGATGAATTGGACATCTTCAAATTTCTTCTTTTTTTTTACAACCAACAATGCCAACTCCAAAAGAATAAGGTTTACAATCATTCAACACCAAGAAAAGCAGCAAACTACGTTTTACCTTTTTCACGTTACAATTTAATTTTCTTTTTAAACATCGATTAACTGTCTGAGCTCTAAAGGAACAACACAACATGTCAGGAGGATCTCACCGCACAACTGACTCAGATTTCATCACTAACGCCTCTCATTGCATCGCTGAGTCTGTCCATGAAGTGGAAAGACCCCTCGGCACACCCCCACGGATCATAAAAACCCAGGGGGGGGGGGGCTCATATTGTGATCACGAGAGGGTTTGAAACAAACCCGCCCTACACAGGGGATGACTTGTCTGATGATGCACTGGAAGCCCCTCCGTGCTGACCCTCAGGGAGTCACTGTGATCACAGGCAGCAGGGGGAGGGGAAACTCCTGGTCATGTTCCTTGTCAGAGTGCGTGTATGTTTGTGTGTGTGAGTGTGTGCGTTGAGGTGTGTCCAAACAACCGATGCCTAATGCCAGGTTTCAGTCCTGAAGGACAGAGGGGGGTGGGGAGGTGGAGGGGGAAGAATAGACGGACACCCCACCTCAACACAGCCCCCTTCCTCAATCCAAGGGACCAAAGTGCTGGCCTCAGTAGAGACGGGAGATGTAAGAGATGGCACGCAAGCGCACACACACACACACACACACACACACACATCATCCCTGCTTTTTCCACTGCTGCAGGGTGGAGCTTGTTTGCTTTGAAATGCCTGTGTTACTGACAAAGTTGCATACCAGGCCCAATTGTATTTTGGAGTTTTGAAGGAGAGGGGATGGGGGACAAGAGGGAAGGGGGGAGGGGGGGGGCAGTAACAGGAGAAAAGGTGATAAAAATGCTTCAGTGCAGCTTGTTGAGCAAAGACACAAAACACATAACACAATTTGGTTTATCTTCCTGTTAAGCATCCGGACTGAATAGTAATACGTGGCCCGGGTCTGAAAAGCATTGCTTTGGAAGCTCGAAGACGGAGGGATTAGGAAACTAAATCTGTTTAAAGGTTAGTCATTCGTTCCTGTCGGCCCCTCTCACAGTCTCCTTGGGGCGGTGTGCATGCCCACCGATGCTAAAGCGGGACGCCGCTGCTCCCCGTCAGGAGCTCCTCGGTGCCCCCGGACTTGTCGGCATGTTCACGTCAGGAGAGAGCGACAAGCCATTACCAGACTCAAGCAGAGAAAAGGAGGGAGTTTTATTGCATTAAGGTGCCAAATGTTTAAATCGTGAGGGAAAAAAAAAGGATTAAATGTTAGTGGACACCTGGTGACTGCAATTATAATTTCACAGGGGCCACACCCGCATTCACAGCAACAGATACCCTCATCTGCCCTCTGGGAAGTCCGTATCATATTGCTGTGAAAGTCGTTAGTGTGAAAATGTCGTCTTATGAGCGAGCGTGCGGGCTGCACTGGGAGAAACTTATTAGCGGTTTATCAGATGACAGAAAATGAATGGACGGCAGACATTGCCGAAAAAAATAAGATGGACTTTCATTTTCCACCCTCCTTCCCCACGTTATGTATGTGTGTCTAATAGATTTCCCGAATCTCTGTAGGGATGGGCGTTGATCTCGATGGCCTAGTTGGCACATCCTAACACAGACAGGGATACAAGAGAGCCAGCCATTAGTCAGTCGCAGCCTGCACATTATCCCTGAGCACATGACAACAGCTGCCTTGTCCCAGCACAGGGGCCGGGCCGTAAGTGAACTTACTACGTCATGATGGGGAGAAGAGGAAGGGAACGGAGGAGGGAGGGATGTTAGCCCATGCATAATAGTTTGCAGAGCAAAGAGACTGCACGTGAGTCATTATGGGGCGGGGCCTTCTTTTGACAGACTGGAGCATTTTAGTGTGGTTTCTAGGCGGGGCATCCTGGTGACCGATAATTCTCTCTGGTTCATTTGATCGATTGTTAATAAAAAGGCAAAATACTTCACGAGATGTATCAAACCCGGTTGAGCAATGAACTTATATTTATTTTTATATTTATTCCAAATATAATTTTCTAGAATTAAACAGTAAATGTTCGTAGCCGTGAAGATACTAAGATGGATAATTGAAGTGAGGCTCCATCATGGTCCTTGTCTGTGACCATGGTGCTAGTGATCTCCTCTCCTCTGGCAATTACAACTGTGTTATATATGGCAGCCTGGCGGGCAGCAAACTGAGGAGAATGCTGCAAACACTGGCCTACACCAGCCTATAGCATGGTGACTGCCAGTCGCAATAACAACCAATTAGAGTCAGGATTCATGAACAAATGGAGCATTCCCAGAAGGCCCTATCCCCCCCCCCCCTGCTTTAGGCTCTTCAGCTGAGCTCATTGTTGACCATGAAAGGAGGTAATTTAAGCCAATTGAATGACTATGCAATGACTCACTCTGCATGTGGGCAGTGCAAACATTGTGAGATGCGAGAAAAGAAAAAGGAGCTTTACTTATCAGCCTTTTTAACCTCAAGTTACAAATATGCAGATTTGTTCAGGTGCGCAGTGGTGCGCAGTGGTGTACTGTGGGTAGCTGCGATGCAACTCAAGCTGCCAGAGAGCAGCTGGTGTCCCTGGCACTTTAAATATTTTGCCACACGGGTGTATGACAGAGCAGTGATTTGCACTTCATCATACAGGTCTGTGGGACAGAGAGAAGGGGGAGAGAGAGAAACAGAGAGAGAGAGAGAGAATCCTGCAAAGGTTTAGTTTTCCAAATTCAGCAAAGCAGAGAAACAACTGTGTGCAAGATGGCAGAAAAACAGTGGGCTTACCACGACCATGTTATTGAATGCTTGTCAGCACAGTCATGCTGTTTTTGCAGGATCCTGTGCTTTCCTGTATAGGAAATGACTAAGGTCATATTGGGCCCTCGCACGATCAAGGGAATTTGCTGGACAGTAGTTCCTTTTGAGGAGGTTTGTGTTACAGACAACCCTAGTACCAGTAAGAAAAAGTAGAACAATAGTACTATCAGGGCCAAGGCAAATGGTTGAAACGCAACTGTGGTGAAGGAACAACAGTGTTGGGAAAGGGTTTTCTAACACAAGACGTCTTGAGTAAGAAGTCCCTAATTGAAGAGTTGCATCGCTGTAGTGCTATGTCAGCACCATAGAAACTGTTTAGTGTACAGTATTTACAGTGCTTTCTATATTTTACTTACCACCCAGCGTTGCACAATACAGCATGTCTCACCATGTCTCAAACTCCTCCACATTGGGATGAATAAAAGAGTGCTTTCAGTGCAATCCAAAGGCCACAACATGCGCGTGGCGATAAAATGGCCACAGACACGGGCAAATAGCATGCAGCTGCAGAACACAAGGCATTAGAAAACACTAACAAGGGGGGCACTGCGTTCAAGCTAGCAGTCACCAAGTCAGTGTGAAAGAAGGAGACGTTTGCCTCTGCAGTGCCAGGGCCAAACGAAGACTGAGGGAAGAACGTCAGCTCGAGCACGGGCTCTCAGATGTAGAATGGAATTTAATCTCATCTCCGGCGAACCTTGTACTTTTCCACTCAGGCTCTAGGAGAAGGACCCATGACAGCGGTTTGTGCCAGCCAATACACAACTAGTTATCACATTTGGCAGTTTTAATGATTAGACATTAGCTTATAGTTTAGCTAAAGGATTAGCTCAGTATTGATTTCTGTTCTAAAACATCACCCACCAAAGAGCAGATTCCTCTTAGTTTGTTTGTGATTTTTCTTTTAGATATATAAAAGAAATGTTTCCTGCTTTACAGTCTGTGTGTGTATATATATATATATATATATAAAAACCACCCACAAACTGACCTGTGAATCTTGCACAGGAACAGCATCACTGAGCAGTGGGTTTCTGCTGCTTCCTGTCTGTTGAACCACAGTCAGAAGAAAATGTCTTCCTCTGTGTAAGAGCGGAAAGTTCGGAAACTCCCCCTCCTTCCTTCTCTAACAGCATGATACTACTCCAGTCGATATGAGGGTTGTGACATGGGTAGCATTTCCAGGACAAATAACAGTTCTCAGAAGTATATCCACCAGTGTCGCAAAAGATGTAATGATTGCGATGGCCAAATGTCCTCAAACTTGTTTTTCTAGCCTCCAAACACAGGCTTTTTAATGACAACAGGGCTTTCAAAGTCAAGACTACAATTTAAAAAGACATCTCTCCCCCACTAAGCACGCAAACACGTTACTAACAGCCACCCATTCACACACACACAACCCTTAGTGGGCCCCATGAGTCAGTTTTACAGAAAGTTCCTGTCACACCATTTTCACTTGTAGGTCAGAACACGAGAAAATAAGAGCATGAGATCTCTACACAAACTACATTGTGTGCAACTATAACATCCCATACACTTTGTATGAAAATAACCACCCTGTCAAGAAGGAACTCACTGTTGATTATCAAGCTATACAAATATGCCATCTGCTGAAATAACTTAAGCGCTGGGTTGATATGAACAAGACATCATACAAATCCATCAAAACTCCACATGTCATTCATTTCCATTTTTTACTGCGGGCCTCACCGGCTGAAAACAAAACTAGCTTTTAACACAGTGGTGTTCGAACTTAACAGATGGAGATGGTCAAAAAGTACCACCGGCGGCCTATTTTTGTTATGTGGCAACCGGCCACATGCCAAAAGATGGTGAGAGACATTGTTGTGAAAACAGGACAGGAAATTGCAGCGAGGTTTTGGAAGGAGACATCTGCAGCATTAAACATCACCGTGTGAAGCGCTGCAGAAATGTCCACACGGCGGTAAGACGTTGATAGAGCATCTGGACATTATTTATATAATGCAGGCTAACACAAGGGTCATCTTTTCAAAATAACTACTAAACAACAACTAAATAACTAATCATGGAGTCTAATCTTCAACCCGATATAACCTACTATGTATAATCTACCATCCGAGAGGTGTAACATTTGAAAATGTACACAGCAAAGGAAGGTTAAAAATGAGAACCCAGACTATAATCTTGCTAATAATAAAAGAAGAAATTACCTCTAGCAACCCAACCCGATCTAAATAATGGCAACACTTTTTCTAAAAATGTCAAAATAAGAAGTAGAATTGGCATATTATGAAATACAAATACACTATGTAATCCTTGTAAAGGTTGAATTCGAGCCTGCTTTTGAAGGGACACTACTTGTCATGGATGTGAACAAGCAGCAACTACATCTCGACACTGTCCTTGGGTCTCTTTAATGACGTGAAACAACACGCACTGCTGCTGGCTAGAGAGGATAGAATTTAGTTTTCAATCTAATAAATTCTGAAAAAAACAATATACTCCTAGAAGCAGCTGGTTTTACTCTTTCGTCTATGCTCAATCCAGTTCATTTCAAAATCCAAGTGATTCAATGTTTAAAACCCAAAGGGTACTTAGGATAGGATAAAGGTCATGCAAGTCTGGGCTTGTTTCAGGTGCCTCACACTGCCCTGTGGAATCCTTTCTTGCAAACAGTAAGTACAAACTGTATTTAAAATGCTTCTTCCAAACAATGTTACAGTTTTAGTGGATGTGTGGGAGCAGTTTGATGCATGACTAGACTGTAAAAGCTAAATTCTCCCTTTTTATACAGTAAGCAAGCTTAGACTACTGCATAGAATGGGACAAAATACAAACTATACTCAAACATATTAACCAAAGCTAAATTTGAATTCTGAAGTATTTCCTAGAACAGTGCTACTGTGCTGCATGACGTCGCTGCCTCTGCAGACGCCCATCCCTGATGTGTTAACATACCAATACCAACATGTCACAGCACAGGTATACTGGCAGCAGCAAAACACAAGAAAGGACATCAAATACCAGCAGGAGGGTACTCTCAACCAAGCCTCAATAGAAACAAGGACCACATTCCCGTTTCTTACTTGAACTACAAACCACAATGCCAAGTTTACTCCTGAAAGCACAAAAGCTAATTATCCCAAAGGGAGACATTTCAAGTTGGAGCTTTTGTTCTTTTAGAACCCTGCCAAAATACTTTGCACACTACTAGCCTTGCAGCATACGTGTTCCGATGGATCACCGAAATCTCCGGGCTCCAAGTGTGAGTCAAGGCTGACAACAGGGGACTCAGCTGTTGCAAAGTAGGTTGCATACCAAACAGGTCTGGACACACGCAGGCTGATGTGTCCACCCATAGTCAGGCATGCAGCACTACGCCTTTAGAGGGAATTAAATCAACCACAGATGAAATAATAAAAATGTTCTCTGTTGCGTCATGCACTTTGGCATCAAGCAGTTTTAATATTGTAGTTCAACATTTTGGGAATTATGCTTTTCTTTTCAAACTTTTTGCAGAGCGTTAGAAACTCTCACATCAGGGGAGAATTTGTGTAGATCACCCGCACCTGGTTAGCTCAGCTTAGCATGTAGACTGGAAACAGGGTGAAAAGCTAGCCTAGCTCTGTCAAAAGGCAACCTATTCCAACTCACTCCAGCAGAGTGAGACCCCCCCCCCAATGAAACTAATGCTTTTGCATTCTGTTTTTGTGTAGAAAGTGAAACCACAAGTTAACACAAGAAGACAACATATACTAAGCTACAAAAGAGGCGGGTTTTATTATCATTAGACGGAGCCAGACTGGGTGTTTCCCCCCTGCTTTATGCTAAGCTGAGCTAACCACCTGAGGCATCATTCTTCTCAACTAACACCGCAAGAAAGTATACAAGGGTTGTTCCAAAGAAACAAATTATTCATTTAAATCCACTCTCAGCCTACAATATGTGCCACTAGATTCATATCCAGTATGTATGATAATGAGTCCTTTGTGGGAAAGGTTAGAACACTGTGAAAGATGCTAATTTTCAGCTTTTTTCAAGATCCGTGCAGGTCAAGCGCCAAAATAGCCCGCAAATAAGGACTAAATCAACGCTTCTCATTTGATCCGTTGTAAAGCCTCACCGATAGGACCACTCGCACTGAGACAGCTTAGCCCCTTGAAGAGAGCTTATCTGATTTCACACAATTGGATACTAGGTCCGTGTGGCATTAGGTATCGCTGGCCAATGCATCCAGCCCTGAAGCCGATAAAAGTCCGCCCCATTCCTGGAGCTCAGGGCAGAAGTGCTGAGTCACGATGTCAGGTGGATACTTTAAATAGCGACGAAAACTGTTTAGCAGAGTGACCGACGTGACATGCCTAAACTACAACTCATGACGCCATGAAGAATGTTTTTACTGCATGGTTCAGGTGTTACATCATTACTAACTCCACAGTCAGTTAACCTTGACATCTTTGACATGTTTTCTGAAAATATATCTGTTCTACTCTATAATGTAGAACTTAATTCTTCTTCTTTTCTTTTAGTTGCAAACTATCTATCGAAGCTTAAGCTCGGGAGGAGTATTTGAGTCTGTGCACGAAGCAGCAGGACAGTAGGGTCAATATTTGAGAAGGCTTTATGAAATGCTCTTGTTTATGACAGTCAAGAGGTGGGGTGGGCGCCGAATGGGTGCAGGAGATGAGGACAATAAACTACCTGGCTACAGCAACGGACGTGCTCAATCTGCTCATATAAGAAAATATTTACACGGCCTTTTCGCCGAATCATGCTAAAGATCTGTACTAATTAAATGTTGGAACTAAATAAAAATAAGTCTAAATTGTTACTTTTTCAGGCAGATACATACACAAATGACTTATGTACACAGAAACATTGGCTGTAACACATCTTTGAATAAAGAGGCCTGACAATCAGTCTCCCAAGAGGCCGGGGCTATGTTGTTCTGACGAGAATCACGATGCAAAAACTCAAAAGGTAAACAAGGAGTGGCTGTTGCCTAGGAACAAGCATGGGGAGAGGGCTAGTTAAGAGAGAAAGAGAAAGAAGGTGGGCCTCATTCCGCTTGCTAAAGACTAAGCTCAACCGGCATGGACAGAGCGATGGATGACTTTTAGAGAGCTTCTGCCTGCGTAGTGAGCTGCTCTATGTAGAATGAATCAAAAGAAATCAATTGGAAGGAGCGGCTATCCCATCACCAACAGCACTATCGCAAATGCACAGCTGGTTGTGGTTGTCCAATAGCAGGCCCGTCAGATACTTTTAACAGTACTTATTTTATGAGGAATGGAGCTGCACCGATGCCCTGCGCCTCGGACGGTCATGAAAGAATAGCTTGAGAATAACAATTTTGGAAAATGCACCTTTTCACTTCCATGCCGAGAACTGGATGAGACCAATGGATAATCGGGTTACGAATAGGATTTGCTTGACAGATAAATTTCCCGAAAAATTGGAAAAGTGTCACTGCGCAGTTACTTTCCTCAAAATCTGCCATTCTCGCCAGCAGCTCTCTTTTTTGTGTTCGGACTAAAATGTTTTGCCATGTTCATCTGTCAAACCTGTGGTTCAGCCCAATTTTCTCACATGGTGCCCACCGAACCAATTGCATGAAATGAGACATTTTCACAGAAAGGGCATCTTTGAGGGCTCTTTGAAGCTCAATTAAAGCCAAACAAAATGCCTGAGCTTCTGCCACAAACCTTTTCTTTCATTGAGCATTTCATGACCACATATAGGACACGATGATGAAAGGGGGAAAACAGAGATTTACATTGTGTGAAAGCAATCTTGGAAAAGGAGGACAGGAGTGTTTTTAAGACTAACATAAATAAATTAAGCAATAAATGAACTCCAGCCCTGGCATTCATCGCAGAAACCTTTTCACTTGAAAAGTAGTTCAGCGGATCATTGGAGTGCTGCAGTCATTATGGGCATGGCCAGTTTTCCATACAACATGCCTGTTGCTGAGGCTTCCAGACTCAGACACCACTGCAGCTGGGTGTCTGGGTCCAAAAGCCTCTGCGAACCATGTGGCCAATCACTTTCCCTCAGTGCCTGGGTAAGAACGCCTCTTTGTACCAAGTGATACTGCATTGAAGGAAACACAATCTTTAAATTAGCACTGGGGAGGCTGAGAGAGTTGGCAGCAGACACCCGCTGAGACATTTTTAACCGGTTTCGTCAGTTTTATGTTCAAATCCCTTTTCTTTTTTTTTTAAACCATGTTACCGTAGTAAGTGTGGAACCCACAACGCTGGAAAGAAAAACATTACAGTGGGAATGGATTTTAAGGCTACTGCCTTATAGCAGTGGGGGCTTATCAGTCAGCTAGCAGAATCATATTCCCGTATCTATAAATGATTGTGCAGTAACAAATAATTGTCCTTCAAACAAAGAGAGCCGTAATGGAAATCTTTATGAGGTTCTACATGCTGCTTTTCTCTGGAACCAAATGAACCTGCATCTCAAAACCTGTCTCTCACACACACAAGTATATTAACAAACTTCAAAGTCGGTTTAACTGAATGCATTCAAAATGACAAGTCATTTCCAAAAATAGAAAACAGCATCAGCTCATCCAGCTAAATGGCAGGTAGTTTATCATTCAAGAATGGTGTAACTTATTATTTCTAACTATCTGATGGCCTCGTCATCACTGGAGTAGAAGGCTATCCGCTAACAAATGTCAACCTTATATTCAGAAATGTGTGGGAAGCACTATGCATCCACTTTATTGTTGATTATATCCAGCTCCTTTTATTGAGTAAAAGTATCACATCTCAGTGTACAAATCCCTCAATAAAAGTCCTACATTAGCAGGAGAACAACGTCATTATTTGTTTTGTATGTAAAATATAGCTGTAAGGCAGAACAAAGGACAAGAAATCCCTTTGAGAGACAGTAGAAGCATTAAGTAGCATCATTTGGAATTACATGTAAAGTCATTTGAGTTCACGGAGTATATGTTTAGGCAAGACAAAGGGACCATCTTTTACCAGCACAGACTGTGTGACCCGACCAGCATGGTGCGTTGCATAACCAGTAGTGTTATTAAAAGGTGTGACCTGATATTCCACATATCATCTCTCTCCCCCACACACACACACACACAGACACACACTCTATTTCTTTCTCTATGTGTCTGAAAACATGAGACTGTCTTTCACCAATTCCTTCCGAGTCTCATCCAGTGGGACTGTGTTTTGGCATGACACAGGGGTTACCATTCAAAATACTGAAATATATTGACATTGTGTAAGCACTGGAATTATTTTAATTTAATTTAAGGAAAAGTGGTGGTAGTATAAAGAATACACTACCGCGTACCTTAAACTATTAACAAAAATGGAAGAATTATTAAAAGAATTAAAAAACATAACGTGATACTTAAGTGTTTCACCTGTAGTTTTTTTGTGGATTTAAAGCAGTTTTTAAATGTGATAAATACTAGTCATTCACTAACAAAGGTGCCTTCAAAGTCTTCACCATCATCAACCACTAATTCAAAAGGAAATTTCTCAAAGGCACAGGCCAACCAGTGAATATTCTTGCTCATCACCATCCATTTTGTAATCACTAAAACGTCCAGTGTTATATCACATCCTTTTTAAGGTCTTAGCGAATACGTCTGAGGAGAAACACAAGAGGAAAAAAAAAGTGCGATCCTTGCTACTCTAATGAAAACCCCCATTTTCAGGGCATGAAATGATCTGCACCGGGGCCTTTTCAGATGTAACGATCACGACTTGGTTATGTGGTGCCAGTCCCGGCACGCTCTTAGAATGAGACAGTTGCAACACAGGGAGGCTTGCTCAATCGATTTCACTTCATTTATCAAGGGAGGGTAGACCCAGCAATATATTAACACAGCCACACAAGTGGCTTTGAACATGCTCAGGGTAGCTGTGCCTGGAGGACCTTGAGACACAGTATGTGCCTTGCTCACTGGCACCTTGACAGTAGCCATAAGGACAGAGAGGAGTGTTACACATTAACTTTCCCCACCCTGTTTTTTTCCGGCTGGTCACAGGAGTATAAACCTCACAAACGTCACTAGCCCCACTTCTTCAACCTGAGAAGTGGAGAAACTGACATGGAAACATAACGCTAATCCATTTAATTCAAATATAAAAACAAACCACCCAAACAGGTTGGTGGACCGTTTCAACATTTGTTGAATGTGTGGTTTTCTTTAAAAAAAAACAAATGACTGTGGATAAACAAGACATGTGTATCCACAAGTTTCCTTATGACTGGTTTTCAAATTCGTCTTCAATAAATGGCAGTTTAAGGAGTCTAATATTTAGCTTGTGCAAATGCATTATAATTGCACTATTGCTGCCAACAGATAAAATGCATTCAAAGAAAGAAATGCTGTGTTTGTGAGAAAGAATAGTGTGTACCAGGCCTCCTGAAACTCAAAAAGTCAAGGCATGAAAGTTTTTAGCTGATCTTGTTTTGTTCTTTTTTTTAACCATGTGCCTGAATAAATGTTCTACTTTTACATATCTCTGCATGCTGGGACTGTAGAAATAAACTCCTCCCCGCCTCCCTCTCTCGCCATGTCCTTCCTTTGCAACGCCTCCGTCATCTTGCCGAGGCCTTATGATCTAATTACAGGCCAAGACCTGTTGACTTTGTATTGAAAGATGAGTCCGGCCCCCTCTGTCTCCTCGTCGGCCTCCTACGTCCTCTGAATGAGGCACACACACAAAGCCTCGCTAAAAACACAAGGAGCTCATCCTCGGAGGCACGAGGGCCTCATTTACAATCCAAATCGGGGTGGGCACAGACGACGCGCGGGATCAAATGCAAACTCACCTGCTCAACACAACAGCACTATTCACTCCCTGCTTCAGGTGCTGACGCTACAGCAGGTGTTACATACAAATAAAGACCAAGGCCAATGGATCCAAACGCAATAATAGTTATTATAAATATTTATTTGGTATGTCTGCGATCTGTTCTCAGTTGCCTGCATTTGGCCTCAACTGCCCTTCATGTCAACAAAATCAATAACGAATGCCAAACCGGTGACACATCTCAAGCTTTGGACTTTTGCATATGGCTATATGAAAAAAAATCTAGAGCAAAATTAGATACAAATCTATACTGATTCAGGGCTTATTGAGTACTGCAGCAGAATTGGAGAAAAAAAAGTGGGTGTGAAACCTAGAAGCTTCTCAAACTGTAGTCTTTTCTATTTAGTAATATCGTACAAGCACAATGTCTTCTGTGACCCAAAAAAGTGCAGAGTAGATTTCTGGTAAAACAGGAAGTGTGATTTTATCGCTGCTGCAATGGGGAACCTGTAAAAACAGATTCTCACAAGCATCAAGACTAATAGCTGATGTGGCCGATGGGGGCGGGGGGGGGGCAAAAAAATACTTTTAGGAGGGGTTAACTAATATGGACACTAATATGGACATCACATTGTAGCAGGAAACTCTTAAGAACTAAACTGAAGCCTCTGCTTTACAAGACGAGCAACTTTCTGTTGTAATGAACCCGAAGATGAAGCCCCGCATGACTGACTCAACGCAACGCAGTGGAGAGAGCGACAACAGCGAAACCCCGGGCGGCTTATCTGCCAACCGATTTAACGTAAAAAAGACTGCAATAAAACGTTGAAAGCGTTCACGGATCAAGAGGAACATCTTCATGGCGACTGATCAACATGCTGTTTAATTAAAGATTACTACGCCATGAAAAATACATGTGGGCTTGGTCAAGGGACTTGCAAAACACTGTTCCCGCCCTTGCTTTAGCACACCATATAAGGCAACAATTCATAAAAGTAAAGCGTATCATTCGTATTAGTGGTTTGAACGACAACTGCAGGAATTCGTAACAATTTTACTGATCTCCTGCGCTGCCGAGCCCTAGAAAGTGTCAACTTCAAACTCGTTTGAGGGAATTGGGTCGATCTGCGCAACACATCACAAAAGCTTCGTACACTGATATACAGTTTTTGCCGCCTCTTGGAACACATTTTGATGTACAAATAGTTTTCATGTCATAAGGTTTTAAATGTCAATTCAACTCGTCGGACTTGTTAAAGCTCCCCTAACGAAAGCGTAAAATGTCAAGTGTACTAGTAACACATGATGGCTGCCTGTCCACTTACAAACAGCAACTCCAAAATAATGTAATAAATAACATTCGAAAGGGTCTGGGGGGGGGGGGGGGAGAAAACAGAAAAACTATTTTTTAAACAATTCCTTTATACCAACAAGAAAATATGTCAAGTGTGAAAAGGCGAACTATTCATCACTAACCTCAAAGACACAGGAATTGGGCGGCCGTGTCCATAATAGCAACCGAACAAGTGCCGCTCACAGTACCCAATGAAAAAAAAGGACAACAAAAGGCAAAAAGGGGGGTAATCCAAGATGCGTTCAGAAGGGGACAAAGCTGTCTGAATGTGTGAACCACCGGACAGCCTCACACCTCTTTGTCGCAGCAGCTGAAAAAAAAAAAGACTGGAGATGAAGAAAAAAAAAACAATGCAATGGCTGCTGTTTGAACCAGAAAAAGGAGAAGTGTAGTGAAGCAACTCGTCCTCTCCCTATGAGTCACGCAGCACTATCGCCATTGGTAGGAGAGCCCTAAGGGCAGGGTGCTTTTACCTGGCCAATCAGCGGAAAGTATCGGCCCTGAATGCAAATTCGTTCAGGTGAGTTTGACGTGTGGCTGGGATTGGACGGTGCTGCAGTGGGGGGGAGGGGAGAGCACAGCGCTTCAACCGTGGGGCCACACCTCAAACAGCATGAAAGACAACAGACAGGTTTCTCCAGCAGAGGAGTGCTTGTGCCGCAGGTAAACAGTTGGACAGGTATGCGCTTACTTCAGACTTTGACCATAGAATACGAGCCAGGCGTGGCTATTAAAATCACAAGTAAAGTTCACATCCCCGTGAGTGTCGGGGAGCCAGTCCGGGCTGCCGACTTTGTGGGGGAGTTGTTCTCCCGGTTGTAGGAAGTCTTGCAAACAACAACTTCTTCTAGTGGGAGTTGCAAAGAAAATTAAACTGCGAAGTCGACTGCGTTTAGGAATGAGCGAGTGCTTCACCACAGAGCGCCAAAAAATTGATCCTCCCCCCCTCCCACCACCACCTCTTCCTCTCTAACATAAGGCCATCATGTCAAAAGCAAAACTCTAGCTGCAGCGAACAAGCATCAAATGCACCTTTTAACTCAAGCACCAGATGTTCGTGGACTCGGATTTGTGCATCAAAGTTGTCAAAACGCGCAGAACGTTTAACGGATCCGCAGAAGGTGTCACAGATCATTTCGATGCCACGTCTTCTCGTTATTTTAAAGTACACAGATATGAGATGAGACGTGATACGAGTCTCCGAAAACGACACTCACAGGAAGTGGTGGTCTGTGGTGAGCGTTGAGCAGCACTTGTGTGTCGCACTCTCGGCTGTGCGATGAATTTACACATGTTTTCCACCGAAGAGCCCCATGTAGTGAGTGCGTTCAACGGTCAAATATGTAAATACAACCTGGCTCAGATGGGATTGTTGGGAAAGAACATCAACAGACACAGGACTCGGAGATCGACGTATAAAAAAATGAAATCATTAAACTCAAATGCAACTGCGACGAGGTCTGTTTGTCACAGACGCCCGAATCGCCCTCTCTCCGTCTCCACCAAGTGCTGTCATCATCACGTTAAATCTTCCATTCAATACAGCTCAGCTCCAAGAAGAAAGCCCCCTATTTGCCTGAGAGCAAATTGATCGCCTTGCTGTGAGGGGAAAGTTACACCATACAAGCTCCATCCGTCACCGCCTTTTAGAAACACTGTCCACAACTCTGAAGCAGCCACGTCTTGGCTGATGCACTGCAGCACTGCTGGAAAACACTATGTAAATATACAAAAACACACATGCATGCATGAGCAAAAGTCATTTCACTCCCTTTGTGTTAGCCTTTCAGATAAGGTTAATCCCTGTTGCAAATAGTTTTAAAATATAATCTGAGGCCCAAAAGATGAATACGAAGGTGCACATTAACTCCACTTTGGCCAACCAAGCAAAAACCTCTGGGGCTGAAAATCGAAGCTTGAAATGTCAGTTTTTCAAATGGTTAGTTCAGGCTGGTCCCAAAAGCAAGACAACCCCCATTGACACTAATGTTAAATACCAGATTTTGTTGCAGTAAAAGAAAATGTTTACAACCTGGTACACCATTGGTTTTAGTCTGCATACCTAGCATCCCCATTCTGAAATGTTATTCGAGGCACCCATTTGATGAAAGCAAGTCACCCACTTGTGTGATGTTTACAACTTTTCTTTAGAGACCTATGGGTGACGCCGTGGGCCTTATCAGCTGTCCCTGTAGTTTCTGGTTCGCGAAACGGCAATAATGTGAAGACTAAATGTCTTTGAATTACAATATAGCAACAGCTATAAACTTCTTTATTATTATTTATTATCATAGAGGCACAGTACTGTATATAATAAATTCATTTTATGAATGCCGTTTTTTCTTTCTTTTTTTAATCTCTACTAGATGCTATTCTGTCATTCTTGCATCAGACAAGGAAAAACTACAACAAGCCAGGAGGGCCCATTCACGGCACCAAATTAAGATGAAACTGTAAAAGCCTCATGAATATGAACAATGTGACATTGTACTTGTTTATCAAAAGCAGCAAATAAATAAATAAAAACAAGCTACCATTTGCACTTATCTTCTCCAAAGAATTTACAATCCTTCCAATTATCTCCGGCAATACTGCAATCTCACTCAGATCAACAAATCCCATCTACACTGGGGGAAAAGCAATAAAAGTGAAGATGTTTAAATTGCTGGTGCTTCGTGTCATGTCAGTGGGATGCAATTAAAATCCGCCTGCAGTGTGGGAACACAACACGCCTGTCTAAACACATTGTGATCTTGCTCTCTTCATACAACGCCGGTGTATTAACGCCAGCAACAAATAGTGTTGTTGCGGGATCGGCGCGGAGCCACTTCAGGTGCCTTCCCCATCGCAGCCTTTCTGCTGTATCTCCCCTTTGAAGTGACACTTTGCACCACAAAGCAGTCAGTGAATTCCCTTCAAGGGACACAGGATTGTCATGTAGATAATTGCATTTTCTTAATCTTTCTGCTTGTTTATCCAAATGTCATTTTGAGTAGCTTGTTTTGCAGTGTAAAACTATTATCATGTTAATGACAGAATGTCGATTAGTTTTCTTCAGGGTAATACAATAGCTGCCACGATAAGTGTTATATAAGCCGTAATGTTTATATCACGGGTCTCTAATACAGCTCAACTTGTCCTGATTTTGCTCCCAAGCGTGATTCATGTGCCACAATTTATCTCGCCACGCGCTGCAAAGTTGTACCTGACAAACGACTCCACCACGCACTGCACTCATAAAATCCAGATCACTCAGTAAAGAGTTATTTTGGAGTACTGTGAGACAAACATTTTGGAACAATCCTTGACAGGATGAGATATGGGAGCCTTTCGGACGCCAGGGAGAATGATTTGTGTAGAGGCGAGGTCAGCATTGATCCAGAACTCTGCGGCACACGCACAAACAAAAACTAAGAAAAGATATCGAAGAAGTCCTTTATTAGCTTCGGCACACTGCCTCCCTGTAAAATCCCACATTTAATTAAAAATCCCTCTCATCCCCTACAACGGCGTAAGCCAGGCCAGGCACCATCACAGCCTAAGCAGCTGATCGTACCGCATCAGCAGCTTACATTTTGAGCCAGGGGACAGACACACTCACCACATGTGAGCAAAGTTCTGTACAGTTAGGGCTGGTTCAGGTGTGTCTTGAACCACGACGCTATAGGCCCAGCGTGCCGGTAGACTTTACCGATGTGAGAGTCCTGGGACAGAGCATCGTGTATTTTGTACAGATTGCGAAGCCCTATGAAGCCAATCTTCTATTTTGGGCAACACAAAACAAATGAATTTAAATTAAATCTGATGGCTGCCTTATCGGCGTAAATACAGAGCAGTGAAAGTATTGCTGTAGGACAAAAACACTCCAAATTTCTGTCATATTTGGATTACAAGGAAAGATGGATGGAAGTCAAGGACTGTTCAAATATCCCGGTTATTATGATTTAAGAGCACGCCGGCGTGCTTGAGGTTTAATCTTTCCTGTTGCAGCAAGTTTGCTGAATAAGCTGACAGCTCACAGTGCTATGAAGGCGTCATGGTTCTCGGACAGGGACCATCCCGACTGCGACAGGGTTCATCGTGCTGGCTGAGTAATACTGTGGTACGTACGGGGCTGACAGAGGGCTGTGGAGGTGTGCAGCTATAAACCCCATGCACTCAACGCACAACAGCTCAGCCAACCGTCTCCGAGTTTGATACCATTTCCTCGAACTCTCTTTGATTTCTCAAAAGGATTCAATGAGAGGCATTTCAAAGCGGGGCAAAAAATGTTTACCTCCTGATTGGTAGAATATTCCTTCAGAATGAGAGCTGGTCCCGTTGATTCACGAAAGAAAGCCAACCAAATGTCCGCTGCTCTTTTGACGTTTAAAAGTTTATTTTGGCGATTACTTTAACATAAAAGGCCGGGGGAGAACTAAATTAACTCGTAGGCCGGGATTAAACCTAACCGGGTCTGTATTTCTGTTGGTGTCGCCTGCAGTGTCAGCAAACAGGGCTGATGAGACATCCAGAGTCTTGCCTTACTTAGGAATCGAGAGACACACACACACACAGACTGCAGCTCATTAATGATTAAATACAGAGAGCGAGCCAACAATCCGAGTTGTCCACATCATACCTCAGTGGGCTGAAACAGCCACCTGCGGACAGATACTGGCATAAAGGAGCCATTGTTTCACAACATCACCGAACCACATAACCGCTGTTTCTCGTGCAGGCTTCTTATCACAAACAATTGCTGGGGTTTGGAAAAGTCCATCTGTGTCACACCAACTAATTCAGGGCCGCTCCAGTGTGCGCCGCCAGCCAGCGGCTTTTCACCCGAGAGCTCTAGTTTATCTCCAGCTCATTATTAATAAAATGCCATGAGGTCCAAAGAGCATACTGCTCTGTCACTCAGGGCCCAGATCATAATACCCATGGCCCGCATGCAGTTAAATAATTTAACCAGGACTGCTTGTCACTTTGAAATTAACCCAAAAGGAAGGGTGGAATGAAATTACTGTCGATGAAGGCAGCCTCTCAGTAGATAAGACAAGCTGGCCGAGCTCGCTGCAAATTCTGTCAACTCTGTCCTCGCATGCGTTAGTCCCATTTTCTAAAAGAGTTTGTTGAAAGTTGAATGAGGAAAGATCCTTTGGCTTCTTAGAGCAGAGCTGACTCTTTGAATCCGAGCGCCGCGGGCTGAGCTGATTCACGAAAGGCCTTCGTGAGCCACTCACTGCTTCCTCGTTAGCTCCAGGACAGTGTGAAAAAAGGGACAGGGTGAAATATCATCACACGCCAAAGTTGCTGGCTTTCTATCTTTGGCTACTTTGTGCGGTCAAACTAGAAAGAGGTAGAACACTGCAGCCAGAGCCATCGCGCCTTAATGTAATTTCACATACATCAGTGATTCAGCTCACTACACTGTGTGCTCACGTGGATCTCAGCGGGCGCCGTAGAGATATCTAAGTAATGTGGTTAACTAATCTCATAATGTCAGCGTGCTGCCTGGGTGGACACGTTATACTCTGATTCATCCTACACTAACTGTTCCTCCATATTTTAAGTCATTCCTATATTTAAAATTGTTAACGCTTTTAGTCAAATAGAGTCTGTTCTCACCTGATCATCACCAGTCTTTATTACTGCCTTCATTTTGTATTTTTTGCACTACTGAATAAATAAAGAAATAATCTACGTCACTGAGGCCGGTATTTTGTGTAGCTCGTGTCTGTTTTTCAAACTCCCGAATCAGTCCGATTGACGTAGAAGGAATAAAGTAAACTTTAATACTGCATTAACACAGCAACATAGGTGAAAAGAAAAGTTGCATTGCCCTCTTTGGCATGCTAAAAATAGCTGGACTGGAACTACGCATTACATCACGCCACTGCGCAGATTCGTGGAGAAACTCATGGTGACTCATCCAAGTCACATGCTTGTGAGACAGGAAGCATGAGAGCAGAGTGGGGTTACAGGTGGAATTTCCCTACACTCACCTTTCCCTCTGACGTCGGGTCCAATGGTAGCGATCTTTACAACATGTCCGACAAGGTGATATTCAGGTGTCAAGAGTCTTGAGGTCGCAAAACAGCAGCGCTCAATTGGGGAACTTTGCAAATAGCAGTTCCCCTGTGAACCTTCCACAGAACACAGATCGACATGAGGTATTTTTTTCTTTACTCAGAAAAGGGGAAGTTCAACAGTTTTATTTCTCTTTTCACAGGTCGTTTCCTGCATTTCTGCAAGTCATTTGAGGTGTCAGCCATCTCATGTGATTGTTTGTTTAGACGAAGCATAAGAACATTGCCATCTTGTGGTTATTCCTGGGCAAAACAAATCACACTACTTGAGAACGTCATTGGCTACTGATGCTGGCTTCAGAAAATGCTTTTCACTTGTTTAAACTAGCAGGAGTTAGCATTAAGTGCATGTGTTTGTAGCTGCATGTGTGGACGATCAACGTTAAATCTGAATGTGTTAAATGATATCACAATAGCTCCTAAATACCCAAATATCTTCAAACACGGTTCCAGGGGGAGAGAGCGGGTTTAAAAGATAACCATGTATGCCGACTTGCAAAAGATTGCCGGCCTCCTGCAAGGCCACTCTTAAAAGCTTTTTGTGAAACTGCACTGCTGCCTTCTTAATAGGCTAAAAGCTCAGATCTTCTTTTTGTGAAGCCGAATCAATATCCAGCAGCCCATTAAGGCAGGCGGGTACGCCTCGGGCAATATGAAGTGTCTAATGTCTGAGGTGCTCCTCGTAACTGGAGGGAAAACTGCGAGGGGGAAGGCTCTCCATTATTGCCCTTGGTCAGACTACTGACGGTGACATCACTGTCACAGGATAACAAGGCTACCGGGAACTGCTTTAACCTCAACACACACGGTCTTCAGTCTGCACTGTGCACAAAAACACACACACACACACACACCATATCTCTCACAGTCTGTGCAGAATTCAAGCTGCCAAAGCAGAGAGCACAGGGGTGTGGGGGGGTGGGGGGGTTGGGGAGCTAATTGTGTGGGTAGGAGCATGGCAGAATGTTTCTAAAACAAGAGCACATGCTCGAGACAAACAAGACGACTACCCACTGGAGTATTTTTGGAAAGTCTTGCTCTGGATAATTGATTTCAGTGGATTGAAGTTTCCACTTATCCACAAGCCCGTGTTCCCACCATAGAGAGATCGTAAGGGGAGAGCGGGTGGGTGAAAGGGTTGGTGGGTCCAGCTGGTCCCGTCTCCAGTGGGACAGACAGTCTCCCCCCCCCCCCCCCCTTCCTCTGCGTCACTCCTCTCAAGAGAGCAAATGCAGTCGACCAATTGGGTCGCGTTTGGGCGTCCCATGGTACGGGCATCTTAACGGAAAAATGTAAACATCTGGCAAACATTTAGACACTAAATAGTTGATCAACTACACTACGGACAAAAACCCTTTTGCCGGGAATTGCAGAAGCATATTTACAGAAATGAGGAGGAATGAGCCTTTGTGTTTGTCCTCTGAGGAAGAGCGATGCCTGTTTCAGATTCACTCTCACAGCAACCCTCTTATTTCAGTGAATATATTCAGTCTGAGGCCTCCATAGCAAGAAAATGGACATTAGATGGATGTTTGAAAAATAATATATATACATTTTAGAATCTGGAACAAGTGAAATTTTTTCATTTTCAGAAAACAGACAACCTAAATACTTAGTCTACATGCTATCAATCCACCCATAGGTTAGTTGATTAAACACTCCAGCTCTATTAATTAATAATAATAAAAATTGAACAATTAAATCTTAATAAGAGGCCAAACGTCAAACCGTTCTGAGAGGGTATAATTACTGTAGATTAACAACATTCAATGTGTTCCATGAATTAGGTCAAGACTTACATTATGTGTGACTATGCAAGTCTAAATCAGGGCTCTCTGTTCATTTGAACTATTATTATTATTATGTCTTTGAACACAAACACGCGCATCCAACTGTCTGACATTCCTCTTGCCGTCTACCCTAAGTGCACAATGGGTTGTTATGAGTTGTAGCTGCAGCATTGTCGAGGAAGAATCTCTCAAGCACTTAATTGTTGAGATTTTCAGCACACACACCCATTTGCACGCAACCACACATCTGTGCTGTCACATGATGGCCAACACAAAGGGGAGACACATAAACGTAGTAGGCTGAGGGCCATGTATCCCACAGGACGGCACTATCATCATATGAGTTCAGTCATGCTTCTGTGGCTTTCAACAAAGTGCAATAAAATACCCAAACTGCTACGATCCTCTGCAAACACTCATCAGCTTGAAGTCAGTGCACATTAGAAGCACCAGGAAACATGTAGTAACCAACATAACTCCACCTAAGGGCCCGGGACACATAGAGGTAGGCAGGCCTACATCATCAGTTCAGGTTAGGCTACAAGAAAGTAAGCGATGAGAATAAAAAAACATCCTTAATTGAGGACGTACCCTGGTAGAAGACGTCATCAGCAAGGAATTTGTCCCGGGTACATGGTGACAGTCGGTGGCCGCCCTCCGTCCTCCGTCCACAAACTCTCTCGTTCCAAAGGGAGCCAGAGTGTTAGTAGAGCTCCATCATCACACAGCCACCCGTCGGCTTCGCCATCCTGATGCGTTCGTGTGCTCTTTGACACAAGGCTGGAGTTTTTTTTTTCCTCGACAGGGGCTGATGCGTGGGGAATTCCTAACAGTCACATTTTCCTGGGAAATGATTCCCCCCCCCCACGCCCCCCACGGCCCCCACGCCCCCCCAACCCCGGTACTACGGTTGGGCTGACTTTAGCCTGATAGTATTAAAAAGGATTCAGAAGTGGGGGGGTTCAAGTTGAGCAATATGGAATCGAGGGGACGAGGGAGACGTTTAAAAAATAAAGTGGTCGCCGCGTGTCCTATTGCTTAAAATGTAAATTATGATCAATAGATATTGTGTCCGTAATAGTGAGTTCGTAGTAGTAATAGTAGTTGTTTACTTGGAATTGTGTGGACCATTAAACAAAGTGGTATCTAAGCGACGGCTCGGTCAACGTCAAAGCTAATGAAGCGTTACGCGTTCACAGGTGTCACTTTAAAGGCAATTTTGTCAACAGCTCAACGCGATTTTAGTCAAATTAAGTTTCGGACGAAAAAAAGAAGCGATTTGTAGCTTGCAAGCTTGCCTTTTGAGCGTCTTGTTTAAGACGGGAGTGTTGTCCTCTTCCAGACTACGATAAACGCACTGGGAGATAAACGTGGAAATGGTCATCTTTCGGGAAGGTCCCAGCCCTTGTGAGATGAGAGCAATCGAGGATAACTCCTTAACGGGCGGGGTCTAAAGCAACGTACAAGAGTCGCTTGAAACGACGAGTATGACTGTATGAAAGTGAAAATGTTTCAATAATTGTGTGATGTTGGATATCTGGTTATGTCTAAAGAAAATAAAGGACGATTAATTATCTTTGAGCCCTGGACAAAATTGAGTTCCCATACCGGGAGTCGAACCCGGGCCGCCTGGGTGAAAACCAGGAATCCTAACCGCTAGACCATATGGGAGGAGTGTAAAAATCCTATCTTTGTTACTTTATATAATAAAACTACTATGAAAAGAGGGAGTGTATGTGTAAAAGGTGCATTTACCGGGAAAGCGACGTTTTCAGTTCACGTCACATTAAATGCAATCGTGTGTTTTTCTTGATTGTTCCGTCTTGTAATTTAGAACGATTGGGGATCAGATACCATCTAGTGGTCTCTTTTAATGTTGATTAAATACAGGATGGCATACACATCTTATATTGGTAATGGTTATTGGTCATACCCAAAGTAAATAATGTATAATGGATTTAATTAATTGACACATTTGCAAAGATACAAAGGAAGGACAACACCTTGAAATCGCACGAATTATTACAGTGTTCCAAACAAACTAAATATGGGTGTTAAACATATGACGTAATTTTCTGTGGACTTGAACAAGTGTAGAGACGGGGTCCCCTCAATGTATAAAAATACTTTAGCTATGTATACTGCGAACTGAAAGTGGATTACAGAAATAAATAGGAATACAACTGATAGTACTACCTTCAATGATACGGTTAGTTTGTGTCAATGTGGCTATTACGGCTTACCAATTTACAGCCAGTTATTGAAACTATCCTCCTCTATCTGGTTTAAGTGGTAGCGCCCTTAGACTAGCACAGACAGCCAAATATTTGACACTAGCAATTGTTGGCTAGTCAGTTAGGAGTTAAAATAATACGGAGAAAAACATATTTTCCTACACATAATACATTTACGTTTATGCCAAGGATTTAGGTTTCTGTGTCAACGGGATGTCAACTCCAGCGAGACGACGTTTAATGAGAGATTTTAAACGGTAAGCGAAGGGAAAACATCAGCAAAGTAGCTACAGCGTAAGCTAACGTTAGCAACCGAAGACTAGCTCGTTAGCGTCAGTCCAAAGCGGCATTCTTAACTAAGTTAACAACTTCGATGATACGAAAAAACATATAAACACAGCCGGATTACCGCCGTGTTTTGGGGCATGGTACTAAAGGCTAGGGTAGGGTAGCGTTAACCAGTTAATGACTGCTAAATGTTTAGCAGCTATCGGTAATAGCGTTACCGGTGACCAGCGCTGACCTGGCCGAGACCAGCAACGATGGTGTTGTGCAATTACTGGTCGCTGCTCGCTCTCGTAAATACAGATGCCATGTGTAGATGTTTTGTACAATCTGACACAACATTCGTGCCTTCCCGGAAACTGATAATGATTATGTTCATACATGATCTCCGTGGGCCCACTGGTCTGTATTTGTAACTGGTTATTGACAATACCATTCAATTCATTGGCCAGATGGCCCTTCACAAACAGATGAAAGGTTTGTGTAGACGAACACCGTCTTGGGTACACAGTGATCCAGGCATCTCCGATTCCTGGGCCCTGGTAGATCACTATCTAAGCCTGAGGATAAGCGACCATCTGCCAGGAAGTCACAAAAAATATGCAGATATTCAAGCAGTCTGCAACTGCACTTTGTTTCTTATCTACTAAATAGAACGGATGGTGACAGACAGAGGTCATGGGTTAGTCCTGGTTTGTCCTCTGTCTAGGTCCATATCCAGTATTTATAATATAGATATTATATAGAGTATTTATCTGACAATGTTACTAAATGACTGAACTGTGATAGTCATGAATTGATAGTCATGAATTAAGAACTTTTCTTGAATGGTCAAGCAGGTAAAAGCATTGCTTACGTTACGAAAACACAACAGTACGATTTATACCGTTCCAAAACAACCAATGCAGAAGAGTCATGAGAATTCTAGTATTGTTTACTGCGTTGATGTAACAGTACCTGTAAAACAAGGTGGAGTTTTTGCCCGTGGGACTTTTTCAAACTCGTAGCCCTCCTTCAGCATACAATTGCCCAATGCCCACCCAGCCATAAAAATGCAACATCCTGTTTTCATATTCAATGGAGCCTCGCCGTCTGCTGATTCCACCCCCACCTGCTTTGCTCTTTCCAACGCTCCCTGTGTACCGTTGTGTCCGTTAGACTGCAGGAGGATCCTCCAGCTGGAGTTAGTGGGGCGCCATCAGAAAACAATATCATGGTATGGAATGCTGTCATTTTTGGGTAAGTTAAGTCTATTTATTCAAACTTGTTATACATATTTTTTGCAGATATTGTTGTTTTGAAATATAAGATTTTTTATAATCAGCATCTTTGTAAGTATAGTAGATGTTTTTTAAGTGATGCTTGACGGCCTGTTTTTGTTTACTTCTCTTTTAGTCCTGAAGGAACACCTTTTGAGGATGGTGAGTTCTCTTAAAGTTCTTTAACTATAAATCATTTGTATTTTCCACACTGTTATGACACTAGTTCAGTAACTATGGGCCCTGGAGTTTTAAGTACAGTTCTTCAGAGCTTTTCTTTTACAAACATAATTAGTTACTTACTTGGCAGCTGAGTTACTCACATGTTGTTGTTTGTTGTTGAGTTGAGTGTTCTATAAACATCACCAGAACAACCTGATCAAATTCAACAATTCCATTTCTTCTTACTTTCAGGAACCTTCAAACTTACCATTGAATTCACAGAGGAGTATCCAAATAAACCTCCAACAGTGCGATTTGCCTCAAAAATGTTTCATCCAAATGGTATGTTAAAATATAACACTAACAATTTTGTTTTGCGGAAATGAAATTATGTCACACGTGTCTCCATATTTATGCCAGAAAAGCTTCATGTGTTTGTGTTCCTTTGCAGTGTATGCAGATGGAAGCATATGCTTAGATATTCTTCAGAATCGTTGGAGTCCAACCTATGATGTCTCCTCAATCTTAACTTCAATACAGGTGATCTAACATTGCTTCATGCAAAGAAGCGCAGCGTGCCCATGCAAATTAGGTCACATTTGTTGACAGAGAAATAATAGCCAGTACTTGTAATCTACGTCATGACATGTCACAATGCTTAATTTAAAACCTGTTTTTGTTGTATATTTCAAGTCTTTACTGGACGAGCCAAACCCAAATAGTCCAGCCAACAGCCAGGCAGCACAGCTGTACCAAGAAAACAAGCGGGAGTACGAGAAGAGGGTTTCTGCTATTGTTGAACAGAGCTGGCGTGACTGTTGACCCCTGCTGTCATTGGAGTACGAACGGCATCCGGCCCAGAATCCATCAATCAAGAAGACCGCTGATCTCAGAAATAAAGTGACACTTCTTAAAATCCTTCTCGGTATATTTGTCCCATAGCTGTTGCTAAGTTTGTATGCCGTCGTGTTGTGGCATTCATTGGTGCCAAATTGCTATTGTTGGACTATAGCGTATGTTTGTTAAAAGTAAATGTACCTTGTTATATCTGGGTTACTTGCTACATGCACCAACAAAACAAAAAAAAAAAGCCGGTGTCAGTCACTTTTTTACCTGTTTATTTTTACATGAAGTAAATTGGTTGGATGATACGGTGACAGTTAATTAGATGTGCTTCCTGAGTGGTTTGCTGTGTGTGTATCAAAATTACGCATTTCTTTCAGTTTTATGTCTGTCTGTCCTTTGAATGCCTTTTAGAGGGATAGAGAATTAACCTGGCATGGAGATCCATCCCTCACACGTTGTCAGCTCAACAAATGCCTTTGCAGGGTGACTTTTCTCTCATGCTGTTCCTTGTATGGCCACGCCTTTTGGGTGTAAAAACCTTTTAGAAATCGAATATATACGTCCCTCTTCAACACAGAAACAATAGATTTAGTTCCCTTTTTGGGCACTTCACTTTGTTTCAAGCACATACTTTCATAATGCTTGCATTTAAAGGCAGTTTCAGAACATTTCTATGCTATTTTACAATCTAAAAAAATCAACTGATATAAGAAGCTGATGAAAGTGTTAAACAGGATGTTTTCAGATTATACAACTTTGCACTGGTAACCCATGTAACAAACTGTACATTTTCTTGTAAATAAAATAAATATACATCAGTTGTCTTTGTTGATTTTTAACTCACAATACAAAATACCTGTCTGTTATCAGTTCAAATTTATTTAGTCATTACAGCCTTGAAAACAAGCAGACAAGTCAACTGTACTGACATGAACCAACACATCCGACATTTAACAAAGATCACAGCTTACAGTTTTCATGTGAAGATTTTATGATTATGGGTGCAGCTTGTATTTGTAGAAGAAGCTCCGCGATTAGAAAGAGCAGACAGCACTGCTGGTAGAAATATGTATCACTACGTTTAGACTAATGTGAGCAACTCGCTATGGTTTGATATCTCATGAGTCCACGGTCAGCAATGTTCAATCACGAGCAGTGAAAAGCTGCATTTTCTCCAAAGTTCCTTAAATAGCAAACAAAGATAAACAGTGGATCTTGGTAACACAATTTTGAATCCTTAAGTGGAAGAATCATCAGGACATGCTACCAAGTATTTAAGCTTGTGCGAAATTCTAACAGATAAAAGACATGGAATGGCAGAAGAGACAAAAAAAAAAAAGACAAATCACTTATTCTACCGTCCCTGTTAAAGCTAAAGAACATTTCATGGCAAAGGAATGCAGAAACCACAGGTGATCCCTGAAGGATTCTCTTTTGTTAATGTGTTTGTTTGTCACATACAAGTGTAAACACACCACATACACTTGAGTGTCAATTCTACTGAAGTCCAAACAAATGATCAATGTTTTTTTTTTTTTTTAATTTTTTCTTATTTCCCCCCCCCCCCGCATGCTCTCAGTGAATAGCCTGAGGCTTCACAAGCTCGTATCGTCCCACCTGTCCCTCCTGTAAAAGCTGACCAATCAGCTGGTCTTTGTGGACTTTGCGACTGACAATAAGGAAGCGCAGCCGCCCCTGTCCGTAAGACTTGCTCCGCAGGCCGTATTTCTGAGATATCTGGTGGATCTGCTTGCGTTCGTCGTTGTTGAGGTCGGTGGAGAATCTGAGATCGTCCTGGCGGTCTGAGCTGGCGTAGGTACGGATGGTGTCCTCGATGTCACGCTTGCTGAGCTGGTTTCCGCTTTTGTCCGTGTCCAGGCCAAAGCCCTCTCTGGAGAACTGCTCCTTCACTCGGATTGGTTCTGCGATGCCTTCCCCATCTCGGCCCAGACCGCCTCCTTTCCAGCCCATCTTGCGTAGCAGCTGGTTTCCAATATTGTCTTCCTTAATCTCCTGCTTTACGGCTTCGTCACCGGAGCGGGCCAGGATCTGGGATCGGGATATGGCGTCACAGTGACCCTCCTTCCTAAGGTTGGATTTGACCACAGCCTGCGTCTGTCTCAAAGTGGTCAAGGCCTCCTTTGCTGCAATGTGCTTCACTATTTTCTTGGGCCCAATTCCTGCTGCTACATACTGTCCTTCCAAGTACACCTCACACCTCCATCGATGATCGGGCAGAACCGTGAACTTGTAATCGGCGGTCACTTTATTAAACTGAGCTGTGTCATTAATGATACAGATTGCATTGTCAGAGTTTTCCAGGATAACCAACTCACTCAGATGCTTCTTTTTGACAACCTGTTGTCCGAAGCGTCCACTAGAATCTGATTGGTTATTTCCCCGGGAGTACTGGGATAGATGCTGCTGTTGTGGTTGTTGCTGCTGTCGCTGTTGTCGTTGCGCCTGGTTCATCCGAAGTTTCCTCACAGCGTCTTCAGCCGCTGAATGCTTTGAGCTCCTTTTGGTGCCTGTCGACTGCGCCACCATCTCACCCTGCACATAAACGCTGCACAGCCAAGCCGTGTTGTTGGGGAGCAGCTCAAACTTATAGTCTATCTTCATGCGATTAAAAGCTGCAGAATTGTTGAGTATGCAGATGGCATCGTGAGCATTGTCCATAACCACAAACTCTGTCCAATGCTTCCGCTTGTCAGGCTCGTACTGGCCCTTGGAGCTGGGTGTCGGTTTATCCTCTGGGTTTCGGAGTGCAGGTAAGAAGCCGGGGGTGGGGCTGTGCATCTGGCACACAACTATGTCGTTGACTACGGAGTGTCTGTATTTGCGCTGCACCACACGCACCTCCACTGTTTTCAGGAAGAGTTTAACAGCCTGCTCAGAAGCTCGGTCCCTCGCTCCATTTTTACTACCTGAGTATCCGGTAGCGAGAAACACACCCTGACATCTCAATTCACAGGCGTAACCATCAGTTGGTACTTTCCTGTTCTTCGGTAGGTCAGACTGAGGAATATCCTTTAGGTTGACATAAATATACTCGGGATTAGTCTTGCAGGCCTGAATGCTGCGGCTCAACATGAAATTATAGTTAGGTGATTCACTTCCAGTCATGTACATTGGGTCCCTAAAGGAAACGGCCAATGCAGACGCTACATTGGAAATCAGCCTCTGCTTCTCATCCAATGTTGACTGAGATATAGGAACAGGCTGTGATGAGGAGACCGACTGAGAAGTGGTGGGACTGCTCCTGCCTGGGCTGTTGTAGACTCTGCTGAATGGCCTGCTGGATGACTGTCGGTCCTGATGACTGAATCCTAAACCCTGGCGTCCTGAATCCCAGCCTCCCGATCCTCTCCCTCCCCCATACCCATTGTACCTATGGGACTGAGCGTAGCCATCAGGACCTCGAGAGGAGTGGCCATCATACTTGGCTGAGTAGTCCTGTTCTGTTTTAACCATAAAGTTTGAAGTGGACCAACGTCCTCCATAGCCCAACCCACTTGCGGTACCTGAAAAAATCTCTCGGTCTCTGTCTCTATGGGAACCCCAAGAGTCAGAACCGTACGGCGGCTGTCTGTCGAAAGCAGGCCTCAGGGAGGAGGAGCCCTGCGCTCTGCTGGTGCTGCTGTAGGAGGAGGGGTGCTCGGAGTCCCACTGTCTTGCACCAAACGACTCACTCCTCCTGCGCTCCTTATCGTTTTCCTTCTCATCAGCGCCAGTTCCTCCGCTGCTTCCCCCACTGACAAAGTGCACAGGCTCGAATCGAGGTCTGGAACCAAATTTTGACATTTTCCTCATTGGCTCGTCTCCTGCAAAACAGAATATAGGTTAAAATGATTCATATATATATATATATATATATATATTATATATATATATTTCCACTGCATGCAGTGGAAATATTTATTAATAAAGAGACTATACAACCCAGAATAACACTCACTGCCATCAGAAGAAGAAGTAGGTCTCTTTTTTGCATCAGAACTAGGACTTGGGTCAAAGGAGGGCATTTCGCCAGTGTCAAACCCTTCTGCCATCACCAGCACGGTCCAAATCAAATCCAGGCCATACCTGTATTGAGGGAAAACAAGGTAGACTTAATATGAATGAATGAAGCACTCACACGTAATATCTGGACGTACAGAGTGAATACTGCGTGCTGCCGATGAAGGCTGAAAACCTCCGGTGGGAAACAAACAACACCTGACGACACGTTTCCTGGATAACATTATATATTGATATAATGCAGAACCATATAGAAACCAAGTGTAAGTTGTGATTTAAAATAAGGGAAATGCCATTGCCAAAACAAGGCCCAGACAGAATGACGCAGTAGGCCGACAGAGTTCATTTCTCACAAGCTACAATGTGTAAAACAACTCAAACACTTAAGTTAAGATTTCAATTTGTTAACTGCGTCATATTCTCCTACCTTAAGGTGTAGGCTTTGGTTCCATTTGTATCTCTGTACTTCTAAAAGACAGTGCATGCAACGTTATACCTCCGACCAACCAGCTATTATTTTCGTGCTAGCTTGGTTCAGCTAGCCAGCTAACATGGGCTCTCCCGGTCGTGAGCTAAACGTTAGCTAAGTTAGCTGCTAGCCTTTCGCTAACCCAGCAGCCGTTAAGCAGCAAGACGCTGCTCATGTAGTTTTTTCATCGGATTCAGAAACCATCATTTACTATGTTAATCCACTGGGTGTAATATCCGAGAAGGTTGGAATGAAAAGATGCGCAACCCCGCTAAGGAGCTTCAGACAGCCATCAACCTAGCTAGCTGAGTGGCGGAGAGCCTCCATTTTCTGGTCCAACTACAGTAGAAATCATGGCGTCTATTACCGCAATGACCCACAATGCTTTGCCGCCGGACAGTTCAAGCACAAGCGGCTCCAGTCACTTCACTTTGCAGAAACCCCATCACAGTTTTATTATTTTTTTAGTATTTCCTGACTAGTGAAATAAGGTAATTCTCCCAGGAAAATACAGCAATACAATAAAAACATTATGCTATTTACCTATTTTTTTTTAGGAAAATCAATGTAACCTAACCCTAACCTGGACACATGTATTATGTTATGCAATGAAACCAAGAAATGTAATGCATTTTACTCAACCAGAAATCAGAAGACTAAGACAATTAATTTGGACTTTAATGTTCGGTATTAGTGTGAATGTCTCCTGGTTGTGTTTACAGTCCTCTGGAATTCCAGTTCTTTCTTTCAATACCTTTTGTGTGCTCATTTAATTATTCTATAATCTATTCAATAATAATAATTTACTGTAACAGCAACAAATAACATATGAACAAGTATGGTCTCGGTCCAGAGAAACCAGTCCTGTCAAGTAGACAGGATAGGAAAAATATATATATAGTGTCCAACACCGTAAATAAAAGGCAAAAGCTTAATACGTTCGGATCATTTTTTTTATTATTATTGAAAATGTACATCAAAGGAATCAAATGTATTCATTGTAGTGTGGGAGAGTCTTTGACTACAAGGGGTGATGACTGATACTAGAAAAATGTATGGCATTTTCTGACACCAAAATGTTACTTTACACTCAAATTCACGTCCAAACGTCATAGGCAATAAACCACAAGTCTCCACTTCAATACACAAAATATATCCTTATAAATTATACAAATGCAGGAGTATCTTTTTAATACTCCTATCCCGGATTCAGTTCAACTCCCACTTACACTAATATTTGGCAAAAAAGGGAGGTGTGATGAGAGGACAGAGCAAACATACATGTATAATATGCACAATTTAAAGAAAACAGCGTTTTCAAAGTTTTAAAAAGCATTTTAAAAGTTAAACGAGATTTCGAAACAGAATTATTAGGGGATAAAAAACAAGCAGGTCAAACATCAAAGAGGTAAACAAATAAAAAGATGCATGCAAAAAATATAGAATAGGCTGGTGAATAATAAAGCACAATGTGTAATAAAAAGGCCATTACATGTGACCTCCATGGTATTTAGCAGTGACTTGTAAACATGGGCACCACAAAATGAACTAGTAAAAAGCAATATTGCTTTGACTTTTGCATTAATTAAATTTCAGGAGTTCAAAATACCTGGACGCAGGTTTCATATTGGACAGGACTTGAGAAAACAACAATTACTCATTAACAAGTTATACATAGTGCATTAAGTTATTCTTGACTTATTGAGAATCAGCAAGCCTCAATGTTTCAGCAGAATGTAATAAGACTCCTACTGAAAAGATGAGTGCATAGTCCAGATGATTGTAATTAAAATAATGATGAACCCTGGAAATGTGTGAACCCTAACAGAGGATTTCTATTAATTACAAGCATTTCTTTATATACATTAAGACATAACAGCAGATTTAAACTGCGCCGGGTTCCCGACCTGCATGTGTTCAGAGCTTCACCAGTGGGTTTAGAAATACCATGCGAGTCCACATAAGGCCGTAATCAAATAAAGGAGATGCAACGGGGAGATTAGAAAAGGGTTGATACAGCGAGAAAAACAGGGAGAGGTAAAGGGTGCTTAGTTCTTGCTGAAGCTGCAATCCCCTCTTCAGTTGGTCAAGACGGATTAAAAGAAGCTAGAGATAAAGAAAGAAAAAGCCAGCAGTTAGCAGAAAGCAGAAATTCTCACAAAAAAACACAAGTCAAGCTTGAGATATTGAATTGTATCCGATTTCAGGTAGAAAATGTATCTAGGTTTGATTATCAGAAATACAAAGTTAGTAAAAACGTCCCTGGGATCATCAAGCAACACAGTACGGATTAAATCATCCCATATGTTGTGCTCACTGACAATGCTGAATGATTGTTAAACTGAATTGATCACGTCACACCTGTGGTCCAGTTTATAAAAGAAAAAAAAGTGTTAATAACTATCCAAACACAACAATAAACAAGTGTGCATATAATTTCGCCCAAGTGGAAAAAGTGTTAGTAACAGCCCAAAAAAAGTGCACCTACAAACATAAGCAGAGGCAAAAAAAAACAGAATGAGCAGCAAAATTGGAATTGCCGAGGGTGAGGTTAGAGCAGCAGTGAAACATAGATACACATTAATCAAAATGATAGCAGAGCAGGTAATAATTGAGAAACCCTGAAGGATGGGGTCCGCAAAGCTTCTGGTCATTTGAGGTACTCAGTAACCACAAATTCTGGTCCCTTAGCAAAGCTTGAGGGCTGAGGGCCTACTCAGTGCAGAGCCAGGGATTACTGCAAAGGAAAGTGAAACCACACACACCAGTGAGTGCAAGATTAGGAGGAGGGAATGGCTCTTTGTCTTGATGTATTTTTACCCTGGTAGCAAAGTCTTGAATCCAAGACTTTAAAGGGGTGAAAAAAAACAACAAGTGATAAGTGAATCAGGTCATAACAGTGGCGCTTGTTGGCATCAACATTCCTTCACCTTGGGACGGAGGGACTCAAGACTTGGACGGAGAGAAGATCAACCAAACCGATTCAACCTGCAAATTAAGCGTCCCTATTGGGATTCATTAAAATGAATCTCCTAATTTACGGCAATATTTGTAATACACAATGATTATGGCCACAATTATTACATTTGGTGAAAAACTGGCCTTTATTTTCTTTTGAGTTAATCTTTTTTTTTATTTAACACTGATACAAACACTGGTCTATTCAAGACAAGAGATATATGGACATTATAATGAATTACTTCTAAATGTGCCTTCATAGTAAGTAAATAAAAAGAGTTACAGTTGCACTGGAAACATTTCTATATACTTAGAAAATATCACATTTGTGTATAAAAAAAGTGCAAATATAAAAGCTAATACAAGTATGAAAATAACATATGGCAAAGAATGGGGTTTGGGAGAAGTGGCAGGAGATTAGACTCACAACTACTCATGCATCTGGATAAAGTGAAACATCATCAGCAAAAGGACACAAATACCAAAACATTCACATTCCAGATTAAATGTGTATTGTAGGTCTAAAAAGTCTATATATAATATGTACGATATCATGAAATTAGGTCTTCCTTTTTGATATCATTTTTGTTAATAAGTCTACATTGTTCGTGGAGGGGTCCACCGTTAATAAGGGTGCCCTCACATAAACGCAATGTATTCGTAACCACTATCGGTGATCAAAAAATGTAGATAATCGTTAGTTGTATTTCTGACAAAGTAGCAGCTCAACGTGGGTCGTGGATCAAACTTCACCTGCTGTTACAAAGGTTACGACAGGCCTAAAATCTTCAGTATTATGAACATTAAACTAATAACAAACTTGACTAAATTTGGTGTTCGAAAAATTAAGGATCACCATTGTGATTGCTTTGCTTTATTCTGAGATTGGCTAAATGACGACTTAATCCATCCTCCCGTCAATCATCAATTTACTTAATTCTTTCTTTACTGTGATCTTCTGCAGATTTTTACCACTATTAATTCTGAGGTTGTACTGTCTGATGCGTGTTTCACTTCACCCGTAATACATGTCTGACCATCACCACAGTGGCCATGTTAATATTCAAAAAAGCTCACTCTGTCATGCAATTTATCAATACTATAAAATCAACATGAAAGGCATTACTCTCTCTGTAAATGCGTATAAAAAGTATAAACCATATAACATACAAGCATCCAGCATTCAGAAAAAACGGTCAAACTGATAGGAATGCTCAGTGTTTTCCAGAAAGCAGTTTGCATGTGGAGGGTGGAATTGTGCAGGATGGGTGAGGGTGAGGGTGGGGAAGGGGTACTGTAAAAATATGATGGGGTGGAAACTCATTCACAGCAGGATGGCCACAAGGGAGCACTTTTCTACAGGAATCCTAAGCTGGAAACGAGAGAGAAGGGCTGTTATTGCTTTCTTTTGAGTTAAAACATCACACGACACACACTGTCTCACAAGGCTGACATCAACATTGGTTTGGATTTGATTTAGAGGAAATCATGCTCAAAAAGGTTCAAGTGCACAGAAGTCAGGGTGCAAGTAGATTCGTCTATTTCTCAAAATCATGCGTTTTATTTTTATAGGTCTTGTCCCGCCGCAGAGCTTTGATTAAACTGTGTTTTTGATTGTGTTCCTGGTCAAACAGCAGCTTCTTTTTGTCTATTTTAAAAGTCCTGTGCTGCTTGAGGAGTCTACAGATTGCGAGACAAATGTCTTTGTTCACTTATACCCTCCCCAGCAGTTGAGATCCAAAAACATCTCTGTTGATTCTGGGTTTTTTCATCCACTCAAGAGGGAGTCGTCATATGGCCGAGGGATCAACAAAACATCGCTGCGAACAGAGACGGGCCCTCAGGCAGTTCTCTGCTCTGGTGTGGCCGGTTAGTCTCAGTTGAGCTTTGAATGGCTCTTTGTGTGTGATTGCAGGGTTGGGTGGGGAAGGACTTTGGAGAGCCACAAACAAACCCGTTGTGTATTTAGGGAGGCAGACGGGCCAGTTTATCAAATGGGTGAGTGGGACGCTAATAAACCGGTTCATTTAGAAACTGGCACGAGGACGCTGCCAGCTCATGGATATGATGGACACAGATGTTAGCAGTGATACACTGTGAGCCTGCACTTGAATATCACAATGTCGGTACTCATTAACCGCTTTGTATTACGTATTCAAAGTGCAAAATAAATGCATGGTTAATTAATGGTGGAATTCTAATGTGGAGATGCAGAAAGGACCTGTTTTAAATTTAGGCCAGCAGCAGGATGTCAATTAATGGAGAAAAAAACTCTCATTTGGGTTATGTTTATTCGTGACCGGTATGCTCTAGTTTTTAAGTACTTAAGCACTGCTTAAGTAAGTTAAAAGTTGATACCTCACTTGTAGTTATTTATATCAAATATATATTATATTTTGAGCTTTTGCCTTACCAGTAAAGATGCCCCATGCAGCATGCAGCAAGTGTGGGAGGAGTTAACTGGAAAACATTAAGGATGCAACATAGGTGACACATGCACTCACAGGATGGATTCACATCGAAAAACAAGCAGTGATTAATAATCGTGTCGTCTGGAAACTGAAGAAAATACTGAAAAGTAAACATGAATATAATCCGTGTTAACACTTTAAGTGCAGGACCTTTTTAGTCTGTTTAAATCAGTGAACCACAGACAAAGCCAAAGCTGCACAGAGGCCCCATTTTTTCGAAGAGAAACTTTCGAGGTAAAGCTTGTAAAGGTGAAAAGGTGTCTGTGAAGAAAATAAATTAACAGGGAAGCAAAAAAAGCAACAAGAACCTTGTCAGTGCAAGTGTCTTCTTCCATTTCTAACAGGCACGGCGTCACATCAGCTTCAAAACAAAACCAGGAGTTGATTACCAACATGAAGGCACCGACAGCATGTCAACAACAGCACTGCAGTTATACTCGAGCACATGTGGCTTCAAACACTGGCTGTAAGCATGAAACACAGAGTGGAAAACCTACACGCTCTTGATTAGTGAACAAGCAAGAAATACATGTCAGATATACCAGCAAAAACACATAATGACAATGATGTTCATGTTAGATAAGACTGATTCAAACCAAAGGTGTGGCCCCTGTGAGGAACACCGTCAAATAGTTTCCACTGAAACAATTATGAACTGTGAAGAAAAACGACTTACTGCTGAGGAATTGCCTTTCAAGTTAATGGCGCTGTCTAGTAGTTATTAACAGAGTTGCAATTAAGTTATGTACAGAAATTGGTTGGCAGTATTTACTATGAGGACAGCGAGGCCTTGTCATGAGTCACTCCACCTTTCTGCTCCTCTTAATTTTCCACACTGGCAATACATAATGAATTCTGCCCAGCTCTCTAAGAATGGAATTTACAGCTGAAAATATTGTCTCATTAGATGGAGGGTGAAATGGAGCATCGGCCTCTCTCAGAAGATCAGAGAGTTCTTTGGCTTAGCCAGAGCCTTCAACTACTTAACGCATTAAATTATACAGATATCTGGCGGATTATAAACGAGTGGTGACAGAGAAACCACTAGGCCTTTGACGACATTTGCGGGACAGATCAAAATTAAGTTCTGCCTGCAGCACATAGGCACAAAGTGGTATGAATGCAGAAGGAATTTGATTTCATTAGGACATTCCTTATGGTTTCTAACATAAGAAACCACATAGTTTATCATGAACAACTTCTCACATATGGGCAATAATTTTGCTCTACAAATTTGGCAAATGATCAACATCCTGAAATGTCAATTTAATAATACATGGCTTGTCCCTCTCAGTTTCATAGTACCCAGCCTTTTCCATTCATTAAAACAACTGGAGGTGGTATCCTGTGCCTCAGATTGTAAGGATAGATGTAAGGAAGGCAAAGGAGGAGCAGAACAATACTTACTTTTTCCTCTCTTTGTCCCTCTTGAGTGTGGTGGAGCCCCCTGCCTGCTGGGCTTGGTTGTGCAAGAGCTCTGCAGCAGTCTTTTTCTGTTTGAACATGTTGAGTTCGTCGTCCAGGGACTTCTTCTTGTCCTCCACTTTCTTTTTCTCGTCCTGGTGGAGCTTCTTTAGACGGTCAAACTTCTCATGCAGCTGTTGGTGACACAACACTTGTGTGAATGAGAGCAGAAACTTCCTTAAACAAGTGATGCACATGTTTCAGGATGGTGCAAGGATCAGTTTAATGACAATACCTCTTTCTCTGCCTCTTTGAGCTCGGCCTCCTTCTCTTTGACTCTTTGGACAAACATTTGCCTCATTTCCTCTTCTTTCTTCTGCAGCTCCCCCATGAACTCGTTCCTCTTAGCCTCGTATGTCTCCTGAAGACTGACACAAGAGGAAGGACAAGATAGAATTGAGTGACAGCTATATTTTACTGAACCGTACAACACAGGGATGAAGAACTGGCGCATTCTAGCAAAGTCAATTTTAGGTTTCCAGGATGAATGGATGCAGAAAAATGTAAAATAAAATGCGCGGTATAAACCAGTAGGTGTAGGTGGAGAACAAGATACGCTGCAGCTGCATGAGAGTAGTACCTGAAGGGCTTGCTGTCAGGGTCTGTGTCTTTGAAGCCCATCTCCTCCAGTTTGCAGCGGCGGTAGAGCTCATAATGACGTGTGTGAGTCTGCTCTCGCAGGTCCTCCATGTTCACTCTAATCAACATTTCTCGAAGCTTGACAAAGTCACAGTGATTCTCATTTTCCACTGTGAGAGACACACATCAGAGTGACACGTCAACGCTTCTCTCAACACATCAGACGGCTTCCTGCTCATTACGGCTAAGGTCATTATTAATAAGTGTACAATAGCATAAACAGGAAAAGCCAACATCACTTAATGTTTAAAGGAATCTCTCAGCTTTGGGGAGATAAATACAAATATATTTATATAAATCTAAAAAAAATAGACTTTTGACACAGATCATGTGTATGTATGACACCCTGAAAAGACATTATATAGTAAATAAGCCTCATAGTTAACAATATACTTGAGCTCTAAAGTAGAGATGCAGCAATTGATTAATTAGTCAATTGTCAAAAAATAAGTAATTGATATAAGTTATTGATAAGGCAAAATTGCCTCATCGGCTGATATAGTTTCTCACAAGTGAGTATTTATTCTTTTCTAGTCTATTCTGTTTTCATAATTACAAACTGATAGCTTTGGCTGTTGGACTGTTGACCAGACAAAACAAGACATTTCACAATGTCCTCTTAATTAACTGTGTGATCCTTTAAAAAGTACTACCTTCCTATTCAGAATTCATTAACCACCCCGTTATGTATTGATGAAGTCAATAATAATAACGAATCATGACAAAGGCACAACGTTACAAGATCTGTACGAACTACGAACTGATGCAGCGCTAACATTCAGCATGGTGGCAGAGAGGGAGCTGCAGCTAAAGGAGGTTATGTAACGGCAGCTGTTTGAGCCGAGGAGGGACATGAGTGGGGGAGCGTGCTCTCATTTCCTGTGCAGGATGTGACCTAGGCTTACCCTGCACTGTTCCCCAGGGGTACTGCCGGGCCTTCACCATCTTGTTCCCAATCTTCACCTCCTCCGTGCTTCCCACCACAGCAAACGGCAAATGGCTCTGTGGAGCAGATACAAGAGCGACGGCGGTGTGAAACATTCTTCTGAGCTTTCTTCAAATCCTCCCCACAAACCACTTCTGTTGGTATTCCCTTAGGATTTAAAGGGATGCTTGTCTGGACAATATTACCTTTCACTTAATTTCCCACATGAATTCAGTAACATATTGTGTGTAAAAGCCTGCGATGTAGACAGAGAGCCAGTTAGGAGACCTACGTTCATGGTGGAGTTGATCTCTGCCACAGACTCGTCATCAGTGGGGAACTGGTAGATTTGCACTCCGTTGCTGACCAGCTCACTGGTGATTTTGATTTTAAACTTAGCAAGCTCGCTTTTGGAGATGGCGTCCGACTTGGCAACGATTGGGATGATGTTGACCTGCAGTTGAGAATTTCAAAGATTTTAAGGATTGGCCTACACATGGTGTGCACAATGCTTTCAGATATGCAGGAATAATCCATATGTCTGTCAGTGGCAACTTCTTCATCACCATTTGCATGGTCCAGATTCCATTTTTTATTATGTATTTTTTTTAAAGTACCACAAGGTTAGAAAACACTGCTTTTCACCTAACTCTGGTCTTTTAGGGATACAATCTCAACCAGCATTCCGGTTAGGTAACAGAATTAAATACACCCACGGCGCTTTCTTTCATGCCCCTGTCAATCTCAGGCTACCCAGGGTAACTTGTGCGCTCTTCATCATTTCAATACATGACAGTAGCTCTTTCTAGCTCCAGGCCTTATTGTATCACACACAATTACACGTTCTTAAGTGCAGAGATAAAAATAGTAAATGCACCACTAAGAGCTGCAGGCTTCCATCTCCTGCCTCAGATCACTTGATGATTTAAAGGTTTTCTAACACATCTGTGCTATCCATGCTCCTCAAAAAGAAAAGAAAACTATAACGGTAGGCAGGAGAAGAGAAAATACAATCCGGGTTATGCTTGTTTATGCACAAGACTTTCCTTTCACCACTATTTTCTACGAGCTTTGTCGCCCACACAATCCCAAATAATTTTTCTCTCCAACCGGAGGGTGTTGGGTGGGTGGGGGAGGGGCTTTAATGGCAAGGGACACTCAGGTTGACATGAACAAGTAATTATTTACTTCACTATTGTGTCGGGTGGGGAATCGATATCATACATGTGGGCACTTCAGCAGAGATTTGCTTGTACCCCCACGAGGTGAATGTGTAAACTAAGGATGCTCCGCTCTGGATCACGCTGTTGTGCGTATCAGCCAGAGGGGACAGCTGCTCTGGCAAACACTGAGCCGACTCTTTGTACAAAAGCCAGGAGGTCCATGCAAATAAGCTACTGTGGAAAGGGCCCTTTCTGGGTAAAAAAAGACAACAACAAAAAAACAGGGCTGAAGCCACAGAGCGGACTGAGTTCCACAGCTGACCTCCACCAACGCTATAACAACACCAGAGCCAATCGGCATGCAGGCAGATGACCTAGAAAAGGTTTACGACCCATGACTAGAGTAGATGGATCAAATGCTGCAAACAACAATGCAGTGCCAAAGGACTGACTGACAGCATGTCTCTTACATGCTACAGTGAGTGTGTCAGCATTATATTAGGTATTCTTTAACAACATTCTTCTGCAGTACAGTGGCCCTTCTCATTCAACACCCAGGTATCTGAAGAAATTATCTCGAACCAACAAAAATAAAATCAACAGGATACTTAAGAGATAAAATGGCGTCTACACGACAACAGTTTGTGAAGCAAAGCTCACCTTGCTATCAAGTTTCTTCATGGTCACCAAGTCCAGCGATTTGAGCGAGTGTCCTGTGGGAGCGATGAAATACAGGCATGCGTGGATGCGGGTGTCGTGGTAGCTGTGTAGCGTGCGCTTTATTTTCAGCTCCTCTTGTAGATATGCCTCAAACTGGGCGTCAATGAACTCCACAATAGACTTGTAGCTGTTAGAAAAGGGAGAAAAACGATTTTTCAACTTTTCTTCTTCTTTTTTTGCGTTTGCGATAGTCAGGTGGTCATAAGATGAATACTGTTAAACACCAGAAAAAGAGAGTTGCGAAACTGCTGCAAAAAAATGTAGTGAGATGGAGCCCCCGGACCGGAGTCCCCGTTGTACGGGTCGCGTAGGGTTTCACTCAGGATTGAGAACCCGAAGGAACCTGAGCCCACAAAGAGCTCAGAGCTCTCACAGAGTCATTGTATGTCAGGAATGTAGTGTGCATGATCAAGTGGGCATTTCTTCAGATGACAGATGTGTGAAAGAACCCTGCTTTCTGAGATCAGATCTCTCTCTCCCAGAAAGAAGTGACATTTGTCCGGATTGAGTTACCTGTCTTCTTTGTTGATCTGGTCTCCAAAGCCTACGGTGTTGACGACAGTGAGTTTGAGGCGCACGTTACTCTCCTGGAGCTCATAGGTGTTGGATTTGAGCGTGACTCCTGGCTGGTTGTGCTGGGTGGGCTCGCCCTCAAACTTGGTGTTGAACAACGTGTCCATGAGAGTGGACTTCCCCAGACCCGTCTCGCCTGGATACAGAGAAATAGTCTCATGTTACTGGTTTACTGTTAATAAACCCTTGATACTGAACTGTTCCCTCCATCCAGTCTCTACACCGTGCTATTTATTTTGTACGCTTCTGATAAATCGAGGCTCTAGCTGATCACAAAAGGAGCAGCAGTAGTTGCTTATTCACTGCTGCTTTCTGAAATCTATTCACTGTTAAAGGGCCGTCATATGACTCAGATGAAGCGCTCCCTCTGTCAGAAATTCTATTTTTATTCCTCACAACCTGACCTACAGTCTAAGCACGTTAGCCCATTTTTTGCTCCACATTTCTAAACTTCCTCCAGAAACCAAAGGAAAAGATGCATCACAGGTCTTTTTTCCGTATTTCTGGGCTTATATAAGTTGTTTTTATATCATGAAAAAAACATTATTGTTGGCAGTATCCACTTTTCAATATTCCCCAAATATAAATGGACTCAGTGAACACACAAGTCTAAAAGCATTCCACTAAAAGGGTCCAACTATTATCAAAATATTTACGGCATACATATTGTCAGAACATAACATTCAAACCAAAACAATTAAGGCAAATGATGACCATTACTATGTTGGTGTGTGTCTGTGTATGTGTCATGTCTAATGAAATTAGCATTATGCAAAATGATAACTGATACTATTGTTTTCAAATACTACAATTATGAATATCTAATGTAAAACCAATGTTCATTGGCCAGGAAAGAATCCAAGCAGGTCATTTACAGAGCAATGTGCTTTGCATCTTGTGGAGAAGCTTGGCTTTCATTGAGGCAAATAAGTCATCTTTTAGCCTAGGGAGAGCAAGAGAGAGAGCGAGAGACGGAGAGAAAGAGAGAGAGAGTATTTTCATGCATACTTACCAACACAGAGGATGTTGAAGCAGAACCCATGGTTGACAGACTTGTTGACCAGCTGATCCGGCATGCTGTCAAAGCCGACATGGCCTGCCAGAGGGACGGCACGAGCACCTTCCCCCTAAAATCAGAATCATAAAAACAGTAAACATCAGATTAATATTGATCACTGTATGCCATATTAAAAGCCTGTGGCTTCTCTTTAACACTACAAAAAACAAATACATCTCAATAATTGTGTTGCCCCGTTGAGAAATACCAATATATTTCAAAATTACACTCAAGTGAAAGCAATTGCCGCAACATTTGGTCCTGTCATACTTTGACACTGGCTTCAGGTACAATGTTGCTCACTTCCTGTTTCCTGAGTTTGCACTGTCTCCCCACAAACGAGACAACCCACAATGTACATAATAATGTGTGTGTCTGTTTTCTCATTTTGACTTGAACCCTTTAACTTTTGGCCAGTTGCACTTCCCATTCAGATAGTATCATACTGTTTGTAGACAGTCTTTCTCTGGACCAGGCTGACACAAAACACCCAAGTGTGAATGCACTGTTGTTCCATGTGTGTGGGGGCGTGTGGCTGCTGTTGAGTATCTCCATCTGCGTGAATCTCATTTTGGCAGCCCACGGCTACATTGTGAGGTGCAGGAAAGCAAAGAATTTAGATTATACACTAAAGTGAGGGCTCGCAACCAGCTAGACCTCAGCCAACCAGCCATTATGTGGCTTAACATAACGCAGCATTGCTTAACTTGCTCTCCAATGTGGCTTTGGCAGAAAAACATTCCGTTTGAGGGTCGATTTTAAATAACCAGTCAAGCTGATGGTACTGGACAGTTGTGGATTATTTGGATAGTTGAAATTGGATTTAAACAGCTGAGGGAGTATTGGGAAAACAGGGGGGGGGTGTGTGATATGACTATACAAACAGCCTTTGCACTTCGGCTGCAAGTGCAACATTCCTGAAACCATTCTTGCTTTCCAAGCCACTTATAGCCAGGATCCACACGGCGGGTTTCCAATCATTGGGCCGCAGAGCCATATCAAAAATGCAAAACCATGCAATTCAGAGCGGCCTTTCTGTGGGGTAGCGGCTTCCCTTCCAATCTCCCAAACAAAAAGCCAGGTAAACTTCGCGCAAGCATTTTCAACCGACATGGTCGAAAAGACTTTAAACGACCAGAATATATTTGGTACGTCAGACAACGCCCGAACCAAAGTTAACGGGACTTAACGTCGCACGAAACAACATAACGGAAATAAGCACCGTGGCTGTGCTCTAATAAGAATGAATGGCCTACCAATGGGCACCGTGTTGTACGTTTCCCGTGAGCTAGCCTTAATACGGAATATACTACACAGTAGTACACGTATTTCATACCGCACAGCGCCATTTCGATTGAAACCGTCAGTCTTAGCCATCGATATCAGCACAGGATGTCTGCAGGCGTTAGCTTACGGAAATGGAAATTAAGAGAATGCTTCGACTGAGCAAAGCTTGGGTCTAAACTTAACGGGAAGCATCTATTTAATACGATCTGAGAAATGCACAGTGAGTTGGTAAAAGCGAACCACCACCAAACGTCGGTTTTTGTTTGGCGACGCTCCATTGAATTTTCAATGGGAAATAACGTTAACCGTAACAGCGCGTGCTAGCTAACCTAAATATCCCCTGAATGTTTCCCCCTCACGTAAGGCGGAAATTATATTTTTGACATGGGTAAATTATAGCAAACGCATTTCAAGAAGTACGCGTGGATAGTGGCAATGGCATCCTGAGTAAAATAGGTTACTCACCGCTTGCCTTGCTATCTCAGTTGACGCCATAGTGGTAGTGGAAACCTGTGCCGCTGTTTCTGGTGAGCGAAGGATAGCTGCGCTGCCGAAGTTACGCCGAAAGGTGGCCTGGTGGGAATGTACCACTATTCAACCGATTGTTTTGCAGCTGTACACCACTGTAATAGCTCGGACGTTGTTTATTTTAGACCGTTATAAACAACTCAGCTCGTATTCTTTTGAAAAATGTCTTCCAAAATAAAAAACAGGATAAAAAAGTGCTATCCACCACGCACCCCCACACGGTGCGTCGTTGGTATCGCCCAGTGTGAATTACAGAGACCATTCTCCCATTCAAAGGAAACTACAATGGAAGATTGCTAAGTAAACATTATGTCTTGACGTAACTTAATATCAATATACAAGCTATGTTTGAGCTGTTGGGAACGTATGACTAATTTTTAAAACTTAATAAACGTACACAAGACTATTTACTAAATAGCTCGGTCGTCACATTATTTATGAACCGTTGTTCATTTATTGAGCGCTATCATGGATTAGAGCCGTAATAAAGAAGAGTCGCGTCACCAGTTCAAAACCTCTTGGTCGTCCCTTGATTGACTCAGACAAAAACTGCTGTTTTATACGATGGATGTGAAATAATTCTAAATGTAACCCATTACATCCATTTGACGTTTAAAAAACAATTTACTGACATTTGAGGATTAGGAAGTGTAACAGCTCAACAGAGATGACGCGACTCTCCTTCTACGGCTCTGCTGTCAAACGTCTTTTATGGAAACGCCCATTGAAGTCTTCTTCGCTTCAGCGACCAATAGGATACAGGCAAGTAATTTAAAACGCAGCCGCGGGACCTTGTATGCGGAAGTTCCTGACCATAACAACCGAGAGATCGCGGAGTAAAGAAGCAACGAACATCGTCTAGCACACCTGACCTGAGGTAACTTTAACACGGGTGTCTCAGAGCTACTTCTGCAGTTAGCACGTTGAGTAAATTATATTACATGGAACGCAGCCTAAACCCGTTATATTTGACTCGTTTTGAGAAAAGTGACTCACTCGATGTAATTATTTCAACGTTAAAACATTCAACGTTGACTTAAATGGGCAGCTAACCGCTCAATTACAGGCGGTCTGGAGTTTGCAGTTTTTTTTTTTTTTTTTTAAACGTTGGTGAATTTGTTGCTTTAAAATCACTCATAATGGTCTGGTTTAATTCTTCTATGACCCAGCATGGACAATGCCAGAGCCCTATTGGCCCTTCTCTTGCTAGATTGTATCTAAATAAATAAAAGGTCTTGTGTTCAACGAGCAAATGTCATGATGTGTTTTCAGATACAATGGCCAACATAATCTTTGCAGAGCGAGAAAATGCATGTCTTCAACCACCTAATCTGAAGATGCGTCAGCGCCTTCAATCTGCTCCAGGTAAGTTTCAGCCATGTGCTATATTCTTCCTGTGGCGATATTGGTCAGTTAACCTTTTTTGGGCTCTTTTCTTTCTTTTTTTCCTTCTCCCAGAGAAACTTCTATCTCCCATGAGTGCGAAAACCTTACACACACCTCTGCAATTGGGTCGTAAGGCTTTTGGTGCAGTCAACAAAAGAATATCCACCCCTGTCGTCGGGACACAAGAGAAGTTAAAGCCACAGGTCGGAATAAACCAGAGCGGTACAATCTAAATGTCAGGATGAGTGACGTGCTCCGTACCTCAAACCATTTGTGTGCTAATGCATGATTTCCCCACAGGAAACTAAAGTTAAACCTGCCTCTCTGAACAAAGTGGAGGAATATCCAGAAATTGAGAAGTTCATCCCTTACGACCCACTTGGTAACAATACAATCACTAGTGATAGTTCTTTCAATTTACCTTTTTTTATTCTGGCCCTACAAATGTTACCACATTTAAGGCATAATAGAATAGTTTAGAATAGAATGATGCATATTTGTGAACTCAATCGCATACAAGCTCACGTTTCAGCCATGGACCTTGGATGGGAACTGCAGCTCAATTAGAAAGTCCATTAATGGTTTGTTCCCTCAGGACTCGACCCATAGCGCATTGCAGGGCCTGGTCTTTGTAGGCCAACCACTGAAGTTAGCGTCACACTAGTTCATGGCATGAAAGAGCTCAGTGGTAAACGAGTTTATGATGGCATGTTTTTCGGGCGAGATGGTCCTCACAAATTAATGCTTTTTTTTTTTTTTAAGGATTTCTTTTTATGTTGAAAGTACAAAGCTAATGTTGACTATAAGCGATGCCATGCTCTCATGACTGATTCCACACAACGGCAGTAGAGGTGGATTGTTCAGTCATATTTTGTAGCAAATTTCTAAAAGCCTCAAGTCCAGAAATGTACATACACTATTCTAAAACATCTATTTAAAGAGAATCCTTCTTTCCAGCGTTCGAGAAGTACGGCGTACCTGAGGATTTGATTCCCCTTGGTGACATGGCGCTGCCCGGACTGGCCCGTTTCCCACGAGCTCCTCTGTGCAACTACATGGAAACGATTGCCGCACTTCCAAATCCATCACCTGTTAAGATGCCACAAAGTTCAGGTAACCCTTCATGTCAATTGGTGACCTTAACGTATTAATAGTATCAGAATGATAAGCAAAGCTCAACTTTGGGTGGATAAATTCCTTCCAGTATTTTCTATTTTAATATCACATAAGTTATAGTTGAATTGGGGTTAGGGTTTATTGATGCAATTACTAGAGATTACAACTGAATAATTTCTATTACCATTCGAAACCGCATTTCTTAAATTTGTCAACAATGATTAAACTGCTCAGTGTGTTTATAGTGATGGTGAAATATGTCCATGTGCACATTAATTCAATGTTTATATCCTTACCAAACATGACCTTTTTGAGTATAGGTTAGTGCAACGAAATTGCAATAGTTGGTTCTATCTAGTTCTATTAACAAACATATTTTTTAATTTATAATTTAAAATTCAAAATGATTTCGGTTCAGTAAAACTAATACATCTTTAAACTAGTAAAATAACCTGCACTTTTACATGGCGGAATAGGTAATAGTAAAAGTAATGTATGAAAATGACATTTCTAAAGGAACATTTATCACTGACTAAGCAGCTGCAGCCATAAGTATGTGCTTTGCTCCAAATAAGCAGTATCATTAACTCACTATATCATTAACTTGACTCTCTCCACAGATCATTGCTCAGAGCTGGACGCCTTCTTGCAAACACTAGATGAGCTGACTGTTGAACTTCCTCCAGAATTCACCCACTGACTGTTTATTTCGTATGACATTTTTACCCCAATAAAGTTTTTTATCTGTTCTTGCCATTTCCAGTTTTGTTTAATGGGTGACAGGGTATTGGTATCAGGGGAGTGTGCACTTTACTTCCTGCTTTTGAAGTCCATCGGTGGTCACGTGTGAGGGATTCTCGCGATTGCTTTTGTCTGAGATAAGAATGAACTTTGTTTCAGTTCCTCTTATGAAGAGTGAGCCAATATCCGAAGTGTCGCTTTTTTAGAGGAGAATCTTAACCGGTCATAATAATCCTGTCAGCTTCGTTACTCTGGTGTCCTGTGCTTAATGGTTAATGATCGACAGCAGGTAGTTCAGTGTGCGCTAAATGGGAGTCAGTTTGTTTGGACGAACGGGTGAGTGGCACAGACTCGAGAATAATTCTTACTATATACGGTGTCTCGACTTTACTCTGCAACATGCGGAGCTTGATCTGTTGGTAGAAACGTAATTTGACGCTCCAATCTCGTACATTTGACTGTGCGTATTACAATACTTCCCATGACTCAGCGAGTGAGTCCAGTTCATCTGATGGAGCCACTTTCCAGATAACCACTCGATACGGTCCTCTGGGTGTTGTCTAAATAAAGGAAGTAGCCCTTGAGCTCATCGCGAAGGGATCCGAGCAGAATGTATGAGAGCCGGCCAGATGACGCTGGACGCGACCCGCCTGGATCCGAACCAGCCGCCGGTCATACCGACGCCCACGGCGGCGGAAAGCCCCGAGAAGCCACCGTGGTGGAGCGCCTCTCGCGCTACGGCATGCAGGTCATGCCAAGTGCCTTCCAACGTAGGTCGAGGCTGCAGAGGCGGCTGGAGGTCACTGACGGCCCCGCGCCGGGGGGGCTTCAGAGGGAGGCTTCGGAGCGAGGGTCGCTCACACCCGCCGCGCGTAAAAAACACCTGAAGGAGTTGCTCCTGAGCAACCCGACTCCCAGCAGCGCGTCCTCCGAGCAGATCGGCGGCTGCGCGCTCTCTCCGATGGAGCACGCGTGGATGCTGTGCGCCGTGGAGGGGAGCTACGAGGACCTTCTGGAGTTCATCTCCGAGGACCCCTGTCTGTTAACCAGGATGGACTTCATCAGCGGGTACTCGGTGCTGCACTGGCTGGCCAAGAGGGGACGCGGCGAGACTCTGCTCCAACTTATGCGCCACGCGGAGGGCGCGGGGATCCCCGTGAACGTGAACGCGAGGGGCAGCGGCGGTCTCACCCCGCTGCACGTCGCCAGCATGCACGCGCAGTACATGGTCATCAAGCTGCTGGTCGGTGCCTTGGGCGCCGACGTGGATGCCATGGACTACAACGGGAGGAGAGCCTGGCAGTATCTGCAGGGAGACGCCCCGCGGGAGATGAGGGAGCTGCTGGGCACCTGGGACGACGAGCACTGCGACGGATGTGCGCCAAACGGCAGACAGAACGTCAACAACAACAGCGCCGGTGTAATGAACTTGGCCGTCGACGAGGTCGACCACGGAGCGCCCGAGGCGGTGGGCTCCTTGGCGCGGACTCGGCGAGGGGGCAGCGGGAGGTTTGGGTTCCTAAATAAGCTGAGGAGCTCGTTTTCGTTTTTTGGAAACAGCTGAACAGTTGTGAGACTTTGGGTGGGTGATTATCTGACGATGCGGTTTACAAGTTTCAGTGATGTCCACCTTCTGAAGAGTTAAAAGGTACTAACGTTGAGTTATTGTCCCTGCAAGGACGTTTGTATGTTTTAAACAATGCAATTTCTGTAAAATGCTCAAAATTAAGTCAGATGAAAAATGTGGGTGCAGTATTTTCTACATGCCTTAAAGGGATTTACTGTGTTTACTGTGGAATAAAATAAAAGATTCCAAACTTCTCAGTCAACATTTCATAGCTGGTCTTACTAGATTTAGCTTGTGGAATACCAACAGCAAAGTTCATGCGCATTCTGGCCAAACTAGAAATATCCCTAACCTCATGAAACAATTGACATTAACAATGTATTTGCTTTGTGGGCAAGAGCATGACAACCTGCCAAATCAACATTAACCCTGGGATCTTTAGCTCAGAAAGATTAATGGTTTGAAAAAAACAGCAGCCTCATCAAGTTTGACGACAGATCTTTAATTATCAAACATGAGCATAACCAGAGTATCTGTACAAAAATGCTGCTCCAGATAACATGGCTCCCTCCTCCGGCTCAGGCACAGCAGCTGGACGTCCTGGCAGATGCTGGAAGGGCGGGACGCTGGGATCCACGGACCCCCATGTTTACAGGCCAAGCTTGGTCCTCCTCCAGTGTCTCCTCTTGGAGTTGTACCTGAAATCAAACCATATTTAGGGAAATGCTTCAGGAGAGAACATTGAAACTTTGATTATCGGCAATTACAAAAGTCAAAGCTGTGGGTTGTGTTCATTAAATGCGGATATGCCACTTACTGCTTACTACTAAAACAGAGGTTTCCAGTTTTGTCGTTCAAAAATAAAGGTTGGGGCCAGTTCGACCGAATATGTGAATTAAGCACTCGCAGGCCATTACATTTTTTTTAAAGACGTGCCGGTCCACATCTGGCACACGGGCCTTGAGGTTGAAACTATGCATATTCTGTGCTTATTTCAGCAGCCCCGGTAGTGACATTAAGTCCATCACTTAAAAACCCAAAGATGATAAATTGATGGTTTTAATCTTATTTTTACCCCTCAAAAGTTTACTAGAACTACAATCCTTGCGATAATTAATCATTTAATGACAGTCTTACAGCAGAGCAATTCAGTAGATATATTGGCCGCAATGAGGCAAACGGTGAAATGTTCTGCTACAAATCAGCATCATCACCTCCACAGTGAGGAAGAATAGGAGCTGCGTAGCAGAAAGATGCTCTCAGCAGGATTAATGACAACACGCCATGGTGATGAAGCGCTGCATTTGCAGACCTGCTTTACACATTTAAAAAAAAAAAAATTCTTCTATGCATTAGTCTTTTAGCTCTGCACTTAGTGATACTCTTGCTAAAAAGGGATACAATCTAATTCTACAGGCCACACTTAATTATTTTATGGTCATTTTAGTGTTTAGCTTTGTTTTTGATGCACCTTCCTTCATACTCTTAAAGATAAAACATCCCTAAATCAATCAGCAGCCTCTAAAATACCTACAAGTAGATTCACTGCCCCTATACGAGACCCAACAAAGACAACCATTATGGTAGGACTTATTCCAGGAATCTTGTATTAGGCTGTATTGATTTAAATAGGATGTGTCTGATTAACTGGACTGCACATGTTAACAAGCACTTAAGAACTGCAGTGGCTTAACTTGTGAATATAGACTGTTCCCTTACAACACGTGATTCTAATGATACGATTAAACGAGTGTTGAAAAGTACATAACATCAGTGCATCAGTATTAGCGCAGTGAACCAATTTAACTGGTCAGTCCGTGTCCACGTGAACAGGTTGCATTCGTTCTCGGAAACGGCATCTTCACGTTGGGACGGTTAACACGGAATAAAAAACGACCAACAATAAACTCACCTGATCTTGTTTCCGGTCTTCATTCTGATCCACTGTGGAATGGGCCTGTTCTGTTTCTGCTTCTTGGCGAGGAAGCGCTTAATTTTGAAAGTCTTGTGGGACGACTAAAAAACAAAAAAGAGCGCCATTAACGTATACCCATCACATAATTTACATCTGCAAATCAAACAGACTGTATTTAGTCACGTTAGAGTACAAGTGAACAAGCTAAAGCCAATGAAGGTAGTCGCTATCATGCGCAGTAGTTACTGGCTAGCATACGTTAGCAGCTTTACTATGGTCACATTTTATATTTCTGGACAACATATAGATTTGTGTGGTACCATTGAGATAATCTGCAATCATACAACGTAACGGTGAAGGTTTAGAAGGACTGCAGACGCGGATGTTTAAAGATTTTATATTTACCATATTGTCCACAGTCCTTTCCCGACTATGTCGCCGGACGAAGAGAAAGAAGGAAGTGACGTTGGTGGTTTTATCCAATAAGCGTCCACCGAGCAGGGTAGACGTCATACACACAGCGACACCAGGTGGTGGGTGTGTAGTGCATCTCGGTACTTTCAGGCGCAATGTGTGGACATAGCAGTCTGAGACATTCTTGTCTGTTTGTATTGTTTATGCTACTTAATACTTAATATTAAGTGGCCTGTACTTTTATTATGTAGCATGGATATGGGATCATTTTTTTCTCCTTTACCTGTCATATTGAGCTAGTTTAGGTGCGCATATTTTACATACAAGTTCAAAAAAAGAAACAAAGTTAGAAATGTGAATAACCAACAATCCTTAAATTAGTTCCACCTCCATCTGCTGCAATATTAACTTACTGCTTAAACTACTGATTACTAAATTGAATTTGCGTGGTAAGAAATTCTAATTTTGAAACTATTGTTTCTACCATGCCCACCACTGGCCAAGAATAATGTACAGTACAGTAATTGTTTATCTCAACTGTTTTTGGCTAAAAGTTAGTATGTTATGGTTTGGTAGTTAAACTTGTATGTATGAGAGCAGAACCGTATGTTAGATTTCTTCCAATCAAAGGAGTATATCGGGATGTTTTTTGCAGCCCAAACAAACCTTTCAGTCCAACCCATTCTTGGACAAAGATTCATGTCTAGTTTCCCCTTTAATTATCCATACCCAGTCTAGTTAAATGGATGCAATAACACTTAGTGTTATGAAATCAATCAAAAGCTTAAAAAAATTCTGAACTTAATACAAACCAGTGACTTATTTTTAATTTTTAATACTGAACATAATTTCAAAGAGGAAAAAAAAACACATGTACACTTAAGCAAAGAGCTCTTTTATTTATATGTCAAACATGGCTAATGTGTATAAGCTTCAGCAGCAGTGATGTGTTCTCATGCTGTATTCAGTTTAGTGCCACACACATTGATGTTTAAGAGCATATTCAGTTTAGAAAAGCATGGAAGGCCACTGGTTGATCGCTCTCCTCTGATTGGAGCTTGCATGGCTGTCACATCGCAGTCTAGTCTGAAATGGCAGCTTTCTCGCTGTCACTGTATGACTGTGAACAAAACATAGGATCTCAAAATCAGCTTACGTACAGACGTTGTATCTCAGGATACAAAATAAGTACTGCACATATATTTGAATTGTCTCCCTTCCCGGGCAGAGTAAGATTCCCATGTCTAGACTTCAAACTAAACACGTCAACGCAACAACAGAAATCTGATTAGTGAAGAAGCAATATTGATGAGCTTGGCAATGTTTGAATTGGGAAGTTGTGATATGGATGAACATGTTTAAAGCCATTGTATGCGCTGTACATGAGAGAAACATTACTTAAGCAAGGTCACTTTGAGTTTACATGGTCCAAGAAAGCTTTGGTTTCAACTAAGGTGACCTACAGCCAAACTGTGAGCCAAAGTTTACAGTTACCTTTCTTATCAAATAAAAACGTAAAGAGGCTCCGCAATCCCCGCTCTGCCTCGGACTGGGAGAGCCGGGTGCAGCCCTGCTTCAACTGCTGTGCATGTCCCCTGAGGTGCCACGTTGCTGCTCTGAGCCTCACATGCCTGTCTCCCTCTCTCCTCACCACATGTAAAATGCCATGAGTATAGATGTGCTCAATCCTCTCCTTTGTCAGCCACTTTCTCGCTCTCAGTATCTGGCTTTCTGTCGGTAGAGTTGGAATCCCCTCCTGCAGCTGCTGCTCCTCCTCCTCCTCCTCCTCCTCCTCCTCCTCCTCCTCCTCCACCTCCACCTCGAGTGCGACTTCTGGTTCCAGGCTGGTACAGCTGAATCGCAGGCCGGTCCTGATGTAAAGAAACAATGCTCTTAGAAATACTGAAAACATTTGCAAAAATGACTTTGTTTGAGAGACTTAAGTCGTCACCTTATTTCGCAGGCGCTCTCTTTTACTACTTTCGTCCTTCCTGTAGTCTTTCGTCAGCCTCTCTGGCCTCTCAGAGTGAGAAGAGTCTCCGAGGTTTTCGCCCCTTTTCTTCTCCTTTGCACGCTCTTTGTCTTTTTTGACATCCTCGTCCCTCCTCCTGCACAACGTTTCTCCATCCTGACGCTCTCTCCTTCTACGCCGATTTTCCGTCTGCCGCCGGACGCGCTCCTTCTCTCTCTGCAGCCGCTCCTTCTCCCGCTCCCGGTCTCGTTCGAGGTCACGCTCCCTGAACTCCTTCCTCCCTTCCTCGTCCCCTCTTGAGTGTAGAGAACGGTTCAGGCTTAGGTAATCTGTTCATAGTGGCATTTTTTATTTCTTTTTTATTACTTGAGCAACTCACTTCCTTCCTCGATCCTCCTTATTTTCAATGTGTTGACGCCTCTTATGATCGGCGCCCCCCATGGATCTGTCTTCTTTATTTTGCCATTCCGGTTTCTTGATCTTTTCCTTGGGGTTCTCAGAATCAGCATCATCACATCTCTCTGGCTTCTTCAAAAGCTACACATTTCAAATTAAAGACAAAAAAATTGTAATGAGCTACTGAGAGATTTGACACCATATTAAACGGCTTTAATGCGATGCATCCCAGACCTTAATCTTTGGTTCTTCTTTAACTTGGTCCCTGTCCTTCTCCAGGGGTTTCTCATGCCTCTTGGTTTTCTCTGCTTCTTTGCGCTTCCTTCGGTCGTCCTCCCTCCACTTACGGCGCTCCTCCTCACGTTGCCGCTTGCGCTCAAGCTCCCTCCTTCTTCTCTCTTCTTTCTTTTCCTCCCTGATTCTCTAAAACCAGAAAAATAAAAAACAAGGTCAGCATTAACCATGCAACTTAATAAACTTTTGGGCCAGTTCTTTATTTACCTGTTTATTCTTCAAGAAGTCGAGCAGAGGAGTTGTTTTTTTAGCTTTAAGGGAGAAAGAAAGCATATTTGAATATATCCAACTAGCAGTGTGTGTGTGTCTTATCTAATATACCATGCATATTTAGGGAGAGTTTACCTACCTACAAGTTCCTTTGATTTTGCCTCAATCTCTTCCAACAGTGTCTCTGGTGTTGATGCCAACTTGTCATCATCGCCATTGTAAAATTCCAGAAACTTCTTGTAATCAGGATCTGAAAGAAAAAACCCACAAATGAATGGATGTGGCTGCTTCCAGTAGGATTGCTCCTCCACTCCTTAATCGCAGTAATATCTTTACCTTCATCGATTGTTCCACATTTTGTGTCCCTTTTCTTACTTCTTTTCTTGGAAGTCTTTTGAAAAGGTGCAAATTCCACAACGGCAGGATACTCCTGTCCTGTTGAAAAAAAAAACGTGGACCAATGTGAAGAAATGTCTGAGAGAATCCTCAAGTTTGCGAATTTAGCTGTGAATGTATGCTCCTCATACCTCTGCTGTCAATGAACACATATCCATCAAATCGATCTCTGAACAGAACTATGTCCTCTTGGTTTTTAAAATTGATGTATGCCCTCGCAAAGAGGTGAGGATAAAGGCTGAAAGAACAGGACACTCATGTTAGACTGAGAGTCACTGATAGTATGTTGTTTTTTGGAGGGATAAATGAAACCCCTTTAAAACTATTCACCTGGCGTCATTGGAGAAAAACTCAAGGTAGTCCACCTCCGGGAGAGGTTGTAACTGCTCCTCCAGCTCCTCCTTGGTCAGACTTGGTGGTAACCGCCGGATCACAATCTTTAAAAGAATACAGCACGTTTTAAGCCATTATCACATTAAGGAAAAGTAAACAGATATTATATCAACTCGTATTAACTTGTTAAGTTTAGTAAAACGACAATTCGTCTAAGTCATTGTATGAAGTGACAATCCATGTTAAAAGCACCGCGTTATTTAATAAAACCATATGAGTTATAGCTGACAACTAATAGCAGCGGTGGCTAACCTAGCAAGCTAGTTGTACCTTTGTCATGGCCTCTTTCTTTTCCTTCGACTTCTCCGTCTTTTCTCCATCGTCACAATTTATTTCCACCTTTCGCTCCTTCGGCCGAGCGTTTTCCTTGTCTTCCTTCATAGTTGAAAAGCTAGCTACCGCCGTTGTATATCATCTCATTCCACAGACTTGTTTACTTTTTTTTAGCAAGTCAGCCCGCTCGTAGCAACCGTAACTTCCTCGAGAGAGAGACGGAGAGCAAGCTCCAATTGTGGCAGCTGAAGCACACTGAGGCACTTCCGGTTGCCACATTTTTTACGGCAGGTGCCACGATTTTGCGACGCAGTTGCCAATTTAGAAGAGGTGTCGGGGCCATTTGGATAGTTGCCGCGGCAGTTGGCCGTTTTCTAGCCTTTATTATTTAAAATGTGATAATATGTGATACATTAAGGTTCATGGGAGTATGACTGGTGGTACTTTGTCTATTAAAGAAACAACCATTTGTACAAGCTTCTCTACCCGTTATAGCTCGACTAAACGAATTTTGGCCAACGCTGGTTAGGACCTGTTGTCACTTTCTGGCAGCGGCGTGACGATTTTTTGGAAATATGTGCAAATGGCAGCTCTTACAGCTCTTACACACCGTGATGTTGAAAATTACATCTAATTACATCTCCGAACTATCGTACTATCGCCGCTGGTGTTGTAGTTAAAATAATGTAATATAAAATATTACATATTATATATATATTCGTTCCCCAATAAACTTACCAGTCGGCGTGTTATCTAAAATGTAATACCTGCAATTAAACATATATATATATTATTAATAATATTTTGCTAAACAAATGTTTCCCCAGAATAGACATTAACGTTAGTCTACTTGTTTATGGGTATAAAAAATGAGGTTCGTAAAACCGTCCGACCGGAAGTGTTATTCTGTTTCCGCTAGCGGAACATAGGTCATCAACACAGTCGACATTTTGTTAGCCCTTTAGCTAAACAACCCGTCGAAGGTTGTCTCCGGGCGTTGTATTGCACGTTTTCCCCCTGTCGCCCGACGGTTACCGGCTGTCATCATGTGGTATGAAATCCTGCCGGGCTTCGCCGTCATGACGGTGTGTCTGATCATTCCCGGCATCGCCACCGCACAGATCCACAAGTTCACCAACGGAGGAAAGGTGAGGACGACGCGAATGTGACCGTGTTGTCAAATAGCGGTATCTATTGGTGTTTTTTGTTCCCCTTAGTGCTGGATTGATAAGTATTTTTTATCCGTGTAGGAGAAGCGAATCGCTCGGTATCCATGGCAATGGTATCTGATGGAGAGAGACAAGCGAGTGTCGGGATCGGGGAAGTATTATGAGTCCAAGGTGAGTGGCCCTGGGTCGATTGTACGTTTAATAATGATTGCAAGATGCTTTTCATCCAAACCAGATATACTTCGTTCGTGAGGAAAATGAAAAGGACGTGTAGTTTGTGTCGTCACACTATGAATATAATCTAGAATTTTAGATACTAACATTATTTTAAACTTGCTGTTACATGGAGCATTGGTTAAAACAGTTAGAAAGTGCAGCGTTTATCCAGATATATGCAGAATGTGTTTATCCATTTATAAAATCAAAATTAGTTCTTCCCAGTAGATTAACAGAGAGTAGAGCCTTACAAATGTAGTATACTTATTATTATTATTAATTGATGTAGGAAAATAGAAAAATCACCAAAACGTATAAAGATATCTTTGTTTTCCTCAACAGGGACTTGAGAACATCCACTGATGACCAGGAACACCCTCACCAGAAGAAAGTTCGACAATTGCAGATTATACTCAATGTTCAGCTGTTGCTGTATTTCACTTTAAGGCAACTGTCCCGGTTAGATTACATTTTTCACAACTGAAAAATTACCTGCTTCTTTGGCTCTTTTGTTGAATTTCAAAAGAGATGAGTTCTATGCTCTAATCAAATAAATGTTTTAAATTTGTTCACGCGTTGTGGAGTTTATACTGTGGATGTTATGTCCACTATATAGGCTATAAACCAGTGCTGTTCTCAGGGCCCAAATCTATTTGTAGACTCAACATTGAGTATCTTATATTAATACTCTATTGGGGATGGTTTTTAAATGTCTCCTGATATGTAAAGACTCTGATCTAAAATGGTTCAAAGTAAGTACTTTTTTCAGTAAGTAACTTTTTTTAAATTAAGACCATAGTTGGTTTGGACTATTGTTAAGGTAAGATATTTGAAGAAATCCCCTTAAATTTGGAAATGGTGTGATGTGCCTCTTTCAGAAATTTAACAATTGATTTGTTGACGAAAAAAGCAGGTTAATCAATAATTTAATATTGTTGGTGTTGGTTTGGCCATTGCCTCCGCATTGATGGGATATTATCCAGAGGTGTTTGAACAAGTAACATTTATTCCAACAATAGCAACCAGCATCAGTGAACTGGCTCAAACAGAATATATATCTTTTTTATAATTTACTGACCGCTAAACAGCTAAAATATGTACAGAAGTGCCATCATAACACTTTTTTTTTCCTGCTGTGAACTGAAATGATGAAGTCTGAAATGTATAATGAGCTGCTGCTGTCTGGCAAGGGGAAGATCAAGGAGGCCTTTAATATTTTAAAATTAAAAAAATGTGAAGGACAACTTGATAATGAAAATTTATTTTCTGCTGATCAGGATAAACATTTACAAGAACAAAATATGGTGGACCAATTGAAAGGGAACACTCTTGTGAGTAAATAGAAAACAACAGAATACCCCTCAAAAGTTGAACACGTTGCTTTCCAGATAAAAACCCTGTACATTCAACTAAAACTGAATGTGTTCATCATCCAAAGTAATAAAAGATGAATACCTCTCCTAATAAAAGGTAATCTATAATAACGGTCACTTCTCCTCCTTGCCTTTGGTTTTCCTGTACACCATCTCCCTGAAGCTCGACAGGATCTTGCTCTCTCTCTTCCTCCGCTCCTCCTGGTTGAAGGAGGCCAGAGCTCGCTTCTCATCGGCACTGTAGATCTGGTTCTCCTTTCTCAGACGCACAGCCTCCATGCGACGATGTCTGCACGGTTACATTGGAAACTCGTCAGCATCACAGCAAAGATTTAAAAAAAGATTGTACATGCCTCTCAAGATTAACTACGTCATTGCTACAATACAAAAGGTTAGAAGTGTAAATATCACGGACCTGCTGCCACTCATCACGTAGCCGGACTTCTCAAAGTTTGCAATCTCATCACTGGTGAGACCGATCTCCCCTCTTCTCGGGATACGTTTGCCCGCTTTCACGTATTCTGCCATCGCAGCACCTTCACCGGGCAACAGCGCATGACCAAAACTGGGAGAAACAAAAAAACTCATTAGTTTGGAAAGCATTTTTATATTCTGATTCTGGAAAAACAAAAAGTATGAATCCCTTTGTTAGTAACATTACAAACATTACAAAGTAAATTTCTCACACACACACATTTTATTTTAGAAACGCGATGTTGAGTGCATTAGGGACCCATCGCGTCAAGTGAAATGAGACTTACTCCAAAGGTTTGTCGTCGTCCTGCGACAGGTGTGTGAGTGGAGCTTCGGGGCCGACCACATTCTCGTCCATGCAGGTTTTCTCCACCCACATCACTCCGTTGGCATCGTCCTCCTCCTCTCCCTCCTCCCCACCCTCCTCCTCTTCTGACTCCTCACTGTTGGAGTTGCTGGATTCCTTATGACTCTTCTTGGTCTTCTTCTTCTTGGGCTTCTTTGACCTAAAAGGTAACAAAAGATGTTTAGTAAATCAAAATATTGCCCCTCTATGTGAGGGAAGCTGGAGTTATGGGGCATATCATCACATACTTCTTGCTTTTCTTTTTCTTTTTCTTCTTCTTTAGGTCTTCTTCTGAATGATGAAATTAAATAAAAGATATGAAAAAACTGATATTTCAGATAATATGACTCACAAAAGGACATGAAAGCATCTTGAATCCATTCATTATAATGTAAATATTGACTTACCATTTGAATCGGATTCCAGCTCGCTGTCCTCAGAGTGCTTTTTGTGCTTTTTTTTCTTAGATTTCTTCTTCTTCTTCTTCTTCTTTTTCTTCTTCTCTTCTGTAAATGATAGAAGAATTTGTAAATTCAAACTGTATCCGACATTAATCACATTTTTATTCATCCTTGAACAACACGTGTTGTACCTTCTGAGCTCGATCCTGAACTGCTGTTTTTTTCATCTTCTTCGACTGGTGTGAATTCATCAGAGCTGATGGAAAACAAAAGACAGAAATTTGAGCTCACATTTCACTGTAAAATAAAAATGTACAGGAAGCTTCTACTTGCTGCTTTGGGGGGGGGGGGAGATTCTTGACTTACTCTGGCTCTTTGACTCTTGGTGAATATCCCCAAACTTCAGGACAACCTAACTCACCGATCCTTTCCCTCTCTTGCAGACGCCTGTATCAGAAAGACAGATAAAGAAATCATTAGAAATTACGTGAGGGTCAAAGTGGGAAAACTTTTTGAAAAAGCATTCATATCGAAAACTGTAACTGAATTATTATTGTGATAATGATTTCAACAAATTAGTAGAATCTTTTAGAAACATTTTCAGGATCATTTAGCAAGCACAATATCCAAGACCAATAAATGTCTAATAAGCTAAATCTGACTCTATAAATGATCTCTCAGCAAAGTTCTTCTTAAAAACAAATATGTATTTATGTTGTTGCATTTGAAGGTTGTAAAAGGTTTCTCCTCTTGATGCTTTTCCAATATTACGTTGAGTTATTTCATTCAAAAAACGTGAAAACCCACGGAAGGAATATAATTCATGTCCCTCAACTAGATAAAGGAAATAAATGTCGCCGTCTTTGTTTGTGATTTAAGAAATATCCAAACGTTGAGGTGATTATTGTCTGTGTGGTGCGTGTTTTCATTCCTTACTTCGCAATAAAAGCCTCTTGTCTCTGTCTCTGAGCGTCGTCCCTGTGCTGCTCGTAGTAACCATCGTCTTTGAAGCTCCCGTGTTTTCCAGGAGCGTCCCGCTGCTCGGACCAGTGGCTGTGGCTGTTGTTGCTGTAGCTGTTGTTGTAGCTGTTGTTGCTGTAGCTGTTGTTGTAGCTGTTGTTGTTGGTGCTGCTGAAGGTACTGATGCTGCTGTTGTTGTTGTTGTGCCGCTCTCTGGATCTGGACCGGCTGCGGCGGGGGCTTCCTATGCGGATCCGCCTGATGTTTTTCGCCTCCCGGAACCGCCGGTCCCGGTCCTCTTGTTCCTTTTCCCGGTTCCGGGGCTGCGGGAGTTTGGGCCCGAAGCTGTACGGAGAAAGGCTCCGCTCGCGGCTGTTACTGCGGGTTCGACCCCGGGGCCTCCGCGCCCGGGGGCTCCGAGGCTCCCCGCCGCCGTCGGAACTTGAGCGGTCGGAGTGTGGCATTCCAACAATGGGACACAATAGACTTTTTTTTGTTTTAAATGTGGTAATTGGAGAGATAAAATAGATAAGTTAACACGCGTCCATGTTTTTTGTGATACGCAGGAAAAGCGTCCGACAAACAGGAAGTCCTTTTCTTCTTCTTCGTCTTCCCTTTTCTTCTTCAGTGTTGCAACTAAAGGGAGCGTTATCGCCCCCTACTGATATATTCAGGATGTTTCCTTCATCGCAGTATCGCTGAGATCACGTGTCTATAATGAAATAATGTATTTTCTCTATAAACGAAGAGGAATCCATTTTTTCTGTATATATGTTTACTATCATTAACAGAAGATTAAATATACACAATATACACAAATTATAATGTAATTAAATACTTTAACCTCAACACCCTCTGTCCTTAGTATCTTATAAACCATTAGTTTGCTTAAGTACTGCATTAAAGGCGGGAGTTTTTGGTTTTACAAACAACTTCAAATAAGTTGTCTGTCGTCCATTTATTTCTGTTTGTTCAGCCAGAACAGTGAAATGACTGATACTATCTGATGTCTGTTATCTTGAGGAACAACTTCAGTCAGGATTACCAGTCATTTTATTAATATTTCAGATGGCAAACAAGAATATATTTATAACTTTGTGTGGCTATTCTATAAACAATACTAACGTGTGCATATAAATTATGAAAAGTTTTGTGATCCTGTCTTGAAATGACGCGACTTCTTTTTTTACGGCTCTGGATACTCGTTTGGGACATCCCGGGACATTTACGTCGGTCTCGGTGGGTGGATACTGCACTGGCAGTTTAAGTTTGTCTGGTCCGTAAAGGTTTAAACCGAACCACAGTTTACTCCACGGTGCAAGGTTTTCTGGGATACCACATAACAACATCGGTACTCTTTGTAAAGTAGTACGTGGTTGTTGTTGTTGTTTTTGCATCATAGATTACATTGCAAAACACACAGGGAAGTATGATCAATACAAGGAGCGCAGCAGGAAGATCGTGCCCGATGAAGCACCGAAGGAAGCACCGAAGGGACGTCAAGAAGAGAATCAGAATCTGTACTGAAATAGATTACTCCAGGTAATTTACCTGCTCGTTATTTTAGTGTCCTCGATGATAGCATTTGTCGCTCCACTTTTATTTTGAAGGCGCTGAACCGGTAGTAAACTAGATGTCAAACCCGGCGCGGAAACAGTTACACGTTTACGAAACTATTTCCCGAAATAACGGCACGATTTCATTGTTGCTCCAGGCCAACATGAATTCCACATCGCACTATTGTACGTCTTGTTACGATACCATGGTTTAACTGTGCGCGTGCTAATCCCACACGACGGCGACTCCTCGCGGCTGCTGAGCCGATGAGCCTCTAGCGCGACCGGCGGGCTGAAGCTGTGTGTTGTTAGCCATTGTCTGTAGCAAGCTAAGATAACACACAGTCGCCGTCCGCGATCCTGCTCTGCGAAACAAACACCCGTGGGGGGTTGCAGGTAAACGAGTCGTATCGCGAGCCGCCGTTGAAAATAAACGCCGCTCTGCGCATCCGACGCGGTGCTGTATTCGAAGCTAGCATGCTAGCGCGGTGCTAACCAGCAGGCCGCGCTGCCCGCTTCTCAGGAAAGAGGAAGTGAGGAGGAACCCGCAGCTAGCGGTACCTTGTAGCCGTTAGCCCGCTTCGACGATTGACCGGCCCCTCTATGAAAGGGGATCGATTGCTTGTTTAGTCGAAATAGCCACGGTCTCGTTCTAAGCGCAATTAACGTAGTCGTGCACCTGTGCAGTGTCACGCGAGACCACCCGTCACGTTCGTTTCTACGGCTTCGTTCAACTTGACGTGTGGCTGCACGTTATTGTTTTTGTTTGTCTGACAGTCTCTAGACATACCATCCTGATGGTCCAGTGCAAACTGCGGCAGTCTATGTTCTGTGCATTAATACCTTATTTATTATGAGGGTAATCTATGTTTACTATAGGACATATCAGTTCCACTGTGTGGCCGTAGTGTTGACTGTTAGGCCTCCGTAGCACATCAAGAAACTAGAAAAATCCTTAAATCAGACACCCTGTAGCATTATCCACCTCTCTTCATAAGCTGCTCAAACTACAAATTGTCCACAAAATCGAACCCTCTTTAAGATGATTTCTTCAACAAAAAAATGTGGCTGTCCAGGATTATCTGGGAACCACTGGAAACTGTGTAACAAGCAGCGATGAGGATTGATGATGTCCTTAAAGACTGGACGTAGATTTAAGTCAAAGCCCCTAATTGTATTCTGCACGCCTCCCTAATGTCCTCCCGTCGTTTCTTGCTGATTTGATTAATGTGATCACCGTTTCTTCCTTTTGTCTTCACAGTCATGCCCAGTCTAAAGCTGATATCTGCGACTGACACACAGTACCCATCGGCCGTGCTCAACGCGATGAACGTGCAGCGAAATCACGGGTTATTTTGTGATGTCACCATCATCATTCAGGACAGGAAATTCAGAGCTCACAAAACAATCCTGTCCGCTTCAAGCACATATTTCCACCAGCTTTTCAGTGTAGCCGGACAAGTGATCGAGTTAAACTTCATCAAAGCGGAGATTTTTGAGCAGATTCTGAATTACATTTACAGCTCTAAGATTTACCGCGTCCGCTCCGACATGCTCGAGGAGCTCATCAATGCTGGACAGATACTGGGAGTCAAGTTTATTGCAAATTTAGGGTCCCCATTATCACATGTGAAGGGTCTGCCCGGTTTGTCGAAGGAGACGGAGAGCAAAAGCGACACGGCCGCAGAGGCGATGCCCATCATCGCGGAGTCCTTCTCGATATCTGCAGAGGAATTCAATCAGACAAGCACGGCAACCAGCGACTCCGACTCGGAGGGCGACGTTCTGTTCGTCTCACAGACGGATGCGAAAACTACTGCAGCCAAGCAGGCGGCCAAATCCGGTGAGGTCATTGATTTGGAGGCGGCTGATTTGGGAATGGCGGCACCAACGCAAAGCGAAGAATCAAATCATACCGCTGCAAGACCGAAAGAGGCCGCCAGGACCCCCTTGAAAACGAGTCCCGCGAAGCCTCCCAGCCTAAGCTGCCCAGTCCCTGGTGTCCCCGACCGCAGCCCCCAGCTCAGTCCAGACAGCGGCTCCAAGAAGCCAGCATCCCCCGCCAGAGTTCCCTCAGGAAGTGCTCCAACGACGCCGGCTAGGCCAAGCAATGTCACCCCGGAGCCGTCGAGTGCCTCTCAGTCCTCGGAGAGCAGCAGCACAACGGGAGTCCACCAGAAGCAAGTCGTCGCTTCGTCTCAGCAAGGGGACTGCAAGATAAAGCTCCTCGATAAAGCGACTCTAACCAACAGCCCCAAGTTGACCATCGCGGCAAAAAAGACCGTCACCCTCAATACGACCACCGAGATCGATTCGATTTCATCGGGCTGCAAGGTGTACGCAAACATTGGCGAGAACACGTACGACATCGTCCCGCTGAAGGAGGACCCGGGCGAAGGGGGCTCCAAGGCCAACAAAGGGAAGAGGCATTTGATGGCCACGCCCTTGAAACCCCTGGATAAAGCCCTCACCTTGCCGACGGGCGGCTCCAACAAGAAGAAGCCCAAAACGGAGCTGGAGGACCACTACGAGCTGGTCATGGACGGGAAGACCTTCTACGTGTGCGTCGTGTGCAAGCGCCCCTACGTGTGCCTGACCAGTCTCCGCCGGCACTTCAACACCCACTCGTGGGAGAAGCAGTACCCGTGCCACTACTGCGACAAGGTCTTCGCGCTGGCCGAGTACAGAACTAAGCACGAAATCCACCACACGGGGGAGAGGCGGTACCAGTGCTTGGTGTGCAACGAGACGTTCCTCAACTACCAGATACTGGCGACCCACTGCAAGCAAGCCCACAACCAGGACCCCAGCGGGAGGAAGGAGAAGGACGAGAAGGACAACAACCTGTACCGGCTGCTGCCGTGCAAGACGGTGGAGATGAAGCCGTACTCGTGGAGCGCCGACGGGCCGGGGGTCCCCGTCATATCGGAGGACGGCAGCGTCCACCACATCACCGCCGCCGGCGGGGAGATCCGCGCCTCCACCCAGAGCCGGATGTTGAACTGGGACGACATCTTCGTCGAGCCGGACGCTCACATGGCGCCCGATTCCCGCGGCCGCCCGGGGTCGGCCGGCAACAACCCTCGACCGGGAGCCACGGAGTTTGACTTTATTATACCGGAGTCCTACTGAGCAGCGCTGGATGCTCCAGTACCTGTGCCTTTTTCGGTTCCCCCCCGCCTCACCTTCACGTTCCATGTCAACAATATTCTCCTGTAATTCTTGACCTGTCGTCTTCAAATGGTCTTATTAACATTTCCTTTTATAAATTTCTTCTTCAGGTGTAATGTTTTACTAAACTTGGTGATGGTCAGCGGTTGAAATAATGTCCGAGTGTACCGGAGAATGTTGGAGATCGCTTGAAATTTCTCAGTCTTTTAGTGTAACCCTACACTTAGAGGGACACTAGTCTGCTGGTGTCACTCCGCTGGTGCTCTTTTGTATCATGAAGAAATGATAAGTCACCTTAGAAGAAGTGGCCATGCGGTAAAATGGCAACGAAAACAAGTTCATGTGGATGATAAAAGTTTCATTCAAGACTTACAAGCTGTAATAAAACATCAAGCATGTTTTCATTATTTTTCACTGTGTTAGGCAAGTAATATCTTTACTTTAATCCTCTGATACAGTGAAGCAAAAACATGAAGCAGATGATTTGAACTTGGCAACCACGTCCACAGCATACATTTTAATACATTTTCTGGTTTCAACAGATTTTTAAAAAAAAATACAGGATATAAATGATGTGAGTTTATGAAACATGGGTTGGTTTTATTTTTAATCTATCCTTACTGGATGCACCAATCATCAGATTGGAATTAAATTAAACAGAATTTCAGACTATTAAACCTATTGTGTGGGAGAAGGGTAATTATGATGGAATATAAAATATTTCTATTGTGTGATTGCACATCTGGCCATTGTGGAAGAAGATCTACAATAATTTTATTTTTCAGTGTTTTGAAAAAATGTTTTTATTCACTTGTACTTTTTTTTTTATTTCTGTTGCTTATGAGTGTTCATATGTTTTTAATATATATTTTAAACCTACATGAAGCAGGCGAGAGACAAGTGCATCCATGTGACCCTGGGATTGACATCGATGGACCATTGTTTTAGTCTGTAAATAAAGCACTTGATGTTGAATTAGGAAGAAGAATTTTCTGTATTTTTACCTTTTATACTCTTGTTTTTACATTGTATCAAACTGTAGTGATTGGTCTGTATGAGTAAAAAAAGCAGTGCTAATATGGGAATCTTTACTACTTTGTGTTGATCAATAAAATCATGTGAGATTTGTTTGTTATTTTAACAGATTAACATGTTAAATGAATGAAACGTTGTTTTAACCCACTTTTTTCTGTCTCAGATGTATTTATTAGGGTTATAGCCGTATACATGAACATGAACGTTTTATTAAATACTGTTTTGTTTAAGTAAATGTTCGCTCTCTGTCAATTAGCAACACGGTTCCTTGATGGTAAATAAATTATTCTTTTACTATTTTTATTCGATTGTCTGGCCCCAACAGCATTTAAATATTGTCTTTTCATTCATAACAAATTTGGAAATCAAGATGATCGATGAGGTGATGAAGGGTCGCCAAAGGGCAACATTTCTTCATTCCAAAAACATCGAGGGTGACCTCAACAGGAAAAACTGCTCAACCTGCAGCTGTTAAAGGTGTCAGTGTGGATTGAGGCGACCGAGCTGTCGCTACCTTCAATAAGAAGAAACTCTTTCAATTACACAAAACATGTTTTAATGGCAAGACAAAAAAGGTGCTGATGAACAGCCCCCGATAATGTGATTAAAATATAAAAACCAGTGATTAAAGCTGACACCTTTTCCCACAGACTACAGGTCCTTTGGATTCTTTCGTGATTTCGCTCCTCGTGTCAGTGGATCCAGCACCGACCTGTCACCTGACGACACTTTAACACACACACAAGATGTGATGTCATGACCACTGACAAAGAGGGAGGCGGTATGTTTACCTGCTTTACTTAACCGTCCTCCCTTTACATTTACTGCATAAATAACGGATTTCTTTATAAACATTGCTCCGTGAAGTGCACCAACACATGTAAGATATTCTAGAGCATGAGTGGACACCATGATCTGTTCATACACCCTTATTGTTAGCTGCTAAGGGAGCCTCTGTATACCACACTGCTGTACATCACAAGCATGTAACACCTGCACCACTGTCTACTGTTCCTACAACACCGCTAAAGAAACATCTGCTTTAGCCTACAACTACAGTTTTTTTAAATACATTTTTCATCCAAGTGTACACGCCGAAGCCGCTCATGTCAGGTCGGGTCAGATCGTCGCTTCGGGCCACAGCTGGAAGGGGAGGGGGGGGGGGCGTGGCCGTCACCTCCGTCGCTCCGAGGCATGAAGCATTTACAGTGACAACCAACGAGAGGGAAACTTAAAGCGGGAGCTGGAAGGAGAGCAAAGAGTCCAGGAGGCCGAGCGCTGCAGCCACTGGAAGCCCGTTAGCGTTAAGGCAGATAGACGTGTAAACAGTCCTGGCTTTGATCCGGTCGTCTCTCCTGTCGGGTAAATGCTCGCACGCACACACACACACACACACACACACACACACACACACACACACACACACACACACACACACACACACACACACACACACACACACACACACACACACACACACACACACACACACACACACACACACACACACACACACAGTGGCGGCATGAGTGTGAGTGGTGGGGAGTCACTCGTTCAGCGCGTGGGCTTGGACTCAAAGTGAGCGTGCTCCGTGATCGCCCTCCTCTTCCTCACCACCCTCTTTTTTTTTTTTCCTTCAACGCGGTTCTCGAGAGTTCAGAGGGATTGAACATTCAAACCCGCTCGATCGGCATCTGAAAAGCACCTGGAGGGCTTTCCCTCCCCCCCCCCCCACCCCCGGGGGTGCCCTCCTCGGCCCGAAGCCTCCGCCCTACGGGCTGTAGGGCGGAGGCTTCTCCTCGGGGTGGTTGTGAGGAGGAGAGTAGCGTGGAGGGATCATGGTGGGCCACAGGTGGCTGGCTCCGGACTGGGAGTCATCGGAAAGGCCCGAGGAGTCGGGGAACAGGCAGGAGCCCTGCAGGCGAGACCGAAAGCGTTATTAGACGCCTCTTGTTTATGGTTTCAGAACATGGCGTCAAACAATCGCTTTAAACACGTTGAAACATTGAAATTAAGAATTGGTCCTTTAATAGGCCGTCTTACTCGACGGGTTTAGAGAGTTGATGTGTTTTTTGGCCTGAAACAACTTTCTTTATCAGCTGCGGACATCGACCAATCAATTTGGATTATTTTCATGCTGACCGAAAGGAAGGTGTAAGAACTAAAGACACACCTGAAGGCCTTTAAACTTTTTTTTTCGAGTTAACCCTGACGTGAAATGCCATTTCGAACCACAACTTTCTCCTTGGCCGCGGCCGGTTACCTGCAGGTCGTAAGCCGTGTAGGGCGGCAGGCAAGGGGCAGCGTTGTAATAGGAGTTGATGGCGGTGGCGGCCGCAGGAGGCCGCGGGGGGACGGGCGCCGCGATGGCCTCCGGTTCAGATGTAGTCTCTGAGGCAGCGGAGGGAATCTGACGAGGGCACGAAGGAAGAACATCGATCGGTTTCTCCAAATAAATTAACTCAAACAGCGTTAGCTTGCCTCAGATCATCCGCTCATGCTGACAAGGCCCCCCCCGGTTATATCAAAACACTCTGCAGCAGAGGAGCGCAGCTGGTGTCTTCTCTTCTTGGTCCGTGGTTTAGATGTACCCACCATGTCTTTGAAGCCTCCCAGCACCGCTGCAGTGATGATGCCCAGAAAGAGGGCAATGATGTTGAGGATCGTAGCGGACCACAGCAGGTGATAAAGGTGCACCACGTCCTGGCAGCTCTTCACATCCGTATACTCGTGGTAGCCTCCGATCATCTCCATGCGGCTGGACCAGTGGGTGGGAAAGAGAGGGAGACGGCGTACAGTCAAGCTGCCAAATTAAGTTCATCCTTCTTGTACTCAGGACACAATAAATCACATTACAGAGACAAATGAGAGCAGCAGACACAGAGGACACGGACCAGTGTTTGGACGCGGCGGGGACATGCAGAGAGGAAATGGCAAAGTAAAAACACATTCATTTAGTGAGTTACACCAGACAATGGCTTTGGTCATCACTTATCAACATGACTTGATGATTAAATCACCGATATGGTTCTAGAAAAAAAGGCACCTACTTCCAAAGCATGGATGATTTTCTAAACTTTTTCAAAACATCTTTATTCTGTAGTCCCATAAGAGGATGTTCTCTGAAACAAAGGTTAAAGGAAAAATAAACAGGCTAATACGATTAACGTTGCAGTGCAAAACAAATCTCCCACTGAAGTGGCGCACCGGTACACATCAATCCAGTCCAAGCAGTCAAAGCAGCGCAGCAAAGCCAGCAGCCGTTGGTCCGCGGCGTTTGTCAGCTTGTCAGCGTACTCACTTCCCACAGTTGTAGAGGTCGCAGCAGTAACAGGTGTTGCCCTTCACGTGCAGGTTACAGGACGACCGTGATGACCCCTGACACGGCACCTGAAGGTCAAAAGGGAATTTAAATAACAAGTCTTTTTTTTTTAACTTTGGGTAAAACAGATGGTGAATAAAATGCGTTTCTTACATCGCGTTCAGGTGAAGTGTCACTGGAGTGATACTCACAGCGGCCGGCATACAGAGGCCTGAGGTCCTGCAGCACAGCAAACATTTGTTAGAGATTGCACAGCTCAGTTCAGCACAGGTCTACGTAATGAACCCGAAGAGCTTGCACGTGGTTGGTGCTGCACGATCAGTGACAGCAACGTTTAGCGTGATAATAGCGGTGAAACCAACTTCATCAATCAAGACTTCGGAGAAAAGCGAGGACCCAAGACTGAATTAGCAATTGGGAAAAGAAAAGCCAGGCTCATCATGTCAATTACTTTGTGCTAATGCGATTTATTATTGATTTATCTCTTCGCTCATCAAGCAGCTGTGAAGGGTCAGATCGAATAGGATCACATCATACTAGATGCAAGCACAAATAGATCCAGCACATCCGGAAAACAATGATTGTTGTTAATATGCACTTGATTTGGAAGCCCCGATGTAGAATCAGGATAAAGCGAGAAAGGATGGTTGTCCTTCGGCGGCAAAAATGCAATCCAAGTTGTGAAGTCAATTTTACAGATAAATAGATCTGTAGATAGATAAAAAAAGACCACCTGAGTCCGAGTGTGTAACCGTCTGACAGCATCACATCATCTCTTCAGACTGAAATGTCTTATTCCACTGACGCTACTAGCAGCTGACAACCGGTGCCGATCTCCCTTTTCTCCCAGTCATAACTCATCTTGGCATCGTTGTTGTTGTTTTTTTTAGATTACATTAGTGGCTATTTATTGATTCAAGCACCTGGAGAATCATGAGAATCTGCCACATCACATATTTGAGACGGGAGCAGTAGCTGCTACAGACGGCCACATGTCCTCAAAGGTCCATTGCGGAAGGGCATGTGTTAATGTGTATATTAAGCTTTAATGGGGAGGCCATTGATTAATCGGAGTGTTGTTTAAGTCAGGGCATGAGTGTTGTCATATTCATAATTGATCGGTTTTGTTAAATAAACACAAGCCTCTGTGGTACTCACAATGTGCCTCGCGGCAAACACTCCATCCACGATAGCGCAGCAGAAGGCGGCCACCACTCCGAAACTGATGAAGACAATAGATGCCACTAACTGTGAAGGAAAACGTCAGCGTCGTCACTCTTCATCTCTCTGTGAGGATTTTGAAACTACAGACGTAAACATCATCAACTTTAATAGCTTCCTCTCACCACTTTCGCATCGGGCTACATTTACAACTCTAAAGTGTATCATCAGGCCGGAGTATAAATACTTCTGAATGGGATGGGGTGCCGGCGCAGCTCCAGGGGCGTATGCAGTGGCTCGCACGGCACCCAGCCCGTTATATACACTGCAACCTTTGACCTCCCCACCCTCATCTACATTGCTCAAGAAAAAACTGCATGTATTCAATTACCTCCCCCTCTTAATAAACAGGCCCTGAAGATATCAACTAACTAAACCTTGTTTAAAAAAAAGTTCTGATGGTCCACTTGTCATTGTGCCTCTAATATATGATAAATCATCCGATTTGATTCTGTGTAATAACATTTTATGGAAAGCAGCATTCACGTTAGGGACCATGTGGTGTTACACGCCACAGAATCACTTTTAAACCCTGCTGAGCAATGTGAAATAAACGCCACGTTACAAACCCATTCTTCATCGCAGCCCTGACAGTCCTCGCCCGGCACATCCCACCTGCCCCCGATATTTGCAGTTTCCTTCCCCGCATCCCAGCGTGGACATCAGTCCTCCTCAACTTACACCTCGTTTCTATTTCTGGTTGCATGTCCCTTAAAGCTCCGACACACACACAAACGTCCTCGGGCCAAGGGAGCGGACACAAAGTTTAAATGACAGTTCTTTGCGAGGGCAGACATGAGTGATAAGTGATATTAGAAGTCATCTCAGTGCACAGATGTTACACAAATCCTCTTACCATCTGCCTCTTGTTCTCTATCAAGTGAGACCCAATAATTCCCAGAAAGGAGCCAAAGCCCAGCTGGAAAAAAAAAATAGACAAAAAAAGATGTTAGGGAGTTTCTCTAATTTGATTATAAAGCAGATAAAACATCCATGAATCATACATTTTATAGATAAGCAAATAATATTTAACTACGTATTTAATAAATTGGAGCAAATTTAGCTGACATCCAGTGGTAGCTTTCCTAGTTGCTCTTTACTTGAGACTTCATGCAAAAAGCTGAGTATTGTGAAGAAAACCCATTTATGTACTGAGATACTTTACCTCACTCAGCCCCTAATGACAGTGATGCTGAATAATGAATGTGGGGAAAGTTCAACCCTCAGAGACCTTTAGTAATTAGTTTTCGGCAAGAGCTGGCAGAGCCGGCTGGAAACAGCGTCTCCTGACTCACACCTTACTCGTTATGAGGGCTGACTGTGGCATGCGGGTGCGAGTGTGCCCTCACAATGACTCCCGGGTAGTACCCGCCCACTGTGATGTTCTGCGTCCTGGTGGTCGCCGCCAGGCCGAAGATGAGGATCAGCACGGAGACGATGAGCAGCAACACCGTCACCGTGATGGATTTCCTCTTCCTCCTCTTAAAGGAACCTGCAGGACGACGGGCGACAGAGCAGCGCTGCTGTGATGCGAGTGATCCAAGGGATCACAGGACGAGGCATGCTGCCAAAAGACAAGCATTGATGCGATGCGACGTATTTAAAGAGACTCAGGAGTGGACTCCGGTTTCTCTTTTACAGTTATAGTGGTTGGTCAATTATGTTGCAGTATTTAGCTTTGAAAACGGCAATGACTGGCTATGTTGCTCATAATAAATAAGATAAAGAAACATGGCTTTGTGCACCAACGGTAAAAACTCAATTTTTACTTGACCTACTCATAAGCGTAACTGTTTTTAAGGTTGAACACATACTACATGATGCATTAATGCCAGGTAAGAGTATATACAGTTTTCATCCTGGGAAACAACTTCTTTGGCATTACAACAAATACTGTTTCAAACGTGGCTTGGTGATGTCATCGGTGCACAACATGTGATAATACGACTAAAGTTAGAATACACAACAAAGTGTGAGAGGTATGCAATTCTGAAGTCAAATCACTAAAAGATATCCATAATTTGCATGATGGACAATTGCCACACATTAATTAAAAACAAAGTGCCAAAGGTTTCCAACTGATCCAATCTGCTCATTCAGCAAGGAGATGCTGGCCCAAAAGGATTATAATAAACTATCTACTATACTACTCTCTATGCTTCTCCAGTCCAGTAGTGCTCCATAGGTGACTTTAAATTCTCAAACATTAATGAATATGAGGTGTGAAGAAAATGCACAAGGATGCTACTTCTGTAAGTACACCCATATTGTGAACCATTTCAATACGATTACACCACCAACCTATCTATGCCTCTCCAGTCCAATGATGCTCCGGTAAATGACTGCTTTTCACTCCCCAAAATTGCCTTCAAATGAATACAAAGTCTTCACCAAACCTTTTTCTCCCTCTACAATGAGGGCAGCAGAAGGGCCATGCTGCACAGTTATAACCAGCAGAGCCGAACACCTACCCACCGCCGCCGCGCCTACAGTGACGCGCTGCGGCCTGGACCACACGAATCAACGAGTGGCTTTTGTTTGCTTTCGCGACTGAAAGAAATATATATGCCATTGTTGTTTCTAACAACATCTGTGTGGATGGGATCGATTAAAACATAATGCTCTCGGAGCGGTAAAAAAAACAACAACAGTACGATGAAGAAGCTGCTGCTGCAGCCACACTGATGACCTTGCACACATACACACACACCCACACACACCTACCCATGCTTGTTTCGGACAGGGTCAGTCTGCTGGATTGAAGGCTCTGAGCAGGAGGCATACCGGCGGCAGGACGTTTACCGCAGTCCGCTGGACCCCCCCGAAAAAAAGAAGAATCACGACTCGACGTCAGTCGTTGCTCGATCTATATTTTAAAGCTGGCATCGAACCACCGGGAGCAAACGGTTGTCTCGGCTGGCTGTGGCATTCTCTGACAGCAGTCCTCCGTGCTCGCCCATCACGTGCTCGCCCTACATCCCCGCGGCTGTGGCACGTCGGTCGGTCTCGGTCCACGCAGCGTGTCGGTGTGAGACGGCGGGTCGCTGCTGCTGCTGCTGCCTGCCTGTTTGTGCGTGCGCGCGTGTGCGTGCGTGCGCGTATACCGCGGTCTATTACATTAACGTTGCATGAAAGGAAGGAACGGAATGTTTAACCGACAGAGTAATTAATTATCTTCTCTAATATATTCTCGGTCGACAGAAGCGACGAAAGCGGCAGGTGGTACCGATGTCACGTGGGCATGTAGCGACACAGGCGCCTCCTCCTCATGTAAATGTAACAGATGTTTTTCGGGCATATGATTGACCCGATTTCAAGGATGGTATTTTTCCAATTTATTTCAAAACGGAACCTGCCACTTTTGAGTCTCGGCATATGAGTATGAAACATTTTTATTATATTCATGTATTTATATTTATAATAAACCCTAATAAATCTTACTACAGCAATGCTAAAAACGTAACGTAAACGTCCCCAACTACAAAATGAACAAAGGCAGTTGAGATCAAGGTAATTCAGGGAATATAATAATGTGTGTTTAATGCCAGAAATGGCAATACATTAAAACAAATGTCCCTGAGAGAGGAAAACGTCTTACTAGTATGCATGGCCGCCTGAGTGTCTATCATGATAGGGTTGAAAGGTAATTGTGAGAATGTTCTATACATCCCTAGTCATATAAATAATGCTAAGTACGTTTACATTTTGTTCAAGTGCTGTGTATGAGGCTTATATTGATTTGTTTGGGAGAAGTTAAGAGCTGCCACAGGTCACCACCATATTCAGGAGGAGCTTCGAGCGCCATCGTGTGGTGACAACAAAACGTTGCGTTCAAGAGCTGTGAAACATTCAATGAACAGCAGGTGATTTATTCAACAACGTGACACGTGCCGTCCTCACGTGCGTCTCTCCGGGTGTAAAGCTCCGAAAACGATTTGTTTTGTGTATAATTCCCTCCGGAACCCATACGTTTTGTTTCGTATCTTGTATCTAACTGTACTGACAGCACAACTCGCAGCATAAAACCATTAAACATTAAACCATACTTAGGCTATATATTAAAATGTGCATGTTGCCTTCATTTAGATTTTTTTCGAATTTCTTCGGGGAAAAAAACTCAATCAGGACCAGATAATTTAGATCTTCATGTAAAAAAATTACATGAAAATAAAATGTTCTGTGTTTTATTTTACATTTTATTTCTTATATTCATATTCATTGCAAGTACAGCATTCAGTTACCTGAATAAATAAAATAAAAAAATACAAAGACTATTTGTATACCTTTTGAGGGTCTTGCTATTAAAGAGACAAAACCTCAATATTTCTAAAACCCTGGGCAACAGGTGAAGCACACACAGAAATCTCGTTTGCAAACCTTCATCCTCATTTGATATGATGTTGCGTAAAAGCTCCAAAGATTACAATATAATATATAATAATAGATGACAAACGCTTGTGAAATTTGCAAATGTGTGTCCAGAGGAAACTTTAGGGGTGTGCTGGAGGCTGACCAACAAAGGCCTGCTGATTTTGAGGTAACGCACTGTGCAGTTACACTGGTCTTGAGCAAGCAGTTGGAACATCCCAATATAACTGCATTGTTATTCGGTTGGATGTTTTCAGGGGACATGAACGTGATTGATCTAGAAGATTTGGGGCCAGGCATCTTCCAGTAAAGATTGTGGGGTTAATAGGCGGCAGAAGCTCATTTGGACCCCCAGGGCCCTGTGGTTGGTCATGGTGATTTCCCTGAAAAATTGCATTTAGTTCATCATAACCCATTGAAAGGACAGTGTATATTGCATATATAGCCTGCAGCTTCAGGTAAGAAGCAATCGAGACATTTTAAAGGTACGCATAAACCCAATAAAGATAACTCTTCTGTATGAAATTGATGCATTCTATGGGGAGACGTTCCTGGCAAATTCCCCGATTTAGTGATGAGGCCTTCACTGTAAAATGCACATGTATAAAGACCACACACGCACACACCCACAGGAACTTGAACACGTTTTTCACCGCGCGAATCTCAGGGGACAGTTTTTCCATGACGCATTTTGTCCTTTTATGTACAAAAAGAAGAAGAAAAAGTCCCCCTCGCCCACTTTTTACACGGGGTAACAGAGCGTTACGTGACCGGCATGCAGATCGCATCCGGGACGAGGACAACTTGAACTTCTCCAGAGGGGAGCTTATGGAAAGCAGTTGCTGCAGGAGTCCACAGAACTGCTGGCGTCGGGAACTGGATCAACGTGCGTGCATGCGTGCCGAGAGACCATGCAGCAGCCTACCTAATGCCAATAACATGACATGTATGTTTATTTTGTTCCACGGCTACATACATACACACAATAGTTATAATAAAATGTATACACTTTTATAAAACGCGTTAATTGGGCAACTGTCTGTGCGCGCACAGTGCGCAGCGAGACAATGCTCGAACAGCGCGTCTTACGTTGTTTTACGCTACAAGTATCGTATTCATTCTTTAGTCTTGGCCCGTCTTAGCAGACAATGGCTGATGGTGTACGTGTTCTGAATGCAGTGCTGGTGTCCACGCCGCTGCCAAAACGTCCCTAGGTCCAAAAAGAAAAAAAGGAAGAAAAAAAAAAAGCCCTTTGTACCCCACCCCCCGTTTTTCTCTGTCCAGCGTTCATTCACTACGATGCGCGCTTAGTTGCAGGAGGTTCTTCTCCACGCCCGCTCCCCTCTGCATGCCCACGACTTTCTAATGAAATCCCCAAACACTTTTTGACAAACGATATTTTTTTTATTCTCAAGAGGGCTTTCCACACATTGAGACGCGTTTCGGTTGCAAGGAAAACTTCAGGTATGTCAGATTTGTTTTATATGTTTTGCAGCTGCAGTAACGATTCCTTGTGTCTGAGTGAGTTATTTCGGTATCTTTCGCATTGTTGTGGAAAGTTGTGCAAATTGAACTTTGGCCAAGATTGCAGATGTAAAGACGTCAATGGAAGGTCGATGTGATTGGTTTAACGAGTACCTTTTCCTTCCTGTGAAGAATATGGAGCCCAGTTCCACAGAGGCAGGGGCTGACGACAAGCTCCTTAAAAATCACCCACCAAGTCTTGTAAGTGCTGATATTAAATAAAAAAACACATACATTCATAATGCCTTTATTCACCGGAGCAAATGCTGCGATTAAGAAACCCTTTCCCACTAACCACAAGTTAGATTTTTTGAATGAAAGACCCGCTTAATATGAACTAACTAATCAAGTACGAGACTCAAAGCGGATGACATCATTTAAAACATTTACCAGCAGATTTGTTTAAAAAAGCCAAACTCTCCCACGTGAAGTGACTTTTTGGTGACACTCTCAAGCGTCCCGTGGCTCCTCCGGGGTCTGTGTGTCCCGTGGATGCTGAGAGCCAGTGAGTAACATCTGGCCGTCCGAGTGACCCTCCAGCTCTGCTATCTGCAGCTGCTGCTCCAAGCGGGAGGGTCCACTCGGAGGAGGTCAGCTCTCCCGACGAGTGCCAGAGAGTTTACCAGCGGGTTTGTAATTTTTGACGGGACCATCAGTGCGATGTTCATTAATATGCAGAGCACTCGCTGACACTTGACATCCTCCGTCATACTCGGATCAGAAGGCATGCCAATTCTTTCCTGCGGCGATTTGTCCAGAAAATAGGTTGACTGCAGAACTTTGCATTTAAGAATATGTGTGGTGAGGGTTTTTTCTCTCCTTCTTCTTTCCGCACAGCCTCACAAAGTGATACTCAAACATGGCCAGGAGCTGCAGGAGGAGCAGGAGGAGTTGGCCGAGCACCATCCTCTAGAGCAGGAAGACCTGAACTTTGAGAGATGGAAGCGCAGGCCGCTACCCGAGAGGTCGCTCCACCAGAAAATAGACGACATTAAGACATACTTGTGGAATGCAGAGACCAAGGAATTCATGGGTCGCTCTGGGAAGAGCTGGAGTGAGTTGAAGATGAAGACAAGTTCTATGTTGTTGGGATATGAGGGCAGGGGGAACTTTTGGAATAATGCAAAAAAGTACTTTGATTTGACTGCGTGTGTCCAATCATTACAGATCTCGTGTCTAATGCTTTACGGTTGGAATTGTCTCTAAAAGATGTACTCAGGGATCATTTTAGGGGGTTACAAATGTCTCTCCAGTCCAGTGACTCTACTCACAGTGCTGCGAGTGTGTGTGTGTGTGTGTGTGTCCTTATGCTCAATGTTTACATAGGTGCATGGACAACTCAGAGTGGCCCGACAAAAACAGACTGCCTGGGGACGCATCCCCAGCGGGGAGCTCCCTGTCCCGGGCCTCGCATTGGCCAGGAGTCACATTCCTCCACATCTTACCATGATCTCCACGGCCTCTTTCCCAAAGCCTCGGTGACCTCATTGCCGAACCTAACATGTTTAAAGGCCCGGTAATCACGTAGAGATACACTTTTCTTTTTCTTTTTTCATAAAAAAAAAAAAAAAAAAAAAATCCACAGAGCTCACTTTATTTGGCAGAAGCGACAGATCAGACGATGCTGGGGCAGCCTCTCTGTAATCCAGGGTCGCCGCCATGTAGCGCCGTCAGGGGGGGGGGGGGGCTCTCTCAGCTTCACTGTACACCACGGCAAACACGCCCCCACTGAGTGTAGAGAGAATATCCTAGGAAAGTGTGTTTTACTTCATTTCATCTACGAGACCATAGTGTGTCCCGTCCCCCCCCCCCCCACCCCTCGTGGAGGAGTGGGGCCCATGTGTCCGACGAAGAAAGGGCTCTGAGTTGAAGCCTGTGCTGTGTGTCCTGTGAGACGGGTGTGTAACAGGGGACACAATACCGGAGTGGGGTGATTGGGGCTCCTTTGAGCTGGCCGGGCCTCTATGGCTGCTAAAGACCTTCACTACGATGGCAACCGGAGGTTCACTGTGTTCCTGAGTGAAAGGACAGCTGGGAGAATTCTCACTGAGCTCAAACAGAAAGGCCTTTGTGGCTCAAGGGACGCGAGGTTGGCTGCAGCCGGGTCCCCCTGTGAAATCGCCCCCGAACAGCAAAAGCCATTTAATTTAGGGCACGTTGGGCTTGATTAGTCACTACTGGACTGTTCATTTAAAATGGTTTCTTTATTTCAGAGTTCTCACATTAGATCATTATGGTCAGTTCTATATCTAATTATATTGCGTTGAGTTATTTGCAAGTCCAGACATGAGGGCTGGACAGGTTTTTTTTTTTTTTTAATTTATGAGCAAACAAATTAGTGACTGTCCTGATTAAGGACAGTAGCTGGACTGCAGACAGACCCCAGAGTCTGAGCAAATGAGCAGAACCCATAATGGGTCATTGTCCTTCTCCGCTCACGCCGGAGGTTCGTTGAGAAACGCGCCGCCTGTCATGCGAGCCACTTCTGTGCAAATACCGTATCCGAAATATTCCCCCTAATGGCTCCCCTTTTGCGCTCCTTCCACAGGCCTCATCCTTCTCTTCTACGCCGCACTTTATTTGTTTCTCGCAGCCATGTTTGGTGGCTGTATGTTTTGCCTCATGTGGTCTATTAGTCCCTACCATCCAACCTACAACGACAGAGTGATGCCACCAGGTAAATAAAACCCCTCCCACTGCGCCCGCTCTCCTCTCGTCTCCCCTCCGCTCCGCCGCCCTTTCGGTCTCCTGCTTCTGCTTGAGTCTCAGCACAGTTGACTGTCTCTGGGTCTCCACTGGCAGGTATGACGATGGCCCCGCACCTCGAAGGCCACGAGATCGCCTTCAACGCTTCTGATCGCAAGTCCTGGAGGAAGTACGCAAAGTCCATGGATGAGTATCTGAAACGTGAGTGCGTGGCCCAGAGGAGGATGTTGAATTTGTTGGAAATCAAGAGGGCATGCAACGAGTTAATCCTCATCTTCGCTACCTTTGTCCCCCTTTTTTTTTCTCCATTGGGTTCTCGCAGTGCATGCTGGGAAGGGAAGCCCCTTTGTGGGCAGAGTGCAGCCATTCAATTCGTTCCTTTTTCTCTCACCCTGCTTTTGTTAAGCTTCCTTAATCAGAGGCCTGAGTCTGGCAGGGTATTGCTGTAGCGAGGGTTTTATTTATGCCCCCCGTACCTCCCTTTTGCCTGTTTCCCCCCTGCTCTCCATTTCCAGCGTACAACGATGGCCCTCAGCAGAAGAAGAACATTGACTGCACACACGACAGTTACTTCATGCAGGACGACTTGGAGGAGAGCGCGGAGCGGAAGGCGTGCGAGTTCCGGAGGTCCTGGTTGAGGGACTGTTCGGGGCTGCAGGACCCCAGCTACGGCTTCTCTCAGGGGAAGCCGTGCATCCTCCTGCGAATGAATCGGGTGAGACGAGCATCAATCACCGGAAACCCCGTAAAACGGAGCGCTTCTAAACGCACAAACAAAAAGGGGGGGAGGGGGGGGGGGGGACATAAAACAGCAGGGACACGGGGTTACTGCCGAAGGTCTCGGTATCACCGCTGAGGGACATCTTGTGGCCATTTGGGAGGGGGGGGGGGAAACCACTTGTGCACTACTTCTGGTCTTAGTAAAGCGGTATCTTATGGGGAATCACATTCTACGTTTTGAGTCAGAATTCAAATTTTTGCATGTGATTTGCATATTTCACTTACACAAAAAAACAGCTTACCAAAGGAAAATGAGAGGCTGAAAACAGACTGGCATTTGCAAACTAACAACATTCTTATCTATGCAACATTTGGAACTACAAAGTCTTTGTGAGGGAAACATCCACTGGAGTTCAGTTTGAAGCACAGTCGAACCTAATTTAGAACCAAAACAGGCATTGAGGAGAACTTTTATTGATTCTTATGCTGTTCTTACTTTCCAATAGATTCTCGGTTATTTACCTGGCCAGGGCAAACCGATAAACGTGACCTGTGAAGTTAAGGTACAGTAATCATCAACACACTATTGCCTGTGGTGTAATCAAGGCGATGAGCAACGTGTCAGAAAATGAATCACCTTCCTCTTTCAGAGAGGAGCTCCGGAAGCCTTGGGAGAAATACAATTTTTCCCCAAGAGCTTTTTTGACCTGAAGTACTATCCGTACTATGGGAAGCTCAGACATGTGAGTGAGAGGGGGGGGGGGGGGTCATCTTTGGGAGCAGAAAATCCACCATTGTAATCCAACGTTTAAAAAAAACAACAAAAAAAACAACATGTCTGGTGTCACTTGTGTCTCAGGGGAACTACTCTGCACCGCTAGTGGCAGTGCGCTTCACGTCAGCGCAGTACGACACTCACATCCAAGTGAAATGCAAACTGAACGGGAAGGGCATCATCAACGACTCAGCCACTGACCGCTACCTGGGCAGCGTGACCTTCTCCTTGGATATCGGAGCGTGAGGCCAAGATGCCGCTGCCAGCAGGATGCTCCCGTGACACCGAGGCAGGGAAAGAAAAAAAAGAAAAAAAAAGAAACCCCCCCCCCCCCCACGTTGAACCATTATTTTCCATGACATCCGTAATTTCCCTCATCTCTTTACTCCAGTATCCACACGCTTTGCTGTGAAACAAGTTCCTCAAGAAGTAGACATTTCCTCTCGTGTTTCCGTTGTATCTTTGTACGCTGAGCGTGCTACTGGCACCTGCACGTCATAGAGTGAGTTACATTTGTTGTAATGATTAGCGAGATTAATCAAATTAAATCACATTCTGCCCAATAGTTAAACTTTCTGGCTATGCAAATTCAAATTATGGCTTAAAACGTTACTAGATTAGAAATATTGTTCTATGAGGTTGGATCATGGTTTTGTGAGCAGTTTTGTGGGACAATGTACTAATTAGTTTTGAATTATATTATATTTTCAACATGTATATTATAAGAATTATCTATCATGCAAACACTGAAAGCAGGACTTGTACTGTACTTACACAGTAAAAAAAGACATAGCAAATGCAAATACACTATTACTATATTTTTGTTGACTAGAGCAGTATTATACATTTATGATAAAGCATCACATACCACTTCCTGCCTTCTTTTGTAAAAACAATTGCTTTTGAAAATGAAATACTACAAAAGACTGATCAATAAAGAGACATACTGTACTGTGAAATAGTTTGTGAAAGGTCTGTACCATTTAAAAAAATAACGTTTTGTCATATTAATCTCTGTATGAACTTTGCTACTAAACATGGTATCAATGTTGTATTTATTCCCATTATAGCTCTTATAATAAATACAATATTCTGTTATGTACTCTAAGTTTTCTTGTACATCACCTTTTACAATGCTTGCAACACATCTTCAGTAAATCTATTCAAATAGTATAATTTAGCAGTTATTGCAGTTGAACTGAAAAAGCTGCAGCGGGGACTTGAGCTAAAAGCAAACGTAGTAATTAAAAGGCTGTTACACACGATTGGTTGGAGGTTTAACTTCTGTTCCAAGGGTTCGATCGTAGACCAATAAGAGCCGTCTCGGTTCATCGGCAATACTTCAGTCCGGATCGACTACCAAACTACGTCGACTTGATGATTCTCAGAGGTGCGGTATGTCTCGTTTGTGGGTTACAACCGTTGTTCTAAACCTTTCCAACAGCAGTTCTCTATTGAGCAGAAGAAATGTTACAAAGATGGTCAAGAAAACTCCAGATTAATGTTGATAATCAGTACGTTTGCAATCGACTGGCGTGACGTCCGTCTTAAGATGGCGTGACTGCAAAAGCCAGACATTTTCCAGCCATTGCAGAAGTTCCCTCAGCCACGTGAGAGCTTACAACGGTTGACCTTTGGATTGACCTTTTGCCCCTTGCCGGACTCGCACTAAAAGTAGGGCCGCTAAAAAGAATGACAGCGACGCAAAACAAGAACGATACTTTTTATTGAATTTGTTCCCCGCTTGCGTTAAACAAGCTCATCATATCACATTCTTCCTCAGATGGAGACAAGCTTCAAGCGAGCAACTCAAGAGGTGCACAAAAGAAAGGCACGAGTCTGTCGGAGGGGAGCGGTCGAATGAACAGAACCGAGGGGTCGTGCAAATGAAATGCTGTGACTTAAATGTTACTGTTGATGTTCCTCTACTGGACCGGTCGTTTGGGGATATAGATGAATGTTTTGAAATTACAAGGATACAACACGATTATTGATTCACCAAACAGTCAAATGCAAATCTTTTTAAGAGGAGTAAACATTTAAAAAATAAAAATAAAAGAACTCGTACCAATGAGTGACAGAAACATGAAACATTACACGTTCCCCAATGCTGGTAAAGTGTCGTAGTTAGTGTCCCTTTCATCAAACTACATATGACTGACTATATTTGCTCAAAAGAGAAGGTTTCCTTTGGGGCGTTAGTTTATATTACATGAAGCCAGGATGTGGATGACAACAGGGGAGTTTGCTCGTTACATTCATGTCATAAAAATAAAATAAAAAATCAATGTCATCCATTCTATACAAGAGAGCAATTTACACATAGTATTATACAGCACAGAAAGCAAGAGGGGGGGGAAGGCCTCTCTGGGGTGGGAGGAGGTGATAGGGCTATTCACAGCCATAGATTTAAGTTTCTTAACATGCAACCTACTATCAAACGATGCAATATTGATCATAAAATGGTTTGGTACTTGATTAAGTCATTGGCATTGAAGCGAAAACAAAAGAACGGGGGCGGGAGTTCATGTTTAATTATGTACGAGAAGTAAGCTAAAGGTTATTTTTAGGCAAATAAAAATGAGCAGTAAATTTGGAATGCTTTCGATGCACCGAGGGGCAGAGAAGGGGTTTATTTTTTATTTTTTTTAAAGCTTTGAGGGCTGGAAAAGGGTACGAGAGGCAGAAGCAGCCGGGCCGGTCTATACCGACTGGTAGCCAGTACGACTCTTCCTCCGACCAATCAGGTAAGAGATAAGCACAAGGATGATTAGGAAGCTGAGGGCCACGCCCACCGCAATGGGCACCAAAAAGCTCAAATCAGAGTCCAGGAAGCATTCCTCAGCTGACAGACCGAGAGAGAGAGAGGAGACAGACAGCAGGTTAGTGGTTTTAGTCGGGCAGAAAACATCACTCGGAGAAGTTTCGGGATCTTTAAAGTCCACACAAGGGTTTCACAAAAGGAAAGAAAAGAAAAAGGCAGAGCAGAAAGAACAGATCAGAATCTACAGGAAGTTTGAGAGGAAAGGGCGATCAAAAATTCCAAAGACATAAAAAAAAGGGACATCATTCAAAGTAGTTATTTCTTATTGGTGTTTGTGAGAATTAATGTCATGGAAGATAAGCAAAGGAAATCAATAAAGACATAGTCAGACTTTGGGAAATGTGCAAATGGCTTTCTGGTTTAAAAGTACGTTTAATATATTTTTGCACTCTTTCAAATACCCCAAATGATCCATTCAAAGAAATAAAACATTTTTTAAGCAGCTCAGCTGAGCTCTCCTACTCAACAAGAGAGGTTTCAATTTTCCTCGTCTAACTCACATTTCCCAAAATATCAAATTATTGCTTCACGGAGAAAAAAAACAAAACGTCAGCCCTAAACACTACATGAGAAGGTCACCACAACACTTTGAAGAGGGTTAAGATCTGAGCGAGGAAACGTTAAATTATAAAGACTCGTAGGTTGAGGCCATGTTTCTCTTTCTCCCGATGAAGTAGGCCAGCAGAACGATAAGAATGAGAACAAGCAGGGCAACTCCGACCGCTATGGGAACAATGAAGTTCTCCGCATCGGCCTGGCAATCCTCAGCTAGACGGGAGGGGGGGTGAAGAGAGCAGAGAGGTGAATGTCTCAGAAGAGAAGGGTTCAAAGTAAACGCTATTAATGGTTAGGGCAGGAGCGGCTGAAGGGAAGGCGGCGCCAACAGTTTTGAAGAAGAATAAACATTTACTCGGGTGTCCAGGGCAGAAACACATTTTTTATTTCCTTGAATCTTAAAAAGACTTAAAAGCTCAACAGTCCCGTCACACAATTTGCAAACAGATTTGCTCCAGCTAACAGCGTGAGTGGATGGAGATGAGAAACCTTTGTATCCACACACACACACATGAATTCATCTTCATCGCGATGGTCTTGCTGCACAAATTCCCTTTTGCTGAACAGGTGTTTGCAACGTTTCTTAGCCATTTAAAGCGAGTTATTGAATGAACAAATGTGGCGAGGCACAGCCGTCATAAAAGGAGATTACGGTTGGGGAAAAACAACAAACACCTACACATGCTTCAAAAACCCATCTTTAGAATTAAGGCGATCGCACAAAGCTTAAAATACACAAGACGGCAACAATCATAAGCCTTAAGCAGCGCGTCATTTTGGATTCGGAGCTATTCATCGACGTGCCTGAGACGTTCCAGCGGAGCCAATTCTATGCCTAAACCACGCCACCATCACCTACGGTATTAAGCGCCTGCTTTGCTCCAGTCTTGAATGCTTGGAACAAAGATATCAGAAACTACCATGCGTAACATCGTCTTCTGATCTAACGATTCCTTGACTTAAAAAGCTCCTGCGAAAACTAATTTAGTCCGTTTCATGTGATTGATTTGTTTCATCATTTTTAAAATGAAGATTTGGGGGGGGGGGGGGGGGGGGGGGGTCCGAGAGGATCTTTTAAAAGAAGGAGTGCCTTTTCGGCTTTCTTACCAGACAGCGACAAGATGAATTCCACTCAAATTAAAAGACGCTACGCGAGTGTCGGATGTTTCGTTTGGACCGAGCCTCTCTGTCTTTGTGCAGAATAATCCCATCAAACCCTCAGCAAGAAAGCAAATCACTGTAACCAAAATGGCTAACTCTTGTTTTCTAAAATGAATTATTTAGTTCCTTGTTTATTCATGTTCTCACAATGTTGTCGGGGGCTTTAACGCCCCCACACAGCTGAGACAATGTGACGACATAATTAAAGAGCGCCGTAGTGCATTTACACGCAAACATAAAAACACCTCAAAAGTGAATATCTACACAACACAACTCTCTCCCTTTTCTAAAATGAATGCCAAAATTGGTTGTGGGGATATATATATATATATATATGACTTATTCTCTATGTGTGCAAATTTAAGAGACCGCTCGAGCTATTTATGTTTAAACGATAAAAAGTCCCATAATCAGGGTAATGATTCCAATGGTTCTCCTGCTCTACAGGGGCCAACATCGGCTATAGACCTTCATTCCTGTTAATGACTCTCTGGGAGGAAAGAAAAGCTGAAAATGATTGTTCTTTCATTATGTAAATAATGATGTGGTGTCAAACAATAATGAAAAGGAGAAAAAAAAAAAAATGTGCACAAAGATCAAACAATGACAGGTGGAAACAAAAGGGTCTGCAGAGCGAGTGCAGGATCCGACAGCAACTGATTTGAACTGTTGTTACACATCTGTGGAGAACGAATGCTCCGAGGCGGAGTAGAAGTGTACTTTCGTGGGATCATGATTAAAAACCGTTGCATGGATTTTGCACTTGCTCATTGAGCAAAAACACAATGTGGCAGGGAAGACAAAACAAAAAACACATTGGGGTTTAACAAGTTTGGTCCTTGTCAAAGAAACCAAACCTGTGAGGCAACTGCAGTTTGAAAATTATCTTTGTGCACTTCATGTCTCAAAATGGGCAGTAACGTCAATATTCCGTCTCAGGTTTTCTATTTTTTTTATTCCCCAGAGACTTCAGTTTAGGTTTTGACTCAAGTTTGACTCTCAAGTTATTTGCCAATTAAACAATTGCACATGAAACCCAAGGACCAGGCTTGGGAACCCCATTGATAATGATTGCAAAACTGGATTTAAAGGGTCTGATATCCAACATAAGTTTTTCTTCGGCCAATCACGTAAGCGATCACTACAATGAGAATCAAGCCAGCCAGAGCAGCACCAACAATGATTGGGATTAAGATGCTGGTGTCATCCAGAGAACATTCATGGGCTGCAGATAAAAAGAGAGTTGTGTCAACAAGTGGAACAGTGATTTGTCTGATTAACAACAGCAGGACAGCAGATTTTTTTTTTTTTTTTTTACCATCGGCCTTGCAAAAAACACACATAACAATGTGCTCATTTCGACGGGACACCTTTGGCATGATAGACGATGGTGGATGCACTTCTTACTAATGAAGAACACAGCAGGAGCTCATTTTCCCATGAATTTGAAAGTCAAAAAATTACATTATTTGACTGTTAAATCTGGGCTCATAAAGGTCATCAGCTCATTTTTGTAATTTGTGTGTGTTTTTTTAGGTCCAAAACAAAATCATGGCATTGCCATCAATCACTGTAGAATTTGACATGTTAATTGGTGTGGAAAATAGAATATTATATGATTAATTGGACAATCTTTAAATCAATAGATTACACGAAATTCCTCACAGCATTGAATAAACCAAAAGCTGATGGTCAATTGTGGTACATTACAATCTTATTAAATATACACTGGTCTAACTGCTATTTTGTATATCGTTAAATAGACTAGAAAATAATATTTTAAACTTGCGACTGGGGCAATGAATTGCATTAAAAACATTGTTTGATTATAAAATCAGAAGCATCCACTCTGTCGAGCCTTTTTCAAGAGACATTAAAGAGAGACCTACCTGTACTGAAAACACCCTTCTTGACTCCAAAAGGCTGGACCCGCAGGTCAAACGTGTACAGGGTGAGCGCCTCTGTGATGGTGTAGTTCTGCTCCTTGTTGCACATGTAAGAGCTGCCGACAGCCGCCTCCCACAGACTCAGGTTGGTGTTCGCCACAGAAAATGCCCCACCTGGAAAGCAACGCAGAGGTAAAAAGAAAGACAACTCGACATTAGCTCGCTTCTCCGTGTGGCTCCCGGTCTTTGTGGTGGAGAGGATTCGTCTAAATTACCGGAGCTGGTCTTTCCGGTGACGTTCAGAGCATGAAGGTGGAATTTCTTTGTGTCCTGAAGGAAAAGGGAAGAAGCGTTTTTTTTTTAAACAAATGGAAAATAAAATATGCAACTACCAAAGCGTAAAAACAGACTCAGCAAACAAGACATGCCGCCGCTCCCCCCCCCCCAGTTTACCACTGAGCTGAGTCATGCAGGCAATAATACCAGGGTTGAATTGGTGGAACCTGACTCTTTAAATTTAGTGGTATGACAAACGTACTTATAAACAGAAAAGGGGAAGACAATGCTTGAACATGAAAGATCCCCGTTTTGAATGAATAAACATTTGTCATGGATCCACCACCACTGTTGAGTTTTCTGTGCACAAATCTATTAATTCAAAGTCTCCTTGGATGGTCCCCAAAATATTTTCATTAAACAAAGAACTCCAGAAAATAATCTTAAAATGTTGAAGGCATCCTTTCAATGCTGAGCAAATGTGACGAGGGAAGTGTACCCGACTTACATTGAGGAAAGTGAGCGTGATTGTCACCGCGTTGGACACCAACACCAGCTGACTGCTGTTGACTCCACATGAGCCGGAGGACGTAGTCCCATTGGGCTCAAAGTTCATCTTGGGACATTGGAAAAGAAAGTAAGCAAAATGAGCAAAAACAAGTTTCAAGGATTATCCGTTTGTAATCTGTAAAACAAGTTTGCGACATTATTCAAAACTACCTCCTCAGTCTTGAGACCGATCCGCAGCCCAAAGTCGGCCATCAGGCAGGCAGTGCTGTTTTCATCGGGCTTGACGTTGTACCTGCCGGTGGCGGGTGTGGGGAGGGTGGGGGTCGGGGTGGTGGTGGGTGGTGGGGCGGTGGAAGAATTTGTGACAGGGGCTGCGGTGGTGGGAGGAGTGGTCGGGGCAGCAGTGGTCACGGGCATGTCAGCAGCGCAAGAAGTAACTGTGGGAGCAAAGAGACAAGGCGTTTAGAGAGAAGCACTACAGGCAGGATGAGACGCCAAGCTGCAGCCGCACTTACTGTTTTCACTTTTGCTGTTGTTGCTGACAAAAGCCTGAATGAGCACGTTCCACAGCGTCTGGTTGACGGACTCGCCCTCGATGGTGTCTATGCTCCGGCACGAGTAGCAGGTGTCAATGCCCACTTCTGTGAATTGAGGCTTGGCAGTGACATTTTGGGTGCCTGAAAGAAATTCCAAAACACGTAAACATCAGTAAAAGGTCTCTCGTCCATGTGGGTTTGCACTTTGAGGTGTAGAGGTTACCATTCAAAGCCGATTTAGGGAAGATGGTGGCGTCACTGAGGTTGTAGGAAAAGGTGACGGTGTCAGCATTGTACATTTTTCCGTTGGTGGTGAAGTTCACACTCCAGGAGTGTCCTTTGCCAAAATTGAGCTTCAACGTTGAGCTTGCGTCATCGCATGTACTTCCATTTGTTGAGACGTCAACAGGAAGTTTAAACATCACGGTTTGACTCTAAAAGGGAAGCAGAGTGCAACCGTTATCATCATGCAAGTATGATTTTTAAAATATAATTTCACACATCAAACAAATGTGTGCTTTCCTTCCTGAAGCCGATAAACTGACCAGAATTTTTTTAAGTCCTGCAAAAGCATCTACCACCGAGCACGTAAGAGGTTACATAAGCACTTTATGGTTAAGTGACAAAAAACAATAAGGGATGCATAAATATTAAAAAAGTAGTAAAGTAAACAAATTCTGTGTCTAGGCATCAGCAAAAATTACAAGCAGCATATGACAAATCCAATTCTTTGAAACACAGGCTAGAAAACATCTAAAATGCCAATTTCTTTGAGCTGCGTTCCATAGCACAGCTCAACATGACATGAAAATTGCAGGATATGAATAGGCAAAACTCACTAACTGGAATGCTGAATAGGAAGAATATATTTGCTTTGTCGTGACTCTCCTCATTTCCCCTTTCCATGATGACATCTGCTTCCCCGAGAGTTGTCACAGTCACACTAATGAGTTTGCCTGATAAGAACGGAGCGGCTTCGCCATGTTGGAAAACTAATATCACCAGGATATTGTGAATCCTAATCCAATAGAAATACCAAAACACAGTCGGTCAGAGTAGAGCTAATTGTTACCGAGACACTCACCTTATTGTCAGCTACTTCATAGGAGACTGAAAAGTTGACCATTAGTTGGGCATAGAGACATATGTTGTCATTGTCGTCTTTGACAGTCACCTCTGTGCCGTTTGACCGCTGAACCGCTGAAAAGAAAGGAGACTTAATTAACTCAATAATGAATTATTAGTCCAGTTGGAATTTAATCAGCTTCCGTCTTCACAAAAAACATATACAACACATGGGTGGTCTCCACAATCAGGAAATCATGTGAATAAAACGGTAAATATTTTGACTCCAGATCTCAACTCAATGCAAAATAGTTCGTTTGAGACTGCAGCAGATAACACAAAGCTACTTAAACGGAATATAATTGTTTACCCGACACATAGAGTGAGTGGATTTAAGAGTGAGTGGATTGACGAGCTATCTCCGAGGTACGCAGAAATCACGTGACCACGGGTTCACTGAATTTGATATCATCAAAACAATATCGTAGACACTCCCAAATAACTAATCAAATATATTTAAAAAAAGATGCATTTTTCTCAGACGGAGAAAACATTTCGGTACATTGCCATAGCAGCGATCACCTTTTGAGTTAACTAAAAAGAAAGACTTGATAGGGTTACATGACCGAATGGGTCAAGGAGGTATTTGTATCAGTGTTAATGCAGAGTTGTTATAACGTTATATTCATTTTGTTAAAACCAACATTGAATAGCTGTCGATTAGGTTAGCCTGTTGTCAACTTAGTAGCTTGTTTTTGACTAGCTACGTCACACATGTTAACCTAACGTTAGCTTAACAGCAACGGTTATAAACTCTGCTCGTAGCGTGCAAACCGGTGCTAACGCTAATGCTTACAATTTGACCAGTAAACACAAATTGTTAAATGCGTTTTTATCGTCGTGACTACTGGGTTTATCGTTTTTTATTTAACCCCAGGGGTGTCTGTGTGTGGCTAACGTGATTTAGCCACAGACGTGACTCAGGTTTTTTTTTTTTTACCATCGACTCAAAGTTGAGTTTCAAAACAAGTGTTATCTAACGCAGAAAAGGAAGCTACCAGCTAAAGTGGCTAACCTTAACTGGAACAACACGGCATGGGAACGCGTATGTGTACAACTATCGACGCATAGTTGGCTTCGTATGCGTTACCATGCTATATAAACAGCCACTGTGGCGCAAAATGTAGCTTCTTGAGTTGCATAAGACGACTTAACGGCGTTCCCGTCTAACGTCGTCGACGTAGGCAACAATTGATAATCAAGCTAGCTCCATTAGCGCAACATCACGACCACGGTTTCTTTTTGAAGTCTTTACTGTAAAGGCACCCGACGTCCGCATTTATGCCGGCACACTAAAGACCAAATGCAAACTAGACCTCTTTTTTCTTCTTTCGGAGCAGCATTTAGCCGGAGACCAGAAGCACCAGGCCCGTGGTGTCCACACAAGTTCTATCGCTAATCGCGTCACTTTCAAAACAGATTGTTATCTCACTCGCTGTGCATTCGATGTAACGTTACATATGAATTAAGGCGATGATACGTACCGATTCCGATGGCGAGAAATAAAGCAAACGAAGCGTATCGGTACATGATCGCTCACTGTTTGAGTGTCAGCCACAGGAGAGATGATGAATAACCCGACAGTGGCGCTAAGTCAGCGGTGTTTGGTGCGGAGCTCAACGGACAACTGAAGCAGGAAATGGAAGTCATATGACCGGGACACGCGCACGCACGCGCGCGCGCACACACACACAAGGCGAAGGTCGTCTTTCTCTCTCTCTCACGTTTACAGGGTTCATTACTAGGCAGTATGCATTTTTTTCACTCCAAGGATCACGAGAACTTTAAAGTTTAACCGCTTCCTGGTGGCTCCAGACTCCAAAATGCATGGTACAGCGATGTCATAATAAAGGCAAAACCCCCCGTTTTAAACAGTTGTTTTAATCTGAAGCAATAAATCTAACAGACTCATACAAACAAGGGCATATGTAATCGATCGTATTTTCCCCTCACGTGTCGAGGCAATCGCCCTCCATCGCTTCCACTTTTCATCAAGGCCTGGAAGCCCCACAGGCAGACATACAAAAAAAATATAGTGTGTATGTGGTGACACCAGGAAAGATGAGGCCTCGGATCTCATTGTGCTTTCAGAATACTTTCTAAGCGCTGACAAAAACAACTAAAAAGCAGTTGAATGTCAGATGAGATCCTTAAAAATGGTCACTTTAGTGAAATATGTACAAAAAAAAAAAAAAAATGAAAAACCTCGTATGCATATTCTTGTACAACTGAAGTGTTTTAGCAGCTTGAATACACCCTATAACAAAAGAAGTGCTACTTTTAGCACAAACTCTTCTTTGAATGCTTTGTATGTTCATCATGATCACAGCTTCATCAAGCCTTAAAAATTGTAAAAACACCGTAGGTTCACACTTTGACACAGATGTTCCCCAAATTGTTAATTTCCCACGATGAATATAACTCCAAGAGTCCCCCACTTGACACTGACTGAAGAAACAGGCATCAGTTTAATCTTTTGATCCTTTTTCTCTCCAGCGTTTGGTACATTTAGAGCATTGTTAAATGTGTCAGCAACAAGATGACAAATAGTGACTCGATAACAAAGAGCATGTTACTATGGACAAAGAAGAATCTAAGTTTGAAAATAAATATTTTTCCTCTCCATTAAAAAAAAAAAAAAAGAAAAAAAAGAAAAGGGGGCAAATGGATCAACTTCTTCTTAGTGAGTCCACGTTAGCCCGACTCTCTCAGAAGTACTGAGAGATATGGACACTATTTTCTTTTCAATGGGCATGCAGTCCACAGGATCACACGAACCCTGACAAAAATCCTGTGGAGCAGAATCCATTCACTTGTCGGTCGCTGGGTTGAAGATGATAATGGTCAACATCCATTGGAGCAAAATATTTAGAGACCGATCTGCTCAGCCAGAATGGACCACCTGCATCTCTTATTCTCAGTCACGTTTTCTCTCTCTAAGCTACGTAGTTGTACTGGTTGGGGTTCTCCTTGTCGCGCTCCATATAGTCCCGGTCAATAAGAGACTCTATCCTCTTCTTCAAGTCAGCAGGCTGCAAGGGAAGACGACGGGGAGGAGACGGACGTTAACACATGAGGCCCATGCCAACATTTCTGGTTATTTATATTTTGACAAGCAGATTCATGCCATGTGACATTTTAAGGTTACTAAGTCCATGTTGCCAAGTCTTTACTTACTTTAGGTAATTTATTAAGTTTTTCTTACAAACAAATTCAGATCTTATCTAAAATCAACTATGAGGATGCAGGAGCAAGAAATAGCATTATGAAATTAAAAATGTCTAAGAAAAAAAACCCTATCTCAGGGTCATAGTTTGTCCACAACACAAATCTATTAAAAATGTTCATCTGGTACATAATGGAAACAAATTATGAAAATAACCACGTAAATAGATAACACAACAGCATAAATTGGGGTTGACGCAGTAACACAGACACATGAATGAAATGGAGAGATTCAGTGTTGCGTTAATCACCTTGACGGGGAATTTGAGCTGGTTGTACACTTCAGACATCAAGAGGTTATGGCTCAGAGTCTTCCTCATCTTCATGATCCGCACGATGGCAGCGTCGATCTGATACTGGCGATCCTGGAACACCCGTTCTGTGGTACTGGCTTGCTCCTCCACCTGTGGGAAAACAGTTAGTGACACAAACCTACTGAAACGTCCTAGTGAGGAAACCGCTGCGAGGAATACGTGAAATGCGCACCGTTTCTTTCATCTGGATCTGGTTGATCTTGATCCTGAAGAGCTTGTGTTTGAAGTCATCGTTGCACGAAAACTTGTCCCCGTCCTCCACGTCTTTGCTTTTGGGGAGCTTGGTGAGGACACGCGCTTTCCCGCAAGCCAGCGACTGCAGAGTCCGCCGCAGTTCGCTGTCCTCTGCGAAACCAAACAGACACACAAAGCGGGTTCTTGGATCAGTGGTGCGGCTTAAAGTGCGGGCGACAACCCGTGTTTCTGCACCAAAGCGCCGCCAACCGAAACTCCGATGTGATCACACGGACCTATTCCCGTGGCCAGTTTGATCTCCTCCAGGGTGAACTCCTCTCCTTCGTTAAACATCAGCAGCACAAGTGTTTGGAAGAGGGACACCTGCAGCTCCTTCTTGCCCTTTTGACACAAACAAATTCAAAGAACACAATTGGGATAATATGTCGGTGGAAAATCACACCGCAGAATTCCGTGTGTGTGTGTGGTCGCCCACCTCTTTAAACTCAGCTTTTAAGACACAATGGCCGAGTGTCGATTGCCACTGCAGCTTCCTGCCGCTGTGTTTGCCCAGGTAGAAGGTCTTGAAGATCTCCTGCAGTCGCACCATCTGGACGACAGATAACAGAGGCGTTACAGAGCGACACACTCTGCGCATTTATTGCACGGCGGGTTATAAAAACAGCCGGTTCCCCTGAGGAAATTCTACAATTGCAGAGCACCAACCTCCGGAGGCAAGTGTACTTCCATCGGGACGTAGGTTGGCCAGTAGCCCATCGTCAGGATGTTCACCGTCAGCTCAATGTTGCCAGGAATGTTTTGGCACTGCATATACTACAGAAACACACAAACACACACACATTGCATTATAGATATATTTCACATGTATACTCTTATAGATTTAACCTGCGGCCGTTGCTCTGACCTGTTTGAACTGCACCATGATGTCTTTAGAAAGCTCCATATCCTTGAACATCCCCTCCAGTTTGCTGGTGAACGCTGCTCCACATTCTGATGAAAAAACCCCAAAAGGTCACAGGTCAACAAGTGTTTGGGGAAAGTGGTGTCCATATACTGGTACTGGCAATAACTGATATTTAAGAAATGTAATTTAATTTTAGCAATACACGTATGATAATAGCATCAACACACCAGCACCTCTTTAAATAGTTAGTTTTTTTCATTCCCGTTACACAGAAATGGTTGCAGACTCTCTCCTCCTCCTGCACTATTTTTAGTGTAATACATTCCCCCCCAAAAAATAGACAAAACACATAATAAACAAAGCTAAAAGATTAATTTGACTGATTGCTTTCTTATTGTTATTTTCCCTAAATTTTCGATAGATCTCACAATAAGTTTAGGGCTGAGATTCCCCTTCTGTGATTTATTTCAGTGTTTGTGTGAGTGGAGAATCGACACTCAGGGATTATATTATATATTAAAGGAACTAACCGTGTTTCAGCTTCGACAACATTGATTTTTCAGCGTCCACAGAGGCGCTTTTCCCAACCAGCAGCCTCTTGGCCAGATCCTTTTTATAAAAGGCCTCAAAAACATCTTTTCCTAAAACGAAAACACATTATTATACTAAAAACAGAGTTTTTGGGGTGGGGTTCTAATCTGAAAAGCAATGTGACAGTAAATATTACCATAGATGAATCTAAAGATTATCATGATCTTATCCAGCATCTTCTCCAGTTCTTCGTCTGTTGCTTCTTTGTTTCCCGCCCTTAGCTTGGAATCCACGTGTTTCGCTGTGAATAAAAAGTATGTTAATGGCACCTTATGTTTGGATGCTGGTTCACATTCGTAATGGGAGGGGGGGATGCTCGCTGACCTATGAGCTCTGCGGGTTTATTTGGCCGCTTGTTGATGAACGTTTCGAAGGCCTCCTTCATGGCGTTGACAAACTTCTCGTTCTTCGTGAAGCAGACGTCGATGACGTGATCCACCTTGTCCTTGAAGTCCAGCAGCTCCTGTACCATCGTCTTGTCCTTTTCCGGGTTGATCACGATCGTGCTTCCGAAAGCCTCGTTTGTCAAGACATCGGGAGAAAACAAGTTAGCCGCGGAACACCACCCCCACCCCCCCCCCCCAAAAAAAACTATGCTCGAGAGCTCCGCCCCCCCCCCCCCCCCCTTCGCGCCATGCTTCACCGTTGGGACTCGTACCCCACGTTAACGCCGTCATACCTTTATGTACTCTATCCAGTGCTGCAGGAGGACCTGAACGCCGCCTCGCACTCGACTGAAGAGCTGATAGAGAAGAGACAGGTCCTGAATTCTGTTCTCATCCAGCAGGTGAGTCAGCCCTGGAGGGAGTCAATGACAGCGAGTCAGGAGTTGAGAATTCAAGCCGCCCGCCCCCACCCCCCATCCCCTCCTCAGAGCTCGAGCGCGTGGTCAGAAAGGCCAGACGTGCACTTACTGCTGCGAGGGGACTCATGCAGACACTTAGTATTTACTGGTGTGTACCTTTTTGCAGGGTAGTTGTGAGATGTTCCCCCAGAAGCTGCTTCTCCACTGTTGCAATGAGCGGTTTTCTGAGCAATAAATAGGAATACAAAAAAAAAAATAGCTCAGGTTGAAGAGCTAAAGAGCCAAATGAAAACTACAGTGCGTCACTCACTGCGTGCTCTGGTCTAGATACGTGATGACCCGGTCTGCCTCCTCTTCCAAGCGCTTGTTGACGTGATGGAGATATTCTGGTACCTACAAAAATAAATGTTGTGCATTTTGCGATCTCTGAACATCACTTATGTTAAAATATACTGTCCAGCTTCCAACAACTCAAAAAACATTTCATCTGTGCCTTTAGGGTTTTTGCTGCAATTTTTATAACCCATGTTAAACAGTACATCACACAGAGCGGCATCTAAAATCACAATGTCGTCGGAGAAGTATTACATGAACTGTCCAATGAAGAAAATGTTGTCCAACAAGGGTTAACTTCCTTTAGGAAGATTACATTAAATAATATATATATTATTTCCTTGCTTCAACTTAAAAATAAAAATGATCAGATACATGAATGAATGTGTTTGTTTTTTTCTCAAAACTATTAGCATCACGATTCAACAAAGCCATCTCTTTGATCAGCTGAATCTCATTTGTTCGTGTAGTGCATTCTAATTATGTAGAGTTCCGCCTAAATATTTAATGTTACCCTTTTTTAGAAGTCCCCTGAGCCAGAGTATCTCAGAAAATAAATATATTTTACTTTCGTATTCCCAAGCTAAATGGTTTGAGCTCTGTGCTGAGATAAAGAGGGAATATGTGAAGAAAATCCACAAAGCTGCTTCAAAAGCAGAAGCCTTTTCAGCTGAGATAAAAGAACCGTTTACGAACTGCTGAATTCTGATGGATGCGCAGTTGACATTGTTCTTTTGATGTGGATTTCATGCCGTTGTTTGAATTGCTTTTGTTTGTTACAATAACGCTAAAAAGGTTTTTAACGCAAGAATAGAAAAATGTCCAGCGAACAGAGCATGTACCACCATGGAATCAGGTCGCTCATCTTCTGCCCCGGAGTGTAAGGGGCCACAAAAATCACCTCTCTCTCCTGCATCAGCCTCTGTCCCTCTGCAGCATACAGCCGATTGGTTTCCTCCAAGAAGCGTTGCTCAAAGGAGTCCTGATAAATCTGCCGGGAGGGGTGGGGGGGAGTGGCAGAGAAACAAGGCAAGGTTTCATTAAAGCCATTTGTCAAGACGAAGCCGACATCTCATCAACACCCCCCCACACACACACCCACCCACACGATGGAGGAGCCACACCAGGCGGACGGAGCGGTTACCTGCAGGTCGGAGAGCATGCTCAGCAGGCTCCTCAGCAGGCTGCGGTCGATCGCCTCGCCGCTGCGCTCCCGCTCGACGAGCAGCAGGATGCCGTCGATGGTTTTGCTCTGGACCTTCAGGTCACTGATGATGTAGAACCTGAACAGCTCCAGGCCCATGTCCCTGCAGACCAGAGCAGCTCGTTCAAGCGGATTCAACGACCGCGCTCAACAAACCCGAAAATCCGGTCACTCACCAGATCGACGGCAGCATTGAATTTTGTAAAACGTAGGTGCGGTCCAAAAACAGAAATATGCTCCTGATCATGATCTGTGGAACAAAAGAAAAGAGAGCAGCACTAATGACAATGTTATTTTTTGGGGGGTGATTTCCCACATTAATCAATCTGAGATGTATCTCTTCTGTAGCTCAGAGCTTTCTAAAGTCAAAAGGAAACCAGCCCGATTGGGTTGGAGAATATTTCAATATCGATCCTAAAACCAACCCGACCCGAAGTGCCAAACTGAAACAACAGGATCACCATTGAAACATTCAAATGTTTTGGAAAACAAATTTCCACTTGAATAATAAGAAGTTATCAAACGCACCATTTGTCTGCAGTGATCTTGCCAGCACTTGTTGATTTTCTTTAAGAAAAGCACACTGTCCAGGGCATCCGTACGGACAGCGTTAAGGAAAAAGAGCTTTGACATGAAGGCACGATGAACACGGATCCACAAAGGGGTAGAAACTGTGAAGGATATTCTCTGAATTGATCAATTTGTGCCTTGATGTGGTCCTCGCACGCAGCCCTCAGCTGTTTGTAAAGCTTGGCAGATATCTTATGGGAGCAAAGGTTCTCCACAGCCTGAGGGGAGGAGGGACAAAGGAAAAGTGTCAATAAGGACATTTCTAGATCTATGATCTTCCTCTGGGAGGTCAACGGCGCCGCAGCGATACCTGATAGAGCTCTTCTAGATTATACTTGATCGAGGTGCTGTTCTGTATCGCCTCCACGGCCTCCTTCAGCTTCTGCCAGGTCTCCTGCGTGTAGTTCTCAGGCAACTTGGGCTTTTCTGTGTGCAGAAAGAAACACAAACAGTTGTGATAAGACCTTCGTGACCATAATGCTGCTGTGTAACCAGTGCTGTGTTTACGACTTACTAGTTTAGTATAGCCGGTTGACAGTGAAACCAAATATCTTGTTATTAGACATGATATTGCCTGATATTTAGGATTCTATCATTAAAATAATGAACGGGGAATGAGTCCTCTCATGAAGCTCTATTGTTATAGGTCACACCTCTCCTCTCTTCATCGAGTTAACTGCAGTAAACAATAACTCCTTAATATTAGATATGCCCATATCCACCTTAGCAGGTGCAACTTTAACACAGATTTGTAATGCTCCTTTAATTGGTTCAATAGACTTGGTATGTTTGTGGATCGTTTTATTTTGAATGCTTCTCGTTTCCAGGTGCCTCCTGATAAAGAAAAACTTTGATTATATAAAACTCACCGATCAACAAATGGCCACAATTAAAAAATCCAAAAGTCAATCTCTGCCTCTCACACAAGGGTTTAAACAACTATCGTTTTACAGATGCCTCTACTTAATAAAATGAAAACCTCTCCCAAACACATTTAACGTCCGCATCTCCTCCGACTCGGTGTTATTTTACAATTGAAACGCAGGATCCACGCAGACCGGGTGTCGCGCCCCGCGTGTGACGCGACGACTTATCGTCACTTTATTATTATTTATGTGTGTGTGTGTGTGTTTTGCTGTGAACGTCAGACTATCTGCTAACCTTTAAAGTTCTTGATGACTAGTTTCTTCGCAGCACCGGGCTTGCTGCTGGAGAAGATGCCGCTGCAGGGCTTCGTCAGCCCGTTGGCGTGGTGTCCCGCGGCTTTGCTCCGGTTGTTGGAGCACGAAGCGGCGGCGGCGGCCTCCTCGGACATCTTCACATCCAGCCCGATGAGATCCGCCGAATCCTCGAACCTCAACTTCTTGTGGATGTGCAGCGGGGTGGGAGAAGAAGAAGAAGAGGAGGAGGACGACGAGGAGGAGGAATTCAGGGTCTTGGGGGGCGAAGAGGAGATCGGCTCGGCGGCGTCGTCCCTCTCGGAGCCGTTTATTTTCCTCTTCTTCGGAGACGTGATGCTAACGCCGTCGTTTTTGACATCGGTATTCAAGGGTCTGGCCTCCTGGGTTGGCGGTGGTGGGGGAATAGGGGAAGATAAACCTGTTGGAAACATGAAAAAACGGGAATACTAATTCTTAAGAGCCAGTCTTCTGTTCCCGAAACTTCCAGTCTCGCCGGGGAGATGAGCTCAGAGTCTGCGAGCCGTTAGCGCGATCTATCGTAACGCGGACAAGGTGTTGTGCCCCCTGTAGTCGTTTATCCAGTATAAAACTGGCAATAAAGTGTAAACTACACAGATCCACTTGAACCCAGCCTTGTCTCTTGTTATTGCTGGCAGGATAAGAAAGATGGTTGGCTATTGCTTCCTCTTTTTGCCTCTCGCGTTCCCCGGCTGGAGAGTCCTTTCGGTGAGAGCGGTTTTCCCAAGCGGCCGATAACGATGATTATTTAAAGGATTAATTTAACCGCAGCAACAAACCGGCTCACATGATACTCAAACAGCGGTTGGTAAACACGGGGGAGAAGATCTCTTGTAAAAGCTAATCGGTGACCCCACCGGAAGTACTTTGTGCAAAAAGTACTTTTTGCCCAAGCGTGTTTTTTTTTTAAACACACCAGACATGGTGTACCCCATCTGACCACCCGGGGGCGCCATGGCAACGCCGGGGACTGATGACATTTCTTTATGCTCATCAATGTGTCCTCATTTGTTCGTTCTTTTATTTTGGTTAAGTATCAAATGATGATTCCATGTTACATGAAATAAAGACTTTCATTGAACAAATAAAAGCTGCGACAAAGCACAACTAATACATATTTCAATTCTATTTTTTTGCCTTTTGAGTCACGGCATGGAGCAGTTAACGGAACCTGCCGTGTAATGCACACAACTGTCGTAAAATGACGCACACGTCAAACCGCTGGCCCTGGACTGCTACACAGGCGTGGGATTGCTGTAGCATTACTTGTATACCATTATTTACTTGAGTTTACCGTTACAGATCTGGCGCAGTAAGTCTGGAAAGGATTTGTGCCATTTGAGGAACGTGGTAACGTGACAGCGACCAACAAGGATGTTTAAAAAGTACGTTGCTGACCATTTCCATGATGCAACGTTAGCTAACCACAGCTAGGTGGCTAACGCTCAGTGATTAGCAATCGCGTCTTCAAGTTTGTTGTCGTCTCAAGTTAATTTGAGACGAGTTAGGATATTATGTGATATCCTTTGTTAACATATATTAAACCGGAGCTAAACGTGCATTCACCCGCATGTCTGTTCTAGAATGTAACCTTGCTTATAACCATAAAGTGCATCAATCGGGTATTTTCAAGCACATCTCATACTTGCTAAGCTTTATTTCATTTTGGCTTATTATGATCATCTATTTTCGCACATAGTAAGATCGATAGACACATTTCCTGTTGACAACCTTCTTAAAACTATCTAACGTTACATTTTTGGATTGTATTAAAATGAATGTGAGCATCATACTTCCCCCTAAAATAAATGTATTTGTACGCACGATATTCAGAAGAATTCACATATCCATACAAGGATTTATATGATATGATATGCATAATTGATGAATGTATTTTTATGTGCGTGCTGTTCTTCTCTGACTGTAAATTGATCTTTTTCCCAAAATATCTGTGTACTTTATCCTTATCGGTTGATATTGACTCGAAAAGGTTTACTTGACCTAAACAAAGATGATGTATATTTACCTTAACGTAGAATCAACTCCACTGTTCATGTTAGTGATGCACATTTGTAGTATTTGGTGAAGCTGTTTTACCACATGAAGGCCATCTCACAAAAGCTTGCTCTCTTTACTGTTTCAGATTTGACGAGAAGGAGAATGTCTCAAACTGCATCCAGCTGAAAACATCAGTGATCAAAGGCATCAAAAATCAGCTCTTGGAACAATTTCCTGACATTGAGTCATGGCTTAATCACATAATGCCAAAAAAGGATCCTGTCAAAATAGTGAGATGGTATGATGGTATATCACCTAAAATATTTTATTGTCAAGTTGTTCACATGAAATCTGTTTTCAGTGTAGTTTATTTTCCTCTCCAGTTTTAATAAAGTACTTTTCCCCCACAGCCATGAACACATTGAAATCCTGACAGTGAATGGAGAACTGCTTTTCTTCAGACAGAGAGAAGGACCATTCTACCCGACCCTCAGACTGTTGCATAAATGTAAGATCCTCTGATGCCAACTGCTGCATGGTGTCGTTAGCGTACCCTAACACTGCTGGTAAATGATCTTTTCCTAGATCCTTTCATTCTTCCACACCAGCAAGTAGACAAAGGCGCCATTAAATTTGTCTTAAGTGGAGCCAACATAATGTGCCCTGGGTTGACGTCGCCAGGCGCTAAACTCTACCCAGCTGCCTCTGACACCGTTGTTGTATCCTTTTAATGCGAGGAAGCTTTCCCACTATGAGATATAATATATCTGGTCTTCCTTGTGAATCACTTGCGTACCAGTTTGTCTTTAACAAGTGGACGCAGGCCATCATGGCGGAGGGAAAACAACAAGCACTTTGTGTTGGCGTTATGAAGATGTCTGCAGACAGCATGTGAGATATTTTTCTACATTTTACACGAGCGACAATGAAATACAATATATAAAATACTTTGTCGCTGCGCTCATAATGTCTGATTTTCAATCTGTATTTTTTTTTTTTAAAGAGAAAAAGTCAACAAGGGAATCGGAATCGAGAACGTTCACTATTTGAATGATGGATTGTGGCACATGAAGACGTATAAATGATGACATCACCTGCAACGCCCGTCCCTACCCTCTGGAAAGTGTGGCGCTCGCGTCGCGTGAGCTACCCATCAACCGTTCACACCTAAGGACTAAGCTGCGTAAACCTGCTGAAGGCTGTGAATCAATCACTATATGCACAAATAAAAGAAAGATCTGGCTTTAAATCGTCATCTCAGTTGGTATTTTGCATTGAATCCGTTTGTTCTTCCCATACACCTCGTGTCTTACTAATGTTCTGGGATATTTAAATGTTATATGTAGGGACATAAATGGTGGACGGACTTGGCAATATGTCTTTAAGACTCGTCTAGTTCCGTCGGCAGTTGCAGTGATGACGTGGCCTGACCACTTGTTGATCCAGGATGTGAGCGTATTTACAGGATCTAGGAGTGGCGGGGTGTCACTAGTCTACCGCCGTTGTTTTTGGATCCTCCTTCATTTGGCAGTAGTTTTAATAATCTTTGTCATACATATTACAATTGTACAAGGGCACCAATAAGAACTGCAATACCTTTATTTGTTTACCTGAAAGCGGTAAAAAAATATACATATGTACAACGCAGTGGACGGCAATTTTAATACATTCAGTTCTATATGAAATTAGTCAATTTTCCCTTTTACCAAATACTATTCACTTGACAAGGTATGAACCTGGAAACTACTCTTGTATGATTTTCACACTCATTCTCACCTTTTAAAAGTTAGATCCTTCAACACCACAGCGCTAGATTAAACATAAACCAGGAATTTTAATTAATCATTCAAAAGCAATTAAAAAAGAATCAACATCTTATATTTCCGACGTAGCTGTGAAGTTTAATTCTTAAGTGGAAGTCAGTGCAGCTTGGTTGTGCCTCCATATTGTACTCAAAATGGATTTATATATATATATATATATATATGTATATATAAATAAAACTGTTCTCAGAGATAAAGTTAGCACTAAACAGTTAAAGAAGTTTGTAATTTTCAAAATAGCCATCACTTAACTAAAGCGGCATTAAGACCACACAAAGAAAAACTTTTAAGATACACAACTAAAACTTCAGATAATTGAGTCATGTCACAAGTTTCATATATGTCCACGCTTTGTCTTCATCCAAAGGGACAGCACACTCGTTCCCTATTTTTTTTTTTTACCTTCATCCCAAAGGAACGGGGTGCTGATTGTGCCAAGTACAAACGGGTCCAAATATACATAAACGTGTTATCACCACCTGTTTTAAAAACAGTATTAGAAAAACTAATTGCCCCACAGTCAGGTTTGCCATCATAGAAGCAAAACATTTTAAAAAGCCGCATCCAGCTTGACGGATCTAGTCATTTTCTGAGCCTTCGGGCGGGTTGAACACCAACAAGTCGTGGAAATCGTGGCCATACGGACGCAGTCTGTAGACTCCAAACATCATAACCTGCATCTGATTGGGCGTCATCCCGCTGAATGTGACTGCCACGTCGGAGCAGCAGCCCGCCACCACGTCGTTGGGGTTGGTCTTCATGCTGTCTGCTATCAGGCTGTCCACGCTCTTGCTGTTGAACAGGCCCTTTCCGTGGGAGTCCTCGCCGTTCTCCGCAAACACGCCAGTGTATTTGAGACACGTGGCCAGCTGCTTGTCCTCGCTCAGCTTCCACAGCGCGCGTCCCCTTTCTGGACATTTGTCCTCATCCTGGAACACGTGTACGAGTCTTTTGAGCGCTTCGTAACTTAGAACAATGCCACTATCGTACGACACGAACTCGAGCTCCCCTGACTTCATTGCGTTCCCAAGGTAAAAGGGCTCGTTGGGGTCCTTTGCGAGAACCAGGTATTTGAGATTCTCGATGATGGCGAACGTTGTGGGTTGTGCCACAAAGAACCAGCGCAGCTCTCCCGCGTTCTCGTAAGCGTGCTTCAGAGCTTTACGCAACCTCGCCCAGTCGTCTTTTTCATTCAGGTCAACCGCCTCGAGTGCTTTGGTGGACTCAGAGGAGTAAAACACAGCTTTGTCACAGTGTTTGCTCCAGGTGTCCAGCGCAGTAGCCCAGTAGACAAGGATCTTGGGCTGGACCATGATGATGCAAGAAACCTGGACCTGATTTCTCAACTTCTGCATCTGAACGTCAGTAAGGTGCTTCAGCGCATCTTTTCCCAGGGCCTGGACGTGATGGTGATGATGTTGGCTCTCCGTCCCGGACTCCACGCCGGGCCTGAAAGTACCCAGCAGCGACAGCAGCAAGCAGAAGATGCCTCCCATGGCCATCCCCTTCATGAAGTAACCTCCTTCGGACAACATCTTGCCGGCGGACTCTAGACGAGGGAGAGAAAATACATTAAGTCAGCTGTAGCCTCTCAAGCACAATTCATAACCACTTGTGCCGTCTCTAACTCTCCCTCTCCTTAACGTCACATTATGTGAGGGGCATGTAGGGGTACTTACAATTTGTGCGAAATGAGTCTGCACTTGAATGCTTGAATACTATAGTAAAAAGTTTGTTTAATTAAAATAATATTCACATACAAGACGATGGACATAACATTACATTACATGTCATTTAGCTGACGCTTTTGTCCAAAGCGACTTACAATAAGTGCAATTCAACTGTAGAGATACAAACTCAGAAGAACAAGAAACAAATAAGCCGTTTTACAACTCGTTATGGATAAGAGCCAGTGCTTAGTCAAATTACTGATTACTCATACTTTTTGTTGATTGCGTAATCTTTTTCTAAACCTGTGATTACCTAAAGCCCATCAGTTGTAGGACTCCAGTGTGGCCTAGAAAGTCAGTGTCGGTCTATTAGAGCCGTACTGTGATTGTTGATCGTGAAGAAGGCCTGAGGAAGGAAACATCAGCCGAAATACCGTAGAACTGCATAAAGTTGTCACCTGCTGTCAGGTTTATCCAGGTTATGATCCCCTCGGTCCAGACTTTGGTGCGTGTTATTTTTCTAGTATTTTATGGAAAAGTCCATTTAGCCACTGAGCATCTCTGTCAGAGGTACACGGAATATGATCCACATATTCATGTGTGTCCTTTTCCCTTTACGAGCCTGTCTGCCCAAGGAATCCTTTTTAAATATATGCCCTATTTTTGCTTCCAACTGTATTCGGTATGAATACTCTGGGACGTCACTAGTAACACTTTGGCCGAGGACAACATATGAAAAACAGCCTGTATTTAATTATTTGCACTGTCCTCATACACCATTATCAACGCTGGAATGAAGCGTCGGTTGCAGGAAGCTCTGTAATCGTTGTCGTTAAGAACGCGTTAAGCTTGCTCTTCTTGTACAGGTATGTCGGTCTTAGCTTGTGTGACCGTTCCGACTAAACGTCACGTACAATGCTCACGATGATACGTTTTAACGCGTCAGTGGGCATTTATGGAGAGCAAGTTGGCATTTACATCAAGCAACGTTTAAGTTAACGTTATATCGAGGAGTTATACCAACTCATCGCTAACTGTTAGCCAGCTAGCATCCTTCGGTTCGCATCACACGGTTTACTCGGGGTGTCTTGTTTAGCATCATACATGACAAAAAAAACCCCAGAAAAGACAAAGAACATTTGACTTCACCTTGCTCTGTTTAAGGCCGACGTGTTCTCTCTCACTCGTCTACCGACTTCAGCTGTTTGGTGGGACTGCTGAAGTCCGGGCGGGCGGGCAGTCAATCGACAACTAACGTCAGTTCGTCGCTTGACAACCGGAGAGTTGCTCCCTGTCAGCTACTTCCGCAGTCGGCGGTCACGTGACTTCGACGAGGTCTCTGTCCAATAGCCCTGGCAGATTACACTCACCGGCCACTTTATTAGGTACACCTGTCCAACTGCTCGTTAACACTTAATTTCTAAGCAGCCAATCACATGGCGGCAACTCAGTGCATTTAGGCATGTAGACATTGTCAAGACAATCTCCTGCAGTTCAAACCGAGCATCAGTATGGGGAAGAAAGGTGATTTGAGTGACTTTGAACGTGGCATGATTGTTGGTGCCAGAAGGGCTGGTCTGAGTATTTCAGAAACTGCTAATCTACTGGGATTTTAACGCGCAACCATCTCTAGGGTTTACAGAGAATGGTCCGAAAAAGAAAAAACATCCAGTGAGCGGCAGTTCTGTGGGCGGAAATGCCTTGTTGATGCCAGAGGTCAGAGGAGAATGGCCAGACTGGTTCGAGCTGATAGAAGGGCAACAGTGACTCAAATAACCACCCGTTACAACCAAGGTGGGCATAAGAGCATCTCTGAACGCACAGTACGTCGAACTTTGAGGCAGATGGGCTACAGCAGCAGAAGACCACACCGGGTGCCACTCCTTTCAGCTAAGAACAGGAAACTGAGGCTACAATTTGCACAAGCTCATCGAAATTGGACAATAGAAGATTGGAAAAACGTTGCCTGGTCTGATGAGTCTCGATTTCTGCTGCGACATTCGGATGGTAGGGTCAGAATTTGGCGTCTACAACATGAAAGCATGGATCCATCCTGCCTTGTATCAACGGTTCAGGCTGGTGGTGGTGGTGTCATGGTGTGGGGAATATTTTCTTGGCACTCTTTGAGCCCCTTGGTACCAATTGAGCATCGTTGCAACGCCACAGCCTACCTGAGTATTGTTGCTGACCATGTCCATCCCTTTATGACCACAATGTACCCAACTTCTGATGGCTACTTTCAGCAGGATAATGCGCCATGTCATAAAGCAGGAATCATCTCAGACTGGTTTCTTGAACATGACAATGAGTTCGCTGTACTCAAATGGCCTCCACAATCACCAGATCTCAATCCAATAGAGCATCTTTGGGATGTGGTGGAACGGGAGATTCGCATCATGGATGTGCAGCCGACAAATCTGCGGCAACTGTGTGATGCCATCATGTCAATATGGACCAAACTCCCTGAGGAATGCTTCCAGCACCTTGTTGAATCTATGCCACGAAGAATTGAGGCAGTTCTGAAGGCAAAAGGGGGTCCAACCCGTTACTAGCATGGGGTACCTAATAAAGTGGCCGGTGAGTGTATAATGTAAGCGCGAGCAATGCAGTAATAAGCAGTAAAAATCACACGTATTTTAAATAGAATAAATAAATTATATATATATTTTATTAGACTACTCACTTGCATTATTCTGAAGGTTCCACCAGAGAAAGACGACCAAAACACTAAAATAATCACATTTTTGACAAAAAAAAATGTCTGAAAGTGTTATAGAGTCTTAAACATGACTGTGAATCTGTGTAGTTGAATGTTTTCCTACAACAATGAATCATCTGCTTAGATTTATCTTTTGACCGTGTGGACAGAGTTCTAGCCATAGGTTCAAAACCACTGGACTAAAGTGCTGAACTTCATATGAAGCCCCCAGATGCAGAATTTAATTTGAATAATATGTTAGTCACAGCAAGACAAAGACTTTTATGTTGCTGATTATTGTCCTCAAATGAATGCACCACTTTCAACCTAAAATTACTCTTCCTCACACATCCAAATAAATCCTGCATGTCCTTTTAACATTGATAATAGGTTACTGCTTCTTTCCTTTTCCAGATTGGACATTTCTCTGTCTGATTTAAAGTCACTGGCGGCGTCACCTAGTGCACATCACTGCTTTGATGTGCTTTTACCTCTTCCCACTGACAGCTCAGTTGCCAAATGCATCAAATGTTGTTGTTTTCAACATTGTGGAGACAACCTTATAAATCACCTGACAAATTCTTCTGAGGAGCATTAATGACTTTTCAGTTTGACAAAAAGCTCCTCAGACCATCTAGCACCAACAACATCTTAACGTTTTGTGATGGTAAATGTCAATGATACATGATAAATAATTTTGTATTTAACATATGAAAGAAGTCAAGCAGAACAATTTCAAACAAATGTGTAAACGCACTATATTATTCCAAATCCAACTTCACAAGAAATCAAATGAAATTTGAATCCATTTATGTGTAATGTGCAATTTATGTATTGCTGTGCCAAATCTTTACCTCATTGGCTAAAGGTGGCATTGTGGTTCCACAAACACAAGCAAGTTTTAATCTGTTCAACATGTAGAAATGAAAACTGTGCAGGTGTAAAAAAAAAATCCGTATGATACTCCTGAGGCACAAGAACAAACTATTTGTGCCTTTAACTCCAACGTGTTCTATTTGCTTCCACAGTCCTCATTTAATGCTTTAGAATTGTTAGCGATTCAACACAAAATGACCTACAAACCTGCAGGGACATATTTTCACCTGCTGTGTACTTCGGACATGAGCAATGACACTTTGGAGCGGCCCATCACGCAGAGACGGTGTCGGACATAAACCATCAGAGCTTCTGCCGGACAGCCGCTGATTACTGCAGCAGAGTAAACATTTGTTTGGCCTCTCTGCACAAGCAAAGATAGGCTCTGGCTCAATTGACAGGGGGCCCTAAATTGTGTCTATGACGCCTGATCCTTCGCGTCAAAACCATTAAGAAGAGACTGGGTGTGATGATAGTGTATTGATCCGATTGTGATAGATGGCCACTGAGGATATATAAAGCAAAGTTCTTGGCCGGGGCAGAGTTTGGGAGCAGAATCCGACCATCGAGAGATAGCGGCACCATGATTCCTGTAGCTCTGTTCTACCTCGTGGCTGTGATTTGTTCTGGTAGACGGACACATGCGCTTCCTTTGTACCCCGATACCAGCTTGGAGCCGCAGGCAGGTGAGCCTCACGTCCTTACGATGATAGACAACATAGGAAAAACAGAGAAACTCAGTTTATTTTCTTCATTAATGTCTTTTTTCATCAGGTTCTCAACTTTCAGATAATATTTGAATGTCCTTTTTGCTCTTTAATTAAGATATGACGAAAAATCACACATTTGACAAGATATTCTGCTGCAACAATCTTTGTGTCACAATATGAATTTATATCAACAGATTTCATTCAGAAATTAGTGTCAGAGGTGCAGGATGGACCCAACACTGCCGCGGCGGAGCAGAGAGAGGTGAATAATCTGTATCCCCTCCTGATGAAGCACAATAGAGGGATGGAGCCCTGGAATACAGGTAATAGTAACACACATATTATCCAGATAAATGTGTCACATATGGTCAACGTAATTGTTTTGTCACTTCTGATTTCAATGTGTTTTTTAAAGGAGCTAAAGAGTCGGTGCAGGAGGATAAGTTTGCACACATGGTAAGACCCATCATCTCTGTACACTGTTAAGAAAGTAAATATACAGCCCCGTATACTCACACGCAATGTAGGAGAATTAAATGAGTTGTTTGTAGAAATTTAAAGAAAGTTACTGAGGCAACAAAACTATACAGGAGGGGTGTTCCAGAGTTTGGGGACTCAAGGTTAAATGCATAGCCTTAAAATATAAGTCTTTATTGTAAAGAAATACACACATACGGGCATAAATGCTAACAAATGTATGCAGGAACCAGACCAAAACCTTGAGTCAATGCTAAAAATAACTTAAAGTCAACACAAGCAGGTTTGAACCTGAGGTGTCATGTGATCAGTTTATTCTAGTCAAAGCTCTGGCTTTAGTGCACAACAACCTATCAGCATCTTGTTTTTTCTTCTTGATTTTAGGTGGAGGACCTCAGAGAAGCCGTCTTGAAGATGGAAGCAGCGGACAGGCTTCGCTCTCAAGGTTTTCTTCGGTCAGAACAGAACTTGCCGAAGGCAAACAAAAGAGGTGTGTTTCTCTTGTGTCTTATGTCAAGCATGCGTCACATTATTTACACACACACACACGCACGCGCACACACACAATCGAGTTAAATCGACCAGTTACTTTTCCTTATACAGATGTTATAAATGTGATTTTGGGTTATTTATGAGCTTCCTTTTTAAGGAGTTATAATTGCTGATAAATAGTCTAACATTAATTTATATCTCACTTACAATTACATCATTATTTGTTATATTGTTTACTGCTTATGAAATTAGATGGCAAGAAGTAAATTATTAACATACAAGTATAAGTACTCAAATATGTTGGGAACCTTTAAAGGAGGTTATAATCTGTACAATGTATAACATTCTCATTCCATAAATGTAATAAGCTCAAGGAGTTTAGGCAAAGTGTTATACTTGTAAAAGAACTTAATGAACGTTAAAATTTCTGCCCTCTCCGATGCCTCACAGCGTGTTTCTGGAAGTACTGCGTCACCAACTAGAGCCCAGCAGCGGAACGACGTCTGGTGGGATTTTGGCACGTTGGGAAACTCTCCATCATCGTTTTACCATCAAACGGCATATCCACCGTTGTACCAGATCAACAAATATATTTTTGAGGCTGAAAATAAACTTGAGTATCAGAAAAGACATTTCTGTTTGCCTTTGGTTTTGATCTTTGAAAAGGTATTTACTATTTATGTATTTGACCTAAGGAATGGAGTATTATATTACAAGTCAGCACACAAAATGAGTTGTGATAAATACATTTGATGTTCTTTATTAGTGTGATAGTGAGACAATTGAATCATATCAGGTACAGAAGTGTATTCAATGATTTGTATGGAAATGAACAGTTTGTGAAGCTTTCGGCAGCTCACACCAACACAAATCATATATGGATTTTAATTAGGGTGTTTTGATCATAAAAAGCCTGGAAAAATATATATTTACAATATAAATAAAAACATGAATTGCACATTTGGCCTTTTCCACGGTGCATGAAGGTACCAACTGTCTGAGTGACAAAGGATAAACAATAAAACATTTTGCTTCAGCGTGTCCAAAAGTCAGGTGAAAGTGTGTCGGATTCATTGCCACAGTTAATTCTTGTGGTTTGCAGCGGCTTCTGCCGATCGCCACCTTCACATGCCCGGTTACAATGAGTGAACACAGGACATTCATTACATTTTACTTCCTCTGCTTGGCAACGCTGAAGTAAGTTTTCTCGATCTCGATGTCGGCCGGACACGTCTGTTTGAACTCCTCTCTCTGATAAGCGTTCTGAAGGTATCGCCACACGCCTGTGAACTCGGCAGGAATGTCAAAGTCGCAGTACTTCTTGGAAGCGATCTGAAGAAAAATATGATGATTATACCTTAAGATCAAAAGAACTCAGATCATTTAACTCTAGAAAAAGTACCAAAACAATAATATATAATTACTCCATGTTATTATAAGTTTATAAAAACTGTAACTTTATTTTTAACTTTCATATGAATATAATAAACATTGAAATACTAAAATATGTATTTAGAATATGTATCTTTAACAATGCATTGTGTGTTTTCTATGTAAAATCCTAATTTGACAATATTATGTGGAGAAAAAAAAATCCCCTTAGTTTAAAGTACAATACAATGGAAATGCTGAGTAAGTAAAATTCCAAAAATGACCTCAAATGGAATCTGGTCTTTACCCTGATCACGTGCAGTTTGGGCAGCAGGTTGCAGTCGGCTAAGGTGAGCCGGTCGCCGTCCAGAAACTTCCTCTTGGAGACGGTGATGGTTTCTCTGGAGTTGAGGTCGATCTCTTCGGGGACGGGCGAGTTCAGGTAGATGTCCAGACGCTTGAACTCGCGCAGCAGGTTTTTCTCATGGACTTTAGGGTCAGAGACACAGATGTGTTGAGCGGGCGGTACTTCAAATTAAAATTTAGGGAGCTTGTACTTGTACTTTACATCAGAGTTACTCCACTACTTTAAAATCTGTACTTGTTACTAAGGGAAGTTCTCACATTGAAAATTCTATGTTGACTTTGTTGTCATTTTTATTCCGCCAAACCAAATATAGCTCCAACTCAACAGAAACATCATACAATGCTGCAAACACATCAATAAAAATAAACTGGAAATAAAAAAAACCTTAAGTACCGTCCTTAGTACTGAGTTCAACATCTAGTCCAGTGAAAACCCCTTGAAAAATGTACGAATCCCTTTTCTTTGCATTTTTACATCATGACCCTCAGTTAAGATCAAGATGCTCGATGAGGCGCGACGGTATTCGACTCACAGGTGTTGTTGGGACTGTTCTTGATGAAAGCAGAGAACTTTGCGAAAATGTCGGCACCCACGTCAAAGGACTCTTTGTTTAGCGGGCTGAGGTGAGGATACCTGCGGGGGGGGAGAAGGGAGAAACCTGGGAGTAAACCTCTCGGATGTGAATCAGCCTTCATCCATCAGCCGGGTATTTGTGTGCTGATTGAGGGAAACAATACCTGGGAGGGGCCAGTGTTTGTTCAAGAAACTCCTCAATTTTGATAAAGTCTGTTTTGAGGGTGCCGTTGTAGAGGAGGAAAGGAGGGTTGGTGCCGGGGGCCAGTTCTTTGAGCTCAGCTGGCTTCCTGGAGGACGGGGGGGGGGGGGGGGGGGGGGGGGGGGAAAGATGGAGAGGGTCAGATTCTGTTCGATGTATTCATGAAGTTTGTTCAATCAGATCGTTATCAAGCAGGTCGAAGCTTAAAGGCGCCTTGGTGATCGAGGTTGTCAGGAAGCGTTTTGGTTTTTTTAAGCAAGAGGAGGGGAACTTACTTCCTCATGTCAACAGTGGTCACTGTAAACTTGACTCCTTTCAGCCATAGAACCATGAAGAGCCTTTGACAGAAGGGGCAGTTCCCCACGTTCTCACCATCATGTCCAGCCTGAAAAAACACAGAAACTAATGTTTAGTTTAGTGGCGACATGAGCCACAAAGGTCCCATTTCACACCATTTTGCATTTGCTGATGAACGAGTGATTTCTGAAGTGAAAAGTGTGTCTGGGCGGGCTCCTCCAGGGGGGGCAAGACTGTGTTGTAGCGGAAAAAAGACACTTCTCTCTCTCTCTCTCAATTTTAAAGGACACTTGTGGATGTGTGATTTGTTTTCGTATAGGAAGTTATTTGAGAAGATTGATACTATTTTCACTTTTGTTTTCACTGCAGCTAAGGTTAGCTTTGCATAAACACTGGAAACACTTAGCCTTTCTCTGTCCAAAGATAAAAAATAACTGTCTAAAGCTACACAACTGTTTAGAAGTTGTTTGCTCTACCCGAAGAATGACAATCCATTTGAACCACGGCATTGGTATTGATTGTCTCATCTATTTTTTTAGGGTTGAAGCAAACATAAAAATAAAATAAATGTTTATTTTAAGCGACTGAATGTTGAATGTCTTATCTTATAGATAGATAATACATGTTTACAACTTGCAGTTACTTGTTTCATATATCAGAAGACGCAAAAAACAAGAACATAACGTTTCCACGTATAGCGTGAATATAATAAAGAGATCCTGATGTATGTAAATGGGTTAGTACTATTGGGCCGGGGGATTGCGTTTGTTTATTACCCATCATATGGGGAACCCTATGGGAATGTGTGCGTCAGTAAGGTGGGTGTGCCCGGCTCTGGCTGGAGGCCAGTCACCCTGCACGCTCTCAGCTCCGTCTGTGAGTGCCATGATAAGGTGGACTGTGTGAGTTCAGGGGTAGAAAATGTCCCGTGACCCTTGGATACAAACACATATGTAGAATAGGCATCTTCAGAAGGATCCAAAAGAGAGTTGCCCTCTGATTGGTCATGAAGCAAAATACTGTGGATTTCTACTATTTTACAATAATTGTGAGGAGCCAATCCTCTGTTTATTTTCTTCTCTCAGAGAGGATATAAAACAGGAAACTCAAGTTACAGTTCTTCTTTAGAGTGAAATCAGTTGTAATGGATATTCCCTCACATGTTGCAGCATACATATCCTTTCAAGTATTTAACAAAATTGAAAAAGAAATGACTGACCTTAATGAACAACTCAACGCTTGGCTCCTTCTCAGAGTCCTGCCGAAGTGCCATGTCGTCCCCCAAAAAGTGAAATTCACTTTCCTTCCCTCAAAAGCTTCCCCTTGAGTTCTTTGCACCCCAGAAATCCACCCACAGAGCTGAGTGGAGAGAGAGAGAAAGCTCTGAAAGCTGATAACAGAGCACTTGGACTGTGGTTTAAGGTGTCTCTGCGGTGGTGGCCGTCAGAAGAAAGTGCAACACTCCCCAGCTGGTTGTGTTTGGTCTGCGGGCTCCTTGAAGGCTATCGCCCTGAACATACTTCACTAGTCAGGAGGAGAGGGAGGACCCAGAGAGATGGGCGGGGTAGTCCCTCTTATAAAGCAGATGGCAAAATCTATGAGCTTAAAATAGGATCTACTGCATATTGTGACACACAGGAACTGATAACAGTCAACTCAAAACACTAAATTCAAACCATTTGTTTTGTTCACTTACACTCCAACAATGTGAGACGCTCCCTGCACCACTAAGCAGAAACAGATCAAACTCCTCATCTCATTTAACGGTGAGAAAGTCTCACATCTGGTTGATTTACACATAACACGTTTTTCTTTTGCTGATAGTGATGCAATAAATAAAAAAAAAGGTTTAAAAGTCATACGGATTCTTCATCAAATCTGTTTCATTCATTAACATGAATGTGTTAGTGTAACATGCTTTTAGTTTTTATGCATGAATAATCAGTTCTGCTTTTCATGTCATGTTGCTTAATCCCAAAGAAAGGTCAAGTTGGGTCTTTCAAGCAAGGATGGGGAATTTCTGTTTTTTTTAGTAATGCATCATGGTGAAGGGAATCCACTCAGTGTTGTCGGCATGAAACAAAAATGGTGAAGGGTTTCTTTAAATTAGCTTTTTTGCATAAGTAGAGAAGGCAAAGTATTTTCTGAAATCCTTTACACTTAAAACATTTAAAATTTGCTTGACCCACATATTTGCTGAGAGTTTGGGGAGGAGGTTTGGCTCAATGTTGTTTTTTCTTGCAAACTACAATCACTTACAGTAAAAAGGAAAAAGGAATGTTATGACAAAATCCCCATGTTGTGGTCCACACAAAGAAATGAGACATGCCTCATGGGCAGAATTATGCAATGCATTACTTGGAATGAATAAAAAAACAAGATACAAGGCTCAGCGCTCCATGAGGTTTGTTTTAAGTGGCTTCGTGCCATAAAAAAAAAAGAAATTCATCACGTTGAAATTCCTAACAATTCCAAGAAATTTGATGAATCACACTAGACCATCACAGAAAATCGGTGGCAGAGAACGTTGTTGAAAAACCCCACAAAGTGAGGGAGGTTTGTCCCGAGAGTTTTCAAATACCTGAAAGCTAACCTCCCTTCCCACACAGTGGTACCAACCCTCCTTCAAATAGAGGGCGTTGAGGGATAACTAGTCTCTTTATTGACACATCCTATGGGAGGTGAATGGAATTTTACTGGAGTGTAAGGTGGGAGTGTCACTCCTACTTGTGCACCTGATTAAAACGTGGCCTCCATAGCCTCCATTATTCCATGTGTTTATTGAAGCCTGCGTGATAAATTAGCAATCGCTGATATAAGTCAGTCAGAATAATTTCACAAGGACTATGTGTCAGTGTTTGGTTGGTATAACAACAGTCGCCACACACACACAGGATTGTGAAGGAGAGGGAACAATCAGAGAGGATACAACTCCAGTTCATTGCCAACTGGAACCAACTGATTCGGCCTCCGCAGAGTGGACATTTAACAGGAGAGATTTCCTGAGTGTTTCTGGGAAGAGAAAAAAAAAAACTTGACAGTGACCTTCACCTCCTCATCCTCCGGACAAAAAGATAGGAAAGCTGGTGTTGAGTTCCACATATCTCCACTGGACACACACACAGCCGCTGGAAGTGACATCCTGGAACAAGTGGCTTATCTCCATAAACAGGACCCTCGCTGTTGAAATCTGCAGTTCAAGAGAACGAGTCTTAATTTTGTCATTACAAGCACAGAGACAAGGTTTTTCTTTCACCAGTAGGCGTCTGCTCGTCTTGAGGATTCAACGGGACTGTGTTTTGTCATTTCTAAACAGACAAAGTTTTGGACACAGACGTTGAGTTTATTTTCCTTCATTCTTTCTTTCGATGTTTGAGGGAGGACGGGGTTAGCCTAGCTTTGCATAGAGACTAGTAGCCGTGGGCTGTAGCTAGCATGAACTGAACATGAATAAAAACCAAATTGAGCTTCCTTACACATATAAGATAAGTTCATAGCCTCCTCGCAGCTGCAGCTCCTAAACTCCGTACTGAAAATTGTGTTAATCCAATTGTGAAATAAAGAATCAAAGTGCATTATCAATACTACTTTGACAGTTGTCCTAATGTATTAATATGTATATATATATATATATGTATATATTGATACATATAGCTGAAGCAACACTGGCACTTCGATATTAACTGCAGCTCGCTCCAAGGGGGGGCGGCTGTTGGGTGTAAACACAATGGCATCATTGACCTACAGACCGCTCGCTCCCGGACAGTCAATCGCACAAAACAACTCAGTACGACGAACCCTGAGGTCGGTCATGCAGGAAATACACAATGACATCGCCGTGGCGCTACTGCTTGTTCTTATCTCTTCTTTCGGCTCTGAAGATTCACACCGCACATTCGGCTCTCGATTTGTCTCGTAAGTGCTTTTTGTGTCTCTAATTTCTTTTTCCAGGAGAAAGTAACAATGCTGACTGGTTACAATTCGGCTGTAAACTGTAACTGCAAAGGAAGCTTCTGATGGACATCAAGCATCCCCTAATCATCATCTTCACATCCTGCTTTCCAAACAGCTGGTGGAACTCATGCCGAAAGACCAGAATCAGGGTGAAGAGGCTCCTGAAGGTCCAGGTCCTGAACTTAGATATTCACAGAATAGATCCTCCCAAAGCATTACATAAACTACAGTTGTTTTGACTCTTGACCACAACGCATGATGGCTGACATTATGGTAACAATGAGTATGTTCAGACAGACAGTCAGAGCTAGGTTTTCTCTCTGACAAATCGATCACGAGCAGTGTATCTCTCTATCTGACCTCAGATAGAGGTTTCCATCTTTTTTGCGGCTGCAGGCTCTGAGGGGCCTAATAATAGTTCATTGTGAGTGAGCGCCTGGTACTGCCTCTCATTTGCTGAAGGAAGCTTCTCACTGCCATACACGCACACACACACGGACACAGACGATATGGGGGGGGGGGGGGGGGGCGGACTTGACTCACTATGCTCCCTTGTCTTGCATTTTCGTATGGAGTTATTGTGCAAACACTGTGTTGGAGAGCTGCACCCAGTGACTGGGACACCACCCAGGTGAGAACCAGGGCCCTAAATAGTGTATTATTTATAAGCAAGGGAGTCATCCAGTAGTTTCTAGAAGGAAAAACAATTGTCTGGTTAGCAATACCGCCAATCTGACACCCTGGTTTTATTGTTGCTCTTATTTATACATTTAAGGTCAAAGTGACATATCCAGCCACTGTGTTTGAGATAAGAATCCTACATCTAGCACCATTCCCCCCCTCCCAAAAATTTGTACTATAAATAACTTTAAAAGTATCTCTCACTTGAAGTGATTTTATAACCATCTTTTGTTCTTTCTCAGTTTACCTTCACAACATCCTGAAGAACCACACTGCTCACGCTTGTGAAGGAGACACGCTCGTCATCGAGTGTCCCTCGAGGACGTCCGTGGCCGTCGTCTCAGCTTTCTATGGACGACGTGTTCCCAATCAGCATTTATGTCCCTCGGCAAACACAACTGCGGAGGAGGACAAAGAATGCACCTCCCCAGTTGCTATCGAGGTAAACAAATCCACAGGGAGACAAACCTGAAATCAAGTCCAAAATGGCACCCTGACCCACACACAAGATGACACACACATTTTGCTCGCAGAAAGTGGAGTCAGAGTGCCGCGATCGGCGGTTCTGTCACATCCCTGTTTTAAGTCCGGTGTTTGGGCAGGACCCCTGTCCCCTCACCAGCAAGTACCTTCTAGTCTTCTACAAGTGCAGACCAGGTATGTCGCTATAGTCCTCCACTCAAGTGGACGACACTAGGTCTGAATACCAGTATATTAATCACATCACCGGTGTTGATGAGTTGAGTGTAAAGCAACTAGAATTGTGTGTTGTCCATGCGCAAGGAATCCTACATCAAATTAATTTCTACCAAGCACTAAAGTTTAGTTTGACAATGTCTACAGGACTATCTGACTTTTGTCAACAAATGTGACAAAACCGATGTAACCGGTGATTTTAAGGCTGTAACATAAGATCTGTTAATCGACAACTACAATAAAAAACTCAAACAATATGTTCTTTACCGTTCAATTGTTTATCAAAATACTTCTGCTTTTTTCAGAACACCACCGCACGAGGCTGGTGTGTGAAAATGAGCGACTGAGGCTGATGTGCAAAAACGAAACTGTCCTGGCGATCTACTCGGCCACGTTTGGACACCTGCTGCACGGCAGCCCTCACTGCCCTCAGGAACACGGATCACACGCGGACATGGGTCGGACACGGGGCGCTTTAGAGTCATCTAGTGGCACTAATTTGGAACAAATATCATTTCTATAGACAAAGTGGAGAATAATTCCCAGTTGTATTTATTAGCATTATTAGAGGATAGATTTTAAACCTGAGCCTGATGTTGCATTAATTGACTGATTTATTACAATGAACACATTACACTTATTCATTCATACTTTAATTCATTTATTCCAGAGTGTTTGTCCTCTTCGGCTCTGAGGAAAGTGTCACGCAGGTGTCACAGCAGAGCAAACTGCTCATTAGTGGCCGATACCCAAACCTTTGGGGACCCCTGCTTCCCCGGCACCAGGAAGCACCTGCGAGTCTCCTTCACTTGTGGTAAGACACAAACTAGGCGTGAACTGGGTGTGACACCGTTTTTTTGCATTAGGTAAAAAATCTAAAATGTTTCCTTCAGTGCCCAGGTATCTTCTGGAGGATGTGGGTCGAGGGTCAACGGATCCCTTCATGATCTCGGACTACACACATGGTGAGAGTAAGCAGAAAAGATGCACAGGTATTGTTGCATGCAGTAGACTGAGCCCAGACCCCTCTCACCTGCAGGTGGATGGTACACTGGCCCCACCTACAGGCCTCAAAACGTGCTCTTTACCAACTATCTGGAGATCATTGAAAAAATATTGGGTATGTCCGCTGATGCCTGCAAACGTCAGGCAATGGGTTGACTTCCTATTGTTGTTCTAGCTCATAAGTAAAGGGTTATACCAGTATTTTGGAACATGTTGGCTCAAAATATTTGTGTTCTTTTTGCCTGAATTTCTGCACAGACTATGATCCCCCCCCTCCCCTTGCCTACATGAAATGCCTCTCCTCCTTTGTGTGCAGTAACATATAGAATTTGCATTGATGCTTTGCATCACTGCATTTACCAAAATTATTTGCCAAATAGTACCGTTTTTGTCATGATATCAGTTCATTACAGTGTATTAAACTCAACCTCCACATGCTGCTAAGGTGTTCCTTTTTTGTAAAGGTTACATAAAAAATATAATACGGTTGAAAGCTTTGATTTGTTTTTTAGGAGTTCACGTGTTGGTGGGAAAACGCAAACATCCATTCTGTAAAAGAATAGCCGACATGGACACAGAATCTCTGAACCCGATTGCAACCTCTATTAGGAGTTGTCAATACATTTGCTTGTTTTTAACCACATGACAAGGCAAAGAGTAATAGACAAATTATTTTCATTTCTCAAATGCCTTCTTTGATTGAGTTTGATTTTCACACAGTACAGAAAGGAAATGGGGTTGGTGGCTGATTGGTGAATTCTATTCAAGTTTCGGTAAATTGTGAGCAGTACATTTCTTACTTATTTTGATGATCATGGCATGCATCCATCTCTTCCAGATTTCCCAGAGCGTGTTGCTCTGTACTTTGTCTCCGGCATCTGTGCTGGTCTGGTGTTCCTGCTCTGCCTGTTCGGTATACGGTCCACACTGGTGAAGGATGTTAAAAACCTGGTTGCTGACCTGAAGGAGGAGTTGAAGGCGTCTCGCAGAAAGCGCAAGGAGCTCATGGAGGACCTCTTCGACGATGACATCTCAGACACGTCGTCCTTCCGTCACCTCACACAGTCCTACCGAACGGCAGAAATCCTCAGTGCTTCCACATTGGCGGTGGAGATGGTTGACCGAGAGCCGGAACAGACGAGGGCTCTGCCCAACGGAGACATCTGGCCACATCGAGACTCAAGCCCTTACGCCATTCATAAGATTAAAACGTACAACAACTGAGAAAAGTCAAATGTATGAGTGACTACTACTTTGAAAGCATACTTGTGGAATGATTTAAGTTGTGGACTGAAATGACATACATTTATTTTAATTATCCATGTACGTAGTCAGTCATGGCAAAGTGACTAACAATAAAGAGTGAGCTATACAAAATCCTAATGTGTTGGATTAATTACAATCTTTATTCAGATTAACATCACACAATATGCTAATTCAATTCAATTTTAAACCAAATAATGATTCAGATCCTGCCTCAAATAATATTATTTCAACTGTTGTTTCGGTCCTTGAACGTCATCCACTTTATTTTAGGGTGATTGTACTTATCTATTTGACAGCTGTAGCTAGAAGTTTGAAAAACAAATTAATTCATGATATAAAAAATATTTGACATTTGTTAATCCTAAATAGAATTGCAATATCTATTTGTATAGTATTGCAACAAATGAATAGTTTCATTATGGAATGGTCTGCTATTTATTTTCTAAACTAATCTATTGATTTCTTGGTTTGTAAAAAGCCTAAAAATAGTGAGAAATGTAAACACAATCATAAAGAGGTTAAAGTCACATTATTGACAAAATAAATTAATTTTATTTGGAGAAGCAGCAAATTCGTAAAGAAGCAACACATTCGTAAAGCTGCAAAATCCAATGATTTTGTATTTGTATGGTTGTCATTTCCGTCATATGTCACATATGTGTAGCTGCATGTATCAAAATAAAAAATGTGTCACCTTCATCGATGGGGCTTGGGACGCATCTTTATTCCTCCGGTCCAAACTCCGAGGCAGAAGGTGGCGTCATTTACAATGCAACGTTAGCTCTTAACTCAAGATGTGGGACAGATGAGGGAGGCAGTGCGCTCCGCAAACTCTCCACGGTCTCGTCTGATAGCTAACGCTAGCTTAAACCAGCCATGTAACGTCAGTCGGCCAACCTGTTCCCCGACGGAGACCATAAACCTTTCAACGCTTTTGAAGAATAGAGATTACTTATCGGGGTATCGTGACTTCCGGACTCTAATGAACATCCCTGGCGGCATCCACCACCACCAACAACAACAACACCACCATCCATCCATCATCACCGCCGCTGGCTAACAAGCGGTTAGCATTAGCAACACTCAGCTGTCACTCCGGAAGGCCGCTGCACCGGGTGGAGATTTAACTTTCTCTCTCCTGGACCGAATCAACGCCAAGTCGCTATTTAATGATAACTTGCTGTTTGTCATAACCCGGTAAGAATGGAGTCGTCTTTGGGGATAAGCGACGAAGTGTGCTTGGCAATATCCTTTTCAATGAAGTTACAATCTTATCTGTATGAGTGTGTTTCTTTTCTTTTTTTAGCTCCAGTTGCGTTAGCTTGTTGGCTAACGTTAGCCGTGACGTCAGATATGTGAGTTAACGTCAGTTAATTCGGCTAATTTGACAATTAAATAACAAGTTGACAGCGTAAAGCAACTTGAGCTAGCAGTCGCTGGTTCACTCATAAGAGTTAATTTTCCCCGTTTGTTTTTAACCAACGTTACAGCCAACTTTGAGTTCAGTTCACTAGTATAGCTCATCTTAGCTCACGAATGTTAAATTAAACCACATTGTTCTTTAGCAGAAATGTCACGATATTGTAACATTGGCTGCCACTAACCAACTCGGCCCTTTTCTTATTCATCAGTGCTGTTTGGCCTGTTCTTTCCTCACGTTAATTTGCCTCTGAATCATTCAACAAGCATGGCTCCTTCTAACAAAGACCACCCCCTCTTGAGTGTCTGTCTGTCTGTCTGCAGCTGTGGGAAATGACCTCTCAGTGCTTGTGATGTCCACGAAACATTCTCATCCTCAGTCCAAAAATAATTCCTTGATTGTGATGCTCACACCGTGAAAGTTCAGGAGCTGAGGGCTGGCCAGAAGGAGCCCAGACTACTGTCACTAATTGAGAGCAGGGGCGCGTTTGTGTAAGTATCAGACAACCTGGTGACTGAATATATCAATGTGTTTCTGTCACACCGGAGCTCAATGCAGATTTAGACGTTCATCGGCTGCTTCCACTTGCTGAAGCTTTCGTTTTATTCAGATGAATTCCAAGTTATTTTAGCTTTCATTGCGTCAGGTGGTTCCGCAATTTGGTTTTTCTTTGTCGCTTTTTTTAAGGGTAATATGGCTTTTAATGTGCTATTTAAGGGGTTTAGCCTCGGAGCATCAAGGTGATTTGTATTGTACAATTTCAAGTTTATAGGGGTTGGTTGGCCCTATAGAATGAATACATTTTAACAGCAAATTACAAACCGGTTAAGGCTCCTGTAAGAAACAACGGCCAATATTTAGCATTTTTAATGCCTTTGTTTTGCATCATTACTTAACCCGAGGACCTGCAAAATACGTTATAGTCTTAAAGGTTATAGCAAAAATAAATGTTCAGTGTCTCCAGCTGAAATGAATTAGTTGCTGTGTGGATCAGTGAATTCCACTGACCTCCTCTACAAATGTCAGAACAGTTCTCTCCATGGAGCTATAGTGATTTGAGTTATGTTTTAGCCCTGGTCAGGACATCTTTTAGCAGTTGTTTTGGTAAAGGGAATGCGGTTGGGTGTTTTTCTAAATGACGAGTGTTGTTTGTGTTTGTAGCAATTTGTGGCAAAAGAACAGCTAGAGTGAGGGCGAAAGCAATTACTCCTACCAGCAGTCAGCTCACCATCGATTATCCAGAATTCTTCCACATAGTCCCTGACGGTAATCAGACTCACATGGGCACCCGGGCTATGTCCTCCGCTAACTGTGTTAAACGCACTCAACGGAGGAGTCACAGAGACCAGGTGCTGTCAGGATTTCAGTTGGTTCTTCACCGACATCTTCATCACAACCCGTAAAAGGGTCATTTGTTGACACTTCAGAATGAAACATGACGTTATCACAAGGTGAACAAAATAATAGAAAAAGCACATTACAATGCAACAACCCTCCAGTGAATATAACATCAATTTTCCACTTTGGTTTTATTTGTTCATCTTTGAGACTGAATATAAGTGTTGCTCATCAAACCTCTTATTATTATTATTCATAGTTATATAGTTTTACATGTAGCGTTGGTATTTTAAAGACATGCATGCAAGCTAATTTGCAGTTATAAAACAGGTACAAAAAAATGTATTTCAATGACGTCAGGCGTCCAAAAGAGGTTCAAAGAGTATCGATAATATAAGTAAACTGTTATGAGGCGTTTCTATTATTTTGTCCGTGCTCTTAAGGAGATCTGTGCATTTGAATGTAGCTAGCTACATCCCAGGGATCTTTGCAGACTCAGGAGAACTGTGAGTTCCTCTGGCACAGCAGAGCTGACTCATTTTCCTTTCTGCAACGGTAATCTGACTTAGTGGGAGGTGGCGGGGAAGTGTGGGCAGTGCACAGCAAGCTTGCATTGACCCTCGTTATTAGTCAACCATTGTTCGAGAGTGAAATATGACCTCGCCTACGCTAACCCACATCACAGATTAGAATCTGCTTCTGTTGAGTATTTAACGACTCAAAGCTTCGCTCCTCTGAAAGTCTGCCAGCATGCTACACTGGACTCTTTTAGTCAAGACATGTCTGAAGCAGCACGCTTGTTGCTTAAATGTTAACTTATTTAACTAAAATTGAATGGCCTGCAAAAATGGACTTAATGAAATTTTGCATGTGTGCATGTCCCTTTCTGATTTATGTACATCTTGATGTTTAATCCCCTAATTATTATGATCTAACCCCAATTGTACATCAACCCCATTTTGAATGACAATTATGTGTTTTTTATGAGAACAACAACAAAATAGTTGCAGTCTGTCTGCACATGCTTTGTGTTTCAGAGGCTTCCACTGATCTTAAATTATATTAAACACGACAGAGATGATGTTAAGTGGAACTCTGTGCTGCTCTCGTCTAGATTGGCTGTTTTGGCCACCCCTGATGCTGTTGCGTCTCGTCCAGTGGCTCAGCTGTCTATTCCCATCAATGGTCATTTTGAAATTGTGCGAGGTATGTGTGTTCTTCAAATGTAGTGTTTTGACTTCGTTACGTAGAATCAAATGTCCACGACTGTTAAATTGCCAGCCGCTGCAGGCTATTGAAAATGTTGATGCATCAAACTGTGTTTGTGATTCCTTCCCAATAGTGACGGCATGTTTGTGAAGTATGTTCGCTCCTCGCCTTCTTTAAACAAAGCCGTACATAAAAGTGTTACTGTTTACTCAGGGTTACGTCACTGTGGAATCCAGGCGACCAGAAATCCACCGACCGTTGACATTTTTTATTACTCCTTTAGTTTGTCTTCACCTTTGAACTGCACAAGCACCGTTCAAGCTCTCTTTCCTCTTTCATTTCAGAGGCTGAAGAGGCTCTTCTTATTAACTTATCAGTAGCTTGTAAGTATGTTTCACCTATCTTCAAAAACTATTTGTCGTTCTCAAATGGAGATTATACAGAAAATGTTGTTTTGATCCTTCTTTCAAGCCGGATGGAATACAATGAGCCCATATTATGGCAACAAAAGCAGGCTGAAACCAGGCATTTATTGCAACACAGTCCCATTTTTAGTGCATGTCTTCAGCTTAATGCTGTCTTTTCCTTTTTAGTTAGTAGCAGTCAAGGGTTACCAGCGCTCTCTTTTAAGAATGCTGTGTCGGTTTACTATTAAATCACTTTGCTCTGTTTTCCCGACAGTCTACATTTCTACTCGTAAGTCAACATGTTTGCAAGGCTTTGTGCTTTCTGTACCCCCGTCAAGCCGGCATTAGGATACGAATCAAAGGAGATAGGGCTCCAGAGCTGCTGATGGAACTCCAGGACGATGATCGGACTCAGACTTTCTTAACCCAGGTGATGAGTGCACAACAACAAGGTAAGATGGTACATTATTTATCACTCATCTAACATTTATTCACCGTGGGTACGTTACACCACTCGCTGATTTCCTGTCTGTACCCCCCACCCAACACTAGTGGAGAGAGTCACTGAGCTGCATTCCAATGGATCATATACCGAGACGGTTATTTAATTAATTATCAAATTGAATTTATCGTCCAGTTATTATTTCTGTACTACAATTGTATCTCGACAGTAATACTAATTGTACAGTAATCAGCAGGACACCAGGGGAACTGTCCTCTTGCTGCCTTATATCCACCTGCCTCTTATCAGCTAGTATAATCTGCTTTGTGTAATGACGGCGTTGCTCTTCCTTTTTTATTTATTTTTAAATTCTGTTCAATCTTGGGCAAGCTGTTGAACATTTGAATGATTATTTTGTCTCTTAAAATGATCTCTGGAGGAGTATGGTTGTATTTGAGTATTGATCATTGTTTATTGTTTGCTTCTTTCTGACAATGCGGTTTATTTTTTCAGTTGAATCCAAACTCCCAAAACCCAAAGCGATGGAGCCCTTTGCATCGACAGCCCCCACCCCACCGCAAAGAGCAAACAAGGCCGCTAACTCTGTGGGCTCCGGAGTCAACCCCCCAAAATCTACCAATGCACTGCCTCCCAACCTCAACAACAGCAGGTCATTAAATCAGACCAAGACAGGTAATATACAAGCACACTGTGCTTCCACTCAGAAGAAAGCATCAAGGATAACTACTTTGGTAACATCATTTTCTGTTGCTGTTTTGATTGAATCCTTGAAGATCTAGTTCAATCACTTGCCTCCGACTTTGGCTTTGAGGACCAGTTCAATCAAGCTCTCAAAGTGGAGGAAAAGAAGAACCACCAGAATCGCATCGTTGCTGTGAGGGAGCCTCCGCCGATTCCCCCTCTACCTCCGCGCAAAGCCTCCTACGCGCCATCCAATCCTCTGCCTGCTGTGCCGAGCCCCAAAGACAGAGCTGTCTCCCTGCAGACCAAAGACCACTCCAAACCAGAGTAAGCTGGCACCTCATCGGAGTTTACAGGAAACACCGGAAACGGCTGAAAATAGTTTGGTTATTTTATAACTGGCTCATTATCTATCCAAAACGCTTCCAGTGCTAAATGTATATTTACTTTTTCCCCTTCCAGTAGTTTTAGGTCAGGGTATGACGGCATGGACAGGCCAACGTCTTGGTCCGACAGCCCCACCACCAACAGCATGAGACAGGCCATGTCTTCCAGCCCGGCAGGACAAAGAGAATACCTCGTCAAACACCGCCTGGGTAAGAAAGAGAACGAGTATGTGGACCTCAAGACCTACAGGTGAGAGGGGCTTCATCATTCTGTATATTGTTATAGCAATAAAATCATAACTCAATACTGTGCGTAACTACTATTCATTTTGAAAAAAGGTTTTTCACCGGTACGTGGAACGTGAACGGCCAGGCTCCAGACAGCAGCCTCGCGCCGTGGCTCTGCTGTGATTCAGAACCGCCGGATATTTACGCTCTGGGGTCAGTGACAATTTTCTCATGACGTTTTCTAACCGTGCAGCAATGCACCCCGTCCTCGTCTCTAACATCAAAACATTCAATGATACAGTTTTCAAGAGTTGGACTTGAGCACCGAAGCTTTCTTCTACATGGACTCGTCCAAGGAACAGCTGTGGGTGGAAGCGATGGAGAGGAGCTTGCACCCAAAAGCCAAATATAAGAAGGTAAGTAGAGAAAAAGAGAGAGAGTGCCTCCTGTCATAACTCCCTTGTTTCCTTGGGAAAGAAAGTAAAAAGCAACACTAATTAAGATATTTCTGTTTTTGAATCATATGCAAATTTGCTAAAAATGCTACATAAATAAAGCCATTTATATACACACTGGACCGCATTCACATGGTATCCGATATGAAAACAATCTGTCAAAGTAGTCGTATTGCCTGCAGTTATTTTATAAACAGCAACGATTGTTTAGCCAGCGATTGTCCGACCATTCAGAATTTGCTTGGGCAGAGGCCGATCAACCAGAAGATTGTAGCTGTTTTAAGTCTTGTGCTTTTCTTAATGTCTACAGGTCCGAATCATACGCCTTGTTGGGATGATGCTCGTGGTGTTCGTCAAAAAGATTTACAAGAACCACATAAAAGAAGTGGCTGCTGAGCATGTGGGGACCGGAATCATGGGGAAAATGGTTTGTTCACACTGCACTCACTACACTGCCTCAAAATGCACCTTGTGATAAACAATCAAGAGATAAATGTGCCATTGGTCTTCCTCATGTTTCCAATTTCTCAGGGGAACAAAGGAGGCGTGGCGGTGAGGTTTGTTTTCCACAACACCAGCTTCTGCATCGTCAACTCCCATCTAGCTGCACACGTGGAAGACTTTGAGCGCCGCAACCAGGACTACAAAGACATCTGTTCCCGCATGACCTTCCACTTACTGGACCACCCCCCTCTCAATATCGTCAAGCACGAGTACGTTCCTCTGCCATTCATTCAGTGAGAGCGTTTTACACGCCTCGTTTGCGCTTGTGCCATACGCTTGAGGGTTTGTCAAAAATGTTTACATGCAGCAAACAATTTTTTTGATATTTCCAGTATTTGTTTTTAACTATGGCTGTCTCGTTTGTGTTTCAGTGTGGTAATCTGGCTCGGGGATTTAAACTATCGTCTGTGCTTGTACGATGCTGCGGACGTCAAACTTCACATTTCTCAGAATGAGCTAAAAAGGCTTCAGGACGTTGATCAGGTAAGAAACTATTGAAAAAAACTTGTATCTTCAAAAACACAGACGACTAAGGCTTATGTCTGCAGTTTCCCTCATTGGCTCAATTTATGTATCAACTAATTTTGACACAAAAGAACCCTTTTTGCGGGGAGGGGGCACTTATAGCGGTAAATCCCCACAAAATAAACAATTGGAAATCATTTGGGACCTGCAAATTAGACTTTTTGTTACACTTCACTAGATGAGAGTTTTGTAAATTGATCAACAATTATCCATATCCCAATTGTAATGTATTGGATGTTTTGAAAAGAACCACATTCCTTTTGTGTATATTTGTGTCCTGTGTGAATTAAATATTTGACAAATTAAAAGCATTTTTTATTGCAAAATTATGAGATTTTCCCAGAAATAGGAATTACTAACTGCTTGTTATTATCCATTTAGAAAATGTAGCGGGGAATTGTTTCTTGACATAAGGTTTCATCACAATATGATTCTATAAATGATCACATTGAACTATAGCCCAGCCATACATTAAACACCCATTAAGCAAATAATGGCTTTTAATGTTGCCACTTTTCTTTGTGTAGTTAAACATTCAGAGGCGGACAAAGAAAGCCTTCACAGACTTCATGGAGGGAGAAATCACCTTTATCCCCACATACAAGTATGACCCCAAAACGGATCGATGGGACTCGAGGTACCTTTTTTTTTTTTTTGTCATGATTTTGCTTCTCAAACTTACTGCAGGATTGGTGTTGCTTTTCCTCTGTTCTTTTTTTCCCCCTCTCTTTGGAAACCTGATAACATGTACGCATCTGATGATTTAACTTTGCCTCTGAAACTGTGGCCGTCTGCTGCAGCGGGAAGTGCCGTGTCCCGGCTTGGTGTGACAGGATCCTGTGGAGAGGAAACAATGTCAAGCAGCTCCAATATCGGAGTCACATGGAGCTGAAAACTAGTGACCACAAGCCCGTCAGCGCTCTCTTCAGCGTAGGGGTGAGAAAGATGTTGTCAAATAAAAAAAACCTCAACTGACAGTTTTTTTTTTTTTTTTTGTTCAAACATGCACGGTTTCGCTATTCAGTCTGATTAAGAAGAGCTGTGTGTTTGCATCCAGGTTAAGGTGGTAAATGAGCCGCGCTACAAGAAGGTGTTTGAGGAGATTGTTCGGGCGATGGACAGAATGGAGAATGATTTCCTTCCATCTGTAACCCTGGACAAGAGAGAGGTATAAAAAAATGTCCCCTTATACACATGCTATCATTATACTGACAATTATCCCCCCCCCCCCCCCCCCCCTTCTCAATGACCTCATCTCACACACTAATCCCCGGTAACCTTATAAACAGAGTAGCCTGTTGTCATTTCTCCTGATGGTGGAATAAAGCTTCTGGTGAATCTGCTCTTTCTCCCTTCCCTGTTGTGCAGTTCACGTTTGCTAATGTGAAATTCCGGAAGCTTCAGAGGGAGCGCTTCGTAATAACAAATGACGGGCAGGTCCCCTGTCACTTTGCCTTCATCCCAAAACTCAATGACTCGCAGTATTGCAAGCCTTGGCTCCGGGCCGAGCCCAGCGACGGATTCTTAGAGCCGAGTGAGTCTGAAAAACTCCCTTCTTCATTTCGACTGCCTTTAGGCTTGTTAACTTGAACTTTTATATTTGTTATCTTGCAGTACGTTTGTATTTTTTCAGGAAACATTTTGCTGTTACGTGTGCCGCTGTAATAGTCATTTGACTATTGTGCGGGACAATTCCGTTCACCCTTTCCCTTTTGTTGCATTAAAACCCTGACTTATCCTCCTGCGCAGATGAGACCTTGGAGATCTATCTGGACGTGTATGTCAGCAAGGACTCTGTCACGCTGCTGAACTCTGGAGAAAACGCCATCGAGGACATCCTGGTGCTCCATTTGGACCGTGGCAAGGACTACTTTATTACCATCTCTGGCAACTACCTGCCCAGCTGCTTCGGCACCTCACTGGAGACCCTGTGCCGCATGAAGAAGCCCATCAGAGAGATCCCCATCACCAGACTAATTGACCTGGTGAGAGAAAGGAAAAGCATATTATACATGTGTCAGGATTCGTGACCAGAGAAGTATTATTTTCCTACGGTTAGTTGCAGCTCTGTTAGTTGCAACTCGGTTCTACACGCGGCAGTAGAACAGAGTTTGATGGCTGCGCCTCATTCTGTAACTATTCACCACCCTGAAACCTGAGCAGGGACACGTGAGCGCTTGTCCCCTCCCTCAGGCTAAACCTAGCCACTGAGGGGGAACTATATTTGGGGGGGGGGGCAAAAAGAATGTCTCAACCTGTATATTTCTGGCCGAAAGGGGCCACGGGGAAGTGACAAAAACATGGGAAGAAAGCTCTTAGAGACCAGGGACAACTGACTCAGGTTAGGCCGATGTTGGTGCTTTTATAAATAGACTCCTCCGGTCTTCACACAATCTCCTCCGTCTGCCCATATTCTATTTTTTTACCTACTCTGATTTTGCTTTGGAATATACTATATATATCATTTTGTTATCTTATTTCTTTTGAAGCTATTCATTTTCCCCACTGGCTTGGTGCATTTGCTGAATTACTTATGCAAGAGAAATCCATAATCTTGTGATTCTGTGTTCATGCATACTTCTTCTATCTACTTCTTTTGTTTCCTTTCATCGCCTCTAATTGCCTTGATCATTCCTTTCCAACTCTCCACTGTGGTTGTGGGCTGACTTCTTGCTCAGGGAGAGGACAGCTACATGGAAAAGGTAAAATATTAGCTTCATACAGATTTGCCATCGAGAAAATCAATATTCCCTCAGTTAAAAGACCGAGCATGTGCTTTATGACACTTTATCGACCTTCCTCAGTCACTCACGTCATAAAGATAAAGTGGTTATGGTATTATTTGACTCATTCATGTGAGGAAAGGAGGTCAACAAGTGGCTCCAGTGTGGCCTAAATCATCTTAATGTCTAACTCAAACCATAAAGATTCACATGCTTTTGTAATTTTGATTAATGCGTTAAATGGATGGACCATCTGTTTTTTAAATTGTTGTTTAAACAGCCAGCAAGCAGAAAGTAATGAAATAGTTTTTCTTTAATTCATATCTTTCTTAGTTCTGGATGCAATAGGTCTCTGCTAGTGGGGGCTTGTTGCTTTGGTAACCAGTGTGAGGCATGATTTTGAAGACTTATCAGACTATAAAATGTAGATGGGAGATTTTTCTAGATGTTGGAGAGCGCCATGTTAGCTGTTTCACCTTGCTTTCAGGATATTCTTTTCTTAGCTCTATTTCCAACCTTAATGAGTCACAAGGGTATAATCTGATTTTTGGAAAGTAAGTAGCAAAGTGTGCTTACTACAATGTAGGGCTATTCCTTTCACATGCAGTCCATATGGGCTACAACAATCTGTCCTTTTGGTTTATTTAGGAAGTGGTTTCTCTAGCTAGTCAGAAAATGGATTCGGTGCCTTTTCTCTACATCAAAGAAAGCTGAATTTGGGCCACAATCTTTAACCCAAAAGCAATCCTAGATCAGTCCATTCCAGCTCCGTTTTTAATATATGTGTGTGTGGGCAGACCAGTCACCCCTTAAATCCCCCCCTGGCCTATTAAGGACAGGGTGCACCAGTGCAATGAGACTCAAAACACATGCAAACGCACCAGATTTCACAGGTGGTTTCCTGGACTGCGCAGCCCCTCCGTACACATTAAAGATAATAAGAAGTTGTAGCTTCCGGCAGTATTAGTGTCTGGCTTCGTTAAAGGCCCACTCCAGTAGTCCTCGTTCTTTGCAGTATTTCAAGCTGTGGTTATTTTTGGACTGCTCTGGTTTTTCAAGGAAATCCATTTTACATTTAATGTGATATCCAGCTCCTTTTTCCTTTTTAAAAATGGCTCACCTTCATTCGCGCTTCAAGACCCTGCAAAAAACCCCAACCTCAATTTAGCTCTTACTCCATCATTAATTGATGAGGTGTCTCATGTGCAGTCACTCCAGGAGCCTCTATGAACCACACGGCATGGTCATGCTTTCAATGATTCACTGGGAATAACTGGGGGGCAGAACAATGGTTTATTATTGCAGAACTACACTAATATTCTGTCACTGCCTCTATTTGAGTGTACTGTGTTGTCTCTGATCAGGAAAAGTCAAAGATGAGTTTCCTGATGGTGGAGGGTTCAAGTACCGAGGACAAACCTCTAAAGATCCCCAAAGAAGTCTGGATTCTTGTCAACCATCTCTTCACCAAGTCCTGTGATCAGGTGAGAGGCTACAACTGAAAAAGAGAACTTGTGTCAACTGGTTAAACACTGGCCTCAACAGCGGAAGTTCACAACACTGGTGTTGACCCCTAAGTTTGAGGGATATCTAGTGATGCCGATTGGACCCAGAGGTGTTCTTAAATGTTCCGTATTTGTCTCTGTGCGTCTCCCAGGAGGACTTGTTCCAGACACCAGGACTGCAAGACGAGCTGCAGAGCATCATTGACTGTCTGGACACCAGCATCCCGGACTCCATCTGTATCCTTGTCTGCGATCACTGAAGTGCCAAACTAAAGACACAAAGAGACACAATATGTCTCAATATATAGCAAGTTATCATGTAGCCTTTGTAGGCGTTAGGTGGTTCAGATTAATTCACAGCGATCCGTATTTGCTTGTTGGTCCTTAACTATTTGTCTAGCTGGTTGTAACCACTCTGTCGCAGAGGCTCTGCTGATCTTCTTGGAGGCCTTGCCGGAGCCCGTGTTGTGTTATGAACTCTACCATCGGTGCCTGGAATGCGCTCACGACAGCCGCCTCTGCAAACAGGTGCCATTAAAGGGGCCATTCTGATTATTTTTTTTTTTCAGATTGGGCTCTATGTGATTTATTACACAGCTGTGGGTCAGCCGCCAGTTTGGAGAAGCGGACTAAATCACTGTTCTGAATTTGTTTTATTCAACTGTATAGAAAAGAGTGTAGAACTGCTGTGTTTTTGCTCCGCGAGGTCACACTTACGCTCTGCACACACTGATGTGTGTGACTAATCTTTCTCCACTTTTTCACAGTTGATCTCCCAGTTGCCCCGAGCTCACCGCAACGTGTTTCGCTACTTGATGGCTTTTTTGAAGGAGCTTCTCAAGCACGCGCACAACAACAACCTAACGGCCAGCCTCATAGGTATGCAAAGGACCTCCTGCCTCAATGTGCTACAGCCAGTTCAGCGCCTGTAATGCCTATCCGTCAGTCAGCAAACCACACGGGTCGGCTACAGTGACACGAATGTGTTAATGGTCTTTACACAGCACATGTAAAACGGTTTACTTTTACTTGATAGGAACCTCTTTGCTTGACCTCCATTGTCCTGTTCTCTTTATTTTAGCTACACTCTTTGCCAGCCTCCTCATCCGACCCCCTCCCAACCTGATGGGAAAGCACACGCCACACGAGCGTCAGAAAGCCATCGACTTCATCCTGGGCTTCCTGATGGCGGGAGACGAGGAATAAAAGAGAACGGCGGTACCTCGGCATGTCGGCCGGGTTTGGAGCCGAGTCCCGACCGGCCTTTCTGTTGGACCTGAACTAAACTGTGTTTTATCACCTATTGGAGACCAGTGCAGTGCACCCAACCTTTTCACAAACGTTCATCGGAGAGGTACTCAACGCTGCATTAGATGTGTGGGATTTGACCCAAGTGTCATCTCTCCAGCTTGCTGGATTTGGAAGCACTTGGGATAGGTTTGAACTGATGCCTATTCACTTGTACGACCCCCTGGCCCCGTGGCTCCCGGCCGGATCGTCCTTGTCCTCAGCTTAAACTTCTTCTTAGGTTAAAATGCCAAAACAACTGCTGAGCCGTCAGTGATGAGAATGTGAAAACACTATGTGCTATGTAGATTCTAAGCGAAAGGCTCAATTACACTAAAGAAGAAACTATTTCCTGAAGCTTTAAGACATAGACTGAATAAATATAACAATATAATGCATTAATCAAATGGGATCATTTTGGATATTAATCACTAAGAATGCTTAAGCTTTAGATAAATCCCGACAATCATCTGTTTTAAATGAGGGGACAATATTATAGATATCTTCAATAACTATTTGTTACCATATTCATTGTATTTTAACTGTTATTTATTTGTTTTTCTTGAAAGTTTGACACATCTGAATATTTTCAGTTTTCTACTAAATTTATTTTCACCTATTAATGCTTTTAAGATATTCATTGCTTATATGTATCATCCTACTGTGGAAAAACTTCCTGAGTGTTTGGTTTGACTCGCACCTCGCTTTGCCAGTTCTACATAGAGTTACAAAACAAGTACGTTGACACACTAACTTCCTGGTTAACCGGAATCGAGCGAGGCGCCGCCCTGAGGCTCCTGACGTCTTCAGTGATGTAGTCATTGTTTCCCCGCTCCATGGGTATTTGACTGTTGTCATGGTGACGCAAATCTGTGATGGTGTCTACAGTGAAGTGTTACTGTCCATGTCAGTGTTTTTTTTTTTTTTTACTACATGTCTTTTTCCTCACTTCTGCCACATGTTGAAGCCCATTTGTCGTTGTTTCTGTGTTCCCTTACTGGTGAATCCAGATGAGTGTCATTTGTGTAAACCTTTCTCATTTGTGGTACTGAGGACTTTCTACAGTCACGGTTGTGAAACATGCCGTCGTTATTGAAATAAGGAACTGTTTATAGCAGAGTGTCATTTCCTCTTTTACAGTTGAAGCGATGTCAGCGTTATTTTTTTTCGACGTAAGTGTCCCTTTGAGCCCGGAGGTTTTCTCCTTCGATGCTTCATGAGATTATGAGGATTTAATTTTGGGACATTATGTAATGTTACAACACTGACACTCTTAGACACTTATAGAACTTGCGTTAAAGGTGCTCTATCATTGCATATTTCTTTCTGTCTGATTGCCATCAATTCACTAAGTTGTGATTTGTTTTTATCAACCGTAGCTTTGACCAAAGGTGGCTCGACCCTGAATGAATAGTTCTTGGTGATTCAGATCTGAGAGATCCATTTTACAAAAGCCCTTTATTGTTATTGTGTTAAACACCCGATCAATATATTCAATAACTAATAATTTCAAGTGTTTTCTTGTCCCACTTTATCTTTGAATGTATTTATGTGGATCCATTTAGCTTCTCCGTCTTCAGTTTTGTCACATTTTGATCATGCATCTAAGGTACATGAGGAAACACTTGCACCATGTTTTCCCCTTTCATATATTTGGTGCTTTTAATTTATTTAATAGAAATAAAACTGTCATAAGCCGTTTTGTTTTCCCATTGAAGTCTGTGTTTTTATTGACTGCTCTGCTGTTTTGATAAACAGTTGTTCCATGGTTTTTCCGAGGCTCACTCTTCAGGCACGTGTGAGATCGCATCAGCGCGGTATATTTAGTCAGCTCAGTGGCCCGTGAGAGATCCTTCACCTCAGTGCTGCATTCTCATCCTTTGTGAATATAAAACTCGGCGCTGCCTGTAGCGTCGTCACCCTGTTTGGACCCGTCCAAAGACATGGCCGCGCTCCGAGTGTCGTCCTACCGCAAGCTGTTTGAGGATGATGGAGGTTTGGGTACGCAGTGTGCAGGGCAGTACCGCGCCTCCGTAAGGTCTGTCACACTCAAAATGTACAACCTTTTGCGATGTGTTTTTTTTGTAATATATGTAGAAGTTGATTTGTTGTATTTAAAGCATTTTTTCCTGCATGCTGATGACCTTTGTTCTGAGGGCCATCATCACAGGATATTTTCATTTATAGGGACAGTGATGCCGAACTGTAGACAAACGTTTAATCGGTTCCTTCTTACATTTTCTTTACTGTACTTTTTTACTTTACTGTACTTTTTTTACTGTCCCAGGAGGTGGATCAAATGATCTCCCCTCGGATCCTCTTAAAGTCTTTAGTACAGTGTGTTGTCCTCTCAGGGGTGCGGCCGTTGACGAGTGCCACTGCGTCCAGTTTGACTTTGTAGCTGCCAAGGCACTCAACAAGGAGGGTCTCCAGCGCTTCGTCCAGGACCGCCACATCGTGGCTGCCCTCAATGACAGACTGGTCCGGCTTATCCAACTGGTGAGGGAGAACCGCTCCAAATGAAACATCAGCACTCTAATCTTCCCTCATAGCCTTTTGTTGTTGGTGTTGTTGTTTTAATGAAGCAGTACATCGTGAACCATTTGTAGCCGTCTTAACCTTTTCTCTTTGTCCTCTAGGCCCATTGTTTTGAGGAGGAGAATGAGTCTCTGAAAAGCCAGATTGTCGACGTGGAAAAGAAGCTGAACGGTCGACAGGGGTCGGCGAGCGTCTCCTGCGCCGAGGCCGACCGCAGCCTGGATGCAGCGGTGGAGCGACTGCGCAGGGAGAAGGTAGGTTGTTGTTGTTGTTGTTGTTGCTGCGTGTGTCTGCGCTGCTGCATGTTTGTCAGCATCACCCTCCTAAATGGGTTTTTCCTTCATAGAGGGTCCCTTGCACTTTTCACTCAGTCCCATCAATTTCACAAACATGGCCGATAGTTGGCCTTGTTCGTATCCATTAGTGTTGTGGCTGCGTCACCCCCCCCGCCCTCCCTGCAGGATGACATTCAGTGTGACACCGAGAACCTGCAGAAGGAGCTGGAACATCTGATGGAAGAATACGAGAAGGCTGCACAGCAGAAGATCCTCCTGCAGCAGGGACAACAAGATGTCGCTAAGGTACCAGATGTGAATACATAAGGCGTCCGTACCTGGAAGGAAGCTGACTGATGTAATCAGGTTTCAGAAATATACAGTACTGAAATGAACACACTATATATATATATATATATATATACAAAGCAAACCAAGGTATAAACTCAAGTGGTATCCATAAAGGGTTTCTAAACAAATGCTTTTGTTTTAATAAAGAACAAGTAAGAAATTAACAATTAATGTAATAATTCCTTACTTTGACCAATTTAGTTTTCCTGTGTACCTTGTTCTAAAAATAGATGCAGATTTAGTGCGTTATGTTTAGTACTTGGGTTTTTCACTGTACAATTATATATCAACCCTGTAGTTATAAATTGTAGTTTGAACTTTGTTTGCCTGGATATGCTCTCCGGGCCATGAGTTGTCATATTGTTTGATATTAAATTACCGATCCTATCATCAATACCAGGTCGGCTTAGGCCCCTATCCGGTCAGGTTTAGAATGTGTATATTTCTCTCAAAGAGGCGACTGATATTTAGGGCCTTTGAGCCACACATACTCCCACTGGTGGACCAACCAGCAAAAACACTGGATCCCTAATTTCCAAAAATGCAGCCAGTTGTACCCACGGATATCCAATGAGAGTCTAACTTGTATTCTTGTACTTGTGCCATAAATGATCAGACCTTTTTGTTGCAATAATGTACCTTGAGCACTAGATGGCAGCGTTGTCAAGCCTCGCTGCTCCACCTCCCCTCGGCCTCCTGGTGAATCAGCTGAGACTGCACAGCTGCTCCTCCATAGTGCTGCCCAATGGGTGGCGATCACCAGCAGTCACACAGTCTGGGCTTGTGGCCCATTGCAACCTGAGCCACCAACTTTTCCTTTTCCCCCCCCATCACCCTTCCTTCCCTCGTGCAGGCAAGAGCCCATCTCCTCCCAGATGCGAGGGAGGCTTTAATTTCTCCCTTACAGATGTAACGCAGGCTTGAAATACGTCGCCGTAATGTTCCTGCTGGCTCGGTTCTCTGGTTCTGAATTGGAAGCAGCTGCAGGGTGACAAGACTTGGTGGGAAAGAGACAGGGAGGCGGAGAAGGAGCCGAGCAGATGAGCGAACTCAACCCGGCTCAACTCACAGCTAGTTTCAGTTCTCTCCACTTATTGGTGATGAAACAGAATATGTTCGCTTCATTTTTTAAGTGTAATACAAGGATTGGATTTTTTTTCTTTCCTCTCTTGTAACTTCCCCTCACTTTTCCTTTTCAGGCCCTCACATTTTTCCCTCCTTTTTTACTTTTTGCTTGGCTCCACCAAAGTGCAGCTGCAAGTGAAATGAGTTTTACAACATCCACCAGATGTAAAATATGATTACTATCAATTATAATCAGTCTGTTTCAAAAGTAGTGCTGGTAAAAAAAATGGACCCCCCCAAAAAAGAGCATACACACACTGTTAGTCAGAATAAGTAGAGCTTAAATTGAAAGCCCTTATTTATTTTGTTGGCACGTCGGTTAAAATGCTGCTGAAGTTGTAACGAAGACAACCCATCTCTCACTACTTTTTGCTTAGTGCTGCTGTCCATCATGCACTCTGCCACCCTCCCTGCAAAGCAGCACAACTTCACCACCAACCCCCCCCCCCCTCCCCTCCCCCTGCATGTGAATGTGTAATTGCAGCCAACAACAAATTGATCTGGTTCTTTTTAAAAAGAGCAGAAGAGCTGCGAACCCTTGCTGGCTGTAAGAATGGTGGACGGGGCTTTTGTGTCTAGTTTGCCTCCTTCTGATCCTCTTCCTCCTCCCCCTTCCTCTGCATTGCGGTGTCTACTTTCTGTTCAGGGAAACAGGTGGATGTGCTGATGGTTCTTAAAATGGTAGTTCAGTGCAGAAACAGAGCTTTTCCTGAAGCATCCTGTGGTTTTATTTACGACCCAAATGGCAGTGTTTCTTCTCCAGAAATGAAGGAATGAACTTCTTGACTGCAGCCGTGTCCTATTTTAATTAGATTTTCCTTGCAGGATGTCGATGCTGTGACAGCAGAGTGTTTGGCTCTGAGGGAGCAAGTGGCTATCTACGAGCAGCAGCTGGCCAACATGGAGGACCAACACACAACGGTGAGGGGCGGAGGGGGGGGGAGAGGATATTTAGCTGCACTTGGAAAAAAACAGGAATTGTTTACAGCTATGAAAATGTGGCATTTAGGTTTGGACGGAATGATGGAGGAATGCCAAGGGCCTGTTGTGACAAACACAGCTGTGATGACCCGACTCACCTTGAAGTTGAGCCAAAAACGACTGATGTCAACACTAACGTATGGTGACAGGATGAAAACACAAGTTCAGTCATTGGGTGTACAAGCAGTCAAAGTTGGGCCCGTGCTTCAGAAAATGTCCACGTAATCCTAAACTGAGACGAGAGAGAAAGATCCTTCAGGCTGAGCTGACGACAGAAAGACGGACCGGGCTCATATGAACGACATAATTAAAAGATCCTCCCCACTGTCTGAACATCTTCACATTCAACACAGTGGCATCTTCTCGTGTAACTCCTGACCAGAAAGGGAAGATGCACATAATGCAAAATGTCAAACTACTGCTTTAAAAATAGGGACACTATTGGGACAATACCCAATTCACGTCATTACCTTCATCACATCCACACTTTGCTCCACCTTCTACAATATTCTCCACCTTTCCAGGAGATGACAGACACACCCCAGTATCACATCTCAAGGATGCAGGCAGAGAGAGAGAGAGAGAGAGAGAGAGAGAGAAAAAGAGAGAGAGGCAGCTGAAGCAGGACCAACTCCATCACTCTGTTTTTCCCTGCAAAGCCGGAGCGTTTAACGCTCTCCCTGCGGGACACGCTCCATAACTCTCAGTCCGGGAAATGCAGCTGAACACCAAATGAAACCCGAAGTTCCCTTTGTTTTATTAACTGTTGTTATCACCAGCACTCGTATTCTCTTGACAAATCGCCAGCCTTGTCGTGGTTTAGGTGGAGGGAGAAATGTTAATTTATCTCTGTAATAGATGTGGGTTTCTTTTTACTGAACACATCGGAAGTGAAGGTCAAGTATGTTGAGGAGCACATGTTTGAAGTACTACACATGATGATATATATATATATATATATATATATATCATCATGTACTACTACTGCGCTAAAATTCAGAGGTAAATATTCCACTTTTATATTCACTACATACATCTGACAGCTTTAGTTAGTAGTTACTTAACAAATATGCTATTCAAATGTAATGCATGTATCAACAATTTATATAATATAGATCAAATTAGTTCTTCTGCGACCACCTCCGACATGAAGTCTTTAGTCTATTAGTAATACTCTAATACATGTCCCTCCCAAGGATTATTTCTCTTTGTGTGTCAAAGGTAAAAGTCATTGTTACAAAGTTGATTAAACTGGAAATGCTTAAATAACTTAACTAACCTATTCGATGTGTTACTTCTCTCAAAGTATTGGTAACTAGTAGTGGCCTCAGTAGTAGAAAAACACTACTATTACTAAGTGAATGTCCTGCATTCATAACAACATTGTGAGAAAAATGGACCCCAATGTATTTAAAGTAAGTAAATGTATTAATAGCCCTCTTTGCTGCTAAACCAATGTGGAATATTGATTTGTCGTAAGCAGCATTTTAATTTAACTGATCAAGGTTCTCCTACTAGTAGTAGTATTTTGCAGTTTATATCGTACTCTATAAAGAGATCACATGCTTTTAAGTAAAACTTAGTAGAGTTGTCAAAATGTAGTGCAATATTTCCCACTTAAATCATATAAACCTAAACATATGTTGGCAGTGATTGGAGTACTTGAATACTTTTACTCATGTAACATTTCACCCCCGAGTAAAGAATGTAACTGTACTTCCCCGCTGTGCGTTTGCATGAGCAGGCGGTGCAGCGTCTGCTGGGACCCGCCGAAGGGACCACGGGGTCAACGGCAGCCATTACTTTCTGCAGCCCTGACATCACGCCGGCCCTGGATGTGAAGGAGCATTACTGCCAGCTGGCTGAGAGCCTCCAGGTACGACTCTCTGCAACGAAAGACACACGCAAACATGCCGTGAAGCGCAGACCTCGTGGTGCCAAATGCTTAATGGCATCGTGCCTGTAGACAACCGCGAAATCCCATCACAATCCCAAACTAGATGGTACATTTCCTCAATTACTGTAGGGGCAATTTTAAGGTTCTAATCCATTACTTCACATGTATGTCGGTAATATGTTGTCTGACGGCTTTGTACATCTATACAAATATCCATTAGTAGGTTATCAAACACACTTTGAACCTTTTCCAAACCTTTTGTTACTTGGTACCACTTACAAAGAAGCAATAGCTGGTAGGGGACCTTTCCCACATTTCACCGTGTGTAGCGCTACGATTTAGAAAATTAAGAAAAAGTATTTTCAGGAAATCAGCTCAAGAAAATGCGTTTTCGTCCACCACTCTAATGCCAATATGAGGAGTCTCCCAACAATCACGTGCTAACGTTTGCTCCCATGTGTTACCAATACATCTGGAAAGGAATCTGTGGAGGTAAACAGATATATTCGACAAATAAACAGAGCTTTTACCCGGGAGACTGCTGTTCATAACCCGTGTGAAGGAAGGACTTTGGTTGCCATAAATATGACGTCTTTCCTTCTTTCCTTTCCCATTTATTATCTCACAACCCCTCAGATTTATCTCGTGACCTTTTTGGAGGGCGGACGCCCCCGAAGTGTGTCAACCACAGGACTAAACTACCCGGATACAAAGAAACGCCAGATAAACCCTGACTGTCTTAACAGTAAATGCATCGGTTTTAATAACCTCTTGTATTACAGTATGTTTAGCAGAGTCTGCAGAACTATCACTTTTTTAGACTTTTATTGCCATCCTCATCCTCGCACCGACTCCTGGTCGCCTTTTCTCCCTCTGCGACGTCTCGCTCAAGTCCAGCATGTAAATCTCAACATCACGCAACCTCAAACTCACATTTGTTTTCTTTGCCTCTTAACACAACACAAGAACATGAGAATCAGAGATGCTGGACTTGACCCCCCCGAACAGAATGCCTTTGTCTACCTGTGTGTGCGTGCAGCGCATGCTAAGGCGTGCAGCGCTGAGGTCAGACTATAGCTCCGGCGGGTCTGACCTCCTCTGGGTCGAGGATGTCTGCCCGGTTCACAGGTCAGGGCTGTAATCAGACTGTTGGCCGCCTTCCCAGGCTCCTCAGCCTCACTGGAGTGGACGCTGGCGCGTGTGTGTGTGTGTGCGTGCGTTTGTGCGTCTATGAGCATGGCTGAAGGGTATCCAGGGTGTTTATATTATTGTGTGTCGGTCTGGATGCATAGGTGTGTTTCTTGTTCCTCAAAACCCGTCTATTCCCTCTCTATTCTACTCTCCTTCCGCCTCCCACTTAGTTTCTCCTCTGGCCAGCTGGCCTCCGTCCCGTCTGGGCCTGCCTTCAATTTGCGAGGCGCAATTGTCTCAATGCTAAAAATGATTGCCATTGGGTTCGAACAGTAATGGTGATTGCTGGCTGACTCCCACACACCTGTGCACACTCATCTCGCTCGTTTCTGCTGCATTTTGTTCCATCTAATCAGAAGTGTGGTGGACAGAAGGAGGCGGTTCACCCATCAGCCGGCATGAGAGGCTCTGATTGCTCTCTGCCGCCCTGTCGGAGCGCACTTAACGCCCCAAAAGAAAGCACTTTCCTCCGTGGCCCTGTGCATTTTGCCGACTCAAACTGAAAGGTCACACCTCTCTCGGCTGCCTTTCACCCCCCCCCCCCCCCTCCCCCCTTCTCGGTCTTTGCAGTACGAGTGCGGCGCTCCCTCCTCGGCTGTGAGTCGCCGTGGCGACGGAAGACAAATAGAAGAGGGCGTAGCTGGAGGGTCGGCCGTCAAAGGCGCGTCGAAGATGAAGGACATCAGTGAGATAAAGATGCTGGTGAGTGCTCATGATTTATCTTATTTGGTTTGCCCCAATCACAGGAGAACGTTCTCTTCATTAAGGCAGATACAGGTTGTGTGTTCATTTGCCAAGATTTTGAGATGAGCTTTTCTCAGATTTCGGCGACCTGCACCTCCCAAATATCAACAACATATTGTGCAGTGTTATTAACTTCCTTGCACATTGTCAGATAAGCAGACTGATACCCGTCATGTCTGTACACTGGATGACAATCTACAGCAAGCGGCCGATTAGCTTAGCATGAGGAGCGGACACGGGTATGCTGGCCACATCCAAAGGTAACGAAATCATCCGACCAGCCCCTCTAAAGGGTAATAGATAACAAATATGTCCTTTGTTTGATCTGTATTAAAACACAAAAAGGTTACAAAGGACAGGTTGTCATTATGTGCCACGCTGTGTCGTCACTTTCTGAGGGAATCCGTTCCACTGTATTTGCAGTCTTTACTCAGTAAGCTGGCTGAAATTCATATTTACCAGATTGACATCAAAGTGTTACCAGGTGAAAAAGCATTTTTTCTAAAGCTTTGAGCTATTGCTTTAAAAAAAATGATTTTACATTTTGGAAACTGCTACTTATAAAGCTCTGCAAATAAAAACCAAACTGTCTTTATGCTGCTTAACCGTTCTGCCATCAAAGGCATCCTTTTTTGGCTTTTAGGGGATGAACTGACCCTTTCAGTCTCACATTTACACACAATTTAAATCCTTCAGTTACTTCCTTCCGATTCAAATGTTCCCATAACACATTTCCCACCACTTCAATGACAAGAAGTGAAGTCTTAGAACTGGCTCTGCTTCGGGCATCAGCTCCTAAATCAGGCGTAATGGTGAGAATGGATGGTTTCCCACAGCAGGAGAAGGGAGTAGAGAGCAGCGGAGTGACAGCAGAGCAACAGTGTGGGAGATCCTGCTGACCAGAGTGTTTACTCTGCGGACACTTTCAGCAGGAGATGTGAAGGGCTCGGCTTCAGCTCACACAGGATTTATGGCCCTCCGTGTCCTCGGTTTATTAAGTACAGTGTTTCAGAGCGCCTGCAGCTTTGAATTAAACGGACAAGTCAGGCATCAGTAAAGATCACCGAGTAACTGCAGAAACTACCTACTCTTCACATTGGCCTACTCTACGTCCAACCACATCTGTAACAAACAGATGGTGGTCTGGTCCCCGTGACTGTGGCCTTGGCTCTACCTCCATGGAGCTCTCTGAGTGACCACAGCAGAAACTCTCCGAACATCAGCTACTTTTTTCTCTTTTTAATAGCGCGGCACACAATCCCCGGTTCTGCTCCGACCCGGCCCGACGGATGAACAGCGCGGCCTGATCTGCTCTGTTTCCCTCCTCTCTCTCTCTCTCTCCCGCCTGTGATCGATGCCTCGGGTCTGGTTTCTCGCTGAGACGCAACATGGCCAAACAAACAGATTGCAGTGAAATCAGCCCTGACTCAGAAATGTATATAACAGAGCCAGCACTGATGGGGTCGTACGCCACTACTCGCATGCGCACGCGGGCCCGGACCTCACTTATCCTGCCAGGGAGAGCGGAGGAGTGTGGGAGTGAGTGACTTGGAGCAGGTTTGTGTGTGTGTGTGTGTGTGTGTGTGTGTGTGTGGTGGGGGGGAGGGGGTGGGTGGTGAAGAGTCATCAGCCTGTGAGTGGTTACCCGGGGTCTTCTTCTGCTCACATTGGTCTCGCTGAAAGACGAGCGGGACCGCATGGATCCCCCATCTGGCTGTGACAGCTAATTGTTGAACTTTTGTGATTGCTGTAATTACTCACGGCAGGACACCGCAGCTTCAGACACGGGGGGACAGCTACGGTCCTGCTTTGGTTCGCTGTAGAAGTAAAGAAACCTGTTTTCATCTTCAAAGGTCCGTTTGATTGGCACACTTGGAGGACCAGATTTTAGGACTTAAGGGGTTCCTGTTAGCAAAAACAGACGCAGTTATTTGCAATACGTTTTCATTAGTATAATCACCTGAAACTAGGAATCATTTACATTAGCTAAGAATAAGCCCTAAAATATCTATAAGCTGAGCAGGTCTTCTTCCTCGGGGGTTCCATCAGTTTGGCAGGTATTGGGTCATAAACCAAAGTTTCACAGTGCTAGAGTAAGTATACATTTAAATACCAACCGTGTGTCCCGGAAGAGGACGTCACTGTACCAGATGTCATGGCGATCAATCCAATAGTTATTGATGTACATCACCTTTTAAACCGCCATGGATCAAAGGCCGTAGGATTCATCATCTGGAAAAAATAAATCTAATGAGATAGAACACAAAGTCTGCACAAAAACTGTGAAACAAAGTGATGGACTGAATGATGTCATAAAGTCACACCGCTAGCTGGTTTTGAAATGCTCTCATGAAATAACGACCTCAGCATGGATCGACAGACAAAGGGAACGACTACTTGGTGAGAAAAGTCAAACACGGAGCAGCCAAAGAGCTTTAAGTATTTTCTCTGCAGTTGTCACGACCCGAAGCTCGAGGAGAACACTGATGCCATTGATAACCAGATTGAGTAGACGTCGTTGTTTGGGGTATATGTGCACCAATAACCTGCACTGTATCCTGTCTGTATTTCTGCAGGTTTCGGAGCTACAAAAGGCGCTCGCTGAGCTCGAGCAGTGCAACGAGGAGCTGGAGGACGAGGTCGACATGAAGGCGGCTGCATACATGGACGAGATTGCTGAGTTGGAGGTCTGAGAGTGGACTGATTAAGGAATAATCATAGGCTGTAAAGGGGCCAGTAGTTTCGGCTAATTCCGTCATTACTTCCCCGCTGTGTGTGTTCAGTGTACCATAGATGAAATTCGGCGGCAAGAGGCCGACTTCCAAGTGCAGATGAAGCAGCAGTGTGAAGACTACAAGGAGCTGTTCAGTGAGAAGATGGCCAGAGACATGGAAATTACTGCCTACAGGTCAGTGAGTAATATATATATTATCAATTATTTAGTAGCAAAACTCTCGATAACAATAATACTCTGCATCAGATTAGCTTGAATAAATTGTCTGAATAAGCGCATAACCCAGAAACTTCTGACAAATATGAATCTATTCATGCTGTATATACTGTGGGTAGACTGTATGTTTACACAATAACTGAATTACATTAATTATTCACTATTTATTCCAGTAGCTGCACTCACCCTCGTGCGATTGGTAAACTGATCAGTTTTCATATATGCATCCATTGTGGATTTAACATGAATATATTTATATGTGCATATTTATTTCAACCCATCACCAGATTGAAATTCCTTAATTCGCTAATATAAAAACTAGTTCTGAGGAAGAGACGGACCATAAAAGTTGTTCGTAAGACTCTGCCGGGTCGCCAAAATAATGAACACAATTCTTTCCGTTGTCTTTTGGATAACGTTTGCAGTATACCTTTAAGCCACATCAGGTAGCATGACTGCTCTTATTGCTGTCACGATAATATTAGCATTAAATCTATTATTGATGCCTAGCATACAAAAGCCACCTGAATGATTTCCTTTGGGCTGATTCATTAAAACATTATATTTTCATGTCTGGGAAGATATCGTCCCGGGGTCGACTCACAGCAATGAATACATTTAACTTTTAATGTTCTATCGCTCATAACATTAGTGCTGACTGGAGTTCTCTGATCGGTCATATACATTCAGCAACAAAATAAAAGTTGAGGCCCAACAGTCAGAGGGATTGTCAGTCAACAGGACAACTGTGAACCAGCACTGTGGGTCAGAGATGGACCGCCATGTCTGCTGGAGAACACGGAGGCGTTCGTTCCAACAAAAACACCGCGCCGGGTGGTTTTTCGTTGATTAGTCCTCCTGTTAAATGCGTCATAAAGTCAACCGCTGAAGTTTCTGATTGCAATTAAAACGTGAATTGCTGTGACTTCGCTGACACGTATTGTAGATCCCCGTCTCTGCGGTAGGGGGTCAAATGAAAACAGACGTCCCCTGCGGTGCCGCACATTATTTAAACCTGTCGAGGAGAATGAACTGTTAGGGGCTAAGCACACAGAGGCCCCGGGATGATTTCATTAGATTTAAATTGACTTGATGATCTGTTCGACATTCTCCACACTTGGAAAGTTTGCGTCCGGCATGGTCGTGCCGCGAGGAGTTTCTGCAGAAGTGTTGCCTTGAATATTAATTATAAAGGACTCCCGACATTGTCAGAGCACATTATACGTTATGTGCAATGTATGATATACGTGCAAACAAAGCGGCTGACATCACAGGCCATCTGGGGTCGCAGGAAGACGCGGTTTCCTCTGTGTGACCTTGAAGACATTCCTTCATTCCACTGACGTTGTTTAACCATCTGCCAATCTGGTGTGCGGGCTGACGCACGTGAACCACAACCTCATCCTGCTGCCACTGGCTCCCCCCTCCCCGGTCCTTCCATCGCCGGTATCGGTGGCATCCGACCCCCGGGGGGGTTCCTGCCTCAGGAGCCTTCGCTGGGGCCCTCACGGTGCCTCATTAGAATGGACAAAGAGGGCCTCACATGTCAGCGCTGTGTGCCGGGTCACCGCCAGCTCTCCTCCACGCCGCCCTGTTAATGTCAGCCGTCTCCTTGCACACATTTTAATTCCCCCCCCCCCACACACACACACAGGCAGTCCCAATGACATTCAAGGCGCAGTCGACGGCAAAATTTATTCCTCCTCCTAAATGGGAAAAAAAATAATAAAAAAATCTACTGGATGTTTTGTCATCCGTGATTAAAACCATGAATAAGAAATGAAAACGGGGGTTGTTTATTCTCTCCGAGCCGTGACAAACTGTCTGCACGACAGACCCTAATGACCCCGGGCTGCCATTAGCGGCCAGCTTATCGCCTGTGAAAGCATCTCCCGAGCAGTTGAGGCAGATGCTCGCTGCTGTTGCTCTCTGCTAATGTGAACCGTGTGACGCTGTTAATCATTCGGCGGTTCATCGTGGCTCACGCTGCTGCATGACTCGGCAACAAGTAGCTCAACCCGGGGACAAGAGGCTTTTTAGTTGAGTGCAGTGGGTGACGGCGCTGCAGGTTGTACTGTATCTTAAAGCTGCTTCAGTTCGTCCTTTCATATTAACAGAATTAAATGACTCCCCCTCAGCATTACGAAGCTAAAAAAAAAAGTTTTTCAGGTCATTGTGGTGGTTTTCTGGCTCACAAATGTACTGCTTTGGTTTCTCACCTCCAACGTTTCCAGATGCAGCACACAGCTGTGTTCATTGAAAAGCTTTTTTAAAAACTCCACTACATGTTGCATTCCCACCATCAAACGGCAGACCGACACCGGCAGAGACTAACATGTTAACACAATGAAGCGTTTAGCGTCGGCAGAAACCAAAACCAAAATGGAAAAGAGATTTGATATGGGATCGACATTAATGAGGTGGACACCAACATGATGTCAAATGAATGATAAAGTCTGTTCGCTGCGCTCTGCACTGCGTCCACTCGTTGTCTTCAATATTTGTTCTTTCAGCTCAGTGACGTCGAGAGCAATGTCAGGGAATTAGATTTGCTCTGAGAACCTTTTAAGGGGGGGGGGGGGGGGGGGGGATAATCTTTGTCAACGTGTCTTTGAAAAATGAATTGCACTGGAATGTCGAGGACTCCAACGTGGTCACATGATATGATGTGTTTCTGTGGTTGGTTCACACCAGGAGTCTGTTGGCCGAAGAGGAGGAGAGGCTGTGCAACCTGTGACGTGAGGCCCGAAGAGTCCGACATGGCAGGCGCCCCCCCCCCCCCCCCCCCCCCCCCGCACGGATTATAAAACAAACCATAGAGAAACGAGGCATAGCACACTGACACCAGCTGGGATGAAGCTGAAGGTACCAACAACAGCATTTTAAGGAGAACTTATCATGGCAGATTAATGCCGTCTGGAGGCCTAAGCCGGCCCATTGATAACAGGTCGCTGGCAGGTGACCTCGAGACTCCAAGAAGGATGGAGCTGTCTAAAGGAGGTGGGAGGAGGAGGGAAGGGGGGGGGGGCTGTGCAATGAGTGTGTATCCATTCTGTGTCTGGCAGGGATATTTCCTTAAGTGGGTTTATCTTTACCAACTAAATGCTATGTTTCATAAAGGCTTTGGCCGCTCTCCGTCCGAGCGCAAGTTAAACTGCGCTGCTTCGTGATGTCAATCCCCCCCCCCCCCCCCCCCCCACCACCGCCGATACCACCTCATCCATCACTCATTCCACGTCTGATTACCTGCTCCTAACTCTTGACCCCATCACTGTTAGCAAACGTATTGACAGCTCCACTTTAGTTACTAAAAGCATCCCACCTTCCTTCTGCTTTCACAGTCATGCATTCCTTATTGTTTGTTATATATATATATAACCGCCTGTCGGATGTGCAGTGCACTGTTTGCTTTTCAAATGGTTCATGAAGTTGCTGTTTTCTCTGCGGATCTTTTCAAAATGAGCACCTGGATGTTTCTACAAGAAACGCTTGTGTGATTCATTACCGCTCCTTTTTTTGAAAAGCGATGTCTCAATTTACTGTTACTGAAATAAGCCTTTGGTAATGCATTCCTTTGTAATCTTTTCCTCATTTTCAACATCACTTTGCAGCTGTCTGGGATAAAGCATCTGTGATTCTCGCTTCTGCACAAGCAGCATCAGTGTGTGCTTTAGATTTCAAGGAAATAAAACCAGTTGCTTGTGAGATCACCTCATAGTGTGTGATTTTTGTTTTCAGAAATCTCTGTTTCCTGAAAACTGTTTTTGAATTCTTAAGACGATCTCCCACAAAAAATAAGTACGCAGCGAGCCCGGTCAAATTAATGTTCTGCGATCTTTCTTTCATTCATCTTCATGTTCAACGAGATATTTAAACATTCCCAGCTATTAACGATCCCCCTCTGCCATAAAGATGAAAAATGCAGCTAATAACGGATCGGATAAGATTAGCCACACTCTGTGAACTTGTGTGACGAGGAGTTGGTCTCTGTAATAATTGAGTTCAGGGTGTGGAGCGGGGGCTGGGAACGGCTGGACACAACTCGAAAGCTGGCCGGATCAGGGGGAAGCTGCTGGGTCGGTTTTCTCAGGGCTGCAGAGCTTAATCGAGACCTCGTAGGAGGTGGAGAACGTCGTACTCACTCAGTGCTCTCCTCTAATACGTCTCAAATTTAAAAGGCGGACAAACCAGCCAGGATTCCTGATCTCATGGGCCTGCTCTGACTTTGCCATGTGGTAAATATGAGAATGTCTAAGAGAGGAGTTGTGTATTCCCTTCTTTTGCTTCACAGCCTCTTGGGGAAAAGGTGATTGCGTGTATGGAAATTCAGGAAATAGACTGGACCAAAATGCTAACATTTTTGCTTCATATCCGTAAATGTTCTTCAATACGGAGAAAAGGGTAGAAGAAATCGACTGGGCTGTACAAAGCATCTACATCGCCCTGGGAACCCACCAAGAAAACATTCTCATAGTTCATGGTTTAATAATCTAGTGAACACATTATGTTCTTTGGGTAAAATAGAGCAAATTCTGTGGCCATTGGAAAGCCCCTTAATTAAATGTGTAATAAAATGTATTTAACCACAATCTTATGGGGCAAATCAGCGAACCAATGTGTTTCCACAAAAGCTCTAACACAACAAAGGTTGTGTTTAGAAAATGTTTTAATTCCAGCAGCCTCCTTCCGAACACAATTTAAGGATTTCAAAGACAGTGATATTTGTGAGTTTGGTGACCTCTGCCCTCCTCTGTATTCCTTTGCCCCCCATCACACGTCCTTGACAACTGAGTAAAATGCGCATTAACCCCTGAAAGCTGGTTGGTGACACTGCGCGGCCCGGGGCAGGACTGTGGCACCTCTGCTCCTTGAAGCTGGACAATTTGATTTGAGGGCGGAGATTTTCAAAGCTGAGTCATGGATCAGTGGCCCGCCAGTCAGTTGGCCTTTTCATCCCCATCCGCCCCCTTTTCTTTTCTTTTTTTTTTTTGCCATGATGGTGTCTTTGGATGGATCGCGGGGGGGGGGGGGTTGAGAAAACAGCCGAACCGGCCTAACACCAACAAACAAAGAAGTCACTGCTGGGGAATGAAGCAGAGTTTAGTTCCTCTGGGTGACGTTAGCGGTGAGATTGAATTTTTCACGATGGTTCGGCCCGGTGTTGAAAGAACTGAATTTCACACAACATGTGCCCTGGATATAACATCCCATTAACTTCCAGTGGTGCAGGAATGTCTTTACATTAAGAGTGGCAGGGCCGCGCTGATACATTTTGACATCTGAGCTCGTCTCATCTGTCCACATCTGCAGCAGAGGAATCTGATTAAGGCCTGAGCTAATGGTGATCCAGGTCAGCCTGTGCGACTCAGCTCAGCTGTCACCTACACATAGGTATACCCAAAACACTCCTTACCCCCCCCCCCCCCCCCCCCCTTCAGGTTCACGCGGACAAATAAACACTGTCTTCACCGAGGACAAAAGTCATTCTTTAAAGTCTCTTCTTGGCAGCTCGGACATAATGAGCCAAGCTGATGTTTAGAAAGCAAATAAATAACAGGGGACAAGGTTGAATCAAGGAAGAAAATAAGAACAGTAAAAATATACAAAGGAGAGAGAGCTATTGAGAAAGTATTTCCTTAACAAGAGGGGAACAAATAATAAATTATGGGGCCCCTCTCCCTTGAGACAGGACTGGCACGCCTAAGGGTAGAAGGAAGTGGGCATCGCTCTTTTTGTTATAGGGGTCGAGGACATTTTTCCGCGGTGGGAGCATCGCACGAGTCCCGAGGGAAACCCCCTTAAAGGAGCGTTTACGCCCCACCGGTCCGTTCGTACGCGCAATGCTGAATGAAGATGGTGGTAGTGTGACCGCGTCCCCCCCCCCCCCCCGACCCCCTCCCGCCCCATCATGTCATCGCTTCGGTTTCTGCCCTCCTCATATCGGGCGTCCCACTTGGCCTGTTCAACTAAGCGACTGCTGACAGCCGTGACCCCACTTTTACCCCGCACCCCCCCCCCCTTGAGTCCGTCCCCGAGCAGGTGGCAAACACCCACCATCATGAGACCCTTCACGGTGAGCCTGCATCTGATATGATTTGATACCTTTGTGTTTCTTGGCAAAAACTCCCAACACTTTGTCTTGTGATGTTGAGATAAAGCAAAGCTGCTTTTCAAAAATTCTTCCCCTCTGCCCCCCCCCCCCTCCCGAATTGTTCACACGGTGGGTCAGCCACTGCCAGAGTTGATAAAAGTTTCCCTTTTGTACCAAAGTGTTCAATGAATCTACTTCAGAGCGTGTAAACGTCTGGGCCACAGACGCAGGAGAGAAAACAGGCGGGATTTGTATTCTGCTGCGGTGGCTTTTCCCGCCCATTAAAGGTTGTTCGCATCTTTTGAAGCGCGGTGACTTTGCTGTCGGCTCAGGGCTTTACGCGCCGATCCGACCGTTTGCTGCGTTGGATTCTTGGCAGATGGCCCCGCGTAGGTCTCATGCTAAGCTTCGCTTGTCAGTAAACGTGGCTGCTCCCTGCACTTAGCTTACGTCTTGGTTGTAACGGTGTCTTATCAGTTAGGAAAAATAAATAAAAAAATCATACCACATAGCCGCAAGATGTCCTCCCACCTACTGTAGCACTTACCCTGATTACCTTTGTGGAATTCTTGTGTTGATAGATGGCACACTGGGATATAGAGTGCATACAAACACACTATAAAGGATGAATTTGATTCGGTTACATTGTGCACAGGGATCTCTGTTAGAAACAGAAGTGCATTTGCAGGCCACCAGAAGGACCTTCATTTTGACATAAAACGCTACAAAACATATCTTCACGATTTATTAAACCTGCATTAAATTAGTTGTCACTCGGCGGCCCTGTAAAAGCAACACAGACATATTATCAACCACGGTGTTTTCTATTCTTTAGAATGTAAACGTGACGCAGGAGAAGACGGCAGCTGTCGCTTTTGTAAACATTCTCGACATCCATCCATGTGCCCTCATGGGCCGAGGTAATGAAAGTGTCTAAAAGCCCCTTTTTATAGTTGTCTCGCTAAATCGGTTGCTTTTTTTTGTTTGTTTTACACATAGCAACGTTAGCTGCTAAGCAAAAGCAAAGCATTCTTCGTTAGCAGTCTTGTTTCTGGCAACTTAGTGGATTTAAGCCCAATATTAACATTTTTCTAGGCTCTGTTTTGGTCTCTCCCAACTTCTAAAAGAATGGCTCTAAATATGTAATGCGCCACTTGTTGGCCTGATGGCCACTAGCGTTGTCCTTCTGGTACTGAACACGTAGCGTACAGCCGATTTATCAGAGCTTTACTTCTTTTTTTTTTCTACGAGTTTCTCACTAGGGGCATCAACTCATTTTTCTTTTCTCAAAGTGATTTGATTCACTGTTTATTTAAAAAATATTGGTAAGTGCAGCTTTAAATCAATAAGAGAGTCATGTTTTGATTGTGAAATTTCGCTCCATTTGTCATGTCGCCCATTGACTTATTTGAGCAAAGAACCAATTCCTCTTCCTGCGCCAGAGCACCAGTAGTCCAAACTATCATAATTTGTGCTGGGAGTAAGAAATCACATGTGTCACAGTTTATGTCGGCAGCCGTAGCCCGGAGCAATGGCTGGTTTAGAATTTGGAACAAGCTACGAAATCATTTTCTTTGCGCAGCAGTCATTCATCTTTTTTCCCAGACGTCTCAGGCCTGCTTCCTCTCAAACTGACGTGACCGGCAGGTAAGCAACATTTCCCCATTCTTGGATCACATGTAGGATTTTTAAATTGTATTTTAACACGCATTAAAATGAAATATCCTTCCTACGTTGACATGATTTTCATATATTAAACTTGTATCTGCTTCCTTTTTGACAAACAACAACAAATGGACCAAATGGAGATTATGTTGCCTAAGACTGCCGATTAAATCTCGGAATCCTTGTTGTGCCCCGACGGTGAACTAGGTCCTTTTTAATCCAGGTCGCCCTCCCGAAACCTTTCTTCCTAAGTGACCATTAAATGGATGGTTGAGCGCGCAGCCACCAGTGAGCCTCGGTGGACACGGTTAAAACTGCCCTTGTGCCGCCTCACCTCAGAGGCTCCACCAGAGGACCTGTCAGGCCTGCGATGTTTTACAGCTCAGTTTGCAGACAAAACACCTCACAACCAAATCCCCCTCAACAACATCTGCTGCCAATTTAGCCGAGGCATTCCTGCAGTCTGTGCTGTTTAATATTCACAGGGGTTAGGATCTGCCAGGATGGGGACGGTGAGGTGGGGGGGGGGAGCAGCTACTACAAGCCTTTGGTCCATGGTCCAGACAAGGTGAAAAATGAGGGGTTAACAAAGAGTGAGCTGGAGCAGGACTGGGTTAACTGGGCTAATTTGCAGGGATAATAGTGGTGCTCATGGAAGTCCTTTGGGGAGCAACGTTGTGGAACACAGACCTGATGGTGCAACCACACAGGAAGTTTACGGCATGGCCAGAAATGTATTTAATCATCAAACTAACAGCAAGGAGCTGGTGGCATGGCCAGAGCCAGCAGCCATCGTGAAGAGGAAGACCAATGTTTGGACAAGGGGCCAAACAGTAAAGTATATACACAACTCCAAAATGTATTGAAACCTCTGATTTTATTGGCCAAGAATGTGTGAGAGGTGCTTGTTTTCTTCTACTTTCACCAAGCACCTTGAACAGAATATTACCATCATAGAGTACATTATACAAACTTAACCGTCTCATGTGAGTACCTGGATAGATCTCAACATTTATTGGAAATTACTTGGGATTATCCTGCATTCATAACGGCACATCTGTGCTGCCTGACTGAGTTAAAAGAGAGTAGTAACCCAGTTTTTTGAACATTACACTCTTGGCCTCCTTTTTATATATGGCCTTGTGAATTTTTATGGCCGTATCCCAGGCAGTGCCAACTTAAGATGGAAGAAATTCAAAACAGTTTTCTTCATTTTGGTTCAAGTTTGTATATTTCTATGAGAAAATATATTTTGATTTGACAAATATAGTTTGTTTATTTATTTTGGATATACAATACCTTGCGGCGACGTAAACCTTAATAAGTGAGCAATAATACACAACCCTTAAAATACAGAAATTCAACCGTATTTGTTTCAGTGGAATGTAGTTCTCGTTTGTGGGAATATTTACTTTTCACCATGTGAAGAGGCTATCAGTATCTCCCTCTTTGTTTCAAGGTGAAATGGCACTTTATAAAAAAATAAATTCTCTCTATATTTTGCAGAACATGTCCTCGTTCCCCAAAGAACGCGCCCACCCTGTTGAGAGAATGGTATTCCAGCAGTGGACACACCAGGCGCTGTCTAATGACCCTCTGAAAGGGTGATGTGGATCATGCCACACCTCTGCTGCTCCCTCGCTACAGGACTCACCTCGCCATGGCAACTGCATAAACATCTGTCTCCCCATTCAAGGAAAGGTCTTGAGGGAATATACAAGTCTGTAATTTATTATATATATATAATGTGTGTGTGTGTGTGTCCATATTGCTGCTTAGTGGACCAATAGAACTACATGTAATAATGAGGACTTCAGGTCAATGTAAAATGTCAATGTCCTCTGTGACCACACATCCATGTGTAATGGTTGGAGCTGGGAACAAGTAAAATGCGTCTCGAAAAAATGGAATATTCCTTGCCGAGAGTTCCATGTAAAGATTTACACCACACTCATATCTGTATGTTAATTGCATAACTACATTGTGGCTGGTTAGCTTAGCTTAGCATAAAGAATTAGAGCAGGGAAGGCCGATACGTTTCCCATTGTACCTTTTGCATTTTATGACATGTTGTAGTCCGTGTTAGATGTGAAGTTGTTTTGAAGGTTTTAGACAGGCTGTTTCCCCTGGCTTTGAGTCTTTATGCTAAGCTAAGCTAACCAGCTGCTGCATGTAGATTCATATTTGGTACATGAGTGTCAGCAATCTTTCATATTTTCTCCATGAAAGCAAATACGTTTAATTAGGCCTAATGTCAAACTTTTGCTGTAATTCCGTTCACTAAATTCAGCAGTTTATATCAAAGCATCTATTATCATGGATTTATGTTTTGTAAAAATGGCTTTGTACATGGTGTATTATATTATTCACTTTAAGATTTGAAAAGTGTGAAATACCTGATCCTATATCAGTCAAAGAGATTGTATCTGGTGACCAAAATGTTTGTGTTAGTAATACATATAGCAGCCCCTTTATAGATGATCTTGTATTAGTACAAACTTGCACCACAAAATCAACCCGTTTGTACATTTATTTAGAATTCATCATCAGCTCCGTCCAGTGAACTGGAATTGAAACCCCACAAACGTTTCTTCTTATCGCTTTCAGGATCCGTTTCGCTCATTTTGTAGTTTTGTCAAAACATGTTTCAGGGATCTGTTGGTACTCGGCATCCAGGTGCCGTCGACACTGTTTAACATGTTTTACATTCCCACCTCATGCCGTGCATTACACCGAAACGCAGTTGGCTTGATGCTGACAGAGTCCATAAACATAATCTTATGAGAAACAGTTTGGTCATGGTGAGAATAAAATGGGGGCGCGGGGGATTGAAATGCACACAGTGGCCTCATTTTAAAAGGTATTTGACAATATGATGAATGGCCAAACACCATAAACTACTGTATATATGTGGTGCAATCGAGGGGCTGCACTTGAAAATGCAGATTATGTCTTGAGTTTTGTTCATGTGAAATACGTTGTTACGTCTAAGGCAAGAAATTCCCCAAATCTGAGTATCTGCTCAGCAGAGTTGAGGTATATGTAATTCTGAACCAGTACAACACATGGTTTACAGTAAAAAAAAGCCCCATAATTAAAAACGCAGCCATCTGATACACATAATGAATATTCTTCCATCCTTAAAATATAAGCAATTTTGGATTGTTTATATGACAGAAACCTTTAAATTAATTGTAAGGGCCCATTAACAGGCTGAAAAACACAGCCAGGAGCATCCGATCTCTCTCTCTCTCTCTCTCTCTCTCTCTAAGCCTGTGGTTGGCTTGTGCTGTCACATATGACGTGGAATGCAAACGAAGCGCCTCTAATGGGATAATAACCTGTCGGATATGCCAAACATCTATTCCAACCCCTTTCCTTGATTTTCTTTGTTGTGTTGTTGGCCACCGTGAAATGTCCCTGGCGAGTTGCCAGTGGCTGAAGACATTACAGTTTGAGTTCATAGTGAACGCAGCCACTTTGAATCAGGCACAGTATTCAAACGATGCTACAAGTCTTTGGACTTTTCATCGTTCGCCATCCTCATCAGTTCTGTTACGATAAAATACGAAACCCCCAACTACTGACACTCCCCATCAGCGGCACTTTGTATTTAGTGCTAATTGTGAAATAATAGCATGCGAACCCAGCAAACTAAGATGACGAAAGTACTAAACATGTCTAATGCCTAATATCAGCGTGCTGGCGGTGTCCTTGGGAGCGCGTTGCCGTGTTGATAAAGTACGATCCCTCAGAGCCTCTTAATCTCGTTTCGTCAGCTTGATGACCAAACCTTTTTGGTCAAGTGGCAAAATGTCCACACAGAACATATCTGGCAAATGAGATCTGGAAATACAATATCCGCTCGAGGAAACGGAAGCATGATTAAAGGTTTTTATGACGATGTGTGAGCATTCGGAGCAGGTGGCCGAGGATGGAGAAACATATTTCTTGAAGCATGAAACGTTTTACTTTGTTAGAATCTTCCTTCCCGTGACTTCTATTCAATTGTAATACTATAATGGTACCATGTCGAGAATTGTTAGGAGACCCGGGTTGTGGTTTTATCTTCCATTACTCAGCAGAGCTTGAAATTAACTGTTCTGCCACAGAACAATAATTCCCTGAATGAAATGAAAAGACACAAATGAGACAATACAGTTTGCAAACTGACATGTTTTATGGGATTATTCCCTGGAGGTGACTTCTCACTTCTTATGCCTACCGACGAGTGTGGAATAATGAAATCAAACAGTCAACTAGTTCTCGACGTATCATTGTGGTGACTCGCGCTTGCACAAAATGAATTTTGTTGTTGTTTTTAAAAGTTGGTGAAAACTGACCGCACTAACGCAAAAGGAGAGCCCAAACATCGGCGTTATCCGTTAAGGAAACCTCTGCTCCGGCAGATAGTCCTCAGTGGAACGTGACAGGAAATTCGGGAAGGAAACGGATGACGTCTAGCAGAGGCCACGAGCTGGTTTTTGAACGTGTGATGACGGGAACACATGGCGTTCAGGTCCAGCCCGCCGAGCCGCACGGACTCATGATTTATCTTCAGGTTTGAGAACGCGCCACTGAATCTCTCTCTCTCTCTCTCTCTCTCTCTCTCTCTCTGCTAAGCCATGTGTTTGGCGCACACAAACGTGGGGATTTTCAAAGCGCCTGGTCTGGTCTTATAGCAGGTTCCCCCATGGAATGAGATTACCTTTTTTCAAAATTGTTGTTAGTCTAACGGAGGTCATGTTTACACGGCCCCATGTCGGGCCGACTGGGCTACGAGGCGAGTTTCGGGCCTTAAACAGTGATGTTTGATTTTCCTCACATTCATTCAGGATCACTGAAAAGAACTCCTCTGTGTTTAGATCAAAACAACCATGAACAATCACTGTGAACTAAGGGGGGGTCCTGAAATATTTCCTCAGTGTTGATGTGTGTCGAACGCGTGTTGACGCCCACTCATTCGACCTTTCGGTATCTGAGTCTCGTCAAATAATCTCTAATCCAGGGTTATCCTTATCTGAGTGTACACGGACCCGCTGGGTCGTCCTGACGTGTGATTGGTCGGCTGCGCGTTGAACCCGTGTGTTCTGCAGTGTTTTCCTGTTGTTGACGTTCTTCGGGGAACCAGCCCGGGCATCGGCTGCTCTGTGTACCGTCCACCAGCAGCCCCTCGTGCTGAAACATCTAGAACAAGTCTCTGGGTCGCTCCATTTAAACACATTATCCAGCGGGTTCGAGGTTTTTATGTGGCACGTAACACAATGACTTGATTCGGCATTTAACTGATGTTCCTTTCTGGGTCAGTTGTCAGGATTAGTACAAGATCATTTCTTTGAGCTGAAAGGGGGGGCGAGGGGGGGGCAGAGGGGTTCACATGCAGCGGAGTGGAGCGGGGCAGATCCCGACCTGGGCCGCGGCTAAGGGCTGCAGGCTTGGTGCATGGCCGACCGGGCTAAGAGGTGATCTATTCCTGTAACTACTGTATGTTATATTTATACACTCGCAAACACATGTTCAGGGAGAAGTGTGGTTTCTGGCCAACTTCTTTGTTTGGATAAAGGAAATCATCCATCTGACCCGTCTCTAAAAGACAAATCTTTTCTCTCCAGGTGGCTGGAGTCAATTCAACTTTATTTCAGACTCAAGGTCCAAATAGTACAGGAGTATTTGTGGAATATGAGCCACGGATGTTATGTTTTTAAAGCATTCCTCTTCGGGAAAATGTGTTCATGAGAGTGGAATGGGACAGGTAGCGTTAAAGTGAGGTACAGTGCATTAATTAAATGACATTACCTTCATTTAGCAGCGTACAAGAAGTGCATTGAACCACATCTGCTGTATTGTAAGTGCATCTCATAAAGGCAACGTGTGCTCTTTTCAGCATTAATCTGGCTCATGATTATCTCCTCCACTCCCCCGACTCATCTCCAAGGTGTCTCCCTTTGGCATGCCAGTGTGCTTTGTATATTGCTGATGTCTATGTTTACTAGCCTTACACGGAATGCTAGCCCGGTAATGTCTCTCACACACGCACGCACTCACACACACACACACACACACACACACACAATTCACACAACCATATTTGCACACACCGAGCGGAGCAGCTTAAAGTCTTCGGTGTTTGTGTTTGATAAACAATCTAGTAGAGATAATTAGTTGATAAGTCATCGCTTTGATTTACCGTGGAGACTTATCTGCATCTATATCGCCTGCAAGCACAAGCCTCATTCACAAGCTTTCTATTACCATATGTTGAATTTTTAATCAATTAAAGCCCTGAAGGACTAATGGGAAGGCGCCGATCCGCTCTAGTGTGGAGGAAGGGGCGAGGACAATTCTCTTATATATCTTATATATTTGCATACGGTCTATGCTTGCACTCTTTTGTTCTATTGTGGACTCCTCAACGTGACTCGAGTGTCTGTCGGAAAAACTGCCGCCTGACTCTTTTGAGGTAATTAGTGGGTCCGACCACTCAAACAGCTGGCCAATTAAATGTGCTCGTGGTGCCGCTGCTGCTGCAGCTTGAAGTGTGTTGGACTTCACATCAAGGAAAACCCGAGTAGACAAACTCATCTCTCCTTAGCGGGGGGATGAAGATGCCAGGAAAGCCTGGCTGTATCTGACAGAGCTGCTTCTCAACTGGCTGTGCGAGCAGATAAGAAAGAAAGAAAGAGAGAGAGCTGCTGATTCTGGGTTTATTCCCCAACCCCCACACTCCCCCCCCCGGTCCGTCTTTCACTGTGCAGCTGCAGGTCTGGGGGCTGACCTGCATTAAGACGTCAGAAACTGCCTGACGGGCTAATAGGAACAGTCTTCTAGAGCATCTTCAAAAGCTCTGTAAACTGAAGCGTTGGCAGTGATTTCAGGAAATCGGCTATCACGGTTTGAATGGAGTTCACCTAATCTGTGTTGGCAGATTAGAAATGGCCTGGACATCACCCAAATGCTTCCTTGCTAATTGATGTCTCCATCGCTATCTCTTTAAAAAGAACAACCGCGTGTTTTTTATGTCGCACTGAATGAACGAATCTCATGAACATGAACATTCCTCTCGCGCTCTCACCTGTCTCTGGCATTACGTTACTTTTCAATGCTCTCAAGACCGTCACTATTTCAGTGTGGAATATTGCAAGAGGATCTAAAATCATCTCTTGATCTCACCATGATGCACTTTGTTGTTAAAAATTAAAAGAAATATTTTCCCTGTGTTAGTGTACCTGCATTGCTTTTATTGTTTAACGTATATCCCCTCTGACGCTGAGGGGAAAATAGTGTTGGATTGAGTGCTCCAGCTAGTGGGCATCTGACAGTGATTTGCTGATCCTGTGCAATTTCATGATGACTCTTATCCTCTGCGGCCACAGGGCCCTGAGAGACTGCCAATCACTGCCCCTCAGCTCTGTGCCGCCGGCAATTATAGGTCAGTGTGTGTCACAACATCTTTGTCTTTGCTTTGAACGGCTCACCACCAGCTACCACAGCACTCCGTTGTGTTTTTGTCTTCTCAATTTAAAAATTGGAACAGAAATCCAGAAAGAAATCCAAGTCACGTTCTGCTTTTGAAGATATCCAGTCCAATCAAAATCACACACTCTTCAAGTTTGAAGCGTCCAACTCAAATCGATCTTCACCTCGATGAACGTGAGCATTGTTACGGGTTAAAAGACTCGTGACCTGTTGCACCAACTGCTGCGTGACTCCTTTAGTGTTTATTTGCTTCAACAATGCTGAGCAATATTTTAACAAAGCGGATTGCTTGGCTGCCATGTTTCACCAAGTGCATCGCAGTGATGAGATGGGGCTTGAAAGCCAATAATAAGCAGGCATGGAAATCAAATAGGCCTCCAGTAAAATAAATTATTAAAATGGACACTGGAATTTCTGCAACCATTTGTGTACTAGCTAACAACACATGTTTTTCTGTTCAATCATTAATAATTCAGCATTCATTTATTGATTGCTTCTCTTGTGGTTTGATGCATTTTATTTTGACTTTTACCAATTTGCCGATGACATCGCCACATGAAGACGGCCATAAATGATTCCAAAGATTTAATGCAAAATCTAGAAAACACCCATTATTAGAAACTGAGAGCTTATTATTTCTTCTCAGTTAATATGAAATAAATTAAATATTTTTGGGATAGAGGTTTATTCTATGAAATACTTTCATTGGTGCAGCCAGTTATTGTGAGTTTTAAAGTACTGTGTTTAACCTAATCTACATCTAAACTTGCTGCAGCATGTTGCATGGACAGAATCTACAACTGTCTTGGACCACTGAATGATCATAAAATGAACACTGATGTGCTGCAGTTTTAACAATCGCTTTCTAAACATGAAGCCAAATCAAACCATCAAATCAAACTCGGCGCTTCTCAGCAGACCCGTCTGTGATGAGCCTCTCTCCATATCTGGGAAATACCTCAAGGGTAGTGAAGTGACTCATGTTGTTGTGTGTCTTATGTGTGTGTGTGTGTGTGTGTGTGTGTGTGACATGTGTCTCTTTGGGTGTTAATGTGGCAAAGAGGTTTTGACCGTTAACGCCTTGGTGGTTTCCATGTCAGCCCACGAGGCGAAGCGACGCCTTCCTGAGACAGGGTCGTCTCAGCCTTCAGAGACACGGCCTCTTAACTGGCCTTAACAAGATAATCACACAGCGCGGATCCCCTGATCGGCAGCAAATTGTTTCCTTAAATGCTCTGGGTTGCTGAATGAGAGGATTGGGCTTGACCGACACGGCCTTGAACGGATCTCATCAACAATCTCCTTTTGAAAAGCAGCGTGTGTTATCAGACAATCCGTGCCGTGCACACAGCTGATAAACATGTGGCTTTTGGGTGACGCCCGTATGATCGGCTCACCCCACCCCCGGCCCCTGGCACGCTACGGATGCATGTCTATGTAATGTGGTTGAAGATAACACTATTGCAGAAAGCCTCAAGGACAAAAAAAAGATACAATGTGTAAGAAGGCATGAGGCATTTTTAATGTTTGAAGTATCTAAACAATAAAAAGCCTTCCTGTTAATAGTGGCTTTACCGTGCCAAGTCCGTGAGGGTTAATTTTTTTACCACCTCATAACGGACCATAGAGATTTGACTTTGCTAGAGTACTTTGCTATAATTGCCACAGGACAAAACACCTTCATGTGTCTATGATTAAGCGAGCAACGGACTACAGGGCGACGGGTGTCAACATATCTCTGTGCATTAACAGAGGAAGTGTCCTCTTGGCCCTAAAAAGAGGACCCTTGAGTAAGAGCTAAGGTTAACTGGCAGTAAGGGCTAACAGTTTATATCCCAAGTGCATCCGTCATCAATATGTGACGTTCTAATGATGGGAAAGTTATGACCCTGATGATATTAGCCCATGGACCAGTGCACTCTCTTTGTTCCTGGCCTGTGAGCTAACGCTAATGTGGCTAAGCTGCACAGTGTATGCAATAATCCCGAAGGAAGTCTTGCCTCATAAATAAAGGTTCAGAGAAATTCACTAGTGACCATTGTCATGTTTTTCAAAAGGACAAGGGAGGTTAAAAACTCCCTTTCCGTTTTCTTCATTTCACCCCCATAGCAGCTTTACATTTCTCTACCAGCAACTCCCCCCCTGTCTTGTGTTTTGTTTGGTGGCTGGCTTTGTTTTTATGACCACTCCAGTGATCCGTCGCCGCTGCAGAGCTGCTGGTGTTAACACAGCTGAGGTGCATTACGCTGACTGTTGTTGCTGCATCTTACCGGGCTCCAGGCTCTGTTTGCAGTCAGCAGTCGTTTTTGTGACGGCTTCAGAAGGAGACGCGAGGACCGAAACACACACACACGTGACATCGAATATCCTGTCCCCGCAGCCTCTCTATGCCCCAGTAGTCCAGTAGTGAAGTGAAACTAAAGTGAAGACTAAACAATCCACTCAAACAACATCTGACACTTTCAGCATTCATTGTCAGGCATAACTTGGTGTCAGTTTGTCATTATTACCACATTAACCCAACTTTTAAGCAGTAGAAAATTCTACTTTTGGATGTAATGATTAACATAATGAAAAAGTGTGCAGCCTTTTTCCACGACTGAGGACCTTTGTTCCATAACTTTCCCAACATCTCTCCTCTTATGTCCTGTCATGTCTCTGACTTTGTCTCATGAAGGCACAAAGAATCTGACCCCTAAATGGAAGCTTCATTAACTTGGCCTTGTTGTAAAATGTAATCACCTGCTCCTTACACGTGTGCTTCACTTACAATCTGTAGAACGATTCTGTGGAGTCCAGGTGGTTGCGCGACAGCAGTGAGCTGGCTAATATCCATCGGTGTGGGTTTGTCAGCAGTTCTGTGGCCTTTGTTGGTGGTTTTGTGGGAGAGCCAACTCCAGTGGAGGATTTTATGATGTGACAGAAGTTGACTTCGGGACTCTGTGCCAAGAGCAATCCAGATGTTACTTCTGCGGTTTGTTCCTCTAGTCTACATATGTGTGTGTGTATATATATATATATATATATATATATATATGTGTGGTTTGAATTACAGAAAGCACTGAGCACCATGCACACACGGTCGGTAAAATGTCCAACTTTCCCTTTTGTTCTAGTTGAAGGGAGGTTGTCACTAGTTTAAAGAACCAGAAGAGTTTCCAACAGTGTCTGAAACTCACCCGTCGGCCTGAAAGTTTTATGCTTTATTCATAATACACCAAATTTACCCACTGTGTCCTTTGCCCCCCCCGTGGCCTCTGAGCGGTGGGTTGGGTGGCTGGCAGGCAGGCATTGGGTGGCTGGCAGGCAGTGACACACAGTCCGGCTGGTGACAGTGCACAGGGCTGGAGCCACTCTCGCAGAATGGACCTTGAACTTTTCGAGGGGACGTCTGGCTTTGCTGTAATGCCCCACCGGCGGGTCTCGCTGCCCGGCTACAAACTGTAACTCTATAGCCTCATTGTCACGCTCCATATCCTCCTGGTGACCCTGAGACCAATTATACAACTGACCCAGGCTTGATGATATAACCTTGGGCGTCTTTCGGGGGCTGCTGGGGCTCAGGGGTCTACCTCTTGTCTATCATGACATGTCAGCTCTGTGCGTTAACCAGACACTTCCCTGAGTGGTCCCAGTGGGGCTTTGAGAGGACGAGTGGTTCACATGCAAAGCCCAGTACATTTAAACACATTGGCTCGTCAAGGTTCTCCTTTTTATGTCAACCTATCATTTTTTGGTGCAAATTCTGTAAATACTAAGTGTTCATTTATAAAAAATGAATGAATCAAAGGATTAGAGATTCTTGGACAAGACAGTAAGGGTCCCGAAATTATATTTTATGTAAATGTCGACACTGATTTCTCCTCTGCTGAATTATTTTTTGATCCTCCACCAGTAAAAACCATTGTGTGCAGATATGACTTGGCTCTAGACGTATCCATAGTCTTTATGCATGCTCAGCAGCTGTGATGCATTAATGTGCAGGATGCGTAGCATGCACTATAAGCTCTGGACTAGCTGTCAGTGGTGAAGTGCTCCTTAATGGACGAGGAGTTGATTTACATTTCCAATGGCATGTGCATACAACAGCGAGTGAAATTTTACACAAGATTATACTGGAGGTAAAGGTTAATGCCCGTGGCTGTCAGGTAAACATGTATTTTTTTCTGCTTTCCAGGCCAAGTACTGCTACATAACGGTACAATACATAATCGAGTAAGATGGGCTGATTTGCAGTAAAATATTTAAAACAAAAGAATAATCGGAAGACAGATTTTTCTGATTGGAGCATCCCATTGGAATTAAAAAATGGTGCCATGGCTTGCTGATGCTAACCCTAACCCTAACCCCTAACCCTCTGCCAATTGTAGTTTCACTGAACTTCACAGAAATTATTGGGATTAGTTTAAAGAAATGCAAAGTATCCAGAGGGTTTCCCCCCCTCACGCGAAAATGCGGATGGATGGTCCCTATTGGTGAGATCATGAACAACATCACCTGATGATCACCATCACTTTAGCATCTTCATTGACATTTAGCTCAAAGCACCTCCGGGCCTGAACAGCCTCACATTCATTACCATTTCTGCGGACTCATGAAGTTATTTGATTTCCATCATGTAAAAAGAAAGACATGACACAATGTTTTCTTAAAATAAGATTTTTAATATTACTTATTATCATAAAGATATATTTACACACTTTACAGAAATAGAAAATAAAAACACAAAGCTACGCATGAAAGGAAAAAATAAAATAAGTACTCCAAGAGCTAAAGCTTATCTTTTATAAATTAGAAACCAAAAGTTCAAATATGTACACAGTATTTCAACCATTTCTGATACACTTGTTTTATTTATTTATTTATGTCATTTATTTTTGCCCAGTTCAACATCAAAACAGAGACAGGGACTGTACATTTGGCCTGGTGAGTAATATGAGCACACACCATAAACAGAATATAAGTTTCAAGAGTAATACATTTTCCTTTTAAATGGTATCTGCTTGAGGTCTAATAACACTGTCGCGATGGTGTGTAAGCCTACGGACTGCACCTGTGCTCAGATCGTTGTGAACGTAGCCGATCTCGGTTACGTAGATGGAGAATGTGTCATAATCAAGGCAGGAGGGGCGTGTGCTATTTTGGGTGTAGGAAGTCTCATTTTGAGCCTCCAAGATAATGACAGATCTTAGTCATTTCCCATGGGAGATAAAATCTAGTTATCCTCTGGATTGCCAAGCCGGTGGAAATGTGTGAATCCATTGGATTGAATATCAGCCACTTGATCTTGCAAGACACCCACTCTGAAGGCCAACATGATACAGTTTGATGGGCTTAGCGATTCGCAAGTAATATCACGGAATGTGTGGCTTGCCAACTCTCTTTCCAATTCTACAATGATTGTTTTTTTTTTGTCATTTTAAAGCAATTTGATCTGGTAGAGTTTAAAATGACAGTCGGATAAAAAAGAAAAAAGAAAAGAAAAATTCACTTCTAAACCTCGTGTTTATCATTTTGTGCGGGTATGTTTGACTAGCTGTCGGGAGACAACGTTGATAACCTGCTGCTAGCTTCTCATCTCATCTCCAGCAGTAACACAAATCTGTCTCTCTGCTCATCCCCTCTTCTTACACACTCGCAGCCAAATGCATTCGAACAAAAAAAAGAACTGAACACAAAGGGGGCAAGTTCTCAGAACAAACATTTTTCAACCAGGAAAACATGCTAACAAGTGCATAGGAACGTTACTCAGGCCTTGTGATGTTTCACAGAGAAGAGGAACTGGGGAGGAAACATTGAGAGGATAGGAATCGTTTCTCTTGTGTAAGCCTTGCTGGAAAAGCCCATTAAGGAAAATGGTTTTTGCTCCTCGAGCATAATGTATTGGTTTACCATTTCAGTTTGAGCCTGGACGTGCTTGTCCTTCCACACCGCAAGGCCCATTAACCTGATGTGCAGGGGAGGGCTGTGGGCTGAGATGCACAAGAAGAGAATGCCTGAAAGCTTTCACGTGTCCACGACATATTGTGCTGCAGACTACTATTTTGTTACATCCACAAAAGATACAGCTTTTCACGCCGTATTCAGAAAGTAAGCTTTGGACAACCAGCTGGACAAGAATCAGACACAAGAAATGGTCACAATACACTGGAAAACCATTCCATGCCAAGAGACTCTCGTTTTCAGGGTGCATTTTTTTTTTTTTCCAGCAGCATAACGGAATTGCAAAAGTGCAGCCTCGCAAACCCACACAGAGAATTCTCGGAGCAAAACCACGTCTATTTGTCGGGACGAGTTGACACCAGAGGCTTTGGATCGGTGGGATTTTTTTGGCTTTTGATTTTGTTTTTTGTTTTTTGTTGCATTCAACTAATAACCAGCCCGAGATTAAAAAAAAGAGTAAGTTACATGAACATCGGTTTGCTCTGGTCTCCGAAAGGGCAGCTCGGCTGGTGCAGATGGGGTGGATACATTCATGAAGAGCGGTGCGGATACAGACGTTGCCTCGGCTCCATAACAATAACTTCTGAGATGGGGATAATATTGATTTGAACCCCTTGTCGCGACCCGGTCTACTTCCAGCATCCAAGCGGCTTTGAACTTTCATCCCCAGCTCATATCTCCCCCTACTATCCTCCCCAATAATACATGAGACATCCTCAACAGAGCTGTCTCACTTCCGAGGAGCATTAATGAAAATCTACATCTCTGTCTGAGAGGGTATGAAAAAAAATAATAATGGTGGAACTGAAATTATTACTCTCCACAGTGCCTTAGGATTTAATACATTTTTAATCAAGGTGATCTTGGCTGGGTGGATTACCACTGTGATTTCAGATGCCCTCTTAATAAAAGCTTCTGGTGCTGGGACGGAGAAGACTCTGCCTTTGATTATAATATTTGCATGAGACATGGCGAGAGGGAACGAGGCGTCGGGGAATCTAGGTTAACCTGCCAGTTGCTTATGTGCTGAAATACGTGTGCTTGACGATCCAAAATCCGATTTTCACCTAAAATCCGAAAAAAAAACGACAAAGCAACTACGAAGGAAGTCGCTCTGCACACCTAAAACACAAGGAAACGATTGCAAGGTGGCTGCTCTACAGGTTACAGTCGTAATATGTTACATGGTTACACACGGAATCAGCAGGGGTCTGGGGGCTGGAAAAGGGGGGGGGGTGGTTTCAGTCTAAGCCAATTTAACAATGAGCTCAGACTAAGTGGCCCCGGCCAGCCTTGGGGAGATCCATCTGAGAAAGATTAACTCCAGGGATTTAATGAGCGTAATGATCAAAGCCACGACCACCTGTGCTGTGGTATAGGGTGGACTAGAAAGGCAACTGTACCCAACATAAGGTAGGAAAGCATCATGACTAGATAGGACTGAATCTGGATACATGGCTATATAAGTGAAAACATACAGGGAGAGTAAGGAAATATACGAAAATATGCTCATATAAGATTTTAAATGTACTGTATGTTTGTGTTTTGTTAAATTAATGCGCAAAATAGACTGCTCTAGTACAAGCTTCTATCACAGCACCCTGAGAAAAAGAAACAAATCTACTTAAACACGGAAATAAACATAAACTGTAATATATTCCAGTATGATGGAAAGGCATAGCATTTCGTTAGTGAAAGATTTCGGTCAAAGGGTCAAACCGGCTGAATATTAAAAACTAGTGGAAGGCTGATTAAGGTCGGTATATTAGCTGAGCTGATATTTGCTTTTCTCTGTTTTTTTGTTGGTCTAATTTAACTGTCATCCTCGCTAACCTTGTCTCACTGGGGAATTTCTATTTGCAAAAAAAATAAACAAAATGCATAATGTGACAGTGTATCAAGACTTTTAACAGAGGTAATGTGTTTCTCCCTAACCGTCCATTCCTTCGTTCCTGGCAGCATTGTGGAGAAGGTAATTATTTGGCACTTCATTAAAAGGCAAGGCAGCCTGTCGGTGGAGCAGACCGCCTCGGCCAGTTAACAGTCGTGTAGAGCAGCTGCGCAGGGGGCAGCATTGTGGTGAGAACCCTGGGGATTGGGGTCGGGATTGGGATTTGGGATTTGGGGTCGAAGGGCTCATCCAAGGTGGGACATGTTACAGTAACCTTGAGCGCCTTTGTCAAACCCCCAAAGGTGTTAATGAGTTCAGGACCACCAAAATAGCTTTGGATTAAGGAATCTCCTAAATAAAGGAATTATTCTGTCACTTGAATATAACGTGCTCTCTTTGTCTCTCTCTCTTCAGTCCAACCGAACGTTTATGCAAAGCACCATTACTGACTATTAAGCGATGGATATAATGCCGGTCAAAGTACTTGCTCTTCCATTTTTGAAACACCTTGTAATTCCTCTTTTTGCAGCAGACATCCAGAGTATCATAAATTAACTCGGTATTGGCTATTGTCAACTATTTAAACCGACACTGCTCTTCGGCGTGATCGTCGGCCCGTCCCGGGTAGCAAAGGCGCTGAGCAGCTACGCAGCAGTGAAATCGGCGGGAAGCTGCAGTAACCTTGAACTGGAGGGATGGGAATACCACACCATGCTCACCGTGGAGAAGTGACAGATGCTTTAAGACTTCCGATTCACCACATGTCATGCAAAGTGTGCGTGAGACACTCAGGGAACTCGCTATGATTGGGCTCTATTTAAGCAAATGATAGAAAAATCGAGAAAAAAAAAAAAGAAATAAAACAAGGGGGCAAAAAAAAAAAAAAAGTAAAACACTTGGGAGAAGACAGAGATAGATAAGTAGTGAGGGAGTGAGAGTAAGAGAAGGAGAGAGACAGAGAAATAGAGTCTGATAGCTCGGCCTCCATATTCCCGCCCCCCCCCCACCCCCCTTTCCCTGCCCCCGATTCCTCCTAGAGCTGAGGGTGAGCGGCTCGTCCTGATTTCTTTTTTTTTTAATGGACAGAGTTGCTTGAAGAACCAGCAGGTGCTATGGACATCACTCTTCAGGCTGGGCAAACGTAGGCCCGTGGTTGCAGGGCCCTCCAAGGCAAAGGAAGAGCATCGAAATCAGAACCTTTGGGAGGGCGCTCAAAGCAGTGCCTGCAAAAAAAGAGGAAAAAACACAGAAAAAGGGCCGTCAGCGGGAGTTTTTTTGTTGTTTTTCCTGAAAAAAAAAAAAAACATTACATGAGTCCCTGTGGACATTTTCGAATTTCCTCTTGAATGCAACGCCCCTCGGGGGGGGGGGGGGAGTTTCTATCGCAGCCTTCCCTGTGTTACACCCGACGTTATCTTTCACCAGCTGGAAAGTCCCAGACATGTTCCAACCCGATTTCATTGTCTGTGACAGAAAACCAGCTGCAGGTAGCGAGAAAAACAATTGCACCTCTCGCCGTAGAAAAAAAACGCACAACATCATGCCACGCTCTGGGCACGGGACCAATCCTTCACAATGAGGAAACCTTTTCATCTTGCCTCGCCTTTTATCCCTCCCCCGACTTCTCTGATGATTTCGCTGAGATTTCGAATGAGTAGTGCGGTGCAGCTTTGTCGCGGGACAACAAGGTCCATTCATTGATAAGAGCCTGCTTTTGTTTCAAGATGTCATATTCCCGCCGTCATGTAATGCCGCGGGAACTAATGTTCCACCTTCCTAATCTTTGTGGCGTTGTTGTTGTTGTTGTCGTCCCTTTGTGCTTCCGGGTTCACGGGACGAGCTGTATGGTGTATGGGAAGAGTTCTACGTTGGTTTTGATCAAAGACTCATTCACCTCCTCACACTCATGGTCTCGAGTTTTTTTTTTTTTTTTTTTTGCCTGTGGCTTTCAATCTGTAATATCCTGTCTTTCCTTCGGACCGTCGCCGGCGCGGCTTAGATCTAAGAGCGGTAATGGCGCGTTTGTGTCTGAGTCCACTCAAATGCTCGTAGAGTGTGACCCGGGTCGCCATCTTTCTTCTCAGAGTTCCTCACATCTGGAGTGTGTAATGATGAATAAAAGTCAAACCCTGCCTCAGGTGTCTCGGGGAATAAAAGACGAGCTGCTCTCGACACTGAAATGGGGGAACGTCGCTGAGCAGCACAGAGTTGGTGGATCTCGAAGCTGCTTCCAGAGGGATTTTTCCCATCAGCTCAAACTGAAGAAGAAAGGCGAACACGCAAGGCTCAACGCAGCCATTGAAATGGAAAAGGAAAAAGACATTCCTATCCAAATCAATGGAGCGGGACGCAATTTTTATGTGGTGGGACCGTTATATGTATAAAGTGTCCATTATGTTCCTGTCTTCTTTCTATGAACAGACTTAAATCCAAGGCTGAATAAATAATACTCAGGCCTCAGTAGGACGGCTAAGTGCAAAGGACATTGACTCCTTTCCCGTTTCATCATTGCTAGTTTCATTAAGACGCTGCTAAAGGACAGGCTAATTCCCGCGGTGGTCAGATTTGGGTGAATTGTCGTGGTATTCGAGGGAACCCTTGAATGAGGTGAACTGTGAACTCGGCATAATAAGAAAACCCAGAGTGGAACTAACAAGAAAAGGGGAATCTTCGGCGTGTTGTGTTTAAGGGGGTGTTTGCGGAGGCAGCATTGTGACTCACTGGGCCGTTCGCTTTCACAGGGCTTCATAACTTCCTGAAAATCCTTGTATTTTGTTGCCAGCAATCTGGCACTGACCCCATAAAGCCCTCACCGCTGAACGTGCGCAGAGGATTCTCACGTTTTATTGGCAGGCCGAGGAAAGCTGGAGGACCCGAGTTGCCCTTCAAGTGCCTTCTGAGCCCGGCCAAGTCCTTACTCATTGTTTTCCCTTTTGTGCTTAGACTCCAGAAACAATAATGCTTCAAAGAAATTGCTGTAGATTTTAAAAACCTCTGGGACCATTATAGAGGGAAGAGCACCTAAGCTTCTATAACTCGTATCCCCTTTTTCTTTCTCCTTAAGCTGATTAACCATGCTGTGACACTGCAGACTCCTCTCACTGTGGCTCGAATTTATGGCGACCCTCTGCAGGTCAGTGTTGTATGGTCGGCACCTCCTGCAGGGATATTGTCCCGTTGAGTTTCCTTGTCCGTCTCAGTGTCTGCAGGAGACGTGTGAATGGGTCCCGCACTCCCTAATGCAAGCGACTGCTGTTGCTTTCCATTTAGAAAGATGGGCTACATTAGTAAGTAGAAGGAGTATATATTAATCTGTGTATATTGTAATTTTGATCATCTAGTTTAATTACTTGTAGCGTGTTTTAGTTTCTCAAGGAAGCTTGATCTGTTTTATTAGAAATACAGAGTTTGTTTTGCTTCAGAAAAGAAAATGAAGCTGTGAAAAGGTGATAAGTACAATATTGTCTCTGATTTTGGATGAAAGCGTTTTCACACAAAGTCTTGTTTTACTTGACAGCAAGGTAAACATTCGCTCACCAGAAAGGCTGTGCAGCTGGGAAACCTAAACTCTACAAAGTGTTATCTTTGGGCAAAGGGGCTTCATTTACAAAATCATCTGGAGAGAAACTATTTATACTGGCTGAAGTGACTCAAAGGTTCAGTTTCTAAGTATATCTGTCTCCCTTATTAGGAAATATATGACGTAGCCTTAAAATACAACCTCCGGTGTACTACGAAGGCAGGGAGGCTGGAGTCCAATAATCTGTTAAGACATACGCTTCTCCTCAGCGCCAACAATAACATCCCTGTATTGGTCTAGTTGTAGAGTTCCCTGTGTTCTGTAAGAGATGGAGTTCCCCATCCTTCATCAAAACATTTTAATCATTTTCCTCTAAAAATTCTTCTGAGGAATTGTACTCAGAGGAATTTACTCGGATACCTCGGACTTGACAGAGAGTTGGTCCGAGGCATGCTGGACACGCGTGCAGATACGTAACTGCGTGTCACCGACCGTTTCATGACACCTTTGGTGGTGAAAGTGTGTCTCTTTGGCTGGACGTACCTTGCTCTAGAACGGCATGGGCCCCTTGTGGGAGAGACGTGGCCGTGGGCGTCTCCTCTTCCAGCCGGCTGGTCTGTGGGTCTGACCGCCCCGCGCAGGGTTTTGTTGGACAATTTTTCTCACGGTGGCTGCCTCTTCGAGATCTCTGCCATGCTCCGTGGAGGCCATGGGACCTGCAGGACACACACGGAGGAGAAACCACTCAGATGACCTCTCTCCGCTGAATGTAAATTCCCAGCCTCTTATCGCTCAGAGTAACACATTTTGATTATTGAGCTGCTCCCTCCAGAGCCTATGGAAAGATTTGTGGCAAAGTCCGAAGAGTCATCACAGCGGTAAATTGATGATTGAACCAGAGACATGTGTAGATAAGTTTGTGTGTGGGCCTCTTCCAGCCCACCCGGCAGCGTAGTTCATCAAGTCAGCGTGTTTTGCGAGCGAAGCACAGCAGATAGACGAGAAAGCCCAAACCCTGATGTCTCACGTCACTGTCACTCTCTCTCTCACTCTCTCTCTCTCTCTCTCTCTCCAGATTACAAACACCGCGCAGCGCCGGACCATGTGGAGGAGCATCCTGTCGCGGCGCTTGATCCGCGATTGGAGATGAGTTTACTAGCGCCGCGTCTGTGTGAGAAAGTGCGTGAATGCCTGGCGTGTGTGCGAGTACGTGTGTGTGTGTTTGAGAGTGGTCCCAGATGTTCTCGGTCATCTCTCAATAAGCGTGGTCTGATCCCCTTAAGCCCCTCTTTTCCAAATGGTTTGGTCCACCTCAAGTGTCTCTCTGACCTTTTAACCTACTATAAACTGAAAGACCTCCTTTTGGAGGTCCAGAGATTTTGTGAAAAAATGTTTTTGCAGTAATATCTTTATTTGTAATGGGATATTTAGCGTGGGTGATCTTTCACACCTCGTCTTGTTATTAGGTCCAATAAAATGTGAGTAGAAGCAGAGCTTGAGTTTTTATCTGGACATGTTTAAGTGGTTAAATGTCTTAGTGGTGACTGAGTGTACGCACTCCATTTACAGTGATGCATTTTTAATTTTAATGAACAACTGATGGACATTTACATTCACATAAACCTCTACTCTGATCTCATGAAGAATGTAAATGAATGGAGATGTGTAGATTGGGGATTTTTGTAGTTCCTGGATGAGGACTGACATCTCTAATCCAGAGTCGAGGTCAAACTCCAATAACACTGGATCCTATGTTTACCACAACGACCCTCTCTGCTATGCCAGACCTCTACTTTTGCTAAACATATAAAGTCTCAAGACCAAGCTGAGGTAACCCTGACGACAGCATCAATTGGTGGTGAATTTTTCAGAACCTTTGTCTCCAAAAAACAACGTTGGATATTTCCGGTCAGAAACCAAGCTGATTGACATCACTCACATAGGGTCATGACATTCCTGTCACTTCTCCTCAGAGACACTGGCACCATTTTTAGAATTCCCAAGAGAACGACCTTCCTCTGGTTTACGAGGACTCCCGTGAGGACACAGCTTGAGATAAGTCGGCAAGTGGACTGCGTTTTTTTGTTTTTTTTAAGCAGAAAGTAAACTGGCGACAGCAGTTGAGCAGCTTACAGCTTACGTGACGATCCTACCTTCCCCGGTCTCTCAAGAGTTTGTCATCTGTTGGTGTCCATTTTTGTGACAGAGCAACAATACGAACTCTACGAACAAGGCAAAGAGTTAAAAACACTCTGATTTCTCCAATAGCAAGAGAATCAACTTGTTTGAATGGAAGAGAGTTTTCTTCAAGAGCACGTTTCAAAGTCCCTCTGCAGCATCTCTTAATTAGACGCCTTCAGCCGCGGCATCTAGAAGACCTTTTCAAAAGAACAACTCTCCTTAGAAAAAGAGGGAAAACCTTTTAAGCCTTCAGCCCTCAACCAGTGGAGACTTTACGTCTGAGCGCGACAGCAAGTTGAATGTTTTCAAAGTATATCCCTGCAAGGCCACACATCTCAAGTTCCACATCCACGCTAATCTTCCTCCACAAGCGCGTTACACACTTTATTATTAGCGGGGAAACAGTGGGATAATTCATTTTCTAGCGGGGGAAATTCTCTGTAGCATATTTCCGCGTCTAAAGCCCATCGTTGCCCCTTTGGAGCCCTAATCTGCGCATTATCCTTTTGTTATTGTTCCGGATACACTATGAATGACGGACGTTGACACATTCTGAGGGCTTTCAGCTCATTTCTTTCAAATCCAGGGGCTTTTGGCTGTGAATATACTCTTGTGTTTCAGTATTACGGGTGGGCCCTGCTTCTTCTCCCCACTGAAAGAAGCATTTAGAAGGCGAACACACAGAAGCAGAAGCCTTTGCTGTTGGAGATGTCGATATTCCGAATAACCGCATCGTCGGACGTTTCAAACAACTACGCCTGAAGTTGTTTTGGCTGTTACGTGCGACAATCGTCGTGCCGCAATGGTGACAATCGTCGTTGTGCACATGAGAAAGTGCAGCGGTATTCTGTCAGTTTTCCGGAAAGAGTTGCATAACCTGTCAGATGCAAACCCCGCGAGAAGGTGGCTGCAGTGGTTTCAGACGCTGTCTCGCAGTGGCCTCGACCGCAGGCCGGTGCCTGAGCAGTGGTTGGTTCAAGAGGCGCGGCGAGTCACGCGCCGCTCGCTGTGCACACAACAAACAGACGTTGCGCGCACTGCAATGCAAAATGGAAGAAGTAATTACGCCTCTGCTCACACAACTCATCCGCTTGTCCTCTCGCTGCGCGGCCCGGGCCTGTCACGACCCCCCGGGTCTGTAATGAGACAGTTTGGATGTCTCCTGCCGTATAGCGAGCTGTCAGCCACTGCTCTGCACTGTGGTTTTGAAGGGAGAACATCTTGTGATTCTCCTGACGAATCCCAACCCATGCAATCTGTGAAGTGAAATGAAAGGTGCTAAAAATAAGCCCGGGTCCCAGTCATGACACAGGCGGGATAGATTTACTGTTGCAGCCTGTGGGGGGAAGGCATCTCTGTGTGACTCGTGTGACACACTGCAAACAGCTATGGCTTTGTTTCTCCACCCAGCTCTGGAGGAAATGATCAGTAGCATTATTGGAAAGACCTTTTGATTGTTTCCATGTCAGGTTGGTCATTGGTTAATGCACATTTTGGCTCCATAAACAAAGATATCTCTGCTATCTTATTGGTCTGAAATTGGTTCCAGTCTCCGTAGCGTTCCATATGATCTTTTCTCGTGAGAGGATCCCTGTGTTTGTGTTCCGCTGGTAAAACCGTGAAATGGCAGGATAACACATGTCTTACAAAAATAAGAGTCTTATCTATCCTCCTTTTGACCTCGGAGCCCGGCTTCTGGCCTCTTTCTGACAAATCTCAATACTTCCCCGACCCCCCTCACACACACTTTGTAATTCCCTAATTAAAGTTTAATAAAGGGGGAATTTCAGGAATGCCTGGTTATTACTACTACTCTGGCCGCTGGAGGAAGGGTTCAGGCACAGAAGAGAATAGTTGACGGTGTCATGAACTGGCCAGTCTCCAGACTAACAATAAATAGCTGGTTGGATGCCCCGAGGATCTCCGCCCTAGTTTCACCACCACCGCCTGCCTGAGGTGATGTCTGCTATGTTGAGCATTTCAAATGGCCGGCTCTCCATCTTATTGCGGCCCAGCGAATCGGAATACTGACAGCTTATCCCCATTGATGTCGCAAATAGTCCATCAGTGGAGCCTGGAGAGAGATTCATCTGCTAGCACTTGTCCATCCAGTCAGAGAAGAGAAATGGGCCGCCCTCTGGTTCGGTGCCAAGTCCATCAACCGCCCTCGTGGCGGGCGAGAGCAAAACTGCATATCTCAACGCTGCGTGTCAACGCAGGATCCCCCCCCCCCCCAGACGGCGTGCAAATGGGCCAAAGCGGCTTATTAATAGTTGTAAAGCTGATTGCTTGTGTGCATCGACTGCCAAAACGACCACGTAACAAATATTTGCACTTGTGCACGCGGCCACAACATAATGTTTTTCCTGCTATTACGAGACGAGAGATTTAACTGTACTGGTCTGTGACTCTTAACTGTACCGACAGAGCAGCAGAGGGGCCGCGTTCATGCTTTAAGAAACTGTCAGATTCGGTCCTCGCTGTGTTTAATTTCTTTCCGTGTCACAACAAGTTGATCTTATCTGTGTGTTTACTTGTCTTTGTCGTCACTCACAGCCACGCTGACCATGAACCAATCCCAATGCAATGTCATTGATCCGTTTTTCCCGAGCGCCTCAAAAACATTTCATCTATTCTGTTTCTCGACTGCCCCCCCCATCACATGTCTGACATCCGTGCACTGCGAATCCTTCTCCAGCTGCAGTTTGTACAGATGTATCTTGATGTGTAAACAATCGGCTGGGTCGCCACTGTAATGAGAGGAGTCAACCCCGTGTGCACACAGTGATTTAACTTCAAATCATGGCATCAAAAACCTCATAAAGCTGGATGAGTAGTTTCTTTGACTGGGATGTTTTTTCACGCTTGCTAGTGGATGTCTTCTACAGATCTTTGTTGTAGACTGAAATATATAACAAATCCTAAATGGAATAATAACCATTTCCGAAGGATGAATTCACTGACGTTGGGGACCCGCCCAATTTTACCCCTTAGCACTACAACCTCTGACTTTTGTCATCAATGAACTATTAGATGGATTACCAGGACATTTAGCACAGGCCAAAGTGCTGCGTGCTCGGCCAATGAAACCCTGATCATCCTCAACTGCACATGCTCAGTGCTAAGTAGCAAATGTTAGCATGAAGGAATGCCAATTTCGAATATTTTCCCCTTTAACCGATCAGCGGTGCTATGTAATGAATTAAAGTTAAGGGTGTTAGCTGTCATATATGCCTTTTTAAAAAGTGGATAAGCTATTCTCCTTTTAATGACTACCAACTCCTCAGAGTTTTTCTTTTGGTTATTTCTTTCACCTGTTTGACTTAATCTTATTTTTAATTGAGGTCAATTATTAACCTCCCTATTAACACACCATATAGAGATGGTCAATATAAAGAGTATTATAGCGGTATATTCCTGATCTGATCTACCTTTTAGCACTATAAATGTACTAAATCTGAGACCCAATTAAAGCTTGCCCTCTTTTCACTGTGAAATGTCACATTGACATACCACACGCACACACACTACTAAGAGTGAAGTCCATTCTGACAATAATTACATTGTAATGATGGGTTGGGTTTTGGTCTTGCACAGTATGATAAGGAAAAAAACCTTATTTGTGTCAATATGGGACGGAGTTGGAGCTCATCATGTGTGTGTGTGTGTGTGTGTGTTATCCTTACGGGTACCAGAGCAATGTTTGTGTTAGTGGTAGAGAAGAAGAATAAATACCCTGGCGTGTGTAGCCATGGTTATTCCCATGACGTCGGAGGAGCAGCGCTGCTGTCTCCGTCGAGTGCCTCCCTCCTTCATTCACTAAAAGTAGCTCAATGCACCTGATGAAGCCCTCCGTAGCCTGCCGTTACCACAGACCTCCAAACCCACACAGCCAGACAGAGACATGCTTTCTACTACATAAGCACATTAGAGGATCAGTATTATTTAGCCATGGATGAGATGTGTTAATTGTGCCATATTCAAGCCAAACATTCCCTTAACCTAGATTAAGCCCCAGAACTGCTACAGCATCGTATGGAGGATTTGCTCGTAGCCCGACAGCCTCCCCACACATTCATGGAATGGAGCCTGACCAAGTCCCTTGCTGTTCAGCTTTTCACAATCCACAACATTTTAGTGTCTGAAATGCTGCTTATCGCATGCCTACCAGTAAGTCTGGTCCTTGGCAGAAACTGGTACCGATTGCTTACCGACTTTCAGGCCACGTTACCATGGCAGCCGCCATGAAAGGCGCTCAGTTTGGAGCAAAAAGAATGACATTGTCAGCTGAAATTGACCAGGTTTTCCACTTACAGATTTCCCTGCACACGGTCTGAATCCCTGATAAGTCCTCTGACTGTGACTGTGATGTTTTTAACCTCCTCCGTGGGCCACCGCACTTGGCCTTTGAGTGTTACTCTCAGAGGGGGGTGCGTGTGTGTGCGGGGGGGGGGTTGTTTTGGTCGTGAGCACTTTCTTTTATTTCGGTCAGGGACTGTTTGATATGCAGCATTGTTGCATTGTTAGAATGCTTGGCTTGTGGCAGAGTTGAAGGCTGGCTTTGTCTGCGTTAACTCCAGTGAGGAAACCAAAGTGCATGAAAAGTTGCTCCCATTACTGCGGCTTTCAAACTCAACCCCCTCCCACCCCCCTCTCCCCCTGCTTTGAAAACATCCCCCACTCTCTCTGAAGGTTCAGAACAAATTAAAAACTAACTGCGCAGACCTGTCGTTTCTGGCTTTCTGCAGATGTCCCTTTGAGTCAGTTATATATACTCCTGAATTAGAGAGTGTATGAAATGATGAGGTGTGAGGCCGCGTACACTGCTATGATCAGAGCGCTGCGAGTTCAAAGGGCCGACAGCAGCATTGAGCCAGCTAATAAAGCCACTGACTCCCCTCACCACTTGACTGCCTGATGGTTTATTCACAATCCCACTTCAGTCAAAGGGGTGAATCGGTGGCTACCAGGTTCCTGCAGGTTCGAGCGGACTGGAGGCCAGCAAACATTTATCCACACAACTTCACTCAAAGCGTGTCAAAACTGAGGACAAGAGAAGGAGAGGTGCTGATGCTGCTGTCTCCATTCAGAGCAGCGGGCGGAACCTTTTGTGCATGACGGGTACATCGGGTAGGAAAAGGATACCAACCGTTGCCCTTATCTCTGGAGATTGCATGTCAAGGGCAAAGGGATCCTCCAACCATCCGTTTCCATGGGCACGCTAATCGGATGTGAAACACAACCCCCTCCCTCTCTTGTGTCATCACTCCCCCCCCCCCCCCCCCCATGCTGTGAACCTGCATCGCATCTCCCATTTGTATTGTGGGAGGAAGAGAGGGACAGAAAGAGGCAGAGAAACGTCATGGCGAAGGGTTCACTGCAGCTCCTAAAGCCTGAGGGGACCTCCCATGCTCCCTATAGCATATACTGTGCTGTTAAAGGGAAACAGCAGCAACATTGCATCAGACTGTGTTCAAGCTTAACTTAACACTGGATATCCCTATTTGAGACGTTGTGTTGGGCAAATATGTGCAAGATTATTATGTAAGATAACAAAAGGAAGGTTTGTGCATTAATCTGTGTTCTATTGGTAAGCATTTTACATCTAAGTCTTTTAATCAAAATAAAGTGATACTTCTAGCACTATAGTTATATTATAGAATACAATAAATGATAAAAGCAAGCATGCAAGGTCCAATTAATATAACACAAGCAACAATAGCACTAAGATAAAAATGTCTATAATTATATTTATTACACATTTAAGTGTATGATTTGTTTTAGAATCCCATATATTCTTGCTCTCTGGATGTGGTGCCTATTTTAATTTAACTGGCAGCATTGTGATAAAAGCTATCAGCTAAAACCAAGTTTTATTATTAATATACAGAACATATGGTGTGCAGGAATGAAGCACCTTTGCCCAAAGGTTATGAAATGAAATGCAGTAAATTATTCGGTCGCACCTATTAAATAAGGAAATAAACTTTACGAGGATGACAGAGAGGTCCAGCTGATCGGCCCTCTGCGGATTAGAAGGTTTCCACCAACTGTTCGGATTAGCTGAGCAACCTGATGCGTTTGCGCATTCATCAACATAAACAATCTCCCAGAGAAAGTAACCTTAGCGATCAACGAAAGAGTGTTTGCCATGAATAATGCATGCTTTTGTAAATGAATAATTTTTGTGTTCAGTTCAGTTCTGTGGAAGATGGACGAGGATCTTGACAACACAATGTGCATGACTGTTTGAAACCACATGAGGTGAACCACCACGTCCTATAATTCTCTGAGAACAGAGTGACACGCACATCCTGTTGCCTCAGGCTCAGAGTTTACACAGATCCCAGTGGTGGGGGGTGGGGAGGGGTCGCTAAATAAACCCCAAATCGAAGTGCCTCCACGCCAGCCATAGCCCCAATCCACACAGCTTTTCCAGCTTATAGAACTGCCTAAAAACAGCCAACTGGGCAGCGCTTACGAAATTTCTTCGATCCGCGTTGGCGTCGGTAGAGGCGTGGCATCAATGGTAACAACACTAAACCCTATTTATTTGATTGTAAAAAGTAATTGACTTTTACTTCTACATAATGCTTTTGGGGGCGGTAATAATTGATTTCTACCACTGATGACATGGCAATACACAGAAGTCATATTTTTCCAATTTGGGTTCCTACAAATTGAGTATGAAAGTAATTAAAGCACCTGCATTCCTAAACACCGTATTATTTATTCTGCGGGCTGGCAGCCCGTTAATAAATATGTCCACTCACATCATGATCAAAAATCTGATCTGCCGGGACTACCGCTATAAATGTAACACTTAATGTTCAAGAAGAGAGTCGTAAATCACTTTAATATTGTTCACTGGTGGAAAACAGAGCAGTTTTGGGGAAATATCTGGCTCTAATTAAGTTGTAAGGAGTGCCCCGGGCCTGAGGATAAGGTCTGGTGATCACATGGGGTCTGGTTAACACGGACCCCCCCCCCCCTCTTCACTCTTCCACAGACCCTCCGACCCAAACCTCCAGGTTGTGCCTCCAAACTCAAAGTGGTGGGGGGGGGGGGGTCTGGACGTGTGCGTCAGGAATCAGAATGGAGTCCGAATTTAATTTAATTTATATTTAGCTGAGCAGGACTCCCTCATAAAGATTGCAAAGGGGAAGTGAAATTGCGTCTTGGCCTCATAAATCTAGCAACTCGCTTGAATTAAACTCACGTTTGTTTTTTGGCATTGCTGTTGGAAGTAGCTGTCACACCCCTGCACAAGGTTTCACGCGATTAGCGTTGTTAGATAACCACTTAAATGGAACAACTTGAATAGAGGAAAGTACAAATCGACCTACGACAAGCTTATTTAAAAATAGATATATTGATCTTAAGGCCGGCAATAACTGTCATTTTTCCACATTTGAACTAAAGAGACAGACTCAATCACCAGCTGTGAGTTTTTCAATGCATCTATAACTTCCTTCACCATGGAAAGCTGACACAACCTCTGAGCTCCCGGACAGCCTCTCTTCCTGCAGCCCTTATATTTTTATGTCTTTTTTTGCCTTTTTCCCCCCTTTGTTGCATTTGCTCTCAAGGGAAGATCTAAGTGAGTAGATGTATTCATTCAAAGGGTTCTGAATTACATTACAGCAGCCCAGCAGTCACATATGCCAAAGTCTTCAACAGCTGAGCTCTCCGGGGAGTGCTAGCCCAAAGGTTAGCCGTATATCCCTACCCAATGAGTTATGATTTTTCACTAAATCTCTTCCTTAATTCTGTCCCACTCCAGAGCAATTGTGAGTGTCATTCACGGAGCTCATGTTGGTGATATTATACAGATGTGTAGGGGTTTATCAGAAGGGTAAAAAAAGAAAACGTTTCCTCAAAGAAATGTAGGAGTTGCATTCCATGAACCCTATAGGGGGAGGAGCTACAGATACAATCTGTTATTGCTATATATATATTTGTATATCATGAACTCAACATTTTTTATTTAAATATTAAATGAACTGTGGTTTGTTGAGATTTCTATAGATATTATTTCCTTCCTGTATAACGTGAAAATGTATCCAGAATTGTAGATTAGCAACCACAATATAAATAGAAGGACAAGCCGACAAATGTCAATAAACTGACATTATCTCCTCGCATCTTCTCATCTCACATTATACATATTGTAAAATTCTCATCCCTAAAACCAGGCAACGTGATCTTACTGTGTGGATACTTCACTGTGTGGACAAAAGGGTCTAATGCTGCTATTTCAGAGGCCAAACAAGAGACAAAGCAGCCAGAAGATAACAAATCCCTTTTAACTCACATCCCAAACACAACTCATGGAATGTGTAGTGTGTGTGTGTGTGTGTGTGTGTGTGTGTGGGTGCACTGTCTGCAGCAGATAAACTATACTGATGCTTAAGACTACTGGCTCTATTGCCACGTAATACATCATGAAGAGGAAATCCAGGGTCCTCCTGAAAAGGATTTCATCTGCCAATGTGTGTGTGCGTGTGTGTGTTTTCGTTAACTAAACCTAGCTGGTGCTCACAAGCTCCCGTGCCTCAAAAAACAAAAAGAAAAGGAAAAGGCTCTGTGATTCTCCATAATCCCCTAATAACCTTTCCACTGCTCCCCCACTGCCACAAATGTTTGCCCACTGCTGTTATGTTATGCCTGCACATCTGGAAAGGTTTAGATGCCTTTGTTCTCCCTGCGACCACCGTAATCACGTCCACGGGCACAAACACCTTCTTTACATTAGAAAACTTAGGATAATGATTTAAGGCTTCCTGTATTTGGTTTACTGTGAACTTATATATGTTGTCAGCTAACTAATCACACACTGCTTGGCGGCGTTTAATGCCCTTAATGAGTGGCTGCACACGGAGGGCAGTGCTCTGTCGGGCTGTACTTTGACCCGTAGCACAGGTCGGGAGCGAGGCGAGCTGCGGTACAGTACGCATGCATGATGGTGCCACAGAGCTGCCAGCCCCAACAGTACATCAAAGTTTAATACGGAATAATAGCACTGTTGACAGCTCTCGTAAAAGTGCCCCCCCCACGCCCCGCTCTCCCTCCCAAGCAGAAGATTTCTCTGCCAGATAATGGCTCTGATCCGGGCCGCGTGCACCGCTCACAACTGGCTTACCTGTTCAACCCAGGTGTGTGTGTGTGTGTGTGCTGTATGTGCGTGTCTGAGCCAGCTGCTATTGTTTTTATCCTGCGCGTCCCTCGGTGAACATTGGCAGGGTGTTTCCGCCGCACAGAAAAACCTAAGCTTTGATATCTCTTAAGCGGCTGTGACAGACGCGAGGATGCTCTGAGGCTGTTTATAAACCCGTCTTAGGAGTTAGGCGGGGAGGTAGACTGATCGGCCTCGGGATGAATTATGGATACCACCTTTCTAAAGCTGGAGCCCACTCTTGAGCCAGAGTGCTTTGCAAGGATGGGTAATTGAAGTGCGCTGCCAAAGGATGCAAATATTACACAGAGAAGGCCACCGCAGCTCTTTTGGTGTACTGAATGAGTATCGTAAGTAGCATTGTAGAGTTGAATCGCCTGTTGCGCTGTTTAGACTTGCTAAAATGCAAATGCATCCCTAAATACAATCATGCACACATATAGCAGTCTATGCTCATTGCTTCCTGCACACACACACACTCCCATGCTGTCTCTGTCTCACTGTGCATCCCTCTCGTCTTTCTCAGGCACACATGTCAACACACAGATGCCTGGGAGAGAGAGAGAGAGAGAGAGAGAGAGAAAGCCCACTGAACTGGAAAAGCGTTTGTCTCAAGATGAAAGGCTTCACACCCACTGCCTACATGCAGAGCCTCTTCCGACACCTTCCCGCGACAGCGCATACTGTAGCAGAGGCTTGTGCTACGCAGACACACTCCAGCTAGCATCCCTCCCCACACCCATCAACGCCGCAACACACTTGCATCCCTTCCTCTCTTTCCCATCCTTTCTCTCTCTCTCTCTCTCTCTCTCTCCCCCTCTCTCTTCATCCGTGTCAATGGAGCTCTGATACTACAGTGGCGGCCAAGGAACAGGAAGGGCGACATGAGTTAAACAACGTTGAGAGGGATGAGCTCCCCCCGTGAAAGCCCCGAGGCACAGCAGCCTTGTTTTCCCCGTCGCCGGGTGCAGCGCGGTGTGGGCTCTCTCGGGCGTGGAACGCGCTTAGCCTCATGCGGGGCGTGAAAAACGACACTGGCCGTGATGCTGGATAATTGCTTCCCATTTACTCGTGTGCCGAGAGCCTCGGACAAAAATAGCATGTCGCTGTAACAAATGTGCTGGGAAAGCATGGGAACCGTGAGTGCTGTGGCCGCGGATCGATACACAGAGCGAGCATGGAGTCTGGAGCATCTCGCCACCGGTCTACACAGCACCTAGCAACATATAGCCTGCACAGCATTGTACAGTATTATCTCCAGCAATGCATAATCTTCTCTTTGTTGCATGAAGCATCTTCCGCATGGATTTAACATAAACACAGCTTGTCTGGTTGTCTTGCAAGCCACTGGAGTTGGTAGGTAGGTGATAGATTGTCCAGACATTTACTCAGGCCCAAGTGTTGTTTTTTCACACCACAATATTACCTGCATCGCATCTGCGGACTCTCAATCCATCTCCAAACTAAAACCTTCCGGCCACATTTCCTAGAACCCATTTTGACCCCGCCATCGATAAGCGATGGACGTTCCCTGCCCCCCCCGCATCATTTTCACCACTCTACGTTTTTGTTCCAAATATCAAACAAGATCCACAGTGGAATTGATATTTAGTCCAACAATGGCTCCAGAGACACAGCAGCACTTTACGGAAATTCACTGTGACAAGGCATCAAGAAGACAGAGCCCCTCAGGAGACGGTCCATGCATCTCTGGGATCTGTGCCCTCGTCGATGCGTACGACAATTAAAGTCCTCATTATCGTCACCGGAGGAGGTATGCGCGCGTGTATAGGCGCTGTGTTGCCCTGCTGCACAATCACGGTCATGTAATAATCATATCGCTGTGGGGTCAGATGGAACCCATGGAGCCATAGATGAATGCGATTCCCTCCAGCTTACAGAACATGTGCCATGCATATCTTACATTTCATAACAGCCATAACATCACCCATACATCCAGCATTAGGTGTACATCGCCCAGGCACAGCTCCACACATCCGTGTCCGTCAACAGAAACACTCATAAATATTTCATCTCCAAGTCTTGGAAGCCCACATCAAGGTGAGGAAGGGAGGGTTAAAAACGATCAACCTAAGCCAGAAAGCACATTCAAGTTTACCTATAAAGCCCCGGCGGTACAATAGCAGTGAGAATAACCACTGCAGTGCAGTACTGTACACAGCCAGGTGCTGATATTCCTGCCTGTTTTTTAGAGCCCACACAAGGCTAACCATGCTGGGTAACTGATCAACCACATATGCCTGCACGAGCAAACAGAAAGAGGAATAGAAAGCAGAGGGAGAGGCGACCGGCGACGAGGCTGGCCGCTCCTGTACTCACCAGCACTGGCAGAACACAGCAGAGACACCAAGAGCACAATCACCAGCGTCAGGATCTTCACATTCATTTCTGCACTCCCCTCTGGCTCTCCGCTAGTCACTCACTGATATACTGTAGTGGTGTGTGTGAGTGTGTGTGTGTGTGTGTGTGTGTGTGTGAGTGTGTGTGTGTGCGTGCGTGCGTGTGCGTGCGTGTGCGGATGGGAGGGAGAGAGAGAGAGAGAGGGAGAGGGAGAGGGAGAGGGGGGAGAGAGAGCAGCTGAGCGAGGAAGAATGAGAGAGAGAGACTGTTTGCTCCCCTGTGTGTGTGTGTGTGTGTGTGAGAAGTGACTGTGTCAATTCCTGGGAATATGTGTGTGTGTGTGTGTGTGTGTGTATGTGTGTGTCTGGTGGCTCCCTGACTTTGCCTGTGTATTTGTCTAAATGTGTATTTATATGTCAATGTGTGACAGCGCCACTCCAAGAATGAAGGCACGTCTCTATCCGAGCTCTCCCACGGAGGTGTGTGTAAGTGTGTGTGTGAGTGTGTGTCAGTGTGTGTCTCTTTCTTCTTTTCTTCTGTCAGAAATTAAAATAAAAAAGGCAGCAGGAGACAAGTTCAGTGGAGCTGTGAAACGTGCTGGAAGTCAGCTCGCAGGTCTCTCTGTCGGCGTGTGTGTCCCTCTGTGTCTAGCTGGTCATGTGGCTTAAGTATCATTGACTCTGTGGGTCAAGGAAAAGCCCCCCTCCACCCGCCCGTCACACCCCCACCCCCACCCACCGCCTTAAACCTGCCATCGTCCACCCCTTTTCCCTCAAACATGCAAGTGCAGGAGGAAAGAGGAGGAGAGCGGCAGCAAAGGGAGGGATTGAAAAGGGGGGGGGGGAGGCTAAGGTTGGGGGGGGGGTGTGCATGCAGGTTTATGATAATACCCAAACAGATGCTCTTGTCGAGAACTCTTTGAGTTGGGGACCAGGGCAGATTGCCAGGAATCCAGAAATCAAAATACCAGCTTATTAGGGGGAAGTAGATGAAAGAAGGGAAGGTGTGAGATGAGGTTCATGCTTTTCCTGCTTTTGTGTCTCCGCCAGCTTGTGTAGACCTTTCTTCCGCGCACTGTTCTCCACCCTCGAGTGGTGCTGGAGGTGCGGCTTAAATCATCCGCGCCGTTTGAAGTCGGCGTCCCCGGCGCTGGGAGGAACCGCAGGAAAAAAAAAAACCTTACCGGACTCGGCCTCCATCACGTTTGCTCGCGCCATTTGTTGCCGGGGTCCCTGAGGTCATTTGTTTTGGTTTGTTACACTGATTTCATTCTTTCCGCGAACAAAAGCCGCAAGAAAAACCTCCACCCTGCCGTGGCTACGAAATAAATCAGTTATTTGTTTCATTCGTTTTTCATACAATCAACAGGAAAGGGTGCTTCTATTGCTGTGAATTGTGTGAACGCGAGAAGTACAACAAGTTCTCTTTTCATGTTTAGCCAAAGAGCTACATCAGTGAGAGACGTTTCTACCAATCTGCGTATCAGAAAGGACTGTAAATTCCTTAAATAAATAAATGTTATAGACAGTTATGTCTACAGAATATGTAACACCGAATGCCATTTTAAACTCTGCCTTGATTCTTTGCATCTGATCCAACCACCCATGGGAAACTAATCAGTGATGATGAAAGACTTGAAATATTCCAAACTGTCCGACTTGATTACCTCATAAAAAATAAATGAAATATTATTTGTGTGACTTTATATTTGGGTTCATAGATCTGGGTCCCCGGGCTCAGTGACACATGATGGATGGTCCGGCCCTTTGGTCACAACTTCCAGACGCAACCCCCCACCATAGTCTTCCACACAACCCCACGACCCCCTTTTTTTTCATGTGTTGTCACTAAACAGTCACTTTAGTGGTGTGGACCTGAGAAGAGGGGCCCAGTGACCCTGGACTCCGCAGCTCTGGCTTCACACAGCCCGCCTATTGTCTCCATTGGGCCCCGGGACCCCGGGGGCAGCATGTCTGTGCCACCCACTCGAGATCCAACAACAGGAGCACCTTCCATTTTTACATGCAGCACTTGAAGCCTTCGCTCCATGTGAAGAAATCCTCTCACCTCAGGGGTGGCCAAGCCCCTCGGGGGTTGTGTATTTGTGAGGGGCGGGGGGGGGGCTAAAGAAGCTTATCCGAGCTTGTCCTTTTTTTAGCTGAAAGATAATTCACCCAAGTGCCTTTTAAAAGAATCTGTTCACGACATTTTCTCAAAGGTGCTCACTGATCGCTGGCAGAAAAGCATGACCGGTTCTTTCCAATTGTACATAATGAGAAACATTGGGGATTATAGCACCATTACAAGCCCATTCATTAGGCGGGAGTAGTTAGGAGTCATTTAGAATTGAAACTAATTCAACATTCAAGGACAATTTCAAAGCGATGTGGGATAAATGCCCGCAGAGTTATTTCAGATGAACAAACTCGGGCACAGATCCAGAATGTGTTCAAATCCAGGTGCCAACCGTGATCATTTACGATCTACCCGTCATTAAAATGTCCTTTGGATACGGATCAGAATATGTGAGACATTTTAAAGCTGCCTGTACGGACTCAAACATTTGCAATCAATTAGCTGTAATTGTCTTAGCTTGAAGCAAAGCTTTAAATGAAGATGCAACAGATGGTGTTTCCCTCCGGGCGTATCCGTGGACTTTGTGCCATGACGTGAGTGTAAGCCAGTGGAGGATTGCCTCCTGCATCCAGGGATGTGGAGAACAACCTGGCAACGCGGGCGGTCGGAAGGCGACCGGCACAGGCGCGCGCGTGCCTCAGCGCGGGAAAAAACACTCGTTGATGTTTACAGGAAGTGTCGGATGGAGGAATGCGCCGCGCGTCTGGATTCGGCCACCCGCTGACGACTTTTCCTGATTTTTTAATACCAGGACAGACATTCCACAGATATGCATAACACAGGTGATGGGAAAGGCATCTTTGCATTTCCTCTGAGTTTTTTCTTCTCCAAATATTAGTCAATCTGTACTTCCGGGTTTGTCAACAGGTGGCTCCTCAGCTGTGGATGAATTCGTCCCCGGATCTAAGATATGCCCCTCAGATTATTGGGCTTGTTCACAATTAGTATGTTTCCTGTTTGTCAAACCGCTTCTAAATAAAGCCCCCCAGATTTCTGAAATGCTAATGAAGTGCGCGGATGTTTGTCTGTATTGTTTTGTCGAGTGAATGAACAGTGGCAGGCCTCTCGTGTTGTTGTTATTGTTGTGCAAACGCGAACTCCTCGCTCCCGCGTCTGCTTCAATTTCCAGGGCTTCCATCAGATAACAGCGCACTTTTATTAAAATGGAAAAACAAATCAAACCTCCAGCCCGATAAGAGTCACATGCAGCAGCTGGAGTGAATGCATAATGTCAATGTGAGATCAGGCCGTGGTTGCTAATTAGCTTCAGGATTAGCGATGAGAGAAGACAGTGTGACATCTTCCTTAGGATGTTTCAAAGTTCCTCTTTTTTTTTCTTTTTTTTTTTTTGAAGACATGAGAGAATCTCAGCTATGTTTTGAGCCTCTGAAGCTTTAAACAAATGTGATTCTGCCCTCAGGCGGCCTGCGGTTCGTATCGTGAAATGTCAAGAATCAGAGGCTGGGCGGATTAACTTATCTGCCTTTTTAATCACGACATTATCAGCAGCACCTCAAATTCAGCTGAGAAATGCTCGGGGTTAGCAAAGGCCCGCTGGCAATTTTCTGCCAGTATGTGTATTCTCATTCTGGAATTTTCTGTAGATCCATATTCATTGCATGAATAGAGTTTCTAATAATTCAAAGACCAACAGCCCCAAAATGCAGCAGTTAAACAATGATCTGGAATGGTTTGTGCAAAGCACATTTTTCATCCAGATAATGAGTGGGTGTTTTTGGGAAAGAAAGTATGACACCAAGGAAGTCCGCTCGAACACCAGGTCGGGTTGGCCTCTAACGTTGAACAGGTTCTGAATTCAGTCATGAACTTTGAATAATCACAAACCGTTGAGTCTCCAGAACGGAAAGTAATTTACACCACACTTATTTAAAGCCAGATTAACTCCTCATCTTCCCGGCTTCTTTTTGTGCTTTGACAGAGTCATCCTCGGTACCTTCATTTAAAAATAACCATGGACTCATTCCATCCTGAGGTTCTAATTCGTTCACCCTGCTGCTTTCCTCCTGAATCGAGCAGTCACGTGGTCCTTCTGGGGCCGTACGTAGTGTGCTGCGTTGTTGCGTGACTCTCGCACATCTCTACAATCAGATACAATAAGATGACTGTTCACCCTAACGGCCTAGATAAAGAGGAAACTTTTCATTAGCAGTTTTCTTAATCATAATATCAATGTCAAGTGACTTCCATCACAACGCATTTCTATCCCGTGATGCTGCACCTGCAGAAGGTGTGTTTTTGAAGGAAAACCCACATCTCCGAGTCGGTCTACAAATCATGAAACGGTCTTGTTTTTTCACCGCAGGTTGCGGCGGCGGCGGCAGGATCAGACTCAGGGAACATGTACAGGACTTGCTCTGCACCCTCATGAGACTGTCAAAAACCAGATTCTACCAAGATATTGTAAAACCACAAATAAAGGAAGTCTTTTGAATTTGTCTTTTTCTCCGATGTCTAATCTAATGAAAATCTACTGAGGGTTTCCCCCCCCAGGTGGCAGGTGATACCAACCCAGTCTCTGACATCGCCCTTAGAGCCCCGTGTCCCACTGAGAGTGTTGATTGTCTCTTCAATACTCAGAAACCGTCCTCAAGTTTGACTTCCCCGGGCCTTTATCTTTCGGCCTGCTGGTTGGTTTGTATGGTATGTGGTGAAAGGAGGAGGGCAGCCGGTGGCGGCGTGCCAGCTTTTCACACGCTCGCATGCAAGTGAACATACCGATCTCCTCGTCCTTGAGGCCGCTACTCTCTCCGTTATTCTTTTTTTTTTTTTTTTTCCAGTGTAAGAGCAAGAGATGACGATGGTCCGCCCTTCCTTCATTCTAATAGTCGATGAAACCGAGTCAAAACAAGCTGAACGGAGGAGGTGTTGCATCCAAAGTGGTGACTGCTCTTTCCTCCCGGCAATATCGTTGCCTCCATCAGAAGTTTGATCTGTCTGGGCCGCGGCACGCAGTTTGTAAATGGCTGATTTGTTTCTCACAGACGGTGTTTGTGTTTTTTCGAGAGCTAGGGGCTGAGCATGTCGCGGCTTGGTCTCGCTGACATACAGTGAGACATAGAAATGCGACTTGACAGGTGAGTGATAAAGAAGTGTTTTCCGGGGGGGGTCGGGGGGGGAGGGGGACTTTTGAAAACGGACATGAGGTGTGTTTGAAAGCTTTCAAAGCGATGAGTCGGTGCCGCCAAGTGAAACAGCTGGAGATCAACGTTTGTTGGAAAGCAGCTCACTGAACCCTCACTAAATTCCCATTCAACTCTTAAACCCTTTTATTTTCCAAAAATGTATGTTTTCATATTTTTAAATTTATTTGATTATTTTTATCAGCGTACGCGAATGTCGAGACGTTACGTGAAACACCGTCCCTCCGAAACCAAGCCCATCTCACCACAGCTTCTACCTACACGCAACATGATCTGATGACAGTTTGTGGCACAACGTTGCAAATGTTCCGTATTCATGGAGAGAATCCAATCTTCTTTAAAGGTTGGGTAAACTATATACATTGTTGTTATTGCCAACAAATCTTGTGAAAAGACCAAAACCAGCAGAGCATTAGATTGCAAGCTTCTTCTCTGGCTTTGGGCCCGCTGGAATATTAGATGTTTCTCTTCTGAAAGCATGAACCTTTACTTCACCGTGCTTCAGGTTGGCTCCGTCAATTCATGAAGCCGCGGGGTGCTCTGTTATTTTTGCAAATGTTTTGTTCTTCTTTACAACTAGAAAACACAAACCAGATGTCTTCGCAAATGCATTTAAAACAACAATATTTGAAATGAATAATATCATGAAATTCTCCTAGAAGATGACAGCGGCATGTTGACGAGGGAAGATCTGATTAATGCATGAAACCGCTCAATAATTGGTATCATTAGTGCAGTGGTTAAATATATTATGGTGGAACATTAAACAGCTGACTCTTGTTCCTTTCTGTGATTGATTTTTTTTTCATACTTACAGACGCAGTAATGGTGTGCTGCTTCTCAAGGATGGAATACTTTGAAATGTCTAAATGGAGGAAAAACATCCTTCTTTTAGTTGAATGTGAGCAAGTGAAGAAAAGCGAGGGTTACTTTAAGAAAAAAGTGGGGAACTCTGCGTTTTTGAAGTCACTGTTCTTTTGTGTCTTATCTATCCATAATATTTCTCTTTGATGTCTTGTCACCTTCAACCATTTTCAATTCTCTTTGCTCTTTCCGCGGAAGAAAAGCTCCACAGTCCCATATTTTCAAATTACCTTTTTTTTCCAATATGTTCACTCAAAGTAAATTATTCATGCTGGCAGAGACGATAAAGTTTAAGCAGATCTGGTGACTCTTTTCCCAGCTGTTATTGTTATGAACAAAAAGAGCAAAAGGGCCACAAAAGGCAACTTCATTAACGGCACGTTATGTTTTATGGTGGACTTGGAGCTTGAAGTATCCTGTACAGAATTTGTTTCTGTTTTATGTGAGCTGCCCCGCTCCCCACCTTGGGGTAGATGAAGGGCATTTCTCGACATGAGCTTTGAGACCCATTAAGCAGCCTTTTATACGTACCTCAATGCAATGCAGATGGAGAGAGCACCTAACGGTTGAATAAAAGCGCTTATTCCTTTGTTATACCCCTCCACGTTGGGGTATTTGCTCACTTGACAAATAGAAGGACGTGAAATTTATGGGCGGGATCGAAAAACCAAATTGGAAAAGTTAAAGACTTAGCGATGCTTCCCCGCCCAACAAAGTCCGCTTGCCATTCGGAGGGGGGGGGGGGTGGAAAGAAATATGGTCGTGCCTTTGTGCCGGGGCCATTTTAAAGAAGTTAAATACGAGTGTGAAAAGTCGACAAGAAGAAAAGGGACAAGAGAGAGGAACAAAAAAGCAACAAAAAAAAAGGACTCAGCGGAGGATATGCTGTCCTTTGTGCTTCCCTGGCACGTTGGCGGCACTTGATGAATGGACGTGTCCTCGCAGGGAAGGCCTGACCTCTCTCAGCGCCGTCGCAGCTAGTATGTTTGGTGTTGGGAATTATATTTCACATCATTTTTGCCTACGAACGCCCCGCGGCCATAAATCTAAAAGAGACGCGCGCGCTCCATTAAAGAAGAAAAACAGCGAACTCTTTCTCCCTAAAACTCTCAAGCTTATGTTCGGGGTCAATTGGACAGATCCTGCTATTTGGTTTCACTAACTGCCAGACGTTGTTTTTCTGGCATTAGATTCTGACGGAGCCCAACAAATGGTCAAAGCCTCGGCCACACCGAGCCCTCGAAAGCGCAGGACTCCGGCACATCGACGCGCCGCGAGGCTGGAGCCTTCCGCACCGGGGGGGGGGGGGGGGGGGGAGGCTCTCGGTGCTGCGCTGTCGTCACGTGGCGACAAACAATCAACACGTTCTCACTGTGACAAATGACGGAAAGGTTTGTGAATGCAAAAGTCTACAAATGCGGCCAGCTGAGTTGCACAATTTGCGACACTTTAGGGGACGTTGTGAGGTAATTGTCTGTAAATGTTGTGTGCTTGTTCACAGGTCGGGTTTCCTCGTGTTTAGATGTTTTTTTAGAAGAGTAATCAAGCTCTCCACTGCAGGCAACTTGAAAATCAACATCTTTTGAGATGGAATTTGATATGCACATTATTTGGGCATCAGAAATGAGCTTGCTTGAAGTAAAAGCACACACAAAGAGTATATTTCTAAGTTGGACGTTTTGCTCTTTGATCTTGTGAAGTTATGAGTGTGACACTGATGACCAGGCTGCTATTTGTGCGTCTCTGGAGCGTCTGAAGGATTTCTCCGTACTGGATGTCGGCATCCGTTTTCTCCGGCTTCAGGTTTCAGACGCTGGAATATGTTTTACATTCCTTTCAAATCATTAAAGCATACTCTGAAGGCCACAGATGAACTCGAAAATAAATACCTCACCCTGCTGCCCACAGACATTCAGGTCAGCGGGTCTCGTTAACACAACAGCCCAGTATACATAGAAAGTTGTGTCCGTATCGGATGTGTCTGCACAACACAACTTATTTTCGTCCCTGCTAATTAGGTGGTGGAAGTGATCGGTTTTCAGGCTTTATGGGTCAGTAGCACGACTTTTGTATATTGCATGTCTTGAAACACTTGCAATGAGAGATCCCTTCATTCCCAAAGTTAAGGACATGGGACAACATTTATTGTCATTATTGTGGGCATAATATTATCTCAAAATCGAAATATGGCATGAAACTCATACCTCCAGTGAGTTTCAGAGTAAATGTTTCTCTTACTGTCTGGTATTATCCACTGGAGTTGTACTAAATCACCAAAGCCTCATATTAGTTTCAGATTAACTGGATTTTGTCCTATATATAACTTCCATTAGGCACATGAAGAAATGAGATCTTAATGGCCAGCAAGGAAAACCTGTTCCAAAAGTTTGGTTGTTTTTGAAGGAGCTTTGGCACAGCGTGAAATAAAAACTAAAGCCTCCCTCACAGTAGAATTGACCATAGTTGTAAGACCCGGGCTCAATAGAACGGAGGACAAGTTAAAACAGTACATCGCATTACAAACTGTATCTAATCAAAGTAACCCAAAAGTCTCTTTTTAAACACTGTGCTCATTCCAGATGGAATTGTTTGGCCTCACTCCGTAACTCATTGGCTTCGTGCTTCTGCTCGTGGCCGAGCTGCTGAGTGGTGTCTGCTCTTGTCTGGATTTCAGCACCACCACCGAAGAGCTGTGAAGGCTCTGCCTGAACCACCAAGGCTCTCTCTCTCTCTCTCTCTCTCTCTCTCTCTCTCTCTCTCTCTCTCTCTCTCTCTCTCTCTCTCTCTCTCTCTCTCTCTCTACCCCATGGGAAACCGACTTCTCCAACATGGCAGCGTCTTGAATGGTCGTCCCAAAGCGGCTGTGTGATCAGATGAGTGGTGGGGCCCCTTCGGGTGCTCGCTCATTATCTGGACGGGGAGCCCGCTCTGCGCTGTGGGAGACGCTCCAGCTCAGATAAGACTGGCATGCTTTGCGTTTGCTGTCGCTTTAAAAGAATACAGTGCGCAGAAAGTGACGCTGCTGTTGTTCGAAAACCGCGTTTAATTCTATTTTCGGTGACATTTGCGCGCAAGTGTGCGCCACTGGCCGACATTTTGGAGATGCATGCTTTTTTACCCCTCCTGGTGGGTTTCAGGTTTCAGTCGAGACTAATATTAGGGGGAAAAAAGCCTTGTGAGCAAAATAACAAAATGACTCCCTGTTTGGGCCTTTAAGCCTCATATGAAATGAGTGTTTTGTGGCGCATTTTCAAAGCATGTAAAGTCGTTTTCACACTGCGTCTCCCCTGGCAGCGCTTGCAGTGTGCCGCTGTGGGTTGCTGGAATGGTTTCTTTGTTGCACATGAAAGAAATAGGTCTGAGCTGTTTTTCTGCAGCTGTTTATTTCGCCGTCTCAGGAAAAGTCCATGAGAGACCACTCTCTCTGTGGTTGTGGCAGCTTGTAAATTAATGGATTTATTTGGCTGGGGAAGATTGCACACATTACATATTTGGAGCAATCAAATCAGCAATTACGTGGTTTCGGATTTCATGTTTGCACCCAGCTGTGACAAGCTCAACTGTCCTCTGAGAAGTCTGGCTGGATTTAATGTCTGTTCAAAATGGCTGATTGCCTGGCATCATGACTGAATATAATGCAAAGCAATCATTCGTCACAGAAACACATGCTGTTGCTATTAGAATATATTCTAATCATTCACGTATTTCATGATCGAGGTCTCACCTTTCATCAGTTAATTCATTTAAAATAGAGTCAGCGGATCATAAAACTCTTGCATTTGAACTTGGAAACATGCGCTGTCACCTGCCATGCCTCCACTTTGAATTGCTCTGTAATGGTAAAATAACCTGCCAATTCACTCAAATCGATATGTGACATCCCTCGGCCTCGAGGTAATGCATTCACTGACGGTTTGCTGTGTTAACGTGTCAGAAAACCAACAAAAGGAATAAAAACAAGCACAGCAGTGCTAGCCAATGGAAACATGTATACAAGGATAATCAATACAGTTGAAAACATACATATACAGTACATACCGTATGGAAATAACTTTCTTTGCAACAACAAAAATCAAACTACTCATTTCAAGGTTTAATTTAACCTGTTACCTGTAAATGTGCCACTTAAAGGTAAAGCAGGGGGGGAAACAAACAAGATTCACATTACAAAAGAACCTCTTTGCTAAAGGAAGTAAACCCTCCTCTGTTGGGAGGAAGTTCACGTGGTCCAACACAAATTCGCCTCTTGCTTTAATGCTCGAGCAGGTATCACATGCAACCAGGCCAATCAATGATGGGGGCGGGTGGACACAACTTTGGTGAGGGCCATCTGTCTGCTATTTAGTCCAGTCCCAGAAGTCATGCCTGCTTAATTCGAAAACTGTCACGGTGTGTCATTAGGTGCAGCCATTTTAAAGCTTCGGATTTCATTAGCCGCAGGAAGGGCCACATTACCCTCAGGATTAATGTCAGGTTTTGGCGGCTCACTGCTGCAACGGTGGACTGCATTAATGTGATTGGGTTGACCCTCTTGTTTAAATACACCTCAACTCATTAAGCATTATAGACCCAGAGCAAACTCCATTAAGTCGTGAATGGTGGACATTTTTGTACCAGCAGCATTTCATTTACACCTCAAGAAATCTCAAAAATCGATTCACTCCCAGAGCACCCAATCGTCAGCTGCCACTCCACAGCCAAAATGTTTTGTTCGTACCCTTTAAAGCCGCATTGCTCCCAGTGTCGCATCGTCACTGCTGTTTCGTAAGTGGTGCTCCTCGCCGTCTCGGCCATGTGGGGGGGGGGGGGGGGTGACGCAGAGACCATGCCGAACGCCCCAGGATGCATCCTGTCAGGAAACCTGATCGCACTATCTGGAGGATGGCACAGAGGAGCTGAGTCACACGTCGCGAGGCGCCCACAAAAAACGATAACTCAGCGAGGATGAGCCGAGTCATCACTCTTCCCGTTTTAATTAGGCAACACCGGGGCCCCTCGGCAGCCAATCGCCTGCCTCCTCTCCTCCGGTGACTGCAGACGGTGGGCCTGTGTTAGTTGGACCCTGAAAAGCTCCTCGAATTTCCAACCGCATCTTTTAACTTTTCCTGCTTAATAGCGAACATGAAACTGTCAGCACGGGTGAAGAGAACAAGACCTAATCGAGCACAGGCGGTGCTCTCTGCAGTTCTGCTACATCATGTTGACATCTACCAGAGGCCAGAGGCTGTGAATGTAATACGCTCTGTCCTCCTGAGGGGCGGCGGGCGCACGGCCTCTGTGTTTCGTCACTCAGACATTCATCACGATGTCGCCCAAGTGCCTGCGTGCGAGAGAGACTCTCAGCGCACCTCGCCAGGTGTGAGAGTAGTCTGGATTCTTTTGGGCCTCTTATTAATCAGGGGAAATGATGGCAACCAGCCGCGATTCCGCGGCGGTGTGGTCGGGTTGTCACACCATAGACGTGTGTTGAGTTCCAGAAGCGGCGTCTCGAAAGTTGAAATCATGCTCTCGCTCCTGCGAGCCCTACCTGCACCTATGGGATTTGTTTCCTCTGCAGTGTTGAGGCCCGAGTTCACCTTTCAGAGTTTTGACAGACCTCAAGAGGCAGAAGAATATAAATGTTTGAAAGGCGGTTTGGACTCAATTCCCTTTCATCTTTTTTTTTTTTTTCCATCACCAAAAAAATCTGCAGACTGTTTTTCCGCGTCAGCCAGAGGGGGTCAGACCTTTGTGGAGTAGCAGCAGTTCAGCCATACCGCTGACTTGGCTGTGAATCAAATCTTTGCAATTGACGCTTTGTTTATGCGCTCGCGTTGGTGCACAGTGGGCTCTGGAGTAAGCACATAATCTTTAAAGTGGGTCGGGGCATCACCGTTTAATGCCTTTTATTATTATTATAAGTGCTGCTTAGTCAATATCTCAGAATGTCAGACAAATATGCAGTCAATGTGCTCATGTAAAGCCATTAATTCCTTCCGGAATTAATACCAACCAGTGTTACCACTGTTACCAACAGGATGTTTAGCTCATTTGTTTGGTCAAATTTGATGTAGGTTTGGTTCAAAATGTGAGTTTCAAAATATACCTAAAAAATACCATCAAACAAATCCAAAGATATTGAGCTACGTTTATTAAAATCTTAAGTGCGGTTGTTTGGCTCATTGTTTTTAAGGTGTGTTTCTATAAGCTTTCCTCCTGAAATCTGGTTAGCACCTCATCTTTAGATGAGTACCTTTACTCGAGATCTGACCAGCCAAACACAACAGTTAATATGGAGCATGTTTGAATCACAAATAGAAGAACCCCGTTAAGGCCTTTTTGGAAACAACCAAATTACTAAAGGAAGAACAATCAGGTACAGTCAATGCTCGCTTGAGAAATAAAATGGGTTTTCCATATTTCTCACTGGATTTATCAAAAACGGAATAACTTGTGCACAAACATTGACGCTACGCCGTCACAGTGTGGACAGTTTACCTTTTCCGTTGCTAAGGAATTGCAGAGGCATGGTGGTTAAGACGCTTTGCTAACTCGCCTTGGAAATCGGAAAACGAACAGAAAGGTTCCAGACTAATCCTCCTCTGTGATTTCGTCTGGCGATTAGTGCATGTCCTTGTCCATGACACAGCGCATGGCTTCAGTAGAGGAAGGTTTAGCTACTAGCTTTACTCTTACGCCCTGTGTTAATTTGTAACTGGCTTATTTAGTGTAGTACTGATAAAATGACGTTACAGATACATAACTACTTTCTATAGCTTTATTCCTGAGTATTTCATATGGTACTTTATTATTACAGATTGTGCCGTTATCCTACATTGTTTCCTCCTTATTCCCTTTTGCATATTTCCTTGTACCTACGCGGATGTGTCGGCACACACTGTACTGGTAAATCAGTACAAGAAACTACACAAATTACTGGGAATGTCTGCAACTGCTGAGAACTGACTGAGAAAAGACAATGTTGTGAAGGAAAGGACCTTGGCCCGGTTTAAACAACAAAAGCTGCACCATGGGAAATGAATGAAGGATCATTTTAAAATAGAGGTGAGATGAAAGATATACACCCAAAAGCAAACAATGGTTGTATTTTCTTGAAGCTACCTGTTATTCAACAGCGTTGCCGACGAGCACTGTACTGTTCACCGCGGTGGAAAAACCCCTAATGATGACTACACTTAAGTGTGAAGAGCTTATTGAGTTTTTTCGACAGGAGGCCTCCCCCGGTGCATCGTTTGGAGCTGTGCTGTAGGCAGTGACTGCAGAGACTCCAATTACTGACCAAGTCCCACTTGGCTGGCTTCTAACTGTGACCGGCAAATTAGAAAGCTGGCGAGGGGAGCGAAAGGGGCAGGAAAAGCATTTTAGAAAAACAAGGAAAGGTTTTTGGTTGCACAGCGATATTGGCCTACCGGAAGCCCGGAGAAACGCCAAGTAGATTTTAAGGGGAAGATATGCAGCATTTTGTTCACGAGCTTCGTAGCACGTTCATCGATAATCCAGCAACGGACTGCGGATTTATGACCAGCATTACTGTTCCTACTGAACATCCTCAACTAAATATTTTACCATAACCGATACACGGGGAGGGGTGGATATTACATATGACCAAAACAAAACAGGCCTTTTCTGCAAAACACATTAAAGTTAACCCTCTGCTAACACATTTACTGAATCCTTCTTTTGGTTTAAAATGAAATGGTAATGGTTGGGCAACATTTTGGTCATTACGTTTTATCTACTATGCTGCTATAATGTTGTCTTGATTGATCAAATAGGTTTTTGTCTTCAAAATGTCAGAAAATTGTACACATTTTTGTGACGTTTTGTTTTATCCCACTAAAAATATATTTAGTTGAATATCACTTCAAATGCCAAAAAGCTTTGGCATTTTTGTTTGAAATATCACAATTGATTTATTTGTAGTATGAATTTAATAAAGTTTATCTTACCAAATGTATTGACTAGGGCTATCTGAATGAAAATCAAACAAATAAAAAATAAGATATATATATATATATATAGATGCTATTTTGATAAATATGTCAAAAAAGTGCACAGTTGCTGCAGGTTTGTTATATCTTATATAACATGGAGGAGAATTCACACTCTCTATCTGCAGTAGTAATAACACCAGGAGGAGGTCAGTTTATTCTTCTCATGTGGTACGTGTATAGATGCACGGTGTAGTGCTGAGGCAATAGTGAGGGTTGGTTTGGCAATAGTTCCCGTCTTTAAAACTTTATTTGTTTACAAATGTATGAGTCACAGTGGCATCAAGCCACCGTTGAGATGAAAATTTGGAAGAAAAAAAATACGCCTACGCACCTGCACAAACTATATCAAACAAAACAAAACCAATTATCTCACAGGCCAGAAGCAGCTGCTTGCTGTAAAACGACGCAGCAGAGTGTCGTCCTTTGTGCTCGTCACTGAACCCTTTCAATGGTTCCCAGCCACGACCAGTCCATAACTTATTTCTGTTCTTCTACTATTTTGACGTGATATCGTGCTCCCCCAAGACAGGACCTTGTACACATCGGGGGGGGGAAATGGATAAGAATGGATCCGCAAACGTTTGACATTGGAGTAAGATTACTGCGTTCCCTCCGAGCAGAGACACATTAAACAAGTAGGAGATCAGAGAAGCAGGAAGGCAGATGAGAGCCGTGCGTGCGTGCACCTCCACATGGGGCTTGAGGAGCACGGAGGACAGCTGGTTCACTCATCACTATTTCGCCTTGTCTTGGGCTTTCAATCCCCCCCCCCCCCGGGGACACATGGTTCCTGCTGGGAAAGCTGATGCGCGCTGCTCAAGAACTGGTTACAAAACAGGATTTTCTTGTGAAGCTGAATGTGTTCTATTTTTGTACCATAATGGTGTAATAAAAACCAAGGTTTTAGGCTCAAAAACAAAATGTTTACAGTCACTTTGCGGAGCTGAGCTCCAGATGGTCATTTTATTTTGGTAGGTGGGTTATTTCTTTCTAAAATCATGACCCAAAATATCATTTGTTGCTATTGTTCAGTAGTTGAACTTCTGCTAACCCCTGCCAGGGGTCAAACTCCCTATAACATAGATGACCCTGTCAAATTTAACATTCAAAATTGTTCTTAGTCAATATTCCAGTTCATATAAGTATGAATGCTAAATTACAAATGTTGATTTTACCAGCTATTATTGCAACTGTTAATGTTGTAGCTAATTAGTTGTTGAATAATTGTTGTAGCTATTTAATTTGTCATTTAAGCTACAGTTAGCCCTATGAATTGTTGTAAAGTACCTTTTTCCGTTTGTTATGATTACAACAAAGGAGAATATTGTAAAGGGAGTCTTATTGCAAATGCAAAACTTGCATGCTTCAGTTGATAATCCAATCAGACGAAATAAAAATTGAATAGAAATAAATATTCTTTTATTACGGCATTTTTCTGTAATCAAGCCGCTTCTACAAGTATAATAATCATATATAGACTTCGCAATACTTCTTACTGCCATTGGAATTCATGTTTAATCAATAAACACCTAATATTTCATGGATGTAATGGTACCAAAAGAAGGAGCTAATCTAAGCTACCTTAGCTACTTGTGAAAGATGACATGCTGTCTCGTGTTCGGACTAGTTCTGAATCTTTGCTTGGGTCACATCTGCACTTTGCTCACCAGGGCTGTATTTTTTCACTCCCACTGATCTGGTGACAGTTTGATGAATCATTTCTCTTTTGGTGGTATAAGTTTCACTCTTTGTAAAAGGTTCAAACTGGTGTTTACTTTTGCTGTTTTAGAGAGGTCTACAATTTCCTTTATTTCCCATGGGAAGGCCGTAAGAGCATCTTGCTTTTAGGAGGGAAGTAGATTGAGATGCAACTTGGAAACTAAGTTCTTGCCGCATGAGACAATATACTGCAGACTTTTTAGAAAAAAGGAACCTTGATGGTTTGCAACATATTTGATGGCTGATTTGAGGAGACTCCCCTGCAGGGAGAGCAGAAGAGTTCGACTGACCCGCTGAGGTTACCACTCTCTCTGTTGTCAGTGCACCTCTCCTGGTGATGAAAACATCCTATTGGCTCCTCGCGCATGACTAACTCAGACCCATCACAACAAATCTGTCTCTCTGGGCTGGCCTGTCATTGTGTGTGTTTGGTATATGTATGTGTGCGTGTGTGTGTGTGTGTGTGTGTGTGTGTGTGTGTGCACATGCACAAGAGAGATGGTGTTGCAGACAAGGAAGTGATGGACTAGAATTGACATACGACCCCTGAAGCAGCCAAGGATTAATGGCCTGTATAGGCGAGCTCCTCGAGAAGGATGTGGCCGTGTAATAAGGACCTCCACCAGCCACAGTGCATCCATCCGTCTGCCCTTCCGGATAATCGCTCTCCTGCAGCTGGAGCTTCCAGATGTGGAGCCACCTGTGGCGAACGGGACGCTGATTTCCTGCCACGTATGCAGAGAAGTTTCCTTGAAAAACCCTCCTGACCTAATAGCCCGTCTGATGTTTTGTGTACTGGGAAAAACAGTTTTTGAGTCAAGGGCACCTTTGGTGGTCTGAGAAGAGATGGTTTTCAGGTGGCACGGCGTCACCGTGACAGTTAACATGGAAACTGGGGAGGCGAGAGATATGAGACACTGCAGGGACTCCAGTCAAGCTCCAAAGGAATGAATATAAAACATTGAAAATGTCACAGGGGGTATTCTGACATTTTGCACTTTGAGCGAGTCTGAAAAGGTTCAAACAGCCACTGAGAAGTGAAAGCGGCAGCTATGGATATGAGTCACCTGGAGGAAATGTGCACGGAAGCTTATTTAAGCTGCATTGGACATTTTTCAAACTTTCAGTCGAGTACCTTTAACTCGATGGCAACGATGTTTTGACAAATAAACACACGTTTTTCCAACTGGGGGATTATGTGTGTCATTTATCTGTCATCATATCATAATTACTCAGACCTGGGACTGCAGCACATTTTGCTTAAAATAATTCGGAGGAAGCTCCTGTTTCGACTTTGACCCCGTTATTTGCTGCAGTTGTTACAGATTATTACCAACAGTTCAGTTGTGCTCACTTTCTATTTTCCCTCCAAATGAAGTATTTCGGATATTTTTGGCTTCTTTACGAAATGAATGACCTTCAGTGTGTTTCTTGTGACATTATTGTAACGATGTTTCCATGTTCCCCAATCTTAGTAATTATACAGAAACGATGGCCAGAATTGACGATGAGCAAGAACGATCCAAAGGGTTGAAACGCGAGGTCTTCCCACCAGTATCCATGGCTTAAGACAACGCCCGGTCACGCTCTTCTTCAAAAGACGGTTTTCATGTTGCCTCTGTGGCCTCAGACAGAAATGATGAGATCAGAGTGCCTGCCGTCGGACATCAAGACGGCCGGGAGGCGAAACACCTGCTGTCATCGTCCCCCACTCTGAAAAACCAGCATGAACACACAAGGTCAAATGCCCCCCCCCCCCCCCCCATCCATTAGATTTTCGGATGCTTCGCTTTTCACCAAGATCAAATCGCTTCCTGCCAACCAGATTAGGTGTGCTGGTGGGGGGGCGAAGGAGAAGGCTAGCGGGCTGATATTAAAAAGAACCCATGCTGCTGACAAGTCTTTGAACAGGAACGAGCCTCACTTTCAAGAGACATTGTTTCCCGAAAAGACTTCTGTAAAGCAAATCTGACAGAGAAATTGTCCTTGGGACTTTAGTTGGAGTCCGTGGTGCTTCTCCATCTTTGATTTGACTGCAGGTTGGCGTGACCGAGGTCGCTTTAACACTCTGTGGACCTAAACTCTGTGTCCAAAGTTTTGAGTTGCATTGGAGATGCATTGTTTTACCGTCTTGCAGCCAATAACTAGCAAGGTAGTCGGGTTTAAAGAAAGCCTTCACCTTGATGATAGTTTGTAACCATTTTTCTTCATAAAACGAGAAGCAAATTCTTTTAAATATTTTGCATTAGCACAACAGATCCTTAGCTGGTTTGCATTGCTTATGTTTTTTACTCCATAAAGTTGATATGTGGACCATGTTGAACAATCGTGGATGAACATTAGCATTAATGGGTCCTGATTGATGTCCCGTATTAACATCAGGGATTTCATACAGTTTATCAAATTATTATTCCACCCATTATTATTTCATGAGAAAATGTAAGAAAACCTTTGATTTTGTGTTAAACAATGATCAGCTGCTAACATTTTAAACCTGTACGCTTAAGTGTAGCGTCATCAAATGTCAGCTTTCCTTTGATTTAAGGAGGCTTATATCCTTTTAAATCAGTATTGGAACACTTTGTTCCCTCTGTAATCTCTTTTTTTTCTAATCTAAGTATGCCACCATTTCCAGTTGGTCTTAATCCCTCTTAACTAGTTAATTGTCTAATTGTTCAAATCCAGACACCCTATAAGGACAGCGTTTAACCTGGCTGACTGGTCGTGTGTCCTAAACCCAACCTTCAGACCCGGCCTTGGCCAACTCAAACGTCCTCAAGCGAAACGACTCGTTCTCAAATGGAAGCGTATGTTTGGCTAATGAGGCTCAGCTCTCCGGTCCCTTTTCCCCTCTTTGCGCATCTCCAAATGTGCCGACGGGGCTCTCTGAGGATACAACAGGCGATTCTTAGGGGCGATAGGAACAGACAGATAGCAGAGAGCGTGGCGGAGGCCCGCGACGTCTGTGTTCGGGGGGGTTTGGGGGGGGGTGACGGTGTTATTGCCTGCCATCTGTTCCCCAGGCGGCGGTCCAGCAGCGCTGCGTTGAAGGCTCAGGCGTATGAGGAGCAGGGAGCAGCCCACCGAGCCTGGCTGCTGGCGCCGCCCCCGTTTTCATCTTAACATGGCCGTGTGTGCCGGGCCTCTCGTGCTTGTTTGCGGGGAGATGGTGTTCAGCTCGGGCTGCACACGGTTATATATATATATATAAATATATATATATATATGAGACGCGCTCTCTTACGCTCAGGCTGCCCATCTCCGTCTGTCGTCTGTCTGTTTTTCATGTTTGTGGCAAACTCACCTGCTCAAAGGCTGGCGCCAACGCAGGATTGGCTCCACATCGTCGAGCTATAAAGTGACATTTAACGGCGATTATTGAATTACTGCGAGCACAACTGTTTGTTTTCACCCTGCATTTGTGGCCCGGCGCCGTGCGTTTCCCACGAGAAGCTTCTCTTTTGAGAAGAGCCGCAGCGCGGGGAAGCGGCGTCAGTGTTTGGTGACGCGGCGAAATGCCGTAAAACGGCATATCATTTTCGGTTTGGGTATGTTACCCAAACAACAAAGGAATGTTATGAGAGCAGTGGGGTCCCATCGCTCAACCCATTTATGAGGAGAACTCACAAAGGCCTGAATCACTCTTCCTCTCTGTCTCCGCTGTCACCCTCAGGAAAAAGTGAGCACGCCGTAAATCACCTTGGCAGCTCTGTGTTTTGAAGCGGCAGACTGCCCGTAGCCACTGTCATTTTATAGGTTGTTATTTCACTGCATGTTGTCGAGAGACGTAATCTCGCTTTAAATGCTGGTACGTTGGCTTGAAGTGTTCAATCAAAGTTGGGATGAATGGAGGGACATTTACAGAAGGACAGCACCAGAGTTTACGGGGGGGGGGGGGGGGGACTTCAATCTGACCTTTGTCCACAATCTCAACCTCAAGGAATTCAGCTAATTCTTTTAGTATGGAAAGTGGAGGCTTTATGGCATTCTTTGAGGATGTGAACCTGAACGCTTAAGTGTTAACTTGCATTTACATGTGCGCTCTATATACAATGAATGACTTTGTGTGAGGGCTCATGGGAGAGGTTTAGAGAAGGATTTAGTTTGGACCATTTCTGCAGAGAGGACTGTTCCGGTTGGGAAAGTGAAATGATAAAGAAACTGGAAATAATTACCACACATTTTTCATGTGGCATGTGCATTTGTTTTCCTCCTTTTTCATTCACATGTGCAAGCTAAGCTTCTCGTCGTGGATTTGTCCCAAAACATTTGGACACCAAGTCGATGTCCCGTATGTGCGCGTGTGCGTGCAGGCATAAATCTGCACGTATCCCCAAACGGCTTGTACATAATCTCCAGAGAGACAGAGCTGGATTATTTCTCCCTGATGCCCGTTGTTTGACCAAAAAAAAAGAAGAAAAAAAAGGTGTTGACTGACAGCTGAGCTCCTGGACCCTCAGCCAGGGTTCAATGCGGATGCCTGGCTAATGAGGTCGACCGAAGGGATTATAATCAGAGAGGGAATATTAGTGTTCTCGTGTGTCAGTCAAGACGGGGGAAACCTCCCAGTGTTGCAACGCCAAAGCGAGCTTTTTTAGCTTCCGATTGGTTCATGTTTACCATACAACAACACAGAGTGTGTCCCCCCGGTGCCGCCTTCGGACGGCTCGGGCCCCCGGGTTGTGACAGTTAATGGGAGGAAGGAGTTATGGTGGGAAATCTCGCCACGGGGCCAATTCCACGAACCCGGTGGACACCGAGGGAACTCCTTACTGCTTTTATTTGGGCAGTAAAATGTAGTCAATTTAACCCCGCAGTCATTAACCCCGCGGTGATCATTCAGCAAAAGGTGGTCTTCAAGCTGAGACTGAATCCTCTCATTGCTCTGAAATGTATTAATGGGCACCACGGTTGACCCTCGACGGCACTCACCTCTCCCTGCCTGCCCAGGACATTTTAAAGAGCCAAACGGAAAGAGAGATGATAGAAGGAAAGAAAAAGCACTGAATCCTCCGAAACACCAGATCTCAGTATTTGGGCAGGGCAGAAGAATTGTGAGGTGCAAAATCTCTCTGCCGTTGGCAGAAAACAGGTGCAGGACAGCTTAGTGGGCTTTAGTGGATCTCAGTTTCTTGCTTCAACGTGTAGCCTAAACACACTGTGAAAAAACAAAACGGTAACACTCACACGTCCTCCTTCTACGACAGCCGGTAAAAAACTGTAAATGTTAGCGACACATTCCTTTGCCGTGGAATTTAAACAGTTTGTAGTCTGTTGAAGTTGTGCGTTTCCGGCCCTGCAGTCGGCGCGATACGTCTGATTTATTTGTGTTTAAATTCTGTTTGGATTGCAGCGACAGTTTTCTGGCAAACTCGGGGGAGACTAAATGAAAGGAATAATTGGAAAGGGAAGTCGGCTCCTCATCTTAATTTGCATGTTTGCATTGTTGAATTCGCCTTAAGGAATGAATTTAAAGAGTGTTGTTGTAAGCCTCAGAGTGGAGCACAGGGGTCATTTGGGAGTCTCCTGACCACACTCATTCAGCTTCATATCCTGGTTCACTGCAGATCTAATCAACAACTTGAATGATATTTGCTCCCTCCAGTCATGTCCTATTTTGTTCTTGCTCTAAAAATGGCAACACATACAAGCAACGGGAGGCCCTTAATCAATCACAAAAAAAACAACAACAAAAAAGTTGCATTATTAGGACAATTCAGGTTGCATAAACTTTACAAAATTAGAAACCTTGTGACCTGAACGTCTTCTACCCTAGTAGACCTTATTAAGTTTTTTTGTCTGTGAAAGATTTATTGTAAAACATTGCATTTTTTAACACCCCTTTTCAGAGGACCCCCCTAAAGGAAGGCAGAATTAATCTGAGAGTGAATCCCCCACCGGCAACTCACACAAACACACTAATGCTCTGAATGTACATACAAATGACCACTTAAATGTATATTTTGAGGGAAAATAATGAGCCCCATACTTTGAATTTTGAGCAACAGAACAAATGCAACATTTGATCTTGTGTGACAGCGCGGTCAGGCCTCTTGGGTCCTCCGCCCTACACAGATCAGTGCTGCCCCGAGGCCACAGAGGGCAGGACCCTTCCGATTTAACACCTCCCAGACATGAACACATGGGATTGATTAGTGATCGACGCCCATGTGGCCGCATGCGGAACAAAAAGTCCTGGCCTTTGTCTCGAACAGGGCAGATAAGTTGAAACTTTCAGTCCTTTCTTCTTCTTTACCTGCATTTCATCCGCCTGCCTGCTGCTCGTCCATCTTCAGTGGTCTTGTGGGGAGCGGGGGGTGTGGGGGGGGGTTCTTTTCAAGCTTGACTAATGTGGTTCAGATAGCGTGCGGGGGGGAGCACCTTGATCTGGGCCATGCCTTGTTTGTTGTACCTCGGCAGATTCCACTTTCCTTTTTTTTTTCCTCTCCTCACTGCTCCTCTGCTTCAGATATTCGGTGAAAGAGAAAGAGCCGCTGCCTGACCTCGTTTCAGGCTGCTTCCTGTGGTCTGAATCCACACCGTCATGTCCAGGACGTCTCCAACAGGATGCCGGTCGTCCCGCTGGCTGTAATCAAGCGCTTTTTTCTTATCATAAGGAAGCATTTCTGCAGGAGATGTTTTTCTGCTGTTGTGGGTTTTTTAAACATTTAAATTTCCTCCCAGTGCAAACAATAAGACAACATCCTCGGACGTGGAAGGGAGCATGCCGGCGCTGCGCGCACCTGGAGGTGACACAGCATGCCGTGGTACAGTAATGGAGTCATCCATCAACGGGGCCCATTAAAACACCTTGACAAGCCAGCTGAGGCCACTCCAGTGGCCATGGTGACCAATCGAAAGGTGGATGTTTGTTCTCACACAGCGGCTGCAGAAATCCTCCATGTGAAAAGGCGACGCGGCTCGAATGGCTCTTGAAATTAGTTTGCTGTGTTTATTATGGAGTCTCAGAAGTGAATTCACGAGGAAAGATAAAAAGTGACTGGAGCGATTGCACATTATTTCACTTCAGCCGAATCCAGGCGATGATTGTGATGATAGATTATGTTAGGGAACATTATTGGGATTTTTTTGTGGAACTATTCATTTTTCTAAACCTCTGTCTCATACCGTTTGCAGGAAGATAAGATTCAGCTACTTCCACCTTTCATGCTTGGTCATAATTTGCTCTATTACTGTTACTGTGCTGTTTTTCTGTCATTACTGTTGTTCAGAGAGCTTCGTTGTTGGTTTTCTTGCACTTTAAACCGTCTGAACTCAAGATAGAGCAATTATGTGCAATTTCAGCTCTCAAGCCCATCTTCAGCAATCACCATGGCGATATTTAAAATGTGGTTAGAGTCAGACGGCAGACACAGAAAGTAGTAATGTGTACCCTTTTTCTGCCGGCTGCTGTTAAACCAATTTTTAAACATTCATCCTTCCTCGAATCCTTGTCTTTTTTCAGCACAGTGTCAAATTGAAAAACAATCGAGACCGGATAGCTTTAAAATGTTGTATTGTATGTTTGGGATAAACATTTAATCCCTAAAGCCCCGAAGACGGGTGTTATTCCCGCAGCCTTCCATCTTTGTTTGTATAAGAGCCCAGCTGAAACAGTCCCTGCGAGCCCCCAGAGTGTAAACTATCTTTGACCAGTGATCAGGATCCTATTCAGACTACCGTATCTGCTCCATCTGCGGCCTGTCGACAGGCATCCTCCTGCATTCCAGACCTTTTGTTTGCAGAGCTAGGGGAAGGACATTAATGATTCCTCCATTGACTTAACATCCTTGGAAAGTCCGCCTTGGCCTCACACCTGCTGCCTATGAGCCGCCGGAATCTCACCATCACTGTTGAGGATGTGCTGCTTGGAAAATATGCGGGCTCCTCAAGGCCCTCGAGTCGACGCGGCATGCGTCGAAGGAAGCGGCGAAGAATGTCACCCTGGACATCGCCTCCGCGTCCACGAGGACAGCCAAGAATGCGGCCATTGTTTAATGAAAACAGACTCCTTATCCCTGATATTGAGCACCTGTAGACTTAATTTACTCTAAATGCTTACTCCATTGTGCTGTTGCTGCCCTTGTTTTTGCTGGACTGTGGAGGCAAAGGTCAAGAGTGATGGCAGAGGTGAGACTGATTGCGGCGGATAATCAACGTTGAAACATTATGTGTTGGTAAAAGTTCGCCCGACACAAACAGTCAATCTACCAGTATGACAAGCAGGGCTATTAGGGCCGGACACATGGAGGATGCATGGCTGAAACACACGTGACTCGTTATGCTACTTGAATGGCAGTCGATTTAAAAACAACATCAACTTTTTCGCAAACTGCATCAAGCAGCTGCACAGCTCTTCATGCTGAGCCCGCCAGATGATACCCAGCCGTGTTTTAATATGCTTACATGCACAGGACTCACTACTTAGTTATTAGTTGCAAACCCTCACACCAGTGTGGGATATAAAGGCACTTGTGTCTCTGGAAGCGGTTCATGCTGCGTGTCCGGATAGGGACACGAGTCTCTCTTGAACCGCTCTGCAACACAAGGCTCACTACCTGCAAACAGTGCCAGACAGAAATATCTGTTGTATGACACGTTTTATGGTAATGGGATATTCAAAATAAGTTCAAGTGAATCGCTTTTTATGAGAATTGATCCTTGATCCTTCACTTTGAACTGTGCTGTCTGCAACACTACAAACACCCACTCCAGGGTAAGAACCATGTCACGCTCTGCAGGCCGCCGCCGCAAATTGCTGAAAGGTTAGCCATACAATCAGGAAATTCTTCATGATGGGCTGCAAAAGATCAGCGGGAGTTCAGGTTCCCTGCTGCTGCAGTGTGTTATGCCTTTCCCTTTCCTCCATGACCCCCAGACCCAGTCGGGTACCACACTGCTGTGCTGCCGCGATGCCTTGGAGGATCTCAGAGGGGCCTCCGGTAGATTTATGAGCGCCATGTTTATGTTTAGCCAAGACGTCCTGCTTATTTTTGCTTCCCTGTTAGAGACTACGGGTTGAGATAATGAATCAACAGACAGCGGGTTATGGATCCACAGAGAGCCGCTCTGCGCCGGGCACCTGGTCTGACCATTTTGTCGAGTTACAGTTGTTGTTTTCTTTTTGTTTCATGTAAGGCGGGCACACTGGTTAGGCTCAATGCTCGATACTCTAAGCGGAAACGACTGTAACCTTAATTGAAGGTTTAGATAAAGTGAAATGTTTTGACATTTCTAACTGCTATTTCCAGTTCAGACATTCACGTCCCCCTCAGGAGGAATCCATGGTGCCATAATCAGGTTGAAGTTCTACTTCTCGCACTACCTTGTTAAAAGACAGTGTAAAGCACCGCTTCCTATAATATAAAATAAATATAATATAAACACGCTAACATAAGGCTTTTCTTGTTTCATAATGGGCCTTCGGGGGATGACAGTAAGCATCATTGTTTCTCTGTGAGTCTCTGTTACCGGATCTCACTGAAATCTAAGCTTTTTCTTGATATTTTAGACCAATTAAGAAACAAAAATTCACATTATGCATAATTAAATGTAGCTGCACATTTTTGTTCTTGGAAACAAAATAACATATTGCAACATGTGTTAATACCCACATGTGCTGTATATACCTCCGGGGGATCCGCTCAATTTCCATTCAAAGTCAGTTTAATCCAAAGCACGTTGACTTTGTTACAGCCTGTAAAACAATGGCTCAATGGACCCCTATTTCTGACTTTCTTTTCACCTTAAACTCTGAAATGCTGCAGCATGAATGACATGTTTCATGACCACAATGCTTCCCCTGTTCTTTCTTTTTGAATGGTGTACTCATTGATACGCTTGGTTTGTCAGAGTGTCAGGGGTTGGCAGTTGGGAAAGGCTAAAATAACATTTGTTCGCTGTGATAAAGCCTGGAGATGGGGGCTGTTTTAATCACTTTAAATCGTAGATAAGGGTGCAGTGAAAGGTGTAGCTCAGCAATAGCACAGCTAAAATGCGCTATAAATAGCATTTGTCATCAGAGATGGGAGACGAAGGTGTTTGAGCTAACAGACAGACCGGATGGGATGTCGACTTAGGTCAGTGAGTGCGTGCCGACCGCCGCAGCTCAATTTTTCCATCGGCCCCTGCTGACATCCATAAAAGTCCTGCACATGACAGGGTCAGAGACGGGTCTTTGTCATTTGTTTTGTGCTCTTTCCAAAAGAGGTTTTAATATCGGACCCTCAAGCTGAATTTCACACGACTTTACGCATTGTTCTCTCAGACTGAAGTGACGACTTCAGCCAACTGAAGGGTTCTTTTTCATTGCAGTTTTTAATGGTGTGCAGTATATTTCACTCAGTATAGAATTTTTGGATGGTGCAATGATTTGTAGCATTCAACTACACGCCAAAGATTCAACAGATTCATATTTAACTTCTTTTCTTTGTCTCCATTTTATTCAGAAATAGAAAACAAGTGTTTTCTTTCCCTATAAAACTTAATGGACATTAAGATTTTATTTCTTTTTCAGAAGTATCCTGGCTTCATCACAAAGTTTGTCTCCTCATTATCTGTTTCTTGTTACCAAGCACTTTCCATAAAGGATAATAATGATATTTTACATTCTTTCCAACAACTTTCTAACAAGCAGAAAAAAAGCATTCACTGTTTTTTTTCCCTCTTCAAGTCTGCTTTCTATATATTCTGTATTTGCATGAAAATAGCAGCCCTTTAGGCTTAAAGCTCCCTGTGACAGCGGCCTCGGCTCTGTTTCAGCTTAACCCCCCAACCGCCGCACATTATGGGCAAACTCGACTGGCCAGGTCCGACACGCAGTCCTCCCTTTGTAACGGGGGGTCAGAGCCTGCTGTGGCGTAGCAGTTTACAAGTGTCAGAGGGGAAGAGGAATTTGTGGGGACAAGGCAAAAAGCCGCTGCAACTGAGAGGTGGCTGCCTTTTTTTTCGTCAGCTGCTGTCTGTCCGCAGTGCAGAGGCCTTATTCTGTAGGGTCAGGGGGTCAAGTTAGGCACCACGCTAATCCCGTCACAAGCCTATTATGAGCTCCTGAATGTTCGGGCACGAGCAGAGAAATACTTTAAGTCGTAAGTCGAACCGAAGCTCTTGATATATTCTCATTGTTTCGGGCAGCCATATGTGAGACCCGAAGATCCCTGTTTTTTGGTGTAGTTAAGCCAAGTTCTTTGTATTGAACTCTAATGTAGATAAAACTAAATCTGCAATAACAGTTTATTTTAACAAACATGCTAGAAGCCGTGGCTCTTGGAATTGTAATAGCAGTGCAGACAGTCACCAAAACAAAAAAACACAATACTTTTGCTCCCCTTAGTTTGTGAAATATTTCTGTGGAAAAACCTCAAAATGTGTGGAATGGATTGGCTTTACGCTTTTGTACAGACATTGACTTGAGGATTACATTTCTGTTTTTTAATAAAATATCTAAACAACCGGTTCAATGGTATGAAAATATCTGACTCTACAGCCGCACTCTGTCCAGTGAGTAGTCAGTGCCTCTGTGCTTTCTCGCTGCTAGGGTCAACATGATGTTGATTAGAATGAGGAGAAGGAACCAAAACTTAAAAGCTACAGGTCATAATATAAAAATAACTAGTAGTAGTAGTAGTAAAGTATAGTAAAACTGTGACAGCTGCAGATGTGGGCGCTAAATCACTATGAATTCCCCCCTTTAACATTCCCCATTGTTTCTATACCAACATTGATTGCATAGTAACTTTATGCAGAAGAGTGGCTCATTAACCCTGCAGTCAGCAAACGCTTCCAATGATTTCTCATTAGATTTTTTCCTCATTTGGACCAACCTGCTGTCCCTAATTTACTTAAAACTTATCCATGATTAGGGATTTGTGGGGAAGAAGAATATCCACTCCTAATCAAGCAGCAGGAATTTAGCCATAATATCTGTGAGGGCTCCGAGTGTGTGTTTGTCTGATCGCTTGTTCATCCACAGAGATTAGCCAGCACAATGGCTTTCCTCCACATGAAGTAACATCCTGAGTAATTAAAATGGAGCAAATTCCAAAGTGCAATTAATGATACCAATTATAGATATCTTTGAACAAACAAGCGGACACAATGATAGATGTCTGGCTCTCACACACACACACACACACACACACACACACAGACAGATACACACAGGACATCCGAAAGCATATAAACACTGCGTGTCAATAGGAAACAACACAGCGTGAGCCGGAGTGTGTCCCGTGTCCCTGAAGGACTCTGCGCACTTCAACCAGGTGCCTTCCTGTGTGAATTTTTCCTGTTGACTGAATTGCTTCCCTTCTTGTTTTTGCGTATTTTCTTTTGGTCCCTCAAGTCGATATCTTCCTGTGGGCAGTGCAGCTCCCGCCTGACTTTACTGCAGCTTTCTGGCCACCGGACGTCATCTGAAAGGCTCGGAATATCAGCGAGGGGAAGTGCGATGGAGTCCAGTGTGCGTTTCATTGTTGTAACAGCATGCTGGTTCTGGGCTTTTGCTATTTCTGGAGCCACAGAGAGCGGCCTGCTGCACATCAACTGTTTTCAGCTATAAGGTAGTTATTTTCCTCCTCCTTCATGGCCAAATAAAACAATGCCATTTCCAAGGACTTCCTTCAAGTATAAATCCATTTCCTCTCTCAGGAGCGACAACTTTATCAGTGATTCACACACAGGAATGTTTTTCATCATCTGCCATGAGAAATAGTTTAATAGTTTGTAGAATCGAGCATCAGACGTATTGATGAAATTCATGGATTATTTTGTTATATATTTACTATCAGTTATCTTCCATAAGCAATCTGTCGTAAGAACCAGGCTGACTCTAGAAGTGAATCCACATCATTGGGCTCTCTCTGATTTACAGAAGCCTGGAGGTGTCGTCACGGAGATGTGACGTGGTTGGTCGACCACTTTGGTACCTGCTCAACAACTGTTGTGCAGATAATAAGGACACTTCCTCTAGTTTATCCCGTGCTTTACGGCTGGGTTTTTTGGGGGGAGGTTTCTTACAAACCATTCAATGGACTGCCGTGAAATTTCTCACATTCACGAATCCACACGATGATTAATAATAACTTTGCTGATCCCTTAACTTTTCATCATCAGGTTGACATTTGTTTAATACTATGAAACTAAAAAAAAATTGGTAAGTACTATTATACTACAATAAAAGTATTCCCTTTAGATATTCCCAATAGCAGCTTCAGCAACATTCTTTGTAAATATATTTATAACAAAAATGCTGTGTTTTGACCGTTAGCCAGCAGATAAATATCAAATAATGATATTTAAATGATAATCCTTATCATGAACAGAATGGTGTTTTAGCATCTAAGAGTTATAAAAACTGACCAGTGTGGTCCAACACTATAGCTTTCAGATTTGAAAGTACTTTGAATCCTTGAAATATTTATATTCCTGACCCCTTTCTTGACCTCAGGTTGTGATATTTATCAGATTGGGTTCCCTCCCATTATTAGTGTCTAGGTTACTGATTGGGCCTTCACAATGTGACCTTTAACGCGCTATCTCGCCGCGTAGAGCCAAGAATGCACAAATCACATGCGCACAGCAATACACATAACTTGGTCTGAGTTTGCTTACACAGGCCAAAGCTTCGCTGCTTTCATCCCGAAGACAAACACAGATAACGAGGGATGTGTCGGCTGAATCTTGACATGTCATACACACACACTCCGGCCTCCATCGCGCCGTTATCCGATGAAACCTGCTTCTCGCTTGCACTCGTCTACTGTACTCTCCACTGACGTGCCCCCCCCCATCGCTGCCACAAGTCGGGTGATTCCCTCAGCGGTTTGGAATTTGACACCCTGAGGGACGAATGGAGGAGAAACAAGTCTCCCTGGTGGAGGGTCCAGAGACACGGAGTTTTGGAACAAGACTCTGTCACCTCACACCATGCACACACACTGTTATCGGGCCTGCACGCCGCCAAACATGCCACCACCTCACCAGCTGCACTTGGATCGGCCAGCATTTTTTTTTTAGCCTCCCAGAACGACAGCAGCATGTGCCCCCTGACGGAACAACTCAGCGAAGCCATTAGCGTGTTAAAGGAAGCGAAATCAAGTACAGAAACAAATAATTCGGGGGGTAGGCGGCTCTAACGCGTTCCGTTACTCCCCTCGAATGGTACTTGTAATTGGACACTGAGCTCAGTTTCCATTAAAAGTCTCATTTCCCAAAACCAGGATTACAATGCGGTCGTGGTTTTGTCCAGCAAACCTAAAATATTTTGTTTGCCACCTCATTTAAACATGTGTGGCTTGTTGTGGGTTCTGCTTTGACATGTACTCCTTGAAGCTGTTACTGTGGGCAGCAATTTTGGCTTTATGTTGTTCAAGGATATCTCAATTTCACCAAATGAAACTCTTAAGTTTGTTATTTTCAAAAGCCTCTTTGAAGTTCATAGCACCTTTCACCCTCTGACATATTACATCACCGTGCTTCTGCTCAACAGTACAGTATTTACACAGTAGGTGCTCATGAGGCTCCACGGTCAGCGGGAAGTAGCCGATTGCATGTGATGGTCTTGTTAAGGAACATAACTCAACCGTGTCACAACGTTCTGCAAATTGCCTTAACCATGCTATCTCGTAACCTGAAAGTCGATTACATTATTGAAGACAGACTTGAGCGATGGCAGAGTCCAGGCACTTGCTCCCCCGGAGCCCCACATGTTGCTTTACTGTAAAATGTGATACCTCTTCATTAATCCTGCTGATTGGAGCGCAGCCCAGTAGGGATACATGCAGTTTGAGAGCTGAATGCATGGCTTAAGTTTGAGTGTGTGTGTGTGTGTGTGTGTGTGTGTGTGTGTGTGTGTGTGTGTGTGTGTGTGTGTGTGTGTGTGTGTGTTGGGGTGTGTGTGTGTGTGCTCACTCGTACGCACACATCTGTCACATGAGTGTGCTTCATGAGTGATGCATTGGCTCCCCAGGACTCAAACCCCACCGCCTCCGAGTGTGTTTGATTCGAGCGCCAATGGAGAAGCCTTGCATCCATCTCGTGTGACAACTCCCGACCTTCTAGTAATCCCAGCGTTGCTCACTATCTCACTTCCCCCCCTTACCTCACACATACATACACGTTTGCAGGGACAGCAGGCATGTGACCTGCCACTGCATCAAAGACAGCCATCTCACTCATCTGTAGCTCAATCGACAGATAATCACACTCAGGGCTCCATCTTCGGCTACCGGCCAAAATCTGTTGTTATTCTATCAGCATTCTTGCTTTAATGTTCAGAATGCTCCAGTCCCATATCATCTTAGCAGCCTGGTGGTTCAATGGTCTTCTGGCTCTATGATAAAACCTTTTAAATTAATGTTCTAGTTGTATGAGCCATTCTAGCGCCAGATCTGCTTGCTGCAGGCTGCGGATTTTTTCTGCAAACATTCGAGGTACCCGGAGGATTAATCATTATCATTTTGATTTTGATTCCTGAATTTTCACGTGGGGCCGCCATCAGAAAGTTTAAACCAAGAACCGGGATATTCATGGATCCATGTTTTCAGGGTGAACTAAAAATACTAATAATTTGTCCAAGACCTTTTTTTTTATCAGGCAAAAACAGCATTTCGGTTAGCGTTTTTTTTTTTTTTTAAGTGATGAATATTGAATTGGTCATATAATGCTTATTAATGCTAAAAATCACAGAAATTCTCATCTGCCTGATCTGTACTCCGCTTTATGTTAGCGTGCTAACCAAAGTATTATCAACATCACCCTGTACCTGCTAACCCATGACATGTCACCATGGAAACATGGTCATTGAGAGCATGCTAGCATGCTGACGTTAGCATGTAGCTTGAACGTTTCCATGCGCGGCCTCACAGAGCGGATGGAGGCTGTAGGCTCTTTGTTTCGTGCGTCCGTATGTTGCCATCACTGCAGCTCGACATCAGAAACTTAAACCGAGACTTTGTTTACGCCGCTGCAATTTTCACCAAAGCTATAACTCTCCAGGTTGTTGCTTCTAGAGGAAGGTGTTGCCCTTGTTCTGTACGTGGCGCTCTGGCTACAAACCGTTGTCTCCTGTTTGATTTACTGCCTGTTGTCTTCTCCTTTCTGCATTTTGCTGAACAATCTGGTTTCACTTGGTGCTCTCGGCTCTATTTAAGAGCGATTTGTCAAGGCAATGAGAGGAGTAGATATTCTTCCCGACCGGAGCGCCTCAAATTATGCATTGTGTCGTAAAGGGAAAAAAAAGGGAAGACCTATTTTATATGGCTGGTGTTGAAATCCTCTAATTTCTTCAAGATGTAGGGATTCTGTAAGGCAGAGATGAAAAGACGTTAAAGTCTTCCAAATGTAGCAACGTGCTGTGATCAATCAATAAAAGATACTCAAACTTTTGAGAAAACAATGTGTTGAACATCAGTCAAAATATAATAAAAGATATAAAATGTTCTTTTTATGATATTTATAATGCCATCTGTAATGAGTGATCCCCACATGGCTAGTTGTTATTTACTTTATACAGAGAGCTGCATACAAACACTGCACTGTATATACGTGACTGAGGTCACAAAACCTTGATACGACTGCATAACAGGATGGGACTGCTACTAATTAACTTCTTTTTTCTTCTTCTGTATATTTACAGCCTTTCTCTTTCCAAAGCTCTCAAAGTTCCCTCGTTAGCTTTCCACTGTATGTAACCCTTTGTCCCTCTGTAAACCACATCAGAAGGACTAGTAGGGCTCTGGAGGCTGGCGTCCATTGTTTGCAGCAGTTTAACCGACTTCATACCCAGTTAACAACCACTATGGTCACTTTAGAAACATCATCCACTCCTCAGAGATGCAGGAGAATGTGCATCACAACCACAGTACATACGGGAAGGGGGGGCGGGGGGGGGGGGGGGGGGGCACCCATAATGTATTTTCCTGACTGTTTACTGCTCTCCAATCCTTCACGTCACAATTCAAACACTGCTTCAAAGGGCATTACGTGTAACCTGCTTTGGGTTTGCAGCGCTGGTGCGTTTCAGATGTGTTGACTTCAAGCGCACGAAACAAAGAAACCTCTGAATCCCTCTTTCCCCCCCAAAAAAAATTGATTCCCCTGCTGGAGGAGATGCAATTGTTTCCTGTTGATGTGATCATAATTCAGGTCGTCGTCCTTTACAAACTCTTGTTCGGCACAGATGTGACACTGGAGGTGCGTCTCAGAGAGCATCCATGTTGGACCACGATGCCCTGCCTTCCCCTCCGCCTGAGCTCTTCTGACTCACACACTCAACCCTGTTGCCAGGGCTACCATTTATTAATATTGGTCCATAACTTTGAGTCTCATCTCCAGGCTACAGCTTGGCCGATGGCTGACACTTAGTCTCCCTCTCACACACACACACACACACACACACACACACACGCGCATAGATACATATGCACACAGACATACAGGTGTCCTGTTCATGTTGCTGGTGGATGTGAGCACCTTTACTGGAAAAAGGTTTTTGAAGGACAGGCTTTTCAGGCTTTTCACTCAGACTGTAGAGAGGTTTGGGGGTGGAATGTTTTGGATACTAGTGACCCCTTGTGGTCATGTGAGTAGAAGCGGCAGTGCCCCCCCCCCCCCCCCCCCCCCCCCCCCCCCGCCCCCCCTCTCTGCAAGGTTGTGCGTGCTCATTCTAAACACATTGCTGGAAAAGGGACAAAAAATAATGATAAAATCCTAGTTACCAGTGATAGAATGTTTTGGCTTTCTACTGCAAGATTTATCTGCAAACTTAAATAACTCCTAATAAGATTCTGATAATCAATACAAAATACATTATGATCTTATAGAAGAGGATACAACGTTTTTGACCAACCAGTAGTATATGAAGGCATTCAATGGAGCCACCTTTAACCAGCTGTAACATTGGAGTAACACATTATCAGTCATTTTTATCTTATAATATAATACACCTTATTTAGAATTTGACCGTGAACTACTTTTACATTTGATAGGTTAACTATACTTTGATGTTAATGATACGTTTTTGAATGTCTGAATTTGACTCGTAACTGTGGTGTTACTACTTTGGCCAGAAAGAAGTTCACACAGAGGGAGAGTGTAGTATAAAGTATGAAGTATGAAGTGACCAACAGAGAAGGCCCTAAATAGTCTAAATCTATTGTGTTTACTTTATTGATTATAATAATAAAATGTATAATTGTCTTGCAATGATTTTCATATTTGGGGTATTTTTGAGAATTTTAAATTCTCTCTAAAGTTCTGCTGAATACAATTAGCTGTTACACAAAGTAGCTTCACATTTCTTAACAATATATATTTTTTTAGAATAATTATGAAGCACTTACGCCACCAGCTGGTCAGTTTGTGTAGCTACATGCTGATTTCGAAGTCACTTAATGTACAGTTTAAAACAACCTTCAATATGTGCACCAAAAACACACTTTTATCACAGTAATATTTAATACAAATTAATAATTGGTCAGATCATTAGCGTGATTTTTCAGTTAATGATAAAAAATAACAAATGTAAGGAACATTAATCCATACTCATTGTATTAATTCAGCCAATGTAATCGATCATTGATTGAAAACGTAGATGAAATAGTGAAGAGGTTCAAAGCGTGTGTCTGAGGTGGGATTGATGAAATGTTAATGATGAGCAGAAGTAAGTGTTTGTAGAAGTGTTTCAGCAGAGTTGCAAGTGAATATTGCATCAGTGGCATATTGAAGGCTTAAATTGGCCGAATTATTCATGTGGGCTGATACACGCTGCTGTGTGTGTGTGCAGCCTGAAGTCACTCACAGACTTCCCTCCATTAAATATCTCGTTCACAACTTTCCTCTGATTGCTTGAACTTTTGTTTTTGCTGCCTGCAGCTTGAGCAGAACACCGCGCTTCTTTTTGTCTTTTTATCAATTACAAAAGTCAAAAGTGAAGTAGATCAAAATCAAAGGCCCGGCATACATACATACAGAGAGAGCCTTTCTTTTAAGACGGATAAAACATGTGACTCCTTCTCACGACTCAACAGTTTAAAACCTCGGAATAAACATTGAATCATCAGTTTTATTGTATGATTACTGTTTATTGCTTTTTGTGTCCATCTACTCTTCTTGTTCACTGATATCAAGGAATTATGTAAACTAAACAAGCTTTATGACAGAGGGGGCCAGCGGATGAGGGGGGTTATTGACAGACGTCCTGTGCAAATGAACACCATACATTCTTTAATACGGACAGAGAGCTTCATTGAACTCAACTTTGTTTATAGCTCACCATGGTTTATAAATATATACTACCTCTCAGCTGCTCGTAGTTAAACACAGAGCCAATGCCTTTATTTCCAAATAGGTATAGTCTCCTGCTTCAACGGGTTTTAACTAAGCAGTGTGGTGGTGTTCCTGTCCACTGGCTCGTGCTTGTTGACTCCATACATTTAAAGAGGTTTTGTCAGTATATCCAGCATGCAGCTGCGAAAGAGAAAGGCAGTGAAGGAAATGCTTTTTTATTTTTGATTAGGTTTCAAAAGCTGTAGAGGTATAAAATACGTGGCTTTCAGCGATGAGGAGTCCTCAGATGGTTTGTAGCATGTACCAGTTCATTTACAGATTGAGTTAATCACATGACCATGATCAGTAACAAAGCTTAATGGGTGAAACATTATTTATCTTTTGTGGTTGATTGTTTACGGTTTTTATGTTAAGTAGAAATCATGGACAGAAATTGGGACGTATTGTTATATGTGCAGCATTATCTCACCTTACATAACACACCCTCATATGAGGACCATTAAGGTACACTTCGTGCTGATGACTTTTCTTTGATGTTTACAAGCAATTGATAAGCAGCAGGACAATAGGATCATCTAGTTGTTCATTAAGCACAGGAGAAACTTTATGTCGCCTGTTTTAATGAAAAGAGCAATCCTATAGGGTGAAAATTGGCTATCCTAATTTAAAGGGAATTTACTATTTTGCCTCATATTCATATGTTTTAAGGCCCACAGGCACCTTGACAAATTGCTAAGCTACATTTCAATCAACCCTTAATGAATAAAGAGGTGATAGAAGAGGTACAGCTCTGTGATAATTGTGAATTACTCATGTCTTATTTCAGCACTAGTGCACATTAGCCAGAAAGCCTGCTGGTTTTGAAGTCATGATCAAAGCCGCAGGATCCCAGTGCACCGAAGAGGTGTTACCTAACAGAAAAGATCAGGTACTTGCAACGTAATTAAATCACAAGCTGTAAATGAATAAATCTGCTTTTCCGGATTAATAAACCAGGCCGCTCCGAGGCTACATAGAGGTTTTATTAATTCTTTGCACTAATTGGCCAGGTGATGAAAGTAGAGCCCAGAGTCCCGCCTCTCATGTAATGATGAAGGTAGGTTTACTTGTAGATAACAAAACAAAAAGAGCTTAAACACACTCACTAAGTGCTTCACTGAAAATGAATGACGAGCGCAAGAATAAAACTACGTCAAACTTATTCCAGTAAGATAAAAGAGGACATCCTCCTCCTCCTCCTCCTCCTCCTCCTTTTCCTCTTCCCCTTCACATTGTTTTAGGCAAATGAGAGCAAAGAATGCATTTGAATGGACGGATTTAAAAATACATTTTCTATGGAAATCAGTATTACAGAGACGTCACTCACACATGCATGCAATTAATATTAACAAACATAAAGAAAAAAACGCCCATGTGACTCACTTCATGCCCATGTCACTTATTGACTCGTCTCGTGTGGCGTGTTTTATTTTTATTGATTAAAAACAGATGCGCAAGCTTTATTGTGCAAATCCCTAAGCCGCAGATGCTCAGTCCTAATGACATATTAAAAAAAACATTGTGCAACGTATCGAGATGCAGGGGGAACAAAAAGCAGGTGGTTGAAATGTTTCAGAGCACCAGAACCCCCCCCCCCACACCCAAAAGCCCATGCACATGATTCTTATCAGTGGGCCACAGGGAGAGGAGATAGTGGCACAGGAGGAGGAGAGAGAGGGAGAGAGAGAGGGAGAGAGAGAGGGAGAGAGAGGGGGAAAGAGGACAGTCATGCACTTGCAAGCACCCACACACAATTTCTCACCAGACATCCGCACACACACACACGCACACACATCGGAGCACCTGCTTTGTAGCCACTCTGTCTTTTGGTCTCCTGGTGACCGAGCCGTGGTGCCGAGATGCCTTCCTGTGGCTGGTTGCTGACGGCTCTGTCTTTGGCCGCACTGACAGGTAAAAAAGTTACTGTTTGCCCTCAGTGTCAAGTCTCTGATCTGATCTACAGCTGTTTTGTCTCTATTTTGTTGGACGCGGTCCGAGTTGTAAAAAAGGATCTTAAGCGTTCAGAATTGATTGCATGTTTTAAAAGTAGCTTGCGGAAAAGGCAGAAGAATTGGCTTTTTCTGCCTGTCATCTGGATTTCTCATCTAAAAATAGTAGCATCATAGTCTTCCTTTTTTTCAGATTTGACAAACTATCTTTAGCATAGAAATAATTGAAAAGCAGTCTCTTGATTCATTGCATTACGTCTGATTAGAGTAATGCAACCAATAAAAAGACTGCATTTTGATTGTGATTATTGTAATTGACATCACAATTTTCTTATTTTGGCTTATCAACTGCCCTTCACTTTGGCTAAAAAGGCTTTCGTGTTCCTATAAATCCTGAGTTGCATTGATGCCAGTTTGACTATGGCTGTCACAGAAAACCTCTAAATACTAAAGCTCGCGTTATCGGAAAAGACGGCTCAGCTCGGCCGCCACTCTGTGTCCCTCTGCGACGTCTTTTTTCACTGTGCACTTTTCATTTCAGGAAATTCCAATGGTGCCGTTGCATATAAGCAATCTGAGAGGAACTGCTCCGTGTCACCCCCGGTGAGTAAATGGAAGCACTGTGATTAAAACGGAAAATCACATAAATAGTGTCATAACATTGACCTTAAAGACGTCCCTCGGCATTTTCCGATTGTGAAACATGTTGTCTTGAGTTTCATACAGTTACAGTTAATGATTACTGCACATGCACTATAGTTAATGATTATGAGAAATAGAACAAGTGAGGAATCAGCAGTTCTACAGGTTTGAATTTAAATCTTTTTTGTGTCACAGTACCTGCCCAGCACAGTAATAAACACCACAGTGCGGCTGCAGGACTTACGAAAGGAAATGCTTCTCCAGGATATCGCTGCCTACATCATCCCCGCCACTGACGCTCACCTGGTACATCTGCTGCGCATCACAATGATTTCATCTGGGTCTGATTGTGTGTGTGTGTGTGTGTATGAGACGCTCACCTCTGTTTCTCCTTCAGAGTGAGTACATTGCTCCACGTGATGCCAGGATGGCCTTCATGACCGGTTTCACAGGCTCTGCAGGTATAAACCCTTCCTGCCTGTATAGTTGTCTCCTCCTCATCCTTCTCCTCCTCTTCATCTTCGGCGTCCTTGTGCTCCTCCTCCTCCTCTTGCCTCTCATGACTCAACTCCCCCACGTCTGAATGCCGCGGCCATGCAGCTCATTTACTTCCATCCCACATCCTCACAATGCAGCCATCTCATTTCGTTTTTTTTCGCTCGCCGCGTTATTACGTCGTGTCATTCTTTGCAGAGTGATCATGAGACAGATTACAGTTTGGCCTAAATGCCAGACTGGGAAAAAATTGAGATTCAGCAGTTGATTTTCAATCCCATGTGAAAATACAACAGCGGAATGCTAATAATAAGCCTGTGTAAAATAAATAAATAAATATATATCCATCACTCAGTAACAGGCTACCATCCCCTCAGTGTTTCTTCTTAACATTCCTGTTACTCTTCAACCACACGCTCACATGTTTCTGGATTATCTGGCCGATCACGCATCGCTCCAAGTCACCCCCTGACATTTACAGTCGTCGGTCATCTACTTTTAATGCTCCCTAACGCAGCTGCTGTCCGGTCTCCCCTCAGGCACTGCCGTAGTTACTCAGACCAGGGCCGCTCTGTGGACAGACAGCCGCTACTGGGTTCAAGCAGAGAGGCAGATGGATTGCAGCTGGGAGCTGGAAAAAGACGGTGGGGGGAGAGGGATGATCGTATTGTGATAACTTGTTATGACAACGCAGGTCACGTGGATGCTAAAAGGATATTGTGGTAATAGCTCACCAACAAACGCAGAAACACTTTTAACACCGACGCATGATGGTGATTTGACGTGTAGTTTTTGGCCATCATTTAAGAATTCACACAAATATCTGGGAGACGAAATTGGGAAAAAAGTGATAATAATAAGACAACTTCACTGCTGGAGGCATAAGTAGACGATGCAATAACATAAGTTTGAATTTCAATTTGGAACATTGTAAATTACATGATTTATGCCCTCTCATTTTGATCTTGTCCTATTCCCCAAAGACAGAAAAACAAGGTTCTCATTGCACCTTTAAACTTTCCATTCTGAGTTTTAGTCAGTTTAGTCCTAATGTTTTTGTATTAGTATTTACACCATCTGAAACGTAATCAAATGGACGTATTTCGTTTGGATGATTCGATGCACATGTAAAAACAAATATATCTTCTAAAGTCAATGATGAGTTGATTCTGTCGTGTGTGATGTTCCCCAGTGTCCATCAGCAGCATAGCACAGTGGCTGATCGCTGAGGTCCCACCCGGCGGCGAGATGGGCTTCGATCCCTTCCTCTTCTCCCTGAGTAAGTCTCCACTCTCCATCCCTCTCGTCGGTCCAGGTTATCGCCAAATAAAGCGCTCGCCCGAGTGAATGGAATAATGGACCCGGCAGACGCCGCGGAGGCTGTTTACTTGCAATTGATTGGGATCCTTGTGCGTAATCGCCTGCAATTTCCTCCACTAGAAACGCAGGAGGGCTACAGGCTCAATCTGGACTCCAGCAATCGGACCCTCAAGTCCGTCCCCGTCAACCTGGTCGACCGAGTGTGGAAGGAAAGGCCGCCGGTCCTGCTTTACAACCTCACGCGCCTGCCCGACAGAGTCATTCGTGGGTTTCCTTGTATCTCTGTCCTGTGCACACACACACACATACATGGCAGTCTGCCTGTGAGCCGCCCGCTTTATCTCTGTGTGCTGATAAATACCTGTAAACTGGACAGAAAGCAATAAGCGGCTCCACAAACACACCCATCAACAGTCTGTTATGTTTTTATGGCTGGCTGAAAGATCGAAGGCAAACTTTAAGAGAATGGAAAATGAGCTGGAAAAGGAAGTTGTGTGGACGCTCATCGGCCTTTTAGTCTTTATGGCATAAAGAATCGACAAGGGGAACAAATGGAGAGCATCGTAAACATTATGGTCTCTGCGTGTGTTTGTGTCTTTTATAAAGGCTTTCTCGTAGTGTGTTATGAAATCTTGCTCTTATATTTGGCCATGGAGTTATTAAGAGGATGACATGAATGACAAAGGTTACTGGAGCATGAAGGACATGTTTCTGCCCATCGTAGGAAGCAACACATTAGCGGAAGGCAATACTTTTTTTAAATTATTAACAACGTTTCATATATTGTGTAATAAATATATTCTCTGAAGTTACCCTCTGAGGAAATGTGGGCATATTTAAGCTAATAGTTTTGAATTTAGAGCGGATATTGTTATGTGCTGCGCTTGTTGCAATATCCCAAGTGGCCAAAGGAACCTTTAGCACAAGTTTGGTGAGAACAATGTTGGACATTCATAATCTAACTCAAATATAGATTATCAAGTAAAGGCATTCAAAAGCAAACTGTGTGCGTTTGCAGAAAGGCCGTGGCAGATGAAAGTGGAGCACATACGGAATCAGATGAGAGACAATCCATACGGACCGACGGCTCTTCTGCTGTCAGCTCTGGATGAAACAGCCTGTAAGTAACTGTCTGAGAAACAGGTCCATAGAACCACAGCTGGAAGTCACTGGAAAAGAAAAATGTGAATGTATTGGGGTTCATAAAAGCATCTATTAGAAGCATTAAAGTATTAAAACAACTTGAAGGATTAAACTATAGCCTGAGGAGTTGAAGGAGTCGAATAAAAAAATGAGAAATGTAACTTCAACACAAACGTTTAAAAACAAATATAGGAAACCGACATAAATTAAATAAGCATTGTTTTCTTGATTTATAATCCTTTACTATTGCCAGTAATCCTATTATTGAAGTGATTATATTTCCCTTTTGCACTGTGGATCATTAGTTCACCACAGTGAGCATCAGAAGCATCTTTCCTACCTTCCTGACCTCCGATTTCAGGATTGGCAGCTCTGTGTTCAATGAAAGGAGCGCCGGCGCGGTCACATCCATTGGACACAAACGTTGGGTTTTCTGCTGAATATTCATTTTATTTTCAGGGCTGTTCAATCTCCGCGGCAACGACATCCCGTATAATCCCTTCTTCTACTCCTACACGCTGCTCACAAAGGATGAGATCTGGTGAGTCCATCTCCGCAGGGATCACGTGTGGGAACACGTGGGATTCCTTTGGAGTTTCAATTCTCATGTCTCCGTTTTTGTCTCATTACATAATGCTGGGTACCTAAGGGCATTTAAAAATGTTCTTTTATGAACATCCACATGTCCCAGGCTTTTTCTCCACACGGACAGAGTGACGGAGGAATTGAGGGTTTACCTGAACGCCTCCTGCGTCGGGTCACTTTGCGTTCAGCTGAAGAGCTACGACGCCGTCCGGGAAGACCTGAAGGCCTACGTGGCCGAGCCGGGGTCCAAAGTGTGGATCGGCACAGAGTACACAAACTATGCGCTTTATGAGATCATCACACCAGAGGTAATCAGATGTTTGATTTCATTATATTTCTCGTGCGGCATAAATTATCTTTTCGTTGTATAATATCAAAGAATAAATATGTTGTGCTCAATACGATTGTTTGTTTGTTTTGCATCATTTAGGAGAAACTAATGACCAGCTCCTACTCGCCTGTGTTGACAACGAAAGCAGTGAAAGATGAGACTGAGCAGCGGATCCTGAGGGACGCTCATGTATGTCCTCCGCACAGAGACACACTCAGATTACACACCACCACACAAAGGTCACGGCCTTTACTGTGAAGATGTGACGTGGGACAATTATGTCTCGTTTTGTCGCGGAGGGACAGATCGTTCCTCATCCCGCCTAGAGACACCCGGAGGGCCAAAGATCTCCCGGTCATTGTGTCGCTGGGGCTCTGTGCAGGTGAGGGACGCGGTCGCAGTCATCCAACTGCTGATGTGGTTGGAGAAGGCCGTGCCGGAGGGGAAGGAGACGGAGCTGACGGCTGCAAAATACGTCAATGAGTGTCGCGGGTGAGTGCACACGAGACGGAGGAGAGACCGTGTGTTCTATCATCACTATCGTCTCAACCTCATGGCTGAAACCAACCTCATTACAGCAAACAGAAAGACAGCAGGGGCCCGAGCTTTGAGACCATCTCTGCAAGTGGACCCAATGCTGCACTCGCACATTACAGGTTTTTACAAGATTTATGCACACTTTTATTGACATTTTCTTATTGACGTCAAACGTGTATGAAACCGTAGCAAGTGGTTTTGGAACAGGGTTCCTTCTGGTGTTGATGAAACTTTTTCATAGTATACAATGAGCCTTAAACTGATTTAAAGAAGCCCAAACGTATTGAGATAATCATTGGTGTGGCCTTGGGTGGAGTAAAAATATCCTTTTTTAAGGTGAAGTAGATTTCCTTAAAGTAGAAGTCCTTAAATGTTACTTAAGTTATTCTGTTTTTAGCCTACTAGTTGAATTCTGTTGCATTACGGTTTCATTGTGGTGTTGTTTTCACTTATTAACTACATTGACTGCTAAATATAGAAATGAACATAGTTTTTTTTCTAAGTATAACTTATATTAACAAGTAGTGATGGCTGTTAGCCTTCGGTCAGCTTGAGGTCTAAAGTCCTTGAATTTCTGTGTACACACAGGAAGAAATCAACAAATTCCACATAAATGCCAGTACTGCGTCATGTAAAGATTACAACATTTCCCTCTGAAATGTTATGGTTAAGTACAGTTTTTGAGTATCAGTACAATCCTCCCTCACCACAACCGCCATGTCCCACTGCTGGCTGTTGATTATCATCACCACCGCCGAGATCTTTGTCAGCAATGACCTACATGGTTTATGACACGGTATCAGTGATGTAAGACCTTTAACGTGGCGTCTCTGTCCCTCTATGTGCAACGAATCCATCGTCCGCAGCGCTGCTGTTATCTCCTCTTTTTTTCTTCTTTTCTTGTTTGTTTTTTTTGCAGCCCTACAGAAGAAACCATCAGGAGGTTGACAGTTGACGAGATGTACCTGGTCGACTCTGGGGGCCAGTATCTGTGAGTAAAAAAAAAAACACGCACTCTGCTCGCAGACTCTCCAGTTTCACATCACGTGCATCTGAAATGAGTCACCGTGTCTCTCACCACCACCAGAGACGGGACCACCGACATCACGCGGACCGTTCACTGGGGAGCCCCCACAGCCGTGCAGAAGGCAAAGCCCTTTGCGTTGTTCTCAGATCTTTACTGTAATGTTCCTCTCACCAGCCACGATCCCTTTTTCCATGTGATTAACCAACCGTCTGGCTTCACAGGAGGCCTTCACCCGAGTGCTCATGGGAAACATTGAGATATCTCGAACCGTCTTTCCCTCGGGGACACGAGGTGGGAGTGAAAAACGTTCACACATGTTTGTAATGCGTTTCACCACAAGGGAGCCCTGTTTCTTCACTTTTTTTAAAATTCCATTTTGAGTGGACCAACGAAAGGGGAATACATGTGCAGCGGGATGTTTGATTTGAGCCCTCTGTGTTTGACAACAGGCGTAAACATGGAGATGCTGGGCCGCCGGGCATTGTGGGAGGTGGGCCTGAACTACGGCCACGGCACAGGGCACGGTGTTGGAAACTACTTTGGAGTTCACGAGTGTATGTTCTCTTATTATTTCCACACATTGTCAAAGTTTCTCCAGCTCTCCAATGAGGATGATGGTAAACGGATACATAGAAGTGACATCATCAGGGGGTAAAAATCTCAGGCGAAAGGATAAATCCATCCTACTGAAAGGCAAATGTCTGAAAGCATCACGGTTATCATTTATGTTTATGCTGTTTTGCATCAAATGTTAGAAAATAGGGAAAAACGTCCATCAAAGTGACTAAATTGAATGTCCAAATAAAACAGTGAAGTTTGAGAGAAAACTAGAGAAGGGACTTCAAAATGAATTTATATTTCTACAAAATATTAATTTAAATTAAGTAGAGTCAAACACTGCAGTTAGTTACTTTGTGACCAGCTAATGGTAGAAAAGAAAAAGGAAATGCACAAGAAAGAACATTTTGAAGATTAGTTTTTACTCCTGTGGTGTAATGGATTTTTTAGTTAAGTTGTACATGTTTCCAGGGCCTGTTGGATTCCAGAGCAACAACATTCCCTTCAGAGCCGGCATGTTCACGTCTATTGGTGAGATTTTAACGTTTTGTCAAAATAAATCTACTTCCAATACACACAAGCATTCAAACGCAGAATAACGGATGAGGATTCTCTGTACGTAAGAACCCGGATATTATAAGGAGAATGACTTTGGGATCCGGATTGAAGATGTTGCCGTGATCGTACCTGTAAATACAAAGGTAGCTACAAAACAAAGCATTGCTTGTGATCGAGAATCATTTCCTGCTTATAATGAATGATGTAATTTCAGTATGTAACCTCTTCATGAATGGTCTTCCTCCTCAGTATGGAGATAACTACGTGACCTTTGACACTGTGTCGCTGGTCCCGTATGACAGAAAGCTGATTGACACCTCTCTCCTCAGCTCAGAGCAGGTACGTTACTATATGGGACTGCAAAATGAACAATTGGAAGTTTTACTGGAAATTCACCATTATTTATTTAAGAAAGGATTATGAATCAACCCATTCAGCTCATTTGTTAAATGTCCAGTAACAAGCTTTAAAACTAAGATGTGATCACATTCCTCTATTGATTTGTAACAACCTTTTTGAACAAGAAATTGTTACATCGACCGAGAATTATGTTTTCTATCTTTGCGAGTGACGGTTTCCTCTAAAAGTCCCCTTTCACACGCACAGAGATCAAAACATTCCTTATGAAAACGAAACCACGTGTGAAGTCAACTGCTGTGTTTGCTTTTATTCCATCGTACTACACATTTATTTTATTTTCAGTGCTGGTGCTTTTACCCACAAACATGAACAATACGAGCATGACTCTTGGACTGTTGACATAGCAACAAGATGATTTTTTTATGTTTTCACTGATGTGACAGAGTGACCAAACATGAACACCATTTCCTAACCAGAATGACACAGTATGACTTTGATTTTCTGTTATCCACTGATACCTGCCTCCACGTGCCAGTAGTATTACATTTTAATGAGAGTGGTCTTTTCTCACTCCAGCTTCGGTGGCTGAATAAATACTACAAGACAATACGGAGGCTGGTGGGTCCCGAACTGGACTCGCAAGGATTAAAAGAGGAGAAGGACTGGATGCTGGAGCATACAGAGCCCTTTGAGGAGGCTGCATCTTCTGCATCCGTCTTGTCCTCCTCGCTGACCCTCATTGCTGTTACTCTCCTCCACAACATCATCTGAGCGTCTTCACCTCTCTTTCAGATTTATGCACTTATCTCACTCCTATGCCCTCTCGATTGAGCGGCTACACTATACAGAGTGAGAGACGCTCTGCATTAAAGGGTATTTTTGGTTTGACAATTTAATTGGGATGATAATTAAATGGATGACATTATGGTATTTATATCATATTCGTTTAATATTTGTGTGACATTTGTGTAACCAGCTGATATAATTTCTATTTTATTAAAGTAAAAGTCTTCAAAGCGAAGCGTTATAAAACTTTTTTTCAGAGACACACATTTTATTTTGCAGAAAAATATATGTTTATATATTAAAACATCAGCTATGTTTTGAAAAATTAGCTTCATAGAAATTATACAGTTGTACAATTTTTTGATGGTACTTGGCAGAAGCTAAATGTGTACATAGATGCTCTACTTTGACGACAAAATGCTAAACGTGTGGCTATAAGATCCCAAACAGAGACTCGTCCGACATGAAGGCCGCACACAGAGTGGAGGTTTGTATTATTCGGCTATTATTTAGCCGTGGTTAGAACCAGCTCAGAGCTAACGTTAGCCAAAGACTTGTTCTGGCTGTGAGCCAACCTGGAGGGCCTCTGAGGAAATTGCATAGTTGAGACAGATTGTGATTTGGTCCAAGGAGTCAGGCGGTGGAGGCTCAGCTGCATGATCAGCAGAGGTCAGCAAACAACAAAGTGCACGTCCAGAAACTTGCAGGATTCCTCTTTCTCTTGTTTTATGGACATTGAGACACTGCTGCGGTCGTACTCCCATCTGGGAATGTTCTCAGCAATGTTCAATGCAAGTTATATTAGTTAGTAAACAGTACAATTGAAGGCCTCCAGAAAGAATCGCACAAAAACAATGGAAATATTCTATTATTTTAACATTTGGCATGAAGATGAAGGCAAAAAATACTATATTCATCCAGCTGATTCAGACCAAAGCAATGCTGCATATTCCTTCAGGTTGTTTACCATAAATCTAACCTGTTGATCTGTGTAGTGTAATGACGGATGTTTAAAGAGAACCCGGGCGACAGTCGATTCCTCTGCATCCTGCGACAAAAGGTTGACTTCCTAGTCAAATAAATACCGTTCTTGTTTTTTTTTGCAGCAGCAGTGAAGCTCCTCACAGCTTTCACCACGTCGTTCTCTGGCTCATATACATGAACTGAGGGAGGCAAACCACTCAGTATTTGGCCATCGGGTGACCAAGAGCCACGTGTGTTTTCTCTTGATTCATCATAATTCAGCGTTCCTGCAAAGGCTGCATTAGACATCGAATCATATTGAAACTCGCCGTTTCAACAGCTGCGAGCAGATGTTGCGGTTGAACTTCTTCCACGTGGCGAGAGCTCGCGCTGGCTGATCGGCCGCTGCCATGGTAATTATGTCAGGGTGACTTGAAGGTGTGACACCACGCCCGTATCTGCATTCCCTCGTCCACCGTCGCTGAAAGTCGAACGCGGGCCCAAGAAAAGGCATTTTCATCCACGTCCGTCCTGCGTTAAGAGCCTGTGGTGCGCAGGCCCAGAAAAAGAGGAACAAGAATGAGATCATTGTTCTCTCAGATCAAAAGTCTCTTTTGCTGCGTTTTTTGTTTTTGTTAAGTAGACATGTGTTTTTTTACCTCTGCGAGCTACCTGCCTTGGTTTTTCTAAACATTGCTCCATCAAACACTCAACATGGTTCCTCTAGGTACTAAGGTTTATACTTACACGATATAATGGTAATGCAATCAACAAGAATTCATCATAGTTTATAACTGTTGTATAAATGTATAAACTGTTATAAATGATGTAAAATACACATCATATTTACTTGTAAAATAAGGTGAAAGGCTCCACAATAACAAACTACAACACCAGACTGCCGATTAAACGTTAATGCAACACTCATCATAATATAATGATGCTTTTATGTTTACATTTGTTATGAGTAATTTTACATTTTCTACACCATATAATATATATCTTTAAAATATATCTTTCTTAAACTGATGTTATTTTGAATGCATTAGCTTGTACGGAATATTTTTGTTTTTTAAAGTGTGGTATTCCTGCTTTACTTCAAGGATCTGAATACTTCTTCCACCTTTAATTGAGGTTTCAAGTGAGCTCAGAAGGTGGAATCAAAACGTGCTGCCTGCTGTCTTTGTCCCTTTCAGACCTGGTTTCAAGACACCAGGTTTGTTGTCAACCATGAGACGAGTGACAGGAAACTTAAATAGGGCACACTCTCATCATGTGGTCGGCTACCCAACCAAAATAACAAGCTAAACTTGACTTGCTTTTTACTTCCCTCTCTGCTTGTACTACTAATGTTTGCCTTGTCCTGAGTTTACATTCAAACACACGCACCGCTCTGTGACTCACTCAAGCTCTTTTTATCCTAATTTTGTTTGGGATTTATTTTTATTTTTTTCAATTGTCAGCATTTTTCTGGCTTTTCACAACTCATTTGTCTCCCACATTTCGCATGAACACCCTCTGATGGGCCGCCCGGACCAGCTGATCGCCTCCTCTGCCGTTAGAGTTTCCAATGATTTCACTTTCACACTTCAGATGTAAAGACAAATATGTGCTATTTCACAGGGATGGTAAAATAAAATAAAAACATAGCTCGACACAGAGCTGGTTAGCTATTCAAGAGCTGCCGTGTTGCTTTTTACATTTTTCTGAATTTGAAAGGTAATGTCTGAGTGTAGAAGTGTTCTAAAGCGATGAGCATGCACTGAGAGATGACTTATTGTTTCCGAACCATCTGCCCCTTATTGATAATCCTGAGCTTGAGTATAAACATTATATTTATACTTCATACTAGCAACCAGAGGTCGATTGAGCAAAACATCAATTATTACCTGTTAAAAAACAGAAAAAGCTGCAGTGACGGTCAAAACTTGGGCAGTGATGACATTTCCATGAACTGTTTTGTGTGTTTTGTTGTGTTTGCCACAGAGAGTTTGTGACACGCAGCACTGAGAGACACACGCAACAAACCCACCGGCCTGTGTGAACACCAGAGGAACCAAAACAGGGTCTGCCTCTGTGGCCACGTAACTTCCTCTCAGCTTCTGCACTTCTCTGCAACAGTTTTTTTCTTCTTTTTTTTCATCAGACGGCTTTGGCAGCGACAGCACAGTGACACAAAACCCTCACTGATTTGAGACCGGTGTGTCGCTCTCACGGCTTCTTTTCTTTGTCGTTTTTACCCCAAAGAGATTTCTGAAGGACCGCCGAGGAAGAAGATGTTGAGGCGAAGGCCCTCCAACGCCTCGGAGAAGGAGCAAGGGCCCAAGAAGAAGGTGAGCTTTTGTCAACCGATTTTTGTTTTTTTTGTTTTTGGAAGGTAGGTTTAAGGTGGATGTGCTGTAAATGTCACGCACCGTGTATCGTGAAAAGGTCTTCTATCGCGTCGTGTTACACAGGAGATGTTTGTATTTCAACACCTCGTGCAGCTGTCCTTGTGTGCACGTCGTTTCAAAACAGGATGTCTGCTCCAGTTAGTGCAATTTGTGTGGTGAAGCCGAACGACCCCCCCCCCCCCCCCCCCCCCCACACACACACACACACACACACACACACTCACACACATCCACACACACAACTAAAAGCTCGAAAACAAGCTTTATCCTCTATTTTTTGAATATTCTATGGCCTCAACTCATTCTTCCATAGAAGCATGGCTGCAGATGTAGCTTGTGAGGAGCGAGCCTCCCACGCTCAACGCCTTCTGTTGTCCAATTCATGCCTCGTCATTTTACCCCTAACGGCGGTTATCGCCGGTGCAGGAGACAACATCACGAATCAGATGTAATTGAAAGGCCGCCTCGAAGCCTTTGTGGCGTTTTATGGGAGCAAAACTGTGGCAGGGAGAAAAAAACACGACGTCCGTAGGAGCCTCGCGGCGGCGAGGGGTCATTTGCTGCGTCGGGCCCCCGGCTGGCGGCGGTTCGCTTCTCGGGGGTTTTCGACGCAGCCTGAGACGAGGAGCCGGAAGCACTGGGCCGGGTGGACGTCTGCACCCCGTTGGCTGCCAGCAGTCGCTCGAGCTTTGCCCGTTTGCTGTGGTTTCGACAAAGGTTCAAGAACGCGTGTGGTTGTATGGTGAAGTAGTTTTTTTTTAAAGTTTCCACTAGCGGAAACTCTGAGGTGTGAATATTATGCAAAAGCTTTTGGTCTGAATTTTAAATGTATGCAGTTGATGTGCAGGATGGGGATGAAATCTTCAATCTTCTTTATCCAGAAAACTGTTGAATTGATATTGATAAAGAATCGTGTTCAGATTTTGAATTCAGAAAAAAGGATTTTACCGTAATCTTTTAGCGAAAAGGTGAATTTGAGTTGGTTCACCAAAAAGACTCTTTGATCATTTGGAAATCATAAAATCATTCACGGTCATCAATCGCCACACATCATTTTCTTCCCTTTCTGCTGAATTGCTGCTGCTGCTTCTCAGTCCAACCAAGTTCCCTCCAGCGTGGCCCGGATTCATGAGACACGAGCACTTTGTTTTCTGCAGATACATTCTTTTTAAAGATAAGAACATATGCTGTCAGTGTTGCATTATAGCAAAAAAAAAGAAGACAAAGCAAAGGACTGGTGTGTTTTTCTGGTGATGATCTTGACGCCGTCTGTTTTGTGCTGGCAGTGTTTTTTCTGTCCCTTGGCCGGCTTTTCTCATGATGATTTTGACTCGGATGCCATTATTTTTGTGTTTCCAGCTCACTCTGCAGAGATCCAGCAGCTTCAAAGATTTCATGAAGCACAAACCTACTTCTCCTGTGGCCTCCGAGAAGGAGTTTAACGTGGAGGACAATGTAAGTTGGACCGCTCTCAAATATTTGATTTCTTTCAGCACATTATCGAATGCGCGGTGCACGTCTTTGTTTCTTCAGTTCCTAAACTGAAGATGTTTGATAGCGCTCTTCCTCATTCGTCAGCCACAACGTGAATGATAGTGCATCCAGAAGCGAGCAAAGGACTTCACTTCGGGACACACACCAATGGTTATCAGTAACGGCTTGTTACAGAAGTGCACAGCTTCCTGAATTGTGAACTGATGGTCAACATTTTAAAAACATAAGAGGTTAACAGAACTCAATTAACTTCCCTGTAACACTCTGCGCACCCTGAGTGGAAGCCGGAGGACCAAAAAAAAAAGACATAAGCGTAAACGAGGAGAGGAAGTCAGAAGGAGAAGCTCCGATGACAACAGCGTGCAGACAGGATGTCCGCTGCCTCTCAAGCAGAGAGCCGCCATGTCGGACGCATCCAAGCATTCAACCCGGCAGGTTCTCCCCCGAGAGCCCGCAGCTTCTTATTCAATGCTAAGAATCTGTATTCGTACGTCCGATCGTTCCGACCGTGTGTTTGTTCTCTTTGACTCAACAGTTAACTCTCTCTGAACGTTGGTGCTCAATCAAGAAAAAGGAGAAGTTTGACATGAGAATTTGAGTGCTGGCTATAACGCACTCTGTTGCAGTTTTTTTAATTTATATTTACCATCATAAAATGAATCCCTACCGGTCAGCTTTTTGGAAGCAAGAAAATGAGGTTCAATATTTCAAACAATCCCTCTGGGTTAATGCTCTATTTATTCCAAATCTCGCCGTGCTGCTGCTTTGTTTCCCTTTTGCAGATTACAGAGGACTTGACCTTTTCTGTAAAAACATCGTTAGCTTTCACAAGTGAGCCAACAGTGTCTGCAGACTGATTCATTTTTGGTTGGCACCTGCCTACAGTTCAAAATATGTGTTTGTGTGTGGGAGAGTGTGTGAGTGTGTGCTTGTGACTTTGCGGGTATCAGCCTGTATGCAAAATCTGCAACATCTGTTTTTTTTCTAGTCAAGTGTATACTTGTGGGACTTAATCCATGTCAAAGTCATAGTTTTGGCATTATTTCAAATCACTTTGCTGAATTTGAACAATGTTTTAGCAAACATTTAGCAAACATCTTCTCATCTTGCGTAAATAAATGTCAGATAAATAAAGGTATTTTATTTTTACTCTCATCTCAGTTGACGGAGGGTGTAGCGGCAGAGGAAGCCGTAAAAAGTGGCATCAAACTTGGGAAAAAATGGCGCAACGTCATCTCGCGTACCATGACCCGAAAAACATCCAAGATGGTGCAGAAGGCCCTGGCTGAAGAGGGGGTAAAATCCTGTTTACAGTTACACATTTTTATTGTGACTTGATCCCCATGATTCAAACCGTTACAGTATGTTCTAAAACCATAAAAGTAATAGGTGTTATAAAAGTAATACCGTGTAGGATTACTTAACCAAGAAAACACACCTTGACATATTTTCATTGAGCTGATGTTGTATAAAGACTTGAGTTGTCTCCATCTAGTGGACAAATGTGTGAACTGTGGTTATCAAAACCAAAGCAGGAGGTATTGATGAATATGTGCATAAATATTTTTAAAATAAGTTAAAAATGGTAGTAAAATAAAATCTTACATTCAAATCCATGCTATAGTAATTTTTATTGAATACTTTAGATATTTGTTGATAACCTTTCTGCAGTTTATTTTTGATTTAAAGAAAGCTGAATCAAAGTGGGTAAAACCAAGGTGAATTGACGTTTGACCTGTTGTTGTCCTGCGATGTCTGCAGACTGAGAGCGGGGAGGAGCTGTCCCCGGTCTCTTCTGACTGGCTTCCAGATCTGAGTGCAGGACAGAGGACGTCCGTGTGCTCCTCAGGGTCAGAGGACACAGCGCCCAGCCTCTTCACCCGCCAGCCCTCAGGCAGTAATTATACAAACACACACACACACACACACATCTTTGAGGGGGTTGAAATGTAACTGTCACACTTGTTGGTGTGTGCTGTGGTGCATGGGTTGGAGAGTGTGTGCTAGGGACCACAAGGTTGGCTGCTTCATGTCCCATGTCAAAGTGTCCCTAAACCAGACATCTAACCACTAATTGTCCCCAGCTAACATGTAGAAAACATGGGTTAAACATGCATTGTAAGTTGCTTTGGTGACATGTAATGTATTTAACACTGAGCAGATTTATTTTTCGCTCTCTTAGTTAAATTGTTAACACTTGAGTGTTGATTTAACACTGACAAGATTGGGAAAATATAAACAGCAGCTTAGAGTCAATGTAAATCTCTGCATATTTGCATGTGTTACATTTTATTTGCAGTGTTACTAACACAAGAGGGTATCATTGTCTCTTTGTGGTTCGATCCAACATTTATATCGCACCTCTCCATTCGTCCATATGGAGATATTTACGGTGCATGTGGAGGCAGAGGCGGGGGGTGGGGGCGGGGACACAAACATGTGCAGTCGAAGGCCCGGGAAGAATCTGACTGTGCTCCTCTGCGTGTGTTGACCCGCAGGCAGCGACAGACAGAGCCTGGACAGCGGATACTGCCAGAGGGACAGCATGAGGCTGGAGGAGAACGGCGCCTCTTACAACGGGCCTTTCTGCGGCCGCGCACTGGTCCACACCGACTTCACGCCCAGCCCTTACGACGTGGAGTCGCTCAAGCTCAATGTGAGTACCGGGGGGGGCGAGAGGCCCCTGGCGGATGAAAGTAGATCATTTCAGTAGATCATTTCCCCCCCCCCCACACACACACCCACCCACACACACACCGTGACCGAGCCCTGCGTTCACTTTGCCTCGTAGAAAGGAGACATCATCCACATCATCGAGAAGCCTCCCGTCGGGACCTGGACGGGGAAGCTCAACAACAAAATGGGCTCCTTCAAGTTCATCTACGTCAACCTGCTGCCCGACGAGAGCCCGCCGGCCAGGAGGAGACGCTGCAACAGCAAGAACCGCCGGTCCAACTGCAAGCCCAAAACCCTGGAGGAGGTCCTGGACGGCATGGGCCTCACTGTAAGGGGGCCGCAGTGTTTGACAGGCTGCAGCTGGAGATGGCGGACATCGATCTGAGTGTTTGTGTTTGTGGTCTCTCTCTCTCTCTCTCTCTCTCTCTCTCTCTCTGCATCAGGAGCTGAGCTCTTTGCTGTCCATGCACGGTTTCCGGACCTTGGAGGACTTTGCGGGACTGCAGGAGTCTCACCTCAACGAGCTGAACATCACGGACCCGGACAAGCGCGCCAAGATCCTGGGGGCCACTGAACTGCTGAGAGAATGTAGGTGCACCAGCTGCACTCCTCTTTTGTCATGACAGCATTGCTCTAATCCAGAATCGAATTGAAGAGAAATGTCAGAGTATTGCTAAATCTCAGAGTGACTTCATGGTTTAAGGCAGCAGGAAAAATGTCTTAGGGGAAAACTTCAGGCTCCCATCTGTAGTCCTGGTGCCTCAGCGGCATCAACTCCGTTGTCCAGCAATGTCGCCTACGTCAAAAACACTCCACTTTTAGGTGTGAATGCGTGTTATTTCATCCCTAACTCAACTATAACGATGAAGTCGTGTCTCTCTTTTAATCGTTTTAAAAGTTGGAGTTGACTTGTTGAATAAAACACAACGGACGTGAAGATTATTAATTTAGAAATATTTGTTAATAGAAGCACTTTAGTCTTAGCTACATCAGTTCAACCTTTTGGTTTTTTTTTTATACAGAACTGAAAGAGTGCAGTTTTAACCCTTGAATCATCATCAGAAACACAGAAGATACCATTCCCAGTTTCCCCTTTACAGAACGTTTCCACAATCTGACTGTAGAGCTCGTCTCTGAAGAGGAACACGACCTCTCAGAGTCCAGCATGGATGGTGTTTCAGTGTTTAAAAACGATTCTTCCTCCCCCCCCCCCCCCCCCCCTCTCACCCCTGTGCAGCTGAGGACGAGTCGGAGCCAGACGACGAGGACACGTCCGCGGTGGACGACAAGGAGCCGAGGGACTCGGGCTGTTTCGAGAGCTCCGAGTGCCTGGAGGGCCGACGCGAGGAGCCCAAGAAGGAGCCGGGAGTCCGAGGCGAAGCCTCGGAGGAGCAGACCCAGCGGGAGGAGGCGGGGACGGAGACAGGAGGAGAGAAGCAAACTGAGCAGCTGGACGCTCTGCAGGAACAGCTGCAGGAGCTGAAGGTGGACGAAGGATCTTGAGAAGTGATGGAAAAATACTTTTCTTTTCTTGAATTCCCGGGTTCTCAGGGACTCCATTAAAATGCCTCTTCGTTGTAAAAGGGCCGGACTGGTGATTGGAGCACAAAGTCAGGTTCTCATACTGTATGTAGATGATGGTTTGTGGTGCTGAGCGAGCAGCACATGCTGTTGTCTCATCCTGAGGATTTCACGTTGTTCATGGTGAGACCAGCGTATGAACCGGTCGTAAAGGTTTTCCTGTTGTTCGCTCTTACGAATGTAAAATATGTTTCCATGTCACTTGGAGTGGATTGTAACTTGAAGTAGTTTGCTTTTCACTGATTTATGCATTTATTCATTGTGAGGAAATACTGTTGTGAATAGAGTTGAAATAAAACAAGATTCCCTGAGATGATGAGCCTTTTTGTACACACCAAACTATGACTTATTCCAACTAAAGTGGACATTGAAACTTACTGACATATGTTAATGAGACTTTTATGATTTTTCAAAATTGCTATAATTCTTAAAAGCATGCTACTTTTTATTTCAACATGCTTCACTTTTCATGACTTTTTAAAACAAACTTACCATTGGCTTCTTTGCGTCTTTTTTTGACAGAGTATACAGATTTTTATTTTACTACTCATTTTTTTAAACTTATCTAATCATATTCATGTACATATTGCACAATAAATGATGCATATTTAGCATCAATTTGTAGGATCCTTAATTACCTTTTATCATACTTTCTTATGAATCTATGAATTTACTTTTTTCAAATACTATAATGTAATCGTATGGCTTTAGTTTCCTCCAACATCCTATACTTATCAATCCTACACCTAAACCTTGGAAAATATAATATATACTTACTTTCACATGAAATAATACGTATACTATGACTTTTAATATTGCTAGATAATGCATAGTATGTTTTTTTTTGTCACACTTTACTGTGTTGTTATGCCAACAAACTATTTGACTGACTGATGAACTTTGATTTCAATTAGTTATTTGCGAGATGCTATTTATTCTCAACCTTTTTGAGAGATTATATTACGCATTTTTACACAAGATTTGTTTTTAATGAATTTATCAATTCATTATACTGTTACACTTTTAAACATACTTCCTTAGACTAATTCTATAAAGACAGCTTCCTACAATGTCCTAAATAATCCTAATATATTATGTATGAATAAGTCTGAAAAGACAAATATAAAGTCATAGTAAAGTAAGTCATAAAAGGTAATCGTATATGTCACCTATAACAATAGCCCCACTATGACCTTTTGTGTTCTACTTTCGGTACATTTCTATTTCATGTCTTCCCTATTTGTTAATACATTTGGAAAGGCTTTTTCTATAGAAATGTATCCAAAATGTAAAAATAAATCTTTGATTAACGACAAATAAGACAATATTGTTTATTTACCAGACACATTGATCATGTAAAAAGAAGTGAAGTAAATTGAATGACAGATAATCACAGTGCTGATATTTAACAATGTGATCATAAATTAAGAGTTCCATCAACGTTATAGTACTGTATCTGTTTACATAATGCAATGTAGTAGATTGATCAGAGCATTCAGATCTGACCACGTAATGGCAGAGGAATCAGAAGTACGACGGATCAGCTCCGCTCTTAAGTCTCCAAAACCTTTACAACTCAAACTTATAACGTCCCTTTTAAAATCCCCCGCCCCTCCTTTTATTAAACATCATTCACATACATTCTTGCTTCTCGGTGACAGCAAAGACACCGTCTTCAAATACTTTCTACGAAGAAAGTTCACACGCTCAGTTCAATTTTAAAGACTGGTTCAGTACTTCTTATTGTTCAGCAGTTTTTTATACTTCACAGAAACGATTTAGACTTAAAGCTTCTTCCAGCAGTGTGTCAGCTACCTCCCGATTGTGGAGATGAAAACTATTTTTCAATTAATCCGTTGGTCAACCGACAAAATAAATGTATCGACCGCTATTATTTAAACCCAAAAAGCCTCAGTTGAGCTGGTTCCAAGATCTTGAATAAAAATACTTTCTGATAATGACTTTTTAATGACTTTAAAATGCCAACATATCAATTTCAGTATGTTGAAGGTTTAATATTTCCTTACACTCCATAGACCAAACAATCAATAAAATCATCCCCATCTGACCTAATAATTAATAAAACTGGCCTAAATTCATCTTTCAAAGTAAAGTGGGGAATCTCTTGAGCTTTTATTGCCCCATCATCACGGTGCCACAAGGATTGATTTCAGACTCGGATACGAAGCTGTTGACACGCTAGAACTTCTACACAAGTATATTTCACAAACACCAACTCTGTCTTGCATACAACACAATCACAATTACAAACCCTCACTATCAGCTAACATGATTTAAATACTAAGAATTAGCTTCACTTTCCCTCTCTCTCTGATTTCTCTGGATGCTGCGACCAAAACAAAAGTCTGCAGCCACGTTAAACGCTGAAATACACAGATGAGTGAAAGGGATCTCTGGCCTTTATTCCTGCAGATAACGAGCCTGCCACAAACTACAGAGTTCCAAGGAATAGGAGGGGAATAAAATGCAGTTCTCTCCAGGGAAGAGGCAAAAAGAAAGCAGGAAGAGGGAGGACTCGGAGGAAGATCCGCTGCGGTGGGATTTGCAGGATTAAGGGCTCAAGCTCACGGGCGGCATAATTAACACCGGCCCCTCTTTCAGTACATCTTCACTTTCTAAAACTATGTACAATTCAACAATGGCTTTGCTTAGTTGTTTTTTTGTTTCACAAGGTTTAATTCAGTGGTTCCCAACCCTTCAGACTTATGAGCCCCTTGAAACTATGCTACTTCACACGCATACTGAGAAACATTCACAGTATTTTACAAGAAAAAAAGCACATTTTTGTACTATGTGATTTTGTATTATTCTTCGCCTGGATAAAGGAATAAACAGGTTTTATAGGATTTCTTGTTGGGATTCGGATGAGTGGATTGACTCATGTGCACTCTCTGCACGTATTATGAGGCTTCAGAGAGCCGCTGGTTAGCTTAGCTTAGCATAAAGATTGGAAACAGAGCAGGGGAAACTAGCCTGGCTCTATTTAAAGTTAAAACAGACATCTCCCAGCACCTCTAAAGTTCACTAATGTTTTTGTTAAATACATACAAAAAAAAGTAAGACAATCAAATTTAATTTAGCATATTAAAAGTGGGCTTTAGAGGTGCTGTTTGCAGTCTTCGTGCTAAGCTAAGCTAACCCTCTCCTCCTGTCGCCCTTAAATTTACTATGCAGACATGAGGCATGTATTAATCTTCTCATTCAACTCTCTGGAAGAAAGCAAATAAACTACCGACCCTCCCAAAATATCGAACCATCTCTTAAATTATTTAGAATTATCTTCCAACCATCTGGTTGGGAAACACTGGACTAATTGGTGTATAAACGTTGGCATTTCCCATTTAACACTGAATTAGTGGTTTTAACGGATCTCAAGGGTTTCTCTGACGGTCGACCTGAGTTGCATTGGATGGTGCAACTATTGTGATAAGGCACTGTTACTACCAGTGTCTACTATCATGAGAAGTCAGGCCTTTTCTCTCACTCACTGGATCTCTGGTTGAGCGTCTCCGGGACACAAGACTTCAACTGCACGTCAAGCAATTTCCTCCGTTTCAGAGCATCAGTACGTTATATAAAAATGGAAGGACAGGAGTTGGTCTGGATCACTTAAAAAAAAAAAAGAAAAATGAAAAAAAAAGATGCACGTAAGTGACGACAGTACTGAATGCAGCAGTATCACAAGGCAAGGTAGTTTGACTTGCCTGGGATAGCTCAGCTAAGGATTAGCATGTCCTCCCCCTGTACGGACTTGACATGAACCCAGAGACTCACAGATGTCCTTCCTTCTTTCTACACATCAAAAAGCTGCTTGTCCAGCCTCCTCGTGGTTTGCATAGGGCATGTAATGTGCACACAACAGAAAAGTAACTGTATGTATGTAGCCTTGTACATGTCCAGAAGTAGTATTGTCTTTGTCAGACACTTGCAAGGAATATATTTAAACTAGCCTCTTACGATAAAAGGTCATTATGCAACTTTAAATAAATTTCATGAGAGCGACCCACAAGTGACCCGTGGAGATGTCACACGCCCGCAGAGTTTCTTCTCTTTTCAGTTCTTCCGGCAGCTTCTTGCCCCGTGTGTCTTTTTACATGCAGTGTGTTCAGGAGACAGAAAGGAAGCTGCTGACTTTCCATTTTAATCACTCCTCCTCCTCCTCCTCTTCCTCCTCCTCTTCCTCATCCTGCAGGAGTAACTGACAGTCACACCGCTCTGCAGCTACTGGTGAGGAGACGAGGGAGGAGCTGCCGCAGAAGCTCTCCGCTCTTCTAGTTTGAAAGTAGCGTGGGTGTCAGAGAGTCACCCGAGCCACATTTTAAAATGTCACTCACTGAGGATACAGGGTAGGGAGGAGGGGGGAGCAGGAGGGGGGGGTGGCTATGGCAGGAGCCACCCTTTCATGCAAGCTACTGGGCCTTGTCCTTGGGGAGGGATGCTTCCGCATCAGTCTCAGGTGAAGCCAGAGGTGGGACCGCTTTAGCGAGAGGGAATTCCTCTTTGGCGGCGGCGCTCTTCTCGGCCGGGGCGGCGATGCTCGGCTTGGCGTCGTCGGGCGTGTGCTCGTTGGGAATCAGCGGAGCCGTGGTTTTCTGTTTGTCAGAGGAGGAGAAAGAGATGAGCCGAGTGGCACCAAAGCAACACGGGGGTGAATACGTGCAACAGCAACAACAAAAAAAACAGTGCAACAAAATGAACCAGTGAAACAAAATGGGAAAATAGCCTGACAGCACCGGGAAGCTCGATCGAATACCTGTCTGCTGCCAGTCTCAGGTACATGGGGGGTTGTGATGGTTAAGGTTTTATCTCATTTGTGCTATAAGCTGCAACTCTATAGCAAAAATCCCATAGGTTCGCAATAACAATTATGAGGTGAAGCCACAAAAGGGTTCCATATGCGTCTCAAGATGGATTAGCAATGCTACCGATATAACAGATGATGTGTCCTCACGCATCATTTCGTCTCTCCAGCACTCAGTAATTGGTCCAGACTCTGCACGTCTGCTCTGTATCCCCCCCCGTTCTATGCTTTGCAGCCTCGATCCACTTCAGAGCCAGAGAAGTGCTTTTAGGAGAGCACACCGGGTGCATGTGAGTGTGAGTGTGTGTCCGCTCACTGTGGTCTGTGAAACAGGGTTGCTGCTGCTGAAGGATGAGGGTGCAGCAGACGCAGAAGAAACAGGCGAATCCTCCCGTGTCACTCCTCTTCTGTCCAGGACACTGGGGAGTGAGACAAGGCAATCAGTCACTTATCGCATCCTGCTTCTTATTTTGCCAGGGCAAAGTGTGGGATGGTGGGGGAATAATCTAAAAGTTAAATCTATTCATCCAAAGGAAATGATGTAAAGCTCATTGACAACAATAGGAAGACAAGCACAAACCCAATATGAACAGCATGAGAATCTAACAAAAAAGAAAGATGTCCAATGCGGTTTAGTTCAGCTCCTAATCTGACAGGTACCTCGGGTACGTCGGTCCGCACAGCACCTCGCAGCAGTTCTTCATGAAGTTCTTGTGGCTGTACGGGTTCTGGACTCGGTTCTTTCCCGACCAGGATCCTTTAATCTGGGTAAAAAAAAAAGAAGTGCATCACACTCATCACACAAGCACCATAACAAATTGATTTTAAGCATTTTTCCTACGTCATTTCCGAAAATGCCGATTGAAAAAAACAAAAAAACACGCAGGACAGAAAAAGTCAATTGATTAACATTTGTACTGACTGAGCCTCCGGCGAGTGTAAGAAAACGGTTTTCTTTTTTTATTGTAAATATAGGTCAACGGTCTGGCACGTCAGTACCGCATGCCTACGTGTACAAACTGTGTGTGTGTGTGTGTGTGTGTGTGTGTGTGTGTGTGTGTGTGTGTGTGTGTGTGTGTGTGTGCGCAGGAGACACAGTTGACAGAGCACGTGGCATCCTATGGGAGAGCCCGCAGCAGCTACAGCAGTCAAAGGTGCCTTCTCTTATTCGCCTGTATTCCACCATTTTTATCGTCTATATTGCCTCTCACCCACTCCCGCTGCCCCCCCCCCCCCTCTGCTACAGCCGTATCTCTGGGCGCGTGCCCAGCCCTGCAGGGATCGATGCATCTATTATTAGGCCAATCAAGCCGATATCGAAGCAGCTGGGCCATGGTTTCATCTACTGGAACATTACACTGGGCAGTAGGTGAACATTGCAGAGCTTCATCACGGAAATGAGGCCAGCTTTCCCCCAGGAAAGAAAAAGGGGGAATTATAAATTAATGCACTGCAACAAAGTACAAGTGCACTCTCATGCTTTCAGCCTTCAAGAACCTCCAACCACAACCACAGCTGCTGCTGCTGCTTCTGCTTCTGCCGCCTCTGGTCAGATCTGGGCTGACAAAGGCCGCAAAAGTACACTCACTGTTAACGCTAGCATACACAGACAGCATTAATTACTCCTTCCGTGGATTCCTCCACCTGCATCGATCTCACTGATCTTCTGCCTCAACTCTGCATGAATGTGCGTGTGCGTGTGAGTGTGGTGACTCAATAATGACTCAACGGTAATGCGATCAAGCAATCAATACCTCATTTAGCCTCTCAAGTGTCGTCTAAATGTAGCTAGAGTCAGAAAGCAGCTGGTTTGTTTTGTTGCCATTTGAGCTCTGTTCTGTCATGTTTTTTTTGTATTGAGTTCGGCTTTTATAGAAGCCTTTTATGCGTATTTTTAGTTCAGGAGACAATGTCTGCGGGTTGAGCAGAGAACAGTCCAAGCACAAACCAGCCAATTTATCAGAGGCCTCAGACTCTGAGCAGAATTAAAGTGTTCCTGATGTATTGGCAACGTTTGGTGTCTAAAAATAGGAGATTTTGAAATACATCGGTCAGTCCCTTCATGTAGTCTATTCTGGCTCCTGCGAAGCAGTTATCAAAATTTAATAAAAAAGGAGCAATCAAAAAAGTAACTGTCCTTTGTGACTATTTTAAATGCAGTTATAAAAAGACTTTCTGGTTTCCGTTGAGATCTTACGTACTTGTAGATCTTCCTGTATTTGCTTAACTATAGTTTACAATATAACAGCCTTGTTTAACAAGATACAGTTTGGCAGCCAAACGCCCTTTGCTGCAGAAGGAGGCCGAGCCGTTGTCGAGGAAACAGCTGCGTAATCTTGGAAATTTTAGTATGTTTGTCTTTCTAGCCACGTGAAGCTAGGCGGCATTTAGACATTTTCACTATGACTATTTATAGCATCAACAATTCAAATAATCAAAATCCAATCTCATGTAGCCCTCTATTCCGATAGGGTGAAAATACAAGTGAAACTCGAAAAATTAGAATATCGTGCAAAAGCTAATTACTTTCAGTAATTCAACTTAAAAGGTGAAACTCATATATTATATAGACTCATTACATGCAAAGTGAGATATTTCAAGCCTTTATTTATGGCTATATATATATATAGATTTATTTGATTGATATATATATATCAATCAAATAAATAAATAAATTACTGAAAGTATTGAGATTTTGCACGATATTCAAAGAGTTTCACCTGTATATGTGTTTTTCTTCACACCTATAGGTGTCACCTATACACGGCCAAGTATAACTAATGCATTACGCAATCTGCTTTGTGGACGGGCAAAGAGGGTTACATGTATGTGCATATACATTTTCAAAGACACTTGAAAACTCAGCACATTCAAATCTTTGCAGACACACATATTCAAAGTAGGTAAGACTAAAGCAAATATACATGTAGCCTTTAAGAGTTAAATGTCATGCAACTGGAATTCAATACTTTGATGATCATTATCATGTCAAGGAAAATGTAAAATAACCAAAGAACGAGCGATGACTTATCCTGCAGGTCCGGTTCATTTTGCATACGGTGTGACACCTAAACAAACGACATGCAAAGAGCGGCGCCGCGCCTCACGGGAGGATTCAAATCTAGGAATGAAGGGAATATTCAGGCAGTAGGTTGCACTCACGTCCTCGTTGGTGGTCTGGTTGAGAGAGATCAGGTAGGTGTGGAAGCCGGTCAGTCCCACTACTGACCACAGGGTGAAGAAACACACCAAAACCTCCAGAACAGTGGGCTCGAGTTAAGAAAACAGCAACAGATGTTTTCTGCCCGACACGTGGTCACCGATTAAACGGCTGAACAGTAGACAGTTATGCAACACGATTAAAGCCCGGGATGGTCAGTGAAAGAACATGGTATCTTTATAAAAGGGTCAAAATGAGTTTTGTTCCCATTTTACTGTTCAAAAAGACGGACCATGGGGAATTTACTTTAGTTAAATTAATATAAGAGAGAAACATTACAGTGCAGACCCACTTTGTGTAATCAGTATGATTATTGAGAGTATGACTTAAAACATGTATATATTTTTTCTACTATGACCGTGTTTGGATGCAAATCTGCCGTTTTCTGTTTCTGTGTTAAAAGAGAAATGGCCTTGGAAGTAACACTAGCGCACGTATGAAACATGCAAATGACTGCGACAATTACTCCTGCGTTTAGAAATGCAGGCTGGATGGGCCTGCTGTGCTGGGCTACAGATGCTAAGGTGTTGTTTGAGAATTACTGTTGGTTAGGGAACGGTCATCGTTGGGGGTGTGGCACTTGAAAACAATTTTCGAAATTCGTATTCCGGGAAATCTGAAAAACGCGGCCGACGCACGGCGGCTCTGTTTATTGCGTGTTGTATTCTGAGGGCCGAAGCTTGAAAAGGATATGTTCCAGGTGTCTCCTTCAAAGTGTTCAAAAAGCCGCCATCCACCGAACCTGTGAACACAGCAAAACGTTAAAGAAGAAAAGACTGAGTGCTTCTTTTTTCTTTTACGCTGAAAAGACAATTACTCAAGTAACAAGATAACAAGCCCCGAGCTAATTATCCCGACTCTAAAGATACTGTTTCCTTTCCTCTCCGCCTGCGTAGTGTAGAACCAGGAAGCCGGAGGGTGAGGACTAAAGAGCAATCACGTCGCGCTGTCAGTCGACGTTGCGCGTCACGTCACATTACAGGAAAAGCCTGGTCAGAATGAGGTCATAGTTTCCAGGCCTATGTGCACGCATTTACACATCTGCCAGAAGCCGCTTGGGCCTGCTTTGCGCCGCGAGTCGCCCTTCTGGTTCCGCCGCATTCTGCGACGCATTCATGTGCCGATCGGGAACAACGACAACGACTGGCAGGGGATACTCACGCATCACCACGTGGACGATGTTGAAGGTGAAGATGTAGATGGTGAGCAGGGAGAGCGACAGGGTGAACATGTAGAAGTATCTGTAGTTCCTCTTGCCCACGCAGTTCCCCACCCATGGACAGTGGTGGTCAAAGCGGTCTGTGCGCGAGAGAGGAAAAAAAGGTCACCGCGTGAACGTCAACGTGTCAGTTGTAGCACACAAGTTTCTTGGAAGAAAAAAAAAAACACCTGGGCAAGTGTTAAAAATACACCGGAGTGACACTCAAAGGTAGCTTTGTGCGTCGGCTTCTGAAACCCGCAGTCTAAATGTAGTGATCGCTTCCCTTCTTTTGATTTGGAGGAGAGCCAGATGAAAGAGGGCAGGGTCAACAGAGAGACGGGCGTGCAGGGTGCAGCGTGTCTGCTGCAGTAAAACATCGGGGCGCGAATGCAAGAGTGTGAAGCCGCTCCTGTATCCACACATGATTGGTTTTATCTACAGAGATGAGAGGATTCGGGGCTTGGGCAAGTTTTTCATGTCGTCATTAAAGTGTTTTTTAAGCCACACCTGCAACATAGATCTATGGATGGAAGCCTTTCTCAGTTGGTTGGTCCTTTTCTTTCATTCCCACTAACATATTAACAATTAAATAGAACGCGTTATTGTCTTTAGGGGATGAATCCTAAAGGATGCCTTCACTTTCCATTTAGTGCCACCATCAGGTCGATATTTCATTGATTCAGGACTGAAAATCAAATTACTTTGGTGTCGCTTGGCAAATTTACACTCCAAAGATGGTGAACATTATCCCTGCTAAACATCAGCATCGTATTGTGTGAAAAAAACACAAGAGAAAGTGTGAAAAAACAAGTTGGTTGATATTTCGCCGACAGCCACAAACAAATCTTGGTACTCATTTTTTCACACAGTTGAAGGAGTTTAAATTTACACACCACCCACTTAGTACATGGTGTACCACATGAAAATGTACCAACATCCAATTATGTTAAGTATCCACATTGAGACCCAGACGTTTAAACCATGAAATAGTCACCCCCTTTCCTCAGTTTTTAGATTGCATATAGACTACAGCAGGACCATAATCCTCGACGCTGTCTTAATATTGACATCAGAATCCTACACTAAAGCTGAAGGCACTTTATTAGCTTTATAATGAAACCAAATTGCATTTTAGCATATTTGAAAAAACAAAAAAATCTGATTTCTACAACCCTTCAGAGGTCTGGAGCCTCAAAGTTGTTGCTTTATTTCCACTCCGGTGTGCTGCATACAGCTTAAGCAAGTGTCCAAATTCTCACAGGCTACATGGTAGATCAGACATGAGATAGTGTGTAAATCGGCATATCACGGCGCCGTGGGAGACTTTGCAGCTATAAACGACGTCAGGTTGAGGAGGAGATGATATGACTGTCGTAAAGGATTGTATTGAGGCATGCTGCTGTGACGCTTTGACTATATATATGTGTGTGTGTGTGTGTGTGTGTGTTTTTCTACAGCAGGTGGACACAGATGTACCAGTGTTCACAATGACTGAGCACTTATTCCCTCACTGAGCCCCCACTGTCTCTTCTCATGTAGGAGCCAACGCTCCCTTCAGACACATTCCTCAATCATCTGAAGGCTTATCAATGCTACGCTGCAGGGCTGAGCGATGACACAGCAACACACACACACACTTCAAACCGAATTCTAAAATTCAAAGCATATTGCAGAATAAAAAATATCTTTATTGTGACAAATAAATATAGAAGTACATAAGATTGAGGCTTCAGTAGTAATCATTGCGCCAGCGAGCTTCTCTTTCATCATTAGTCACCTTTCTATTTATGAAAAACTGAAATAAACTGCACTTTAAAAAAAGCTGTGCGGGCAGATCGGAGGACGATTCTTACCGACGCAGTTGTCGCAGATGCTGCAGTGAGATGCTCGAGGTGGTCGGAAGATCTTGCAAGTGTAGCAGTACTTGAGTTTGACGATCTGGTTGTTAATCTGAACATTGCGGATTCGAGGGGGCGGCCGCTGGCCTGCGGGGACGTTCCCATTAGCAGCCTCTGTGGGAACACACAAAAAAAACCACACATTCATCAGGAGCTGTTGACAACGTTGATCACGCGGTGAATTATTATCAAAAAGGTGTCACAATCAAGATCTAATACATCAGTCACAGATAATGAACATTATGAGCTGAGAATGTAAAGGTCTTGAAACAGCCAGGGAGCAATGGGAGATTCAGTGACAAGACGAAGAAGAAACAGGACGTGAATCTGGTCAGCTGAACCTTGAGGGTGTTGGTGAACGACGACATTGGCTCAGTTCAGAAAAGACGATGCTGGATCGACGTTGTGCCTTCGCAACGCAACATCGCGCTCTGTTTGGGCTTCAAATAATCATCAGGATACTGAAACGTCTTTTAAGGTTCGATGGTTTGATTGCCACCGCAAATTTTAAATTCTCTCAATTCTGAGTTTTCTGACTCGCTGCAGGAGGACAGGCCTCGCTGAAGACAACAGGGACGCCGGATCTCCCAACATAGTAAGTATTTGTGAGAATCAACACGCTGCGTAAGGAAGGCGTGAACGCGGAGTTAATAGGTCAAGAGCGACCATGTCCACTCACAGGTACATTGTATAGAATCAAGGCAATATTTGTGGAAGCACATTCTCCTCCTGCATAGATAAGCCGATAACAACCCCCACGCTTACAAGCTTGAATCCAAACCATCCGTAACGCATCAACAGGCAAACATATTGTGAGATGTACAGAAACCGCTCGGCCTCACGAATCTGCTGCACGTTGGATTAGTGGCTTTCAGGATAAACGGGCCGAGAATAAACGAACGAGTCATCGCTCACGGGGGAGCGATGCCACTCCCTCGCGTAGCGATGCTCTGTCTGCTACGGGGGGGGGGGGGGGGGGGGGGGGAATTAGATATTCCAAGAGGATGCCTTCCCTCCTATCAGCACCCCCCCCCCCCCCCCTGGAATGGTGGCTAAAAGGCTAAAAAGGGAGCGAGCATCCAGGCGGCGGAACGAGATGCACACCTGCTCTCTCGCCCGGCTGCCGTCTGTCAGCACACTGCCGCCCTCACACATCGAAAAACATACCGTGTGAGATCTCAGGTGTGGGATGGAATTTGTGCCGTGCCGGATTTAGGCCGCTTCAGTGTCTATTCTTCACACGGTGATAGCAACATTTTAGCATTTATGTGATGAATGCTTTGCCATTTAGGCAGATGCGTTTTGTGGAGTGTAATACATTTCCCCCAACAGCAAGGTACAGCCATTAGGTGCCTGCACTTCCTCACACACTTAGCATAATAGTTTACTCTCACATTTCCACATTTGACAGCTCCCTTAAATCAACTATTTTTGAGTTGTTGGCTGTCGAACTGACAAAGAATAATAAATGGTACTCTGGGATCTTGATTAAAAGACTCAATAATCAGAAAAAAAAGTCATGAGTTGCAGCTCTGTTGACATGCACATCCAAACATTCCCTCATAATCTACATGCAAATGAGAGCCGTCGCCATCGTCCCGTGAGCGCTATGAGTCACGCTGTGATGAGAGAAGCGCTGGCTGCCAGCTGACTCGTTCCCAGAGGACCTCGCTCTCACAGCCCCCCCCCCCCCCCCGCTCCCCCCCCATCCGTCAGGAGCCGAGACCGGTCTCCACCCACGCCTCCCTCACGCCGGAGTGAGGGAGGCGTGGAAAGGCCACTCTGGATCAACTGCCTTGCAGGCGTAAAAGCTTATTCCTCCGGATATCGGAATAAAAAATGAATTCACTAAAGACGACAAGGCTCGTTTATTTTTTGTTTGCGAAGGCTTTTTGTCGTTATGATAGGGCGCAGTGTTTGTTTTGTGTAACGAGATGCAACGGGATGCCTTGTAATGAGTTTGTGTGGAGTCTGAGCTCACCAAACCTTCAACATCATAAAGAATAACAAACATGAATAAACCAACAGGACTGAGGCTGTCAGCCTGGAGGCCTAAATGAAGTATTCATGCCTCCAAAATACTTTCTCTAGAGCTGCTAGAACCAAACTCTGAAGTCATTGTGATACAAAAGAACAACCCGGAGGGTGACGATGTCACTGCACATGAACTGCAGTAGTCATTTGTCCTGTTGCTGACGGGACATTTGTCCTGGGTGGAGATAAGAGGCTGGTTCCTCGTGGCATTATCAGCGCTGATTGTTCATGACGCTCACTTCAAGGTGAGGAGCAATCGGAGCACGTGCTCCTTCAGATCTGCCAACAAAGTGCAGCGACTGAGGATTATTACTGAAGGTGCCTGAAAAAGCACTTCTACGAACACCACGTTAAATGTTCAAATGTTGAGCCAATAAACAATCTTTAGTATTATATTCTATTGTATATTTCTAATAAATAAAGGGTTTCATGTTTATGTAATGTTTATTCCCTTTTAAATATTCAGTTTGATATGATGGTAATACAAGAAAAAATGAGTACACGGCATTGAACACACTGTCCTTATTTTTAGATGATGTGGCAAAGTTGTCTGCGAAACGGTTGCCACATTAAATGAATTGAAGTCAAACATTCACTGCGACTCCGCTGTACTCCGCGTACAGAACACAACTGCGTCCGTGCACCCAAAACAAAGCAGCTCAGGTGTGTGGTAGAAATGAAGTAGAGCGGTGGCAGGTACGATGACTTAACTCACCAATTTCCATCTCGATGAATGTGGCTTCCTCTGGAAGAGCCCGGGGCAGCACCCCGGGGTCACTGAAGCTGGTCCTCAACAACATGGCAATGACGAAGAGGAAGAGCAGGGCAGCGAAAAACGGGATGGCAGGAGACAGATGGACAGCCAGGTAGGGACACCTGTAAGAAAACCAAGATAGAAAGAAGATAAAGATCCAATATAAAAGCAGAGGGATTCTTTTTCCCCATCAACTGATAAGCTGTTGAAACAGTTTTTGTCTGCAGTTACTTACTTTATTAAAGAATACAACTGAAATAACTAAAGATGTCTTTCGTCATTATTTCCATAGCTAATGACTGCTCCATTTTATGGTTACAGCTTCTTCAATGGGAGCATTTGCTGCTTTGTTGTATTTCATCGCTGACAAATTATGTGGGTTGAAAATCTGAGAAATAAAGATTTTTGACTAAACCATTCATAATTGCCTCTATCCCAAGCCTTAAAAGCTCTTTATACCGTGAGAGAGGCCTCTCTCGGAATGAGTATGCGCAGGGAGGGCACGACACACGTCGTCGCACATGTTCCAACGTGGTGTTTCGAGCATTAAAAAAAAAAAAAAAAAGGCCCTTTCCTCCGGACCGCTCAGAGGCCATGCAACGCTTCCCCTCACCTTCTGGAGGAAGAGCGGAGAGACATTAGCATAACTCCGTCTGCCGTGGCCACTGAGATTAGAGCCAGCAGGGCTCCTGCTGCCCGGGAGCAATAACAGATGTGAGCTGCAGTGCAAAGTGCTGCGACAGCGCAGAGCAGCAGCAGCAAAGGCTCCTGCAGGAAGTTATTAATAGTTAAACTGAGCGGCCTCATCTCCCTCCATAGTGGTGGGAATCATATATTCATAATGCAACACTAATGTGGCACCACAGGGTAGCGAGGAATTGCCGTCCGAGACGAACCTTTGTCCTGCATGTCATGCGCACACGCACACACACACACACACTGCTTCACTAGGTGGAGGATGGAGATGTGGACGAGTGAAAGAGACACGTCAGTCATTACGTTGGACTACATTTGTTTACATAAGAGTATTTTTGTTTCAGTGAATTATTCATGCAGTGTGTAAGTCAAGATGAAACACGGGATGAATCCATTAGGGGGGGCTGACAAAACATAAGTCTGAATTTCATTCAGAAATCAATTGATTGTTCTTTTTCGCAGGGACAGTTAATATATATATGAAGAAATGATGTTTAGGAGTAAAGTATTCATTATTTTAATGTGTGCCGAGTGCCTCTGTGTGGAAGCGAATATCCCTTTAGGACAGCAGCCACTCATCTGGTTCAGTTACATAAAGGAGTGTGAATATCCCAAACTACCTGAAAGCATCACTACGGGATAATGAGGTTATTACTGTGTGATTGTTACTGGTTCAGTTTGGATTTATTTTTTATTAGACCTGTAGCCATAAAGCCAAAAAGTAGTACAGTGCCAACACGAGTGTACTGCACATCAGACGAGCCAATTAGTCACTTAATGGAATTGGCAACTGTTTCTCAATAACAAAGCAATCAAAGTCTGCCTTTCTTAAAATAAATCCACCTTCTCATGAATTTCTTTCATTTTACATAATTTCAAAATAGCTAATTGTTTAGGTTTTGGACTTTTCACAATCATCACCATCATGTCCATTGATATGGTCTTCTCTGGGTGACATGTGATTCATTGTGTGACACACACACACACACACACACACACACACAATAAAGTTTGAAAGGAAGGTAGCCGAGTCAACAAGTGTCAGTCAGCACTACATGGCATAGAACAAAGTCCACCTGTTTAGTCACACCCAATAATATAGCTAGATACACCCTGCCATGTACGTCAGCATACCTGTAGACTGATGAACACACACACACACACACACACTTCTAGCAGTGTCTTTTTTCAAATGAATGGAAACTAGGGGCAGAAATCAAATCAATTGATGTTTCCACTGGACCAGGTCCAGAGGAATCAGACTGAGGAGAGGAAGCCTGCCGATGAAGTGTAATTCCCGTAATGACGAGCGGTAGCGTCGGCGGCACACTCAATCACGGCTTCCCATTAAGCTCTCCGCGTCCTTCCCGGAACGCGAGCGTCTCCTCGGCAGCAGAGGAGACGCTCGGTGGTGGCGTCGTCCAGACAGCGGAAAATAAAAAAAACTGGATTTCAATCCAATCAGTCTCTGTGTCCATGTGGGGGAAATGTTTGGTGTGGTCCCCTAAATCAGCGTCTTTGGGCTGAACACAGAGGGTTCAATGATATTCCAAAATACCATAATAAACATAAACCAAAATAACAAGGTCAAACGCAAAGGGTTTCAAATGCAGCATGTCAAAACACCAGCGACTGCGTTTGGTAACATTTTGTAGCACGAAAGTCGACCGAGCCGCTGACTGAGCACAAGCAGGTGACATCCGGATGGCAGCTGGTTGGACTTTTGTGATGACAAAGCAGAATCTCCCCATCGGCCGCGTACCAAACTCGACACTATGTGCGATACAAAAAAAAAAGTGTCCCATGTGGAACGCAGCAAAGAGTTGTTGTTTCGAGAGGTGGTTCGAATTTTTTCGATTAAAAAAGATAAAACATTTGTTTCCTTAGAATTCAATTTACCAGACTCATGCAAATTAAGTGTTTTTGACGTATGCAATATTCAATACCTTTTATTTACTTAATGGGCCTCGACCGAAGTGTTAATAAAAACCATACGTTTCGTAGTTTAACAATGGGAACCCACTAGTTGAAAAACCTGTAGTCAACTGGTCATAAATTACAACGATCACATTAATATAGGAACGTCACATTGTGTTATATTGAGACGGAGGCATAGACTACTCGGGTTCTGAACAGAAATGGAAATGTTCTGTGAGCGTGGGGCATTAGGACGAGTCTCCTGCACACTGCAGAATCAGAGGATTTCTCCGCTTAACTCAGCATGACACAAGCTCAAAGATGAGAGGACGTAAGGCTATCATTGAATTAAAATCACTTAATCATGCCAGCAATAAAACCAGTGAACCCGGGATTAATACGCCGCCTCGGCCACGTGGGACATTTTACCTTCATTGAACCGCTCTAGTACTTTTTTATTACCGTTGTAAGCTGAACTGAATCATCCACAGTGGGTCTATCTGAAAAATGTTGTTAGCTCAAACTTTTACTTAAATATCTATTTCAGTGGGGGAAGAAAAAAAAAAGACACCTCCAGATTGTTGAAGCTTTAAAGAGTATTTGAGGAATCTGACACTATCAACAAATATTGAGAAAATGTAGAACTCTCATTGTACCACAAATATGCCTCCTTTAAAACTCTGAAATCCTATAATGCAATATTTAGAAAGAAGCTACACTAAAGCTCCAGCGGGGGAATCTATTGTCCAGCTGAAATCTCTAAAACACCATATGAGAGGGATGACGAGGGGAGCCTGGTGCCTTCACCAGGATTAAAGCCAGGATTACAGATGTTGCATCATACAATATTCCCTAAGTGAAATGAAGACAAATGCTAAATCTGATGATTTCATTCTAGCCACGTGAAAAATAATATGGTGTGATTTAACAGCATGATTCAAAGATGCCTCCATCTCTGAACTTCCCCTCTAGGAGAGCATCTCTTTCAAGTGGGGAAATAGACAAATACCAAGTGATGATTCGTGAGGTGAAGTATCCCTTCATTGCACAGCATCAGCATGTGTCCAATCCCACTACTTTGCCCTCAACACAAAAGCAGCCTCTCGTGCTGCGAACAAAGCCTGTAGATCCCCGGTACTGTAAGTGGTGAACAGGGCGGAAATCCAGTTATTGCTCTCTTAGCAAGGCGCGGCTACGGTTTCACTGGTTGACAGGGAGTAAGGGTGGGGTTGGATGCTGAGAGGTGGAGGGGGGGGGCAGTATCGAGAGCTCGTCTGACTGCAGCTGCATGCACGTTAACGCTTTACAAGGCCGACTAACTCACGGGGGGGGGGGGGGTCGGCCAGACGTAAATGTAGGGATGTAGATAGAGAACCAACACGCGGACGGAGAGAGGGCGAGCACACACACACACACACGCACACACACACACACACAAGGTCCTTGTGTTCCAGTTTTCTTGTTGCTTCATCCAAGCTTTAACATAGCATTAAACTGAGAGGAAATCTGTTGTTATACATTAGTAAAATTTTTTATTGAGATGGGCGGATGTGAAATGGGCAGAACGCCGACGCGGTAAGGACACAGTATTAAAACGTATTCTGCCCGTAAAGGGAACAACATGGCGGGGCCCACATCGTAACATCATTTGTTTAATTGCTCCTAATGGGTCTTTTGTGTATTCGACCGCCCGCTTCCGCAATTTGGAGCAAATTAAAGCACACAGAAAAGGCCGATGGCTGGTGATAAAAGGAAGATATTTGCTTGGCCAGTGTTGGACTCGAGTCAACCCTAAACACCAGCCCACTGACCCCCGCCCCCCCCCCCCCCCCCCCCCGGTCAATGAGTCGCTGCAGCTCACGGTGCCACTTTAAAGCCAGCGTGTGAGGGCCGAATCCTCCAAGACAGGAAGCTACATTACAGAGAGATGATGTGACGTAAGAATGATGAACTGCAACTAAACGCACCAGAATTAACCCAGAGGAAAAAAGCTCGCTCTCCCATAATATGCTTAGAACAAATGTATTATTTTATCAATTATGGGCACTGCATGGTGTTCTTTTGTAGACTGGTTATTCATTTTGATAACATCACTCCTCTTTGACACAAGTGAACGTCATTAGGTTTGTGGTTATTTAGACATAACCCAAATATGAATATATCGCCTGATAAATCATAGTGGACATTATTTTCTGACATGAATAGAAAAAAGAGCCCTATCAATATCAAAGAATAACAAGGCAGATGAGCAGATAGCGGCATTGATTCATAGCAGGAAAAACCTGAGCAAAAAGGGGCAGTTTGTGAACGCATTAAAACTCTTGTGCAGAAGGCCCTCACTCTGTCAGGGCTTTAAATCAGATCAACATGCTGCGTAATGGCGGGTTGGAAAATGACCCCCCACATGTTATCTGGACAAAATCTCTGCATTACTATCCAGCCCCCCCACCCCCTCCCCATGAGAGATAATGATGCTCAACTGTAATACGAAGAGATCGTACTAACAACTCTGCAGCCATTAAGACACCGCAATGCCTCCTCTGGGCTGTGCGTGTTTATCATCATCATCATCATCATCTCCCTCTCTCTTTCTCGCTCTCTCTCTCTGCTCCGAGCCCGACTACAGCTCTTTCGGTCCGGACTCAAAATGAAAGCTGGAGAGGCCATTAAAGCACAAAGGGAAGAGAAGAGAAGGGAAGGGAAGGGAAGGGCCGGCCGTCGCACGAGAGAAACCGCTTCTCTAAAATGCAGTGAATCCGTTGGGCCTGATATGCGTACACGCCCACAGTCAGGAGAGGTTACTGCGTTACGGAGCACAATTTTGTGCTAAATCATTGTTCCTGACTTGAAGAATGAGGAAACCAGTGGGACAAAGACAGAAAACCTATTGTGATCTATTTTCTTTCAAAAAGCAGAACTTATTTACGATCATCATTCAAAACCTTGTTCTTCTCTTTAGAAAAAATGTCTCTGGACAGGACCTTTGTCCACGAGCTGCATCGGACCCGGTGCTCGCACACAGCTAATGAGTCCACTGGGTTCGTGAGACGGAGACAAAGCGGAGGAACAGCTATGGGGCATTTAAATGTTTAACGCCCGAGTCTGTGGTCAATCATGAACCTTCTCTCCGTCAGGGACTAGATTTGAAGTCAAAAGGCTCCAAAGTGTCCGAGAGTTTGTAACAAGCTAGAGGAGTTCTAGCTTGTTACAAACCAAGGTCGGGGGCCCTCAGGTAGCTCACCTGGTGGACCCGGCGCTCCGAGTACCAAAGCGGAGTCCATGAGGTTGGTGTGAGGCGGGCTGCACCAGAAGACCCTGATCCCACGTATCCTGGTACACTAAACTATGTTTTAGAAGCTTCAAGATTCATTTCAATCTGCTGCGCATCAAATCAATCAATTCATCAATTTCATCGACCGATCCGTGATACCACCCCAAAATACCACGAGTCATTTACCACAGTTTAGAAGACTTTGAGTTGCATTTTGTCCACAAACGCCACATATTTTGTTTACAATCAAAGTGGTCAAAAAGGACACCAGGCAATATTTACATTTGAAAAACTGCCTTCTTTCTCAAAAACTGACCTGAAATAAACAAGTTATCAAAATAGCTTCAAACTGATTTCGTTCAATCCACTTATTGATTTTTGTCTTTGATTACAGCAGCTTTTTTTTTTAAAAGGGGGGTGGGATATAAGGTTACTCACTACAACATAATACCAGATACTATAGAAATATGATAAACCATCACACGGGACACTCAAAGCGACCCGAGAGCACTTTTCTGGAGCAAAATCCTAATTCCCTGACGTGGTTCGGGAGGGAGGGACAGGAAATGAACTCACTCGAAGGCGAAGAAGAGCGAGCAGGTCCCGACGATGAGGAACAGGGTGAGGTAGAAGACCCCCTTCTGCCGGGCCATCATCACCCGCCCGTCGCAGCAGAACGTGTTCTTCCCCGGAAGCTTCTCCCATTTTCGCACCTTTCGCGTGACCATCACCGCCGACATGGTGCGCGCACGTGTGTGCGTGTGTGTGCGCGTGTCAGCTGTTTTTATGAAGACGATGTGTCTCGGTTGTGAAGTCAATGCGGTCCACTCCGCGGTGTTGTAGATTTGAGCACAAGCCGATGCCTGTAAAAAAAAAAAAAAAAAGGATTTCCCCTTTTCCTTCTTTATGGATCGAGGTGTCGCAGTCACATCGTGGTTTTATTTTTTTCCCATTATTATTTTTTCCTGTTTCCTGTCTTCGCCGCAGCGTGTCATTCCCACCGCGAAGCTCCCACGCTGCTCAAAAACAAACCAAAAAAAAAAACACACACACACACACACGAGAATCTCTTCTCAGCCGACAATATTAACAATATTTTAAAAAGACAAACTAATTCATCCGAAAGCTTGTGTCATCTGTTTCCCACCCGAATGTGGAGAATCCGGCCGCGGCTGTTGCATCGGGAGCTCGGACCTTGACCGAGTGACATTCATATCATCGCGAAGATCCAATAAGCGTTATACAAATCCTCCAGGAATGAAACACATTTCAAATTAAAAAAAGAAAGAACCGCCTGTCTGGACGCAAACGCGTGGAGCTCGTTTGATGCTCTTTTTCTCCCCTGCAGGATGCCAGCGCTTTTTCTTCTTCTCCTATTTTTTTTTTTTTTTTTTTTAGTCAATGGCAGCAGGAAACACGCCTAGATTGAAATGTCTAATCTTAAAGGGACAGGACAGGTTAGAAGTAAGAGGAACAAAGGACACACACACACGCGCAGAGATGCGGGCCCTGTTTGGAGCACGTTGACATGCAGGAGAGGTCGCTGGTGGCATTAACCGGGGGCCGATCACCCTGAAGGAGGGTATTCATCGAGGTAATTAGTCACGGACACCAGATGCACGAATCCCGCAAGTGTTGCTTCGTGGCTGCACAGAGCAAAGGGGAAACACTGCAGAGCTTCTTTTCTTTTACTTTCCAGGAAACTACCAGGGAAAAGGGATGTCTTCACTTTCAGTGTGCACAACATTTTTAATGTGTTATATCAAGCTTCCATCTTAAATGGATCTGTATCTGTTGTTTTGATGATTTAGTGTTGTGTTGTGTATTTTGTGTGTGTGTACATGTTGCTCCATGTGAGAATAAAATAAAGCTTAACACAAGCGAGTTAACAGTAACTTTGCTCCTGATTTAATTGTTGATCTAAGATATTCATTTCCAAAAGTATTCCTCATGTTCCTTTTAAAACATAAGAGCAAATTCAGATACAGACAGAAGCATGAACGAAACATTGAGAGGAGGAAACAAACACAATAGATTCCTGAATTCAGATCAGAAGTGTTTCTTTAAAGGAAATTGCTTGATGATTAGTTTGTTTGTTGAACAGATGTTGGTAGCTGCACTTTGTTCATAGGAAATAAGACACAAAACCTGTGAAGTCACGATATTGCTGACGTTGATAATGTTTGCTCACGTGCATGTTTGGTGAACATATTGCCGCAATAAACAGCAGGAATGTCCCTAACACTACGACACACAGTGAACTTATTGTTGCAGAGCAGAGAGTTGATTTTTATGAAATGTTTTGGTTGTGTTGTTTTATTGGTTCATTTATTGAGAAAATGTGAACGTATATTTTTTCAAATTCTAATTCTAATGTCTTATTATTCATTGGAAATAAAGGTGCATTGCCCTTTAAAGGGTGTACTTGGATTGTTATGCTATTTTATTCTGCAGAAATTGTCTTAAAATAATATTTTTTTTCTTTGCTAACTGTGACAAGCGGGTTATCCGTATCGGTCTTATATTGTTGATATCCATTCTTAACCAGTCCCTTTTCTTTTGTCTTTTCTTTTGTAGCATTCAGCTAAAAGGTAGCATTACTGATCTACTCTACTCAGTGTTACTACAGCAGATACCATAAAAGGAAATAAGACAGAACATCCCAGTTGAAACTGTTGTGCAGCAGTTGCAAATTAGCAAACAAAAATATGAAATAACGGTGCATATAACTTTAATGCCCAAAACAGAAAAAAAACGTTTACTGTATGAAAAACGTTTCACACCATTAACAAAAACAAAAAATGCATCCTGACATTTGTATGAAACCATTTCAAATATGACTTGAAATCTCATGAAATTACAATCAGTGTGTTTGATATAATGTTAGGTAATTGTGGATTACATATAAAAATGAAAAAACACATGTTCCATACTTTGGTTACTGGGCCTATATTATTGCCTCTGTTTCATTTTTATTGATTTGCCATTGTAATTTAATTCAATACGATTTTTTGTACATCATTGTGGTGCGATACAAAGTTAACGTTGTACTGAGTTATACCTACTTTATTTAGTTATAAAATGTATACCTTTTATTATCTGAGAATAAGGTAAACGTTTTTTTTCTCATTATTAAATGAGATTAGTTCAATTATGCTCGGAGGTTTTGGGCCGTTTGTCTCCATCTATTGGCTTCAACGAGAAACTGTCCAAACTGCCACCGCTTTCTACCCGTCGCTCTCTCCCAACATTTTATTTTAAGTAACGCATATCTATCATCTTTTATTTATAAATAGATCCTATTTGACGGAAAAGAAGGTTTAACAGCGTGGCGTTTTTTTATTTCTGATGGAAACTACACAGGTGTTGTGTTATCCGTCGATAATTTGAATAAAGGTTTATATTTTGAAGGGTCCGCCCTGCAAAATAATCCGACGAGAAACACCCACTGATTGAACAGGTGTTGCGCAGGATATTGTTCCCCAGCTGATCTGTGCTTCACGTATCCTCGACCGCAACGACCCAAAGGGGCGCTGTCCTTTAACCAAACAAAAACACCGCTTTTGACGAGGGAGCAGATTTTGACGTAACACCTGTTCCGGGATCTGTAATTAATACGTTGCAGGCTAAATTGGCGATTTTGAACCGTCAAACATGAACGCTTACGATTCGTTTTTGTTCTTATAAGATGGATGGGGTGCCTTGCCTTCGCGTGTCGCAGTGTCACGCGCAGCAACTCAGGTAATCAGACAACTAGCTGCTTAAGAGAAGCAAGCTAACAGTTAGCATGGGTACCAGGTATAATGATGGGAACCGAGACCTATGTGGACGAAAAAAATGTTGCATTTAAAAAGTTAAATCTATTTTTTGTGGCTGTCTGCGGTAGTTTTAACAATATTTTATATCAAGTTGTCTTATTTGACGTTTAACCTTCTCATTTTACAGGAGATGTCTACAGTCCAGGGGGGCTCTTGATCTCGGTTTGTCTTTACTGAAAGACTCAGATGAGACCGTCCTCTTGCCCATTGCATCCTCCCGCCTGCCACACCTCGATCTGCTCTCTCTCAGAACGACACTGGCTCCAGATGGCACTTTTGAAATAGTATGGAGTCAGGTAATTAAGCTGAGTCTCACAGGAATATAATAATATATGGGACTATGGTGCAGCTTTAAAGAACCCATGACCATGCACCCCCCTTTGTCTGTCCATTTTTTACACCACAGTCTCCCCTGCAGTCAAAGAAAGTGAGGACAGGCGGCCATAAACTGGAGCGAATCCTCCAGGAGTGGTTGGAACCTCAGGGTGAGAGGTGGACGGAGGAGCTGAGGGGGGACCTGCCTCGCAGCTTCCAGAGGCACGGAGACCTGCTCCTGCTGGGGGAGCGATGCTTCTCCCTGCCGCTGTGGAAGAAGATGGGTACTAATCGCAAACCCTCGCACACTTTTTTTTTACGTGGCGACACGTGTACAAAGACATTTGTTGATTTTATTATTTCACTTTTAACACTTTTTTTTCTTTTTTTAGATCAACAGATATGGAGTGCGGTGGCAAGAGCACTGGGGGCCAAACGGCTGGCAAAGATGAGTCGAATATCCAGAGATGGGTTCAGGTCTCCCGTGGTGACGATGCTGGTGGGAGAGCACAGCTGGGTGAAACATGTGGACAACGGGATTAGGTATGTCACGGTCCTAACCCATCAATTTGTTGTTGGTGACGATGACTAAAAGACGTCTTCATTTTTTTATTTCTTCACCTTCTCTTAAGTTATGAGTTTGATGTCACGCGATGCATGTTCTCAGCTGGAAACATAACGGAGAAGCTCCGGGTGGCTGCATTTGACTGCACAGGGGAGACTGTGGTGGATCTGTATGCAGGTGGGATAACCTCCAATTGTTATGTTTTTATTATTATTATTATTACTATTGTTTTTACTTACTCATCAACCGAAGGGAAATAATAAAATGCATGTCTTGTATGTAGTAGTTCCTGCTTTACATCTTAAATTGTGTGCAGCCCATGTGCTCTTCAGTGGTAATTAAACATAATTTGAATTATTAACTCACACAGCTGTATCTTGTGTCAGGTATTGGATACTTCACCCTGCCCTATCTGGTCCACGCGGGGGCCAGTCGTGTTCACGCCTGTGAGTGGAACCCCGATGCAGTTAAAGCTTTACAGAAAAACCTGGAGGCAAACGGGGTTTCTGACCGCTGCACCATTCACCAGGGAGACAACCGACAAGTAACATCCCATAGTCCTCATGTCATGTTTTATTGTACACGCAAATATTACAATATTAGCATAATATCATGGGCCACGTCTCTGTTACCTCCAGCTACACAAAAGAGGTACGGATCAGGCTTGGATAGTAGTGATAATAATGAAGTGATATTACAATAATTAAATAATTGGTCCTCTCTGGAGGAGAAAATCAAGCATTACAGTGTGTTTGTTGCTGTTGTCGTAAATAGCTTTTCTGTGAAAGAATATTTAGATAATACAATTATAATGTGGCATTTTGATACTTAATTCTGCCAAAACATCAACAAATTATAAAAACGCATTTGTTTAATATATTTTTGACATCGCACCTGTTACCATTGAACTCACGGTGAGGAATATGGATTAGCTTAGTTTATTTCGATTCAATATTTTATACTTCTCTATTAGTTGTAATTAGGTTCTTGCACTTCAACCTTTTTCAAATTAGATTTTATGTCATGCCACTTGAACTCGATGTTTAGATCAACTTTTCTTCTCCTCGCCCAGTAGGTCAAATCATAAATCGTGCACCCAAATATTTTCTGCCATGACTGGCTGTTGGCTGGTTGGAGGGCTGTCAACATAAACGCATTAATCAATGCAATTAATGTGGCCGAGATGAATGCATTAATGCCGGGACAGGAAGTAAACCGGAAGTTCAAAGCGGAAATGAATCGGCCGCCAGCTGCAGTCAGTTACATCAAGATGGAGAAAGCTTTTTGAATGGGAAATGAAATATAACAGGCGGAGACTTACCCCACCTGTCAAACCGAACTTTGACACTTAAAGCGCTGCTATGCTAAGCTAGCTGCTAGGCTAAGCTAGCTGCTAGGCTACTTCCATGCCAACATCTAACGTTACCCTGCGCGGCACACAGTCTGCAGAGGACCACCAGTGTGTCCCTAACAGGCCGTGGTTTTGTGGCTAAATGTGGGGAGAAGGTTGGCACTTCAAACACAGCCGTCAAATGATGGAGAGTTGAGAGCAAAGTGCACGAGGACAGCAGGAAGCATCGGTAGTTCAACATGTTCAACCGGGTGGAATTCTGCCTGATAATCAAATGTGCGAACAGTGTCTAAAATACACGCTTTCTAAAGTGATCACTCATTATTTTAAAAGATTTCGTTTTTAGAAGAACACCAAACATTCATTGAAAACAACATTGTACCACAACAAAATTCATTAACCGCTATTAATCGAGATTAATTTCAAAATGTGAGATTAATTAATTAATTATTTTTAATCTATTGACTGCCCTACTAAAAGTAGAATCAGCTTCACTACAATTTACAAAATAATGACATAAATTTTTTCGGGGGGGGAACATAATTTATTTAACATGAAATATCTTTTATTTTTCTAGCTCCAGCTGTGTGACATTGCCGACCGAGTGAACCTGGGTCTCGTACCGAGCTCCGAGGACGGCTGGCCCGTCGCCTGTCGGCTGCTCAACAGAACATCAGGGGGCATTTTGCACCTTCACCACAACGTGACGTCATGCCACGGGGCTTCTGGGAGGAAAGCCGCCAGGGAGGCGTGGCGCGCCTGGGCCGACGGCGCGGCCCGCCGCATCGCCTCCCTTCTGAAGGAGGTCACGGGCGCGCAATGGACAACGAACACGCAGCGCATAGAAGGCGTGAAGTCGTACGCGCCTCGTGTCCACCACGTTGTGCTGGACTTGGAGTGCAGACCCTCCTGAGCTGAGGGAGGGGAACACAAATGCCCAGTGAATTACCGAAATTGAATGTCCTGCTGTCTGGAGAAGAAACTCTGCAAGAAAGTTTTGTTTTGAAGACACTTCCAATGAAACCAAACAATAGCCGGGTTCTATGTGATTACAATCCATCAGGTAGTGAAATCAGCTAATGACTGCATAAACCTTTTTATTTATTCTACATATGCTGTTTTTGTTTTTTTTAAGGAAACGTCCCGCTTTACAAACATGCAAAAATAATCCCATCTGTGAAACCACCAAGCTGCACCACAACCACGGCCTTATCTGTTGCCCACTGGATAGCAGCGGGTCAAAGTGATTTGCTCAAGGGCATCTCGCCGCTGTGTTGAACTCGCTGAAAACCCTTCCGCTCGCGGTTGGCTGAAATGATAAAGCTGTAGGCTGAGACGTGACCGCTGCCAGTGTGCTGGTAATTACAGGAACACCCAAAGATATACGGAACTGCCATCGAGAAATGTGAGCAGGAAACACACACACACACACATTATATATATATATATATATATAATTATATTTGCAACAGCAGAAGGTGGCAGCCAATTTAATCCCTATTACATGACTTGAAAAAAGGAGGAAAAGAAACAGACCAAGTTGGGGCCTTTTGCTGACATACCTGGGAGTCAATGAATGGATTCGTAAGCCCCGAAAGGATGTGAATCATGTGACAGCCACTTCACGGTCAGCCGGTTGCACCCTGATTGAGATGGGAGCATTTTGACCCAAATAAGGGATATTTCTTCTGCGTGACTGGGGTTCAAACCTCCCAGTAGAAAACGCCGGCGCCGCTGTGGTGAACCAACATGTCACGTGTCTGTATTTGCTGTGAGGGGGTGAGATTTGCAGAATTGAGTTTTGCCTTAAAGCTGAAGTATCCATGGTCATTTATGTCCATTCTTTGCCTCTACATGCATGAAGACAGTGTTTCGGACATAAACATCAATATTTAAATCGACTTTAAATAATATGTGTCTGTACTATTGGTCCAAGAGACCATATGAGATTATGAATTAATAGATTAATAATCTCTCACACTGACCAATTGTATTCCAGAGATTTGTTTAAAGTACGGTTGAGACGTCTAAAGTCTTTTTATAGGCCCGGTGATCATTTGCTTAACAATGTCCTCCAACATCACTTTGCATGCGCCTTCACAACAAATGATGGCACAACGTTTGCGCGTGCACACCACCTGCGCTGCGTTATTTCCACCAAAGCAATAAAGCCTCACAGCTTGTTGATTTAGTGCACTTCTCGCTTAACTCTTTTTTCCCCCCTTCATAAATGTAAAGCCGGTCTAACGGGCACGTCCGATGGGGGGGGTAAAGTGAGCAAATCAACGGACCGTTTTAGTGGGGGAAAAAAAGTTTCCACGTGTGGTGAACCCTGAAGCCAAAAGCACCTGTCGTGGAAAAATGCGCAGGGGCGCGCGCTCCTCCCGCCTGTTGGCCAGAAAACTTCCCTTATCTTCCGGTGCTCGGGAGCGCACTAAGTCAACACGTTTTGGGGACGCGAGTCCAGAAGAAGAAGAAGGAGGAGAAGAAGTGTGGAAAGTCGCTCACAGCCGAAGAGGAAAAGTGAGCGAAAGCGGTTCGCGGATACGCGGACATGTGGTCGCGTTACTAAAGACATTTTAACGGTGTTTTCTCTCAGGAATATCTTGGCTGTGGACCGTAGTGACGCACGCCGTGGAGCTGCAGAGGGGAAGTCGACTTTTAACAGACAGGTGGGCGCTTTTTGTGTCACTTGGATCTCTTTTCGTTTGAATTTGACGGCGGATTTTCCGACTAATTCACGTCGTGGAAATCACCGAATCGTTCCCAGCCCGAAAATCCCAATTCTTCCTCCAATCGGTAAAAACAGCGCAACCTTTGCGTTAGTTTATTTTACAGTCAGCACCGTGACGTGAACGTTTTAATCGCGTTTACAGCTTTATTTTTATTGCCCTTCTGTTGAGATAAGCAACAAAAAAAACAGCACGCGCATCATTTGCATTATTTGTGGATTTTCTGGTTTACAAGACGTGTTTCAATGTTGTTGTTGTTTTTTTTAAAGGAATCGCGTCATCATTATCCCCTGTTTTGGGGCTCGTGAAGGATGATACCAAGTGGTGCACTATCTCTGTCATCTGGTGCACGCGCATGCGCCATTTCCTCGCCGAGTAGGTTTCACCTGCTTCGGTCGCGTCGCAGGTATCGCGTGGAACCTTCGTGCCGCTTCGTTGGCTGCAGGCATTCAAACCACGAGGAAGAGGTGTTAAAAGCAGCCACACTTAAATTTAATTCTGCTTGAGTCTCCGACGGGGACATGACGGTTTCCATGGGACACTGTTGGGTAACGCATCCACGATGACTGCTGACAAATTGGAAATAAGTAAATATGGTGGAAGTTCCTGAACTCCACCCAGATCTCTGTATCCTTAGAGGGTGGGAACCCTTCACGGCGGCCAAGTTCATGTTGTTTTGCCTGTCGCTCTCAAAGCAACCTTTTAACCGGGCAGAAAGCTGTCTGTGGGAAGAACATCCTGGTTCCTCCTGAGTCATTTATCATCTTTGGAAGGTTGGAATAGGGCGGTGGTTTGATCCCAAAGTCTTACTGCTGTTCTAGATACTCCCAGGCAATGCTTTTTTTTGTTTAAGCACGATCAAAGAGTTCCCCTTTTTTACCGCGGAGCTCTGTAGGCCATTAAAGCAGCCTCTCCATTAGCCCAACAGCCAGGAGCTCATGCCCCATGTTTCTTCTGTGTTTTTTTGTCGTCCACAGGAGATCATTTCGATGCCTCTGAGCCGAGCCAGTTAGCCTACTCCGGGGGGAGAGGGGAGGAGGGAGGGAGGTTTTACGGTTAAAAGGCACGATGCTCCAGGCCTCCGACATGATCAACCTGGGCTTCCTGTCGGACTCTGAGCGGGAGCTGATCCAGGACGTCCTGCAGCGGGACGAGGCGCTGAGGCAGGCCGAGGAGCAGCGCGTGCGGTGAGAATTTGACTTTTAGTGCCTCCTTCCTGTATTATGTCTTCATCTACTACAGTATCCTTTCGCACATTCCGCACATGCAGCGGACTATAGCGACTCTCCCGTCTGAAACGCGTTGATTTTGGGCCGGGATGCATCGTTCCACGTTGGTGTTTTGTGTCTCCAGGAGTTTGAAGACGGAGTTGCTGGACGCGAAGAGGAAAGGGGCCAAGCGCGGCAGCGGCAGGTACAGCGAGCACAGCTGTGGCCGATGCCTGGAGCCTCTCCGTCGACTGACCCTTTCCTCCAGCCAGTGTAGGATTTGCAACCACCACGTGTGCACCAAGTGCCGAACAGTCTTCCCCAAAGGGTCCTGGCTGTGCACCGTGTGCGCAAAGGAGTCGTAAGGAGTCCTTTTCTTTCTTCCACTCGCCTTTTTTGATTTGCCTCAACAGGCATTAGTCATTGCCGTTGTTTGACTTTAGGGTTTATAATGTTCAGATTGCCTAGAGGCCGCCTGCTTGTTTTAATGACGTATTAACCGTCCCTCACCGATCTAACATAAGGGACTGAAAACTCCTCGGCAGCGTGACGGGTGACCGTGTTCTGTCGCATTCCAGGGATCTAAAGAAAAGGACGGGCGACTGGTTCTACGATCAGAGGGTCAACCGTTTCTCCACGACGCCCGGACACGACCTCGTGAGAGCCTCCCTGAAAAGGAGACCGCAGGGTGAGAGCAGGAAGAGGAAGTGGGTATCGGCTGTTCTGCTGGGAATGTAAACAGCTCTCAGCCGGGGCCGGTCGCTGGAATGTGGTCCCGGTTCACAGCCATGTTTAAAAACTGCGCCCAGCATGACAGTATTTTCTTTTAATGTAACTTTTTGTTCTGTTTTTAATAGGGAACAAGCGCGAGACAACGGGAGAAATCCTTTTGAGAAGCACTGAAATAAAGCAGGAGCCTCCGGTGCCTGTGCCACGGGTCCGGCAGAAAGATCCGATTCCCGCGAACAAAGAGTGCGTCGTCATCAGTCGTGTGAATAAAAAGAATTCCGGATCGATCGCTTCCACACGCAGCGACTCTGAGTCTGCAGAAAGCAGCAGTGTGTGTAGTAGCAAACCAGACGCCGAGTCGGCCCATCAGACCCCGGAGCGACAAAGGTAAACCCACCTCGAGTTGTTCCGAGACATCCGAATGGACAGCAAGAAAAATAAATATGTTATTCCAAATAGTGTTCGGCTGTAGCCCAAAACGCCAAAGCTCCCATTAGAACAAGACCATGGAGATGTTAAAATGAGTCATTTCGATTTTCGGTTTATGTCGTTTTCCACAAGGCTTTTGCTGTGCTACTGACCGTCAGGATCGGCAATCATAATAAATGAGTAAATTCAGTTTGTTTGTATGAACACGGGTGTGGACTTCTAAAGAAGCCAACCATCCTGAATCATCAACAGAACGTTACTTGCATTAAGCTATTTATTTGCGTTTTGGGCTCGGTTATGAAGCTGTTGCCTGCTCTCACGCGGAGGAATCATCCACCTGAAACCTCCGTACCTGAATAAATACAATAACCGAAACACACACACCAGCTGAGGAGGTTGTAGGTGTTTATTAACAATGACTTGTGTCAACACGCAGGAGGAGAAACCCGTTCACGGCTTCGTCCAGCCCGGCAGGGTCCACTGTTTCCAGTCTGACCGCTCCAGACAAAGTAGATGTCGTCAGTGTTGACGGCGCCGACTTGGAAGCCAACAGCGTAGGCCTTTTGATTTATTTTATTTTTTTACAAGTGACCGCTTTGTGTTCCTCTATAACCATTTGTGTTTTTTTTGGTCACCGCAGGCCCCAGAAGTAAATCCGGTCAGCCAGAGCCCGGAGATGGACGTCGACCGACTCTTCAAGAAGAGCATCAAACGGGACGCGAAGCCTGCTGGTCAGCGCCCAGTCACCGCGCGGGCTTCAGTCGTCCAGAATCTAACGTAAAAACCTTCTTTGTGTGTATCGCAGCTCAATTGCTGATGTGTGTGTGTGTGACAGAGTACGTATCCACTCTGGACCTGCGGGACGCGTCTGAGGCCTCGATGGGCAGCAGGAGCCGCTCTGTGCCGGGCCTGGACCTTCAGGTAAGCACCTAGCTCTTCACAAACCTATATTCTGTTTGGTCAGCACTTTGGGGGGGGGGGGGGGGGTTCAACTAGGGGAAAAGGGGATTTTTAGTGTAGTGTAAATCAAACGATCCGTCTACTAATTTATGTCTATGAAAAGGCTGTTTTTTTTCAGCATCCGCAGCGCTGTGATATGCTTCAGGAGGATTTTTTTGTAGATATAGTTCCAGTAGCAGAGAAAGTTAGGCCTCTTTGTGCAGTGGCTTCATAAAATGTTTGTCTTTGAGGCTATTCGCACGCTATCTTCGCCTCGCATGTGGCGGTTTATTTCCTGTTATTTGCCGAATGTCTCTGGAAAATGGAGGACCTCCTCCGATTGCAGGAGATTACACTGAAGTTTTCTCCTTTTTTTTAAACCGTCTATGATTCTATTGGGAAGAATGGTTTCTCTTTTAATCACTCATGTCTTACTTTTGCTCGCAACCAATAATCTGATGATGAGAAAAATCCTACTGGGCGTCTTGTAAATGCTGATGTTGCCACAGGAAGGGGGAGAGGAGGAGGAAGACATCGACCGCCTGGTTACCTTCCACAAAAGGACGATGGCTTCCAGCTCCTACAGCCTGCACAGCTCAAAGGTAACGTGTTGACGTTTCTCACAGCCCTTTGAAGAGCAGCTCATTATGTCTCCCTCCGAATGGAACTGATGTTAGATAATCTGAACCAGCATCTATAACCTCAGGATATCCTGAGGTTATAGATGCTGGGGTTGCTATAGTTACCAAAGGCCCAGGGGAAAGCATGACTGTAGGAAGATCAATCTGGATTCAGACCCTGACGGAAACATCCTGATCTTTGCTCATTTCTCAGTCCCTTTCTGTTAACACCTCGGCATTCATTCATTTTCTGTATAATTTCTTTGTTTTCATGTTGTTTCTTCTCTTTAAATGTCCATTTTTTTTTGTGTGTGTGCTAATAATGAAACTTGAAAACCAACGCTGCAGTCTTTGATGATTATCTATTGAGTTTTCCGCTGTGTGTTTGTGCAGAGCACACTCGGCAGCCTGATGAGCATTTACAGCGAAGCCGGAGACTTTGACAGCGTGGACGTGAGCGGAGACCTCGTCTTCTCTCTGAGCTACGAGGAGCACACCCAGAGCCTCCACGTCTTCATCAAGGAGTGCCGCGGGCTGGCCTACGGCGACGCCGCCAAGCAGCTCTCCCACCCGTAAATACTACACCCGGCCTCTTTTTCTACCGAGGGCAGCCGGGGATTCGGGGGCCGCTTGTAATTCGATGCACAGCTTGCTCAAACTCTGGCTTTTCAGAGAGGAGATTGTTGCTTTTAAACACACACACACACACGCACGGGTTTTACTGTGTGTGCACACACACACACACACGTCCCGCTCTCAGTGGTGTTAGCGTCTTTTATCAGCGCAAATAAGAAGCTGCTGTGTTTACAAAAGCCTTGATTCTTGCATCCCAGAGGTGATTATCTGGGCTTCGCAGGAAATTGAATGTCAGCCGATATTTTAATAGCGTTTAGTCAGGAAAGAGGGCGTAATAACCAGCAGTCTGATCCGAAGAGAGAAACACAGTTTGCTCTTCTTTCTTTTCTTTTTTTTTTCAGTTATGTGAAATGCTATCTGCTCCCCGACAAATCTCGCCAAAGCAAGAGGAAGACCAGCATCAAGAGGAACACGGTGAACCCCGTCTACGAAGAAACCCTGAAGGTGTTTTAGAACGTGCTCTTCTCTTCTCTGAAGGCCACTGTTGACCTAATGACACTCCCCTAAGAGTGACTGCTGCAAATAATGACCACACCCACAGATTGCTATTGACATGAAAGATTAGAAAAGCTATTGACGTTAAAAAAAAACAATACGGTTCAAAGGGAAGCGGCTGCAGGAAACCACTTTGGCTAAATTACTGTAATTTTAGATTTTCTCTTGATTTATATTTTAAGATGCTTAATGCTACTTCTGATACAATCTGAATGTTTCTTTTTTTTAATGCATGACCAAGTACGGTTTCAGTATTGAGACGGCGTCCTGTCGTTTTCTCCCCCCCCCGCCCCCCCAACAGTACTCCATCGGCCGCACTCAGCTGGTCACTCGCTCCGTCTTGATCTCGGTCTGGCATTACGGCCGCTTCAGCCGCAACGCCTTCCTCGGAGAGGTGGAGATCACCCTGGACACCCGAGACCTCGACTCGCCGCACACGGACCGCGTGGTTCTCATGGGGAAGGTAGATCAGAATCACTGGATGGAGTTAAAAGGTTAAAGGTGGCACCGGTGAAGTTTAATGTGTAAAAGAATGTGAGGGACACATCTGCTTAATCATAAAAAAAAACCTTTGAGATAAATGAAGGACTTTCAGTGTTATTTTTACTGATTCGGGCTACTCGGCGGTATTGTGTCCTAAATACTTAAATACTTCTTAAACAGGCTCCCTCTGGTGGGCCGTCTTCAGCGTTTGCTCTGTACAAAGGGGAACTGGTGATCTCCTTGAAGTATGTCACACCTAAAATGCCCAAACCCGAGAAAGTCAAAGGTAAGATTTTGACAAAAAAACCACTCCAACTGTTTTAAACTCTTTGACTGAATTTTTTTCTAAGGGTGTCCATCTTCTCTCCAGGCAAAAAGGCGGCAATTGAGGGAGGAGAACTCCACGTCCTTATTAAAGAGGCACAGAATCTGATTGCAATGAAACCAGGAGGCACCTCAGATAGCTTTGTGAAAGGGTGAGTGGCAAACTCTCCCGTCTTAAAGTGTAATTTAATTTAATTTTTCTTTTCAAGACAGAACTTGTCTGTGTTCATCAGGTGCTTGTTCCCGACGAAGGCCAAGACCACAAAGAAGAAGACTCCCGTGGTGAAGAAGAACCTGAACCCCCACTATGACCACACGTTTGTGTACAAGGAGGTGTCTCTGGAGCAGCTGCAGGAGATGTGTCTGGAGCTGACGGTGTGGGACAGGGAGGCCATGTCCAGCAACGAATTCCTGGGCGGAGTTCGCCTCGGCTCCAAAAAAGGTAAAAGATACAATTTAATAAATATTATAATGGTTAATCCATTATATTTAATAATAAATATATAAATATTTTTTTATCTGAATCTAGACCTTATTTTCCCTTTTTGGGGTTAGTTAGGACTATTCTAGTGTAAATCAACTTCTGTAAGTAACATTTTTTTGTCAGGTACTCAAATGTTTTTCAGAATGTTGAGCCTTTGGTACAAATTATCATAACACATTTTTTAAAAGTCTACAGTTTAAGCACCTTTTTGAAGCTTCTATTTTCAAATTTGGCGAGTAAAAGGAATTGGCTATCATTAATAGTAAAAAGACTCTGCACTTAATTTCGTATTGATGTAATCTTGGATCCTGCAGGCACTGTGAAGGCAGGAAAAGTGGAAGTGGAGATGGACTCGGTTGGAGAGGAAGTCAGTTTGTGGGAGAAGATGATGCAGTACCCGGACTCGTGGGCAGAGGGCGCTCTGCCTCTGCGCTCCACTATGTTGAAGGGAAAATGAGGCTATGCACGCCGGCCTGCGCCCCGTTTATTACTTTTGCCATTTAATCAGACCAGTGAACCTACATGCAGGTTTGTAAGCAGACCCGCAGCTCACTGGCCTGCTGAACATCGGGTTTGCCTTTAGCAGCCCCCCCCCCCCTTCCCTCTCTCACCCCTCTCCCCCACTCCGACTGTGGAATGGTGTAACTGCTGAAAATACGCCAAAAACTTCCCAGCTATTTTGGGAGCACTTAAACAGTCATGGGATGTTTTTTGAAAGATTCTGACTATGTATTATTGCCATTTTTAAATGTGATACAGAACTTCTGCTATTCTATTCAACAAGAAGCACCATTCTGTAAGCATTTTATTTATATTAGTTACAAGAAAAGACTTATTTTAAATGATTAAATCTGTCTATTTGCTGATTTATATGTAGATTTCTAACTCTTAAGTGTGATCAGTCGCATGTACCTCAAGGTTTCTATTAATGTTCTGTTCACCCAATAAAAATTGTACTAAAGTCAAAAACTTTTTTTTGTCCAAACCAGCTGGATTTAAAAACATTGAAGAGCTTCCACGGTAGTCTGTCATTGAATATCAGATCTACTAATGCACATCATGTATCCAACCTCATGGTCTTCGGTTAAACATATATTCAATTTTCTGATCATGCATTTTACTTTTGTGCAGCTGTGACGTCCATTTTCTGTATTCTTTGAGAGAAAACAGTTGCTAAACCTTCAGTGTTAAGTGATTGCATTTCACTGCCTCCTTCCCCTCCTAATGTCCCTCTGGACCTGGTGTGGGGGTCGTTTGTCGTCGTCCTCCTCCCCCACGTGTTTAGTGAACCTGATGAGTTTATCGCCGTGGCAACCAGGGGAGGTTTATTGAATCAGTCGCAGAGTTCCCTCTGGCGCGCAAGTCTCCCTCGCTCCTCTTCGTCCAGCAGGAAGCTGTCGATGTAGTGGAACAGCTCATGGGACGCCTGCGGCGTGATGAAGCGTTCTCTGTCCAGCCCGAGCTCGTCCAGCAGCAACATGCTGAAGTAGAAGCTGGAGATCCTGAACACTTGCCTGCAGAGAGGCACACGTGACGGTGGTTATTAAACACTCATCTCATACTTTGATACCGTCGGAGCTGCTGTAAGCACGTGCTCTCGGACGCTCGTAGTGACGCCGGCAGCGTTTTGCAGCCACAGAGGGACGATAACGGCGCTGGAAGAAGAGACGTGATTGTACTCTGAAAGGCTCTCTCGTTTACATTGATGGTGACGTCCTTTAGCCCTAAAGAGAATCGATCAGAGGTCAGCTAGTTCTACCTCGGTGATGTCTGATTTCCCAGAGTACCTCAATCCACCCGCAGCTGCAGGATGTGTGTGTGTGTGTGTCAGAGGAGATTTTCCGGTTTGGAAAGAGCGAGCAGCGTCCCGTACTCCAATTACACATCTCCTGAACTCGTCCCCACACGCTTGAGTTTGTGCAAAATGTGGACTTTAGAAGAATCATGGGAACCGAAGCCAGATGTTTACTCGTGATGTTCTGTCACTCTCATCAAAATCCCATTACCGTGACCCTGGAATTATTGTGTTGCTATTTTTAACAGTGTCACATTTTTTTTTCCAGGGATGATCTCTTATTGTTTGGGGGCTCCTGACATTTAAAGAGAGTGGCGTAGAAATGGCCCCTTCACTCTAAAACAGGATGCAAGAAAGAACACGCTCACACACACACACAGATCAAACTGAATAACTAGGCCAGGTGAGGAGATGTGTAACTCTTACCTCAACCCTTGGATGGCTTCAGAGCTGAGCAGACCGTCTTTAATGCGTCCCGTCTCTTGGGGTGGGGAGCCCAGCAGCTCGATGACGGTGACACGGCGCAGATCTAATCCACAGTCGGATCTCTGGTTTTGGGGAGAGAAAACAAAGAAGAAAAAGTTCTTGTTTACTCAACACTTCTTCACGGGAAGTCCCCAGCAGCAAACACGTCTCCTCACTTGTATCATGGTGTTCTGCAGCTGATAGTCCGGGTCCGACACGTTGGGCGCAGACACGATCAGCAGCCTCCTCTTTTCATAGAACTGATCCAGGAGATCGGAAGCCGTCTTTACGTCTGATTTAATCTCCATTGCTACAAAAACACACACAAATTCCGCGGGTGGATCCTGCATTAAAATTCCCATGCACCATTGGGGTTTTTTGGGTGGTTTTTTTCCCGTGCAGACTCACGAACACACTCGGCGGCGTTTCCCGCCCAGCTGCGGTTGAACTGGCAGACGCGACTAGACGGGCCCCTCCGTTCATATCCTCCCTCGCAGTGGTGTTCACATGCCGCGCCGTAGTTATTCCCGTCAGAGGAGCAGGTGAGGAAGCCGTGCTGAGGCGCAGCCAGCTCCGGGCACCTTCTCACTGGAGGGAGGACACGGCGCAGGTCCCAAAATCCAGCGTGTGCTGCACGTCTTTTGTGTGTTCAAAACGGATGCCGTAGGTCGACTCACCCTCAACGCGCACGATGAACTTGCAGGCCGCTCTGTTTCTGGCTTGATCGTACACTTTGTATTGTATGATGCTCGCTCCCTCGCTAAAGTCGGTGCCTGGTTCCTGGCCCACCAATTTCACACTGTTAAAAAAGAAAAAAAGAAAAAAAAAGAAGACGAATTGCTCTCTGCAGTGCTCAACTGCATTTCAAGGAAAAGGGAAGCGAAGGAAAAGGAGCAAAATACTTGAGTGATTTATCTGCGGTATCTGTAGCAGCGGGGGGATCCCAGGTCACCACAGCAGTGAGTTTTCCAGGCTCGGCGGCCTTAAGTCTGGACGGAGGACACCTGATCTTTGGCGGGTCGGTATCTGAAATGAACAAAAGATTTGTGCAGGCAGGATGTCCTCTCACTGTGGTCCCAAAACCAGAGGAGTGGGAAATACACACGCTGCCTTGGGAAAAAGACTGATGGAAAAACTACAGAGCGATACAGTTATTTTGACTTGGCTCTGCCAAAAAACGGGACTTCCGGGTCGTACCTTCGCACACGGGCTGTGCGTCGCTCCAGGAGCCGCTGCGCTGGCAGGTGCGCGAGTGTTGCCCCGCGATGCGATAGCCGGGGTCACAGGTGAAGTCGCACCTGGAGTCCACCACGAAGCCTTGGGTGCAGGTGTACCTGCCGTGTGGAATGAGGTGCAGCAGATGGCAACGCACCTCTGGAGGGACATCGCCACACAATACATGCCGCATGTTGGGTGAAAAGGGCGAAAAACTGACATATCATCAAGATACAGTTTATCTTAATTCATGACCTTTTTAAAAAATCTTGTGAGGATAAAACTCTGACACACAAACTAACACATTTTGGTCCTTCACCGGCCTCCTCATTTGAATGTTAATAATTTCCTAAAACAGATGTGCACTGTAGGTTTTAGCAATAAACATTTTAATAGTGCTCTTGTTGCTGCGGATTCATTAATGCACATATTTGCACTGTTTCGATTTTTTACGCAAACAAAACTGCAACGGTGTATTTCAGCTTCCACATACTGCGACAGTAGGCGGTGCCGGACCAGCGCCTGCTGGCGAGGCACTCGATGGAGCTCCTCCCCAGCAGCCGGTATCCTCGGTCGCAGCTCATCTCACAGCGGGTGCCCAGCGTGCTCCTGAAGGCGGGGCCTCGAGGGGAGCGGCAGGTCACCTCTCCATTGGTCAGACCCGGCGAATGGCACCAGTTTGGATCTGCGTTTGAAGAGTAAAAACATTTGTTAAAGGGACATCTGATACCAGACCGCAGCACTGTTTATCCGCTGTTATGCATTGCCACATGTTGATTGCTTTTCCATACGCACGGTTGTAGTCTAGGTGAGGAGCGTAGTCTTCTACAAAGTCATCGTACTCGTCATACACTGTGGTCCCAGAGCCAGCTGAAAACAAACAATCATTAGACAAACTTATTTACAGAAACATTCCAGTCTATTGACACCTTGCAATCAGCAATGTTAGAACAACTCCTGAGGGTTTTAAACCAGATCAGACAACACGGGACTCCTGTAGATGGCATTGAGTTTATGTTGTTTTCTTGAAAACCACAGGAATTAACTTGAGGATGCGAAAGCCTTACCGACTACATCTTCTAGTGTTTTCTGGCCTTTTAGATCGACAATAACACTCCCCGCAAGTTAGAACGCACCAAATGTCCCTAGTGCCCACTTGGAGATTTTCCCTCTTACTCATCCCTTTTCACGTAATAAGCACAAGGCCTGAGTCGCCAGCTGGTTGCTGCGGTTACTTTCTGCACAATACGGCCTTTTCACAGGCCTCCTCCTCCGTTGGAAGTTGTGGCTCAGGCTCATAATCCATTTTGAAAAAGCACTCCATGTTTGGAGCTGAGTGCCAAACTTTCCAGGCAGTCGACCTCCTCCCCCCATCTCGAGTCAGTTCCTGTGCTGCTTCCCTCGCCGCTGCCCCCACTCGTCTGTTTTTTTTTTTTTCTGGCCCTTAAACCAGCAGGGTTTACTTTTAACATAATGACGCATCACACTCGCTTTCCCCCTCGGTTCTTTGGAAAGCCGCTTCAGAATATTCAAGCGATGTGGTGATTAAACCTATGGTCAGCGTTTTCTTTTCTTCTTCTCATAATGAGCCCGATGTTCCACTCGGGAACACTTCCCCGGGACTAATGTTTCCCAAATCCCCCTCACAGAGAAGTAGTCACAGAGGAAATAACGAGCGAGGCTCATTGCGAGGCTCGAATGGAGAGAGACATTACGAAAGGGGACGTGCACCATCATGCATGGCAGCTAAAAGTCAGTACATTCAATGACATTCAGGCATAACTATAGTTAGTCCCTGCAGGGACGCGCACGCTGAAAGCAGAGCGAGTGCACGAGGCGGGAATGAGTCACACCACAGGAAGGTGTGCAGTCTGACAAATGTCACCTGTTGGAGACACAAAGGCTTCGTTTATCTCTAATGACAAAGGGGTGCAGCGTCCTTTCAATCATTCTGCATTACCACCTGAGCATCTGGGCGGATCTCAGGTCATGCTATTATCTCTGCAGGATTAGATAGAGGCTTCTGCACAGCCGGCCCAGAGGGAGGACTCCTCAGTAATTAACCGGTGGTGATTGGTGCCGAGCTGTAATTAAACGGCTTGGTCAGCAGAGCAGAGAGGCATGCAGATCAACCAAGAGCTCAATGAATAAGTTCATTTGAACTGGATTGTGCTCATCCAGATGCAATCATCCAGTGGCCTTAAAAAAATCCAGCACATCTGCATTTAATACAGTTGTTATTACTGTTGATAAGACAGCATTTCCTTACTGCAGGGCTTTTTCTGTTTGAGTGACCTTAACCAGCAGGCGTGAGAAGAATTTTTTTTTTCAGAGAAGATTTACAACATAATATATAATATAATAAAAATGATAATTTGACTGAAGAGAGTTTATGTCAGTGTGTTTGTACTTACCTGTGAAGTATAAAACGAACAGAGCCACAAAGCGGTTGCCAATCATGTTGAGACTCCTGTGGGGGGGGGGAGGAAAAAGCGTGTTTTTGGCGCAGGTTGGTTTAGATTCCAAAATCGCTCCGAAAAGTTATAACGCAAAGAAAGTGTGCAATTGGTTGACAAAACAACGTAAAAAGAGAGAAAGTTTAAATCCTCCCGCTGAGGACAATATGCGCTCCCCTCATACCAGAACCTCCGCAGTCTTTGAGAAGGATCCTTCTGGTTCCTCATCAAAGTCAGCAACCACTGGGTGGCGCTGTTGGATCTTCTGTGTGGACGTTTTTCCTCTTTGTTGTTGCATTAAACACGTGATTTAAAATGCACGAAAACTTTTTTGTTATAGCAGTAGTTTAAAAGAAAAGTATATTTAAAGGTCTTTAGAGACATACAGATAGTAAAAATACTTCGTGGAATCACATAATAGATCTCACAAACATGATGTAATGGATCTAAAGAAAGATAAAGATTTTGTCTAAAACTGTCTCATTGGAAGCCTAAGAGATGTTAGGCCAAACAATAAAAAGGAAATCTTATGAGAGCCGTGTGGTTATCATAATGATATTTACCTAACTAGTTGATTTAATTTAGCGGATTCGACTGTGTCACGTCCCAAAGGAATCATGTCTGTAATGAAGCCAGACAGCCCCAGACAGGAAGTAACGCTACTGCCTTCAAAACAAAAGCATTGAGTTAGGATCGAGTTTGAAAAACTTGGTAGTAACAGTGACTCCAAAACAAAATATACAATATTTTTTATCTATCAGGAATTGTGACCTGTAAAATAAACACCATCCAAATGCATTGTGTCAAATACTGCGTTTGATGTCAAAATTATCAAAAAATTAAGATTTAAAAAAAAATCTGATTCTCTTAATTTTGAGCCAAAATAATTGATGTATTCAGCTAAATTGCAAAGATCGTGAGTCTGAATATTTTACCCTTCTTATTAAAAAAATAATTATATTTCTAATTTCAATGTAGCATTGTCATCATTTTCCAAGATCCAAACAACCATTAAATATGCCAGTTTTGCAAAGAAAATCTCACTAAATATGAATCCCAAAACATATTGTGTGCTTACAATAATGGAAGCATTTTTCCTTTTTTTAATTTATTTTTTTTAATTGTACATCGCCGTTTTATTTTGAAAGTGGCACTTGATGACGGCTGGTAACATAAAAGCCTCAGCTGACTTGACTCTGGATCCTCAGAAGCTGTTTTTTTTGTTTTCTCGTGAAAGTGAATCTGGGTTGGTGACGACACTTCCCCCCCCCTCCCCCTCCCTCTGCCTTCCCGGATTTATCCCTGAAGTTTTTCTCCCTTCCAGGGCGGTGTGAACTCAACTTTTCTCCCTCTTTTTTTTCGACTTTAAAGTTAAAAAAAATGTCGCCGCCGTCTCGACGCCTTCAGACGAAGCCGGTGATCACCTGCCTGAAGACTTTCCTCATCTCCTACAGCCTCATTTTCTGGGTGAGCTGCGTGTCCGTGCGGGACAACGAGCTAAAGCAGCAACAATGGGCTAACGATGGCTCGATTAATCGACGTGGAATACGAGGGCAGCTGATGAGACGCTTTATTTACCAGCGAAATCGCTTCCCGTGAAGATTTAATGATCGGGTGCAAACAAACTCACATTGTCACAGTTAACTCGTCTTTATAATCATTTTAGTCCACAGACAGTGTGTGTAAATTTTGGTACTAATGTTCAAATTCAAAGCTTTAGTTACTGTTTGGTATCAAACAGTAACTAAAGGTGTTTGATTATCCTCCGTCTGTTTTTAATTGTATTGTTTCATCGAGGCAAACCTTTTTTTTTTATTGTTGACGTTAACCGTTTCCTGCCTGTGGGTCAATGCGACGTTTTTGTTGGAAGTTTTAAATCTACAACTGATCCAGCTGCAGTAATGGGCACTAACTCTTAACATCTATGTTAGGTTAGCAATTAATTGTATGTAAAGTATTGGCATCAAAGTGACTTCTTCAAACGAGAACCAACAATCTAAACCCCAAATGTATTCAGATTCATTGTTATAAAAAAAAACATGTCAGTCGTCATACTGGAGAAGCCAAGACAAGAAAAAGTTTGGTGTTTTTGTCACCAGACTTTTTCAGTTCATCGACTTATTCGTTATTAACCACATGTTTGAGCTGGACAATAACCGTCGTGATTTAATTGCATGTAAGGAAGAAAAAAAACAGACACGTCTCCTCCATCTTTGTCCTGAGCAAACAGCCGTCTCTGGCTGCTGCTAACCCAAAGTTCAGGTCAGGGCTTTTATCTGGCACTTTATTGCTCCTGGCTGGTGGACCTGGTGCCTCCCCTTTAGCTAATGACCCGCGTGTGCTGTACCAAGGCGCCCAGATGATAAAAAAAAAAGCCCAGGGCCAGTTGGGTGAACTTTGTGTCAAATGATGTAATTTGTAAATGCATAATCTGCCACATCAGAGTCCTGTTCCAACGCAGGGTTATTAAAGTAGATCAGAGGTTGTATTAATTTACTCAACACACAGCGAGTCAGAGCCTCCCCTTATTTTACAGTAGTGAGATTAGGTTTCAATTTCAAATAGTGATGCGACCAATAGTTCGTTGTTTTATTTTTATATGATCGTTTTGTGTGTAAAATGTCTGTACACCGTGGGCAGATGGGCAACTAGAAATTCCCAGAACCCCAAACACGTGTTAGAATTTGTTCTGACCCAAACCCCAAAGATGTGAGGTTTATTCTTGTATACGACGAAGAAGCCAATTCACAACCTACTCTATGAGACTAAAACAAGCTCACAGATGATACTCTTCTTTCCAGTTTTCCCATCCAATGACCTATTTAAATATTCCTTAAAAGTTTGCTGTTGAACATTCAGTTGTTTTAAAAAAAAAAAAAACCTTAATGGAAACACCTGCCCATCTCCCCCCCCCCCCAGTTCACGGGAGTGATCCTGCTGGCCGTCGGCGTGTGGGGGAAGGTCAGCCTGGAGGCCTACTTCTCTCTGGCCTCCGAGGAGAGCACCAACGCGCCGTACGTCCTCATCGGGACCGGGGCCATCATCGTCATCTTCGGCCTGTTCGGATGCTTCGCCACATGCCGCGGCAGCCCGTGGATGCTCAAACTGGTCAGCGGAGGTGCAGCGCGTCGCCCTCAAGTGTTCCCTGTTGTTGTTTTTTTTTCTTTATTTAGGATGTGACCTTGTTTGATTGATTTTTGTTTGCGTGTGCACCTTTCCTTCAGTATGCCATGTTTCTGACCCTGGTGTTCCTGGCGGAGCTCGTGGCCGGTGTCTCGGGCTTCGTCTTCAGACATGAGGTCAATGAATCGTCTCATAAACACTCTGAATTATTCATTTATTTTATTTTTTTCTTCTACGGGGATCACACCAGCTCTATGACACATACAATCTTTTGTATTGAATTTTCCAGATCAAGGCCAAGTTGGGCGTCGCCTATGAGAACGCCGTGCTGAACTACAACGGCACCGACGCCAGCAGCAGCAGCTCCGCCGTGGACAGCATCCAGAGGACCGTAAGCCCCTCCCTCTATCCCTCGCGCTCATGGCGCCGCTCTCGTATCTGACTGTCCTTGTCACACACTGTTTACATAAGAACCGGTTTGATTCAAAAACATCCCTTTTCTGTACCTGCCTAAAGCGATTCATTTGACTTGAAGCCTTGTGTGGCTTTCATTGCGTGTAGCTGCTGTGCTGCGGGGTGAACAATTACACGGACTGGAATCACACAAAGTACTTTAAAGACAATGGCATCCCTGTCAGCTGCTGTAAGTCCAACTCCAACTGCTCACCGGAGACCCTGAAGGACTTCAAAAAGGCCGAGACGGAGGTGTACACAGTGGTGAGTGCGCCGCCTCGCACCACCAAAACGACCTAATCTAGATTTGTGTAGTGTTCATTGCCTTTTTAAGCAAAAACAAACGCTCCATAATTGTGTGTGTCTGCTGTAGGGCTGCTTCGCTCAGGTGACCCGTGTGATGGAGTCCAACCTGGGAATCGTGGCAGGCATCTCTTTCGGGATCGCGTTCTTCCAGGTACATCGCGCGTTCTTGCAGCGACCTCGGCCTCCAACATAACTGGGTCAGAGAAGGCGTCTCGTCCGGGCAACATCTGGGCGGATAACTTTGCAACATATGTTAACCTTTGGTGGCTGCTACATTTGCAGGGACTGTAATGTTTACGTATGTGCACCGTCTCTGGTAAATGAAATCAGACACACTTTTTTTTGGATAAATTCTGGTTTTTAGGGGCACATTTACAACCTTTGCTTTGAGAAATGGTTTCATGCAACATAGTCTCGTGTGCGGTTATTCATAGCCGGTCTACGCACTAATGCAGTGGCACTGTGCACAGCTGTATCCGCAGGACTCTGCAGTTCAGTGCGTTTCTTTTGTTCAAATAAGAACTGTCTGGAAACGTTGTTTTGATTCTTGTACATTTTGTTGAACGTGTCTCCTCTCAGCTCATTGGGATATTCCTGTCCTGCTGTTTGTCTCGATACATAACCAACAACCAGTATGAGATGGTCTAACGTGGACCTTCCACAGGTGAGGCCAAGCTGTTAAATATTGAGGAAGTGAACCGTTCCTATTCGGGGGACTAAATCCTGTACGGGTTGTTCCATCAGCATTTGTCAACTTTGAATTAAAGGACCTGATTCAAATGCAAATTGGCTGCTTCATGCTGACACCGACATGTTTTTGTTGTCTTCGCAGGTCTCCGATGGGCAGCTCTTCATGCACATTGAGTTGAAAGAATCTCCTGTTATTTTACTATTGTGTGTATGTGTTAGATGATATTATTTTAGAAAGGGAAAAACATTCACAGCTTTTTCTTTTATTCGCCACTGACAAATGAGTAGACAGGAGGGGGGAAAGGAAGCTAAAACCGGGATGTTATGTGCAGTGTAGTCTGAAATTAAAGGGACCTGGAAAGTTTGGTCATCATTTGTTACTCCAGAGATTTAAATATTGATTTCTATTTAGCCTAGATGTTACTCGTCCATAGTTTCATTTGTTGTGTCTTTTGTGTTATGCAGCTGCCTTATTTTGTAATTCTGCTTTTAAAAGAAAAAAAGTCTGCAGATGATAATGTTAAACGTCTCTGCAACACTTAAGTGAATTTCTGCGTATACGTGTGAAGCCAAAATAAGCCTGAGAGATGGACAAAGGGGGGGGGGGGTCTCCAACCTGACATCTGGTCAGCGTGACTCCCAGTAAGGGACCTGTGAATGAGGCCTAGTGCCCACGCAGGCCAGTCCTGTTGAAAACGGGCACGCCTGTGTGCCGGGTTACATTTGCCAGCCAACTTCATATTCCAGTCTGCAGTGTTGAATTGTTATTCTTTTGTGGATGCATGTGAAATACTTTACAAAAAATAAAGATTAAATTTAGCATCTTTAATGCTGTGTGTGTGAGAATTTCTTTAATGTAGCTTCAACATAACATTTAAGGACATTGATGGCTGGTTGTGATGCAGTTTTTAGCAGTTTGTTAATGTTAGTATTATTTCATTATGATGTTTTAATACTTAAATGAAACTGACAATGTTGGGGATAATCTATAAATGTATTCCCTGTTTAATTCACTCTGTTCTAACAGTCATTTTTGATAATGTTATATATATACACCAGATGCTATAACTAAGCTAAAAGTCATTTTTGGCAAATGACATTTGTTATTTGTGTCACATTAGTCTTTAATTTCTAGAATTCTGTTAAAATCAGTAATTTGATAAGAAACATACCATCTGTTTATGCATCATATTGTCTTTCCCTTTAATAAAGTCAAAGATAACTGGTAATATGACCGTGTACACGTTGACAAAATAAGTCTTACAGTTAAGACAAATGAACTTGCATGGATCCACTAAAAGGCCACGGAAAAAAATGTAAATTGGTTGATTGATAAGATTAATGTAATAAATGACATTTGTTTATGACTCTAGACATGATTCCGACTTGGAGAGAATATTCTTGGATACTTTGCAGGTTCCACAGTTTTGACTTGTCACACAGCAGGAAGCCCGCAGCTGTAACTAATATCCTCAATGATGCCCTGACACTCACAATTAACTCAATCAAACACACCTGTGCACTGCTGGCACACACATGCAGATAAACATGACGGCTCAGCGTGGAGGATCAGTCACCGTTTCATGCTGAAGGTGAACTACCAGGTAAAATCAAAACCGTCCTATGGAATACTTAAAGCTTTAGTTATTTCCCACAAAAATCTTTAAATGGTAAATACATGTCACATTACAAGTCTATCTGCTCTGTCTACCACAGTTCTCTACTGTTATGGGCAGGTTGATAATGTAAACGGGGATGGGGGGGGGGGTCTTAACAGAGTCCAACCACCAGGTGGAAGTACTGTGTAACGTAATATAAATAAAGGCTGGTGTAGAGGCCGTTGGGACGTCGGGAAAAGGTGAAACCTACTCAACGGGGTACTTGGCATTAAACCTGTTGTACAATAGAAAAACGAGTACATCTGACGGTTATCGTGCCTTTCTTTGTAAATGTGATGCCCGCATTGCCTTGAGGCTGCACCGCTGCAGAGAGTTACTGTAATTGACTGGCGGCTCTGTTCCGACGTCTGATTGGTCCGTTTAGGATCAGATGCTATTGTGACTCCGCCTCTCGCGCCCGCTACCCAATAGACTCGTTAGGAAACTCCAGCCTGGGCTGAGTGCAGTGTTTATGGCCCCTCCCCCTCCCAACCCGCTCGTCCGCTATAAAGTCTCTGTCTCAACCGTCAGTCTGTTGAGGAAATTCTTTATTTTCCTTCCCGGCGGGTGGTGTGAAGACCCTGAGAAGACTTGGTCTATTCAACCGGCACGCCAAGAACAACTCTCCTCAGGTCTCCTCGTGGTTCAGGTCAGTCTGCGTCCTGTTTCATATCGAAAGGCCTCTGACGCGACTAACGGCCTTTTTTTTCCTTTTGAATATCTCCTCCGACGCGAGCAGTTTCCTGTATGAATCCTCTCTAAATATCAGGAAGTCAAGGTCGAAATGATGCCTGTACGCTGTTACAATCAGCACATTTGAAGGCGAATACGGATGTTACTTAATTAATTGTGTAGATGGTGCCACAGGCTCTCCACGGATGAGAAGCAAGTTTCCACTGTTTCATCATGTTTCCTGTCTAGCTGCACTTTGTGTGTGTGGTTATGAACCGGTTTCCTTTTGCATCCATGTTGAATGTGGAAAATACCTTTTTTTATTTAAGTGCATCAGGCCTGTAAATGTAGCAAAATATAATTGTGGTTTATATATTTTTTTTAAAAGGTAAATGTGCCTCTATCCTCATGTTTCCTCTTCCGCCCTGCAGATCAGCCACCTCCTAAAACACCACGCAGCTCTGCCTTAATACCACCACCACCACCTGCCAGCTCTTGCACTGTAACCAAGCCAACCCAAAGCCTTCAAAATGATGCAGATCAGCGCCGACCCCGCCAACAACAAGCACTCCCTCATCAACGTCATGCACCGCTTCATCGCGGCTGCCAACAACATGGACGAGACCATCATGGTGCCGAGCCTGCTGCGGGACGTGCCGCTAGAAGAGCGGGCCGCCAGCGAGCTGGAGCCCAACAACAACAACGGCGACCAAAATCACGAGCCGCCGTGTCCCAACAAGCAGAGGGACATGTACGAGCACTACCTGCTCCTCAAGTCCATAAAAAACGACATGGAGTGGGGCCTGCTGAAGAGGGAGATGAGCAGCGGCGCCAGCTTCCTGGAGATGGCGGTGAAGCAGGAGGAGCAGCAGCAGCAGCACGGCGTCGAGAACACTGACCTGGAGAACCAGTTTCACTATCACCTCAGGGGACTGTTTGGAGTTCTATGTAAGCTCACGTTGCAGGCCGACCACCTCACCAACAGGTACAAGAGGGAAATCGGAGGTGGAAACTTCATGAGATAGAAGTCACAACATTTATTTTTTATTGTTATTTTGCTCCCCTCTGATGGACTGCTTGACCTGCACTATGGGTTTTACTGAAGAGGTCTCCATCTCTTCTTGATCGTAATGGTCTGTGAACCGACCATCGGGGGGGAGATGAAGGAACTTCTCACTCCCGACTTCCCTTGCAAACACACGGATGGAACCAGTGACGCCTGCATGCGTCCCTCTGCCTGTCTCTGTGCAGAACGGACTCTGTGGCAGAGGTTTATTGAGTCTGTTCCCCCAAGTCCACATGAAGCGCAGCACTTGTTCATGGAGAAATTTGGCCCTTTTTTGTCTTTTTGGCCCTTTTTTGTCTTTTTCATTTCAAGTTTAAACCTGAAATGGTCACCAGTTTGTTAATAAAATAAGGTTTCTGACTAGGAGAACTTGAATGCTGGTTATTCTGTCACTCCTTTATTTTTAAAACTTATAATTTAACGCTGAGCTGAAGGGCTCTTAAACCTATTGAGGTTACTAAATCTTTCCACTTGGTATTACTGTAACATGGTGTGCCTTGACTTATTTTTGTTGTATACACATATGCCCCTTTCACTTAATGTATGACTGCTTAAATGATTTGTGATATTAAGTTGTTTGTCCTTTCGATTTTTCAAATGTTGAATTGAAACGGTGAAACTGAAATAAATAATTTGAAACTTTATTTGCTTTGTTTGTCACTGTTCACAGGAAGGATGTTGCAGCCAGAAATGTGCAATAATGCATGATGACATTTAAACTATGTAGGACACTTTTTAGCAGCTTATATATTTACAGGATTTAAAGTGCTTTACAGGGATTTACTTAAGGAGACTATTTAAAGATGCAGCGGCTTTAAAGCAGAACTTGTTTGCAATCCACTTGGGTTAAATGTCGTTTTAATGCAGAACGACTGAACTGAACGACTCCTGCAGCTTTCTTTTGACCTTCAGGATGCAGTAAAGATACATTCATGCAGGACTGTTGGGCCTGCAATTTAGCACTAAAATACTTCTAACCACTCGCAACTTGGTTTTGATCTTGTTCAGAAAACTGCAAAACCTAAATGTTCACGTTGCACAGATTACGCTATTGCTATGAAAATTGGCAGTCGTACATAACGTTACCACCCTCGGCACGATATCTTAATCTAATCATTTGACATTTACCATCCGCTAATGTCAAATGGTGCCAACTGGAATGATTTTAAGTTCTAAAGTTCAATGACCTCGCCCCCCCCCCCCATCTGGCTCGATAAGACCTTATTTGGGCAGGAACATACAGACTCTCAATGGAGAACGTGAAATTCAAAACCTCTGCAGGATTATATTTAGAGGATATTGATCACATCTCTAGCTTTGCCACGATGCTGCGGCGTGTTAGTGTTCTTCAAACCGGACCTCACCAGCTGCCACATCTATCCGTCAGAGTCACCGCCCTCCCCTTAGCAACAGCTCCACCACAACCAGCCAATCCGCTCGCAATGTCCCCCCCCCCCCCCCCCCCCCCCCCCCCCAAAGACACAGCGGTGATCAAGAGAGAGTCGTGCGATGAAGGTTATCCAGGAAAAAGAGTCTGTGGCTGACATTATCAAACTAACCAGTGCTCCTCTGACCAGCAGCAGCAATCACTTGGGGGGGGGGGGGGGGGGGGGGGGTGTTTGAGAGCGCACGGGACGAGCTGCGTGGGGGAGTGCAGCGCTTTGGCTGCAAATCAAAATGGCTGTGCTGGTCAGTGGGTCTCAGCCCACTTGGATAAACTGGGTAAACTGACGTGACAGCTGGACTGACAGTGTGAAAAGAAACTGCGTATTCTGTTCACACCCATTTTAAAGAGCTCTAAAAGCGCGGCAGTCCAATCGACATATTTACATTGGTTCATTAGTTCATGTGCTATTTATAACAAAGGCATATCTGCTTGCCTGGCTTTGTCCATTGGGGGGGGGGGGGGGGAATCAACTACCAGCACTTTTAAACCACACTAATAGACGTGTTACATCACCGTTCAAAGCAGTTGCTGGGCAACCAGCGGAGCCTCCAGGATGTTACTTGTCAAGCACGCATTCCGCATAGGTTTTATTTTTTGTACATACATTTAAAATGTGTTTAATGAATGAGCCTTACAGGTTACCTTAAGAGGGTGAGGTATGCCCCCCCGCATTTCCAGGCTTTATGCCAAGCTAAGCTAACCAGCTGTGACCTTTTCAAGAATAATACACATTTTTGTTATATAACTTGATCTCAAGCAGAATATCCACTATAAATATAAAAATATGAAGGGGATATATAGTGTCATATTTGACAATAAATTGTTTCTATTGAGTCAAATTAGTGAGACATGCTTTAAAATGTTTTTTTCTCCATTGCTCCTTCCAACCAGACAAATCTCACAGAGCATGAACCTTGACATTGATATTCTGTAATAAAGCCCCGACTGCCTGCATGCACGAGTCTCTCAAGTCACATTAATGTCTTGGGAAACATGAGAGCAGATCATTGCAAACACTGCAGGACCCTGCAGTTTTGAAATGTCTCCAGAGTTGAGTGTAAATTGTGCGGTTTCATCAATGTTTACAGCAGCTGTTTTTTAAATACAGCTCCAAAGTCCATATTTTAAAGTAGAGCATCTAATGATCAGAACCTAAACAAATGCAAAAAATGTAGATGTGTGATATTTCCATTGTCAGTGCTGGCGTGTCGCAAAGGGGTTTCAGGCTCGAGGCTCAATGTGACTGACAGATCTTGGGTAATTGGAGACTTTTGGTGTTGACATGCTTCGGGTGCTTGGCCCACCTTGCCTGCCAGCAGGAGACTGCGTGATCGCAGACGGTCGCAGCGTCTACGATCTTGATTTCAGCAGCACTTTTTTATTGCGCAACGGCTGTAAAGCTCCTACCTGAAAGAGATAAAGATTGAGACAACCAGACACAGCAGAGATCATTACTCCGTAAGCAGGTCAAGTTTACATGTTTACAGGTGGCCCGTCTAAGGGTCAATAACGTGATCCTAACTACAGGTTGATACCTTTTAAGCGTTGCTTCTACAGCACTGACACATACCTGGCGGCCCCACCTGAATCCTGTTTGCACAAGTCAGCCTTATTTTGCACTTTCCTGCGGTAACAGGCCTGCTCCCTGAGTCAACACCTGAGTGCATTCACTGTGTTGTTTGCCTTGATAGTGACGTTTCAGCAAACCTTTGCGTCCACTGTGAAATCTTGACAAAAGGAAACAAGTATGCACCTGTTTGCTTGAACCTGTGAGAAGAGTTGGATTGAACAAAATATGGCATTCTGCAGCAGGTTAATAACCAACCGGCGGTGGCAGAGTCTTGATTCCCGGCATTCTGTATTCATTTCACCCAAGCACAAACATATCAGCAAAGGTGACACTGGATCATATTCTGGTTGCAGTGGAGCTAATCTATTACAGCTGATTATACACGAGTCACATAGATAAGAAGCGCTCCATGGTGCAGCTCAGCACCAAACATAGCATAGGGCAATATTTAGTCCAGCAGAGCTAACATGACACAAGTAAAGCATCTCAAAATTTTTTCTCAAGTTCAGTAAATCAACTGCGCCAGTAAGTAAAGTCATGATTTTGCACGTTGTCTGCATTCGGTGGATTCCGCGTGGCATAAAATCTTCCCATGTGAAGGTCGCTCGGGGTCACAATACGCCGCCTTGTTGTGCTGGAGAACTAATGGTAACCAGCACGCTCACTCATTTCATTAACATTTTTCTGCGCGTTCAACGGCTCACTGAGAGCAGCAGAAATCACCCGTCGGGGAAAAACGAGTCTCTCCTCAGACTTGGAGTGATGCTGTGTAGTAAGAGAGCAATATTCTGAAAAGGGGAATATAGATTAGAGTACGTAGATGATAGCTACAAGCGGGTGGACCGCATACAAGGAAGTGAAAACCTCTCTCTCTCAGTGTTGTGTTTGTGCTGCTATAGAAACAGGAAGAGCGCCCTGTGCCTGAGTAAATACAAGCGGTTCCTTAACAAAAACACAACTGAGCGGTTTCAGGGGAATATACACCGATGACAACATCGCTGTAAATAATTATGTTCCAAGAAATCCTCTTAAATCCAACACACCTTTCCTTATGTATATATTATATACTAATAAAAAAAAACTTTTTAATGAGCAGCTGGCATGAGTCCCTGCCCACACACATGTAAAATGCTCCATCCACACTGAAAGACACATTTTTGTAATTTGGTAGTAATTTGTCTCGTCTCTTTGCAATAATTTAAAAAAGAAGAAAAGAAAGCGGCACTTTCAATTTAGCACATAAATACTGTGACTTATGCAGGAGGCACTGCTTTTTATTTTAAATGAGTATTCCATTGTGGTATTAGTACTTTTACTTAAGTAAAAGGCCTGAATTCTTCCTCCGCCACAAGTACCGCGGACCCTCTGATGTTCTACGCAGCCAAAATGTTTTTTGCTGACTATTCCGACTTTCACGTTTTGTCCCTGATTCGGGAACAAAAGATTGCGGATTGACTGGAAAGGGTCTCTCTGGTCCTTCCGCTTCAGATCAGCCTGGCCGCCGAGACAAAGAGGTGAAGCCAGGAACACCACGTTCTCTGAACAACAGCGATGCACCACCCTTTCTTTCCTCAAGTCCTGGCCTCCACTGACGGCTCTGTGTCCTCTGGCTTTTTGGGGTAAATAACTCATTGTGTTGTTTGGGTTTTACAAAGGGCCTGCTGCCTGGTGAAAACACAGAATTTCCCCCTAAAAGCACATTAAAGCACATTTAAGACCCGTCCTCACACATGGTTCCGCCCCAGCACTGGTGGGGTTGTTGAAATGGCGAGTGGGCGTGGAGTCCAGCTGGAGCAGCTTACAGCCTGACACGGAGCGCCTCCGAAGCGATGCCCTCCGCCTCGTCTGCTGCTCGCACACACTTCGTGCTGCTGATGTAGGTCAACACGGCCGTCCGTTGTGTACACAAAGGTATGCGCGCATGGAGAGACCCGGAGCTTTGCATGCGAACGTGCGTTTCTTTGTGTGGTGGACAAGCCTTTATTCGGGTGAACACATGTGAAGGAGCGCGGTATGAAGCAGGGTGGAATCTCAAAGTGCTTTCCGCCACAACCGCTCTTCTGTCTATACAGTGACGTCATTCTGCTCCTCTGGTCCTTAGTCAACCCTAATTACCCGGTAGCAGATAACCACCAGGGTCCTCCGGGTGTGCAGCAGCACAAACAGGCAGAGACACGAGGTCCCTGCAGATCAGTGTCCGTCTGTGGTTGGTTGGCTGCATCTCGTCTGCAGTCTCCAACAGCAGAGGCGGGGACAATGGCCGCGTGTGACTGACTTTGATAACAAAGCAGCCCTGTGTGGTGAGCGCATTTTAAATGTGTGTTCAAATGAATCCACAGAAACTACGGTGATCAAGTCTCCAAAAATCAGTGTTTGCTTGCAGCGTTGAAAATGTTGTCAACCCTTCTTCTGTTGGTGAGAAATCGGACAAATGTCGCGCGAGACAAAGAGCCGAGAAGTGGCCTCCTGTTGGATTCGACTAATTTACTCACCTAGCAAGAAATGCAAAGTGAATGGGTCGTCAATTTCGCTCACATTTCATGTCGGGACGCGTTTGAAAGGCATGCGAGGGCGGGCGGAAATGTTGGCCGGCATGCAAAGACAACACCTACTTTTACATTTCAATCGAGGATTTGACTGCCTTCAGTGGTGAATGTCAACTAGAACGTCCTTTCTGCTGTCAGCCATAACCAGATTGTTTACATTTCAGCTGACACCAATTCAAACTCCTGTTAGTGCTTTGTCTCCTCCGTCTCTTAGTGCTTAAATACAAACCGGCAACTCAACCTCCTCTAGCTCTTCTTCAAATGCAGACAAGCAACAGCACTGCTGATTTCAACTCCTTTCACTTTAACATTTCCAAGACTTTTTAACAAATTTTCTTTGCTCAGCCAATTTTCGGCCTCGCCTCCAGCAGGTTTGCATCTTCCGTTCTTCTTAGCTGACATTTTCAACTGACCTCTCGGCTCATTTCATTGCTTCAACACCAGTTTATTTCACGTTAAAATAACAAACAAAATGTCGCCCTCTCCTAGTTTGCTCGACCTTCATGTGGCAGTAAACGCAAAGTGCAAATCATTTCGTTACTGTGTCTGGGCGTCTGGGTTCGCGGGTCGGCTGAAATGTCTCGACGAGGTCGAGCCTCTTGCCACACACGGCGAGGGCCCGAAACGTGACGCCGCTATTCCTCCCGGGCCTGCGTTCTATTTAGAGCCGACGGGGTGAAACCATTCAGCCAGAGATAGAAGGGATTAAACGCCATCAGATCTCTTGGAAGCAACACGGAAAACAAAGGACGTTTTAAAACCCTATGAGAGTGTTATTTCAAAGCAGTGCCGCGGCTTGTATCATTTATTGATGCGTTGGAGACGACATTCAACAGACTCTTGCAGACGCAACCGGCTGTGGAAAGAGAGAGAGAGAGAGAGAGAGAGAGAGAGAGAGACAGCGCGTGGATCTAAACGCTGCTGATATTAACAAAAAGGGCCCTGTGCAGTCTCACGGGATGAAGGCGAGTTTGATCGGTCTCGTGCACTAAAACCTTCCCCAAACCACACCGATCGCAACCTTGTATCTGGCGAGTTTAAGATTCCGGGCAGCCGGTTGTTGACGGGCGCTGAGAGAAAAGGAGTTGAGGATCCGAGCTAAGTGAGAAGGACTTCCCCTTTCTCTCTGTGTGCTGTGCTCACAGAGCACTGTTATGTAACCGGAGCACTCGGTGACCCCCGAGTGAAGAGGGCCGGCCTACGGCCACGTGCAAAATAACCATCGACAGCCCGATGAGCAGGTGACAGGTGTCGCTTGGGCTGAATTTAAAAGGTTCTTATTTCATTGGAAGATTTGGTTTAAAAAAAAAAAAAAAAAGAATACAGTTTATTAAAACATATGATGACGGTTCAGTCACAGGATGTATAAAGAACACCCATCCCCCTCACACACACACACACACACACACACACTTGATGTAGTGTATGGGAATAATGGGCTGCCATTGTCTCCATGTACGGCCCGGCGGCCCTTCCTCTTTTCATGTCAGTCTGTCAGTAGGTCTTGTGCGGACTTGCCCTCCTTTTCATCCAATCGGGTGCTCTCGCCACACAACAGGTGGCCAATGAGGGCCGAGGTATGGCAGGGGCTCGGTGAAGGGGGCGGCCGGAGAGCGCTGATCCCCATGTGTGATGTAATGGGGCTTGGCTTACTTACAGGAGAGTCGAGATTTTCCGGAGACTCGTAAGACTCACCGAGGTGTGATCTCTTCGCTGGGGGGACGCTGGATAAAGTTTACCACGAAAACATCCCCTTCCAAAAAGAAAAAAAACTGAAAATTAAAGTTCAAGGTGCCAAACAGTATTTCATGAAAAATACTTTAGATAGATCTACTTGCAGCAGCCTCAAATTGGGCCATGAGCCACTACGATGAGACGAAGGCCTGTCGCAGCAGCCACTGAACTCTAGTGACCCCAGCGGGAGGGGACGGCACAGGTCTCCCCGAGAGGGTGGGACCATCTGCACCGCGGGGCCTGCGAGGGGGAAACGGCTGGCATGTCGCATCCCAGAACAATAACACGTCACATTCACACTGACGCTTCAAACTGAGGCCCGAGGCTCCAGAACCAGTACATTCTATTGCAGCACATTATGAGGACTCACATGTTAGTGGCATCATCTGGAGAAATATGCCTCATTTTTGTGACTTTTTAAAAATTCGTTCCTCTTTTTGGTGTGATTTAATGGCACCTAAAGTCCTTTCAAGCATTCTTGTAACTAAATAACATCGTTAACTAAACTGAAAAAAAGAAGTGTAGTCAGTTAACATAAGACCTTTATGCGGATTTGATTGCAGACAAACAGCCGCCCTGCAAGATAAACGGAGGGCGTAACTCACCAGGTATTTGGATCTGTTATTTCACTGCGTGTCTCGAACAGCAACAGTCACAAGCTGCATTTGAAATAGTTTGTAGACACTAAAAAGTCCTTTGACCAAAGGAAAAAGTCTCCAAATAGAAAACACCTTCACGTGGGAAAAGAGCAGATGAGAAGGGACAGGAAAATTACAATTATAACACAGAGAGGAAGACAAAGATGGAGGAGAGGACAGCCAGGGGACACAGAAAATAAAGAGTCATTGAGAAGCACCGGCTTTTGTAAAGAAAAGATCGTATTCTGTCTGCAGGACGTCTAGGTTTAAATGATTCGTTGAGAGTAAGACCGACCGGAAAAGTATGAGCAGCTAATTGAAATGGCCCAACAGAACCAGACTGATGTCCTTAAGAGGAAGGATGTACGAAAGGACTGACCTCACGTTTGTTTTAGATGGACAGGACCTGTACTCTGACAACTGATTCAAAGACTAGAAGATGAGATCCGATAGAATGAGAGAAACAGGCAGCGAATTCTCCTTTTCACTTTCCACATTAACAGAGTCACTGTCACTGGTTCCCTCTAGTGGATAAAAGAGCCAACCAGACATCAAAGAAAGTCACTTTGACATCAGGTCCTGAGAAGTCCTTTGGTAACCCTGTAGAGATCTCAGCCAAAGTGTCCCCACACTGTCTCCCCCTGGCACCTCAGGCACCATCGGCTGACGGAGATGAGCACAGCTGACGTGGAGAGATGTACTTTCTGAGCACGTCTCATCCACTATGGCTTAAAGTGGGACTATAAATACCAAATCCTAGCGCACTGACGCAGTAACGCCAGTTACTCACCAACATTTATGTAAGAGTTTATCTATCGTTGCTGCTCATTGGCTGTGGCAGGAAAAAACACTTTGTGTGTTTACTTTTTTTTTTAAATAATCAAGCCTTTCATTTGTAGGATGAATATTGTCTAATTTCTCCTTTTCAAAGTGCCACGTTCCAACTTTGGAGCTAGCGATCAGTTTGATAGTATCAGTCGCTCTGCTGGTGATAAAGACCGTGTGAGAGAACGGAGAGCGAATAAATAGACCTTGAGAGGAGATTTGATGAGTCAACACTGAAGTCTGCTGTGTATCTGCTGATTACTGTGTACGAACATAGTACGCACGTCCCGAAAAACAAAACAAATTCATGGGTGACCAAACAAGGGCCATCATGACACAAAGTGGAATCTGTATCTAAATGTTCTTCTCCTTCAGGCACAAACAAGCACAAGCACACAAGCAGGATGCTACAGACGTTTTGCGCTGATCCTCGTAGCAAATCATTAACAAATGCACTGGTTTTTCACTAAAACGTATTCACCTTTATTCAAAAGCTCGACAGTGGAGACAAGCGGGTGAGGGCGTAAACAGGGCGAGACGCATCTACGTCCCCCGGGACGTCTGGTCGTGGTATTTATTAACCACCATAACCCACAGCTGCCAACGCGGCTGTCAGTACATTTGGGTTTGAATGTGAAATGGTTCTTCTCAGGTACAGCACCGATCAACGCCATCGTTCTTCCTACCATGTGATCTCAGGGCCAAATTATCTCTGATAAAAAGAAAAGACATTTATCTAGTAAATTAGAAATTGGATCTTTTTTTTGCCTGAATATTCCGCTGTTATTATAACAACCCGACTGACATGACAGAGAGGATATAGCTATAACTCACAATCATGCTTTATTCTTGTTGGATTCTTATGAAAGAATCAAATAAAAGGCTCTTCTCACTCTTCGGTCTTTCAGTCGTGCCGTTTCTGGTTTTCTTTCACTAAACTATACTTTTGTTTACACCTGAAGTCTCTTCATCTTAAACATCTTTTATTAGTTCATGACTTCAAACAAAAACATCATTGATTGTCAACACAAAATCTGTCTTAGCACCGGTACAATAAAACTGTACTTTAGCTTCTTTTTTTGAAATACTGTTTTTGAATGAAGGAGGAAAATGTCAGAATAAAGGGATCCTAATAAGTACATTTCAAAATGAAGCACCAACCATACAAAGCAATTTTTTCTCATAGATAGGCTTGTCAGATACACAAAGAGGTCAAATATATTAATGACTATTAAATTAAGCACAACAAACAGTGTAAATAAAAACATTGCAACACAAAGCACTCTGGGATCTCATATAGGGACGTGGCTGCAGTCACGGGGGCGTCTCGCCTCCTCGGACACGGGGGCGAGAGAGAGAGAGAGAGAGCGAGAGAGAGAGAGATCCACATTATTCTGTTTCAGTTCAGGAGGAGTGGAGAACATCTGTCCGGCTCTGTAAACAAACTCTCGACCTCCAGGTCCAAAACGAGGGCGTTTCATATTTAGCGCGCCGCCCCCCGGCCCACTCTGTGAAATGCGTCGGGAAAAAGGAAACATGGTGAAGCTGCTAGGTCCACAAGGTAACGGGTTAAGTGGAAAAAACGGAACGGAGGAGTAACAAAAAAAAAAAAAGAAAAAAAAAAAAGAAACAGTAAATGAAGCTGTGTTTACGTCTGAATATTACGTGTCGTGTTCTCTTCTCCGCGGGTCCACGGAGCCGGAACCATCCGGCCCAGTGGCCTCCCTGACTTGTACGCTAGAGTTCCCCAAGATAGAAAAGTACCGCTCTCTCTCGGGAACAAACTCAAACAAGAAGTCCTAGACATCATTTGTCCTTTTGCCACAAGAATACTTTTATATCACCAAATGTGTTGTTTTTTTTAACCCTGATGGCAAGATATACACATATACACTACCATGTACATACATAATCATTACAAAAGGTCTGCTCGTGTATTCAAATATACCTATGGATAGGAACCTGAAAGCTGCTTTACAGCACCCAACACTCCCGTGTGCAGGTCCTTGTGATCACTTAATCACCTTCTGTCTGAGGTCAAAGGTTATAGGTGGAGCGCCATTTGTGTCTCTGGAGCCTCGTTTCCCTGGACGGAGAGGTTTCCTTTGAGCTGCTGCTTGCAGGAAAGGACTTGGGTTGACAACAGTTTGCATGGTGACGCAGAGGCTACCGGCTGCGCGGCTTCCCTGCGTGTGTCAGTGTCGCTCTCTCTTCCTCCTCCTCCTCCTCCTCATCCTCATCTTGCAGGATGTCAATGGAGGATCCCAGTAGTCTCTGGAGCTCGGGTACGCATCGCACCATTTCCACAATCCCTGCCTCGTTGTCGTCGTCTTCTTCTTCCTCCTCCTCTTCCTCCTCCTCCTTCTCTTCCTCCTCCTCCTTATTTTTACCTTTGTACAGGGAAGCCAACGTGGAGCTCACCTGGCTGATTGACGCCTGCCTCGAGAGCTCAACACGCGACAGACTCACCACCTCCAAGTTTGGGTAACGCGCACGGAAGATCCGTGCCGACATCTTCAGACGCTTAAGGACGTCCGTCAGGAGGAACCAGTTGCAAAAGCTGTGAGAGAGAGAGAGAATAACGCCTGATATTAGCCAACCATCCCCAAAGTATTCTCAAATGTTGATGAAGACGGGATTTATAGTTGCCGACTACCGGCAGAAAGTCATCAACCACGCACTTATGATCACGCCCCTCAACGTGGGAGCAAAGGTTTTAGCCCATAGAATTTAAAATGATCATTGGCCGTGTTCTTAGCTTTTAGACTGATTTGGTTGATGCTAATTTGGTAGATAAAGCTACTAGCAGAGACTGCATCCACATTAGTAATTCGACCCTGTGAGGAATGGGTCTGGAGTACAACGGAGACCATACAGGGCTGCATTGTTAGGATTATAGAATCCAGCTTGACTCACACCTGGCTACGACCCTCATTAAAAGTCACCCAACTTAAATGACATGAGTGCACATGTGGAATTTAGTAGGGCTGCGCTTCTGTTTGGCGGTGAAGAATTAATGATGAATTTATAAAGACAAGTGTCCCTTTTTTGGATCAAAGCTAAAAACGTCTTAACTGATACATATTCATACACACAATGCCTGTTTGAACTCACCCCTGGGTTAACGACACCTGAACGTGATAGCAGGGTAAGAGAGGCTCCGAGGAGAACTCGAACAGGAGACAGTCTTTGTCCGAGTCCGGCTCGGTCTTTCCCGCTGCATCCTCCTGCAGCTCCTGGTTCTGCTCCGACAGCAGGAAGTCCCAGCACGGCTCCTGGTCCGTTTCTGTGAGGGGAAAAGTCCACGAGGTGAGATGAAGAAGGTCCCTGCGCAGGCATGGAGCGCGGGCGCCTCCTAGTGGCCAGTCTATTCACAATAACTAGCACGGGCTCCACGACTGAAAGCTGTGATCTGCTAAAGGATCTCAAACATCACGATGGCAGCCACACGTGTGCATGAAAATAAGGCACAGATACCATTCAAAGCTTTAGGTTTGTGGGATTATCTTGCTACGACTTTCCAAGGCGTAAACTCTATAATAATGAATGTCACAAAAGCTTTAATAGCCAAATAAATTATCTCCCATCACTGTAAGCAGACATCCCCACAAAGCCCTCAATTATTCCATGCAACTCTCATCCTATTGTTCCTTCAGTGGATCACTTGTTGCCTCTGACTCTAGTAAACAAGACAAACACACAACCGCGTGTCCCAACGGCCACAAACTAGAATTACTTCCCCTGCAGCCACCTGCATCCGTCTCTGCAATCAGTCTCCATCGTGGTGCACGGACTGATTGATCAGTGGACTGACGGGTTGAAAGGACAGAACCACAGGGCAGACTTTTCCAAGGTTTCTTACCAAAGAGGGAGCTGCTGTAGAAATCCCAGGGCGAGCCCTGATCTTGTTCTTTGCGGGCTTCCAGGTCTGTGAAATATTCTGGGGAAGAAAAACACAATAATATTATATACACATTTTATGTCATCTCAGCTCGATCCACACTAGGAGTCAATCTGAAAATATGAAGGGCTTCACAGTCGTGGTTGTCCCCTTACGTGAGAATAATAGTTCTTTGTGGTTGGCAATACAAACATCTGTGCTAAGTAAAAGGATGTAAACTGAGCAGCACTTTGGTCAACTGTTGTCGTTTTAAAAGTTCAATATGAAGGAACTTTACTGGAAACTAACTTGTCAGCTTAGCTGTTGCACGGTACCGATTGGCCAAGTCGTGACAAAAGGAATTGCAGAAACCAAAGTGAGAATAACTTGATGCATTACCCTGAGGTCAGGAGGTCGGCCGCGTGGCGAGAAAACGCCAACAACGCGTTGCACGGTTTGACGCACAATAACCACGAATCAATAAAACAATTTAGAAAGGGGGCAATTAAGAATTGATTAAGAGACGGATGTCTGAAACCACTTATTTGACCCGGCAAGTAAAAAAAAAAAAACATTACAGTTGAATCAACAAATAACCCAAAGCTGAAGGAAACGTCTCCGGAGCTGCATGTTGTGATGCGTTACGCAGCCTTCGTCCCCCTTGTTTACCTGAGACTCGCACGCCGCACTAAACACCGATACCAAGTCGATAGGGAGCGCTTCCTAACTCGAGCAGAGGAGAAACGAGGAGTCCCTTCAACATGACACGAAAGAGGAAGTCATGCACGGCGGAGGTTTATTCCCGCGGAAGCCCGGCGTGTAATCGATCACTCTGCCTGGCTCGGCAATGGAATGATGAATAAATGATTGATCACAGGGAAGGACGTTTAAAGCATGCGATAAGGAAATCAATGGAGGCTTTTATAAACACCAAATGCAGGTTTTACTTCAATTACGGTTTTTATCTAATCTGGGCTGCTTTTTTTTCACCATAGCGGCCCCCTGACAAAGACTGCTATTCACTACTATGACCACAACCGCATGGTCACGACTCATCTTCCCAGTCACTTTAATTGGAACTTTAAATCCGCAGATTATTTATCTTCATTAAAAAGGGGATAACCAGGCGACGGAGGGGGGGGGGCTGTTAATGCAGAAATCACAGTGAACTGGTGGGAGGAATAGCTGCAGGTGACGGGGGCTTGCGTCAGTTTGTGTGAACTCGAGTCCCCGAAGACGTCGTGGAGCCCTTAAGTCCGCTGCTCTTGTGTTATTTAAAACCACTCGAAAGCGTCTCGATTGTATGGAAATCCAAAGCCTGGCAGCTTCAAAAGTTACTGTTGAAAAAAAAACTAAAGCTCATAAGAGGAAGGTCGGACTACCTGTGAGGAAGGTCTTCATGCTCGGGCTGTGCGCCAGCTTGACCGGGGTGTGACCGGAGTAGGTGGCCAGCGTCGGGTCGGCGCCGTGGTTCAGAAGCAACCAGACGATCGGTAGGTTATCGCTCGCTACCGCGTCGTGAAGGGGCCTGAGAAAAAGAGACGGACGCATGGGTCTCATCACAATGCACTTCGTCTAAACAAATACTCTGGGATTAAGTAGTTAGCTTTTATGGGAGAGTTATTATTGTGTAAAAGTAACGGGACGTGCTCTTCACTTAATCATGAAAAACAACCCGTGAGTAATTCTCATTGCTGCTCGTAACACCTGTAGAGAGCGTAGCGAGTGAGTGTAACAATAATGAAATGATTTTTGAATACTTTTCATCTGTCTGCCGCAAAATGTACATGAAACATTCATATTCAACAGCTTGTCTTTTCAGCAAGCTCATCAAAGACTGAGACAAGAGGGATGGCTATATATAATATATATATAGATATATGTGTGTTTGTAAAGGTCAACCATAACCGTTGGCTATGTGTCACAAAGCTTACACCAATATAACACTTAAAAGGATAAATAATTCTTTTGATACGTCAATCTGACCCCCCCCCCCCTCCCCTCACCGTGTCCCATCCTGGGCGCTGCAGTTGACGTCGGCGGCGTGCTTCAGCAGCATCTGGACGATCTGAGTCCAGCCTCGGGAGGACGCCTCGTGCAGAGCCGTGTAGCCGGCGTTATCGCGCCGGTTGACCTCCCCGACGTCCTTTTCCAGACAATACTGGACGACGTCCTGCACAGACGGACGGACAGGGGTCACGTTACGATCCCATGGGGGGGGCAAACGCCGGCGAAGTTGGCAATACCGCACCACCAAAGCGTGCGCATTTCACCTGATAGCCCAGGCGCGCCGCGCGCTGCAGCAGGGTCTCCCCGGCGTTTTTGTTGACGATGAGCCGCCGGACCTCCGGAGGAACGGGCTTTTTGGGCGGAGACTCACAGCCGCCAATTCTCCCCGTCGGGCCTCTCTTACTGGGGGGAGATGATGGCGAGCCTTTCGGAGCGGGCGGGAGGCTTTCTGTCCTTTTTACATCAGCCCCTTCGTTATCCGGCGTGAGGGAGGCAGCGCGCTTGCCCAAGCCGCTGCGTTTGGTCTTAGTCTAAATCAAAGATATATATATTTTTTTAGGGGATTAGAGCCGCCTGTGAGACGCAATCTATTGTAACACATCGCCAAGTAAAAGCAACGGGATCTTCTCTGTGAGGGACCTGTGTGGTATCAAACCTGCTGCCGTGGTACAAGGGACACACAGGGTATTTATCTAGCCACAGGGGGGCACTGTAAGCTAATGCATTCACGGGACTTGCTCCTATCTGTGTGCTTTGAAATGTTCTATGAAACAAAAGAGCAGCCTCGGCAGGCGTCTCACCTTCTGCTCCTCGCTGTCACTTAAGTGCTTGCTTTTGAACTTCCTTTTCCCCGGAGGCTTGTCACTGCTCTCCGGGGACACCTCGCTCTCCTGGTAGCGGAGCGACCCGGAGCGAGTGAACGAGGGTCTCCGGGGAGGAGGCTCAGGGCTGCAGGCGGTGGGACTCGGACACGGGTGCGCCTGTGGACCTAAGGGGATGAAGAGGATTGAGGGCTGTGCGCGGAGCGGAAACTGCACAAACAAATCTCGAAGGTCTCTAAAATCGCCAGAAGCAGTGGTGTATCCACATCAACAGGTTCCCCGACGGGGGCCCTCTGTTGTGGGCGTGATAAAAGTCGGGACCTCAGGGATCTAAGAGGAAAAATGTCCTCATCATCTTTGGGGTTTGTCGGACATTGACTTCATCTCACTGTGCAATCATATACTCAACAGTATTCTATTAATGTACTTCCTCATTGAAGTGAATGTCTATTATTAGAAGACGCTGTCGAAAATGTTTCTTTTTGATTCATTCGGAATTTCTCTATTTCCTTAACAAATAGTTTTTCAGCAACGCTCTCTTGTTGAACTACAATCGATAGTCTATGCATTTTAATGAAAAAACGCTCTATCATCTTTACTCTGGGGTTTATGTCGACATTCTTACTTTGACTTTGCAACGGTGCATAAAAATCTGTTTATATCCTATCCGCCCTTTTGATTAAAAGGGACTGGAAACTGTTAATTAGAAAACTCCCGATCCCCAGAGAGAAACTGCGTACCTGCTGGGACGCCGCTGTCCCGTCTCAGGGAGCCGGCCTCCTCCAGCTTGTCCCTCTCCGTGATGTAGTCCCCGGTCTGGTACTTTTTGCTACGGCACCGCCGGCGTTTCTTCGGGGCCGGCGCCGCTTCGCCCCCCGCCCCGGCCGCCTTGCCCTTCCCCTGAGCCGCCCGCTCCGGCAGAGGAGTCGAGCGGGGCCTTCCCCTCGGGCGGCGGGTGGGCTGGGCGGGAACCGCGGGGGGTGACGGGGACACCGGGGGCGGCGGCGGAGGGGAGGGCGTCGCGAAGCCCCACAGGTCGAGCCGGGCCTCGTCGGCTCGCCGCCGTCCTCGCCTCAGCCTCGGGGTGAAGCTCCCCGTGGTGTCGGCCTCTTTGCCGGCCACGGCGGCGCCGTCGACGGGTCCGGGAGCACCGCCGCCGCTATCTGGGGCCGATTAGATCACATTCGATTGTTAAAAGAGTCACACGGACCGAATCCCTGAGACATAAAAGACGATGTGTGTCACAGCTCCATACATAAACCACCCAGACTTTATATCTCCAGAACTAAAGCTACGGGCTCGATTAAAAAAAACGAAAAAAAACTGTGTCCGACTCAGCTGAAAGTCTCATTAAATATGAGTTGGATAGCAGAAATATGTCAATGCTGGGAGAACTTCTCAGGGCTGCGGACATCACAGGGTTGGAAGAAACAAAAAGACGTTACCGGATTTGTCGGCGGCTGCTTGCTCCCTCGGAGTCGGCCCTTTGCTCGGTGGAGAAAGAGCCCCCGCTGATAGACTCTGCTCCTGAACCGGTGCACATTGTTTCTTCTGCTGGAATACACGGGGGGGGGGGGGGGGGGGGGCAGAGTAAGCACGCCGCGTTCGGTGGCATTGATCACAGCGCTTTCATGGTGACAGACGAGCATGAAAGGAAGTTAAATCATACATTGTAGATTCCTACTATAAAAGAAGGAGCTCGGATCAACTGTTCAAATCTTGATTAGATTGAGTGGATTGCTGCCTAAATGATTTCCCTAAAATAACAAAAACACACAAAAAATAGCAAAATAGATAATCTACCTTCTTTTGACAAGACCCTTTGGTTGGAGTTCTTTCTACGTCTGGCCTTTTCTTCCCCGCAGCCTTCTTCGACGAGTCCGGCGGCGACTTCTCCTTCGCCGGCTTCTTCGGGCTGCTCTTCTTCGGCCTGACGCCAGCGGCTTTGGCTTTGGTTGGCGGCTCCTCTTTGGTTCCGTTGGTTTTCTGCTCAAACCCGTCGCCCGCCGTCGCGCACAGGCCGGCGAGGATGGACGCGAGCGGCTTGTCGCCCGGAGGGCCGTCGCACGCCGCGATTTCCCGCCTCAGCACCTCCCCCTCCAGCACCTGGGCTAGTTTGCTCTCCAGCCTGCTCCCATTCGTGGACGCTCTGCCAAAGAGACGGCCAGCGGGCTTTGGGAAGCTCTGCTTCGCCGGCTCTCCCGCCGCGTCCCCCCGGCTGGGGTTTAACTCTGCGCTATTCTCCGCGGGCTCGTTCGCCCTCTCCAGCGTCTTCTTGGCCGGAGTGGAATCCGCCCGAGATGGCAGGCCAGCCCATTTCTCCAAAGACCAGTAGGCCGGGGACTCGAAAGCTGAGGTCTGCTTGGCCCGCGCGTCGTGGCTCGGAGAGAGCGGGTCGGGGTTCGGAACGTCGGCTTTTCTCGACGCCCGGGTCTCGCCCTCGCCCGCGTGCGCCGTAGCGTTGAGCGCTTGCTGCTTGACGATGGACGCCAGGTTGGACAGGGGACACTTCGCCCTCTCCCGCTTATCCTCCTCAGGGCTGGACGGGCTGCGGTGGGGACTCCGGGCCTTCGTCTTCGGAGGCCCCTGTGGGATTTTCCTCTGAGGGGGCGAGGCCGGGTTCAGCGCGCTCGGGGGCTTCTGCCAGGCCACGCCGACCACGGCGGGAGAGCACGGCGCCGCCGTTTTGCCGGCGCCGGGTTTCTGGTGGGCCTGAGCCCGGGCGGAGCTCGACAGGGCTCCTTTAGAGGGACAGTCCTTGGTTATGGCTGCGCTGGTGTTTCTCACATGCTTGACACTGTGAGCATGCTGGTTGCCCTTCGTCACACAGGATGGCTTCTTTCCTCCGGATGCCAGGTGCTCCCCTTGGTCAATTATAGATATAAACTCCTGCTTGGCGAAACTCTGAAATTCATCCACAAACGTCCCTTTTCCGTCCTTGCCCCGCAGAGTGGAAGCCAGTATTGGGCTGGCCACACCAACATATGTTCCAGGGATGGTTTTTATGGGGTCTTGAGGAGCTCCCTTACCCCACGCTGGTTTGGGCTCTTGGAGCTGGTGATTCTGAGGCCGATTTGACTGCTTGTGATGGGTTCCATTTCTGTGGGTGTTTGGTAAGACGGGGTACTGTGCCCCCGAGCCGTACGTTGCGGAGTGAGCCCTCTTTGAGTTCAGAAAATCTCTCGGATTCGGCTCGCTACTGTGAGGCTCGCTCGTTGCAACCAGAGGGTCATCTGTGCACTTCGGCCGTTTGGATTTAGCGGACAGATCGAGAGGCACGTCTCTCGGTTCGACGGGACGCGGCGCATTGTCGTCCGAAGCGGAGGCGGGGGTGGTTTTAGGCGAGCCCCCGGCCGTCTTGTCGAGGCTGCTGCTCTTCTCCGCGTGGTTCAGCCGGCGGCTCTGAGAGGCGATGCCGGCCAGCGCGGCGCCACAGCAAATGGCGGCGGTGGGAGACAGCGTGTAGCGGGAGGGTGCCGCGGGAGTTAACGAAGGGTGCTGCAACGGTAGGGCAACAGCCGGCGAGGCCACCACTGAGGCTAAAGATACATCCTCTCCCGCGCATTTAGAATGCTTATTAGACGAATGGTTGGATTTGAGCTTCGGCGGCAACGACGCGCCGGCTTTTTTCTCCGCGGCCGGGGTCCTGCCCACCGAGAAGGGGTAGGGGTAGGTCCGCACGAGAGGTGTCCCCCCGACGCCCGAGCCCTGGGCCTGAATCTGACCCGCCGCGGCCTCTCGAAATGCTCCGATCTGACCCGCTGCTGGCGTGATTTTACACAGCGGCGGGGGAAAGTTTGCGGCCGCGAGGAAGGCGACAGGCTGGGCCGGTTTGAACTTGGCGGCGCACTGAAACCCGGGCGGCGCGCTCTGCGCAGGTTGCGTCGGCGGGTGCGATCTCTTACCGGGTGTCAAGACGCCGCGCCCGGGGCCGAGCGGGTCCTCCCGGCTGACTTTGTCGCCACTCGACCGCCGGGGGGAGGGGAGGGCCGCGCCGCCGTCCGGCCCGGGCTTGGGGGCCTCCGACCTTTTGTCCGCCCTCCTCTCGGAGCCGGACGTCGGTGCATTGTGGGGCTGCTGAGGTGGAGACAGCTCGGGGCTGTGGTTGTAATTGCTAGTGTCCAGGCAGGCTTTCGCTGTCTTACAGTCTGTTGTTGGTGCGGTCTTGTTTTGCTGACTGAGGGTAACGTCTCCTCTAAACTCAGAGGGTAGCGTCTGGGGGGGATTTCCCACCATACTAGCAGACGCTTTAATTGGAGCACTGATCTGTCTGCTCACCGTGCCTCCATCCCCTACATTCATTAGTGTAAGATCCACCTGAGCAATAAGAGAAGAGCAGGAGGCCGGTGTTAATTGGATAAAATGAAAAAGGATGCTCTAATCTAGAGATGCAACTGTAATGGAAAGAAAAACAATTACCTGCATAGGTGTTTCTTTAACACAACATGCCTCAGGGGTAGCTGAGTCAGTCGGGTGAGATCTTTCCTTGAAATACGGTGAGAGGCTGCAGAACACACAAGAAAGGGAACATGATGGCTGTTAGTGCTGTTCTGCTTTCAATCACAATGAAGACCTCAATTCTTCATAAGAGGAATGAGATATACCCCCTGCAACCGTAAACGATTTCAAGTTACCAACATTTGGAAAATGAAAAGGTCCTTTCTTTGAGAGCGAGGCTTGGAGGTCACAAATGTTACAATTTTTCTCAGAGCAGAGAGACAATTTAGGCTAGCAGAGAGAAGTGTGGGGACTTAAAGAATGCCTTTGTTGTGTTGTTCCCGTTGATTTTATTTGCTTGATACACTAACATTGTTTCAGTGTTGATCAATCTGGAGAGTGATTTATCTCAACTGAAAATAGGATGTTCTGTGAAGGAAATGAGACCTAATGATTTGCATTATGGGCAGATTAGGAACCAACAAGTCTCTGGCAATAGGAAACCTTTACTAGACCCCACCTATAACAGGCACCACCTATACCAGACCCCACCTATACCAGACCCCACCAATAACAGACACCACCTCTCACAGACACCACCTATACCAGACCGCACCTATACCAGACCCCACCTATAACAGACACCACCTCTCACAGACACCACCTATACCAGACCGCACCACCTATACCAGACCGCACCTATAACAGGCACCACCTATAACAGACACTACCTCTCACAGACACCACATATACCAGACCCCACCTATAACAGACACCACCTCTCACAGACACCACCTATACCAGACCCCACCTATAACAGACACCACCTCTCACAGACCCCACCTATACCAGACCCCACCAATAACAGACACCACCTCTCACAGACACCACCTATACCAGACCGCACCTATACCAGACCCCACCTATAACAGACACCACCTCTCACAGACACCACCTATACCAGACCGCACCACCTATACCAGACCGCACCTATAACAGGCACCACCTATAACAGACACCACCTCTCACAGACACCACATATACCAGACCCCACCTATAACAGACACCACCTCTCACAGACACCACCTATACCAGACCCCACCTATAACAGACACCACCTCTCACAGACACCACCTATACCAGACCCCTCCTATAACAGGCACCACCTCTCACAGACACCACCTATAACAGACACCACCTCTCACAGACACCACCTATACCAGACCCCTCCTATAACAGGCACCACCTCTCACAGACACCACCTATACCAGACCCCACCTATAACAGACACCACCTCTCACAGACACCACCTATACCAGACCCCCACCTATAACAGGCACCAGCTATAACAGACCCCAACTATCCCGGACACCGCCTATAACATACCCCACCTATATCAGACACCACCTGCCAACCTCGGCTGGTAAAACTAAGTTCTGTTGTTGGTGGAAACTATTTGTTGGCACTGGAGATGGAGAAGAGACGCTGCCGGAATCTGCTTTAATTCCTTCTGCCACGACAGATCCACACTCACACTCACTCTCCAGACTAAGTGATGTATTATGTGTATTTTGTATATTCTGCTGTCAAACGTATTGCTTACTATTGTAACGTTAACAAACCAGTTGCTTTCTGCATACCTTAGGTGTGTCTCATCTGTCTCATGGTAAAGAATTGTAAAATCTAGAGAGCATCTTGCGTTGGGATCCCACAAGCCAGCGATGGACCATTCCTCACTTCCTACTCCCTAACTGATCTCTGATCTCACCCCCCTCTGATCTCAACTGTACGCGTGTTAAGTTAAGACTTCAAATTGCATCCGTTTGGATCACAACGGCACACCTATGCGTAGTTACATAACTGCATCCTGCCGGGGTTAGAATGCCGTTACTGAGACAAAATCTGTCAGACTGACAGAATTATAAACAGTTGGCAAAGCCCTCAGAACCGCTTCTGTGGTGGCTCCTGCTACAGTTGGCTTCTCCAGTACCACATTTTGCAGTGATGACACACGCACACACGGCCACAGACTCGCATGGGAAAAACAATACCGACGTCGCTGTCACTGGGGCTGGTAACAAGTACCAGAGAGGGTCTGCATCAGCAAATACTCTGGATTAAAGGATTGCGAAAGAAGTTAACATCACCAGGTTGGACTGAGTCCTATGATTTTAAATGAAAAATGCTTATAACACTGAGTGTGGCTTACGCCCTTTGACCCCTGGGGCCCCTTGGTAGGCCCACTCATTAATCCATCTATGAGGTAATCAGCTGCAAAGGCTCAAACAGTGTTTTATTAGCTGGCAGCAGCCTCAACGTGTTGCATGCTGACGGAGGCACAAACACTGCAGGAAAATATGGAAGTCTGGAAAAGAGCAAAAGTTTGGTTTCTTAAATATCACAGGGTTAGTTATTCATGATTACAACAAAGCAGCCAACCTCAGTTGAAAGCTTTCAACTAACGTGGGGTTCCTGCTATGTGATCCAAAATTACACCCATGGCTCATCCATTAAAAACGGACCAAAAAAAGGACATTTTCACAACACAACTCATCTCTTCCCTCGCAAAACAAAGCTAAGCATTTACACCAATTAGGAAGAATCACAAAGCAATTAATCTACACTCATAATCATCTAAAAAACGCACACACATAACACACACACACACACATCGAATCCCCCATCCAGGTAGAGGGGAGTAAAAGAGACGACTACAAAAAAGGTACTAAAAGCCAGACAATTTGGGATGGGGGAATGGAAAATCCCCCACCACCCTCAACGGACCCGTGAAACATAACGACGGTGATGATGATGATGATGATGATGATGACACACGCGATCTCTGCGGGAATCTGCGAGCAGCGCGGACCGAAGAGCGCTCAGTCTGCGTCCATTAACCGCACAACAGTTGCTTGCAGCTAGTTTGTCTTTGTGCGGCGATCATACGCCGGTCCCCTCCTCCTCTTCCTCCTCCTCCTCCTCCTCCTCCGACACAACATTTGCATTCATCGGCTCCGATGTAGGCCAGTAGAATGCATGCAGCGGCCCGGCACACACGCCGAGGGCACCGCGCTCACACAACAACACGAAGTCAAGCCCGACGTTACGTTCCAGAATAACAGCCACGACGAAAGCCCACTGCTGCTGTTGTTGTTGTTGTTGTTGTTTTTGTAGTACACTTTAATTTACCGTTCGGCCCCATCGGTACAATAGAGACAAGTCATGTGTGTGACAAAAAGTGCACAATGCAAGTGCACAGACACATGGGACCCTCTGAAAAACCATTTGTTTCCCTGTGTTGTCACTGTCGGCACGGAGAGAGAGAGAGTGGGGGGGGGGAGGCCGTGGCGGGCTCGGGGCTCGCTCGCTGCCGCCGCAGACGGAGACGAGTCTCCCCGGTGACAGAATGGAGCTCAACCTCTCAGGTGATCGCTCCATCTGCGCGACGCACACGCGCTCACGAGGAGCTCGTCCAGAGTAACGTGGACGGACCGGACTGACTGGTGTATCAGGGGGGCACGTTAAGTTACAGCAGCTTACACCACCCCCCCCCCCCCCCCACACACACACACACACACACACACGCACACACTATACGTCGAGTGGCTGTGTTGAAACACAATGTGTCCCCTCTCCGCACGATAAGGTAAGTCAACATCCACGCAGAGCCACACGGAGGCAACACACGGGGAGGCAGAGCCAAACAAAGCGCAGTCCTCGCGGTCCCCGGGAGTGTGACCCGTCCGCGAGGGGACGGCTTTTCTGTTGTTGTTTTTTTGCTTGTTTTTACGTACAAATGATCAATGTGACGCGCTGACAACACAGAAACACAGAAACCCCGCGAGCCGCGCAGTGACTCGCGGGGCGGAGGGGGGGGGGAAACAAAGTAACCAGCTGGACAGACAGAGGGAGGGTGACACAACTTATTACACACGAGTGTGGCCACCAAAAAAGAAAAAAAGGGAAGAAGAGAGGGAGCGGGTGGGGGGGGGGGGGGTAATATATCTAAGTCCACTGACCACCACGGGAAGCCTCGGTTTCTCCGGGAGGGGAGGAGGAGGGGGGGGCTCCCTGCGCAGCGGAGTCTCCGCGAAGCCGTCGCGCTGCTGTTATCGAATCCCCGCGCCGACCCGATCAGAAGGGCTCCGGTCTCCCGTCGGCCACCCTTTCTTTTTTTCTGTTATTTTTTTTTTGTTTCTCGCGGGTGGACGGACTGAGCCGCTTCGCCGCTGAAAGGGCATTCACCGAGTCCTCTCTCTCCGTACGCCGAAATATTGAATAATTCCCAAGCTAATCGCCCGGGCGAGGACCGAAAAGATGTCTAGTGGCACACAAAACAGTTACGAACCCGCTCGCACAGATGGCACGTGAACGGGCACGCACGCGCGACTCGGATACGGCCGGGTCCAATGCCTTTCGCCGCCGCCGTCCGCGGCTGCTCACTAATGTCGACGGTTTTCGGTTCTAAAAGTCCGAGGTGGGGGGGGGGGGGTGTGGGGGAGGGCAAGAGAAGGGGGTGGGAGTGTGTGGGGGGTGGGTGGGAGGGGAGGAGGGGGGGGGGGTCGTCAAGACAGTCCGTTCCGTATCTCCAGTCTGAGAGGAGAGAGTGGGGCAGAGGAGTGCGCGGTTACGGCATGGGAGATGTAGTGCTCGGCTATCCACGCCCAGGATTAGACGCTAGAGAGGCAGGGAGGGGTAAGGACTGCAGGTACCGACATGCAACGCGAGCTTCTGCCGCTCAAGGGGAATCGGGTAGTGGTGGAGGATGTGTGGGGAGGGGGGTCGCGACCAAAGAGTGTATAGCGGTGCGCTAAACTGAAGAGGCTGATCGGGGTAACGAAGTAATAGACTGTGTTTGGTGTGTATCCCGCGGAGGCTCCGGGTACTGCCCGCACCGGGGTTGTGCGCGTTTCCGCGGCAGTCGGCTCAATTAATGAGAGTCACAGCAGCGAGTGATGGTTGCTAAACGGAATTGCCAAAAATACACACACACACGCGGAGAAGAAGAAGAAAAAAAGAGTGGGAGAGGTTTGGGTGTGTTGCAGTGGAATTAACACGAGGAAGCAAGACTCCAGTTGCTGGAGGCTCTCCAGTTGCACGCTGTAAGCTGCAGACTGATGCAGCCTGGAGAAGATGAAGGGACACTAATGCCTCCTCTACGGATTTCCAAATGGAATAAAAATAAAGCATAACTATCTGAGACTATCTAAGTTGAGCTCTTTAGGTGTTGATGTCATGGATCTGAGTGGACACCTGACGACCATCTGTTAGACCGAGCCATGTGACCATCTGTGGAGCCAACATTATAATTCGCTTATTTGCCTCCAATTAAAATTACAACTTTTGCAGTGACATGTGAACCACTGTACTCTCTTTGATTTGTGTTGAATGTTCATTATCATTGACAACAATGTGGGCTTTCTTCCCTGGCATGTCTGGGCCCAGGCATTACATTGTAAAAGGCATTTGGTGAGTGAGACCACTGATAATCACTGATCATGAATACGGACAAAGGGAGTGCCACTCACTCTGTGGTGCACCATCAGTTCACTGTCACTCATGTCTTGCAGTGCAGTGTTTCGAAATCACATTTCCTGTTCTCACCGGGTCAGGCTTCAACTGGATTCATGCACACACGGTTTGCTACAGAGAAGTGGGCTTGAGCTTTGGATAAGGCTTACATTTCAATTTGAGTCCCTAATTCTCCACCAGACTCAGACTTAACACAAAATTAAGACATGCGTTGCCTGCTCATGAAGACAACAGCCTTCACCACAAAGGCCAGCTGAAATAATCCAAACGTGCTTTTTAGCACAGCAGAAGTCAAAACAGACTATTTTATAAATACAAGCCACCAACGGCGACGAAGATGAAGGTAACGTGATACAATGAAACCTCTCCCTGTAATATTATATTGAAAACCATTACACAATTTGCAATGTAATCAAATCTATTTTTTGCCTAAATCTGTTTCTATTATAGTCATGACAACACACCTTCCACTTCCAGTCCCCCACAGGTGAACATTTATCAGCCTGTTTAGGACCTGCATCACAAACACAGCAACCACAGACTTATTAGCATCTCCTGAATGCCATAATCACATTTGAGGGCACAAGCCCACAGGTTCCCCCCTGCCGTAATGAGGCCACTCGTCTTACCTGGATCCCGGGAGCAGCGCGGGCCTGCTGTTTACGCGGGTATCCACTCCCTCGGGCCAACACATGTCATACTTTTCCCAACACTTGTGACGAAATAACCGTGTGTGCGCACACACACACACACACGAACGCACAGCGGCGCTGACCCACGGAGTTTGTTTACTACCGTGCACGATCAAGGCGCTCCGGAGCACCAGGGCGGCGCAGCACCGCGATCCCGTCCGAGAGCGGAGGGGCCACGAGCTCCAACTACACTCCGTATCGTCGGACCGGATCGGCGTGTGAGGGCTGCTCGCGTTGCCCTTCCCCTTTCGTTCAGTAATGGCTGCTTGACAGACCCCCCCCCCCCCCCCAAATGGGAAAAATCTGCCGATCGGTAAAAATAAATGAAGAGAACGCGCCGGGGGGGGGGAGAAACCGTGTGCCTGCGAGGAGCATGAGCATTTCCAAAGTGGGCAGCTGACACATCGCGTGAGTCGGGGGGGAGTGGGGGGGGGGGGTGGGGTGGGGTGGGGGGGGGGGGGGGGGGGGGGGGGGGGGTAACCCGGAGACCTCAACCACCGCGCAAGCTTTCCCCGGTAGTGGCTGCTCGGGGCTTCGCCAATTATAGACGAGCTGGGTTCACACGGTGCACACTAGTGTCCGAAGCCGAGGGAGGGGGGGGGGGGGGGTTACACAAATAAATTAATAGAAAACTTGTTATGCACGCAATTAAAAAAAAGCCCATCGAGCGGTGATGTGGTATTCCGCACATTGCACTATGACAACTGCGATAGCGCAGATGGAGGCACGGTGTTTGTTTCGAGGGCCTTAATTTTTTTTTCTTCTTAAGAATGTCGTCTTCCAAAGGGGGGGCACACACACACACACACACAAAAACACACACACACGCACGCTCATATCTTTCCGTGAGTCATATTGGAGATTATCGACCCTATTTAGGCCGCCATGGTTTACAGCGACGAGGATGTCCCGTCGAAGTTCGCGGTGCTTCACCTGGTCAATGCCGCATGTCGAGGCTGGGAGCGCGGGGGGGGGGGGTATACAAACATCAAGCAAGGGTTATTCTTCCATCTTGGCACAAGTGATGAATTATTCTACAGTGAACGAGGAGAGCACGGGAGCCGATCACAGCAAGCAGCGGCGCGGGGGGGGGTTCTTGTTTCGCCAGGTTCCACGGATGGCCCGACGCGATCCGTCCGGGGGACGTTTGAGACATCCGTCGGAAATGGGGGGGAAAACGCATCACTTCGCTTCGCCTCTTTTGAGTCACCGCGTCGGCGTCTGGACAGCCAGCCGACCGACCGACCGACCGCGGCGCGCAGCTCCACGCGGCGGGCTCGAAGTGTGTCATCTCGAGACACAACTTGGCTGTCCGTAGGCTGCGTGTGACACGATCCTACATACATGCCGTGGGGATAACGACGAGACGTACCGCCGCAACTACCGGGGCTCTCACCACCACCCCCCCTCCCCCCGGACACCGACAACTACTAAAACAAAACACAACAAAATACACAAATCCAGGGTCAAAGTTTGGCAGAGTTTCACTCGCCCCTGCGCGGCGTTGTGCAATGCCCCCTTAAATGCCCCCTGCTCGCCCGTAACGCCTTTGTTATTAGTAATCGCGTGGTATCGCACCGTCTTACCTTGCGCTCCGAGCCGTCTGCAGCCACAAAGCCTGCACACGGCGCAACAAGCTACCGTTGTCTCCGCGGAGGCTTCCGTGTGGAGACCGGGTGGGGGGCGGTGGGGGGGGATGTGATTTTGAAAGTAGAATGAATACAGAATGCAATTTTGGTTTGTCCTCGCGATCTTCCCTTATTGCCAGTTTTCGGTCTGCAGCAGCTGGAGATGAAAATCGCGCACCCTGGGTCCTAGCGCCGGGTAAAGCCCTACAGGTGAATAACAAACAGACTGCTGCTCCGCGGGTCGGCATCTTTAATCGCGGGGTTCTTCGCTGGAGTCTGATCAATAGTCCGTCCAGGGCTAGAGTTTTTTCCCCCAAAAGATGAGAAAGATGGGGACGTTCTGCTCGGACTTTAACCCACAGACGCATGTCCTCAACTCCCTTTGCAACGGGGATACATTACTTTAAGAATATATGGACGGACCGCTTTCAACAAAGCATCGGTTTAGAATTTAATCTGAAATGTGGGCCGCTTGAAAAAAGGAAGAAAAAAATGTTAATATAATTTATTTTTAAATCCAAGGGTCCAACAATCGAAAGCTGCACCCATGGTAAATATCCAAACTTTGGCAACAATTAAATGCAGAGTTTAGAACTAAATGGCTGGACTAATGGGGGCCAACACGTCAGGGGGGCAACAGAGTGTCTGTTTGAAGTGAAGGTTTCCAACATTTCTTGTTTGGAAAGTTTCAGAGCAACTCAAGGCACGTTTGGATGGGCTTTTTGTTACTGGTTCTCCATTGTGCCTTTCAATAGAGTACCACCAGAAATAGACGACGCTCCACCTTTGTCTGGTCAAGCGATTTACATATGTGTTGTATCAATTGCCCGTATCTGCTGATCAGTTGGGTGTCTGTCGGCCGATAGTTTAAAGTACGGGAAGGACAAAGGCCGATGCCTGAAAAAAAAAACTGTATAGGCTACATCATTATAATTAAATATACTTAAAATCGTTCTTATCTTAAGCGCTTCAACACAGGTCAACATTCACACACCCATTTTTTCCAGAGGCTACCAAACAAGGGCCCACCTGCTCATTCAGATCTAATCTATAGCTCATTCGCACATTTTGCAGTGTAGTATTTAGTATGATATTTTTGCAGGAGGCTGTCGGTGGGGATTTGCTGTGGCAGGAAGCTGGACATGTGTTACACAGCCTCTCTTCATTTCCTGTGTATAGAAAAGTGCAAGTACAGTTTTGTCTGGTGGGTATAGGGGGGGGGGGTTCTAAGCGGCAACACCCAGGGAAGAATCGTCTAATAATCAGTCCATGAAATGTAGTTGGACACATCGGACACATCGTTGTTCTATTGACATGAATGAGACAAACTACCCAAAAAGAAGGAGACAAATATAGAATTCTGAAGAAAACACTGCAACACAATCACGTAAATGAATAACAACTCGAGGCTGCTGTTAGTGAGTCAAAGCCCAGTGAAAGGTTCAAGACTTAAACGACGGGATGTGAGAACCATGAAGGACGCAGGCAATGGTTGGCGCTGTCCATGTGCAGCGAGTGAAAGATACAATTAACTGTCTCTCCTGTGCCTTTTGAAGTCCTTCGGCTGAGTGCCGCTGGTTGAGCCTCTAAGAGAAGCACCCGAGATGCTCCTGTGACGCTCTGACTAAGCCGCACGTTCAGAGGCCCCACAGTAAACCAAAGGCGTCTTCAGACAACATCGTTTTAGGGCGGCTGACTTTGCCCTAAATGAACAATGCTTTCATTAAAGCGGTTAAAAGCCACCATCCACCAGGTTGACCCGTACAAGCTGTCACAAAGACACCTCCACTGTTGCTAAACACTAAAAAAATGTAAAAAACACGTGTTCACCCTCCATCCTGTGAGGATTTTTTGGATTTGCTTCTGCCATCCCGACACGTGGAAGCACATTTTCATTATGGAAATTCATCATGATCTCTGTTGCTGTGGATAATCTGACCTGTGAGCAAGATTCATTGGAAATACTGTACTGTCAACTGAAGAAACAGACACACTGGGAGCTGTTGACTGTGAGGTCTTAGTATCCTTAGTATCTGGACAGCTGAGTTTTTAGAATCACTTTCAAACTCTTTCAGAAGCACTAACAAAACTGTATCCACCGCTGTTCTATAAGTCGGGTTCAAACGTTTCAGAGCTTGGTATTCAAGAACACAAAATGGAAAAATGACCTGCATGACAAAATATCACTCGGGTCGATTGATGAAATGCCTTTGTGTAATCCTAGTGAAATAAGGCTGGTGATGGTTTTTAAGTAGCTTCTTAGGAAGAGCACACAGACGGGACCGGTAATAGCAGAAGGTCAGGAGCCGAGGCCACAGATGCTACTGGAAGAGATGGCCTGCACTGCAGGCGAGCCTCTCTGCAGGGTCTATACAGCGTTATCGGAAACACAAGTGCGTGCAAGAAGAGGGGCCTCCAAAACGGCCACAACCAACGGTGAATCCTTTTTAACAGGGGAACCCAATGCACACTTATTTTGGGTTGTCTTCGAGAGTGCATCACAGTTATAACGCATCAGCTTGTGTCCACCCCTGGTCAGAAGGAGGCCGACGTGAGTTCGACCCGTACAGATTAACCCATCTCTTTAAATCACAGCGCTGTATCGGTTTAATCGAGGTGTTAAAGGTATCCAGGGGGAATTTCCACCACTAGCAACACCGTGGAGCAATATATTCCAATTGCGAGCCATGGTATTTTCGATTGTATTGATCGGAGTGTGAGTTTGATGGAACTAGAGGTCAAGGAGAATCTTTGAACTTGGAACGCAATGTGCCAACAAATTTAGAAAGGAGCCGACAAAGTCAGCAAGAAGAAAAGGAAAACATATTTCACACTATTCACTATTGAAGAATTTACTATTTTGTGACATATTCTGTGCAGACCATGATTACTTGATCAAGTGACGAAACTTGCTCCATTTATGTTTACTTGGATTCCAATAACTAAAAATTCAATATGGGAAAACAGCAAAAAAAAACTTACTGTGGAGTATGACATTCACAAGTTGTATGTATTTGAACATAATTTCAAATAGTGTGGAGCAGAAGTAGCCCAGGATTTAATTTTGACCCCATTCGCAGCATAGGAGAGCCTAAAACAGGATATAAATGGAAGGACGAAGCCAAAGGAGGACAATTTTAAGAGGCAAAAGAGATAGAACTCCTGTAGGACCGATTAGGCCAGCCCCGATATCGCAATCCACACCATTAAACTAAGGCAAGACAGACTTTTAAAGGAGCTTTGAGAACATGCAGCCTGAACTTAAGAGCAGGAATGAGCGCGACGACTGTGACGGATCCATTTGACGCACACACGCCAGTGGAAAACACTCGCAGGTGCACCTTGATAGAATCACTCCGTGCGGCAGCACTCTGAGAATTGTTCTGCAGTTTGGTAAAAAAAATCTGCTTGATTCAGAGTCGTTCGAGGTGCAGATCAATAAATGGACCGACTAGACTGATTTTCCTGTTTACAGCATTAATTCTGAGCTGGAGTAATGAGTGCATTAATAAAAAAAGGTGACATGTGCCATGGTTCCCTAAAAACTATTTTAACGGGCCTCTAACAATGGAGCTGGCACCTGTTGATAAACCGTATTGATGTGTATCACACATTATACTGTAGTCTATATTCTCTATAGGGCTTTGAATGTAAATGCCAAACAATTATTCCATCAGCTATACAATCTAAACAAAACACTGGTTACAGCAGTGCAGTTAGTGCATATGGGATTTTTATTACTTTGAATATGGTAAAGTGTCATTTAAGCCTATACAATTATGTCATCTAGTCAAGTTTCATGACAGCTCTTTCTTTCTGGCAAAAGGTAACCACTACTCGTGAGATGCACCACACTGTCCCGCAGCGTGGAAAACGGCGTGCTATTGTTCTTACACTCACACATTGTTCTTCTACTTCGCTCACACTTGGTCCCTTGCGGATAAGCCTAGCCCTCTAAATAAATGCAGCCTACAATGTCATGTCGGCTCCAGCGTGAACGCAGGCTGGCGGCGCGGACACCGCGTGAGCTCACTTCATGGCCGGATGTTAGCCGACGTTACCTTGTGATCGGCCAGAAGAGAGAGAGAATCGTCCCGCGACGGCTCGACCCGCAGCGGAAGCAGAATCACCCGCAGCTCGCGCAAGGTTCAGGAGAGAAGCGAGCTGACCGACTGCGCAGACCAAAGCGGCCGCCTTGTGTCATTTATTTACCCCGCAGAGGAGAGAGAGAGGGGGGGGGGGGGGGAGAAACACACACGAGCTAGAGCTTAAAACCCCACGAAGGTGCAATCAATGTCATCGATTTTTTTACCGCCATTCGTGACTATAAATACGCTGCTTGTGTGCTCCCTGCATATCTGGTTCCATAGTGTAGCGGTTATCACGTCTGCTTTACACGCAGAAGGTCCTGGGTTCGAGCCCCAGTGGAACCAAAGATTTTTTTCGCCTCCTTTGCACAGTAATCGGCTGCTTTTCAAACGTTTGCTTTTATAAGTTGATTTTAACGACGATTCAAACATCGATGTTTACTGAACAACGTCAGAAAATTCATTGTACGCACACACCTTACTCTGTAAATCAGGAAAATACTGGAAACATTTTATCTTAACATACACACACTGTTCAGATCAGTGATACTGTCAGACAGCTATTATTGTAACGTTATGCATATAATAAATACATGTATCCTTTGGTTGAAATGCATTTATTGAACATTGCTTTGGAAATAAACGTCAGCTAAATGACTAAATGTAATGTAATAGAGGTTCAGTCTGCAGTGGTGTTGAAGTTAACTCCATTGTATTAGGCGGCCCTTCTGATGTTTGATGCAGAATGAAAAAATCCCATCTCTAAAAAAACACCTACAATCTATTTCAGATTTTAAAGCCCTTCGAGGCAAATTTGTCATTTGAAATTTTGGGCTATACAAAATAAAATGAATCGAATTGAGTATAGTAGCCGAGTTGTAACAACTCTGAGACCGTATCTCCGAAAACATTACAATGTTCCCACAGGTTTCATTTGTAGCATTTGATGACGCATGAAATTGTAAAGGTGTACCTACTATAATTAAGCAGAGTGTTTTTTGTGGTTTGTGTGCATTGACGCTTCGACATAAAAACTGTATTTTGTCCTCCATGATTATGACTGTTTGCATACAACGTCAAGCATTACACTGCGTTGAAGCTATGACCTCTACCACATACCACTTTTTTTTACTACAACAAATTCAAATGGTATTTTCATACATACATCTCTAGAAATTAGTTGAGTTTGAGCTAGACAGAGATAGACAGGGAATTACATTACAGTAAACATAAAAAGAAGTTTAGGGTGCTTTCAATGCACAATTCCCCTGAAAAGTATTCAGCCGAGTTACACATAACAAATTAAAGACCAAATATTAAATACAATCATGAGCTAAATGAAAGCCGGTAACCTAATTATTTTTATTGTGCTGCCTATATTGTGAAAATATGAATAACTGAATGGATTCGAATGAAGCATGTAACTCCTTTTAAAACAGGCTGAGCAGTGCCATCAAATGCCATCCGGGCTGCCCACTGAGTTATGTGCGGAGGCCACGTTTCACTGTGTGCTGTGCTGTGTACATGTGTAACAACGCAAGTTGATTAACAGACATGCGTTTTACAGGTTAGCTGCATAGATCAATTTGGACAAACATTAATGTAGTGAGGACAATAAACGTTAATAGGTTGACACAAATGCTCCTCCACACCTGCGTATTTCATCGGGCTTTAACCTACACGTGCTAACTGTTAACCTGCATCACCCATAGCTACATTTAGAGTTAAGATGAACAACAGTGGACCCATAAACAATTGAAAGGTCAGAAAAACCGGCTTATTTCATCAAGAATTACTCACCAAATCTTCCGTTGCAGAACGCGTGATCTTTGGGTGCACGCCTCACGCGCGGTGAACTTGTGTTACAATCATCTGAGGGATGATCAGCTGAGGGCATTTCATATTTCTGTCACAGTGATCCATTCAAGTAGTTAGGATCGAATAGCTGAGTAAACCGCGGACAACAGCGCCATCTATTCACCCTTCAAACACACGCTAACTCCTTCGACCCTTTCTGCGTTTCGGTAAATCCTGCGTTATTATTTATTGATAGACTATTTAAAAGAAAACCAATTAGCTCGCGCGTAGTATGAATTGTACAAAAGGTTAAGGAAAAGTCGCACTGCTGCTATTTGAACGTCGCCCCCTTTCTCCCAAACGGATATTGTTTCAGTCTCACTTCCGGGTGTCACATTCATTTGTCTCCCCCAAAATGGCGAACTTAGCCGCTGCTGCTGCGGCCGCCGCCGCCGCCGCCCTCGCCGCGAACAGAGACCCAGCCGTCGATCGATCACTGCGATCGGTTTTCGGTAGGTTTGTTTGCCGGTTAGAACAGATAAAAAGTCAACGAGGCAGCGGCTAACGAGTGAAAGCCGGCCGTCATCGGTAGCCCGGCTAGCGACGCTGTTAGCTTAGCAACGAGGGAACAAACATACGTTGGCGACCAGAACAACGAGAAAAATACTCGTTTGAAGTTAAATGAAAACGTGCATTCATTATTATTGTCACTTGACGTTTTCTAATATGTTCATTGTTGTAATTGTAGTTGGGAACATTCCGTATGAGGCTACAGAGGAGCAGCTGAAAGACATTTTTTCTGAAGTGGGGCTTGTTGTCAGCTTCAGGTGAGTTCAAGAGGGAACCATTCGTCCTCACGTGCCCCGAACCCCACTGACGAGAGAGTTTGTGTTTTATTCCGTTTAGCGAGGTCCCAACACCCCAACGCAATCCCATTGCATCTGCATGCTTGCTGAGTTTGTTTTGAATGGACACCCCCCCCCCCCCCTCATTTTGTGGTCAGGTTGGTGTACGACAGGGAAACGGGAAAGCCGAAGGGATATGGCTTCTGCGAATATCAAGACCAGGAGACGGCCCTCAGTGCCATGCGGAACCTGAACGGGAGAGAGTTCAGTGGCCGGGCCCTGCGTGTCGACAACGCAGCCAGCGAGAAAAACAAGGAAGAGCTCAAAAGTAACCACCGGTTTGCTCGTGGCGTTACTTCTTTTTTGTTGTTGTTTCAAACTAAAGTATTCAATGTTACATGCATGCTGTCTGCTCGTTCTGTCTTGCACAGGTTTGGGAACGGGGGCCCCTATCATCGAGTCCCCTTATGGAGATAACATCCAGCCACAAGAAGCTCCGGAGTCCATCAGCAGAGCTGTGGCCAGTCTGCCCCCTGAGCAGATGTTTGAACTTATGAAGCAGATGAAGGTAGGCCGCTCCGTCGCCTACTTGGTTTAATGGCAAGTACTTCCAGATGCTCTTCCCACCCAATGTCATGGATCAAATTAGTGTCTCCTGCCCTTAGAGACCTTTTTTTTATTTTTAGAGAGAGTAATGGTCTGTCTCATGGTCGAGCAACATCTCAATTTGCCTCGACTTTATGAGAAAAATCAGCCATCATGTTTGCGTTACTATTGTAATTCAATCGATAAGTGAGCATCACACTTGGATTGGGTCATTTCTCCTTAATGGCACAAAAGGTTACAAACATGGTTCGATTTGAGATAAAACTGGCCCAAAATCCACCCCCTCCAATAACCCTCCAGATGTCACTAGCCAGTTAGTTTTCAGTCATAACTATATTTTCACTTAAATTCAAAGTGAACCATGAGTCTTAGTTCATCCTTTTCTCATCAAAGTTCTTATTTATTAAATAGTATTCTTTCAAAAAAATAAAACTTGTCCATATCTTAAGCTAATAAGTGACTTTGAGAGTCTGAAGAATATCTACTGTGTTAAACTGATGCAATATTTTGGTGAATTTATGCTCAATTTCAGTTGGCATCCTGAAAATATACTTACTATTTTTTCCGCTAAAATGAATTTTCTCAGATGGTATGTTTAATGCTGCTCACTGTTTTTAGCATCACCCACTTCTCAAAAGATAAAAGATGGTGGCAAATGTTTCTCTTAATTTACATCCCCTCCATGGTGCCAACTGTCTGCAGATGCTCTTCTTCCCTTTCATTAACAGAGGCTGTGCTGTAGCGTCTCTATCCCACTTTATCTTTGCACACCTGGCAGCCTTCTTCATTAGGCTCGAGGAAAGAAAAAAAAAGGGAAACGTTTCTCCCCTCTGACTGGAAGAGTGTTTTGTTGCACCACAGCGCCATATGCTGATCACAGCGTGAGTGCTGGGATACTGATGGCAGCGATGGCGCCGGACATCTTTGTTTAATGTTTAGTGCTGATGCAATCGCTCTGGTTGCTTCTGGGTGTGTACCTGAATCACAAAAAGGGTACTTTTAACAAGTGGCTTATTACTTAATAGCCACCCCCCACTTATAGTTCCTGTCTGGTGAAAATGTGACATCTCTCCCTCTCTCCAGCTGTGTGTGCAGAACAGTCCCCAGGAGGCGAGGAACATGCTGCTGCAGAACCCCCAGCTGGCCTATGCTCTGCTGCAGGCCCAGGTGGTCATGCGGATTGTCGACCCTGAGATCGCCTTGGTGAGAGCGGACCAGATTAGGGAGGAATGAGGAGATGTGAAAGGGAGCCAAAAGCCCTTTTTAAACCATTGCACATTCTTGAGAGATGCTCTTCCATGTACCCCCCACCCCACCCCGCAGAAGATGCTCCACCGCCAGACGCCCGTCCAGCCTCTGATTTCCAGTGGGCCGGTTGGAGGAGCGCCGCCGCTCAACCCGCCTTCCCTCCCGCCCAGCGCGCCGCCGTCCCAGCCGCAGCCCGGGGTGAATGCTGCCTTCCTTCACTCTTTAAAAGTCACACCAGTCTCATCCATTCTGTTCTGCAAAATGGTCACGCACCGTTTTCTGGGGGAAAGGACGCGACGTTGCGGCTGCTAATGAATAAATATTGACGAGGGCGGCTTTAGAGAGCAATGCTGCAGTTTGTAGTCTGCGAATGTCGTGATTTACTCATTTAGTCAGTCTCAGATTTCCTTAGACATTTAACTTTCATTTCAGTAAAAAAAGGCACTGAAGATGAAACTTAAAGCAAATTCGATCATGTTGTTTGTATTTTTTTATTTATTTATATTACCAGCCTGGAATGCATGTCAATGGAGCCCCTCAAATGATGCAGCCCCCTAACATGGGAGTGGTCCCCGGACCGATGCCTGTTCCAGGACCGGGACCGGGACAAGGGCCGTTACCAGGACCAGTCGGGCCTCCAGGTAATCATCGTCAAACTGTGTGCATAGGTCCATCTCCATGGGGGCATCAGGGTATACACAGTGTACCACTGAGGGCATTGAGGGTCTGTGTGTGAGGTGTGACTGTCGCATTGTTTCACCAGCTGAATAATACGATCTGCAACGCATAACCCGTCCCATAGTTTAAGCGCAAAGCTGTATATTTTGGTCGGTGTAAGTGGTGGCCTTTTCTAGACTGTGGGTTTAACATTCAATAATCAACTACCAAGTAACAAACAATGAACATAATAATGATGAGAAATTCCTTTGCAAGTGGCCTCAAACCAGGGTCGGTCCTGTTTATGCTTTGAATGTTTTTCCAGTGAGCCGCCACAGTGCAGTATTTTATTTAAGCAGCTAAATGGATTTGGCATTTTACAGTATTTTATTTATGATTAATTATATTAAAGTGGCATTAAACTGTCATGCAGAAGTGCAAGCGGCCTTGCCCTCATCACTCTTTTAGCAGGTTTGAACTAAACTAAGAACAAAGGTCGTGCATTTTTATGGTTGCATGATGAGATGGTTCGGCTGTTCTTCACTCACAATTGGCTATTTAACGGTTATTTGTGTGAAATTAGTTAATTATTTTGAGGAAAACGACAACCAAAGTGCCCTTTTTTTCCTTTTGTTGTTAAGTTGAAGCTCTGAATGCCATGGCCCACTGGGATCACTAGGTGTCACCAGAGCCTGATTAGCAGCTGAGGTGCTTTAAGAGATTATAATCCATTTGACAATCTCTCTTCATTTTCCCCTAAGTATCTGATACTACACGTCTTGGTGCGTGCGTGTGTGTGTGTGTGTGTTCACACTTCAAAATGCTGCTAAAGTGCTGCTCCGCTCTCTTGAGTCTTGTGTCTCTTGTTCTCTTCACTTTAATGCTGGCTCAGGAAACCTTCAGCATTCTCCCACAGGATCGTCTGGGCAAGCTGCTATCGAGCGGCCTCAAGGTATCACTGTACGACTCCGGTTCCCTCGCAGGACTCTTCTAGAGAGGCTACATGTGTCAAAATGCACAACACTGCTGGGGTTTAGTGTAGACTGTGTGCGGTTTCTTTTCACTATTGGATATATGAATGCTTCCTTTTAGCCTGTTTGCGTAAGGATAACTATCCGTGAGCGTCATCCAACGTGCCTCATCTGGGTCGGGTGCATGTGAACAGGTACCGGTTGAACAGGACTAAAAGCGTTTACAATGGCACTGTTGGCGCTAAATGTCTGATGGAGATAAGTTTCTTTTTTATAATTTTAACAGTAAAATTGTTGACCACAGAATTAATGCTGAGGCTGATGTCAGAGGAGGTTGATAGATGGAGTGCATCATGTTAATATGTGCACATGCAAGCGTTTGCATTGGAATAGAAACTGTTTGCTCTTTGGTACTTCAAGAAATCATTAACACTTTTATTTGAAAATAAATAAATCATTCATTTGAATATAATGAATGAATGAATGAATTCAGAAATGACTTTACTGGGATGCAGCATTTATAACCAGGAAAGGACCAAGTTGTTCTACATAATGATACAACGATCTTCCCCATCTCTAGTGTCCGTTGCCAGCGCTATACGGATCTCGATGGGCAGTTAACCAGATGTGAACCTTCCTATCTCTACTAAATCTGACTCCGTGCCTAGTTTGTAGTGTAGGAAGGTTGAGATCTCAGAAGTAAATTATAATCTATGAAACACCCATAAGCAGTATTCTTAATCTCTGATTTTTGGGGGAATTTATGTTTGAAGGGGTCTAGAATCACGTAGACGATGTGATTGTGTTTTGCTTATTCATGGCATAAGATTTTATCGCTGATTCCACCGAAGCAGAAGTAGTTTGTCTTGCGCAACTACTGGGCGAGGCCATCCATCCATCCATCTATCTATCATTTAGACTTATTATCCCGTAGATCTGGCAACCAGAGATTTTAATTGGCCCATTAGTCCCATTAGGACTCTGCACCTGCCGAACGGAACGTGAGCAAAACGTCGGCGCCCCGTTGTTCACGGTGTTTGACACGAATTTACCAGAACACTGACCTCCTCCTTGTCCTTTTCTCTGCACGCCTCCTGTCACGACGTCCTCGCGGCCAAATAACGCCAGAGTCACAGGACACAAGTAGGCCGCTGCTCTCGAGTCAGGACTGTCGCCAGTGTGTGTGATGTGGTTTGAACCGGTAGTCTCCCTCTTCCTGCCGACCCGACGGCGTTTTAGTGTCCCTGATGCCTCTCCTGACGTTGCCCTGTGTGTTGTGACATCTTGCTGTGTAGGTTTGATGTGGTCAACGTACACTGTGAGTGCTCACCTGACCCCAAAAGTCTCACCGGTCATTTTCACCAAATTGTCAATGAAACACTTCCTGGCCAATGAAAAGGTGTGTGTGTGTGTGTGTGTGTGTGTGTGTGTGTGTGTGTGTGTGTGTGTGTGTGTGTGTGTGTGTGTGTGTGTGTGTGTGTGTGTGTGTGTGTGTGTGTGTGTGTGTGTGTGTGTGTGTGTGTGTGTGTGTGTGTGTGTGTGTGTGTGTGTGTGTGTGTGTGTGTGTGTGTGTGTGTGTGTGTGTGTGTGTGTGTGTGTGTGTGTGTGTGTGTGTGTGTGTGTGTGTGTGTGTGTGTGTGTGTAAAAACATTTTTTTGAGGGAGTTGAAAGTGTTGAATGTGTGATTTTTGCCCCAGGACCAGGCGGCATCCCCCCCAGAGGCCTGCTGGGCGACGGCCCTAACGACCCCAGAGGAGGAACTCTACTGTCTGTCACAGGGGAGGTCATAGAGCCCAGGTAAGAGACACACCCCCCCCCCTCCTCACAAAGCCTGGTGCAAGCTTCCCTCCTCACTTAGGTTTTCATTTCTGTTGTTACGCTTTTAGTGAAAAACCTGGTGTATTCAAACTCAACTTATGTTATACTGGCCAGTCATTTAATAATTTCAAATGTAATCTGATTTGGCAACTGGAGCAGGGGTTAAAAAGCTTTTAAACTTTTATGAGAAAGATATTTAATCGCTCTTATCTGGTGTGTTTTTTTATTTATTTTTTTAGCCGGGGTTACATGGCACCTCCGCCGCCCCATCAAGCCCCACCTGTGCACATGAGCCAAATGCCAGGTGGACCCCCTCCGGATATGAGAGGACCTCCAATGGACATGAGAGGCCCGCCCATGGGTGAACCACGCAACATGATGGGGGACCCCAGAGGGCCCCCTATGATGGAGCCCCGCGGCCCCCCAATGGAAACCAGAGGTAGCCGCTCAGTGTGAATCAGTCGGGAAACGTACGATAGTTCAATGTGCGATGACTGCGTGTTGTCAGCATTCTGTTCCAGTGCAAAGAACCCAACAAAAGCCTTTTGTCCCTGTGAGATCTTTTTACAGGATAACTCCTGCTTTGACGTGAAAAACACGTTTTTTTTCTTCTTACTACTGTGGCTAAACCTCTGCTTCCTTCTAGTTAATACTTCTGTGAATCTTTCATTCAGAGGGATGTTGATGCAAAACATGCACTCGTTAGAATTTACCCGCTGAACTCTCTGGAACGGACCGACACGGCTCCCAACGCAAAGTCTGTTTCTTCCTGCAGGTCGCGACCCGAGGGCGATGGACGCACGTGGTCCAGTGACTGGCCAGAGGGTTCCCATGGCGACTGGAATGCAAGCTCCTGTTCCTCATAACATGGGTCAAAACGCTCCTCCAAGACCGGTAACTGCTGCCTCTGTCTCCAGCTGTGCCAGTTATTTTTTTTTCCTTAAGTTAAAATCAATTAAGCAAAAACCTGTGGAAGGACAAACGGTCTAGTAATAGGTTCTTCACATTTAATATCACCAGGAATTTGAATCTGCTCTTGTTGAATGCCAGCGAAATAAACATTTACATCAGGCATCACACAAAAAGCATTGTCAAAGTTAGGTGAAGAGGACATTTGGACAATCATTGACCCCCCCCCCTCCCCAATTGTCCTGCAGGGTCCCGGTATCTCCGGCGGCCCCCCATCAGGAGGCGGCTTCAGTCCGGGGCAGGGCCAGGTCTCCACACAGGACCAGGAGAAGGTGGGTGCCACTTAATCGGTTCTCCAGTCTGTGGGCTGAAGGGCCTCTGAGCAAAGCACGTTTGGACCTTTGCCTTTGTCCCCTCTAGGCTGCCCTGATTATGCAGGTCCTGCAGCTGACCCCAGAACAGATCGCCATGTTGCCTCCAGAGCAGCGGCAGAGCATCCTCATCCTCAAAGAGCAGATTCAGAAGACTGCAGGCGGGGCGCCGTAATAACATTGTAAGAGAAGTTTCAAGTAGGCTAAGATGAAGTTCTATTTGCTTTTGCAGTAGTTTCTGATTCTACACACATTTTGATTTCAGGACTCGTTTTCATCAACCGGCCCGAAGAAGTCTCCTTTTGATGCAGAGGATTGTATAGTTTGTTTTTTAAATCCGTCTCTGTATGAAAGATTTTTGCTTATCGATTTAAAAATAAGTGACAGATTTGAGTGAATGCTGAACTGATTCATAAAAGCAGGAATCGGTGGTCGTGAATTCTTTTCCCTGGAAAATGTTTGGATGTTTTGTCAATAAAACAGAAAAAATTCATTCAAATCTCTTTAATTGTATACAAGGAAGCAACAAGTTCCACTTGAGCGGATGACCAGCCTAAAGGAAGTCTTCCTCCTGGTTCATTTGTTCCAGCGCTCATGAGAAGTAATGAACCAGTTTCCTTAACCAGCACATATTTACAACGTGTCAAAACATGTTAAGAACATCAACAACTTTGTAACCAAAAGTAAACTCAATGACCAATTAATGGTCAACTTTTATTAACTGACACACGCAAGATTATGATTGTAAGGGGAACATTTACAATATCTGAGGAGCTGCTGCCATGTAACAGTAGACACATTCCTTGCAGTCTCTTGCTGCTGCAATGAGCTTGTGTGTAAAACTAAACAATGACTCAAAATGGAAACTCCCCATTTCTCATGAATAAAAAAGAATGGAGCGTGGCCCTGAGCATTGCAGATAAACGTGCTCTGCCTCTTTCCCGATATCTGAACCACACCCAGCTGTAAGGCCAAGTTACCCGGAAGCTTTGTCATTTATTTTCTTCAAATAATACAGAAACTCTTAAATTCAAAAATGCTGCCTCCTGCTTTTTTCCCCTCTCTCCACTCAAAAGTTCTCCTTGTTGAAGTAAAATCTGGTCTTCCGAGGATCCACGTCTGAGTATTTGGCACATTTTTTTTCCAAAATCTTTGCCAGAACCGCTGGGCCACACAAGAACGTTCCCACCACAGACCTGAGAACGTGGCGGAGAGACGAGGGGTTAAACGTAAAAAATGATGCAATATAGCACCTTTAAAAACAAGATGTAAGGCACAAAATGCCTTACAATAACGGAAAACAAAATTCTTAAGTCAGCCTTTGGAGATTATACGTTTAAATGTGAGGTGTTGTTTTTTCACATTGTTACGGTGCTACTTTTGCGTTCTAAAAGCCATTTTCAGCTCACGTGGGGTTTTCTTTGCGGACTTGCTCGAACTCCTTGTCCCAGGCGGGTCTGCCGTAGTTGGTTTTCTGTTTGAGCCCGGTGACCACGTCTGTGTCCTCGTCAGAGTGAATCCGGGCGTGGTTAGCCTAAGAGAGAGAGAGAGGTGAGACAAGTCCAACGCCAGCAGGGTTGGTCTGCGCTGGGATTCTCACACACACACACACACACACACACACACACTCACATGGCCCTGATCCCATCCGGTCAGATAGAGTTTGTAGGTGAGGAAATCCACCATTCCCCTCTCCTCCATCTCCCTCTCCAGCCCCTGCAGGAGGTCGGCAAACCATTCGAAGGCGTGGGTTTCCCGGCAGATCCAATAGAAGTAGATCTGAAAGCAGGAAGCGGAAGGCGAGCGGGTTATAACACTGCTGGATTGTGTTCTATATTTAGAGAGAGAGAACACATGTGGACGGCATGCGACCGCAACATGATCCGGGCGTCTTTGAGTTCTCACCTTTCTGGTGCGCAGTTTGGGGTTGGAGATTTTGAACTTGTACCAGATCGACTTGAGGATGGAGGCGAAGGGCGTGACTCCGATGCCCGCGCCAACCAGCATGCTGACCTCGTAGTCGAAAACGTCCTCGCTGGCGGTGCCAAACGGCCCGTCCACACCCATTCTGAGAGAAGAAGAAGCTGCAATCATCCAAACTAATACCAAAAAAAAGGTGTCTCTGATGCAGTTGGGCACCACAGTCCATTCTGGATTTTTGCTGTGAAGCTTTTCTTGTTGACTTTATTTTAAGTGGCATGAGTTGCCCGTCCTTGTTTTTTTTTAAAACACAAGAAATGACCCAAGAGAAAAATCCGTAACGAATAAATACAAATAGTCGAATGCCTCATCGACTCACTTGGGTCCCTGTGTCCCCTCTGGAAGATTCTTCATGATGTCGATGAGTTTATCAGTCCAGTCCCCGGCCGAGCGGATGTGCACAGCGAAGAAGTCCTCCTCCGGGGCCGAGGTCATGGTGAACGGGTGCCACTCCAGCTGGGAGATTGCCGGGCAGTTGAGGAAGACGTACTGGCCCACCTCCATTTTGAAGCCGTTCTTCATCAGCTGCAGCTCCAGCACCTTGGAGGGATGCAGCACAATCTGGAAATGAAATAAAAAAACGGGTTCAAAAAGCCGTCTCGTCATTTGCCAAACTACTTCGACGCGGGAATTCCTGATTACCTTCCTGTACGTTACCGCCTGCATGTAACGAATGAAACGCAGCACGCGCTCAAAGATGTAGAGGATCATGGGTCCGATCACCCACCACCAGGTCTAAAACAAACAAGCAGTAGTTGCAGATATTAGCAGCCGCTGCAAAGGCAGAGACGTAAATTCGGAGAAATCCTGAGATGTAGAAGTCAAACCTGTGCCGGTCCTCCTGAAAACTGAGGGACGGGACACGCGGGAATCAGTCCCCAATCGCTAGGTCGGTCTCTACAAAACGTGGCGTTGTGCGGCGGATCCGTCGTCACTTGCTTCCTCACAATGTATCTGCAGATTGCAAAAACCTTTGTAACTCGTTGCTCGTTTTCACCAAAGGACGCACACAGGGCGACTCGGCTCTCACCCTGCTCCGTGAAACACAAGCCCAATGAAGAAGACCACGAACAGGTGGTGGGTGTACCAGAAGACCTCAAAGTAGCTGCGTCTGATGACCTCCATGGAGGAGGTGATGATGAGGATGAGCGCCAGAGTGATGATGACGCCCGTGAGGCCGGCAATGGTGGTGAAGACAAAGTACGTCGGGGTCTGCTGTGGGTGCTGAGACGCGAGAGGAGGAGGAGGAGGAGGAGGCACACAAGCTTTTGTTTACAAGAGGGAAGAAGGTGGAGAAGATCGTGCACTTCCAACAAATGGGAACGTGTGAATGAACGACGCCATGAAGCGTTTTATTCCTTCATTACTCACAACGTTGGTGGTGCGGATGGGGTTCAGGTAGGTGGTGTTGTCGCTGTCTTCCAGCTCTGAAAGCTCCTTGGCGAGTTCGCTATTGTCTCCTAGTCTGCTGTTGTTGTACCGCTCCACGTTGATCAGGTGGGCGATCGTGTGAACGGCTGCGTGAACACACGAGAGGGAGACGCGTTTGAAACTGTCTGCAGCAGAGCAGCACGAAGGGTGGGGGTGGGGGAGGGGTGGCTTGCAGCGTCGAGGTCTTGGTGAGGTTTTTTTTCTTTGTGTGCACCGTCCACTTTGCCTGCCGCCATCCTGTCAATTTCTCCATTGTGGGACTAATGAAGGAACGGCTTATCTTATTTTATCTCAGTTTCAGCACGTGACTCTACGGTTTGCCTTAAACTCGCCTCTCTGAAATCAGGAATTCACATCTTGTTTGGGTTTATTTTAGTCCAAAGAAAAAGTATTAAACATCCAACTAAATTGGCTGCCATGATACAGTAGATGGAGACGATAAATACAGATGCAGCGAATTCATCTCTATAAACAAAGCATTCAGTAATTTGAGCAAGAAGGTGGGCGTTAAAGAGAATTGCTTGGATGATTTTACCTGTCATTAGAGCGATCATGTACGCCACCAGCTTGTGGAAACTTATGTTTTTATCCAGTTGTTTCCTCATTGTTCTCCCACAACACTGAAAAGATAAAGAAAGGTCAGTAAAATGAAGATAATGGTAACCGGCGTGACCTGTGCCTCGGGGGGGTATGTAAGTGAACAATGAAAGTTGACCCATCCCAAAAATGACCTAATGATAGTGTCTAGGCTTTTTGCAGTCAAACTAGTTTGTATGTTAATCACCACTTCACAGTGGACCTCGCCCTTATGGGATATTCAAAGCGACATTGCAACATGCATCGTGTCCTCACCATCAAGGAGCCTCGGAAAAACGACAGCAGGTTCCTGCACACCGGGAGGAGGATCAGCATGCAGTTGAAGTTGAGGACCGCTGCAGGAGCTCTGGCCCAGGCCAAGGCGGACTGGAGTCAAATATACATCTATGTGTGATTATCAGTGGTGGAGGAAGTCTCTTAAGTAAAAGTAGCAATACTACAAAGTACGATTTCTTTTATTGATCTTAAAAAGGAAAATATTTCACTTAAAGATTGCAAACAAATAGGTCAAAAAAATGCAATACATACATGAACAACAAAAATGAATACGCTTTTTTAAAATAAACATACAGTAAATGTCATGCATTAAAAATCCTACTTTAGCGAAAGTACTGGCCGTAATCACATCACAATATACTTATTAATAGTAATAAAAAGGACACGTGCATTACTTTATGTTGCGGTTTAATTTAATTATTGTTTTAACAAAGTACGAAAGAACGTCTTGAATGGACTGACCCCTAGAAGAGAACGCGTGTAGATGAACTGATCCCCCAAATCGTAGAATAAGTAAAACCAGACGAAAAGGAAGATGTTGATTCCCATCCAGACCACCTGCGAACAAAACCAACACCTGGTTTTCATCACACAATTAGTCACTCAACTTCAATTTCATTTCACTTGCGAGGAAGCTGCAGGACACATTCGTGTTCATTACGAGTCATCAAAACGCAACGTAAATCGGCAGAACCCACCAGTATGAACGCCGAGAGTCCATTGTTGACAATCCAGTTCCCCATGATGAGCCCTCAACGTCAAACCCAGCGGCAGAATCCTCGGCGCTCCTCCACCTGGACTGCGCATTTATCCTCCACGATCCGGACTCCCTCCCCCCTCCGCCCCCCGCGGAGACAAGAGACCAATCGAACGGAGCCATCGGGCCATCTACGAGTAAAAAAGGTTTCCCCCCTCCCGATGCTGAATGACCACATTCTCACCTGCCGCTAGCTCGGGTTAAAGTGAATCCGGATACCAGGAATGGGGAAGTAGACGACTGACTCCTTACTGGAAGCCCGTGGCGGGCGGTGACGCCATCGGTTTATTCTCGGGGGGGGGGGGGGGGGGGGGGAATTAAGGTTTATTGTGTTTATTGTGCAGAGAGTGTCGAAGCGTGACGTCAGATAGATGAAGTGAAAAAACTCAACAATCAGATTAGTTTTATTTAGGTTTCAGGTAAAACAATAGTAGTCAAGGCACTTAAAGAGGCATTAAAAAAAATGAAAGCAGTCAAACTAGAAGCAAAAGTCTCATCAACTGGGAGGTTAACAACACAATGGATATTTCACATAGTCTCAAGTCACAAGTCTTTTCACAATATATCAAGGAAAACCTAAAAACCTGTTTTTTTTCTTCTTTCTCCATGCATGAAGGCCACTAGACAGCGGTGACATTTATCTCTGCAGGTTTGCTTAGGTGGGTATGAGCAACATACATTCTTCTAACTTTCTCCTCCTGCTGTTCAGTGCACATGCCAACGTGTGCTAAAGCGGCGGTCACGGCGCGAGTTCCCCCGAGAGGAAGTGAACCGGTGGGTGAGGGGGGGGGGGGCGCGCAGCAACACGGTGGCTCCTGGCACGTTTCCCGCACACCTGGCTCAGTCCTGTGCACGACCCGCTGCTGCTCTCTCAAGGCGGCCTTTGTGCATCGCTGCGCATCTCGACGCGTTGCATTCTTTGATGTGCCGGGGGGGGGCTCCGCTGCGCCCCTCGTCTGGGGATAAAACGACAATCGCTCGTGTGTTGAAAGCACTCGGAGTATCGCACCCCGTTGGTGCGGGGCCTTTTCTTCAGGAGAATCGGGGGCCCTCCTCAAGCCGCTTCCGTCGTGTCCTCAACAATGTCCGTCTCCCTCTCCTCCGGCCGCCTGGCGGGGTCCCGGGGCCCCAGCAGCTCCAGCGGCTCCTCCGGCATCAGCACCATGGTGGCGGCGGTGGAGTAGGAGTGCGGCAGCGTGCCCCGGCTGCGGCTCGCTCCCCTCCAGCCGGCGCGGCAGCAGACGCAGTGCAGGCAGTCGTGCACGTTGTACTTGAAGAGGCGCCTGCAGGGGTGGCAGAACTGGTAGAAGAGCAGCATGAAGAGCAACGCCAGGCCGTAGAGGATCAGCAGCTGGACGGCCAGCAGCGGCGCGCACACGTACTCGTAGAAGTCCGACTTGAAGAGGTACCAGAGCGCGATGAGGAGGAAGTTCTCCACGAAGCGCACCGCGTAGTACGCGGCCAGGCGGCCCCACCGCTGCTTCCTCTCGATGAGCTCCCCGTGGGAGAAGTCCAACTGCACAGCCGACCAGCAGAACACGTTGATGCAGGCGTAGAGCAGCGTGAACATGGACAGCACCACCGTGGTGCCCAGCTTGGAGAAGTTCTTCTCCACGTCCTGCGTCAGCGAGCCCTTCCTGGCCCAGAACTCGACCCACGGGAGGAAGAAGAAGAAGAGCAGGTTGACCATGCCGACCAGGATCACCCAGTGCGTGAGCGCCGTGCTGAAGAGGACCAGGGCCGTGATCCGGGTGGCGATCTCCAAGCCCCGCCACACGATCATGCACAGGTAGGCCACGGGGCGCATGTGCACTTTGTAGTTGTCGTATCGGATCTGGATGGCCAGCGTGCTGCACACGAGGGCCCCGTATGTGATGGAGATCAGGGTGATGATCATCACAGCCACTGGGGGGCAGACACAAGTCACCGGGTTAGCTTTGGATCGAAGAGTCACACATTCAAACGTATTCCTTTACACTAGGCCATCTATAAAAATGGAGATCGTAATTATCAGTTACAATCAGTAACTGTGATAACTGTCATTATCAGTAATTATTTTTCTTACCACGGTATGGAAAATAATTACTGCTCTGAAACAGTTTCATGGTCCCTCCTTTGTACTCAAATTGTGTATTTTATCCGGTACTTTTCACTTCATGCCCACATAACATAAATGCTTGCATGCGATGTGCATGTGTATTAGCATTTGGCACAGCGGTGTCTGTACTATAAATAGAGCTTTAATGAGAACACATTGAGCTCCTGAAGTCTTGTTTAATAATCACAATTTCACACTGCACTCAATCGCCAGCTATTCATTAGATACCTTTGATTTCCATCAATAAACGAAAGTGTGTCTTTATTCACTGGCTTTCAAAATAACGTCACTCGACTACCTCGACGTACACTTTAGCCAGGAATCAATTTCAGAGAGCACCCTTTTTAAAACTCCTACAGTAGTACAGTAGCATGGACCTCAGCCCCTGCGCCCTTCTCACATCTGGCAGGGAGTAAGTATTTCTCCTGGATGCTGGCGTACAGCTGCAGCGTGAGTTGCGGCGCGGAGCCCAGGAAGGCCTGGATGACGGCGGTGCGCTTGAAGGCGTCTCGGTGCGTGGCCAGGTTGCGCTCCGATCGGCCGATTTCCCACTCCATCAGCCCCGCCTGGCCCTTCTTCAGGCTGTTCTTCCTGGAGATGGTGACGTAAGGCTCGTCCTCGATTTTACCCGCCTTGATGAAAATCACGAGAGCCTCGAAACACCTGAGGATGAAACGGGAGAGCGACCTTAGAGCCGGTTCACGTTTTCGCGCCCGCAGTGGGCGCGCGCGGTCGTGCGTTTCGACGTGTGACCATCGCAGAGTGAGCATGAGCAAACATACAGGTTCTCAACCAGCAGTTTGTTTGCATACTACAGCTTGTTTTGATATTACATATTGCACAAACAACCATCTCAGATATGTTAGTCTCACGTTCACGGGATCCATCATAATAAACACACCACATCTTTGAACAATCACAGCTAAACAAACACAGTAAACACAGCACTGAGAATCCACCAGAGGGCAGTCAGTGGAAACGGAAGCACGGCACACTGATTCCCTGGCGGCCGTTCGGGATCAACTGGAAAGCTCTGGGTGTGGTTCTCTCAACGTCTGCAAGGTGAATGCTCCCAGTGTTCTGACCAACCAAAACCAACACTAAGCACCAGGAGGGAAACCGGTTTTTTCACTGCGAGAGTAATCTGCATGGACAGGAGATTGGATCTTCAGGTATTTCTTTCTAGATTAAATGTGGGAATGTCGGAAACAACCTAACCTGGAAGTACGAGGTTACCACCTACCAATACCAGTGTCATAATCCCTGAACAGCACATCTGCATTTAGCAAACACACTCACTATCTCGGCGCTAAAAGATCCCGTCACCGAGCAGGAATGTCATCTTTTGCGTCCAAATACCTCCACCTTTTGGACCTGACACTTGAATCCCACAGTGATCTCAGGGACTCTCCAGACAGCTGCTGCTGCTGCCGGGAGGGAAACCGTGCTGGTTTACATGCAGTGTACATGTGGGACGGTGCCAAGCTTCCACCCTGAACTGTGTTTCACCCACAGAGTAGGGCCCGGCGTGCTGTTATTTGGACACACAGTCTGATATCTCTAAATACATTCACCCACTGCGGCTGATCGGGGTCGCTGCAGCCTCAGCGTTCAAGGCCCGGGACACAGAAAAAAAACCCCTGATTTATTGACATCCTTTACCTTTGGCAATCCGGAAGCAGAGTGGTTGGGGGGGTGGGGGGGGGGTGCTGAGCCAGAGCCATCGTGCACTCAGGACTCAGGCGGGCTCAAGGGAGGCTGGAGTAGAAACAGCAGGCCCCATGGACGCATTAGTCAAGGGAATCAATATAGCGACTTTTTTTTTTTTTTTTAATGGAAACACACAGGCTGAACACGCCCCCCTCCCCTTCTCTCTCACCCCTCCCCACGGACCAAGCTGAACCGGCTCTAGAAAGAAGACTCATTAGGGCTGTTTTTCTTACTGCAGGGCGGAAGAGCAGGAAATACTTTTCGAAGCTCTTTAGCAAGATGGTCTTGCTTTGGTCAGCTGGGGATTAGCTCGCCGCGCTTACACCATCACAGCCTCGTGTGACTGGGGAGACGCGGTGAAACACAAACAAACGCCGCGACTTTGGAGGAGGCAAGTCAGGACGAGTTGCAAATAATTCAAACCCACACACTGGAATTACTGCGACGTCGCTGTGGATACTGCGTGTCTTCTGCCAGACTCCAATGTGGCCAAAGCAAAGCTCTTGGAAAGGTTTATTTTTCGTGGAATTATGGGTTAAAAGATGGGGCCCTGTGATATGAGATATGTATGAATCCCTGAGTCACACAGGAAACCTCGCCTCTGAGGCACAAGGGAGCGGAAGTTATTTATTTACAGCAGCACACATGGAACAAAAAAACATCTAGAAATAAAAACAGAAAAATACAGAACAAAATGATCCGTAATAGCAGAGTGCAGCGTATGATATAGGGCGAGAAAAGCGCTCATTAGAGAGAGATGTAAGATCTGTTTGATATCAGAAGTTGTTTTGTGCAGCTCACTCGGTTTCAGAAGACAATCCCTGACACGTTGTGGCCATGAGGGCAGCGAGGTGCTCGGGATCACAGTGTCAGCTCCATGCAGACTGAAACAGCCAGACGACCATCAGATAGAACGTAATCACATGTTTTCACAGCCATATTCGTGGTCCCCAGAGGATGGATTCCCCGGATGCGTCATTCTTCCACTTGTTGTTTTTGGCTGCTCAAATATGGCGGTGTGGACACTTCTTACAGTTCAAGTGAGCCAACAAAAGCTGGGAGGGTATTTGGGGAGGCGACAAGAAGGTGGAGAGAAGAACACTGGACCACACCACTATGTTAACATCCCACCCAATGAGCAGATAGGTGTACATGGTGTTCACCGAGTGTACTTTATGGCAGTGAACTAACTGAAGCCTCCATATTCAGACACAGCACGAGTCTCCTTGTTGTTTTACTCCCGATGGAGAAATAAAAAACAAAAAAATCCTCCCTTTCATTCCACACATTCTTGATCCTTGTCACAACATGGCGAGATAAAATTGCAGTCTCAATCAGGTAGATGATAACGAACCGTCGGTCTGTCACACATCGGACCTCTTCAAAAATAAAAAAGTCTCCCTTGAATAAAAACATTCCAAAAAGTCCAGACTCAGTAAAACAAATCCAACAGCACTGTTGCTCTAAAAGCTCCTCACGGCCAAAAATAGATATTCAAACACTTCTGACTCACACTCGACATGGAAATAGGAGGGAAGGTGTTTATTCTAGAAGTCTCTTCTCCTACTTAATATGTACATTTAAATATAGTTTTGTCCTTTGACCCAAATGACTCACAACATGTCAAACAGAAATCGCTTTGTGCTGTATTCTGAAAAAGTTGGAATATGACAGCACAGTAATGAAAGCTGTTAGCTTATTATAGCTTTCTAAATCTGGTTTACTAAATGTGGGTTCAAAAAGGTTGCTCTAATAGATATTTCTTCACTCTACGTTGTGTGTCTTGTATCTGCAAACTTTTTAAAAAATGTATCCGACTTGTAATATTTTAGACTGCAGGCCGAGCCACAAATCAAGCCATCTATAAACCTTTTAGCCACATTTTCTCCTGCAACGTTTTCCTCCCGATGAGGCCCGTGTACACCTGAACGCAGCACTTCCTTCCAAGTAAGAATACCACACCCTTCCACTACTGTAGTGTAGATTCAGAGCAACACCCCGGGGCTGACAGTTAACGTTTCAAAATTCAATAAACACCACCCCCCCAACCAGAGGCGTTGATCTTACACCGCTTTGCTTCGCAGAGAACAAAACAAGATCTTAGGTTTGAATGTAACACTCTGCAGCCCCCCCCCTCCCCCCCACACTTCTACAGGCTGGGACAGGCTGTCCAAGGTGCCATCAATGAGTGCCAAATGCGACTCTCTCAAATGAAGGCGCTTGATCACACGCAAAGGCCGACCTGTAGCGGATGGACGCTGATGGATGGCGACTGGCAGTCAGTGCTTCCGTGCACTCAACACTGACTGTCAATTTGCATCCCATTAAGTGCACTGCAAATGGAAAGTGGAAGTTGCATGTGCAATGAGATGTTAGTAAGATGTGGGATGTCGGTAAAGCCCCCCCCCCCCCCTTCCTCATCGATTAACATCTCAATTAATCATTTTCTATCTCGCATGTCAGAGGAGAGGGAAATCATCTTAATATAATTGTCAAATGCACCTGTCGGTGTCTTCAAAAAGCTTGTTTTGTCGAACCAAACCAATCATTTCTGTCCAAGTAGAAGAACACAACATCCTCCCATGTAAGAATGTGGGGGTCATTCAGTGCCAATCCCCTCGACCTCTTCAAGTTCCAGCAGCATCTAAAAGCTGCACGCCTTGTAAAAAACGAACCGCCACCCACCTGATGACAGGCCCGAGCAGCAGCAGGTGCAGGAAGAGGACCAGGGGCCGGTCCCGACCCAGGTCCCTGTGGATGAACGTCAGCGCCAGCTGGATGAGCAGCGCCGGCAGCAGCATGAAGGCGAGGGTGAATCCCAGCCAGATGACGTCATCGGTCTTGCGGTACAAGCTGCACAGCACCGCGGCGGCGATGAACTCCGCGCAGTAGAGCCCGGTGGCCAGCAGCACGCTGAGGGGGGGGCGGATGCGGCTGCGATTGACCGCCAGCGTGACCGAGCCGCGCGCCTGCGTGGAGCACCCCGGCGGGTCCAGATCGGAGATCTCTCCCTCCGGCTCCTCCACGGTCACCCCCTGCATAGTGTTTTTTTTGTTTTTTGATTGACACGCAAGAAACTATCGGGACGTCGCTGGAGGAGCTCGTGCTGAACTTGGAAAACAAACAAACAAAATAAACCACTTTTTTTTGGTTTTGTTGTAAATACGTCGCGTGCGGCGCCGTCTCTCCCAACTTCCCACGGAGTCGATCATAGCTGTTATCACATCGCCTTTAACAAACAGACCTTGTTTTTGGGGGGTGGGGGGCGGAGGGGGTTCACTCAACGTTACGTGGCGTTACCGCCCGGTTGAACTCCTCGGGAAAAAAAAGCACCCCGCCTTCTGCCAGCGATATCCGCGCTGCTGCCGCTGCGACGTCGGACTCCGGAGTGACAGAAAAACGTGTTGAAATGATGGTGAAACGCAGAGGTTTGGTCCCGCCGTGGAGTCGGTGTGCCGGTAGTTTGACGTCAGGCTTTTTTCGCGTGGGCATACTTGTGCTGTTTGCCCCGTTCAGGTCTTCTGCTCCGCTGTCAGTGCAACAGCTGCACGAAGGCGGCGCGAGGGACACGGGGAGATACCGGAAATGAGTCAGGCGGCCGCCTTCAAAGTAAGAGGCGACAAGGGGCGAACGGCACAACGTGACTTATCAGGAAGGATGCCTCTGCGCCCAGATCAGATACTGCATGTGCATATATTTATATATGCATACCTAACAGGAGGGTGGCGGGAACTAAGAATTACAGATAATGGACTGAACAGAACGGTGCATTTGACTGTATTAGGGGAAAAAAGCCTCATGTGAAATATGGAGCCAACATTAAAGCGAAATCACAATATGATTACGGTAATGAAACATCCTAGGGAGGAGCATCTGCTTGCTGTGCAGGCAAAACAATACATGGGAATTGAGAACAATAAGGCGGGGATGTGCATTGCATGTAGAAAATGGTATGAATACAGTTGAAATATAAATATATAAACTGAGGAAATGTGTCTGAATGTATCTGGTGCTTGTTACAGGCTATTTTGAGCCGCCCGGCATGTGGCATTTTGCTCAGGTCATTGTGACTTTGAGAACTATTGTATACTGTCCTACTACAACGATCACTGCTACTCATTAGTAACACTATACTACCAATGGCAGAGGAGGTTGTAATGTTGTAACACTGTTGTACCACTTTTTAAAAACTACAATAATCACTATTAAAAATAAGGTTTCATTGTAAATTGAGTTAAACACTACATCCCCTTTTTACATTAAATTCCCTTTGGACTAGTTTTGCTAAACTAAATGATAGAGTTAGAGATGTTTCACCCATCATTTGTCCTTTCCAAGTGGAAGCGCTGTGTGGAGCAGAGACAGATTCCCTTTCTCTGCGCTTCCATTTTTAGTTTCCACCGGCAGGGAAGACTTGTCCTTGTTATTACATGTCATTTATTTTTATTTGGCCGACGCTTTCATCCGTGTTGTGGTGACTTGCAGGCCTGAGAGGGAAGCTTCCACACAAGCAGGTGCACTACACACACACACACACACACACACACACACACACACACACACACACACACACACACAGAAACACAATTACAATGCCATCCTGTTGTACACGTTTAACAAAAGGCATGTCTCATTATTTTACAATGTTTTATGGCTAAAGGCTCATTGGACAACAACAACGCTTTGTGACGCAGCACACAACCTTGTTTGCTCAACTACTTATGCAAACAAGGATTGGACGTGACGGACACAATCTGTAGTGAAATACACAATATTTCCATTGCAAAGCTGTTCTTTGTTGCTTGGGTTGATCAGTTGTTCAACATAAACTGTCCCTTTAGATGAACCATCATATGTTGAGTGAAGAATAATTTGAACTAACAACTAAGGGAGTTTTTACTGTTTGTAATTAACTAAACTGTGGTCTAGTTTCAACACAGCTCAACTCCAACATGCCAACCTCTCTCTGTCCAATCACATGCTCTCTTCTAGTCAGTGGTCTACACGACCCGTGAAGGCATGTCATTACTTATGCATGTGATTGGTGGTGCAGTGGTTTGGGTCAGTGACTGCAGACTGCACCATAGAGTTCATAGAAATCATTCAACTCTTTGTCTGTGTTTATAATTCTCAAAACATCTGGCAGGACCTCTTAAGCTCACAGGATGACAGGTTAGATCTTGTCTGTTATATTTATAGACTTTCTTTTGGATTAGACAAACCAGGTATAAAGTGTTACATTACTAAACTGGTGGTGCCAATAGGCTGGTAGTTTCATTTACGAGATGTTTCCCTCAGTTGCCAGTCCTTATGCTAAGCTAAGCTAAGCTAATCTAACTGTCCTGGCTGTAATTTAATGCATTAACCAATAAAGGCATGACTTTAGTTTTGATCTTTTAACTCTTGTAATTACCGGCGAGAAAGAAAAGAAGCATACTTCCCAAAATATTGATCTATTCCTTTATAATGTTCATGTATTTTAATAGAAGATGTGAAATAGTTCTGCTGTAACCCAGTTTGCAATGTCAGCGGTCGGGGGTCTGTGAAACCTATTTTCAATGTGGAGACCAGGAGCAGAGGGGGGGGGTGGTTTTCAGCTGCTGCTGTTTTGCTATGTGTGTGTGTGTGTGTGTGTGTGTGTGTGTGCGTGTGTCAGCTGACGCAGGGCTGTGGTCAGATTCTGGGATGAGTCGACTCAGCAGAGGAGGACCGAGCCTGATTGGATGTTGGCACAATGACATAACAATATGAGGCAAACAAGCCAATACTCCAAGTCATAAACCTCTTATCATTTCACTGTAAATGTAGAAGCTCTGCTTTGTAGTCTTCTGTCCATTTTCATTTGATTTTCCTCTGTAAACACTAAGAAATGAAAGAACAGATCACAAATGTGTAGGTTTAGATTTGAGTGGACTGAAATCCAGCCTCAGCATTTATCATAGCATGTCAAAGACCTAAGAAGAGACATTATCGTTTACAGAGCGATCTGTGGAGATAGATCATGGGACCCTGAGGCCATCTAGTGGCTCATGCTGCGTTACAGAATGTGTTGGAGTGGCTTTGTTATTGCTTTAACCATTTTGTAATGGGTTGATTCTCTGTAAATGTTAGTGAACCACTGTACCTGAAAACCAATTGTTTAAACTTAGATAATTACAATTGTGTCTGAAATGTGTCTATTGTAAATACATTTTTCAAATGCATTTTTGCCTGAAATGTAATCTTGTTTATCTCCATCTTCATTTTTACACTGAAAAATTATTTGACAGGAACATTTCTCTTAAGGATTTTAAAATGCAAATAAAAATAAATAAAACTGTGCCTTGATAAATAAGCACACAATAATGCAGTGTTTACCACCCAGCAACGTGTTACAAAAAGTTTAAACATTTAGTATAAACCAGCCACCTCACAGGGAACAATAGCTTTGGTTCTAAATAAACTAAATAAACTGGTTTGATGTACATTTTAGTTCAACACCACGCGGCTGTTACCATAGTTGTGATGTCACAGTGACTGTGCTAAACCTGTCCAAACGCTGTGCGTGCCACCACTCAGGAGGTCACTCAGGAGGTCACTCAGGAGGTCACTCAGGACGTCACACAGGACGTCACAGCGCGTCAGATCACACCACAAGACACATTCGTCTTCCTAGTCGGACACATGAACCTTCGTTGGGTCTAACTGGAATAACCAGGGTATCCAATGGGATTAGTGATTGGCTCTGAGGAGTCTGGGATTGGTTGGAGGACCAAAACAAGGTTTCCCAGGTTGTACCACCTACATGGGGTGACTAAAGGCTTACTGTGAGCCTGATTAGTTCGGTAGCAACAAGCGGAAGCGACATGTTAGTAGAGGCGAGCAGCCGGACGAATGCATGGACATAGACTTGCTTCTGTAAGTATTCTGTCATTCATCTTTGATAAAGGTGCAACTCTAGAATGTGACATAGTCAGTGAGTAATATCAAGTATTAGTAGTTACTTCTCCAATGAGTTTGTAATAATTTGTGTTAATCCCATTATTCACCTCATTTTATACATTTTGTGAATTTATCCTGGTTATGCAAAGTGTTTTTGAAGTAATTTGCTATATGTACAAAAATATAGTACTACAATGAGTAATAAAATACTGTTCTGGTTTATCTTTAAACTCAAGATATTATTGATAGCTTTTTTTCTCGGTATTTGGGATTTGTATTGCACTATACTGGGGATTATTTGTGCTTAACATTCAAGTTTTACCTTATATTTATCAGGTTTCTAATACCGCTAAACTATGCATGGTTATTACCATAACTATATCTACAAAGTTTGGACGGAAACCAAGAATAAATCCAATAATTAGAACCAGAAACATCTCAATAACCAGAATTACTTTGGTATTTGGTCAAATAAACAGAATGCCTGAAATTATTTTAAAAAAAATGTTGTTTCCAGTAAATATCCAACAAGCAAACATGTGAATCTCTTACGATGACACAGGCCACAACTTTCCCATTTGCTACAGTGGATGGAAATTGTATTTATATTGACTAACTGGTTTAAATGATGGGATACCGGTGAAAAATGTTCACTCATGGACATCCTCACTTAGTGTAATGGTGAAGAAATAATTGTCTCCGGCAGCCAGAACCAATTGGTCTGCTAGTCAACAATACAATTAAGTCAGGCTGTTCTAAACTGGCTTTTCAGATTACAGAGCCTCAACAGATGCACTTGGCAAAGCATCTCTACCTTAGACACACCTGCTGCGTGTATACGAAGCATTGAGGGAACCCCTCACATTCTAGATCCTTCTACATGACAGAAATCTCCAATCAAAATTCATCATTTCATTATTTTAATCCGAGAACACAGAGAAAATAAGCTTTGAATTTAAAGTGTGTCAAGAATGCTAATAAAGCTAAAAAGAGAAATTAGGCAAGCGATATAAATTGGCTGTGACCCCCCAGCCCCCAATAAACCGTACCCGTCGTACTTAAGTCGACCATCTGTTTGCAGGCACCAGTTCCAGAGAAGATGGTGGCCGCTGTGCTCACCTTGGTCAGCTCAAGTAAACATGTTCAACCTGATGACCAACTGCTGCACCTGGGTCTCCAAAATACAGGAGCCGATCAGGTAGCTGAAAAAAACCCATTTTGCTTTAAAAATGAGTGAAATGCACGATCAGTTTGACAGAAATTCAAACGGCCGTAGAAAGAATCACAGTTTGTACATTGCATTTAACTCTAGGTTCATTGATGCCCCCTGACGGGGTCTGGCATTAGTGCTTTGAAGCTATACGCGGGTGAAATTCTATACGGAGCATGCTTCTTTGCAGGAAAGTGACCATTCTGGTGGTTGGTCTTGACAAAGCAGGAAAAACTTCCTCAATCAGAGGAATGTCAAGAGGTAATTGAGCTGATTAAAGAAAAACCTTTTCTAAAAGTGCGTGAAACAAGACAAATGATCCTACGCCTCTTTTGCTTCCTGTTATTTTCAGTCCCCCACGGCGCCGAAGCTGGACCCACCCACGGCTGCGTCCGGAGTGAGCTGAAAGTGGAGAACTACCAGGTCACCCTGCTGGACGTGGGGGGGTCAGCGCAGTCGAGAGGAGCCTGGCGGGAGCTCTACGGAGAGGCCCACGGGATCGTCTTTGTGCTGGACTCCAGCGACAGGCAGAGGATAAAGGAGGTCAAGGAGGTCCTCGCTGACCTACTGAAGCAACCGAGAGTGGCGGGGAAACCCATATTGGTGTAATTTGACACTACTTGCATAGTGTGAACTAACATTGAACAATGTAAACAGTGCACTCGGGGGAGGGGGGGGGGCAGATGAGGGAAAGTGTAAATGACTTAGGCCTTTTCCCTTTTTAGGTTGGCCAACAAACAAGACAAAATGAACGCTTTGCTCGGAAATGAGTTGATTGAGATTCTGTTACTGGAGAAGCTGGTGAACCAGAGCCGCTCTCTGTGCCATATTGTAAGTGCTCAAATTCGAGAATTCGGTGAAGTCGTGAATTTAAAGCAGGCCTTTTTTTCAAGACAGACCAAACGTTCTCTTCTCTCCCCAAAGGAGCCTTGTTCCGCCTTGATGGACCTGCGGCGCTGGTCGGACAGAAAGACTCAGCGAGGCCTTCGCTGGTTGCTGCGCGCTGTTTGTCTGGATTACCCTGAGCTGTGCTCCCGCGTAGTTCAGGACAGCAAGAGGCCTCTGGAACCAAGGGAGAGGGAGAAGACCTGGAAAACAGAGAACGTTCAAAGAAAAACCAAAGGGGAACGGTAGGGTTCTTCTACACCTGCACATATGGTACGAATCAATACGAAGATTTACTTAATGACACCTTTTATGTTCAATGCTTTCGAACTTCAAAAGGAAATCCGTCAAGTCGAATCTTCACCAGGTCCATCGTCCAAAAGAAAATGAGAAAAAGACAAAGGGTGAAGGAAAGCTGCAACCCATTCGAAACATGCTGCAAAAGGTCAGGAAAATACCCACACTCAGTGGCTCCTGTAATAAAGACCTGTAAAATCTAATGAAATCAAAAGCAATAATAGCTTATAGGATTTTGTTTGTCATAATTGTGACGTCCTTGATAAATGATAAGTAAATCTTCTATTTAAAGGAAACCACTCTGAAAAAGAAGCTGAGCACAAAAAAGAAGAAGAAGCAGAAGAAGTCGGTTAAGGAAAAGGAAGACGAAAAAAATCAGCCAGAAACAAATGAGCGGGAAGTGAAGGAGAAGAAGGAGGAGGAGGAGGGAGACGGTAGCGAAAGAGAGAATGAAAACTCTGGGGACAGGGAGAGAGCCAGCAGCGCCTTGATCCCGCCGAAAAAACAAAAAAACAAACGCAAACCCAAAGCAAAGGAAGAGATTCTGGACGTGCAAGAAACACCGGACAATGACGAGGAACCGCCGAAAGGTTGAAATCTGTTATTAACGGCCTACACTTTTCTCTTTTATCTGTTTGAGAATAGAAATGTTATATTGATTTGATCTTATATCCAGCTAAAGGGGAAAAGAGGAGGAAGAAAAAAGTTGTGAAAGTAAAAAAGAAGAACAAGATCAACAGTGAGGAGACGTCTGAAGCTTTCCCTCACCCTGTGGACCTGTCTGCAACATTTGGTGAGCCTCGTCCATTTCTGGCATCTGCATTTAAATGGAATGATATTTTAAGAAAAAACAAATGTAACCACCGATTTTGTCTTTCTAAAATGACCCTGTTCCCTGACAGATCTCTACCGAAAAGCAATGCTGGCTCTGAGGGAACGTCAGGATAAGGGACAGTGAGTGCGAACCCTGCGACCCGAGTGTGAGGATGCGGTAGCAGCAGTAAGCCGCAGCCCACAATGCATCACTTCATGGCAGACACACGGATCCCGTGATGTCTTCGTCGTTATTTTCACTGGACATGAGACCGGATCCCTGAACCTTTGGAGGGAAACTGCAAAATCCAATGTGTAGTGAAGGGCACGTCTGTAAAAATGTATGAAGAACATAAAATTATATAAAAATCCATTTATACATTTTTAGAAAAAGTAGTAGTAGAAGAAATTGTACAATGCCAAAAAATGTTAAATTAGTTTTTTATTTTTATGAATTGAAACAGTTGTTAAATCAAAATTAATTCTTTGATTGCATGATTTTTTCACAGATTTTGAACACTTTTCAGATATTAACACAGTCAGGGGTATTGTTGATAAAAAAGAATAAAGGTTTATTCACTACTTTTCCTGTCATATCTATTGTGTCTTTTTTTAAATTTCAGCAGGTATTTTCAGTCAGCTAATTAAGTAAACCTATGTATTCGTTATTTAAATTTAAAAATACAAAAACTCCCACAAGGAGCAAACAACACTATTATTTACCACAAGCTGGGTTCTATTATTTCCCCGCTGTTTATGTAATTTCATAATTATTCCGTTAGACCCCGGCTCCCAAAATGTAATGATCAAGAAATATTCCTCCATTGTAGCTTGCTGTCATTCTAACCATCTTGATCAATCCGCAATTAACTTTCTGAGGAACTCTATTTAGCAAATGGCCCAGCAGATTTGAGGATTAATGCATCTGCTTATTATCATTATCTACTGCGCTGTCCTTGACAAAATGCAGAAATTGCTGCTACTGATTATACTGTCATTTATGGAGGAATAATTTGACATCCACTTTTTTGTTATGAAAGAGCACAAAAACCACATGGGTAAGGGCATTGATTTCTGACCCTTTGTGCTAATTTTAGTTGGCCTAATTCTTAAAATGTATTTAGTCTTCGCCGTGTAAAAGTTGACAAGTATATGTATTTAATTTTAAACTAAGAAGCTCTTTCTAGATTAAATAAATATATAGAAGTATTCCATGATCATTTAAATGAAATAATCCTGGCAGTGTCCATGCCAAGTGGGGAAACCACTGGCATAACAAAAGCATGGAAATATACTTACCATCACCTCTTAACAAGTTGTATCCGTGCAAGTGAACACATGTTCTATTCGTACAGTTGTACGGGCTGTGGGTGCGTCCTTAAGTCTTTGGTTGCCTGGCAACCTGAATGGACTCATATTCAGACGCAACTCTCTGTGAAAACTGCACACGAATTTATTCGCCATCACCTTTCATTTTAGCGGCGTTTTACGCTGTGTTTTTCGACTCGTGGACGAGCCCCCGGCCGTCGACGCTCCTGGACACAGTGCTGTGAGGGGGACACGGGCGTCGCCATCTTGGACCCCCCTTCTCCTCCTCCTCCTCCTCCTCCTCCTCTCCGTAAGCCCCCCCCCCAGCCCCCCCGGTGCATCTTCCCCGGGAAACCGCTCGGCTCGCGCTCACTTCAGTGGGGACGCCGCTCGCTGCACGCACCGTGTGCGAAAGATGGCCTCGCCAAGGACAGTTACCATCGTGGCCCTCTCTTTCGCGCTGGGCTTATTCTTCGTGTTCATGGGAACCATCAAGCTCACTCCGCGGCTAAGCAAAGATGCGTACAGCGAGATGGTGAGTGGCGTCACGTCGGGGCCATTGTTCTGGGATCCGCTGCAGACGCGAAAAAATAAAAGCCTCTCAGGCTCGAATAATGTGACGCTGACCTAAATAGTAAAAGACATGGGGGAAGGAAAACAATGCTTTCGGTCACGACTTCCTCTCGTTGCGAAGCTTTTGTTCATTCCCCGGCGGTGATCGTTCATATAACTCCATTATTTCCCGTACTAACACAGCTAGCACATGGGCTAAGCATGTACGTGTTTAAGATGAGCCATTACAGCATTAAATAGCAACACCGGGAACATCGATGAATCGGTAAGAATAGTTACATCAAATAAATCCCAACTGTGTCCATCATGACGTCCCCTGGTAAACGCTGTGACGGGAATGGATTGTATCGTTGTCACCAATGAAGGACGCGAAGGTGCAGGATAAATTATCCCGTTTTAAAGTTAATGCCACAAAAAAAAAAAATCATGTCATTAAGTGGGTTGACGCTCGGAAGCTTCTCGTTTAATTTGAACAGCAATGGCGGCGCGTTCCAGCAATTTCTCTGTGAGATGCACCTGCCGGTGTGCACGACGACGAAGCTCACGCGCATTTATTTTTCTTAAACATGTGTGTGCGTTGATGGGATACGTTGAAGCAATAGGTCGCAGAGTAATTATGCAACCAGTGTGATGAAATGGAACCATTAGAGTCGTGTGACTGAGCGGTGACTCAACATTATGACGCTTAAATGGACTACAAAAATGACCCATGAGAGTTTGTGTGACCTTAGCTGCGAGTTATTAAAATAAATCTGTCTCTGTCTCTTTTTCTTCTTCTTCTTCTCCTTTTCAGAAAAGGGCCTACAAGAGCTATGCCAAGGCTTTGCCGGGCCTGAAAAAGATTGGCATCAGCTCGGTCCTGCTTCGCAAGATCATCGGCTCTCTGGAGGTGGGCTGCGGCGTGGTCCTCACCCTCGTGCCGGGCAGGCCCAAAGACGTGGCCAACTTCCTGCTGCTGCTGGTCATGCTCGCCGTGCTGTTCTTCCACCAGCTCGTCGGAGACCCCCTGAAACGCTACGCCCACGCTCTGGTCTTCGGTATCCTGCTCACCTGCCGACTGCTCATCGCCCGCCAGAGCGACGAGCGGCCGGAGAGGGAGGACAGCAGAGAAGAGCAACACGTTAATGACCAGGAAAAGAACAAGGTCAAGCAGTCTTAAAATCCTCTTTTGGGGTCCGAGCCACAGCGAAGGGAAGCTGGCGCGCCCCTATGGATTGTGGTAAATCAAATTTTGAAGGAATCAAGTCACTTCCAGTAAAAGCCCACCTTCCCTCCACACACACACACACACACACACATACATCTCTCCTGTCCCATCCAGCTAGCCGACTGATTACTCTCACCTGCTCCGCTGCTCTCTCGCTGTGAAATGGAGCGCTCCCGATCCATACGTCCTCTCCATAACCATGGACCATCACACCAGAGGAAACTCTCGTGGGCTCTGCTCACAAATCCATTTTCCCTATTTATTCTAGTCCTAGGCTGTGTTGAATGTGTTTTTGTTTTTTAAGTAAGAATATAATTTATGCTACAAGTTTTTTTTGGGATGCTGTTTGTCTCGGAAGAACCTTCGAGCTTGTTTTTTTTTTTCTAATTTGTTTTTATACTGTAAGTAGGAGAGACTCTGGATTTGTGAAATTCAATAAATTGTGCATGTTCCATTTGGTCAAGAGTGAATGAACACTTTTGAAACAATTTTGTACTAATTATACATCCACTAGTATAACATATCCGCGTCTTTATTTGTGTGCAGTGTTACCAGAAGATTATTTTAGAACAAAAAAAAATATGGATCCTCTTTTCTTTTTTTTTTTTTTTTCTTGATTCCAGCAGGCCTGCATTTTTGTAGCGGTGCGCATGAAATCCTTTCTCCTGCAGTAAATGAGCTGCATCCCTTTTTCTCCTTTCAGTTCAGTTATCACAGTGAAGACGTTTAGCTGGAAAGTACAGCAGTCGCTACCTCGGATGACAGCTGCAAGGTTGTACAGCAGAACAACCAAGTTTTTTTGCCGGTTTAAAAATTGAATTCTACCTTTTTTTGTAATTCACAGCGGAAGTCTTAAATGTATCAACGATTTGGCCGAGCACTTTGGATTTAGTTCTCTGTAAGGATCTGATAAAGTATTCCCTTTACTGATGTGCTTATGCGATGATTTCTAAATTCAAAATCATGTCAGTTAGTTTGAAGATTCACAACATTTCTGTAAGCAAAATACTTAAAATAAAGATTGGAAGTTACACCGACTTAAGGTTGTTTCATTAACTCTTGCAACAATGGCTGGTGGGAATTTTCTTTTTTTATGTCAAGCTCGTTCCATCAGATCAACACAGATGTTCTATCAGAGCTGTAAGGGATTTTATTTTAATTTTATTGTCTGAATCACAGGTTGATACGTTTTCAACCTGAAATCAATATCTGCTTAAACGATCGCTTAAAGACTTCTTTTAAAACGCTGACAAGTAATATAAATCATTTTTTATTTAGAAGAGGTATCATAGAGTAACTGTCCTGATTAAATTATTTTAGTTTGGGAATATTTCTTTTTGATGAACTTTCAATGACTGCAGAATCTGAATGAAGGATTTAGGGATGGGCTAAAATGGGCTTTGTTTATGGTTCAACTCAGCATAACCCATCACACATCCAACTACAGAGAAAAGGCCCGTGGCTGATGAGACAAACCTCAATTAGACACAAGGGGCATTAGAGTATTGTCTTGCCCTCAACAGAAAACCGTGATTTTGCGGCTGCTCCTACCCTGAAGCATTAAAAGGGGGTCAGTTAAGGATTACAGTTTGGGGGAGTCACTGGTGTTTGTAGAACAGCTTGACCAACATGAAAGCGTTGAAGTAAATACAGCAATGACATTACTAACGCCGTTTTAAACGTTTGAGTTCTCAAATTATTCTATGATTAAATAACATAAATATGTCTGGCATTTAAACGTAGGCTACTTGATGATTGAGGCTACTAAATTAAATGTAAATTATTATCATAATTATTACATAAAAAAGTATAAAGTGACAAATAAAAATATAAATGTTAATTAATTGCAGTCCTAGAGTAAAATAAAGGATTACTCAAATTTGATTTGCGATTTCTACAATACTGTAAAGTTAAAAATCTCTCTTTAGTTGGAGCATATTGGCTCGTTTCGACGATTGATGTCACCAGATGAGACAAGATAGTGGACCGATATGAGCAGCTCCATGACTTTACTATTGTAGTTCCATTCTTTGGCGGTTAATGGCGTACGGACTACAACTTCCATAAAGCAACACAGCGGAAAGACTTCACTGCGCAAGCGCAGAACAAACGGTCGCGCGGATGATTTGAGTTTTGTTTGAATGGCCGAAGAGCGAGTGAGGCACAATATTTACAAGCTGTTAGCAATGTAGAAATGGCAGCAAAGCTAAGCCTGTCGGGGCCACCGGATTCGGACCTTTCCTCTACGAGCAACTTGTCTGTGTCCAGCCGGAGCAGTAACAGAAGTCTCAGAGTCGCAGAAAAGGAGAGGAAGAAGAAGGAGGCGGAGGACCCGTTTGTTCTGGCCCTGAAGTACTTCTCTGACGGTAACCAAGGGAGTTTAACGTTAACTAATTCCAACCGGCCCACAGCGGATGGTTGCGTTAGTTACCAAGGGTTACCCAGCCCACGTAGCCGTCAACAGCGTAACGCTAATCGGTCAACAGGACGTTAATCCAAACATTTGTGTTACTTTCTTCCTGCATTTTGTACTGTAGCTTGCGTGACAGCTAACGTTGCTAAGTTAACATTATTTAACGTTATTTATTAGCTGTCTGGTATTACACCACCACAAACACAGCTAGCCATCGCGCTAAGTCTGCGACGTTAATTATGTTAAGACAAAGACAACAACAACAACGTCGTCATTATCGAAATATTGGAGGAGCACCCCCTTGTGACGTCATTGGTTTCCCCGGCATATGTTAATATCCCAAATAGACTGCAGTTAGTGAAACAAAGACTTTTTTTGTTTTTATCCAAATTAGGTTTAAGTCCCTCTCAGTGCAGCCGAAAGAGAATCCTTGTATTGTGTGACCTGATCTGTCTGTACATCACTAAACACATCTATTGAAAACATTGAGCCAACTTCTCTATGTTGACTGATTTACACTCTGGTCACACAATGTTAGTGGAACAAAAATCAACATTTGGGTACTATGTTCTACCCCTCATGTCAATATTTAGCCGGGTTGCATGGGATCATTGTTTAAACTCCATTTCAATGACAATATTTCCATAGATCAAGGTGTTTTTACTGCTATATGTCTACCGTTGATTGGAACCAGGCAAAAGGTGTAAACACAATTTCACTCCAGAGCAAAGGTTTTAGTTTTGATTCCCATGCGCCCCCCCCTCCCAAAAAAAGTGAAGTTGTCTTTTCTTTACCAAAGAATATATGCAGGATCTGTCTCTAGATGACATTAACATTGTGTTGTGTTTTTCTCATACTCAAGGATGAGCCACCAAACTTCTGAATATTTCATATGTTTTTACCCTGATATTAGTCTGAAAAATACATTTTTTTTAAATTGTGAAAGAACCCTTTTCATGCCAGCTCATCGGTCGTTGTGTAACCCAACATCAGCATTATCAGTAAAAAAAAATATCACCTGAGCTCGTCAACATTGCTTCTTGTTATTTATTTTGACATTTTTAATGCTTACAATTGATGTGATGTTATGCCTCCCTCCTATAGTCGAAGCAGGTACTCCAGTGAATGGGAATGATGAGGTTGAGAGGAATATGGTGCTGGTGGAAACGCTGGCCTACAGTAAAGGACTGTCCCCGGAGGCTGTCTCCGTTATGCTGGAGTTTGCCATGAGCCTCCGTATGGGTAAGAAAGTCACTTAGCGACGACGGTGAACAGGGTACAATGCCATCCCTTCTCTCTGGCACTCAACCTGTAGAAGGTCATAAAGAGAAGAAGTCTTTCCCATCATACAAAGCAAGTGTACACCTTGGGGAGAGTCCATTTTTATTATTTTTCACACACTGAATTTAAAGCCATTTTTTATGCCATTTTTTTTTTACTGTGGATAGAAACCAAGAGAACCTAGAGAATCACTTGCGGGTATGGAACAACCTCCACACAGGGGTGGCAGTCTTAACCACTGAGATGCCGTGAGGTCCAAAACGTGATGTGTAGTGCAGTTTGATTGATGAAAAAGCCAGAGCCAAATATTGCTTCTTCAGTAGATATGGTGTATTTGCTCCACAATTTAAATGCATGGCAAAATAAAAACACCCATAAGGTAGAAAGTTTGTATTCAGGACTCAGACAGCTTCTATTCTTTTTTTTTTTTACTATCAATCTCAACAATTGCTTTTTAACTCTGTGTAGGGACTTCTTTGTGCGCCCGGGTGCTAAAGTGTCTGATTCCGGCCACGCTGGTGCCGCAGGAGGCTGTTGTTCGAGCGGTGGTCTGGCTGAGTGTAGGAAAAATACCTGTCAGCACACAAGTAAGTGGCAACTTGGTTTTTCCGAATTCGTCATAATATGTTAATCAATTTGTGTGATAATTTGCATATGCAATTTTCAGATTCTTTTCATAAAATGGGTGTTGACCGTGTTCGACATGATTGATGCAAAGAACCAACTTCGAGCTGTCTATGGCTTCATCTTCAACTTCGTCACAGAGGAAAATCTGGTATGTGAGCAGATAATTGTGTTGTTAAAATGGCATCAAATCAAATTTGACTTGCATTCATTAATCTCATCTGTGAACCACAAAGGAAGGGTTCCTGATGCTTCTTTTTCATTTGAAATGAAATGTGTGAGTTCTTTGCCTTTGGTCTTTTTTTTTTTTTTTTTTTTTTTTTTTTAAACAGATTTCAAATGACTCCTCACTGTTAATGTATGCTCTGCATTGTTGGAGAGACACACCTGTTGTGATAAATAAAAGTTAATTTCTGCACGACTGGGTTTCTGGCATAGGCCTGATTTAAATTGATACAAAACAGAGTTGCGCTCTCATCTGATGGACTAACTGCAGCACTGCGATGTGTTCTGAGATCCACTGAAGAACTGCTGGGATGTGAGCATCTCATTCTGCTCTCACATGTTTTTCAGTGTCCTTTCATCTGCCACCTGCTGTACCTTTTGACCAGAAAGGAAAGTGGTGAGTGTTAACAATTTACCCCCAAAAATGATTGCAATGCTATTTGATCTAATTTACTCAGGTATTTCTTCTTTTCGGTATTCCTATAAATCCTGCGAGCTTTCCTGACTGCTTTGTTTTCTTCTCTTGTTGTAGTGCGGGTCTTCAGAGTCAGGAAGCTACTGGAGCTACAGTCTAGACTGGTAAAACCTGCTGATGCAACACCCTCTACAGCCATTTATCAAAGCTGCAACGTTATTCTCTTATTCACAATCAAAATCTATTCAACAAGAATTCACAGAATGGGTTCATTCATATTGTGCATTATTCCCATAAACGATTCATATCATTGTTTATGTTGTCTCCTGCATTATTTGTAAGCATCATTCGCAAAGCGGTCTCATGCAATATGTTGATTTTGTTTCCTCAGGGCAGGCAACCATTCCTCTTGAACCTACTTTCACTTTACAAAGTGTTTTGTCCTGAAATGGTGATGCTCTCCATCCCATCCCGGATCAAGGTCTGTTCATAAACTGTGCAGTTGGTGCTCATTGCGCTGAACATAATGATCAACGACCATCACCCCTAAAGCACCAGCGGGATTGGGTGTTTCTCTCTTTTCTTACAGAGTGGCTTTAGAAACCACAACATGCCCTGGAAATCAGCGCTGATTGCCGTCCAGAAGAGGGCTGGTCCCCAGCTCGCCGGTCCCCAGGTCGCTTCCGGCTCCAGCCCAACCTCCACAACAATAAAGACCAACCCCAGGAAAAGGGTATGCAGATGTATTTAAATATTCAGAAACACTATTTACTGCGCTTGCAATCACTTCTGATGCTGCTGCTGCTTGCCAATGCCATTTCAGCATTTCATCAGCCCTACCTCGGCATTATGTATAGGTCTGATCGCGGGAAGCGACATGGCCAGACAATATCGCCAACTGCCAGATCAGCATTTTATTCTAATTAAACTATTCATCCTGTTTTTAACATTTGTATTGATTTAAGGAAAGGAAAACAACAAAAGCCATCCCAGGCTGTCAATCACATTCTTTCTCTCTCAGAAACGCTGCCATCTGGAAGTGCCGGTGATGAGTTCTGTAGTCAGTAAAGAGGCTCAGACTGAGCCGTCCTCCTGTGGAAAGGTGGTCCCCCTGGTGCAGCTCCACTCCTTTGCTCAGCTCCTGGATAATATGCACCGTATCGAGGTAATTTCTCTTGGGTGTCACCTCTGCCCTTAGGTTTTCTTTTCAGTCTTTCATGTCCTCTGCTATAAGCCACCTTGATTCCCACAGTTAACCTCTTAGCTAACACTCCTGAACTGAGATATAATTGAATATAAAGATGTCCGAACCCTGTAGTTCATTAACCGTTTAAGCAGCAGAATAAAAATGTATGGCGTTTTCTTTTTAGTGGTTTTCCAATGCAATGTAACAGCCACAGGGTGGTGCTGTGTCACTGTTAGAAATGCAGTCTCTACACTATAATAGTATATCCATCTCTTTACAGACATGGTGGTTTATCTGTCCTATATGAGTAATTAAAAGCAATAGTCATAAGATAGGATAAATCTCAGCAATGTATTTAACACAATTTCATAACAATCAGTCATTTAAAGACTCCTCTCCATACGTATCTAGTTGCCCTGTGGATTCAGTGACCTCATAAACTAATACAAGTCATTTTTAATGGCTCACAGACCTTTTATGTGTCATGCCACATAAATTCTCTTTTGCTGCCTGCAAAGCCTATGCGAGGCATCTGGACTACGATAGCATCAGTTGTGTTTATTGCAAAGAAAGCTCTACTTATTCCATATCTGAGGCATGACTAATGATTACAGTCCATCTCACACATAAAACTATTCAGTAAAGGCATTGACAAAGGCTCATTGATTACTTTCCTCATTGCCTACACTCTGGTTTAATGATACAGTTGCCACATCATAATTGGAGGGCTGATCTGTTTCCATTCATTTTGTCTTTTCTGTATTCTTATTTATTTATCATATTGATGAAGTCCCCATATTAGGAGGGAGCTGGTAATACACAATACCATATCATCTGCATGTATCATCTATCCAGCTTGTTGACAGAAATGTGCCAGTGTTGGCATTATAGGGATTACTGGATACTGAAGAATTAGCTCAGTAGCATATTGGTGGCCCACTCAAAGAAACAAGGATATGACTATGATAGGATCAGTTCATTCCTATTAACCGATACATTTAAAGGTTGGAAATATGACGTTAGTTTTTCCTCTGTGCTCCTTTTGTTTGATTATTTTTGTCCTGTCGATCATACTTAATTGCATGTGTGTCCCATTTCTTCCTTTTTTACCTCCACCAGCTGCCCGCTCAGATGGGCTCTCTGCTGGGCTCCAGTCTGGCACTGCATTACCTGGACTGTGTGCAGGACGAGTCTGCCCTCCTACGCCTCAACTTCTGGCTAGGCTACGCACTCCACGAAGGTAAGTGGGGAGAGGGGAATGTCAGGAAGATTCATCTAAAGTAACTTGAACCCAAATATAAATGAGGTCGTCTGCATTTCCAAAGGATTCTTTCCGAGGGGAGTTTAAAAGCGACTATAGAGGACATCATTGTGTGAAGATGCTTTTTATTCCCAGTGACTTTATCGCTCACCAAACACGCTTTTGTGCTATTTTTAAGAATTCTTGTTCTGTGGCGATGAAGGAGCCTCCCAGAATTCAGAAGAGGCGCTGCAGTTTTTGGACAAGTTGCTGTCCACGCAGCAATTTCTCCAGGTGAGCCCCACATTTCAGGCCCTGACTGCTGGCGCTGTACCCCATACCGGTCCTTCGCCACAGCCATGTATTCATCAACCTGCACCCTCATGCTGCGCCCGAAAGACCACAATTTGTTTTTAAATGTGTCACTTTTCTCCGCTAGGAGGGCTTTTCCTGTTCAGAGGCTTTTCTATACAAGTTCCTCAACGTTTGGGACGGTTCCCTCCTCCGTCCACAGATTCTCGGCCTGCTGAGCAACATCCCCGTTGTCCCCAGTTCCCGTGAGTTTTCTTTGGTTTGTATCTTGTCACCACGTTTTTGTCCCGCGTCTTTATCTGTGATTCAAGCAGACAGACACACAACCCAGCCTTGCTTTCCTCATTAATGCAAGATCCAATTTTAGCGAGACCTGCCTCACTGTGTCGCACCCTAGGAATTGAACTGAACTAAATAGCTGGTAAAACTCTTCTGCCTCCTCCTCTTCAGAAATCCGACAACTTCTGTTTGAGCCTCTCATGCAGCTCTTCTTCACATCCTCGCTGTTTTTCAAGGTGAGTTCACCTCCCCGAGGCACAAGGAAGATAATCTCCAGCTATGGGTTTGAATAAATAAACCTTCTGCTGTGATTTAACGGAACGGATGCTGTAGTGTTTTTAAAAAAAATAAAGCTCATTATGTTTGTTTTGTGGTCTAACTACTACCCTGTGCTCAGAAGAGATGGGTTTATAAACTGTAATACTACTCTCCCAGACAATGCTTTTCAATCTGGCACTTTATCACAATTCTTATCAGTTCTTCTTATTTTCTCAAGAGAAAAAAAAACAAAAGAAACAGAAGAGAAGAGCTTTATTTCGTCATGTTTAAGAATAAACAATTTTGATTAGCAATTACTACGGCATTGCCTCTGAAAGCAGGAACTCTGTGTGTCCGTATATGAGACTTGGCTCCGCCCCTCACGCCATAAGCTCCATAAGAGAGATCTCTCTGGTCTGCAGGGTCTTTACCAGGGTCTCTTAATAATTCAGCCCCGGCGCCCAATGACCATTTGTTTTCGCGTCACTAATGCTCGCTGCTGATCCTCTTCATCATGCGTCTGCAGTGCGGACTGATTGAGTGTCTGAACAATATGCTGCTGAAGTGGCTGACCTGGCACTCGGTGTACGCCCTGGAGGACGACTTGGACATCAGCCTCAACAGCCACACCTCCATGTGAGTCTGGCATCTACTTCCTGATACTTGTTGATGCCCTGAGCGTGAGGCCTAAAAACACTTTGTGAATTTACTCGACAGCCTAGGGGCTATAGCTAGATGAGCTTTTGCTTTCAAGCCAAGAACTTATCATTTCTCCCAGATGTAATAAAAGTGTTGCCTCAGTTATTTACTGGGGGTTAGTGTAATGAATCACTGCCTCCGTCCCAGTTGAATTACCCAGGCTATTAATTCCATAATGTTGTAATTTGGGCATATTTTTGACGTTCTTTACTTGGATAAAATCAAACCTGTATACTAGTCTAAACAGTCATGCTTTGACTTTAATTCAGCCCATCCACCACCCACTAACCAAAGCAACCTAGGCGACCTATTGACACATTTTCCCGTTTCATTTGAACACATTTATCCATCAAATCCTTTAATTGAAATTAGTTTTCAGGCAAAAACATTCATAATCTTCAGGTAAAGGATTTTCCAGAACCCAAATGTAAGGGGTGGAGTAAGTATTAGTTATGTAATTACCTGCTCTTCATCAATATTGAGCTGTCCTGTGTCTAATCCTACAACAAATGATCTAAAGGGGAGGGATCAATTTTTTACTGCCCGATCTCACACTCCAGTCAGGTATTTAGCCCGAGTACAACTCTGAGATTAATCACAAGAAACATCGATTGTGTATTTGAGTAATCTTTCCCAACATCACTCTTAATTCAGTTTGCCCTTTTTGTATTGTAATGAAGTGTCATGCGGCTGATTTCTGATTGCACTGCTGGAGTATCGCTCCGGGGGTCAAATAGGCTGCTACGGTGTTACAACCTTTTCTCTGCATCAATGTGACTCTCTGCTCTGCCCTCTCTCCCAGAAACATGACTCTGTCGGGGTTCAAGGACTCTGTGATGGAGCTGGTGGACTTTGTGGGTCGGCTGGCCTCTCTGAGTCTCCGGCTTGAAGGCTGCCACTCTCTCCTCCTCAGCTTCGTCCTGGACTTCTATGAGACCGTAAATAAGAAAACACCTCTGATGGAATCTGCTTTTGTGGATTGTACTGTGGCTATAAACAGATCCTCCTGGCTCAAAAATGGGTTGCCTATGCCTATAGTAACTTGGATGTCTGAGCTTCACTGTGCAGAATAACTCCTCTATCCACAGATGGCTGAGTTCAATATGTGAACATCATGCTAATTGTTTGTGACATCTCATCAGTCATGGTCCTACATGTAACTTGTAGGATGGCAAAATGTAAAACTTCTTGGGCACATAAAGTAAATAATATTAAACAGAGACCTTTTTTATGACTCAGTCAACAGCAGCACATTTTTACAAAACATACTAAAAGGACATTGTATTCATTAAATAAACAGAAATGAAAACAGAGGCAGATTGAATATTCTTGAGGATTTATCTTTACAATAAATAATTAAAATCCTAGAAAGAACCTATAATTATATTCCATCTAAATAAACTTTTCAGAAATGATGAAAGGGGGTTTGGCTGGCTTTCAGTTTCCGAGAGCTTCTTGCAATGAGATGAATTGATTTAAAACTTTATTAAAATAATTATGAAGATCTGATGCCCAAGTACAGCTTGTACCAGCTGAGTCTTTATAAAAGCTCCCCCAGTGGGATGCTCTGAATGTTTAAATCATCTTTACCTCCAGTGGGTGTTTATTCCGTACCCTTCTCTTCCCCCAGGTGTGTGACATGTTTATAAAGTATGGGCTCCCCCTCGTGGTGATGCCTCCGCCTGGAGTCTTCTATCCGGCCCTGTTCGCCACGGACCCGGTCAGCGTGGACAGACTAGCGTACATCATGCACAGGTGGGAGCTCTTCACTTCCTGCTGCCATGCATACAGTACAGCACCTTTTGACGTAGAATGTCACATCTCGATGCATATTTGAGGATTGAACAGAACGGGAATCAGCGGGTTAAGTTGTACATGTAGTTTAATGCATGATTTATGGTAATGGGAGTCGGAGAGGCAACACATTTAAGCACTTTTCTTTGTTTTCTCTTGAATTCCAAAAATTCTATTTAACTTGAGGGCAAGCTTTAATAACACAAATCCTTAGTGTCAGCTAATTGACAACAGCCCAGAGCTCTGAAGGAACTCGGCCAAATCTGAGCCTAAAAATGTCATGGCAAAAGAAAATTGGAATGTAATTGCATTATATTTTCTGACGAGCAACGGGGAAAGAAATCTCTTTTGGCAGTAATTAATGATCACAGGATTCACTTGTCTTTCTTGTTTTGTTTTTTTTGATCAGGTACAAAGTGAACTTAACATCAGCCAAGAGTCAGGAGAAACTCACAAAGGTAACACAAACGATAAATATCCCTGATATTTGCATTACACTAATATTGTAAAGAGCTTTTTACGCCATTGCACAAAGTGTGTGACAGGTAATGTGAGGCAAAGTATTTTCTCTGATTTGAAAAGCTAATCTAACCTCTTTTTTTCTCAACCCATTGATTGCATTTACATTTATGGCTGCTGCACACATCCCGAAGTGAATTGCTGTTTGTTTTTCCTCCATCTGATGGCTTTAATGGATATTCCATCTCGTGGTGTCGCTCTTAAAGAATTCACATGCATTTCTCTAAAACTGCTAACCTTTAATATGCTCTCGGCTGAGGACTTAAGAGGTTGTTGATTTTAAAACATCGGCCACTGCGTGCCGTGAATTAATAAGTGCACGTCAGGCCACCAGCGTGCTCCCCCCTGGAAATGTCAGGGGCACCTTTTTATTAAAGAAAATGGACTTGGTTAATGGCATGCAAATGAATCCGCACAACAGCTGTCAGATGGGACACTTTACCCCTCCTCTCTCTCTTGCCTCTCATTTCATCGCTCCATTTTCATCTTGTTTTTCAGCAGGCCTTTCACATCAGCCGTCAGACGGTTCGGGAGTTCAACCATTACATTATTGTCATGGTCAACTGCCTGTGGAACTCCAAAATGTTTCAACTGGACATGGGTCTCAGCCTGGGGGAGGAGCTGCTGCTCAAGACCAAAGTGCCACAATACTCGGCGAGCTTCGACCTCGTCCACCACCCCGCCTTCATGAGCTACGCCGTCGACTTCCACCACAGGGTGAGTGCCGAGTGTCCGGGTGTCTTCCCGAGAAATTTGAGTTGGAGGCTTCCTGCTGCACAGCGGAGGAATGCGACGTACAAAGGAGTTTCCTCTGAGTCTGTAGAGTGGAACTGAAGGGCGAAGGACTCTTTAACCACCAGGACGTTAGGTGACTCCTGGCTGCAAACATAATCAGTGAGAAAATGACACTACTTCTTACATGAATTATTGCTTCAGTGAACATGGTAAACCCGACTTTATGATCTCAAATGCCAGCATTAAGCATTCAACACAGCATGATGTTCATCTATTAAATGATTATATGAACTATAAAGCAGGGTGTGCTTTAGGGCGTGGCTATCTAGTGACTGACAGGTCTGAGAGTTGTTCTTGTCTTGCAACATAAATCCTGTCAGTAGTTTTTCACTTCATTGAAGTTCATTCTACAACCTATTTGGTTGCCTAAAACATGTCTCACCAGGGTCTGGTTTCTTAGCTCCGCCCTCTTGGGCAACCTGATTTCAAAAAGTCAAGACTGCGACGACCTAAAAACAAGGCTTCCAGACGACATACCACAAACCAGTGGGTGACATCAGGACCAGTTTGTCCACCCTGTATACAGTCTGAGCTCCATTGGACACTATGCAGCTCTCGTTTATTTTCGACCCCTCTTGATGGATCGGCCACAGCCAGTCTGTACATTTTGTTTAACGGACTTACAGGCAAGGCCAGGAGACAGATGTGGTAAAAATATATAGTTTATGGAAGATACATTAATACAGAAGGACATTGTATTATTAATGTGACCAGCATGAGATGTGCTTTTCATCATGCTTAATAATACACATGCCTTTTTTTTGGTTCGGTCTGGCGGCATCATCCAGCAGCGATCTTATGAGATTACGCGGGATGGACTGACATTGAATATTAATGTTCTCTCTTTATCAGTGTTGGCCCGGGAGAAAGGACATGGACCTCAATTCCATAAAGGTATGAGGGTGCTACTTTTTCATACATTAATAGTCCTACACAGTGTGATGTGCATCAGTCACATTTCAGAGATCAAGGGCGATTGCTTTGATCAAAGAAATCTTCTGATGTCTTGAATGTGATTGAGCGTGTTTCTGACTGTGTGTGTGTGCGTGTGTGTGTGTGTGTTTCAGCATTCCAAGCCGTGGAGCTGGTACTTGGAGTTTTTGTTCAGTCAGGGTTTTGACGGCCTTAAACAGTTTGTTGAGAGCAACGTCGGGCGCCAGCTGCCAGCGGACGAGGGGCAGGGCGACAGCCAGTCCACATAGCAGAGGCAGATGCTCGACTCCGGGGACGAGAAAACAACCACTTTGCATCTTACCTTTTTAAAACTTGTACATATATCATTTTTCTCCAAGCGTTTTGAGCGTCTTTTTGTACATAAGTGTATCTGTGTTGTTTTTTTTTGTGTGTATTTTTGCTACTTTACTTGTACGAATGTTTCAAGGACGATAGAACATGGCGCCCTGGCAGCCATCTGTTGGGACCAGCGTCAGTAGGTTTAAGTCACCGGATCATTGGGAACGTGCTTACATGCAGCCCAGAATGGACATCTGATCCACATACGAGTGACAAGATACTAATGACTAAGAGAAAAGACATTTTTAACTCTTCCTTCTCAGCAATTTTCTATTTTCTTTGCCATAAAATCATTCATTTTGTTAAGCGTCAACAGAAATAACTTTAAACTGCTACCACATTGTAACATTCTTTGTGTTGTAATCTTGTACAGCTTGCCACCAAGACCTGACTTCCGCCTTGATGAAAATAAATAAGTGGAAGACTTAATAAAAAATAATCTGTTTTACTAACATTATACTGCATTCTTTCACAGTTTGCAGTGTATTCTTCAGTCAGTCGCTCTGCCATCTGGAGACCAGCATTTTGTTTTAATTGAGGGACCCATCTGGATGGTTAAAACGCCTGTGGCTCATTGTCTCCTGAAAACACTGGATGAAATGATTGCTCGCCAGGTACAAACGGTGATCAGCTGTCTCTGGCAAAGCATTGACCCGGGACATGTCCACTACGTGTGTTCTGCCTCAATAGTGAACCGTAAATATCATTGTCATTTGGATGCAACACAAAAGGGAGAATCGGTAACCTCCACAGCCACCCAAAAACACGCACACAATGTTTTGGCTATGATATCACAAAGCAAGCAACAGCCCCCAAAACCAAAAATATAATCCTTTTATAATTGTATGAAACAAGCCAATGAAAGGCTTGTTTGCGTTATTTAAAGAAAAACTGAAAATTGATTTTTATTTCGACACTGTGGATGAAGAGTTGCAGAGAAAGAAGATGTGCCCCCCTCCTCCTCCTCCTCCTCCTCTCCCTCCCCCCCTCATAGCTGTGACCTCAGAGCCTCCCTCCCGCAGCTCTCATTACGCACCGGAGCCGCGGAACTTTTCTGGTTACTACTTCCTCTCATTCCGGCTCTTGTGATGAATGACCCCCCCCACCTCCCCACCTCCCGGATTGAACCGTCGCTGCGATCGTGTGAGTGAACCGAGCCACGTTTAAAAAAAATATATTTTTTTAAAAAATAATTTAAAAAATAAAAGTACTGCAGCCCACGGATGTCCGCGCCACAGACGCGGATGCCGCCGCCGCCGCCGGTCCACATCTCCTCGCACTTTCTTCCGCTCCACTCAGAGGAGTAGCTCTCATCCTCGGCGTCTTCGCCAACACGCTGAGCCGAGCCGAGCCGAGTCGGACCAACACCCCCCTCCGCCCCGAGACGAATCCTTACCGCGGAAAAGGGAGAAAAAGGTAAGACTGCTCACGGCTCCTTCTTTGTTGTCCTCCCGGAGTGTCCTCCAAAGACGCCGCGCGCCGGTAGGAGCCGGTTAGCCTCACGTCCAAAGGCAACGCCACGGGCTCGCTTTGTGCGCCTTTGGGTCACTCCTGTGCACGGTGGCTGCTGTGCGGCAGACCAGCCGGACGCAGCGTAGACAGCTGTCTTGTTCATGTGATTTGATTTAACGAGGAGACTTCCGTGCGATGGGTGTTTTTTGGCGGATGATGTTGAGGAGGACCCCAGCCTGCGCGTGTCCGATGCTCCGGTGCACGTCCAAACAAAACGAAAAAAAGGCTGCGCAACTGGTCACTTAGGCAGCAAGTGGGAGAGACTTGTTTATTTCTTATTTTGTGTTCCCTATCCCCAATAACGTGCAGCTCACAAACTCCGTTCCCTAATTGCGGATCAGAGGAACTACAGTTATCACGGCACGTGCGCTCGTTTTTACCGGAGCACACAGAGGAGGAGCAAAAAAAAGAAGCCGTTTTTTAAAGACATTCTTGTGAGTTTGCTTGCAACTCTTGCTTCCTTCAGGGGGAAAAAAAGGATCATTTCTGGTTCTTTGCTGCCGTGTGTGTGTGTCTGCAGAATGACGTGTGAGGGTGTTGAGCCGGATTTGAACTCCTGAACGTCGCGAGTCATTTTTGTTACAATTACACGGTGTGCGTCTTAGGCCCCGAGACGTGAAGGGAGGAGGCAACACAGTGGGCGATAATTAAGGGAGATGTCGTGTAGAGAGGAGTAATCCCGCCTCTGTGGATGTGACAGTAGCTTGTGGAAATCCCCCCCCCCCCCCCCCCCCCCAAAAAACCCCCACACTTTCCGGCCCAGGTTTCATCCCAAATGTGATTAGCGACATAAGATGCAAGTTTGTGTGTTGGACGGTTTGCCTTGTTGACTGTTGGCTCAGTGCTGCTGTGTCCAAATAATGTTTTGCAATCAGCATTCAAACACACGAGCAGAAAAACTCCAATCATCTTGGTTTTTAGAGATCAAAAGCTTTCCTCTGTTCGGTCTTGTGTTCTTTCATCTGTTGTCGTGAAGCTCGGTAACTCCTGGTGTTCACGGCTCATTTCGAGATGGAATTGAAGGTCTCTGGAAGCTTTAAGTGGTTTATTTTGGGCTCAGATGAAAATGGCTGAATAATGTTCCCTTGCCGAAAAAGGGTGCATGAAGAGACCTCCTGCCTCAGAGAGAATTCCGCTGAAAAGCACTTTCATGTTGTCATTATGCAGGACATTTCAGGGTTATCGGTCGCTAATTCCAAATAGCCTCCAGTCGTTTTCATGGACAGCGAAAGGTGTCTTTTTCGATCTCAGAGACCGCCGCGACACATCTGCAAATGTGGGGAATAAGCGTAACATTTGTGCAGATTGTGGTGTCCCTAATGGTTATTAATGACCAGCGTGCGCTGTGATGACCGGAGCAGCTTGCCTATTAGGCCGATGTGTTGCTCTGTGTGTGACTTGTTTCGTCCCCTGGCCTCGCGCGGCGCTGAGCTACGATTTAAAAGGATTACGAGGATGTTCCATTGTCCCTGCCCCTCTCTCTCTCTCTCCGGCTTCCTGCCTCCTGGTCATGTTCTATGTCGTGCATTTTTTTTTCCCAGCACTCTCCCTCCAGCTGTGTGTCGAAGGGTGTAGGGATTCAATCTCGTGGCATCGTTTCTTTTCTTTTTTTTTTACGTCCTCCGTTTGTCCCCTAAGAGGACGGTGTCTCTTGTCACTCGTCTCGGATTATGGCGGGCCGAGCGGTTCCCAAGTCATCAAATGGGAGAAATTGGATTACCTCTTCATTAACTCCACCACTGGAGGCCATTTAAAACGTGACAGCGACGCTGCTGTCGTTCTCCACTTGGGTGTCCACCCACCCACTCACCGTGTGTGGACATTTGTCTCTGCAGTCCTGAAATGTTGTTGGTAACCCAACCAAGACACCCAACCGCGGGACAGCCTTCAGTTCCACACCCAGGAAGCGGATATTGTGACAACAACAAGACGAATAACATCAGTGCAAGAAAAATGGCATGTTTAATTTACAAATGTACAATTTCACTATGCAATGTAAAAGTATAACACTGTGGTAGCAACCACACATAGAATGACAATAAAACATTTGACAAAGGACACAACCAACCTCCCCACTAATACTTACAAATGCCCCTGATTGAAATCACTGTGTGGGCGCATTTGCATTTTATTCACTTTCACTGGAGTCTTTTCACAGTTTTGAGTGTGAAAGGTAAATCCTGACTATCCAGTAGTTGTAGGCGAAGAGCCTGTTTCTTTCATGGTTTGTTTTCATGCTAAACATGTATTTTTGGGATCCCATTATTTGTACTTTTATGTGGGAGAAAGCTGTGTGAAAGATTGTCTCAGGCATGTTTTTTTTTTTTTTTTTTTTCTTTAATTCAGGAGTGTGATCTGAAAATGTCATCCTCAGTTAAAGTCTGCCCCGGGTCTTCGGTAACTCTGGCGGAGCGTGAAGAATTAGCAACCTACCAACTGCTTTGGTGACATTAAATATTCTCCCCGAGAAGATTTTTCTTTATTTACAATGAAAGGGTTACCGCAGGTCAGACGCTGAGATTTCTTGTAAGCACCCGTGATTGTGAATAATTAGTCTGAGTCACATTTTCTTGCTGCGCAGAAGAAAAGCGCTGTGGAGTTTACAAGTAGTGACCTCGGTCCGACCCGGTGCAGTCAAACTGTCGCCGTGATTTAATTACGTCTGACCCTTCGCTTTGACCTTACTTTGGTCGCCTTGTCTGCATATAAAACACTCAATGATTTGCTTTTCCATATTGCCTTGTTTTTTTTTCTTCTCGAGACCAAACATTTGAAATGAAAGAGCATCTAAAATATAACTTTTGTTTGCCTTTTTCCAAGGCTTCCCTTCTTTATATAAGTAGAATTAACAATAATATCTGCACACCGGCAGCATAGCTGGAGATATCCAAGTACATTCTTTTTTTCACTTTTGCACGCAATTTATCTTTAGTTTAGTCAAAGTTTCTCTGTTGAGCCATTTGTTCTTTCCCTGTAGAATGTTTTAATCTCATGGAGAGAAGCTGTCACGGACGCCTGGTTTAGTGAGAATCTGTTCACATTACAAACTTAACTGTCAAAGAACAATAGATTTGTGTAAACAAAATCCATGAATAGACCAACACCAAGAATTAATTTATTTAATGAGCGTTTTCTATCTACACCAAACCACAATTTTTTTTTTATTCCCCTGATGCCTAATTTATTTTTGTGTTGATCTATGAAAGCCACAATTGAAAATGATCCAAAATAAACACAGTTGCTCCTCCTCCTAAATTCATACAAACATATTAAAGAAAACATGTTTGTAAAAACGGAGCCCAGCTCCGTAGGAGAAGGTTCTTAGCAGGTGGTTAGTGGCTTTTTAAAGACGTCAACAGGTACCAATGGGCCTGGAGCCGAGTGGCATAGAGAGGTGGGAGATGGTGTCACCAGAGACGCAATCACATATTGTCAGAAAAAACAAAATTTCCAAAGTATTGACTTGACAAATAACAATAAATCCATTTTAGATGAGGACATTAGCGACCACAGGCCGGCCCAACACAAGGAGCCGCCGGTTCCAACCAACCGGACGGGCCGTCGTTGGTGCACCTCGGGGGGGCAGCAGCATCCGGAGCTCTGTGGCCGCAGGACACGAGTGTGCTCAGCCGAGCAGGCTGCAACAGTCCCATCACCTCCTTGCACCTCTCAATCATCCCCACCCTGAGCTGAGGGATTGGAAAAATGGACAAATGGGGGAAGAATGGGGGATAGAAAAGCAATTTGCTAACTCCATAAATTCCTGCGCCCGGGGTTCCTATCCCTGGCCCTTGTGACTGCGAGCTATTATTCAGAATCTGCTAACCGACGCTTTCCTATTAACATTAAATGGGTTGGTGTCTGCCGGTTGTCTGCCGCGGCACCTTTATGCCGGTTATTTACTGCCCCTGCACCGCGGGCCTTGCTCCCGGAGCGGCTCCCAGCACCTCTCGCGGCGCTGCAAGTCCTCCTTAATACGGCGGGGTGGGTGCAGGGAGGGGGGGGGGGGGGCTTGCTTCAGTTTCAATTTGTAACTAAGAGTGGAGCGAACGCTGTCAGTGTGTCAGAAAGGGGATCCGTGTGTGTGTGTGTGTGTGTGTGTGTGTGTGTGTGTGTGTGTGTGTGTGTGCGCGTGCGCCCACGAATGGATTTAAGGATGACGACGTCGATCAATCGGGTTGCGTAACCACTTTGGTCTCGATTGTAAAAATATATCGGCAACTATTTGTTTTGTGCAGACGGCCTAATGGTTTTTCCAAGAGATGAATCGCACTGACTTTTGGTGATCCCTGGACTCCTCTTCTGCAAAAGCCTCTCGTTTGTGGTTTTGAGTGAAATGTCTCCATAACGATTGGATGAATTATCATGAACTTTATCAAACACATACTTAGGACGAATGATGACAACCTTTTGTGATCCCTATTCTTTTCCTCCTACACCATCCTTTTGGTCTGAAACGTGTGCGATCCTTAGCTTTAGCAGTTTGTCTGTTCATACACCAACGTGTGTCATTGAAGGATTTAACATGTGAAAATGTTTTTTTTTAATGGTCCACTCCATCCCTGGACTCTCATATATACGACTTCTCCATATGAGTCGCCAAGCTGTTCGAGGCGCTCTGGCCAACAACTTTTTCCTTTGTGGAAGAACACAAGTGCTGCGGAACCGTTTCCTGCCCGAATCTTCTTTGGCAAAGTGACCAGATGGTTGCTGTGTGGTCGGGTCGGTTCGGGGGCAACGCGGCGTCTGCTCTGCGCCCGGGTCGCACTCCATCTCCGGCGCGTGCGCTCCAATTAAAGCCAGCCGCGTTGTGATCAGCTCAGCCTGCCGGCGTCTGGCCGTGTGACCTCCACTGCTCCGCCACTCGACTCCATCTTTGTTTTGGGTTTTCTTTAAAAAGAAATCTGCGGCTGACTCGGAGCACAATGTTGAAATGCTGCAGTAAATGTGTGTGTCTGTGGCTCACACCTCAGAAAGGGGCTTCCTCCTTGTATTATCTCCTATTTCGGAGATTTGGGGAATAGGATGGGCCTATTTGGACAATTTCCACGACCCACCTCGTCATTTTAGAGACATATTGGAGTATTCATGGCCATTGGAAATCCTCTTCTGCCACATACAAGATGATGAACTCATTAAAAATCAGTCCCGACCTTCCCCTTCTCTGGTTTAACCTTCGGGCGAAGAAGAAAGAAAACTGCTAAAGACTCTTTTTCAAATCTTGAAAGCAGGTATCGTCTTTTGAAATAAACGTTCTGTACGTTGGCCTCTGATAGATGAGGTTTTATGTCGTAGTCTTCGTGGTTGAAGGAGTTTACTGTGTAAAATAGATCATAATGTGTGGAACATTGTGGCATATACATACACACTCAATTGTGTTGTTGTAAGTGTACCTTTTGTCCTCCTCTGTTTCAACCAGCTGGTATTTTACTCACCGGCACGTTTGCAAGAGACGGCGGTTCTAATTACAGTTTTAGTTTGGTAGACATTAGTGTGACTGATACAGGCTTTAACCCTGTTGTAATAATTTGTGTGTGTGTGTAATTCCGTTTCTCCCACTATTGTGCCCCCGGGGTTGTTTTTTTCCCATTTCTCACGGCGTGCAGCTGCCGCAGAAATCTCCCAAAAGTGGAGACGTGCAACGATCTGCACGTTGCCCTCCTGCCTCCGCCTGGATTTCACTTTTGATTATTTGTTGGTTGGGATTTGGATTTTTCACAGCATGAGCTTACAGGCCAAAATGAGACTGGTGATGGAATGATTGCCCATCCAGTACACGGAATAACCTTTTCCACCTGCAAAAACCCCCCAGTATTTTGTAAAACTAATTGGCACAGCTCCCGTTAAAAGTCACTACGTGGCCCCCTGTGACACCAGCTTTCCTTTGGCGTTCTACTAAGTTGTGATGGTGTTGTTCTCGGAGGTTTTACCAAAGAGGAACCTCACAATCTCTCTATCCAGACTTCCTCCTCGGACTCTGCTCAACCTATAACCACACCCACCGGTGACATCGGCACGCCAGCGCACTTCCACCGTAGCAAAGGCCTCACGAGGTCATCAGAAACCAATCAGCCGCTCTTGGGCTCATCTTCAAGTTGGCAACTAAGGACACAGCTGAGGCTCAGAAAATAAAACCCTATTTTCCCGAATCCTAATGGAAAATAAGACCAGCTCTGAATAGTTGAAGATACTGTATAATGCATGGAAGAGTTGGAACCTATTTGCACACGTTGCCTCAAAAGTAAACAGTTACAGACTTTTATCCTTTTTGTAGTCTTTCCGGTTTCATCTCACCATGCTGTAGTCTTTTTGTGCTGAGTATTATTCTTTATTATTTATCACCCCGTTTGTGGACTTTCTCACATTTCTGAAATGAATGATATTCAACTCAACGCTCTTTGCTTTGGTTTAGCCTGAGTTGCATTTGTCGCTTGCTATAACAACACCTCACGTGTATGTAAATACCATGTGGGCCGTTTATTAATTAGAGCAGAGCCGTTTGGTTTGAATCAGAGCAGCTTCACTGCGCTCATGACCTCATAATGTACCATATTTAATAGGTAATGAAGTCTGACTCTCTTTTTCATGATGAAATCACCTAGAAATCCCACTTGACTCTTTACCCTTGTACGCCAGTGTGATAATAATGACTCTACGCCAAAGTATCACCGGATTCAGTGTCTCCCGCAGCCGACAGAATGCGGTTTTCCCCCTTTTTTCGAAACGAAGTAATGACGTTCCACATTATTCACAGTCCAGAGGCTAACTGGCTCCTCCTGTTGGAGCCTAATTGAGCCACATCCAAACGCCTCTCCTCACCGAGTGATGAAATAGGAGTTTGACTTCCTCTCAATAAAGCGCCTTTGCTCCTGTTTTTGAGCGAGGTGGCGTAGAATAATACAAATTCGACATGCATACGTGGGTGTGTGTGTGTACTGTGGTCGATGGAGCTTGAGATCCAAGACCATTTCTCAAAGCTGCGTGTTCCCCATCTCAGAGGCAAACAGCGGCCTCCTAGGCCTTATGATTTATCAAACCGAAAAGGTCAGTACAGCAGGCTGCAATTAATTATGTCTGCTTTTATTTGGTGCTGCTCAAGTTATTCATTCCACTCCCGACACAAGCCTCTTGCATGGGATTTATTCGGGATGGGAGCAAAAGAGACGCTGTATCGGTCTAATGTTCATTTGTCTTCAGGCCGTGTTGGGATACCGTGTTGATCATTGTGACAGAGACGGAATGTTGGTTTGGTTTTTCTCCAAATTATTTAACGTGCAAACGATGCGGAAACCCGGAGCTTGGGTTGACTTTTTGAATACGGATAAAATGTATCCTCGTGTCCTCTCTTTGATTCTGTCGGGAATCACAGCGTTCTGAGGTGTGCTATTTCTTCATAGCAGGCCCCTGCTATGAATAACAGAACGATGCTTATGGACACTTTTTAGCTCTAACCCTTTTTAAAACTTTTTATTACACAAGCAATAGAATTTTCTTTTAATCAACATCTGTCAAATTAGTCACTCGATAAGCGGAATCAACCCCTTCAGATTGAGTTAAGTCCTCTGAACCCTGCGTGGGCTCCTTGCGCTTAATGACCTTTTCGCTTCGCATCCCCTCTTACTTGATGAGTTGGTTTTCTTGTTCTCTCCTCCCTCGTGATCAACTGAACTCCCTCCTGTCTGTTCCGCGGTTTCAAACCTGTCATTTCGGTGCTCCGGTTTGCACGCTAACATGCTCACGATAATAGATCAAATAAAATGCCAGGTACAATAAATGCACTGTATTGCCCCGAGTTGATTTGTTTCCGCCTTTTTGTAGTTTTCCCGCTAAATGCTGCACAAGCAAATCGCTGCCTTAGTTGTAAAGCATGATTTAAAGTAGCACAGGCCATCCGCCTGCAAGTAAAAATGATCTTTTTTGGTCTTTTCTTAATTGATAGCACTGTTTGGCCTCATTTTATTAAGAATAATTGTTAACATTTTTGCTAACTGCTACTATTAGCTGGAATATTGCTGTAAAACAGATAGAAACAACACATGCATCAAATCTGTCCTCCAGGATAATTGTAAACATATGTATTGTTGTTATTTACATTTCTGGTTATTATAGAAAACGTCTTGTTGGTATTGCATATGTGCGAGTGAAGACAACAAACATGAAAAGGGGAATATTAATTTAAACAAATTACATACAAATAATTCTGTTCTGCCAGTCCGAGAGCTTTAAGGCAGTTGTTAATTTGAAAGAATCACTTGACTTAAATAAATCTCCACAAACAAAAGTCAAGTAAATTAGCTCCCCGTTGTGGATCCCCCCCCCACAGCAAACACAACAGCCGTGTTCTTGGGCTTCTTTCCATTTCGCTACTTCTGTCTTCCGATGGCAAAGACGTCCCATCTCAGATTAGGCACCTCGCCTCGGGCAATATTTATTTTTGTGCTGCAGCTTGAATGAATGATGAAAAATCTTAAGTTATTTCAATATGTTTCACAAAGCTTGGTTATAATCCTTCTTAATTAATGCCCAAATCATATTCACTGCCTCGTGGCTGTGTTTTTGAACCGAAATAGTCTCGCTTCCGCACTTCAAGCCTCTCATCAATCTGTCTTGTGAGCCGATCGCCCCCCGTTCTTAGTTCCTATGGAAACTGCAGTGTTAACAGTTCAAACTTATCGCTATGCAGGGCCATCCGATCCTCGGTGAAAGTGTTGTGTGAAGACTCTTTTTTTTTCTTCCTGTTTGACTGTTTGTTTCTTCTCGTTAGATCCTCCTTTTTTTGGCACAGAGCAGCAGGTCGGGGGATCTGAGAGCAGCCCGTTTAAGCAATCGCTTTCACTTTGGCCTCTCCCAAAATTCCCGAGGGCCGCGGAGTGGACCTGGACTAAACCGCAGAGATTTAGATTTTTCGATTATCTCCCCGGCTTGACCTTTCAGATCCTTTTTGCCCGGCGTGTTGGTATTTGCACGTGCCAGTAGACGCTGCCGTAAGCCGCTGCTCTTAGCGTATCAAATCTTGACACGCACTCCAGAGATCCAAAGTTGCACCCCGAATCCTTCTGCTACTCCTCGTCGCTGCTCATCCAAAGCTTTGCCTTTTTCTTTTCTTTCCGTTCCAGATGGAGGGGCGTTTTGTGACTGCTTCTTGGTGCTTGCTTGACGCCTCGGCGGCTGTGTCCTTACCAGGGCAACGTGTCTATTATTTGAGGAAATGTGGGCTTTATTTTTAGAGTCAATCTCCTGTTGGTGTTGAGTTGTAGCGAGGAGGCAGTGAGTCATGTTAAAACCAATGAATGTAAACTGGCAAACCCCCGTGGCGCGATGGGAACTGTGCATCTCCATCTCCATCGGCCATGGATGTGCAGACAACCATCCCTGGTCTACACAGAAGAAAACCTACAAATGTAAAGATTCTGTGGGAAGTTCTGGAGTTGCGAGCAGCAGCGTCTTTAGGATATTTCCGGTTGTAAATTCGCAGTAGAGATTGTTCTTGGTGATGTCCTCAGTAAGTGCAATCACATCTCTGCTGACCATGCTGAAAAACCAACCTGCAATAACTAATGTCCTCTCATTTTATATATGATTATATATATACAGCTTCACTTCTGTTGAGGTCAACTGTCTTCTGTCATAAAATATTCCTTTTTTGTTTCTAGAGACTTTGATACCCCAGATCATATCCCATCCCTCAGGCCCTGAAAATTCATAACATTGAAAAGTCCGAAAAGCAAACCGTATACTATATATTAAACATCGCCACCCTCTAGTTTGAGGCTTCTTAGGCTGTCACCATTCAAGACAGCTGCAAGATCTGAAGGAAATCATAGTTTTTGTGACCAAAGGGCTGCATTTAGTCGAGCTGGAGGGATTTAATCATTAATCCGGCAATGACTTGCAATCGCTGATTGAAATATACATGCAGCAGTTAAACATTTGACTGTTTTTATGGTATTTAAGGAGCTAGACGGGCGAGCAGACCAAAGATGTGACAGACTTGGCTTATGCCTGGAAATGCCAAAGCTAAATTGTTGGATACAAAATATAAAGCTTCAGAGGAGTTTGACTTCCTCTCTCAACAGCTGCATCAAAACAATGAGGCTGCTGTGAGAACATTTTGCCTTTGTCCATAGTATCTTACACTGCTTTAATGGGCTTTTCTCGGGTCTAAAAAAATATGTGTTCATTTATTTTAAGAGACTTTAATGTTTAACACAACAAATAAGATATAAACACTGTACATCAACAGCGCTTAAGAACAATAAACAAGTATTTTACCCCAAACCTTTGTGTAATTCTGACGAAAAAATCCCAAATTACAGAAACATTGGTAAATATTGTAATCCTTGTAAAAAAAACGCGTCTGTAGCTTTTATTAAAAATAACTTTCTACTTGAGGCCAGTGATGCCCACTGAACCTGCACATAGCTCAGTTTAGTCAAAAAGACCTTCTTGCTTCCTTCTGCTGTTACTGCCAACCACCACGCCCAGATACGGGTAATGGTGAAGTATTGAAGTTGTTCCTACGTCTAATGGATTGGAAGTACTAAGTGGTTTCCTCCGAGAAGCATTTGTTCTTAGATCTCAGTCCCTATGCAAATGAGCCTGACAAAGAAAAGACAGGGACCTCAGACCGCTGCCAGGATTAATCACTGATATTTAATTAGCTGAGTGGCGTGCAGCGCTGCAGATGGATGGATGCTCTGCTACAGAACACCGACCATCACAGCAGCAACATGCATGCATGCAGTGAAGGCCGCTCTTTTCCTCCAGACTCTGAATGCAACATGCACAGAAACGGCCTCAACATCCGAATGCCTCACTGGAATTTCAGACCGGCGGGCCTTAGATTTGGCTCGCTCAATCTCTTTAACAATGTCCTCAGAAGATTTTCTTTTGAAAAATAGGGAAGAGTTGTTTTGTTTTGTTAGTCTGTGCCCTATCTATCAAGTGAGTAAAGACATAAATACAAAGCTGCAATTAATCTGCCCCGAGACAACTGTTTGGTCCCGTGTGTGTGTGTGTGTGTGTGTGTGCTGATGATTTCACTGACGAAGCTCATCTGCATTGTGGGGCAGGTGAAGAATAAAGTCTTAGTATGAGGACATCCGAGGAAGCGTATTATAAAACGTACCATTGGCACACAAATGAGAAATTAATTCCATTTGGATCACTTCTATTACTTCAGACAGTGTGTAGCTGGAAAAACACAAATTCCAATTCGCAATCTATTATTTGGATCCATATTTTACAGTCTGGTAAATGATGCTGTGAAGCCCAGAATAAGAGGATTGTTTGTTTGTTTTCACTCAACAGCATTTCGGAGAACTCAAATTTCCTGAACTGCAGCAAACTGAACCATCTGAAGAGCACTTTGGGTTTTTTATACCCTCAAGATGATGAGGCACTTAAAAAAAATAGTATTTATAATCTGAAGCCAAGTGATGAGCTGCTTTTTCTTTTGGTCATCTATAATGAAAGCCTTTAAACTTTTTTCCAGAGTACTTTAGGGGAGTAGATGGATCTATTGATCTTTGATATATATGATGATAAGATACAGAGATCATCCTGATGCATCTCAGCAGATGCAGAGACGTTTTAAATAGTGGCACAAAAAATTTGCAACTCAAGATTGTGTTTTGTTGATGGACCTTTGCTGGAAGTGTTGCCTCCACACAGTATTGTCAAGAAGAGGATGAATCTTCATGCAATAGATTATTTTTTGGCTCGATCAATTTTTTAACATTTTTTTTTTGTCACATTGTCCTTTTCCAATCCAAACACACCATGGACCCAGGATACAGGAAGAACAATGCTGGCTTGAAGAAACGCAGGTGGAATCCCTCCTGCTCACGGATTAAATAGTCCTTTTGGTTCCATCCGATGTTTCCATCTGATAATGAACGAAGGAGGTTCAGGACGTCAGCAGAGCTCAGTCATCTGAGGAGGCCCTTCAGGGCTCGAGGGACGGAGGGGAGACGGTAACATCGTGTACCCAGCAGCGAAGGAGCCGGACCCCTCACAGCGCCATCATTCTCAGCGCCATCATTCCTGGTGGGAGACGTCTCGTCCTCGCGTCGCTTGGCGACCTGCAGTCTTAAGACCTCCTGACATTGTTCCAGAATATCCCTTAAAATAAAACCGGAATAAAATGTTGTCAATAATTAATGATTTTAAAACCTTAGCAAACAGATGTTATCGTCACCAGTCCGCCCCAGAAACCCGAATCCATGCAGCAAGCTAAACGAGTGCTGAATAAGGAACGGAATCTGAATGAATGAAATGCAACCGTTTCGTTCTCATGTACTGCACGTCCACGTGACCATCGGGGCGCATTTGGCAGCAGATGCACAAATACCCTCAGTTAATGAATATATTATTTCAGCTTTTGATCTGGTGGTCTCTAGCAGAACTAGATGTGATTTTTCACCTTTTTATTCATCCTATGCAGCTTCTGAGTTTGATTGTCAGATGAATATTTTGCCCTCGGCACCTACTGCAACCTGCCTTCGTCTTCTGTGGATATTTGAGGTTTTTCATGTTTTACTGTAAATTCACAATCCCACCAAATGAATCGTACTATTTCCCAGATTTTGTGATGGATCACATTTATAATTGGTGGTAACCTTTGTCGTTTTACATGATTTATCACTCTCAAGCATTCCATTACATGTCATTTAGCTGACTCTTTTATCCAAAGCGACTTACAACAAGTGCATTTCAACCGTAGAGATACAAACTCAGAAGAACACAAAACAAGAAAGAACTATTTTCATCAAATAAGCAGTTTCAAAACATAGATAAGTGCCATTTATAAGTACAATTTAAGTGCTATGATTTGTTAGTGTTACAGTTTGTACTTTTCGTGCACATAAACACTCACTTTCCTGCATTCACACCTCTGCCTGACGGCTACAAATGACGAGAGCAGTGTTACCGCCATCATAATGTGAAGGTCCTCTTCCATACTGTTGGTCTATTCCAGGATCATAAAATCGCAACCTGCCGTAACTTAAAAAGCATTTAAACCAATGAGAACGTGTGTCCAAACCGTTCACTGGTTTTGTCTATTGTTGGTAAAAGATTTGAGGGAGTGCAAAACAAAGGTTGAGGTTCACGTTAATGTCTTTTTAAGTAAAAAAGTTAGAATTATCCATAACAACGGAGGAATAAAATAAACAAAAGCCAACATCTGCTTCAGAAAACCCCCACTAGAATTATAATTTAATATGAGAGTAATGGCCGTTATAGCTGGTAAATACATTCACATTTGTTTAGCTAATAAATATTATTCTGCCAATAGCTCACACACTTAAACAACATTGAATGCCATTTTAATCACTTAGCATCGAATGACATTTTTAAGGGTAATTCAGCCTCCGAATAAGGTCCGTCTTCATCTGGTAGTTTAAAAAAATCAATAATCTCTTCTCTGAAAGTAGAAGTGAGGGTTTCAACCGGATGACCCCTCACCTGCGGGTCAAATCGAACAGACGATGCTCTGCTCTGCGTTTCTCTCTCTCTCTCAGAGGGCCGTGATCACCGCAGAGAGTGAGGATCTCTGTGTCTTAAATGTTACGCAACTCTTCCAGCCGCTCAAACCATCAGTCACGCTCGTCCGCCCCGCTCTCGCAAATCTAATTCTGCTCTTACAAATCCGCGGCCGCGTGCTCTCGGAGGCTGACTTTCAGTCCGCGGGGCGATCCAATCCGTTTTGTGCCCTCTCAAATCTTTTGCCGTCAATATGCCTCCATGTTCTTTTATGATCTTGTACCGTGTTCGTTGCAGATTTATCTGGAGAAGACGGCAAAGCGATGCTTTTTAAACGTCCTTTTCATTCAGAACTGAAGCAGGTGCACTGGGCTTGAGGATGGAACCAGAAAGGGGCAGCAGATGAACAGTAGCAGGCGGAATTGACCGATTCTTAGACGTGGAATCCTGGATTTAGTTCTGGGTTGTAGTGTTTGAGAATACACACACACACACACACACACACACATCAGTGTCGACCTGATGACTTCTACAGCCACCGCGCCGGAGGCGTTGTGTTTTTGGGTTGTTTATCATTTTCTCGACAACATGATTCATCAGTCGCAGCTGATTCGATGTTGATGGTCAAAGGTCGCTGGGACCTCACCAAATACATGTTTGGCCATAACTCAAGAATTGACATACCAATTATGCTTGTTTTCACACAAATATCTAAGAGGATAAAATTAGAAAAATGGTGACGTTTCTGGACAGACATTGGTGGAAGCTGCAATAGGACTAAGGAGAGAAGCACTAGTTTTATTTGACTTCTTCGTGGTGCAAATGACGCCTTCTTTGTTGCTGTTTCTTTCAAGAAGATGCTTTTCTTACAGTGGTTAAAATTGGGAGAGCATCATTTTTTTTATACAGCTGACCACCAATGAAGGCTGTTCCTAATTTGTACTTCACAAACTCATTTGTATTTCACCAAACCCTTCAACTACTCCTGGGCTTTCTTATCACTTGCATCATGCTGTAAATCATTTGATCTCTACGGGGGGGACAATCAACCTTTTTAAGATTGATACAAATGTGTTTCCATGGTGACAGAACAATTCTAAAAATACATGTTTTATTCCTCACAGTATCAACTTATTTTCAACTCACCCTTTTTTCCCCTTCTCTTTCTCCCCAAGTCTTTGTCTAAGTGCTTTGAGAAAAGGTGTGTTGGGGAGGGGGGGTTGCGTGGAGGCATGAAGGAGGAGGATGAGGATGAAGTGGGGGGGGCATACAAGGTCTTGAGTGGGGTGCGTGCGCCCTTATCAAAGCCTTGTCGCGTTCCCAGTGAGAAAGCTGTGAGGACGAAGCTCTAACGGTGGCAAGTGGTCCCCGTGTGGCCTTTTCATCTCCCCCCCCCCCCCCTCCCATTAGTGGTGGGTAGTCGGCAAGGCGGGCTAATTAGACTTGACGTCACACCGCAACTCGCTCACCGCGGCTCCACTGGAGACTTTTCGACCCATGTAGATATCGATAGAGACAGGAACATGCTTATGTAAAGCCAACACGGAAAATATATATATATATATATATATACATTTAAATATAGTTACCCCTGTTTCCCTGAGCCTGTCAGGTCTCATGCTGCACAGTGGCCTCCCTGAACGTCGGACCTGTAAACGCCTCCCGGTTCCCTCTTATCCCCCCATCATCCGTCTTGGCTTTTAAAAATCCAGGCGAGACCCTCGGGAAGGTCGCGGGTTCGGACCGGAGGGTGAATGTCAGCGCTCTGAGCTCAGAAGCTGCACTCTGTGTCTTATTCCTGCAGCGTACGGAGAAAGGAGTGGTATTTACACCATGTTGTCTTCCCTTGAGAGCTTTTGGAACCGTCCTAAATGGCCTTCAGGAAGAAGGATGTGAAATGGAGTTAGTGGAGCACACTTTCACACGGCCGACACTCTTCTGTCTCTCCTCCTCGATGCACCTCTTTTGGTCCAGAATCAAACATCTGCCCAACTATTAACTATGGATTTGCACAGATCTTGTGTTGACTTTGTGTGCGTGATGTGAGTGAAGTTTCACCACTGTCGATTTGCTAATACATTTGCTTCCAGATGAGATGCTGGTTATGAAACGCATCTCTCTGTCGGTGGAATTCGAATACGTCTGATTTCCCACACTGTGGGAGGTGGCAATGCCGACTAACAATACGTTTGCAGAGAGCAGCACACATCCTGCACCAATTTGCACTGGGATTGTTTTATTTTTACACAAATGAAAGCTCTGTGTCGGAGTAGCTTTCGAGATCACGTAACAAATCTGCGCACAGTGGTTTTAATAGCAGAACACTGAGCGCTTCAGTATAATCAGCGCCTTGAGTTACAAGCCCCATACATATACACCATTAAAAACACCACAGTCACCAGCCAGACTGGGGTCACACACTGGGATTAGCAGCTTTCAATTGATACTTTATAGATTTATCATGGTAGATGGCCTGGTTGCACTTTAGTTTACAAGCATCGTTGAACTGAAGCTTTGACTCAATTCTTCTTTAATTTCTTCAGTTTATTTTGATCTATCTTTATACCTCATTGGACATGTTTGTGTGTTGGTGGGCAGTGTGATACCTTGAGATTTCACAAACGCGGTGCTTTCTCCTCTCGCCCAACAGTAAGCAGCCATGTCTGAACTGAGCATCGTAAGTAGCCGACGCGCTTTCCCGTGTATTGTGAATGACACAAAGACCCGTCTCACTAATCACCGCAACCTCCATTCATCCGTGCCGCCAATGGCTGGGTGATGTAACTATTGATTTGTACAGCAGAGACCAAAACACTGGTGAATTTCCGCTGTGAAAAATCCCCTCTAAGCATCTACTCCTTAAATCCCCCAAAACTGGGAGCGCATTGGGACGAGGTCACAGCTTACGGCTCAAGAGGGTCAAGGGCAGAGCGGTCCGGTTGACTTTGTTTCCAGGTTAATTGATTGGTACCTTGATTGGTCAGAAAAGGGTCTCTGGTGTCCAGAGGCAGCCAGAGGGAGCGAGGGAGCAGGAGCGGGAGGAGTGGGGATGTCTTTTGTGCTCTTAGCGATAAAGGTCCTGAGGCCTGTATCTTGTCTGAAGGCTTCACCGGACAGATCCTCGCGCTTGTTTGTTGCGGGCGGCTGGCTGAGGCGTTTAGAATGTGCTGGTCGGTACATGTGTTTGCATATTTAGCAGAGAATGATAGAGAGGCGTTTTCTCCCTTGTGCTTTTTAGCATATAGTGGTTCTATTTCTCTGTGTGTGTGTGTCTGTGCGTGTGAAGAACCACTATTCTGAAGGATTGCCAAGCACAGCTCAGCTGTGGTCATCGTCTCTATAGCAACTCTCTCCTCCTTACACGACTGCACGGTATGCTGAATATAATTAAAGTGTGGAGTGTAGGAGGAGGGAAATGGATGTGTGTGTGTTTTTTAATGAAACTAAATGTTGTAATTACATCTGGCGCTTTAAAACACAACCGGGGAGTTTAATTAGAGAGCGTTTGTCCCGGTCGGTGCCTTCCAGAGGGAAATGCTCCGAAGAACTTTAAAGCAATTTGTTGCTGCTCTTCCTTCATTCTTAAACCCTGAACGAAAAAAAAAAAAAAAAAAGCTGATCGCTGATATTGGTGGAATTTAGTAATGGCAATCACCCACCCTTCCCTTTTCTCTTTATCCATTACAAACTTTCCTTTTTTTTTTGTACCATTTTCAACACACCGGCACAACGTCTCCTTCGCGGCCAATATGTCAAACGGTGACAGTTGGGTTCGTTGACGCCTGCTTGACTTCACAGAGCTCTCTCTCCGTTTTGTGAATTTAACAAAGCATTGTTTTTTTTATTTTTTTAAATTTTTTTTAGGGGGGCCCAGGGTACAGATGAGTTTGGAGTTCAATTTTCGTACGCGGCAAAAAACCCTGACACCTCACAGAGCTGTCAATGAGCAGCAGCAGCAGCAGCAGCCTGCAGTGAGGGGGCTGCAGTCTGCTCGGCGCAATGCCGCATTTATCTATTTATTTATTTTATACAAAAAAAAAAAAGGTGTGCTAGCTGGTTTATTGAGACCTTTAAAGTGATATATAGGGGCTCATCAAATATGAATGTCGTGGCCCCGCCGCAGTAGAATCGCATTCGTCATTAGGTAATTAGAGTTAATTTACATTCTGCTCATTTGCCCCGCGGGGATGTGACACTGGGATTTGCTCCAGGAGAACTGATCTCTTGGTGAAAGTCTTGGGAGGAGAGAAGAAACAAAAGACACACAGCACACGCCTGCAGAGCTTAACAGAAATACACCGTAGCAAATAAAATGTTCATGTTATCTTCATGCAATTAATTACTGACTGAATATCCTGCTTTCAGCTGGAACTATCGGGGCCGAGTTTATTTCAGTTACTCTACATTATGCGTTCTCATCATTTCAAAAAGTGATAAAGTGTAAAAACTCATCCTGTAAACGCAATGCAGAAATTAAATCCAAAGTAATATCTATAATACATTTCACGATAAAACACAGACCGATTAATTAAAAGTAAATAGCGCGTCTCGTTATCTTGCTTTACCGCTCTTTCCCCCCAATTTACACATTTTTCAATATGACACTCCATAATAATCACTACTTACTTTTATCTGTTTTATTCATAACAGACAATTGGGTAACAGTGCTTCGTCTCGGCATGAATATATTCCTGCTTTGAAATGGAAGTGGAAAAAGATATTTCAGCAAAAAGTAAACGGACAAAATGTCACCGTTGCCGACTTGGATGCAAAGAAAGTTGGGCTCCTTTTCATGCTTTTTTTTTTTTTTTTCAATTAACACGTTGATTGTAAGTTCTCTTATATCCGGATGTTCTTTTTGTTATACCTTTTTTACTGAGGTGTTTTTATGTTAAGGATTTTGCACTGGCCTTGATTCCCCTGTCACAAACCGCTTTGATGAGTTGCGGTTTTTCCCTCTGGATTCTCGTTTTTTTTTTTTTTTTTTTTTTGGACGAATCATCCGTCTCTCTATCAAGAAACCTTGACTGTTCTATTAAAGGAAACACAGGGAGAACCTCCCTGACGGGCTGTCGCTGCTCGCTGCTCGCTGTTCCCCTGCACAAAAAAGCCCCGTGGTGATTCAACTGACAAATCCTTGGCCTTTATTCCTCCTTGCCCCCTAAAGAATCGAGATGTTCTCCACAGGGTCGCCCCGGTGGCCTGAGGTGTTCGCTAATTCATAAGACGCTGGAACTGTGATGACTAGAAATGTCGCTTTGAATGTTCTGGCTTTCTTCCCCCTGCCCCCCCCCCCCTCCTCCTCAGCATCATGCTGTAGCACCAGAGCCCCAGTTAATGAGCAATTCACTGCCCGCAAAAAAACACAACAATAACCGGCGAAGGAGGAAAGGAAAGGAGGAGAGGAAAGGAGGGGGAAACGGCGCTGCCTGAAGCTGAGGAAATAAAAAGCTAAGTGCTGACCTTGTTTGGTGTAATGACCGTAAATAGCGTCTGAATGTCGGTGTGGTCCCAGAGAAGGGCAGATCCGGCCCAAGGGTAATGGTGAAGCAGTTCTGAAGTTGTGAAAGTGGGCACAAGATGTCAGGTAGAGGGGGGGCGGGGGGGGGCTGTTAGATGGATCAGGAGTGGTGGAGCTGACGCCGGTGGTTGAGTGGAGCCGACGGGGCGGCGGTGGGCTGGGGCTCTACTTCTCCACGGGGGGGGGCAAGGAGAGAAAACCAGACATGATGTGTTCGTGGCGGCTACCAAACCTTCTGTAGGGGAAAAAAAAAAAAAAACAAGGCAGAGACTTTGTACTTTCAAAGTGTCACAAGCGAAAAGGAATTTTTGGAAAAGGAGCATAACCAAAGTGTGAACATTGCACTTCAGAAGCCTGGCTGGGGCTTCTGAAGTTTGAACATGCAATGTCATTGAAGAGCAGGGCTGCTGAACTTTAAAGTGAACGCCTGGATACGTTGGTGCCTGCTAAGCTAATTAGCCAGACGTGAAAATGTGTCCAGCTTACAAAGGAGCAAATAAACCCACTGCCTCGAGGAATTCTTTACATTAACAATGAGGTTTTGGTCTTGGAAAGGCTAAAATTAAATGTCATGGTCTTAAAGCTATCATTAGACAATTGTTGCGTAGTGGAGGTGTGTTTAGGGAACATGCGTTTTGTCCTGGCTGTTTTCAGCCGGAAGCTTCCGTCTGGTTTTAAAGTCGAGCGGAGCAAGCAGGGCTCTGAGACCATTTCTCAAAGTGCCTTTTAATTGAGCTTGAACTTTTTTCCGGTCGGCCCCCAGACAGGCCACCAAGGGGAAACTACAGCTCCAGCTGTGTAGATTATGACACAGTGTACCTTCTCCAGATGTGAAATCTTAATCAAAATGAAGTCAGGTCCCTTATAAGATGAGTAAAACCCAACAAAGTGGAGGCCTGGTGTAATTTACGGTATATTCCTGACTCATTAATCCCTCCCCTTTTCCCTTGCCCGATGCAATGAAAGCAGTCTTTTTATTCACCACCGATGTCTTTTTATCCATCAATAAAGAGCTTGAGTGGGACATGGAAATGAAGTGAGCTCCATCCATTGAAAAGAATTGAGTGGGGCTCGAATGAGAGGGCGACAGGTGCAGCGTTCTGGAGACATTGGGCCAGAAGCCCTTCACGTTATCACAGGAAGTGCTTCGAACGCTCACACAATCCCAGTCAGGTTTTTAGTGAGACGGTTTCAACTGCGCAGGCCAGTCGATTTAAATGTTTTCTTTTTCTTTAATATTGTGCGGGTGCTTGAGCCTTGTTGGGTATATTTCTGTTCAACTTCTCAGTTATGCTTGGTTTTATTTGGGGTACAAAACATGGCTTCTTCCTCTCCGAAGGCATTGTCTGTGTCACTGAGCTTTCAAAGGGGTTTAAGCAGCGGAGCACAAAATGGCGGCGTGAAATTTGCTGCGCAGGCTTTGCTGAATTGGCAGTGGAAGAAGTCTATTCTTCTGAAGATGTCTGGCTCAGGGGCGTGGAATAACCTCCATTCCTACTGCTTGCTGTGTGTTTCTTATTCAAATGAGAGAAGTCTGAGTGGATCTCATTGGGCCCTCGGTCATAAAATGGTCATTTTGCTTGTCTATCTCCCGTCTCACTGATACCACAGGACTTTGAAGTGTGGCATTCATATTTACATCTGCTACCAGAGATTTAGAAGGCACATATTTACTCATGGTAAATACAATAGTGAAGTTACAGATGTATCAAGAGGTTGAAATTATAGGCTAAATTGAAGAGTTATAAACACAGTGGAGTCGTTTGAGTGACCGTCTGTCTAGAGACTGCCTGAATCTTTTTGGTACACTTTGCCTTCTTGCTGAGAGGTCATCACATATGTCGATTTAATATGTAGCCAGTAACCAGTTAGCTTAGCATACATGTGACAGAAAACAGAAACATTCTGCGTTTAGGTTTGGTTTAAAATTATATCTTGTAGCTTTTTTTCAATACAAAGTTGCTCCGGGTGCTGTAACATCGGATGCTGTAGAAGCAAAAAGAGGGATGTAAAGGTGGACAGGTAGTAATTTTCTGGTGAAGCTGAGCTGGTTCCTGACCTGATGACGGCTGAGTCTTGAGTGTTTTTCTGCAGAGGACACAGCGATTTGAGCATCCAAGTAAAACGCTGATCTTTCGGACTCCCTGTGTATATATATTTTCCTGCGTGGAAAAATGTGTATGTTGCAAAACGTGTGGGGCTGGGAAGGCCTCCTTCCAAACAATACATTTCTGGACTGAAAATAAATGGACAGTAATGATGAATTGGTGTAGAGCACTAACACTGTAAGCTCCTTTATTAATGTTCTTCCTTATTGCTGCCAATCGATCCCTGCAGAGACATTTTCTGCCTAAAAAATCAATGCCCCGATTACCATGGCTAATTGTACTCCTCAAAATAAAGATCCTAAATATCACGCATTATATAACTTCACTTTATTTTGTGCGGAGGTGGCTGGCGGGAGAGAGAGCCATGTGTCTGTCCACATAACTCGCCGGCCATGGTGCCCACTGGACTCGGGCATTTTCAAGGACCTTAAAGGTGGCCAGCACTGGGAAACACACGAGGGAATTAGTGACCCCAGGAAGTCTCGTTGTGTCAGTGCTTTAGTGGCGGTGTGTGCGGTTCGCAAAAGGACGGCCAGACTCCTGACAGGTTCAGGTTGGAGGTGTTGGAGGGGGGGGGGGGGGGCGCAGTGCTTTGATACGGGGCAGCTTCTCTCCAATTTGACATGACAGCCGTGATTGGATTTAGACATTGGAAAGTAAACATAAGAGAGACTATAAATCCTGCATGGCAGGATTTCTGTGTGTGTGTGTGTGTGTGTCCACAAATAAAGTGTGCGCTAGGGTTGCAACTCTTTCATATGCTTTGAAGGAGAGCAGTTGTGGTTGATAGATGTAGGATTTATTTTTCAATTGTAGTTTTTCCTCTTGAAAATAGGCCTGTGTTAAAAATCACGGTATATTTACCCACTGTCATTTTATTTAAGTTCCCGTAGTCTTGAGTGTGAAATGTATTCACTATAATGTCCTTTCAATGCCCCAAAATGGACCAAAATCCCTACAGCTTCTGCAAAACGTTCCAACAGTGCATTAAGTCTCATTTTGAGAAAATTACGGTGTGCAGCAATACCAATGTCGATTATTACGTAGAGTTCTAATCATGCACAAGTACTGCTCACTCTAGAGTTGACTGTTTCTCAGAAAAAAGTGCTTAAAACTAGGTGTATGCTGGCATGAGCTTTTTACTTGAAAAGATGGAAGAAAGTATTCCCCTTTCAGCATCAGTTGGTCCTCACTGCTTTGTACCTCTGATTCTGGTCCCTGCATTAACACACAGCAACACTTCAGATCTGCTTCTGTCACCTGGTGGCCTGCTGTGGAGGAGGAGCTTGACTGAGCTTCTAAAGCTAATTCCTGGAATCCAGACAAGCGCTTGTTTTGTTTTTTCTCTCAGTTAAGATGCCTCGCTGCTCACAGCAAACATGAACAAAAGACACCATGTGGTAGCTGTGCCCAATTATCCAGGAAAACGTAATATTAACAATATGTGGTTTACTGACATATTTCTATATATTCATATGTGGGTGATGTGTCTTTTAGCTGCTGTACAGTAGAGTTGTGCAAAATGCAGGTGGGAAAATATAAGGAACAGTACAGATGGTGTGCCAGTCCCACCGGTTTGATTCCCTCTTCCCACTTACCAGGTGCTGAGTGTTTGCCGTTAGTTAGTAAATGGTTCACGCCGTAGCCCGTAGCAGTTGTACATCACAATGATTATTTTTAGTTACCGACAAAAAATTTCCATCTACAATATTCACTCGCTTTTAGCTCAGTTTTGGTCTCCACCAGCAGTAAAAACATGTTTTACTCTGTAGATTTTACTGTTGATGCTCCACTTTCTTCCTCAGGTAGTCTGTTGAAACCTGTTATCAGAAGGAACATCTATATTGCACAATTCTGACAAAGCTCATATTTTCATTCAATAACAGCTTTACAAAACAGATTTGATACCAATTGATATTTTTTAATTCATGGCAACTGTGGTCTAGTTTGATTTTGATTAAGATTAATTTCAAGCAAGGGAAAACATACAGTTTTATTTTAAAAAGAAATGCAAACCTCATTGGTAGGTCTGTGATGTTAAGCAAAGTCCTTTCTCTTGCACGAACCGACCAGCCAGCAGTGGACGTAAATCCTTCTGCAGCTTGGTCTGAGTTACACATCATTTCCATGGATACCGGGCTGAGTTGATGGAAACTGCAGATTTATGTGATAACTCCCTGCAGTGTCATTACAATGAGAAACCTCTTTGACATAACTCACTGTTATGTGCACCATTGTCAATATGAATAGTATTGATTTGTGCAGCTTAAATTCCTCTTAGCCTGAGGTGACACGGGAAGTATGTTGATGTTTCTGCCTCTTGTGGAAGGATGTCGCCATCAAAACCCTGTTTACAATCCTCGAAAATGTGATGCTTTTTCCGTTCTTTTAGATTTTTTGGGGGACAACTTTATTCTATTTAGAACGGAAGTGGTTGTGTTCCCTGTGTTCTCCCTGCTACGTAAGCCTGAGTACGTGGCTAGTAAATATTCACGGTGAAGCTATTCTCTATGCTTCTTATTGCAATGCTTTGCTTTGTTGTCCATGAAATTACAGTGAGGTCAATGCAGATGATTGTGATCCGATGGCTTCGGAGATGCAATGCAGTGAATAATTAGTTTAATCTGTCCCTCATTTAGAAGAAATATACTCCATACTAACTCTTTCCATTCCTACTTCCACAGTCATTCAGAGCAGGATGTTAATCTACCACAGTCAACATAAATCCTGTTACAGCAGTCAAGATAAAGGAGTCCTCCTTGTGATCATAAGGGCGCGATGTGATGCTAAACTGCAGTGTAATAGACCTGGATTACCCTTCAAGGAGGATGGCAAGACAAACTCACACAGAGCCTGTGACCTCTGCTGAAAATGAACGCCTTCCCATTGATAACACACTGTACACTTCCACGGAAGCTTCATCAAAAAAATGCAATTACTTCTAATGGCTTTTTAGGTGTCTGAATGAAAAGTGCTGACACCTGTGTCAAGGGTTTGTACGACATTGTCAAAACTCCCCGTAAAAACCTCTCTTTCTTCAATGAGCAGGAGACCTTTAAAGTGGTCTTACTCATGGTTAATAGAGTAATGTGGGCAGGGTGGGCTGATATTGGAGCAGCGGCCTAAGGGCTACAAGGGGATTGTGCGTAGAGGGAGCGGTTCCTAAACCTTTGCAGAAGAAAAAAAATTATGTAAAAAAACAAACAAAAAAATCCTCAAGTGAGAAAAGTGGGGTGTCGGCCACACAGTTTGCCGACGTTACATCACCTCTGCTCCCCAGTTTAGTCATTATTCAATCGCTGCGTATCGGGGGCACTGTTAATGTGGGGGAGAGCGGATTTAATGGCCGTGCTTGTTGTCATTGACATCAACGCTGGACTGGGTGCAGCAACGCAACATGTCATCATAGTTATTCATAAGGAGCTACGAGGTTTTCTGGTTGTTTCTCCATTTTAGATGGGCAGTCAGGAGAGGGGTGGGGGGGAATTCCTGTGGCGACTACACCATTTCCGCTGCATCTTGTTCCGCAGCCAGGGTTCATTTCCAGAAAAGAAGGCTTGCAAGTATTGCAAGTAACACTTAACCATCTGGAAGGCGCGAGTCGCCAGACACTTGGGGGGGGGGGGAGCACGAACTTCACGTGTGACTGGACACACTGGGCAGCGCGTAATGTCCTCCCATTAGGAAACCGAAATGTTTCAAAGTTCAAGCAAAGTCTCGCAGCGGATTCAGGGCCCCGGTCAACATATGGCCGAGATTGGAGTGGGAATGAAGCAACAACTGAAGCAGCGCAAGTGAAATATGATTGGCTGTGCTACACAAGTCGAATCCTAGATACACAATCACATAACCCAGCACAAAAAAACACTTGTCTTGGCTGATTATGCGACAATAGCACCAATCGGTACAAAATATATATTTTTTATCACAAGAGAAAGCCACGTAAAAGTTAGATTGCAGTTGTTGTTACACGAGAAAGATGAGAAAAGGAAGTAAAACTTGTAGAACAGCAGGCATCAAAGCGCAACTCGACCAGCGGAGCCGCAGGTGGGTGGAAACCTTCGCCTCTACATTTCTACATGTCTTCTCATTTCTTCACTTGGGAGGAGCAGATTCCTCTCCTCTGACGGAGGAGAGGAATCTGCTCCTCCGCCGGACTGGAAAGCGGAGTCACGCGTTCGCTCCAGGCACCGCAGCACCGGCAGGAACCACCGGCTCCCTGCTGCTGATCCTCTGGCTTAATGCGCACGGCGGGTCAGGATTCGGATTCACACTGCAGCCATCCGTGCATTATACTGCCGTTATTAATCAGCCTCTAACCCCCCCCCCCCCACTCCCCCGAGGGGCAAACACCCCCCTCCCCCCTTGCTTGTTATACAAACTCAACAGCACTGAGAAACTCTCAGACTGTCTTGTTTCACTCTTGGCTGAAAGTCGGTCATACTTGGGTATGAATTATGGATTGACAGCAACGTGAGGGGGGGGGGGGGGGATGTTTATTCAACTCACCACTGGAGGAAACGGATGAGCTGGCTAAGTAAGTTGTGTAGATGTGCTCTGCTGTTGATACAGTAGTACCACATTATGTTTGTTTGACTTATGGCAGCTCAGGAGTTTTCCATTTTATACTTTCCGTTTGTTTTTGGTGAAACATGTTGGGCACAGAAGGATTGCGTGGGCGGATTCTGCCGTATCTTGCCAGGTTTGACTGTCTCTGATTGTTTTGCATTTCTGCTGCATGGTTGGATTCCCAAAATCGCCAACCTCAAAGATTGACTGAAGCTGCAAATGTTATTTTCACACATCCTGCTACGTTTGGGCACATTGCAATGAGACGGAGCCAATGGCAAAGACTTCAGTTCGGGTATTTGGTCATGAACCAAACAGAGAGGTCCACCTTATGTACCGTATTGCACCTTATTCTGAAAGGAAGGTGGACGTCTAAATGAAATGTCCAAAACTAGAGTGATTATGCTGCTGCAGCAGCCTCCACTGTTCTGGGGAGTGAAACCAAACAGTTGCAAATTTAGCCGCCCGGGGTTTTCTCCCCGATTGGGGCGGTTGAGCTCTTGTGTGGCTCAAAGTCGGTGTTTCAATGAATCTCAAATATCCAGGTCAGAGCTCTCTACAGGCCAGTCAAGTCATTTGCCAGCAAACTGAGTAATCTGTTTATTTAGCTCTGTGCAGCAGTGCATTGACGTTTTGTGCCGCCGAGCCTGGGATTAATGAGCTTCTGTAATAGTTGGAAACTGACTTGAATACCATCCTATAGAGCAGCAGTGACATTTAAGACGTTGCAACTGAGGAACCTGTAACCCAAAACATGAAAATCAGCTCTGATTGAAATACACAGAAAAGATGTTTGGCCATTTCATTGTACTCTCTTCATCATTATACTCCGCTGTGTTTGTGTTTGTGTGTTTTATTGAGATTTTTGTGCCTGATTCAATCCCCCAGGGGATGAGTGCACATTTCGAATAGTATCGAATTGAACTGAAAACGTGCTTTAGGAAAAAACAATACCTTTTTTAAATGCATTAATATTTGCAGGCCACCGGCTGTAAGACAAAGCTGCACTACTGGCGCTTTTTAAGCCACAACACACCGTTGACAACCAAATCACACTAAAATAACCCCACACTAGTCTAAAAGTTCGACTCTACAGTTTTTATCGTTTGTGGCAGGTGAATCATATTGGCCACTTATTGTGCTGATAACTCAAAAAACTCTACGGCTTTGGCCTGTAAAGACTCTGCGACCCAGCTGCTGTCTAATGACGCTTCTTATTCCAAACGCTGACTGTAGGGACCTGCTTTAGAATAGCTGACATACTTTTTTTTTTTTAAATGAGTAAGAATGAAAGAAAGTCCTCAAAGCGTTTCTATTTCCGTCCCACGCCCCTTGTCTCAATGCGAAGTGTTGGACCAAGACTGCCGGCATGTTACTGGGCTCTGTGGTTGGATGTGTCAGCACTTCTCCCTCATTAAAAAGAATGTCCATCCGACCATCTGATTCCTTTTCCCCTACTTTCCCTTTCCACTGCTTCTGGTCGTTCCTCCAATGTTCCTGCCAAAATCACCCCGTTTGTTGAGTCCTGTCATTCCATTTGAGTAAACTGTCCATCTCTCAACAACGTTGTAATGCATCGTGTTTTATTGATGCAAAAGTGGACAAAATTAACTGAAACAGTATACAAAAGTAAACTGAATATATATGTAGTACTAGTAGTAGTAAAGTAAACATGTAAAATGTTTTATTCCCGAAGATGGTTCGTCATTTTAGGCCTTTCTTATCTTTTGCAAGTCTTCATTTATTGGATATATTTGGTTATAAATAGTTATTTGATGCTTCAAAAAAGGGATTGAGACGTCACAATTGACAAACTGCTCTGCGTCAACTAGTTGTCGAGCCGGAGGCTGAGGAATCCTACAGACAGGTGGTAATAAATTTGATTATAAAAGTGTTCTGATGGAATAGGGTCAGCTGTTCTGTGCTGCTAACGTAGCATGTCGGGGGCTTCGAGCTGGGGGGCACGCTTGGTTGCGATCGGCTCGGTGCCGAAACTCCAGACCACCGATCAATACTTTGCATCACTCTGGCTCTCGGGGGATGTTAAAAAATCTCACGATTTCTGATGTTTTGGCCTCTTTTTTTGAACATTACGACGACGCGGAGACGCGTTGTCACGATGTTTGGCAATATTTGAGGACACTGTGCAGTTTGGATGAAAATATTTAGTCACAATGAATCTCCGCATACAAGTTATTTTGATTCAGATGTAATTAATCTTTGTGTCAAACTCTCTCGCTGTGTATATTTTTGTCTTTTATTTTACAAAAAAAACATTCTGAGCACCCTCCTACTTTAAACTCTGCTCCTTTTGTCAACCTTTTCAGCTCTTAAAATACATCTTAATTACTCCGTGTCTTGAATTTCCTGTTTTCGAAAATCTACAGATTGAAGCTTCTTCATGCCTCTGAAACAGTATTTCCCGATGGCCCCAATGACGAAACGCTTCCTTATCTGGACAGAACGAATGTGACCGTTGGGGGTTTAAACCACAGGTGATGAATTGTGCTGTGTGGTTAAAGAGCACCTCACTGTCCCATTTAAATCGACAAGGGGCCTCTGCATGCAGCTACGTGACTAAAACCCTCACACACAGCAGGCAGGAGGTCGCCGCCATTGATGGCCTCCTTCTCCACTAGAGAAGATCAGACTGACCCGGCGTGCTGCGTGAGAGGCCGGAAAGGATTAATCCCTCTTGAAATGTAGGGTCAGTGTGTCCACGGGGGGGGGGGGGGGGGGCTAAAGTATCTATGTCAAGGACATGACTGTGCTGAATACAATGACCTTTTAATTATGCTTTTTAAATTCAGCAAAACCTTGTGTAACACATGTAATCATGCAAAACGCACATAACATTCAGTACCCGTTTTACCTGCAGTGGTTAGACGTATTGTCAAGAGAATCTTTACATTTCCCAATGACGTGTCAATCATTGGTGAGAAGCCCAGTGGCAGGCTCCTTATCAGGAGGCGTCCCGATGGGCAGCGATATTTTGGGCTGATTACGGAGGGCCGACTAACGTTATTCCTTCGTGATGAGTCCGTCAGGGCTCAGGACTTAATCAGCAGATTCTTGAGGGTCGTTTCCGGGCTCTTGAACTTTCGGAGCCCTTTGCCAGGTTTTTTAATTAAGTGGTTCATTCCCACTAGAAAAGGCAAAGCAATTTCAGCACCTCTCAGAAGAAAATTACAGTATGATGAATTTAAACATCCGCCGGAAACAGCAGAGAAGCTTCATGGACATTAATACAGAGAATAAACACGGGAAAAACTATTCAGGTATTTTTTACTTTAGTAACAGCAGAAATATTACATTTAAGATACTCAGAAGTTACAAGTCAATCCTTTTGAATTATTAATGAAGTTTAACTACAAAAGTCTTGGCATCAAAATGCAGTTAAGTACAAGTAGGAATTATGCAGAGCGTTTTATTTCTGAAGTGAATGACTGCATGAAAATCATCGTTTTATTCTTCTAGTTGGAGCTTATTTGAATTAAATCACAGATGTGTAGATTAAGCCAATAGTATTTCACAATTTCTTTTTGAATTTTTGTAATGTAATGTCATTGTGAAAAGTAATTTAAGTTACTTTACTAGAATAAGTCAAACAAATGAGTGAAATGCAGACAACTCAAAATGTACTCACGTTCTGTACGTGAGTAAATTTACTTGGTTTATTTCCACTATTGACATCAAGTCAGATCAACAACTGTATCATTTCATCAAAAGCCTGAGAAAAGTTTCACTTCTATGTACAAGTCCAACGATAAAAATATGGAAAATATCTAAGTACAGTATCAATGATTCACATTAATGAATAAATACTGACACTCCAAGAACTATTTCTACACCATTTGTGGAATAGTTTGTTGGATTTTTATTGTCCGATACAGAACTAGATCTATTTATTCTTTAGAACGGTGAAGTGAAATCGCAGTGACTTACTGAACTGTGACTGCAAACAACTGAATGACGGCCGCACAGACTTCGGTTTCTCTGCATGAGGTGCACTCATCTTCTAATGACTTAATATCAACCACAGGGATTAGAGAAGGAAAAGAAAAGAAAACTTTATTCACATTCTGAACAGCAGTGAGTATATGAATCCTTGCTTTGTACAAAAGAAATAAATATAAAAAAAATACAAATATGAATAATATCATAACAGATGTCTGAATCTCATATTGAAGATTAACTTGAAGAGCACATTGTGTTGGGACCTTTAATTTAATCACAAGCATAAGACAAACAATTTCTTTACTTTGATTTCTCACGCAGCAAATAATCCGAGGAGGCTGCAGATTTGATATGTGCCTTGAACCTTTGACATAATCATCTTCCAGCAGCAGCAGTGAGTTCAGGGATGTATTTCTATTCAGTAATTTGCGTGTTCATTTATTGCCATTGCTGTGCTTGTTGCTTCATGCAGATTTTTCGGGTTCAATCCAGGTCACATGTTTGGTGTAAAGTGATGGCTTTGTTATTTTCTTCAGTTCGTGCACGCTTCCTACACGAGAACTAGCAAATTGTTTATAGATCATTTCACATTTTGATTAACATGTTTCTTCAATGTTTGTTCAATTTACATTAGAGCTTGATGTAGTTCCTCACCTTGTCTGGTTTCATTTGTACTCACACGGATGATGTCTGTGTTCAACATTCTTTGCCCATTCACTATCTCTTTGGCTCCCTGCTGTTTCCTCCCGCTGGGTGTTCCGGCTTTAACTGCATGAAGCTCTATGGGAACTTTTCGTCGTATTAATATCCTCAGATTATCACGTCTCATTTCCAAGTTCAAGTGAACAGGAAGATTTCAATTATTCAGATTGAAATAGCTGTTGTGCTGGCATCTGGTTTGAAAATGAAAAAAGCGTCTCTCACGTCCTCCTTCTTTTCCGTCATTATGCCGCATTTCACATGAAAAAATGTACCATATTCAGTGCATTAAACTGATTAAATATTCTGTTATTCACAGAAATGTAAATCAACGTGCAAACGTACTCCGGCTGCAGCTCAGCCATCAAATGCTGTCGAGTGTTACAGATGCGAAGAGGAAGAGAATAAGTATGAAGGGGTATATCATTTCCTCATATCAAACTATAATGGGAATTAGGAGGGGGGGGGCACTTACTACTCATAGTTCAGCTCCTTCCTTTTCTGTCGGCTGCAAGCTTGACATTAGATATCTGTCTTAAACAGTTAGTGGGGGCTCTCCTTTCTCCTGCCAGCCTCTGCACGACTCCCCCTGGACTCATTGTTAACGCGACACACCTCTTTCTGCGGGCTTTCTCCAAATGTCCTCCTCTTCATCTTTTAAGAGCCTCCGTTTCACACCTCGTCTTTGACAGAAAACCGGCCGATCGGAAAGGAATCGCGGCCTGATTAATGTGGTTCGTTATTAGTTTTGGTTAAAGGTCAGGATGTGACGTCGGGGGAATCGGAGAAAACGCTGTAAACGTTGCCATCAAACCCGGAGGGACCCGGCTGGGGGAGGAAGCGAAATCCCCCTCATTGGCATTCCTCCCGCGTCGCCTCAGTCCCCCCGTTTTCCTCCCGGCAGCCAGCACCCAGTGTCTCAGCAGTCCTCCATTCCAGGCCCGAGTGTGCTGTCGGCTGATAATAAACAGCCCAGCGGCCTGGGCCTGGACTCACGGGGGGGGGGTTTAGAGCTCGAGCCCAGCCACCAGACTCTGTCTATCTCTCCCAAACGGTCGGGGCAAAAACCTTTTACTCTACGCTCGGCGTCGACACGTCTTAAACACCCCCCCCCCCCCCCCCCCCCCTTATCCGACACGCTCGCTCAGACCTGGGAGCAGAGCGTTAAGCAGGCGGAGGCTGAGGAGGGAGGTTGGCGTGCATCATCCCAGCGACAATAAAGGATTCAACCCCTTGAAGACAGCTGTTAAACGGCGTTCCCCCTTTTCAGCTTCTTGTCAAATTCTCTTTTGACGGTCAGAGTTTCTGACCTTGTTCTTATTGTTGCAGGTTCCACCCGGTTCGAGGAAGCTGCTGCTGGTGCTGCTGGTGCTCCACATCCAGGCGTCCTCTGCCCCTCCTCCTCCAGCGCAGGGGGCAGCCACTCAAGCGTTGGCTGGATTCCAGGGAGGCTCTGATCCTGCAGCCACGTCAATCACGTCTTCACCGCTGGGTGACTATCAAGCGCGCAGAAAGACGGCCCCTGCCTTTGAATTGTTTTGCTTCTTCTTTTGGGGAAGGCAGGCGCGGACGCCTGAGATTACGTGGCCTTTGTTTTTTGGGGTTGGTTTTTCATGCTTGTTGGTTATTTCTGGGGTCGCTGATGTGTGCGTTTTTCATGTAAGAGAGACTTTTTCTCCACCCGAGCATGCAATACTCTCAAAACACACAAGTGCACACACACACACACACACACACACACACATGCAGACTGAGATGCCAGAGGACTCTGCAGAAATCTCATGAGGTTCGATCAGAGCTGGTTTGATTCTGGCTCTCGGTGCCGTCTACTGAACTGCGTCGAAGTACGGTTCCAGCGAGGCAAGGAGAAGTGCGGGATGAATCGGATGAAATGTTGTCTTGCCTGCAAAGCCTGACATTGCAGTTGAACACGTCGGTGACACACTGATGAGCTGAGAGGCGTGCGGGATGTGTAACGGCGGATCTTCCTCAAGCTGCTCTCTGACTTCCCGTAATGGGACTTCTCATGATTAGCTCTTATTTGTGCTGTGCTGTGCCTTTTACGTTCATTTGTTACATTCACGGGGCCACAACTTCCTGCCGTGGTGCACACACACTCCTCTACTGATCTACTGATCTACTGTAACTGGTCAGCAGACAAACAAAGTCCCAACACTTTGGGGAATATAGTGGAGCATTTTCCCTCAGGAATTGGTAGATAGCAATAAATCTCCTGAGTCCTGAACGCAATCTTCATTTTAACTTTACAAATATGTCAATGCTTTTGCTTTTACAGCTATATATCTATTCTAATCTATTCAATTATTGCTGCTTTAAATGTGTGTTTGGATTCAAATATCCGTTCTGCACGAATAGAAGAAAATCCAATAACAACATCCCTTCTTTCTCCCCTGTCCCTTGTGCTGTTTGATCTCTGCGTGCTTCCTGCTTGCAGAAAGCCCTTGAATGACCCGGGCCGACGTGATACGCCTGTAAGTCTCCCTCCTACAGACAAATCGTGCTTACAAGATCGCGGAGAGAGATGTAAGCCGCGGCGTCCTTTTGTTTTCCTCCTTTGCTCTTCCCTCCAGCTGCATTTCATCACCACGTCCCCCCCCTGCGCTCTGCATTTTCTTCAGAGCTAAATGAATGGGTGCCGGGCTTCCGCCGACGTCTCATTTAGCTCAGGCGTGTTTGACATCCCCCCCCCCCCCCCGCCCGGATCTGGTTCAATCTCCTGTCGGCCCACAGGTGACATCCTCCGCCTGCCTTCACCTCGAACGTCCAACAAGCCTCCCCCGGGTGCACGGAGGGAGCCCGTAGTGAGGCCTTTAAATGCAGCTGCAATGCAACACGAGGCCCGCGACGGGGTCGTGGCAGAACCCCGGGGGACGTGGACCCCTCTCCGCGCCCGGGGCTGGCCTGGCCCGGGAAATTAGCGCTTCACAGTGCTCGCTCAGTCATCCGGCTGGTGTGGCGTGAGGGAACAGCGTCCCGCCTCATCCGCTGCACATAAGGGATCCGGTTTCGGAGCCGCAGCCTGTTTAAAGCGTTATCTCGCTGCAAGACATTTGAGAAGGGATTTCACTCTCCGCTCCCCCCCCCCCCCCCCCTCCTCCTTGTCCTCAGCTGTGGGCTTCTGCATCATAGCGGATGATTGACAGTGTACTGTATTCCAGACTTTTTTGTGTGACCCAAACGAGTGTAGCAACTGTGTCGTGGTCATGTGCTCTCTCTCTGCGTGCCTCCCTTTGCTCTCATGCCGCTGCGCTCCAGTGTCGCACAACATTCCCGAGCCAAGTGCCCTCAGCTGTAAACTAATGTGGCGCTACACTCCTATGCTAATCAACACATGGAACCCAATCAGCGCCGCGTTTTCCCCCAAGGTTCATCTCCTCCCAATAGTAACTCTGTCTGTGGTGATTCCCGCGAGTTATGACCTTTGCATCGTCAACCTCAGCCTGGCGTCGCGGTCCGTGGCTTAATAAAGCCAGAGCATATGATTACTCGGCGTATCTGAAAATGGCTGAACGCGTTAACATCACAGAAGCAACTGGGCACTGCAGCTCAGCGTTAACATCGCTCGCTGCTCGTGTGGCTCTCTGCTAATCTGTGTTCAAGGCAGCTTAGGCCGTCTCGCCCCCCCCCCCTCCTCCCCCGAATGTCCCTGAGCGCTTCAAGGACCCTCCACAGTGGCTTCTGGAAGCATCATGTTCCACATCGCGTTGTTTTCCTCCCCTCCGCCATCTTTCTGCTCTTCCTTCACTCTGTAGTTCTGCTCCTCTACCCCCTTTTCTCCGTCACATCGCCCGCTCTCCTCCTGACTCCTTTACTGCCTCTAAGAGTGATGGGGTGAGCTCTGGGAACGGGGCCGGCGGAAAGATCTGAGATCAGCTTCTTGACAGAGTCTGCCTTACAAATTGCGTGTGTGTGTATGTGTGTGTGGGGATGTTGTTGTGTGGTTTATTGAATGGTAGACGGGTAAATGGGGGGGCAGTTTGTCTTTGTGCCTGTGTGGTAATATGTCAAAGGTAAAAATGTGTTTTATTGTACCTCAATGTTCCCATTTGAGGACGTAAGAATGAATGCGTGCACACGGGGGTTAAGTGGTGTGTGAGGATGATGATTCCTACGGCGGCCGTGATGTGAAACGCTCAACTGCATTGAATGAAACAAAACTACACTTGCATACAAGATCGAAGCATCCATTTTCCCAAATTGAAAAATGTAATACACTAGTTGTACGTGGTTTGTGTTTCATCGTGTTTTGTCTCGTTTTGTTGCGCTTTGAACCCCAAGGCCATCCATTGTCCATGCCGCATGCACACGTCAACGATTGTGTGTGTGTGTACAGTCTGCGGTGCAATTTCAGCTCGGAATTTAAAGTGAAATCCACGTCAGAAGGCTGCCATTCAAATAAGATTAACAACGGCTTGACATTTCCTTCGTTGCAGACCGATGCTTGCTCCAGTTCCCTGACAACACTCCCCCCTCTCCTCTGTCCTCCCAATTACATTTCATCTCAGTCTGAAGATATCCCCCCCTAACTTACCCACACCGGGGCCTGCCCCCACCATTCATTTGATTTCTGATATTGTTATTACACAGCAGTGCGATTAGGAGAGCAGGAGTTTGATTAAAGGCTTGTTCTATGTCGCACCGAAGCTCACACTGCACACGTTCACCTCAGCGTGGGGATGGTTATGAAGGCGCATAATATGTGTGCAGGATGTTGTTGTTGTACAGCCTTTTCAGTAAAAGCTTTAGGGGAATACAGTTTGTTTTGTAGTTTTAGGAGTGCATTGGCTGAAAAAAACACCCAACAACAACCTGTCTTATAATTATATGAAGATTGGACAAATTAAAAATGATTGTCGTAACACTCATGTACAACTTCCCAGGATAAAACACGCTCTGTCAATTAACTCCCTAAATTACAATACTATCACTTCAGCCTTCATTGAAGTTACTGCTATGATTGGATTTAAAATGGACTATTATTTTAGATAAGAGCCGTGATGCATCCATTAAGGTGTTAAATGAATGTCAGTTTAAGTTTGCAGAATGTGTAACGTACCGTACAGAGAAGAAGAGAGATTTGTGAAGAAGTACAGAACTTTGGGCCATTGTGTTGGTAAGTGAGTAAACGCTGTGGACATCATTTATACATAAGCAGAGTGGATGTCACAGCCATGTCACCAAGGGCCACCGTGAGGAAATGTGATTATCATTTATGCATAAGTTCCATTATTGCGTGGGAACAGCACACTAAAAAAAAGTTACAACATCAGTGTTTCATAGCAGGTTCATTTTTCAAAAGGGCTTCTTTAAAGTTAACCAACTCACCAGTCTTGCATGTATTTAAGTACAACAGTAATGTACTTCAACTTTTGTGTTTTTATGTTGTACCACATTTTTTAAACTTATTTAAGGAAATATTTGATTGTTTTTCTTCATCCCATTCATCTTTATGTCTTGTTACTTTGCAGATGTAGCATAGATATAGATAGATAGATATAGATATAAGCTGATAACATTCAAACCCTTTTTAGAAAAAAAGAACGATGTCTTCATAGTCCATTTCAACGTTACGTATTTTGTAGTTTTATTTGGAGGACTTATTCATAATTTTTTACAAAAAAAGTTCAGCAACTACAAAGGACTCTGCGAAAGATGAGAACAAAACAGTGTTGCAGAATTGTTCTTGCACGCTGGACTGTGTGTGTGTGTGTGTGTGTGTGTGTGTGTGTGTGTGTGTGTGTGAGAGAGAGAGAGTGATGCTGCCACTCTGATGTGTTACGAGCCATTAGTGGTGATATGCAACACGCGGCTCAGAGGGAGAAGTCATTGATTATCAGTGTGTGTGTCTGCTTTTATGTGTGTCCCTGTGAAAGGCATATGCACAGCTGTCAGGTAGTGGCCGTTTGTATCCACTCTGCTGCGTATCAGCATGCATTTTGCATTCTGGAGGGATTTTCACACCTTTTTAGTGCTATTGCTGGAGCATTGTCATGGTGAGGGTGAAGAACAGACACATATTGCTCTCATTGGCATCCATTGGTCCTAATAACAGCACTGAGTTGCCCTTCATTAAGAGGAAGTTAATCCCTGCTTATGGTGTCGCAGACAGACGCTACGAGCTCTCTGCAGTCAGCACATTCATTACTCCTTCCGCCTTTGCTGCATCAGGGGATGAGGACAGCCCTGTTGCTTCTAGCTGGAGGCTGACATATTCACGTTTGGCATTATAGAGGCATTTACTGTTTGTATTTTTCTCATTTTCTCCATGTATTTATTCATTTCCACGAGGTTCGGATGTCCGTGACTCAGCAGAAAGCAAGGGAGACACAGAAGGCAGCCTGTGACTTATCATAATTATTACCGAATGTGAGGTGAGAATACGGTGAGGCCATGGACACAGACGCACACAAAGGCTGTAATAAACAGTGTGAGCATTTAATTATGATGATAAACTGGCATAAATGTTGCCTGCTACAAAGTAAAATGTTTCTCTTCAAAAAGAGCTTTGAGCTTATCTGAATGAAATTGCTTTTTGTACTTTAAAATGCAGGTGTGGTTGGCTTAAAATAATAATCACAGCGGGCCTACTGTCCTATTAACAGCTCCCTGAGGTCCTGTGAGGTAACCAGGCAAGGATGTGAGTGGCAGCGCACTGTGAGAAGCGGCTCTGATGTTGGCCCACCTTACCCACGTCATCAAAGAGACTCGAACCACTCTGCTTTTGGTCGAAGAACATCTCCCCTTGACTCCCACTAATGTCTGATTGAGCGGTGGATCCGAGCGGCGGGACAGCGCGTGAAACGTCACGCGCATCCGTCAATTGCAGTGACATTAGGTAACCACCCTTGCAGGACGCTGTTTACTCTCTCTGCAGAAAGCAAGCAGTATATTTGTTGCTGTGAAGGTCGACGGGACGCGTCTGAGCGGCGGGGTGAAAAAGCACCATCTCTCCTCGCCAGGCCATGCGCCGCTCCGGAAAGTTCCGCATTCGCCTGTGTGATGGCGCGCGGGAGTTATGAGGCTCTGTGAAATTGAACAAACGAGTTAATAAAATCTTCAGGCTATCCGTTACCCAGGAGTGTGCTGGGGTTGACAGGCGTGAGCTGACGTGTGTGTGTGTGGCGCGGGGTTGTTATTTGTGTGACGGGCGCCGTGGGGGTGGGGGGGGCGGCCTTTCACTGGCCCCGGAATTTTGATCTGGAGCGCAGGTCGCCGTGTGACGCTGGGGGTCAGGGTGGAGCAGACGGAGCGGGCCCCTGTGTGACGGAGAGCGCTGTCCTGGCACCTGCGGTCACAGCCTGTGATGAACCCGTCTGGGGGCCTGACTAATGTACGGGGGGGGGGGGGGGCGTACTGTGACCAGAAACACCGATGACGGCCAATGTCTTGGGCACCGTGACATTTTTATGTCTGTCTGGACGTGCTCAGACGCGTTGGATCGTATAGTTCAGAAGCAGACTCCTGGGACAAGGCACATTAAATAAAAAAAAAACAGTCTTTTCTCAGATGTTGGCCTGTGCAGGTAATCAGGTGTACATATTATATTATATAGCTGTACTTCAAGGTGCCACCGTAGCATGAAGACCGCAGCAATTAGGAAAGTGAAAAGGCCGCTGGAGTCTCAGCCCCTTGGAGGAACCACTTCAAACTACACCCTTTACAAGCATCTACAAGTATGCGTTCTGCCTCTCGTTTGCGTCGGTTTGAGCCCTCGTGCTCTATACCAAAAGTGTTCTTAATATTTCGTCATGAGCTTAGACGTAGATGCAGCTTTGACCTGCATATTTACAAGTTTTGTCGAATGGAATCTTAGAAGTGTCTTTATTCTAACATCCCGCTTCCTCACATCAGAAATCCAGTCGGGAGCTGTCGGGTATTAACTGGTAACAAGCGGCTCTGTTGAATTTGCGTGTCTCTGTAAGCTGTGACAGTGTGACAGTAAGCCAGCGCGCACAATGCCAGGTCCCCGAGAACTGAGGCCGCTGAATGGAATTTACCCGTCGTTAATGTCATCATTTACAGCTCCTGCTTTGATTTGTCAAATTGGCCTGAAGAAAGTTCTAATCGCTCCAGTCAATATTATTCATGGCAGGCTTTAGTGTCGCTAACATTTCGATTAGTCACAGTTGAAAAAAAATCACGCTTCTTTCTTCTGCATGCACGGACAAAGATCCTAGTGTAACTGAGTTATTTTTATTATTTTTCTGCCATAAAAAGTCAACACAGCAGCTCTGGAGTCAAGTAGATGATCCGTCAGTGGCGGCGGGCCGAATGTGAGGGAAACCGAAACCACACGAAAGGCGGGAAACGAAGCCAATATGGCCGAGCGACGGTACCGTGGCGTCACCATGACGACGACGACAACAACACCAACAACATGTTTCGTCAATGTGACTGATGGCTTTCTGGAAAAACAGTGCAAAGTTAAACACAGGCTGTCGGCTCCCCCTTGGATCACGTCCAGGTGTGGTGTCTCGTGCAAATGTGAGAGGTTTCTTTTCTCGTCTCGAGGAGCCTCGCTGGAAACGCTGCCTTGTTTCTTCTGGGACGGAGCATCTTCCAGTGGGGCTCGGCCTCGTCCATTACAGCTCTTTCACGCTCCGATTGCCGTCTCTCATCGACTGTTTCGCTCTTGTTTTTCCCTCTCCACCTTCCCATCGAACCGCCACACTTTCTCCGTGTCACTCACTGTCCCTCTGCTATTCGCTCTATTATTTTCTCCCCGTTACGCCGTTTTTTTTTTTCTCCAGGTGTATTGTGACAACTCGAGGCTAATGGGAATAAAAAGGAGAACGAGGACAGAAAGAGAAATAAATGCCCCCCCCCCCCCCCCCACACACACCTTAACATCTCCTGTCGTCTATGGGATTGACTGAGAGAGGGGGAGATGAAGAGGGGAAGTGGTTCAGATTAATGGAAAAAGAGAGCATGTTTTCCCCCAAACATGAAGCTCCATGGCAGCGCTGTGAGATTCTCTCCCACAGTCCCTTCCCACTCCCGTGTTGTCTTGAGAGAGAGAGTCGACACACCAGTGGCTTCGGGCATGAAGCTGTCGTGGCTTCAAAGTTCTGCCATTATCGTTTTTAAGCTGACAAACTCTGCGTTCTCCTGCTCACAATCTCCTCGGTCAGTGTATTTAAACATCTTTTTTTATAATTAATTTGAGCAAAAAGAACATTACGGAAATGTTTCCCGTGAAAAGAATGATGTGATGTTCATCAAAGGGTTTTGTGCTACACAACTACCTTCCTCTTCCAATGTTCTGCTTTTTACAGTTTCAGTTTTTTAATAAAAAAGACAGGATTTCTCATAGAGGTGTTGCGTCAATTTGAATTCAATCAAGATGAAATAGTGTCCCGGGACTGAATCCAAACGTTAATCACTTGCATGTGGTCATATGGTGACAGAGTGATGGTGTGGATAACCCAGCCAGGTGCCTCGGGGAAGCTTCTACAGGATGGTTTATGGGTCTGCTTTGACTCCTGATGAAGTCTTTCTTCCATCACCTGTGGGTTTGCTACAAGCGGCGTTTTTAAATATTTACAAGGCTGGAATTAAGTTTAGAAGTTAGGAAAAAATGTAGGCAACTACCCAACTTAATAACACAATTCATGTATTGGTTATAGGACGTCTCCTTTAGGTGCTAATGGAGAAACTGTAGTAGAAACTGTAGTTTCGGCTTTGCGTTGGAACTGCACGCTGTTAACAAGGCAAAGTGATATTTGGTCTCCGTCAGCCGGGCGTCCGTTAGGCTCCGAACAGAGCCTGCATGTGCACAAGGACGACCTTGATCAAACTGTAGCACGGTTCTCCTGATGCGGCTCTCTCTTTAGTTGAATTTTACAAAATAAACCGGGACACGTGAATGAGAGACAACCTGGACGGAGGCCATGTCCCGTGTGAGTCTATCTAGTTTTTGGCTGGAAATCGGGCCGTAATTATTTCATGAGATCTCCTCACTGCTTTGTGTGTGTGTGTGTGTGTGTGTGTGTTCTCTTTTCGCGATGAGTTTGGCACCATGAGGGCAAAGTGTGCTGCTCAGAGAAGAGCAGCAAATGCATGCAGACGTGTTCACAGGGGACTGTGAGTGCTGCTCGTGTCACCTGTTCGGCCCTTGTATTCATCAGCAGCAATGATCAAATCAAATATCATCATATTTCATGTGCAATTTGCTCCACTTTACGCAACTGAAACCTGTATTGAAACTGGTTGAAAGTAACAAAGTGAATTGCTTGCACGGCTCTCTCAAGGACGGAAATATCTCAAGTCAGCACTGTATGGATGAAATGTTTTAAACACATTCAGGGTCCCAAGAGGATGCATCCTTCTGACTTTTTTTGACCTCCTGACTTTTCTGTGGCGAAACCGGCTGGCATTTTAGAGTGAAATGTCTCTTCAGCCTCATTTAGACAACCACGTTTTTCCCTCAGGATGAACCCTGACTTTTCATCCACTGCCGTTCTGTTATGATATTTAAAAAAGAAAAACTTATATTAATGACTGAAGGCCTGCAAATGAATGACATTCACATCCGCCCTGAGCTGTGCTTTGGGTTCAGTGCTAATGAGCGAATGCTAGCGTGCTATCAGCGCCGTGCTCGGGCCCACTCTCTGCTATCAGGCAAACGGGCTTTTACCGCTTAGCGATAACGCTCAAAGTCCAATCGAGGCTCCGTATTAGTCTGCTCTTCCATCTATATATGCATTACCCGAGCTGCACTGCACGAAGCACTCCAAAAGCCTTATAGGCCCGTGTGATGATGCAAATGAGCCGTTGCACACTATACGTCCTTTAAACTTTACTCATAATTGAGCCTTTTATTGTTGGCAAATGATCTGAATACTGTTTCATCCACATGATCATCATGTTAATTTAACGCGCAGCATATTTTTACTCGGCTGCGTTATTTGTTCATAGTAATTTGACAGAGATAATCTATTTCCTCCATTAGTGAGATCGAACGTCCATCAGTGTGCAGGAGAAACTCAATTTTCTCCAAATTTAATGGCATGCGACTCTTATCACATTTAGGATTTGGGGAAATGTTCCATTACTGAATATTTTTCAGCCTCTTCCGGCCCCGACACCCAACACCTGTTTGAAAATGTATTCTCTCCGGGCCAGCAGCCGAAGCTGTTAGTGCCGACCGTTATTTATCATTTAACAGCCTTCACCGATTCGTCTTCCGCGGGGGCCATTATCACGAGGCTTCGCCGCAACGTGCCATCCCGTTCCCCAACTCGGGAGAAATGATTCATTCAGAGTTTGATGCCTCAGTGTATTCCGTAGCCTTAAATGTCAGGTCACTTCTTCCCAGCACATCTCTCCGCCCACTCGCCCGCCGCTGAAAGGGACGTTTGTTTTGGGAATGCGTCTTGCAGGCCTACTCGGCTTCTTTTTTCTTTTTTTTCTTTTTTTTTCCTCCTCCCTCTTCCGACCGGCGCTGCACTCGCGTGTGATGATACACTGCAAATGTTGTGTGCATCTAAAGGAGGATTTACTCCCCTTTGGGCAGTATCCCTGAACTAATCAAATATGAATAGACTTTAAATTGAGGGCATAAAGAAGGGTAACAAGAAGACGGGGAGTGTATGTTAATGCAGGTCTCAGAGCTTCACAGCAAAGTGCTACCTGAATATTTTAGACTCCCTATCATTAGCTCTTCATTAGTGCATTGAAATCCACCCTTGATTCATCTAATGGAAACAAATTATTCTCTCCTTTTTTCGTTTCCCCTTCCAGCGATCTCCGACTGATCAGCAGAGTACACAGCCGGTGAATTGACTCCACTCAAGCCTGACTTTCTAGTGGCTTTTGAGGAATTACAACGTTTTTTTCGTTTTCTTTCTCATTTTAAGTGAAAAGTCTCTTCAACTGTCCCAGTTTCCGCCCGGTGTTTTTTTCCATGCAGTTCTGTCCTGTTTCGCTGCATGTAAATGATTCTTGCAACATATTTATTTAATGAATTTATTTGTGTTCAGCGAGAAGAAAACAGACGTGACCCTGTTTACACAAACAGCTCCTTTCACACTTGATTTGCGGTTGTCCCATTTACATAGTTAGTCTACCACGGAGGTTGTGTCCCAGTGCTTTGGGACGCAGGCGAAGCATCATTTTTACATTTTCTATTCCTACCGCAATGTCTATTAAGTCGGGATGTCTCCTGTGTGTTTTACGTCTCCTCCCCTTTTAGGCGCTGTTGCTAAGTGCTGCTCTTTCTCAGTGAAGCTCTGATTTGTGCTTCAGCTCACACTGTGGTCCTGCAAACATTCCCAGGAATTCGTTTTCGTCACCTTTTTAACGGACGGCAGGCCGTCAACCGGAGTTTGTCTGTTGGAATCTGTGTGGATAAAGCCCCGCCAAATGGGAAGTGACAAGGTTGACAGGCCTGAGAGTGTGGCCAGTTAAGCAGGGAGCCAAATGTCACACCACACCCTGTCAAAAACACTTTTCTAGCCATTATAATGAGATTTTGTGCTTTCAAATGAGCCTCAGAGGAGTGCTGAATCCATTAGGGCTCTCCCTGTCAATTTGGGTTTTTTGCCGCCTTTGTTATGTTGAATTCTCACCATTAGCCCAGACCAACAGTGTAGGCAAAGCTAAGGTGAATATTCCATCATTTATAAGTTATTCCTCATTGGTATGAAAAGCTCTCAGTGGAATCTGGAAGAATCTCTTTTATCATTTCACTTCTTACTTAAAAATGTAATGTTTTTCTAACATATTGTATGCTCTCTGTCAGTCTCCCAGTGTTCATGACCCGAGCTAAACATCATTTGGACAAAGAGTCGATGATCTAGCGAGCTACCTTTCAATGGACCAACATGAAGATCATTGTATCAACATAAGGAACACTGAAATGAATCAAGTTAACATACCAGTGGAGTCCACATGATAAAAATAGTAGTTAAAGAAGTTAACGCTGATCTTAGAAACGGGAAGGGTAAGATATTTACGGAGCAACGTACATAATGATGCATGTCAATGTTTAGCTTATATTGAAAGGTAGATGTTGCACATCTCTAAAGCTAACATGAACATTGCAAAGGCGTCACTTTCATTGATTCCCGTCCCAGAGGTTTCACGCTTACCGGAGGATATTAAAACCAAAGCGGAACAAATCGAAACATAAATGTCGATCATCTCGTCACAAGTCGTTGCCGATTACCTGAAAAACCGGTCAGTTTCAGCGGGATACCCATTGATCGGTATTTCTCTAACAACATAAGCTGTGAAGACTGAACTCTGAGGATCAGCACCGTCACATAAAACATAGTCTCGTCTTTTGATGTCTGCATCATGATCCGTGTGTTCTAGGTGGTCCTATTTTATGCTACGATCAAAACCATCACAAGGCTCCTCCCATCATGTCCCTTTGTGGAATTCCGACTTTATGTTTTTTTTTTTCAAGCGTTAAATGGCAGCTCGGCTGTGCCTGCAGCTGAGCAGGAGGTGCATGTACCCACCAGGGAAGAAGAGGATGATGATGATGATGATGATAAAGGATGGCTAAATGCTCCAGTAGGGCCCCAATTTTCCTTTTGATATTCACCCTCTGTTGGCTTTAGAAGGACTATCGCTTCCGCCTTCATCCACGGTTTCTGCAGCTTGCCCCACCAAAGAAGACTCAGATTCTGGTTTAGCCATTTTTGCTAAAAAGGTCAGATGGACGGCAACCGCGGCAGTGAAACATCGCCACGGGCAATCGGAGTGACCTACGAGAGATTTAAGCCCTTTTGAGACGGTTTTGCTGTTTTAACTCTATTGATTAAGGTTGTGCATTCTGAAACCATGGAGCCAATATTAGAGGACACCTTTCCTGCATCTAGGAAGACCTGTGTTCAGTGATCAGTGTTAACACAATAACCAAATACCTGCAGGCTTTATTTAGTTTGTTTTATTTCCATTGAAACCCCCTTTGTGCACTTATCCTTTTTGAGGTGCCCCCCGTTTATCATCGAAGAGAAGCATTTCATTATAATGGAAGCGGTATTTTTTTATTGTGAAGACACTTGGGATATTAGGTTGATATATTGGCTGATACATCAATTTGTGTATGTTGTGCAGTCTGAGACTTTTCAGCGAGTGAAAGAGTGAAGCGCAGCGATGGGGCCTAATCAAACCGAGAAAGGACAAATGCCAAAAGGACTCACTGAAAAAAGGGGTCTTACTAACAGGTCAGATTTAGATTTAGCTTTACATAAAGGGATCTTAATCTGTGGTTGTTAAGATCCCCCCCCTCCCCCCCCAAAAAAACTACTAAATGCTAAAATAACTTTTTTGATAAAAATAACTTTTTCTCCAAGGCAATGTATCAAAACTCTGATTTTTAAATACCAAAGTATCAATTTATCTATGTCTAGTCTTTGATCAGATACGTATTTCCAAATTGTAAAAGGAATATTTGGCCCTTATGACCTATTTAATTATGACGCCACTAAACATGAATGCATTTAGTAAGGTCCAACAACATGGATACAGCTCAGCTTTAAAGAAAAGTTGATATAAAAAAAAATGCTAATGGGTTTCCAAAAGAAAGAAAGTGTCTTCTCCCCAATAGAAATGTGAATATTCAGACCCTGTCTCAGCGCTCAAGTAGAGATGAAGTTAAAAGCATGTTAGAGTGAATAAAAGGGATTTTTTTTTCCGGAGGATATTTTGGGGCATGAGGGTAGCTTGTACCAAAATAAACAAATACTAAATAAAGAAAGCGGTTGGGGGGGGGATTGAGGAGTGTAAGCGCATTCTACGTCCGGTAAATTGTGGGTAGTCGGCTTCGACAGGTTCAGCCCTGTGACGTTGCTTTTTTGTTTTGTGCTTTTAATGTGCTGTGTTATTTGAATCATTAAAACTTTAAATTAGAAAACGCACAGTTTAGCTGCTTCGTGTGGCAGATGTTTTATACATGCACTATTAATCCTAAATGCTACACAAGGCTATAACAAAATCCTGGCTCTTCATTGACATCATTTTTATGCTGCAGCATCTCTAGACCAAATCACAGTGACATTTTCCTTGGAAGGGTGGATGAACCGACGGCTTTCTACCAACTGCTGGTTATTCGCAAAATAAAGTTGCACGGTTTTCTGACCTACTTTATATCATTATAATAAATATGTAGAAAGGAAATACAATGCAGCATGATGAACATGCCACCGTGGGAGCAATTGGAATGAGCGATGAACCAGAAAACTCGAGAAAGGACCAAACTTCTTTTGTGTGTAACTTCAGTTAACTCAAAGAAAAGGCGTTCTTTCTCCCCACTGAATATTTCAGCTCATAGTCCTTTTTTTTCCAGTGGAAGGAAGCTGTTCTTCATTAGTAGGGATATCAATTGGGGTTTGCTAAATTACCTCTTTTCTCAACCGGGCGTTTCCCTCTGCACACACCGGTGTGTGTGTGTGTGCGTGTGTGTGTGTTAGGAAGCGATGGCAAGATTGGCTTCTAATCAGCGCTGCTTACACAGTAATTGTAAGGCGTCATGTGCATCTCTTGGTGTTCATTTTCTTTAATTGCGTCTAAACACAGCAGATGCACTTGTCAGTAAATGGTTGTTTGAAACACAACGGCCTGTTTTAATTTATTGACCACCCGGAGTTCATTCTTTTCTCCTCCACAAACATCGCAGCTGTTGCCGCAGTAGGAACTCCATCGAGATGACCGCTTTCATGTCTCTGAAGCGCTAAAAGGCCTTTTGATCTACTCTGGAAACCGCTCGTTGTGATCACGTCCCGGTGATCAATCGCTTATGTGGATAATAAATCCAGAGACTGAATCATTTCTCTACTGCTATTGTTTTCGATATTTAAGTAGTCTGTTTGAAAAGTTTGTTTAAGGTATTTTGCCTGAAAACTAAAGTGGAAAGGAGAAAAAAAATAATAACTATCCGCTTGCAATTTTTGACCCAGACCCAAACGTGATCACTGAAAGGTCTCCTGTAATTCTAGAAGACAAAAACATCTGTTCAAGGCATGGACTGTTATGTCTCTTCAGTGGTGTGTTACTCCAGCTGGGCCTGCCATCGCCTTTGTCGCATTCTGTATTCAATGCGCCGCTGCAGACTGAGAGGCTTGCATGCATCCCAAACACAACGTTGCATTACTGAACGCTTCCTTCGAGAGAGCCAAACAATATGAAAGCGACAGTGTCAGGACACTTAGTGCACTTCATTTTGAAGTTATAATGGACGGGATATGAGCAGTTTTATCCTATTTAAACATGGCAGAATTGGATTGGCGCATCTGGCCTCTCCGTCTGAGAGGCGTTCCTCCTGCGTTTTGAGCCCATGCATTTTTTATTGCGCTCTCTCTCTCGAGTTGGCTGAAGGTGTTCTTAAAATAATTCATTCGCAAAAAGAGCTTGAATACTACTAAGTTAATAACTGCTTTTGCTTAAGTAAAGTGAATTTTCCTTCACTAGCAATTTCAAGCTTTGTTGTCTTCTCTCCTAAATTTGTGACTTAATTTCTGCTTCTTGTCTTTCATGAATCGTTTTAAAGCAAAGTAGCCGTTTTCCGTTTGTTTTAATGCAAGATAAAATACCTCAACTGTCATCTGCTGCCTTTAAATAGATCCAAGACTTCAAACTTGAACCTAAATAATCCATTATCCTAGTTGAACAGATGAGACGTGAATCTCAAGGTAGATATTTTCCTGCACCGTCCCCTCGCGCGCAGACTGTAATGCCTTGTGATTAAATAAGCTGCGTGTGAGATTGCGTAAGAGGTTCTTCATCTTTCATTTAGGTCACACAGCTGTAGATTCAATTTACTTGAAAATTCAGTGGGAGTGTTGACTTTATTAAATGATGAGAAAGTGTTCACGATAAGCTCATTAGGAAGCTGTGTGTACCGCTGGCATCAACAAAGCAGCTGAGTAAAGGGGACGTTTTTCTGTAATCTATTACTTTAAGCAGCAAAATAACTCCATCGTACAAGTTTTAATCTGTGCTTTCTGTTCTGTCTGTTTTTGTCAAAGAAAAACAAATGTCGATGGAGTTCTCCAGTGAAGTAAGAGTGTTTTTAAAAACCTTTGTTTATTGGCCTTTGAATGTTCGAATGTTCAACTATTGTATTAAAACTATTTGGTTCTTCAATAAACACAGGGAGTTCTTGTGTATTTGAAATCTTAAATCTGATTTAATTAACATTCCATTAATTCTAAGACCAATTACTTCTTGAAAGCTGTTTGTACTAATGACAAACCCCCAAAAGGCGTCTCCCAATCACCCAACTCTGCCCTTACCCTTCATTTCAAAGGAGCCTTTAATCCTTTTTTCCCCAGCTAGTCTGTTTGGTTTTTTATTCACTCTCACATTGTTTCCAAACGCAGCAGGTTGCAATTTTCTGCAAAAATACAAAAAAAAAAAACAATCTGTGATAAAACCACCGTATATAGAATGCCTGCTCAGCGGCAACAGACTGATGAACATAGAGGCAGCAGCCAGGGAAGATATTTACCTGCAGGGATGGCGAAGGCAAAGCAATTTTATCTCCAGAGCGGCGCACCATTCAGACAAGAGGCACTTCAAAGTGCTCGACAGGGGTAAATGAATGTATCACACATATTGAACGTACCGTATGATGTGAAGAAAATCATTCAAATGAATGTGTCCCTGGCGTATTGTAAAGGGACGACTCCGTCTGACCTCGAGCACGAGTTACCTGTTGAACCTGAGGAGAAAGGATTTGCTCCGCGTCCTTGTTTTTTACTTTGTTATGTAGCTTGAGGTTTTGCCGACTTTGCCCTTTGAATATCTGGAAAGTACAGAATTAGTTTGCTTAATCACTTTCTGCATCCTCTAGATAGTAATGTGCCAAAAAGAAATGACAACTGCATTGCCCTGAAAACAACAGTTTAGCTGCGCTGTGTGACGGATGGTAGTCCCAAGAACAGTCTAGTTCTTTTTTTTTAAGAAAAAGCATTTATATGCATGGTGACGCACAAGATCTAAAGATATTTCCATTTGATGAAATGGAGCAATCATGAAAAACATAAACAGTCCGAAACAGAGCGTTAAGCTCAAATGAAGAGGGGAAAAAAATGCAGTTACAAATAAGATGGCTTTGACAACCTCGATGGTAATGAGTTAACATCGTGGAGAATTACCATGGCGACCAGCAACTCTCTGCGTGTGGAGGCCTTTAAAGCAGATTGCTGCACTTCATACACGCACAAAAAGTCAATCCATCACAGGAAAATATTTTCCTTTGATTGTCAGTTCATGCCTCATCGCTGCTCTGGAAGCACTTGACACGCAGTTGAATGAAAGTGTTAACGTATCATTCTGAACCCAGTGATGGAATCGACACAATGAGCATCTTGTTTGAGTGTTCAAATAAAAAATTCACAGCCAGAAATAATGACGTTAATATCAGCTGAGCTCATATTTCACCACGAACTCTCGCTTCAAACCCATCATTTCAGGACCAATAAAATGATACAGTTTTAGATATAAATAAATATGTGGAGGCCATGTTTGCTCCTCGGGGAAATTAGTCTTTGTAAGGATAATAAAGCAGGGAAGGTAGTGAAACAAGCAGTTGAAGGACAAAACCCTGCATGCGTGCCAACGCGCAGTTGTTACGGGATCCCTGGAGGGAAGGAGGCGGGAGGAAGAGGGGAAGTGGAAGTCTTTCCTTTCTCCTGCTCGTCTGTCTAATCACAAATCACCGCGCCTCGTCTCTGCAGACGAATGCAGAGTCAAGCGCGGGGGGGGGGAGAGTGATTGACAGCTCCCTGCGCTTAGGTGTGGAGGGCGTAGCTTATGTAGTCTTTCTTACTACTATTTAATGGAGGCTGTTGAAGAATTGCTCCGTGTGTGTGTGTGTGTGTGTCATTGGAGCCTCTCATTGGAGCCTCTCCAGTCCCTCCAGCAGTGTGTGACGGTTGCAGCTGTGAGGGGGAGCTCAGCTCGCTCATCCTGCCTCAGAAGCAGAAAAGGGGGCCGAGAGCTGGAGTGTGTGTGTGTGTGTGTGTGTGTGTGTGTGTGTGTGTGTGTGTGTGTGTCCCCTTTCCTAACTGGTGGCTGTCGAAGGGCTCTGGGACCGCAGGACAGGTCACCAGGGAGGCTGTGGTCCAACCTCCTCTAACCCCCATCAGGCACACGGCCAAGAGCCAGGGCACAAGTGAATACAAAGAGACACACACACACACACACACACACACACACACACACACACACACGGTCACAAGTACACATAGAAATTCACAAGTACAGTTGCATGAATATATTTACCAGCAGGGCTCCTGGACACTGATATTCTGAGTCATTGTTGGCTTGGGATTTAAGTGTGGATTTAAGTTATATCAGTGCTGGCCACATTCAGTGAAGTTTTGGGCGTCCTTATCTGCGCTTGCCAGTTCTTTGGGACGAAGCATAATGGGCTTTATCACAGTGTTTTGTATTTGTGGGTGTAAAAGCATTTCTAAATTGTTGTTGGCTTAAGCTCACTGACAGAAGGATGTGTTTGCAATTAGTTACTATCTTCACACTCCATACATCTATATATAATATAACCCTAACCCTAAATCAATGAAAGGACGTGTTTCACAGCTAAACTATATAAATTAGAACCCATGGAGCGTTCCCAGAATAAATTTGAAATTTAATTTAATTTAGGCAAAAAGAAAGAAAGGTGGATTTCTGTTGCACAAATTATATTCCATAATTCTGGTCATGCTTTTCTATTTTTTCCTACTTTGTAAAGCCTCCTTGAACCTTTCAAATGAAAAAATCTGAAAAATGGTGGAAAAAAAAACAGACACTTGGTTTCTTCTGAAGGAAAGATCTCTGTGGTTAATATAACAATGACAATAATAATACAAATGTCCTCAGTCTGCTCCAAACTTGCCAGCATTTTCTTTCTACAAGCCTTTGGCAAAAAATGGACTTAAGTGCATGCGACTCATCCTCTGGGCACCACGATCACCTGCTGGCATGGCTAATGAATCCTAGCAACGCAAAGCTCCTTGTTACCAGCGGTATGGGCCGTGGTACCGTGCTGCAGCGCTGCAAGCTGGTTCTGTGCTCTGGTCAGAGTTAGCGAGCGTGGGTCGAAGGACCTCAGGCAGATGGCTCGGTCTTGAATGGGCGGTGGAGAGGGGAGGGGGGGGGGGGCATGTAGGTTTGATCAGGAATCTGCAAGGACAGAGAAGTCTTTAGGTCACCCATCTGTCCCGATGCCTGCCTCTCTGCCCTGTTTGTTTCTCATATATCGCCGCATGACCAACTCTCCACCAAGCCAGTCAACAGACGAGGTAAATACCGCCAGTGGCGCCCCGGCTCAACCGAGTCTTGACACTTTGCGGTTAACGACGCAACAAGGCGTTGCTTTTGAGGTAGGCACTGCACAATTCATCCGCCGAGCTCCAGGAATTGAGCAGAAGTCCTGGCTATCGCTTCGCTTCCCGGGGAAATCTCTGCCACGGTCTTGATTCCTTCAGATGAATATCAACGCGTGGACGCGGTGTGGCGGCTTTGATCCTCTGATGCTTTATCTGCACAAGTTGAACTGTCTTAAGCTGTGAAACCCAGCGAAGCCGTGCGAGCGATCTTTCATCACCTTCCGCTCCTTTTGGATTTGGAAATGCACGTGTTGTCTGGAAAATGTCCTTCCGGATGGCCTTTTGTCTACACAAATGAGCAGTTTGTAAAAAGTGCTAAGCTATGATTTCTTTGGGAAACAGCCAAGACTACAAGGAGGATAGTGTTGTAGCAGATTCATATTGTCTGTGTCACATTGTGAGTGAAAATCTCTGCTGTTTTTTTTTTTTTTTAGCTTCTTTTAGAAAAAACGCCACACATGCGCCTGAGTGAGCAAACGCCATATCCGATCAAGGCCATACATAATGCATTTTTAAAGCTTGAGTCATGTTTTTGAGGTTGAAAGCTGCAGACAGACCCACCGTGCACTTTGGGCTGACACATGCCGGCCCGGCGCTGATGTGCGCCTGCCAGACAGAGATAACAGAGACATTTGCGTGACATGATTTTTGTGGACATAATTTCTCTGTTGCGATGGCCTTTGACGTGTCTTTCAGAATACATTTTGAAATATAACGTTCACAAATGCATTCCTCCAGTTGCAATAATGTATTAGTTTGTCTTTTGTGTGTTCAACCCCTGTTAGCTATCTGAGAGCCAATTGGGGGCGGAGGAGAGAGATTTGAGGACACTGACAGCGCTGTCTGTCCCTCGTTCACCCCTTTGCTCCAGAAACAAGCCTCTCTCAGCTGCAGGGACTCAAAAGGTGTCTTAAACTTCGTCGTGTCATGTGCAACCTCTGCTGCAAAAACACAGCCGCAAGGTGAACCAGCACTGCAGACTAAATCACAATGGGGTGTTAAGTTAATACTGGTGCTCAAGTGAGGTCACGTGATCTCTGATTACCAGGAGAAAGAGATGGTGAGAGCAGAGTGGGACAGATGTGCTGATTCATGCAAGACTCACCTACACTAACCGGAGCTGTCTGAGGAGGGAAGGGAAGGAAGCGGCGAGATAACAGGAGCAGTGGGAATGAGATGGTGATGATTCATGTGCAATGGGGGGGAAAAAAAACAAAAAAACATGAGGTGGTCTGTAGAAAAACTACAATGCAGGAGGAGGAGGAGGAGAAAATAAAAGGAAAGATAAAGAAAGGAGAAGAGTACACTCAAATAAAGGGTTAGTCAAAGCTTGACAGTGCAACAAAGGTTGTTTATTCCTTCTTCACTTTGGGCTTGTTTTTGTTTTGGACAAACAAGAAATAGTGAGTCCGTCGACCCTCTAATGACCCCACCCAGAAAAACTGCAATGGGAGATCTCAGGATAGTTTAATGTTTCTTATCTATGCTCCTCAATAAAAGACATTTCATATACAAAGGGTTGACAGAATAAATAAAGGCGCAAAATACACAAGACTGATATGTACACAATTAGCAAAACAAATAGCATTTAAAAGTATTATATAACATATGAAGCAATGATCAATAATAACATGACAAACAGAAAGTCTATATATAGTCTTTACAAGTTAAAATGTAAACCATATATATATAGTATTCAAATCAAATGACTGATCAATACAGATTAAATAAACATGAAAAAATGATCCTGAGGTATAACTATTGTTTCTACAAGATATCCCATTAAATGGTTAAAGGCCTGTGTTTTGATGGCGCTATCGCCATTTAATTTGTGTGTGTGTGTGTGTGCGTGTGTGTGTTACAAGGCTTGAGGTGCTACCTGAGAGGCTGCTGCTGAGGTAAAGGTTGTGAAATGAACAGAAAAGACAAGAAGCCTCCGACAGCCCAGTAGTGACCAAACACGTCTGCTATCACTTATTATTGGTCGTCAGTGTGTGTGTAGGGGCAGGGGGTGGTGGGGGTGAGGGGCGGGTGGTGGTGGTTGTCTTTCTTGAAACTCGCCCCCCCCCCCCCCCCAGCTCCAGCGAGGATTGCACCTCTTCAAGTGTGGCCTTACATGCCCTCTCGCTCTCAGAAAGTCTGTGAAAAACAGGCTTTTTGTCAGTGTTTGTTTCCTTGAGTTTAATGGAATGGAATAATGGGAGCAAACTGCTGGTGTCTCATGGTTCAAGCTTTCTCTCTTGCACACAGGACAGTGTCAATTTGACTCTGATTTGTTGAATAGACCTGTGGTGTCTCTCTGCTGCTTTACTGCTCAGCTAGTTTTGACCTGTTTTTATCAGAAATACACGTTCTGCCCTGCGCAGTCTTTTCCTTTTCCTGTCATGGACTAAACAGATAATTCATGTTAAGATTCGGTCTTAACTCAAACCGGCTGCTCACCTCCCAAAATGATAATTACTGTTATGTAAATGAGGTGCTGGTCGAAAATTAGATGGGAGTTTTTGGCAACACAAATGAGTCAATTCCACTTCAAATGAGTGTTGTACAGTAGCTATGTTTTCCTCCATTCGCTTTTATTCTGCCATATTTGGCTTTATTTTATTTTTTTAAGTATTAGTTATCAGCATGCTCTATCCATAAACATGACAATAAGTTGTTTTCCTGACCCAGGTCCCCCCTCCACCCCCCCCCCCCCCCCCTGCTGTTTCTTGTCCTCAGCTGCGGGGCGGCCCCTGTGGCCGGGATGCCACTGCGTGCCGTGCCAGTCCACGGCGGACGGTGAGGGCCAGGAGGAGGGCGCCGAGTGCGGGAGACTGAAAGGTGGCGGCCCGCACCAGACAGGAGAAATGAACCTCTGCTGGAACGAGATCAAACGCAAGTCCCACAACATCCGGTAAGAGCTCGCTTAAGGGGCGTTTTTACTGTTACGGTCCGGAGGGGCGGATGATTTTAAAGCAACGTTTTTTTTGTTTGAGAGAGAGAGAGAGAGAGAGAGGCTTTGGTGGCGATTGTCCGTTCTGTCGTGTTTAGAATGAAAAAAGAAAGAACGAAGGAACGTGTTCAAAAATGTGAAGCCCGGATGGGGACGTCTGGAAGAATTCAGCCGAACAACTTCTTTCGTTCTGGGAGATTTATTTGTCAGATCACAGGTCAAGTGACAGCGCTGCGTTTGCAAAGGCGGGAGCGGTTCTGTCGACCCGCAGGCCGGAAGAACAACTGACTCAGGAAGAACATCATGTTTTATAATGCTTGTTTGACAGAAAAGAAAATATTTCTATTGGCCCTAAACTGGCGTAGATCTAGTCTTTCGAGGACGAGTCTCAAGTCGAGTCTGAAGTCACCGAGCGTGCGAATCGAGTCTCAAACTCGAGTCCGAGTCTCAAACTCGAGTCCCCATCTCTGGTGTGTGTGTGTCATTGTCTTTCTCTAAATACTACTAAAATATTATTTTAAGCTTTGCGGTTTATACTCATACTACTACTTTGCGAATAGCGCTGAGTTCCTTGGAAAGCAACCTCCTGTGTCAGCGACTTACTTTGGATACGATTCTCGCCTAATAACCCAATTAATGTCAAAAACGACTAATGTAAATAATAAAAGTTTCTAGGTGTGTGTGACGGCATTTGGCTTAGCCAAAGTGATTACAACAGGAGGGGATAGTTGTACTTTTAATTACTGTGTCGGTTGTTTTTTTTCTTGTTTGAATCATATGGGGAGACGTGGTGCTAATATGTTTGTGTTTAAGTAGCACAGGGACATGGAGCTTAATGAGGTCTAACATTTACATATAGTGTCCACTCCTCCGAGTCCTGTCGCCATTCACTGCCATTTTTTCATTCCAATTAAAAATGTATTGTCCTACGTATACTAATGCTCATTTCAGCGTTCCTCCCCGTCATTTTAATTCTCTGGGTTAATACTGCCATTGCTCAAGTTACACTCGGGAGGTTTTGCCTGTGCAAAACAATTAGAGGGTGTTGTCCTCGGACGCTTGATTGGAAACTCGCCGCATCATTTCTGTTTCATCTATTCCACTGGCATTGTCTTTAGACAATTGGCCCCTTAATTGCTTACTTGACCCTGATGTATCTAGCAGGAGTTAGGGGGAGGTTAGCTGTGAAATCGGTTAAGACAGTTTACCCTGCAGCCGCGTGTAATGAGATCTCAATGGATTGCCCGCAGTGGATGTTTGTATCAGAGCCGCACTCTGACTTCATCAGGCTGAGAGAGAGAGAGAGAGAGAGAGACAAGGGATGGAGGGGAAGGGAGAGCCGACACCTGGCATTGGATCGTCTACGGAGGACAGAGTGTGTGAATGAATGGGAAAGATCTCCTTGAGGGAGAGAGCTGTTCCCGAGGCCGCCTTCAGTGGAACAGTGAAGACCACGCAGGCTTTGTGACCGATGGACGGGTGGTTGAGCCTCTGTTCCAAGTCAGTCCATCGGTTATCCGCTGCACTAAAAGGCAGGAGGACAAACCGCGTGGTGTCCAACATGCAGTCAAGGCTCATGTTGTACTTCAATCGGCGTCTTAAGATATTACTTGTTATTGAAGACTAAGAGAACTATAGAGAACAAATTAACTCACGTGTGGGCACAAAATGAAAACATTTACATGCTCAAGGTATAAAGTGTGATTACTAATCCTTATTTCATGGGCTATTTTTTACTTTTGGGGAAAAGTTAACAGCAACAACAAAATCCTGCCTTCAAATGCTGATTTGAGCATTGGTTGTCATGGCAACGGTTGAAGGCTGAAAGCGTTCGCATTAGTCCTACGCGGCCAAAGCCTAAAGTCCCGGTGCTTTCACGTCCAAAGAATAATCACGACTCCCAAATTTTCTTGCTGATGTGAAAGCAAACATAAAAAAATAAAAAACGATAAGGAGTTAACAACGCATAAAATTCACTCTCTAAAATGTTTACAGATGGCAGAGCCACGGAGACTTTATCGGTGTGACACAGTGTCGCTCAGCTAATTGGACTCAGCGCTGATAACAGAAGGTTTGGGAATTATTTGCTTCTCTGGCAACTTGAATGGAAAGTAGGCAAAATCCTTCCACTGTGAGCCATTCTGCAAACATTCACCAGCTGCGTGGCATGTGTTATTGACTGCAAAACACTGCTTTGATGCCACGGGCAGGAAGCTGCAGACATGCTGTTCTTACCACTGTGCGTTTCGTGCTATGTTGGGTTTTAATGTTGGATGCAGGATTGGGGATTGAGGAAACAAGTGGCTCGTCTCTCATAATCCCTGCTGACTCATTATGAAAATATATATTTTTTTAAATATTGCTGAAAGCTAATTGCTGAGGCCATTCAGCCATCTGTAACTACTGTGTAAGATAATAAGGCATGACGGTGTGGAAGGGGGTTATGGTGAGTTTAAGTTCTAAGTTTTTTTTTTTTTTTCTTGCCTTGTGATTAATCATTAAACCATCATGGAATCATCTGGCATTTCATTTTACATTCCTTCGTTTGCGTTCATTTACTTCCAGTGTGGAGAGCTTCAACACGAGAAGAAATCCAACCGGCATGTTTCCCCGAACATGTCGGAATCTCCCTTCGTCAGTGTGTTTATAACGGCTAACCAGCAGAGCTGCACCAGATGCATAGTGGGTCAAAGGTACTCAATGACGTCATGTCATGGGTAACAATGTAACGCATTGTGGCGTTGCCTGCGTTGGGCCCCTTGTGGGTGTCTTGGTGGCATGTGATGCCATGCATTCGCCGCGTGGCTGAGATAACTGCAGCCAGCCCACTGCCCACATTCTGAGTCTGTACTTGTCGTCACAACAATCTTCCCTTTATTTTCACAAGTACAGATATCTGCTGATGTGCTCCTCGTTCTTATTCTCATGCACTTTTTTTTGCCCTTCTCTTCTGTTGTTGCCTGTTTGTTTTTCTTTCCTGGAGCCGTATTCTCTTCCTCCACTGGCCGCCCAGTCCCAGTGCAATGCCCTCTTATGCCTCCACGCCCCTCTCAGGCAAGGAACAGTTTAATGCCTGCAGGACTTGTTGAGCTCCAACAACATTCAAACAGTAATTCTATTGCTCAAGGTCAGCGGTGAAGCACTAGTCCTGCTGGGGGGGGGGGGGGGGGGGAGTTTCGGAGGTGAGGGTCATCAATCATTGGCTTTTACTGCTGCCTGGGAATTGTTTTGGGATTTAGTGGTTTATTTCAGGGTCTTAAAATGATGTTATTTCAACAGGATGCCATGCACATATTCGCTCAGTCTCATGGTATTGTCATACTGATTGATTTGGGCCAAACTTCTGGGCCAAATACTTTAAATGTGATTTCAGGTTTTTGAGTTTACCTGAGGTTCCATTCGGTGACGTTTTAAAAAAAACTTTTGTTATCAAAAGTTACTTTGAGTAACTTTTAAGTAGTTCTCAAGCCGTCTTATTTTAATACTGATGCCTCTGTACGATCCAGTAAACAAGACCATCAGGGAGAAGATAAGCTAATTCTATTCTATCGAAGTTATTCTGAATACTGCCTTCGTCAGATCATTTAGGTTCACCAGAAAGCTTTTCAGCTGGCGCTTCACCTCGCTGCTCCCTGCGACACAAACATTTCACTCCTGGGGACCCAGACGTCCGGCTGGATGACTCGAGACAAGGACTGAGCCCTGCTGCAGTGACGTGAGGGAGACGGTCCAAATAAACTCAAGGTCAACTCAGATAGCTAAATTCCTTGTGGTAGATTTAGGTAATTAAGTAATATAACAAGCGACAAATTAGTGATTCAGTAATTCAAGCTCCCTTGAAAGTGCAGTGAACCATGCTTGCACTCTATTTCAGATGGAGCATCAGCACGGTTAAGAACCCCCCCCCCCCCCCTTCCCCCCCCCCCAAAGAGAGAGAATATTAGCAAGCGACAGTTATTTGACAAACTTTATTCTGATTCCTAATAATACAAAATATATTTATAGATATATATTTGCTCAATATAACAAAATGGTTGATGAAATGACATGATTGATCATGTGTATTTTACATTGGTTTCCAGGCGGCACAAGCTTACCCCCAAATACTAGAAACCAACTCTATACTAGAACCAACTCTAACTTGAATGATAAAACAAACGCAGAGAATAATGTGTGTTAGCACAAGCTTTAAAAGGAAACAAGAGTTATGTTGTGACGGGAAGTTCATACGTCATCCTGCTCTGATTAGAGACAATGTTGGGACTGCCTTGGTCTGTTGGACGATTCACGGTGGAGGACAGCGAGGAGAAGCTGATCGGGTTCTGTGCACACACTGCTGGATGCTGGATGCTTTCTATGGAGCAAATCACATCCCCAAAGGAGATGAAGCACCGGGCAGTCGGAGCTGAGCGAGTGGAATAAGATTTGTGGGACGGCGCCTTTTACCGGAAGACAACCAAAACCTGCCTGAAGGGTTAGAAGAGGACAGAAGAGGACAGAAGAGGACACAAGAGGACAATCTATTAGCCGCACCGATCGACACCTTCTGTGGTTGAACAAAGTCTTCTCGTGGCTTTGTGTTCCATCATCGCGATTGGCTTGTTGTTAATTGCTGTGTTTTATGGTTTAATCATTAGTTTTTAACGGCACAATAAAAAAGTGGCTATGGATTTAGTTGTGAACTGACAACAATAAAGGTATTAAAAACTGCCTATTACCTTCAGGGCGAAAGCAGCGTACAATCTTGTTATTTGATTATTATAGGATTAAAAAATGCATCTTTAAAAGAGGAGATCTGCACAGGCCTTTTCACACGGACGCATCGGGCAGGTAGAATTATACACTGGTTGACTTTCTCTGATCTGGTATTCTTCACGTGGAAAACAATTAAAAATGTAACTTCTATCTGTAAAAACAGCAAAAGATGAATAACACCTGCAGCTGAATATGAAACGATTTCACCTTTTCAAAAACAAATGACTGCGATGACTGGAGGCAAATATTAATGAGTTCATATCAATTACACTCTGTGTTAATGTCAAAGACTAATTAGAGACGGTTTGTACCTTCTGCCCTCTGCGGAGACATGTTGAGGTTTGGTCTCACAATTCTAACCGAAGACAGAAGACACAACCATGTGTGTAAAAGCTGGTTGCTGGATTTTCTCACTTGGCCACCAGCCGAATCATTGATTATTTTTTCTTTAATTTCTACTCTCCTAAATCATTACATTACACGTCATAAGTAAAGTTAACCATCCACTTACAACAACTAACTTGTTTAAAGCAATGTGATGAAAGCAGTGTTGGCCTGAGAAAGTCAACCCGCACTGAAAGTCACCAACACATTTCAACACAAGGTCTCAAGGCCCAAGAAACACCAATGAAATCAAACTGACAAACGTGGCCTCCGCTTGTCGCTACATTAATTAAATGTTTAATCAGAATTGATTAATAATTAAACGCACAGCAAACAGGCAAAGCATATAATCACTAAAATAATTGGCTTTAATCTATGTCACATCACGGCGAGTCGCTGAACACACACTCACGCGTCCACGCGTCCGTGTTTCTGCATTTGACAGAGCAATTAAATTAGTCGAGATTAATTTACTGCGCGTTTCATTTGTGTCCCAGTTTTTTTTCTTATTGTTACGCGAATCACTTCCAGCAGAGACGCGCCGATGGCACGTGGGTGCTCGCTGTAAAAATCGCTACGGACTTTACAAAGGCAATCAAGAATCTGTGTCAGCAAAGTGCGAGTGCGATGTGGAGAAGCTGGTGATTCACGCGGCGAGGCTTTAACGTGGGTTAATGACAGCACTGAGTCACCACCATACAGAGGAGGACAACTTGTTCCTGTTTTTGAAGCTACGCTTGTCAAGATTGTACTCAATCTTACTCCCCCCCCCCCCCCCACGCATTCTCACCCTAATTTGAGCTACTTCAGCTAAATAATTGTAAAACCTGAGTATAAATAGTTGAATAACTATTCAGTTAAAGGAAGAGTTGAGACCTGCCAGTTCGTGCACCACACCACACCAATGCAACATCTCTATGCAACATGTTGTGAGGAGAAGGAGCAACAGGAGCAATAAATCTCCAAACCTCTTCTGTGTTTTCAGTTGCCCCCCCCCCCCCCACCCCTCCAACCCCTCCGTCTCGTGTTCCTCGACAAATGCGCGTCCGACAAACCTCGGTAATGTGGCCGTTGGAAGAGACGCTGGGGGCGAGACATTAGTCAACTCCTCGACCACGCCAGGAATCCCATAATGCATCACACACGCGACACGCGCGCTGCCCCCTGCGGTGCGGAGCAAAAAGGAGAAAAAAAGAAAAGGCAACGTCGGCCAGACGTGCACACGCTGCTTTGCAGTTTACGGCTATCAGGCCACATTATTTATTGATGATTTAACTAAAATATTGTAGCAGCCTTCTGCTGCCGTGTGAGACCACCGGGGCATCCAGCAGCCTCACAGTGGGCCCATTCAAAAACCACAGCTGAGGGGGGGGGGGGGGAGCTGCCTCCATTGAGACTGAACCGGTACTTCCCGTTGACCCGAGTAACCTTCGATGCGCTGTAACTTTGATTAAAGCGCCCCTTCATTTGGGCACGTGTGTGTCTGTACATCAGGAGAGCCCAAGCCAAGCCCCCCCCCCCGAGTCCGTTAGAGCTGAAAACATATCAATCTAATAAGAAATAATACTTCTGTCTGCTTCTTCTAGTTATTGCTGTATTATGCCACTGATCCAAAGACACTAAAACATCCACATGTCGGTGACATTGTGCAGGGCAGCACATGGTTGGGTTTGCAAAAACTGTTCTTTTACAGTCTCCAATCTGATGTATGTAGTATCATTTAAGATGCCTGGTATTTCTACAGTGTTATCTGCCCCTCAGGTTTTTTATGTATTTTCCTCTCTGTGGTGACAACACAACAGAAAGCCCGGTAACGCTCATTACTCTTTCATATAGCTGAACTTTCATTAGAGAGAGGGGGAGGACAGCAGATAGCAGCGGAGCTCAAAGCTTCTCAGGCCCCCGAGGCAACACACACAAGCCCTCCTCCTATCTCCTCTGCATTAATTAGTCATCGGGCCGAGCGTTAAGACGCTCTCGGTAATCTCTCTGACTGATTGGGGAGTGGGATTTCTGTTTGACCATTTTGTTTACCGTGGTGGTTTGTCAAGAAATGGGAAGATGTAACAGTTATTAGCATTCGATAGAGAAAACACTGCTGGACACTTACTGTAAAACTCATTTGGTTTTCCAAACACGAAACGCCATGATTCTCATCCACTAATATAGCAGATATCTTTGAGGGGCCGTTTAGGACTTAACTACTGAGACACTTTCACACACACTACTGAGACACTCTCACACACACTATTGAGACACTCTCAGTAGTGTGTGTGAGTGTGTCTCAGTAGTGTGTGTGAGTGTTGAGTGTCTCAGTAGTGTGTGTGAGAGTGTCTCAGTAGTGTGTGTGAGTGTGTCTCAGTAGTGTGTGTGAGTGTTGAGTGTCTCAGTAGTGTGTGTGAGTGTCTCAGTAGTGTGTGTGAGAGTGTTGAGTGTCTCAGTAGTGTGTGTGAGTGTCTCAGTAGTGTGTGTGAGAGTGTTGAGTGTCTCAGTAGTCTGTGTGAGAGTGTCTCAGTAGTGTGTGTGAGAGTGTCTCAGTAGTGTGTGTGAGAGTGTCTCAGTAGTGTGTGTGAGAGTGTCTCAATAGTGTGTGTGAGAGTGTCTCAGTAGTGTGTGTGAGAGTGTCTCAGTAGTGTGTGTGAGTGTGTCTTAGTAGTGTGTATGAAAGTGTCTCAATAGTGTGTGTGAGAGTGTCTCAGTAGTGTGTGTGAGAGTGTCTCAGTAGTGTGTGTGAGTGTGTCTCAGTAGTGTGTGTGAGTGTTGAGTGTCTCAGTAGTGTGTGTGAGAGTGTTGAGTGTCTCAGTAGTGTGTGTGAGAGTGTTGAGTGTCTCAGTAGTGTGTGTGAGTGTCTCAGTAGTGTGTGTGAGAGTGTTGAGTGTCTCAGTAGTGTGTGTGAGAGTGTCTCAGTAGTGTGTGTGAGTGTCTCAGTAGTGTGTGTGAGAGTGTTGAGTGTCTCAGTAGTGTGTGTGAGAGTGTTTCAGTAGTGTGTGTGAGAGTGTTGAGTGTCTCAGTAGTGTGTGTGAGAGTGTTGAGTGTCTCAGTAGTGTGTGTGAGAGTGTTGAGTGTCTCAGTAGTGTGTGTGAGAGTGTTGAGTGTCTCAGTAGTGTGTGTGAGAGTGTCTCAGTAGTTAAGTCCTAAACGGCCCCTCATAGATATCGATGTTTATTATGACAACACGGTCATTGTCCCAGTGCAGACGTCCCCTGTTGAGATCGGATGTCTTTCAGGTCATACAGCATCTCATTGAACCTTGCGCTGACCTTGACGTTCGCGAGCCGCTGACCGGAATACCTGACAATAAGCCACAATAAGCCCTGACACTTGTTGATATTAAGTCAGTCCCCCACATGCACAGCGCTGCCGCTGTTACTCACCAGCGCCTTATGCTCAGGAAATGGTGGAGACCACGGAGCCAAAAGAGAGGGCGACTTCTGCGACTTGTTTCGGATTTTCAAACCATTTGCAAACACAAAAAGGTAATGGGTCAGTGTTGCGTCTACACCTTGTTGCCGCGGCCCACAAAAATCGATTTAATGCTCGTTAAATGTCCATCTTCGCGACGAGAGAGAGGAGCACACACTCACCTTTTCCTGTTTCCACTTCAGCACAGACGCACAGTCTCCCACTCTCACGCAGCGGCACTTGGCCCACAAGCAGCCCTTACATTGACATGATAGTTTCCACTGGAGATTAAAATAGCTTCACTGAGCCTCCTCTACTGACAACCCCCCCCCCCCCCCCCCCCCCACCCCCTCTCCCCCCCTCACTCACAGCTTAGCAGGGCGAGAATTGTTCTTGGCAGCATCCGTCATGTCACAACGTATCCGACACACAGTGCAGGCAGCGTGCTATTTGTTTCCCCCTCTGCGTGTTCAATGGAAGCCGGAGAGCCTAAGTGTTCTGTGTGCTGTTTTTCGTGTGTGTGTGTGTGTGTGTGTTTGTGTGTGCGTGTGTGTGTGTGAACCTTGTTGTTGGAAGCACTTTGAAAACTCTTGTGCTAAAGTGCCCCGGCTCACCCTCTGACAGATGGCCTCCCTCAGCCGTATCTGCGGGTCGGGCTCGCTGTGATTTGGAAATCTCTCGTGCTTTGTGGTCTGCTGTGCTGGGGGGGGGGGCAGCGCGAGGCCGGGGGGGCAGCGCGGTCCGCTTCAACCAAGTTTCCCTCACGCGGGGTTGAACAGAGAGGCCCATCAACTCTGCAAAGTACACTTTACGGGCTTGATTGCACCTTTCAATCTTTCCTCCTCTGCGCTCTCCCCCCTCGGCGTGATTACTGATCCCTCGTGTGTCAGAAGTCATCGGTGCCAATCTTCAGTCCAAATTGCCTCACATTTGCTATAACGTTGCATTGCTGATGGTGGCGTGATAGCGGGGGAGTGTTTTCTTGGACTTCTCTTTTTGTTTTTTGTGCTCGCGCTACATTCAGACCTCTTTAATGCGTTCCTCTGACTTCACTTTCGCTTTCATCTGAATCTCAAGTCCACTTTAATTTCTTTTAGAATTCTCATTTACCGTCGCGAGCCGTGGCACTTAGACGGTCTGTTTCTCCTTCTCGCTCCCACGCGTCGTCTCCGACGTGACAGCGCTGACAAATTGGGATGAGCAAGAAAAATGTTATTCGGTCGCTGGCTTCTGGTGTGTAATTGAAACACAGGGGCACTTTCTCCGCGCTTTTCCCCCCCTCACACCTCTAGCGCCAGCTGTGCCGCTGATGACATAGAATCGTTGCCTCAGACATGCCTCTGCTGGCAGGTGGCAGGCAGATAAATGCTGCGTTATTTGTTCCTGGGTTACTCCTACAAACTTGCGGCAACACAAACCTCTCGCCGCCTAGTATGTGTCACAAGATACTTTATGCTTGTTCCGTGGTGAGTTTGTTGTTTAACAGATGTACTGTACTAAGTTTCCTGTATTTTGGATCTTGGAAATGCACAATTTAGCCGAGATAATACACAACCCAGCATGCACTCGCTTGATTTGCCATCCAGATTTTGGGAAAAAACAAACATCTGTTTGTGTGATAAATGTGTGTATATATGCCTGATTTGTAAAATAATGTAGATGATTCACTAGCCATAATAACAATTTTAAAAGCATTGTTCTTGTATTGTACTGTAGAGGTGGTAGAGTTTGGGGGTGGGGTTTTGCAAGTAGTCAATTATAATAATTACATTTAAGCATTTTAATCATTAATTAATTGCCACTTACCATCGTTATCACCAGCTCATGCGTGTTCAAATATCATGACTGTGTTTAAATACAGCATTCTGCTGCAGAGTAGTGCAGAGTGAAATGATTAGTGAGGTGTAACAGATTGAAATGCTGTTTGCTGATTCTTTCAAGGTGAAGTTGTGGCCTTCGACGACAACTCGTTAAACCTTATAACGCGGTCCACAATGAGTCTTCTGACCGTATGACGTGTGCAACTTTTGCCCAAATTAAGAACAGTGCAGACTCAAGAGACAACAAGTTCCTCTGCAAAACAGAGTGAAATAAGACACAGCATAAAAGATGTTTCTGTCTGAGATACAAATAAATGCCTGTTTTTATCTCCTTTGACCCCAATGCATCTACTCAATCAGAATGAAAGGTAACTTCAGAGGTTGATCAAATGCTACATATTAACAAAATGAATATTGCCTTGGCACTATGGATGGTTGGAGCTTTTTGTATTGTGACAGTTATACAGGAACAGGCCATAAAAATGTGGGCCACCCGGACCGAACGTCACAGAGTCAGAGAGAGAGACACCTCGCAGCGTGACGTCGGGCTTCCAGCGCTGCGGCAAGATCGGTTAATCCCGACACCCCCGGCTGTGACCAAAATGTGATCTGCGCCACTTGTGAGAGTGCGGGAGAACGACGGCTGCGCTGACACTGTGTGTTTGGGTCCGTGTTTGTGTGTTTGTTGACAGGGTGCGGCTGGAGGCCTTCTCCGACAACAGCGGGAAGCTGCAGCTCTCCCTGCAGGAGATCATCGAATGGCTCACGGCCAAGGACGAGGAGCTGTCGGAGCAGCTGCCCATAGGAGGCGACGCGGGGGCCGTGCAGCGCCAGAGGGAGTTCCATCAGGTAATGTGGGTTGTGATAGCTTTTGGGCGCAGATATTACACTCATGCGATGGAGTCTTTATCCTGCCCGATGGTAAATCAATACCCGCGCTGTGTCTCTGAACACCCGCACGACACACAAAACAAATGTGTGTTGCTGAGTGGGGTGGAGGGAGGGGGGGGGGGGGGGGGGGGGGGTCATACTACTGTGCCCTTTAAAGACCTATTCCTGCATCCATGTGGGAGCGGTGTATGCACGCATGTATTGAGGGTGCACCTAAGGTCACATGCTTTGCTCTGCGCCATGCGCTGCCTCTGTCATTGAGGTGTCGGAGGTCGGGGGGGTGGAAGCAGTGGTAGTGGGTGGTAAGCGGTTGGATTTGTTGTTGTTGGAGAAGGTTAACAGGGTAAAAAGACGTGAGGAGCAGTGGGGTGTCATGAGCTGTTCGGCCTTTTGCACAAATATCACAAAAATTGGTAAGAGCTGAATTTATTTTGCGTTGGAGGGACCAAGTCTAAATAAATGTATTTAACTACAGTTCTAAACGCTTAGTGTGTCTGTCCGGCTGAAATTGATTACACGGCCATGAGCCCCCGTTGGAGTTTCTGCGCTCGAGGAACATCAAGCTTTTGCCGCGTCTCTTTGGCTCGGTTTTGGCAATTTGTAACGCATGAGCTTCAAGGAGACTTTGTTTTTCATTGAGGGGAAAATTACTCTCATTATCCATTCATGATTTCCTCATGCACACAGAACCAGCCTCAGGTAAACAGGAATGAGTTTGCACATTTGACTAAATTAGGGTGGCAATTCGATTAATCTGTGGATTATTTTCTCACTAAACAAATGAATGATTTAGCTTACAAAAACAAGATTGTGTGTGCTTATTCAGAAAATCTGACTCTGGTCTAGGGGAATATTTGTATCAGGACTAAGGGACGACACATATAGACCACACAAACACTCAATCTGCACAGCACAATCAGGAATTTATTTTTAATACCAATGAAATAGTGTTGTTTACTGGTGAGGATTCGCTGACTCAGTATCAATGGTATCACGGTATGTGTGAAGAATAAAGGCTACAAGCAAGCATTTTTTTATCGGATGTCACATTTCTCACTATGGAACAGTTCTAAACAAACATTTTGTTACTGCGAGTTCCGCCTTTGCAGCTGCTACGCGTTGTCTCATCCGTCAATCCTGCTGACTCAGCACCGAGCTGACTCCACCCCCCCCCCTCATATTTCAGCTGGATGGGACTCGATCCCTTTCCGCCTTAAGTGAGCTGTCCACATTCTCGTAACCCCATCACTTATCTGCTTCCACCCCTTTTCTGCACACCTGTGTATTCCCTTAAGGCTGGAAATTGGCTGCTGTCACTCCTCCTTCCATGTGTGCCATTGAAAGTCGGTGAAAGTCTAACTAACAAAGGCGCGCTGAGTACTGTGCGGCTTTGTTAGTTGACCTTGCAAAGGGCTTTGACTCTGCGGGCGCCATCATTCTGCCCGACACAAAAAAAAAAAGACATTTCAGGGGTCGGTCTCGGATTGGCGTGTGTGGGGTCTGAACCTCTCTGAACAAAGGTAATCGCTCTCTCTCCGCGGCCCGGCAGGAGACGAGGAGTCAAAAGGAGTCAACTGGCTCAATTTAAAAAAATTAAAAAGGAATTTAATAACTAACAGAAGCAATGCAGCTACAAAGTGAAGAGAATCCCCCCGGACCCGTCTGATGAGACCATCAATAATGGTTCCCAGGAGTTTTCTGCCTGCCTCTTCTCCAGCAGTGCTTTTGAAATCTCACGGGCTGTGTGTGTATATATATTTATTATTTTATCTTTTTACGCTCCATTTTTAAAATATATTATATATATATATATAAATATATATATATATTTTATTTTACATCTGTAGCTTTGCGAAAGGAAGGCATAGCAAAATATGGATTTCATTGTACAGAGTCACATGTTAAACTGTACACATGACAATGATCTTGAATCTTGAATCTCTTCCATCTTTAATCTGGTGTTGCAGTCGTACGATGATCCTCCCACGTGGTCCTCGTAAATTTCCTTTCCACCTCCAGGCATTTATGACTCTCTACCCGGGCTTCATCTGATGGCCGAGTCTGAAATCCCTCGCTGGCCTGACCAATCCCCATTCACTTAATAGTGCAATACATTCAATGTTAAGATCATCACCTCTGTTCATAAACACCGAATCATGAGAAAATACTTGCAAAAAAAAACTTCATTGGGGAAGAAAATATGGGAGAAATCCATCAAGAAAGGTTCAAGCGTCCTTAGGCTTTAACTGGCAGGATGTCATGTGTACGGTAATTACATGACTTAAACTGTGTTTAATTCATTTTGCAGATATTGATTTGACATACTAATTTAATAACTATACTAATAACATCCGTCAAATCAGAAAAAGTCCATTCTCGGGCCACCATTATTCAAAATCTACATAAACAATGTTCAGGCTGCAGGTGGCTCTCGCCTCCATGTCACTTTAAGAGTTTGCTTTAGCATAACAAAGCCTTGTTTACCCACTAAAAGCACATCCTGGTTAAGACATGCCGTCCTTCTCATCTTATAGACTATAGTGATGTAATCTGCAGGTCCCGCCTCCAAAACTCTTCTCATCATCGTCACGGCGGCATGTGCTCTCTGGTTACCCCCCCCCCCCCCCCGTATTAACCAATTACTCCATCTCTTCAGTCTCTCATTACTAACGATGGTATCTGATCCCTGCAACTGCTTATGATGTCATCATTATTGCATGAGATTGTTTGAGATGTTCTTTCCGTGGTCAGATTTGTCATTTTAGCGGCAAATGGTTCTCAATTTACATTTGATTTTTTTATACTAACGAAATTTGAGGGGCTAAGGAACTTCAGTAGGAGTTGCTGACAGAGCGGCGAGCCTCCTCCTCCTCCTCCTCCTCCTGTCAGATAATTCCTTCGTGGTTCAGTGATTTGAAATGGCCTGTAAATCCCTTCAAGGTCTTGTGTGGATAGAAGGACACACAAGCTCCCAAACCCAGAGGCATTATTGATCACGACATAAATCAGTGCTTGTTTATCTTTGCAGTAAATATATACTGCTTCATATTTAGGGCAGGGGACTAATACTTTCTGTAAATGCCGGGATCATAATTTGACTCACTGTTTATCAGCTGATTCAGCAGCACAATATTTTGACTGAAATGTCTGTTTTAACAGTTTGCTGGAACACAACGTACAAGAAGCTTCTCTCAGCCCTGCAAGTCAGTGATATTAAGAGAGTGGCATTAAATACATGCAGTCATATCGACTCCCTGTATTCAGCCGGCAGACAGCATAATTGAAGGGAAGTTTTGGTATTCTGTCAGTATCTTTATTGTTCCATTGGGCAGATCAAAAGAAAACAAATGTTTTTTTTTGTGTTAATATCTCCCACTGTTGAAATCCAAGGATGTCGTAAAAGGCGGGAAAGCCTCTCCACTGAAATCCTTTTTTAATTAATACACAGCCTTGTGTTAGCTGTGTTGAGGCAGAGCGTCATGTTGTTGGCCCGAGACAGGAGTTCCCCAGCTGGCAGGTGTGTGGTTGTGTGCGCGTGTGTTTGTGTGCACTTGTCGTACTGTTACGGGGCTTGTTAAAAAAAAAAGAAGCTTTGGATGGTTCGCAGAATCTGACGCAGAAGCTGAATCATCAGAGATAAATCCTATTATTCCTATTATTTAAACAAATCCACATTGAGCTACCGTGATGTCTAAATCCAGAAAAGAATCCAATTCAAATGTACTTAAAGGTATGTGTGTGTGTGTGTGTGTGTGTGTGTGTGTCTGTGTGTGTGAAAGGGTAAACGTTGTGCTATTCTTGCTCCTGTGTGACAGAAAGTATTGTGAAAAAAACGCGACCTGAGATGTTCTTTCATATCCCGGCAAATCACGTTAGTTGTGGGTTATATCTGAGCAACTGGAACTGGTGCAGACATGAAGACGCGCGCACACACACACACACACACACACACACAGTAACCTACATTCGCACTTACTCGTAATTGGTTCTGTAAGTACATCAGAGTGTCCCTTTCCACCCTCTTTTCCAATTTTCGGTGCTGTCAGTTTGTGCCGTGTCTCTGAAAGGTGACTCGTATCGACAGCGAAGAGGGTTGGGGCTCCCGTTCAATCCCGTCCCGTCGAATCATCCTCCCGAGTAAACGCCACTCTCACGTATTCACGATCCCCCTCTTTATTTCTCCTCCACCTTCTCATCCTTCTTTTCTCATGCACACAATATGCTTTTCCCGTCCCCTCTTTCCACAGATATCCCTGAAACATTGTTCGGAGCTGCTTAAGGATGCACAGGCCGTAAAAAAAAAAAACCTTCTTCTCTAAAATGTTCCATTTTCACCACAGCACGTCTTTATAATCTGGGATGCCTCGGACTGCCTCGTTTGGTCGCTATAAAACTCTCCCGACAAAGAAAAGAGGGAAATTGCTTCCTAGTTTTCTATAGAGAATTAAAGCGTTTTAAGAAATGTGAATTATTGATCTTAAGTGGATTTATTCTGATGTCGTTTGCGAGTGTGGGAAGATTTCTGGCTGTGCTGCATTTGGTGTGTGTGTGTTGGTTCACTGAGTGTCTATATGGAGTGGGGATGAAGGGGAATTTGGGCTGGGAAGTATGTCTTTAAGGGTTGTGTGTGTGTGTGTTTGGGTGAAGGACTTTGTGAATCTCCTCTGCCTCATGCGACAGGCGTAATGAAACATAATGCCCTCCTCCTTTGTGTACTCAGAAGCCCACAGGAAGGAGTAATAGGAATGCCATCAACATGTTTAGATGAAATGGATTTGATGAACCCCCCCCCCCTGCCCCCTTTGACTTTCTCCACCCCATGCATAATGAATCTTAATCTGATCTGAAGGCTTCACTCTCAATGTTCCCTCAACCAAAGATGAAGCCTCCGAGTGTGAAATTTAGCTGGAATTAAAGTTTCAACATGACAGCTGGCTCAGGGAATCCGCAGCTCAGCTCATCTTTGGCCGGCAAAGCAGCTGAATGGAGTACGGAGACGGCGAAGAGAGCTGCGGATGTGAGGGACAAAGAGGGGCCGGGTTTGTCACTAGAGAAAGACTCTGCTCCGGCTCCGTTGCAGTGGGACGTTTAACCGGCTCCTCACTTTTGTGTGTTTGCTCAGCGCCGGCTGGTGTTTGCCGCGGCTTCTTACGCGGCTAATTCCCGGCCGCTATGGCGGTGGCGCTTTTTTCGGGCTGAAATTGTAATCTCTCTTCGCGGCGTAGCAGGTTGGAGCGTGCTGGCTTCACCTGAATAAAGCCGGCGTTCATTCACACACCTGCAGAGGGTCTTCACGCGGACACAGGCGTTGGCGTGGACGGATGAGGGAGGTTGGCCCTCCGGCTCCCTTTGGGGCTCTGGGGGGGGGTCCGCGCGGTGGTGGAGTGAAGGCCTGTGCGTGTCTTCTTGCATAAGGAGGGCTGCTAAGTGTGGACCAGTGGAGCTGGGCACTCCAGCTAATTGGCTGCTCCTCGCGCGGCGCCGAGCCGACCAGTTCTCCCAGTAGTCCAATCGTGCCTTGGGCTCTCGGTGCAGGCAGACCGCCATGCAATCTCATGCAGTTGATCTACGCTGTGTGTGTGTGTGTGTGTGTGTGTGTCTGTCTGTGTGTGTGCTCAGTGATTCCTCTTTAACCGTCAAACTCGTTTTCTCTCACGGAGGCCATTTGCTGTCTCCTCCGTGTGTGGGTGTGCGTTCGCTGTCTTCTTAAATGGAACCTGTTTTAACTTTTGGATGAAGCAATAACACATCCATCCGCCAACATGATAAAAGACTCCCCGGCTTGTTTAGATACACTCAGACAGTTCTTTGCTGGAGCCTTACTTTGACCTGTAGATTATGGAGACAAAGCGCAACATGCCATACACTGAAAAGTTGCATATTGTCCAAACGCTTTGGCGTAACTTTCAGAGCTGAACTGACATGTGGAAACTCAGTAACTATCTCTCGTGAACTATATCCTATCTGTGTTAAAATATGGTTTTGGTTTCCTTATCGGTAGTGCATGCCACCACACAGCAGCTTTGAGTGTTTTTTTAGTGACTCCAAAGAGGAGCCTTCACACAATACAAAATCAATAGTGAGCAATGAAGTGTTTGCCCTGCGATGTGGGTAGGAATTCATTATTATTGTGGATAGTTTCTAACTAGAAATGTTACACTATCTTTAAGCATTCAAACTGTAACTGACTATTTTTTTTGTTCTCAATAAAGGATCCCCAAAGTCTGCTTTTCTAAAAGGAATATTTGGTAATGGGTCAACAAACTCCTACAAGACCTTTGGTATTCTCTTCATGTCTCTACAATGACGCAGTGGCATGTAACATTTTGTGTTTATTACGTGTAGGAGTCACCAGGGAAACTATGCCTCCGATTTCAGTCGATAAAATGTCCTAACAAACAATCCAAATGCAAGCATATCCAATTTACAATACAAAATGAAACATTTCAAACCCTCAAATTGAGAAGCTGAACCATACAATCACTGGTCTTACTTTTGGTCGTAAACACATATTCAGCCTGGCCTCCAGCTCATGCTCCTCAGCATCAAGCAGCCCTTTACTTTGAATGTCTTTCATTCTCTTCCACTTAGACACACTCTTCCCTCCCTGTTTGTCTCCCTGCAGGCATTCATGGAGGATGTCAAGTCTCGCGGACCGTTCATCTACTCGGTCCTGGAGTCTGCCCAGGCCTTTCTGGCTCAGCATCCCTTCCAGGAGCCGGAGGAGACCCTGACCGATGGAAAAGGTCCGCTCCCCTCGTACTCTGTGTGCCAACTGCTGCTGCCTGCCTAAATATCATATTCACAGCCTCCCTCTGCTGAGCCTCCCTGCGGAGTTCACTTGGTAGGACTCATGCAGGTGGAATCTACCATTAACAGTTATTAGCAGTGTTCCCTCCTCTGGTGTCACTCTGGGTTTAAGGAAAGTGTCCGGTTCGGGGGCCAATTAGGTGCATCTCTACTCTACCATCGGCTCAGATCAATAATACAGCAAGCTCTGCTTTTTCTCCACCGACACATCCTCTTTCTTAAAGTTTTTTTCTCTCCGCGCCTCTCGGGAAATAGCAGCCACCTACTTCACTGTGTTCTCCTTGTGTCCAACTTGCTTTGCCTTCCTTCCTTCCTCCGTCTTTCCTTCACAGAGTCCGTGACTCTAATCATTTCGCTTCCTGATGTCTGACCCGTAACCGCGGCTCCCTTCTTTCTCCTTTGCACCTTTTACGCACGGCCCCTGTCTAAACCTCTGCCCCCCCCCCCCCCCTTCCCGCCCTCCCCCCCTCCTGCAGAGGTGTCTCCACGCCGACGGATCTTAAACGTGAGCCGCTCGGTGTGGAAGCAGGCGAACGTGGCCAGCGACCTGTGGGAGAAGTTGACGGCGCGCTGTGTGGATCGCCACAGGTCAGACTCTTCTTTTACTTTGTGCGCAGGTTGAATGTGGGTCCTGCAGTGGCGGAAAGCACTTTTATTTATGCGCAATTGTCAGGTGCTTATATTTGACTTTGGTGTTTGGTGCATTGGATGTTGCTTTATTTTCAGGGGAGGATATTGCATGGAAAGACAGTTACATGTTAGGTTACATTAAATACAAACCCAAGATTGGTTCCCCACCTTTTTGGTTTGGACTCAAATAGCAGTTGCCCTTGTTAGCAAAGGAATGTTTTGCGTTATTTTAATCGTTTGTATAAACTACTTTTTTTCTCTAGTTTGGGATGAGGACTAAGCGATCAAACGGTATAAAGAAGTTAAAACTGGCTCTGCCTCAACCAGCGTTTTGTGTCCAGTTTGAGTGATTCTATGTTCTGTAGGTCATCGGGGAGTTAAGTTAATTTTCCACTCTGTGTGCTCATGAAACTGCCGCCAAAAGGTTTCTGAGTTGATCGTTTTTTTTCCGGATCATTTAATTTAAATGTTATGGTCCGCTGGCCAGTGGTGAAAGAGTCCCTGTTTTATTAATGTAGACATGACATGTCTAAAAAATAGTTTAATGGGCTGTTGCTGTCTTGGCCAGGACACTCTTTACTTAAGTACATTAGGATCTTCATTGTTAAGTACATTTGATGTAGAACAAGAAAAATAATAACTTATTTATTCATAAATGCATTTTTAAATGAAAAAATGTTCTCCAGATAACAACAAGATGCCTGTAACTATTCAATCTCTCATATTGAATGGTATTTTTTCCTGTGAGTGAAGCAATGCATTACATGTGATCGAATTGCAATAACCTTATTACAACCTTCGGCAAATTGAATCCATGACAGGAACAATTAGGAAAATGTATTCTTCAACTTTTAAATGAAAGAACATTCAGAGCTCACTAGAATATTAAACATGTTTTCAAAGAAAAAGACCTTTGATAATGAAACATACATTACAACATTATGAAAAATAACTTGGGTACGGCTCTACTGAGATGACGCATCTGTGTCTGCATGCTGCATGCACGCTTGGTGCATGCGTTCGTTTGCATTGCCGCTAACCGTAAAGAACTGCATTGTCAACCACACCGCAGACACATGGAGCGCACGTTGGAGCGACTCCTGCAGGTGCAGGCGGCGATGGAGGAGCTGGCAGTGGCCCTGGAGCAGGCGGAAGGGGTGAGAGACGCCTGGGAGCCCGTCGGGGATCTCTTCATCGACTCCCTGCAGGATCACATCGACGCCACCAAGGTAGAGCGAGCGCGTTAAAAGCTCATCCGGCGAGGTTTGCCATTGGCCCGGGCTGAATGGGTGTTGTTGGGAAAATGGCAGGTCATCGGTTCAGTCATTACGGAGCGGCGGGGATGCTGCTGCCGCATGTAATTCTGTGGCGCTGTTCATTAGAAGTCGTCCATTTATAATAACGGTGTCGCTGTCAGATAGCACATGTTCAGCCTGGTGTGTAGGGCAGGCCTGTCGATTGGCCTCATCTGTAGCTCGCATTTGCGCACGGACGAATGCATGCGAATGGGACATAAATACACATTATGCACACTTGCAAGCACACTTAGGGCTGCAACTAAGGCTTATTTTCCACAATACGGTCTATAGAATGTTAGAAAATAGGACTATTTCCCTTTCAGAGCCTGTCACAAATCCCAAAGTGTTTTCCAATGAGAGAGGTTTCTGCTACTGGCACACAACTGAGAAAAGCAGCAGACACGCACATTAAAGACGCATCTTGAAATAATGGGGAGGTGTTGCACGAAAAAAGGAAGTAGTCATTTATTTCTTCTTGATTTTCAGAATTCCCTATTTCAGCTCAACACTGGAAATAGTGATGCATTTTGTTAATACTTCTGCTTGTCATTGTGTTGCCTCTCGATTTCACATCGTGCCTGTGAATCGCCAGTGTTAATAGTTGTACATCATGAATTTTTTGGTTATTTGAATCCTTTCACGTGGATTCACATCCTTATGAAAAGCAAATGCGAGGAAGAAATCCCCCCCCCCCCCCAAAAAACTTGTGACTTCAGGCTATCAAAGGGCGGTTAACATCATACATTTGTTTCACTTTGATTTATGTTGATATATTGCTCCAAAGTATTTCCCTAGACACTCATTTATTTAATTTGGTTAGCTCAGTTAGCTCAGACGGATGTTCTCTGCCACTCCCCCTCTCTCCACCCTTTCTGCCCTTTCTCTCTCTCTCTCTCTCTCTCTCTCTCACTCACTTCCGATGCTGCAGTTATTTAAGGAGGAGCTGACCCAAGTGAAGGAGGGCATGAAGCACATCAATGATCTGGCCCACCAGCTGGCGATCTCCGATGTCCACTTGTCGATGGAGAACGCCCGCGCCCTGGAGCATCTCAACGGCAGATGGAAAGTGCTTCAGGTAGCGCTCACTGCCGGCTTCGCTTTGTCTGTTTGACATCTTTTCTTCAGCAGCAGCTTTTTTTTCCAGCAGTCAAATTCCAGGGAGACATCCGAGAGCGATTCCGTGTGTCAAGCTGAGACGGGAATTCCGGTTTGCTCTCGGAGATCTTGGAAACCTCTGAACTGAGCGCTTCATTCGAAAGCGAACAATCAATAACAGTCCAGTTAGCTCGACAGATTAAACACCCACGCCAAGTACCGCCATGGCGGCCTGCGGGTTGATGCTCCGATCATCATTAGCAAAACACGAGTCGGGAGAGGAGCTTTCTTCTCGTTTGTTCATTGTTTGTTCTCATCACTCGTTTCTCTCATGTCTCCTCAAAGCCAGCTGTGGAATAAAGGCCTATATTGTATCTCAAAAACACAAGAATGCAACTGATTTTAGAGGTATGTTTTGGGGTGTTTTTGCTCTTAGTAGATAACTGCTTAGGTTGACCTGGATCAAAATGTCTCTGGCTGGACTCCCAGAACTTCGGGCAGTGATTTATTTCCATTTTTCTCAGTTCCCTTCAAATGGATCCCTTGGTCGACTCTTTCTTACGTCGTGTCACCCGTTGAGATGAAAGTAGATTGAGAACAATAGAGAATCAATGTATTTAAAATGATTAGCATTAGCATATCGGCAGAATGGTAGTTTAATGAATGTAACAAATGTTACATTAAATTAAATGGAGATAAATGGATACAGTAAAAGAGCTAAAACACATTGAAGCAAATGCGCTAATATGAATTACGGCAGGGTTCAGATTTCCATTATGGATCTGTTTCATAACAGTTGTTTTTCTGCAGCACCTTGTCGCTGTGGTGAGTTTTTCGGTGTCTTTTCTTTTGGAATGAACACACTCAAAGGAGACGAGGACGTAATGTACATGGTGTACCAGTACTACCGATCACATCAAATCATTGAAATGTTTACATGTAGAGTCGCTGCATAAATCCCATCTTTGGCATTTCCATGCATCATGATTAAATATTCATATAAATAATGAATAAATATTTAAACAAGTAAATACAATTTCAAGGATGTTAGTGCCTTGGTGGACTTTCCTTCTCGCCGCTTGGCTGAATGTATGGATGCATTATATCCAGTGAACATTAGCTCCATGGCCTTCAACACACCTTCTCCACAGCCTGCAGTTCATGGCCTCATCATTATGTTTTAATTGCCTCTCGTCCTGTTTGTCTCTCGCTGCCGTCTCAGCATGATGATATTTTCTTCCCTGCGACAACTCCTAGGAATAATTTTCTAATTTAGACTTTGTTTACTCACCGCTCACACGCAGTTATTGTCAATTTTCTTGAGATTGATATTGGTCTGTTTGCAGCAACTAATTACAGGTCAGATTGGAATATTTTACTCAGAAGTTAGTTGCTTCTAGGTTTTCCGCAGAGGGCATCGTGGGTCCAAATGTTTTTGGATGGAATAGCGCTTAGTTTTATACAGGAGTTCATGGTCCCTAGATGACGAATCGGAGCAACTAACGCTGTTTTTCACGCACCAGTCATACACATCTTTGATGCTTTCGTGTGCTTTTGATTCATATGCATTCATGTTCACTTTCAATGCACAAAGAAAATACACGAGCAGCTGATCTTACAAAATACATCTGTCTTGATGTCTCTTGGTGACGTTTAGATGGTTATAGCTTGCCAACGGTTTGGTTTGTAACTGCTAAAACCATAAAGCCACATTTCTGTATAGAACATTAAATTAGTATGGATTTTGGACTCTTCCTGTACGAGGTCCTTTTAAGGGGTGTTGATCAGTACTCAGATGTGCATTAAAGTCCAATGCCACACTTTGCCACACTCCACATAATGTCTTAGCCTCGTGTATATTGGGAAAGAATGGTTGGGACCAAGCTCCTCATTGATGTCTTTTTGCGTTTGAGATGAATGAAAATGGTCTTTTACGGCACAATTTCAGTTAAATCTTTGATGCACTTTGTGCTGCGGTTGGTTGTGTGTCCTCTGGTCTTTGATGCAAGAAGTCGAGCATCCAGTCGTCCCCCCGATGATCAGCGCTGGTAAGAAGTCTTTCATTATCCGGATATTCATCTTTCACATCATAGATTGTTCGCTGAATGTCTGTGATGTTAAAGCCCAGGAGACGTATGACGAGGCAGGTGCCTTCCAACGTTTTCCAGAGAAAAACACTTCTTTGAGCCGCCCCGCTTTGATCGATCCGCTCTCTCCACTCTTCCACGTGAACTCATTTTAACCCAATAAGATGCACTGAGCCGCTATGGTTCACTGTGAAAGTAGACAGATTGGAGGAACCTTTTTTTTTCTTTGTCTCCCTCTGTGATCCATTTCTCTTAATTAACGGGAGAAATGATAGATCCCAGCAACATCCTTAGCCCTGTTGATTCGGGCTTCTTTGCACAAATGTTTTTTCCAAATTTGGTTTGCTAATCTCTGTCGATCATGGATAATCGAGCCATTCGTCTTCCTTATGGCGAACTCGAAAAGGCCTGTACAACAGATAGATTGTACCACACAGTTGGCGGTGACATCGCGCCGACATAAACCACGCTCCAGATTGTATTGTTCTACTTTACTGCTGTGTGAGCAGAGAAATGCCAACTTTACACATTAAGACGTGTTGTCTTTGCATCTCTTTAAAGTCTAAAGGCCTTTCTCCTCCGTTCTTTATCTGTCGCTCTACCTCCCCGAGAGTGGATTTTATTTTCCCAAACATCCAGCTGACAACAATTCATGTGCCAAATCCAATACACTTCAAATAAAGAAGGATTAAGAAGGCTAAATCCCATTCGGTGGGAAACCTACAGTAGCTGGTATGAAATGCTTTTAGGAACTTAAAATTGGTCTCTCTCAGGTTATTGGTGCAACACGTGAGGCTTTGCAACGCTTCCTCTCTTCATTTCATCATCTCTTCATCTTTTCCACAGTGACATTACAAAGCAGGTTCCGTTGACCTCATTTCAGCGAAAATATATTACGGGGTAATCTCTGTCTTCATGTCCTACCTGCTGCTCTTCAAAGGCTTTCAAAGTCCTTCAAGAGGACCGGCAGAGGAAAAGGAGATCATTTATATTCCGTAGTTAACTAATGGAAGAGAAGCAGGTGTTCTGTGTGCGTATTTTTCCTTCTTTGGGGGATTTGTCTCATAGATCTACCCTACGATTCCCTTTGATTTAACCCTGCATGTTCGCGTGTGTGTGTGTGTGTGTGTGTGTGTGTGTGTGTGTGCGTGTGCGTGTGTGTGTGCGTGTGTGTTTTCCTCAGGCTTCCATAGAGGAGCGGCTGAAGCAGCTCCAGGATGCACATAGAGACTTTGGCCCCGGATCGCAGCACTTCCTTTCCAGTAAGAGCCCTCCGCCGGTGGTTGTACTCTGTATGTGCACCAAAGTGTGCCGTGCTGTGCCAAGACACTGTCAGACAGGGTGTAGGGGGGTGCTGTAAGACACGATGTGTATTTGGGTCAGAGGTGGAGCCGACAGGCTTTCTCCGTCGGTCCTCATCAGAGGCCCAGCGCACCGTTGCAATAAACATCCCCAGTGGTGCTCACCAGATCTGCCTTAATTCGAGCACAGATGCATATTTGTGAAGTCTATGTCTTTTTTTTTACCTGCTGCTCTTCAAAGGCTAGAGCCATGAAGCAGGATGGCTGAAGATGTTATTTTCTTCTTTTTTTTAATCCTAATTTAAACCGATTTGTAGTCGAAGGGCTCCCCGTGTGAGTGCATCTGTGTGCTTTCGTTGTCCTCACCATAGTGCACATTTAGTACACAAGTACAGTACCTAAATGTGAGGTACTTTAGTTGAGTGAACTGAAGTAGTTTAACTCCACCTGGGTCACCTACAACAATAAAATGCTGCTTTTTCATGTGTCTACTTCACACAAATTGGGAGCAGCAACGCACACGTCTGCATGGTGCCATGCTGAGATACAATAATGGACAATGACTGGCGTGTGCATGTGTGCACCTCTGTGTCAATGCGCCTCGTGCTTCTTCCAGGGCAGTCCGTCCTGGCCGGTTTAAACGCCACAGTCACCTCCGGGTGCCGCGTTGTGTTTGGCCGTGCCAAACGGACCAACACAATAGACGCGTCTCTTGAGGGTCACTGCCGTGAAAGTGCACAATGGTCCCGTGCCGGGGCCCCTGTCAAAACCCATATGATTTCTGTGTGTTTGCACAGGTTCGGTGCAGATACCGTGGGAGCGAGCCATTTCCCCGAACAAAGTGCCCTACTACATCAAGTAAGTTCAGCTTGAGGCTCTGCGTCTGCCTGGGAAGTGGAATCTGTGTTTGCTGTTCATGAGACGACGAGGATGAGCGTTGTGCCGTGTGTTTGTGTGGCGCGTTGGTTTACAATCTTCCTCCTCTAGGTTTGACTTGATTTTGTTTCCACTGTATGTAAAACCTGACGCATCAGTTGAAATTGACATAACTTTCCGGAAATTGGGGTAGCAGTTGCTTGGAGCACTCAACACTTAACTAGTATAACAGTTATTGACCATTTCACCAGGTGCATTGAGAACTTCCCGCTTTCAAACCTCTGATTGGCTTGGCTACTTTTCCATGCAGGAAAAACGGTGAGCACCAGAGTCTGTAAATCACTGAAAATATCAGAAATTGGGGAGTGATTCAGAGAAGGCCACCAGCGTCATGCCTTGAATCAAATTACATCCCAAACTGCAACATACAGCTCGATTTTAAGCACTTCTTGCTTCCCAATTTCAAGATCTCTCCATTGCCAGAACAATTGTACAGAGCTAACCTTAGAAAGTCGATACATACCCAACGATTCAAAATCTCCATCGAGCTACTGTGAAGCCTACTTGCTTGTGTAATCATTCATTTGCCTTATTGAGTGTGTGACGGTATGTGTTCATAGCAACAAAAGGGTATATCTGTGTGTATTTAACTGTGCAAGCACTTGCTCCTTAACAATTCTTTATCGGCTGTATTACTCTACCAATGGGGATAGGAGTAGTATCCAAGTAGCACTATGTGGCGTACAAATCAATGAGCGCTTGTGCAGGTGAAACGGTGACTACTCCCCTCAAATGCTCCTGGGTGCTGGCATGCTTCCTGCTTTGGGCCATTCTCATTTATTTTTGCTGCGCTCGTCCTTTTTTTTTATTAGATCTTTTTTCTTTATGTGCCCAAAGTATGTTTTTTAAGTGTGTGCGTGTGTGTGTGTGTGTGTGGGTTGGGATTTTATGTGGTGTCACCGAGTGAAGCCTTTTAAGTCACTGGCCGTATATCTCCAGCAGAGCAGCAGTGCTGTGCTTGAACCTGAATCATCTTTGACGTACGTCTGCATTTCACAGGCCTGAAATCTCTTGTAAACGATGGTCGCCCCCCCCCCCCCCCCCCAACCTCCCTTCTCGCTTCTACCCTCTGATCCCATTTCTCTGACAGTCTGCCTCACCCCCCCCCCCCTCGTCTGGGCTCCCTTTTTTTTTTTTTTTTTTTTCTGTGCACCTCCATTCTTGCCCGCTTTTTAAATTCTTCTGCCCCCCTTTTTGTTCCCACCAGCCACCAGGCCCAGACGACGTGCTGGGACCATCCAAAGATGACCGAACTGTACCAAGCGCTGGGTGAGTAGAGTCGCGCTCGTCGGCCCGGGACCACCCCCCCCTGCCGTGCTGCAGAGGCACCAGCAGCGCGGCACCGCTGGGCTCCTGCTCTGAAGGCCCTGACGCGCGGCTAATTAAGGGGCCCGCGTTTCAAAGGCCTTAGAGACTACATCTCCACCGCCTTTAACCTACCCGGCCCAATTTGCCGACGCTGTGATTGCTTTTTTGCTCAGCCTTTAATTAATTGTGATTGAACAACATCATTTGTCCTACTTTTAATCTGAGAGCTTTCATGGGGAGATAGGCATGCTGTCACATACGCACGCTCCGCCAGACAAATGCATGTGCACATACACACACGGTATAACATATATGCCACTAATGACTTCTGCAATGGGCTGATAACAGGAAGAGAGATCATTTTCTCTAATTTCTCGATGGCACCGTGGTGCAGGATTTTCTTTTTTTTCTCGCCCATCTTTTAATTTACTCTAATCTCTTTCCATCTCTCTCTCTTTCTCTCCCTCCATTAGCGGATCTAAACAACATCAAGTTCTCAGCATACAGAACAGCCATGAAGCTGCGACGAGTTCAGAAGGCTTTGAGATGTGTGTACAGTATTTCATCGAAGCTGTTTCATGCAAACTGGTATACCTGCACCATCAATCATCCACGATGACAAGCTCTCTCCTGGAATAAGATACACCAATTAGCTGTGGCACATTTCTTTATTGAGTTGAGCGAGGAACTGTTCACTACTTGGAAACGTAATAGAAAATATACTGCTTTCAATGCAGGAATCCAAAGTATTAGATTCGATTATAGTAAAGAAACAACCCAGTGTTCCTAATTTTTCTTCATCACGAGGCCTTATTTTAGTCCATCACCTATCACCTATAGTGCTCAAACACCTTCCTCGTGTTACCCCCTTCTCCTTCCCCATTTTCTCTAGCAAATTCCTTCAACCCTCTCTCCAGTGCTCAGACCACTGGCAAAAAACCTCTCTCAATGACTCTCCCTGGTTCTTTTATCTTTCCTGCTCTCTTACTTTGACCTGCTAGTTAATACCATTACAGCGTTTAATTGCCCTAGCTGCCTAAATGACGGAGCTCCCACTCTTTCTCTCAGCACACTGTGTAAATGATTGAGCAGTGTCGCATAAGAGCCCATCAAAAATACATTTTTCGGTGATTTCCCCCGAAACCCCGAGAATACTCCGGTTATCTCCTCTCTCTGTTCTACCTCATTATTGTGCTATCCAATTATACCTGGCAGCCACGGACACCCTTTTAGCTCCACTGCTAGAGATAGGCCATCAAATGACTTCAGAAGAGCCCAATCAGATTTGTGTCACTGCTCTCAAAACCTCTGGCCGGGCTTCACTGGGACAAAAAGGGTGAAACAGCACGGTCCTATCACCTGTGTTCTCTTTAGCTGAGGTACAGATGTTCAAAAAGTGCAGTCATTGATGTACTGTGTCTATTTGAAGGCCTGAGCACATGCACTCAAACTGATGTCAGTATGCTTCATTTCAAGCCATATTCAAATATCTGAAGGACATATGTCAGATACATATGTACTCAATTAAAGTGTTGCAATTAAAATATTTTGCAGCATGTTGCAAACCAGTAAGGTGTGTCCATGTGTGCTTCAGTGGATTTGGTGGCACTGAGCAGCCTCGTGGGGGTCTTTCGGGAGCAGGAGCTGCAGCAGGGGGAGCATGTGATGGACGTGGTGGAGATGATCCACGGCCTGACGGCTCTGTACGAGAAGCTGGAGGAGGAGAGGTCCGTCCTTGTCAACATTCCGCTCTGCGTTGACATGTGTCTCAACTGGTTGCTCAATGTCTACGACAGGTGGGTGGGCTGAGATGTTTCCGGGGGTATCTGTTAAATCCACTTGTACTGAAAGCTGCATTGAGTACTTTTTTTTAAAACAATACGTATATAAAAAAATATAAAAGCTCATTCCTAAGCCATCTTATATATGAATATGTCAAAATATTGCAGACTATTTAACAATTCCTCGCAGTCCTAGCTCCAGTCCTACAGATTGATCTAAATGGTTCAATCCCTTGTTGCACATAGAGCCACAATGCTGTTAGAGCTCCAGTAACAAACAGAGGGCCAATCCTCCCCTGTGCAACAAATCCGAAACGAATCCCCTTTGACACCAACTCTCACCACGTCTTAGCTCCTGATTGACCGCGCTCCCAAAGAGAGAACACCGAGCACGGAGGCAGCGTTGGAGGAATAACCCCACCGTTGCTGTAAATTCAGCCAGTAGCTCTTAACTACTCACTGCTAATGAGAAACAATCAGGGGGGTTTAACCCTCTGCATAAATTTCAGTAATTGCTTTTTTTTTTCTGAATCTGAATGAAGATGTGGTCGTGATTGTGGGTCCATTCTTATTTCTGCGTACGCATCACAATTTATTACCCCCCCCCCATCCCAGAGGATGGGCGTATAAGACACGCAGTAGACTGTGAAAGGTGTCCAGCTCCAAATCTAACAGGGGAAAGACACTACTCGGGGGGGAAGTCTCTTTCACTCAGTTGCATGCGTGATTTCTCACTTAACAATTAAAAATGTTAATTCAATAACCCGGAGATTTCTGCCAAAGCCAGTAAAAAATGTTCCAGGGTGGGGGGTTTTTGGCACTGGAGCTGTGAGAAGTCAACACGAACGGTATGTTTGTGTGTTTTATGTCAAGCTGTAACGGAAAAAGAAAAAGAAAAAAAGCTAATGAGACCCTTTACGGCTCAGGTCAGTGCACAACAGCGTCCATCCCACTGGCCAGCGAGTTGAGGACAGCACCTGTGATTCTGAACAAACGGCGTATACATGTGTGCGTTTGTGTGTTTTTGTCAGGATGCCTGCACATAATGGTCATTTTGAGGTTATTATTGCTCCTCTGGCCCGTGAACCAAACACACCATCATGTGTCGTGCCTTTAGGTGCTTTGTGCTCTTAATACAATTTCATGCTGTTGCACTGACCTGTAGTGTACTGCTTTGACCCACAAAATTTCTCCTCACTTTGTCCCTCCCAGCGAGGCCCAACCAGTGCATGAAGATACTACGGCAACACAACACTCACTTTTTTTTTAGTTGAGTTCATTCACCGTTCAAAAAGAAAATGTAACCTCACAACTTCTTTTTCTTCTTCTTCTTCTTTTTCTTCTTCTCTTTCCGCTAGTGGTCGTAACGGCAAAATGCGCGTTGTCAGTTTCAAGATGGGATTGGTGAGCTTGTGCAACGCAGACGTCCAAGAGAAGTATAAATGTGAGTCCGATGCTTGCTCATGTGCCTAATGCGTCTCCTCAACTGCAAACAATGGGCCAAAACAAAAACGGTCCTGATTGCCGGTAGTAGATAAAGGCTTCCACTTAGTTTAATGGAGGAAATGGGTCCGCTGCTTTAAAAGGGGAAGCTTTCTTTACTCCTGCAAAGTACATCAGGGCCCTTAAAAGGATTGCTTCCCAAAGACACCATTCATGCACACTCTCTTTCCATGGCTCCCATTTTTAGACCCAAATCAACGAGCGAAGAGGAGAAGCACGCCTTTTTTGGAGTCAATACGAGACTTATCTTTTGCGAAAGTCATCATGTAAATATAGGTAAAATGGAAAGTGAGCATTTGAACTGATGCTGGCTGGACCTGGAACAGCTTGCGGTTAATACAAGATCAGAGACAACCCGGCCAAAACTCATGCAAAGATTATTCAAGCCTTGCACACCATCTGTGTCAGCTCTCATGGACAGAAATGACAGATTTTGCTTCAAATGAGTCGTCCCTGAGGTGAGCCAGCCCTCTTTTTCTAGGTCCAGGTAGACGTGTTGTGGCCTTAAAACAGTTTGTCATTTCCCCCGACTGCTCCTGCGTTTGCCAACTCCAGACCTCACCGGAATAATATTTGCAAATAAATCTGCAGCATTTGCATCCGTCCACTTTTGAGGTACAGATGGCGGGTGTTTATTTTGTCTCCGCCAATCTTTGTTTTGTGATTCAAAAAGGAATATTTGATGGACTTTGTCATAATCCACACGAGCATAATTTTGCAGAACTCAGTGTTTACTGCATTCACACCTAGTTTGACAAATGCGCTACTTACTGATCCGTCACTCGCTTGTGCCTCCAATTTTCTGATGAGAAAAACACGGCGGCCATCTGAAAGAATCCATACAGTTGCAGAGGGGGTCGTTTATATTTTCTTACGGTCCTATGGCTCCTCAATATGAGAGATGGACTTTTGAAAGGCATTTTGAATGGTCTTTAGTCCAGACACCTCTTGTGCCTGCAAATTTGAGGTTGTATGGTTTTGAGGATCATCAGTGTGCTGTAAGCTGTAGGTGGCTGAATTAACATGTGAGTACGTATATTGGAAATTTGACCAGGTGAAAATATAAAATCTTGCTTAACACACACACACACACACACACACACACACACACACACACACACAAGCACTTGTAATAATCGTACTTGTGCAGCAAACTCCAGGGAATAAACCATAATCTCACTTCTTGTTCTGCAGCATCACAGGCTGCATGTTTCAGATGTAATGGACCTATTTACTGCAGTAACATCTCCATAAATGTGTCCAAAACTCATCTCTATCAAACAGCTCAATGTGAACATTTAAAATGTCAGACAGGACTCCGCTCTGTTTATGAGAACTATAAATAGGATGCTGTTTAACATGCAGGTGTTAAAGCCAAGTGTTGTCCCTGTAGGGTTGAATAAGTGCACAGAGAGGGGCGATATATATGGGACGCTGCATGCAGGCATTGTGCAGCAGCCTCACACGCATGTCAGCCTTCGTCTCTTCAGTGACAGGCGAGTCCCTGCCAGCTTGGCAAAGGTCTTATTCAAAACCTGACAAGACTTCACTTAATGCAGCTCTGTCATCGGCGAAGCAGACCAGCGGCCACGACATCAACCCCTAATCTGTTTCTGATCATTTTATTCCAAATAAATAGGTTTGGTAAACCTGTTGCCGGAGGTAGGAGGTTCATTGTTACAAAAAAGGAAAGCAGATGTTATCGTTTTAGTTTTTATGCTTTTATGTTTTTATGCTTATTTTGCAGACAAAGTGCCAATATTTTAAAATGCGAATGCATGCCTTGCCATGTAATTAAAGACCTAATTTGCATTTTAAAAAGCCGAGAACACGTAGCAACAAATGCCCCTAAATAAGCAGATGTAGAAGCGTAAAAGAAGTGTATGGCGATGTGATCACAATAAAAAATACCTGTTGATGCTTACAGGCGCGGGGGCCTAATTAAGGCTGTCACACACAGTTTGTGCATAACTGATGCATTACTTTCTGATTAATTAACGACTGTGTGTTTTTCGTCCGTTCCCTCGGCTGCAGATTTATTCCGTCAGGTGTCTGGTCCCGGAGGTTCGACTGACCAGCGTAACCTCAGCCTGCTGCTCCACGAAGCCATCCAGATCCCCCGACAGTTGGGCGAAGTCGCCGCTTTTGGGGGCAGCAACGTGGAGCCCAGCGTCCGCAGCTGCTTCCGCGTGGTGAGGACGGAGTTAACCGCCACGCACTGAAATACACTCGCAGATAGGCACATGATGCATGCAAATGCTCAATGTAGTCTTTCAGGAATGTACCCAAGAGTCCCAAGAGTCCCCCCCCCCCCCCAAAGACTTGAAGACGCTTCTTTCAGTCCTTGAATCAATCGCTTGATCGCTCCAACAAGTATTTCCAAGGTTGACCTTCAAATCCCACGTTGCCGTGCCGGTGTACTGCTGAAAAACGGCTAATCTATCAACCACTGTAGGAAAATAATGACCTCCCTGAGTTCCAGCGCAGAATTACAAATAGACAGATAAACAGAGTCATGAAGCCAGACAATTACAAATAGAGTCTGACTTTCCTTCAGAGGAAAAAATTAGGTGGGAGGTAGATACAATGTAAGAAAAATCCAACACGTCTAATTGAGAAAGTTTCTTCTGAAATATGATTTAGTACAATGTTGAAACTCCTTCCTTCCTTCACGTGTTAACAGTTATGTCAGGCGCAGGTTGCAGGGACTTTGGCCTGATAATTAGAGAGTTGACAGGAGCAGGCCACCTCTTTTTTATTCATCGTCATCATCATTCTTCATCATTTTAATTCCTTCATTTTGTCTGCAGTTTTGTTATTATTCACATCGGCCACAGCTGATTAGGATCAATTTGTTTCCCCCCCCCTGCTCACGGCATTTAGTTGAAGATGAAATATGCGGATTGGGGCTTTCCCGTTCCTCACTTGGCTTTCAGATGAGCTCGTTTGTCTGTGGAGATGTCGCTGGCACAGATTGTGGACGTTGGCTCTTGGACCCTGCTGGCAAAGGAGCAGATGGATTGACTCGGGACAGAGAATATGCGGCGGTTATGGAGAACAATGGGATTGCATGGGCAGAGGTTTTGGTCAAACTCAACATGTGAAGTAACTATGACTAATATGATAATATTTTTTCATTTTATTTCTTTTTATACTTTATGAGAAGGATTGCAGGCCCCTTAGTGGGTATATGGGCTTCAAAGCACAGCGTTTTTTTTGATGGATGTTCATCACTTTACTTTTGCGAGGATGTCTAAAGCATCCCATCTGCTCAGCGAGCTGCTTCGAGATGCCGTGCGTGCTCAGCATCGTCAGTGCTGATTCCAGGTGTTCGGCATGCGAGCAGCTGCTATTCGACCTCCCACATGGAGCTGGCTACTTTACTACCAAAGAGGAGCTCCTTCTTCCCCGAGAGACTCCATACCTCTGTACCCCTCAGAGTCCCTGCGATCAGTGCACTCACACACACACACACACACACACACACACACACACACACACACACACACATTTATTATGCTGCTCTGCTTGAGCAGTGGAGGAAACCCCTGGGAAATCAGCCCCTTAATGCATCTCTGATGCAGACTTAATGAGAATTTAGCACTTCACGGATTTCAGTGCTTGGCGAGTCATTCTTTTATTAGGTTGACTTCCGATTTTGGGAATTATCAACGAGGAGAGATGGACTGAATGCAGACAACCAAACGCACGCACATACAGTATATACATATGCACAGACACAAAAGGCAGGTGCTGTGTTTTAGCTTTACTTTCCTTTAAGTAGTCACATGTTGTACATCTTCCAGCTTTTTTTGTATTCCCTTTGATTTCCTGTGGCTCAGTGCTAGACCATCTTTGGAAAGAAGGCACACCTTGTCCTCTCACTACTTTGCGTACCTGCCTTACTGTCGGTCTATATTTGGATTGTTTACACTGTGCCCCTCCCGCCTTCCTTTCCCAGGCCGCAGGGAAACCTGCCATTGAGGTGTCTCACTTCCTGGAGTGGATGAGCCTGGAGCCCCAGTCGATGGTTTGGCTGCCCGTCCTCCACCGCGTGGCCGCTGCAGAGTCCACCAAGCACCAGGCCAAATGCTACGTCTGCAAGCAGTGTCCCATCAAGGGCTTCAGGTGGGCACAACTTCAAACTGGCCACCAAAAACAAAAGAACAGAGAGTATAAATCAGATATATATGCACATAGATCTCCAAAACAAATGAGTTATCATAGCCTCATACTTAACTAACTGTATATTTTAGTAAAGGTTTAACCTGTATGTTGTGATATGAATGCCCCAAAATATTATCATAATTGTTAGTAATTTGAATTAATACAGTTACGTGTGGACTTTTTGACAGTCAAAAGTGAATCCTAGTTTAATCCCAGGTGTTTTTATCATTCATAAAAACCGATGCTCATTAAATAAAAACTTGTTGCAGATGCTGGAATTAAGATAAGTGTAAGACAATAAGCCGCACCTTACCGTCCAATCAATAATACAAATGTGTTTAGGGCGGCATCGAGCATCACGATTGAAGCTTCTCGACAGAAAACTCGCCTCAAAAGTATATATTGCAAGTATTGTCTGTACCTGTCTGCAGCAGACGGATGTGTGAAAAAGATGTCAACGTAGAGACGTGCACCGGCCCTTTATTCTGTGCACGCGCACAGCGCCCCGTCCTGCAGCGTTCTCTTGCGTCAGCCTCTCCGTCGCATTGATCTCGACAGGTATCGCAGTTTGAAGCAGTTCAACGTGGACATCTGCCAGACATGTTTTCTAACCGGCCGCACTACAAAGGGAAAGAAGCTGCACTACCCCATCATGGAGTACTACACGCCGGTAAGAGAGTCCAAGCCTCCGGGGGGACAAATTACACTCCAAAAAAAAAGAAAATCCTATCTCCTGATTCCTGCTGCCTGAGCTAGATTAGCCCCGTTTCCACTGTAAAGACTTTAAGTGTGCACTGCCGGGGACGCTTACCCTGGCTCATCGTAGTATGCAGAGATTGACTGCCACTCAACAGGAGCATCCTTTTTGGCTCACGTAGTACACACATAAAGTGCGGTTACGAGTGCAAGTGTGGCACCAAACTTCAATTAAAAATCAAATGTCTCCGTAAATTTCAAAGGAAAAGGTCCGAGTGCTGGAGTGGCCTGAGATTTAGTCTCTAATCAATTCTGAGCTGTAGAATGTGGCGAACAGAGAGTGCAGATAGAGTCGCCTAAAGTTAAAATGACGAAAAGACAATGTTGAGAAAGAGAGGACAAATTTCAGATGAGGTCATTTTAAAGAAGGCAATGCATCTAAGAAGTATCTTAAGCGCCGTAATTAGTCGCCAACCTTCCTAACAAATGCCACCTCTCCACCCTCCTTCTCCTCCTCCTCCTCCACCTTCCTCCTCCACTAAATCACAACTCCAGACAACCTCAGGAGAGAAGATGAGGGACTTTGCCAAGACTCTGAAGAACAAGTTCAGGTCAAAGCAGTACTTCACCAAGCACCCGCAGAGGGGTTACCTGCCGGTGCAATCTGTGCTGGAAGCCGAGAGCTCCGAGACGTGAGTCCCACGCCTACACGACTCCCACAAACACAGACGTCTCACCCAAAGGGGGGGGGGGGGGGGGGAGAACAACGAGACAAAAATCTATGAGATCATCAAGAGTCATAGCCGAGGGCTGCGACAGTAACAAAGGAGATTTAGCATTATTACAGGTTCATATTTTGCCCCATTTTGTCACAGTGAGGTCAGCTTTTATAACCTCATAAAATGATTACATGACTCCAGTGGTTGGAGCCAAGTAAACGTGTTATATTATAGATTATTGTCAAATTATTTACTTTGATGTATGAGCAGCATTTGCATTTTTACAGCTGGTTGTTATATAGCGGATTTAAACTTTTTCTACCCTTTCTGGGGTAGTTTACTGTGGTGGTTTCTAGCCAGAGGACAGCCTTCAAAGGACTTTGAAGATACATCTGAAAGTAATGTTATGAAAAAGATACGGACGAGGAAAGTAGACTTTCTTTTTGCTGCTCATTGTTCATATCCCCATCACCAACTCGGCATGTGAGACGGTGTCTACCAGTACTCAGCCAAAGCCTGCTTGAACGTGATTGATCACCACTTATTGGTCATTGCTTCCGTCTAGCCAATACCACACGTCCACAGTATGAAAAAAATGAAAACAACAGAAACCATCAAAACTAACAAGATGAACCCCTTTCTTTATTTAGAACAATGCTCTGTATGAACACTAGTTTTCTATTAAGATTCTTTGTTAATAGTCACCTTGTGTTCTCCCTTATTGTTTTGTTCTTGGTGTTAATGTAGGCTGCAGATCTCCTTGCTGCATATCCTGAACCACTCATAGAAATATGCAAACTGCGTTAAAGAGTCATGGGAAGTTATTGCATGACGTCACAAGCCAACGGCGTAGGAACCAGTGGTTTAATCGCCATAAATGCATCACATTGTGAAACCATCTTATTCTACAAATTTCTTATTATTAAAAATGATCTCAAGTAAATGTGAGGGAGAGATGAAACACTTTTAGAACAGTACAATTAGGCCAAAGTTCACGGGTAAAACTCTCTTATTCTGGTTGGAAGTTACATGTGTAAATCAAGTGTTTTTTTAATAAAGTATTATGCGTACTTTGGAGAGAGTTATAAATGCGTTGGTGAGGTTGTCAACGCTTGGCTTCTGTTGTTCCCAGGCCGTGCTCCTCACCCAAGCTGCCTCACGCGGACACACACAGCAGGATCGAACACTACGCCAGCAGGTACGTGGCCCGCAATATCACCGCAACACAAAGGGCCTCACTTCGCTCTCTCCGGATCAACTGCCTCTCTTCTTCTTCTTCTTCTTCTTATCCACTCCACCCCCGGGCTTCTACCTTCTTCACCATCCCTGTCCTCTCCTCTCTGTGGTCTTTGCCACACACTGATTGAAGTATTGATTCGGCCACATTGAACTGCAGGGTAGAGACTGCAGTGTACTGCCCCGACAGTTCACCCTCCACATGAACACGCATAAGCAGAGCAGTCGGTAGGTGCGCCCCTATGTGTGCGGGTGTGTGTGTGTGCGTGCGTGTGTGTGGGTGTGGAGGTCGCAGGGGGTATACCGTGCCTAGCGGCTTGTCACTTGCCAAGGCAGTGGTCACCTGGGAGCTGTTGGTGTGGATTAGTGTCCTTGTAACAGGTTATAAACAGGGGCACCGCACTGGACTCTCTCACAGTGCTGCAGAGCTGGATACGCGCACAATTCCTCTGAGCCTGAAGTGTGTGTGTGTGTGTGTGTGTATTACTTCCCTGAGACTCGTACACAGCACTGCTATAAACACTGCCAAAACACAGAGAGCAGACAGCAACAACAGAGCAGGAGCAATTGTCCTCTCTACCTCTCTCATGTCTCCGTTTTTTTCTTCCTCCTCTTCCCTGTTTGTCTTTTCTTGGATCCCCCTCTTTTATTGTCTCCCAGCCACACAGGTACCTCTCTCTCTCTCTCTCTCTCTCTCTCTCTCTCTCTCTCTCTTTTTAAATCTCATGTTCTTCTTCTTCTAATCCTTTCTTCTCTTCTTTTCTTCGTCTCCATCTACTATTGTTTTGGAGTCATGTTGGTCACATAAATCTTAACCAGCGGAAGGTCGAACAGCCAAAATAAACCAAAAAAGAAGAAATGGAAACATGGTGTGATTTAGTCTAAATGAGACACGTTGTCTGCTGAGAAAACACCAGACCAACAGCCTAACGATGTAGGTTGTAGTGAGCTTCTCATCTTTTATCATCTCAGGAAGCCGTCTTTGTTTCTCAACCATCTTCTTTTTGCATAAGAATGAATCAGCGAGGGTCTTTAATCGAGAAAATGATCTATGATCATCAGGCTTCGCATTCAGATAGTGTCTTAAAACACTTGTTAAAAACGGCCCACAACACACTATAAATGTAACTGTAAGCAGATATAAGGAGGGGTTCAAATGCAACCTACTGCTAATATGAAGCATCTTTTACCAGCATAGGAATAGATGATACACGTTAACTAATACAACATTGTTGTATTCTTGTATTAGTATGTCTTCTGAGGACTATACAGTTTGCAAGATAAATGCTGAGTCTCTGAGCCTCAAGCCTCATTCTTCACAACTAAATATTCTTTAAATGTGTCGTGAATACGTGCTTTCATTATTTCCTTGTAATAACAGCTGGTCCCTGATGCTCAAGCAAATGTTACTCAAACAGAAGTTAATTGTGATAATGATTTCTTATGATAAGTCTATTGTGTATTATTCTAACTAATTGCTTGATAGTGACTGAACAGTATGTACATGTTTGTGAAGACTTAACGCACGCTATACAACACGCGGCTCATTTCATACGTCTCTACACGCGATAGCAGCTTGGTCAATGCAAACACCAGTTATGGATGTTAGAGTTACGCATACACTTTAGTATTTACCTAAAACAAATTACGCAGTCTATTCGGCTAATACACGCTCAATAGAAGGGGTTAGAAGAAAGAGTTACCATTGTGCTGCATATTGCTACACAATGTACAAGAATACAACGTTTGATACAGAGGGACATTTATAAAATTCATTCAGTTTGTTTATTTTTAACAGCACGTATACCTTTTTTACTAAGACAACATCAGAGGCTGTTTTATCCAATTCAGTGGTGGTTTTTACGAGGCCTCAGGATAGCTGACCTGAATTGGACATAATTATTATTATATATCATTGGGGGGCGGTTTCCTGCATGTGAACATGCCAATACTGCTCTGGATGTGCACGCCAACGCCTGGCATGGTGTTCTGCTGCCATTACTGTGTGAGGGATGAACAAGAGGCAGCAGTTGTGCGTTTTCATGTCTGTTTTTATGCGTCTGTGCCGGCGAGGGAAAATGTTTTTGAGTTCTCCGTCCGTCTGGTCCCTTCTTGTGAACATGACATATCTAGAAGGCCCCAAAGAGATTCCTTTAAATTTGCCTCAAAGGATTAGAATTGAGTGGTTAACGGTCACTGTGACATTGCTGAGCACATTTTCAAACGTACGTTAAAAGAATAAAATGAGGAATGGGTGACATTTTGCTCATGGATTTAAAGTGGAGGCATACAACCCGCCAGGCAACAACTCTAGTTGTTATCTTTTCTGCATGTAGTTCATTGAATTGTTTTGATTCTGCATGCCAAAAAGACATTGCACTGGCTTGAAACTAGTGTTGAATGAGTTAGTCCTGCTTATTCCATCATGATCTGAGCACTGTCATAATAAGAGTCGACAGAGCAATCTGTCTGTCTCTCATTCTAATTCATTCCCCGTATTAACCATCCGCTGACTTTGAAACCCAACGGGAATTAATCAAAATAGTCACAGTCTGACATTCTTCCCCTTCTGGTGACATATTAAAAAGGTGCGTGTAGAAGTCTGTGGGCGTGTGAGAGAGCGAGAGAGTAAGTGCCAAAGAGCCCGTCAGCCAACAAAGGGTGTACAAGTTAATCCATGTTAATAACGTAGTCCCCAGTCATCTCAAGGGAGATAAGATATTTGATGTTTGAGGTTAGAAAAGCCAGATTTGCAGACATGTCAAACACTGAGACTGCTCCTGTGTCCGCCTCGTCTCTCTCACCATATCTCCCACCCTTCCTCCCATATCGATGCCGGAGTGGAGTTCATTCCTTTCATCAGCGCTGCTCTGACGTCCTACAGAGGATAGGCGGGGAGGAAGATTCTGATAAACCTCTCAGAAGTTAGCCCTCCCTCTCTCTCTCCCTCTCTCTACCCGTTCCTCATTTCCTCTCGCATCCGTTCATGCAGGAAGCTAAACACGCATGTATGCACACGGCACACACGCCCATGCTGCTACTTCCTATTACTTTCATACAGCCTCATACGGTGCCGTCCCTTTTCGAAGGCTTCAGGTTAGTGGAGGCTTTCCGCTGAACAGTAGTCCGGGTTGAATTACGAGCGATCGAGTTCACAGGCCGGACCCCCAAATCTATTATAAATCTTAAATGTCTCTCTATTTCATGTTGTCATCAGACTCTGGAGAGAGATAGGATGTGATGTGGGCCTCCCTGACAGCCTCTAAATCACTCACCCCTTCCTCCTTCCGCCCTTCGGCTGACGACACACCACGAAAGATGATGCAGCGCGGCGTGTGTTGTCTGTATGTGCGTGCTGAGAATACCGCAGCGCGGGACCGCCGCTTTCATGTCGCACGTGAGCACATGTGCTCGTATTTATGTATGTGTTTGCATCGGCGCTTTGATACTCTGCGCTGTTTAATTACCTCACTCGAAGGAGAAAACCCACCCTTTGATCGTCCGACACTATTACACATCATTAACGCGTGCTATACAGGAAGCTGCAGCGGTTTGTGATGAACTAACTGTGTGGTGTACTCCGTTCCATTCAACCTGGATTTTCTTTTAAGCACATCTTCCTACGTTTCTTTTTCTAAGGGTGTCAGGTGATGGGTAGCATTGCGTCTTGAGGTGTACGCTGTAAATGTAGGTAGGCGGTTCAAGGGTTTTTAGGAAAAGAGGAAGAGAGGGTGTAGTGTTAATACACAGTTACTGATTCATACTTTTAATGTTTTTTAATGTTTCACTGGTGACACAAACGCAAACACGAAGAAAATTATTATATTAATAATTGTTGTAATGATTTTTTTCAACAGTATCCTGAGGCATAATGCATTAAAGCCATGACACACCAAAGAAATGCACCCACGTAGCAAAAATAAGTGAAGTTCGAGTTTCACACCTAGTGTCACAGGGTGTGGTGGCAGACCTAAATGCAAACACACACCAGGGAGTTACCAAGGGGGTAAATGTCACGAGCAGCTAGGAACAGAGGACAATGGGGGTGTGGAGGAGGGGGGGGGGGCACAGGGAAACAGGACAAGTAAATGTGTTAAATAGCTGGTGTGTTTTAGATATATATTATACAGAGCGGCACTAAGGTTGTACAACGATCTGGAGATGAGTGGATGACTGAATGTTGTGTTTATCTCATTCTTCCCTCTTTATAATTCAGTAAACGGGTGTGAAGTGCTTTAAAATGTTCCTCTCATTGACACACACCCACACACCGATGGCAGCGAGTCACCATAGTACGCACCGGCCTCACCACATCGGGAGCAATCCGAGTTCAGTGTCTCAATGTGTTTTAATTCAATCAAACCTAAAACAATAAAAGCATTATTTATTTGGAAATCTATTTCCCATACCATATTGCTTTTGTTTTTTTCGTAGTGAAACCGTTCACGGAGCGGCCTGCACACTGCAGCTGTCCATGATGCAGAACTACAGTAGCTGTCCTTGGTCCTGAAAAGACACGCGGCGACTCACTCGCTGCCTCCTCACGCACGGCAGCAATCGCTGTCCGTGGTGCTGGAGAGCAGCTCATTCTTTACCTTTTGGTGGCTGACAGAAAGAGCACAGCTCTGCCTCTCTGCAGTCTTGTCAGTGATATTTTTTAAACAGTTGAAGCACTAAACGGCCACTGGTTTAATTCAGAGTAGTTAGAATCTAAACTGCGCTCATTGTTTGTTTTATCCTGTGTTCAAAGAAGCGTATCTCTCCAGTTGTTGGCGGTATCAATCTGATGTTTTTGCTTTTTCTCTGACTCTTTGACTCTTTTGTGTTTTCCCTTTTGTGTGTCCGTCTGCATACATGTGTGTTCGTGTAAATATGTGTGTCACTTGTGTGCGTCTGTGTTCATACATCTTCAGACTGGCCGAGATGGAGAGCCAGAATTGTTCGTTCTTCACGGATAGCCTGTCTCCTGATGAAAGTCTGTGAGTATGCTGCTCACTCCCCCCTCATTACAACCGCTGCCTCTCATTAGGACTACCAATCAGTGTGTTTGCACGCGTGTTTGACGACTGTGGAGAGAATCGGTAACATGACAGAAATACTAAGGCCCGTAATGAAAATGAACCACGGCGAGCAGCGTGCACAGAGTCCCCCTTCATCACGCTCATGCCTGCTGTGATCAAAGTCTGTGGCTCCGGGTTGATACACAAAGCCCCGCTGAGGAGGGAGAGGCGTGTGCGTGAGCTCGCAGAAGGCATGTTGAGTAGCGGGGCGGTGCCGAGGTAAAAGTAGTGAGAGGAATGGACATGTTTGATGTGAATGAGGTGGCCGACCAGGTGAGTCCTCATTGTGGAAAGTGGTTGCACAAAGTCGTGATGGTTTGTTTGTGTGTGTTAACCGCACTTTAAAGTGAAGTTTAGATGCGCAGCAGCTCTGTGCAGAGTTTTGGGGGTTACGGTCTTTAAGGGATACAAGTCGGTTTCTTTGTGTGTGCGTGTGTGTGTCTGTGGGTGCTGTGAAGTGTGCTCATTATTTCTTTTTAGATGTGACGAATGTGTGTGTGTGTGTGTGTGTGTGTGCGCGCGTGTGTGTGTGCGCGTGTGTGTGTGTGTGTGTGTGTGTGTGTGTGTGCGTGTGTGTGTGTGCGCGCTCTGAGAGAAGGCTAGGATTGACATCACACTAAAGTTTGAGGCTGAGATAAAACTCCACCCCTTTAGAGCAGAGCAACACAACTTCGAGCAGTGCTTTTTACTCGTGGAAAGATGGTTGCTATGTGCATGTATTGAGTGTTGCATGGATGGAGCTTCGCCACAAAAATGTCTGCATTTGCATGTGCGTAGTATTTGAATGTATCTGTCCATGAATCAATGCCTGAGAGTGTCTCCTGTTCCCGGCCAGTATGTCTTGTTGTTCTTAATCTGCAAATCCGTCCTCCTGCCTGTCAGAGCCTCTCTGTTCCTCCTGCTGCACGGCTCTGAACATGCTGCTGTGCTATCTGGGCCTCCAGCTGGTGTTTGGCAGGCATCATACTGTTTTCTGTTCTGGGTCACGCTGCCTGTGTACATTGTTGTGAGTTCACTTTTTTGCTTATTTCCAGGTAATGAACATAGAAATTACCCTTTGATAAATATATCGAAAAAGCCGTCAGTCTTTGATAAGTGGTTCCAAAATATGAATGTATTATTATTTGGCATCATTATAGGAAAGATACTTTTTAGACACTAATCACACTAAAATTGGATAAAAAACTACATGTTCTTGAAGGTTAAATAATAAGATGAGCATTTGGAAGGAAACTAAATCAAATATTTTCTGAGGAAGACCTACAACATGAAATTCTGAGATTCAGAGATATGGTGGACATCTTGACAATGGAGAGTAGGCCTATAAATACCTCTGTAATGAATAATTACAACAATTTGCTTCATTGCACAAAATCATAACATATAAATTATTAGAGACTATTTCCATTATAATTATTGCCAGACGTTGCTTTGCAGTCACCGGTCTGCGCATTTGGGAAATATATTTTGTCGAAGCTTGCAGTCCATCTTTCATTTTTAATAATTGTGAGTGAATTTTTAAATGTTGCATTGAGCCTAGTAGTGCGAGAGGGCTTTTCATTGTCACCTGGACCTAGAACAACACCTTGCTCACATCCAACTCTGTCCAGACTTGTTTGATCGCGTCACCCCCCCCCCCCCCATGTAATACCTCACCTCGTGCTGCACGCCTCGCCTCGCTCCCCCCCCCCACCCCACCGTGCCGTCCTTGGCTCTGCTTTGCGCTGCTGGTGGCTGTTTGCTGGTGGCTCAGTGTGCTGTCTCCTGTGTGGGGGACTCAGGGATGAAGATCAGTACCTCCTGCGTCACTCCAGCCCAGCCCTGGACCATGACTCGCCGTGCGGACAGCACATGCTGCTGGCCAACCTGGAGCACCAGGACAAGGAGCAGCTGCAGTGCACCCTGGCCCACTTGGAGAACGAGAACAGGTCGGTATCCTGGGGGAAAAAAAACAACACAAAAAAACAACGCGCTTCACAACATGGCGAGTGGGTTTTTTCCTTGATTGGTTCAGCTTGTTTTCACACGCACAGTAAAGGCTTCTGAATTAGATTGATTACACATCAACTCACAATCAACGCCAACTCCAAAATAGCACTAAGCCGAGATGTGAACGGTTGGTTCGGGGAGTTATTTTCATCAGCAAAGCTCCAGAGGCACAATAAAACAAATATGCTCATGTGTACTCGGAGGCACTGCACTGCTTCCAGCTTGTCTTCTGCAATTTGCAGACGTTCTGTAAAATAATGTGTTGATTACATGGAAACACAACGACTTTGACAGGTTGTTGGTGTCCTGCAGAAGACGCAAGGAGAAGTCCATTGTATATTGACTCGTGTGATAGAAGCGTAACACAACTCCCCGAGACCGAAGTACAGATGTGAATGCCTGAATTTAAATGTATTGTGTCCTGGTTGTTAAACGGCTCAGGCATTTTCCATAAATGGAGCAAATTCATTGTTCCTCTCTGTTTAATTGGGTACCAGAGGCAACCTTGATGATTCAAATGAATCATCTTTCCGTCTTCAAATTGGTTGTGACCTTTCCTGCACGCGCACACCGCAGCATCCAGCCTACGCACACACAAACACTGGTGCCCTTTGGGTGTCTGAAACCTTGACCCAGCTCAGTAATGACCCGCCGGTGTGCTCGGTCGTCCCTTTTTATGACTTCAGTGGCTTCTGCAGCTTAGTTTATAGCAGCTGCTGTGGCTCTCGTGTGGATCATATCTATTTAAAAAAATACACTTCAAGAAACAAACACCTTTATCACCGACTTCCCGTTTTCTTTTCTGCACTTAAAGTATACACTTAACTTTGTCTGTTTACTTGGGAATGCCTTACTTCCTATTTCCAAACAGGTCAGAAGCAAATAATTAAGAGGAGAAAGAATATGTTTCTATAAGACAAGATGTATTGCAGCTTATGCACAAAATAAATGTCAACATTAGGTGAGCCCCATGGTGGATAAATACTTTGGGTGTTCACGGTTTCCCCTCCATCTGCCCCCCCGCTGCGGGTCCTCAGGGTGCTGCAGAGCGAGTACAGGAGGCTCAAGTGGAAGCACGAAGAGGCGGCGGCGGTCCCCATGCTGACCGAGGCCGGAGAGGGCGGTCCGGGGTCTCCGGTGGAGGGGGGGCAGCAGGACGAGGAGCTCCTGGCCGAGGCACGGGTCCTCCGGCAACACAAGACGCGTCTGGAGACCCGCATGGGGATCCTGGAGGACCACAACAAACAGCTGGAGTCCCAGCTTTGTAGGCTCAGGGAGCTTCTGCTACAGGTAGAGGGGGGTGGAGGCGGGGGGGTCACCGGGAGAGTTATGCTTACAAATGCAGTATTTAAGTACAGGTTTTATTTACTTGCAATGAGTATTTCTTCTTCTAATTCAATATGTTTCAGAGGGAAGCACTGTACTTTGTACTTCAGAGTTTTTACAAACACCAGCTTAAGAATGATGAGGGTGACAACTGTATATTCACAGGCTTTTTTAAAGTTGTTTATAAAAATCCACATTTTATTTTAATTTGGGTATATTTTCATTGAATACAGGCAGTTTCTTCATGTTGAAGTGAGATTTGTTCCTACAATATTCCTGTTATTTGTTCTTAGGCTTCTTTGCAGTCCCTAGGGACATAATAATACATCAATCCAGGCATTCTGTATTAAAATCCATCATATATTTTAAATATATTTTGCCGATACTTATCTACTTTTAGTTAACCCTTTTACTGTGCACAGGTTCTAAAATATGAAATATAGCTTTAAGAATAGTAAATATTCAAAAGAAAGGTAAAAGAAAGCCTTCTACATTTCTCATTGCTTTTAAAGTGGCAAACATCATGGTTATTTTTAGGTTTTATTCGAACTTCCCAGGAACCAATAGTGGGAGAAGTGGCAGCTTTATCTGAGCAGGTTAAAGCATCTGAGTGTTTTTCGCCCACAAACTGGATGCCTTCTCATCTTGCTCCTCCGTCTCTACAAAGCCATATTTAATAAGGCTGTAATCCAATCCTTATATATCAGTTTAAATGTAATTTATACAAAACTGCTGCAATGTCATGTCAATGATTTAAAGATTTTACTGCTTTAAAAACCTTGCCTTTATATATGATCTGCTATTTCCCTTCAATCCCGATCTCTGCTCAAGATCCTGTGGTATTGTTCTACTCTTGGTGACTAACTCAATATCCACCCGTAACTAAAGGTGACTGGGTGAACGCATGCATCATTAACATTATGTGCTCTGATAAGGCGCTCTGGTAATTTGCATCAGCTATTTGTAACTGAACTGAAGACACAGACTCAAGTTCAATGGTCCTGAACATTTGTATGCTTCACCGAATGTACATCCAGTACTTCATTAAATTCAGCGCAATGTATAAAAAGGGGAAATAAGAGACATGTGAAAAAAAGACAATGCTGCTCTGAAAATGTAAATTCTGAACTTTGACAGTATACAATTGCAATATATGAATACCATTGGGGAATACAGAAAGTGCAGTATAGAAAGAGAATAGGCCTAGAGACCTTCTGAGCGTAATATACAAGGGTTCAATGCAGTCCAAAGGAAAGGTGTGAGAGAGAGAAGCAAAGTCGGAGCTGACGCACACAACGAGAAAATGTAAATTGTTAGACACGGGAGTTCAGATGTAAATTGTGCCACTGAATAAAGAGTGAGCAAAGGGACTGACAACGGAGAAAGACACTTAAAAAAAAGAAAAGTGCAGGATGCTTCGCCTTCACATTAGGGACTTGGAAAGTAGAGGTGGGGGAGGATGTACAGTACATGGGCGCATTCCTGCTAAGAAGAATTCTCCCAGGACGATATCACGCTTTCATTTCCTCAACAAAAAAACCCCCAGTGAATCCTGCTTTTGTAGTCTGTGTTAGTTTATGTATGAATTCCTCTCCATCTCTGCAGACACCCCGATTTTACTGCAACTACTAAACCTCCTCACCTCTGAGTATTACAAAGATTTCTGTAATGCTGATTTGTGCAATGCAATTCCCTCTCTTCTTAAGTCTATGAAAGCACAAATCACAGTAACCTAGGCATTTTGTAGTAACACCTGTCGGGCATTTTTCATAATTCTGCTTTGGGATACCAGTGGAGATCCATGAACTATAAATTATATTCTACGTGAAAGCCGATTTGTCTTTGCAGCTTAGACCGTGATGGATATGAGCAAACGTTTGGCTTGAATGTTAATGAGCGTTTTCTAAAAAAAAAAAAAACAGCCCAAAGACGACTCGGAAGCCAACGGATCGGAGCCGTCAACCCTGTCTTCTCCCGTCTCTGGAGGCGGTCACCACGGGGAGGCGGCCAGCAGAGAGACCACCGACACCGAGGCAGCAGGTCAGAGACGTGCAGCCAAGGGCTAAACGTGGGCCCGGCACATGGAGTGTGAAGCCACGCGCCATCCCCTCCCATTCCCCCGCCTAATCACTCACAGAGGTGCAAACATCTGTGTGTGTGTGTGTGTGTTTGTGTGTCAGGAGATGATATGGAGCACGAACAAGATACGGTGCTGCAGCTCCAGGAAGTCATCGAGCAGCTGAGAAACGTCTTCCCTTCGGAACCAGGTGAGTTCTGCTAGCACCCAGACTCTTTAGACCCGCCGGAGGGATGGAGGGGAGAGGAAATGTGTACTGCTGTGGGTTAATGGGGATCGGGGGGGATGGGAGGAGTGGGATAAAGAGAGACCAACACAATTTGCTGGGCAGTCCGAAGCCTTCAGCTTGAACAAAGAAAGGGATTATCTTAATTACAGCCTCCTCCTCCAATAACATTGTTCATGCATCCCTAAAATTGTAAAAGCTATTATTTTCCCCCCCCTTTCTGTCTCTTCTTCTATTGTTCCCCATTTCAGGCACCACCTCACACATCTAACCCCCCGAGTGGGCCTGGAGTGGAAGCCTGAAAAGGAAGCCCGACGGCAGGGGGGAGGAGCGCCACGCGCCCCGGAGGTCAGGCCCTGGTGACCGCTGCAGCAGCTATGATGCCCTCCCCCCGAGCTAACCCTCTACTGGAATCTGTGCACTGGAAGCCCTTTTCACGCAAACTGTTAAAGCCTCGCGCCGACGTCCGTTCGGCCCGGGCCGCGCTTCGTCCCTTCACGCCGCGCTGAGGAGCCAAAGGAAACTAAAGTTAGCGGCAGGTCAGGGGAGAGACTGAAGCAAAGGGGGACCTCGCCCAGCCAAGACACTGTGTTCACCAGTACCTGTGTAGTTATTAGAAGGTGTGAAGCTTTATTTGTCCACAGCACAAATTGGACGTTCCTTAAGAAAAATAGAAGAAAAAAAAGAAAAAAAGGAATGGGGAGAATATCCCCTTGTTTTGTCAGAATGCCTCCTGTATTGTCAGCGTTCCTTTTCCCCCTTGAATGTGTTACCGCGGTTGTTCATTTTGAAGGGAGGTGGCACGTCAGAAGCTCGCTAAATTCACGGCTGCAATTTCACGTGGCTGCGGGGGGGGGGTGCATATTGTCGGGGAGTTGACGACACCCACAACAAGCTTATTTACTTTGTGAGAAAGACACGTCATCTGTTAGAAACATGATTTATTTAAGACAGCCAAAGTGCCCGCTAGCAAAGCGCCTGTGTACGCACAACACACTGTGTTCCTCCGATCCTCCCAGGCTGCTCGTCGCTCTCATTGCTCCCCTCGTCTGAGTGAGGCCCGCACACACACACACACACATGCGCCGTATGCTGCTACATTCACACTTGCTATCTTGCAATGCTCCCTTTTCCTCATTGGGCACGAACGATGCATTTCATCCTCTGTGGGATCCTCTCATGCGGTGTGCGGAGAAGGATGGGGAAGGTGCTGCGGGGCGATAGCCCTGCAATGCTCGCTTTCTCTCTGATTCCAGGCGCCACCACAACGAGGTCCTATGTAGACATCGTCCTTTTTACCCTCCCCTCCATTCAGATTTGAATAGAACACAAGCTGTTGATTTTACATGCCTCGTGTTCCCTTTGTAATGGATACTCAGTTGCTTTTTAGGGGTATGAAGAGACCGGTGGTGCCCTCATAGCATCGGGGTTGTTGGGTGCGATCTGTCCTTGACATAGCACAGTCATCGAATGCCTTAAAACCAAACTGAGTTCACATGAAACCAGAGTTTCTCTTTTTCACATTCCAGGATGGGAAATGGCATCAGGAGTTTGTGTTTGTGTGCCACTGGTAGTGAATGGGAACAGGAACAATGGAGAAATGTGGAGAGCAGAGCATCCATACATTGAAAAGATTTAAATAGGGCTTTTATGTGTGGACCGTGGGTGCTGGGGCTGCTCGGAGGAACTAAATATCTGACAGATGCGAAAAAAAGATGGACAATCCATCCATTGCTGGAGGGCCGGTGGGAGAGATCCACTTTGACAGCGAAATCTCCAGAAACCGGATGCCTGAAGCAAGCCGTGGCCGTGTTTGCATCCCAGCAGATTAGACCGCCTCATTCTCATGGAAAACGGAGACACTGGGAATTCATCTAAGCCCTTAAATGACCTCACTCGTGAGTTTAAAACCCATGTGCTGCATTAATTACAGGCGTGCCCTCCACTCACCCAGCGCTTATGGTTACCACAGCATCCTCTTCAGCACCTTCTGCCTGTTACTTTTGATACTGTTGCTAGGGAACTGTCCCCAAGGACGCGGTTCCACAGGTTTTTGAGTTGGAAAGGTGATGTTGCCGCTCATAATACAAATACTAATTGCCTTAGGGAAGCAGGAGAGACCTTCTTTACTTCCATCTCCCCTGAAGCCTGTTGCCATTCAGCTGCTGAAGATAGTCATTAGCATCAGTTCACATTGTTTTTTGGGGGCAATCTCTCAGAAGTCGGAACAAAGAGAGGCAATGTAGCTTGAGGGTGAAGAAGAAAAAAAAAAAGCTGTCACAAGAAATATTTATTCATAGACATTTATTTAATGGTATTCACACATCTCATCACAGATTGAAGCTCACTTTTATCTCCATCGAGGATGATGCAACAGTGAGAGCGTGTGAACAGAAGAAGCAGGAGATCTCCCCGTGGGGCCGCATGTTAACGCTGGGCCCTGTTTGTTTAGAGGCAATGCATGGATGAGGCAAAAGGTTGAGATAAAAAGCGAAAGGTTCATCCCCACATTCTCCCTCTGCCCACTTTATGACACTGGCGTCTTAAGGGCCCTTGACGGCCGCCCAGCCGCAGCTCCCTGCATCCCCCGGCGCCCGTCCGAGCAGACCTTCTGCTCCCTGTGGTGGGACTGGAGCCGTTTGATTGACGAAAAAAAACAAAAAAAAAACCTCCTCCCCGCGGAGGGAGCCGAGAGTCAACCCCGGAGGACCGCTGCTCCCCCCGCCTCCACTGCATCTCAGCTATCACGCATCTAAGCCTATGTGTCACCTCTCACACCTCGATGAATCATCTAACCTCAAACACGGTGTTGATAACACTAATACATGTACACACACACACACTCACACACACTTGGACATTACTGGTGTAGCTGAGTGCTGTTTTTGGTTGAAATCACCGTTAATATACCTCATTAATCATTGAGATGTTTCATGTTTTTTTTTCATGTGTCTTAATGTCCAGCGCTCAAACACTTCTTGCTGTCTTTTTCTCTGGAGTTTTTAATCTGTACAAAAAGTTTTCTGACGAAAGGCTTTTTACTGTAATAACAAGTGGGTTTCTGGCTGCTTTTTACTATTTGTGTACAGTAATAAAATCTTTGTATTTGACAAACTGATCGCCTGGCTGCGCTTTTTCAAGTACCTGCAGTTTTTCCCTTTGAGAACTGAACAATGAAACCCAACTCAGATGGGTTCCCCAACGCAACGTGTTTCTATTCCTTTCTCTCCTTGTGTTTATATTCGGGGTTTGAATGTGATCAATTTGTCCTGTTGTGACTTTATCCCTTTTCCGTGGTGCTGTCTGAGTTTCGGCGGCCATGCTGCTGTCAGTTTACGATCTACTCTCATCTGTTGTCTGTTGTCCTGCGCGAGACAATGCCAACCCATGGGTCTATTCTGAATGGGGCTCACCATCTCCTGCCTTATCACAGGTGTCTTTGTTCCCTTGGCTTGTGCTTGGGCCTGATTGGCATTTGACCTTCCTCCCGACCTTATCCTGCGCCGATTTCCTGCTCTCTACATTATCTTTGCCTGTAACCCGTGGTTGCGGGACGGCTATCTTTGTCTCCTGCTTGATTATCTGGTTCCCTCCCCGCCTCCCCCCTCCCCCCGCTCGTCCTCGTGAACCTCGACACCCTCTATATTTTCATTATCCAACCTCTCTGCTCTCGCTCTCCCACTCTCTGGCTCTTCATTACCGCGCTCTGCCCTCACATCTGGATCTTTCCCCGAGTCTGCGTCATCCTCCGCCTCGGCCTCAGCAGGGGCGGCTTTTTCTGAGCTTCCCTCATCTCCCATCGTACTGTTTTCTGCTTTTTTATCTAATTTGTTTTTTTCTTCGGTGGCTTTCTGTGAACGTTTCACTGGTTTCTTCTTCCTGGCCGCGCTCTTCGACTCGCTCCCACCAGGCCCCCACTTCTCCAGGGTTGCGTCCCGGTAGGTCTTGTTCTGGCCGACTTGCATGACGCGAACCCTCTCGCCGAGCTTTTTCAGCTCCTGGCTCACAAAGGGTTTGAACGTCGGGTCCAATTTCTCCACCGTTTCAAAGTCCCTCCGGGCTTCGTCCTTGTGGCACAAAGCGGCATGTGCCTTTGCACGCTGATACACGGCCTTGAAGTTACCTACGGGGAGGAAACAGTGTGGTCTCATAAAGGGCTGAAATATTTAGGGCCTTGTGAGGAGAAGTAAACTACGGGATGACAAAAGGCAAACTGGCCCTGAACAGCAGCGGCGAGGCAGGAGGCAGAGAAAGCAGAAGGCGAAAGTTGGAGAAAAGTAAATGGAGGGAAACAGCAAAGCATGAGAACGACCATTTCACATCAGCCTCAACCATAAATAATTCAGTCACGCCAGAAACAAAGCAAACCACGAATTCATTTTTGACTGCGATGTCCGTGAGTGGGTGCAATGGGGAATGAAAGAGAGACTCAACAATGTGGTTGCAAATGTTTGGTTTTGTGTTGTTTTTTTTGTTGTTGTTGTTTTCCCTCCCTGGTAAACAGAGAGATCAAGGATTGTTGCTGTGGGGACGGGCCCCTCGTACTGGAAACACACGGTGACATGTCTTTTAAACTAAAAATAACGGAAAAACAAACAACGGTGTCATGTACCTATTTCTTTATGAAACCACCTCCTCCTCGCATTACCTTTATGTTTCTTCAGCAGCTCGCTGTTGAGCTCCACCACTCGCCGGTACTCCTTGAGCTCCAGCAAACACTGGCTGAGGTTGAGCGTCAGCGGGAGACACACCTTCTCCAGCGAGTCCCAGTCCTCGCCCCGTCGATCCACCTGGTGAGCACAAATGACCAGCACGAGGTGGGTGGGGGGGGGGGGGCGGCAGTGATGGCGGAGAAGGAAGGGGAAATGTGGGTTGGAACGAGGATGAAAAGCGCGCGAGTGAAGGTGAATGCGCGCTATCGGGGAGGAGGGCAGGGACGACGCGGTGTAGAGGATTGTAAGGAAAGGACAAATGAAGATGGGGGCGGGAGCTCGTTGTTTGTGAAAGGCGTGGGGGGGCGGGGGAGAAGCAGTCACAGAGAGAAATCTTTGTGCTGTTATGTTTAAGACACTTTTTTCCTCGCTAGCTTCAATGCCACAGCTGTTTTTTTTTGTTAAAAAGCAGAAAAGAACCAATTCCAGATGATTGTTCTTTACAAGTCACAATCCTTTTGTGAGTCTACTTTTTGGCACAGTCGATCCTTTCATCAAGCCGAACGGAGCGAACTGTGAATATGATCAGAGACATTCCTCCTAACCTGGATGTCCATCCAAAAGCTAAACACTCCATAAAACACAACATTATCATTTGTGCGTTTGCACAACTTCACAGTGCACGCAGCCGCACTCACCATATTCCGAAGGACGTCCACGTAGTCTATGGCCTCCTTGAACTTTGCAGAAGCCTCCTCGAATTGATTTTCTTTAATGAGGAAGTTTCCTTCTTTCTGCAGAAACATGACAAGTCGTAACATCTGCTGCCAGTCCTTCCCCTCTGTTTCAGTGGCAGCTTTTGGCTTCATCACAGAAGAGCTTTCTTCCTCTTCGTTATTTCTTCCTTCAGTTGGTGTAACTTTATTTCCCCCGGGGTCTTCTTCATGGGCTTCGGCAAAGAGAATGGCTGGAGATTCGGCTTTACCTTTTTCTTCCCCCGCTCCATCTTCACTCTCTGCTGTCAAACTTTCATTTTCTCCCTCGTCTTCTCCTTCTCCTTCTTCCTCCTCGTCGTCTTCACGTTGGTTCTCCTTCTTCTCCAACATGTTCCAGTATTTCTCCTTCTCCTCCCAGTACTTCTCCTTCATGGTCTCCGACAGGGCTCTCAGCTCTCGATGGATGAGGGAGGCCAGCGTGACGTCCAGGTTGGCCACCATGTGGAAGTCCCTCCGAGCTTCCTTTTCGTTCCACACGGCAGCGTGGGCCTTGGCTCTCTTGTAGTAGCCCTTCACGCAGTCTTAGAAAAACAACAACAGAAACAACTGTAGACAGGTAAAACATGTTTTTTTTTACGTCCTAACCTTGAGATATTAAATAATAAACCTGCTGAAACTCAGGGGCCAATTTGTCTACATGAAGGACAGTGTGGAGGTTTTTACTGTCGCTGTGTATATATATATATATATATATATAAGTGTCGTCCTGGTCTTTTAAAAAAAAGAAAAAAAACCAAGTGGCTGCTCATTCCAACACATTTTTCTGTTTGAGCAGAATCGGCTCACGTGCTCCGGTCAGATATCCACCGAGGCCTCAATTTCTCTCCTGCTCTTCACTTCCCTTCCCTGTTCGCTAAATCTTCCTTCAGCCAACATTCAAACCGATTTCTTTGTTGCCTTCGGCAGAAGCTGAATCACCATGGGGCACTTTTCTATAGATCAGCTGGGCTGAAGGGGTGAAACGGCAGCGGTAGACTGTCTGTCTGAGTTTAACTGAAACAAACCTCATGGGTTGGATGACAGGAGGAAACCACCACACTGGCACGTGAAGCCATAACAGGATAGTAAAAGGAAAACTTTAAGGCGCTGATAAGAGAGACAAGGCGATGAAGGAAAAGGTGGCGTGATGCTTGAGATGGATCCCAGCTCAATGAAGAACACCCGTTCACCCTTAAATTAGTTTACACTCTTCCTCCTGCCACACGGGGCTTAAGCACAAACATCATAGCGTCACACACACACACACAAATTCAAACCTAATACCGGGAATCCCGGGCCGAGGGACGAAGAGTGAAATAAAGGCTGCCTCGCTGGGTGAAGGGCATCACTCATACGGCTTTGAAGTGGAGACCATGGCAGCTTGTGGGCTCCTCAAGCATTCTGTGAGTAACCATGGGTATGACGGTACAATGCCTCAGGGCTGCTCCTGGAGCCCTTTGTAATGTCAGCCTTAGCCCCCCTGCACACGCTCAATGAAAAAACGCCGCTGCAGCCCCTGAAATAAAGGACCTTAACCCTCTCGGCTTTTTTTTAAAGAAATGATTGTTCAAGTCTCTTTGTTCATATCAAAGGGTCTGCAAGTATGTGTAAGCCCTCCTTCCCCTCATTAGTGAGCAGCTTTTTTCACGTACATGCGTACAAAGAATGCTTTGACATTTTGGGAAACGCTTTTATTAGCTTTTTATAACTCTCCTGCCTGTCAATCCAATGTGAAGGTTGACCCAGGTGAGGGTTGGTTTAGCTTAGCATGAGGACTTGCTGGCTTTGCTTTGTCTAAAGGTCAAAATAAATCATTTAAATATAATTATATATATATTATATAATATAATTAACATGTTATATATGTTTGTTTCACTACAAACACTGAAAAGTATTGCTTTTTTCCCTGTGATTCCATTGGTCACGCTGAAATGAGATACACTAAGCTAAACTGGAGGCATATTGGTAGAACTCTACAGGTATTTACACTTCATAATAAAATCAACTAGAGGGCACAACTAGCCTGGCTGTGTGCACCTTAAAAGCTCACTATTCACACATTATCCGTTATTCATTTAATAAGTTATGGGTTGGACAAAGCCAGTCAACTCTCCTCAGAAATGGTAACGAAGAAAAGTTTCAAAATGACAGTGAATTAGTTATTAGAATAAATGACAACAATTAAATCTGTCACATCCCAACCAGGCTTTTACCTTTGTGTTTCTCCAGCAGTTCGGTGGTGTGATCTATTACTTCATAATACTCCTGCAGCTCCAACATACACTGGCAGAAGTTCAACTCCAGGGGGATGATCATTCGACCCAAATTAATGTAGTCTATATCCCCCGGCATCTCCTACACAGAGGGAGGAACTTAATCAATTGGATTTGTTGGCATTTTCTACACATATATTTAAGTTTATCTATTTTAGTTTGGTAGGTTTTAACACTCAAACACAACGTGTCTTTGGGACAATGAAGGAGGAGAAAGGCAAATCTAGTAGTGTGGCACATTTCAAGCACAAGGCCATTCCAAGTGCTTCAAGTAAAACCATTAAAACCATCAAAACGAAAAAGGCAAAAGAAAATTACTTCTTGAAAATAATTACGTGCAGAATGAAAGTCGCAGTGCTGAAATAAACGGTAAAAAGCGGCCTCTTCATCCTTGAATCTGTTCGAATGAAAGGCAGCAGCGATCTTCCTTCTTAATTTGAAGCCGCTGAGAGTCTCAGCAGACCTGCAGCTTTTTGGGGAGTTTGTTCTGGATATTTTGAGCGGAAACACTGACCGCCGCTTGACCCTGAACCGTGTTTGGTTCTGACTGAAAGCGGACCCGTCCCAGGCGACCTGAGGGGTCGGCGTGGTTCGTGGGGTGGCGACAGGTCAGTGATGTGTTTTGGCTCTGAACCATTCAGTGTGCAAATAAAAACCAACAGCAGAATTTGAAAGTCAATTCTGCGTGGGACAGGAAGCCGGTGTGAACACCTCGGAACCGGAGCCATGTGGTCCACTCTCTTGGTCTCTTTTTGCAGACCTGTGGACCAACCGTTACAGTCCAGTCTCCTGAAGATGGACGCATGGGAAGGTTTTTTTTTTCCCAAATCCTGTTGGGACTTAAGTCCTCGAATCCTTGATAACAGGCTGACACTCAACATTTCTCATGCATAAATTCCCCCCCATTACTCCTCCACCCTTACGCGCTCCTCTCATTGTTAGACAGTGCTTCGCTGCTCCTCTTCCCCTCTGCCTGTAATCAGGGACACAGTGAAGCACAGTGAAGCACAGTGAAGCAGAGCGAAGCAGGAAAACAGGAATCTCCCGCTGGAGAAGAGCGTGAGCTGCATGTCCCGAAAAACCTGGAGTCCTCTCAACAAGATCCCTCACGCCGCTCCCACCACCACGCCTTTCCTCCTCGAAGCCTCCACTCACTCTGGACTGGACGGTTTTTAGCAGCAGGACGGCCTCCTTGTACTTGCTGGCGGCCTCTCTGTACTTCCTCTGCTTGACCAACAAATTGCCCTGCATGTGGAGGATGGGCACCGTCTGCAGCTTCTCGTCCTTTTCCATCATCCACGACTCCCTTTGGTAGGACATCGGGTCTCCCACCTGGGAGACGCAAAGGCGGAAGGAGAGTCAAAGAACAGACACAGGTGAATGCACGGGTGGGGAGAATAGCTGTCCGTAGTGGGCAGTTGTATAAGGTGGGGAAAAAAAATGCTTGGTGGCGCTTAGAAAATATGTCAAGAAGGCAGAGTGCGCGTAATTAGGAGAGAATGCGATTACTTTTCAGAATAAAACATTTTTTCAGAAATAAAAGGTATTCATTCTGTTTGGAATGTCAATTCCAGAAATATAGTAATATAAAGGTATTTTTCTTCAACAGACGACGCTGTCATGTCATGCAGTGAGACTTACCTGCAGCAGCTCCATGATGAATATAAGTGACTGTGGCGTTCTCATTAGCTCATCCAGCTCTGGGAAACCAGTGGAGTGATAGTTGAACATGTTTCCCATGCCGCACATGTGTCTCTGGTTCTCCAGTGGGTCCTTCCCTTGAGCGATTAGCCTCATTCCCTTGGACACGATGGGGTACAAGCCCGTGTGCTGCAAAATGAACCCATCAACAAAAACATAAACAGGTCTGCAGCAACACATGGAATCACTTAATCATGCTAACGCTGCCAGTGCTGCCAGCAAGTACCAATCAGTCTCAGGAGGAAAACGCAAGAAATGGCGACAATTTAACTTGCAAATAACCATTTTTCTCTCCGGAAGGAAAGAAAAACAGCAGACGTAGCGCAGATTGCTCGGTTGTGTAGGAGGCTTCAGCCTCAGTGTGAATCAACATGAAGAGTAGAAGCTCGTCTTCCTCGCTCGTGAACACTCATTATGACCTCTTGTAGGAGGCCAAACATCTGTGTGTGTGTGTGTGTGTGTAATTCTGTAATTCAACTCACGATGGCATCGCACCAGAACTCCGCCACCTCCCCGATCCTCATGGACGCCAGCAGGGTCTCCCAGACTTCCATCTTAAACATCTTCCCAAAAAAGATCTCAGCCGGCCTGCCGGCCAGTCGACTGTCGTCGATGACGGTTCGCTCAAAGTCGTCCAGCAGCGTCTGGAAATGGAAAACCAGCTTGGATGGAAAGAGGCAACGGGGTGTTAGTGGAAATGAATTAAATGGGACAGTTGTCAACAATACATGGATTCTAAATGTAACCGTTTCTCCTTATATGCACATACAAGTTACTTTGTCCATTATAACTAATCAAGTTGAACTGTTCACGTATGAATTTCTGTGTGCATATATTCAAAGAAAAACTTGACGATGTGCCATTGTTGTCCATTTATTGATCCGCCTAAAAGCTTGATTATTTTCAGTATTAGTCAGGAAACTGGAATTGACTGAAAGCCGTCACAAATGTCAGTCACTTGCTGTGTAAAACATACATGCTGGTTCTCGTTACGCGTCCCATCAGTTTTTGGTGCGCATGTGACAGACTTGCAAAGCCGCCCGCAGCCGTCTGCACAATGAGGTTGGCTTCATGCACCCTTCTATTTATAGCCTGACAGATTGTGTATAATAATGGCATGATAACTGTAATCTGTAATCACCTCTCACACACACACACAGGTAAATTTATGCTAGCATCATCATGGAAAATGTTTGTCATTGAGTGGTGGCTTGGTGCCATATGGCCGGACCTGACATGGAAAGGGGATGAAAAGTCGGAGACCAGCGGATCAGAGGATGAACTGAAACTCCGGACACGGTGCCAAAAACAATTTGGTTGACCAAATGTTTGCTCTGTGTGTGAGAGCCAGATACAGAATAAATTCTCTCACGTCATGAATAATTCAACAGAATATAATTGAAGTGGGCAATACAACAAATACTGGCTACAAGTAGACCAGGAACATTAATACGTCACAATGGCACCAGTGCACAGGGACTAACTGTCCATCACGCTGAATTGAATCTGTAATTTAGGTAATCAGATGAACTGTGACTCGCTACCTTTGTCCCAGGTGCAAAGTGTGGCAGAGGCCCCGTGCCTCCCGCCAGAATCTTCTTCTTGACTCCCGGGTGCTTCAGAAGGTACGTCTCCTCCATCGTCTCTCTCTCTGCCAGAAGAGCGCGTCTGTTGGAGGTCTGTTTTCGTCCTGTCGCCGTTGTCCTCCTGGCTCTCTGATTAGCTTTCGGTGGAGTCTTAGCGGGTTAGCTGCTCTCTGACAGATGGTGGGATTAGGCAGGGTTTGGAGGTGCCCACTTTAATCTGAGGAGCTAATCTCTTGCCCGCCCTTGTGATTGGTGGGCAACCCCAGCAGGAAGGGGGAGGAGAGGCCGGGATGACCACCGGCCCACCAAGAAAGGCCCAGGTCACTTTCAAACAAGTTAAGATCATTCTGGAAACTAAGCTGATGGTTTAGTGATCAGCTGTGCGGTCACAGTGGGAGATTTGTCGCCTACTTTCCAGATTCTTCCATAAAACGTCGGACATCACGCGTTTCAATTTCTGGTCACTAAACAAGAAAAAGGTCTTCACATTTCAGACTCTGGAAGGTGCATTTTTGGCATTTCTGCTTAAAAAGCCATTAATAGGTTAACAAAATAGTTGTCGATAAGTGTAAACTAATCAAATAGACTTATCTCAGCTTTATATTGAACAGGCAGCACTTTATGCAATAACCTCATGCTAGACCTATCTACAAAAAAGTGATTTTCAAAAGAATAATTGCTGTAAGACATTTGACTTGTCAAACTTAAGCAGGTCCATTGTTCCATTTCTTTTTGCTTATTTGGGCCAATTATTACTGGTCACGTCTTCCGATTGGTTAAGAGGTAAAACACGGCACGCGTTTAGTTCAAGCAGGGAAGGAAGGAAATATGTAACTGTACAGAAGTGATGCAAGTACCTTTTTCTAGTAAAAGCACACATAGCACCGTCGGTAAAGATTTGGCACGTTGCATTTTATTTATGTAGATTTTTTAGATTAATTTGGTTGTTTATACTGTTGGGGATTTTAATTTAGAGCGATGCATCATATTCTACACGAGCATCGCGTGCTTGGAATGTGCCGTCCTTTGACTGCCACGTATCTCTAAAAGCTCGACTTACATGAGCTCAGAAAAACAGTCGTGTTCAGTCTCATTCCTCTGTGGAGTCCAAAGGTCCTCAGCAGCTCCAAATAAAAGCAACCAATCACATTCCATCACTATCCCCAAAGCAACTTAAACAGCGTATGTATTTCACTTCATGTGGAAATACTTAAATTAATGTTAACGTTTCTTTGACTTCTCTCATTGTCTATCGCTTTAGGAAGTTTCATCCACTTACAGAAAAAGCCCAAAACGTAAATCTTTGCAAAAAACTTTACTGTAGTTTCTCTCATACAGGTCGCGAAAAAACTAAAAATGAGTTGACCAACACTATATTAATAGATGAAAGCTAACATATTGACAACTGAATCCAATCAAATAATGCAATCATAGAGCAATAAACATCAAATTTTGTCAACTTAATGAAAAACATTGAGTTTAATACACGAATCAGAATGCTGCATGCGTACTTTATGCAGATGACAAAATCAAACGAATGACACAGCAAGTCCGACCAAGGCTCTCCTCCTCTTCGTGTGTGTGTGTGTGTGTGTGTGTGTGTGTGTGTGTGTGTGTGTGTGTGTGTGTGTGTGTGTGTGTGTGTGTGTGTGTGTGTGTGTGTGTGTGTGTGTGTGTGTGTGTGTGTGTGTGTGTGTGTGTGTGTGTGTGTGTGTGTGTGTGTGTGTGTGTGTGTGTGTGTGTGCACTCGTGAGCCAGAAGACGGCACGAGGCTGCCCCCTGGTGGTCACTTCTCTATCAGCGAGTCCAGCTGCTCCTGCAGGGAGGCCAGCTGTTGGAGCAGGAAATAGAAGCGGTGATTGATGCCCGACAGCCCCGGGTGTAATCGCAGGGTAAGTGGATGATGATTAACATGTCTTTTCACATTAATCTGCTGCCTTCATTTGTCAATACAAACAACGGCGCGAGACACTGTGCGGCCACCATGGCGTAGCTGGTATTAAGGACTCAGCCGGTTGCTGCTGACAAATTCAATTTTGCGCGATTGAATTTGCTATCAGGCATGAAATTTGCTGGCTCTTAAAAAGGACAGCGAGCACAATGCCATCTGCTCACATGGTATTTGACATTCATACAAGACAAATTCATGTCAAGTGCCGAACGCCGCGGAGAGCCGACAGCGAGCCCGCTGGTCCTCGGCTTGTAGGGTAAAAAAATAAATAATAATAAAAAGATCTCACCTGCTCCATCTCGCGCTCCTCCTGCTGAATAATCTCGTCCAACAAAGCTTGGAAGCGGTTCTGTGAGAGGAGAGAGAGGGTTTTGCTTTGAGGTGATTTGTTTTGAGCCTCATTAAACCGCGATGGCTTTAAATGTGTCTGCCCGGGCCGCTCGGGTCACCATCTCCTCTGTGACAGAAAGGCCACTTGGAATGCCAGTCAGAGACAGTTGACCTTTTCCCTGCAACTGTGATAATAACGACTGGAGATCGGGGCGTCGACACCGGGCAGTAAGACCTCCAAATGGTGAGGTGAAAACTTGCAACGGCTCCACCGAAACGCCCGCCGGGCGGAAACGATCCGTTTACACGGCACATTGAAAAGCTCGTATGGCAAAAGGCCGACAGGAGACGCGTATTACTCAAGACTTTAAAAATACAAAACTAACTCAATAAACAGCCTGCTGTTTTAAATGTTTCCACATCACTGTTAGGAGAACTTATGCTGCATGAAGACTTCTGCCCCCGAGCTCATCTGCATGTTCTCGTCTATGTACATGCAGACCTAGTTTCTCAATAAGGGAGGAAAAGAAACAATGTTGGAGTGTGCTCTGTGCTTACTTTGAGCGCCTGGTTTTCCACTTTCATGATGAGCTCCTCCTGCTGTTTCTTTCGGGCGCGGGTGTCCTGAAGCTTGGCTTTGACGCTGTTCATCTGCAACTGGTACTCCATAACTGCGGGGAAACAGCAGGGGGGTTCACACGTATTTTTTAACCGTCACTCAGACAACGTGTAGCTCGGGCTTTCATGTGCAGAGAATTGTGCACAGGAAAAAAAGCCGCCGAGAGGCGATGGGACATACTTTGAGAGCAACACCACACTGACAAAACAGTGAAGATAAGATTATACACCGTAGCTCGTTGAACTACAAGGATGCCTCCAATTCAGTTGACGAATTGCGGTTAATGGGGAACAACAAATCCATTGAAAAAGATGTGAGCCAGCGGGCCAAAGCACTAAAAGACACAACTAAATCAGCCTGCTCTGGGCTGCACAGAGGGTTCTCATTAAATGCAGCCAAAGTGATAGCGCCTCACAAAGACAACCTGTGGCTCCACATACCATCAACTATCTTCCAAGCTAATTGGATCTATCCTGTGCGCCCTGCAACAGACTCTCAATCCTCTGATTAAAGCCATCTAATATGTAAAATCCATCAGGGCGGGAGTCCCCGCGGACCCATTTATCACAGCTTTGCCCGGATGCCTGAAACGTAAGCAGCCAGACTCGCATTCAGAAAGCTTCCATAGGAGCCGACCGGAAGGCGTTGCTGACTGACAGCTCTGTGTGTGTGTGTGTGTGTGTGTGGATGGATGGGGAAGCTTGGAGCCGTCAGCCTGGACAGCTGTCCGAGCTGCACACAGAGCCACAGCACCTGTCAGACTGTTTCGTTGGGGGGGGGTTCGGCGTTTGCATCTCGGTGAGCGAGCGAGCACCACGTGCACTGAAGTGAAAGCACGGCTGCTGAGGCGCGTGGGCGTGTCGTCTGACCTAGAACACTCGGCTGTGATCAGGTCCAAAACACCTGGCTGAGGCTATTTTTAATCTCTGCTTTGACAAGTATCTGAGGCGGTTTAATTTGCTTTCATGTCGCACTATTACCTCGCAAACAAATCTGATCAGCAGGGAAATTCTCAGACATGAATGAAGAAAATGAAAGCTAGCAAGTTGGCAAAACAAATGAGTTTCCACTGAGATGCAAGCTGCAAGCATTAAAGATTGAGTCATTCTAAGGCTGCACTTACTTCCTCCACCTAGTTACACACACACACATACACTTTCCAGAATAGCATCTGCACAATAACAGATGTAGATAGATGGATGCACTTCCTGCAATGTGGTAAAACCTCCAAAGGTCATTCGGTTTCACCCAGTGCTCGATTTACAATATTTACTTTCATTTTTTAAGAACTGGAACCCATTTGATAGTTGATGCATTTTTTTACACCAAAAAAGGTATTGTGTCAGCTCAACTGTACAATTACTTTTTGTAACTACTATTTTTTCAATTGATTAATTTACTCCAAGAAATACATAAATATCCTATGTTCCATCAAAAGATTCCATTTCAAATGGTCTTTCTAAATGTTTGAGAATATTGAACTTTTTTTTTTTTAGACAATCACCGTTATCAGTCACTTTTCAAATACATTTGAAATAATATTGCTGATGTGTGTGACACCATTTCACCCTCTCACCTATCTGGTTGTTTCTATCGCTTTCATGCTGTGCAGAATCGGACTCGTTGAGTTTCTCTTGGAGCTGTCGGACCAGATCATCCTCGGTGTCCATGATATTCAGGTCCTCGTCCTCGTGCCGGTCCCCTTCGTCCTCCTCATCCTCACTGGAGCTGCTGATGTCGTTGAAGATCTCCCTCAGTTCGTCACGCTGGGCTGCCCATGCGGAATGCACATTAGCGTTTATTAACTCGGACACAAGGATGGAAACAGCTGGAACCCTCGCTGGGATTCCATCTAGGTCACAGAGACTACAGCCTTGTGGAAAAATAGCAGTGAGGGATATTTTCTCATCCGGTATTAACCAGGTAACATTAATGTGAACAGAATCCTTTCCATAGCAATTAACCACCGCGCCTCTTGGTGCCCGGTAGAAGTCCCCACAGAAAGAATCAAGGAGAAGGTTGGTAGAATATCATGCAACTTATGGGATTTGTTACATGCTGCTGCTATAATGTTCTTCTCCCATAAATGATGGGAAATAGACAAAAGTCAATAGACAATAGTTGGTTTCACATAGCAAGACGTTCATCAGTGGTTTTAGCATTATGTTCTTGGGGTGTGTGCATTTCCTTTGGCCTTTGTGGTATTGGTAGAAATATGAGTGGAGAAACCAGCTCACTCCCAATGACTCACTTACCCAAAGAGCCATGACCCATCTTGTGTCCCGAGGTGCCAGGCGAGGAGTCCAGGTTGGCCAGAGAGCCGTGCTGATCGGCTTCCTTGGACTCATCTTCTGCTATGATTTCCCACCCTGATCGTCATGTGTTAAGGGCAACATCCACTCCACTTTCACGAGGTCTACATTAAAAGGGACTCATTGTCTTTCAAAAGTCCTCTTTGAAGTAGACTTTACGGGTGAAAACCAAACGATGATCCACGGGAGCTTCCTCCTCGACTTTAACGTGAATTAGTGTCGTGTGTAGGACTGGTGCTGCTGCTGCTGCATGCAAATGCTACAGTGAGCAACTAACCAATGATAATGCACCGTCCATCTCAATTAACGCACGGCAAGCAGGCACTCAAAGCGGCCATGCTGTGAGCTTATTCTGTCAGGCAAGTTTAGAGCTTCATTAGAGTGCTAATAGCCCCCTTCCAAGGAGCAGCTCTCACAAAGTCATCCGACCGAGTCGAAGTCAGGCCTTGGATCCATCTCTTTTGGATGTTGAATTTGAGCAAGGTTATGTTTGTCCTAAAAATCACAAACTAAAGCACTGGCTAGGGTTAAATTTCCCATTCACACAAATCACAATCTGATTTTACATTACTGTCTCTTGCCGTTACATGAGAAAAAGAACAAGTGCTGTTGTGCTCAACCACACTAGTTTGGTTATCCTTTTTAGGGCTTTGCTAAATGGATGTGCAGAATGTGTGTAGGTGTCAAGAAAAAAAAGATACGCACACTGACAGCGTCAGCGTCTGTGCTCAGCAATCTCTTCACCTCCTTTTCCACATCAGGGGATTCAATGTACTGCGAGGGAGAAAGAGATTGGGTTGCAAACAATGTTAGCGGAGTCTCGCTCGCTCTCTTCCTTTGTCTCTCTCCAACACACACACACACACACACATGCACGCCGCACAGCAGCGGGCAGCATGCCATGAAGCACATTAGCGATTAAAAACAGAAGGGGCCAAATCAATATGGCTCTGCTGTGCACCTTCAGGAAGATTTATTCTGAAGACAAAGTAGACGTGTAGTTCTCAACCAGTCGCTTTCACTTTGATCAAAGCAGTAGCGAAATTGCTTTTTCAGAAGCCTTTGGGCCAAACTAAGATGGAAAGGTTTTATTTATATGTAAATCTTAGTTTTCACTTTCACCACAGTCTGTGTTTTATGAAACGTAAATGTCTTGTTGGAAGAGAGCCTACGAAAGAGATGGCTCATCAGACGTGACGCTAATGAGATGGAAAAAGGGAGGGGAGTGCCGACGGCAAAATGAAAATGAATAAACCTTCTTTTTTGCAGTTTTCCGAAATCTCCGCTTGCGTGTATTCTTCAGAGGGCAGGTGACTGGGGAACAAAACAACACAAATAGTTAAGTCGTTATAAGTGAAAGAGCTTAATCGGCAGCCCAGAACTATGGCTCAAGCATTGCTGACGTGCACAGTTTTTCTGCAATGAGCTTTTAGAAAAGCATTCTGTGTAGATGTGTTTCAACTTACTTCCGTGGTTCCAAACAAATTTCTTGTCTTTGTCTTTGTCCTTCTTCTTGCTCTTGGGGTCGGTTCCTGTTGGCTCCTCCAAAGGAGGGTAAAGGTCTCCATCTAGTGTACACACCAGCATCTGACCCATGGATAGAGAAATCAATGATTAACTACTTTGAATTCTGCTAATTAAGGTTGTTGTATTACAGCTTTTAATCTTAATCTAAATGTTAAAAAAAAAAAAAAAAATACTTTTCAGTTACAACTGGAGCCTCGTTTTCTTATGCTCACACATGTCACCTTATAGTTGAACAGGGGATCTATCCCATTGGGCCTATGTGCTACATGTTATGTCCCTGTAGTGTTTTACCTGGCAAACGTCAGCAGTCTTGTAAAATGTCTTCTTGTCCACTGTTTTCAGAGACTCAATCATACAGGGCAGATCCACCAGCTTGCAGGCCAAAGGGACGCGGTCTACTCTTACAATGCCGTGACGGCCATCGGCTACAAATAAGAGGGATAGCGCAATCGGTTACAATGACACGTTGGTGCCATTGGTGTTTTGACAATCCGATTTCAGACATAAAACCAATATTGAGACTACTAATGAAAGGCTTACGGTGCAACTCAATGGTGAGCCGGTCTTTAATGTTCATACTGCTTGACTGGGCAATCCTTCTCACCGTTGAGGCGTACTCCTGTATGAGAAAACAGATAAATCCGCATCCATTTTAGCAATTGGTTGCATTTGAATCAATTAGGAATAAAAAGTGTCGGCGTGTCTCACCAAAGGAAGCCTCAGGACAAACTGGCTCTCCAACTCATAAGGAGCATCCTCCTTATTCTTGGAGCCGACCTTCCCTGCTACAATGAAGACGAACCAAGTGGTTAGGTGGCTTCCATGATGGCAATTATGCCTTTTTAATGTAATAAATGTAATGTAATAATAAATGTAATAAAACGAGGACACTCTTTTTGTTTATTTTGAAATGACATAAGCAATACAGCTATTTGAACATGTTTAACATGTTCACTTAATGTATGTTGTGCATTTCCACATGCATGCTTCTTGTTTTACGTAACATTGTCTTGGAAAACAAGTCTATTGCATTGTTAAAAAACAATATAATAAATATTAACTATTAACTATTACTATTAAATATTTATTTGTTATCATACATGTATAGGTTAGTGATGATGGATTCCTGGTAAATAATATCGTAAAGACACTAAAACCATCATTCTAAGACATATTTAATTTGCTTGTAACGTTACATTTCAATAAAAGATGCTTTAGTTTGATTTGACGATGTGACTTTTACATACAACAATAATACAATCTCAAACGTTAAACACGTGGAGTTGTGAACATTGTTTTTCACACATTGAAGCAAATACATTTTAGCAATTTCCCTTTTTCCTCTTTGAAATTAAAATGAAGAAAAAAAACAGCAGAGGCTGTATGTTTACAAGAGAGGGCTAGCTGTCGTTAGCTTAACTGTTTGGGGAAACTCGAAGACGGAAGCTTTAAACGTACCTTTCAGTTTTGATGTCATCTTCGTTTTTGTATATTGAAAGGCGCAGCCGCATAAATATTCTCAAACGTTGATCCACAGATATGTTGTTTGTGGTGTATAAAAACACTAACGCAGCCTAGCTAGCGTTCCACAAAGCGAATTGGTGTGGCCGAAATGAAGCGACGATTTGGTGAGTGTGGACTGAAGACACTTGCTACATTCAGGGCTCCTCGGAAGTTTATAAAGTTATTAAGATTTATTTCGGTTTCGTTTTACCTTATGCACTATATTTTTAGATGGAAGTCCAGAAGATATATTGTGGTTCCTGTCAGGCTCATTTAGGATGGGCCAAATTTTTGTCATGAGACTGAAACAAATAAATAGATGTATGAATATAGAACCACAAATGCTATGCCGCCCGTACGGACGACGCGTGATTTGTAGTTTGACCTGCAAAATAGCTTGCTTGCAAACATTATATTACATTTTGTATTAAACACATACGTTATATATTTTAATTAAAGAAGAAGCGATAGTTTTATCCAGATATCGCTCTATTAAACCTCTACGGATGAATTATGTCCGATAAACACGAACGTTACATTGATTTAAATCTCGTACTTTTTTTATCGCGAGACGTGTTACACGAACAAGTTCCTGGTGCCGAAAAAAACTACAAAAACATCATACTACAGATCATACTAAAGCAGACATACCTAATTTAGCAAACCATTGGAATTCATTTAAAATTGTAATCTGGCACCAAAGACTACACAACTGAAATGCATGTTTATACATCTCACTTCTTGTTAAGTATGTAGAAAAATTGTGATTTCAAAATAAGAGTTCTCAGTTGTAACTAGGAAAATACGCTGTGGAAATGTTTCGAGGGAAAAAAGTAAAATAATCTTTGGCTTCTTTCAATCAATAACAGACACAATGATTTGCATTACGATCTGTTTGTCCAGTTTATTTAAGCTAGCAACATCCTGTTATTGTGCTTTTACACCGAAAATAGTGGTAGACTTTCTAGAAAGATAGTTTCACTTCCGGGCCGGAATCGACACCTCAGTTGCTGTCGTTTATCTGCTCTCCCCAGCTCGTGAATCATATTAGCACAAATATTTTGCTTTTTATCTACGACGACATTGCAGCATTTTAATCGCCGAATAGCTGAAATGGTCTTCAAAGTGACTGTCACCAGTGCCCGGAGGGCAACTAGGACGATGTGGCTGCTGGTGCTCGTGAGTCTGTCTGTGAGCATCTGTGTTTGCAGAGCATCTTCATCTCAGGAGGAGGAGGACAGTGCCATGGAGAACATCGTTACGGAGAAAAAAGCCGAGGAGAGCCACCGGCAGGACAGCGTGGACCTGCTCATCTTCATCATGCTCCTCACCCTCACCATCCTGACCATCTGGTTGTTTAAGCACCGGCGATTTCGGTTCCTGCACGAAACTGGACTAGCGATGATTTATGGTGAGCTGCTCCGAGCGTGACGGACGATTCGACCGTATCATTGCCATCGTTTCTGTGGTAATAATTAGATCTAATAATGACTGCAGCAACAAACAAAACAAAATCGGAGCTTTGCCAAACCCGGGCAATAAGTTGCTACGCTGTGGCGCACTTTAGCAACATTCTCCTGTAAGGTAACAAGCTATGTTACGCAATTTGAACACTTCGCCGCTCGATCCGGGACATTTCATCCGAGCAGCACCCAAGTAGTTATGCCCCCCCCCCCCCCCCCCCCCCCCCCCCAAACAAATGTTCTTCTCCACTCTGTGATCTGTTAGGGCCGAGGATGCGCGTGGGACGTCATGTCGCATGATTGACGGTTCCCTCCTTCACTCAGGCACCAAGATAAAGCCGCCCCTCCCCCGCCCAACCTTCAGAGTACGGGACTAACACCACAATGATCCTGAGCTGACCTCTAAAATAGGGTTCTCAAAGGAGGGGGAGTCACTCAGCATTTTACAATGTGCCGTAGTTCCACCAACAAGTGTCTCCCTCCTGGTTAGTGAAAGAGCTCTTGTTGGTTCTAGGAGGAGTTCTGGTTTCCACTGGAGAAGTTGGGCCGAAGGACGTTCTCTAGACTTGAGGCCACATGGCGCACAGAGCCATGGCCAACAGCTATAGCTCTTACCTTTTGATTAGAGTCGCCGTGTACAACCTGCCGGTTTCTGTTTTACTGTCAACTTGGGTGAGGTTAAGCGCATAGTTTCACTCAATTTCCTACCGACGTCCGGTTAATCATCTGCTCGTTCTGAGTAGTTGAAAAGTTCTCCTGGAACATCGATTCTCATCAAACCCTTTTCTGATTTTCTAAGCCAAAAGGCCGATCACATGTCATTACGTCACATGTCACTTAGCTGAAGCTTTCATCTGAAGCGACTTACCGGCTTTATCCGGCTAAGAATTTTACTTTTTTCCCTCATATTTCGTTGCCCCTGCAGACTGCTTACTCTGATTCGCCCCCTCCCATGTCAATCCTTTGTGCCTTGATTCTCTCCCAGGCGTACTCGTCGGCGTGGTCTTGCGCTACGGCATCCACGTCCCTCGGGACATCAGCAACGTCACGATGAGCTGCCACGTTAACGCCAGCCCCGCCACCCTGCTGGTCAACGTCAGCGGCAAGTTCTACGAGTACACTCTGAAAGGAGAGATCGGCGCCAAAGAGGTCAACGACATACAAGATAACGAGATGCTGCGAAAGGTGCGGCAACGCCCGCGACGTTTGACGTTGCGCCTTAAGTGAATTACCTGTGATCAGATTAGTGGGAGGATGCTGCTGTCTGAGGGATGTTCTGTAACGGCATTACAAAATCAAAATGATGAGCGGTCATTTGGAGTTTTTAGATCCATTACTTTTATGCTGTGGTCATGTGCTTGTGTGCATTTCTGACTTTAAAGTTGTCTGCTTTGATAGCTCTATTTCCCCTTCAATATTAAAGTAATGAGAGGCCTTGTGTACGTTTTACAATGATTGGTCGGTCTCACTTTACAAAACCAGATACAGAATACTTTGGACAAAGCACTGGTGCATATTTAATACTACGACACTGTTATTAGCTTTAATGTGTTTCCATCTTCACCCTTTCCTATATTAATAACTTTTTTGTCAGCTGATTGACTTCATCCTACAAGTGTCCAAAGTATCCATGAAGCAACGTTCTCTCTTTTCCCGTTTAATTCAGGTGACGTTTGACCCCGAAGTGTTCTTCAATATTCTCCTGCCGCCCATCATCTTCCACGCTGGTTACAGCTTGAAGAGGGTACAGTAGACAAATGTCCACACATGTAGTCGTCATGCGGATCACATCACTGTGGGTCAATCGTTTTTTTTTTTTTTTTTTTGTCTTTCAGAGACACTTCTTCCGTAACATGGGATCCATCCTGGCTTACGCCTTCATGGGGACAGTGGTTTCCTGTTTCGTTATTGGGTGAGCAGCACTACTTAAACGTGTCAGTTGCTGTGGCGCTAACGCTCCCGTAATGCTACTGTTGATGATGATGATGATGATGATGATGACGACGGCGACGCTGTTCCTCCATCAGGCTGCTGATGTACGGCTGTGTGCTGCTAATGAAGCAGGTGGGACAGCTGGACAAAGACTTCTTCTTCACAGACTGTCTGTTCTTTGGAGCCATCGTCTCGGCCACGGACCCCGGTGTGTCTCCTCGACCCCCCCCCCCCCCCCGACATTCCACTTAAACACTTATTATGACCTGGATTCACATTTTGTCTCGTGATTCAAATTAGCCACAGAGAGGACACTCATCACGACACCAAAAATGTTGTTGTATCGAATATATCAAGAACAATTATTTAACTGGAGAAAACATCCAATAAACATGACCAGCGTGATGTGGAAAGCAAAGAAGCAGGTTGGGGTAAAAGCTCAGAAAAGATACTACGTTCAATAAATAGATTTTTTTAGTTTTTTAGATGATTGATTTAAACTGTTTAAATGTCCGTCTGTTTTAAATCATTTTAATGCTTCATTTTCTTCTTACAGTGTTATTGTTATTTTAGTATCACACTATTGCGGCTTCCGTATTGCTCCCAAACTAATCCGCTGCGTTGCCGGTGGTTCCGCAGTGACGGTGCTGGCCATCTTCAACGAGCTGCACGTGGACGTGGATCTGTACGCCCTGCTGTTCGGAGAGAGCGTGCTCAACGACGCCGTGGCGCTGGTTCTGTCCTCGTAAGTCGTTTCTAATTCCCAGCCACACTCAAAAAAAAAACCAGTGAGTCCAACGCGGCCGCTAAAGGGGAGAAATGGTCCAAAGTGCAAGTCGCTCCTTCCTTTGCATCGATCGGCCGGCGGCCCTCTGGACCGAACCCGATGGCGGCTCCTCGCCAGCTGGTCCCCTGGGGAGGGACGGGTGGACTGAGTACAGGGTGGCCGACTTGGGACAAAATTGATTTGTTTGCCGACTCTTTTCTATTCGAACCAGTCGTGCAGCACATTTACCGATTTGTTCCTTTTCTATTTGGCCTTTTCTGTTGTAAACCGATATTTGATGTTGAGACAGACTCAGTCTATTTTCAAAACGTCTATTAAAAGACCGAAGAAGAAAAAGGCAGGTTGCCGGGGCGATTTAAAGACAAACTGCCTGTTGGTTTGTTATGGCAGTAAATGCATCTCTTTCAGAGTATGTTGTTGCAGTGTCTCAGAAAGATATCTGACACATAGCTGCAATAAAATCGGTTTGAAGTTTTATGAGACGCATCTCCTTTAAATTGGACTTTGTTGGGATCGTTCAGTCGAGGTACGTGGTGACAATATGTGGCCGGGGAGGTTGTTGTGTCGCTGCCTTTGGCAAGCCGACATCATTTGCCTTACATTTGACTGTGTTCGTGCACCGTATATTCAAAGCAGACTTATGTGCACTGTCACTGCTTTAGGACTAAATTCTCTGAGAGGAAGGACATTTCTCTCTTCTTTCCCAGAAGGCTTTGAAATGTGTGCATGGCTTTTAATTACAGAATCCCCTTTGGCGAAGTCCCTTTCTTCCGCTCATTGTCGGTCTGTTACAACAATGTCAGTAACGGAGGCTTGACCTCAAACTACCCGGCGCGACTGCAGTCTGACAAATGGATTACATATCTCTACTTATTTCCACTCGGTAGTTTCCCTCGACAATAAGCCACCTTGTTAGAGGTTGAGTGCTAACACTCAACACTAGAAATGACTCTCTTTGCTTCTCTTTATTTTTTTTACTGGAAAAATGAATGAATGTTGTCAAACATTTCTGCACAAGGAGACCTACTATAGGAGAAGAATTTGCATTCATTGATGAAAGTATTTGCCTTACAGAAGACTATTTACTGTACTGTTACATCATCTGTGCCTCCTATATTTACTATAGCTTTAGTTTACCTTTTAGTTCATGACCTTTTATGTGTAGTTATCTATCATGATGTTGTACATTCTTTGTGTTGTTTCAGGTCCATTGTAGCCTACCAGCCACAAGGGGACAACAGTCACACGTTTGAGGTCATGGCGGTGCTGAAGTCTTTCGGGATGTTCGTCGGAGTTTTCAGCGGCTCTTTTGCTCTGGGAGTGGCCACCGGGGTCGTCACGGCTCTCATATCTTTTATTCATTTATATATTCTTCTAAAAATGTTTAGAATTTGTCAGGTGGTTAGTATATCAGAGTGTAACCACTTGATAAATTATGTTTTGTAAGAAATCACTACATCACTAAAGCAACCTTGTATTGTAAGTCTATAATGGGACAAGCTATGAGTCAATTTAACAAAATCCCTTTGCTTTGGAAACAAGTGAAATTACCACCACACACAATGATCGATTTTTACCACATTGACTTGATGTTACGATATGAATTAATTTCGTAGAGTCTTCGTCAAACCCCTTGACTTCCTGTCCGTACGTCACCAAGTTCACCAAGCTGAGGGACTTCCCGCTGTTGGAGACCGCTCTGTTCTTCCTCATGTCGTGGAGCACATTCCTGCTGGCTGAAGCCTGTGGCTTCACAGGTAACATTCAACATTGGGTTCTCTTTGGCCACACCTGTGATGACGAGGGAAATGGCAGGTTTTTAGTTGAATATTCAAATCAAGATCTTTGAGGTTGTTATTGTTAATAATGAGTGTTGATGTATTTTGTCTCTGTGTCTCCGTCCCTCCTGGTGTGTTTGCAGGTGTGGTGGCTGTGCTGTTCTGTGGCATCACTCAGGCTCATTACACCTTCAACAACCTGTCTCCTGATTCCCAAGACAGGACCAAACAGGTCAGACCCTGCACTAAAACCACAGCTGCCCTTTTTGAATGTCCGTGCTCTTATCTTGAAGGTTGAACAGATGCTGACTGTGGAGTTTATCAGTGACTTTGTTAAAATGTTCCCCAGCTAGTGTGTGTCAATTTTCAAGATGTCGACCGTTAGACGCTGAGCAAAACATCCAGCCACCTTCACGGGGCGAGAACTGATACATCTGTAAATCATCCTTTTGCATTCAAGCCCCGTTTGATTGCAGTCAAAGGGAGCCAAGTGTATTCAACTGTGTTTTATTGTTTTTTTTGCTGTTATCTAAAGTCGGCTGATGTTTCCCTTCTGTTGCAGCTGTTTGAGCTGCTCAATTTCCTGGCAGAGAACTTCATTTTCTCCTACATGGGTCTGACCCTCTTCACCTTCCAGAGCCACGTCTTTAATCCCATGTTCATCGTTGGAGCGTTTGTATCCTTTGCATGCGTGAAAACTGCCTTGTTGTGCGCACACACAACCCGATGAAACCATTTCCCAGCAACTGGCTGTTTGCACAACGTTCCCACAGTTGAGGAGACTTCACTAGCTCTGCGTTTCGTTGGCCTCTCCTTAACCTCGTCCCCACTTAGCTGGCCGTGTTCCTGGGAAGAGCCGCGAACATCTACCCGCTCTCGTTCCTTCTTAACTTTGGACGACGCAACAAGATCAAATCCAACTTCCAGCACATGATGATGTTCGCCGGTTAGAGAAGTGTCCAGATTTGTCTATTTTATCGGAACGTCCGCATTGGTTTGGGACGTAATTCTCCGTACTGTGCTCTTTAGGACTGCGGGGCGCGATGACCTTTGCCCTGTCCATCAGGGACACGGAGACGTACGCCCGTCGGATGATGTTCTCCACCACTCTGCTCGTGGTCTTCTTCACAGTTTGGGTCTGTGGGGGTGGTACCACCCAGATGTTGTCCTGCCAGAATATTCGGTAGGTCTGTCCTTCACCGAGATAAGCCTGTATCTGTCCTGTTTAGCTCGCTCCTCGGGTAAAAGCTTGAGGCTTTTTCGCAGTATGACCATCTTTACGACTTGCTGAACACGCTTCATCGTGACACTGCTCTGCTGCTGTCTTCTTTTCACAGCGTGGGAGTGGACTCTGATCAAGATAACTCTGTAAGTGGCCCCTTTTGAAATCTCTTTCTTACTGTGATGTGATGGTAAGAAAAGACCTAAACTGCACTTTCTGTGTTTGTTTTTTTACAGGTGAGCATCACTGACGGCTCAGAGAGGAGAAGCACCAAACACGAAAGTGCCTGGCTTTTCAGAATTTGGTACAACTTTGACCACAAGTATCCTTTGGCAACGACGTCTGGTTTTACTAATGTTTTCTGAACATTAACTACAAGAGGACGGCTAGCAGCGTCAAACCTGCGTCAGCTGTAGTTCTCCGTGCCAGACAGCAGGGGGAGACAAATGTACACACATGACTTTGTTTTTGAGGAGTCTTCTGAATGCGTCGTCTTCCCTCTAATACGTCCTTGACTCGAGCCCCCCCTCTCCAGCTACCTGAAGCCCATCCTGACTCACAGCGGCCCCCCCCTCACGGCCACGCTGCCTCCCTGCTGCGGCCCCCTCGCCCGCTTCCTCACCAGCCCCCAGGCCTTCGAGGTCAGACGCTCCTTCATACGGACGCTTTGTCTGGCTGAACCGCGTTTCCTTAGATAATCGACTGCTTCCGTTAACCATGTAGAATTTAAACAGTCGGCAACAATCAGCATCCTCTTCCCTCCCACCAGAACGAGTGCCAGTTGAAGGACGACGACTCCGACCTCATCCTGACGGACGGCGACATCAACCTGACCTACGGCGACGTCACCGTCTGCACGGACGCGTCGGGCTCCCACGCGAGCGCCGGTGCAGGCGGCGCCGCCGCCGACGACCTGGACCGGGAGTTGACGTACGGAGACAACGAGCTGGTGATGAGGGGCACGCGCCTGGTGCTGCCCATGGACGACTCCGACCCGCCCTTTACGGACCCCCCCCACCACCGCCTGAGGATGTGAAGGGGGTCGACCGTCCGACTCTGACTGACCCAGAGCCGCTGAGCGAGCGACCAGTACCTGACCCTCCCTCTTTTGCTCCTCCCCCCCCCGTTTACTCTCGCCTCACTCCTCTTCCCCCCCCCACACATTTGCTGTCCTCCTCTCACTTCCTCTAGTGGCACATCACCGTCTCTACCTCATTCTCGCTCTGCTCGTCTCCACCTCTCGCCGCCATCGGCCATTATTATTTATTTGCAGCGTTTTATCGGTTGAAATCGAACACGTTGTGTGTCAGTCGCCTCACTGTAGCATCGCGCAGAGATCTAGCAGCATGTGACAGAAGGTCAATGCAAGTACCAATATATCACAGGAGTACTATAACTTTGATATGCATGCCGAGGATGCTTGCTGTTTTCTTCTCACGGGAGGTCCAGGGCTTTTTGTGTTTTTGGGTCCGACCTTGAGCGTTGCTGCCGTCTCTCTGCTCATCAAAGGCAAGCCGACCCAGCCGACGACTCTACTGTACATTTGTGTTACAATTCAAGTGCCTGGGAATTGTAGTTTTGAGCCTGGCAACTCGTACTGGATCCGCTCATGGAAGCAAAGCCCGTTGGTGATGGGCTGCAGTTTTTCTTTGTAAAACAAAGAGGCCAAAAAATAAGTATAGAATAAAACCTAAACAGACACATCCGTCCATAAGGTAACAATAAACTCTGTTTGTGCTATTTGCCTGTAAATACTGTGTAACAATGTTGATCCCTCCCAATGACCTTTGACTGTGACATAGAGAGGAACATTACACCTTTAATTTGCTCACAGCTGAGCGAAGGGTTGTTGTTGTCGTCGCTGTTTCCAAAACGAGATCCAAAGGAGTTCTGACGGAGAGAGAATTATTTCTCTCTTGGATCTTGACATTTTTTGAAAAATGAATGCAGTCTACCTTGTAGTGTTTTGCGTTATTTTTGCAGAGCTAGAGAACATTGGGCTGAGTCACACATTTTACATATTTAGCTTTAAACATACATTTTTACAAACGTGATCATTAAATTCACTTTTTTGACTAAACATTTGTCAAACCAAAATCCTGTGTTTATGATTCTATTTGGGCTGCAACAAATTCTAATGAAACTGAATCGTTTCCCAACGACGGCAATGAAATATCAGTGAATAACAAACTTTAATCAATTCATTGCTGTAACGAGCAGATATTTTGCCTGAAAAGAACCCCAGACATGCTGGATGTTTCCCTCTGTTGGTTGAACACAGAGTGGATGCGAGAGGACGATGATGAGGGTGATGAGGGTGAAGGAAATAGTTAAAGTGAGAGAGGTGTGTTTGCACGATACAGCGGTGGAAGCAAGCGCAGACTCTCACGGTTTTCTTCTGCTGTGCAGGAACTTGTTATTGAAAGTATTTTTTTAATCAGCTTGCCTCTTGAAGCCACATTGTCCAGGAAGTGATTTCTTTCTGATTTTCTTTTTTTTTTTTTTTAACCATTTATACTTTTCGTGGTTTGAAAAATTTAAATTTTATTTTGTGGAAGGGGAAAAAGTGAAGTAAAAAACATTGAAAGGTTCAAAGTTTGCACTCATCCATTTAAAATGTTTTTTTGATCTACTTATTACAGCTTCTTTTATATTATTCACCTTTTTATGTTTTGGAAGATGGTGGAAAAACAAGCAAACTCGTGTGAGTTCACTGAACCTGGAACAAATGTTAGGTTGGTTTATTGATGTTTTGATGGTACAGAACCGGCTCCACGCTGCAGAGGCTGTCCTTTTATACTGCTGTTCCATCTCATCCCTTCACCATTCGGGTACCTCGTGCGTGTGTTTGAATGCTGTTGCCATGACGCCGACATAGCATTGCTCATTCATCTCCCTCTGTTGTTCGGGAGGAAAAAAAAATGGTTAAGAGATCTATATATATATATACAAGCAGAATCGTGTGCCGCTGTTCTTCAACTGACACTTGAAATCATGTGAAATTTGCAAAAAGCTGATGTAGGTTTTGTGTGTTTGACTAATACTCTGTTCATTTCTTTTGGTTTCTCTGGGCTTTGATCATTGGAGATCCAGTCAGACGTAGCTGACCAAAGAGGCCTGCTGTGCTTTGTGTTTTCATCTCTCTTTATACTGCAAAGTGTGTGTGTGTGTGTGTGTGTGTGTGTGTGTGTGTGTGTGTGTGTACACTTGAGAAGGAGGGAGGTGTTCTTTTTCTCTCTTCCCGTGTTTGACTGTTTCTGTGTGAATATACTCTCATTAATGCAACACGGTCAATAAACAAAAGCCTGTGCTTTTTTTTTTTTTTTGATTGAATCTCTTTTCTCTCTTTGATTCGCCGCCTCGTTTACGTGATTTTATTGCAAGTCGTTGTTGTGTAAGAATGAAGCTGTCGCTCCTGACATCATCCTCTTTGTCTTCCGGAGTGCAGAAGAACATTAGTGATTCTACTTCAGTTGAATAAATCTGAGATTCCCACTTTAGTTTGGGCGGCTGTGGTTTTCCACACGGCGGTGCAGCACCACCAGAAGGTTACAATAAAAACGGTCTTTAGGATTGCGTCATGTTTTCTGGTTGTGCGTTCTGGTTCATTCTCATAAATGTGGTAACTCAGAAACACCTGGGGGGGATTGATTCATTAATAATTCACCTTGCTCTAATAACAACATCCAATTCTCCTAATTTGACCTTTACTTACCGGGACTTACAGATCGTTTGTAAATTGATCCACTCGTTTTTGTCACTTGTTGTTCCCAAACATATTGATGTGACATCTTTCATCTCTCATCCGCCCTTGATAAGTGGGCAAAGTGGTGTTATTATAAAAAAAAAAATTAAAAAGCCCCTAGCCGAAGGCTGATGACGTTTTATTCTCCCTGGCTCGGCTTGTGCCAGATATCAGGTAACTTGTTCCTAATATGGACACAACTCCAACCCGCCTGCCCAAGAAAGCCGGTTCACTGGAGCTGCAGGCCGAGGAGGAGAAGACTAAATAATAAATCTCTCTCAGCTGAACCTGGTCCCTGAATCTGGTTTCCCCACAATTGTGTGTTGTCGGTGGAAAATTCAATTGTGTAATGGTATTAAATCGAGCAAAAGGTCTTGCTGTTCTATCACAGTGAAGGTAGGTGTTTTATGCAGTGCAACTTTTGTTGCATTTGAAATACGTTTTGGATTCTTCTTCAGTGCAATCCGTCTTTCATAAATCATTACATGCCTTTACTGGTGCACAGTAAACTATCTGCAGCCAGATGTTGATGACCGAAGGAGCCGCGCAGACCAAACATGTGGCTCTCATCAACATCTCTAGTCGTCATGGCGTTGTTTGCTGCATGCAACAAGTGATGTCCAGTCGTGCGTTATTGATTTAAAGCTGTTATTGTGAAAAGAAGAATACACACTAATTGTGGTCAGCATGTTCTTCATAAGAAGATACATTTAAACATCCCTTCACATCTTCACCCTCACTCCACAAACACGTAGGTCCTCACTGACTACTCACTTTTGTCTCTGTGTTTGGACACTCCTCAAACAGCCGTTTACTCTCGATGACAGCTGATGTAAAAGCTGGCGTCTGCGTTTACAGTTTTTCCATCATATGAATAGACATTAATAAGAACCAGTTGAACTATGATGAATGGAAAACACTTCTTCTCCATTCAACATAATGACTTAGACCTTAGACCTCGTCCTCCTCCTCTTACTCTCACTCCTCTGGCTCTGTTTCTAATGTTGTCATCCATTGCTCCAAAACAGAAGAGCTCACCTGTTGCCCTTTTATGCTAAAGCTCTGATTCCTAATTGTAACACTGCGTGACAGGTGTTTTCCCATGTGACGAGTCAGTGTGCACAGTAGGCCAATTGACTTTTTGAATGACAGTGTGTTTCTTGTGAAAACAAGATTTTCTTCATGAAAATTGTGCAGAGAATGCAGAGAATTGTGTGTAGTGTTTTGAGAAAAAGTAATTTGAGTGTAAAGCAAGAATTGTGCTTGTAGTTTAGCGGAATTGGTTCAGGGGGTTGGTTGCATGAGTTACACGTTGTGGTCATTGTGTGTCAAGTACCAGTATTCGTGAGTAAACACCTTTTGTCCCCGTTTTGTCATCCGTTTGGGATTGCGATGCATTAACTTTGAAGGCCTCGTGTATTTACTTTGGGGTTAACGGTGAGTCATCTGGATGCAATTCGTTGCTAATCGTTACCAAAAAAGGAGACAAGTGAGGTCAAAGCGGAGGACAAGGACCATTTTCTTAGACTCACGTCATATCCTCTTCTGTAAACAGTAGGTATGTTTAACACTTATAAAACGCTGGGGAGCTTTTCATCGCCTTCCTCCAGATAATGTTGAGTCTCGGCGCCCCCGATGACGCAGAGCGGTTATTACTTTATTTTCCTCCTGATCCCGCTTTGCCTTGAGTGCAGGACCAATAAGTTACAAAAAGCGCTGGCGAATTCCTGGCTGAGGTCATTGTTTATGAGCCTGCAAGAGGTTTTTGGCTTGTGTCCTAGTATTTTTTTTTCTTCTCTCTCTCTCTCTCTCTCTCTCTCTCTCTCTCTCCTCCCTCTGTCTTTTAAAGCTCAGTTGCCTCCGACGAGTTGACCTCTCGTCAGAAACCCAGCGGACACACAGCTCCTGGCGAGCGACGTCTCATCGGTCCTCTTTGAGAAGGTGAGTCCGAATCCTCAGCCGTGTGTCACGCTGTCATCTCAACGGTTGTCAGGTCCATTAAAACGTCTGATGTCTCTTACGCCTTTAGTTACTCACAGAGGGTCCCGACCGAAATATGGAAACATTGGACACATTTCTTGAGGTCGTGAACGTTGCGCAGTGCAACAGGTGATGCACTTTGTTTGATATTTGCTTTGGCATCTTTTTACATCTCTGAATTTCCATCCTATATAATAGCGCTTAGATTTTTTTTTTTTGTTACGACATTTTTACCTGTGTCTATGGATCGTTTTGTCAGGTAAACAAGGTTTTAACCAACCAACAGGTTTTTTTTGTGTGTGTATTTGCATTTGGTACCATTTCATAGGGAATAAATTCTGGTTTTACTCTAAAAACACATTTAGATTGTTAGCCATTAAGATTGCAGAAACAGACTTATGATTACTTTATAAAACCTGAGATTAACATAGAACCGTTCAAACATACGTCTCATCTCTTTCCGGTTTGGGCGACTACAAAACCAAATGCATGATGTCATTAAAGACATACTGGACCTCCTCGTGGCTGCAGTATGACTTAACCACCCTCCAAAAGCCATTCAATCACTTCAAACACTTTTGATATAGAGATAGTTCTTTGATAGAAAAACAACTTTCTCTTTTCTTTTTTTTGATATTTGATATAAAATTGGCACAAAGCGAAACCCAGTTACACATTATTCATTCATGATCAACCTCAGTCTCCTAAGAAGCTGTTGTATTTCAGTGTGACGTCTCGTCCCTCTAAGGCATCTGGAAGCTTTGGCGTCTGGAAGCTTTGGCGTTTGTAGAGACAGAAACACGCTTTCTTTGAGAGGAGAGAATTTCATCACTTTTGGTTTTGTTGCAAATGGAGCGGAGAGACAAACGGGGAAGAGGGAGGAAGGGAGGGAGGGAGGGAAGGAGAGAGGGAGAGAGGATGTGTCTTGAGTGTACTTAGATGACGGAGCTGATGAAACACATGAAGTAGCTCACCAGCACAGCGCTCTACTCCTAAATAGGCAACGCTGCCTCTTTGAATCTTGGAGTGCTGAGCCGAGGCAATGTGCTGTATTGCGCACGCCAAAACCGAAATCCGAATCAGGAAGCATTTATTACCAAAATGTGACAGACATACAAGGAATTGGACTTGGCGGTCGGCGCATAACAGCAGACAGTTAGACAATGTTAAAGTGAAAAAGTTAAAAATTAAGTGCACCGGCGAACAGAAAGTGATATCCTCAAAAAACATCATGGGGAATGAAAAATGATTTGAAAAAATGTATGTATAAAAAAATGTCAAAAAAAGAATTGTCAAAAAGTGTCTTAAAATAATATATATTAAAAAAAGTATTAGGTGTAATAATGTAAAAGAATATTAGGTAATTAACAATTGTCATGGTAAAAATGAAAAAAACATGTTAAATGTGTACCTATGAGGGCTGATGTGCCTGCTGGCTTTATCTGAAACTGCGTGTGTGTGTGTGTGTGTAGGTGTGTGTGTGTGTGTGTGTGTGTGTAGTTAGCAACACCCAGAGCCGTATGTGTTGGACAGGAGTGTTACCGTCTTATTAGCACTTCCCTTGTGGCCTTTTGTCTACACATATTTGACCTCAGTGTGTCTGGTTTCTACAGCCACATCCTGGATTCCAAACTCACTGACATAATGTCCGTGTTGTACTACAGCCCTGTGTGTGTGTGTGTGTGTGTGTTGCCCGTTGCCTGTTGACTCACTATTCCCCTGATAGAGGTAACTGTGTCTCAGTCTGTCACTGCGCACTGACGTGAGACACATGGGAGTCGAGGACCAGAGGTCGCGCTCAGAGGCCAGAGGTCGAGTGCAGGAGCTCGTTCCTGCCGCACTGAGCCATCGTTTGTTCAGGAATTACAGGCCAGATTTCCTGTTTCTCTGTGCCGGCGCACCCCGAATGTACCGCTCAGAAAGATGATGGGCTTATAGCCAAGAGGCCACACCTACCCAAATGCTCACCTAATGCATGCACAGTGGGATTTTTTATTTTTTATTAGGACCATTACAAAACCTGTCAACTAGACATTTCCCCAGCACGTATTCAACCACCACTTCCTTCAAGCAAGGAATATATTTATACCTTTATTTATTGTTGCAGTTATTTGTGCTCTATTCAAAGCGCAGCTTTGGAGGGGCAGGAGGGAGGTGGGCGCTGCATTCCAGCTGTATTGTTTATCCGTGGGCACAGCTAACGCCAGAAGAGACAGTGAATACACAGTCGACTATGAAACCAGACGTTTTATCAGTGCCGTCACACACTAACCAGGAAGAAGTAAGATTAACAAACATCCCCTACAGCTCAGACATTCAATTTGAAAAATTGGATAACGTAAATGTTTGTTACAATAGATACAAAGATGTTTTCCAGGGACTGGACTTTTGTTGTATCAAATGTCAGTTTTCTTCAGATAAATTAAAGAAAGAGCTTGATTAAGACCTTTCCGAATTTCTGATATTTGAGAAAACAAATTATGACAATGAAAAATGCCAAATTTGTCAAGCTTCAATATACAATATTAAAACCTTAACCTTAGCTGTTAGTATTGAGCCTCTTGTACAGAGATGCTGCACCACTTTGTCCCTCTGCGGCTCAGTCATCTACATCAACGTGCTCCTCTGAGTCATCCCTCTAAGTTGTGATGTGAAGGGATCCATCTTGTCCTCAAACATTTCATGTCGGGGCAGTGGGGGCATCTGTTGTCCCTCGTGGCCCCCGGTTCGAAACCCTTCTGATGTCACAGCAGTGGATTCCAATCTCTATCACCTAATCCATCTCCTCGTATTCACTCTCATCCGCTCTGTCCTCCGATGCATACCCTAAAAAGGTGCGCAGGGCCCGGGTGGGTGGGTGGGGGCTCGGCTCGTCCTCTGGTATATACAGCCCCCCAAAACGCAACGAGGCTTGTGCGCTCTGGTGTTGACCTTGTGTGGATACTACGGCCTCCTCCTCACCCCGGGTTCCTTTCTTATATCCTCCTGACTGGATCCAAACATGGCCTTCAGACACTCAGGTAAAATAACCCTGGTTTATTTAGTTAATAAATTAGTGAATATGTTGCGTGTGATTAGGTGAAAATGTAAAACATTGCTTCTATTGACATGTTGCTCTTAAAAGTTCAGTGAAGATCGTCCTCGATTCAAAGAGAATTAATTTTTCTTTTTTTTATGAACAGATATTTATCTCAAGAAATGGGAGAATGTCTCGACGAACTTGAATATGTGCTTTTGACGGGACACAGATTCTGATTTTGTTTTATAGTTGTTCAATACAAAACATGATTACTTAATGACATTTGTAACAATATGTAAAAATATTGTCAGAGCTCGAAGGTCCTTTTGGCTTTTTAGGGCTTTTGTGGTTGAGAAACATCCTCAAACAAATGAAGCGAGTGGTTGAATCTATGTGACGATGTCATCTGTCATTTATTCAGAGCTCTCATCCATCTTTTCTTTTTCTGTGCAAGTTGACGAACGAGAACAAGCTGTTGCCGAGGTGGCGATCTACTCTTTTTCTTTCACTGTACTCATGTTTTTAATTTTTACTCAAAAGCAGCACGATGGCAAGATGTGATCCTTGTAAAATCAGCTGACTTTCACGAAGAGAACAGAAAGCCTTGATAACGAGTGGATAAACCCACTCGGCTCTGACTCACTCCTCAATCTGACCTTTTCTGCTCCCCAAAGGGACATTGCGGTCGCCCCCCCCCCCCCCCCCCCCCAAAGCTCGGCGCCTGCACATAGCGTGCCTGGTTCGACAAGGGGCAGCTGTCATTCTGTCTGTGACAAAAAGATTAAAGTTACTGGACACGACTCAAGCGGAGCCACGATGGCTGCAGAGTCCCACCAGTGGTCTCTCTGCATCCCTCCCTGTGTGTCCCTGACTGGAAGGTCACTCGCCTTTAAATAGAGTGCGCGCGTCTAAAATAGATACAAATGGGAGCCGAGCATTGTGTGTGTGTGTGTTTTTTTTTTGGGGGGGGGGGGGGGTTCAGTACGGTCTTCATCCCTCAAGCACAGCTGCAGATAGAACTCCTCTCCCATCCATCCATCTCCACACACACACAGACACACACACATACCACGCACTGGGAGGCTCATCCCTATCACACGGCTGTGTACCACAAATATTGTCCTTGTTCCTATGGTTACCGGGACAAACATGCCATTCCACCCATTGTTTCCTCCACTTGTTCCTACCGGATTAAAAAAGGATACATGAATCACTTTTGATAAAGTTCCCGCTCAGCAGCCCACCCCCCCCCCGACGTAGATAAGGCTTCTACTTACTCCACCCAACGCACAGATGCTCCTCAGGCTGCTCCTGTGTGGACGCCGCGTGGGACGGAAGCTCAGGAATGTTGATGAATGAAGTAGCCACTTGGTGTTTACGCTGTCAGCCAATAAAAACATCTGAGCGTGGCTTTTTTTAACTCACACTCCCCCCCTTTCACACTTTGCTCATCCGGCTGGAATGCTGCGCCTCCTTCTGACACAAATGTACTTCGCCCAAGCGGTGCACACGTTTGTCTCCAATTTGTTCATCGTTTTTAAATCCACCGTGTGGTGTCGGGCCCCCTGTCTGACCCCTTCTGGGCCCGCGGGGGGGGGGGGGGAGGACAGGAGCCGTCTGACCGTGTCGTTGCTTTCCGCAGGTCCCAAAAGTTACCTCACCTCCACCATGACCGAGCGCTTCGACTGCTACTACTGCCGGGACAACCTGCACGGGAAGAAGTACGTGATGAAGGAGGAGAAGCACGTGTGCACCAAGTGCTTCAATAAGCTCTGCGCCAACACCTGCGCAGAGTGCAAACGCCCCATCGGCGCCGACGCCAAGGTGAAACACCCGGGGGCCTCGGATGTGTGGTGGCCGGGGAAGGAGAGTAATGGGGGAGTGAAAGAGGGGGTGAACAAATGTATTTGTTGATTGTACCAACACTTTGTAGGAACACTCAATAATTCAGTTCAGATCAAATGAGGAGATTGACAAATGACAAAGTGAACCTTTCCACCAGTAAATAAGTAAAAATGACGTCACGTTAAACAGCCGTGACACAGCGAGAAGGACAGTGACCCCCCCCCAGCAGTCATTTGAATACAATTATACATATATCAAACGACGCCTTGGTTCTAAGTGCCCCTGCCAATACTTTGGCCCCTCAGTGAGGGCGGCGAGGTCTGCGTGCCCCCCGCCCCCCAGTGAGGGCCTCAGCCATCGAGCTTCCTCCCTGCGTTTCAGGAGCTGCACCACAAGAACCGCCACTGGCACGAGGACTGCTTCCGCTGCGCCAAGTGCTACAAGCCGCTGGCCAGCGAGCCCTTCAACGCGCGGGATGACGGCAAGATCATGTGCGGCAAGTGCGGCTCCCGGGAGGACGGCAACCGGTGCCAGGGCTGCTACAAGGTGGTCCTGCCAGGTGGGGAGCCTTTAGGAGAAAGGACCTTTTGGTTTGAGTGGTTTGAAGTGGGGGTTGAAGGCAATGTTAAATGGGAGGGGGGCTGTTTTGCTCTTGTTAGGATCCCAAAACGTGGAGTACAAAAACAAGGTGTGGCACGAGGAGTGCTTCACCTGCTTCGACTGCAAGCAGCCAATCCGCTCGCAGAGCTTCCTGACCAAGGGCGAGGACATCTACTGCACTCCCTGCCACGACAAGAAGTTTGCCAAGAAGTGTTTCCACTGCAAGCAGGTACGCACACACCCGCACACACACACACACACACACACACACACACTCGACTCGTGGGGATTCCAGCCTCAATGTTCCCCCCCATGTCTCTCGCAGCCCATTTCCTCGGGGGGGATCAGCTACCAGGACCAGCCCTGGCACTCCGAGTGCTTTGTGTGTCACACCTGCCGCAAAACTCTGGCCGGAGCTCGCTTCACTTCCCACGAGGACCACGTGTACTGCGTGGACTGCTTCAAGACCGACGTGGCCAAGAAGTGCAACGGATGCAAGAACCCGATAACAGGTCAGTGTTCGGCACTCTGTGACCCCCCCCCCCCATCGTGGGATTACTGTGAAATCATTTTTGCAGGTTCCTTTTCTTTCTTTCCTGCACAATTACAACGGCATCTGAGGGGCTGCCATCCACTGGCAGATGACTATAACGAAATTATTTTAAAAAAGGGTTTTAATGTGCCACAGCAAGGGCACTTTGTAGCATGTTAATGACATTTTATAACTCATTCATGACACGTTGTAAAATGACCTTTTCCACAAAAGTATTTTAAGACGTACTGTGAACCACGAGCAGCCGTGCATTAACGTGGGGAATTCTTTGGACTATTCATGGCCGACATCTTAACATAAAAAATGCAACATCAGGAAAACGTTCATGATGTTGCCACAAGGTTCCACTTGTCCCAAGCTCTGAAAATGAAAAGCAAAACAATCGAGACTTGACTTGATATTGATAGATTTGTTTCTTATTCATCACATCATACAATGCATTGAATATATTTTACATTTACAGACATATCTTTTATTGCATATGACTTTACTTTACCCAACTTTAAATTTACTTTTTCATTCAGCCTTGATTCGAGACATTTAAAAGTGACTTTAGATTAGATCTTAAAGATTGATGTTAATGCATAAATTCCTCCACACATTGGAAACATCTTTGTTTTGATATGTCACCATGAAACCACATTTCACATTTGAGAAGGCCACTTTTGGGACGGTTCTTGAGAGGACGGTCTGCATTCTGCGTCCTCGCTGCCCGTCTTTCGCTGCTGACCGGCGGATGTGCCTGTCCCTGTCCCCCCCCCTTGTCTTCCACGCGTCCCCCGCAGGGTTCGGCCACGGCACCAACGTGGTGCACTACGAAGGCTTCTCCTGGCACGAGTACTGCTTCAACTGCAAGAAGTGCTCCCTGTCGCTGGCCAACAAGCGCTTCGTCATCAACGGAGATCACATCTACTGCCCCGACTGCGCCAAGAAGGTGTGAAGGTTTCCGTTTGAGGTGCAAATGCAGCCAAACAGAACTTTTAGACAGATGGTTTGAAAATAACAACTTGTTTCATTAGTGAGGAAAATTTAGGCCTCAATATTACAGCGAATGTTTTATTCTTGTGAATCTGGCTGAAAAAAAGTTTAAATTCTGGTGACGCTTCTGTTATCAAGGTTGAATTTAGTTTATTTCCAACAAAATAGGCACTAGTCTGACTCATTTATCTACATATACATTACTGCAACTTGTTTCGGTGTTGGATATTAATATGGCATTATTTGATGTGTAACATTAGTTCTAATCCACAATCCCACGCAGCTTCATGGGGACTAAAAGCCGCCACAGTGCCTTACTGGAGCCTATGAGACATTAATATGCTTTTCCTCAAGTATAAAAAGCTTTCATTATTAATCTGTGTTTCAATTGATGGTGAGAATCTATGGAGGTGTTTGGATCTGAAATTGATGCCAACATTCTGTAAACAGTGTATTGAAGACTAATCTAAAAGAAGAATAAAAGGTGGAAGCGGGTCTCAAGTCTATTATTTCTATCCATCACATACTATAACTTTACTTTTGATTACATATAAAACATTTTATACAAGTGAATTACATTTTTTAAACTGGTAATAACCAACTGTTGACACATTTATCATTTTTCCATGGCTTTTTTTTAAGCACATTTTGCAATTACCTTTTATAGCTTATTCTTCTATACTGCAACTTTCATGGCGTGTGATATTCTATGACTTTTTCCTACATGCTGTACTATGTATACTATTGCTTTTTAACATGCTTTTTAAAATGTCCTTTTTTATGAATTTATTATAACATTCTATACTTTGAATCATTTATGGCTTCTTATGAAATACTATACCATGCAACAGTTCTGAAAGACTTTTAACTAATTGGCTATACTTTTAATGCAGATTAAGGACTAACTATGCTATAACTTTCTATGGCAAACTGTAGAATGACGTCAGAATTTAGATGCTATGATATGACTTTTTGCAATACAATACATTGATTTGATTTTTCTTACAGAAAATACATACTTAACAAAAGACTGATTTTTTAAAAACTTTGTCATACTCTGACATTTGAACCATTTAGTCTTTTCTTTTGACAAACAGTTACCACTTTTTATGTTGAGTCATGACTTTTGACTTTTAAATAGGGCCGGGACTCGATTAAAAATATTAATCTAATTAATTTGAAGCTTTGTAATTAATTAATCGAAATTAATCGCATTTTAATTGCATAAATATTTGACCTGAGAACAGTGAGAAGTAATTTTTTTCACATGGATTTTAATTTTTGTTCAACCACGTGGACTTAGTTACCTTGGTCCTTAAACCAGTCATCTGGTGCAGTGTGGGTTGGGTGTGGGTCCTTGTACTCAGAGTCGGGCTAACGTCCACGCTAGCTGCTAATTTTTTTGCGTTGAGGTGATACTTGAGGCTCAATGTGAATTCCTTGTTGCATAGCTTGCACACAACCACGCTCTTATCGACGCTTCCATCCATGTGTTTATTATACACACCGACACGGTCTCGTCAGCTTCTTTGTTCATGTTCACTGTGGTTTGTTGTTGTCTGAAGTCATGAACGCTAGTTGGTGCTCCAGTATAATCGGTCCTCCGAAACTCATCCAGTGAGAAACGTTCCGCGGGGCAAAAATAAGTGTAAAAATGCGTAAATTTGTGTAATTCTTTAATCTTAATTCACATTGTAATTAATTAATCGTAATTAACGCGCTAAAGTCCCGGCCCTACTTTTAAACAATACTATGTCCCCTTTCTTTCATACACTATTTTTTAACTAACATTGTAACTCTTTCACACACATATTGCAGCTTATACACAAACTTTCATCTGCTACATTTATGATTTTGCGCTCGTGACTTTGTGAGTTAAGTTACATTTTAAATAAATAAAATGTGAGGTGAAGATATGTTTTCCTCAAAAAGAAAACATGGAAAAAGAGCATCTTTGCGAGACTTTATTCGTATTAACAGTTTGTATCATCTCAGTACACTTAAGATATATTTACAGTACAAATTTTACTCGTGGACAGGGCATTGGTAGGTCTGTAAATCTATCCCAGTTGGATAGACTTGATTGTCGAGGCCGAGGTAAGGAAAAGCAATCTTAGTCAACTGTGATATAATAAAAACACTAAATATCATTCTAAGGCACCGTTCTATTCTATTGTTGTTAAGGACTTAAAGCAGAGGTACAGTATCTGCTCAAGCAGCAGCTACAACAGCCCCCTCCCCCTCCTCATGAGATCAGCGTGAGTGGAAAGATGAGCAGGATGAGTTTAGTAAATTTTGATGATACAGGCAAGTCTGGGATGATAATGACACAAAAATCCAGTTAGGAACAAATGACTTTTTAACACAACTCGCCTTAGATTCCCTACAATAAATCGACTCCTCCTTTCAACACACGGTGACGAGTTTGTGAGTGTGCAAAGAGTATCATGTTCTCCAGATGAATAATGGATGAACGACAAAAAGCGGGCAGCTCGGACAGACGCGGTAAATAATGAAGGACGCTTTATGGAGTCCGTTACATTCTTTGAGCCACAAATTAAGATCTATAGCTGTGGGACTTGTTATGTGCAAAGAGATTTTAGTTAGACAGCAGAGAAGAAGGCAACAATTAAGAAAAAGGTCCCCAAACCTCGGACTGCTTGGACTGTTCAAGCATAGAGTATTAAAGAGTCCAAATCGAGTCATGACGATCCTGAAGAGACACAAACCTATCGCACTTGTGTCATATTTGGTTTGGTGCATGCGCTCCCGCCTCATACTGCAAAGACGAGTTCAAATCTGATCCAATGTGCCAAATGGAAGTAAAACCCTTTGAGACTGAAGCAACGCTGAGACTTGGCTTACGGGTCAGACCAAAGTGGCAGCTTATTAAAGCCTCTGCGAGTTCATGGTCAGCCTCAATGCTTAGCATTTGAGGGGAGAAAGCCAACAAGCACAGAAATACACACGCTGTATTTTGAGTTTTTTTTTTTTTTTTTTTTTGCAGAGCTCACATGTAAGAGGCCTTCGTGTAAATGTTTCCAGGCTGCACAGACCTGACCTGACCACCCTGTCGCAGGGTACGAGTCGAATTGAAAGCTAACACAGTATAGCACGGTCACATACACAAGAGACTTCAAATAATCCACATCCTGACGCCACTCCATCCTAAACATGGCTTCCTTTGCCTAACACTGATTATATACACACAATACAATAACACTTAAATATATGTAGAAATGTATTTTCAGATATAAACAAAACAACCCAATTTTATATTATAAAAAAATAATTGAAATGCGTTTAGTCAAATGTAGTAGCTCTCGAGTCGAGACCTTTCCGATAAGGATAGTTAGTGGAAAATTAATGTAACTGATCAAAAGAGCCGCACGGAGCGAAATCCAGAAGGAAAAGTGCACGTGGACGTGTTGGTTGAGCTTAAATTGAACCGATATAATTGGAAAAACTCATTTAGTTTGAACTCAAAAACAGCTCCGAATGACTTTACCCGTTAAAGAGAGAATGCTGCAGCTCTACTGAAGCAGACTGGAGAAACTCTCTCACTGATGCAAAGTACAATGGTGTCGTTAGTAAACACAAATTCTATATACATATGTAAAAATAAACAAAACATAAACAAGCCCTACATGAACTAACTGCAGAAAGTCCACTGAACATGTGAATTCACCAGTGGTGTGAAGGAATCTCAACACTCTTCAGCTTCAAATGTAACAGTTGGGAGTCGTGTGTCTGACGCCCTCTAGTGGCCAAAGAAGCAAACGCATGCCGAGAGCAGCTGAAAGGACAGAGAGTATGTGACCTGAGGTGTGAAACACAGAATCTGCTCCCCAGCGTAAAAGCACGCGACAGACGGTCGCTAAACTGTTGGTGCGGGAGCTTCAGCACATGCACACTTTTAAGTTAGAAGTTTGAGACCAAAAATGTTAAGGCTATTATTGCTGGATGCTGCTCAAAGCAGCCGGTTAAGTAAATTTAGGTGGATCACATGCGAATCCCGGGATGCTCTCCTCACCGAACCTCAAGACAGAACAGGATGTGTGAACGGCCCTTCCTTTAACTCATGATGTTCAACTCATACAGCCGAATGCGCACGCGTCCTGGAATATTCTCACAAGAGAAAACGAAAAAGACTAAACAGAACAATAATTACAATAACAAACAAGCCAAAATTAATAAATTACATCAAATGCACCCCTGACAAAGACAAAACTCTTAAAAAACATCATCAAATTGGGACACAAAACAAAACACAAGAGGAAGAGGAAAGAGACCTGAAGTAAGCATGTACAGAATTTTCCCTGAGGAATAACTTTTCTTTAAATTTATAGGAATTTGTAAATGTTTCCCCATAATGTGGGGTGCAAATGTAGCACTTGGGGTGGTCTTTCCGCTTCACCTTGTGCTACTTCACCATGTGAAGAGAAGACGAGGAAGGTGATGGGTACGATACAGGACATGTTTTTAACGGAGCTCAGCTAGTCAGGAACTTCACAGGTGCAACAGGAAGAGGCTTCTCAGCAACGGCTGCGGCATCAAATCTCTACAGAAAAACACACAAGAAATGAGTTACGGTCCAAAAGAAGATGTGAAAAGCTAGGTGGAAAAGCATACGTTCCAAACAGGTGGAAGTGCCTCCTCACCTGGGAGGGCTTCTATGGGTTGATTAGAGGAGTGCAGGGTGCCGACGGGGGATCCCTTGTCCTCGAAGGCTACCCTGGTCCCATCCGAGCTCTCGTCGCAGTGGATCAAGACCTGGTTGCGGTCCTCCGCCTCGATGAGGGGCAGAGCCTTGGCGTGGACGTTGAGGTCAAGGAGCTCCTCGAAGCTCCACTGTGTGGACTTGCCATTGAGGCCTGAGACCCGGCCCACCTTGGCGGAGTCCTGCTCATTCAGGAACTCCGAGCCCTCGACGAGGCGGCTGTCGGGGACGGGGCTGGAGAGGGAAGGAGGTTCAGGATTAGATTTTTAAAAAAGACACGGCCAACAAGGCCCGTTGCAGCTCCGAACCCAATCTCTCCCACTGCAGAAAATCATGTAACAATAAGCATTGTCTTAAAGAAATAACTGGCGCTCCCACACGTCGTTAGCGTCGGTCTCGTCATACCTGACGGCCTGACTCTCGGCTGTGCCTCTGCCGTTGTTGTTCTCCTTATCGTCCGCCTCTTGCTCCCCGTTCACGCTGCCCAGGGGCTCCTCCCTCTGTGCCTCCGGCTCACCAGAGGACAGCCCACACTCGTCTTTGTCGTCATCCTCCATGGCCATGCCATCTGACTGGCCTAAGACGTCGATGGGGACGCGTCAGAAGTCACGTTGAGAATTTAATGAATCCACACGAGCAACCCATATATGTAAAGTATATGCAAACTAATACAAATAGGGGAAGACACACTTTCCCTCTCGGTGACAAAGTATCAGTATCAGTGACGAATCAGCGAGAAAGCTAGAGGACAAAGAAACTTACTCTGGGTTTCATAGTCCTCTCCCTCCTCGTCATTGTCCTGTTTATCGTCATCGCCTCCATCTCCCTACGCAGGAGACACAAACACCGCGTCAACATGCACCCAAGTGTCGATGAGGAGGCTGAATGGATGGGAGCTCACCTTCATGTCACTTTGCTCCCCTTTTCTTGTTCTTTTCATTATTTCGTCAATTCTCTGAAAAATGGAAAACGGATTCGGTTTGTAAATAATGTTTAATTTAACACACACAATGAGTGAAGAAGCGGGTTGTATGATCATTGATTAAATCACATCAAATACTTGTTTGCCAGAAGCCAACCAGGATAAATGAAGTCATAGAATGTAAAGAAAACATCAGTCCAGTCGTACCTTCTTCCTCTCCATCCGCTCCTGCTGGTTCTGCTGCATGATGCGATCTCTCTCCAGACGGACTTTCTCGGCCTCCTCCGCGGCCTTGACCTCGGCCTCCTCCCGTTCCTTCTGGAGCTCGGCCTGTTTCACCGCCTCCTCCTCTGCCATTCTCACCCGCTCCTCCTCTGCCAGGCGGGCGTCTTCCACATCTTGAATTTTCTTTTCCTCTGCCAGCTTCTTCTCCTCCTCCAGGCGTTTCAGTCGAGCCTCCTCGGCCAAGCGCATCTCCTCTTCCTTCCTCAGCCTGGTCGGGAGGAAACGGCAGTGGCTTGGAAGCATTCAAAAATGATGACAAAATACAAAAGGTGGGGAAAAGAAGTCAATAATCTTACTTCTCCTCTTCCTCCCTCTGTACCCGGAGCAGCTCCTCCTTCTCCTTCTGCTCTCGCATCAGTCTGCGGTTCTCTGCCAGGATCTTGGCGGCCTCAGCGGCCGAGTTGGTGCCTGTCGAGGCTTTGGGGTCTGACAGATAGAGAGACAAATTAATTGAAAAGCTGTCTCAATGTGTTGCTGTGATGTTGCGATTATCTCTGTGCTCTTTGAAGGAACTCTGTGGGAATACAGCCGCATTGCAGCAATCAACCCTTCAAAGTATCGGAGTGTATAAGTGAGAGGTAATAGGTCATGTTCCATGTTAAAGGTGTCAGTCACACAAAATATTGTCAGGTATTTATTTGGTTGATGAATCCAAAAAGACAGAATTTCCCCTCCTTATTTTAGCCATAAACATAGTAAATTGCATCTTTTGAAGCCTCCCTTTACACCTAATCTGTGTCACCTAGTTTTAGTTTTCACATCTCTCTAGTTCAGTGCCGAGAAGCATTTAGTAATAAACCATTACGAAGCGGTTTTAACTTGCAGATGGCGCTTCTCTCCAGGAGGTGGCAGCAGAAACAAACCCGGTCTGTAACAGGATGCGACTCCTGGGGAGCTTAATACGCCTCCTGCTGCACTGAGATTTGTTGTAAACTGAACTGGGCCACGACAGATTGCAGCCCACAAACAGTGAATTAAGACCCATATTTGTTTCTCTGCAGCTAAAATGACAAAAATAGAACTAGAGCAGCATTGTTGTGGTTAACAAAAGAAGCTTTTGTGTTTCCTCCTCTATTTCTACTTGCACTCCCAAGTTTACATTCATTACGGCAATGAATATGTACAGAATAACCAGCAAGAAGCTGTGTAGAAAGGATCATTACTACGATCACTGAATCAAGGTTTAAGACATTCTTTTAGGTAGGTCTGGATTTGCATAACTAATATTTAGAAAGTCAAGATAAAACTGATGTCTCGCTGGGTCACTTGCCTCCCTGAAACACGTCACATGTCATCTTGAACAAACATCCTTGTTGCCAGAACAACCGTCGGCCTCAGCAAATATTGGTACTGATTAATTAAAATTGGGCCTGGGTTGTTAAGCCCACCTTTATGTGGACTTTTTTCATAGGTTTTGTCCCTTTATAAAAGCGCTTCTATGGTGTTGGATACATTTTTATGACGCACAGTAAAACAGGACTCTCGTCATTGGGAATTGCTCACCATCTTTCTCTTTGGTCTTGTTGGAGTCAGAGGACTGTGGAGACAAAGCCTGCACAGGACACAGATCCTTGGACTTAGAGTCCCTCTTTCGCAAGGTGGGGGGCCCTGTTGGAGTGAGGGCCGGTTTCTGGATAGGTGGAGGTTTGGCCGACACCGGCTGGGGGGACGGGGGTCGTTGTTTCATTGCACCCGGTGAGGGGGGGCGTGTCCTGGGACTTTGCCTGAAAAGAACAAAGTGTGAGTTGTGGGTTTAAAAATCTCAGCAAAACCAAAGGCTGCTTTCAAACTCTTTAAAACAATTGAAGTAAAACGTCACAGAATCCCTGCAGGTGTATTGGAGAAGGAGAAGAGGTCTTACTTGGATAATGTCGGGGAGGGGGCCCTCTTGGGAGCAGGGTTGGGCGCTGGGGAGGGTGAACGGTTGCGTCCCAGGGTGGAAGACGGAGAGGCGGGACGCTGCCGTCCAGGCGATGTTAACGGCCTGTCCTTCTGTAGTCCCATAAAGGTTTGAGTGAGTGAAGGAAGTAATACATGACAATCACTGAAATGTATTTGTGCACCACTAAAGTTGTTTTCTTATAAACTAAAAAAAATGTAGTGTCTCGTATCGCCTGACTGATGAGCTTTCAATTTCAATTTCAAACGATCTACACCACATCTATGCATGAGGAGGAGAGAGGAAAATGGGTCAGGGTGGGGTCCGATTTGCATGCTGCGATCTGTCTATAATCCGCTCCCTGATCTTTACTACGACAATGAGGGCCTTTCTCCGTCGCACAAGAGGACATGCATGTTGAGAGGGAGATACAGGCCGACAGAAAGAAAGGAGACACACAGAGAGACAGAGACAGGCACTTTGGGCCACCAAGTGAGAACATCCGAGAAGTGACTTGTGAGTGTTGGCATGTTGGCAACGTATCAGGTTGATACGACGAGTGACCAGCACAGGTTAGAGAAGCGCTGGAGGAACTCTGCATGCTGCAGAAGTACTTTGACAGGCAAATAACCGGATACGTCTGCATAAATCTGTCCTCCTGAGCCTTATGGAGTCGTTATTTCTGCTTGTTTCACAGAGGAAAGAGCAATCTTAGTTCTCACTATTTGTGTGCTGTCAAGCAATCATACTCTTCAATTAAATCATGTGTCCACTATTTAAATTTTATCTTGTCTATCCATAAAGTCAGTGTCAAATACTTTCCCATAGAAAACAAACTAAAATGAAAAAGGCTTTTACAAACGCAGCACTATATTATCTCTAAATTCAGCCTGAAAAACATGAATACACAGTGACTTATTTCTACAATGTGATATTGCCTGAAGGCAGAGTTCTGATCGCTATAATTGGATTACCAGTTTGAAAATAGACAAGATTGGAAACATCCTCAGTCAATGCAAACCGACCGACTGACGCCATCCTCCTGACCACATGGTCATATCACAAATTAATCAATACAATTCTCCAACCGTGGGTTAAGCTAAGAAACTTTGGTTCCTAATATTTAAAAACCCACGGCCCTCCTCGAGGAACCAACATCCGTGCGTCGGCTCACAAGTGAACAAAAACACAGCCCGGGTGAGGGGGGGCACGGGAGGGACGCTCGACCAATCACAAACCACCGCGAAGTATTTCGGGCGGCGGCGTCAGTGACACAAACTCAGTATTTTTTTTTTTTAAAAGCCGCTCTCACCGTGGAGGGGTCCAGGGCTCCGTCGGCCGACACGGAGGTGGTCATGCCGTTCTTCTGTCGGTCGATGCTGCGGCTGCGCACGGGCCCCCGCGGCGGGTTCAGCGGGCTGGCAGAGGCTGAGCGAGGACACAGGTGACACTCTGGTAAAGGACACAGTCATCGCGGCGCCATGGGAGCACAACCAATGGGAGGCGGGAGAAGCGGGCCGAGTCGGGCAGCGAAGCAGTGAAGGAAAGAATAAAGACAGCAGAGAGAGAGGAAGGGAGAGGAGATGAAGGGTGAAATAAATGAAGGGTAGTCATTTGTAAGGGGACAAGAGCACAAAAAAAAGCGATTCGTTAAAAGGAGCACATCAGGCGGGCAACAGCTTTGAGCCGGAGATTTACAGAAGACTTGAGCAGCAGAGAGCAACAATCACACACACACACACAGCAGGTGCCGAAGCCTCTGGACACAACATGAACACACACAGCCACAAACACCGGAAGCTACACACAGCACGGCGCACACGCACAAACACTTGCCACCAACACAGTACGTCAAACACTTCAAACACATATCAGAGGTGTATTAGTAAACTATGTGGATTGGGGTTTGATGTGTTGTGTATCAGTAAATAAAAAATAAGTTTCATTCAGGACTTCCTGACTCTTTATTAGACATTGAATGCAGCTCTCGCTGTGGTTTCAGGTTTAAAAAAGGCCTCTGGCACAGAGCATTGCCTTACAATTTCTAAAGATGTGAAATCTTAACTGTAATTAAGGATTAACCGATCCATGAGTAGCCTCCAGGTAGCGAGGAAAGTGAAGGCCGCTGTGCACCGGCCGGGATCTTGCTGTGTCAGATTGAGGGATTAGCCGTGATAATCCTGAGACCTGAGGAACTCTGTGATTCTGACCAGCTACGTGGCTCATGAAATGTATCGTCCTAAGAGCTACCACTGCATCTAATGCAGATGTGTCATGTTTCTACTGGGGCCGTACTTAGCAGAGGATCTATAGCTGCTAATGGGTTTGTAACAGCCCGTCAATATCACCACAACCTAAAACCAACAAGGGCAACACAGTTGCAGGTCAGTCGGTGCTTTACAGTTCTTTCAATCTCGTCTAGGACTATTTATACTCTTAATCTCTGCCTTAAATAGTGAAGCTCACACCCGTCGTAACGTCACTGCGACGGTTCACTATAAGGTAAAGCGAGTGAATCCACCGGTGACACTTAACACATGGACACCTTCACAGGCATTTATACTACACAATGTGAAGTTTAGTGCCAGGATGGGGCCATTCCAAGTTTCAATGGTGCGACATCAAGCCAATTTCTGCCATTAAAAATGCCAGTAGCGACTTTTTTTCATCAGGGTGTATTGGGGTCTCACTACCAGAACACATTAGCAATAGCGCGACGCTCTCAATCTGACGTAACAAGAACCAACAGGTAAGCAGCTTAGAGCAAATCTCCCAGCACGGCCCTCGAGGCTCCTCAAATGCAGAGAAACGCTCCCAGCCAAGTCTGCTGTTCTCAGCTCAGCTCACAACAGTCAATTGTGTAAGAATGCATGTGAGCTGGACCCGTGTGTGTGTGTGTGTGTGTATGTATCAATATTTACTGAGAAACTACGCTCTCTCACATGAGTGTACTTTGCCGCGAATAGTTGTTGTACACACACACAACACGAAAAGCTGATTGTTACAATGGCCGCTTTTAAACATATGGAGGTGATCAGCGACTTTTGGTAAATCCTCCACCACCGCCAAGAGGCCACTATTAACTCTGAGAGGATTGTCGGTCTGCAGCAGGGCACCGTGACGTGATGTAGTGAGGTGACTTCTACTGATGACATAAGGGCGAGTGGGAAGGAGCGGGTTCTGTGTCTAGCCGGCCTCTCTCTACGTCAGGGTTTCCGAGGTTACCTGGAGCGTTCGTTCCTTCAGCTGACAGGGCCGCGGCGCTCTTGCTCCTAGCTAGTGAGGCCTGGGTGGGGGTGAGCAGGCGACTAAGAACCCCTTCGTCCACAGGGCCGGTCGGCGGCCTGCGAGCTACACGGCCGCCAAAAGACACCCGAAAAAGAAAAAGAAAAAAAAAACAGGAGAAGGACAAGGAGTCCGAGAAGGAAAGAGTGGATGAGAATGGGGGATGAAGGCAAAACAGAAAAGGGGGGAGTAGGAGGGGTCAATGTAGTTTCAGATAGGTCACCATGTGATTTAACCAGCAGGAGAGAATAAAAACAAACAACCAAAGGTCACGTCTCACTATTCTTACATGGGCTCAATTCGGTTAACTTTCAGTGACATTCAGTGCAAGATAGTCAGTAAGTGACAGTGAGGAAAAGATGTCATGGAGAAACGGTGAGACTGACCAAACACTGATTGTCTGGCAACTGAAGATCAGTTAAAACAGAAGTCAAAGTGGACAATGAAGTGAAATCAATGGTCCTTTGAGGTAGAGGGGGGTGTACTGATGGGAGAACAATGAACAGTGAACTTCAAAGTATTATCGGGTAGGAAGAGGAGATCTCTTGAAATGAAATAATTAACAATTCACCTTTTGGTTCATTGTTGTTGCTTAAGCTATATAAGTATAAATCATTCCACTAGACGCGTTTTAAGTGCTGTCTGGTTCATTCTTGCCACATTCTGTCTCTTAACATCTGTTGCAGACAGACTTGTTTATCGGCGGGGTGCTCGGTGGCCCGGCCCTGCACCCAGGTATTAACAATATAGTTGTGTGGGAGATTTTGGGTGAAATAAATGTATTAAATGTTATTTATGCTGATTGGATGTATGCAGAACAGGAACATTTGCACAGCTGATCTTCCGTACGAATGCAGACATCACTATGGGACAAACAGAAGCGTTGGTGGTTAGTGGCAATGCACGGACAGCAGGGACTCTGGGGGTGCTATGGTGGGATGGCGGTGCCAAACACCACACTGAAGCACGAGCCTTGTGACTTAGACTGGAGCTGTGAAGTCATCTGGGAGGAAGAAAACAATCAACACTTTGTGACAACGACACAATACACTTTGTTAGTGCGGACACGGCGCACAGGCAAACCGTTCCTGGGTGGTCACTTGAAAAGAAAAAACAATCGAAATGGTTAAAACAAGCGAAGCTTTCAGTGAGAAGCACGCACGGCACAGAGCAGACTCTGGTGGGTTAAGACAGCAGAACGGTTAAGGCATACACGGAACGAGCACAATGTCCCCAGTAAATCACAGACGCACAACACTTCAGAGAGGCCAGAGCTGCCTGAGGCTGGTTGGGCGTGAGAGAGCAGGCCTTAATTAGAAGGGAACGTAGACGGAAGGAAGGAGGGAACTTAGAGAGAAGAGTCGGTCAGATTATAAGCCCGCTGAGCCGACGACGCTGAAACGAGCCGAGCGGCACGCCGGAACCTCTCGGGGCGCCGGCAGTGTCGACGAGGTCTTAAAAGCCGAGCAAGATTCAGAAGGAGCAAGCGGCTAACATCGTAGCGACATGCTGGTTATCGTGAAAAGGGGGAGGCCCGAGTGACGCAGAGAGAAGCGCGACAAAGCCGATTGCTGACTGTCCATGCTAGCCACCTTGATCCTCCGTTGTGGCCCTATCAGGCGTGGCGGGGCTCTGCGCTCTGCCCTCACTACCTCGCGTGAGGGAGGCGCTTCTCTTCTTGACGGAGCGGCCTAAGGACATGAAAGCGGAGTTACGGCCGGGCAGGCGCTGGAACGGAGTCCACAGGGAATCCCCAAAGACAGTCTACAAGTCATGTGCACTTCATTCTGGCCCTTATGCGAGTCACCGGGCAGACGGCAGCTGAATGTGAAGGGTAACTAAATTCAAGATAGGGAGGGGGAGGTAACAGGCTAACTGCACAATCAAATAATAATAAGTGTTTTATCCATTAGCATGAACAAAGAGCGGTCACAGATCTTATCTTAACGCATCAAAAGTTTTCTTTGAACTGTTGGCGGTTGGCTGCATTGAGCACAGTACGCCGTCTTTACTACGTGGTGTGAGATGGAGAGGGGATTTCTGCACCTGTGGGTTCCACCTGAGGCTTTTTGCCGTCTTCCTTACTGGCCAGAGCAGCATTGCCATTGTTAGGCAACCGATTACAAGATGAACTCCTCTGCTTAACACCTGAGGGACAATGATGAAACACTTGATGAGGAATCTACACAGCGTTCTTTTGACGACGGTACAAAGTCGCTCAGACTTTTTTTCTCTAGAATATATTCATAGTCCTTGGAAAGGAAAAGCACGATTATTAAAAACAAAGCAATTGACAGTTTCAGGGAGGAGAAATGGCACCACCGAAATAGGAATCAACTGATTGTGTACTTCCTGTGAATCAAAAGATGCTTAGGAAATTGTGATAGGCTTCCATACCAGTCTGAGCATGTGTATAAAATCACAATGCGGTGCTTTGGACCATCTTATGATTTGGATATAGGTATAGGTGCATTGTGAATGGACTGAGAAGCGATGCTACTTCATAACTAGGTGAATCCAGAGAGCTCAAGCACTTTTTACCAGTCTGTCATCGCTGTTAAAAGCCCTGTATATGGAGAGCACAGGGGTCAAAGTTCACTCCACCCTTAAGAGTTACAAGAGAAAGCAGGTCTGTTCTAGATAATCCAATTTGTCACCTGGTACATTATTCATCATGTAGAACATACTACCTTGGTTAAGGAACAGCACAGAAGGGCAAGGCGGGTAGGAGGATTGGATGAAGGGAGGCTGGGAAGGGGCGAGGGAGCCAATGAGGAAGGGGGGGGGAGGGATGGAAGAGAGGAGACTTACGTTTGTCGGGAGATTTGACAAGGGTGGCGGAGGAGGAGGATAGGCGTTTGCTGATGCCAGCCTCGGACGGCTGTTTCAGGTTCATGGTGGATGTGGAGCGCTTGTCCACTGAGGGGGGGGGGCGGAGGAGAGACAGACAAGGGAGGCGGGGTTTACACTGGAGTTCGGCCAATGGAGGAAGGCATTTGGGGGCACACAGGGGAGGAAGTTTCTGCAAGGTCCTAATACTCCTAATATGCAGAGGGTGATATGCTGCTTCAACAATTCAATTAAAATAAAATGAATACAAACTAAAAAATATTTAAATACTTTACCAATGTGCTACTAAAGCAGTGCACATTCAATGATCACACTTAGCAAAACACATGATATGCAGCATGAATTTGCAGTTAAATACCATGTATTAAATTACAAGGTTTTTTTTAACAAACCAAAACAAAGTTGTTGTGGTTTTAGAGACAGGCGTGGTGGTTAGTAGACTCCAGATGCTTTTTAAAAAATGTTAACATCCCACCGCGCACCACCACCATAACGTGATCCGTGCCAGAGAAATCCAAAGATGAAATGAGTCTTTTTTTTTTTTTTTTGCATGTGCCATTCAATTGTCCCTTCATGCAAAGTCACCCGTGTGACCCAGGGCAGTGTGAGTCAGTGAACGACCGAAAGCTACGGGTCCAGCTTTTCACCCAGGACATTAGGAACAACGGCCCCATACAAAAACGGTTAGTGAGAAGCTTCCAGTTAGGCGGCAGGTGGGGTGGGAGTTGGTGGGAAGCGTAGGAGGTAAACCAGGCTATCTAGGGTGCCAGTGCCAGTCCATGCCGAGTTGCTAAAATTGGCGAGCAAATGATCAACAAACAAAACCTTGTCGACTCCTGGGTGGCTTTTCTGGCGAGGCAGGGGAGATAACTATAGTTACTGGAGATGAGGAGCTGGCATCAGAGTCTCCTGTGGGAAAAAGACAGCTCCCAGAGAGAGGCAGTAAAATACAAGATGCTGAGTCACATCCATCAAACAAGGAGAGAGAGAGAGAGAGAGAAAGAGAGAGAGAGAGAGAAGAGGCAAACATGGCTGCCAGCTTTTGCTCGACACCCAGACCCTGAAGCAGTAAGGGATATGCTGAGTGTTTACAAGTGTTGCACCAGCCCCATCCAAGTAAGGATCATGGGAGTCAGATAGTGCCATGACAATATAAACACACTGCAATTTAAATGACCCATGTATTTAAAAGCTATGAACCTAGTGGATTTTTGTGTCAATGCTCGCATTGTAAACTTGACCACGGTCATGTCTTTTAGTGTATTCTAATGGTCTCTTGGATCCACCGTGGCAAATGAGTGATGAAAGTCAAAGTGAACAGAAAGTAAAGGGAGTACTTTTGATTAAAAAGGTGAAGAAAAGGCCCGTACCTGTCCGTCCGTCTGAGTCTGTGGACAATCCTCCCCAGGACCATCTTTTCTGCCTGTGCTCCACTCGATTACTACGCTCTAATGTTCGCCGCATCATTGCCTCGTAGTGCTCCTGCAGCATCGCAAATGCATGTCATTTAAACCACAGGCAGAGAGGTCAAGACCCGACTATGTCACAATGGCCAACAGTGTGTGCAAAACGCGCGTTCTGCACTCACCTTTTCCTCTTCCTGTTTCTGTTTCCTCTTCTCCTCCACAGCCAATCGCTTCTGCTCCTCCTTCCTTCGCTGTTCATCAACCTTTTTCTGTCGCTCCTCCATCTGACGCTCCACTTGCACCTTGGCCTTGCGCTCCCGCTCCATGATTTGAGAGTCTTTTAGCACTGAAGGTACGGAAGTAAAAAAAGAAAGAAAAAAAAGGTCATTTGTTAATATGTTGCTGTAAGATCAGGCTCCAATGATGTCACACAGAAAGTGGGATCCCCCCCCCTTACCCTGTTGTCTCTCTGCCTCCTCTCGCCTTTCTTTCGCCACTCGCAGTCGGTCGTCTATTCTAAGTGCAGCACCGTCAATGACTGCAACACATACGTGTGTGTATATATGTGGTTAAAAGATGTAACATATAAAGCCATGCTTATTCAGAGAACAAAAGGGGGGATTACAATGCAGGATAGCGTTACAAGAGCTTTGCATTAGCCAGGCAGATGTGTCCATGTGACTGTCGTTAAAGAGCTTTGTCAATTGTTACAGTAATAAGATGATAACTCAGGATTACCTGCAGCAATCTATTCTGACAGGGTGGTGGAAGTGGATTGAGTTGCATCGAATGGTTCAGATTACGGAAGACAATACAGCGGCGACAGGGCAGTTTCAGTGGGAACCCATGTGCTGCAGTGTCACGGTGTGGTGTCATTTACCTGGCCTGCCGCCCTGAGGTTTAGCTTGCGCGGTGGATGTCGGTCCGGGGCTGTTCCCTGACAGGCTGCGCCGCTCCTCGGCCTGTGCTTGTGCAGCTGCAGCTGCATGTGGGGAAAACACAGACACCTGCAGGTTACACTTACCCACACACAGGGAACTAGAGTCATATCATGCCCGACAAAGCAGGTTTATCAAATAATATGAAAGAAACTGAATAGCTGATGTTGGAAATCAGATGTTTTTCTCTGTGCTTTGTTTTCCTTAGACATGCTCGCAGAAACCCAACCGATTTGATGCTACAGAACAATCAAGCTATTCAATCATCTGGCATCACCCATCCCTCACGGTCCACCCTGCAGCCAACCACACACAAGGATTTCTGTGACAAGCTGGGAGGGATGGGCCGCTGTGAGAGACTGCGGTCTGGAACCCAACCCTTGTGAGCTTCCTGGTAAACTATATGCCTAAGAGTGGTTCCCATTCTGCAAAATACTACATAGGACATGAAGCATAAACAATCTGTGTTTTGCATGCAATTACAACTTACATTTGGTTGTAATTCCGATAATCAGGCAATTTGTGATAAAAGCAGGGGTTACAAAATGTTATGGTAGCAAATGAACTCTCCCACCACGAATACTACAGGGTTGAAAGCACGTAGTTAAGTTATACCTACAGTACCAAATGGAGACATGGAGATAGAAGAGCAGAAAGGAAGGAAATGGGGAGGACATCATCAAGCTTTGTGTGCCCTGGTATCAGCTTTTCCTCCGGTCTCGTTCCTTGTGTGTCAATGTGTACTCAGCATTAGACAAGTGCTGACAAAGATGGTCAGTCATGGGGTATAAATGTTACTGATGAACCTGTCTGTGTTCTCAAAGTCCCCCACTGGTTTCAACGTTACTTAAATAGCTCCTACTGTTGCTATGATCATTCCAAACAAATTCTTGCGATTTGAAGGTAGGAAAAGTGCAGTTACATTTTTACTGATATTCCCATGTCTCCAGGACATTAATTTACCCACAGGTTTAGTTTAGTTCTGCTTGTGATTTATACGAAGGGCATATGGGACATGTTTGTGAAACACTGCTGTACATCACTAGCACCACATGTCATGTCGGACTGCTCAAACGAATGCGTGTCTGATGTAAAAAAGTTGAAACATCACAAGTTCTGAATGTGAGTTGATCAAAGTCCATCCTTTCACATGCGCCGCTCATTTGTTTGAGTTAAATCAATGCCTAGAAGCTACACTGAAGTTATCAATACAAGAAACCGGAAACGGTATGAAATTCATAGTGACTGCACTGGAACAGGCAAATACAGCGTAATTCAATCAGACAAAGAACATCAAAAGTTATCTTGTCAACGGCGGAGATGGAATGAGATTAATAAATGGAAAAATTGGTTTTGCTCATCAAGAAGAAAACCCACAATTATTTGGTGATGTTGTGTCCCAGAAAAACCTAAGCATCCCTGACCAGATCTAACGAAGCCAATAATACTCAGACGTCGCCTTTGGGAGGGGAGACGAGCTTAAGAAGGTCCTGCGTGCATTGCTTGTGGCATGACGTGCTGAGTCATGATCTTATGCCTTCAAATCTGTGTCGTCTCCCTCCATGTCTCCAAGAGCGGAGACATATGATACAGAAGAAGCAGCCACAGAGATTAGTAATGTTTAGGTGAAGGCGCTTATTGAACGTCATCAGAGTACACACCTTTCCCCGTGTTGTCTTAGGGAGGACAATGGAAAACCATCCCGCTGTGCCCCCCACAGGCAATGACCATGGTGCAGCACGGCACACAAGGCTTATCGGTATGGAAATTGACTCTACTATGTTACTCGGTGGAAACCAGAGAGGACAAAAGGCCGTTCTTGCATGAAATGACAAATGGAGAGACATTTATTCACTATTGAATCTGCTAAAGGGATTCTTATTAGTGTGGACATAAAGAACTGAGAAATATGGCATCTAAGACGGATTATAAAACACAGAGCTGGGAGATATGGCAAACATTTTTCTTAATTTAGCACATTCCATATCTCACCAGGGTCTGACATATAGATCACAACACACTCCAAATAACCACGCTTAACTTCCCATGGAAAGTTTCCGCCCCTTTGAAACCCTGATTTCAAAGCAAACCTTTTACGTAGGACGCTGTGGCGAATGTACAGCTGTACAGACAGTTTGGGTCAGCATCTGAATGTGTGCGACACCGATGAACCTGCCATTACCTCCGGATGACACAACCGTCGTCCTTTACGCTAGAGGACAGACACTGTGGGCTAAACGAGTCGATCGATACTCAGCCATCTACATCTAGAGCAACAATGAATCACAAATTCAAACTAAACGCACATTCACCTCCCTTAAAGAGACATATGATAAAAGATGCAGAGCTGTTGAATTTATTGTGCAGATTATGCTGTTGTAATGCTTTTGTTTGAATTCAGTCGGGCATCCTATTGCGTTTCTCCCACCTTCCCTCTTTTACTCAACCTTCATACAAAAGGCAAATACCATTTTCCAATCAATGACGCTCCCCGTGTAGCTGGGTAACTGTTGCTAAGTGATACACACACTTCGAGGTGCTCCTCCATCATGCTTAGGCCTGTATCAAGGAAGGCACAGAGATGATTCACAGCTAAATAGAGAGGACGCATCGTAAAGCTTTAAAAGCTTTAAAAATGTGTCAATTCACAAGAAACAATTACTTGGATGGGGCTGTAAAACTAACAGTTTATCCACAGTAACACCTCATAAATGACAATGGCAGATTAAGGACAAAATCCAAGGGGCACTAAGTGAGATAATGCACACAATGCAGTTGTGAGCGAAAAATCCTAAGTGTAAATAGTACAAACAAAATATTGACACGAATCTTAGTACATGACAAGACAGACATGAGACTTCATTCTGCTTTCGCTGGTCTTTAAAGGGGAAGTAAGAGCAGACAGGAAAGCGAAAGGGGCTGAGTAGGTAACAACGATCCAGATAAAACAGAGCACAAATCCGTCCATGGGCCGAGCAAACAACATGGGAAAGAGGGGCTGCTACAGTGCCTCGCCCCGAGCTTACATGTAGAGCTAAAGGGAAATAGATAGAACATCTTTGTAAAGATTTGGCGCTCACGTATTGATTCGTGGAGGGAGAAGATTGAGAAGGTTTAGGAAGCATTCTAGTTCTGGTGCAAGTGGGCATGCACATGTCAGCAAATTTCTACTATTTTTATTTTTTGTCTCTGCCAAGAAACGGTCAGTAACTCAACAATAAATCAAGCCACTGATAGATATATTGGAAATATTTGCTACTTTGATGTGCCTTGTTTTGTTTTTGTTGTTTGTGTAATGTGAAGAAAGCAATAAAGATACTTAAAAAAAAAAAAAAAAAACATGCAGGACAAAGATTACTTATTCTTAAAATCCAGTTATATAAGCCTTTCTGTTACACTGATGTTTGAACGCTATCAAGTTTTTGGGTGCCACAACCGCAGTGAATGTACCTACTCACAGAAATCACAACCGGCACTTTGGAATAAAATGAACAATGAACTCTCCGCTGACACATATTCATGCTTTGATTGAAGTGGTTGAATGAGTTGGGGGGGGGGGGGGAAAGGCTGTTTCCCCAACAGACCTCAAGAGAGCCAGGTGTGCTCATAGAAATGAAGAGAGACAATCACAGCAGAAGAGTTGTCCCTCATCAAGCCATCGCTATGGAGATTTGCACACATTAACATAAATCATTGCCAAGGTGTCGACGGATGCAGCCCAACGCCTCAATGGTTTGGATGGACAAAAAGAGAAGTTATTAACCTGGACTTTTGTTAAACAACAAGTGGATCAAGAGATCAACCATCACGATGGCCTCAAAAGGGTTATTGTGATGTATTTCAGTCCGCCTGGCAACGCGGACACATACACAGCTTGAGCGTGACCTGTAGATCTTTGCTCATTCATCTGCTATTCATGTCTCTCATGTACGCTCTCTTATCATAGCTTTCCTGATATTGCTTGGAGGGGGGCTGTCAATCATGGCATCAGAAGTTCTCATCAGCTGGTCTATCCAACAGCAGTAACGCACCAATACAAGCCTCTCATATTGCGCCTGTCTCTTACTCAATTTGATTGTCTCCATGGCTTTAAAGCATTCATGCTTTTTTTACACATGCCCTCCACCTCTCCATCAGGGCGCAGACACTAATTACTCGAAGAAAAATATATAAATACGGATGGGGTCCAAGCTTCAGGCTGCTGATTATTATGGCGGCAGTAAAGACCACCAAGGCGGCTGGCTGATTATGACCCCTCCCTGGAGGAGAAAAAAAAAGAAAAACACTTAACAGGAAACAAACCTGAATGACTTCTTAATGCTTCCAGTTGAACGTGAACACCGATCAAATGCTAGTTCTCTAAATGACAAGCATCTATTTACGCGGTCTGTCAAAGAGACGATGTTGGTATCATGTGGGAGCAAGAGTGGGTTAGGTTTTTTTTTGCCCCTGCAGACTTTAATGAGCCTGGCTGCTTGGTACAATTAAGTAGCTTGTAGCACAGGAAGTCTTTGCGCTACTTAATGCAAGGGTAGGAAGCCAAGTACTAAAAGTACAGAGGGATTTTTAACTTGATCCAAACAGCAGCTTAATTACTTAATTTACTTTGTTAATATTGTCCAAATTCACAAATACCTTGCAAGTTTTCAAAAACATCAACGTTTTGGCCATTAATGTCAGAGAGAGCTCTTCCTTACTAGCTCAAGGTTTCTGGTCCTCAGATAACACTGCTGGTGCACGCTCTCTCTCACACACACACACACAAACCAGCTCTTCTACAGGATTACTTTGGACCTGTTCATGTAAAGTTGAGCCACGGCTATTTGCAGTCATGGTAGGATAATGATGACACATCCTTGTTTCCTAAGGATGTGTCTTCTTGCAGGAGGACCATACTCTCTTGTGAAGACAGGCTGAAAAGGATCTGATCATATCTATAATCAGTTATTAGCATCAATACATTTACTAAACGTGGTTCTTCATGATAATGCATTCGGGCCAAGAACAAAGAATTTAATGTACTAAGTTAGTTGTATTAAGAAATCTGTTGACACTTTGTGAAAATGACAGACACGATCGAACATATACTACAATTCAATTAATGAATCACAAGCACTCTTGATCATGAGTTACATGATAAAAAGCAGAATGTGTTCACTTTATTAGTTCATTACACCTGTAATTCTTTAACACCGCTAGTCAAACCCAAGTTATAATTGTATTGCCTCACAGTTCATGCGTGTTCCAATTTTATGTAGTTGTTAACCAGATCTATCCATCGTATGTATGTATGTATGTATGTATGTATGTATGTATGTATAGACACACACACACACACACACAGATGCATGACCAAACTATTCTGACCAGGGTCTGATGGTTGTTACAGCCTATACAAATGAACACGTTTTGCTATTCAAATCTTTACACTTATTCTGCAACACATCCTGTTGGTCAATTTTTTTAGAGTTGAAATGAGACAGACGTTTGTACAGGAAGGGAAAAGCTAAGTGGATCCAGTACACACTGATACTGTGGCTGGTCCATTTCCTCCTATGGTTAAATGCAACCAGTTGAGAAATATTTGTCATGCTTTTAATTCTGCAGCGGTAATTGCTGAGCCAGGATCAGGATAACCTTGCAGTGAGACTTGCAGTAGTGTGATCTCGCCGAATAGGAGCAGGGAACATTTTATCCTTGCTCACATTCTTGTGGAAATTACAATGTGCACGAACCAGATTCATTACATTATTTTACTATTGTCGGCCCGCTGCGTTGACTGACGGCCTAGCAAACTGACATCCCTTTATTACCGGCCATGTCAGGAATTCCTACATTTCACGTCACTCGAGATCTTGTGGATATTTTCATAAAGCCGCAGAATTGGGTGGATGCGAATTCCAGATTGAAGAGACTCAATGGAGAAAGGGGAAATAGGAACTAAACAGTGTCCAGCTATAGTAAAACATGCCTACACCCACGCTGGGTATGCAGGAAAACTCCCTCTTAAAAATCCCAACTGCAGCTCGAGTCATAACAAACTGTGCATTCATGCCCACAGATGCAGACACGGTAAACATCCATGTCTGGAAGGTGCCAGCTGAGGCGTGCAAGAGAAGCATTGATAAAGAGACTTTGCTGCTGCGGTTGGCTTATATAGTCCCCCCAAAAAATGCAAAGTGCCTTTTGCCTGCCAAAGTCCTTTATCACTTCATCGAGATATAAAAAAAAAAAGAAAAAAAAAAGAAGAAGAGTAACTATGCAGCCTCATTCTCTTATCAGGGCCATGACACTCCAGCTTTATCTCAAATTCAGGTCAGACATTGTTATAGCCTCATTCTTTGGAGAGGTGGGGGTGCGCGCCATATGTCAAACAAATAAGCATAACTGCCCGATGGATATAGGAGGGGTCAAGACACCCCCACGCCGGTCCGTGTGGAAGAACCGTTGCCCGTTGGGTGTGTGTGTGTGTGTGTGTGTGTGTGTGTGTGTGTGTGTGTGTGTGTGTGTGTGTGTGTGTTCCTCTCCTGGAGGCGTGAACTCTGCGCACCGAGCTGCACTTCCTGCACTCTTCCTGATCGGGATAGCAGATGATCACTTTTGACAATAATCCCCCCCCCCCCCCTACCGGTGATGAGCAACGCGATCTAAGCTACCGGCGGATGTCAGTTAACGACGCAGTTAGCTTATATTCCCCCACACACACACACTCGCACTATGAAAAGGCCACGTGACCAGAGTTGTGTTTAGTTAGAAGTGTGTGTGTTTTGTTTAAAGCTATATTAGCTATACTAGTGACGTTAAAGGCCAGCGCAAAAACGTTGATGTCGTGACACCGCGTCAGGCTACGAGGCATCACGATGCAACTTCGGCTAACGTCAACTACCGAGCGCTTCGAGCCGTGGTCTCCCTCCGCGGAAACTTTCCTGATATTGAAACGTTAGCCATCAGCACAAGAGGAGTCCATTAAAAATTTAACTTTTGACGTTTCATGCGGGGAGAAGTTGCCCATTTGTCCGCATCCATTGTCGGCGTTTAACCGGACCGCGAGCTAACGTTACTAGCCGGGCGAGCTGCGGCGTCACGGCGCGTTCAAATAACCCGGTTAGCGGCGGCGTTGGGCGGCGGACGATAAAAAGTCATCACTGAGCCAACTGGGACATAAAATAAACACGACTGCCAAGATTGTTCTTACCCAGTTGGGCTCGCAAGCCTTTGAGAGTCGTAGCACCCTCCGCCATTTCTATGAAGTTTCCCGTCTCTGTTTTTTTTTCTAAAGCTGGGGCGCGTAACACATCGCAGCCGGTAGGACTCGGACACCACGGGGACGTGGACGTCAGAGATGGGAGGGAGGGGCGAAGAGGTCTTACTCCGAGCATTTCCCGTAAACCAACAAAACGCGGGCGAGACAGTCTTAAAAAGACCCCGTGTGAGTGGAAAGTTTTCAGATCATTTTAAGCTGCAGATATATTTTACTTAACAGCAAAGCAATTTAAATCCAGAATAAACAGTATATGTCAAATGTATTTCTCACTTCTTACCATGAAGAGAAAAAAACTATATAATATAAACACTTACAGAGTACAGGAGTGTTAAAAGCTCTTTCACGTTCACTTGCAAAACAATTGAGTTGCACACGAGGCTGCAGCATTTCCCAGATTTTTTACATTTTTAATGTTCGCTTTAGATCAAACAGGATTCATTTCTTTCCAGGGAGCATCTTTTATCTGAGCATGATCTAAACGTTTTGCACGGTTTAACATTATTTGTGATTTGTAGCGGATGTCTTTCTCATAGACGATCTAAGAGCTTGCGTTTGAATTACTGTCTACATTTGCTATATAGCGTCCTCCAGCGTTTATTTGGCTGCTGTTGCATGCTGATCAAATGAAGGATTATCAATATGAGATAATGATCACACAAGCTTTTACTTTTGGGACCAAATTCATAAAATATGTATCATATAATATTATTAAGTCAAACAAATACAAAATACTTCAATGAAATGAAATGATCTCTCATTAAAAATGTGAGATTCAGAGTTTTCAGAGGAGAGAATAAGGCGTAGACCAGAGATTAAACGTAATTAAATACATATTCATAATTTGCTTTTGAGAAAAATCCTAATGGTAAAAAAAATTGTAAACCTTACCAGATTGAGGGAGCTGAAGAATCTGCAGAGCTAGAGCTCAAGGTAAAACGCAGGAGGGAAATATTTCTCCCAATGAGAGAATAACATATTTTCTCAGGACTCTAGGTTCTTTTTCTTGCCACAAACACTGTATCCTCTGTCCTGGTCCGTCTCACATGCTACAGCCAGAGGCCCTGTCATCTATTTTACATGGTAAACAGGAAGTAACACCTTATTAGACATGTATTAGAAATAAGGATTTTATTCAGATAGAAGTTATCATCTATGAACAGTAACACATTATGTCCAACAATGTGAGGAAAATGTTAGTTCTTTAGGTTTTCCTTTCCTTTGCAGAATTTCCACTCAAAATGAATTTTTCAAAAGAAAATTCTTCAAACAGCTGAAGTCTTGGGACCAGATCCTCTAAGCGGTCACTTGTTCACCACAGCTCTGTGTATCCTAGCAACGACTCTGGGATTAGGCAGGAGTGCAGCAGCCTGGGCCAGCTGGGGCAGCAGCAGGTACTGAAAGAGGTCCGGGAAGCCTTGGGGACAAAAGGGACGAGTCCCGGACTAAGACGTAGTCGAGCACCTCGATGCTCTTATCTGGACACTGACTTTAGAGATGACTGCAAACAACTAATCTCTTATTAACTCTTATTATTAATGACAACAAATTGTTGTTGTTGTTAATATTATGTTATGATTGTTATATTAGACAATTATTATTATTGTCATTATTGTTAATGGCATCATTTTTAGGATTATTAATATTATTAATATTATTATTTTAATTATCTTTGCTGTTAAACAGACGTACCTTGAGCTACTTCCCATTTTCTCTGTTAAAGGAAATAACTTGACGGTCAGACTCACCATGAGCAGAGCAGGATAGAGGATGTCACCCCACTGCCCTCCTGACACTGACACTGTAACCCTAAAAACAGATGTAAAATGACACATACAACTATAGCTGACCCCTAAAAAACTAAACATTCTCTACCAGAGAAAAGCAATAAATACGTACTCCTTATAGTTCAATAGGCATCTCTGGTGGACTACTCACTGATCTGCAGCTTCCATCCAGCTGCACCAACATTCAGCAGAGGAAAGCCCCTCATTCTACATCACTAATGACGCAGCGGAGGTTTCCCAGCCGGACTATCAACCGATGAAGTGTGTGTGTTTGTAGGATGAAGTGCATATTAACCAAAGGATTGATTGTGTTCTCTTAGGTCTGCACTGACTGCGTGCTGAAGGTGAGACCAAAGAATCATTAAAGAGTTGTCAAACTGAGTCATTTGGTTGCAGTATACTATTTGACCTCTCTGTGGTGGCATGGGGCTATAAAGCACATCCCTGCATTTCACACAGAGCTAAACTCTGAACTTTACATTCATGTCTGTACAGACGTCATACAGGGCGTCCTGCAGAATCAGTATTCTTTTTAAGAAGTTGAAGACAATCATAAAGCAGATTAGAGGAACAATATTACAATGGCTGTTTGCTGACTGGAAATATACTGTATAACCCCCCCCATCCCGGCCAACCCCTTCCACACACACACACAGACACACACACACACACACACACACACACACAAATGGGTTGTCTCAATCATAACAATGAACAAATTAAACCTAAAAGCCTGTTTGTCACATTTTGCATTGAGCTGTTGTGTACATTGACGCCAAATAAGTATCAGCTCTCAAAATCTCATGCAACAACCACAAAAATAGAGCTTGTTATGTAATGACACTGGGACGGTACATCTGTGTCATCAAACAAGGGTGGGTCAAGTATTTCTCAACAGATTGCAGTGGTATTTCGTTAAGATAACCATTATCATTAAAACCCTCACTGAGCCACTGGCCCCCCTGAAACCCAGATTGCATTCACGCGGAACAAAAAACACCTGCACGTGTTAATTGGTGTCGCATTTGCGAAGGTCTCCTGGAGTCGTGAGTGTAACGTCAGCGTGCTTGTTAGTTATGTTTATTGGTGGCTATTAATGAGTAACCGGGGGAACTACAGGGAGCGGAGGTCTTCTCGGGGAGAAATGAAGCGGCGCTCGCCTGCACACTCGTGGCTCGGCCCGCTTTTGGTTGTGTCAAATTTGTGTAACTTCTCACAAAACAACTCAAACTTCAGGACTTAAGGACATGACCGTGGTGAGTCTAAGTTGTGTATGATCGTCACTCCAAGGTGAATGCTAACCAAGGATGTCTGTTTTAAAATCTCTCTTGTCACCTTTCAACAGGTCACCGTTTGACATCTGGCATCGAAAGGTTTTGGTTTGCTGTCATGACCTCCGTCACACGCCTGTCCTGTCTCACTCTGGTCTGTCTGTACTCGCAGCTTCTGGGCTCACGTAAGATTCAGACTGCAAAATATCTCCAAAAAATATTATCTGTTAAAACAAGTGTCTTTTGTGGAAACAATGGCGTACAACACGCTTGTCTGGCTCTTTTTTTAGGGGGGGGGGGGGGGGGGGGGTTAGGATCTCATACCGCTTCGTGGTTCTCTTTACACACCTGCGTCTCATACACACATCATAGGTGCAGGCGCAGCTTCCTCCGCCAGCACCAGCCTGTGGGGAAAGAAGCTGCAGTTTAGGGCTCGGCCGTGTCTGTGGCAGCTGCAGCGAGGCGCCGCGGTCCCCGAGCTGGAGGAGCTGACGGCGTGCATGCTGCTGAACCGCACCCACGGATCAGGGTGGACGGGCTTCGACTACAAACCGCCCGGGGGCGGGCCCAGGGTGCTGGGACTCGAGGGCACGGGTACGCAGACGTCCGCGTGGCTGTTCGGGGAAAGACACGACCTGGCCAGGGGCTTGAAGCTGAACGAATGGCACGCGGTGTGCTTGACCTGGTCGGGCCGAGCCCGCAGGCTGCGGATCTACGTCAACGGGGCCAATGAGTACGACGCGGCCGTGAGCCCCGGGCTGCCCCGGCGCCTGGCCCTGAGCGGCACCCTCACCCTGGGGCAGTCTCATTTCATAAACGCCGGGGGGGAGGTGCAGCCCGTGTCCGGCACGGACCTGCTGGGGGAGATCGGCCTCTTCAGGATGTGGGCCAGAGAGTGGAGCGGCGAGCAGCTGAGGGGGGGCAGCTGTGCGGACGGAGACGTGGTGAGGTGGGACCTGAGTCAGTGGAAACACAACTGTCCACCCGAGCCCGACCACCGGCTCCAATGTGGTAAACGCCGTGTGACCTCTGACCTTTTTTTTGTTTGCATTTCAGTGCGATCCACCTGTTGACAGGTTTGAAGCTTTCCGTTGAAACTTTAAAGCAGCCGTTTTATTTTTATTTTTTCAGCATGGTCCCTTTACAAAGTCAACATGTGGACGTTCAAAGTTAACTCCACGGAGCCTGGAAATTGTTCATTGTCCCTCGAGGAGGTCACAAGAAACTGGGTATGAAGAACATTTCACTGATGACTTTGAACAAACAAGTCAGACTCTAATGATTCATCTTTGCTCTTTGATCTCTTGTCAGTTGGAGAACATATTCCCTCACAACATCTCAGTCCACAACATCCTGGTGTCATCCCCGAGGTAAATCACTGTATATTTAAAAAAAAACACCCCTTTTTAACTGTCCGCAATTCTGCTGTATAAAGATTCAACCCAAATGTTAAACCTGTAAATGTGTTTTATACATTTTCCCCCACTGACTTTCTTTTTAAGACAGGATATCGCAGTGTGTTTGTGTAGGTGTGTGTGTATTGTTAAGGCTAAATATAAACTGTAATCACAGCTGCAATCTTGGACATTTCAGCCTGTAATTTCTGTTATCTGTGTTTCCGTACAGCCGTAACTGCGGTGTGGTTGATAATTCTACTGCTCTACCTACACAACAACATCAGGTACGACGCTATTAAGTACTCAGTTTGATTTTCCACAGGAGGAAAGTAATATCCTCAAAGACCAGCTGATCAGAGAACAGGCTTTTTTCTTTTTTATTGAGACACGGTCATTTTCGGAGGAAATGAAAGACGTATGTCAGCATTGAGCCGGGTTCAGACGAAAGGTGGATGTCATTTTATCAAAGACAATCAGTTGTGTGTAAGTATAATCGTCCAGCCTTTTAATAGAGACTACTTTTCTTTTCTTTTTTTTAGGGATCAAGAACATTGCCAAACCCCGACTCAGTCCAGTGGTGAGATGAATCCAAGACCTGAAAACGTTCATAATAATGACTTGTTTTTGGGGGCTTTCAAAACATTCTCCAAACTGCACATTTAACCCTTGTCCTTCCGGTAAAAGTTTCAGCTGTGAATTCTACGTGGAAGTGGATCCTGCTGCTAACGTACAAGATGTTCAGGCCAACATGGCTTCGTTGCTGAGTTCGAGCTTCTCTCACAGCCTGACAGCAGACCCTGACAGCATCAGCGTCCTCCCTGTGGGTGCGTACGGCAAATAGTCACCAAACACTGTTTATATGGTCGTCGTCTTGACGACGGTTGTATGTTCATGTCACACACAGTTGACCTGCAGAAGCATTTTTACCTTAATAGTTGTGGGATATTTGTTCAGTTCTTTTTTTCTTTTTATGCAGTCAAAGCAATGTTTGGGTTGAGCTGGAAATGTTGAAATATTGCGTGAAAAAAATCCATTATTCAATCTATCCTGCACTTCCACTGTGATTGATGTCTGAAATAATAAGATGCTGAAAACATATGCACTCATCAAAAAAACGGTTGCACACCCGCATAGATGCATTAAAGCCGTTGATGTTGTTCCTAAAAATGCCTTTTTTCTTCTTCGAATGTTCTCTCTGTGAGCTTTTTATAATTAAAGATGCCTTTTCTCTCTTTCAGAGTTTCTCCCTGCAGTGACAGAGCCCCCGCCGACCGTCAGCTCTCGTGCACAAACAGGTGAGCGTGCAAGAATTAAACAATGGCCGTGATTATCGATGATTTTTTGCAAAAATTGTCCTTTTCCATACGAGTGCTAGAAAGTGTACGCTGTAATGTTTTCACAGAAACGAATCCAACTCAAAGGCCGCAAGCTAATCCCACCAACACGTCGACCACGGGAGACCCTCTGGAGCAGAACAAGACTCTCGGTCAGTTCACCAAACAGCGGCTTCTTCGTTCCTCTTTCGGTCAGATCTTTACTGTCTCAGAAGAGAAAATGTTTGCAAGTGTTGGAAAACCCGGATCCCCCGTCCAGAGGAAAATCCTCCAAAACAAGACAAATGGATCTCGGATGGTTTTCTCCGCTGCCTTGATCGATTACAGTTTCCCTTGTTTTTCTGCCTGATGTCAGACGGCAATGCATTCCGCTGTCTTTTCTCTCCTGCAGTTAAACCAGACACATTCTTCAGAGTCAATTTGACTTTACGGGTGTACGGCAGCCCCACAAACCCAAAGAATAGTATCAAGGAATGGGTAAGAGACTCGCAGAACTAAACTCGCCTAACTAGCCGTCTAACAGACAGTTTGTGTACTTTACATTGGTCTCTTTTGGCAAAAGGTGAAGAAACAGCTGGAGGTGAATGGCACCGTGATTGTGCTGAACCTCCTCATCAAGGAGAACGTCGGCAGGTGGGACACGTTGGATTTATTGGCTTAATTAGTGTGATGAAAAGGTGACGTTTGACTTATTATTCATCTTTTAATATTCATTCAGGAACATGGAGCAGCACAATACCACAAGACTGATGGTGAGCGTGCATTTTATTTAATTTGCTTTGTTTATTCATCTGAACTGTCTCTCGTACCCACGCAGTTTAATTTACGTTGCAACATCTCTTTGGTTTCCCATTTTTAGATTTCCCAGAGTCAAGAAAAACAGTAGGTGACAAAATAGAGAGGAATAATGGTTTAATTAATGTTTATCTTTGTTATGCCACTAATAGTGTGCCTCATCTGCAGGTATTACTGCACCTTCCACGTTCAAGATTACAGCCAAAACAGTTTGGCAGAAATTGAAACTTTTATTACTGCCGCCCTGACATCAGGGTATGAGACCGACTCCATTGTTATTCAAACTATGGACGTGGCGATCAAACACATAGGTAAGTAAAAAATCATGTGAAAATCTTTTAAATCACCTCACAGAACAAAACTGATAAAAAAGCCTCTTACTAATTTAAGCACAGGGTCTTATTATTGTAGTTGCTTTTTTTTATTTGCCCTTTTGAAGTCAATCTTATTCAACATTATCTACGTATTATTTTTCAGTGCCAGCAAACTGCTTGGAAGAAACTACTTCAACATTCTATGGAACATACATCTGGCCTGAAGCCTTTCCACAAGTCAACCAAGAGATGGGATGCAGAGAGCCAGAGTCAGAGAGAGCCTTCAGGCTTTGGTAAAACATTTCATATCACACCATGGACAATTCAATTATCGAGATAAGATCTCAATCTGAACGCTTCCAACGAAAAGGGAATCAGTGATCTTAAACAATCATAATGGTGAATAAAATAATTTAATGTATTACTAATTGAAATATCTCTCAAACAATAACAAAGTATATATTGAAATATAATAGAGACAACGTGTACTGAGGTTTAAGGGTCTAGTCTCAGCAGCCTCAGTTAAAGGAGCCAATATTGATCTTGGAGGATATTGTTTTGTATATTTACCTATACAGATCCTGTTTGCAACAGACGGTTTCCATAGAGACAAATTCCCCCAATTACAATGTCTGGCTCTGACTCGTCCTCCAGCATAGCACACAAGCTATTATTGGAATGAACGGCTTGAGTCATCTGACATTAACTCTAACAAAGTATTACTCAAGGTACAATAAAAAGCTTTACGGTCTCTCAGTGGGACACAGCGGTGGACACAATCAAGTTTAATTAAATTAAGCAGAAATTAACCACAAGAATATCTGATGTTTTCTCCTTTATCTTCAGTAAGTTGGACATTGAAACGGACGCAACCAGCTGGGCTAAACCCGATATGAAACAATGCAAACCGCTTGTGATCATATCAGACCTTGAAAATATCACTGTCACCACGGGTAAGAAGATCAGACACACACACACACACACACACACACACACACACAGGCTGGTTGCTCATTCATATTGACGTTGTTGACCCGTAGGTAACGCGGCTGAGGTTGTGGACGTGATTCAGGACCTCGTAGATGTTCAGTTGGGGGAGAGCGCCGAGCTCTCCTCCTCCCAGCTGGACACCGTGGTGGCGAAGCTCCGTGAAGTGGTGGACGTCGGCAGCATCACACCTGCGGTCGGTGCCGACATCGTCAATATCGTCGCGGACATCCTGGTGTCCAAAACCCAAATGGCTCCGTTGGCCGGCATGTGAGTGGAGAGGGAAGTTTCTTATTCAGCTCAGGGAATGTAACACTGACCTTTGACCCTGTTGGTTACTTCTAAATCATATATTTACTCATCTTAGTTTCTGTCAATCTGAAGTTGTTGCTTTTTTTTGTCTTTGGGAAAGTGTCCTTAATCTGACAGACAGAATGGGGAACAACATGGATTTCCAAGATGAATCCATCAGCATCACCGCCCCCTCGATGGCGCTGGCCATGATCAACATCGATGAAAATCAATTCAGCGGCCTTACCTTCGGCGCGTCCTTTGTTTCTCCTCACCTGAGTCCACAGGTGAGACGAATGGGGAAACCTTCCCCTTGACTTTGTAAGGACAGTTATTGTGGGACCATCGCCCTGGAAACAGCAATGAAAAGTCAACGCGGCCTCCAGCGGTCGTGGCAGATCAGCCTTTAAGAAGAAAAGCAAGTGACTGGAGTCGGAAGTCTGACACCCGGTGGCATATTGTTTTTTTCGACAGGTTTTTTTCAACCCCGACACTGTGGATGAACTGCTCCCCGACACCAATGCAACTATCCGTTTGCCCTCCGAACTCAACAACTTCTTCCCTTCCGGAGAGAGAAACACAACTCGTGTCCAGTTTCAGTTCTATGGGACAGATGATCTATTTCAGGTAATAAACCCGCTCTTGTTACTATTTGCTTTTAGTTTTAGATTTTATTGTTGTTGTTCTTCTTGCTTTTTACTTCCCTTGCTGTTTTCAGATGCTCAAAGGATTCATTTTGATGCTTGCCACATTATATTCAATGTTGTGAGATTTGGGGATTTAACACCCGATCTGTGAGCCTTTGAGGATTTCAAGTGGTTTCAGCCTGGATAGTAACATAAACTAACTCACAATAAACTAAAAGTAGCACTAAATGGATGAATTGTACCATCATTTAAAGATAGTTTAAATCAGTGGTTCTCAACTTGTCTTGCTCCGGGACCCACCTTAACCCATTAATGACGAGCTGCGACCCGGTGTCGAGGTTGCGCTAGCGGTGTCTAATTGCCGCGCTGACTGAAAACATCACAGGATGATTTTTTTTTTTTTACTTTTTATTTTCCCACTACAAACCGGTCCGCGACCGTCCCACTAGTGGGTCGCGACCCGCCAGTTGAGAAACACTGGTTTAAATACACCAAATCTGGTTTCTTTCACTGTGATATACTGTAATATATTTGATTGATCACTGACAAGTCTTTTTGGTTTCAAAGGACCCAAACATAACCAACTCAACACAGAGCAGCTTGACACTGAATTCCTTCGTAGTATCTGCCAGCATCAATAACAGCCGGATCAGCAACCTGAAGGACCCGGTGGTCGTGTGCCTCAGCCACCACACAATCAAACAGGTCAGATCGAATTCAGTTCGTCAGTCGGAAGGAGAACCTGTTTCATTTGTCACTTCCACGTCCTTTTTGTTTTACAGCCAGAAGACCGGGTTCAGTGTGTGTTTTGGGATTTCCTGAAAAACGGTGAGGTGGTAATTATTTGACACACTTTATGTGTTTACAGTCGGATTCGGGTGACTTACAGTAATTCAGGAACAAGTGGCGTCAATAAAGAACCGTTGACGCAGGCCGCTGCTGGAAAAACGGCCGTGATAAAGTGTGTGTGTGTGTTTGTGTTTATGTGCGCCAGGTGGGCAGGGTGGTTGGAACGGCGCAGGTTGTGAAACCCGGAGCCTTTCTGCCCATGAGACCAGCTGCCGCTGTGATCACCTCACACACTTCGCTGTGCTCCTGGTGAGTCGCTGGTCCCTGCTCACGATGCAGGAAGCCATTGTTAACGCCGCGATGTGTGAGAACTCTGGAGGGATGAGTTCGGGACAGCTGGCACTTCGGTTCTTTGGTGCTTAATGAATAAGACAACACTATGTTTACAGACCATTCGTGTTGCTTTCAGGATGTATCCAGAACACACATCAGTGGAGCTCAGAGCCTGATTCTGACGGTGATCTCCTATCTCGGCTGTGGTATATCCTCCATCTTTCTGGGCATCACACTTCTCACCCACCTTGCTTTTGAGTGAGCGACATTGACTTATCGCGTTGTATCAAAGTTGCGAGAGGAGGGTGAATTAATTAGTTTCATTGCTGCTTGAGTTGGGTTAAAATCTCATTCTTTCCCTCTGGTGCACTCTAGAAAGCTGCGTCGAGACTACCCATCTAAGATCCTCATTAACCTGTGCGCCGCCCTGCTGGGGTTGAGCATGCTCTTCCTTCTGGACTCGTGGCTCTCGTCCTTCTCCAGCTACAGTCTGTGCATCGCCACTGCTGCGGCGCTGCACTATTTCCTGCTGGCTTCTTTCACCTGGATGGCCCTGGAGGCCGTGCACATGTACCTCGCACTGGTCAAGGTCTTCAACATCTACGTTCCCTCCTACATCCTCAAGTTATGTGCCCTGGGATGGGGTAAGGCACAACTCCAGGGGTTGGTTTCTCTCTGCAGCGGGAGAAAGTCCAGTTGGCTTTAATTTGCAGTGGGTTTTGATTTGTTGAAGTAGCTGCAGGGACTTTATTTAATTAACCCATCACTTGTCCCATTTTACACCCAAATAAATATGTATTCATCGCTTAATTCTTATTAATAACCCTAACCCCACATTTTAGTGTGGAATGTAAACAGTTTTTAACATCAGCAAACAGTCACAGAGAGAAAGTAATACTCATTTCATTCATTTTGAATTATCTTTAGTAGTAGCACAGATAAGAACTATGCGCCTCACATTTTCAAGTTCCAACGAGAAATATATTCAGGAATGGTTTACTTCTGGCTCACAGTGCGTGAGCGCGTTTCCTCTGATCTGAATTAGGTTGTGTCTCGTGTCCTCACAGGTATTCCTCTGGTCATAGTCAGCTTGGTGCTCGCCATAGATAAAGACGCCTACGGCAGCATCGTGCCGGAAGAGTCCGCAGCGGCGCTTCAGTCCGCCGAACAATTGTAAGAAAGAAAGAAAGAAAGCAAAATTATCGGTTGAGAATTCAAATGGAAAATTGAATGGCGTCTGTTCCCCTGCCTCCAGCTGCTGGCTGCAGGACGACACCTTCTTCTACGTGACCGTGGTGGCCTTTCTCTTCCTGATCCTGTTGTGCAACGCCTTTGTATTCGTGGTGGTGCTGATCCAGATCCGACAGATGAGGGCCAACAAGCAGTCGACGAGCCGCCTCAGCTCGTTGCACGACTTGAGGGCCGTGGTCAGTCTCACGGTCCTGTTGGGCCTGACGTGGTCGATGGGGTTCTTCTCCTTCGGGCCTGGCAAAGTGTTCATGATGTACCTGTTCTCCATCTTCAACTCCTTGCAGGGTAAATAGGATCCGTCGCTGAGGGGTTACGTATCATAAGCTACAGAGGAGTGAGAAATAGCACTACTGTGTCTACATCATGTTGTCTTTTACACACAGTTGTCTCACGTGTCTTCTCTTTTTGTCCCAGGGTTCTTTGTCTTTTTGTTCCATTGTTTGATGAAGGAGAATGTGAGGAAACAGTGGAGAATCTTCTTGTGCTGCGGACGTTTCAGACCCAGCGAGTACTCAAGTAGGCCACGTGTTGTTTGTGGACGTGGTGGAATTGCCAGGTCTTTAAAGCGCGGGGGATGTTTTCAAGACGCATGCTTCACAACCTTTTGTGCGTGTTTCAGACTGGAGCCGCTCTGCGACAGCCGGCGGCAGAAAGAACCATCTTGTCAACTGTGACTCCGGCGCTTCTGACAACACTTCCAGCGTCAGAAAGGTCTCTGACTCCTCCACGGGTTCCACGCCGGGGCACCACCAGGGAGCGTGAGAGGGCCAAGACCCACCAACACGGATCAGCTGCCTGCTGTCGATTACGGGAAAAGAAGGAAATCAACCCACGGTTTTGTTGGTTCCACGATGGGTCCACGAGCCCTTCTGAACCACGACAAGCAGGAATATTACATTAAAATGAAATGCAGTCTGTTCAAAAGACGTCAAGGCGTGTGATGTGAAGAGTGCACATTGAATGCCATCAGCTCACATTAATTCTACGGTTTACATCACTGCTTTCACCGTACAGCTGAATCCTAAAACAACACAAACAAAGGGTGTTTGTAAAACCTCTGATTGTAAGTGAAAAGTAAATTTAGCACGGGAAGCCGTGATAAGAGCTTTCCATGTAAATGTAGGACACCATCTGTAGCAAATATTTCTACTAATGCATAATAAAATGTACTTGTGTCAGATCCCCGTATATAAAATTATGTTACTTACTTCTGGTGAAATTATTCCTTTCATTTTCCTCCTTTGACTCAAAATACCTTCATTAAAAACCCCACCATAGCGTTTTGCCTTTTTGCATAGGGGTCCATTAAATTAATTATTTGTACATAAAACAATAAATGGGCATCCGTCCGTAACAAGATGCGTAGCCGTACTGTCAAGCTTACATTCACACATAAACTTCATGTTACCTTTTCAAAATAAAAGTCCTATTCCTTTACCGGAAGGTAAATGGGGTTATTTAAAATACTCATGACTTAATTATTTAATGTAATTCTTACTACTTTTTTACCTTAGGAATTTTTACCGCTCATAATGTTTCCCTTAAGGTATCTTTAATATCAATGATAGTAAATATTGATATGAGGCTTGTAGCGTTCAACATGCATCTGGAATACAGAAAATCACGAGTCAACCACAGGCCCCACAGAGCTCTTCAGATGTGGAGGTCTAATTAAAACTAATGCAATTAAGAAACCCCAAGCTTCGTTGTATCAAGATGTTTTGAGAGGTTTAACATTCATTTCACTTCGGCCATGCTGTTGCACTGTGTGCACCTTTTCCCCAGTGCGCGCGGGGGGTGTTTTAACGAGGCGTGAGTCGGGTTCTGGTGGAACTCGCAGGATCACATTCTGTTCATAGCTGCCTCGGTTCAGGAAGCGCATCGCACGCCCTCGCGGGTCTAACGCACATCGGGCAACTTCGGAGGCTGAGTGAGCGAAACTCAAACTTTGTCCGGGGACGAGCGCTTTAATGTTGGTTAACAGGTAAACGGGTTACGGAGAGGTTCAAACGTCAGCCAGGTGAGGCTGCTCATTTAAAATCGAGGTGCATTTAGGGTTCAACCAGTCGATGCGAGGACGCAGGCCCCCAGTCAAATTTGGTCTACCATCGCCTCAGGTAAGAGAAGCAAGTCACTTAAAATATACCTGATCGTCTATTCACAAACATCATGTGTGTAACCTGTTAATTTACACTTAAAGTACACTATAGTTTTCGTTCATGGCGACTGACTTAATGTTTTCTCCAACATTGCATTTCAAACATTGTTTGATTTCCATGCATTGCATAATATTTTAATACCAGGGCAGGAAATGTACAAAGAGTAAAGGTGTGCTTTACACACTTACTGTTTATGTAAAAGATAATTACACCTTTCAATAATAAATACGGCAACTCCAAGGGAATATGCTGTCAGTCATTCAAGACAAATGGAGATTAAATTAAACACCTCAAGGATTATCGAAGATAATTATTTCGTTTTTAGTTAAGCTGAAAATAAATCCTTTGGAAATATAAAAATATGTTGCTTTTGTATATTAACAACCCGTTTTGTCTCAATCCCAGCTGACCCATGGAGGACAGAAATGACAGTCCCGCGGCTGTGAAGGTGGAGGAGCATTCTCGCGGCGTCGTTCTCACCTACTTCCAGGGGGACATCAACAGCATGGTGGACGCTCACTTCACCCGTGCGCTCAGCAAAGTCAGCCGGTCCAAGGCCCCCGTGCCGAGGACAAAGAAAACCTGTAAAACCATCAAACCGGGTAAGCGCTCCAAACCACGAGGAAACCACCCTACACGACCAACAGGACACATGCTTCCTCATTAAGTAACCTCTCTCTTTGCCCCCCCCCCCACCCCCTGCTGCAGAGCAATCCAGCGCCTGTCAGGGCAGCGCTACGGACTGCTACTCGCAGCCACAGGTGCCTCCTCCCGAGCGCCTCCCGAACTTCAGTCCCGCGGAGGAACCCCTGGGCTCGTGGCACTCGTTTCCCCCCAGGGACGGCCCCGGGTTCCCGTCCCTGGCCTACCCGATGTCCCCCGGGGGGTTGAGTCTTACCGGACAGCAGTACGCCACATCTCTGCTCAACCTGCTGCACAACGACAGGGGGGAGATCGGGCCCGGCATGGCCTCCGGCTCCAAGCCAGAACTGCATCCCAGCTGGCCGGTGCCTCAAGGGTTCAGAGACTCCGTGGACCACGCTGCGGGCTTTGAACCCGGTAGGCCTTCCGCTGCGGTTAACTTCTTTGAAACCGTCTCGCAAAACTCTTACGACGAGCATCTTTACTTTGGTTAATGTGGACACGGGTCGCCTACTCGATGGAGCGGTCTTGTGTCAGAGGGGTCACGGGGAACACTGAACAAGCTGTCAAAACCCTTGTTGTGGCCTTAGACGGGGGAGGGCGGGGGCAGATTTTTCATTCATCTCCCCTTTGACGTCAAATCATTGACAAAAAACAGCAAAGTGGTGACCTGACACGCTGAGGACCTCTGTTAAGCAGTACCGTGTAAATTCAGAGCCATCTTTTGCTCTTCTTCCAATGAGGAAATGCTAATTACTAGTTCTAATACAAGCCAAAGCTTTTTTTAGCTTCTGCACCATCACGTCTTTGTTGGTGATTTCATTGGAGTTCATAGACCAGTCTCCTAAAGGGGCGGGGCCATAGTTGAACCCCATAGGACGCAGGAAACAGGTTTCATTACTTCCCTGTCTTGTTTGTACTTTTTTTTTTTTTTTTTTAAAGAATGAAATCTGCAGATCATTACTAACTATAACTATAATTAGGAACTATTTGTTGGGTGTTTTCACTTGTTCTGACTCCTTGACTTGTTTGTTCGTATCCACTTAAGAATCTCATTCCAAGAAACACAACTGTGCGATTTAAGATAAACTGCATGCACCACAGCGTATTATTACGTGTTCGTATGGACGTCCATTAGCGCTGTTAAGAAATCCCTGTCTGCCCTCTGTCAGGACGACGCCTGGAAAAGAAGGACTTGTACTGGTACTGAAGGCGAGCGAGGCCGGTGCAGCGGCTTCAACTGCAACACATACTTGTGGCTCTGCAGAACACCCCCCCCCCCCCCCCCCCTCCGGCTCTCCGTTTAGCCGCCTGGGGGGGGGAGGATTCTCGTCAAACAGGCCTGGCCCCGAGTGTTTCACCGAGACGACGCGCAAAAGAAACACTGCAGCGCCTCCGCTCCTCTGCTGAATGAAACGACCTCAGTGCGTCAGCGTGTAGCAACTGGAGCAACCGCTCTGAAAGGGACACTCTTCGGCAAACCTGTTCTTCCAGGCCGTCTCTCCTCTTCTAATCAGAAATCACTCCAATGTGAAATATTTCTGAGTTGCCCTAGCAGTACATAGGCCAGTGTTGCTGTTTTTATTGAATATTGATGTTAGTATCCACGGTTCAACTATATAAGTCTATGTGATTTTTTTTTTTTTTCATATTCAAACCATCAAATGAAGGATATTGTTGTTGATGACTTACTGACACTGGTACCGCGCAGTGTATAAACTTCCCAGCAGGCTGACAGAAACATCTCAAACACGTCCGTGTTGGACACAGTTGGATATTTAACGTATTCAAAATGTGAAATACCTCTGAAGAAAAAGGAAGGAGAATAGAAACCATGACATATGTATACATGTAAAGTAATGAGCATCAGACACGCAAATTCAGCAATACTGACGTTTAATGATGATTTCAGCAACATTTTTTCATACATAAAACCCATGATCAGCATTAGGAAGAATAACTAAGGAACATTTCTCAGATCGGCCTTATTGAATTTGGGTACATTTTTATTTCCTTTATGCGTCTTCATTTTAGAGGGAAATACTGTACTCTGTTCTTCACCACATTTATCTTACTGCTATAATTAAGCCCACTAGTTACAATTGGCTACTACTAATTAAGATACCACTTTCATATTAATGTAACAATAATGATATGTATTTGGTAGAAATGCTGACAAGTTTCATTTTGTTTAATTAAAACTTTTACTTTGGAAACTTTAAGTACTTTTTGTTTCTACTGAAGCAGTTTTTATGTCTAGGAGTTTTATTTGTAATGGAGTGTATTTATAGTGTGGAATTGCTAGTTTTACTTTGCAAATGATATTCATTTCTTCCACCTCAACATACAATGTATATTTGCCTGTATTGATATTGAATAATATTGAATATGAGACATTACGGAAGGATCATACTGGACTGGATCTTGACTGGATGATGGAAAAATGGGAATATGAAATAAAATAATCTTTGGGAAAAATTGTCAATTTTCTACACGACTCGTCCCCCAAACACATGACCTATTCCATTTAGTGACTCAAGGTGGCGATGGTGCCAAAGTAGCAATAAGGGACCTTTAGTGCCGTGTTCGGGGGGGGGGGCAGAACACCTCATAATGAGTTTAAAAGGAAACGGCACCAGAGGAGGGAAACATCTAAACTGTCATCACAGGAGCGTATACACTGTTTTATTGTAAAAATGATGCACCGTACATTAGGGTATTGAATGCCCAAAAGGCCAATCACCAACTGGCATATTCAGAAAGTCCCTTGACTCCCATGGAGCAGATTGACAAGAAAGTAGTGCACACATTCATGCTTCCCGTGATGATTTCTCCTGACTTATCCCCGACCCTTCGTTCAGCCTCCCCATGAAGCTGGTTTTCACTGGAATGTCCCAACAAATGGGATGCAAACACAATTTTTTATTATACTCCAGGTTTCCAGCTTTTTCAGAACTCTCAACCACATTCTATTAGTCTTCGTCTGGAAATGGAAGTTGCTTGTGATAGGAGTTTGTATGTACTGTAACTGCGAGTTGCATGGGTATTGCTTTTTCTGATGGGGTAAGTTTATTCAGTGAAGATTGGTGGCTCTCAGCCTGCTCATCCTTTTACGCAGTGAGGAACACTGCTGTGAGTGATTTTAATACTACCACCGGATGGCGTCAGAGAAACAAAAGATAGACCTTAGACAGAGAAAGGTGTGTGTGAGAGGCATGAAAACCCTTCTCTACCTCTCCCAGGGGACTTCTGGCACCTCACACCCAAGGCTGTGCCGCAAATGGCACCATCCAATCCTCAACATTGTGTGACACGATTGGCAAGATAGGTTGGACCTTCTCTTTTCTTACGCTTTCCAGGTGGTTAAGATCAATCTGTTGGCCGCTCGGGGCAGAGAGCGGCACATTTTTGGCGAAGGTTATGTCCGTGGTGTCCGGAAACATGCTGTGCTGGATGCCCTACGGCATCATGGCGCTGACAGGCCACCTTTGGCAGGTCTGGACTGGTCGCTCCCGTGGCCAGCGCCGTCCCCTGGCCAAGCTCTGCGCCGTCATCCACCCCCGTCATCTACACGTCCTTCAACAACCAGGTGAGTAAGATCTGATGTTTGAGGTGCAGAGGAATAACCGTCCTTATCTCAATATGAAGCGGGTGGGAACAGAGAGTGACTTCACCCACAGAGGAGAGTTGAATGGCACCCATGCATCTGACATTCAGTTATTATCACACTGGGTGTTTCTTCAGAGTAGATGGCACACTTCTGTCTGATATTTGATTCTTGAGAATGACTGAATTAAAGCTCACTGAATATAAACACACAGTCCGTTCTTTGTACCTTCACACAGTTTTACAGATGTGCAGAAGTGCAGCCCTGAACCCCCATCTGCTCAAGGCAAGGAGCCCCCGACTCCGAGGACACCGTTCCCCGGCTTCTTCCTTGTCCACAGACGAGCATCCCTCAGATCCTCACGGCCTCGTTCTTCGGAGACGGATAGGCACCTGTATACCTGAAGATATTTACAGATTCTGACTTCTTCGTTCAATGGCTTGTCAGTGAAACAACACCTCTCTGCCTTTATGATGTTGACAACCAGCTACAACCCTTATTAACCATAATTTTACCAAAACAACATCAGTCTTATCGTGCGTCTGCCTGTGTGCGCAGGTACCGTCTTCAAAGTGCAATGCGGAAAAAACACATTACAGAAATATTTTATAACTATACGGGAGTGGGCTCATTGTTGCTGTACTACAGTATATATTTTGATGAAATATTGTTTTGTAATTTTGTAATAATGATTCATTATTTTGATGTAAACATTATTGAATAGCTTCACTCTGATAAGGTGTAGCATGACAAAGTAATACTTAATACTTATTTTTCATGAAATGTGCTTTAGATGAATTATCTGGATTTCTTTGGGGGCAATAATATTTATTAATTAATTCCAATTCAGTGTTCATAGTGTGATACTATAGCTTCTATTTTGATTCATTATGATAAATTATGGTGATTATTCATTAGAAACAATATTCAATAACTTTTTTTATATCCATATGGTTTTACTTTCACATATTTGGATGGTTACTCATTAATTCAGCTATAGTTCGCTCCAACGTTACTTGGATAACTGGATCAGTCTCCCTTTCCTTTGTATTGTTGATCAAATTCCTCATAAAAAGATATGTTTACATTGGTATATGTATTCTTTCTTGAAATAAAATGAGTGAAGTTTTGATGGCTGGCATCTTAATATATATGATGCTATTTATTTTGTCACGACAAATACAAAGTACAAAACAACGTGTTTTTTCCGCATTGCACTTTGCACACGGTCCCTGCGCTCTCACAGGCGGCCGCACATTGAGACCAATGTCGTCCAGCTCTCAGACCAGTGTGTAATGGTAAAACGATGGTTAATCCGGGTTTGTAGCTGCTTGTCGACATTAGGGTTGTCACAATACCAGAATTATGACTTCAATACAATACCTGCCAAAATATTACGATACTCGATACTTTCAATACGATACCACAAATAGGAGACTGGAACATTTATCTATGATAGTAATAAATAAAACATCTGTAAGGTTCCCTTTTTACCAGCTTGTTCTTGTTAGTATGAGCCAACAGCAGGGTATTAATGAAAACAACATGGTAAAATCATAGCATTGATTATACACGGCTATGTAGGCCTATTGTCCGTATCTGACTATGACTACATAGTTATGTCCATAAGTATGAATTACATAATTTTACAGATGTGTTTGAGGTGGGAAAAAAAACCTAAAGCTATGTGGGCTGGGTACATTAAAGATGGACACATAATTAAAGGCCAATTTTCCCCCTTTATTTAAAAACGACAATGAAAATTGCACTTACTTGCAACAAGTGTGTATTATTTGCTACAATGTTGTGTGCATTCTGACCTCGTGATCACATAGGCCCACATGAGATAAATGGCGCATCTGTGGTGCTATTTGCGTCACGTGGACGTGCTGGTTTGTCATAAACAAAGAAAGCGAATTTCAACAGTTTTTCACAAAGTTAACCGCTGCAAGACACCTGGTTAGCGATGTCAGCAAGCTGGTTGTAACACGCTTGGACATTGATGCTGGTATTAAGAGCTCTAGTGTCGGCTTCCTTGTAATGTTCCTGTGATCGCTACAGAGCTGCCGAATGAGTGAGATTATGTCGGGGGTGAATGCTACGGCTGAAGGGGGTGGGGGGGTGAACGCTATACGTGCAGCGATCAGCGTCACAGATGCATCGGTCAGATTGGAGGTAAACCAGCGTGGATTGGTTTTTTTAGCGTGAGACATCGGATGTGTGGCGTGAGTGCGTGCAAAAACCTGCAACCTGCAAAAAAATGCGTAAAATAACAAATACTTTGTACCCGATGTATTTCCAGATCTCACTTCTGGCATATTTTCTTTCAACAAGCCGACGGTGGTCAACAGCTCCTGCCCATGAGGACATGTCTCCCTGAGATGACTTTGTGAGTGACGGCTGCCTGTTGCATGTTAGAGCAGCCGGACAGGGAGCGGAACACTGAGTGCGCTCTGGTTGCTGCTTTTTAATAAAGTACCGGTACTAAAAGTACTCAAAACCGTACCGTTTTCAACGTAAGGGTACCGCGGTACTTTTCTAGTACCGGTACACCGTGCAACATTAGTCGACATCAATACGTTTCACTGACGAGCTGTTGAACCCGGATTTTCAAATCTGTGAATATCTCGCCAACTTTACCGAACTGTAAAAGCACTACGGATACTTGCAGCCACCCGCCTCCACCATGGGACGTCTGCCGGAGCTCCGCTCCAGGCCGGGCAGGGCCCGTGTTTCCCCGGGGAAGATGCACAGTGGTCCGCTTTTAGCCGAGTCTAAATTATCATCGGTATTACTGAGCCCCAGATTAAATTACATAAATTACATTTATTGGCATTTATCGGGTGGTATTTACTCCTAAGGGAATTAATTATAACACATACTTTTTATGTAAGGCTTTATGTAATGCTCTAATTCTAAAACAAATTGGGAATGTTTTTTTTATCCACCCAAAACGCAAGGAGCCTTTTGCCCTCTGACATAGACAAAGCGTGTAATATAAACCCTCATGGCGTTGCGTCGCGTTTAGTGCGAGGTCTGACTGGCAGAAAATAACGCAAAGAGGCGTCAGACAAAACGCACGCAACATAAACCTGTCAGAGGTCACAGATCTGCAGCTCACAACTTCCAGGAAGTAGTGAGACAAAAAGGCAGTCGCCTGAGAGAGCAGTGGCTCACAAGTGCATGGGCTGTCAAGGACCTCTCTCGGGTTTCTTTTTTTTCAACTGCTCTCCACCATGATCAACACCTACCAGACCAGCATGGCTCCCCCGCCGGTGCCTCCGCGCCTCGCCGGATCCCAGCCGGTCCTCTTCCCGGCCCCGCTGCCACCGCGACGCCACAGCAAGTCTCTCATTCGCTTTTTGGTTGCTGTCGTGTTGCTGCATTTATTTTTGTCCATCGGAGGATTCATCTATCTGTACTACAATGACAAAATGGTAAAAAAAAAAAAAAAAAAAAAAAATCCCTAACTATTAATGCATAGTTGATTACACTGCTGCAGACATTGCAATGGTAATTATACTGTAATCTATGAAGGCATTACCAGTTTAAATGTTTTCCTTTGCCTAATGAAATGTGGTGGCCTTTAAAAAATATGTTTTCATTTGTATTATTACCTTCTGTGCTTAACCATTCTTTCAACATATTGCGCAAAAGATGATGTAAAATATGAAGCAACCGCATACCAATCTACAATTTAATTTAATTTTTAGAGATTTGTAGAGTAGAAATATGTATATATACAGACCAAATGAAACTGTTTGAATCACAGGAAATGCTCTTGAACAAACAAGTGAGGTGTGAAAGTCACACAACAAGATGAGCATTTTGTGAAACAGAATAATATATTAAACTATACGCAAATCGTAAATATATAACAAGTATCATAGCAAAATGTACATTCAGCATATATTTGAGCTGTTCCTAATATTCGACTTTTTTCACAGCTTTCATTTCAGCTTCCCTCAAGAAAAGGGGAGGAAGGACAAAGTAGGTTCAATTCATTGCCTTGCAACAAGTTGCATACAAACAAATGCGATATTCATGTCTCTGACCAGATGTTTGTTCTCTTTATTAGCGGCACAGTTCTCCTCAGAGAAGCAGGACACCTCCCACAAGGCTTTGGCACAAATGGCAATTTTTCACCCGCCGCACTCGTCAGATCAGAAATCTGCACGTAAGAAATGATGAAGCTGACAAGTGATCTAAAACCTAGAAGTTCAGTGAAAGGAAATTCCCAATGATATTCTTTTAAACCCCTGCCTGTGTCTCTGCAGCGGGTTATCTCCAGTGGAACATCAACCACTCGGTTCTTAGGAACGTGGCCTACTACGAGAACACTTGGTTGACTATCCTGGAGCCTGGCGATTACTACGTCTACTCCGGGGTGACCTTCTCCAGGGGCGACTCCGAACGCCCTCTGGTCAGCAGGGTGAAGCTGAGGAAGAATGAAAATGCCGAGGTAAGTGTTGCGATGCAGGCCTACTGCAACCTGAGCAGCAGCAGCAGCGGCAGCAGCGGGTCTCCGTCGAGCCGTCACCTGTGCACGGCCACGCAGGCAGCGGTGATCACGCTGGAGAGAGGAAACCAGCTCAGTGTCTGGGTGCAAGACCTTCTACTGGTGAACTACGAGGAAAAAGCCACAACCTTTGGGATGTACAAACTGTAGGAACCCACGTGTGTGAGCAACACGCACGGACTGTGCCACTGTAACAGCGGGAACTCATTGAGTGGATGTACATGGATTTAAATCTACTCAGAATGCTGTTAAATAGACTGGATCAGACAAGTGGATTTTGATCCGTTTTCTGTGGCGGCAAAGAACAGATTCCAAAAAAAGATAATTTATTTAATCAGATACAATTGTGTGATATTTTTGTTGCAGTTGCCAGTGATTGTACTCTATTTATTGATGTAAAAAAGCTTGGCCGTGAAATGAAACGTTGATATTTAATCTAACAAATTTCTTCTCTTTTCTTCGTCTTGCATTTATTTAAGACAGCACGAGGTCATGCATAGCATTTGAAATGCTGCAAAGGAAAGATGTGCACATACGTCCCGTGGTCCTTCACTGCTGAAAATAACTTAGTAATTTTAACAGATATACAGAAATCCCAAAAGGTGCAGGTGAATTGCACAATTTAAAATACCCAGAATCAGCACCAACCTTCAGCAGGCCTTCAATTTCTAGGAACATGGCAAAGTCACTTTTTTCTCATGCAGCTGAGCCACACGAAACAAGACCACTCGTCTCTCCAGAAGTGGTAACAACACTCGATACCGAAGTTCCTTCCGTGGTGTGTGTGTGTGTGTAGAGACGTATGCGCCATGTGTTTTTAGTCCAGAAAGGTAATCTAGGAAGCAAATACAAATGTCAATTTACTTTATTTACTTGATAAATAATTTTAAAAGTCAATCGCATCCGCAGTATTTTATTGCTGACGGATTTCTGATGCAAGCTGTCGACTTTCCACTTTTGTGATGTGTGAATTTTCCTTCCATCAGACCAGCCATCAATTCATTTTCCACGCGGTTTAAGAATTATTTAAACTCTCGGCACTTGTTTTGAGTTGTGTGATCCACCGGAGGAACCTCGCAAGTGTCACTTCAGGTTCTTTGTCATGAGGAGATTAATTAAATATACACACAGGCACTACCTTACAACAATAAAACTCCTGACGCATGACTGCAGACATTCGGAGATTGCACAACTCAAGCACCTTGCAGGTTGGTTTGTCAAACGGAGGATAATAGTAACGGACTAAAGCACTGACTGAAAAGTTTAGAGTTAGCCCATCAGACGTCACCAGACCTGGCCGAGCGTCTCTCCCGCGCCGCCCGCCGTGGAGTTCAGGCACAACGGAAAGAGTGAATCTCTTCGGGGGCGTGTGCAGATGCGGAGGAGGCGCACTCTCACAGGATGTCATCTATTCTAGTCACCGCTTCCATCCTGTGGAGGGCTGCTCGCTACCGAAATCTGAATAAAGCCACACATTCCTCAACCGCACATGCGCCGAGCGCAGCGTGGAACTGCCTGTCTGGGTGGATTTTCCAGCGTGAACACGTTGTTCTCGCCGAGCGAGGGCACTTGTGTGATTGTGTGTGAGAAATATTTCACATCTTAAAATGACTGTCAGAACAAATTATATTAAACTTTTAATAAAAGAATGGCCATACCAAAACACAAAGTACAGTGTCTCGAAACAATGGAGGAAGAAAAAAAAAAGAAAAAAAAAGCATTAGAATACCTTGCATAGAACAACCTGCAATAAACAATACACACAGTGGTCTGGAGGGAAACAATGTAAAACAGGAGCTCACCCTCCCACCAGTAAGTGCTCGCTGAGGATATTTGGAGCTGAAAACTAAAGTATGTGGTACGTAAAGAAAACATTTTAGTACACAGGGAACAGCTTAATAATGTTAATCTCAACCGGGAACCCGTTATGAGGCAGAGACACTTGCACAGGAAGCAGAGCTTCTGTAACGCGGAGGCACTTTTGGCCACCAGCGGTGCCTGACGTTAGGAATACCAGTTCAAAAGAGCCTCATTTTCCTCAGAGAGTATCTGCGTTGCAGAAGTACCGGTGCTGCCTTTTTAGTCCACACGAATGCAAAAAACACCACTTCCCAACAGTTGAGTGAGCGCAACTTAAAACACTATTTTGGATGTGTGATGAAAACTGGGACCTGGGCAGTGATCTTTAAACAATCGTCAATACAGAGAGATGTGATCAAATGAAGGAAAACAGAAAATGATGCCTAGCCTTAACCACATGGTCCGGCCCTTTTTGGTTAATCAAAAAATTGGGTTAAATCTTATCTTAGTATTGCAATTTCTCCAAATGAGGCCTTCCATGCAAAGACTAACTGAGAGGTCCGTCAGTCAAGCAGTCGCTTATTGCATTTCAACAACTTCCACAGCGGCTCTGCAGGAGCAGCAAACGGTGTTTTACGAGGTCAAACATCCGACCTCTTGTACCGCAGTGGGTCTGTGTAAAGAAGCTGCATCTTAAATAGCATGCAAAGCCCCGTTGTTGTTTTTTCAGACCCGATATATACACCAATCAAACCCAATCTTGTTGAAATAGTACAACAAACCATCTGTGGCACTTTCAATATCAAACATGCATTTAGTCTTAAACCCTTCGGGAGGCACTTGAACATTTGAGCACAACTCTAAACCCACAAATTAATCTCTTGGTTTACTTTCTGTGTCGATGCGCTCTGCAGGACCCTGTTAGGAAGCCACAGAGGCTGCAAAACAACTTTTTGAAATCTCAAGTCAGACTCATTAAAGTCATTTTTTCTCCTGTGCAATGATAAATGTCTTTTTTTCCCCCTTGGACAAAACAAGGATGTGTTTTTTTTTCTGAATTTACACAGTAAGATAGTAATACAATTCCAGAAAGATGTAAAGGCAGCACAACCATACCTATACGGCTATCTCCACAATTTAATTCTTGGGTGAACAATAAATAATGAATATTCTTTTAAAATTCAAAATACAGAAAAGCTACGTAATTAATAGGCTAAAATCATACTCAAAATATATTTCAGTCAGGAATAGTGGGGGCATCTTTGTCATTATATATGTAAATGATAGTTAAGTCTTTTTTGTATTTTATCATGACTTGGTAGCTTTGTACTATATATATATACTTATAAATATATCTGAATATCTTGATTATCACATTTCTGATGCAGAATTTATCCTGTAGAAACACTGTACAATCATGCAGTTTTTAATAAACAGTCGAGGGCTTCTGGAAACAAATGAATGCAACAGGATGAGCCAACGTATTTGAATTGCCTACGCCTACAAAAGGTTGTGGAAACCTGTTATGTGAAAGTCTAGAATGATACAAAAATGAAAATCGCACCCTTGTGACCAAAAAAAAAAAAAAAATGTCAACAAAATCCCTCCCCTTGGTAACAGGAGTGTAAGCAAGAAAACACCCATTGATTGGACTTGATGGCTTCGTGCTCCTTTTCTATTTCCACTGAAGCGAAAGACCTCCCGTTGGTCTCGCGGTGCCGTTTGCACCAGAGGCCGCCGGTTCCAAGCGTCCCACTTCAGCAGTCTGGGTTCAGCTGAGCTGCTTTGTGGAGAAGCATCTTCTTTGCTCTCATCTAGTGAGGCGGGATCAGCAAGACGGATGAGACGCGCTCCGGAAAAAAAAAATGTCAGAATCAAGCTGCAGCGCTTGAAACGGAAGAGAGTTCCACTCTGCCGCGTGTGATTGAAATATGGAGACGCTACGTTAGACGGACACACACACACACACACACACACACACACACACACACACCTGACCCTCCATAAGCACATAAATGTACCCACACACACACACACGATGAGGCCGGCAGTGTGGGCGTGCTCAGTGGCCGCTGTCGTCCCAAGCTAAATCATTCTTCTGCTTGGCCAGTTTTCGAACCACTCTCTCCAGGTCTTTGCGAGACTTCTGCTCCTCCTCCAGAAACTGCTTCATCCACTTATTCTCCTGCGAAACATGCAGACAATGGCCGTCTTTGACAGGTTGTCTTTAGCCCTTCTGCTACTGTAAACTAACATCATTCAAACTTGACCAACTAAAACAGAACACAGCAATTTGGTCTGAGTGAACTTGAATTTAATGAGCTAGACGTGAATAATAGATAAATGGTCATTAAATGCTGCCTTCTGTGGCAAAGGAGCATGTTTCTTTGCAAAAAGTCTAGAGACTGAATGATGAACTATATCTGTATCTCAAGCAATGTTGATACAATTGGCTTTTGTCATGTACTAGTTTCCCTTAAAAAAAGAGAAATACGGTCACTATTTAGCCAGACACATTTTGATGGAATGAGGCGTGTACTTTCAAGATTATAACAGAAATATATTTGCCTACATTATCATCGGATTTGAATTAAAATCCAAAAGCAGTTGGGCTTTAATGACCCAAACCTCAACAAATGCACTAGTAACCTGAAGAAGTAACACGCAGAACTATGTTGCTGACACAATAACATACATGTATGAATTTAGGAGAAAATTATGAACAAAATTAGACAACATTCAGATGTCGAATTTCAACCAGGAAAACAATGCGTTGGCCCTAATTGAGTTGATTAGTTAAACAAAAGTCACACGTACCTTCTTCAGTTCATGAACCTCGTCCTTCAGAGCATACACAGCATCAACCAGGCTCCTGGAAGAAATAGAAGAACAAATAAATATTGCTAGAAAATATAGATTTTCTCCCCTTTTAAACATATCATCGTATCATGCACAATCTGGACATCAAGGTCATATTGCCTTTCAACGCAAGGTCATACTGTGCAGCCTGCGTCAGATCAATGCCACATTACTGAATCTAATTATAGGGAAAATAATGACAAAGCTATTTGCACAACAGTAATAATGTGCTTACTTTTCCTCGATAACTGTCTGGCCGTTGCTCTTCATCTCCTCCACAATGATCTTCTCTTCCTCTGGCAGAAGCACCTGAGGGACGCACTCTTTCCGCACCGCTGCAAACGCAAATCAACGAGGCGGCTTGATTCACGACTCTACCGGCACCTTAAAAAAGGCGTGCAATCGAAAACTAAAAGAAAAAAACCCGTCTCTTACATAGACGCACACCTGCGGTGGTCTGATGCAGGCTGGCCCCCGTGCAGTACGCCTCAATCACCCTCAGTATCTGGGCGTCCTCCTCCAGCGCCGCCGTGCCTGTCCAAACCAGAGGGGATGGAAATCATGGAGCGCTACCTTCCTTCAGCTAAGGTGGTGTCAAACAGACAATCTCGCATTTTACTGTTCAGATCAAACACGTCATACTTTTCCTCGTTTGAACTTCGTCATCAGAGGGCTTCCGTTCTTTCTTCCTGCTGCCTGGCAGGAACTTCTTTATGGGCCGCGGGCTCTTGCTGGAGTCCTGGAGGAGTCCGGCATAAAAGGTCAGTACATCGCTCTCTCTCTCTCTCCCTCTCGCTCTAATACACACAGTGCAAAGCGGACGTTCCAAACCAAACAGAATGCAAGCTCACGGTGGGGGGGGATGCGCATCCCTCGTGAACAAACATTAAAAAAAACACAAGTCCTTCAACAAACAAGGCAGCAAGCGCGCGGCGATGACTGCGACCAACCCAGCCATGTGGTCCATCTGAGCTATTGTGGCTAACGTAGCACCAAAAGTAAAACAAAACGGTTTTATTTTTTCCACATATCAATAATACTACTGTTGCGGAGGGAGAAAATCAAATGGTTGAGCGGGACACACAGTGTTGAAGAGCCATGGGAAAGGACGTCGACATGTTAATTACATGATGTTCTACATTTCTTCTAACCACAATGGTGCCGTTTCATGAATGACACACTTTATTTTCTTTTTTTCAGGTTGAGTTGATGGTTTGAAAAAAAAAAAAACAAGCACTATGTCTGTTTCCTCTCCTGCGCACATTCAAAGCTGAGTTGTGACGAGGAGGAGATTTGAGTGGCGAACCGTGGCACACAAGCGTCATGTTCTCATGACACATGTTCACATGCTGTTCGTTGGAATTGAGAGGCTTCGTCAGAAACCCTATAGGAAAATATAAAGCGCAATTGTCTGTCGTAGTAAATTATGGAGAACTACCATTGACTCCTAAAAGTCCCCCATAAAGGACCAAGAGGAATAATTGACAGCATCACCTATGAAAATGGGGAGTGGGAGTTTCTGGCATAACTTACAAGGTGCGTGGAGACAGGAAAAAATTCTGCAGAAATCAAAAGTCCCACAAGAAGTGAGTTTTGAGTTTTGACCTCGTCAACCTTTGAAGGGGTGTCGGGGATTAGCATGAATGCAGGCGCACAAAAAGCGTTTTCTTCCCTTTTTTGGGTTTGGTCTTCTCATTATATCCAAGATACAGTGAGGTGCAATTCAGTGGAAAATAGCACATTTAAAATAGCGAGCACATTTATATGCATGGAACCTTTTTTTAGTGGGATTCTCCGGGAACATGGACCCATATCCCTACGAGGAGCATACTCAAACATTCGTAAACATTTTGAAAACTAGTTTTGGTTTGGTCAGGCACTGCTACATAGGCCATGAATAAACTATTTTATTGGAATTGACTTTCTTGGTTTCAGGTTGATTTGCTGTCAGCTGATATCTTTCACAAACACCGTAACAAGGAAAATATAAAAGACGGAACGGTCTATATGTCACGAAACTCAACTTGGTGCTGAGCTGATGCTCTTTTTTTGTCATGAATAACTTTCCATCAAACTGTCTTGTAATAATATTCGAGAGGGCTCATTTTAGTCTCTAAATAATGTTTTCTATTATTGTCAAGAGGTGGCGCTAATTGGCAAAGCTTGTTTGTCTGGATAAAACTGGGCCTTTAAAAGATCTCATTTGCTGTTGAAACCATCAACATTGGCCAGACTTCATCCTTTTAAAGTGTAATAGAAACAGGAAGTAATAAACCAGGCCAAATTTGGAAAGTTTACTTTGATTTAAAGAAATGGTCGATTGGGAAAAACATTTAAGACAACAAACACCTTTCAAACTTAGGCCATGGAAATAAAATATTGGAATTCTCCATTAAGTCAGAGTTCCCCTTGAAAAAGAGACACAACAGTATAGTCTGGGTGCTGATTATTCAAATGTGCAGTCAAACTCAGGGCTGAATAATGGCAGAAAAGACTGTGATCACGTCTGTAACTTGCACCCCAGGTAGAAATGAGTAGGCGACTAGAGTTGTGGCATCAGAACAATTAGACTCCCTTAAAGTAACGAGAAAGGAAAAAGACACACGGCCACAGAAAACTGGAAAGAGACAGATGACAACGAGAGAGGAGCGAAGCAAACAGCGCAAGTGCATGGCAGCGCTACCCGGGGGCAAACACGCACGTAGGCAAACTCCATCCAAAACCCATCTCAACCCACACCCCAAACCACGCATCCTCACACACACACACAGATAGAAACACAGTGTGATCTAACCTTACCTTCGTGATATAAGACATCCTCTACAGAAGGCAGGATGGAGAAAGAGAGAAGGGGAAATGTGCATGAAAAAAATACGAGAGTAGGGTGGCAAAGAGAGTTAATGGTGAACATTTGTATCCCCCCCCCCCCTCTGCCATTCACCTGTTATTTGTCATTGCAGAATATAGTTTGATTACTTAAAGTAAAAAAAGATATGTGGAGTTTGGCAGAAAGAAAGTTAGGCATTCAAAGGACTATACATGCATTCTTTGCAAAAAGGGCTAAATAGCTACAAGCTCAAAAGTGGCCAAGAGTCAATGTGTGTAGTTTATTTGATTTTCTAACACTAAATGTTAGAAAATCAAACCATTTTTAGATTAGAGCTTTTCAGAAGTGGCTAGGATTATGTCTCCTGTGCTCAACACATTGCTAGACCGTCCACGCAAACAGAGAGAGACACTGGTACACTCAATGCCAGAGACTTTATCTCATAACCACTCTGTCAGGTTTCATCTATATATATATAATACGTTTAATGACGTGTTAAACACCTTCTACTTACTGCAGTTATATCTAGGCCCACACATTGCAAAGTACTATTTAACATATGTGCGCTTTGGCGAGACCGTGGGTACTAAAAAAAAGGTACAAAAGTACATTAGAGGCAGCTAACAGTCCAATAGATTATGATTGTAGGTCGTCATGGCGATTCTCGGGGTGGTGTTTGGTTGAAAGTCATGGTGTGAATAAAATAAAGAAAAATGGAGGAGGACATCACATTTCTGACCGACAACGCGCTGCGTCGCCGCTTACAAAAGACGCGCGCGTGGCGCTTGCGACTCTGCGACCTCCTACCTCTTTGTATCCCAGCGCCGCGGAGGGTTTGAGGGGAGGCGCGGGCCGCAGACAGCTGAGGGACCACGGCTTGCTGGTCTTCGGCGGCTCCAGGGGGCCCCGGCTGACGGCGCTGAGGCTGCCCAGGTGGGACATGTGAGCGGGGGCGCCGACCATGCTCAGCGGCTTGCCGTCTGCCGTCTGCGCGAGACGATCCAAGGGAAGATGACGAAGAAGGTATGTGGGAATTAAACATGCGACCAAAGATGAGCAATGCTTTTCACACCTCGGGATGCTGAAAGGTTCACTTTTGGTATTGTTTTGACGGTTTACCGTTTGTGTGCGTGTGTGTACTAACCTTTGAGTTGGTTCCTACAGGGCTTCCTCCTTTGCTAAAGGGCTGAAGGTGCTCTAACCATTCTTGTAACTCCTGGGCACTACTGCAGAACACCGTAAAACGATCAACGATGCTTCCTGCAGTACAGAAACGCACTACTTTCAGTAAAAGCCAGACGTTAGTGACAAAAGTAAAGTGTACATACCACGACCACAACGAGAAAAGACAGTTCAGTCAAATGCAGGTGTCTTTTAGAAGTTTGAGTCTAGTTCACATGTCCCCCCCCCCCCCACAACATGGCAACGCACACAATTGAACACAAAATGGACAAACGTATTATATATTGAAAAAAAGGACAAACTTCACACAAAGATGTCGCAAACAAAGAGACAACAGTTATAGACAAGAAAAGCAATACGTTTCTTCAGACTTAACCATGAATTTGATTTGTCTAGGGCTTTTATTGTGAAATGTAAGAACAGAAGGCGGTGTGGGGGGGGGGGGGGGGGGGGGGGGGGGCGCTACTACTGCCTTGGTCCCATTAAATCTAGACCCTCGTGCCTGAGACTTTGGCTTTATTTGTGTTCCGTGTCAAATGCTTCACACGTGAGGGTAGCAGAAGGTTCTTTGGTCCGATCTTTTCTCAACTGGGTGCAGCCGACCAGCATGAACATGACAGGGAGTAGGACTAGTTTACATTTAAAATGTTAGTGGTCCCACAACTGTTTATTGGCCTAATGCCTCCTCTTAGATTTGATTCTTTATTTAGGTTCTAATACACAGTCTAATTGCTGCTTAGTCCTAACTTGAGGAAGATGAGACCTAAATTTCCAAAGCTTCAGATGCAAACCTGTAATGTCCAAGGCATAGTGTCCATTCTCTGTGTCCTCTGCGTGTCGTGTTACTGTAGTGCCTGTCAGTGGCAGTTTACCCTGAATGGGACAAGCAAAGGGAGATGAAAAAAAGATACGATAGACTAGAATGTGCAGAAAAAAAACTTTAACTCAAGACGATGTAGGAGACATAGATTATAACATGCTGCTCACCTGATAAATAAAGCCACTCATCCGGGGACTGGCGGACAGCATGACTAACACATGAGGAAAAAGCATTACATAACGCTCCTCTTTTTCCTGCAAACAAAAACAAAAACAACACAGAAATGGCTCGGTTAGTTTATGCAATCCGTCAAAGGAAGGTGGCTGCAGTTGAGTCTCGGTTATTGTCGCTCATTCTAAACGGGCTGATGGGAAACCATCATTAGTGCTGACGCCAGGCATGATTTAGATGAGCTGTAGGAACTGGTTTGGCAAGGCTGTTGTTTTGGTTTGCTATGTAGATGAAATATAGGAGGGGCTGCAAAGGCGGGTGGTATTGTGGTTGGAAAGAAGTTGGCAGTGATTAAAAAGAAAGAACAAAAAAAAATGAATACAAATATCTTTCTTCCAACCACCAACTCAAAAGGTGACCCTGCACAGAAACCACATGAGAAAGAGATGGTTTTTCAATAAGCCCCTACATGGGCTTCTGCTTTGACACATGAGGGGCTGTTATTACCATAAAAGCGGGGCGTCGTTTTGCAGACACGGTTCATTGGGAATCAGATTATTGCGCGTTAAAAGATTCATTTAGTTTTTAAATAATAACTGGGCTGCCATATATATGTCCGTTGGCTAGAAAAAGATTTTCCCAGTGAAATTATGACAAATGCATATCCAACTACTAGAATATTACATTACATGTCGTTTATCTGACGCTTTTACACGACTTACAATAAGTGCATGCCATAGGGCAGAGGTCACTAACTGGCGGACCGCGGCCCGGAACCAGAAAGTTGAGAAGAAGACGAGTGAGACGGAAAAAGCGAGAGAAAGAGAAAGGTACGGGTGAGAAAAATGAGGAACAAATGGCGCTCTCGAAAAAGAGAAGAATGAACAGCGAAAGTAGAGCATTGAATCCAAAATGGACGGACTGGTTTCTGTTAATACTTCCCACTAGTGTCTCATCTCCTTAGAATCCATTGAAACACCATTATGAGGCGCACTGAGAACGATCCTGATGCATTCAGGCCCAGGTTTAAAATCCTGGCAGGAAAAACTAGAGCCTAATTCTCCCACCTACCAAAAAAGTGTTACGTGACATATTTCCAAAGTTTTTTTTTTTATTTTATTCATTTGATTTGTTAGTTGTGTAGTGATTACATGCAAATGTTGAGACAACTCTCTCCCTCTATTTAATCACACTAAGTAGTCACATTATGATCATTCGGGACCCTTGCTTCTAGAAATTTTCTCTAACATGACCTCTTCTCATTTTAGTTGAATACCCCTGCCAAAGGGGGAACAGGAGAAGTACCCAGTAGAATTCCTTAAATGCTCCTTGATTGACAAGAAATCCAAAGTCCATTAAAGATGGATTAAGAATCTCAAGTTCTTCTCTGTGCATGTGAGAGCAATTGTTGTGCTTTGCAGTACATCCTGCTTCACCTCTCCTTCAATCTCCCTCTGAGGGAATGCAACCCAGGCCATTCTAAATCAACCCGCTGTCTTCCTTCATTCATTCATTCATTTCTCACCTCACTGGACCCATTTTTTACGTGGACCTGGGACATGTAGGCCACGTGACCCAGGCTCTTCATGCTGTCTCCCTCCCAGCCGCGCACCGGCTCCGACAAAATCTGCAGCTCTAGGTTCTTGCGCTTCCGCAGCTCCTGGCACTGCGTCTGGACACAAACGCACATATTTCATGTCATTCAAAAAAGACACAAGATTTGAAAATGATCATATATAGGAGGAGCTCATGGGAGAGAATTGGAAATAACTGATAAAAGCTGATCTGGAAACAGCTTTGGTGAGATCTTTTCTATTAACACAATACCAAATATGTGACACACTCAAACCAAAAGGTGCTTTAGAAACCGAGTAATGAGCAGGGATTTTTGTATGGATAGGGTATCAGAAACTGGAAAAGTTTACTAAAAAAATGACTTTGTGCCTCTTTCATAAGTTCATTGAGTCACCTGCAAAATAGAGTAGCACATTTTCAGGTGCAGGGCAGGGGCTCTCCCCCCTCGAACAGGAGAAATGACATGTCACTTTCCGCTGCACGTTGAAAAAAAAAAAAAAAAAAAAGTTCTCGATTTGGTTAGCAGATGTGTAACTAGCATTTCACAAGCCCCTGCCCGACTAACCACATGAAAACGCAAAGAAAAGTGAAGACCGGCAAATTTCAACAGTTGGTATTGGGTGATGCAGCGAGACACTTCGCCTATGTTTACTGGGAACTCAAGAGTTATACCGAGGAAACGGCGTCTCACACGCTGTGATGTTCACTCGGGTGAGGTGTGGTTACTCGTTTCTAATCCAACTCCTCTTAAAAAGTTAGGTGGCATTTCAGGTCGCACCCACTGCAGGAACGGCACCATCATCAACGCTTCTTTGTTCCTCCAGGGTTACGCTGCGTTACACCGGTGTCAACAATTTGTGTGTTAACCAGGTGACATCGTAAAAAAAACCCTATACAAATACAAACAAGTAACCCCAACAGTAGGCGGATTTCATTTTAGTGATATGGTCAGTTAATTAACATTGCAGAGTAAACAGTGATTTTACTTAAAGCCAGTGTTAATCCAAAAGTCAGATATATCGCGATGGGCTGAAAAAGGGCTGTGAATCTGCTTTTGTGAATCCGCTTTTGTGTAACTGCGGAGAGGAATGCCCGCTTTCTGAAATGACCTCTGAAGTCTGCACTTTCTTATGCATTCTTATGCATGATGGCCATCAGAGCATTTCAAATCGGATGATTTGAAATGCTGAAACGTAAATTCTGAAATGTTTGCACGATGACGCAAAAAAACAAAAACTCAAAACTGCCTGCCTGAGCCGACTTTTGTCCCCTGATCCAGAACAGTGTCTTGAATTTTGTCGGCAAGAATAAATGGACAAAAAAACCCAATACAACCTATTGAACACGGCCCTGTTCTCTACTTTACAAGCTCAATCCCTGGGATGAACAAAGACATATTGGAGGATGGCTCAAGCATTAGGGTTGGGTATCGAGAATCGATTGGAATCGGAACTAGCTTTGCGATTTACCCGGTATCGTTCAAAAGTTTAAAATTCGATTCCTAGTTTCGATTCTCAGTCCGCCGGCGCCGACCGGAAATAGAAACCGCTGAACACCAACGAAGAAGCGTCCACCGGCGTGTTGGCGTAACAGCGCGATCGAACATGTATAGCGTGCGTCGGCGTTTCAAAGTGTGGTTACACTTCTCGAAACAAACCGAAAACTCGGCAAAAAACTCCCGGTTGTTGTGAATTTGTGACGCATCGGACCAGTGCCGGGTGCCGGGTGGCGTGAGCGGAGCGGTCCTCTGTTAAAGTGACCAGTGAGGCTGGCGCTGCAAAGAAAAAAAAAGATTGTACTAGCACTCCCCGCGTCGACCGCCAGCAGCCCCCCGTCAGCGAAAGTGTCCCTGATTTGGGGTTGGGAGAGTTGCGCGCGCCCCCCCCTCCGTGTGCCCCGTGTTTGACGCGCTGCCTCTTCCTCTGATTCCAAGGGTTCGTCCATCAGTGGGAGCAAGGTAACGTTTAAGTACCTGCAGTATCATACACTCACGAGTAAATGTGTTTTTGTGAGGTTTCAAAAATAAAGCTCTCTGGAGGAAAGTGTACCCCTGTTAAAATATATTCATAATTTATAATGTTTATACAATATTCAAGTTCATAGTTTGATATTTATATTGTAGTTGAAAACAGCCCTGTTAGAAATTCATAGTAAAGTTAATAAAAAGTTCATAGAATTAACATTGGAGAAGGTCAGACTATTTCCTTCAGAAAGACCCTTGGTTAGCTAGCTCATTTAAAATATCTTAAACTTAAACTTTTTTGACCCTGTCTCTTAAAAGAATCGGAATCGAGAATCGCTGGGAACCGGAATCGAAACCAGGAATCGAAATCGGAATCGGAATCGCTCAAATTCAAACGATACCCAACCCTATCAAGCATGCAGAGCTCCCTTGGACATTTCCAGACTTACCACTAGGCTCCTAAAGGCTGCTGAAGCCTTTACAATGTCCACATAGTCTGGGTGGGCTTCCTGTGGAAAAACAACAACAACAACAACATCCCGTCAATGAACATAGCGGCCTAACTCTACATGTTAAGACACATACTGTGTATTTACATATATATCAAGAGGTTGAAACAGATGCGGGTTTTAATCATGAGAAACAAAATCAAATCTACAAAATATTAAACTATATACAAACCGGTTAAATAAACACAACAGAATTTCCAATTTCTCTTCCTCTATTGAAGAAATACATTTAATTGCCTCTCATTTCGGTTCATATTTAGACATTAGGTGTTTATTCCCTGTACCTCCACATGTCTCTCCAGCTCCTGCATCAGCGTGGGGTATTTGTCGAGCCTCATGAAGGGCTTGCTGAGACTGGTGGTCAGGGTCAGGATCCCTGGAGAACTGGCCCCTTGACTCTCCATGAACTTGTCGAGTTCCTCACTGTTACACACAAAAAACAACGATTAGTTGAAGGGGATGAACTACTGGTTACAGGGAAGCAACTTATACCGTTACAGGTCGTGTCTCCAAGGACCGTTCAAAAAGATGCAGATTCATGATGTTGACAGAACATTGAAAAAAAAAACATATGTATTCATTTCAATGTAAGGTTTTGAATTTTCACTAGATATATCTGTGAGTTACAGTATGTTACACACAGTAGAAATGAGATTTATATATTTTTCACACTGAAAAATTGTCTAGTCAAAAGACATAAAAAGATTGATATGCTATACTGCAAAAGAGTAAATTATTAACATCATGCTGTGTGGGTTGAAAATACATTATATGCACCCAAAAGAGGGGGGGGGGGTGGATATTTCCATAGGCACACCCACTCAACACAATGAACTACCCAAATACGGAGTAAAAATCCTTTAAAAAAGAAACCCTATATAGATTACAGATTTGCTGCATCCTCAAAAGTTCTTCAGATTTCTATACAGTGAATCCATTAAATAAGAAAGATTTAGATTTAGTATTCATTACTGTTCATATTTATTGATCATGGCTGTAAGGAACACAAAAACAAAACCACTCGGCCGATCACACCGGTTGTTGCATGCGAGGACGGACCACAGACGACTACTAGCATTAAAATGAAAGCACGAATTAGGTCATGTTTTTTTGCACCCTTTCTCATGTCATACTCTGTTCACTGCAATTCGGAAAATGTGCTTTGAACACCACCATTCACGTGTTGCTACCAGCCAACACTTCAATCCCACGGTGTTCTGTAGCAACACATCGAGTAAATGTCAATGTCACGCAAATAAAAACGGCTCCTGCAACCGGAATGCAAATGTGCTTACTGTGAAAGAGCGCCTTGCATGCCCAATCAACATAACCACAATGAAAATGTATCCTGTCAACAGTTTACTTCCTGTGTGCAACTCAACTCGCTCTGCAGCTCACTGTGTAGAATCTCACGAGCCACTTCTACGCGACCACATTCCTGCTTAACTTTGTTTTGCTATTTCCCAGCGAGTCTGATCCATGGAAAACGGTTTAATAGCGCTGAGAACGATGCACTTTACAAAGTAGCCGGGTTGAAAGAACACTTCAGCACTCGGAGTAACTGCTCAGACTGAGTGGAGTCACCTGATCATTTACACATGGGAAGCCTGACACCTGGTGGTCGGAAGTTACAACTATGTCTCCTCTTGTTAAATATGTAGGAGGCCATTTATGTTGCCGATGTTAATGGTGTCCAACCTTTCTCGCCAGTGACACCTCTACGCATTACAGGCTGAATGTCTGAGTTCTGAACAAACCAAAGAGTGATCGTTCCTTCTCAGATGGTTGCATTTGAAAACACTTCAGGGGCGGGAGGAGGTAAAAGAAGACTTTGGTTTATACCATAGGGAGAAAGATATAGTTTCTCTTTTGGAAAAACATTTACCACTACACAGTTGTTACCTTCATGAGCATGGTGAGTCTACCACCATGTGTCACATTTAAGTCAATCAAGATCAGCCCAGTGGGAATAACCTAACACAGCTCGTATGTGCATTTGCAATAGTCATGCACATTCTCTAAATATCTTCATGATTAGGACTCAGACTTGTCTTTGTTGGGGGGAGGGGGGGGAGGGGGTGGTATGACTGACCTGTGGTCCGTGAGGATACAAACAGCTGAAGGATGGCTGGAACAGTAAGCCATGTACAGATTCTTGATCTGACACATGAGGTTTAAATAGCAGCCCGCCACTCGCTGCTGGCCTTCTGGGACTCTGCAGAGACCGAAGGAAAAAGGTTGGGGAAAGACAAAGGAGAAATATGGAGATAGCAGAAGGATTTGCAGCAATGACATACATTTTTTTTAAACTGAAAAGCTTCCATTATTTAGGGCGAACGTGACATTCAAAAGATTTACACTAAACTATAGTATGATAAGATTTCTTAAACTGAATTTGATGGCGCTTGCTAAGCATTGAGCTAAAATATATTCCCAGAATACGTCACACAGCTACCGGCCATTTCCCAAAGCATTGCATAATTAGCATTGCTAAATGTATGAACCTATTTTTATTCATCTTTCTTTTCTTTTTTCCCCAGAAGCCTTCGAGAGTTTTCCAACCAGTGCATGGATGCAGCAAATCAATGATTGCAAACAGCAACAGTATAAATATTGGGCTGCATGTGGACTATGATGGATTACCTATTCCAAATGTAATCTTTGCAGGGTGGTTCCTGAGCCATGATGATATAAATGAGAGAAAATGTCTGGGAGGGAGGAGGCGATTCCAAAAATGTAATCATGTACGATATGCTTTGCAAAACACTTGCATTGTATAGTACGTGTGCAGTGCAGCAACCTACTACAAAACATGAATGAATACCTGAATCATCACCTAAAAGCGTTTGGTTATGTACAAAAAAAACATGTCCAGCGTGACTTACTTGGTACAGTCCTCCAAAGCCACACACAGTCCCTGCTGGAAGGTGAGTATCTCCTCCAGGTTTCCACCGAGGGCGACGCTGTCTGCACTGCTCAGCCTGAACACACACACACACACACACACACACAGTGAATCAGTCAATTCAAGACTCATTTATCAAACATATGTGTTATATAGAATAACACATTGTCGTGCATTTTGCAGGTGTTTTCGTTGCTCTTACTTGTCGCTGGCTTGCAGGGGTCGTAGATAACTATTGAGCACTGCCTGCAATTCTTTGACAAACTCCCGCTCATGTTCCAGGATGTCGTGCACCACCTGCAAAAGCATCACATGGAGTTGTTTCAGGTAAAACTAGTGATCTCTAGATCACTCTACCTTCAATTTGATGAATTCCTGCTTTACCCATTATTAACATCCAAATAAAAGCTCATTTTTGTTGTGTGTAAGTGAAGTTACACAATGAGCATTGATGTTTTTACATAAATGTGACTCACCACACTGTAGTAGTTTTTGGTCAGCTGAGTGCCTTTAGGAGACGTTGGCTTCTCTGTAGGGGAGAGAAGTCAAAAGGTCTGAGATCCCGTTTGAATGTCATCATTTTAACTTTTTAAACAGTTACGTAAATTGTCATTATTAGCGTAACAATTCTAAAAAGCTCACAAGGAGTTTGACCAATACTGCCCAAATATCGCACAAAATGTTTACACAATAAACTCCCTTTGAAACGTAAAGCAGCGGCGTACTCAGGACCCCTAAAACTCACCGCAGGGTTTGATCTCCCGGACGTAGTTGCTGGGGAACCAGCCCGTCTTGCCGCCGATTGCCCCCTCCCACCATCCGCCGTCCTCCTGCCGCATCACATGGATCAAGTCGCCTTTGTTGAATGACAGCTCGTCCTCGTTGTTTTGCTTGAAGTTGAAGCGAGCCTTCACCAGCAGCTGCCCGCCTCCACCGTTCTCTGACATCTCCTGTCACAGGAGAGGGGAGGAAAAAAAACAAAAAAAAACATGCATCAGCAGAAAACCTCTCTGCCATTGCACACGGGGTGGACAACGAGTGAGGAGAGAAAAACCGAAAATACAAAAAGCTTCCGTACCGATTTGGATCGTCTACGCAGAGAGCCTTTGGATTTGGCGGAGGAGAGCGTGTGAGAAGATGTCGACTGGCGAGGAGAGTGAGCGGCAGGCTGGGAACATCTCTCAGGAGCACATTCTATGTATGCACACACATACACACACACACACACACACACACACACACACACACACACACACACACACACACACACACAGAGGAAATATGAAAATACTTTAGTTCCATTACGAGGACGGCTGAACGCGTGGCTCTCTGGCCTATCACCATCGTCATCAACACGGTTGATGAATGGGAACATACTTTGGGTTTTGACATCCTGATGATATGGTCCATTGCTCTGCACAGCCGCGGGGTAGAAAACACACGCGCTACACATTTACAGCGCCTGATCGAGTCGTCCGATTTAACCAAATATGGCACACGGCTACATGAGAAGATAAAGCAGCCTTTAGAGAAATGCAAGGTTTTAGATTATAATACAAAGTGTGTCTTGGTGGTCGCTCATGCTGTCCGCATGTTGGTTCAGGAGGTAAATTCAGAATTTCCTCAAAACCTGTCCCTCACCTTAAGTGTAGTGAAAAATAATCTATATTTCTGTCACTGGTTTGCATTCCCCTCATGTCATCACTGGGCCTCTGCAGCGGAGTTAGTGATTTATGGTCAGCAGCAGCCATTCGTCCCGCAGCGGAAGTGCAGTCCTTGAGGTGCACTGACACAGCCATCAATTTTCTCCCCAGTACTCACGGGGAAAGTGACACACGCCGACAAGCAGGAGCACATTCACGGAAGGGACGACCCAATCGAATGCAAGCCGGGTCCGCTGTCTAATCTTTGTGCAAATCCCAGAAGAAAAAATAATGATAAACAGTCCTCCATTAGCTTTGATAACATCTTATTCAGACCGAATATGAATTCTTCCACGCACACTCATTTTCCAGGCAGTAAAAGGTGCCGTGGTAACACGTTGTGTACTCCCAATTCATCAGCAGATGTAACGCATGGACAGAGCTGGAGATGCCCCCACTGTGGTCCATATGCTGAGAGGTAAGGGAGGGATTACTGATGCGATAAAAAGCGATACTGAGGGCAGAAGGGACGGAGCACATGCACTGCAGGTTGGGCTCCCGTCGGATCCTGCATGCGACTCCCGACACCCGCCGAGAAGCATAACAAGCCCTTCTGTCAGCTCCGCTGCGCGGATATGCTCTGTTCAAAAGCATTTGGCTGAAGCAAACACTACTCTAACGGAGGGCCCGTAGGTTTGATTGTATCGGCCTACAAGCGGAGCGAGAGGACTGATGGAGGCTTCTGGTCCACGTCTCACATAGCGGCACCCGTCCTCCCCCCTCATCGTGCATTAACAAAGTCACAGCGAGCGTAACATATCAACAAAGGACGATAACATCAGCTGTCAGCTGTTGAAACATTAACCGATAAATTGGGTCAAAGCATATGGGAGAGAGGATTAGCTTGATCTGTTGTGCGTCATTGTAAATTAAATATCTGAGTTAGGTCAATTAAACTAGAAGACATCCCCCCCCTTCAAAATGTTGCGACATTTATAGACTAATAAATGAAACAAATGTGAATATAATCTACATTCAGACAGTATCACGTTACACTGTTGACAAACAGCAATGTCACAAACACATGCTCTCAAATAGCCTGAAAGATTAGGGTTATTGATGAGGCACCCGGAGGTGGCAGATTGATCCAGAAACGCTGACTAAATAATTCCAATGCTGCTGTGAGCTGGAAACAAGAGGCTGGTGTGACCTCTCCGGTGCCCCCACACAAGGACTTTAGAAGCTAGGCTAGGTAGCCGAGGGGGGTGCTGCACTGTGCAAACCATATGCTCCTAAAAAGTGTGTGTTGCGCTTGTGTGTGTCTGTGATGTACTACACAATGTCCTTTGCACCATCCAAATGTGAAAACGAACGGACCGATGAGGATATGGATGCACACGAGTAACTATGGAGCTCAGCGTGACACAAACACACACTGCCATGCCAGCTGCCCACGAGTAACACACACACAATCATGAATGGCTGCATGGAAGAAGTCTGTGAAACCCTCACAGCACATACATGTGGAAACAATAACCCACCTGTTAATATGTGGATACATGCACTGTTGTTAATTGGGATATTTGCAACAAGCGACCAGGGAAGGGAGCGTAATATACTTTTGATGATGTACCAAACCGTTGACTGGTACATTATTTTCACACATCAATATAGCGTAACTTTACAACAATTGCTATTAGTCACTTCTATTTGTATGCTTCCCTTTCAAAGAGGACACATTTTTATGAAATAAATCCCTCAATGTGTGTGGGGAGGGAGAGTGGAGGGAAGACTACAAAACTCTTACCCTGTGTGGCAAAGTTGACAGCCATCAATGTGGTCAGGACCTTGCCAAAGTTTTCGCCAGTGTATAGCCACTCTGGTTCAAACCCCTGGATGGAAAAGGAACAGAGAAGATTGCATCAGATGAAAAAGAAGAAAAAAAAAGCTTCGTACCATACAAGCCAGAATCCATCAGATGCGGAAGAAGAGAAAGTCCAAATTAGAAGCGATAGCACAGCTCTGAGCCGCGGGGCTCACTAAGTGGACACAGAGACAGCAGAAACAATAGAGGGCTACACACACATGTTCAAACACACGTGGATTTGAATAAGCTTCTAATGAGACCCAGATAAAAAGTGACATGTGACGTATATTTTGTGACTTAGTGCCTTGTAATAAAACGCACAGCGCCAGTCTCATTTGCAATTTGGTGTGCACTTGCGCGCGCGCACACACACAATGATGCTCGCACAGACACACAAACAGTCGGCCAGCTCACTCGGCGTCGTACAGCTATCTTCTTTCCTGGAGCGGATACGGTTTCCTATTTTAAATAAAACATCTTAAATATAGAGGTTGCGTGGTGCGGCCTTGGCAATGGGTTATGTAGAACTTCATCTCGAGTAAAAGCAAACGTGACCATTACAGTCAGCCTTGGGGTCACCATGACAACCTGGGTTTACTCATCACTTCAACAAAAAAGCTCAAGCATAACATTATGCTCAATGATTTTTAGAAAATATTGGGGGAAAACTAATTTGCATTGACAATACAAAATGGAGCATGTAGGTCTTGCATCACAATATGGATCAGTCACAACCGTTGCCAGTATTGACATCTCCACCATTATCAGCAGCAGTAGTTTCAACGGAATACCGTAGCGGTCTGTAAACTCTAAACAAATAAATAATCGCATGCAGTTCATAATGCTGCAAAAATAGTCTGGGGCCTTCGGCGGTAATTTGGCGCTTCCTCTTTCTGCATCTCCAGGCAGAAGTGAAAGCACTATGACTGCTCTCTTTGAGCAGTCACAGGACAAGCAGCCTCCATTTGCTATGGCTGATTCAAAAATTTAAATTAAAAAAAGAGGGGAAAAGTTCTCAAACCACGATCCCATCGCTGACCAAAGGACGGGTAGAGCTTGCTGGGGCACCACAGACGTCCCCTGACATAAATGGGACAAAATTGGATAGAGGTAAAAGAAGAAAAAAAAAAAAACCTACTGGCGGGCCACTGAAAGTTTAATTATGGGCTGTGGCAGTGTTTGTGGATAAAAGCAAAGGGAACCTCCCCGACATAACAAGCCAGCTGGGCAGGACTACAGAACCACTCTCGCAGTGAGCCAAGCTCGTTGACTCAGTTAGCTGTTTAAAGAAACCTACTGATGTGACTCAAGACCAGAGAGGATTATTTATAAAGCTGAAATTACTGTCCAGTGTGGAAAGAAAAAAAACAAAAACAGCCTGGGACAGAGACAGGGAAAACTCCCAACATCTGGGAATGGTTTGAACATCGTTTTAGCAACAAAGCCCTGCACTGTAGGCGCAGAGGATTTAAATAAAATAAAAGCAATATCATTGCAGGAAGAAAAGCACATCAAAAAGGTGGTAAACACTGTCTTGATAAGTTGCGGCCATTAGAAGCCAACTGGGCAGAGCAGGAGTGAGCAGATCACAACACAAGCCTGATAAAGGCCACACTGAACCGCAGTGGGCTCAGGGGGGTCAAGTAAAGAAATGATGATGAATGAGAGGGAGGGAGAGCAGCTCATGAAGAATAAAAACTACTTACCTCCACTTTCAAAGAAGAGCATCCTTTTAAAAACTCCTTGATATTGGTAATGCAGTCGGCTTCAGCTCTCGGGTCCTGGCAGTACTGAACACACACACACACACACACACGCGCACGCAATGAATATATAGTCACAAACCACGCATTACACACGCACGTATCCGACGGCTACGTCGCTGTCATTTCAGTCGCACGGAAAAAGTAAATAACTGGAGTCTCTCTACGTCTCCTTCGCGCATATGCATAACCATTAACCACGCAGAGTCGTCAAGGTAACAGGATTCAAGCATCCGCTTTGCTTTTTAAAACCTTCAAAATAAAGGTTTTTTCAACCGATCGTGTTGGGGGCTCGGACTGCGAAATGTGGAGGTTCACTGCTGGCATGTAAACTACGGAGAGCATGGCCCGTCAAACAGAGACCCGCGATAGGAAGGGCAGTTTACCAAATAAAAAGAGAATACACTACTTCCGGTTTTATTCTATTTCAGACGTCTTGAAGCTTCTTTTTTTCCCCAAAGGGGGAGGTTTCCACAGTAAGAGCCGCCAAGGAGGAAGTGACGAACCGTCTTCGCAACTGTTATTTGTCGTTATCAACTTTGTCATCTCAATGAGCAAAAGCATGTCGTTACGGGGAGAGTAACACGCCCCAAAAAAACAAAACAAAAAGTTGGCTAGAAACGGTGTCGAGATTAACCCCCCCCGTCCGCTCGACTTCTCCAACGTGGTCCCCCCCCCCCCCGCCCCAATGTCTCACGCGCTCTTCCGACCAACTATGTCCCGTTTTGGTGGGTGTTCACACAGAGTCGCTCGCGGCAAGAATGCGGAACATTGCGCTCGCTTCACAGGAAGGCACACCTAAAAAAAACTACTCACAACGGGTTTGTTTTACTTCGATACGCAGTGCTCCTTGCCGAGCGTGTCGGTTAAAACTTTACGACAGTGTACAGTGAGCTGCAAAAAAAAAAACCTAAAGGCCTACACGGGGGGGGGGGAGAAGTTCTTCACGGTATCGTTTCCATCAAACCCCTCCCTTCCCTCTCGTCAGAGAGCCGTCGACCATTTGGCATTTGTTTGACTTTTTTAAAAAAAGAAGTGACCCAAAGCCCAGCGCCTCACCTTGGGAGTGAAGCCAGGTATGAGCCGTTCCGCGAGCTTGCACAAGACGACCCCATCCTTCAGCGAGGTTTTCAGAAACTCCTCCGGATCCGCTACGTTCTTTTTGGGCGAGCTGAGCACTCCGAGCGATATCAACCACGTCACCGTCTGCTCCTCTGGATTCATAGCTCCACACGACGAGCATCGCCTAAGCGCGCATCGCTCAAACCAACAACACAAAAACAACAACTGGCGGCCTGTTCCGTTTTAATGTGCAACTCACATCCGCACTTCTGCTAGAAGTAAAAAAAAAAAAAGAGGCGGTGGGGGGAAGGACGAGGCTGTTTCTACACGTAAAACTGATGATCACCCCTACTGGCAAATCGGCACCTCCACAATAAGACGGGAGACGGGTTTTTCCTCTGCAGAGACGCACGTGTTTGCAGAGGACACTTCCTCTAATATTTATGTTACATAACGGATAGTCTGCCCACACACGTTAGTGTTGAAACGAGTCTCCTATATATATATATATACGTGTATATGCCATATTAAAATCTAGTTCAAAATATTGATCATGAGGCAAATTGGGTCATGCTGAAGGCACCACCTGTGTTGCATTGTGATATTTATAGGAGGAAACCCTGTGGTCTCGATATTTAATCAATAGTGAAACCCAGTATTGATGCAGGCTCTAATATAGCTACAGAAACAGGTATAAATACAAATAAAATATGTATATATACACACATACATGACAGATACTCCAAATACATGAGCCCAGTTTTAAAAAGTGAATACGGAAGCAGTTTAGTGGTCATTTGCAATCTAGCGTCAGAATGAGATAAAACAGTGGACCAAAGGTTCTTTATAGGCTTTATTAAAAACACCATGAAACACTTTCATTTGATCAAATCCTGGTCTTGTGTCCGTCCCACTGTCAACACGCAGTCCTCACTTGAAGCCCCGATTCCACCAGCGCTCTCGACAGAAACGCGTTTCTGGCTACTGAAAGACATAATACAAATAAAATTAATCAATTTCTATAAAAATCAACTCTTGCAAAAACATCTTAATTTGTACACCCATTAGTCTGGTAGACCTACCCAGACAGGTGCACTGAGGTCTAATTGGTCCAACATCGAGGAGAGAATTCGGTTAAGTTGCAAGGGCAGTTGCCTTGGAAGGGTGGGTACTCATCCTGCAACGAGAACATACAATTAACACGTGGCCCTTCTCTTAATCATGTATTCATAAAACATCTGGCAATTATTTTTGTGGCCTTTGTCCGACTGAATTTGCTTCTGCGATTGATTCCAGTTTGCGAGTTAGGACGTCGTTGTTCATCCAGAAGTCTCCGTTGTTTCGATTCACATGCTCGTGGGAAAAGGTACTGAGAAAATGGCTTTTAAAGAATTTAAAAAAAAAAAATTAAAAAAAACAGCTTTACATTTTCACAGAGGGTCCTTATGAATACTCGGGTCATCTCCCTCTAAGGAGTTTAAAATGCACTGTCGACAATCTTACTGAGCTCCACGGTTGGTTAAAAAGGGTCATTGTGAGGGCACAGCAGGCAAAATGGTGGTTAAACTTTCATTGCTGAAACGGGACAAAACTTCTTGGGCTGTTGCTGCACTTTTGACAATGTTAGCTGGTGAAACAGACTAATGGAAAAAGTATATTCAGGTGACCTTTGTTTCGGTCGTCCAAGGCGTCGGTTGTCTTGAGTACCGCTCTTTGTGGGGAGATCGCAACACAGGACAAAGAGAAACTCATTTACAGATGAGAAACAAAGAGGTTTGCTTTGCTTACCAGCTGTTGACTACCAGTCGAGCTGCATTTGGTTGTTGCTGTTGCCTTTGGTTTTGTCGTTGCATGCCATCGAGTGGCTCTAGGGTGACGGATCCTTTTCCAAGGAAACTACATTGGAACATTTCGACAGTAACATTTGCCTAACCCTTGAAAACAGTAGCGTCCAGTCGGTGGCACATTTGTGTCAGGTAGGAACTAAAGTCACCGAACTTTGAATAGGTGGGCAGAGACTCACCTATGCTCTGCAGAGAGCAATGTAAATAAGGTCATGTTGCAACTTTACATTCAAGTCTCGGCCTTTGGTCCTCTTTTGAAAATCGATGGGGCAGTGGTCAAGGTACAACTAAAAGCTTTATTAGAGTAGGAAAGCCAGACTGAAAGGGCATTGCAGATTCCAACAGCACTGAATTTACAAAAACTAACACTCACTTGGTAACTGTACGGTTACACGACCAAGAGTAATACTTAAAAAAAAATAAAAAAATTACCTTTACACATAAAAAAAAAAACTGGAGAAGTCAGGATACAGGTCAGAGCTAAGCTTAACTTTCCACAGATTTAGACATGGCTAACTTGTCTGGTGGTCAGATCTCTTCCACAACACTCGTTAGCCGTGCACCGAGACGAGAGGGTTTGCTTCATCGTGTTTTCCCCAAAGTCCAGTTCAGTATCTGCTGCGAGCCATCCCTCTATCGGGCCGATTGCCGCCGCGCCCGCCACGCGGCCCTCCGCGACTTGAGCCGCTGTACGAATCGCGAGGAGGGTAGCCTCTCTCGACAGGGGGAGCCGGGCCCCTCTCCTGCCTGCCCATTCGCTCGCCACGGCTAGGTGGGTATGGGTCGCTCCGACTGCTGGGGTAACTGTCACGACTGCCATAGCCATCCCGGGAGCTGCTGCCATAGTCATCGTAACGACTGCTTCCACCACTCCCACCATAGGATGGTGGGGGGCCCCGTGAAGGAGGGGCGCTGCGAGAGTTACCTGCAGGGTCAATGGGTCAGGTAATTGGCACGGTTCAATTTATACATTTTCTTGCACCGTGAAGTGCTCATTCTGTTTTTCGCCAATGGAATTAACGTGCTGGCAATGTACGCGGACGACACGTTTAAACGTCCCATCATGTTATCGGCCTTACGTTCAACATGGATATTTAGTCGACACGGGCAGAAATACACATCCAAGCACTGGGAATAAACGGGCCGCGTTTCCCCATTTCAGCATGCCATTGATTTGAGAAGCCAGTTTTCCTTTTAGAGCTCCAAGTGTTAGAATTGCAGGGAAGGAGGAGGAGGAGGTTTTCCGAGTCATCTTGGTTTTTTTGAACGTTACTCCTTGAGGGAGGGCTTTGCTAGGAAACACATACACAGCGGACATTTCCAAGGACTTTGTGTGGTCATTAAATATTCAAGCGAGTTGTTGCCTGTTTTGTTGTTGGGTTTTTTTTGGGGGGGGGGGGTGTTGCCCCATGCAGCAGCAACATGGACTGTTATATGTGGACACCGCTTTTGGATGCAATTTTGTTTCTCAGTTGAGATGCCAATGGCCATACATTCGTAATGGCGAAAAATCACGCAACTGCAGCTCACGGGTGCGGCTGGGAATGAAAAAAGCTTTACGAGGATGTCTGAAATGCTGTTCCCTCTGAGAAGAAGTACATCTGCAGCTTCTTGTGACTGGATATTGCGGCACTCAATGGTATGAATTGGTTGGTTATTCGTGCAGCTCTTTCCTTGTGCCTACGTGGATATGTCGTCATTGCACTAATGCATTCATATCTTACCGTAACCGTCATAGGAGTCTCTGTAAGAGCCACCGCTTGATCGGTCCACGTAGCTTCTAGGTTCCCGGCCTCCACCATAACCATCCCGGTCACTACATGATAGGAACGAGCGTTATTGAAGGAACAGGTAGGTCAATCCAAGTTTTTAACCTGTTGTATAAACCCATACCTGTATCCCCTCGACATTGAGCCATAGTCATCACGGGAACTTGAATTGGAGTATTCTCTGTATGAATAATCTCTTTGGGGAGGTCCATAGTCCCTCGAATCTCTGGAATTATAATCCCGACTGGAGTAGCTGTAAAACAAATAACCACATCAGTTCTAGGAATTTTTTCCTCAACCATGTGGATCAATTCTGTTTCACTGAATTGAAACAAATATTGGATTAGTCTTCAAATAAGGCCAGACAGTGTGAACAGATTGGGATTCAAGCAGCGTAAAATATGTATGTGGATCACATGATTGAATTTACATTACATATTTTCATACGGTTAATAAAACTATGGAGATATCTTTTTGTCTCAGCCCAAATGTATGAAGTGTCCCACCGCTGTATAACTAACTAAACCTCTCACCTATCTTTGGAGTTGTAATGGTCATCTCTTGGTGAAGGATAATCATCTCTCCTTGACAACGAGTCCCTGCGAGGAGGGGGTGGACCATAGGGATCTCTGTCCCGCGACATGGGGGCTAGAATATACAAGAGAAAAAAAACGGGCTCATTAATCACCAAATTGGGGCACTTGCAAAAAAAAACGTTGAACTCTGCACAGCCAGCACACGTACTTCTGCTCATGGGACCAGAGGGGGCGGACCTCTTCGGGGGGGGACCTCCGTTACGAACCGGAGGGCCTCGCTTCAACGGAGGGGGACCCCTGGATGACATCCCTTTGAAGAAGGGTTCTGGATCTGAATCATAGTAGTCTTTTCACAGACAAGAAAGTATTAATACACAAGACAACAACGACGTCAAACGTAAAACTGCATTCATTCTATGAACACACAGTCTACGATTTTACAAATTTGACTGAACACATTGGGGAATTCACCTCTCGATGGTGGGCCTCTCATGCCACCTGGACCTCCTCTGGAACCACGGGGTCCTCTGGGTGGTCCACGACTGCGGGAGTGCATTAATGGAGGTCCTCGTCTCCCGGCAGTCTCAAACTGAGGCTTTGTTGCCTGCTCCACTTTGATAGGCTTTCCATCAAGAGACTAGAAGAAGAGTTCAAATATTAATCATAAATGTAAACTTTTTTTTGTGGCTGGCTTTACGGTTGATCTTACCTTTCCATTCATCTCTCGTGCAGCATCCTTTGCATCAGCAGGACTTTCAAAAGTAACAAAGGCAAAGCCTCTCGATTTGTTGGTTTCACGGTCTTTCATCAAAATAACTGGAATGAGGGAATATAGAGTCAGGAGATACTGTGCACCGTGCCTGAACTTACTTTATTCTCCTAAAAAGACCAAAACGATCTGTACGGGTCTACTCTCCTATATTTTCACAAAATCTCACATTTGTTTAATGTGATCACTTGATTCTTATTTTAGGCTAAAAACAAAACCTAAAAAAAAATATTTAAAAAAAGACAGCTCAAGTTAGGCTGCACGAAAAGTAAAGAGAAAGTGGGGACTGGATGTTTAGTGATTTGTTTGTTATATAAATTTGAATACCAGTCAATTATCCAATCGACGGGAGCTAAAGTTGAAAAGAAATCTTATAATATCCTTTCGCTTTTAAAATTATCGCCAGACAACAGGCGTTTGATAATCTATTAAAAGTGACTATCTCCAAAAACATTCGTGCCTTTTGAATAATTACGTAAACCGAAATACAATTTAATATATACAAGTTACGAGTGGAATATAAAATGCAACATACAAAAAAAAAAGTCTCTCCGATCGCACCTTCAACAATCCTGCCGTATTTGCTGAAATACTGCTCAAGGGCCTTCTCGGTGGTCTCGGTGTTCAGTCCACCGATGAAGAGCTTTCCCGGTCGGTCTGCCTCCGCCATGCTGAGCGATACAACACCTGCAAACACACACACACACACACACACACACGTTGCACGCGTGTTAACACGTGCGATCACGCTGGTGTTCGCTCGGTGTTATCCAGTGCAGATCCGCTGGGATTACCTTGCTCCTGTGCCGTTGAAATGCGCAAAATGGCGATAAACGTGCCAGCCGTTATCGCTAGTTTCTTTGCTAACGCTAGCTAGCGAGTATTCCAGCTAACGTTGCTAGCGGGATACTCGAGCTCCAAAGAGCCAACGAGATGCTTTAAAAAAAGAAAGTCAAATAATAAAAAGCCAAACTACTACCGAGTGTTATGCTAAGTGCGCAAGGCAGCCTTAGGCGGACTTGGACGTTGGCGGCTTTGTGTTAACTGCGGTGCACAACGGTTGGTCGTCGCCTTTTCTCCTCCTCCTTCTTCTTCTTTTTCTTCTTCTTCTTCTTCTTCGCGGTTTCTGTTTCCGGTAGACCAGATGTTACGCTGCCGCCTACAGCTGGAAACTGCACATCACCATTTCAAGTGTAGCTGGAGTAATTCAAACACTATTTTGCTAAATGACGTGTAAAAAAAAAACATTCTTTGCAATGTCAAAAAATAATTGAATGAAAAGGGTTATTTTACATGCCATGTAATTTATGAAGAAAATACGAATATATGGTGTATTCACTTGTTTTATTTGTGTACCAATGCTCACTGGTTTGCTGCTGATCAAAATAAGCAGAATGGGATCGTAGTTTCCAATCTTACGCAGTGTGTTTATTATCATTTGTTTCCTTATTTGTACACAAAAATGTGACCAATCGTTAAATAAATTGTGGCAACAAAGTGACAAATAATAGAAATTGAGTACAATTCAATTACTAGAGCTTGGAGTAATATAGATTTAAAAAAAAAATCTACATGAGATATTTAGTAAAACCAAATTAAAATTATATTGACTGGATATTTGAAATTGAAATTTACTTATTTATTGAATATTTGAGAGAAATTAATTCACATTTACTGAATATTTATTTGAAATGGGTTTATATTTACTGATTACTGGGTGAAATTGAGTGTTATGTACTACTAATCTTGGTCAAAATGTGGGTTAGTACGCTAAAGCTATGAGTTAGTAAGTAAGAAGAAATAAAGATAAAGTGCACCAGCTAAACATAAAGTGACAAATGAAAGTGACCAAGTGAATGTACATGGGGGTGAGAGTCAGTCGGGGGGGGGCCCGGGCTCTGTTGATGAACCCGAATGCAAAAATGAATTTGATTTACTGAATAAAATAAGTTATATCAACTTAACTTAATTAACAATGTGCTAGCATGTTAAGTTAACACATTGCTATTTCCCTTCTGGACTTAATGTTATTGAATAGATTTTAAAAAGATAATTTATGTGTCACTTTGTTGCCACAATTCTTCTATGTCTAATTCACTCAATACATTTGTGTAACAGTAAACTTAAGTTAACAAACAGATGCAGAAGTACAGCAGGTGAACATTTATTTGTGCAAATTTCTATAAATACATACAGGAAAAGCTGCACTAAATGAGCATGTTTATATACATTTGAACAACACAAATAAAGCAGCATTAACACTAGATAGCAACACTTAAACTGAATTCCAGAAAAACAATAGCCAAACCTAAACTCCTCAATGTGAATCTTAAAAACATAACTAACAAGCATCAAACAAACAGTAACCACATTTGAGAGTTCTAACAGTAACAACAATTCCATTTTTTCTAGATTGTTAGGCTGTTTGCTACAGGGAAGAGCTTTGCACAGTCCAGCTACAAGGAAACTTTCTGGAAAACCTTAAATGTTTAAGTTTCTTTGAGTGTGCAAGACTGATTGCATATGCAAACCCAACCTTGCAGGCAGCAAGACCTTCAAAAGTCCCTCAATGTAGTCAGAACTTTTAGCCCGTCCAACACACTGCCAACGTTTGGATTCTCTTACGTAGCCATCATGATCCTGTAGGGTTTCATCTTTTGTATTGCAAGGTCCCGTGAAAGTGTTCACCAGCATCCTGAAATAGCAAGAAGACTGTGTATTATGCACTGTACATCCAAAAGATTAGGTCCTAATTGAACATCTACCAAATTACTTCTATGATCACAAATATCTTATTCTACATTTACTAACAGGCTGTCATTGTCATAGCTGGCTCAAGCTATGCCAAAACATCAGGAGCAGGAGACAGTTTATAAGAAGAAAGGAATACATGTTTATTAAATTATAACCCTAACAGAAAGAACTTCAATAATAAACTGAAATCACATATCCAAAAGCCATAAGGATCCTATGAGGTGGGTAGTCAGTAAGTCAGTGTTGTAAGTGTGGATGTGTGACAAAATGGTGTGGTGCGTGTATGCATGAAGAGAATAATTCAACACAACTGAAAACGCATGGAGAATACTGCCGGAGCGAAGGCCGGGGCTGCCTCCTCTCGAGTCCCCCCCTCCAACTGGCAGGAGCCTGGCATATATAGACCTCAGGAGAGACACCGGGCCCAGGTGCTCTCCATTAGCCATCAGGACAATGCCCCACCCAGGCTCACCTGTAGGGAGACAGTTAGGTAGGCACCATCCACACACACTCATTATGTGTGTGGGGCATCACATCATATGTCAACTAATCTCTATATGATAGTAGAAGCTCGTTCTCGGAGCTGTAAGTCATCCAATCCAACTATGTTAAAAGGACTCTTTGCTGCTATGTCAATGGCTCTTTCAGTCTGTTGGTGTAATCAGATGGAGATGGCGAGCATTTAGTAACAGTCGGCATTTTTTTGCAGTAGTATTCAAAAAAATCCATCATAGAATATAAGAATATGCATACATAACCAGAGGACGATCTGAATTATTATTAATGAAACTGTAAAACCCAGCATCTTTTGCCACACCTTACTGGTAGAAATACGGTACTATAAATTGTATTGTATGTTTTGATTTGACCATACCAAGACGTGACGGGTAGAAGAAATGAGAGGTCATTTTCTGTATATGTCAATATGTGTTTCAACTTACATCACACTCTTTTGTGAGTTGACCCATCGTCTCTACCAGGTAGACCCTGAATAACAGCATCTCTGGTCGTGGTAATTCTCGGGTTGCTGGATGTCTGAAATTAAAAAATAAATTAAAAAAAAACACTAAAGATTATCAACTCCAATCCTAAATTCCACAAAACAAGCTGTGACTCAAGGAAGTCTTCATAAACTCCCACAAAGCCACGACATTTTACAACTTGATTTTTGTATGATTAAGACAAACCATGTTGATTAGTGAGCACACAATAAGGTAATTCAAAGTAAAAAGTGATTGTAATTGCTAATGACCACATATCAATTGCACTGAGGGTTTTGTTATCAAATCAACAACGTAAAAAAGGATCTCCACGGGACAGTTTCCTCGGCACGTGAAGGTTGTGAAGTCCGGTGCCCGATCCGAGCCAACGACATATCAAACGGGCAACGGCTAGCCCCATGTACCGCTGTAAGCGGCAGTCATCCAGACGCAGTCATCCAGACGCAGTTCCTGTAGAAGTCTGAAATTCACCGAGCTGTCTGCACCTACGGATGCTATTTAGTACAAAAACACAACTCTGTTTGATCCGACGCAGGTAGAATTTCCACAAGAGTCGTGGTTGTAAAGTTGTATTAGACATGCATGCATGTCTGCTTATGACAAGGAAAATAGTTAAATTACCCCAGAATGTCCAGTTTATTCCCATTAATTACTGTATATTCCCGTAGAAAAAGTTTCCAACTTTCAATATTCCTGGGATTTTGCAACCCTAGACACGTGTCTGCAGCTCAATGCGGCTTAATGACAAACAACACCGAAGGAACGCCGCTACAACCTCTGTTTAATACAGATCGTCAGTGTGTAATCAGTGTTGCACTTTTTAACACGTTTTCACAGTAAAAGTTTTTTTTTTCAACACATGAAAATGCACGATTCATGGTAAAGTAAAGTTGTTACTTGTGTATGTGACTTGGAGTGAAGTAGGGAGACATTTTTCTGCACTAGTAAGCTAGCGTTACTATTACGAATATTACCTTAGCTTTATTTAATTGATAACAGCATCAGTTATGAACTGTTAAGTCTAAATGAATAATTAATTGGGGCATTTATAAGGGGCTATAGCCATGTATGTGTGTGTTGGTACGCCAGCTCTTTAAATACATTTTGTCAATATTTTCTCTCTTGCTATTGTGTGTCTAACGCTACAAATATGTGTCTAACGACTAACGTGTTGCTAACATTAATAACGTTACCAACACGAGGGTAACATTACCAACATGTAGCTAACGTTACCAACACGTGGCTAACATTACAAACGTGTATCTAACGTTCCTAAAGTGTGGTTAACTTTACTACCGTGTGTCAATGGCTACGGCTGACCGGGAGGGGGGGGGTTGACGCTGCAGCTGACCGGGGGTGGCGCGATTGCGGTTACAGATACTGTCTGGAAGGTTGGAGAGGAACTAGCGTACGAAATACAACGTGTGGCGGGAGAGCGTGACTTAAGACCGAACTGAGTGAATGCTCAATGCGGGACTACTTGAAAGCCCTGCCTTTTAAAACCCCAGCCTTTCCTGCAAAAAATCTGAATGGTTAATTTACCCATGTTAACTTCCAATTATCTCCACCACCGTCTATTTAGGTTATTAGTACAATGGTTAGTACATTTACAGGGGTGACTGTTGTATTCATGTAATCAGCACAGTGGTAAATGAACTAATGCGTTTTTTTTACAGATAATGTTTGCAAAAATAGCAGTGTTGCCTGTTATATATATATATATTCAGTACAATAATTTGTGCAATCAACAGTTGTAAACTGTATTTTGCACAAATAATAAATGCAAAGAAAACAGGACTTATACAGGACAATACGTTATATTTACATTTGCAGCAAAATATTCCGTATATTTTACAGTAACAATTTATTTTTAAGAAATACATGTTAAAGCTACGGTATTGATTGTTGTTAACATTACAATCTATTTCCATTATCAGTACAATGTCCATTGTAATTAACAGTTATAAACCGTGTTTTGTACAAATAATGAATGCAAAAAAACTGGGCTGGCTGTTTATATTTAAAATACGTAAAATTTCGATTGTCAGGGGCAAATTGTAATTTTTTTAAGTTATGAATGTAAAAATTACGGTACAGATTGTCTTTCATAATACATTGTATTTCCGGTATCAGTACAATGTTCAGTACAATTAACAGTGAGGAAATGTATTTCTTACAAGAAATAGATCCATAAATAACTGTTTGCGCTGAAATATACATATACGGTATTTTAATGTGACAGAAACGTAATATGACCTATTTTTTATCAACAGTCGTTTACAGTTGCAATTTAAGTTTTTTTACCGTAAAATCAACGTACTTTTTTTTTACAGTGTAGCATATATGCACCAAGCATGAGGCGAAGGTCTCTTAACTGGCAACTAATCATCACTACAAGCTGGAAAAAACAAGATAAACTGTTTAAGAGCAGCCTTCAGGAAGCTTGATCCAGAGTAGCACAAATAACTACTTCTCTCATTATAGGATATATATAAATGACATTTTTCATTAAACATGTTATCAGGGGAGAGCGCGAACGCAGTCCCCCACTACCAGAAATTATGCAATCGAGATTCCCACATTTGGGGAATTCGCAGAGGTCAGCTCAACCGGAGTGCAATGGCTAAGCCTCGCCCTGGGTGAACCACCTTCTTGATCATGGTATCTCCCTTGCCAGGTAAGTATGAGTTGTACACATCAGAGGCAGGGAAGTCTTTTGCAAACATACCAAGCTAATCTATGGTGCTGACCATCAAGAAACCATCAAGAAAACAGACTGTGAAGGAGCTGCAAACAACCTGCAGGCAGGTCATGTAGAGTAAGTCAAATTCACCAGGAATGAAGATTATAAACATTTTACTTGAGACGTTATGCTCTTATTTCCCATGATGCAATGCTGTATTTTCACCACAAAAGCCAACCTAAAATCGCCAGCTGCATCTATTTATCTCCAACAAATGAGTGCCTATTCATTAGAAGGTTTACATGAGACAAGGCTAAGCACAACTGCAATCAAAAGTTAATTGTTCCTCATCTGGAATTCAAAGAAAAGAAGGAAATAACAAATGCGTTCTTTGGTTCTTTAAAAAAAAAAAAAAACACTTCCTGTTTCTTTGTTTACTGCTAGTGCTCTAGTGACACACTGCCATCTATTGGTCTGGAGTAGTAATAACACTACATGTTTAGCAAATATAATAAATTAGCAAAAATACGATTCAAGTAGAACTGGACATGATTACCTCCATGATGACTGATTGCAATTGTGTTGCATTAGATATAGCTCAGCCAAATTGAAGAAATGACAACTGATTAATTGAAGATACACTAAATATTTGGTAGCATGGTAACAGCAATAACAAGGAGCGCTTCTCTGTCTCCTCTCTCTCCACCCATCTTTTCTTTGCAGGGAGGATTTTCGATTTCAGGAAAATAGGCCCACATTGAAACCTATCAACAATTTGAATCAATATAAGTAGATAAATGAAATAATGTGGCCCCACTAAAACTATGAATATAGATCCCCCTATAACAAACCTCCATCTTACTTTCTTGAGACTGTAAGAACACACATATCTACAATGAAAAAGTGCAACGTAAACACTTTTCCTATTGAATACTTTTTTTTTAGACACGTTTAGGGGGGTGCACCGTTCCTGGAGGTACTGCAATACCAGGTCGATGCGTGGAGTGGACGGAGCAAGCCCCTATTCCATCTCCCTATTCCAAAAATCAATTTAATATATGGTCCCCGGGTAGGGGACGTATCAGATATTAAACTGATAAGAACAGATACTACACTTGATCTTAGCCAAAAGGCCGAGAAGCGATAACGTCTCCATGTCGGAGATGAGCAAGTGATTCCCCACACAGGCACTCTCACTGATGGTTAGCGAACTGATCTACAATTTAATTAATCACCAAATAAAACAACAAGAGTGTATAATAAAATATACCACTGGTACGAGTTTGTTTGCGACATTCACGATAAACGTGTGTTTGCAAATTGGTCTCCTCGTTTACTTCCGGACACGTGGTACGCTTTGGTGCAATGGGAAGTAACGTTACAACGCCGACAAATATCATGTCCAACTAGCAAAAACAATTAAGTTAATTATAAATGATCTATTAGAGATGAGCGAGTACAGGATTGTCTGTATCTGTTTAACCATATGAATTATCTGTATCCGTATCTGTACTCGGATTGGGCGGGGCCTAACCCGAAAGTGGGCGGGGCTTAACCCGGACGTATGAAGGATTTAACCAGTAAGTTGTCGGGTTGTCTTGAAATGGGCTGGGCTTTACCCATTATGCTCTTTTTTAATTCTCTCATTCTGTATCACTGATGATCATGAGACAGAGAGGGGAAGTATGTGTGGCTTAATTTGTAATATTAATATTTAGTTATTTAACACAACCAGTCAAGGTCAGACACTGAGTGCGTGAAGAGAGCCAGCAGACGGTAAAAAAAAAGAACAACTGATTACAGACCAACAGACAGACTTTAAATTTATCGTGAAAGACCCGCGAACCTGCTGACTGAGGGAGGGAGAGAGGAGTTCTGTGTATGAGTGAGCCAAGCGGGACACAGTGACACAAATAGTATGTGTGTAGGGGAGGGGCGCTGTGACTACCAGCCAATCACAGAACGCAGACACATACAGCTACCCAATGAGGACTTTTATTCAATTCGAGCACAGATATTGACTCGTATAATACTCGTACTCAGGAAAAGTGCTTTATCCGTACCGGATACTCGTTTCAGCAGAGTATCCGGCTCAACTCTATTATCTATATCCCGTGTATGCTTTCCTAAACGGCGTATAACGAATAATGTTAGTTCGAAAGATACATGTTGTAACCCTTCAAAACTCCGTTGCCGGTCAGCCACAGAGCTGTCTCTAGTGAGGGAGGAGATCTAAAAGCACAGTTCAAGGCTTGTTTCTTACACCGATGATGAAAACCCTCCGTAACTCGGAAAGTTGAACAGAAAGTCTGAGACCACCAGGCATAGAAAGCCGTCACTCAGACGCGCGGTTAACGTTACACTTGCACACGGAATTGTTATATGCCGCAGTAAAAGCGGGATAAATGCGAAGTAATAATTATAATGAGTTTAACTGTTCTGGCTCCGGGACCGACCATCACCCCTTAATGACAAGCCGGGACCCAAATCGAGGAACATTCTCAACATCTCAAATTTATTCAAAATCAACTTCATAAGCTGATTTTTACATTTTATATTCAGGATGTTTAATTGTCCTAAAAACCCAGTGACCCATATCAGAATGGTTTGACCCAACCTGGCACACGCTGTGGAAAACATGGACGGACGAGCCGGCAAAAAAAACGACACTCCACTGCATTAAAAAAGTCCCTTCAAAATAAAAAAACAGGATGAATCTTTTTGTGATTTTGTTTTTTTTAATTCTTATTTTTATTTTCCCATGCAAAGGCCCGTGACCCTCCAAAAACAGGTCTGCGACCCACCAGGTGAGAATCACTGGTCTAGACCAACGTTTGCGTCAAAGACAAGGCGCCCCTTGACGAATATGAGTGATGCCACGTCTGTTTTCATTACGCAGAGTTAAAACAAAAGACAATTTAGTTTGATATGCTAACTAGCAGTAGTTTAGCTAACCGTTAGATAACTTAATCAAAAAACAGGTGCTGTAGTGAAAGACGATTAAAAAGTCTAAAACAATTTGGTTTCCGTAGAATTGATACCTTAATAGTGTACACGCTATTATTCCTACAATAATTGTCTATTTATCTAGTCAAAGGGAACTTACTGAAAGTTGTCTTCGGTAAATGCTGATGGGCGAGGTGTTCCGGAGGGAGACGGGCGAGGTGTGTTCGCTGCGCTTGACCGTGTGCAAAACGAGCTTTAGCTGTTAGCAGCTAGCTTTAGCCCAAGTATCTGAACACACACTTCTTTTAGCCCAGTGCGAAACTGACATACACAACGCAGTGCTGTTAGCGAATGCTACATTTACTAGAAGTAGTTATGAAACATACAATTAATGCACACATAAGATTCAGAACAGACAAGTATTATAAAAGAGAGCTTATGGTCTTTTGGGAACCACAAGTTATTTCCCAAAGCAAAAGATCCAATTGTTTGAAAAGCTTCACTGGTACCCCGTCAATATATATCCTTATCCAAAAAGCTAGGGGGACATTTGTCTTTTTGTAGACCTTCTTGTCAACAGCTACACATTCAAAGAGACTTCTGTTTTACCATTTTTAATCTCTTCATAGTTTTATTGAGTTTTTAGTTAAAGTGGCATCTCTGTAACCACCCGACAACGTGACAGCGTGTTTATGATCTTAACTACAATTGAAACAACACGTTAGCATATATGCACCAAGCATGAGGCGAAGGTCTCTTAACTGGCAACTAATCATCACTACAAACTGGAAAGAACAAGATAACTTGTTTAAGGGCAGCCTTCAGGAGGCTTGATCCAGAGGAGCACAAATGACTACTTCTCTCATTATAGGATATATATAAATGACATTTTTCATTAAACATGTTATCAGGGGAGAGCGCGAACGCAGTCCCCCACTACCAGAAATTATGCAATCGAGATTCCCACATTTGGGGAATTCGCAGATGTCAGCTCAACCGGAGTGCAATGGCTAAGCCTCGCCCTGGGTGAACCACCTTCTTGATCATGGTATCTCCCTTGCCAGGTAAGTATGAGTTGTACACATCAGAGGCAGGGAAGTCTTTTGCAAACATACCAAGCTAATCTATGGTGCTGACCATCAAGAAACCATCAAGAAAACAGACTGTGAAGGAGCTGCAAACAACCTGCAGGAAGGTCATGTAGAGTAAGTCAAATTCACCAGGGATGAAGATTATAAACATTTTACTTGAGACGTTATGCTCTTATTTCCCATGATGCAATGCTGTATTTTCACAACAAAAGCCAACCTAAAATCGCCAGCTGCATCTATTTATCTCCAACAAATGAGTGCCTATTCATTAGAAGGTTTACATGAGACAAGGCTAAGCACAACTGCAATCAAAAGTTAATTGTTCCTCATGTGGAATTCAAAGAAAAGAAGGAAATAACAAATGCGTTCTTTGTTTCTTTAAAAAAAAAAACACTTCCTGTTTCTTTGTTTACTGCTAGTGCTCTAGTGACACACTGCCATCTATTGGTCTGGAGTAGTAATAACACTACATGTTTAGCAAATATAATAAATTAGAAAAAATACGATTCAAGTAGAACTGGACTTGATTACCTCCATGATGACTGATTGCAATTGTGTTGCATTAGATATAGCTCAGCCAAATTGAAGAAATGACAACTGATTAATTGAAGATACACTAAATATTTGGTAGCATGGTAACAGCAATAACAAGGAGCGCTCCTCTGTCTCCTCTCTCTCCACCCATCTTTTCTTTGCAGGGAGGATTTTCGATTTCAGGAAAATAGGCCCACATTGAAACCTATCAACAATTTGAATCAATATAAGTAGATAAATGAAATAATGTGGCCCCACTAAAACTATGAATATAGATCCCCCTATAACAAACCTCCATCTTACTTTCTTGAGACTGTAAGAACACACATATCTACAATGAAAAAGTGCAACGTAAACACTTTTCCTATTGAATACTTTTTTTTTAGACACGTTTGGGGGGGTGCACCGTTCCTGGAGGTACTGCAATACCAGGTCGATGCGTGGAGTGGACGGAGCAAGCCCCTATTCCATCTCCCTATTCCAAAAATCAATTTAATATATGGTCCCCGGGTAGGGGACGTATCAGATATTAAACTGATAAGAACAGATACTACACTTGATCTTAGCCAAAAGGCCGAGAAGCGATAACGTCACCATGTCGGAGATGAGCAAGTGATTCCCCACACAGGCACTCTCACTGATGGTTAGCGAACTGATCTACAATTTAATTAATCACCAAATAAAACAACAAGAGTGTATAATAGTGAAAATATACCACTGGTACGAGTTTGTTTGCGACATTCACGATAAACGTGTGTTTGCAAATTGGTCTCCTCGTTTACTTCCGGACACGTGGTACGCGTTGGTGCAATGGGAAGTAACGTTACAACGCCGATAAATATCATGTCCAACTAGCAAAAACAATTAAGTTAATTATAAATTATCTGTATCCCCGTGTATGCTTTCCTAAACGGCGTATAACGAATCATGTTAGTTCGAAAGATAAATGTTGTAACCCTTCAAAACTCCCTTGCCGGTCAGCCACAGAGCTGTATCTAGTGGGGGAGGAGAGCTAAAAGCACAGTTCGTTTCTCACACCGATGATGAAAACCCTCCGTAACTCGGAAAGTTACACTTGCACACGGAATTGTTATATGCCGCAGTAAAAGCAGGATAAATGCGGAGTTATAATTATAATGAGTCTCACTAACGTAATTTCAACGGGAAATCAACGCCGTAAACGTCAAATAACGTTAGCGGTGTCCACAACACCAGCACACATTAGCAAATTAGGTTTGAGTAAAGTGATATTATTAACCTTAATTTTCTTCCCACGTAACCACTGAATTGGTCAGTTAGTTTACCAGGTATAATGAGCCAGTGCAGTGTTACTGTGACGGTAACTAACATGGAGCCGAGTCCTGGCGTATCGTTAACAGTCAGTTAGCCCGCTAATCACCATGTGGCCATGGAGGTGAAGTGCCTTCAACCTGCAGTTATTTCAGCTTAAAGTCAGTCTAGACCAACGTTTGCGTCAAAGACAAGGCGCCCCTTGACGAATATGAGTGATGCCACGTCTGTTTTCATTACGCAGAGTTAAAACAAAAGACAATTTAGTTTGATATGCTAACTAGCAATAGTTTAGCTAACCGTTAGCTAGCTTAATCAAAAAACAGGTGCGGTGGTGAAAGACGATTAAAAAGTCGAAAACATTTTGGTTTCCGTAGAATTGATACCTTAATAGTGTACACGCTATTATTCCTACAATAATTGTCTATTTATCTAGTCAAAGGGAACTTACTGAAAGTTGTCTTCGGTAAATGCTGGTGGGCGAGGTGTTCCGGAGGGAGACGGGCGAGGTGTGTTCGCTGCGCTTGACCGTGTGCAAAACGAGCTTTAGCTGTTAGCAGCTAGCTTTAGCCCAAGTATCTGAACACACACTTCTTTTAGCCAAGTGCGACACTGACATACACAACGCAGTGCTGTTAGCGAATGCTACATTTACTAGAAGTAGTTATGAAACATACAATTAATGCACACATAAGATTCAGAACAGACAAGTATTAGAAAAGAGAGCTTATGGTCTTTTGGGAACCACAAGTTACTGCCCAAAGCATAAGACTGTGCTTGATTCCATTTTTCTCTCTAAATGAGCCACTGACCCTTGCAAGAACCAAACCAATGATTTTTCATCTAATTGTTTGAAAGGCTTTACTGGTACCCCCTTTCAATATGTCTCCTTATCCAAAAAGCTAGAGGGACATTTGTCTTTTTGTAGACCTTCTTGTCAACAGCTACACATTCAAAGAGACTTCTGTTTTACCATTTTTAATCTCTTCATAGTTTTTTTTTTTAGTTTTTAGTTGAAGTGGCATCTCTGTAGACAATAAATCTTTTAATTCCAATTTGGCATCTTTCTGTTTGCTTCTTGCTTGTGTTGGTCATATTAGTTTGACTTTTTCTCTTTGTGGGCATTGTTACTGTATATTTTTGGTGTTGCTGCTTCTCTCCGTGGTCATTTTCCGGTGGCCGGCTGCTCGCTGTTAGAGGATTTGCTGGAGTTTGAGCTGAAGGAGTTCATGGTGAGGCTGAATGAATACAGTCAGACATGGTGGCATCAAACAATTTGAATAAAAGTGCTCTCTCTCTACATGCCTGTGAACTCTGGGCTTCAAAGTTTCTTCGTCTAAATATCACAATTAAAAATATGCCTTCAAGATTGTTGGAGGCAGAATTACTAATTGTGTAAGTAGCTTCTCAAATGCATTTAATGTGGAAGCCAATCTAGCTTCATTATGCCTTCTCTGTAAGAAGACAAACCAAAGGACAAGAAATCAGCCTTCCCATGTGCAAACCTCTGTCCAGTTAGTATACTCCCCATTTTGAGCAAATTATTGGAGAAAATCGTTTTCAAACAAATGCAAGATAACTCTATTGGGAGTAAACTACATAATAGACTGTTATATTATGATAACTAAACTTGAAAGTTCCGGATTCAGCATTATAGCACTCTCTTTGAGGTCAGTCATCTTTTTGCGCCTGAGTCTTTTATAATGGTAGTTTATAAGGCTTTCATCAGACTGTAGATACGTTAGTTATGGGGTTCCATAATTATCGATTTTCACAACAATCTCCCTTTGTCAATTAAGAATTGCAAAATGGAAATGTATGCCGACGACATGATACTGTAAAGTAACGCTTCAAACAAACATGAACTTTCAACCATTCTGAATCATGATCTGGACGGAGTGTCTGACTGCGTAAAAGTGTCACATACTTGCACTTTACGGATATATGCACAGTGTAAACAGCTGTTGTAGAAACACAACAATTTAACCAGCGTGCACACAAGCCTGTTGTGCTGAACTGCTGCTGCTGCTTCTCCTTCTTATGCTTCTCTACTTCATTCCAGGCTTCAAGGACCTTGTTCCTCTGCTCTGCAGAAAGAGTCAGCTTGTCCTCTGTCGGGCTGATTTTTCGCACAGCAGAAATTTTCCAGCCTTTCGAAGCCATGCAGCGGGATTTGGGCTGTTGACAAGTTGCCATGTGAATGCAGTAAGTTCCAAATGAACATTTTGTTCTACCAGATTTACATATACTCACAGAGGCCAGAGGGTGGACGCTGGGAGTGAGCCTCCTCATCGTTCTGGTATGCCTCTGGATCTGGGTCAGGCTGCCCATGCTGAACCTCCTCCTTACCCGTGCTCCATCTGAACGGGTGTTCCAACCCCAGCGGCTCGTCAGAAGGGACATTGGCAGGGCCCGGGGCATTCTCCTCCACAGTCTCTCCGAATAGAAGCAGCAGGTGTTGAGGTCGTTCCTGTAGTTCCATCCAAACACGGCGTCTGAGATCCTGTTGGTATTCCACCGAGCAATGGCACTCATCAGGTGAACTTGAGTGGGCCGTGCAGCACAGTGGGCATCTGAGTAGAGGATAAACTTTAATGCCAATTTGTCATGATAACTCCACACAAGTACAAAGCTGGTAAAACCTTCATCTTGAGCTGGAATGTAACCAAGTGTGTTTATATATATATATATACACACTATATATGTGTGTATATATATATATATATACACACTCAGAATATACATATATATATACACACATACAAATACACATATATATACATATAAACACATATATATATATACACACACATATACACATCTGATCGTCCTTAAAAAGGTAATGTAACAACATTAACAATTTTGCATATTATCTTAATGTCAACAACACATTCACAGAACTCATATTGGATCCATCATATCTGTTATTCTGAGATCAATTCCATAATCTCTGTCTGGTCAGCCCAGTATTCCAATTATTATTATTCTTTTAGTAAAGGCTAGTAATGCCACATAAACATAGTGCAAGACAATATATGTAAAATACCTGCATGCAGAAATACATGTGTAAAATAAGTAGTAACGGCTAATTATATTTATAATTATAATTATATTGGTATTATCATATCATTAGGGTTGCAACATCTTGACTTTGCGTGCAGCTTTACTCAATCCGCTTTTTTCTGCAGAGCGGAACGCTTTCTCCAACAGGCTGATTCAGGTCTGCTGTCGCAAGGACACAGGAAAACATTCCTGCCAACTGCGATAAGACTGTACAACAAATCACCTCTGGCCAAATCGCTCCTTCAATTGAATCTATACCAATAACCTTTGCACCGCTACACTGTTGTTTAAATCAGTTAATTTATAACTCACCCACCATATACATCTCTTTTTCCATACACTACCAATACTTATGTATGTTCTGGTCTCTCATTATATTATATCCCTCTACGGCAGGGGTCTTCAACGTTTTTCAGGCCAAGGTCCCCCCGAACTGATTCTACGGAGTTTGGTCCGACATCTTTTATTTTTGGGCTTCGTGCTCTTTAGACGTGAGCATAAACGTGATCTGATTGGCTAGTGCCTGGGCTGTTGTATTTGCCTGAAAGTATGCTACAGGGGTACTGAAACACCAAGGGGTTTTTGTACATATAATAAGTGAAATAAGTCAAAAAAGCAATGTAGGCATTTAGAAAGATTAACATTAACATTAAAGATTAACATTAACCACAAATGGATCCAAACAATGACAATTAGAAAATATTAAACAAAGACATTAAATTACCAGCATTATGTACAAAATCCACATACAAAACATGTCAACTTTAATTCACATATGAATTAGACTGCCCTTATAGAAAAACTGCTTACATAACATTAGAGGAACCATGATATCATTATAAATGTTACGGCTGACATGCATTCTCCTAAAGGAAACGAAGGTCACACAATGTTCTACTGACCCCTGATTGACCCCTGATCTCCTCACTGTCTGGCAAATCCTTTGAAGCTCACTGTCCTCACTGTCAGAGGGACCGGCCCTAACTGCTTGATCCTGAACTAAAATGTTCCTGTGTCCATTCCCATTCAATATCAGTAGTTGGTCAAAGATATTTCTTTTCATACTCATGCACATGTAAACATTTTTTTAATGAAGTTTTAATTTAAACCGGTTAAAAAGTTGATTTGTGGCACTTTGTCCCATGCAGCTTGGCAGCCATTAAAGAATACTTAACCCCAAGAGATAAGGTCACATCCACTATGGGCCCTCATCAGACATGTCTGATACTATATCCATTGTTTTTAATTAAAATAATTAAAGGGGCACTGTAAGGTTAAAAAAGGTACTGCGTATGCCATAGTATGCCCGCCCCATCTCTCTCACTCTCTCTCTCACACACACACACACACACACACACACACAAACACACACAGTAACGTTACTGTTCATAAAAAATGGACCAGTATGTTTATGGGGCATCAATAAGCAACGTCAGTGCTACTTCCTCTACTTCCACGGTGTCAAGTAGTTCAGAACGAAAAAGGATGTTGGATTTCTCATCTTTTCAATATAAAACCATTAGACATGTACCTGAATTAAGCTGACAATGTAATTGATTATAATGGCATTCATACACGCCTATCATATACACAGACTGTTATCTTTGTGCCACTATCTTTTACAAATGTTTAAATTCTTCATATTAAACAGATTGTTTATTTTATTTCATTATTTTGAAGGGGAAGTAGTTAAACTTCCGGTGCTTTTGTTGCGGCTTCCTCATAACTTGATGTCGTTCAACGTCACCTTTCCTGCTCGAGCTTTTGGCAATTGAGCTACTGTGTTCTGTGTAGAAAGACCTAGCTAGCTTTCAGTGCACAGCTAGCGAACACCACCTTCCAGCACCGTATATCAGATCTAAGGAGAACCGTGTCAGTGATAAAATGAAGAGGCGGATACACTTTGGGGTTGTGCTGGTTTATTCGCTAGTCTCGTATTTCTCTTCGTGCTCTGCGTTTTATCTTCCGGGTTTAGCCCCGGTGAGTTTCTGTGAAGACGGAAAAGGCACTGAAGATTGCCAGGTATGTTAAGTCACGAGTGATTTTTTTTTCATTTTTGTAATGTACCGTGAGTGTATTTTTATTATCTAAGTTTGTTGGAATTTGCATGTTTTTATGAATGTGTTCTCTGTTATCTTCCTTAATCTTGCTAGCTAGCCAAACCCCTGTTTAGGCCCAGACTACTACCTGGCAGCGGAGCCCTGGCAAATATAAGTTACTGTATATATCTAATATATACATGTTGTCTAGTAATACTAGTTACTAACTGATGTGGTGGCCAGATGGGGGTTGGGTATATATGTACAATAGGCGTTTTCACCATTCCACCATGTTTATTGGCATATGAGCGATCATTCAAATGACGTATTATGATAGAAAATAGTTTTCGTTCCCACTGCTTTGTTTACGTTTCCTGTCGAAGCAGTTTTTGGGGGGACCAAGAGAGCTGATGGGCATCCTCAACCCATCAGCTCCTTGGCCTCTGTAAAACTGGGTTGTTTTTCAGGTAAACACCGGAATCTCATAGTGGACTAACTGGTTTTGCTTCTTTACAGACACGCATTACGCTGTTCGTAAACCGCTTGGACTCAGTGGAGTCAGTCCTGCCTTATGAGTATGACGTGTAAGTAACAAATTGTTTCTCTTTTATGCTTTTTTTTTGGGGGGGGGGGTGTATGCGTTTTCCAGCTTAATGACATCTTGTCTGTGTGTCTTCTCTGACATTCTTAAAGGTTTGACTTTTGCAAAGATGCCAAGGAAATGAGGCCTTCTGAGAACCTTGGACAGGTGCTGTTTGGTGAACGAATTGAGTCGTCACCATACGAGGTGAGCGTTAACCCAATTTAACCTTTTTTTCTCCCGATGGCCCCCATTTTTGGTGCAAACCCAGCCAGAACCAACTTCCAACCGGAAACGAGCGAATATATGAATGCGTCACATTGGTTGAAGAGTGTTGGCTACAATACGCACCAATCCTTTTGAAAATACTCTAAACACAACTCCAAAATATAAAGTATGATGCAAATTAGTCCAGAAAGTTTGCACACAGCGCTGCATTTGCAACATTTCGCAGCAAACAATGAAAACGGCAAGCTGATACGAAGCGGAATACGCTTATAGAAGTATAATTTCTCTCCGACAAAAACAAGCATCTAGCATATGAATCGTAAATGTCCCTTACTTTTGACCTTCTTAATAATATCTGAGCTAGAGACGGCCAATGTGCAGTTTCTGCGCAGGTGTGAGGAAGAGGCCAGGGGACATTGTATCCAATGCGATCAGACATGTCCTAGTAACGTAAATCCTTCCATGATTACTGTGCACACACACTGGGGTATCGTATAGATGTGGTTTTAGCCTGGTATCTCCATGTTTTATAGGAGGGCTGATCAAGATTTATTTCAGGCAAAGCTCAAAATTCAGTGTTATTTTGTGTGTATTATAGTGATCAGAACTCTCACACTCTTTATTCCTGCAGAAAATAAAATGTCCACATAAAGTAGTTTTATCATGGTATGCCTTCATTTGAGCAGAGTGCAAGAGGGGTTGCCATGACACTTTTCTTTTTTTGCCTTTTTACAGGTCTTATTTAAACAAAATGTTCCATGCAAGGCGTTGTGCACCAAAACCTACAAGAAAGGCAACCAGGAGGATGCAACCAAACTGGATTTCCTTAAGATGGGAATGCAGCTGAACTACCAGCACCACTGGTTTGTAACCGTAACTACATTAGGGTGTGGTATCTTTCTGCATGAAGATGTTTAGTTCAGGTAATTCGATGACTTTTTCAGGATCATTGACAACATGCCGGTGACATGGTGTTATGATGTGGAAGATGGTCAGAAGTACTGCAACCCGGGCTTCCCCATCGGCTGCCTCGTCACCGCCGAAGGCCGAGCTAAAGACGCTTGTGTTATCAATGTGAGTGGTGAAGTCTGACTTTGAACATGCTTAAGTCTACTTTACATGTCACGTTAAAGACTATTGTCCATCTGCTTGGGAAGTGGTCCATCAAGTGTGAAGTCTTGATTTAAATTTTTTAAATGTATCTCTTTAACATCTACAAATAATCACTATGTATTAATCTAAATGTTTTCAGTTGTAATTATATACATAAAACAGTTTTTATAGTAGAACATATTCACTTATTGTGTTAAAAGAGTACAAATTAAATCTTTAATATACAATTAAAATGTTTACTTTGTAGACACACTCTAACGTACTTTCAAATCCTTTTTGAGGGAATGTTGCTAACCAGAACTATGGTCGTACCAGAGTTGAGCCCAGGCCACACACGCACAGAATAGTGCAACAGACATTTGTGCTTTCGAAGGGAAGTTAGAAGTCGTTGAATGTTTTGAATTGGACTGTTGCAGTAGAGAAAATACTCAACCATATACATATGTTTGTTTACAAATCTAACCTCGAATCTATCCTCAGTCCGAGTTCAACAAGAAGAACACCTTTTACATCTTTAACCATGTGGACATCAAGATCACTTACCACAGCGGGGCAGGAGAAGAGTGGAGTGGGGCTCGGCTGGTCGCTGCCACTCTGGAGCCGAAGAGGTAATTGTGCTTCGTAGCAGTTTAATATGGTGTGAATTTATTTAGAATCTATGGAATGCCGTATTATTCAAAATTAAATAAATGAATAAATACATAAATAAATGAAATAGGCATTTGAAATACATCGTGAAATAAATTAATGAGGCAATAAATACATAAATATTAAATACATTTAATCATTTCATGGTACTTTTATTTCATAATGGCACCGTGTTTAATTTAGAATAAAACTGCATTTCATACTTATCAACCTCGACGTGTTGCACATTGGAACTTACCTTTTTAAATCCAACAATGGATTGGTTCATGATCTAACTTGAGGGGTTTTGTTTTGATTTTGTTCACAATAGTATCAAACAAACAGATGAGAAAGCCCTAAATTGTGGCCTAAACGACCCAATGGAGGTCCCTGGGACGTTCGATGGCGATCTGTCGGTAGTTTACACCTACTCGGTCAAATTTGAGGTAGGCTTCCAAACTACCTTCCCAATGTATTCAACAGCAAGTTGTACTACAACTAGTTCATAACAATTTCCATGTGGCTATTTTGTGTTACTTTATATTTCCTTTGGCAACTATTTCACTTCCTTTTTACAGGAAAACAATTCTATCAAGTGGGCTTCTAGGTGGGACTACATCCTGGTGTCCATGCCCCATACCAATATCCAATGGTTTAGGTATGGAGCAATTTCTTCACGTTGTGCACCACAAACACCGTATCCCTGAAGGTTCCCGTGTCTCGACCCTTTGAAGTTGACGCTATGGTATGTCCTGTGTGTTTTCTACAGCATCATGAACTCCTTAGTCATCGTCCTCTTCCTGTCTGGCATGGTTGCCATGATCATGCTGAGAACCCTGCACAAGGACATTGCCAGATACAACCAGGTGGACCAGGTAAGGTCCCCTGTAGAACATCTATCGCGTTCTCAGTCGGCGCTGATGCACGACGTGTACGTCAAGCCCGGCCAGACAAGATGAGGTTTACAGAAGATGCGAGTGTTTGTTTGTACGGCTGCGATTTGAATGACATTAGTTCTCGTTCTGTTCTGTCTCCATGTTGCCCCTCACGCAAATGAACCATGCAAAGTAGACGGATGCGACGCGTTCTCTTAGCGAATGAGCAGAGATGATGGAGTCTGCGCTGTTGGGCTTTTAAAAGGACACTTAATACCTCTAATTGTTAATCCTTTTTACTGCACAGTTGACGATGAAATTATTAGCTTTTATCTGAATCCTTATAACAGGTTCAGGTTTCCACCTGGCAGTAAATGTGTGTTTAGTGGTCGTGTTGACCACAGTAAATGACTGTTACATCTCTGTAATTCTACAGAGCAAAGTACCGCCCAGCACACTGGGCGCCCATATATGAATATTTTGTTACATTTCACAGGGAGACTTGATAACGGTTCCAACGACCAAGGAAATATCCTCTTTGCTCTACGTAAGCTTATTGAAAGCTGTTTTCAACAGAATCTCTTTGTGTTGATTTAAATCAGGTGTTTGGGTCTGTGATTGCAGTTAAACCGGCACATTAGAACAAAGAGTAAAATGTGGTGAGACTCCTTTTTATTTAATGTGACACTGTGGAGGGGAAAACAGGGCCTTCTATTAATGAATTGACTGAGCAGTATTTCCCACCACATTTTACTTGATAAACTCCGTGTCTGTCTTCACCTTGTCTGTCCTTGCTAACAGGTGAGGTAGCGTTCACGGCTTGGTGGCGGGTTAGCCTTTAACTTCAGTCACGTGCCGAAGCGCTTCCTGGGACTGACGCCGTGTCGCTTTTTTCGCAGGAGGACGCCCAGGAGGAGTCTGGCTGGAAGCAGGTGCACGGCGATGTTTTCCGCCCCCCCAGGAAAGGCATGCTGTTGTCCGTGTTCCTCGGACAGGGCACCCAGATCTTCATCATGACGTTCATCACTCTCTGTAAGGAATGCCGTGCACGGGGGCTTTGATCGGTGTTACCGGTGGTAACTGCAGACACTTGAGTGGCAGAAGTCACTGCTTGATTTGCTCTGGTGCCTCTTGTTCCCTTCAGTCCTGGCCTGCCTGGGTTTCCTGTCACCGGCCAACAGAGGGGCGCTCATGACCTGCTCCGTGGTCCTCTGGGTCCTGCTGGGGACGCCTGCCGGCTACGTGTCTGCACGCCTCTACAAAAGTAAGAGTCCAGGGAGGAACCTCCCCGGAGTTGTTTGCCGCCCGCCAGCGGCGATGCTTCTCCTCCTGATATCCGCATGCGTCTCCCGTTTGTGCCCTCAGCTTTTGGAGGTGAAAAGTGGAAGACGAACGTCTTGCTGACGGCCCTCCTGTGCCCCGGGTGAGTTGGGTTTCGCGCTTGGCTTCTGGCCCGCAAGGGGACACGGGGTGTCCTCCCATCTGCTCTTAGCTTGAACCGTCCTCGCGTGTGTCGTCTTTCTTATTTTCGTCGGTTTCTCTTTCCTAGTATCGTGTTTGCGGACTTCTTCCTGATGAACCTGATCCTCTGGGTGGAAGGCTCCTCGGCAGCGATCCCCTTTGGCACTCTGGTGGCCATCTTGGCTCTCTGGTTTGGAATCTCTGTGCCCCTGACCTTCATTGGTGCCTACTTTGGATTCAAGAAAGCCGTGAGTTAGGCCTCCTAGTCGATCCCATTGTGTAGCTTGAAGTTTTCGATGTGCGTTTGTGTGCGTGCTTTGGCGTTTGTAATCCTTTTCACGCTTGTGTGTTCCTTTTTTTGCAGGCAATTGAGCAGCCGGTGCGAACAAACCAAATCCCCCGCCAGATTCCCGAGCAGTCCTTCTTCACCAAGCCCATTCCTGGTATAGTGATGGGTGGAATCCTGCCCTTCGGCTGCATCTTCATCCAACTGTTTTTCATTCTCAACAGCATTTGGTAAGACGTCTCACCGGATCGGCCTGTTTTGAGCTGCACCCACTCGGCGTCTCTGTGACGCGCGTTGTCTTTTCTCTTCTTAGGTCACATCAGATGTACTACATGTTCGGGTTCCTCTTCCTGGTTTTCATTATCTTACTCATCACGTGCTCTGAGGCCACAATTCTGCTCTGCTACTTCCACCTGTGTGCTGAGGTACCTGATATATCGGACCTAATGACAGTCGTATCAGTCAGTAGTGTAGAATGCGTTTGTCCTGTCTCTGTCCTACTTGTGTAAATACAGAACAAAATATGAAATGCAAATAACTAAAGCCGCTTCCAAAATATAATTTGTTTATTATTTTATGTAAATTTGATCTTTTTTGCTCCGTGTCCAGGACTACCACTGGTGGTGGCGTTCCTTCCTGACCAGCGGCTTCACGGCAGTCTACCTGTTCATCTACGCCATTCATTACTTCTTCTCCAAGCTTCAAATAGTTGGAGCTGCGAGCACCATCCTCTACTTTGGATACACTTTGATCATGGTCCTCATCTTCTTCCTCTTCACAGGTGAGCCTTCGGCGAGATGAGTGCCGCGAGAGCCTCTTCAACGATTTCCTGCTTGTCTCGGAACAACGCAACGATATTTAAGACAATGTGTAGTTGGACAGACATTCTTTTCTTGTTAAATATTAACTGTGAGTAAGCTTAAATGCATACCACCACCGCGGTGTGTTTAGTTTGTAGGTGTGAGAGTCAATGTTTGCTCAGTTTATAGTGTGGCGATTCAGGACGTTTATCCTGTTCCCCGGGACCTAAACGGACTGGAAGCGGTTCACACTTTTGGGAAATACTTCTTATCTTTGGTCATTTAGTGGAAGTCAAGCTTTAACATTTCTATTCCCGCAGCACGGAAGCATCACGTCAGACGAGGTTAAAAAGCACTCACGGATCTCGTCTGAGCTCTTTTGTTTGAACTTGAATGAAAATCACAGCGACTAGGAAATTGGACTAGAATGTACAAAGTCCCTCTGGGCCAGATCCAGTTTTTCCAGATTTGCTTTTTCAAAAGCCTGAACCTCATTATGTCAGCCAAGGTTTTTTTTTCTTTCTTCATTCTTCTTCTGCCGATCAAAAGACAAAGGCACCACTTTAGCTCATAGCCATGCATGACAATACGTTTAAATATTCTCAAGATTCCTGACCACGGCTGCATTTCCCCGCGCTTAACCTCCCAATCCGGGCTCCGCGTCGCGAGGTCGTGCGGATTCACGTGCCGCGCACGTTTTTTTTCTCCCCACAGAGCTCAGATGATGAAACAAACGTTGTTGCTGCTTTTGTCTCCATGTTAGTGGAGACAAAAGATGGCACGCGTTGACATGGCAACAGCACACTCTAGGTCCGGTGCGGCCCTCCTCGCACACCCACACAGACGAGAGTAGGGGTGTGTGTGCAGGCCTAGATAAGGACCCATTCTCTGTGCCACCCAGAAACCGACGGCCTGCGTGATTCTTTTCTGGTGTTGCACTGGTAGAAGGCCAGATGAAAGTGAGCCTGTAGCCCAGGCTTGTCACTGCAGTGCGGCTTGACACTATCTTAAGATGGAGCTGTAAGTAGCAAGGGGACGAGGTGTCAAAGTAAGAAGTAATCCGAGGATTCCAGGAAAAGATTAACGGTTTCGCTCCTTGCTTCCAGTTTTGATCTAAATAATCCTAATCTGTCTCACTCCACATCTTTTTAAGTTAGCATTTTCATCCCAACTTTGATCATAACTTAATTCTGGATGTGGCTGCATGGCCCCTGATGAGTTGTCAGATAGGACTTTGGAGGATTTTGACCAATCGACCTTTCAAATATTTGGCAGAGAACGTGTTCTCGCCCGGAGATTCCAGTCTTACCTGTCAAAAGTTTTTACAAGCTTTTTATGGATAGTCTGGTTTAACAGCAAGCCATCCTTTTTTCTTTTTTTTTTTTAAAGCTGTTTCATATAGTTTGTAAAATAATTTGAATGACCTCATTTCTCTCTCTTTTTCCCCTCAGGTACAATTGGCTTCTTTGCCTGCTTCTGGTTTGTAAACAAGATCTACAGTGTGGTGAAGGTGGACTAGAGTGACTCCTCCTCGGTGCTGGCTGGGGATGAAGTGGTCTGAACGGCCCACGAACTGAAACCATCACAAAACCTGAAGAGCAGAGCCCGTCCCCCTTTGTGCTTTAAACCTACGTTACTATTGTTTTCTTTTGATTTCATATATATATATACATATACAAAAAAATATGTGTGTAATATATATATATATATATATATATATATATATATATATATATTTATATATATATATATATATATATATATATATATATATATAATATATATATATATATATATATATATAAATATAAAATTCTCTTCACTGTTGACCAGTAATATTTTGAGTGGCACCTTGAAAATCTGCGTGGGTTCCAATGATCTATCTGTCATAGTGAGCATTTGTTTCAATGGGTCTAACAAGAAAAGCTGAAATGTTTTTATTTTAATTTTCTAAAGAAAGTGAAATGTTCTGTATTTTTGCTTTTCTATTCCCTTCTGGCTAAATCTTTTGGTTTTCCTTGCGTGTACTGATGAGAAAAATATGTGTGTACATATACTGTATAGAGAAGGAGTGAGAGAATGATCATCATGCAGGAGTTTCTTTTTTGTATGGTGAAGATGGGGCTCAACATCCTTAATTATCAGCTTGTAATGTAGTTCAGAAATGATATATAAAACACTGACCTTACTATGCTACATGTCCATTTCCTTTGTTTTTGACGGCTACATTTAGTCTGCATAGAAAGAACGCGTACACTTGTTGAAGAAGCACATCTGTGTCGTAGAAGGAGATGCTGCAGCTGCGATATGTTTCACATGAAGGACGGTGTGTGTGTGTGTGTCTGTGTGTTTGGCCACAGAAGAGATTGTCACGTAGTTATCATGATGCCGTTAGCGATCTTTATGATTAAGTATTTTGATGAGCTATTGGCTGACTTGTAACTACGTAAAACACTGCTGCCTTTTGCTTCTAGCAGTGGAGAGTCAACGCCCAAGGGGATAACCTGTTTTTTTTTTTTTTTTTACAAATAAATGCAATCAACTTCCTCAAAGAAGGCCAAACGTGGTGTTTTTCCGCTTTCTTTGAGTAACCAGAATGCATGCGTGAACATTTTTCACACAATAAATGACACTGCGGTCATAGTGGCATGGGGTTCCTTGGCTCTGGGTAGGGATGAGTTTTAGAAGCATTTGAGTCAGAAGAGCTAGGGGAATAAAGACAACACAACTGCTTATGTGTGTTGCGAGACAAACTTTTGCGCTTGAACTCTACAGGATAAATCTTCCCCCCACCCCCCCCCTATGGAGTCCAGAGGAGGAAAGTCTCAAGAAAAACAGATCTGTATAATTGAATTTCAAACTTTGTACATACTACAGTAAGTTCACCTTTATTAAACAACAGACAACTTTTTGATTTTCTTGATCAGGTAATCAGGAAATGATACAAAAGCACAATAGAAATCACAAAATGATCTATTTTAAAGCACTTGAAAACATTACTTCCTCTAGTTTGACGACACACTTTGTCTGTTACCAAGCAACACTGAGACAAACTTATTATACAAGTTTGATTGTCATTGATGATACTGTAGTATGGATTTCTACAGTGACTTTTTTTTAAAAAATAAATCAAGGCTCAAATCAAAGCCAGTCCATTATAGTCTTATAACAACACGGACAATAAGACGATGAGAGCATCCCTGCTCATTTAGTTTTTTCTTTCTTTTTCAAAATGCTACAAAAACTTGGGACTTGACACACTTCACATAATGCACCGATGACTACCTTTGGCAACATCATCATCATCTGCTTTCTCTGAGATGAGTCATTGCAAGCATGTGCCACTTACACAAGTACTCATTCTTTTAGCACAATTTTTACAAATCTACATGTGTTCAGTGGAATATAAGAAATGGCGGCATGCGGCCTACGTTAAATATCTGGTGCAAAGAGTCCACAGGAGGTTTTTTTTTTAAATTGTTTTTATCATACCCTGCTCTCCATGCTCTGTATTCTCTCAATAGAAATACTGCGCTCCCTCAAAGAAAGACTGAAATTATTAAAGGCAGCAAATACTGAGTCCAGATAGACAGTGTCAAACTGCAGAGTTGATGCAGAATTCACACCTCGTTTGAGTTAAAGGTGACTGAAAAGCTGAGACACCAGCTCTTGGCACAATAAATCCCCAGTCTACTTGGGTACTCAAAAGGCGCTTCTGAGACCTTGAACAGTTACAGTCACTTTCTCCTTCGACATTCAAGAACAGAGAGCATTCATTGTTCCACAAGCATACACCCTGAGTTCATTGGTTGCAGGACAAGCCTTAGTAAAAGGAGAGTACATTCCGTGCCCTCAGGCAGGATCACAAAAGAGAGTTGGTAGGAGATATGGTTGTTGTGCAGATACTGCAGATCAATGCGATCGCCCGAGACTGAGGGTAAAACACCTTTGATCCGACATAATCATTTCTGTCTTAACATGGCCGGTTTAGTCGGAAAAAACCCTGAAAACATTTGTAACAGACTTGTAGGCAGTCGACCATTAATTAAATTGAGTGTTAAGGAAAAAAAAGATATAAATGCCCAGTTCATTAAGTAAGAGTAGCTTGTGCAACAGCTGGATTTGAAATACTAGATGACAAAACACTCAAATACAAAAATAACACCTGCTTAAATTGTGACTTATCTGCAACTTTTTTTTAACGGCTTCAAGAATTCTCCAAATTTAGGATTTCTTTCACACCACTCTATTATACACCTGTAATGCAGTCACGATAATTCAAGCATCGGGAACGGTTCTTAAGATTGTGTTCGATGACCAACCAGCTAGAGCTGTACACCGAATGCCCCCCCGGGAATGAACGACCCCGTGGTCGAGGACAAAGTCGTCAGGGAGGAAGCTGCCAACATCAGCTGTGAACACTGTTCATGCGCCCGGTTGGCTGTGGACTGTGAGCTCCCTCTCGGAGCTGACGCTGGTGGAGGCCGTGTCCTTGCGGCCGTCCCTCGACCTCCTCTCGAAAGTGGGCGAGGACGACGTTGTGCACTCTTCCCACGTCCGCAGGGGGAAGACTCGGGCCGTCAGGCTGGGCAGGTGAGGGTGGGCCGCGAAGCGTCCCTCCGTGGTGGTGAAACCGCTCTCGGCGGCCGAGCCGCCCCTGGGGCGCCGGCCCTGCGCGCAGAACAGCCCGCAGAGCAACGCCAGGAACTCCTTCCTCACGCTGCGGTGCATGTAGCCGTAGATGTACGGGTGGAGGCAGCACTGCAGGAAGAAGAGCACGAGGGCCAGGGAGGAGAGCCAGGGGGGCACGGCGGCTCGGGCGCTCACAGATAGAGAGTTAAGTATGCTGTAAGGCCCCATGCTGAGGATGTAGGAGGCCATGATCACGAACACGACGCGGGCTGCCTTGCAGTGGTAGTGGAAGCGCCTGTGCCGGACCCGAACGGGGCAACCCCTGGCCGAGCAGGGGCCGTCGGGGGAACTGACCTGCTCGGGTTGTGGCGGTTGGTGTGGCGGCTGAGGCTGGGGCAGCGGCGGGCCCTGGAATTCCGGCGGCCACGGCTGGGAGTAGGCCCGCGTCTGTATGGGGTGCACGAGGGCGTTCTGGCGCCGGGCCGCCCGGAACACCATCCAGTAGCATCCGAGCATGACGAGCACGGGCAGCCAGAAGGAGAAGGTGGACACCACGACGGAGTACGAGAGGCTAGAGGACCACACCACCGAGCACACCTTGTGGTGCCGGTCGAAGTCGATGGCCCCCCAGCCGTAGAGGGGGGGCGTGCTCTGCAGGAGGCCGAGCACCCAGGTGCAGATGATCAGTTTGGTGCCCAGGTGAGGGGTCATGCGGGTGGGATAGGACAGAGGGTGGATGATGGCCAGGTAGCGGTCCACGGAGACAACTATGATGGTGTTGACCCCGGCAAACGCGAAAAGGTGCATGAGCACGACGAGGGCCTGGCACAGTCGGGCATCCAGGGGCCACACACCTGGCACGGTGGCAGCAATGGCGAAGGGCATGACCAACACGGTCTGGAGCAGGTCCGCCAGGAGGAGGTTGAGGACGAAGCGGTTGGCGACGTGGAGGAGCTGAGGCTTCCTCTGGAACACCAGCAGCACCACCACATTGCCGAACAAGGACACGCACACTATGAGCGATATGAGCACCATCTTGACCACGCTGTTCACCGCGGAGGACCACAGCGCGCTTCCATCGGAGCCGGCGAAACTGGGCTCCCAGGGAGCGTCGGAGAAATTTGTTCCCACGTCGGGAGCCGGGGAGCTCGGCATGGTCTGGCACGCGTGGCCTCGGCGTCCAGCGGACGCGTTGACACTCGGGGAGTCAGGTCAGTCCCATCTCGAGCAGCAGGGATGCCGCGTGAATAACAAAGCCACCTCTGGCGTTTCGGTAGATTCCCCCCCCTCCCCCCCCACAGTGCAGGAACAATAAGCAGCAGCCGTCGTCCTCGGTGGATTTCAGGTGAACAATGCAGCCATCGCTCCGGAACACACGTGAAGACAGTCCGACGCATCCATGAGGCTCAGCCGGTAATGCAAGCCACACACGGCACAGGCCCCATTCTTCTCGCAGCCCACATCTGCAGAGGAGGGTGATGGAGGGTGATAGAGGGTGATGGAGGGTGATAGAGGGTGATGGAGGGGGGAAGAAGAAGAAAAAAAATGGAACGTGTCTGGCGACAACAAACGGCGCCGTTTCAAGGGGTCTCAGCGTCGACTCGCGACGTCCTGACGGTGCACACATATATCTTTAAATGGCGTGTAAGGTACCTTGATACGACCAGCGGCGAGGATGCTCACTCGGCTGTTTTTTTGTTTTTGTTTCTGTTGTTGTTGTTGTTGTTTGTTCATCATTTGGCTCCCGTTCGCGCCTCGGCTCCAGTCGTCGGCGGCGCGCTTTTCACGGCTCAGCTCGACACGCGCCGCGTGCGTCGTCGCCCCGCGGGGGGTCTCTCATCCGGGCGAGCGCGTCTTCTCCCTCCTCGCTGCCGCTGCTCTCGGATTTCACGGCAGACCAAACGGCGGTCTTACGGTCGGGTCTTGTCTCCGATGTGACAGGAGATTTTTTTTCTTCTTTTTTTTTTAAACCGAGGACACCTGCACTGATGCTTCCCCCGCTGGAGCTTGTCACCGACCCTCCCCCCCTCCTCCTCCCTCCTCCCTCCTCCCTTTCCCGTTTTCGCTGCTTTTGCTGTGAGTGTGCAAGTGCGTTTCACGCATTTTTTTTTATACAAACGCTGGAATCACAAGACACAACCGTTATCCCATTTTTCTTATCATGGTATATTTTACCGTTTTCAACTGATGTTTGAACATGACATCCACCTCTCAGCAACGTGTAACCATGGTGATATTTATACAGGGATCATTAAAGAAATCCCATTCACAAGAAATGCCTTAAATTTGGTCTTTCGCTATAGGGTGAATTCAGGTAGATTGGGACATCAGGTAATTTGGGAGAGCATAAGGAAAAATAATTTTAATTCTACTGTGGGATGTCGCCTACGTTATCTCATGTGACTTTAGTCCTAAGCAATGAATTAGCACCCCTAACTTTACCATAGCATTTTCAAGGCAGAAGTAAAATGATGTCCCAATACACCTGAATTCACCCTAAAAAAAAGCCTTAATCCTTGGGTAATGGCGCAAGACTTAGTTCCAAAAGTCACCTCAAGACACAATGATGAGCTTGGAGCTTTTCATCATATCATCACATCTTCACCGGCTGATTTCCTGCCAGTTCTCAATAGTTGTGGAGGTTAAAATGTCTGTTACTTTGGCTAAAAATGCTGAGCTTTAGAGTAGATTCTTCTCACTGGGAAATGGTTTCAGGAGGACGGTGCTTTCAGTCACATCACTTATGTCACCAGTGTCACAGGATCTCAACGTTTTGCTTAAGCTCCATATTTCTCAATAAACAACCTTTTGAAAATCACTTGGCACAGAGCAAATGATTAACTAAATAAAAAGAACTGATGTGAAAGAGGTAATAAACTACGTGTACAACCAGGATGAAGCTGAAAACTAGACCTCAACTTCTAAATATAACAGAGACCTGATAAACAGGGGCCCATTGCACCAAGCTCATCTGTATTCACATGAAGCTTTGAACATTTCTATTAACAAAAAACCTGCTGTCACCCTTAGAGTCTTATGTGGAATGCTCGTTTTTGATCAATAACACTTTGCCTGCATATGCTCGTACAAACCTCTATACAAGCCCTTTTTTTCCGATAAGTATGAATATAAAAAATTGCATTAACATTATAGCCTTTCTAGTAAAAAGACGTCATTGAGATGCACAAAAAAACAAAGCAGCATGACATACTACATTTCGCAATCCAATTAGTCTGTGGCCTACTGATCAACGCTGGTAATTAGCCATTTCATTTCAAGTCTTTGCTCTAACCGAGCTATCACAAGCCCTTTGATGCGAGTCTCGAGCACCCCGGCCTTTTAGATTTAGATCGCAAATGAAATGCTGGCGACTGCAAAGGGACGAGGAGGTGTTTACTTGTTCTTTTGTTCGAGTGGACTGTGGTTGAAAGGCAGAGCCACAGGCCTGCTACCTCGTGGGATTATTAGGCTGCTAACGCAGTATGCATGTCCAATGTGGCACCAGGTGCCCGGGCCTGTCGTGTAGCTGCTCTCTCATTTGCTGTCAGTCACTGACACCTATGGGCCAATTCAATAAAACACCCAATGGGCAGAAAGGACTGCAGGCTGTCAAGGGTTTCTCTGTCTTCTTTCTGTCCTACGGGGCTATTTTTAATGTATTTTCTCCTCCAGCTAACAAAAGCTTTACTGATATGATTTGAAATGTAACATTTTGTCAAATGAATAATCTACGAGCCTATTAATGTAATGAGAAGAAAAGGAGAAAGTATACATTATAGATCTATCAAAGACCCATATTCATTTAAACGTACTCACATAGTTTCCTTTTTCTAACATAAAAAATGTATGAAAATCTATCCCTCTAGCTGTTTATCCTCAACGAATTGCCACCTTTTTTTTACCATCTCTGCTCCCCTTGAGGGAATTCTATCCTCTCCCATCCCATAATGGATTCTTTTAGATCACCATCCTTTTTTTCCATCTCAATGTTAGGTAATGTTTCAACTTAAGAGACTGAATGCCAGCCTTGCGTAGTACATTTCACTTGTTTGCAAGCTTGCATTTAGAATATGTTGATTTTTGGACCATAAAGCAGGACATATAGAAAGCATGGGGACGTATTTATAAAGCACCGACATTGTGCCTTATTACGGCTGACATGAAAACAGACTTCTCACAGCGGCTCCTTTGACCTGACATTGATGAGTAAACAATAAAGAGCTCATTACGTAATTAACCAGTTTCTTTCATGTGGGCCACACCCCTGGTGTGATGTGTCCTGGGTCACCGGACGGCTGTGACACACCAAATAGGATCGGAAAAAACACAACATCTTTATGAGTGACGCCTGCTATGACGCCTGCTATGGCCTGCCCTGAAAAGGCCTGGTTCTTTACCGTGTTCTCCCCCTCTCTTCACCAGCGTAGGCCACGGGAGTAACCGAAAAACGGATTTTAAAGTTTTAAGGCGTCTACTCGAGCTAGCTTCCCTCACAAACCTGCATTGTAACCAGAGCGGCTGCCGTAGATTGAGCTTAAGAAGCCAATGTGCCTTTACTTTGGAGCTCACAGTGACCCGCTGTATAGGTGTAATGTTTTATGTTTTCTGCCCCCTAGTGGCCAAAGCAAGACTCCTTGTAGCTTTAAAGGCTGCGTCAAAGTCAAGCTGAGTTTGAGTGAACGATGCATCATGTCAGAAAAACCACTGCATTGGACCCTGATGACTACAACGACTTACAAGCATTTGATCCTCTATTACTGCTAGACCGAGCCACTACATGAAAAAGACATACTACGTATATATATATATTTATACAGTCACTTTGGAAATATGTTTCTCAAATGTTTTTAAAAACACACTGCTTATCCTCTTTGTGTATGTATTATATTTTTCAAAACTGTCTTTCAAGATTGATTGAATCACATATGTAAACATTGTGTATACATTTTTTTTTCTTCTAATAGCATAAGAAGTCCTGCGTGGAGTATCAGTCGGACTCAAACTGACAAGAGGAGCTGAGGGTGAAGCAGAGTAAAGGGAAGTCGGCTTCAACAGTGAAGTCACAGGTACTTTCCTAAAAAAAACGGGGTTGTTTTTGAAATTCCATTCAGACAAAAAAACAAACCAGACAAAAAGACCATAAAACCATGTTCACATTTGATATATGTGATTGTGTTTAGAATGAATCTGTGTTTGATATTGGATATAAAAGAGATTGTAAGGGAAATTAAGGTCCTATGAATTTGAGTCGTTTTTCTTTGTTGTCATTGAAAAGATTCCATCAATGTTATTTAAACAAGTTTCCTTTCTGGTGCGACACATTTCTGATTATCTGTAAATTAAATAACGTATTTGTACAAAAACACAACATTTGCATAATGCAGCTACAGGGATAATATTCATAATAGTTTCAGAGTTTCTACATTTTATTTTTAATCGTGCTGCTTCTCTCCCGTCCATTATGAGTCAAAGACCACGTGTGCTTCATCAACCAAAAGTATCCCACCGGTGGAGAAATAGCGTCAGACATTCTTCCATCACACTTATTCAGAGACCAATAGAGGACGAATACAGGGACGGGTCGAATGACGGAATGTTCTCAGTTAACATACTCGCTGGCAAGAAAGAGGACATTACTTTTGTTTCATTGTTTAATTGAAATGAAGAGACTCCACTTCTATAGTTCATACCATGCAACGCGACACTGGTTTGCAAACGCAATGGATCTCGGGTCAGGAATAAGCTAATAGAAGTGCTCGAGGGATGGGGGACAAATATAAACTAAAACACAGGCGTGCACACAATCACACACACACACACACACACACACACACACACACATGTGATTAAGCATGGCTGTAGTGGGCAACCGCAAAGAGAATTCTCTGTAAACAAACAGATGACAAAAAGATCGAGAGCAGCCATCACAGCTCTGCTCTCCAAAGGGAGCCTTTCGCTTTATTGCACAATAGCAGTTGTCTCCGAAGCCCAAACAGTTTAGAAGTAATTACTAGTGTTTTCCCCTGAAGGTGATTATTTGCCACACTTGGCAGCCATTGTCACCGGCCGGGCACCACACTCATCAGTCCTACAAAAGGGGAGAAGTGCTCGATTGATGATGAGCCTTCTGTGGCTCGAGGAGAATTTAAAAGTACTTGTATGAGGCTCTTTCAGGAGATTAACTTGCAATAAGGGCTACCTGCCATGGACACATTCCCTGTATTCATGGTGCCGGCACAAAGACTTTTTTTTTAAGAGGGGCACAGCTGCATGAAAGCAAATGGTGAATGGGCATAATGGTCACAAAAGACAACAAACCTCAAGTGTAAAGAAATAAAGTGTTTTTTTAAGATGGGAGGCTTCCATTCAAAGCCATTCCTTCTTTTGACCATTGAGGATCCGGCCACTCCACCACCCAAGGCCCCAATCTAATTATTTTAGGACAAGACATGTTATGGTGCAAAGTGGCAAAGAGAGAGCACTCCGGACCAAAGTGCACTTTAATTCAACCGTTGTGTTCCCCTCGAATGGACGTCACACACCGGTAGATCGGCACAATTGGGATTCTCCTGCCAAGGTCTCGAGGCCCTTTAAGCTGAAGTAAATAACACATAAATCCAACGCACTTGTAGATATAAGTAAATGTGGAGGTAGCGCGAGTAGATGTCTTATTCCCCTTGCATATTTAGCAAAAGAATACAACTGGGTAGGAAGGTCCGGGTTGATTCCTTTATCAGGAAATTGTAGAAATCTTCAAAGGCAGATTAAATCACAGCCACAGGGGCCCAGATTCAATTCCATTCATTAAGCAGAGAGAGAGCGAGAGAGAGAGACTGCATGTGTCCTTGCTTGCCTAAATGTGAAAATTACTGGTGCCATTATTTCAGATGAGAAAGTGGGAACTGAATGGATTTGCTTTAATATAACAGACATGGGATACCACATACAGAGAGACAGAGGGAGGGCCAGACTTCTTTGCTCTTGCTCACACAGTGGAAAGGCCCTGACAGGTGTGCTTTTGTATGCGTATGTCTATGTGAGGTTGAGGCAGATTGTGTGTGCAAGTGTGTGTGTGTGTGTGTGCTCATGCACTATGCAGGGTGTGTGTGTGCGTGCGTGTGTGTGCGTCTGTGAGTGCGTTGAGCCGCGCCGCGTTGCGCTGCCACTCCCTGGTCAGGAGAGGGGCCTTCTCACTTCTTCGTGGTCCCGGTCTGGTAGCAGAACAAGATTTAATTCGGTCCTTCATTGGACTCGAAATAACCGATTCCTCAGATGGAGGGAAAGGGAAAGCTTGAGAACGTAGGGAGGGTTAAATTAAGTGTTAGCGGATGGCGGAGCTGGAATTGAATTAGTCGTTAAAGTAAATCACTTTATTCTCAACCCGGCATTTCAGCGGCCTCTCTTGTCTGGATTAGCTCCAAACTGTGTGTGGGAAAGTTGCCCCATCTACAGGTAGCGGCTTGCACTTTGGGTAAGAACATTTTAATTGTCTTTGGCTTTTTGAAGGAAAAACTGATATGTTTTTAACTGTGACGTTATATCGGGGGGGAGGGAGGTCCAAAGCCACGTTGTGCAATTCTAAAAATATCTGTGCTTCCAAGCAGGCCCGCGTGTGCCAGCTCAGGCCTCTTCAAGTACTCGGGTGTAAGGAAGCATCGGCTCTTTGATTTCGATGTCAGTGCCACGGTCAATGAGGTAATTGACACTTAAAGGTCAGAGGTCACCTCCCCTAGGTTAGCGGCGAGGGACCAGAGATCACGGGAGTGATCACGAAGCTGAATGTGGACGGCCTCTTGGTTGACGGCCTGTCATCAGAAACGTCGGGCACGAGTCGGATTGTCGGCGAGCTGCCGTTTCTCCATCTCATCGACACGCACCACTCGAGGAGGAAAAAGCAAACGGAAAGGGCTCTGCGACTTAAGTTCTTAATATGGCGCCTCAAGACTGATTCAGTTTCATCTTTGACCACTAGATGTCAGGATGTGCCTAGTAACAGTGCAATTACGCCCTCCCCCCCCTCCCCTACCCCCCTCCCCCCCCCCCCACCCCTCCATCCTTCACCAACACCTGAGGGGGAAACTTGTGAGTAGCCTACACATGGTGTGACAGCTTCCCCAGGAAGCTCGGCTGACATTTGCCTCACTTAATGACACAAGCTAATTAATCATTAGCTGTCCCAGAGGTATTGCCGTTTGAGAGGCTTTGTCGTGCTTCTCCCCAGTAGGGGGTCCCAGCCTCAACTTGTTATGTATGCATAACTGCCTCATCCCACGCTACAACATCTTAATTCTCACCCGTTTAGCTAGTTTGACTGAACTACGCTCGCTCTTTTTCAACCCTTCATCTCGGATAACGTATAATCTGCTGAGAGATAGAGCACCTCCATTTTTTAAACATTTTTTTTAGCTCCTTTGCGTGTGACACAGTGGGCCCCCGGGTGTCTCTTCCCCTGTAGGTGTTGTAACTGTCTTCAGGGGTGAAGATTCTATTGATGGTCGATTGGGGGAACAAGGGGATGGTGTGGGGGGGGGGGGGGGGGGGGGGGGATTTTAGATTTGATCCACCAATGGTTTTAACCACTTCATCAATGCCCAACGCACACCTTAGCAGACATGTCTAATGAATGCAGGATTAGTACCAGATTGTCCTATGTTGTCTCTGCTCTCGGGGAGTGTGGCGTTTAAAGTTGGACTATTTATGACACCGTCTACGTTCAGAAGTTTGAAATATAACTTAAATATAACTTTCGCTCCGTAACTCCAAGCGAACTCAAGCGGTTTATTGCGTCTGCGCTTCAGTAAAAACCAAGGTGAAAGAGCATCTGAAATGTGAGTGAATGTGTACATGCTCCCGAGCTAACAGCGCCATGTGGGTTATGAGTAATTATCTCTCACGGGGTGAAAACCTCTCCACCCGGGCTTTGAGTCGTACAAGATGCCCCAGGAAAAAAAGGCTTTGTGAAAAATGCAGAAAATGAAATCCGCCCCCCTGTACGTGTTCCTGGCCCCTCAGCATCATTACCTGCCTCCCCTACCGGGTCTCAGGCCGGTTTTGGACAGACCGAGACTGTTCCGCACATACTGGGGGGGGCTCGAGGTTGATGCACTCGGGTTCCACCTTCACCCACCAGAGAGGTGTTCGGGGTGGTGCATGCGTGCACGGGGCCATCGGGGCCACTCGCTGATGAGGGCCCCCGGGCTGCGGGAGGGCTTTGAAAAATGTCAGAGGTTTTGAGATGAGACCCGAGGTCCCCCAGAGATACCATGACCTCTGACACCTGCTCGCTGGCCCTTGTGCTTTGTTGTGTGACCTGCGGGTGGCGCGTGCATGTGGTGAAAGACCGGCGAGGTTGTAGCTGAAGTTTCACACATTGCGGCGGTGAATCACAGTGCTGCACACTGTAGCCCTGGCGTATGACGTATAACTCCAAAAGCAACTTCATCGCTGTGTGTATTGTGCTGAAACGTGTCTGTATTTGCATGTAACATTTATTCACTGCGATACCAACGAAGGTGTGGCCAGCGTGACACGGTGCTCTCTTCCAGTTCGTAATTCCTTTTCCTTTTTTTTTGTTGATGATTATCATATATTTCATCTAAGCCAGTTTTGCATGCTAGTTGCGGCTCCTAAATCAAAAATAATCATTGTAGTCAAATACTCGCGGGGTTTAATTATTCCATTTCATGGGTGGGGCTACTTATTGGTATGCAAAGGCGTACCGGCTAAGGCTTTGGTGCCCCTGCACTGCCAGGTGCCGTTTAATATCACTTGGATATACACAAGATCCGTCATTTCAACTTCAATCATGGGCAAGGTTTGCTCTGCCATGAACAGCCATTTGAATTCAGCGAGAGCAAACACTGGCCTTTTACTGCAATAAAAATGAGGACGAAGATGAAGTAAACTCGCGTTCCGATCCATAGTGGAGAGGAATACGTCTGTAAAACCAACACAGGTTCCTGAGTGAACTCATCCTCCAAGGATGAAGTGCATTTATATGCTATTATTGTGCCGGGGTGGTGTCACCTTGATGAAGCTCCACATGATTGAGTTTCCTCCGTTCCAAAATCCAAAGGAAGCCTGCTGAAGAAAATCTTTGTACACATCTAAAGCTCTGACCTTGTGGATACAGACGCCGTGGTTTTCACAGCCCTGGCAGGAGGCCTTTGGACACGACACATGAAGAGACAACAACGACGCACTGTTCTCTGGCGACGGCGGCGTCTGCTCAACCTTTAAGATGCAAAGATGGATCCGCTGCCGCCGCGCTTGTCTTCGTCTCTGTCTCGAAAAGAAAAAAAAAAAACACCGGGGCGTGTCCCTCCCGCGGGAGCCCCATCTGCGGGCCTAAAGTGATGGCACCACCCTTTCCTCCACACCCATTACCATTCACTGTCAGTAAGACAAACACTCGCATAACCACCTGCACACACACGCACACACACACACACACATATGCTGAACGGGGGAGGAGGCTGTATACCTGACAGTGGCAGCGGTTGTGCCTGGGAACACATTAAGCAATGCACGCTCCTCACTGGGACCAGCTCGGCAGGAGGCCTGCAGGAAACAGATGAGGACTAGTCAGGTTGATCAGGAAAACCGCATCCTACCTATAGCTTCACTCTGCCCACCTCTGGGCTCATTAACAATGAATCAACCGCATTTTCTGCACAAAGCTGTGTTCACACTTGAGGGAGCCCGCAAAGCTGATGGCGGAACAACAAGAAAAAAGAGGAGGGGGGGGGGGGGGGGGGGGGGGGGTGGTTGGATCACTTGTCGCTTCGAGTCCCCCCACCCCCCCACCCAGGGCAGACAGTCCTCCTGCCTCCGTCATGCCCCTGCGCATGAAATTACCCTTTCCGAGGCAGCGAGGGTGGATTCGCACCGGGACCTTTTGAGAGAACTTATTTACTCACTTGTTTATTGTGCATCAAAAGTGAAGCAAACTTTTGGGCTCCCCATCCCCCCCCCCCTTCGCAGTGGAAGCTTCACAGTCCTTTCACGGTGTCAGGGGCGCGGCCAGGCATTGCGTGTGATTCTCTATCTCAAGGAACCCCGCAATTACATCTGGCACAACTCGACATGAAGTAACGCTTTATAAGCCTTTGTGCATCACAGCTTTGAAGAGCCGTGGCCCTCTGTAAGTTTGCTTTTTTGTCCCTCCTCTGTTGTCCTCCCCCCCCCCACCCCCCTCCCTCCTCACCCTTCCCCGATCCCCCCCCCCCCCCCCCCCCCCATCCCCCAGCTCGGGACAGAAGACAGAATGTGATGTGTCGTCTCCCTCCACACACAAAGCCCCAGTGCATTGGACACACCTTGGACAGCACAAAGGATGAAAAGCACGACGAGGCTTGGACACGCAGGACCACGCTGCCAAGCCCGATAAAGACGCCTTCAAAAGTCGAGCAGCAAAACAGGGGCCTTCTTCTCTTCTGCTCGCTCCCTTTTCTTCCCAGGACCTCGCAGTTACAGAGGGGGAAGAAAAGGAGAGGAAAAAAAAGACAGAGTAAAAAAAATATATTTTGGCCTTCCGTGTTTTTAACCACATGAGGATTTTGGGCAATGTTGTGTCTGCGCGGCAAAATAGTCAGTGTTAATGTGCATGTAAACACCTAGATTAACATTTTGTCCGTCTGCTATTGGTATGAGTACAGGATTAACTAAAAACATCCCGGCTTTGAAGCAGAAGGCCCATAAATGAACTCTGCTGCCCCATCTCAAATCCCCTTGTCTCGTCAGCCGTCTGCTCACGGAGCCACGAGCTAGACTGAAACCTGCCAGTTAAGCTGCACGCGTACCCCATCTTACCCCTCGTCTGCAATAAGTCACTATTTGTGTTTTCACACACAGTTTGCTTTTATGGAAATCACTATTACGACCAATTATTCATCTGCTTTTTTTTGCATACAAAGAAATAGCCGTTTTTTATTGTACTTTAAGCCAGAGAGTTGAAAATGTCACCGTATAGGAGTTTTTCTTATTTCTCTTCCTTGTTAGTATACACAAAATTGTCCAGACATCATAAAACATGACTTTACACCAGCAGCTCCCTCCTCTCTCCCTCTCTCTCTCTCTCTCTCTCTCGTTCCCCCGTTGAAACAGATGGCGTTTTATGCTGGGCACAATCAGGACTATTCAGCGTCAGGGAGGGCAGGCCCTCCCCACCTGCGCTCAGCCCAATCCCAACCTAATGAACACGTTGGGAGCAGTCTGTTCCAAATTACTCCCAGTTGGAGTCAGGGCCACAGGTAACCCCCCCCCCCCTTCCCCTCCATCACACTCTGCCCCTTCCCCTCCACCTCACCCCCTTTGCAACAGTCTCCCTGCCCGCCCCGCCCGAAATTTATATTGGCTCCAGCGTTTAGGCCCTCAACTCTGACTCTTAATCAAATCAAGATTCATATCTCTGTGCTGTCAGCATTCCAACACCGCTCAGAGGGGCTGCCTGTGCTGCGACAAGCATATACGTTACATGCGATGAGAGATATGGATTGACAGCCAAGTTGTTTATGTGTTGGATCTGAATTGGTTCTGTTTGATTTGTGTGTGAGAGCTGTTTTCACAAGGAAACACACACACACACACATGCATTTACGTCCACGTATGAAGCAACAGTCAAGCTGCGTGTTAATGCTGTGGCGTTAACCGCATCGGGCCCACCTGTGTGCCTTACCAGCATGTTTCCACTGCATCAAAGGGCATCATTTGTGGATTTCGGTTCAGAATATTTGTGCTCCGTTCAAACCACATACAGCTTTAAGTTCTATGCATCTATGTTTTTTTACATCTCTTGAGGTGGAACAAAAGAGAGAGAAAAATGCCCCTATCGTCACTTTTCTAAAATAACTGTACATGGCCGCCCATCGTGCATGTGTGGGCAGGCAAGGGGGCAGTTGTGTATCGTCGGCAGTTGACACCAGAAGTGTGCTGTAGCCAAGAGCCTCTGACACCGTGATACACCCTGCGACAACCCCAGGGACAAAAGAATGAAACCAGGGCGCCTGCCTCGTCATGTCCCATCCGTTGCTATAGGACCTCAGAAACCTCAGGGCAACCACCAGCCCCCACGTGGGTGTCCATCAGCGGAGTTGACAGGAGCGCTGCCCTGCTGGCTGCCCTTCTTCACTGTCCCTCTGGTCAATCTGCACCTCAATTGGCCCTGCGCTGGTGGGTGATGCCTTCTCCGTCTGCCGCATGTCAAAAAGAGCCAGGAGCCACAGAGGAAGTGCAAATATCCTCTAATGGCCTTGATCCAGATGGATGCGCCCATGACAATAGGCCCCCGTGCCTGTGGTTTAGGTTTTTGTCAGTGAAAAACGCAAAGGCCACCACAATAACACAGCAGAATTATGCATGCGGGCCAAGTACCATTGACATGTTAAAGAGTGCTGCCAGTTGCTATGATAATTAAGTTAGCTCATTCCAGGACAGAGAGCTCTTTTCTCTTAACATATCTTTAAAGGCACACCGGGCACATGAGGGCAGGCTTTAAGACAATGGACACAGGAGGAGAAATGATGGATTCAGTGGGTCACCATTTCTCTGCCCATTTGCTTAACACAGGGCTATACATGTGTTACTGAATGCTGCTTGATGGGATTGCCTTTAGGGGGTTGTTTTGTGGGTTTTAAATTCTATCACTCATAGGATTGACACGTTGTATGAAGTCCATATGGACAGCTTGAGGATAGGTTGGATTAAAGGACTGAGTATGAAATATTCAGACGGCCGCTCCACTCCACGACAGTGGCTAACTTTGGATTCTCTTTGTAGAGACTTGAAACATTGCTCACGAGTGTGATGTTACTCTCTGAAATATCACACGTGGCACAAGTGAACACTGACCTGTTTGAGGGAGCAATAACATCAATGGGATCCCCTGTGTTAACTTTGCTTTTAAGTGGGATGTTTGGTTACGTCACGGGGTGATCTCCCTTTGCCTCCATAGGGTCTCATTGAGAGGGGCCACTTTGTGTACAGCTGGGGTGTGTTTGGCCAGTAATGTAAAACCAGGAAGCCTTTGAAACTCAACCAAAGGAAGAGGTTGGAAGTTCACTATTATTTGGAAACTCCAAAGCCTTTCCCCCTGGACACACTGGGGTGGGTCAGGGACACCGGCAGTCACCTTTTATCCCGCATCCATGCAGCTGCAGAATGAACCTCAAAAAAGTATCTGGGATCTCACTTTTTCTCTCTTGAATACGTCGGTATCTTGATGCCATGCAACAAAGTTGTACTTATTTCATCATGTCTCTGCTCGTACACGGAGAGCAAGTCATCAGAATTGGCCTCCGGTGGTCACTGTCCGGTTCACGGCTCTGCCACGTTCATTTTTATATTTCCTCTAAATGGGGCCAATCTGCCACAACAGTCACGGGAGCTGAGTGAGAAGATTTTAAAATGCGACTCTAGCGCTTTCAAGGCCCGGTCCTGTGCGTTAACAAGATGGTAGTTAATGGTTTTGCTTTTATGGCGGTGGTCGCATGTATAATTAAGCTGCTGTTGTATTTGTCATAAAAATCACGGGGGGTGCAGGAAATGTTGCAGGAGCCATTTTTACTTTGAGCAGTGGAAAATTAAAGCCGTCAAACCTCACCATGTTGTTTTGACATCGTTCCAATGTTTATAGATTCCCCTGTGTGTGGTTGAGGTTTCGGCATTAAAAAGCAGTTAAATGCCTCACCTTGTGTTTGTTGGGGGAACAAACTGTTTGCACAATGCACTGTTTGCACAATGCAGCTTGTCACTTCTGGGAGGTCTTGCCTCTGGTGCTACTTGTTGAGAAACATGTTGCATGGCTGCCATTAATGGATGTCTGGCCGTTAACTTCATTGTTCCAGCTCAGCTCATGTGACGATATTTGCTGCATTTATGGTACATTCGTTCGTAACTCCCATCATACCAGGGGATTTTCCTCCCTATCATGTCATGAGTATAATGCCAGACCAACACTTTGAAATGGGAGGGCAATCCTATTGAAACAGGTTTTGCAAAGCCACACTGATGGCCTCTTACCCCAGATCATCTCCAGCAGATTTGCATTCATGCACGCAAGAAGACAGGACAAAAAAAAAAAAAAAAACTGAACTCCGGGTCCTCTGGCTTTTTAAAGTTGCATTACATTTCTGCTTTTTGGAGACAGCCGAAAGCGGCATTAGGAACGAATCTCTTACAAGGATTACTGAAACTTAAGGTGGCAGCTTGCTGGCAGAATGTCATGTACTACAGACGTATAGCAGATAAGCCTGATGTATGATTTACCTCCATGGCCCCAGTCATATCTATGGAGATGAGTTGGGGTGTCGTGGTCCCCGGTGTCACCTCCACAACACCGGCCCCCTGCTATGCTGATGACTGTATCTATGCTAATATGGGGATCAGTCGGGCAGAAAGCTCATCTGGCTCGCGCTGTCGCTTTATCTTATCACTCTCCTCACCCTGCTCCTTTCTTCCCTGCATCACCACATACCTGGCATGCTGCGCACATGAAAAGAGCACAGCCTCCTCTCACTCTTCCTCCATCTCTCACCTTCACACTTTTCCTCGATTTCAGATTTCCACATTTCAACTTTTGCTTTCACCGCATCAGCTTTATTAAATTATCACGTACTGCTCTCTAACTGTATCACCGTAGGTGCGAGACCCGGCATTGAAATGCCAACAAGAGCTCAATGAGATTTATTTATTTCATTTTCCCGAAATCCTGACACGGTAACACAGCCTTAGTTTGCCTCCGTGTGAGATTATTGTCTGCACAAAGTAACAAAGCAAACAGTCAAATCAAAAGAACAACCCTAAAAAGTTGGCATATCTTTTTTGGTCGGTCCAGACAGTAAATCCTCTCTGACTTAAATAACCTCCCCCGCCCCCTGTCCCTCTTTGTCTCCACCGCGCCCTCCCTCCCTCCCTGGCATGATTATTTCTTATCATGTATTTATTTGTTTAATCCACCCCTCCCCCCATTGCACTTGGCGGCTCTCTCCCTATGCACGAGCTGCCTGTCTGGCAACGAGGCGCCCCCTCGCCCCCCCCCCCCCCCCCCTCCTCCTCCTACTTGTCCATATCACGTCCCCATCCCATCCCATCCCCACTGAGCCCAGCCACAATGGGCGGATGTTGCTTCCAGAGCCTCGAAGCTTCGTTCGGGGGGGGGGGGGGGGAGACCCCCACCTCCTCAATCCATCCTTACATCCCTCCCACTTGCATGTGGCCACCACTAGCCAGTCTCTATGCACACGATAAATAATGGATGCATTAGCATGCATGAATATCTTTTTAGAAGGGGGGTGGGAGTGCCTTAATTCATTATTAATCCCCTTCAAGAAAAAAATGGGCCGTGACTCTGGTAGAGCCCCTAGAAAACACGGCTTTAGGGACTTTACTTGTCCATCCCGTACTCATCTTTCTACCCTAAATTGGTGACCAGCTCCACCCAAACAAACTACCCTGCCCCCTCTTTGACAAAGCTCAATCTCTGTAAAAACCACATCTGGGAGGTTGGGGTAATCTGTCATTTTTTTGGGGGGTGCAAAATGTGATCCTATGACAAACATCTCCAACAACTCCGGCCTGGCGAAGTGACAGCTGTTTGATTGGGGAAGAGGTGGACAGTCAGCTGGTCTGGTTGTACTCTCCTAATATTCCGTAGGGAGGCACAGGGATGTTCTTTTTTTTTTGGAAGGTGGGGTTGTCAGCGAGCTCCCGACTTTGAAGTTGCCAACAGCGCCATTTGTTTTCGAGAGTGGGGTTTGGCTGCGTGGAAGAAGGAAGTAGGAGCGGGGGTTTGTTTCAGGTGGAAGGAGCTGACATCGCAAAGGCGTACGAGAGCATTAAGTCACACATGTGGGTGGGTTGTAGGGAATTATCTGTTATTTTTAAACCTGGAACTCTATGTTGAGTATTGAGGACATTAGATCAAATACACGGGTTAGAGGTTAAGCGCATGTGTTTCCAGGAGATAAATTACTATTCGGCAAATTGACAAAGCACGGAGGTTTTGACTGTGAGGATGCGTTTGCACGTCGGCGTGTGTTTATGAGCAAGATATGAAGTCGGTGAATCTGTGTGACTCCTATTTGCGCCACACACACCCCGTCTTCTACCACTAGGTCGCACTGCCTGCCTCGCAGCCTCTCCTCCTGTTTACCACAGCCGCCCCCCCCCCCCCCCCCGCCCCACCCCCAACCCCCCACTAATCCAACCAATCGTAGACCTTTACAATACAGCCACATGAGAGCGTCTTCCTATCGGAAAATACTACACCACACACAGACATGTTTACTTGTATACAGTCCTGCACCTACTGGATATCTGCCCGCCTTACTCACGTTGATACCATGTACATAATCCTGTTTGTTTGAGTCACCGTGGCATATAAATATAACTAATCCACAAAACAAAGCCAAACACAGCTTCATTATCCATGGGTTTGTAATACAGGATGAGTTACAATTTTTCGTTCAAATTATTGTTGAGTGTATTAAAAATACATCAGAATTGGCCAATACTATAGGCAAACAGTTATACCCCTGCAAAAAAGGTTGTTCCCTTTTGAATAATAAAATATCTTCTTTTTTTTATTAATGTTGCAGTCGGAGAGACGGTTTGGTCCCCCGTCAGTGTCAGTGCAGGACAATAGCAGCAGCGGCTGTCTCGTTTGACCAAGTGAGGACCAGGTTTCTGGAATGTTCTCGGCTGACTGTTTGGATCTGGGGTCTATGGTGCGACGCCGGGCGCTGGTTGTGAGCTGGAGGCGCCACACTGTGCCTCTGAACTTCCCTCAGCCCCTTGAATTCTACTTCCTGGGCAGGAAATTGAAATGTTGTGCGGTATTGGCATGCAGATGGTCATCTATCACGGAGGGGGCCTCGCGAGGGGACGCAAGGGTAAAGAGGAGCCCCTCTGTAGATCAGAGATGGACTGCTGGGGCCCGGGGTTCAAAGTCAAAGAGGAGAGACCTGGTCCCGAGCGAGGAAAGGGGATAGCGCTCTTAGCGGGAGTCGCCTCTCAGACGGGCCTCCATCACCCATCCTGCAGATCCCCTTGGTGTGCCTAACCCTCGTCAGACAACAGCAATCAGTCTTCTCCAGGCATCGGGTATTTAGTATTACATGTGTGCCTTTAGTTTCACTTGTCCAGGCTGTTTGAATACGACACACGCAAACTTTTCAAAGGTTTAGTGCTGACACTCAAGCCCAAGTGATGATGCCGCCTTCATCATTGCATAACGTAGCCATAAATGTGCACAGCGTACCAGGAAATGAAACTCTCCGGCGCATCACAGAAGGGTAGGGGGGGGGGGGGGGGGGTTAAGGATGGATGTGGTTATATAAAAAGTATAGAGCACAGCGCCTGTCATTTGTGACACTAGCGCGCTCCTTGTCTGGGTCTGGAAAAGTCGCTTCTGCCTGACCCCGTGAACTTGCCTGCTGCGTGACCTCGAAATTCTCCCTCTGACGGCTCCCCCGAGCACCCCTCCGCATCCTCGTGCTCATTTGTACGGGCTATTGCCAGAGCAGGAAGTGACATCAATGGGTCCAAACTAGAAGAAGAAAAAAAAAAGAAAAGAGAAAGAAAAATGTCGCAGGACGGGGTGTCTAGGATGTCCAGGACCGGTGTCTGTAATGGAGGACGCCTCAAACCGGCTCCACGACAGTGATGCTCATTGGAGGATGCAGGAGAGCGCCACACCGGCGAGACAGAGACGCACTGGAGGCTGAGTGAGTCGCCTGCTGACCGGGTGCTTTGATTCCGTCACTTTCATCCACGCAAGTTCGGGTCTGATGCCATACTTTGACGCAGTTCAGAGCAGCAGAGGCAAAACGACATGTTTTTGTGAATGGACGAGTTGTGTCGACGAGGGGGGAGAGGGGAGAGAGGGGGGGGGGCACCACTGTTTGGATTAGAATGGCAAGTGCAGGAGGGAAGAGAGAGATCGGCGCAGGACTGGTCTGCTGGGCTTTTGCGCATTTCGAGACAACTGACAGATATGTTTAAGACCTGATGTGTTTATTTCCACTGATCCAATTCATTTGGTGGCTGTGATAAAGTTCCATCGTGTTGCTTCGCACGCGTCCCCTCAAAAGCATGAATGGCGTCTATTTTTATCCGTCCCTTGCGTGCGTGCGTGCGTGCGTCGCCCTCACCGGGGAGGCACCGAGGGACCGTGCCGTGAGTCCAGACAGAACGTGCTGCAGTCACGTGATGTCTGCTGCGATGCAACCTCGCGTCAGGTGCAGCCTACAGCTGAGAGGAGGCAGCACGAGGGAGGCATTTTATTGCACAATTTAACATGAGATGTTTGTCAATACAGGTTAAGAACTACAAAAAAATAATTTATAGTGATAGCGTTAAAATATATATGTATCATCCAACTGGACTTAATAAAGTTAAACACTGCACAACTCAAAGTATTTAAAGTAAGGACATGTCTTTAATTTAAATTCTTACAATAAGTCTTGATGGAATAATATCATTTTGGTGTACTCAACTCACAAAAGGGCTGCCTGGCATTTACATTGACATTATGTTTGAAGATAATGAGGCTCTTTCCATCACATTACCACCTGATGAACAGACAGGACCGTACCCCGAGATGAACAGTTTGTGTTTCACAGTTAATCATTATTTATAAGACACTCATTCAACTGTCCAATTTATGTCGCTATTACTGGCAGCTGTTGCATTTCTCCTTATAGTCCACATTTTAAAATAACCGATATAAATGTAACAGGTGGACTGAAAATGAATGAATTTTTCACAACTTTTCTCCACCTAGCATGATAACCAGGTCGTTGGGAATTATCTACCATGGACACAACATCAAAGACTCTCCCCTTGTTATTTGATTTTGGTTATTTTTTGGGTTATTGAAGTAGTTTGAACAAAGCAATGAATTACCAGCTTTGACATTTCTGTCGTTGCATGTGGCTCTATTCCTCTGGTAATGAATGCGTGGGCTTCCTGTGCCCTCCTCTTTATGCCACCAATGCCCCTCCAATCACAATCTGTATGTACCAACACTAAAAATGAGTGTCTCCTAAAAGGTATAAGAAGATATACTGTGAAGATGTCTCGCAATAAATGCGCATTTCAGTGCTGTTAGCCGCTTGCAGGGATAGCATAACGAATATCATCTTCTGTTTGTGCACGCTGTGGGGGCACTGGTATTTTGAGTATAGTCTCTAAAGGAACTTGAGCAAAATGTGCGCACAGTCGGGTCACGTCACTCATCCTCTCACTTCGGCCTCTCGGCTTCTTGCGTCGATGAATCGCCCCCCTTTTTGCGATGGCGTTAAAGCGGAGTTGAAGACCTCGTATTCAAACCCTATTGGAGGTCTTTAATTGGCTCTGAGCTAGTCTTCTGCAATGTGAAATAAAGGAATGAACCGTACGGTTGGGCTGCTACTGTGTACGTTTGCCACATGTGTGCAGCGGCCTACTGCTGGTGTGTGTGTGTGTGTGTGTGTGTGGACATAACTCACGTTGCTGTTGCCTCCCTGTCTGGAGTGATAGCTTCATTATTCATGGTTGCGTGTAGACAGCAGTGCTTAATCTCTGAGCTCGACGGGGCGGCCTGTGACTCTGGAAGTAAATGCTTGTGCTCGGTCAGCCTTCTCTGGCCCTCGGTGAGGAATGGAGGGGCACAAGGGAGCGAGAGAGAAAGAGAGAGAGAATGAGAGAGAGAGAGAGAGAAAGAGAGAGAGAGAGAATGAGAGAGAGAGAGAGAGAGAGAGAGAGAGAGAGGACTGCTGAGCTGGGCTCGGCTAAACGGTCCATTACGTTGGGGTGTTCCAGGCCTCTAGGAAAGAGCCAGACTGGACCAGTGAGACGGGCCATATATCCTCTGCGGTGAAAGGGTCTGGGCGGGGGGTATATTGGCCCTCGACAGGTGCAGCGGGAGGAAGGCGTCAGGAGTTTAGGGCATCGAAACCAGAGATGAGGCCAGACGCAGCGTCTTTGGCTTCTGGGGTCAGACGCTGTCCTTCACCCCTGAAGGCTCCGAAGCACAGCGAGAGCCTCTTCCTGCCCGCTCACTATACCTCTGTGAGTGTGCATTAGTGCGCCTGTGCAGGGGTTATCTTTGTGTGTATTGCACAGGCATGTGTGCTTAAATGAGCCTGTGTGTGTGTGTGTGTGTGTGTGTGTGTGTATGGAGTGTTTTATGAGTGTGCGACGCAGGGGTGAGAAGATCAGGGGGGGGCACGTTTTGAGTTGCGGTAATCATCTGTCTTACTTTATCTAGCTCACACTCGCACACAGAAGACAAGTAGGTAACAAGATTTTACACCCTTATGTCCACTAGTATTATACAACATTGCACAAGGAACTTTGATCGCTCAGCTGAGAGAGGGAAATAAAAAAAGAAGCCTTGATTGACAAGTTTTCTCTGCCAGAAGTTCTAATTCCGCTGTGCAATAACGTTGAATACGAATCCGAGCTACTCTCTAGTGTAACGGGGCCACACAGAGCTGTTACACTGGCCATTAGAGGGAAGAAAAGCGGCGTTGCCAACCAGGTCAAGTTTTTTTTTTTTTCTTACTTCCTGGCAGTTCTGCTTGAACTCAATAATCCTGGATACAGCTATTACAAATCCTGCTGTCTTGCTTTGAGAACCCCAGACAGGAGACAGACTCTGCAACTTGGTTTCATTTAGCATTCCTCTGGGATTTACGGGCAGGTGTTTAACATTACTGGCAGGATATTTATTGGCAACTTTAAAGGTAACTTTTTTTTGCTTACTTCTAAATTAGGCGCACACACACACACACACACACATGCAATGTGTGTACAGTCAAGCGCAAACAAACATGCGCGCAGAAATGCATAAGGACACACACAAGGAGGTTTTCATACTCGCAGCAGTGCATTGACTGTAAGGACGCTGGATGGAGTGTATTTCTCAACCCTTTTCCCCAAACTGTCACACTTTATGGCTTTTGAGGCACAGATCCACATCCTTAGAATCCACCCGTGACCCGTGACCATCTCTATCTCCCTGTGGGCCCCCCCCCCCCTTTCCCCTCCACCCATTATGCCAGGTCAGTGTATGATGTGGGGTAGAAGTAGGGGTTGGGGGCATGGTGGGATGTGTGGCCTGTAATTACCGGAGCTTAGCGGGGCCAGTGGCTGTGATGTGCAATTCTCAAATCAAGGTGCAGCCTGAAGACTCGGCTTGCCCTCTGCTACTTGATTGCTGGCAGCTGGGTGAGCCATGTCAAGTGGCAGGCTGGGAAATGTGAAATCCCAGATAAAGCACAGAGCCTTAAAAAGCCATGAAGCTCCAGTAATGAGGAAAGTGATGGTGTTTCGGGGGGGTTTGTGCAAGCGGGCAGGTAGCGGCCCGACTGTGTCTCTGTATGTGAGAAAAGAGAGCAGAGGGGAACCTGTTTGTATATTATTTGACTTTTCTAATCCTGGATTAAGAAAGAGATCCACCAAACACCCAACAATGCTGAAGTGGTGGGGAAGGTCGGCGCAGCTGTCGACCCGAATCCCGCCGGGTCGACCTCAGACACAAATCATAACCCCACAGAACATCCTGTCCATGCTTCTGGCGTTCTCCCGTGGCCAATTCTTTTTGGAAAATGCATGTCAAAACACCGTTAACGTCCGTTGCGCGAGAGCAGGAGTATAATTCCTGATATTAAAGGCAGCAGTGCGTTTTCGAACGATTCTGGAGTCGCCGTAGCAGTTAAACGCATTCCTAGTTTTGTGGAGGCCATTATTCCTGCTTCTTAATCACCCCCTCGGCTTTTATAACCTCCCCAAGCCTTAGTGTTTGGCTGGGGGGGGGGGGGGACCACATGTGGGCAGAGACCAGGAAATAACCGCACTGCCAGGTCCTCCCCTTATCAAAGCTAACCACCACTGACAACACACCGGACACATGCGCATATATCATCCCTTTTTGTTCAGCGAACACCATGAAAAGACCAAAACCTACAACAATGCGTCCCTCCGGCTTTCTGTAATTTATTCCTTCTGTAGATGTAAATATTTTACAGGGACTCACAAACATGTAACTGTCCTTAAATAACCGGCCTGTGCAATTTTGAGCAAACATTGGTCAAGGAGAAGGAAACTGTGCCTTTTGTTGGGGGGACTGTTTGCAGCCATGGATGAATGCACATTTGGTGTATTCACAGCATCGTGACAGTGGGTCTCAAAATAAACCACAGCGCCCCTTTTAACCGTAACCATGGAGCATACAACCCAGTGCAATAAGTGTGGCACATTGATGAATGTTTAAAGGGTATTAATGCAGGTCCATGCCACACTAAGGCGTTGGCAACACAGACTTCCACTGAGTTGTGGAAAATAAGAAAAACTAAATTTAACGAGCCTGAATGTTTTTTTTATGTCATTCAGTTTTTTTTTCTTGTATTGAGCAGCAGCTTCGGAGAAGCGCCTATCAATTAAAAAAGTCTGCCCCTTATATTGCTTATGGCAATGCCCAGGGTAACACAGGGGGGAACAGACCCGGAGTGGAAGACTGCTGCCATCCATCACTCTCCCTCTACCTGCTCCCCGGTTTGCATCGCCGAGGTGTGATTAGGCTCCACCCAGTTTCTTTTTGTTGCTTTGGTCTGATGCTTTTCTTACCGTATCTTCCATTTATCTCACAGTCTGTTAAATGCAGCTAACCTTTTGGCCCCCTGGCCTTGGTTGTTGCTTGGCGTCATGTGCACAACGTGTTATGTAGTGTAGCGTAATGCAATGTTGACACTGCGCGTGATGGGGCTTGTCTGGCTGATGGTTTGGTTCTAGTCAACCCAAACACCTGGGTCCTCAAGGGTGACACGCTGTCAAGCCAGGCTTGATGGCCCAATCTAGTCCGGTCACAGCCATGCATACTGTTTAGCGGTGCGGGAATGGGGTGTGGAGGGGGGGGGGGAGGTCTATAGAAAGCCATTGCTTGTTTACCCTGCGCCTGGTGACCCCCTGCCAGCAGCTACATCAATTATCACCTTGGAGGAATGTTGGACCCTTGTGTTAAATTCTCTTTGACCCCCCCCCTGTCTGAGGAGGTCAGGAGGTGGGCGCGCTCTCCAGGGTGGGAGGGGGGGGGGCAGCAGTTAGTGGGTGCAGGGTGTGTACTGTGTGTGTTCACGTCTGTGTGGTGGTCCGGGGGGGGGGGGGGGATCCCCCTAGATCTCCGTCCTCAGACAGGCAACCAACCAGCATGTCTGCAGACCCCCAGCACGGTAAACAAGATTTGCATGGTGTGTTTACAATGTAAATTGGTTTCTAAAGGTCTTGATTTCACCTCGTGACGCACCAAAGGTGGTCTGGGAGCAAATGCGCGACACCCAGGGTTCGCGGGTGATAGATGGTTGTGGAAAAAGTTCCGGGGGGAAACTTTGTTGTCTCCCACATTTCTTACATTACATTAAGGTGTGTAAAATACCTTTTGCCCTACCATTACATTTAGGGTGCCTCGATAATTTCGCCCAACTGCTGTCACACTTTGAAGACCTCAGCATTTGTGATTTTGATGTGTTTGTTTGTCTCAAGCTGTTTTCAGAACGCAAGTGTAAACCACAACTTTTACAAGTCAGCGTTGCGCACCGTAAAGGGTGCGTGTGAATGTCGTGAATGTGAGTGAGCGACAGAGAATATACGAAAAGGGAAAAAGAGAGAGAGAGAGAAGTTTTGACACGGATATTAGGTCTGTTGGTCTTTAGAAGGGAATTAGATTTGAACATTTGAGCATGGTCACAAATTTACACATTTATTTTCTTCCTTCGGCCTGTGTCCCCCCCATGAAATGTCTTCTCGAAGTGTGAAGAAAGTCGTTGGAAAATAGTATCATATGTGCCGTGGGGAGCGAAGACACACCGTGGAAATCGATTGCGTACGGAAGCACTTTTGTCGGACCGTGATTGATGTTCCAGGCTTATGCATTTTTATCTTCTCTTTTACAGGCTTTCTATCACGACTGTCTCCAGGATGTGCTGCTGTCTGAACACCCAGTCACGGCTGAGGTAAAACACCCAAATCACTTGTCTCGTCTGCTGCCTCGTCCGCTTTTAGACGACGGTGTTGACGGTATATACCCATACTGTTTCTTGTTGGGTGTGTTTTGTGAAGGAACAATCCTTCTGTCGTAATGGCTGCAGTCAGCGGGCTGTGAGCGAATTAGTGTCCTCCTGAAATGTCTCGCTGATCTGGGACCAGCAACTGCGTCGCGTCCTCAGTCGTCTTGTGCATTGATTATCTCCCAACTAGAAGGCAGCCACCCATGAAATGCGAGGGCCTTCACTCGTTGTGACAAACAAAAGTTTCCCCGCGGTGTCATGAGATCACCTCGCCACTTCCAATTAGGAGTCATCTCCGACCCTTTTTTTTTCTCGTTGTTGACAGAGCAGGAAATCCGCTCGCCCTCGTCCCAGAGATCCAACGCGCTCATCATTTATTTATCCGCACGCATGCAGACACAACAACACACGCCCGTCCTCCACCAGCACCAGCAGCTGCCCGCTAAGAGGCCTGAGGTGGGGTCGGGGATGAGGCACAATCAGCACGTCATGTGCACCATTTTGTCACTTCAGTGGAACTCATTCGCCGTTGTAATGTTCTTTTGCTTTTGCAGCGTAATGCTGATGCTGGTTGGAAGTAATAGGGGGATGGGGGATGGGGGGGGGGGGGGTGGTGCACTTGACTGTAACCTTAATGGGAATTCTTTGAGGGGGAAGGCTATGATGTGCTGAACTTGAGAAAGCCTTTTGATCTCAGCTTGTATGCTAATGAATACGGTCTTGTGTACGCATTGTGGAGCCGCTCTTTGCCTTTGTTTATTTAGATATGTGGAGCCTTTCTCCCTCAGACGTTGTTGTGTCAATCGCATTACCCTCATTCCAAAGATAACTGCAGCGGTCGCAGGGTGTCTTTTAATTTGCTGTGTGTGTGTGTGTGTGTGTGTGTGTGTGTGTGTGTGTGTGTGTGTGTGCGCGAGCAGAAGCCGACGCTGCCGGACTCCTAAACTGCGGCTCCTTGACTGCCAGTAAGCCCCCTCATGGCTTTTGCAGACGTCTGTCTCGCTCGGCACCCTCCGCTGCCGCAGCACTCACCCGCGAGCGGCACGCTCGTTCACACGCGCGCTCTCTCGCATGACCACACAAAGGCACAAACGGGGTCTTCAGCCTCGACTGGCTCACGCACACACGCAACACCGCGGTAGTAAATCGAGGGAGGGAAGAGTGCGCCAGACAACCAGAGGGATGTGAAAGGAGAGCCACTGCGCCAGCTGAAGGATTTCGTCCCCCGAGCGTTCTGCCCGTGACCCCCGCCATGAGGACACGCCATTGTTCCCCCGTCCCGCTAGAGCTGCTGTGGCGAGGCCAGTTGCGAGAAACCAAAGTTGCAGTGGTTACTTGTCTAAAATGCTGCATCCACGTGTGCAAAGTCTTCTCGACACATTTAGCTGGTTGTGTGGCAGGTGCGTGACGTGTGCGCGCCCCCCGCGCCCCCACCCCCGTCGAGCTCAACGCAGCGGCCTCAGCGGCCTTCCCGGCGCTCTGCTCCCCCCGAGGACGTGACGGGCCGTGTTTTTTTTGAGAGCGTGTTGTTCGGCTGCTCTCCCTGTTTCTCCCTTCTCTGTTTGCCTTCCTCTAATCTGGCTGTGTGTGTGTGTGTGTGTGTGTGTGTGTGTGTGCGCGCACGTTCCCACTGCTTTGGCACAGGAAGGGACGGCCACGCCGCCCCGCTCTTTTGTTTTGCGTCTTGTAGGAAACTAGCAGCAAATTGTGGCTCAATGAGGCGTCGCTGTTTTGTTTGGTCCGATAAAGTGCAAACGAAACCGTTTGGGCCTCGCTGGCCTTCTGCATTGTGGCTGTCAATGTGGGTCTGTGTGATGCTTGGTTAGTGTTGAACATTAGGTGATGGGGGGGCGGGGGACCATTCACACAGGCTTGAGATGTCACCCAGCGTTCGGAGCTGCTGTCAGCTGTGTTTAATTGTGATGAGGGATGATTAGAGCGCTTCTTAAGACTGGGGGGAAGAGTTTGTCTTGCTTTGTTTCGAAGGTTTTGAAATCAAAATATTTCAGAGTTCTTAAACAGTCTTAAACCCGACACTTTACTAAATGATCAGAGCGAGGCATGTGTTTGGATTATTTGAATGTAGGAAAATAGTCCAGTTTTTACCTCAATTAATTAATCCAGAACCTTCAGGAACTACTTATATTATAAATGAAGAAGTTGACTCACTAGATATGCAACTATTTCATGAAGTTCTTGTACTTCTAGAATTTGAGTGATGCAAGAAGGAAACCAGTTTGGGACGGAAAGAGTTTATTTGCTCAAAGATTGAAATATTAAGTAGGGAAGTATCGAAGTGTGTACTTTTTAAGAAAAAAAAGTTGTGCATAGGGTTTCACTTCATCAATGTTACAATCAGTTTCCTTAGCATATTCTGTTGTGGTAACTTCATACCTTCTCGGATTACTGTGAATTGATGGAAGGTCTTTACTTTTCTCCCAGCTGAAAATACAAAACAGAAGCCTCTGACAAAAGAATAAGAATACACGTATGTATTAAACGGTGCATCATCTTTCGTTGTGATTGCTCAACGTCGCCGCGATGCACAGAGAACACAATGCTGCACAGATCCCCAGATCAAGTTCATTGAGTAAAAAGCAAAACAAACACATAGCCTGGGAGGTAGACAAAGAAGGGGGTTCCTCGGGTGTGCCCCGGCCCTTGTCTAAGGCGGTTATGGGGCCCACATGGGCGTTCTGCTCTCCAGAGGCTGTTGGGGTAATTATCTGCCGGCGTGCACGTGTGGGAGTGTGCGTCAGCTTTCGGCCGCGTCTCTGCCTTCGTGTCTGTTAAGTGCGCGAGGGGGGGATTGTGGCGCCGGGCGTTTTCCCGAGCATCCCGTCCTGCGTCCTGATGCTGTGGGCCCCAGACACGAGGAAATGCATATCCGCTCAACCCTATTCACTTCTTCACGCTTGTGTGATCTGTATGTGTTCCCCAAACACATAAACACGTAAACACACACACACACACACACACACACCCTTTATGGCCATCTTACACCCCAGAGTTGAGAGAGGGGGATCTGGGAGTCTCAGAGGCGGAGCGTGCTGGGGGAAGAGGCCGAGGAGCCATCTTTGACATTGGGGGCATGGGGCCCGACGGCACAAAGCCCCCCATTCGCTGCTCCTCCATGTGGAAAATGGCAAGAGAGCAAGAGGAGGAGGGGATGGAGGCCAAAAAAAAAGAAGAAAAAATGGAGAAAAGAGGAGGAGGGATTGAGGGAGCGACAATTAGTGGAATCTGCTAATCACTAGGAGAACACTAATTTAATTGACGTGGTGAATTTGAATTAATCTAACTCGTCGATAGGCAGAGCGACAATGGACCAGTGGCTTGAGGTCTGCGGGTGGAAGCCCGAGGAGGGGCAGTGACAGCTGAGGGCCGGGGCCAAGCTCTTTGTTACAAGTAGCAGTGTTGTTGGGTGAGAAGGTTGTCCACAAGGAGATTATAACCATTATGCCTTTGACCCTCCGGGATAAGTATCTCCATGGCTGCGCCGCTAACCCACAGCAGACACGCAACATAGCGAGGGCTGTTTATGTGTGTATGTTTTTTTTTTTATTTTCAGCAGAAGGCAGAGTGAGTAAACAAGTGTTTTTTTTGTTTTTTTTTCAAACCACAATAAGTCTGACCCTGATAATTCCAAAGCTTTGGAAGAGGAAAGACACAACAGGATGTGGGCAGGGAGAAGAAAAAAAAAAATCCAAACACTGCGGTCTGTCCAGTTCGGCTTCTGGAGAAATCAATAAGCTATTTAAGGTCATCCCGAAAGCAGCATCAATGTCACCCAGCTGCTACCAGAGGGGTTTTTAATGAAGCCTCAAGAAGTGACGTTGAGGAAAAAAGATGCAAACCGTGACTCTCAGCCCATTTATTCATTACCAAAAACATTTTAGGCAACCGCTTTCAGGCTCACTGGCGGTGTGAGTTGGCTCTGATGCTCTGCTTCAGAGATTCAATGTTCATAGAGATGTGCACCGCTGCGATTAGGGGTCTCCACAGCTTTTTCAGTGTTGATGCCGATACCTGGGCCTTGGTTATGAGCCGATGATTAGTACCGGTCCAATATCAGTGCTTGAATTGACTAATCTGTATGAGTGCGTGTTGCATTTTCTTTCTCACCATTTTTAGAAGCCTTCCCTTTGCGTGATTTTAAAAGATGTGATGCCCACAGAACTAACAAAGTTTTATGTCAGCCCCATTAAAAAATCAGTTAACTCATTTAATTTGACTCACCAGTTTCTTGATGGATAAACATGATAATTAATAGTCACCAAATCACAATGAATATAGTAACAAGTTTAATCGGAACCACACAAAATCCAATGGACATTTGAGAAAATGTATTCTGAGAAAATACCCCCCACCAATATCACATTTGGTGCATTCCATAGGCACACCTCTAATGGAGTCCAAACAGGCCGGGACTGGTTTGGCACTTCCTGCTAACACAGCCCATTGATGTGTTACTTCGAGGACAGGTGAGGAGATCCACCACCTAGATGAAGGTTGGTAAAATAACCTGCAACTTATTGGATTTGTTGAAGATTCCATGGTCGTCTGCTCTAAAGAGACAAACTAAATATGAATAGAAAATGCCATGTTTAAGCTGCTATAATGTTCTTCTCTCATAAATGATGGGATACTCAAGGAACAGTCATGTTAAGTAGCCCTCTCCAAATAGCACACTGCCCATAGACGTTTCAGCTCGATAAAACTCGAAAAAAAAGTTTTAAGACAAACTGGGTCACATGTTTTTGGCAGACCTTTATTTCTGTTATCAGTCACAACAGGAAAAACATGCCATCCTTTATGTTTTAGGCAGGTGTAACTGTTAAACACAACGGTTACACAGAACATAGTCATTTTTAGACATTTGTATCTGCATGCTTTAACTTCCATTTTTATCATTTGCGTGTTTTTGTTACCTGTGTGTTGCAGTGGTTGATGTGGTATTGCAAATGCAGTGTTATTTTTTGCATTCCCTTTATTTTTAACAAGTGATTGTAGCATAATGGTCAACAGCTGCGTCCCGAAATTGACGACAGGTGCGTCTGTTCCGCCCCTTTAAGCTCCGCCCCTTGGAGCTGGCTTCCAGATTTAACCCCCAAAAAGGGGGAAGCTGTCAGTTTACACACAAGTTTTTAGTTCGAACTTTGACCTACATTTTTACTGTGCAATGAGGGATTGTTAGCTCGTTAGCAGTCCGTTTGAGATGCCGCCTGCTTCGTCTTACTTGGTGAAACTGTCTTGTACTGGATCTGCATTTCCTTTTAATGAATCCGGTGTCACCCTATGGGTGATGCAGATGATTGCCAAAGACGTAAAAAGACCCCAGGTTTCAAAACAATCCCTTCAACTAACGATGGTTGTCTCTTGTCCTTGAACCTGACACTGATGGTCTTCCTTGTGGTACGTCCGGTGCTGGATAGCATCAAACTGGTTCCGTTCACATCGGGGTCATTCCAGTTTCCTCCGTTTGCCCCCACAAACCCCGCTCATCTGCCCATTCCCTTCGAACATCTCTTTGTTCTGATCCGAACGGACCTCCGCATCGCTACGCACTTCTCAAATGCACATTGTGTGTTTTTGATCCATCGCTCTGCTCACAGATAGTTCCATTGTCAGAGGTGACTTTGTAGAAGTGGCAGCGAGTCAGAGGAGACTCGGGATACTTCCAAGTCTTTCAGCCCAGTGTAATCCTCTTCCTTTATCTCTCTGGCTGATCTGGGCCAAAGCTCTGTGTGTGTGTGTGTGTGTGTGTGTGTGTGTGTGTGTGTGTGTGTCTGTGTGTGTGTGTGAATGATTCAACGACTGCCTGCTTTTTCTGTTGATCTCAGTCACGTTTCCCCCCCCCCCCCCCCCCTCCACTTACTCTCCAATTCTTACTTGTATCCTATTGCCCTCTCATTTATTCAGAACGGCCTGCGCTCTGTCTTCCCCTCCTTTCTGTTTTGCTTGGGGGCAACAATAACAATGATCCCTGATTGTCAGTTTATAAAATGTTTGATCATCTTTTTTTTTTTACGCACGCAGGCACCGCCTTGCACCGCCTTGCACCACAAACCAGACAGGCAACTTGGATTATGTCTTAAGAGTCACAGCTGGATTGATATGTGTGCTTACTGTGTTACTGTGTGTGTGTGTGTGTGTCCTTGGGGGGGGTTGGGGAGAGGTCTGCATCTGATTGGCCCGCTGGCGCAGCAGCCAGGAGAGATGCTGTGTGGATAGATGTATGGAGACTAGTGTGCAGATCTGTGTTCTAATGCAGCTTGCCTACCAAAAGCGCTGGCCAACGCTACACTTATTGGATGAATTGCAGATTAGATCTGGTGCAACTGTGTGTGTGCATGTGTGTGTGCGCGCGCTTGGCTGCAGGTTTGCGTGTCGGCCCAGTTAATCGTTGCAGGAGCACTTTTGTTCTCCATCAACCAATCCTTCTGTTCCCTGCAGTGATCCCGAAATGCGTTTCCCTCTCTTTCTCCCTCAATCATTTGTTTTAATGGCAGGTTTGAGCTGCCGTTCCAGATCGACGCCTATCTACTCACTGTTAAACAATTACGACTGCACTTAAAAGGTGAGAAAGGATCCAGCTTTAAGTCTGAGCAGTAATTGATTAAGGGTTAAACTTTCATCAGCTTTAAAGTCTCCAAATCAAAACATTGTGCTAAAAGAAGGCTCACATTTACTGTTGTTTTGTCTTGTTGTCATGGCTTAGTCCTTTGGTTGAATAATACATCAAAGTGTAGAGAATTTCGCACTTTTTTGGGATGAAATTCCATTACACCTCCACCGCCATCAAAGAGATTCAGCATCAGTGCGAACTTTAAAGTGAAATTATGAAGATACCAATCCACCATCTGTGGAAACAAGCAGGGCTCCAGATCAGGACCGTTAGCAGCTGGATTATGACAACAGAGGGGAGGAGAAGAGAGGGGTAAAAATAAAAGCCAAGAGTAGAAAAGGGAAAAGAAGAAGGGAGAGGCGAGGAGTCCTGAAATCAGCTGCTTGTTATACCCTCTCGGTGACAGTCTGGCCTCTAACTCCGTCATTAACCTGGGTCGGTGTCCGGCTAAACTGCCCCGGCTTACCACACCATAGATGAGGCACACGCGTTGTAAAATAAACGGCGTGAGCATCCACGAACACGCACACACACATTCCCATATGGACGCGCGGCACAGAATTCCAGATATACATAAATATTCACACACAGAAATGGCCGCACCATCGGCGCGGGAGGACACACAGCAGAGCTCGTTGAAACCATGGCAGCACCGTCAACCCCCAGACGGCTCCTCTCCGCCCATCTGTCGGAGGAATTCTGAGGCGAATTCACCTGGAATGGTGTCTCAATCTCCTTCGGCGCCGGGCTCAGCTTAGACCGATCATCTTAGCTCAGCGGCTCTGCCTCCCCTCCCTCCCTCCCTCCCCTCCCTCCCTCCTCGCTAACTCTCTCTCTCTCTCTCTCTCTCTCTCTCTCTCTCTCTCTCTCTCTCTCTCTTAGTCTCTTTAAAGCTCGTCAGCAGTTACCCGGGCACAGCGGTCTTAGTAAGGCTGCTATCGTAGCTAAGTGTCCCCGGGCCTCTTGGTTAGTGGTGCCGTCTTGTGTGTGTGTGTGTGTGTGTGTGTGTGTGTGTGTGTGTGTGTGTGTGTGTGTGTGTGTGTGTGTGTGTGTGTGTGTGTGTGTGTGTGTGTGTGTGTGTGTGTGTGTGTGTGTGTGTGTGTGTGTGTGTGTGTGTGTGTGTGTGTGTGTGTGTGTGTGTGTGTGTGTGTGTGTGTGTGTGTGTGTGTGTGTGTGTGTGTGTGTGCGTGCGTGCGTGCGTGCGTGCGTGCGTGCGCGCGCGCGCGGTTCACAGATGGCCACCCGAGGGAAGGGGGGAGAGAGGGGGGGTGATGGAGCGAGCTGTCTGAGGCTCCAGCAGCCCTCGCGTCTCTCAGGCAAGGCTGTCTGTCTGCGGGCATCTGCACTGGCAGCCCCCCGTCCCCCCCCCGTCCCCCCGACCCTCTACCAACACCACCGTCGTCATGGCGGCCTCGCCATCCAGCGCCGCAGTTTGGCAGCAAGCCGCAGAACGGAGCCGCCCGTGGAAAGATTGGTTCCCCTTGACCTCAGATGTGTCAATGTGTGATTTATTTTGATGGATGTGGATTATAGTGAAATTACAGATCTGGGGTTACGTTGGGAGAAGAGCGGACTGTGGCTGAGGCTAAAAGTTGCTCCGTACTACACACCGTGTCGGCCTGTCGGTGGGAGGGTATAATGGTCTTGGATTGAGACGTCACCGCACACGATGGGAAGGAACGTTGCGATGCTTTTATGTTCTTTTGAGCCGTATAGTTTCAAGCGTCTCATGGTCGTCTCATGGACTTTGTCCCTGACTGCCACCAATACACGAGAGTTTTGTTTTTCTTTGGACTGATAATGAGTCGCTTTTGGTTCCAACTGGATGTTTCAGTCAAAGACCCCTAATGCACACGTGCATCCAAACGCACCGTAATGAATGCAACCCTCGTCTTCGAGTAGCAGAGTTCTGAATGGTTCGGACACTGCGGCGGCACAGTTGACACATCTGTTCCCTGAGAAATTTCTGGAGGTTTGGGGCGCTGGAGGTGTTGGTATGCACTGATTAGCACAAGACTATCTTTACCCAACCACAGGGTTCCTACTGGGCTCCCATAAACCGTTTATTAAGCAGTCTGTTGCCATGGTTTTTAGCCATGTTCCAATCAGTCCTTTTTTTTGTTTTTTTGCTTAGCATTAAAATAAATACCATTTATTTATTCCTCAAAAAAGCCCATGCCTTCTGCATCAACCAACTGTTGTTCCTGTCAGACTTATTATGCTAAATCACGTGTAGTCTGCATTTAATGAATCTGCAGGATAGGGGGCTTGGGTGATGATTTGAGTCTGATTGGAGGAGGTCTGGAGAGAGTCTTTACAAGCTGACACCTTTGGCTCGTGGATGGGTTTGAAACGGGGGGCTATGATGAGAGAAAGGGGTCGTAATGAACTAATAAAATCAGCTTGTGTGCGCGCGCTGCAGTTCTAGTTAGAAACACAAACTTGCCATACTTTTAGACCGTCCTCTAAAAAAATGACGGTTTGGAAAACAAGATAAAATTGAAATAAAACAGTGTAATTTATGAGAAGTTGCAAAGTCTCCCTGCCTTCCTGTGCCTCAACGAGGAAAAGGTCTTCCATAGCTCGATCAAGGCCACTTCGGCACAATCATGGCACATCTCCCCAGGTCACACACCTGTGAAGTGGACCGACGCTCAGTGTGTTAGTGAGGTCAGAGGTCGCTCCATCTCGGCCGTAGGCTGTGTCTTTGGTGTTTAATAGTCTTGTAAGCTGTTCATTTCGACCCTTTGCACCTCCCTTAACAGGAAGCCGTATCCCTCAATTGAATTACAGCTAATTAAAGACTAGACCCGAGTAGTCAACAGAGAGAGGTGTCATGCAGCTCCGGTTGTTCCTTTGACTGAAAACATCTTAAGTATTTTCAATATCTACGTGTAATTTTTAATGCAAACCCTTTTTATTTTTCCATGTTGTTCAGTCTTACAGAATTGAACTGGGATGAAGTTTTTTTTTTTTTTTTTTTTTTTTCAAATTCTCTGCCAATCAAGCAAATTGTTTTAAAGGAGGACTTCAGTTTTGGGGAAGGATTACGTCGCCGTGACGCTATGCTTGTTTATCCACTCCCAGTTTAGCTGCATTGTTAATTCACGGACACGAGTGTGAAGTAAATCGTCCACATTTTGCCAAGAACATAAACAGGTTAATAGGTTCAACAGGCCAGTGTTTACAGGATAAACATTCTACGGTGTGAACTCCTCCTGACCTGCAAAGCTTCTACTTTAGCTCTTTGCGTTATCAAGTCATTTCAGTGACCAAGTCAATCCAGGTATTTATTTTATCGGCATGCCCCCCCCCCCCCCCAGCCCGGCCCTTCATTGGCCAGATTGTCGGCGCGATTTGGACACAAGGGGACGTGTGACTGTCTGCAGGGTGTAAAGATAATCATTAGGCAATTAATGGCCACCAAAAGGCCGCCATTAGTGAAGTGTCGACTTGCAATACCTGCTCGGTGTGTGACGCGGTTTGCAGGAGGAGAACCTGATAGAAAAACCAAAAGTTAATTGCACCGTGCAAATTCAATTAATTACACTAAGTTAATTGGTGTCTGTGGCGTGTTTATTGGACTGCATCACTGACTGATGGTTTCATCTGCTGAATGAGAGCAGCTGTAGAAGCATGTGTAAAACCCAGGCGCCAGCTGTTGCACTGCTTTGACCTGCTGTTTGGGTGTTCAAAATTTGCAAGGTCAAATGCAGTGTTTGAAATCTGAGACCCTCCCCTTATTGACACTTACAGACCCCCTAGAAGCCTAGAAACCCCAATGTTATGGGGTGTCATGAAAAAGATTTGTGAAGATGTCACAAAAATGTATTTTTAGAAGACCGAAGCGTTCATTATTCCCCTCATTGGCCTTCTCTTTATTTCCAATATCACTTCTCTTTGTCATTATAAAATCAGCTGTTTCAACTCACTTCTTCGAGATTGGAAAAGAAAAAAATGACGAGAAAGAGAGGAAACGTTTGACCTCATCTACACATTTTCCACAGTTAGTCATTTGCTGCTGCTTCTTCGCTGCGGTGGTTGTGGTTGCTGCTGCTGTTGATGTTATTTCTGGTTTTGATGCTGTAGTACAAATGTCAGTTTTTCCTTCCTGGATGGAAGTGAGTGACAATGATCACTGAGGGAAAACACTGAATACAGGAACATACAGACTCAGACACGCAAACAAATCCTTTGAAAGACTCCAGAGAGTTTTCTTTTTTTAAGTCTGTAAATCTTTTTTATTTTCCTCGCTGTTTCAGGATAGTATTCGTTGAGCATTTGTGTGTGTGTGTGTATTCTGCAATCAAAGGAATCTATTTTATGTTACCACTGCCCTACATATTGTAGCCGAGGTGGAGGCCCATCAGGGGGAATGTTTTAATTATCAATGCTGCCATTCTCGCTGACACCTCTATCTCGTGCAATATCAAGTCGCAGCATCCTCGACTCAAAAGCATCCGTTCAACAGGGACACACACACGGGGTTCTGCGTGTTCTCTGCTGCGTGGAATTTCCTGAGAACTGATGGAGACAGGAGTCATTTTGCTGCAAATAGGACAGTAAGGGGGGAGAGAATTGCAGGCAGGCAGGATGCCACGAAGGGGAAATACACACAGATGGCTTGACAGACTGACAGAGGATGAGAAAAAAAGTAGAATAATGAAGAGACACAAAGACACACACGTAATGTAGGGTGTATGTGCGGATACCTGCACAGAGGTGTGAGCACATCGATGCTTCGTCATGAATCTACACAGGATTCTGCATTCACCTGTACACACTTGCAGAATACACTTTTATGTTGGTATTATTCCATTTTTGCCCCTTCAGATCAAAAATGATATGTGTTTCCTTAAACAAGCCCAAATGAATGAATTGGTAATTTAACAAGAAAGCATCCTGCTACTTTGCTACTTCCAGATACTCAAATGTTATTAATTTATTTAAATTCAATTTATATTCTCGTTTACAGTGCATCGGATATGTGTTTGTGGCTGTGGATGGAATAAAACTTGGAAAAAGTCACCCTGAACTCTATCAAACTATAATGAGTTTTCTGTATTTTTAATCATTTTACAAAGTGATTGGAAGCACGAGACCAGTCCTATTTATGTTTTTGTGACTTGAACTACAATCTTTCCTGAGTACTTCTTTTTGGTCTAAACCTAGCCACATGGAGGAGTCGGGATGTTAACCCTAGTCTCTTGAGTCAAGAATGTAGCTTGCATTTCAGTGGAAATCACATCACAACTGGGCATAATGACAGACATTGAAATTTTCATCTTAACCATTTTTTGCGAAAATACAAAATAATATGTAAATATCATGTTTTAGGAGACACCGTTGCCCTGATAAACCATCTCTGAACCAAGCTAACTTCCTTTTGATTTCCAAAACAGCTGCTTAAATGAATTGTCCATTATTTAAATTGACATGTTTCATCGGGCCAATGATCCAAATGCTGTTTAAAAAGGTCATTCGTGTGGGGGACATCTTTATCAGGGTTTGGCATGGATGTAGCTACGTTGAACACCAACATTCAGTAGCTGGGCTACATCTACGGACGCAGGTCGGTGGCAGAGAGCAGGCCCCGGCTTGTGCTGGCTGATGGTCTCTTGGCATTGTGGGGGGGGGGGTGGTGCATGCGCTGGATCCTGCAGGCTCTTCTGTCACCCCGGCTAATTGAGTGATCCTGGTGACCCTGTAGCAGGACCTTTTTAAGTCATAACTGGATGTCTGGCCCCATGAAGGGTGGCGGTTGCGGGACCTACTGGCACATTGATTGATGAAATGATGAAAGGATGGATAATAGACGGAGCGGGGGGGGGGGATGCGCTGGCTGTACCATCGTCAGGAAGCGGGGTAAAGTGTGGCTCAGTGGCTCCGCATTGAAGCTGCGAGCGGTGCGGCTTTGTCTCTTTGCGGCGGCGACATGGCTGCAATAGATCACCGTGCTTTGAGGCACCTTGTGTAAAAACACTGAACCGCTTCATGAAAGTGGAGGGAGAAACCAACTCGAGGCATCTGCCTTGCTGCAGGTGTGCGTGTTTATTGAAGGGACCGTTGGACTGTTTCGAAATTAGTAAGCTACAAACATATGAGAATAACACTTGACAGATGCTCACCGGGTGATATCATGCCCCATCTTATGATTTTTCATTAAGTATGCTGTAACAGCTGCACTTGTACATCTCACTCCGCGGCGACAGTCGAAGCATGCCAAGTCTTCAAATAAATAAAGAATTCACTCATATTTCAATGCATGTCTTTGGAATCTCTTTCAATGAGCATGTGACACTTTTCAGTTAAGTGTTTTTGTGTTAACAAAATGGAAATCTTGATTTTGCTAAGCTAATTATAGCTTGTAGCCTGTTGCCAAGCAACCTAATGACAGGAGACAGCGGGGAGTCAAGAATCTAACCTTTGGCTGGATGGAGCCAAGAGGTGATTTCCTTCATATTATTTTCCACTGATTTACTGTGTCTTGACTGTGGAGTTCTGGTTGAAAGTATGCTGTAAAGTAGCTGTGTTCTTTACATTATAAAGAGGAAAAATAATTTAAACCGTAAGCATTTAATATGTGGCAGGCAGCTTTAACAGGGTGTTGTTATAAAAATTCTTATATCTATAATCCTTATACATGAAGACACATGACTCATTCTGCGCTGTAGAAATGTTTATTTAGCTTTTATGCATCAATGGCTTCATATTTATACTCACAGGGCATAAAGGCCTTGGTTAGTCAAAGGATTTGTATCATTATTCGGCAAAATGAAAGAGCACTAATGAGCTGAGTAATGAGATAAAGGTTTTTGTTGACTTACGCCATGGTCGTATACTGTTAGATTACAGTGCAAGGCACCATGCAGAAGTGAAGCCTCCGAGCATCATTCATTACTCTGACTGTGCCGGATTAATAATATATATTTAGAAATCCTTCCTTTGGTGCATCTATGATACACAAATAATGTATTCAAGGACCCCTCTGCTATGGCTCCATGGACAACTTTTAATGTTTTTTTTTCTATATTGCTCACATTGTCTTTCCACCTGAGATCCCCCAAAGACGAGGTCTCTGAAAAATTCCTTGTTGGTGTCTTGATTTTTCCTCCTTCCGAGGGAGAGTATTGAAGGAGAGAGGGTTGGGGGGAGGAGAGAGAGAGAGAGGGGGGGGTGGTATCCAAGGCTCAGCGTCAAAATAGTTTTGAAGTATCTGTGAAAAGACTCCTCTTAATCCGTTTTATTTGCTCTGCTACCTCCGAACCATTTGTCCAAACCCTCCATTCCACCCAGCCATCTCAGGGATTTAGTGTGGTAGAGCAGAGGTGCAAGCAGACAGTTAAAAAAAAAAAAAAAAAAAGCCATCTGGTTGGATTGGGGGGGGGGGGGGGGTGTTTGGGGCGGAGGAGTCGTGCTGGGCAATCAAAATGACGGACAGCAGTGAGAAGTGTTTTGCGGGCTCTCGCGTACATGCAAAGTAGCCCCGGCTTGTGAGCTTTCACGGCTCCCTCCGGCCTTCAGGTAAACACTGACGGGCCAAGGTATGCGTTCAGCCCCCTCCACCCCCCCCCCCCTCCCCCTCCCCCACCACCACCACCACCACCACCCTCAGCGCGCGCGCGTGTGTGTGTTTTGTTTGTGTATGATAATAATGTGTTTGTTGGCTTGCCTGCGAAGGAAAGAGAGGACCGACTTGTGTTTACGTCCATGTCAGGGGCCTCATGTTTTTTGGTGTTTTACAAGAAAAGCTGCCAGGTTTACTTCGAGTTTTTCATATATATATATATATTTTGCCAGTGGAAGGTGTTTGACCAAAGAAGTCTGGGGGCTAGCAGGTGAAATAAACAGCATCCATATTTCATGAACCATCAAAAAAAAAAAAAAAAAAAAAACCTTCTTGGATTCGACACAGGCTCAGTTCTAAGGACACTGTGAAATGGGCACACAATTGTTCCTCTCCGCTCTGAGCAAATATTATAATCCCATTCTCTTATGCTTTCCGTCCTGCCCTCTCTCTCTAATGTTCACCCCGATGGCGGCCCCTTTCCCCGAGTGAAAACCCCATTTTTCACTCTCCCTTTTGGGGCTCTGTTGTCAGAGAGCAGCCCTTAGGAAGTCTTTATTTCTGCCAGGCAGAGGGCCTCTTGCGTTCCTCCACCCTCTCCCTCCGTTCTCATGGCTGTCCCCCCCCCCCCCCCCCCCCCCCCACCTGCTGGGATCCTGATCCCAGCCGGGGCAGGGCTTCAGCGGGGGGACAATTACCGCTGCTCCCCGGCTTTGATCATCTGACCACATGGAAGCATAACAGCTGACCACATGTTACAACAGACAAGGAGGAGTAAGGAGAGAAAGGAGGAAGAGTTAGAATAGGGCGAGAAGAAGAAAAGAAAGCCCCTTTTCATCTGAGCCCAAAGTTCCATTCCTCTATGGGAGCTTTACGGAGAGTTAGCCAGAAGGCTAAAATCTTTGTTTCACACCGCTTCCTTTGAGGGTGATTTATTTATCTGGATCAGGGCAGCCATATTTATTACAAACTACGTCTGGCTGCGGCCTGCAATAAAGTTCTGTTTCTATTTGCCTCTCTCTCTATCCCCTCTCTTTGGCGAGCGAGACAGAGAGAAAAAGAGAAGCAATTTGAGGCCGCCCTTGTAAAAAGAAAAAAAAAAAAAAAGGAAAAAAAGTGAGCGTTAAGTCTGCTGGTGTCGTTGGCCAAATTGTCCGGACGCCAACTGGGCTCTGCTGTCGTGTTCTGAGCGCTGTCTGGCTCTGAGCAACCCGGGCCACATCCGCCCCGAGGATGACATGTGACACACACACACACACAGGAAAAGGTACCAAGATGTTGGGGGGAATTGTAGGCATGAAGGTGAGAAGGTCAGAAATTCAAAATGGATTCAGCCACAAAATACAGATGGATTTACGATGTAATTGTGGTATTTTGAGTTGGTAAAAAATATCTTCTACGGATGTAAGTCCGCCATGTTGGGGGGGGGATTTCTCCTCACGGGATCGTGGCCATGAGGGTTAGATGGAAACTGACAAGTCTGAGGGTGAGGGGAAGGGGGGGGGGGGGTTGCTTTTGCTCTGGTTGTCAGGGATGGCCTCTTGGAGTGTCCCAATTCAGGAGGAGATCAGTTTACCACATTAAGGGTGCCTCAAAAGAACCTCTTCAATCGGCACTTTGGCCCCGGCTTGGAGGAACGGGGCTTGTTTTGACTGGTCTGCCACCTTTTTTATTGTCACCACGCTGCCGACCAAAAGCCGGCTCCCCCCCCCCGCTACACGCTGCCCTGTGCAGACCCCGAGCGCTGACGCATGCGTGCCACTGGGAGCAGGAATGCGCAAAATACGAACAGGGTCATGTACATTTGTCATTACCCCCCCCCCCCCCCCCCCCCCCCCCCCCCCAACGCTCACACGCACGTGAAAAACCCCGGGGCACACGGAGGAGATTGGGAAGACTGGAATCTGCTTGGATGATGGGCCCGGCCAAATAAAGCATAGGAGCGTTGTAAATGTACCAGACAGAGAGAACGTGTTAATTCAAATCTCTTAAATATAATTTTAAATATTCAGGTAAATTCTTAGTAATACCAATAAATAAAACGGTTGACACGTGTGTACACAAATATTTAGCATTTAACAACCTTTCAGTGAGCAGCTATGATCAATACATTTATGCAAGAAAATGACTCTGTGGCATGAACATGAAATAAAACCCTGCCCCAAAATATCCAGATTCTTTTGGGAAACACTTTGTTTCTGACTGAATGACAAAAATCACTTAATTAAATGCTTGTCTATTAAATTGAAAAGACAATCGGGATGAATAAATTCAATTATTGCTGTAAGTAATGTAATGTGTCAGAATAAATTGAAAATAATTGCATCAACTCAATTTAATACATTTTTAATTAGGATTTAATAGCCTATTATTGATTTGAGGAACTTCCATTTTTTTATTTCATTCATGACCTGTTGACAACAGATGACTGAAAAATCTGGTGTAGAGAAAATAAAGTTGTTTTTATACAAAACAAGAAAAACAAACTGAAGCTGAAGTTAGTTTTACTCCAAAGGACGGGGGGCAGTGTGAAGAGGGGGGGGGGGGTCAATTTATGATGTGGCCTCGGCCTTTTGTGTATCCTGCTTTGCTTCATAACCATTTTTTATCCGGCAGTTAAAAATAATTAACAAGTCATGCTCTTTTGTCGTCCACCATTTTAGGTCCTCGCTCCAGCAATGAAAGGCCTTTCCATCAACATGGTCGCGTAATAGTGTCAGGATGCATTTTAAAGTGCAGTAATTCAGCGGTTTACACGGCCTCATAAAATACCGACATGCCCCGATAATGAGAAGCATGAATGGAAACTTGGAGTTCCCTGTGGCCCCTGTGTGTGTGCGCGCGTTTGTCTGCGTGTGTGTGTGTGTGTGTGTGTGTGTTTGAGGGAGCGGGGAGGCGCAGATAGAAGGAAGGAAGAAAGGAAGCAAGGAAGAAAGGGGATTATTCAAGCCACACGGCTCCTCTCAAGTCTACTTCTTTTACGGGCAAAACAAACGTGCCGTAGTCTCTGGGTAGTTTTTACGTGCTCCCAAAATGCAGATGGCCTGGGACTGGTACGCAGGCTCAGAGCGGCGGCGTTTGGGACGCGAGGCGTCCAGCTCTCCCGAGTGACGTCACGCGAGCCGACGGCAAAGGTCACGCTCATAACTCACCGTCCCTCAGGCCTGACTCTGACACTCGTCGCGTTTGTGTTGACACGCAGGCTGTGCGTGTGCATGTGTGTGTGTGCGCACTCCACACGAATAAATGTAACTTCATCTGAATAAGCAACAGCTGTGTGTGTGTGTGTGTGTGTGTGTGTGTGTGTCTTACACGTCTCCCTGCACCAGGTGATCAGTGTCAAGCGGCAGGATGCGTCCTTAACCGTACGCGTACACGGCGTCTCGCTGCCGGGGAGTAAATCATGATGCGGCACGGAGGTGGTGGCGGGCGGCGTGAGTCAGAGACGCAGTCTGCTTGAGTTCACGCTCGCCGGGGATCTGGTAACTCAGCAGGTAGCCCGAGTACAGATTGAAACTCACTCTGGCTTTCTGCGCGCACACACACACACACACACACACACCGAGAGCTCTGTTCAAAAGCACGACTGTTCCTTTATTGTAGGTTAAACTGCGGAATTAAAAAAAAAAAAGTATTTATTGCATTCAGATGGTGCCTTGGTGAGCGTTGCTCAGCTTCTTGTCCTTTTCCCACACTTTCTGTGGGTGTCATATTGTTGATGGGATTCAGATTTTACTGGAATAACCTGAGACAGCAAACTGTACGATGGAAGAAAAAAAGCCTTTTTTTTTCCTGAGTAAAAGATCATTTAATGTCTCGGCTGGGCCAATGATTTGTTAGTCTCAGATGGTCTCTAGGCATTAGTCAGTTAATTACTGGAATCAGCCCACGACCTTTTTCCGGAAGGTTACCACCACAAGGGTTGTTTTTCACCTCCCATGTGTTTTTGTTAGCACTAACAAGATTGACTTATAGCAGATTTGCACTACTGTGCAAGTCGTAACCGCCGACTAACTAGAGGTTATTCATGCGCCAAGCAGTTTACAACTGGCACGAAAGGGGCGGGGGGGGCGGGGGGGGGGGGACGTCTGATTTATACGAGGAGCTCAGCAGTCACATCTGTGTTTACCAGGCCGCGGCTCCCAACGTGACTCAGCCAATCAAAACGATCCGTTTTCTTATATCTGCTGTGGCCCGAGGCCGTGTGTCGGCCGGCGTTTCTGCGGCCAGCGGCGACGAGCGTGTGAGTTACATCCTCGCATAAAGCCGCCCTTGTGTCCCGCTGGCCGAGAGCTACGGGGAAGCTGGAAATGGTCGTAAATTTAGCTGCACTTCGGATGAGGAAATCGTACAACATCTTGCATTGAATTGAACGATTGAAATCATTACCGGGGACCATAAGGGGAGGAGGGAGGGGGGGCGGGGGGGGGGAGTCGCACAGAGAACTACGTAACCCCGGCTGGTGGAAGACATGAAGGAAAGGTCAGATTTTGGGATACGTCGCTCAGTAGTAACAGTAGTAGCCATAAACAGCTGTCCCAGCTGATGCCTGCCACTAGAGATGAATTATTCACTCACTTGTCAAATCAATAATGACCCGGTCTTTAGTGGCCTACTCTCACCATGCCCTACTTATTGGGGGGGGTGGGAGGACACATCATTTTGATATCCCAGCGGTTTGCATTCATTGTAGTAGACATTCGGCCCCTCGCTGAGGTAAATTGGTTGTCATTTTAAGGATTGTTTCTGGAAAATTGGAACTTTTGAATGGAGCGTTGGCAAAGAACTGCGGCATTGAATCTGGATTTGAAGTGAGCACACATGATTAATATGGCGGTTTTGTTGAAATGGAATGGTAGACGTGGAGGTGGGGAGGGGTTGAAGGGGAATGGGGGGGGTGGGTTGTTATGTCTCCACGACAGCGTTTTACAGCATGCCGTACGTGGATATCATGCCTTTACGTTTGTTATGACGATGACGTGTTTCCGGTTGGCGCGAAGTCAAGATGAGTTGAAGTAAACAACTGAAACGTTACGGTCTCCCGATTCCTGTGTTGTTTTTTCACACATAACATTGGCGACGAGGATGGAGTTTTCACTCCCACCACCTACACCTTTCCTTTCACTACCAGGCGAGCCTCCGGTACCTTGGATCCGTTGGCTGGAGTCGTTCGAAACATATCTCGCAGCCCTCGGACTGGAGGAAGCTAGCGACCCGCGACGGAGAGCACTCCTCGTTCATTGCCTCGGTACCGAAGGACAGCGCATATTCAGAACCCTGGGACAAGCGAAAAAGTATAAGGAAGCTACGAAACTACTCGAAGCACACTTTGCAGCTCCACAGACTGTGATTCTCCGTCGGATAGTCTTCCGGCAGCGCAAGCAAAAAGCGGGTGAGTCAGTCCAGCACTATATAGCCGACCTCCGCAGCTTAGCTGTCTTCTGTAAGTTCGGTGATATGGAGCAGGAAATGATACGCGACCAGCTTGCAGAACATGCAACCCACCCCAAAATTCGCGAGAAGTTGATTATGTCACCGGATGATTTGACTCTTAAAACGGCGCTGGAAATAGCCTTACAGATCGAAAAAGCTACCGAACTGACGTCACAACTAGCTCCCCGCGGTTTCTCTCAGCCCGCCTTAACACAGCATGTGGAAGATTCCGAGCGCGCACCTAGCCCTGCATCATGCGACACGGAACCAGGAATTAACTACACAGCACGCACACGTGGCCAGCCACGTCAAAGGTGTGGCAACTGTGGCTCCTCTACACATATGAGCAGAGCCCCAACATGCCCGGCCAGGGGACAAGTATGCCAGTGCTGCGGGAAAGACAACCACTTCGCTAAAGTCTGTCGCTCTGCACCGGCTGCGGTCGGCCCACGGACAGGCCCACGACAGGCTGGTGCAAGCTCGTCAGCTCCAACCCCCATACACTCGGTCAGCTCTGCACGTGTGTCCTTCAAGACGTGCACAGTGGATCTAGATGGGGTCTGTGTACCATTACTGCTGGATACTGGAGCGGCGTTATCTCTTCTCAACTGGTCCACAGTCAAGCGCTTCCTGCCCCACATCGCGCTGCAGGCGCCTTCGGCTGTTCTCCATGGATATGGTCATTCAAAGATCGACTTAGTGGCCTCCCTCAGCTGTTCGGTGCGCCATGGCAACAAATCCATGGCTACCTTCACCTTTCAAGTGGCGCGGCATGGAGCTAACCTCATGGGGCTGGACCTCATCACCAGCTTGGGTTTCACGTTCATGGACAGCTGTGGAGCAACGATTCTCCACGTCAGCTCATCATGGGAACAGCAATGGCCAGCACTCTTTTCGGGCCTAGGCTGCATCTCAACTTTCACACATCAACCTCTCCTTCACAAGGACGTCCACCCGGTCATACAACCTCTCCGCCGCATTCCCCTGGCACTACGTGATGACGTTACAGCAGAGCTGACAAAGCTGTTGGAAATCGGCATCATTGAACCAGTCAACGCCTCGCCCTGGATCTCTAATTTGGTCATCGCGAAGAAGAAGTCAGGTGGTTTGCGGGTGTGTGTGGACCTGAGGGCGGTGAACAAGGCTGTGGTGCCCGACAAATACCCGCTGCCCACGGCAGAGGAACTGACTTCTCAGTTTTACGGCTCCAAGGTCTTTTCCAAGCTCGACCTCCGCCAAGGTTACCTGCAGGTACCTCTGCACCCAGAAAGCCGTAACCTCACTGCTTTTGTCACACACGCAGGCGTCTTCCGCTACACCAGGGTACCGTTTGGTCTATGCTCCGCCCCTAGCTGCTTCCAGAAAATAATGTCCACCATCTTCGCGGGCATACCAGGGGTGGTGATATTCCTGGACGACATAGTGGTGCACGGATCAACGCCGGCCATCCACGACCAACGGCTCACACGGGTGCTTGACACACTGGCCTCCCATGCCCTCACACTGAATGGGGAGAAATGTATTTTCTCTGCGTCCGAGGTGGAGTTTGTGGGGTTTCGTCTGACCCCGGAAGGCCTCAGTCCACTTCATTCTAACGTGGAGGCTATTCAACGGCTCCCCATGCCCTCCAGCCCAGCCCAAATTGCCTCCTTTCTGGGTATGACCGCCTATTACTTGCGTTTTCTTCCCCAGTATTCCTCCACCACTGCCCCTCTCAGGCTGCTCCTCAAAAAAGACGCCCAATGGGCATGGACCCCTGCCTGCGAAGATGCGGTCGTGCAGCTGAAGGCCCAGCTCATCGCGCCACCAGTACTCGCCCACTTCGACCCACTCAGCCCAACGCTTCTCACCTGTGATGCCTCCAACTACGCAGTGGGGGCTGTGCTGTCTCAGCTCCACAACGGCACAGAGCGACCTATTGCTTTTGCCTCCCGAGCCCTTAATACAGCTGAACAGAAGTACTCCGTAGGGGAGAGGGAGGCCCTGGCCTGTGTCTGGGCGTGTGAGCGGTGGCATATGTATGTGTACGGCCGTTCATTCACATTACGCACAGACCACCAAGCGCTTACAGCGCTGCTCGCCACATCTGGTTCCGGGCACAGGCCTCTGCGCATCCACCGGTGGTATGAGAGACTTCACCAGTACAACTTCACTCTGCAGTTCACACCGGGACGAGAGAATGTGGTGGCGGACTTACTGTCACGCTCCACGCCACCGTTAGCTGGGGACCCAACTCCAGACTACACCGACCTGGACCTCATTCAGCTCCTCCACTCCCCCCTTGAGGCAATAGTGTCCCTTCAGGAACTGCAACAGGCCTCCGAACAGGACCCAGTGCTCTCACAGCTCCGCACATTCATCCACTCTGGGTGGCCTCCAGCCTCTGGCCTACCAGACAGTCTGGTGCCTTTCCACCGGTTTAAAGATGAACTTTTTTGCTGGAACGGCCATTGCGTTGCAAGGGGCCATCGCACAGTCATACCCCCCGCCTTACAGGCACGTGTCCTGTCCATGGCTCATGAAGGTCACCTGGGCATTGTCAAGGTCAAGCAGCGCTGCCGGGAAGCGGTCTGGTGGCCAGGAATAGATGGAGATGTGGAGGCTATGGTGAGAGACTGCACAGCCTGCCTGGTGAGTGGAAAGACTGGCCCCTCTCCAGCTCCTCCCCTTCAGCCACTGCAGTGGCCAGCTGGGCCTTGGGAGCACATCCAAATGGACATTTGTGGTGAGCTCCGTGGCGTCCCGCATCACCAACGATTCCTCATCGTGGCCTACGACCTGCACTCTAAGTGGCCCGAGGCAGTCTCTACAGGGTCGGTCACCACACAGGCGGTCATCGACTTTCTGGAGGCGCTTTTTGCTCGTTGGGGCATGCCCACGACGATCACCACAGATAATGGGCCGCAATTCATCTCTGGGGAGTTCACAACTTTTCTGAGTGAGCGGGGAATCAGACACATACGCACAGCCTTCTATAACCCTCAAGCGAATGGGGGTGTGGAACGCATGAACCAGACGCTGAAAAATGGTCTCAGAGCCCACTTGGCAGAGGGGTTTCAATTCTCAGCAGCACTCAGGCGGACCCTGCTGCACTACCGAGCTGCTCAACACACCACAACAGACCGCTCACCAGCCCTTCTGATGTTGGGGCGCGAGCTGTCACTACCCCTGGACCGCCTGCGTGTTCCCGCTCACCTGACGTCACAGGGGGCCCAGCGAGAAACAACAGATCAGCTACGCGACCGAGTCGCAGCACGACAGCAGGCAACTAAACAGCGCTTTGACCGGTCCCACAGGGCCAAACACCCAGCTTGCACCGTTCTAGACTGGGTCAGGGTCCGGAGGCCCACACGGGGCCATAAGCTCTTATCGTTCTGGTCAGCGCCTCTTCAGGTGACTGAGCAACTGGGACCTGCCACCTTTCGCCTGTCCGATGGAACGCGGTGGCATGCACGCCGCCTGCGCAAAGTGGGCCCACCTACCGCGGAGGACCTGGAGGCCAGCCGAGACCCTGATCCGGACTCTGGAGGCTCAGTAAATCCTGCAGCACGACCAGTCCGCGCCCGCACCAAACCGAGCTACCTCAGGGACTATGTTACAGATTAGAGGTCAGCCATACGCTGACCATGGCATTATATTTTGCAAGTTTCAAACACGTTCCAGTTATTTCAGTCCAAGGTTCTGAGGCACTTTAAGTCGAAAATAGTCCCGTAATGATAGGTTCGGGCTGGACTGAAGTCATTAACAAGGTATTCTGAACGATACCTAATATGGATTCCTCATTCATGTAATGTGTTATTTGTTTTACATTTCGCTCAGGGATGCAAGTTAGATCTCTCCTGGAGAGGGGGGAAAATGTTATGTCTCCACGACAGCGTTTTACAGCATGCCGTACGTGGATATCATGCCTTTACGTTTGTTATGACGATGACGTGTTTCCGGTTGGCGCGAAGTCAAGATGAGTTGAAGTAAACAACTGAAACGTTACGGTCTCCCGATTCCTGTGTTGTTTTTTCACACATAACATGGGTGTTGCCATGGCTTTTAAGGGCATGGGCATGTTTGGATGGCACAGCCCACCCCCTGCCCCTCTGCCTCTGTTCACGTGTCACTCACTGTCTTCCAGCCTGTAATTTTCCATACTGTAACCGCCCGGGCCCATTGCCACCCAGGGAACTTTTAAAATAAATAAAGAATTCATTAAATAATTAGTATCTCCACAACAATCTCTTTTGTTCTGTCAATCTCAAAAGTCACCCTGAGAGATGGAGAGAGAGAAAGGGGGAGAGAGGAAGAGACAGAAATGAGTGGAAAAATCAATTAAAAAAAAATTAAAAGCATTGAATTATTTGTAATGCGTTTTTAGTTACCCGCCATTGATTACATCTAATAGGACCTCTTTTTCCTGAAGAAAAAATAGTGTGTACTTGCATGAATGTTTGTGTGTGTGTGTGTGTGTGTGCGTGCGCGCCAGCTTGTGTTTTTGTGACATTTTCTAATGGTTAGGTGCCTCATAGATGATAACCACTTGGAGACAGACAGACAGACAGACAGATATGAAAGGCTGTCACTCTGAGCAGAGACAGCTATAATGGCCCCATGGGTGGCTCTGTGTGCGACTGTGTGTGTGTGTGTGTGTGTGTTAACGTGTGTGTGTTAACGTGTGTGTCTTTTTGTGAAAGGGGGATGATAGGGGCCCGTACTTGGGGCCTGGCTATGCTTCCTAATCAAAACCCATCCGCTTGCCGGGTGCCTGTGCATCAGTGTGCTCGCTGCATGGTGTTTACATGGAGGGAGACAGATTAGAACCCCCTCTTTGTCTCCTCAGAGATTTGACATTAACCCCCCCCTCCCCCCGTTGTCTATATGAGGTTAGCAGCCTGGAACATAGTTATGAACCGCCTACGGTGAGTAATATAGAATAGAATAATGTAACTTCACTAAGGCTCGGTTAAAGTGGGTCATGATATGAGACAACTTACAAAACGTTGAATCCTCTGTGCACATACTGCTTAAACTGTTCATCGCGGTGTCAAAAGGAAAAGTCACCGTATGAAGAAACTGAGTCAAACAGATAAGACGGGAAACACAAGCTGTAACGCAAAAGGTTGGTTTGAGAATTGGATGAATTAGTTCGTTTCAAACACTGTCAATCAGTCAGCAGCTGAAAACGTCCCACCATTGTGTGTGCAATTGGGATGTAGTTTGTTCTGAGCGAAAGACCGTATTTGTTTTTCCTAGCCTCCAAATAAACAGATGTGTTCGTGCGTGTGTGTGTGTTTGAATAGAAATGCACATGTATTTGTGTAATTGGTTTGACATCTGAGAGGCAGAGATGTCCAAACTGCACCGGCTACACGTGAGGATTTATCTCCAAACATCAGCCTGAAAAAAGGCCAAAGAAATACAGTCATGTAATACGGTAATGTCTGGACCACAAATTGTATTCCTCTGCATCCTTTAGAGATGTTTGCGCGATTAAACATCACTTTATGGTGTATTTTCCCCCAAAAAATGTGTTGAGTTTTGGAATGTTGCCCTTCAACCCTTTGTGGGCCTCGAGAAGCACTTGTCGCTCCTGTCCTTGTGTTTTGTGCAAGTCTCTACGTTGTGTTGATATTTCAGTTTTATTCTTTCTGAAATTAATGGGGAATTAATGATTCTGTTATTCCCCTGCTGTGCGAGGAAGGGAGGGGGGGGGGGGGGGGCAAGGAAGGGAGGTGGGGGGGGGGGGGGGGGGTTTAATCGGCCAACCTCTAGAAACTGATTGGAGCAGAAGGAATACGCCCAGACCCCTTCTGCCAGACCTCACAATGGAGGCGCTGATTTTTTGCGGCCGTGGGGGCCAGCTGGAATTAGAAGTGGATTAATAATTTTAAACAAGGCTAAACCGCTTGGACTGTCTGTCTGTCTGCGCTTTCCAATGCTTAGCCAAGGGTCCGTCTGCTCCCGAGGCACATCAAAACAATCTAAAAAACACTGGCTTCCTATAATGGAGAGGGTTTGGTTGAGTTTATGGGCTCGAGAGCGCATGAAAACGTGCACATTTGAACAGATTTCATGAGTGCGAACCAGTCAGGATAATCAGCAACATTTGTTACATCTCCAGAGTATTATGAGTGCATGTTATCCAATGGTTGATCAACCTCATATTAACTTTACTCCGTTTTTCTTCAAGTATTAAGTCAACCCTGGATTGATTAGTTTAGTTTGCGGTGAAATATGTGATGCACCCTAACTCCGATCCACCCGCTCGCTGCGTTTCCGGCCCCATCGACGCCTGGACGCCAGGAGTTTGCTCCAGTGGCTGGAAAGCTAAGACCACCAGTACGGTGACCCCAGTCAGAGGAAAGATTAGGTTTAGCACCGAGTAGGAGTGTTGAAAAAGGGGATTTGGGGGACTATTTGGAATGATCTAAAAGCAGACAAATTACCAACCGTAATTTCGGTATAGTAAAGCCTGGAAATCCGGCCCTACAGAACCATGTCTTAATAGTGTGTGTGTGTGTGTGTGTGTGTGTGTGTGTGTGTGTGTGTGTGTGTGTGTGTGTGTGTGTGTGTGTGTGTGTGTGTGTGTGTGTGTGTGTGTGTGTGTGTGTGTGTGTGTGTGTGTGTGTGTGTGTGTGGAATGAAGTGCTGGAACGCCCCTCGATAATAGTGGTTTTTACAACTGGTGCACCTTTTGACAAAGTAGAGTGAGAAAGATCCCATATGCAGATATCTATGTACACAGACTATTCTGAACAGGACACATGCACCTACAAGAAGCTAAAGCACAGATCAAGATGGGATCCAAAAACTGAGCATATAGCAAATCTATACTCCTCCCTCCTTCCGTCTTTTTTAATTCAGTCATTATAAAAATGTTCTTTGAGTGTAGCAGGGACATTAGCCCCCTTCTGAGCTATTATCCTGGCTGTCTGGTGTTGCAATTTCACACTTCACTTATTCCGACAAGCAGGAGACTGTGCATGCCCCAGATTTCACCTTATTTAGGTAATACGGAAAGAAGAATTCCCAACACAAGGTAAAGGGGGCCAGGGGCAGGCACACTGCTGTCAGAAAAAAAGTTTTCTCACCTATTTATTCTCATTGAAAAAAAAAAATGTTCACCTCATGATGTGAACACGGTCACTGAAGCTTGATCCACCGTCCCAATGTCGAAGCTTATGATAGGGTCTTTATTTTGTGGATTGCTAATGCATGAACCACGGCACGTAGTGAATGTAAGTGACATACAGCGCAGCTTCTACATTATTTATAACACGCAGGAAGGAAAACAAAGTGTCTGCGTGGTAACGTTTCTCACCATTAAACTGCACCCGGACCCACGCACAAGCTTGAGTTACAGCCCGTCGCTCTTTTCTTTTTATTCAGAGGAATCCTTTTTTTTTTTTTTACTAAATTACGTTTTCTTTATTTGGCTCTTTTATTCAGCAGAGAGGAAGAAGAAAAAAAAAGACCCGCATCGCGCTGAAACGATTCCCCAAAGAACAAAAAAAGGACTCTTGTTTCGTGCAGATTAAAGAGTTGATCGTGGCTTTGATTTTTTTTTTTTTTTTTTTTTTGCCGCGAGAAAGAGTTCGGCTGAATTTCGTTTCTGCCGAGGCGACATGGTTATTAATTACTTATTTAACAGTTTCTTTTAATTGAGGGGAGGGGGGGTGGGGGGTTCCCTCCCGGTTGCACCGGACGATGCGTAACGAGTTCCCCTCCACGGTCACTGGCACCGTTCTGATTGAACTCTGTTTCCTTGTGTTCAACGCGCAGAAGAAACCTTTTCAAGGACAAGACAATGGGGTCGGCAACAATTAAATGTGCGTGTGCACGTTTTCTTTTTCTTCTTCTGTGGCGGCAAGGTTAGAGAATTGAGGCCTTGAAGTTTTCTTTTTAACTTTAAATTCGCTACATCAAACCATTCAGTTAACAGGGAAAATAAATAAGTTGACGTTTGCAGGATTTTTACAAACACCTAATTACAAAAACAACAATGATATTAATACTACGTTATATAATCTTAGAACATCTTATTAGGGGGAAAAAAGGGACAAAAGTTTCTTTAAATGAATCCTAAAAGGAATCCGAGCATGAGGTTTAACTTGCCGTGGGACGCTTGGGCCAAACTGTGAAGAGAGGTTTTAGGTTTCCACCAATGCCCGCTGAGCTGCACTCCCTCCACCAGGAGAGAAATATGTCATCAGTCATCAAAGTAGAGATAGGGTGTCTCAGAGATGCAAATGAAAATATTTGGCTATGTTACATCTTAACAAACAGGAGATAAGTTACAACGTCTTACGGTCTCCTGGAGGGAAATGTGCAATATATTAAGGAGGGATCTGCCAATCAAACTTTGCATCGCCGAACTTTCTTTATATAAATTTTCCAAAACACTGCTTACACTGCTGTTTTTTACATTACACACTAAGAAAAATGCAATACTACATAACTTCATGACTACTTAAGAAAATCTCAAAATACCATCCGCACATTATTATTGCTTTTCTCGTGAGAAACTAAGTCCCTTCTCTTTTGTTACTGGAATTGAAACAGGAAAAGCAATTATTGGAAAGATTGTCCCGCAGGCATTGAAAAGCTATCAGCATGAGGGTCGGGATTGGCTTGGGGGGCACCTATAGCCCCGTGCATTATCCTGGCATGAGGTCGCTTTGGCAATCGCCTGGCAATTTCTACCAGCACCTGGCTTTCCAAGGTCCCCCCCCCCCCACCCACCCAGACCCCCACCCCCCCTCCCTCCACCAGGCCCTCCTACCTGTTTCCTCTTTTTTTTTTGCCCCGCTCTCTTAACCCTGCTGGCCTATAATTATCTGAGGATGGTGACCATCAATAGAAATGGAAAATAAAACCTCTTCAATATCCAGTGAGTACGGCACCAAGTTGAAGATGTGCCGTCAGAGAATTGATCCCCGTCACAAGGGAATTGATTGTTCTCAGAGAGCAAATATCTTACACTTCTCTGTTTAGTCTGGGTGAAGATGGAACTTCAAAAATACCCCATAAAACACTAAATAATAGTATGTCTAATGCTGTGAAAGTAGAAGCCGCTGGTAGACGGTTTGGGCCAAAAGGCTCAGTGGGAGAGCCGAGTCGAGATTAGTAGAAAAGTGGGAAGAAAATAACTGGTGCTATGTCTAACACTTTTTATTATGGCTGTTGAAAACCTGTATAACGCAGCTGTTGAATATAACTCTCCTTTAACAGCAGAACCCCCACCACCACTCCTCTACAAGCCCAGCTCCTTCCTGAGAGGCCCCCAAACACACCTTACACCCTCATCACTGAGAGAGGGCACAACTGGGATGTTGTTGTTGTTTTTGTTGTTGGCAGATTTAGGCTCCTGTTTTCTATTATGTGTCATGTCATTCCTCTCTCTACTCCTAGTCCTCCTAAAGGGGCCTGTGGCCATGTACCACAGATGTTAAACCCAACAGAAACATTCCTTAAAGCCTCCTGGCTTTGGTAATCCCTAAGAAAGGTACTGAAAAAGCACAATGGGACACTTTTGTTTCTGTGATTCTTTAGGTTAGGAGCACAGGGAACTTTGGAAATTGAACTGGAAACAAAAGACTGCAGACCATAGAGATTTTTTCAGTGTTTTTTTTAATAATTAAGTTCAAAGTGGCCCGGTAGTCACATAAAGTGCATCGGACATTGATTGCAAAAAAACATAGTTTTAGTATGTATCTTTTTTCACTTGTAAGTAAAGATGCATGGGCATCATTTTACTTTCACCATCCCTAAAATGTTCCTTTCTGAAGACCAAATGCTGTGCAAAAAGGGTGTCTGAAGAAATGTTTTTGCACAAGGCAGCTCTTGGAAAAGTTTATCATGCATGCGTGAATATTAGAATATTTAGTCTCACAGAAGGCGCCAATATAACACCATTAGTTAGTATGAATCATCACAGGTCTGTTCATCTTTTAGGAAATAATGACTACACTGTCCTTGGAGATTTTAGCTAACAGATCGATATGTTGAATCGTTATTACATTTAATGGAAATGTTATCAATAGTGAATGGAGAGAGTAACAAGCAACTTGAAAAAGTGAACATATAGGCATAAAAAAGACTAGTCTAAAATGATTAGTTGCAAATTCACATCACAAAGATCATGCTGGAACTGTAACTATGAATTCGATCCTTATTATGCAACCAGAGTTTGCCTTTTTTGCGTTGATTGGCATTTTTAGGCCACAAAAACGGAATTGTGGGTGAGACATGTTTGTATTTGTGAAGGAAAAAATTGCTATATCATTTCTTTACTGGTTGGTCATCCTTCCATCCACACACCTGTCTGTATCAGCCTCGTGCGCCGCCACCGTGCAACATGTGTATCTTGACATTAAAACACACACACGCGCGTCCCTCCCATTCCCACAAGGCGCATAAGAGCCAGTTTGGAGGAGCGGTGCAGCTCTCGGAGCTTTGCGCAGGCGCGAAAAGAAAGCTCCACGACAGGCGTTGAATGAAGTCCTTAAATAATGGAAAGACACTCTCCGATTCTTATTCATTGTCTCTAGAAAACGGGACATTAACGAGCTTTTGTCCCCCTTTATTTTCAAAGGATGATGAATATGTGAGCGCTGCTGTGCGACCCCCTCGGGGGGAGAACCCGTCCTGTGAGGTGGAGGCTGTCCCGGGACGTGGGCGGCTCTCAGGTGAAAAGCTTGCCCAACTGCTGAATCACGCCATTCAAGCAATCTGAAACAAAAGAGACCTTTTTTTTGGGGGGGGGGGGGGGGGGGTGTCGACTTTGCCAAATAGACCGTTGCGCGCTTGAGCCATGGTTGCTTAGTTGAGGCTACTCGTTGTTTCAACAATTTCCAGCTCATCACGTTGCCCCCCGACTCCAATCACCTGCAGTTTAGTCATCCCTATCTTCTCTCCTCACTGTAACTTCTTGTTATTGCGCCGTTTTCGGTTCTTTTTGGGGGGGAGGGGGGGCAGAGCGACGGCCCATTAAAAAGATGTCATTTAATCATTTACCCGTTTACCTCCTCCTGAAAAGTGTTGCAATTCTATCTGTCAAAAGACAAACGCAAAGCCCAGTTGTCGAACATCTGCTTTGCTGAGCGCGCTCTCACTCCGGGGACCTATTAGCGTTGATTCCTCTGCCTGCTCCGATAAGGAATTCATCAAGTTTCTGACACCCCGCCAGATGTTGGGGGAATTAAAGGCGTCTCCTGTTGGACATCCCAATAGTTTGTCTTTCAGCTCGTAGAGCACAATAGAACCGTCACGTGAGAGTGTGTTGTTTACGGGAGTTAATGGGCCTTTTATTTGTTGTGCTCATTTCACCACGAGCAATGCATTCGGCAGCTTTAATCTACTGGACAATGTTGTATCAGGGTGACCTTAACACTCGAGGAGCTGAACCGACTCGCTGTCCGGACTGCACATTAATTTGCCTGACAAAAACTTCAAGTAAATTAATCTTTGACAATTGTCCGACAAACAGCCCCCCCCCCCATTTCCTCGACAGCAGAGGGGCCCGCAGGCCACAGTTAACAGTGTACCGGGGTGCGTGAATGTCTCCGAGGAACCAATAGAAGAATAATTAAACTCAAAGACAAAGCCATTGTGTTAATCAGCCTGCATCACAAAAGCCGTGAAACGCGTTGAGAAATAAAGATTCACCGTGGATTAAGGTACTTTGTCAATGCATATTCAACACCCAGCTGGAGGTGAAATAAGCATCGATAATTGGCATCAACTTCCGCACAAATGGAAGCCCTCGTTTAAGTAATTATCATATGTGTGCTAGCTCTTTGGCAATTACTTGCTTATCAATACATATTTATCCCTTGTGATGTTACAAATCCATCTAAATTCGAGTTGTCATGGTGCGTTCATTGACTAAACGCTGAGGCTTAATGTCTTGATGTGCCATAAACATCCAAAGTAAATTACGTTCACTCGTTCCGTTCACACTCATTCTCAGATGACTGATTAGTGATTCGTTGTTGGCAGCATCCTGTCTTATTCGGAGCAGCGAGGAAATCCGAACATCCCATGGTTATGCGTAACGGGGGCCATCACATGATCACAGTGTGTGCAGCCCGTAGTGCCCTTGAGCAAGACTCTCCCTTCGCTGTAATTACTGTAATACTGCACACAAAACCTAAGGTGCTGCTGTAACTTATTTGCACTTGAGTACTGTGTGTGTGTGTGTGTGTGTGTGTGTGTGTGTGTGTGTGTGTGTGTGTGTGCGCGCGCGCGCGCGCGTTCCTTGGCCTCCCGTCTTATTTTAAAGAGAGGTATTAGCCGCTGGGGTTTATTAAGATCACGATCTCCGTTGCGTGACAACAGGCGTCGGGTGCCTGCTCGTGGCGGGTCATCCTCTTAGAGCGCGCTCTCCCGCTTAGCCAGCAAGTACTCTACGACCGAGAAGGCGGGGGGGAAGCAGGAAAGGGATTTGACCCATCGGTCCCATATCAAACTTGAGCGACGGGCGCGCGACTCAGTCATGTTTCCTGCAGAATACAACCCCCCCCCCCCCCCCCCAACAACAAAAACCTGTCTCTACTCCCTTCCTCCTCCCTCCTCCTGCAAGTAGACCCATACAGGCGGAAAGAGATTATGGGCTGCCATCCTCCGGGGTCCGCACATCGCAGCCGCGCATCGGCAATCCATGAGATAACATGACACGAATGAGCGCCAACGTTATTCACAGCCAGTTTCAGTCTGCTCCAAAGGGGCATACAGCTGCCAGTCTTTACACAACTGCATTCACGTGATCGTCCCTGCTTTCTAATCCATTGAGAATCCACCAGAACGAAGCCTTTCATGTTTTTCTCTCTCTCTGTGTATCTCTCTCTCTCTCTCTCTGTGTATCTCTCTCTCTCTCTCTCTCTCTCTCTCTCTCTCTCTCTCTCTCTCTCTCTCTCTCCTGGTTTGAATCGCCTTCTCTAGTTTCTTATATCTGGAAACGATGACTCGTTTTGGGCGTCAGCATAAAGCAAGAGCGTGGTGGGAAATAACACGGGCTCTTCCCGGTGGAGAGTAACCTACCAATCAGTACAACAACGGTGTATTTGTGGAACGGATGCACTCGTTTACATTTTGAATAACGGCGGATCGTATCTGGAGTGTGCTCCCGGCAAAGAGAATCGCAAAAGGAACATGCATAATTCTAAAATTGTAATGTATTTCTGGTCGTATTTGGCTTTTGCCCTCGTGGTGCTCTACTGCAGGTCGGTTTAGCGCATGTCAGATGCGCGCGGCACGGTGCATCCTCCATGTGAGCCCGCCGTGTTTCAGAGGAAGCCGGGTCTCGGTTATTTGACGTCACGGTGTCTGAGAGGGAGGGTGAGGTGAGGGCAGGGGAGAGGGAGAGGGGGAGGGAGAAGGGGGGGGGGGCTGTGCGACTAGACGAACCGGGCGAGGAGGCTGGTTGGAAGGGAAGAGAAGGGGTGGGGATGGGGGGGGGGTGTAGCGGAAGGGGGTTGAAATAAATGAAATCAAACGGAATGCAAAAAGTTGCGCGTGCGCGAAAGCCACAAACAGAATTTGAATCAATATTCCCAAATCTGAAGGATATTGGGGGTGTGTATGTTGGTTCGAGGCAGCTTGTGGGGGTTGGTTGAAAATCCCTAAAGCGTTCTCTAGACAGCAGTCTTTCAAATTACACACTGTTTTTTTTCTCTCCCTGTATTCAAGTGGGTATGGCCTTAGACAATTTAGAATACATGACGGCGTGTAATATTAGTGATCCAGAGACTACCCGTGTTGTGATTCAAATGGTGCTTTCTGCGCCGTTTAAATGCTTATTATGGCGTCCATTGATGTGCGGTAGCTCCTTTGGTTGTTTTTATGAAGCGGTTCCTTGTTAATCGGGTAGTGGGAGAGATGAGGCAGCGCCACTTTTGGCAACCAGTCCCACTCCACTTTCACGGTCACACAGTGTCCTCGGTTGCCCGTCTTCCAGTCTGCACGTTGGGGGTATTATTTGACAGCGCTCATTTAATGCAATGTGTTTTTTTTTTAAAGAAATCCTTTGCACATGAAACTTTTGCTGACATAGACTGATGACCCACATCCCCCATCTAAACCTCCCTCCGCCAAGACGTGGTTACCCAACTTGCTCCCCCCGCCCCCCAATATTCCCATTCACACACACACACACACACACACGATACTAAGATGGCGTCGTGATCAGTGTCAAGTTCAAGTGACTCTTACTAGTCGTACAAACAGCATGATATGGGTAAAGATGCAGGAAGCACAACAACAAGGTGGTAATAATAATCAACGTGGCAGTCTCAGAGTCGCTTTTCATGATGTTTTTTTTTTTAATTTCAGTCAAAATTTCCGTTCACATTTCTCATAAATAGTTGGTAAAACAAATCAACCAACATACAGTAGCCTAAAAAGTACAAGGAACCTTTGCCTGTGGTAGCTAAATATGCTAACGCGTAGGCCTGCTGTTGTAACATGGTTTGCCTCAATGTGGCACAGTGACACAGTTCATCAGTAAAACATTTTGCTCTTCAGGAATAACTTGTAGTGTGACCCATTTCTCTCAGAAAGTGTTACAACATCACATTCTAGCTGTGTTTATACATTGGGTATTTTTCGCTGACCTCTGGACATGGGGCAGAAAGGGGGTGGGAATAAGAAAAAGTACTTCATTTAAATTAAGGTATAGAAAATAGCATATAAAACATATATTCCTTAAATTATTTAAATAAACTTATTTCATATATCACTGTCACGAGGTACCATTTTTTTACATTTTATTTTAAAAGTAGTGCTGGTGGTCTGAAATTGTTCTCGTGGGAGTACAATATACTTTGTGTATGCATAATATTTAATTCTTGAGAATAGGTTACAATGCAATGCTGTAACTCTTTATGCCACTCAACGTATTCTTCCCCCCCCCCTCCCACCCCCTAAACCCACATAGAGCTAGAATTCCATACACTAAATTTTGTTAAACACAAAAAATGTCATCTTGACAAGTTATTCACACAAAACAAGCAAATGTGTAATCAAACTGCTCTATATGCAACACCACAACAAATAACACGCTTAGTTTCACAGAAGAATTACATTTAAAACAATGCAAGCTGACAGACAAAAAACTTTTTTTTATTTTTGAAGATACTGTGTTGTGACAGTTCCATTGTTGCCGATGCACACATTTAAACATACTTGCACAAAGACGTTGCTGGAACTATAAAGAGTGCCATATTGGCGCATATATTTGGGTGCTTGACCCGAATTTGAAATACTCCAAATGCTGTCACCTTGATTTGGAAATCATGAACTTCACACACTCGTCTAAGACCTGTATAGGAGTGCAATAGGCTGATGGGTTTATTCTTTTTTTCAGTACTGAGTTTATGCTACGAATTGACATCTATTTCTGATTCTATGAACGTAAAATACACAAAGGTTTAAAATTGAACCAAAAATAAAGATATCAAAAGAACCGTTTTATAACTTCTCAGCTCAACTGAACTCAGTTCTACAAAGTCAATGATTTACATGTCAATGGTCTCATAAAGAAAATAAAAGTGAGGGAAATATCTGCATTATATATAGACAAATCCATAATATTCATATAGATGATTTCTTCGATCCAAATAAGACACATATAGGCCTATTGGTTTAAAAGAAAAAAAAACAGGATACAATCGCGATGTTGGAGCTTTAGAGTTTATCATTTGTTCAATGTTAAGCTGGTTATGACCAAAACTGTACAGTTCTTGTTAGAAAACATTTCCATAAATATCATTTAAGTTTCAGAACTTATACCCATAATTAAATTACAAATTGATAAATATGGCATCATGGATATGTATTTACAACGGTATTAACAAAAGGCAACGTTATATTCAACGGTAACAATCGTAACCTAATACCACATTTCTCCACCTGAAAACGGACGTTGACAATAGATTCGACCCCATCAAACAAGGAAATACATTCACGAGTATAATATTTATAAGATTTTTTTTCTGTGTTCAAGTTCATGACAAAGACTTTGGCACGTTTCTTAAGACTGTTTGAAGTTCCAACAATCAATTGAAGAGGCGACAATAGTGCGTCACCTTCATATAAAACAGCGTGAAATAATCTTCCTTTTTATTCTTTTTTTTTAAATAAAAATTTGAGAAAATACATAAAATGAAAAATAAAACATTTTTTTTCTGTAAACTAAAAGATAAAAAAACATTTATTTATACTGAGAAAGTATAAGGTTTTATTTATGGTTTTCTTTCGATTCCCTCAAAACTGCGGAAAAAAAGTCAAATTTTGTGATCCTGAGAACGCAGGATGCCTGCTCGATGCTGGCTTTTGCTTACATCTCCTTGTTGTTGTTGTTGTTGTCCCAATCCCATTTGTGTGTGTCTGACAGCGTGTGTGTGTGTGTGTGTGGGGGGGGAGTGTAAGCGTGTATGTGTGTTAATGAGGGTATGCGAAGAGGACAGGAATAGTGTTTTTTTTTTATTTTATTTTTTATTTGATCCTCGTTAATCTTCAACCCTGTGGTCCACATTGAGAGACGTTTTGTCCGTCTGACTTTAAACGTACCATTCATTAAAGTTGGGTGCCAGTCCTTCGCTGTGGCCGGACGAGTTTTGCACGGCTAACGGCGGTGTTTTTGTCGGATCTTCAGTGCTGGCGGACACCAGCACAGGCGGCGTGGACGACTCGTATCCAGAGCTGGCTGCTGGAGACGACTCAGATCCTTGAGACTCATGTACCTGCAGAAAAAAACAACAACCCCAAAAAAAGAGTGAAAAACCGAGAAAAGATAATGAATCATTCATATTCATTTATCCCCCGAATAGTGTATTTAAAGTGACTCGGACTTAAATGCGGATTAACTCTTAAACTTGAAATGTAGTTTCTTTCAAAGTATGCGATTGATGAATGTCGATGACGAGAGAACATTTAAACGTTTTCTTTCTCACAACAGGTTACTTTTAATAAGGCGGAAAAGGGCTTGAAGCGGTGTCAGACGTGAAATACTCACAACCCATACACTGAATAGTTTAATTTGAGTTCAACTTTAACTTTAACGTGCATCTTAAGCAGTTGTAACGAAAGTTCAGATAGTCACTTTGTTGCGGTGTGTGTGTGTGAGGGGTGTGGTGGTGGACTGCGTGTAGGTACGTGTGTGTGTGTTAATGTGTTCAAGGAGTAATGAAGACGTTAATTACCTTCATGTGTTTCCTGAGAGAGCTGGGGTGTGTGTATGACTTGTCGCACACTTTGCAGATGTATGGCTTGTCTGACGTGTGCACGTGCATGTGCTTTTTCCTGTCGCTGCTGTTGGCGAAGCGTCTGTCACAGCCGTCAAATTCACACTTAAACGGCTTCTCACCTGCGGGATTAAGAACACAGACACACAGGCGCACGGTGAATTAACTCAGTGGCACGCACAAACCAACTCCCATTGTAACACCACCGGTTAAAAAAATAAAAAAAAAATAAAAAAAAACCACAGCCCAGATATGTAAATCTTCCCCCGCCCGTTATACAACGAGAGTAACCTACATTTCTTTTTTTTTTAGGGGCGACATGGATACAGCTCCACTACTGCACTCTGCTCCGGCAGGCTTTATTTATTCAAGAGGCCTGCTCCTTCATGCTATACTCGCTGGCTCTGCTCTGCGCGTCTGCTCGTGTAGTAAACACTGAATCAACAGGGCATCTTCTGCACAAAGTGGCGGCTCAAAGAGGGCGAGAACTCGAAAAGCAGCCAGGAACGAATTGTTTAGGATTGTGCATGACGTCCAGAAAGCAGCACTCTTTAAGCAGCCCAATGCATGTGAAACACGTTACTTTACACTTCGAATCAAGCGAGGAGTGCATTTGTAATGTCGCACACGTCTTCCGAGCATAAACGCTCAAATAAATACTGTGGGTTGCGGAACGCTATTTTTATGCGTTATTCAGCCAACACTTACCTACAGCTCTATGTGGAATTGCATATATAACACTGAATAAACTACACTAAGAAACTACTTGAGAATTGTGCAGCATGGTTAAGTGGGCCTAAGTTCTCACATAAGAAATCAACATCAACCTCTTTTCTCTGAGCACTCTGAAACGTACACACACTTTATTTGCACAACAGCCTTCGCTAGTGAATGCAGTTTTACGCACGCGGTGCCTACCTGTATGTGTTCTTTTGTGGATTTTCAAATTCTCCGATCTGGCGAATATTTTCCCACATCCGGGGAACGGGCAGGGGAACGGTTTCTCGCCCGTGTGCACGCGGATGTGGTTGACGAGTTTGTACTTGGCCTTAAAAGATTTCCCTTCTCTCGGACAGTCCTCCCAAAAGCAGATGTGGTTGCTCTGCTCGGGCCCGCCGACGTGCTCCATGGACACATGGGTGACCATCTCGTGCATGGTGCTGAAAGTCCTGTCGCAAGTCTTCTTGGGTCTGTTCATCTGGTTCTCGTCGATCCATTTACAGGATAGTTCTTGTTTGATCGGTTGCCTCATGTACCGAAAGAAGGCCCCCGGACCGTGGTGCGTCGGCACATTCATCCCCATGTTCATGTTGATGGGGTGGCTGTAGTTGTGCAGCTGACTCCCGTAGTGGTCCGTCCGAGGGCTCGCGACCGGACGGTAGGGATCGGGTCTTCCGAAAATGTCCCCGCGCAAGCCGAGATGCATTTGGCTGTTAACTACGTGTCCGCCCGGTGGACCGTGGCTCACCCCCTGGTCGTGAAGCCCTGGGAACAACAGATGTCCGGGGTTATCGGAGATCCCGGGTGGCCCGTGGAGGCTCCCCGCCGAAGCTGCAAAGATCCCATGCTGGGCGCTCGGCGCTGTGGACTCCCCGACGCCCCGGTTCCGGAAGAGAAAGTCCCGCGTTGAATTGAACGCTCCCCCGCCATACGAGCCCACCTGCCCGCCGTGAGTGTGTCCCAGAGCAGCTGCATATCCAGTGGCTTGCGGGGTGAAAGCTGACGTCTGGCTGGACGCGATGTCGTGAGCGACGGGGCTGATTTTGAAAGCCGCGGAGTGGGAGGAATCGGAGAAGGGATTCAGTCCCAGACCCGGGTCTCGGTTCCCGATGTCGTGATGCCGCGGTGTCCCGAAACCCCCCACTCCTAGCGATGCAAACTGCGGACCGCTATCAAGAAGCATAGTCATGAAGCTTGAAGCAAACTTAGGAGACGGGAAGAAAACAGAAAATAAAATTAAAATCCAGTGTAGCGGAGCGCGCAAGCTGCAGGCACCGCGCCGAGATTTACAGCGCTTTGCGAAAGAAGACTCCTGAAATGAAAAAAAAAAACAAACGGAGCCAAAATGGGGAAAAATCCTATGCGTAAAGAGTTGGGAGGAAAAAAAAAACTCCCGTTGACTGCGATCCGTGAGAAAGAGGATCAAACTTCCCCCCCTTTCCAGGCGGATGATGTCCTTGGACTGATAAAGTCAATCACTCACTCCCAGAACATAAATGAACTCGGGAGGCAGTGCTACGGCAGCCAATCGGCGCGCGGCTCACCCTCAGACACGTGACTGCGATAGCGGGTGTTAATTGGCTAGATTTCTGGTGATTGGCACGGTCTGGTATTGAAGATGGCAGGTCGTCTCAATTGGTTTCATTTGATTGGCTCTTACAGGCACTATTTTGCAAGTATAAGGGAGCACTCTAGCGCAGATCCTGGGTGTGTTACTTGCACTGTTTATTGCTCGCAGTTAAATAAGTTTTCTGCAGCATTAAATACATTTGATGTTCCATATGAAGTTATTTTTCTCAAATGTAAATTACAAAGCGTTGAATATATGTCGAATCTTAACACCGGGACTAAAACAAGTTCTTTCTTTCTACCATTTCCATCTTTCTTTCTATATATTTAGTTTTAGTCTAGTTATAGTTTACTCTAGTTTGTATATCGTTGACTTGTGAGTCTTATTTTCTTTCATATGACCAGTTTGGTTCTTATTAACTGAGGAATTGAATGTACTTGGCACAGATCCAAACTGTGGCTTTATTGAAGCCGCTTGAAAGGGGAGGGGGGGGGTATTTTTTCTTCTTCTTCTTCTTCTCTCCCTCCCAAAAGCTCTATAGGGTGTAAGACGAAAGAATAAAAGACAGAAAGAAAGATGGCAGTAATTGTAATATCCTGAGTTTTTTTTTTTCTTTCTTTGGCTCAGACGAAATGTCGTGCCATTGAGCAAGTTGCACAGGGCGGCCGCTGACTCGCTGCAGGACACCTAAAATCTGATCAAGTTCAGAGACGCGCTGAGTGCTTCAAGCGGCGCTTTTTAACTCCAAGCCTTTCACGTCCTTTCCCCTTCAATCTGTCCCAGGAAGGAGTTCACATTCTTTATTTTAGGGGATCTGCACCAACCAAAAAAAAAAAAAAAAAATCCTCAAATCAGTCCCTCACTCTGCTTTCGCTCTCGCCACACTACTGCATTCACTCCAGAACATTCCCTCGAGAGAGAGAGAGAGAGAGAGAGAGAGAGAGAGAGAGAGAGTTTTAGATTGAAAAGGTGAGTGTTTCCACTTCGTCTCTTTCTGTGTCAGAAGTAACGGGCCTGCGTGTAACTCTGTATTCATCCGCCGGATGTTTCATTGGAGCTTTTTGTTTAAAGTGAAATTAGCCCGCAGGCTGCTGAGTCCTCTAACTCATGTGGTCATTGAATTGTTGCCAGGAACTACCTACCTGGGTTTGCTTTTTGGTTTAGGGCCGCCGTGCGCACGTGCGCAGCAACACTTGCGCTTTTTGTGCACGACGTCGACAACTTATCTCGAAGCAAAACGACGAATGGGATTCACTTCTTCTCCGTTTCCTCCGTAAAATACTCTCTTCCAGTCGCACTCCCTCTTCTCTCCCCCTCCCTCCGTTTGCCTCTCTCTCTCTCTCTCTCTCCCTCCCTCTGTCTCCCTCTCTCTCTTCCCCCCTCCCTCACCACGAAGGCATAGCCTCTCGGTGTACTCCCTCCCTTCGCTCTCACACACTCGTCTTCTCACACAGCATGCGTGTGCACGAACCCGCATGCTGTGTGAGCCCATGCGCGCACAAACACACACACGCACGCACGCACGCACGCACACACAGTTAAGTGAGTGCATTACGGCCTATGAGATTTATGGCGACCTTTGTAAACTTTCACAAGTGACGAGCAGCCTGTTAAGTTTCCATATTTTATTGGCTTGTTGAAACGCGAAGGCCCATGCGCCACTTGAGGTCATGTGCCGTGTATTTGCGGCCACATTTTCGCAAGCAACACGGTTTAGATGAGTCACAAATGTGTGTGAGTGTGTGTGTGTTTGATGGAAAAGCCGCGTCGGCAGCGAGCTCTTAACGGGAGCCGTCACCCACCAGGCCTAATGTAAAGCAACTGTTGCTTGAGAGTTTATATTCTTTTATTTAATACATACTACAAATTCGGGATGTTGGAGATTGTGCAAAAGCCTCCCCCCCTTTCTTTTCAGCATGCTTGAAAACACATCTAGAGAGTCACGGTTGAATCATTTATTGGCTCCGATTTCTTCAAATTAAAATATCCTGTTTGAAAAATAAAAAATACTCCTTCTTCCCTTAAAGGGGACAGAATGTCTTGGTGCGTTAATGGCCATCATTTATTTACTGGACAATAGAAAAAGGGGGGACTTTAAAGAGGGGGAAAGGCAGCTCCAGGCCTTTTTATAGAGCTGCACTTTTATTAACCGTTTGTCTCACTCACACCAGACAGAATATTTTACACCGCTCCTCGGGCACGCCGCCCTTCACATTTTGCTTCCACTTTTGGATTTATTCATTTAATTTCATATAGTTAAAAATATACTAGATTCTAGATTTTCTGGTTTAACAACTACACGATTTTACCCATTTATTCAAATCTTTAAATATGTTAATTGAATATTTAATTTTGAAAAGTACCCATGAAGAGGCCTGTGTTTTGTTCGGCTCAAATGTCCGACACAGTAAAACAATTATTTAATCGCAGGCATAATGCCACATGCTATATTATAGCACACTATTATGCAGTATATGTATTTTTGTGATGATTTATTCATCTGTGCTGGGATTACCTCATTGGGCGATGGGATAGCTCATTGGTTATAACGCAATCTTCATCAAACTGAGCATGCGCTTTACCTTAAAATATCACAATACTGTAGTGTGCATACCTCTTTGACAGTAGCCCCATGCTGTTGGAAAAGAGCAGAACCATCAGCCTCAATGGTAAACAACTCACATTTATTCTAACTATATGTTCAGTTCAGGGCTATTTAAGAGTATAAATTGATGAATAATTGAGATGCATTATAACTATCTAAGAAATGTGCCTATGACCGCCCAATCTTTTGGATATTTTCTTACTAGAATGTTTATTGATTTTTGTTTACTGCATGTTGTCGGGCCTGTAGCCTGCTTCGAGCCCCAAGTTTGTGGATTTAGATTTAACTCGGTAATGACCAAACACAAATAAGATATCCTTCTCCCGAAAAACAATGGACAAACCAAAGCCCAGCAGCAATTGCATCTATCGAATACCACAAACAGGCAGAACACGGTCTTTGTTTTCCTATGACACAGTTAAATGAATGATTTTTGTGATTCCATGTTTTGCATGAATAGACATGGTGGGATCTTGCAGGTTATGTCTTTGATTTAATGAGCCAACTCCTTCATTTTAAAATACATCCTCCATGACACTTCTTTTTCAGTTCTCCTACATTCTACAGAGCTGCCAACAGTATAAAAGCTCAGGTGGTCTACATTCATACCATAATCCAGTAGATTTCATACACCCTGGTATGAAAATACATCTCGGCTCACATTAGTTTTAGCCAGAATTCTGTTTTTGCATTCATCCTTTTGCGTCTGCTTGTTTGCTGAATGTTGAATGATTTTTTTTTTTAAACAAGTATTATACGTTGTATTTTGTTGCCTGTAATGACATGTTATTTAAAATTTCTGCACAAGCTAAATGAATTTACCACCATAGATACTAGAGCGATGAATGACAGTTTAAGTGTGTTGTCATTTGCAATTACACAATGTAATGCTTGACTGTGTTGTGACGCTATCGGGCATATTTTTCTGCTGTGTGAGTGGTTGCTTGTCGTGGGAGAAATGGACACATTGTGTCATTCCTATTTTCTTCAAATTAAGCGTGATACAGTTCTTCAATGCAAAGAATTACAGCATTGATCGCCATTTGTATTTCATACATTACATGGTCAGTTGGGCCTTGAGTGACTGCTGCATGGCTTGTGCTTGCCTTCTAATGGCTGATGGAAAGGGCTAATTGACTTCTTGCTGGGATTTACCGGAGCATCTGTCTGCAAATGGTTCCAAACCTGTTAATTCATCTAAATTTCATAAAGTCATGGCAAGTCTGTGCACTGCCATTCCTAATCAATTATAATGTCTCATTACTACACTGATGCCTGCAGTTGTTTAAATGCACACACACAGGTATCCTGGTAGCACCACATTCTGAAAATGGGTTACTTTGTGTCCCGTCACACACTATGAGATACTTTCAATGTTTTAATACTCCTTTATCCTTCTGTTTTTTTTTTCTGGTTTAAACGAGAACCGTTTATTATGTTGACCTTTTTTCAAAATAAAAATGGGAAAAGGGCCCGTTATGCCTTTTTTCTTCTCTAGATGCATTAGTTAATTTAAAACATAGAATGAAATGCAATTAGCAATAAAAAAAAATGCATGTTATTCCCAAGATTTCCTCCTATCGCCATCGTTAAGGAAATTAAATGAGCTCAGATTTCTGTCTTTAACATGGCGTTATAATGCAATTTTAGTCTTCCGTTTAGTTTTGGTTTTCATTTCTGCTCTTTACGAACCATTTGTTCTACATTCACTTCATGGATGTAAAGAGGAGTCCCTGACATGTTGATTTTGATAGTTGGGAGGGAAATGTTGTCTACAATAGTCACTAGGATTTTGTCCAGCGTGTCACGCCAACATAAATGACTGCACTGAGGCTGGAGGTCTGGCAGGGATTGCACATGTCAAAATGCTACAATTGTTGTTACAATAAAGACATTTAAACTTGAGTTTGATCTGTAGTTTCCAAATTTGAAATGCAACAGTGTTTTGCAGTATTTAATCACGTTAAACAAATAGTCTACCAGAAATGCGTAATAGTCCTCAACCAAGTAATAATGTTTCCATGTCTTGGCCGTTACTATTTTAGTTTTTATTGTTTATCGCTGTGAAGCTAATCATATGACTCTAACACATATAATTTTTTATAAGGCATTTGGCACATTCTGAACATATGTTTCTACAATTTAAATTCTTTTAAGAATTCCATACACTATTGCAGTAAAATGAATTGGCTTATTTAATCATGATTATTATGGTAAATTCTAATTAAAACATGACCACATTAAGGGGCATTTAAATGTCCTTCGTAATATTACAGCAGGAGCTGCTGCCATGAAACAGGCAGATGGCCCACACTTGCTGTGACTGTTATTGAAAAAGGTCAACCTGAATAGCCCCACAGAACCGGTTTCATCAGAAAAGGAGAAGTCCATTTCTTGTTTTACATCGTTGTTGCAGATGAGTTGCTGGAATGATTTGGGTACTGATTTCTGCTCTCTGAATGATAGATCGGAGACTTCGTTTTATTGGTCTTCAACCCTCATTTATTTTCGGGGAAGCATCGGGTTAAAGGTTGACAAACACGAGCGTCCATTACAATCATGACGTATAGGCTAGTTCTGGTCACTATTTTGCGGCACTTAAAGTCAAGTGGACCCCTTGCTTTGTCTCTGTCTAGGAACCACCGCAAGTGACGTCAGCATGACATTGAGGCAAAGGATTTTGTTATTTTAATTTGTAAAAAAATGTAAATGTAAATTCTGCTAGCTGCACTGTTTGGAAATAACGGAGGGAGGGTTCCGGAGCCTTTACCAGGTCGTGTGCCTTTTAAAATAAAAGCAACAGATAGAATAATTTGGCTGAAGTGAGTCTCGGAGAAAGTGCGCTGATAGAATCAGAGCAACGTGAAACGGAGGAGCCGGAAGCTGCTGTCCTCACAGCACCCCGAAGTAGGAAAGTTTCCCAGGAAACACTGGAGCCAGTTCCACTGCTGTTTGTCACCTTTCATCATTTACATTTTTACATAACCCACAGTGCGAGCTGCTGGACGCATGGTTATTAATTTACAGTCAGGCTAAATGTGAAGGGGGAGTATGTGTGGAAAGGCTGGGATATTAAAGAGCACCCCCTGCTCTGAAGCATTCCCCAGAGTACGTGAATCCGAAGCAACTTTCTTCCTGTAAAAAAATGATCAAACAACCTGTTGCTTTGTCAGAGTTTTTTATTTTTCTTGGGTAATGAGGACATCAATTATTATTTTTTGAAACCCTTAAATAAAATACACCCAGAGACTTGTAACAAAGTAAACTTTTACAATTTTAAATTCACATTTCAGAAGACAATTTCTGCCTTAAACGACGTGGCCACGAAGGCCAATGACTTTGAATGATTTCAAATAATTATTTGTTCAAATGAGTTACTTCTTCGTATTTCTTCGCGGCTTTTTAAACTGCACTCAAACCCAAAGTCTTGCCCATAAGGCTCGTGGACACGCTGCGGCCAGTCTCTTTCATCCTCGCAGCGCAGGAGTTGGACATTGGATTTGGCACGACTCATTCCGCCGATATAAACGACGGCGGGTAGATTCGTGTACGAGCGCGTGCATTTGATCGCTTCACTTATACGTCCCGCATTAAGCTTTATGTCTGTCAAATGTCGAGATTTTAAAGAATGCGTTTCACGGGAAGGCGGAGGAGAGTTTTAAGAGGCAACCACGTTTGCAAGTATCGCGGCGCATTTCAAAGCATTTCTCCTGCGATATTTGAAAACGGAGTCGTGCGGTGAACGCCTGCGTGTCCCTTTTAAAACAAACCCAGCGCCTGTCAATCACGGCGCATTCCAACCAATCCCAAAGCTCCCTTTTTTTTAAAAGCAGCTCTGCCTGCTGTGCTTTTATATTGCACCGTGGCCTGTTTCGAAGCATTTTTACTACCACGGTTATTGCCACAAATCAAGAGGGCAAAGTAAACGGCATGGGACTCGCACCAACTTTAACGAATCCGAGTCTGGTTCCTACTCCTGCGAGGTTCACGGCCACGAATTTCACATGCAGATGATACACAGACAGCGAAAATGGAGAGGGGACGTCTGGGTGCATCCTGAGTGCTGAATTGGTTGATTTTGCAAACTCATAGCCTGAACTCACAACAAAAACATGACAAGCCTTTCGAGGTTTAGTGGCTGCCCTCTCTCTTGCGTCAACCCCGGGGAGAGCAATACTGAACCCAGCGTGGTGCTGCCACCTTTGGCAGGAGAGCACATGGGACTCCCCACTGGCAGTTCCTTAAAACTCTGCCCCTCGCACAATTTGCGAGACTACCCCGAGACGAGGTCCAGTGCATATGTTGACCATTCGGTTCCCAATTTTTCAGACTCTGGATACCACAGCCGCCGGTTAGAGCACAGCCCCAGGGGCATTATCATTGGAGCCAATCTTTCTGGAGCCGGCATGCCACCCGTCACTGATCAACTGGCATCGAGAGCTAACCAACATGGCGGGATTGGAAGGTACCGTGACTTTCCTGGCTACAGAGACAACAGGAGCCATCTTTTTTTTTCAAGTTATCAGGAGCAGGCCCACACCTCCGGCGACGCACCTCGAGACTTCGGCAGCCAGATGATGCTGGGTCTGCCCGGCGACCTCCTCGGCCGGACTCACCCTTATGGCCAAACTATCAACCCCAAGGGAAGCAACCAGCAGCTCGTCTCCCAGTTCCTGGGTCTGTACAAACCCCTCAACATGGCTATTCAGCGCGGGGGAGGCGACGCTTTCCTCAGGTGCTCTAAGCAAATGGTGAAGCACGAGCTGGTGTGCAAGTGGAGTGACGGCCAAGAGGGGGCTGGGAAGCTGTCCTGCTGCAGAGCCTTCGGGACCATGTATGAACTTGTCACCCATGTGACAGTGGAGCACGTCGGAGGACCAGATCAGTCCGAGTATGTCTGTCACTGGGAGAACTGTGCGAGGGACAGGAAGCCGTTCAAAGCCAAATACAAGCTGGTGAACCACGTCAGAGTCCACACAGGGGAAAAGCCCTTTCCCTGCCCCTTTCACGGCTGTGAGAAAGTTTTTGCACGATCAGAGAATCTTAAAATCCACAAGAGGACTCACACAGGTTAGTTAATTATCATGCTAAAGAACATTATTCGTTGATAATGATTATAATAATGACGATGATGTTAATTATTTTGCAGTTTGGCAAGTGATATTTAAAAAATATTTAAAATATTTATTTTCAACTTTCAACACAATCTGTTTAATTAATAATTATGGGTTTTGCTGGGTTCATTTGTTTTAACATTTTTCATTTGAATTAATTCACGGATTCTGGACGTTTGCTAATTCTCTAACATTGTTTTATTATTATAAGTATTATTAATAATAATACATACACAGGCTTTCTGTTGTCTTTGTTATTGTTGCACTATTCTGTGTTATTTAGGCCCACATTGTTATAAAAATATTGTTATGCAAAGCTTCTCTCGCTGCCTCTACGCGTCTCTGTTATTGTCTGCGTGTTTTGCAGGAGGAATGCTTGTTCAGGCTTCATGCAGGGCACCACAGATGAGTAGCAGCAAGGCAGCTACAAAGGAGTAGTCTGCAGGCCTAGTGGTTAGGGTGCCTCTCCCACTTCATTCAATGAAATTATTAAATAAATGCCGGGACACCGGAGAGTTGTGACGTAGCAGTTACGCTGCCTCTGCCTCCCAGGGACTCATCTTTTCCTGTTTTCAGCAGCAGAGCACATCCCACTGTGATGCACCAAAAGGGGAACAAACGGGTGACCGTAGTCAGCAAAATGAAATAGTTTATACTTTTTGAACAAAATGAGTCACGTTTCCTTATCCACGAATCATTTCTTTCACTTTGATAGGCCTGTTAGTTGGCACAAAAACGTCATCATAAGATGCATTTAATTTTAGAATCGACTTTCTTGGGAATGTCCTTTGATGCCCCATTTGTGCAAACCAATATCTGCAGATATTAATGACTTATGGTGCAATCTTATTTTATTCTTATCCTTCAGGGATTCCATGAACAAGATCTCGCAAGGTGTAATCATAAAACGCAGGCATGTCAATTGGAAATATAATTAACGAATGAAGTGAATGGTCCTCCGAGTAAGAAGAAGGCTGGAGATAAAGCAAATAATTATAAGGTGACCCCTTTCGTTGCTTTACCAGTGAACGCCAAAAGAATACAGAGAAAAGGGGGAGCTTAATGGCTTTTCTCATTACTGCACATGCGTATTGTCGCTAATTAGATTTAATTCAGGACAGGAAAATATATTTACATTTCTTCAAATGTACGAAAGACGGTCATTAACACACAGGCCTGCAAAATGAAGATTTAAGAGAAAGTATTAGTTGTATTCATGAGTCCAGCTTTTCCTGGTCTTCTGTTGCATCAGCGCGTGTGCAGGCGGGACAGTGCCCAGCTGTAGGCAATTTTGTGCGAGGAGATCAATTAGCATCTTGATAGCCATAATTCATTCTATGGTGATTACACCATTTAAAACTAATCTTTGCATTTGCTGTCGCAGGTTTATCACAATCGAATGCATGCTTAACGGCCTGGTTGATTTAGTTCACTTGGTGCAATCTGGCCTGCAGCACTTTGAACACTCGTCATTTCGTGACTCACTAGCGGTCCTATTTTTGGCACATTGGTAACAAGTATCTATAAGGATGAGAACTCGTATAGCCACGTCGAGAAGGGCTCTGTGGTGGCAAGGTCATAGGTTGAAAGCTGATGATTAAGTTTGCAGTTATTTCAGCGTGAAGCCCGGATGTGCAGTCGTTTTTTTCTCTGTTTGGTCTTGCGGGCTCTCACGTAACACGCACGGGTGGAGGGCACACGCACGGGCCTGTAAGTAACGCGCACTCGTTTCTCTCTTTTGACCGTCTAGGTGAAAAGCCTTTTAAATGCGAGTTCGACGGCTGCAACCGGAGGTTCGCGAACAGCAGCGACCGGAAGAAGCATTCTCACGTGCACTCCAGCGACAAACCCTACACGTGCAAGGTCAGGGGCTGCGACAAGTGTTACACCCACCCGAGCTCCCTGCGAAAGCACATGAAGCTCCACTGCAACAGGGCCCTGGACGCCAAGAGCGAGGACCTGCGCCCCTGCGACGGCGGGCACGACGCGCAGGCCAGGCCCACCCGCGTCCCGGATGGAGCCCCCGATGGCGGCTCTCCTCACCCGCCCACCCCGACTCAAGACATCCCCCCGTCCCCGGAGAGTCGAGAGGAGTCGACCCCGAGGTCACGTTTCCATCACGCGTTTGACAGCAGCTTGGACTACTCCGCGCACAGGCCACAGCCCCTCTTGGACCCTCTGTTGCTGCAGAGAGGCGGCTACAGGTCCCAGTCCTCCCAGTACCCCTGCGGCCAGACGGCTCACACTTTCGCCCAGAGCTCGAGGACTTTCCCCTCCACTTCTCCCTTTCAGAAAAGCATCGTCAATGGATGGTACACATGCCACAGTGGCGTGGATTCCTTCCCACCAAAGCAATGTAACAACACCCCGTGTCTCTAAGTAGCTGTTGGGACCCACGCGGCCGATATATTTCCCTCTGTAACCGAATCACTTACAGATTTGCTACTCTGTGTATTCTCTGTGTGGATGTTGTATCAAATATTTCGTGACAAACACACACACACACACACACACACACACGCACAAGTCATCCTGTGATTGCCGTAATGTGTTCAGCTGTATCTGTTGTCGTGGGACCTTTTTGGGTGGTTTTTGGCTCCCAGCCAATAGTCTCATAAACCCCACAGTGGGTTCTGGGACTTTTAGTGTACATGCGTAATTGTTCAAGATATCTATCTTAAGTGAGACAGAAAAAAAATGATAAACGGATTTCATGAAAATCGTTTAATCCTCTGAAAGTTAAATAAAAAGGAGACGTCTTGCTGAATGTAGCCCCGAGTGTGAGGGTCTCTGTTGAATGTAAACTAGCCGTAATGTGTCTCGGAAAGGTAGAAGCATTATTTATGTCTTTATGCAGCTATACGTCACAAGCAGAACATTTGAGAAACATCTCTTAAGTTCAGAACGAGCCCGCGTGACGGGCCTGGAGCATGATCTGGCCGTAATTAAAATACTGCGAGGCTCAGTGTTTCTTTTTTTTCCTTTCTTTCTCTACCCTTAATTAAGTTTCACTATTTGCCCACTTTTCACAATACACTCGTATTCTTGTTGGGATTCTGTATATTTCACGTTTCTGTGCAAAGTAAGACGAGTGTGAGCTCAAACCAGTGTTCGTGATATTATGAAAACGTTTAATTAGCATACAGTTATACTGTAAATAAGCTTACTGTATGATTCATTATGTATTCTATATTTTATTAAAGTGTCTATATTCTCTTTGATCAGGCGTGTGTGCTTATACCAAATCCGTGCATTTCCGTCACGTTTTTATATTTCATTTCTAATTGTGTCCTTTTTAATTGCCCAAGCCAAATTAGTAGCGTTGAAATTCCGTGCAATAACGCACCGCCGGCTGCAGGTCTCACGTGCAAAGCCTTTATTTTGTGTTGAATGTCAGAAACGGGTCACGTTTGAGCGACGTCCTTCCATCTGCCCAAAGTGGACATTAATGTGACATTGTCCCTGCGCTAAAAACAGGTTTTAAGTTAGATTCTAGTTTCCTCGATGCGTCATTAGCATTTTGCGGGATACAGGTGTATTTGCCTCAAGGTCACGCGCATTCGGTCTTTCGATGGGACCTCTCATGTGGCTTTTGCCTCCACCTCAAGACAATATGCCTGATTTCAGATCCTATTAATCCCTTTTTTGTATTTTTGTTTGATTTGTGCCGCTCTCCGTCTTTCTGTCACTCACTCGAGCTGTGCGCACGCACACCATCGTGCAACTTCCAGGTAAGCAAGCTGCAACACAAAAAATGACGCAGGTATCCCAAAAGGAGAAAAAAAACCCTGCCATTATCACCATCATCATTTTTCTGCTAAAAAGAGAACCCCTTTGCTAATCCATTCAAAGATAATGGAAGCTCCTTACTTAGTGCCTGAATTGGTATTTTCTGGGTGATAACGTCATATAACAAACGACCTGTAGGTGTTCTTTCATATTGCCATTTATCAAAGTTTAAAAAGTTGCTAAAACGTTTTTCTTCAGTCCACAGTTTTCTCTGACATAATTGATGTTTGCTTCTTTGTTTCTTCTGGAGTGTCAATTTGAAGAAAAACCTCATGTGTTTGTCATTTTGTCTTTTTTCTCGACAGCTTAAATGCAGTCTCACCTTCGTGTCCCGCACTGCTCAAGTCCTCGTAGATATTACTTCCTATTACTTCCACTGAGTGATCAAGTTACATTTCTTAGCTTAAGATCATGCACACAGTGAAAATCCCTTGTTGTCCCTGCAATAGCTTGATTATCTTGGAGGTCAGATGAGTCACAATTATGATTCGTAAGGTAATGGAAAAAATAACCTCTGCTCTGCAGCCAGTATTTTTAGCTTTAGTTTGTTTTTTTTTTGTTTTTTTTTTTAGCTTTAGTTTTTAAGCTTTAGTTTGTACCTGTATGCACACATGTATGTCAGCGTTTTACACCGTGACTGCCATTCTATTTACACATATCCAAAGGAAATCGGGTCAAAACAGCTAACAGGCTGTAATACGGATGTTCTGCAGTGAAAGGATTCGATAGAGGGGCAGTGAGGTCTGGATGGCCACAAAAAAACATGAGTGGAATGGATTTTCCTCCAGTGTTGACCATATTTACAAACTTTGAAAGTCCAGTAGAATAGAATACAAGAAAGATCCTTCTATGTGTGTGTGTGTATATGTATATATATATATATATATATATATATATATATATATTATTCCCCTAATCCCAATCCCAGTTTTAATCCTCTGTGCACTCGGTAAGCACTTGATTGATCTTGTGACTGCAAAGCTGTGGTGACATTGTTTCTGTGTTGTGTGCTGGTTCAAAATATACGTTGCTCATTACACTCGTACGGATCCATCTTCAGGGACAGTCAGATATTTGTGATCGTGCATTTTGGTTTTCCTTTTTGAAATCTGACTATACGTTTTTGCTTGTAGCTTTCCACAGTGAAGTTGTATTATGACGCGCATGAATGATGAGCTGCATCATTTTTATTTACTCATACGCAAAATTCATAGTCGCTAATGAGTAATGCAGCTGAAAAGTACTGCCCCATCAGTACTGCTCAATTTTCATGGAGGTGAAGATTTTGTGGTAAGTGTGATGATCTGAGATGGATCCTTCAAAGTGGATGATGTAAAATGTATTATTTTATGCTTCTTTCCTACAGTAAATTGAGAGATCATCTCTCAGAGCTCATCTTCAAAACCCCAACTATCTGCCAAATTCTGTCCCCTTTGTTCCCCCTATTTCTAAAAATAGTAAATCTCTTCCCAGAATACACAATAGAGGAAATCTAATTTTAACATAAAGGAAAACGGATTTTCCGTTCATCGTGTGAGGACACAAAGCCAAAAGGCAGCCACCTAACCGGGCTCGTTCTCCCACTAAGGTATATGCGCTTTCTGTGGTGCATTCGGACCAAGCTGTGACAGTATTCCATAATCATTGAAGCCTGCCACCCCCCCCCCCCCCCCCCCAGTAATCACTACTGATTAGACCTCCGCAGTTTCCCTTGCCCGCCGCCATCTTTACTCCTTCGCTCTCTGCCCAGCAACAAGCACAAGGGGCCATCTTGGACAGGGTGTACAGTATGCACCCATTTCCCCTTGGGATCCGTGCAACTGTCCCCTTGCTTTGTCTCCCCAGGTCTTTGGTTTTATGCACCATCATAATCGTGTGAGACATCTTGCGGCACCTACGCTGTGCGGCTCCCATCCTTTTTTCGCGCATATACGGTTTAGCATTCGCTTCCTACTGGAGAGGCTGCGTCAGCGTTGACTCTTACTGACCACATGTGATTTTAATTGGATCTCTGCCCCCCCCCCCCCCACTCACACCCTCCCCAGATCAAGCCTGCAGTGCTGTTGCTCCCCTACTTTCCTTTCTTTTCATTTCATCCGACCCTCTCTGCCCCCCCCCCCCCCCTGTTTTTTGGCAGGTCCTCTTGTCCCTACGTCTCATCTACGTCTATCCCCACAGCTCGTGGCTATCTTCACCCTCTACGACTCCTTCATGATGGCCCCCCTAATCTGTGCCAGTGTGGTTCCATGGTGAGTAGGGGTCCTCTGCCAGATTCTCCTTGAATGGAACTTCCCTCATGCTACATCTGCTTTCCTTTCTGTGGAGAATTTCAACCCCCACATGGTAAGATGGACACAGCGCCGCTGCTGCTTGAAACAAAAATTCCACATCCTCAGAATGGAAGCTACGAAGAGGTTTGGCATCAGTGATGCTAACAATAAAGATGGATTCGAAAGGAGGAGATTGAACTGTCAATAGGATGAAACAGTGGAGTGAAGTGAATGTGTAGCTCACGACACATTCTCTTCTGAGAACATAAGGAAGGTAATCGGTTTCATGTCTAAGCCCGTGTTAATTTGACAGCTTGACAATTAATAAGCTTTTAAAACACCCTCAGAAGCAAGGCTCTTATGTAAGACAATGCAATCATTACATGTTTAATGTGTTTACTAACCACAGAATGGTGAAAAAGGAATGCAGAGTCCCGGCACTGTGCTCTATGATTTAACCATGCTGATCCTTTTAGATCTTTTTTTTTTTTTTCCTCCCTATCTTCATCTGCACTGCAGCTTTCTGATTTCGGCGGTGCCAGCGCCCCGTGTAGTCCAGTGTGTATACAGGGCTTATTAAACTAGTCTCCGGTTCACTCTACCCAACGGTCGCTCCACTGTCAACTTTAGCCCAAGCCATTCCAACTCTCCAAAACAGCCGACATGCAGCGGGACAGAGGGAAAGGCCCCGCCCATCCTCATATCTAATGCATAATTATCTTTTGATGCATTGCAATTTCCCCGTGTGGATGGTTCTTAAAAAGATCTCTCTTTTTTTTTTCTCATTTATTATCCATGTCTTGCATAAGAGATATTTTGACATTTTCTGACGAGCCAGTTGCTGAGATATCACGGAGGCTTTAATCGTCTCCTATGAGCCGTGGAGCTCAGGAGGTAACCAAATGACTGACGATGATTATTTCATGCGAAAAACCAACAACAAACTGCAAGCAAAAGTTTTTAGATATTGCCTTGGGTATTTGTTGTGGTCTGTCGCAATGCAAAAGGAAAATAAATAATATTTTAAAAGCCCACATCTTTCAAGATTTATAGATCCAAGGTTTTTTGGGAGTTAGTTGAGTAGTTGGGGGTGAGCAGACCTTTGAAAGTCTTTCAACTCCTGTAAGCTCCAGGCCTAAGAGATGCCGTGCCATCGCTTTAAGGGAAGGACCATCACTTGGGTCCCCCTTTGCTTCTAATCCGTCCTTCAGACCCTCGTCGCCAGAGATCAACTGGGCCGAGCCTCGGCGTCCTCCGCTCCCCCCGCTGGAACATGCTTTGAATCTGCACGTTAAGATCAGGGGTTGACGTCTTTATCTTCTTTATCTGCTTCTCTATCTGCTTGTTCGACAGCGTAAGATCTTTGGAGGAACGGTCAGGAGCATTTTTAGAGCGTCCGCCTAATGATTTACAATTTCTGAATGCATTTGAAGAGTTTGTTTGAAAATGTTACGGAGGCTTTGATCATGAATCCTAAAGAGCACAATGCCTCAGATTTGACAAAAACAGTGCAAAGAGAGCGTAAGAACGTGTTGTTCTTTGCTTTTCTCTCATAACTATCACATTTCATTAGCAACGGTTCACTTCTGTTTTGAGATACCGCATTTGAATACTTTTTCGTGTGATGCTTCAAATCTCCGTCGTTTGAGGTTGAACTTAAAAAAAAAAAAAAAAAAAAGAGATCACACTGATCACGGTCCAGGGTGTTTCAAAGCACCGAGTAATCGCGAGTGTTTAATTTTATCTGTTGCGGTATGCATTGCAAGAGAGCTGTGTAATCAAGCCTGTGAACTCGACATCTGAAAGGAAGGATTCCGTTTCTGATCAAATCCCCGTTGAAGTCCATCCGTGCGCCGAAGCTCTCGTCCTCGTTGGTATGTGGCCGTCGAATGAGCATGCCCCCGACGCCATGCTGTAAAACGTGGTTTTCAGCCCACGTCCACTGTCTGTATCGGTCCTCGGGGACCCGGGGGGGGGCACATTTAAGAGAGAGCTGTAAGCGAGGACGCCTGGCGATCTCGCTGTTAACCTTCTGCGTTACAAGAACACCCTAGGGCCTAACTCCACAATGATGGATGAAGGATTGGTGGGAGTTAGGGGGGCCCACACACTCGACCCAGGAATTCCCCTCGGGCCTTTTCAATTACAGTTAGACCAAGCTCCGCGCTGTGATGATATGTTGCTTTAAGGCTGTGACATTAATGGAGGGGACAAATGTGATTTGGTGTGGTGTCGGACCCTAAAGTACCAGACGCAGACTGCAGCGTGCTCAGTCCACGCGGGCAACAGGGGGGAAAGCAAGGGAACCCATTGTTGCTCCGTTCATTCACGATCGTCAATAAAAATCATCACACCGCACACACCAAAGTGTCACTCAGGTCCATCCAAAGTTAAAGAAGCATCGATGGGAATGGTTCATCATTAGCCACGGGAATAAAGGCAGCAATTAGCCGGTAGCGATGCTTTGAGCAGCCCAGGTAATCGGTTTGGGAGAAGTGTAGCAAAGGGAAGGACTGTGCCTTCATCTTGTTTGTGATCAATGAGGCCGCCTGACCTGGTATTGGACGTGCGCTATGATGTGATGGCGGGACGTAACAACGTGTGTGGGCGTCTGAGCGAGCACATTTGACATCATCACCTGACTTAAACCTGTGAAGTTTCTCTCCTCCATAGATGACTTTCAAAGAGAACAACAAATGCATCTATTTCTGTCCTCGGGGAATAATCCTGTGTTCGAGGCTTCTGGAAGAGGCGTGGGATCAAAAAGTCTGTCACCTATGCAAAAACAAAATGTTTTATTGTAGTTCCTTCATATGGCTGAGGCAATTGTCGCTTTACCGCAGATCCGCCCCTTTGTCTACATCATGCCTCCTGATGTGGTGTGAATGCCGTAGTATCCTTAGTTATGTGATTTACATAATTATGCAATCCACATGCGTAACTGGGGTGTGTCTCAGAAGAATTATTTATCTGCAACAAAAAGAACAGCCGCGCTTGGAAACGCAACACCTTTCGATGCGACAAATACAACATCCCCGCCCTGCTTTGACAGGCATCAGGTATAAGATGTTAAGACATCAACAAAATCTGATCAGTGAGAATAACTAACTAAATGTTACAAATGTCACTGTCTGAAATCACCAGCACAACAAGCCCAGCCATGAATGGATCACTAAAAACTATGTGCGTATTTGTATTTGACTTGTTATCAATATTTGATCAAACAGATAACTAACTATGCTCTGTACATTATCCTAATTCAGGATCACGTCTGAGGGGCCCCATGCACAATGCCACGGGTCCTTCCAGGGGGAATAAACGCCTCTGCAGCTCTGTACCGTGCAGCTGGGGAGTAAGTACCAAGCTTTTCTCTGCCGGTCTTTGGGAGTGTACATTTACTTCTGTAGCTTTGTGGAAGGAGGACATAGCAAATTAAGAATTTCATTGTGCAGAGTAACCTGTTAAACTGCTACACAACACATATTCATAATTCATATGAATCTTCTTTTCATCAGCACAAGTAAAGCAAAGATATGAGCCAGTAAAATAAACAGCAGAGGAAGCGGATCAACAACCAGCGTGGGCCGTTGGTATTACACACATGTGAACAAGACGCCAGAGGCAACAAGTCACTGACACAATTATCTAAACACGGTTCATTATTCATCTCCAAAGTAAAACGGGATGTGCTGTTCTTCCATGTTGTGAATCCATCACCCACCATTTCTCCTCTTTCTTATCGCATTCCATGTATATTGACATTAATGGATACACTTGTTTCCTATTTGTTCAGTTTAATGCGTGGACAGCCGGGGCAAAAACGGAGGCTCAACATGTCTTTTATTATTGTTGAGGAAGCCAGATGTCGGGGGCGGAGTAGTGGGTGGGTGGGTGCGTGTGTGTCCTCCACAGTTAAAACCCGGGCCGGGGCAGCGCGGAGCGGAAGTCGCCCTGTATCCCGGCTCACAGATCACACCAGCTATGAAAGGCCGCTCTTTGATCATTTCCATTCCCCAAATCATTTTCCTTTGAACACTTCAAGTCACTTTTGCTTTTATTTATAAAGCCTATTTAGACAATCAAGGGGTTGAAAATAATTAGGCTCGCGTGCACATGAGTGTGGACATGTATTCCCTTTCAATCAGTTAAAACCAGCTCTGTTAATTAAAGTTCTGAGCTGTTACTCTGCCCAAATAATTTTCTTCTTAGCTAATGCATTCCTCAGATCTGTTGTCAGCAGAGTATATTTTCTTCTGGTTGCTCTTTTCTTTTTCTCCTCCCCCCCCCCCCCCCCCCCACACACACACACACAGAAATCCCACTGACCCATATAGTTGATCTCATTTTTGAAGCGAATAATATAGATCCCGAGTTAAGAGAATGGAGGCTCTATTATTAGTCCCATTTGAGTTGCACAGCCTCCTTCCAGGTGCTGCCGTGTGGGTTTCTGAATCCCCTCAGTGGAAGCATTACCATCTCATTTGGGTAAGGGTGCGATTACCTCATGCGAGGGAGCCGTTTCATCACGGCAGACGCGGCGAGGCTGAGCTGTCGCCGCTGACTGTTTATACAGGCAGCCGAACGGTAGAAACATCGCAGATGCATTTCGCAAACATCACACATGACAACTTGTGATGCCACCTTACCGGTGTTCCCCTGAGAGGCCTCTCACCAACAACAACAACAACAACAACAACCTATTGATCCCCGGCACCATTTCAACAACCTCCTCACAGCCCTCTCACACATACACCCCTGAGTGGGTACGGATTGAAAACGTTAGCGGTTAGCGGCTAGCTGCGGTGAGGCCGTCAAATGGGCCCCGTGGTTTGGGGGCTCGGCCCCCTGCAGCCGGAAGAATTCATTCGCCGCACTGCCGTTTCGGCGCTGATTAGAAGGCCGCGGCACGTGAGCAGCTATCAAAACAAGAAATAAACTACTTGGATTAAAATTCTGTTTTTAATTGGATAGATGAAAGAAGCAATTAGTTGCAGTTGAGTTATTTATTTTTTTCAACGTCAGCTTTTCCTAATTTCTTATGAAAAGGGGAAACGAATGTGTTTGAACTATGATACAGTTTGTGTCCAAAATGTAAGGCTTTATTGGCCACTTTAGCTACTTTGATTCAAGGCAGCTATAAATCACACCTATTCAGGTTCAGGTTTAGTTTATGTTGTTGTAAAATGATAGATTAAATGCATGGGTCAGAGTGAATGGGGGGGTTTAACTGGACCACATCGGGCCGTCGGGAAGTGGTTTACAAACTGATTATTAATACATTTTCACTATTTGGTACAACTTTGGCTCTATATGTTTTATGTGTAGAGCATTATCTGTTCATACACTTGTTGAACAATATGCCCTAGAAACCAATCCTTAATGGAGGAACTTAAATTGGAGGCTGTGCTCTGTGGTGCAGTTTAATTGCAATGCGCTTAACTGAGACGTCCTGATGTTTGTGCCTATTTTAACATCGATGTGATGGTTACAAATATGTGACACAACTCCTGTTGGGGTCAAGATGACCACTATTGCACCGACTTGACTCATCAATCAGAAATCAAAGCTTGGCCCGTTGCTTACATTAAAGGGCTGCTGGTGGTGTGTCCTGTGCCCGAGAGGCCTCTTTCTGCTGAGCATATTAACACAGTGTAAGTCAGAAGGAGGAGGGTACATGCTCCTGAGTGGAGGACCACTGAAACGATTGAAGTGGGTTCACACAATTCCTTTTTAAATCAACAAGAAGGTCAGAAAAATCAGAAAAATACTGTTTTTCTCTACATTGTCAGGGCTGGTTATATGAACAGGGCAGTTTTTGGAGAAGCTTTACTCATTACTTATTATTACTACATTTTATCTAAAGATCTGCTGACATGTTTGAATTCCAGACGGATTTGGGGATTCAGCTTGAAAAATCCACCTCAACATTAAAAAAAACAAGAAACATCGAATCAACGCAACCTCAATGTCCCAGCTGCCTGTCCCAAAAAAAACCTTCTCGTCCTCATTCAGGCGAAATGCTTGTTTATCTGAACAACCGACCAAACCTCAGCTGAGCTGCTTTTGCGTTGAAATTGTGACTGAAGGGACTCAGGTTAACAATTGGGATAACTGTAACTCTCTCTGATCTTCTGCTTTAACCACACAGTCAATATCACAATGTTTTCTTTGTAAATTTTAGTTTACATTTTGGACTAACTTTAAAGAATTGCAGCTAAGTCAATTGAAAGCATGTAGAATGTTGATTCAATGTTCTTCTTAATGACTACTTACTTCTGTCTTTGTGACTGGCCTTACTGCTTCTTCATTTTCTTGTATTATACATGCACCAGAAAACACCCTGCATTCATCACTGGTGAGCAGCGCTGTTTTGAAAGGGGCAGCTGCTCCCAAATTTGAGATGGGGCCACAAAAAAAAATCTCTACATGTGCACCATAACATACATGTGTCATGATTTTAACGGCAAGACATTCAAAGTTTGTAGCATGTTCCGAGCCGTGTACTTGATGCCTTTAACGGAATTTAGAGTTACTTAATCCGTATGCAGAGACCGTGATTTAGCCTTTTTTATACCAGGACATGTTTATGGGCTAATAGGCCTTTGTTAGTGGTACTCTATTTATTTAATACAATTGTAGTGGGAACAGAAGGAATAATAAACAGGCTGACTAAACATACGATTCTTCTTTTGGGCTGAGAAAACCCTGTGTAAGGACACAAAAGGGGGACGTTTCCACTGTGGAAAGTAAATTCTTTTGAAGTGGAACTAATCATCTAAGGGATGGTTCTCGTTGTCCTAACAACGCAGCTGAATTGGAATGAGCCTCCCTTTTTTGTGGAAGATATGTTTTCTCTTTTTCATTCAGAACTGATGATGATAGTAGTTTCACGCCCTGTCCACCCACATTGTCCGTCCAAACTCCTCTGCAGATAAGTCTTCACTTGGAGACGCCAAACACACGGCGGGTGACTCCTGGACTGTGACGTCGGCTCCGCTCCTCTGTCTTCCAGTCTTTACGCTTTTTAATGCCGTTAGAATGAAAAGGGAATCTCGCAGCAAATCCTCTCCAATAACACTTCTTTCTCGGAGTGTGAAAAGATCAAGACTTTTAAACTACTCCTATATCATTATGAACCAGTCACTCCTCAAGAGTTATACTGCTCCAATGTTTCAGCCTTTGGTTGCTTTAAGCAACATTAGGAGGTAAATGTGTGCATTGTGTGAGTTGATTGAAAACGATGGCTGTATTTCTTTTTTTTTTCTTTTCACATGTTATAACATCTTGCATGCTGCAGTTAAGGTTACTATTAAAGGTCCTTACAATGACGTTTGGGCTTTATTTACATGTATCTAGTAAAAATAACTACACTAACTGAATCCTTCTTTATTTTTCTCTTTCTGCATATTAACAACTGCGACTGGAGAAACTGCAAAAATGTGTTTCATTCTTAGAAATCAAGATCTTAACTGATTATTGTGCAGTTTCTTTTCTGATGTTAACGAACAGAACTCCGCTGAAGATGTAAATGACTTTTATCTTCTTTAGAACTCTCAGTCAAATTAACATATTCAAGACTAATATGAAGATGACTTAAAAGAGAATGTCAATTAACAACCTGTTCACGTTTGCATGCACTGAACTATGAGTGTGATCCAAATGATTTAGGTCTAAATATAGTCTCTGAGGAGCTTGTGAGGGCTTAGCCGGTTATTTATGATAGATTAAGTGAACCATCCTTTCCCTGTGAGGCTATATAGTTCCATTAGGGTGTAAAAGCTAAGGGTGAATGCTGGAGACGGACTGCAATGTCCTTAAAGGCATGCACGTCATTTACAAAGCTAGTAAGCAATTATTGGCGGGAATGACGAGGTCTCCGATTCACAGCGACAACTCTTTTGTCTCGAGCTGAAGGGACGTAACTGTGTGCTCCAGCTTGAGCCTCGGGGGTCGCCTCACGCACCCTCGGGGGGGGGTGGGGGGTTTGAGAAAGGTAACTTTGGCCGTCTGACCTCGAACTGAGAGAATTCCAATCTCTCACCGTTACTAAATCTTTATCTTCGCACAGGCTGTATAGCCTGGCCTCCCTCGGGTTATAAACCGTGGGCCTTTCTGCTAGTCCTATAGTCATCCAGCCGTTTTATTGTCTCTGTGGGGGTACAGAGTTCAGACAGCAGTCATCCCCAAAACAGAGGTGAACTGTGTAGGGGAAGCGTCCCGGCTACTGTGCGCACTTATCACTCAGGCCCGTCGAGGCTTTGAAGCAGCACAAAACCAACACAGGACGGGTCCTTCATTGTAAACCAGTCGTGGATTTTACTGCACTGACGGTTTGTCACACCGATAAACAAAGGCCGCTGTTGAAAGTTTACAACGTTCGCCTCTTTATCGCAAATAAACTGATAATCTGTCTATTTGAGACAACATCTTTGCGGTCTAGAGATCATCGGAAATGGAAGAATGGATAAACAATCAAGTGCAAATGAAGCACAAAATGAGATTTAATCATCATCGCATCAGGCCCCAGGACTTATGAGCCATATTTTTTACTATTTATGGCTCTGTTCAAAGCTTTCCTACTGCGTTCTCCATACATATTATATATTAAAACTTTTGATAGCTGCATATGTCTACATTATTTATAAATGATCCCATAGATGTTTTATGAACTGCAATATTGCAATTTACAGAGAAGGGTGCCCGAAGGACAATAGGTTAAAGGTTTATGTGTTTTTTAATCAAACTAATTTTAGCAGCGGCTTGTTGGCAGCGTAGTACCGCCACAGATTTGGCAAACAAATTAGACCTACTAAGGGTCTGTGTTGATAACAAGTGAAGGATTTGTATTACTGAGAGGCAGGTGGCAGCCAAATGAACACAGTCGCTCTCAGGCAAAAAAAATAATTCAATTCCTACAGACTTGTTCTCAGCACTGATAAATGCACTGGACTTGCAGTTAATGCAGCAGCTTCGCACACACACACACACACACACACACACACACACACACACACACACACACACACACACACACACACACAGACAGACAGACACCAATTAAAGCGTATTCTGAGTGCTGATGCAGCGTGTTCTCGCAGAGGGGGGCGGCGGAGACAACCGTCTTCCTCAGCTGAGGACAATTAACAGCAGGCTCACTCTTTCACGGTGAAACGTTGAGTGCGTCGGTCACTGTCCGTCTGCTCGGCCGCGCGCCGCCCGTTTTCCTCACCTGGAGCTTGGCTACTTGTCTGCAGCGCGTCGAGGCAGGTGAGCTTCAGTGGTGAACCTGAATAAAAAGGCCATTTTGAGGCCGTGAGAAATCCAGCCCCTTTAGAAGGAAACACACACAGAATCCTCAAATAGCCCAAATTCTCCTTTCCAGTCGACCGTTGGCTCTTTCCAAGCCCCCGAAAGCCCATCGCACTTGTACAGTGAGGAAGAGGTCGGTGTTGTAGGAATGACCAGGACTGCGTTTTTCTTTACATAGCGACACAGTTGTGTTGTGTTATCTTCATATCTTCCAAGTATCCCTTGGCGTGCTTTGTCATTTCTGCATGCCATGCGGTAGCTGGTTGCCATTGTCATCATGGCAGACTGTGAGCCGGAGAGAGGACGCCAGCGCCGTGCCAGTTGGCTCGAGTAGTGAAAACACAAGGCAGACACAGCCCCATTCTAATCTTCATCGTTCCAGACACAAAGGTCACTTTGGTGGCAATGGCAGTTTTCATGTGTCCCATTAGTCACAGGACCGATTCTATTTCCTACGTCTACAAATCACACTGAATCTTTTCCTCGGGCGTGTATTTAACAGAGTTATGTACAAGATTTATCCCGTGTACACGATTCAAATTAGATTTCTATCTTGAAATTAAGATTAAAACTTATGTAATATTTGGAGAGCCAGTGCAAGTTTATTATATGGATGTAAGCCACTATTAGAAACGCTGAATATGTGTGTATTAAATATTCCTGTACGAACTAATGGGTGTACCATACGTTGTTATAGTATAGCTTTATCATCTTTCATCCTGTGGACGTATCCTCCTGGTGGTGCTTTGCTTTGGTAGACAATACTCCTGCAAATATCAGGGGCATAGTCATTATCTCCTGCTCAGCAGGTGAAGACATTATTGCAGTGTTGAACTAATGATATGTAATGAGCTCTCTGTGACACATGTCTCGCTACCCTTACTGTCCCGGGGCCCGTTAACAGATAGCATCTTTATAATTAGCTTCGCTGGGAAGCTTAGAAATGCATCAACATTAAAGTTGTTTGTGTGGTTTCGCATGCTGCGTGTGTCCCTCCGCTGGGCCAAAAGACGCATTAATCTTGCTTTTACTGTTTGGTAAATGTTTATTATGTGCATCAACATGGCGATGCTTACATATTGTCCGAGCACCGGTACTATGGACACGGCTCCCACTAGGGCCCTCTCTAAGTGTGCGCACATGTAAATGTTTTTTGCGATAAACAAACACAGAGAAATGCGTTCCTCGACTAAAAGGGGGATGAGTTTGTGAGTGTTTTCAGTGAACTCGGGTAAAATTAAAAGCCTTGGACAGAAATACATGGCTGTCTTAAAAATTTATATTGGAAATGGTTTTGATGTTGTACCCCACCGCAAACACTTTCAGCCCTGTGCAGGTCTCCTAGCAACAGCAAACAAAGGCCGGACCCATCTCAAGTTTCCCGTGGAGCGGCCGGTCCGCCGTGCCTTTGATCTTGACTGGGAAAATAGCTGAGTGGGCACCACTCGCATTTGTCTTTCATTTACTGCCCCCCCCCCCCCCCACCCCCACCCCCCCCCTCCTCCCCCCATCGTCCCAAAATGTTCCCTGAAACAGCCAAATCTTCATCTGTCCCCAGCAACCAACTCCCCTCCCGGATAATCTACCGTGGCGAGGGGAGTCATTGAAGCACCACACTGTTTAGTCCAAATTGGAAGTTTTAATTTTGCTGTGTCGTTCTGTGCACAGAAGAGAGTGTGTAAATCAAGGTGGTATTTTAATCCTTTGTTTCTGTTGTCTCAATGGAGCTTTACTGCACAATTTATCAACCTGTATCCAAGCACTTAAATTAAAAGCTTTTGATGAACACGTGACGCTTTTTTTTTTTTTACCTCTTTGCAAGGGTATTGAACTCTTTGATCTTGGACCAAAAATGAGAGTGGTACTATTCCATCGGACAACTGGGCACACAGTGCCCGCTGATGTGTATTCTGAAAATTCCTGTAAATGTTTTAAAAAGTAGAGGCACTGAAGGATAATGACTATTTGGAGTGTGTTTGATGAGGTTTTTTAAGTCCCGGCAATCAAAATAAAATAATTCCCGCATTCAACACATAAACACGACCGAGCCGAGACACGGGGCGACGTACTGTATCTCAGGGCTATTAAATGTTATCTTACTCCAGTTCTCTGCTCTGCTTTTATCCAAAACAGCTCAGACAGCTCAAGAGATTTAACAAGTTGAAGTGTTTCACACTGTTCTGGTGTAATTTACTGTAATTGATGTTTCTATCCACTGCTGAGGCCTTCTAAAGCAATTGCTTGTGTTTGTAGGAAGACATGCAGCCCAGTGGGGTGTATTGACTCAGGCTGTTGACTAATACTACTCTATTGGCATGTCTTAAAGCTCTCCCATTGTTTGACTAACAGACTTCTGTGAAGCTGAAAGCACACCTCAAAAACCGCCTCAGATGGGGATCAGAGTAGGTTTTAGTTTTAGATACTTAGTTGTAGTTTTTTTTGTTTTTTTGACAGTCTTCTTTTGGTTTGAATCGGCGCTGGTGGGTTGTTTCACCTGGCTCTGTTACTTTTGATCCGGCCCCGAGGCACACACACCGCACCGCTCAATCATATACGCCGTGTTGATTAAACGCAAAAAGGATATGCTGAAAAAAAGTTACATTGCACATATGTAGATTTTTGAAATGCAAATATATGGTTTCTCCGTGACGTACGGCGTCAGACCTGGTTCTTTTCACTCAACGTGTACTGCTGGCTGTGACCCCCGTGTCAGTGTTTCAGCTTAAGTTGATTCAATATTCACATTATTTACTGTAAAACTAGAAGTAAAAAAGAAAACTTTCATTTCATAGCCCACAACAAGTCCAAATGTATCATCAGCCTGAGACACCTAGTTATGTAGCTAATATGAAGTAGAAATACTTAAGGAAAGTCCATGTTGTAAAGTGCAGTATTTGAGTAAATGTACTCCGTATCTTTCCAGCATCTCATATTCAATATATTTGATCAAAAAAGATTCAGCTGATGGACAAACAAATACGAGACAAGTTTTCTTCACAAAATATGTGATTAAATAAGGGACTGGCATGTAGCATTAGATCAATTCTGAGACATCATATTTGAGTTATTTGTATGTGGTAAAATGTTTTTTAAATGAAGGGAGCCACTAAGTGACCCTCGAGGAGAGTTCAAATTTGTGGTTCCAATGTCGAGGGCCAACTTTCACACATATTTTCATGATAAGATTATAATCTATATACTTTATTAAAGCTATTTTGGCTTTTGTTGCTTAAACCAGCTGCTAGATTCCTCGTTTGACAATGTTGCAATTTAACATTCATCACATTTCTGCAAAAATGCGCAAACTAAAATCAGTCAAAAAAACGCTAACATTTGACATCGCTGTGTTTTGTTAGCTCAACGCTGTGCGTGTGCTACTTGTTTGTCTTTTCCTTTTTTTCGGGAGCCTTCAGAGGGAAGTCAGCTCATATTTCCTCTGTCTGCATTTCACAGACGCTTGTTGGTAAAGAGCATTCTTCCTTGCCAGATCCTAACCTGGTTTTGTCAAAGCAAAGACGCATAACAGCCGGTTTTTACCTTCCTTCATTATCCTCGTAGGGAAGATTTAAGTTATTACATGCAAAAGAAAAAAAAAACACCTGTCCAACTGCTGCTCTCCTGCACTTCAGACATTGACAAAGTCTTCAGTTGGTTACCTTGCAATAAGCTACATGGTGCTGTTGCTCAGCACTAGACCTGAGGCAGATAAATACACTGCAACTAGCATGACCAAGGATGATAAACAAAAGGTTGTGATCTACAACAGAGAAGCTGAAGTGCTCCGATATTCCGACCCAGACCTTTTCAAGCGGTTCCGGGACCTGGAAGGGCCAAGAAAAAAGGTTTCGCTTTTACCGCTCTTTTTCAACTTCAAGAGTTCAAAAAGTAAGGGCAACATTTTAAGTCGATTTTTTGTTTTTTCCCTCTCATAAACCGATCGGAACCCATTTTAACATTTTTATTTATAGTATATTCCTGATTCAGAGTCCTGCACCAAAAAGATTGTTGTAGCATCAGGTTCCATCACATTAGCCTCGATGTAAAAACAAAGCATCGCTTCATGCTTGTCTGCTCCAAACCCCACAGAGTGAAACCCTGTCGATAGAACAGCATGTGCCATCTGACTCTGTCGGGGTGCAGAATGTATTAATATCTTCCTCAGCCCAAAGCGTGCATGTTTACTTTCACCTTAATTCATCCGTTTATATGCCTACCAAATATAGGTGGCCTAAACGGTGTTTTACACTGGAACCATTTCAATATTTAGTCTTATATAACAAGAGGGTGGGGCACTGAATGTTTAACCACATAAATTCTGCCAATATTCCAATTTGCTGTCGGATTTTCTTTTTAAAAGCGGAATTTGCCTTCTAAGAGGATGTTGATGTTGCCAGAGCTCAGAACCGCCTTCACAGAGTCATTTTGGAAATACTGATCCCTTTTATGAAAGTGGAATTAATGAAACTGTAAGTTGAGTTGTGACGGTTTATCACTTTAAAGAACTGGGACCATGTGAGTTTCAGGGCTCATAATAACCTAATATAGGTCATAATGAAATAGAGATACTATTAAAGGAAATGTTATCTGCCTGTGTATGTAAGTGTGGGAATAAGTGTGTGAATAATATATATATATATATATATAATATATATATATATATTATATCTCACTATAAAGCAGCATTATCTGCGAAAAAACACATAAACGTTGATTTTACAACAACTATTTATTACACCCACACACTATCTTTTGAAATTGTATTGCCACCAGATTTCTATCGTTTGGCTTAATTGTTGTGAACAAGTTGTTGTTCCATCATGAGACACTTCTTGAGCTGCAGTATGAACAGCGAGCTGCTGATTGGTTCAACTTCATGGCCAGCCATGCAATGACATTTAATTTTATTCGAGCAATAACTTTTTCCAGAAACAATGTCCTTTGTTACAGTGTGTAAATCCACAAACTGAACAATATAAAAGGAAATTGAAATGGTTGCATTGCAAGGTAATTAAATAGGTTCTTCATTTTGTAATTTGAGTAAACTGACCCTTTATTTGAAAGTTAGTGTCCTGGTGCCCCCTGGGTCCAATAAGGGACCATATGTGTCAGAGTACCTTAATGTTGCTGCTCATTTGCAGATCATTTGTTCCCGGTGACGCTTCCACCAGACTGCGAAAAAGGATGTTTCAATGTGGAGGTGTTTAAGGGAGAATTTTGCTTGTTCAACCGGTGCAAACACACCCACACTTTGTTTTTTTTTGTTGAATTCGTCATCCCATGAGTGCGGACCATTGTAGTGGCAGCTGCAGTTAAGTTTTGTACTTCTTGTTTAGTCTTTAACACGGTGTGTCCATGGTGGTTGAAGTTATGCTACACTCATGCCTCGTCAATAAGCATTTGTTATTTATGCGTTTAACCATCGTCATTTGTTGACTTATCATTGTTGACTGTTTGTTTCTCTTACCAAACGGGACACCAGCACTAAGAGCTTTTAGCATGCTGTTTATCAACTCAGTTTTCCGCATTTTTTTAGCTTTCTGGCATGTCGGCTTCAGATTTCCCCACATCACTGAGGGTTTGTGGTAACTTTAAACGTGTAGTATATTTTTTTGCCCCTCAGCCACATTTCGGCTTTCGAAGCGTTTCCACTGAAATCTCTTATATATCTCGTATATATCAAGAATGAGCAAAGCTCGCGTGGCTATTTAGAGTGACGCAAAGACACGTTACACCGTCTCAATCTGTGTCAGCCTATATGCTATGTACACTTGGAAGACGTCAGTGTCTGTTTGTGCCATATAGAATTATCACCTCTTAACTATATGACATTACTGGAGAGAAAAAAACAATCATGGCACAGACGGAGTGGGGGTGGGGTGGCATTTGTCAGTGCTCTCATTGGGGTTCAAAAGTAGAATGTAAAATGTCTGTCTTTGTCTAATCCAACACATTTTATTTTTGTAACTGAGAAATCTGTTCAGGGACCGCAACATTTCTTTTTCCAACTGTCAGGGTGTCGTTTGTCATAAAAAAAACAGAAAGAAAGTGAAACTGAATTCCCACCCCCATTCCTTCTGTATGTTGCGAGGTTTCAAACTTGAACAGTGGGGGTCTGTAAGGGAATCACATAGATGGAGAACGCAACCTCTTGGTGGTCAGTTGACCCCGCTGTATGGAAGTAAATCTGTGCCATCGGGGGTTGAAATAAAAAGTTGATTGAATTTCTAGCACTGAATATTTATGCATTGAAATTATGTACCTGAATGTTTTTCAACATTAAAACACTGCAAAAAAATTCAACCTAAAAAAATGTTGAAATATTCGAAATGGAGGCTACAATATTCAACCGCAAAAAATTCAACCTTGGCACACCAATATGCGGAGGCTACAATATTCAACCCAAATAAATTCAACCTTGGCACACCAACATCCGGGACACTAAGGAGGAGCAATCGATTCTAGATTCAAGATCAGTAGCGTGCGTCAAGCTAAAGGAGCGAGCACCCAAAACACCTTCGGCTTCGGATTGTATCCATGTCCAATAATAACGGGACTTTAACTCTTCTTCATGTCATCAGTGTGGTTTGTGTCTGTAAGATTCCGTAATAGACAGCTGACATTTGTACATTAACAGACTGTGTTGGACATGAACTAAGCGGAAGTTAAACGAGAGCGTACAGCCGCTCACAATACGCCTCTTCTTCTAGTTTTGAATTCATTTAATGATGCTGAGATCCTTCGACAAGCTGTTAGGAGTGATTGGCGGAGTTTTGAAAACCAGGAACGCGCTTGAAGAGGCAGATGAGCCGCTGTATCGTAGTGGGGGGGGGCAGCGGCAGCGGCTTTAACGGAGCGCGCAGACGCATAAACCCGACAGGACATGCAGGAATAACCGCAGTAGCGTCGGTGGAAGGATCCTTTTTCACAGCGGCACAAGCCGATCTCAGTTGGGTATTAAGCGACATTCAAAGTCCACGTAACGTTAAATGAGTCTTCATGACCATGGGTAAACTTTATTGAGGATCTGGCACAACACAGCGACCTGCAAGTAGCGCAGAGTCTTACATAAAGGGATGTACGTCTTAATGCGAGGCTTTAGAATTTATCTCAAAGGGATCCTGTATTTGCTCGTAAAGTCTGAAACGAGAACCCATTTTTCAGTGACGGTGTTACGTGCCTACTGGTTTTTGAACTACTGGTTTGGCTACGGGTGCGTGTTTGTTTTCCCCCGGTGTTACGTGCCTACTGGTTTTTGAACCTACTGGTTTGGCTACGGGTGCGTGTTTGTTTCCCCCCGGCAGGCAGGTGTTGTCTGCCTCCGTCACTTGAGTCGTCACACATTTGCAAACATATTGTTCTGAAAATGTTCAAAAATGCATCCCATATCCATTGCAGCGATTACGATTGTATAAGTGAGCACTACGTCACTGCCACGTATGAAGAAATACATAAAAGAACATTTATTAAAAGTCCGCCACAACCGGGATTCGAACCGTGTCGCGCAAAATAACGTAGTGCCACAGAGCGGCTGTGCTACCCACTCGGCCAACCGAGCTTAATCGATTTCAGTTGATTTGTATAATTTAATAGAGTTGTATATCGTCAGTGGCAAGCAAACGTTTTGGTTTAGGGTGAACATTATATGTTCTTTTATGTATTTCTTCATACGTTGCCACACTGATGGCATGAAGAAGAGTTAAAGTCCCGTTATTATTGGACATGGATACAATCCGAAGCCGAAGGTGTTTTGGGTGCTCGCTCCTTCAGCTTGACGCACGCTACTGATCTTGAATCTAGAATCGATTGCTCTACCTTAGTGTCCCGGATGTTGGTGTGCCAAGGTTGAATTTATTTGGGTTGAATATTGTAGCCTCCGCATATTGGTGTGCCAAGGTTGAATTTTTTGCGGTTGAATATTGTAGCCTCCATTTCGAATATTTCAAAAAAAATTTTTTTTAGGTTGAATTTTTTTGCGGTGTTTTAATGTTGAAAAACATTCAGGTACATAATTTCAATGCATAAATATTCAGTGCTAGAAATTCAATCAACTTTTTATTTCAACCCCCGATGGCACAGATTTACTTCCATACCGCTGAACGTACTCAGGCCTCGTCTCCCATCAGCAAGCGTCGACTTTCACGGAGCCGAAGCCGTGGGACAGGAGGCCATCGTCCCTGGCGATTGAGATGTTAACCTTCAGGGCAGCCTCTTGCTCCTTAGCGTCTCATTTTCTCCTTCTCCTCCTCCTCCTCCTCCTTCTTCCCCTTTTTCCCTTCACCCGTGGTTCCTCTCTCTGCCAGCCGCCCGCACAGCGAGGCCGTCAAGCCATTAATGAGTCCCAGTGCCGATAATGAAGCCACAGAGGTGGTCTGAGCCAGTGTGGCAGAGGAGCTGGAGCACAGGAGGAAGGTAGATTAGGATAATTACCTGGCCACGGGGGAATGATGAGAAAGATGTCACACTACCTGCAGGCGTCGATCGACAAAGGAGCAAGTGCAATATGATGAGGTGCGCACACCCCTCGCTCCGAAAAAGAAAGAAAGAGAGAATGAAGAAGGAAATATTAGTTCCTAATGATCCAAATTCTGCATTGCTGATGAGGTTAATTGCACATCGTCTGCACCCCCCCCCCCTCCCCTGTATTTGTTTGTGTTTGGTCTCATCCGCACGCTACTGTACGTTGGCCCAAAATATCCACACTCGCGTAGACTTTGAAGAGCCGATGAGGTCAGGTTTTAAATTATGGTCTGCATCCACACCAGGCTTTCTCTCCCCACTGCTGTAAATCCATTTTCCACACAATGCATTTCAAATCAAAGCAGCGTCACCGTGACACGCCGTAGGAAACATTAAGCCACAGTGCAGTACTTTCATGTATGATAGCATATCCCCTGTGCGCTTTGATGTGCTCACTTTATTTATTTATTTATTTTTTCTTATTAATAATACCACACTGGTTTCCTTCTCACACCAGCATCAGCTTCTGCGGCTCCCTTCTCTCCTCCTGAACCACGTAGCTCCCCTCTTCCATGCTTCAGCTCCTTCCTGCCTCCCCAGTCCCCCCCCCACCCCCCCGCCGAGCCTTGTCTCGGGATTGGCCCGTTTGTGTTTGGGAGGGGGGGATTAGAGGGAATGACACGAAGCCTCGAGATGAAAAGAGAGTGACAAAGACCTATCAGGGTGCAGAGAGTACGTAGCGCTGCGTCACCATTGGCTGCTGAGGAAATCATACACGTCTTCATTTCTTCCAGCCGTCCTCTACAAAGTACCCAGCTTTCATTTCCACACGCCCGGGGAGGGGAACAGCGAGTAAGGTGTGTGTGGGGGGGGCTGCGGGGGGTTGGGATTAGAGTTTCTGTTTGTGCGTTTTGAGTGCGCATTCACGTGTGTTTGCTTGCATGTTGCGTGTAAACATCTTGAAGGTACAGGGGGATGAACACGTAGACGCTAATAGCGCTCCCCCTGTTCCAAAACTGGTTCGACATGCGAATGCTGGGAAAGTGTAGGGTTGTTCTTGCTGAATGGTAAGCCTGATGTGTAGACATGTAAAGACCTACTTACACATTTCTGACTGATTTCTCTCATTATTTCAGCCTCATCCTCAGATGCTTCGCTTTGGCGTTGCAGGCAAAGGCCCCCCAGAGCACATAATGACTGCTCAGTGTTTGCTGATGTGTTCTTTCTGACAATTTCAAAGCAATGTTGTAAATTTACGGGATCTTCTCGCAGCCTCCCTCGCACGTAGTGTGCAAATGTGCACAAACATCTGCTGAATGGATTTTCTGCTTTAGCGTTTTCCGTGTTCCTCGATATTTGTTAATTTCTCATTATTTCAACACGCAACAAGATCATCTTTCGCCAATGTGCGTTGCACAGCTACGTTCCCCAAAGCTCTACTTTAGCCTGCATGCATTTGACCAATACGCTCCATACTACGGCACGTATGCACACTCACACCCACCAGTCGTTGTTTTGCAGTGTATTCATACACTGATTCGCCGGAGCGCCGCAGTTGAAATCCTTCCTAAACTTCTCGTGCGACGCGGTCGAGCTTGTTGTGCACACCAGACTGTTGTCGGCACTCGCCTGCTTGTTTAGGACGCAGCCAGTTGACTGGGCAGTGGCGGCCCTGGGCCCGAGCCGACGTCGCTCGCCTCCTTGCCCATAATAGATCTGCTCGGTCTTGCGAGGCTCTCGGGGGGGGGGGGGGGGGGGTGGGGCACCTGGCCGCCCTCCCTGCCCCTCTCTGGCCCGCATCGATCCCAGCGCGGGGGACCCGGGGGTCATCTTCAAAGGCCCTTCTGCCCACTTCCTGCCACCTGGTGTTCCATTTTGGACAAAGGGTACATTTCGTCTCCGCTCCCCTCCACCCTCCTTTGCCCTTCTGCGGACAGGTTAAGGACATGGAGCCGGTTCAGCACCACCCTGTGATCTCCTTCAGCCTCCTCCCCAGTCGCCCACACGGGGAGAGGAGGTGAGAGATCAGGCCAGTCCAAACACCCCCCAATCACTCACCCATTTGATGTGAAAGTCTGCTTTTGAGTCCAATTATGCCGTGAGAAGGCTTTTCTCCACACGGAAGTGATTTGTTCATTTTTGGTTACCTTTACAGTTTATTTTCACATACTGGCACTTGGGTTGCTAATCTAGATCCCAGTTTATAAGTATAGACCATCCATGAAATATTCTAAATCCAGTGACACGATAACAACACGGAGCACTGTTCATTTATAGGATACATTTTAGTCAGATATTATTTATAGCATGATGCAGTAGGATACAAAAGTTAATTAAGGTAATTGTTTATAATGATGCATTAACTTTTTGGCTGTCACTTGAAACATATTTCATTATTACTGCTCAACAGATCTGCCGTGGAATGAATATCTCCATCTCCCGTTGCCTGTTGGTGAAGTAACAAATGGCAGGGCTATCGAACACACATTTCATCTCCATGAGGGCTGTCGGACAATTAGCTCCAAAAATACATTAATCAATCGAGATTTTTGTTTTTTTTGTTGAATCTGTTTATCAAGCTCAGCCATTTTTTTTTTACCCCTCCAATACATTAGCAGATCTCAGTATGTCCGCTACTCTTGTGAACAGGGATGAGAAGGAGATAGAGGGAGAGGAAATAAAGGTCTGATGAGTTTGGCAAGGAGAGGATGGAGGCTGAGACAGATGGCATGAAGTCTGCAGCACTCTGGCGTGCCTCGCCTGGTGCTAAAATCCTCCTCTCTCACATTCCAACAAATCCTACCAGGAGGCTGGGGAGTCTGTCACACCACTCCAAGGATCCACACGCGCCCCCCCCCCCCCCCCCAACCCCCCCACCACACACACACACACTCCTCCCCTTCCGTCGCCCTGGCCCAACAGAGCCTCTGACCGCTCCGTATCCCGTTTTATCCTCACATATGTATGCATTGACACACTGACATATATAGAGGTCGATCTTTACCGGACCGGTACGATAAGAGGTGTCGGGGGGGGGGTGTGCAGAGAGAAAAGCTCTTACCGAGATGGAAACGAGGGGACTTAATTTAAAGAGAAATTCAGTAAACGCCGGGCCAAAAGCATGTGGGAACTGTACAATCCAGCCATATCAGTGGAAGAAGACATAAGAAGCTTTCTGATTAGTTTCACTACACAGTCTGCAGCGGCCTATGGTCTTGAACAGAAACGCTGTATCTCAATCCAAACATGCACTGCTCAGACGCATGTCTCAAGACTCCCCGTGGACCTTGCAACCCAAAATGGACAGTAAGTGTAACTGCGATTACACATTGCGCAAGACCAACAACTGGATCGCGGGCTCCGTCTCCAAACGCGTTACAACAATAAATCCTTTGAATTTCTGAAGCATGCTTTCTTCCGCCGTCTCAAAGTGGTTCATCTAATAAACACGATTTAATTTATTTTACACTATGCTCTCTCCCCATGTCTCTTTCTCGCAGTCTTTCTGCCAGCCTTCTGTTTGTTCTAATGAATGACTTCTGAGATGAGATGCTGCTGTGAGGAGGTCACGGGAGGCTTCAGAATCACATTACTGTTAATGATAATAAAAAGAACAATCGGTGCTAAACCTCTTGGTTGTCTCCTCCTCTCTCTCCATATGGACTGGATGTATGATCCTGCTATTGTTTTGAATATTTTTACATCTTTGAATTGAAGTATTTGCAATTAAAATTCACAGTAAATATTGTTTTGTGCATTGTTTATTGACAGAAAATAGCAGATTAAAGGTATACAGTGGTGCACCATCTGGGTGTTAAAGCGCTTCACCAACTTTCAGGAGAAAAAAAAAGAAGCTATTCCCGACGGTAACATTTGAAGTGCAAAAGTAATGCAAGCAACTTCTAACACTTGGAGTCAGGCTTTATTTGATCAATTCTTATACTGACAAAACATTTTTTAGCTTTTGCTGAAGCGATATTATGCAGATGTAATCACCTCTGCTCAACTTCTATCAAATCAAGCAGGTGGAATCTGTTGACAATTTGAATCTTGCATTTGCTGGTTTAAAACATTTTTCACTTTTACACCCTTTATGAGCCGCATATTAAAAAAGTATAAATTGGATATAATGGAAATAAAAACATCCCTTAAGGGAGGAATACTTTCAAATCTTGCCGTGCAAGTTTACATCAACATCATCATCTACTCCACACCAAAGTGTTTGCTGGGGTTGTTTACGTATAGATCTGACATTCACGAGCAGATTATCGGTGACTCCCCCCCCGACGCCGCAGATACAGCGATGCCGGCTGTCCTTCCTGCGTGGCTTCCCCCGGGCTCCATTGGCACCGCAGCTGCCACCCACAGGATGGGAGAGCGGCGGGGTCGATGGCTTCGCGGCGTGGCTTCTTGGCAGCAGCCGGCCCTTCCCTGGCCCGGTTAAAAGGGCGAGGACGAGCCCAATCTCTCGGCGCATTGATCCGGGGGCCAGCCCTCCATTAGCCACCGTCAGAGCGAAAAGGTCAGCTAAGGCCAACGGATGGATCCCGCGTGCGTCCTACGGAGTGACTCATTCTCACACCCAGGGAGTGAGTCCCTGTCACTCTAGGTCTGTGCTGCACACCCCACCCCCCCCCACACACACACACACACACACATACTCCTGATGGACACCCAACGCCAAACGGTGGCTATTCCATTCCGAATGCTACACACCTCCCCGGTGGGCTTAACTCGCTTGCTTCTTTTGTTTGATGTCGGCCACATCATCCATTATTGTTGCTTTTAGAGATATTACTATCTCCTGCCCAATTATGAGTCCTCCCTTCTAATTTTCTCCAACAGAAATTGCTTAATAAATGAGCAGGCCGTGATTTGCGCCGATGATCACACAGCAGCACAATTGAAACCAAATTGCTCACTCAGAGATGATGCGCCACATTGTGCTCATCACTGAGTAGCAACTACTGCCTGGTGTGGTTTACATTAATGCAGCCGGGCCGTGAAAAGGGGATAATTGTGGTGCTAAATGCTGTAGAGGCTGTCGGGATCCGTTTCTTGACTTGTCAAGGGCAGCAGCGATAGAAGGGGTTGTGTCGGCGTCTACACACACAGAGAGAAACAGATGAGTTTATTTGCACCAACAGGCGTGCACACATGCGGGCACACACACACACACACACAGACAAAATCAGACACAATCCACATAGAGATGATTGTCTCTTGCCTCTGTCAGGTTTTGCTTCTGTTTTTTTTCTCCAGCCATGGAGACCTCATCCTGGGAAATTGAGCAATTTCTGATTGAAAACAGTGGCAGTAATTAGAGCACTCACTATTTGTAACCACTTGGCATGGCATTAGTATGCAAAGCTGGCAGCAAGCTTATCTTGGGGAAAACGTTTGTTTCCTTAATTGCCCTCTTAGGACAAAAGTGAAGGGGGGAGGGGGAGGTGGGGGAAGAGAATAAAATGTTAACGTGCTGCAGTAAGAATGGAGCCCGGTGGGTTGAGGGGATGTGACTCCCCGAACACAGGGGTTAAACTCCACTAATAGGCTGCACACAACACACATGGGCGCACACACAGGCACAGAGTAACAGTGGAGCGCTCGTACCCCCTGCATATGGGCACACACTGGCATTGGCACGGGGGGGGCACATGGAGGCGCGGTCAAACAAAAAGACAACTACGACGTGCGCACACATTCCGGGACACGCACAAATAGGGCACAATTACTGACATACTGTAAAATGAGACATTTCCACGCTAATTAATTTAATGGCTGTGTCTCTAAATAAAGAATCCGGTGAGATGTCATGAGCTATGTACAGTTTATCAAATAACGTTCATCGAATATAAAATGAACATGACTCACATGTCCTTTTTATGCATTGAATGTAAAGCTGTCATTGCATCAGTAGGTTTAAACATGTTACATCTGTGAGCTCATTCCCTCGCGGCTCTGGCATGTAGTTCTCAAAGTACTTATCTTACAGGCAGGGATGAGTCTTTCATGTCAGATTCTGCTCCATTTCGCAGGACATCTTCTTCTTGTCACATGTGTTGCACATGGGAACCATAACTGATCCTGGGTTGGGAGGAAAGCAGAAAGGTTCCCACATTGTAACCATTTGCAATAAAAACTATAGGGATTGCAAGGATGCATTTTTTTATTGCACCTGTGACTTATGGAGCTTTGTACTATGACGTATTGTTGCTGAATTACTGCGATTCCCCCTAAGTGTTGGTCAGTATATCTCAGAGGAACAGATAGGGAAGCAAAAGCATCGAGCCTTTGAACTAGTGTATAATTAAGACCCTCTATCATATGTAAAGAGAGGGGCCTATTTACTTTTAACAATTCTCACAATAACAAATGCTCCCATTATTTTCTTTCTTTGTTTGTTTTATTTGCTATTTTTTTTAGAAAAAAATGAATGCAACCGTCTTGTTGCTCAACAAAAAAGACTAATTCTGGTGGGAAGCTTTTTTTCCCTCTCTTCTTTCGTCGCGTTCCCTCCCGCATTGTCTGTTGAAGACAATTAACCCTTCATTCGGTTCAAAGCTCCCTGTTGTGATCGGAGCCTAATCCTTTACCTGTCTGGTTTGTGAATATTCATATAAATAAAATGGGTAGTATATGATGAAACAGGAGAAACTTCGAGGACTCGTTGATATGTTGTGCTCTTGAAGAGGACACCACCACATGTTGACAACCATCCTCAGCAGATGAATCCACAAACGGACACAACCACGCAAATCATTTCTAATTAAGCGCAATCACTCCGCGCGTGCGTCTCGGCGATCTTAAGCCTGATTAAAACGGTGTTTTTAACAAGACACTAACGGACACACAATGAAAAGCCAAAGATTCTAAATGTGTGGTTTATTGTAATTATGACGTCAATACGAATGGTTTACTCCTTTGTGTCACTGATTTTTTTTTTAAGTGAAGATAATCTATATGGATTAGTTCAAGCATGTGTGAAACAATGGGTCCGACAAGAACACAAGATTATATAGGAGAATTGTGAATGTCAATATTGAGATTCTGATTACACGTTTGTACCATTTGTGTTGTTTATTACACATTATTTTATATACATTTCATTTCATCAGCAGCCGGATGAATATCATGCAGCAAATTATTAACTAAATAGCTCAATCAAATAGTGTAAACGAAATTGCTGACAGAAATAAAGCTAAATCACTTACTTGTGAAAAAATAAAGTTTTTATTTCTATAGCGCAAGCAAAGAGAGCAGAAGGCTCGGTGCTATGCAGGTGGATGAATTCTGATATAAACATTGAGGGCCTATAGGCCTCCTGGCGTACTTTGGTTACTCGCTTCTCATTATAAATATTCTGATCCTCTTTATTCAGTCACTAAAATGATCAAAGTTTCATGAAGTTACACATTGGCCGATCTAATTGGTGCCCGAAAAGAGTTTCCTCTTTCTGTAAGAACTGTTGCATTTAATATTCACAACAAGGCAGCACAAAAGGGAGAGAGATAATCAAAGTTTGGGATAAAAACAAGTTGATGAAATTAAAGAGGGACCTGCGTTGCATCTGCAAAGTTTGCAACAAAACAAAAACCACGAAATTTAAAAATAAAAATCGCTTTCCCGACGTGGAGGCGGGGACACGTGACGGGGGGGGGGGGGATTGCGTGCTCGTTTAATTGAACGGGATGGATCTTGTTAGGATGATTGATACAAAGATTAATTCACCACATCTAATAAACCACCAGTTAGATTATGTGGCCTAATTGGTCCAAATACTGCAATTATTAGGAAATGTGCAAATTGTTTGTATTTTACACCTCGGAATCCGCCATGCACGCACTCAGGTGCACGCGCGACGGGTGGGCTCTGAGACGTGTGTGCGCGCCGTGGAAGAGCTTCAGCACGGACACGTCTCCCGACGTGCTCCACGTCACTCAAATCAATCGTCGAGGCGTCGGTTGGTTATTTTTTATTCGATAATCAAAGGTCTTTGGTCACGTGCTGCGGTTCGGCGGCGATTAAACCGACTCAGGGCCTCGTGGGATGAGCTCATGAACGCGCTGTTTCCACGGGACCCATTTAGATCACATCCGGCTGAGGGTTTGGTGAAGTGAGGCTTCCATAAAACGGCTTCGTGGGCGCTGAATCGGTGTCCGTGTGTACGCGCCACGTCCAACAAAAGCAAGGGGCTAATCCACCTAGTTTACACAATGCTTAGCGGCCCTGTTTACAGGGGCTGTGCACACAGAGGGCCTCACACCGGACAGACGTTAACGCTACTGTTTGATTTCCCTCTCTCTCTCTCTCAAACGCGACTAAAAGGCCACGTAAATTATCTACTCGTAAAGTTAGCATTCAAAGGAGATCATTTTCTTTTCTTTTTTAAGATAGTACCTGCATATTTATTTATTGCTTATTGTCGCCTGTTAACACCAGTTACATATCTTAAAATGCATTATTACCAATTTGAGATTTTATTATTTAAAAAAGTGAGATGTGCAACTTTATTGTTTAGAACAAATGAAGTGTCTCAACTCTGTATGCAGAGCTTCAACTCGTCACGCAGACGGACACCGGCAGAATTAGGATCGATATGACTGCGTTATTGTTAAAATATAAGATGCACGTGTTTTGTTTACACGCAGTGTCACGTTTTCTTGTGAGTGGAAATTGATTGCAGGACCTGCGTATTGAAACGGGACTTTAAATGCACTAATATTGTAAATTAGGGCATATTCTAGAGTATTATTAGCAACATGTTTCTGGCGTATATGCTTTCAATCTCATGTTTATGATTTAAATATCAGTTTGACAAGTCATTGTTTTTCATGTTTTCACAAAATGTACAAATTAATATAAATGCATAAATGATTACAGTCATTCTCTTCTTTTTTCTGTTTCAATATATTATACATGAGGCCTGTTCACTACAAAATCAACAGTAAGTGTTCTTTTGCGATTATAATCTGCCTACAAATTAATCACAGACATTTCCGATTCATGTTTGCTTTTCTTCAACGCATCCAAAATATATTCCCTTATGTGTTCACAATCACAATATAAAAAAAAGAGAAGATGATTGAAAATGGTCTCCTCTCGGTTTTGGACACTTCGTCTGGTAACAAACAGTCTTTTGCTTTTCACACTAAATGCATCATTCTCTTGCGACTTTACGGTAATGAAGTAAGGTAATACAATAGATTCCTGGCATCTGCCTTGCGTTTTTTTAAATAGCTTTTATTACATGTCCTGTTCATTTGTCTTGGAGCCGTTTACACATCCACCGTTCGTAAATGGGTTTTCCACAAAAGCATTTATCCAGAAGGGGTAATTACTTTGGCACAGCCAGGTAAATTCCGCCGCTAAATTGAAATATTCTGCTTTAATCCTCTCCTAAATCCCAATTCTTAGGACAGGGGGATGCGAGCGGCGGCGCAGCCATGTGGAGCTGCGGGGGGGCTTCTTCAGGTGAGCGTTACGTCGCAGGGGGGCGGAGGCACTCCTCTCGCCGTCATGAGCATAAAACAAGATTACTAGATCTTCATCACGTCGCCCCCCCCCCCCCCACACACCTCCCTCTCCACCACTCCACAATCTCTGCCTCTGATGGAAAAAAAAGTATATGTTGCATAATAAAATGCACAAAACGAATGGCAACTTGTTTGTTGGTGTGTCATAAATTACTTTGTTTTTTTTCTTCTTCAGGGTTTGAATGAGAAAATGCACTCCTAATAGGCACCGGGCATCTTGCCTTGTCTCGCATGCTATTAGAACAAGAAGAAGCTTCTAGCGTTTACTGATAATAAAATCTACCCAGCAGAAGTTGCAACATTCTGCTTGTCATGGTGCTGCCTACATTCACCACGCTCCAGTCTTTAATTTGTAGTCACCAGGAAGAAAAGGCTGAGTCCCAGCTCCGGCAGCTCCCGTCAGTCTCTGCAGGAGTGGGTGACAGAGAAACAGCAGCGGCAGATAGCATGCTAAAACCGCTTCACTAGAGACATCAAAGTAGACCAAACCTCATATTGAGTGAACCTTTAAGCCAGAAAGACTGTGTGGCATCGGAGCACCTAAAATGAGACTGTCATGTATTTCAAACTTCGCTCAAAGACACAAGAAGTATTCAGTGGCAAGTGCTTCTCAAACATACACACACACGCACACACACACACACACACACACACACACTAAGATTAGAAGTCTTTGTCTTACAGGAACCTCAAAGACCAATTAGATTGAGAGACGGGTGTGACGCATTTGTCAAAAATACGATGATGGATATCACTTCAGCAGTGAGCAAACATGGCTGGGGATTTCACTCAAGTGCAGCCATTGACAAGGCACTGTCGGAAAATCTGTCATCTTCAGCAGACCTGCCAGTCGACAACCATGCAGCTCGGGATTGAGACTGATCAATTCCCAAACTGCCAACAAGACATGGCTCTGATGGCGACGATTTTTTATTTTGTGAAGTCAAAAAAGTACTGCTCGCTTGGATACATTGTCAACTTTTCATAGGCATCACAAGCCAGCGAGGTCCCAAGATACAGAAGGGAGGAGACAGTGTGCAACAAATCTCAGATAAAAAAATAAAAAAAGATTCAGCGTGTATTCATCCGTGGTTTACCAAAAGTTTGGACCTGCTTACGCTTCTGTTTTGGACACTGCAGAAGTGGCGTCCCGTGGCCCACGTCTGGTTTCCTTCGCCTTACGTTGCACCGATCCCACACGCGTGATGCTCGGTGCCCGTCTTCGGCCACGGTTCTCCAAAGCGAAATCCGACACTGAGAGCACTTTCCTCTTCAAAGTCGTTTCCTGTTGTGCTTTGTGACCACAATAGTGTCAATCTCACACGTTCAAAGCCTCCTCCCCGTGTCAGCTTTGAGTGGCTGTCTATACGTGTCTGCGAGTAGAGTCGAGCCTTTGATGGCTGGTCTGAAAACAGTTGGGGACGTTATGACAAAAATCCAGAAGGAAAAAACAATTTCTATTGATTTGGCTGCACGGGACCCGGGGTTTTGTAAAATCACTTTCAGAAGCGAGATGTTGTGTTTGATGCTCACAGCGACTTGGAGGCTTTAGCTAGGCGGCTGAAATGCATTATGGGTACTAGGCGAAGGAAATCCCCAAATCTGTATATTGCAAAAAGGTAATCTCGGATCTATGGATACCAACACTCACTTTGAGCTCAAACTGAATATTGAGCTTTAAAGTGGGCAGCAGTGTTGCGTTTGTAATTAGCATATTGATTTGCTTCAACCGGTGCTGGAAAATAAATTGGTGATTAACTAAAAATGAAAAGACGATATTGATCGAATAACCGCTTGACGGGGAAAAAAATACCAATCATCCACTGCTGCCATGTGTGCACATTTGAGGATTTGCCGCTTTTCTTCGTTCGTAATTTTAAAATCGACTGTTGTTTGATGTTGATCGAAGACAACAAGCGATTTGTATTGCATTGGTTTACACAAGTCTGTGATGGACATTTTTCCAAAATCTAAAACAATCAATGTAGGGAAATCAACAATAACGTGCACGGATTTCTTTAGCACAGCCTTATATAGAAATGCAGTCCACTGTATTCTTGCTTAAGATGGTGTCTTAACATTTCATTTCTACCTCCATGAATCACGCTTCCTTGTTCCAATAGTCAGTGATATAAGGTCTGTGCACATGGGAGAGAAAAAGCTCTTAGTGTCTTCCCAAACAATAGCCATTTGAAAAGTTGCGTTTGAAGCCACGCCAAGTGATTGGGAATAATCAAATGACAATAATCAGATGAAAAGAGAGGCAATCTCAACAAACTTTGTCATTCAACTATTCAAGGTTCAATCATATCAGAGGTGTTTTGCATAACTATGAGACCCTGGTTCTAATCCTCAAAGGGCTACTTGGCTTTGCACTGTAGTCATTCAAGGTCTCAACCCGGTAGGAAATATGGGCTGCCATAGCAACACAAAGATGGCCTCTAAAGGCTTAACATAATTCTTCCCTAATAGAAAAATAACAGCGGCAAATCCCGTCCTTAGTGAACTGGCTTATTTGACAGAGGCAGACTCCCACCTGTGAAGCACATAGTCACCACGCCAATGCGCTAAGACTACGATAAGATGAAAAAGAGCCCATCCCGGGATGGGGATGGGCGGCCTAAGCTCAAGCCAGATTCTTTCTCTTCTCTGAAGCTGAAAACAGCTCCATGGTGTGTCTCTGACTATAGCTTTAGGATTTTGAAGCTGGACATTATGAGCTGCCAAATGAATCATACTCTCTATATAGTACTCAACTTTGAAGTGCTTGAGCCGTACTCTGAGAAAGTCTTTGGCAGGAGAAGATTGCTTATATGTGATCAAATCTCCACCAGTGAACAGATATTACCTCCTCGCTCTGCTTCCAGTGTTCACAGGATGTTCGCCTGGCAGAAATGTGGCATAAGGATGTTCTAAAACCTGCCTGGTAACCAATCCTCTCCCCCTTTTGACTGTGATCGCAAGAATCAGCCCCTTCCCCCTTTAGCCCACCTCCCGCTTTGTTGCCAGGTACCACAGAGATGGATTCCTGTCACTGTGTGCGTTGCATCAGAATGATGAGCACTGTGGAGAGAATAAATTACCGCCACACTTTAGAGTGGCAGGCATGTAAGTAGCAGCCGCCACGGCAGTTCCTTGCTCTCTGCTTATGGAATTGCTAATGAGAAGAAACACCCGTCGACGATGTTTGCGCCGCGGCGATTAAGCTAAAAATCAAAGACTTCATGAAATAATTACTTTCAAAGCTAGCTATGGAAATCAAATGGTGGCCCAACATGGGTTTTTCTTTAAAAAGGTGTACGCTGCTGTTTTGTCACACGTCGAGGGCGCAATGGAGCGTGAGAGAGAGAGAGAGTTGTATTTGAGAATTGCGATGCCTCGTATGCTGCGAACATGAGTCAGCCATTTTTAGCGGTACTGGATTCCTGTTTATTCACTATATTCGGCCGCTGGAGCCTCGTTGTCTGTCTCAGACGCTGCATCTCCCTGTCAGTAACCACTCTTCGTGCTCTGCGGCGGTTAAAGGGTATTTCTGTCCGCGGGGATGACTCCGGCCCGCTCATTCCTCACTGCGTCTAATCTCATCAATGTCGGAGAGGTTTTCCTGCTCCATGGCGTTCAAGAGCACCCAGTCAAGATGATAGAGCAGAAGTGAAAGCAAGATTATAGTCCTCTCAGCTAAGGGCAAGTAAAGCTATACACGCATTTGTTTGCTGTTACCTATCTCCTATTTCTCTCTCTCTTTATATATATATATATATATATATATATTAGAATATAAATCACTTAAAGCTCAAAGTAATACAAGTTTAATATCTTAATTTCATCAAAGATCAATTCTCACTATCTTAACATCTGGCACATGGTATTCTGTTAACCATGAGGGTGATATATTAGTACTCTAAAGGGACTTTTTGTCATGCAAATTCACCAGCTTTCTTTTCTTATCAATTCATCTTTTTGCTGTCGGGCAAATATGCTAAATCCATGTATTAATATTTTATTCCTCCCAATATATTGCCATCAAAAACAATACCTTTTTTTTAGTTGCCCTTCACATCTTGCAATTCAGAGGCATCTTTATTGGACTCCATATATTCCTGAGGCTTGCCTATATAATGGAGTGATTGGCAGTGGTGTCTTCACATTGGGCAATTATGTCCATAATGGGCATATGTGGCACTGAATCCATTCTGTAGTGCAGCCTAAGTGGCTAGGTGAATGGTGGAATTGAGTAGTTAAATCAACACTCTGTGGACGGCTGTCCAATAAGAGGCAATCCCGCTGAACCTCGGCCTCTTCCTGTTCCAGTCCTACACCGGCCAACTTAATAGATCAAAGCTCACCCAGCGCCATGTCTCCAGGACTCACATCTCCAGGAAAAGAATGGCCTCAGTTCAGATATGGCCACCTCTGGCCCGATTTACCGCGCGAGGGTCCCCTCCCCCTCTCCGGGCCTGAATCTGAGGATAGAGTGGCTATCTGACGAGATCACACAGAGAGGCGCGGGGGCCTTAAAGGCAGCGAGTTAGTAAAAAAAGGCTCCATTAAAACACGTTCAATATGCCGGTCAGGGCTCTCGATGTGCTGCACACCCCGTGGCCCCGGCAAACTCAAAGGGCATCAGCGCAGATTCAGTGCGGGGAATCTGGCCCCCATTAAGTTAATGAGTCCAGGGTATTAGTATGCCCTAGCCAGCTGCCAAGTCCCCCCCCCCCCTTTTTTTCATCTCTGGTAGTTTTAAGGAAAGATCCACCAACCTGGGTGTGACAAAGGGGAGCAGGGAGCAAGGTGCGCTCGTCTGCTCTGAGATCAATTTCAAGCCGTCGGTCCTCAGAGGGTAATTTCCCGTGGTTTAAGATGTCTTTGTGCGGGCTGGAAATCCAGATAAACAATGCAGAGTGGCACTTTTACTGTCACCAAGAGAACTTTGCAGTCTCTTAATCATGATTGCATCCTCCGAAAACAGACACCTAAAGTTGTAAAAAAAAAAAAAATAATGGGCAGGGGATTGGTGCTTAGAGACATATTTGCATAACATATTTGGAAACATGCTGTGGTCATTATAGCACTGTGAGCATTTTTTTAAATTTTATTTCATTTAGTGTCTACAGTCACTTCACAGTTAATGAACTCGGTAAACAGGGGCGTTGCTTACTAAAGCTCCGATACCTGACTCAAAGGAGAACACACAGCCTGTCACCACACAAGGAGCTGACGTGCGACCGACTGTCACCTGTGAGGGATTACTGAGACACTGCGGTTTGCCAGGGCCCGTCAACCAGGAAGTAGCAGCTGCTGGAGCTAATTAAAGGCATAGCAACGCGGTAACATAGCTCCAGCTCAGGGCCACATCAAACACTCTTCTTCATGCCAGTCTGGAATCTCCTCTCTGGGATGTGGAGGCCCTCCGTGACCTGCGCTGGGAGCCTGCTGGGCCCTCGGCCTGACCTGAGAGCTGCAAAGTGAATTAGAATGGGTCAGGATCACTGTGGGGTGCACCTGGAGCAGGCTTACCTGCGTCTGTGCATCTGCATACCAAATTATGGCGGTGAGGCTGTGTAGGCGCGGGTGCATGGACTCTGACCTGCACAACAAAGTGAGAGAGAGAGAGCCCGGGTGAGAGGTCAGGAGGAGAGAGGAGGCTCAGAGAAAACCCACCTATAGGAACCAAACATGATCAGAGAGACACACATGTCTCATCTGAGGAGGAACCACATGTCCCCAGATGTCCTGGTGAAACACAAGCTCAACGTAAACACATCACCTCAGAACAGATTGTGCAGAAGCTGTGCTTAATATAGAGATAAGCTTCACTTCAGAGTAAATAACACTTTGTTCGTGGTTTAAAAAAATGTTTTCTTCATTTGCCCAGTTAGAAACTAAAAAGCTGTTTACTCAAAATAACACTAAGCTCAATCATAGTGAGCGTTCCGTCTGAACAAGAGTACCTGAAGCTCGTCGAGGGAAGTTCCAGCCAATATTTATAGACACGCAAAAAGAGACAAAAGATAAAAGAACTGATGGTTGATGCGCGTCTGTTTTCTGCCTGGATCGGTTTGTCAGTTGTAGCGTAAAGGTAAAGCAGGGACATCCAAACAAATCTTTTATTAAACCTTTGCTCAGATGCAGTTGTAGCAACGATGTAGCTGTTGAAATAGTTTTATCACATGATAGAAAATACCCACACGGCTCCCCTTAATATTATGTTCATCTTTAAAACCTCTGAGTAAATAAACTGCAATTTTATATTTGGATGTTATTCCACCATTTCCCGTTTAAAGTCTCATCGTGGATGGAGTAGATGAGCACGATTACAGTGCTGATTCAATATTGACTCTGAGAGGAGTGTGGCAGAAGGCTGCGGGCCTCGTCTATGTCCACATGTCCCTTCCCTGTCAGGTCGGAGGCTCTGTGAGTTTGCTTTTCTTGTTGAATGCTTTACTACAACGGTAGAGTAAAAAAAAAAAAAGTAATCCCTGATGTGAAAGCCTTTGACTGGAATTCGGAGACTCAAAATCATCAGCCCAGGTTCTCTTGTGGTTTAAAGCAGAGTGGAGGCAACTTTCCGCCTCACGTCTTCACGCCTCGACGCTCGGAGGGACTGGCCGCGAGGGTCCGAGCGCCGCGTTCTTTTCAGCAGTCGTCGTGTGGTCTCAATCTCTTTGCACGTTTCACTGCCAGGTTCCTCTCCACCAGGCCTCCCCAAACTGTGTAATCAGCAGATGTCTTTATGGAGCAGCCCACTGCCATGTGCACACCCTGCATGCTTTGCCAATTTCAGTTTGGCAATATGTATATTTTTTTCTTTTAGATTATTATTTTTATTCGTCGGTTGGTTCTTAATGCGTCCCGGGGTCGCACATATCGCTCCGCTCAGCACTTTGAATTTGAATGCCTGAATGATATATCCCCGAGTGTTCTTAAGACATTCTAGTCTATTACACCTCAGACCTGCTGATTTAAACAAACTGACGTAAAGTAATTCAAAAGAATCCCTTAACCTTCACAAAGACTAAGTCAAACCAGCTGAGCAGGTTTTAGGGCTCAACATCCGTGAATAGTTTTAGTTATATAACATTAAGAGACCAGGGACTGGGGGATCACCATTTTGTGAAAAAAGAGGGTTAATGGGTTCATACAAAGACACAAAAACTAAAACAAAATTCATATTATGCTGAGCTGTGTGTCGGTAAATATTTTTTACAGAATAATGAAACATAAAATGTTATTTTTAAATTTGATGATATAAGACACAAGATGAAAAATCATACTGTATTGAAATTATTCTTGTTAAAAACTGGTACTGTAATCATTATCGAAATAGATGAGACATCAGTCATTACATCAGTGTGGGGATTTTTATGGCACTTCACGTGTGTATTTTAATTTCATTATATTTAGAACATCTATTGGACTACTTCTCAGAAATAAATGTATTGTTTGTAATATTACTCCACTACACCTATAGCTCAAGTTGCTGTTTTCTTTTCAGACTACTATGAGTTTATAAAATAAAACATTTTTAAGGACTAAACCATAGCTGCAGCTGTCATTTGATTTATAATAATTTCAGTCTATGCAACATAAAACCACAATGAAAAACACCCAATACATCTTTGCGGTTCCCGAAAGTGATATTTTTATACTATCTGACTGAAAGCCGACAACCAAGAAATATTTGATTTACTGTCTCACTGAAATCCTCATATTTTAGGAGTCTATCAATTTGTTCTTGTTTTTTTTATCACCCGCTTACTCACCTAATTTCTAGTTGAAACTACCTGACAAACCTAGTTGTTATGCTATAATATAAGATATGTATATATATATATAGAAAAGATACGTAATAGAAGACTGACATGTGGCTGCGCAGTAGGCCACCCGATGAGAACTTTTACACTGTATTCTTCTGCTAATGCTGTTGTAGATTTAGCTCTTAATGATGAGTATCAGGTTGTTTTTATGCGATTTACAGGCAAACAAGATGCTCAGCGAGAACATTTCAGCCTTTTCTACTAAATATTCTCAATCCATGTCCAGTTCCACGCGATATCAGACAGAAGATTCACGAGGGTCTGTGTTTGCATTTTCACTGTGAGTATTTCATTAAGAGGAAGCGGGAGGAGATCTTTCTTTAGAGAACTTCAGAAGAACTTACAAAAGTTAAAAAGGGACACCGATGCGTGCACATTCGCACAAGTCAACTTTGGTCTGTCGTTCAGCAGATGGAGTCAGCCACCATTCCTGAATTGGCCCTCTATTTTGGAGACCGTCATATGTCTATTGCATTTCAAAACTTTGCCAGAGATTCTTCACAGATTTTTTTTTTTTTTTTTTTTTTTTTTAGCAGTCGGGCCAAAGTGTTGTGTTGCAGCTCCGGGGGTCACAGCATGGCGGACACCAGTGGCAGCACTGGATCTAACCAGTCTAACAAAGTTTGCTGATCCGGCTGTGAGTCGGGGCGGTCCGGTGTGGCTAGCGGCCCGCTGCGAGTACAGCCGCCGACCAAAGGTCGGTGTGGACCGGCGCCGTCGACCCGCTTCGCCGAGCAAACAGGAACCGCAAAGCTTTTCCCTGATTAAGAGCAGAACGACCCGCCGACGGGAGGTGAAGTCAAAACCACTCAAGTGACTGGACATATAAGTGAGAGATTTACGTGCAAGCAAGATCAAGATGTTTTCTATTGCATTGCACTTCAGCAGAGGATCTGGATACTCCTCTTACAACTGTCCATATGTTTATGCATACATGTCGGTTTGCAAGAACTAACTTTCCTGGCCTGAACACGACTCTGCAACACAACACATTCAACCATGTGACAGCATGCATTTCAGCACCACCTGGACACCATCAGGGCACCAACATGCCACTGTTCCTTGTCTGTCACCATCTTCAATATTGCTGCAGAAGGTGGCAGACTTGTTGAGGGTTGGGTACCCGTGAAGTGAGCTGTCAAAATTAGCAACGTTTCTGGTTTGTTCGAAAGGGCGAAATGGGTCGCGCGGCGTAACAACAGCTACGACCCGAGAGGGACGCCGTGAGAAATGATTCACTGCTGCGTTATCACATTAAGAAATTTAGAGAATTGAGAAGTTTCTTTTCTCATTAACATCTAAAAGTACGTGTCAGTAATGGGAACTAATTATTTCTTACCATGCCGTATGAGGTCATGCAATAGTGTTGTACTTCTGTTACATACTCCTTAATGTCTAGCCTGACCTTTGATGGTGAATGTGTTAACTCCAACGCCATGAATTACCTTTTTATTTTTCTAGTGTAATGACATGGAGTGTGTGTGTGTGTGTGAGAAAGTGGTGATGTTGGACTTGGCAAGCTTTTTTTTCCTTCTCCATTTGGTGACAGATTGGGTTTAAATGACATTATATCTTCACAGTTGTGACTCACAGGCCTCTGCGTTGCAAAGTCAGGGTGAGGCTTGTCACTTCAGACGAGGACGCGTGAGGACCAGGTCGCCTCGCTTCGTCTTTTAGTTTATCACATTCTGCAGAAACAAGCCTTCAACGCTAAATGTCAATCAATCCATGAAGACCCATGCTTTCTCCCGCTTTCCTATTACAGGAAGTGCGTTTTCATGCGTAATAAATTATAAAGATACTTTGGTGAAACATCCAAAATAATTTGAAATATGAATACAGGTAACCAGCTGATTATTTTTGCAGAAGTTTTAAAAACACACGGCTTGATTGCGGCATGTTGCATTGTGGGGCGCTAAGCAATGCTAAATGCTTCTTAGCAACCATGCTAGCAACAGCGCTACAGTTTTTGACGTGGCTTTGAATCTTTCCCGCTGAGGCCATAGCAGGGTGCATCTCCTCCCTGAGCCCCAGGTAGGTGGACATGCGGGGGGGATTCTTTTAAAATATTGATGCTCTAGGCTCGCAGAACTCCTTTAACACTATAAAACCAGCATAATGTATGTTTCTGTCGGCCCTAACCCCCCCACCCATGTCAGCCATGTTTGTTTTTGCCGGTGCTATCAAAGGCTAACTGCTTTACAGCACCTCCTGGTGCTCCCCGGGAGCAAACTTTTCCTTCTGGAATAAAGATCTCGGCCCACAGATTTAAAGGTACCAAAAATCTATTTCACTATGTTTTTTATCATTCTTTCATAATTCAACCAAACATTGTTGATTTGAAATGGTTTTGCTGCAGGGATCTAAGAACTGCCTGATATTGGCCCTTTTAAAATAAGATGTAAGGGTTTGGGCTGATGGATTCATCGTAGATCGACTTCACACACTCAACAGATAACTTCTTGCTCGGGATTGTTGTCGTTTCACTTTTGTTTGGCAGACGACACATTAACTCGAACACGTCCTTTTAGAGCAGAGGGCGAGGCGTACTTGTTGTCTGAGAAAGATACACTAGGAAGTGGCCTCTCGCTCTGAAGCTTTGCTTACGCTCCGCTTTGGCGCTCTTGTTCTGTCCTGAGCTGCCTGTCCTTCAACTCCAGGGCTTTAGTATGAGGTGAGGCACACAGGAGGGATGAGGGCTGTCACTGCTGCTGCTGAGGTGCCCACGCCAGTGTTGCGTAGTCACTGAGAAAGACGCACTGAGAAAGGACTCCGCAGGCCAAGCAAGGAGATATCCCCAAGCAGGCCAAATAGGTCAGCGTTACGTAACCCGGAGGAACACCTAAAATGTCCCGCACATAAACATTAACACAATATTAATATTTCTTTGCTTTTTTGTAGCCGCTGTTTTTTTTCATATTTAGGTACAATTTTAGCGCTCCGTTCTAGAGATGGCAGGTGTTGTCTAGCTTCAATAGCTAAAATGTAGCTGCAAAAACACAGCGGAAGGTTACTAACTCTCTTGACTTTGTCAGCTGCACTTCCTCTTTCATTTGCACATCAGAATTCTTCAAATAAACATTGACTCCAGCTCCAACATGTCCACAGGTCACATATCATGTATGCCGTCTTTTGCAAATATTGAGTGACATGCAGCGGATATTCCCGGAGCAAAAAGTGATGAAAGACAGCGTTCAGTTTAGACGTGTGTCGTGATGTGATGTGTCGTGAGGACTGAACAGGTAAAGCCAGTGGTAACAAAAATTTCATCCAAAATATGCATCAGCAGTCAAAATACTGATAAATACCAGACGTGATTCACATATAGCCAAAATATGACTGCTTGTCTTCAAATTTGAATGGTTCCGTTATATGGTGCAAAAAAACAGCAACCAAAAAAGTGTCAATCAATCAATATTCAAGCCAAAATTTAGTTTAAACTGACGACAAACAATCTTTGATAGTTGAAGTATTTTTACAAGATAGAATCATTTTCCATAAAATAACTCTCAGATTGCATAAATAATACATGCATCAGAAAAAGAAAGCCTGAAGAGAAGCAGGAAAAACACTAATGGCACTAAAGTATAAGGATGCTTTAATTTGACGGTGTGAAATTGGAGCGCCTTTGAAGAACGTCCACAAAAACCTTCTCCCTTTATATTTCTCCTCAATTGTGTGACTCCGACGTGTCCCTTTTGTGCACTAGAATTATGGCCACTCTCATTTAAGGTGCATTTAAAGAAATATGTGACCAGAACCTTCAGGTGAATCCATTTAACTCTAAAAAATGAATGCATGTCCTCCGTGGTATAAGCAGGCCTCCCATTTCTTTGATTGCATTTGTGTTCACAATTGTCTCATTCATCATCGTACTCATCATCATCGTCATGTTCATCCACTGTGTTTCCTTTTGGCTATGTACTTTGATTGGAACCAAAACATTTTGGGCAATTATGACAAAACCGAAGACATTTTATCGCACGCTTTTACTAAAACACAGTAAGTGGAAAATAATATATATATATATATTTTTTAATGGATTGTGGGGTTCCATTAATACTGAAAATGTTAAAAACATACCACAGAATAATTACAAACGCTGAACTTTTGATTTTACGACCATGTACTGCTTCATAACCGTTGACTTTATAACTTTAAGTTACTTTGAAATTAAAAGAGGACAAAAAATAATTATTTCTATATTGTTACTGACATTAAAAGCCAGGATTGTAGCGTGTGTTTGTATTTAATTTGTTTTTAGTTTTGGTAAAATATATGCTTCTGTGAATCATTCAATGGAAAAATAGTTTTATTATAAATATATAAAACACATTTTAAAAAGAACATTTCAAGATTAAAGCGATACTAAAAAAGTATTTTCGCTTAAAAATAATTCAACAATCATATAAATTTAATAAATCAATGGAAAACTTAATTTATTTGTTGTTGTTAAAACTATCGCTGAATGTAGATGAAATTGTAAAATCTTACTGTCACGGGTAATTTTGAAATTGAAACCCTCAATAATTTTTTTATTTCTGAGCGCATTTTTTTAATGTATTTTTTCTGTATGTATACATGGTTACATACACAACCTTTCAATAAAGAGAAAGAATCATAAACGGACATTATAGTTTTTCCTTTTAGATTCAGCAGATGGATAAAAGAAAGTTATTGTTGCATTGTTGAAAACTTTTTTAGCTTATGTCAGACAAATGGTATCTGCGAGAACAATTGGAGGTGATTATACTTTGTGTTAGTTCAGTTGTTTGTTGAAGAAGCCATCTGTTTGTATGTTTCTTTGTAAATTCTTTAATTGTTTGTGCGTACAATTGTTTTTTTTTCTTTTCAAAACTTCACGCGCTTCATCAAAAGACAAGGAAATTCATTAGCTCTCTGTTTCAAGGTGGTATCCGAACAGCAGAAGATTCTTTTATTTTAAGTCTTTTTATTTCTTCAAGGGGTATTATCTCATCACAATCTAATAATATGCATTGATAAACAAGACGCAGAGTTCTTGATCAAAAACTGTGAGTCAAATCAGATGTTTCTGTGAAACGAGAAACTTCTCTCAGTTTACAGAATGAAAGGCCACCATCTGTTTTTCGTATGTTCATTTGTAGAGAGGAAATTCAACTGTCAGCAAAGTCCCTCCTACTTATCTAAACACATAGACATCCCCACCACATAGAGCTTCAGGTCTATACAAATCTTCATCACTGTGTTCACCTCAGTGGGTCAAAAAACCTGCAGCAAAGTGATTGAAAAAGTTTTCAATCGAATACATTCACTTTTGTGAAATGCAAACTCAATATATACTTTTTTTATAAATTTAAAAAAATGATATACTCATTTTAAATTCCATTATATGTTAATCCTTCTTTTGCTATAACCAACTTCAGACTGTCAAAGAAACTTTACTCATTATCGAGCATACTGTAAAAAAAATATATTCACCTCCATAATCTACACATTAAAATGTGAGATCAGTGGAAAAGTATACTGAGGGAGAAAGTTAGCAAGCTCATCTTTTAAATCTCGATTACAAAGAAAAATCTCTCTCTCATGATTTCCCAAAGTTTGGCATTGGGAAAAAAATAGGAGAAAAAATGTGAGGGTTTTCCTTGTGTCATACTATGAAGGCTTTCAACTGCAAAGACTTTCATATGAAGCTGTCACATTTTACTCATCTCATAACTCACGATCCAGGCTGAAAATATTTAAGGAGTTGTCTATCCTATACAAGTCGGGTTAAGTATTTCCTGTTTATGTACAGCATTGTTCTCAAAATGATGTAAAATAATTTAAAAAAAACTAATTATCAAAAGACTATTACGCGATTCAAAAGCAAATCTGAGGCTGTAATATCAGGGGACCCTTGAGAGTGAACCTCTTGTAAACCACAGCAAATACTGTTTATCTGAAACTAAATGTACCAGAAAATTAAGCTGCTTAAGCTGCTTAATCAACAGGACTAACGAAAATACCCTTCTGTGTTTGTTTTTTGCTTTTATTATAACACAAGTCAACTATGTATGTTATTCTTTCAAATAGCATTCAAAGAGTTTCAGCTCCATCTTCCTCCTGCCCTGTTAGCTTAGCAACAGCGGCCATTTTGTCTGCCTTTGCATTGGTAGAAACGTCTTTCTCAGGTCCTTGACCTACTCTTTGAAATTCTGGTTGTGTGATGATGGTCACATCAATTCGAAGGCAATTTGCAGGAACGAGATCTTTTAACTTGCACCTTCAAAATAGCAAAAAAGCGGATCGTATCAGTCATGCGGCGTGCATGTTCCAGGCAGTAATGCTTTCATTACTTTGCTCAGAATGCACCAGTGAGTGTTTAGTGCTAACCACATGGCCGTCACATTAAATGCACGTGCATACAGGACACATAGAGTATGCACAATGCAGGCACACACACAAATCGGATGAGTTGATCCCGTTCACCACCCACCGCTCCCACCTCCACATACGACCTCCACGACCAACCATCCACCGTAGGATGTTTAAAGCCAGCTCTCCAGAGGTCACCTTGGCTTGTTTACTTGACTTGGAGTCGATGCACAGTGAACATCTCACCTACCAACATGTATTCAAGCTCTCATCTCCTACTGGATCCTCAGTCAGTGTGGGTGAGTACAACCTGTAGTTTCTACCCAAGTCATCCGCTCCATGGAGGAAAAAAGTGTAATGGGCTGAACTGCTGGAGACGAGCCTCACTCATCGCTTTCAACTCTTTGAAACTCATTCATTTACCCACACGTCATCAATTAATTATACTTCGACCAATTAGCGTCTTCCTTTTCGACTTTGCCGGGAATAATTCACAGGATATCAATGCATTTTTAATCCATGGCTTCAGTAGTAGTAGTTAGCTTTGGCTACCATGAGATCAGTGTAAAACGCTTTCTTCCAATATAATGCTCTGAGCCTTGAATAGAAACTACCACAGTTTATATCATGATGATGGATATTTTCATGTATTAGATCTTCAAATTGTTGCATTTACAACTGAAAATGCAGGAGAAAACTTACAAAGATCAACAACATACAAACTACAATTTTAACAGCTAAAACATGCAGATGTGGTAAATGTCTGCATTTCGTAGGTTTTTGGACCAGCTGTCACCTCACGGGCCAAGAAACCAATGCTGAACGCGCTTGTGCGCACCAAGTACTCACCCAGCTACTGTACGTTGACGCAGACAATATCTCTGCTCGCACACAAAAACACACATACACACACACACCACACACGGGCACACAAACACTCACCTCTGCACTGCTGAAACACACCACTATTGAAACACTCTGATTCTGGTAATGTCCAAAATGTCCTGGTTGTTGGCACAGAGGGGTGAGAAGACTTTCTGGGATTGAGGCCCCCGGAGACGGGCCTTTTTCTGTCTTTCCAGGGAGAGCTGCCACTGACCACCCTGGTACACATAAGAGAAGAAATCCTTTTCAGGTTGAGAGTATGACACAGGACTGCCTCATAAATCAGAGCAGGCCCAGCCCGGCACAGGCTGGGAACGCCATGGGAGCGGTAGGCGGCACTACGGTGAGGTTTTTGGGGAAGGATTATGGATTGAGACGTACAGCTGGGAGGCTAAAGTTACACTTTTCATTACCACTTCGAGGGGGTCTTGGCTGCCTGGAAGCCAGTCAGATTTGTGAAGACCTCTTTCTCCCCCTGGAATGGTTGTAATTCTGCAGGCGCATTCTTCACCTGAGGACAATTGTTTTTGATATGGCAAAAAAACAATTTGGGTGAAACGCGATGGGAATGCTGTTTTTCATTTTCTTTTTTCCTTTCTATTTTTTTGCCAATGGAAGAATGAAAAAAAAAATGAAGAAAAAAAAAAAAGAGAGGGCATTGTGAAAAGTCCTCATTCACCAAAAGACCAGAGTAAAGAGAGAGCAGTATGCCCCCTTCTGGCTCTTTTCTTCTCTCCTTCTTTTCTTCTCCTTTTTTCCTTGGCGTCTGGAGATGTGAAGAAATGTCTTTTGATCAGCTCTGACAGAGCCCGGGCCATGTGAAGAGGGCGGCTAGCGGGACTCTGCCAAACCATGCAAGGCAAAAATGTTCCTAATAAGAGAGTAATAAGCTAAGGAGTGCTGGGTGTCTCTCTGATCCACATTCTGGGCTCTGTTTGTGCCAACACACCCAGTGCCTTCTGACGTGTAGCCGACTCTCATCAGCCTTTGGACTGTTTGCCAGGTCACTGCGTTTCACCTGGCTTGTCCCATATGCTCTCACCAATGGTGCAATAGTTTGAAATTTGGAACCATGTGGGTACAAAATTGGGATGTGGGAGTATTTCTATCTCTGATTTTAAACATGTCCAGAATGTAAAATATGTTTCTCCGCAGAAAGTATACACGGGTGGAAAAAATAAGGTGCAGGGTTGGTTTATGAGCGAAGCAAACGTGTCACCTTGCCCACACAACGTCAACTTGTGCTATTTCCACAGTGGACCGCTTCCATTGTGTGTGTGTGTGTGTGTGTGTGTGTGTGTGGTTTTGAAGTGGTCACATATCAAAGGGCTCTGTCTCTGCAGGGTGGATTTCTCCGGTACTCCGTAGAGCACAACAAGGAGATAGTTACCTCTCACCGCTTTCTCACTGCAGCACCCCAGCCCAAATAAACACATCACCTCCACTGCAGGGGGAGGAGGACAACAGCACAGCTGCCAAACCCCCTTCTCTCTCTTTCTTACCCAGGCGGCAGCGGCCCGCCAAGTCCACAGTGCTGCGGGGCATCGCGGCCACGAACAGGTGCTCTGCCGGTGGAGCTGGTGCCCGTTTTTTTTTTTTTTTTTAGGCCGGTCTCTGGGCTGGATGTGTGATGATGGCTGGTGAGGTTTTGGCTGGCCAGACTTTAATGGTGTGTGTTAGCGAGTCCCGGGCTCAGCACTGGTAATTATGGTGGGGAGAAGGCGATTAGGCAGCGCTGAGCAGCCCAGCGAGGGGGGACGGGCCCACGCCCAGCAGGGAGGGGAGTCCTGCCACGGGAGGGACCAATCAAGTGTAAAGCAGAGCGCAGACCCTGGGCCTTGGTTCAGTGGGAAAAAGGCTTGGCCGCTGGTTCAGAGCGCCGCAACTTTCACGGATTAGTAGAGACAGTATTCTGAAGACTGAAAGGGGGAACACAGCACGGAGGCAGCATCAATGCATGCGTGCACGCACACAAACACACAGTCACACAGGCTCCCTCTCTCGTACCCTTTCTCTCTCTCTCTCTCTCTCTCTCTCTCTCACACACACAAAACCCACCAACAGCTGGGAGGAGGGCGACAGCCATTGCCATATTACCATAGCAACGGCATATCTCACATTTGAGCCCAAATGAAGACAACTGGGGTATTTTTTTCCCCTCAGTTATTGGAAGTATTTTAATAGTTTCTCTCTGTGCTTGCAGAACGCCCCCCCGCCCCCCACCCCCCCATCTTGTTGTTTCGCAAATGACAAGATATTGACTGAGAAGTTATTTATTTATTGTGTATTTACGTGTCAAAGGGGTAAATGCTGTGCAGTCTTCCAAATTTTGGTTGATCTTCATTACTTCCTTGGGTCCACTGTGGACTTTAGTGCAAACAGACGGACACTTTCAAGTGAAGTAATTGCGTTTTTCTCACATTAAATAACTTTCACTCCTCAATACCTAAAGCAGGTTGAACAACTTTGAAGAATAACCTTGTTCTGCCCTCAACACGCATTAGATCATTTTACGTAGTTAGTTTGAATGTAATTCTTAAAAAGCACATAGGACAGGGCAGCTAAATGGCAGGGGTTGGGGCTGAAGTGACTAAAATTACTTTAAAGACACTTTTTAGAAAACCTGTTTGTATTGTAGAAAGTTTAAAGGTGCTGCAAAAAACACTTATATTGGAACTTCCTCGTAACGTTTGAATAAAGAAATTAAACGTATTTGGAATCCCTGTGTTCACAGTGTTATCTAAAATCACACAGGTATATTGTCTGCAGAGCTAGTTAAGTAAGCTCAGTGGATACACAAAGTGTAGCTATCAGAGTAAACATCTGGCTCTGGCTGCTGTTGTCAAATGAAACATTTGAAGCTTTCATCAGCCACGACAAACGTCTTTGCTTTCCATGGCGCGCTTATTTATGATGGCTGCTTTTGGTTCGGTTTTGTCCTCATTTTGGAGGGAGAGTAAACTGGTAAAGGGTGACGCTGCTCTGTTTCTGGATGAGTTTGGGGAATGAGAGCTCAAGTCCTATTCCATTCTGTTTAATGGCATCTCGTCCCCAGACAGCCTGTGTGTGTGTGTGTGTGTGTGATTTTGCATTCTTTGAGATGAGGAGAGTATTCCTGTACCAAGGGGCCTCCCCCCCCCCCCGAATCCTGTGCTTGCTTTGAGTACAATCATCCAGCAAAGCGTTCTCTATCTCCTTCTCGCTGACACACATTCTCTCTCTCTCTCTCTCTCTCTCTCTGTGCATTGCTCATCATGCTTTGACTTTGAAGTCACTGCTTTCTCTTCCTCTTTATTTTTGTCTTTGATTCAATAACATTCTGTGCATAGTTCCTGTAATGCCTGGATCCTTGTGCCTTTATTTTTCTTCTTCTGCCAGTGCAGAAACGGTGAGTCTCTTGCCTTTGAAACGACGTCCATAAATTACAACTTGTCATGTGTCATTTTCCTTGTTTACAGCCATTTTGGGCTCCGACTCCCCTGTGTTCCCCTCTTGTGTTTTACATTTAATTGCACCAATAATGTTGGTGGCGCTCACCGGCTCTGCACATGCAGCTCGTTGCCACTGAGGGGGTGCGGAAACTATTAAAATATTTTCCAGCCTTTTACGAGTTTTATGTGTATAATTTGTGTGGATGTGTCCCACTGTGTTACCACCAACTAGGAGAACAGAATGAGATTGTTCTTCGGCCTGTGCCACAACAGTGAGAGGGGGGAGACGGGACTCAGCAGAGCCAACAGGCCGAAGGGGTAAGAGGAGGAGTGAGGGAGGAGCAGAGTTAAGTCTGTACAGGAAATCTGCACTAAGTGTTCCTAAAGAGCTTGTGTTTGTCCTCCCCTGCACAAACGGCCTAATTTATTGCATGCCTGTTGAAGTCAACGGCCCTTTATAACCCCACAATAATTTCCCATATGTTCCATATATCACCACAGAGAGAGGGCGGAGGAGAGAGAGAGTGAAAAAAAAGACTGATGCAGCATATACGTTCAAGGCCCAACACACACACACACACACACACACCCACACACACACACCAATTGCAACAGGGGTAATACTCTTGTCTTAATCAAACCCGCATTGGAATGTGTGGATGTATGTGTTATTCCCAGCACACCACTACACCTGTGGGTGGGCCATGAAATATTAAACACTCCCGCTCATGTTGTTTACTTTCATCATTGAGGGAGAGTCCTTGATAATAGGAAACTTCTCTCCTCTGGCTCTGCCTTGTAAGGCCTCCACTTCTCCAGCAGGGCCAGTTTGTTCTTGTCAAAACCCATGTGCCACCACGGGGTTGACGAGGTCTACGAGGGAAACTGAGAGGGATTTTGAGTCAACGGCGCGCCAAAACGCCTTCTTAGTTTCGGTGTTGGGAAGCAACGAGGATGGGTGGAGTTTGTGACCTTCGCGCTGGTGACGGCTCATACGGTATAGCCCAGTATCGAAACAGTACGTCAAAAAAGTCACACAATTCTAATAAAGTGATTTGTGTACATGGACACAGATTTCCCCTCTCAGCATGGAAGCGATGGCTACCAAATGTCAACCATGATCCATTGCTGGACACAAGAATGACGCCCATCGTCGGGATTGTGTGGCGGTTCCCAGCTGGAGACTGTTGAGCCATAACCACTGGTGGCAGATGGACGCGTCCAACAACAAAAATTATATAGAAAATCTAACCCAAGTAGTTTTCTTGTCTAAATCCTAACCACTAACGTGTGAATTGAGGCTGATGCATCCTATTCATGAAACCTTGTTGTTGGTTTACATTCAATCCTTATGCGTGTTCGAAAAAAACACACAATGGACACAATATGGTAAATGTGTTGATCATGTGTTTCTGTTCATATGCAGCTTATGAATGCTAGATGAGAAAGAAAAGTAAAGTTGTTATGGATAAAACCAAAAATAAGAAAAATACACAATTCTTCACCTCTGATATGAACATATGGGACATTGAAATTGATCCTCCTATCAGTCAACTTAGCTATTATTTGTGTCCACTGCTGTCTTACTGACTTTTACTTCTCTCAGACCAGACTCATGAAGAAACAGGCCGCCTCCCATTGGCTCTGCCTGACACATCCCATGGGATGGGATGGGGTTCTGGAGGTGGGGGCCTGTTGATGGGGAGGGGTCTCGGCTGAGGTGCCAAAGAGCTGATCGATCCCCAGCTGCAGGTGGCCGAGCTGGAGAACAGGCGCTGAGCACATCCAAAACATGGCCTGACTACCAAGTACACTGCATACACAGGTACATAAAAAAAACAAAAAGAACCCATATGGAGGAACAACCTGTTCCAGCATTCATTGCATCAGGCAGAATTATAACTAACTGGAGAAAATTGTTTTGAGTATGAAAGTTGATTAAATAATTGATTGCGATTCTCACACAGAATGCTTCATCATTTGATGACTTTGTGCGTCATAACAGGGTGCGTAACAGTTTGACATAAGACACCATTTCTGACGCAAGTCATTTATGATTCTTGTGATTTCCCGGATGTGATGAAGTTACATTTTATTTGTTAATGGGTTGATAAACGCTAAAAGAAATGACTCTCTTATCATAATGAATAAACACTGAGTTTAGAGATTGAACATTTGTACCGGTGTACATAAGAAACGTTTTAGTTGATCATACACATGAGCTGTACTGTATATGAGTGAGTGAATCATCAATAAGATGAGCAGCCCTTATTTAACCAACTTCTTATTTATAAAGAAACCGCTTAAGCCCTGATGTTCTCTAAAATCCTTCCATGATTTAATTACAAAAGGGCCTTGTTTGGGAACACGTCTTAAAGATCATAGTGTGTAGTTGCAGCAGCTACGTTTGAATCAACGTGAGGTGCAATCGGGTAGGAGACAGAACACGAGTCATGCAGGGAGAATGGGACTATTCCACTTCCACAAGTTTGTCCACCCAGAGAGCTTTGGCATCTCCGCAGGTATACGGGTTAGCTTAGAAATTGAGGGAATGATTTTGTGTTTGGGTCCCTGGAGATGGAAACTGCCTCGACACAGTGTACACTCAATACTAGATCAATATTTCTACAATATCAAGCCCAACCTGGCTCCCTCCTCCCACTATCCGAAGCACAAACAACATGAAATGAATTGTTATTTGATGTTGCACTCTGGGCAAATGATTGAAGGCTGCCTTAGGCTGAAGATAATTTGGTAGGAAAAAAAATCTTAAGTCCTTAAATAACTTACTGCACAGGATCTGCAGCGAGAAGCACAGACGTGTCTCACGCGTTGCCGTGTCTCAACAGACTCTTTTCCCCTCGTAGGCCTGTGCGATCAGAGCCAGGTCGAAAAGGGGCCGCTTCGCTAAACTGAACAAGCTTTATTTTCTATTTCCTACTGACACACGGGGAAATTTTTGTCCCCAACGTGAAGCAGTAAAGAACTGATACTGGAGCAGTGATGAATCAAGTATGTTACCGCTGAGGCTACTAGCCTGGCCCATGACTGCTTATGAAAGTCGTTTGAATGGAAGCAAGACCAAATTGGATCCTACTTAAAACCCCGGCCGCTCGCTGGATGCTTGATGAAAGCCATATCCTCAGAAATGTCTATCAACGCTCCCCAAAGACTGTATGAGGATTAGGGGAAGATATCTGAGTTTGGCCTGAAATGAAATTCACAGGCTGCAACTGCCATTTGCCGGATAACAGGGATCTTCTTTTTCACTTTAATTCCACCAACATATAGCAAACAAAGACAAAGAAAAAGAGGAAAATTGTGTATTTGACTGTAGAAAACCAGTGAAATGACAAGGGACTTCTCTGCATTACCAGAAAGGCCTTCTCGAAACTCCTCCTGGTGAATGAGCTCTTGTGAAAAGACTCCAGCATTCACCCACCACCCTATGCAAACAAGTTGTCCAAGAACCACATTGTTTCAAAAGACCTTGTGACACTCCAAAAAAGCGGTCAATGTCTTGGACAAACATGCTATCCCAGACTCTTTCACGCCCGGGCTAAACGTTTAGCCACCCTGGCTAATTAACTGCTGTGAAAGAGCACTCATCAAAGGGAGGCGGAATTTGGAGACTCTTTGACCAACCCTCGGGTCCAGGGGTCAGCCCTCTCCAAGACAGAAGTTAGGACGTCCTGGCCCTGGACCTCTGGACGCTAACCCTTAACCCCTGCCGGAGCATATCAAAGCTCTGGCAGCAGAGGGTAGCACAGACGTCCCCCAACAATAACAGGAGGACATCAAAGAGCTAGTTGGAAAAAGACGAGAGAAAGAGAAGAAAAAAGAAAGCGAGCCAATATCAAATTCCCTCTTATTCTGCAGATATTCCAAAAGATGAATATAATTCATCTCTCCAAGTTGTCATGGGTCTAAAGGGCTCTTGCTGTGCTGCAGCCTCCTTGGGGCACTTGAGGAGAATTATGTGATTAAACAGACCTGCGAATTCTGGACACAGGCGGGGAGAAGAAAGCTCCCGTCCCCTTCATAATGCCCCTAATGAAGTGGCTGGTGGCTCCGTCATCCCTGGCCGGGCCTTGTGCAGCCTGTTCACAATCTGTCTAATGACAGAGCGGGGCTGCCGAGCGCACCAGTGCTTCCCAATGAGCCACAAAGGGAGATCACAGGCTCCATTGTGGCCAGGCACAGGAGCTTAGCACTCATCAGGCCCAATAAACCTGTCTCTAGTCAGGGTAGGACACACCCCTCCGCCGCCAGCCAAGAGCCCCACGCAGCACACTCCTTCAGTTCGCTCACTCATTATGACATAAGGGTGACATGGCCTTATCACCCGCTGAAATGCGACCTGCGCTCTCACTCTCACTACTGTTTATATTTACATGTTGACACTGGAATAACACGCCTCCCCCCCCCTCTTGGCCCCTGATGTTGTGTGTGCTGTAGTGCAGATAATGCATGGGTATGTATCTGCATACACTGGGTGTTTACTTGCCCGCCCTTTTGCCTCCATTTTACAACAGCGCCGCTCCCCGTTTGGCCTGTGCCGCCCTCCCCCGGCGCTCCTGCCAAACGTATGCAAATGAGCGTGTCCACAATGGCGCCCACAGCTGCACGCAGCCGGCCAAAGACAGAGGACAAGGCGGCCGTCCCTTTCATCTGTAACCCTTGATCCCCCCTCTCAGTGACACGTCATGTTCACCCCAACACTGCTCCCCCGCCCAAAGAACCACGTCGCCCCCCCCCAGCCCACATGCCCACTCCTCACAGCTTTTCTTTATGCACACATAAAGCCGGCCTTTGGCCCCGGCTGTCAGGGGCCTTGGACCGAGCGTCCAGAATCGGACCCCAGACGTTCTGCGTCGTGGATTTGCACACCTCCTCGCTGTCGACGGCTCTTGAACCTTTGTTCGACCAAAGTGGAAAAGGAAATGTGAGGAAAAGTAAACAAATTGCGCCTTTTTTTTTCTTCTTCTTCTTCTTTTTTTTGTTTTTTTCTCGCCTCCACACTTTTTTTTTTCAACAGCCCGTCTCCTCCGCGGTCATTATTTGCGCCTAAAATGACTGTGCCGAGCGGAGGGGTACAGAGGGAGGAGGGTTATCCGAAAAAAAGAGTGGGGGTAAAAGAACCTGATTGCTTTAATCTCAGTGCTCGCGGCGCACCCCTTTTCATAAAGCTCTTTGGCCGTGTGATTCAGACCCAGGCCCCAGTGTTCTGCGCCCCACTATTGTTCTCACATGAAAATCAATTCCCTTGAAGACCCTCCTTAATCCCGTTTTTGGCGTCAACAATGGCCACTTGTGCACGGCCTGATAGACCAAGAGCCGGGATGATGCGGCTGTCTGCTCTGATTCCAGCCCATTCAGGTAACGGGCGGCCCGCATCACTTTGTAGTGCCGAGCGCGGGACTCGACAGGAAGACGTTTGCGATCATAATTTCCTGCAGAGCAGAGGCCCGGGCACCCTACACACCCACAAGACTTTTAATTAGGGCAGACAACCACAGAGATTAGAGATCGGCCTGTAACAATGACTGTCCCTTTGAACGGGCCTCAGCCTCCATCCCCACTGAGCCCATATGGAGCGCACAGTGCCATGATCACGCTAATAACAATCACCCCAGCAATAGCACACAGCAGCGGTCTCCACGCCGGACCCCATGCTCCGCGGGTCTGGGCATTAAAAAATTGAAAAATACAATCAACGAGACTTTTCTGTGGTTCAAAGTAAAAAAGAAAAATAATTAATTGTAGTGGGTTTTTCTTTTTTCTTTTTGTTAAAGCTTTTTGAAAGAGGGATCAAAGCTTCTTCTGAGGTGTATTGAGGGGCGACGCTGAGATGTTTCCTACATGCGTGTGTTCATAATTCAGATTTTTAGTTTCAGGTACATTATCAGATGCTAAAGACAACACAGTCATGTCTTGGCCCGTCAGTTACTTGTTTTTTTTTCCACACATCAAAACAGTGCAGTCGCCACGTTTGATGGACTCCATGCAGCCTTCCTCTAACTCTCTAAAGAGCAACAGGAAAGGCAGCAGAGCAGCATCGCAGCAACAATCCCCATTAATTACAGTCAGAGCTATATCTGAAAATCCTGATGAGGGACACAAAGGCCAAAGTCTACAGAAGAGATTTCATTACTCGTTCCTCTCCTTACCTTTTCTGTGTTTGGTAAAGAAAAGGAACAAAGGAGGAACCCTACTGATTGAAAACTAGCAGAACAGTGAAACAACAGGACACAACTGATCGCTCATGCATGGCCGGGATTAGGATAAAAGTAGAAAGAGCACGGAGAAGAAAGCACACAACAAAAGAAACAGGGGACTGACAAACTTTTTTCTTTTCCTTTTGTGGTGAAAAGGATGGAATGAAAGGTCTGGTCATATGAAAAGATAGAGAGAGAACGATTACCAAACAGAGGCGGTCCTTTTCAGCCTCTGTACGCCTCCACTCTCGTTCCTTTTAACCAGCTACATGAAAGATAAAGCTCGGGTCTCTGGTGGCCAATACGAGACAGAAATACCAGATAAAAATGAATTGTTTATCATGAAATTAGTATTAATTCATGCATTATTTGTCAAAAGAGAAAGCGCTGCATGCCAGATACCTTTTCTGAGAGCGGCAGAATGGAATATTGTGATTCTTTTTGACCAACTGGCCCGTGAACGTTGCTCGCTACCCACTAACTAACAAGACATCACTCTTTTCAGGCCCTGCCTTCACTAAGTGCCTCCAGTGCCTTTGGCCTCAGTTCAAATTGTATTCTATTCTTTATTTATCTCCCCCCCACACCTCCCCCCCCCAAAAAAAGGAGGGAAAGGCAAGTGATTAGAATTTCTGTCTTTGACTTCTCCTCGTTTAAGGGGGCATTTGTGAATGTGGGGAGGTGATGGCTACGCCTCTGTTTCGGCTCGTTTTGAGTGGTGCGCCACTCATCCTCCCTCAGTTTGGACTAAGGGGACTCACCCCTGGGACAGGGGGTGGGGGCGGGGGGGGCAAAGTTAACTTGTCTGGAGGTGAACGAGGTCACGATGAGTGAGTGTGAAGAGGAGTGAGGCTTCTTAGATAAAGGATGGAGGACACAGCTACTGTGTGGATGATAGCGCCGACTTAACTCACCACCGAACCACATCACAGCAGAGTGTTTGCTTATTGGGCTGATTGTGTACACACCCTGTGCACCCCACTTCTCCCTCTGTGTAAGGTGGTTGAATGGAACATTTTACTGATGTATACCTTTTTTTTATTAATTCGTGAAATCAGTAGATTCTCTTGCGTGGTTATGCCTGATATATGCAAAGAAATCTGATGTGATATGTAAGAGCTAACTGTAGAGGTGAAATAATAGTTTTTAATTGGCTTTGTTTCCAAATTGGTTTGTGGGGACACAGACTCCAAAATCCCTTACAAAATAATCATATAATGATCTGATCATGTAAATTCAAGTAGTAACCCCCCCCATTTAAAACAAACTGGACTTAAATTTGGTGATGGATACAAAATGGAGAAATTAGCATTATTTATGTATTAAATACATGGACTTATATGTCTATAGTAACAGTTTTTTGCCTCAACCAATCACAGAAAAATATATGTACACAGGGATGGAGATATACAGATGATGAGTGTGATATTTGTAAATGAGAAATTGATCCCCAAATGAATCCGATACTCTAAATAATCCAGTGGCCCTTAAATAATTAAGTTTATCCAAATAGATCATATCATAGATCATATTTTCTTCGTGAACACATTTTTTAGTTGAGACGAAACACAAAATTGATAAACTTGATCATATTTTCTTTTTAAATTCTCCATCGACGATGTGCCAATATTGTTGTTATTATTATTGCCGGCGTGGAAATCGGTCAGTGAAATACTGATGTGGTGACAGCCCTATTTACACGGTGATGTTTGTTGTGTTTGAGGTCACTGGACTCTAAGTCCCCGTTAAATATGTAATGAATGAGCTGTTAAAAAACTTGCATGACAGAAAACCGAAAACATTTAATTGGGAACGGGAGGGGTGGTGCTGCTTAAAATGTTCTGTCAACACCAATCAGGGAAGGAAATCCATTGTGTTTAACGATGTCGCCGTCTCCGAGACCCCAAACAGAAGTTGTGCGTCACTTTCTGCAGCGGACCTCCGAAATGTTTCATCGCTTCAAAATCAGCTTTATAAGCCTTTCTCAGATAATTAGGGAATGTCACAAAGTATTAAGCTGATGGCAGAGGGCCCGAAGGGTCCAGGACCCCAAACAGAACATGAGGTTAACATAACTTAAAGCATAATGAATCCACATGAAGTAACTGCAGGTGTTAGAACATTTTAATAAATGTCATGAACTGCAATGTGGGGAATTGTATTCACAGAGCAGTGCAAAATAAAATATATGATATATATATATATATATATTGATTCTTAATTCGATTTATCAAGGTAATTACAAAAAACGAGGCCAGGCTTTATATAACTAGAACTATCCCTTTTTTTTGTAAGTGTCTCTTGTGATGGATATTGTGCTGCATCACATCAGCGAGTCTCTGGAGCGCAAAGAAATCCCAGAAACACGGTTTGGCATAGATGGGAGATGAGTTTCAAAGTGGTTGCTGAGAGAAAATGGTCTGTCACACTGGCCAATCGCGCATGCAAAGAACACACATGGCCGCATGAAAGCTGTGTCTGGTTTGTGTCGGCGAACAATAACTCCGGGCTTCCACTCTAAGACGTACACAAACAGAAAAAAGTCCACATCTGAGTCTCTTTTGTCAGCTCGACAATGACGTTTTGTTTGAGTAAAGACTTGTTTTGTCCGGTTTCTCTATACACGACTTTTGCAAGTGTAAAATGAACACTTGAATCACGCTACACAAAAGAATAAATGCACTTAATGAGCGTATTTTTTCCTATATATTTCCCTATACCAAACCCTTTGTGCAGGTGGTCCACCACATACATGCAGCGTAGCAATCAACCCAAAAAGTGACAATCAAATCTGAAATGCATGCTCAAGTGTCTGTCTCTTAAAAAAAAAACAACTAGAAACCAAAATAATAACAGAATGCAGCAAATAACCTGTGCAAACACACACAAAACGTTTGTTGTGCACGTGCAGAGCCACACAAACACCACAGAGGCACTGTCATATGTTATTCATGTGTTTGCTTAAGTGCTGCTGTCTCTTTTGAGGAACCTCTCGCTATTATCCCGAAATATAAACCACGCACGTCGTCCAAGTGGCTCCTTCCTGAAGACAATAGCGTCTGTCCTCGATTGCAGGGGATTTTCCGTGCCACCCGCCCCCCACCGACTCTCTCGCGTCTTGTAGATGGCTCCTCTAATCGCCATGACTTGGCTGACCTTTAGGGGCCGGTGCCCTTCTGGGATTTTACAGCTTTTCGCTGGCTTGACCTTTGCCACTCGACACTCCCACGGACACTCCCTTCACGTGGACGCAGCGCCAACGTCGGGGACCAGAGCTGCCGCGGCCCGCTGCTACCTCGGCGTGTCAAAACCTCTCTAGGTGGTATGATTCAGTCAGTGGTTCATTAACCCCCACCACTGACCACCCCTCCCCCGCCTCCCACAACCTTCCATAAAGAAAGTTTCCCCCTTCGGCTCGGAGCGAGGTAGCCCTACTTAAAGCTCGGCCTAATGACGTGTGCCGCGGTGGAAGAGGCTAAATGCCACCGCCACATGTGGGGATGATTACAGGAAGTGGTGCAGAGTTGCAGGGGACCTGGGGACTTTTTGGGGGTGGGTGTGGGGGGGGGGGGACACCGGTTGGGGCACGGAGGCGGTGAATACCCAAAGGCCATTGTGTGGAGCGAAACAGCACAAGCCCCTTCCCAGGCCAGGTCACGCAAATTTAAAACCCAATGAAGTTTAGGTCCGATGGGGGGTCGTGCTCTCTTAATCTTTAATTAAACAGCCCTCACGCTTTGGAGCTGCAGCTTTAAAACAAAAAGTATAGAGTTTAATGGCTCTACGTCGTGGCGGCGCTGCAGCGAATGAAACCCGCTGGGCTCATTCTCAGGTAGGACTTCGTATTCCACTACTCAGCGTAAAACTACCCTCTCGGAAACCCAGAAGCTAGAGAAATACTGCTTTTCCTCTTCGGGGGGGGGGGGGGGGGCAATTAATCACCACTGAGCAAACGTGTGTACCGGAGCGTGAAGGGACCATTTCTTGCACACTTCACAATGAACCCTGTTTCAGTCCACTGCTCCACACCGGCCAGCACCGACAAACCACAGGTCGCCCTTCCTGTTTTTGCCCACGTTGTTGGAAAAAAAGAAGAAAAAAAACAAAAACATGGCCGGGGTGAGATGATGACGAGGCCATAACAACGAGAGGTCTGCCCCCTCGGCCCGGCGGAACCGTTGCAACTCCATCGGCTTTAGTTCAGACTCGCCAAGAGTGAGGCTCACTTTTCCCACATGTCAGTCTGTAAAACTTTAAAGGTCACAAGTTATTATTTATTGCCTCGTTGCACTGTGGCTTAGGAAATCAACAATGCCTTGATGGAGCGAGTTGGTAACCTCCTACCCAATGAAGTGGGCTCTTTCTGTCCTTTCTCACAGACAAACAAAAACAAAAACAACAAAGAGAGGCGGTACATAAAGGAGCTTTGGTCAGATGGGTCACATGCTGTCCATTGAGTCTCCGGTCCATCAAGACCATTCAGCAGACTCTGTAAAACCGGCAGGCTGCTTAAATACCTGACAGTGAGAAAAGAAACAAAAACAAAGAGAAAGAGGGGGAACAACAGATAAAATAAATAAGACAGCCCCTGTGACTGATGTGTATAGATGGTGCCGGAGAGTCACTGACAATTCAAGAAATGTGGCTGCGGTCACAAAAGGCGGCTGGAAAATACTGAAGGAGCTTGCTGGGCACATTTTTTCGGCCTTTCCCACTTGGACCCCCTTTAGAGTCTTTGTCTGTGCTGGGAATGTGAAGAAAAGTCAATCACCCACACTTGGCTGTAGATTTGCGGTTTTCCTTTCCTTGTAGCGGTTAGTTCCCCGGCATTACGCCATAACCATTACCCTCTGTTTGCAAAGATGAGGATCTCTATTCCACTAAAGTTAGAATTTAAAAAATTGTAAACACAGTCCTCTCCAGTCATACTCTGATTAAGATGTTACTCATATTTTACCCGGAAAATATGGCAACATCAAAAGATGAGTGGAGAAGAAAGATAAATACTGGGCAGTGATTAAAATCCATATTCATGCAGCCCAATTTTCCTTGCGAGGGAATTCAATGTGTTGGTTAGCTGGCTGCATTTGATCTGTGCAGAGAAAAGAGATGTCTGAACCTCGGGGGCCTGTGATCCCGGGCTAATGCATGGGCAAAAACAGTCAATTATATTGTAAATTATGGGTAGAGAGGCGTCAAAATGTTTGAACGCCGCCGTGTTTTTTTTGTGTTTTTTTTCATAGCTAAATAAAAAGTCAGTGGAACACACAAAAATGGTGAAAATAAACAGGTTGGATACGGGGGGCATTTGGGGATTCGGATTTATCAAAACTGACGTTTAATTATTGCAAAGTAGCAGCGCAGTTTGTGCAGCAGAGCAGCTCCACCCGGCAGACAAACAATAAAAGAAGAATGACATAACCTTAAAATATCTCTTAAACCTCACACAGCACACAACAATGAAACAGGAATTTGTTCAGAGGCTATAAAGCAGGAAGTTCATTTCAATGCGTCTCTACTGCTGCGTCTGTTTTCCTGTCGCACGGAACAGGCTAAACACTAAGAAGTCGTTTAGATCTTTTACTTCCCAATTCCAGGCGAGTAATCCACCTCAGCATCAGTCCTTTCTTTAACATTTAGCCTTTAAAGAATTCAACTTCCTCCATAAGTCTAAGCAAATGTTTCACAGCCCGCAAAATAACGTCAGGAGCAAAGTTTACTCTTTGTTTCAATGAAATAGCGTTTTCTTCTTCAAGCCCAGGAATAACGGTATAATTTCCCCAGTGACCTATTTCTTTGCCCGTGTTTGTTGTAAACCTGAGTGTGCGTGTGCCCCTGGGCAGCGTGGCGTGGGCAGCACCATGATATCCAGCTCAGCCGACGTCTGTGAGCTCGAGTCCTTCTCTGAACCTGCAGATAACCTGAAAAACCACAAACTCATTGCTGGGGACCAGTCCGGAGGCCGCATAGTCTGATCCTCCAATCCAGACTCGGACATACAGTATATTCCTCTGTGGCATAATCCCTGCTACAGGGAGACCAAAAAAAAACAATAAACACTTCATCAATACTGTTCATGTTTAACGTTGGCTTTCATATTGATCGAGAAATGTTTGGTTAAAGCAACAAAACGATCGCTCAATCCCAGCAGTTATTGAAAGGAGCCATGTTCTTCCATCACATTCAGTTATATTGACGTGAGTGAGAATGAGGCCTCGCTAGGATTCCAATGAACGTAGTTTTAAACCGAATTCCAAACAAACAAAATAAAACAAAACCAGCCTCAAGAGACCAAATAGCGCGAGGAAAAATAAATACGAGTACCACCTATTCTTTCAGCATTGTGAAGGCAAACGACGACGTGTTCATACCTTCATGGAGCTGTACTCTAAATTCCTCCTTTATGTTTTTTCTTCACGCATGCGTTCCAAAATTGCAATTCCACTTTTGTCACTGTGACCAGTGGGCAAAAAACTAAACAGAAGCTAATTCTCTGCTCGAAATAGCAAATACGTGAGTAATCATCTGCTGTAATCCTGGCAACGCTCCCCGGTAATGGAATAGATATTATGCTATTTCTTGCATGATGAGAAGTGGTCGGCCCCCCTCTTTGATCTTGTGCACTCGCCAGGAAGAAGTAGATTAAAAGGTTTTTGAAATCAAAATAAATCTTGAATGGGTTTTTAGTGCTTGAATACAAAATTGGGCCTCGCGCAAAACACCGTTGGCGCACGGCGGCGTACAGTGCACACAGTGCAATACCAACAGCTGTCACGTCACACTGATATAACCTGGATCTGGTGAAGGCAGTGCTGGTCTGCCGGGTGCAGCTTTAATTGAGGGATCACGTGCAGACCTGAAAAATCCACACTTTTAGGTTATGCTTTTACATGTGCTCGGGGATCACGGTCTATGAAATAATAAGCATGTCTCTGGTCATATTCCTGTGTGGTCAGAGGAAAGATGAGGGCTTGTTTCAGAGCAGGGCTGAAGGCGGGGGGGAGGGGGGGGAGGGGGGGGGGGTATTTGATGTGAGCGCAGAGGGCTGGGTTTGATTGGATAAATCTAGGGCTTCTTCACAGAGGAGCTGCCCCTGGTACAGGAGAGGCAGAGTCGATTTTTTTTTTCTTCTCATTTTTCCTGTGGCATTTTTCCCCATGCAAGAAAAAAAAAAAAAAGATGGGCACTGGAGCTTGGCTGGAACGTGATCATAGGCCAGCACCAGACCAGAGAGCTCCCCATTAAGGTTTTGGGTTATAAACAGCATCTGTTTCAAATAGGGCTAAGACTAGAGGAGCGCTCGCTCCCTCTTCCCCGCTGCCTGCACCACAGATCTGGCACAAACTATCAAGTCTCTTTTCTCTCCCCTTGCTTCTCCCATCTCATCTCATCTCGCGCGTCTCTATTCTCCCTCCTCTTTAGAGTTTTATACGCCTCCTGCTCGTTATGGGCCATAGCAGAAATGGATTTATTTCTGGAAAAAACAGGCCTTCGTAGGCGTGCTAGTTTTTGTTTGGTGTCATAACTTCAACGTGCAGTGCTGCCTGCAGTTGACTTTGGTGACCTGATCTTTTGTGCTGACCCGGTCAGTATTTCGAACATGAATAGAAATGACACGATTGACAGGAAGAAATATCCCTGTCTTTTTTTTAAATCTCAGGTAATAATAGGCCTGATATCACAGAATTACCAGCTTGTCAATGGTCTTAAAATGAAACCAGTGCCAGCAGGGTCTGCTCCTCTTAGAGAGACTCTCTTAGAAGCTGCGTGGCGCCCTCTGCTGGACACATTGATCAATTATGTGTGTCACTGAGACTTCCCTTTGTGAACATCACACAGAGGGACTTTAATACACACATCCCAGTATCCTTCCACAACTCATCTTGGATTTGAAATTTCATTCACACGTGTATCAGCAAGGGAGTGATTTAGAAACAATTTCAAATGACACGGCATCTTTGTGTCAAGTGTCAGGCATCCACCATGACATATTGCGAAGCTAAAGAGAGAGAGAGAGAGAAACTCAAGTAGTTCCTGCACAGAGTAAACAGGAAGTGTGTTATATTTACACCCAAACCCCTCTAATCCCTTCTCTGTGGACTTGTATCATTAGGGACTAGCAAGAGAGTATTCTTGGCAAGTTGCCTCTTCAAATAACAGCTATTAGGGGGCTGCATCTTCTTTTCATCCGCCACATTCAATTCTCACTCTCTCTGGAAAATGTCGGAGCAAATTCACATATTTGGACATTCACATTTGCTTAAACCAAGAGAAGAAAAACAGCCTCTTTAGTTAAATCCAGCGCGCTTTTGCTCGGTAAGGGATAAGATCCCTGATTTCAAGTTGAAAGGCTGAGGAGAGGGTGGAGGTAGGTCTTTGTTCCCAGCGTGCTGAGCGTGTGTGCAGAGCTCCACGCCGCACCTATTTGAACACCACGTATTAAAGTTTATAGCAGCTCGGAGCCCCCCGCAGTGAGAGAGGGAGAGGGAAGCAAAGAGTTTACCCAAAAGAGAAGTCACAGCTTTGTCTATTCAGAAACGACATGACACAAAGTTGATACTTTGTTCCCTGCCTGACAGCTTATAGCTCTGGTGAGAAATCGTGAAAATGAGGAGTAGGTATATGTACACTGAGCCACTCTCTGCAACCCGGGTCAAAACAGGCCGTAGCCAAACCCATTTCTACCCCTTAGGTTTGACAGCGTGTCAAACGGTCCACTCACGCCATGATCTAAGGGGCTTTTCCCACGAGACGGGTCTGCCTTGGTGGGATAGATTGTCTGTGCCGCTTTGCACGGAAGGTCGGGTGAGGACCGGCGTTACACCATCACCGGACACCGTCTGGACTGAGACTGACCGACAGATGGTCACCTGGATTAATAGAGTCAATTAATTCATCCCATTATGTAATTAAGGGGGGAAGGGTGGGGGGGGGACAGGGTCTGATGAGCTGAGAGGGTCAGGCTTCGCTTGCTAAGATGTTAAGCATCAGATTTATTGCCTAAAAAAAAGCAAACAGTCGGCAGATAGCCAGCAAACAAGGTAAAAAAACAAAACAAGGCCTTTATTTTCTCTCACACTTTGCTTTTTATCCGTCACCAGGCCGAAGATGGAGTGGACTTTGAGTCCATGTTTAGTCACAAAGTATAACAAGAGCTCGATGAGGCAAAGGTAGGCTCTTTTTGCCCCCCCCCCCCCCCTCCAGAGAGGAGGCCTTTGGAGCAGGGTGTCAACAGTGAGAACTGAACACTGACTTATGCAGTTACGCAGTCTCTTAAGGTGTTGCACTTCATTCAATGCATTATACATTAACCTAAGCACTAGATGTATGTTACTTTATGGGATCGATTGTAATCACATGCAACGAGCGGGGGCTTCTCCACTGGAGGGAGCTCCGGCGGTGCTGCAGCTCCCCGATCCGCTCAGATGCAGAAATTGGCTTCGCTGCGAGGTTGCACAGTGGATCTGAGTGGAGAAAAAAAAAAAAAAACACTCTGAGGGCACAGCTGACGAAATGTCGAATCACAGCGTGGAAAGGGACCACATGAAAGTGTTGTTCGCGGCCTGCCTTCCTCCCCCTGTAATCTGTGAGCACATCCAATGCATCTGGATTCAGACGGAATGAAGTGATGCTCAAGATGTGGCTTCCTGCGTTATTGCAATCGCTTTTTCAAGCGAAGCGCCGGTCTGCCTGCGCGACACCGTTTGCATCACAGCATAATAGATGCCGTATTTGCTCACCTGGCGAGGATTCATGATGAGCGTCGGCACTGCAATCCTCAGCGTGAGTGATTTCCTGTCAGGATCAACGCATGTACGATCTTAAGCTGTCACCACACGCCTCATGTTTCAATTATAAGCCTTACTACGACTCCGACGCGAGCTCCCTAACAGCATGTGTTCTGAGAGGGAAGATAAAAGCAAAAGGAGAAGAAAAAACATTCGTAAAGGGAAGACAACTGTGTATCTTTACGTCACTCGTAAACGTTGTGATGATTTTGGCTGATGAAGGGGGCGCCGATTCAGAGTAGCTGGAAACCTCTTAAATTTTGGACTTTGGCTAGACACCTCCCAGTAGGGTGCACGGTCAGCGGGGGGTACGTCCAGCTGAAGACCTCCCGGGTCACACACACGCACGCACACACACACTCACTGAAACAGAGATACGGCCATTTTGTAATCGCAGCTACTCTTATTAATTACCTCTCTATAATCTCCCGGGGTTTTTACACATATTGAGAGCTGGCCCTGTGCTCATTTAATTTAATGTAGGTTACTACGGGAGGATAAGAGGCAGGTCAGTTAAGCTGATCTCTCTGGCACCACCCTCCCCCTCACACACACACACACACACTGCCTCAGCATCCCATTGAAAAAAGGGGATGTTGTCTAAGACATGACTAATCTCAGCACACACTCTTTGTCTAGCCTTCTTGCAAACTGTTAAATGTCTAAGAACAATGTTGTTGTCTGAATCTCCTCTGAGCCTCCTTTGTTTTTCGCCCTAAAAGACGGACGTTTGGGACCGGGTGGATTACCCTGCCTGTGTGTGTGTGTGTGTGTGTGTGTGTGTGTGTGTGTGTGTGTGTGTGTGTGTGTGTGTGTGTGTGTGTGGAGCCTTGAGGTCTGAGTGATGGAGGGAAACAGGGTGTGTCTCGCTGCCCTTTGCTGCATTGCATTTGCCACATCAAAGAGCCTTTACCGTCCCTGTGTTTATCCAAGAGCCGGAGCCATCCGGTGTGGGGTTTAGATCTCACTGGGGAGCATCAGGGGAAATAAGGTTAGTGATGCACAATGTAGAGGGCAGAGGGGTGGAAAAGAGGAGACGAGACAAGGTGCCCATACGAGGGGACGCCACATTTATATTTTTAGCCTCTACTGTTTTGCAAAGTTCACTCAGCACTGAACAATCTTTTAGGCCAATCTAAGTGGAACCGTTGAAGAACAGACCCGTCCCCCTGTGTGTTCTGATCCTAGTGAGATGTGACAGCTGGGCGGTGTTGGTACCGACTTGTCTTTCAGATGCCAACGCTTTGTTGATCCCGTGTCCCACTATGCAAAAGTAACCAGAACCAGGTGAGATCAGACATCTGGCATTTCATCTTAAACTTTCCAGCTTGTATTGAGTTGTTTTCTGCATTTCTATAACTTAAGTCGTACACTGTTTCCTGAGTTGTAAAAGGTGTTCCTGCAAAGATCAGTTCCCTCTTCTCCCCAGCAGATGGCAGCATTGCACATATAATCCTAGAAAGATGAACGAAAAAATGGAAAGATGAACAAAAATCAGAAAAACATGTCACAGGGTCCATAATTAATTCTATTTATCTCCTTGGTGTATTTTTATCTACTTTAGCTGTCATCAGGCAACAAATGGCGCAGGTTTTTTTCTCGCAGCCACTCGGGTAACGATGACAGAATGCAAGAGGACATGTTTTGACGTGAGTCTCATGGGATTGCTGCACCTCTGTCCCCTTCTTGTCTCGCTGCACTAGTGTTTTCTTTGAGAAATGACTGCAAATAACCAAGCTAAGAAACGTTCATGTAAATTACAGCAATATTTTTAGCATGCAAGTGCAGATGTGCACGAGGTCCCCCGCTGCTCCAAGAACAACAGCAGCATTGTGTCTGGTGGATATTTGTTGTTTTATCAGCTGCATATTGACTTCCCACTTGAGCCGAACAGAGTGAGCAGTTGAAGCTTGAACCCTGATGCCACGTGACCCCCCCCTCCCCCCCCGAAGAGCCTTCCCCCCTTGCTCTTGTGTCTTATCACACGGGGCCGCTTATCGACTTCATCGACTCTCGTGTGTGAAAGTGTCAGCCCCTTTTCAGGCCGTAACTCTACAGGGAACGTTTCCACATGCTGGAGCCAACCTCCGGGAGCCACTTTGCCAAAGCACTAACACGCGCTGTGGCTGGGAGTCTGCGGACGCCTAATGCACCAAGGAGGAAATAGGGGGTCGAGCAGAACCAGGGAGCCGGCGCAGAAATGAGATGATGCGATGTTGCCGAGGGCGGGGGAGGACTGAGCCGGTGGAGGAGGTGTGGAGCTGTTAAGAGAAACATGACCCCCAGGGCATTTTTCTGCTGCAGAGAGCTGTGTAAAGTGAGATTGTCTGGACCACGGGGGGGGGGGGGCATTAACACTGGAGTCTGTGGTACCAGTGGATGATTGACCAGGATTAAGAGCAGAGGATATCTGAAGATGAGAGGGCGAATGTACACAGCTGGGTGTAGTACGACTAAAGAGACATCAGTCATCTCATATAACCTTCGTGAGACGCTTTCCGTTCTTCAGGGTTCATAATATGAGCGTTTCCCTGATTATTTGGATTTCTGGTTATTGAGCATTTGATCACGAGGCACGACGTGCCCTCAGTGATATCCCTGGCAGGTCTGAATGACCAACATGAAGCAGAGTAAGGTGCAGACTCGAGAGCCCACTGCGGCCTTCGGGTTTAAAAAAGATACGTCCATATCCGCGGCCCGTCAGCCTCCACCCACCAGGCACACTAAGATTACATAACCGGAATGTGAGTATAGGAGAGAAGACAAGGGAGGAGCAGACACGTTGTGCTAGTGACAATCATCAAGCACAGATGGAGATCTGTAACCTGGCTTCTGATAACAATGTAATGTACAAAAGATCAGAGAAGCCAGCTCCAAACTCCAAAGATTGCTTTAGATTCTTGGTGAATAGTTCCCTCTTTAGAGGGAGAGACTAAAACGACCATCTGCCGATCGAAGGCGGCACCTCTGCAGCATCTGTGATGGCTGTTATGATAATGGCTAATCTATTGATAACCATCATGCAACCTGACTGCACAGTTTTCTCATGTGATGCATTCCTGTTTACTCTCTCTTGATTGATGACAACAACTCTCCCACCTGTCGTCTGCTTGAAAATGCCAAGTATCTATGTATACTGTGTGAAAAAATGCAGATACAAGCTACTTAAAGTTTGTTCCATGTTCCAGAGCCAAATGCAGACAAACGTCATCCTGTTCGACTTTTACACGGAGCAGAGTTTATGGCACACTTGCCCCTCCGGGAGTCGTGTTTATAGGCCTGACTGTGTTTGATTGTTATGTTGTGTCCCCCTTGGGGGCCGTGAGGTTAGAGTTAAGTGCTGTCAGAGGTGAGGGTCAGGGTTAAGGCCACGGGTGACACGACCGGACTTGTAAATCACATGAAGGAAGCGGCGAGACAGAAAGTGAATACCAATCTGTGTGGAAGGAAGCCAAGCATTTTATGCCTCCTCTGCTCTAAGCGTAAACCTCTGTGACCAAAGACCTAACGGCGCTGCGGCGGGAGAGGGAGGGAGGGAGGGAGGAGAGAGAACGACTGTTCTCTGATGTGTCACCGAGGAGCGGACAGCTCTGACGGAGGCCCCCGGCGTGTCCCCCGAGGAACTTAAAAGGCCTCGGAGTTAGCTACAGTGCCACGAATCTCCCTCTTTAAAGCTGCAGCTACGGTCCGTCGGCTGAACAGGAGGGTTTTCTTTCTGGGAGGTTAAATCAAAGTCAAACTTGAACATGTAAATACGATACTGTAGTCATCAAGGATCAAGGCTATATGTGTTGACGGTTGACATTTCTTGAATATTTCCTTAGTTGCCTCTCTGCAGATGTGCGTAGGGGAAGTATTGTCAGATGTTCTAAATACATTTGATACATACATATGCAAAATGAGGTAATATATATAAAGAAAGCAAGTCTGTACTACACTGAAACGTGTCCCTTTTATTCAGTAACTGTCACCAATTTGATTTAAAACTAAAAAAGGACTGCGATCGCAGAGAATGTCGTTCATGATCTTGTGTTATTCTGTCCCAAGGACACAAGGACACAATTTGTCTAACCAAACCATGAAAGGTAGAGGTGTCCAGTTCATTATCTTTTACTTTTAGACAATACAACATTAAAAATGACGTTTTGTTTCATGCATCTCCCGCTCTCCCCTCCATCCCTCTCCTTATCTTCCCACAGGGTCCGTCTCCCTTCTCAGTGTCTCCGACGGTGGCTCCTCAGCTCCTCTGCATGTTGTCCCGGGCGACATGAATTAATGATAACAGCAGAAGCCTCACAGCCCAGGCTCATCCATTACACAACCCGGGCAGGTCTTCTGCATCCACTCAGTTTTTGACACTCAATGCGCACTTTTGTACCGCAGACGACCCTTTCTGCCCTCGTTTCTCATCCGCTGCACAACATATGGTGAGTGTATATGCACATAACCTGTGAACGGTCTATTTTTGCACGCCAAATGTGGCAAGTAGAGCACTGCGGTATGGAAAGAGATAACCTGATTTGATGACATGATGAGGACTGCAGAGACGTTCTCCCACACCAACCCGTCCCCTGGAAGTCACAATCCAAACTTCCACAATCAGGGTATACTGGTCTTTAGCTACAGAGAGGCTCAAAAGCTGCCAATAATAGCGATGACAAATCTGAAAGTTATCTCTGGAGTGGCATGAGACACCCGGAGGCTACTGGGCATGATGGTTACTAGAAACAAACCCACCTCGACACCCCGGGGCGGCCTTAATGCACCTGGATGCCCCTCCATATTTTCTGCAATGCCGCACACACGATGGTAACTGGGTAATGAGCTATTTTGTTTGGGAAACTATTCAGAGAAATCAAGCAACCCGGCAAATGAATGACACTATTCAACCGTAGCTGTGTTTTCAGTGGAGACAGAATGTTCCACATGAAGCGAGAACAGAGTATTCTGAACTTAACACTCCCTCAATAATTCATCTTCTTTTTTTTTAACTGCTCACCGTGTACCCAATAAATGTATTGATATGATGAAAAGAGAACCGCCTCTTGAAAATGAAGAGATGAGTATGTTTTATGGCTGAATGCCGATGTGTGTCGCAGTTCAAATTAAGCTTTTTCCCCCCCCATAAGGACCACTACCTGCCCATCGCCTGCGCTATTTAACCATTCGAACCCGTTCATACACCAAAGACGCAGCCCGAGGTGCAGCCTACGGTGTGGTTAAGTCTCTTGCCTAAGGACACGTCTGTGTGGACTAGCAGAGCCGGGGGTTGACCACCCATCTTCAGTGAGTGGGGGAGCTCTGCTCTACCACCGAGCCACTGGTCGCAATACACATTCCCCATCTAGTGGAAATAATTGTCAGCCTTCAGGAAACTGAGCTGCCTCAGCAAAGTGCTGTTCACCTCACCGTTGAGACTATTAAAACATGTCATCCCAACGGGGGATGATTTTTATGTGTCACACCTTCACGTCTTTGTTCTTTTGTTTCTCCGTCTCTTCTACCCTGTTATTCCGCTTCACGGTTTAACCGCCCCCAAAAAAACCTGTGGAAAACCTGTGGTTGGCTATTAATAATGAATTACCTGAACAATTCCAATTCCTCTCATGTGTGTGTAGCTATCACACTGTCAAATGCTCCGAACCTCCATTACATATCGTTTTGAGACAATGACCTGGTCTGAATCAGCTCAATTCAATCTACAAAATGCAAAAGGTGTGTGCTGAATCTAACTTTATTCTCAGGTTACGGTACTGTACTCTCAGCATCCACATTTAGTAAAATGTGAAGTGGAATTCTAGCAAGTCTTGACATAATAATGTTTTTTTCTCCTTTCTTTTAGATACTGTGGTGACAGCTCTAGTGGCTCCTCTTAATCCTAAATGTATGGCTTTTATTACACACACTCACACACAAATGGCACAAAAATGATCGTAATCACTTCTGACATGCGGCGATGACAACTTTGCACAGCTGTTAAAAAAAAAAAGAAGAAGGTAAAAGCATGAAGTTGCACTATGGCTGTAATGGAAGTGTCATAAATAGTTCAGAGCAGTTTTCCTGCAGGCAGCAGCACACCTTGCAGCCTATGAATTGCTGCTCGGCTGTACAGTGGGAACTCCTCCAGAGTTACATAACGCACCAGAGGTGTAGTGGTTTGGTAATACACTGGCATGCACTGAAAGCTGTAGTGCTCTCGCTCTCTTTCTGTCTGTCACGCTTGTTCTTAATCGTGTGTGTGTGTGTGTGTGTGTTTGAGGATGAGACAGAAGGTTTATCTGGATACATCCACGCAAGAAAAAAAATCCTGATTCGTCAAATAGATCCTCAGACGCATTTGATCACAGCAGAAGTGTCTACTTCACTGTAAATATGATCTCTCTGTATGGGCCGACATTACAAATCTGGAATGTAGCAGGCAGCTGAAACGGATGCTGGGCGGTACACGTCTAAACCCCCACGTCTAAATATTTCCATTAAACAAGCCCTTATTTAGGAATCACGTCGGGAGGTGCCTTTAAATGTTGGCGTGAAAGAGGTTGATAGAATAGGAGGCGGCTGATGGGAAACAGACGACTCACTGCTCCCCTCTGTTGTTGGTGCAAGCACTGAGCAGCCGTTGAAATGCCGCTGACAAGGTGGAAAGGTGGAGAGTAAAATAAAACCAGATAGATGATATCACCAAAGCCTACTTTTTCAATGTTGTTCAAACCTTCCGGTTCCTACTTGGGAGTCGTGATGAAAAGTCAGAGCCTTTGCAGCCGGATTGGTGATCTGGAATTTATCACCTCTGCTGCTTGCGTCGCACCAGCCTGTTTTCCGAGTCCGAAGCGCACCGTTTTATATTTGATCCAGCCGAGCAAGTTGCTCACCGGGGACAGGAGTGAAAGCTCAGAACCCCAGAAGTAGCTTCAAGTCAAGTGGATGCTCCATGACATTGACAGGCTGAGATGGTCAGGGTGCCATCTGGATGTCAAAGCCAAAGCCATTTGGAAGCACATGTTGGAACACACATCCCACCTGGCCTGGAAGGTCCTCGGGACACTCCAAAAATAACAGGTTTTGGGGCTCACTTGTCAGGACTTTGCACTGGAATCAGTCCGAATACGGAGTGTGGATTGGTAAGTGGAGAAAGGGGTCTTCTCATGCGCTAACTTTGTTATTTGCAACCAGAAAACAGTAGAATTGCTTCCAGGTGTTTTACCTGATTCTGGAAGACTGCCTCATACATCCAAGAAATAGGGAGTTAAAAAGAAATTGCCCATTTTCAAGTTTCAATTTCCCCCCGAAACAAGTCATTGATTTCCAAATGAAGCAGACCTTTACGCTAACATTGTTCCCAGACGCTGCTTAGAGACGTATTGATCGTGGTGGACAGCCAGACACTACAGAGGCCCACTCAATCACCAAAAGCCAAATGAAACATGTCTTTGCGATAGCTCGGAATCTAATTGGATGGGTTTGGAGGAGAAGAGAAACAAAGAGAGAGAGAGAGGGAAACAGACGAGCAGCGGATTAGACCCTCTGGCCTCTTTGAAGCTCTGGTACTGCGGTAGTTCTGTGCAAATTAGTGAACGGTGTGAATCACCTGATGGTCTCATGTAAAATTGACACTGGTGTATTAACATCACATCTTACAAAATGCTGTTTGCTTGTTATATCCTCCTGTCGGACGTATACTCTCAGTATACAGAATATCAAGAGAGAGAAAAAAAAGAGAGATGTGAGGAGTCAACCACAGTCTCCATGACAGCAAGAATTTAAAGTGGGCGTAGAACTGTTCACCGGGGGCCGGCCCCCGCAGTGTGACCCTGATCAGTGGAATCAGAGGAGCTGCTCGCCTCCATTGCCTTGGACCTGGAGCCGGGCTCCGGGATTGCCCCCCCCCCCCCCCCCCCGCCCGCCCGCCTGCTCCAGGCTGCAGCTTCCTTTAGAGCCACATTATGGCTCGGGTTGCTTCACCAAAGAATACTGTCAACGCGCAATTAGAGGCGTTTGCATGGCGGTTTGGTGCGGAGCTCGGATGCAAGGGGGCAGATCGTGTGGGATTGGATCTGCATACTGTACTTGGCATTCTGTGTGTGAGCATGATGTGTTTGAAATGGCTCGACATATCAAATATGCATTTGTGTGGAAGTAGGTCGGAAAATGTGCGAATATTAGTCATACCTGCTGATGCGGATGCATTCGCTGCACGTGTGTGTGTGTGTGTGTGTGTGTATCAGTATCTTTTTCATTCTTTTATTCTGGGAAAATCAAGAAGACCAAATAACCCGCACTACTTATATATTATGTACATACTCCAAATCCTTGCATGTGCTGCAGGGGTGGCTGTGGTTGTGAATCAATCCGTTGTGTACCTGAACCCTACACATTGGGAAAAGTGACGCCGGCCGCCCCCTTCGAGGGACGTTTGGTGATGGACACGGGTGCGTTTCGCCCCCCTGTTGAGGCGCAGCAGGGGGGCTTGTAAAGGTGAAGTCCTGGGTCTCAAGGCCCACAAAGCAGACCTCCCGGAGAGAGTAATCACCATGAGGCCAGCAGCAGTCCGCTCAGCAGTGGCCCCTCATCACAAAGGCACTCCTCTCCGGAGACACGGCTGCGCCTTTGTGCTCCCCGACACTTTGAGTGCGTCCCACTCCAGGGGGGCTTGAGAGGCACCGCAGGGTGCCCATTAAACCATTAGCGGTGGAGGACAGCCCCGACAGCCTGACACACACACACGCACGCACACGCTCGCATGCAAATACACCCGAGATACTGTACGTACACAAGCCGTCCGAGAGGACAAAAGCCAGACGCTGTTTACTTAAAATCGCCGTCACCCGTTTCACGGCTTGAATGACAGGAAAATCTGCCGCTTTTGTTTGCTCAGTCATTCACTTCCTTCACTACTTGACTCATTCACTGACTCACTAACCGGCTCACTCGCGCACTGTTCAAGTTCAACAGTTTATTGTCCTGCCCCGGCAGCGCAAATTAAACCGTGAAAGGGTTAAACAAACTGTACAAGAGTATTGCACACATAGCCGAGTGCAATACTGCATTTCCTGCTGGGTGGGGACCAGTTGGAGTGGAGATATCTATGTATTTTTTCTTCCTTGTTATTGATATTGATGGTCTTGTGGAGGCCCCATATTGAGAAAGACGGTGCTCGGGGCAAGAAAAGAGAGCTTAAGCACACAAAACGTCACTGTGGAGAAAAGTTGAAAGTGTCATGCAGCTAGTTGGCTTAATGCAAACTGGCCGAGAGATGTCTACTAAAACCACCACGTCTCTTCACATTAAGACGAAGATGTTATTTTTTCCCTCAGGCACTCAAGATGTGTAAGAGGTGGTTTCGGAGATAGTAAAATGTTGGTTGCCATTGAGAAGAAAAAGCTGGTGCACGGTGGTTTTCCAAATCTGCAGCCGAATCCATTGAAACGGTCGGGCAAAGGAGCATTGCAGTCTGTGCTTTGTGGCGCCTCTTTGCCCTGAAACTTGACCTATAATTTGTCTTTGGCGCAAACGGGATCATTTTTTTTTACCACCTGGTCCACGTCACTTCTGCCCTTTATGTGGACCCCAGGAAGATTAGTGGCTCTGCAAAGGATCCAGTAAATAACAGATTCATCTGTCACGTTTTGGGTTTTCTTCCTGTTTTATTTTGTATTTTCATGTCTCGTGTTCCTGGGGTTAGCTTCACTTCCTGCCTTGTCCTGTGATTGTCTGTAGTGTCGATGATCGTTTCCACCTGTGTCCAATCACCTGCACCTCCCTTGTGTATTTAGACCCTGTGTGCCTGGTACCCCTTGTCTTGTCATTGTTCAATGTTACATGTTGTTGGTGCACGTCAGTCCTCGATTTGACTTTATTAAAGAGCACTTTGTTGGAAACCTCTGCGTCATCGGTCTTAAAAACTCACCAATATTTGAGTCCTGACTAGTTTGGCTTTAACTATTTTTCCTTTATTGTTGTTCAATCGTTGACACTAAACACAGATGGATGTTAATATTTATTTTCATGCATGTAATCATTTCACAGGATTAAGGGAATTTACAGCGTGAATCAGTGTAAATAGTGGATGTTAATCCAAGAAGGATTAATGAGATGACGAAACGGTCATCTTTGCTGTATGACAACAAAAGTTTAGTTTCAGTGGCAGTGTGCTCACTTATCCACTCGTACGTTGATTACTCCAATAATTACTGCAAATGTGTGCTTCTTTATTCCCTCATTGAGCCTGCGTCTGACTAGATTTGTCCTAAAGATTCCTAAAACTAAACGCAGGCTAACTGAGGTTGGACATAGATTTGGTAGTTGGAGAGGAAAGCCAGGCTTGTGGCAGCAGATAGTAAACATGGTTTGGATGTTGATACGCACTGATTAGTCACCCTGTTTGTTTCACTGCCAAGGACAGTGGGAGAGTCCTGGATCTTCATATTACACACGAATAAGGCTGGGTGAGGTATACATGTTCCAAACTACACTAATCACTTCCTTTCAGTCATGTGCATGGGGCTCATCAACGATAAATGGGTGAGAAGTCCTTTGGTCTCTCCTTGACCTTTGATTGAAATTGGTTTGATTTTACTTGGATCTGATGTATTTTAAACATACTTGCAAAATGCAAGCGTCATTTTTTATGGAAACTAGTGTCACCAAATGGTGGTTACCAGATCTAAGAGCTTTTAAATTTCCTTTGTCAATACAAGTATGTTATATTTTGGTACGTTTTGTCTACTGATTTCCATCTCAGACTGGCATTCAGCAATGTGAAAGAAGGATTGGAGCTACGTCATCAAGCAAAAAAAGGGTCTTTGTTAGAAGTTATGAATGATGAAACGTTTGGATGCTAATGCTGATGCATGTTTGTCCAAATAATAAAACTGGGAATAGATGTTTACACAGTGTTTGGAGACTCATTTCCTTTCATTGAAGAATTGTGCCAAAGAAACTGAGAAAAACCCTTTGAAAGCCCTGGCAAAGCTGCAGAGCAAATCTGTATTTACTTGATTTCATCATTTCTGTCACTATTTTGCTGGTGTTTTCTTATTGAGTGTTTTGTATAAGCAAATAGCTGATGCCTTGGTCTTTTGACACCCACAGAGAAATCAGGAACAAATGTCTCAAAACATTTATGTTCACACGCTGTTAGGAACATATTATTGTAACAATCATATCCTCTTATTTTGGCCTTTTTAAATGGCAGCTACACCCCAATTCCAGCACTAAAAACATCACAATTGGTTCCATTTCTGAAAATTGGTGCCAGTGGTTTGGCCTTTTTTTTCAAAGGGGCGATCGTATTGTTTTGTAACAAATCTGTGCAAACGCTTCACAGCCATGAATGACGACATTGTGTGTTGGCTAATCTTGTGGTTTAGTGCATTGACTGCAGGCAGGAACATCTGGCGCTAAAGCGTTTGTGTGCGTGCATGTGTGACTCTGTGTGTGTGTGTGTGTGTGTGTGTTTGTGTGCACGCGCTTGTAACCAGATATAAGAACTCTATGAACATATTCTGTAAACTACTATTATTGTTACTGTAAAATGGAAATCTGGCTCTGGGCATTAACGACCATGATTAGTAGCCGATTGGCCACGCTGCACCCAACAGAGATGACGGATTGCCGGCTGTTTCCCATCGATAGAGCGAGTTCATACTTTGATATACCACGTACAAAACATTGAGACATTGAGAACAAGTGAAGTACAAGTGTGTGTTGCCCTTGGCTCTTCCTTACTCCTTCTTTGGGATTCTAACGTGCAGTTGCACAAAGGCGAGCGCTATCCTGAGGCCCGCAGTGAGTTTCTCAGCTCAATTTGACGGGCCTCTTCCATCTTTGTCGTCGTGGGGCTGTTTTTGGAGCCGGCTGCCACATTATTCATAACGCCCATACGTTCTCACGTGGCCCAGCCACAGGGAATGAGTTATTCTAATGGGCATAATTCCAATGTAGCGCCATGTCCCCCTGCTTAGCTTGTGGGGCAAGATGAATGAGAAGTGTAATTGGGGGGTGGAGGGGAGGGGGGGGGGTGACACAGATGCATTGAACACTTAAATCGAACCGAACTGTGAACTGGGCTGCTCTCGCTCCTACATTCTCCTCTTTCAGGTTTTCTGTCCGCGATCTACAGTAAAACCCAACAACCAATTGGCATTGCTCGTTCGGTACAGAGCCATGCTCTATTTGGAAACGGAGCCATCAGGCTGGATTATAATTATGGTTTCCATAGCAACTTCTGTGGAGTTGTGATGTACTTGAGGAAGAAATGATCGAGTGCAAGGTGTGGCACGCTTCCCTCTGCTCTTTTCCTGCTCTCCTCTATGAACTGAAGCGCTTACATCCATCCAGCCAGGACAAAGAGGCTTGTGGAGGTTCTCCTGTGTATTCCGTGTTATTATTTGACTTATCTCACTCAGGGTGAGAGCAGAGGTCTGTGATGTTGTTAAAACTTCAGAATGTGTTCAGCGATTCTCTAATGCACTTATTGTAAGTGGTTTTGGATTAAAGCGTCAGCTAAATAACATGTAATGTAATGGATGGAATTTTTTGAATGGCCACATATGCTTAACTCTTTTTCTCTTTTAAACAACCGCACGCACAAAGACGCACACAACCAAGCGCACACGGACATGAGCACTGGGCCAAGGCACATTAAAATATATATATTTGTTACAGGATACAGCAGGAAACTTCTTCTGCTTGCCAACCTCAAAGCACATTAGAAGCATGTATGTGGGTGTTTTGGAACAAAAAATATCTGCTTTTGTTAAGTTTAGTTTCACAATACTTTGAAGGGTTTCTAAGTTCATGTGCTTGCTTGCAAGATATTAACTAGCTCAATAAATATCACAAATGTTTAATGAGCCTATATGATATAGTGTAATAATCTCAAATGCCATTTCTAAGCAGCATCAAACAGGTCATGTGAAATTCCTCACTCTATGGACTCCAAAGTTCCCCGTTGATGACACAGGAGAACGACATTAATACTTTTAAATCCACCCACGCACAATCCATGTGTTTTCTGTTTGTCGTTTTATTCAATAAAGATCAAACACAATATTTCTTTTGCGCGTTCTAAGCGCTGTCTCTACTCAAAGACAGCTGACATCGTGGTGCTTTGTTCTGTGTACTCTGGTGGAAAAAGAACCTGCCACATAAAAGGTCAAACGCCTGCTAAAGCCCAGTCATGACTCCCCGCAGAGCAGTCTGGTCTTATCTGTTTGTATATGTTTGTGTGTGTGTGTGCGTGTGTGTGTGTGTGTGTGCGCACATTGCGTGGATAGGACAGCGATGACGGAAATCATATGACACATGTAGGCGAGAGCGACAGTAGCTGTCTGTTCTTGGAAACCTGCGTTGCTCCATCTGCTGCTGTTAGGCAACCAGCTGCCTGCCTCCCATCGGCCCAGCAACACCGGCCACAACTACTGGCTGAAACCATGGCAACCGGCTCCTTCCTGTGGGCTGCCCAGAATGACCCACCCACCTCCCTTTATTCGCCTTCGCGTCTTGGCGTCTTCTTCCTCTAAATCCTATCAAAGGGGCTTTTACTCCTGTGATGAGTCGTGGGCTCTTCTTGTTGCGAGATATGCTTTTCAAATGTGCAAAGACACACGAAACACCACCCTGCGCACCCACACAACGCCAGCGTCCTCACAGGCTCTCTCACCTGCAGACCTCCGCACGTTCAGGTGGGCTTTCAGCTTCCCCCTCCCTGGGAAAAGGTGATGTTACAGAAAGCTGGCTGACATGTGACGCCTTACCTCCAGAGTAAGAGCCCGGTGTCGTAATCGAGTCACGCTTAGTGTGTCTAAATGTAAACATTGACATGCAGTTCATACAGTGGTAAAGACCGATGGCCCTTTTTGGCGGCTTGTTATGGATCGTTTTCATATGCTGTAAACGGAGGATTGCTCACGTTATGTCACATTGTAAAAGGGACATTATAATAAGCTTTTGCTGTCAGCATTGATCACGTGGAAATGATTAAAGTGCATTTAATGAGATGTATGTAAAAGAAAGAGCAAAGTGATTGTGGAACCCCCCTTTGACAGGTTAATCATCATTCATTTAAGGCAATATGCACGGGGGCACACACACACACACACATGGAGTGCTCACTCTTCACGTTCTGCTCATCTATCGCCTCGCTCAGCACACCAGGCCCTTGACTGACATCTCGAGCACCAGAACAACTGTCACTGCGCACGACCATTGCACTCTCTACATTTCATCGCCAAAAAAAAGGAAAAATGCCAACCCAAACTCTGCAGATCCGAAAAAACAGGGTCCATTCTTTCCAGAGGGACGCTGGCCATTGAACTCACTCACACCTACTATATCGTTTTACTCTATAGGTGGCACGCTGTGCTTAAACAGACACATGTGGCGTCGTTTAACGGCAGGCCGAGACGTCGTCTTCTTGGATAAACTTCCCAACGCAAACGCTCAACGGCATCGTGCAAATACATATTCACATAACTGGCCAAAGACGTCATCTTGAGTCAAAAGAACTTCACTTGCTCGGTTTTCCCATGACACTGTCATCACAGTAGTGTTCAGATTGATGTGTCAGGGCTGTCGGATTAGCTTTTAAGTGCTGAGGATGAATCCATTTAAGGTGAAATCACAGGCTGAGTGAACACACCGCAAAGACTCGGGAAGAATGTATCAGGGGTTGTACTAAAAAGCAAAGTATAAAATGGCATGTAATTGGTTCTTCCCCTAAAATGAGATATGTCACATTACAAATTACAGTACCTTCCACTGTGATAGCGTCAGCAGAAAATGCATAGATTCTGTGCTTCACTGAAAGTCTGATACCTAATGTCCAGCAGTTCTCCCCACTGCTTCTGGCTGCAGCTCCACTTAGAAAGCGAACAGACAGATGGCCCCCGTATCGACATCCTGGTCCATTTGAGCTCAGAGGCTGACCTGTTAATGGGGATGCAAGCCGCAGAGCTCCATGTGCATTATCCTCCCTAACCACAAGTCCCGCTATCGACAAGTGGAGTCAACGCAAAATTATCGGGACGGGGGGAAAGCGTGTGGCATGAAAAAACCTTCTTTGCAGCACGGAGACAGCCAGATACTAGAGACTTCAAGAGATGCCAACCAAGAACAAAGGACAAGAAGAAGCTTCAGCCTGGGGAAGAGGGAAGGTGATAAGAGGATATAAGACAGGGAGACAAGGGGAACACAGAGCCACGAGAGGATCTGAGAGAGGGAGCTGTGATGATGAGGACGACATAGAGAGGGAGGGGGGGCTGATAGAGAGCAGCCTAGTGTGAGGACCGTCACACATTATAATTTTCTGGCCTGTCCTGGTGAGGCATGTTCGGACCAAGTCAGTTTCAGAGATAAAGCTGAGCACTAAATATCTTGAGTGGAGATCGGAAATCATTTTCATAAGTGCTGAAACACAGAAGCTCTTTTAACACACCTCTACACACAACACATGTTCTGGGAAAAATGTATTATTTATTCTCCTTTGATATGAATTAAGCAAAGTAACCATACTACTACTACTATGCAACTAGACATTCCTTATGCGCTCCCCGTATCTATTTGATGTAGTTCTGCACCTTTTGAGTTCCCGTTGGCGTTCCCTCGTGCTCCCTTGTTTGTTGAATGCGTGTAGTACTGTACTCTACATTCAGAGCGGGTGGGTGGATACAGGAAGATGCCCCCCTCCCCCCCCGCAGGCTGCAGAAGTCTACGCCGCAGAGGCCTCATTAATATTAGATATGGCCGCTGCCTGCTTCTCGGTGCTTTATCACTTGGGTACAAGCTAGCGGAGGTGGACGCTGTCTGTCCTCATCTGCTCCCCCCCGTTACGTGGCGACTGACCTCGCCCACTTGCAGCGAGGTTGGGATTCCCGTCCTGCATCCTGGAAACCAGTCATGGGGGAGAAAATGAGAAATGGAAATGAGTATGACCGGATTAGATATTAGAGATAGAGATATTATGTGTGAGTTTAACAACTGGAGTAGCTGATTGTTGTTGTAAGACGCGTCTGGTGATGCACAGCGAGTGTTTTAGTCAGACGGCCATTCGAGTGGTACAAAGAACAAAGCGTTTGGTCTGTTCATGAGGGACTGAGATTTGAATAAATTGAGCTAAAAAGTACTGACGTGGAACCAGTTGAAACAGGTAAAGAGGGAAGGAAACAAAACAAATGGAAGCAGTGCAATTGATCACCGTTGCATAACACAACATGCATTTTTTGGGGGGGACATTTCTTAAATTAATTTCATTTCAATTAGTATTTTTTCAGTTTTCAAAAGGATAAGTGAGAAACAAGTATGGAAATGCTGTTATCGGGTCTGACACAAGGTCACTTCATAGTATCTGATGAAAGGAATCACACAATCCTTCCAAAGACATGACTCACAAGGTGCTATGATAATTACAATGGTCTCACATTTTGAAAACAAACAAAGCCAAACAGCCTTACGTAACATCTCCTTTTGAGCGAAGTGCAGCCGAACGGAGGGAGGGCATTGCCTCAGACCCGCGGGGGACTATTTGAACCCCCCCGCTGTGAAAAGCAGATGAAATGCCTTTGATCCCATCCTCTTACGCAACATTCACTCGCTGTCCCAAACTCAAGGCACCAATATATTGTTTGTTTTTCGCCAAGCACCATCGCACTGAATAGTAATACTGTAGAACACGCTCTCACGCCACAGATTTACAGGCAACTGTCGTCCAAAGGTGCAGCACGAAAAGCACTACACATGCATTCCCAGGCCAATTCTGCGTGAGTGTGTTCATCCTTCAGATGGCATCATCGGACATTTCAGGGGAGCCGAGGAGTCCGACATTTCTGACAGTAAACATCAGCTCTCTGGTGTCACTTCCTTAGCTTCAAGAGGAAGGAGTTTTTTTTTTTTGCCAGATGACATCGAGTGACATTTAATAATACTTCAGGGAAGAAATGCATCATTTATGAATCAGAGATAGCAACTCCAGACTCACCCGGAGAGACCAGAGCACAATGTCGCCACAAGGAAAAGCATCTATTGTTTGTTGGTGCTGAATAACTCCTGACATTTAATCATCACCGACTGATCATCTTTATATAATACTTTCAATAGAAATAATAATAATAGTGGGAAGATAGGCGTTAATAAAAGCTTGGAAAATGTTTTATAATGTCATTTTGAACATCAACAATACTGTTTCTTTAGCACAGTGACCATGACTCTCTCTCTTCACGTGAAACAATAAAACACAGACTACAGCTGTTGGCTTTCATTTTCACCCCGGTACCACAACGATGTGCTTTGGGTGCAGAAAATCACAAAAAAGCGGTGAAAAACATAATGGAGAAATAAAAAGTCCTTCTTTCATAATTCACATGCAAAGCTGCTGTGCTACCTTATTAACTGGGGATTATTCATTGAACTAATGGGTTGCAGTCTTTGTCTGGATTACAGTAACGTTAATCTGACTCTCCTGACTGAGGCTGGGATATCTGATTGCTCATTGGTTGCTCAGAACCCCGACAGGCCCTCGTCGCGCTGCATCAACAGCACTTATTTTTCTTCCATTTCGTCTAATTATTTTTTGTCTGTTTTTATTATGTAATTTCTCACACAAAGGGATTTTCTGCAAACAGGTCACACAGATAAAACATCCAGATGTACGGCTAACATGTGACAGGTGTTCTAAGTAATTTGTCATTACTGGAGTAAGTAAAAGATGCTGAAATCCGACAAAGGGCTTTTCGTAATGCATTTTCCACTAGAATTCCGTTAATTCGTTATACTGTGTAGTCTAAATCCGTTATCTAGAACACAGTGTTATGCTGTAACTAAAGGCTTTCATGGTGATGTAATGTCCCTCTCTAGCCAGAGGTCTTTGAGAGTGCAAATATTTTCAGGCAATAAGCAACTGGATTTCCTCTCTGGAGAAGTGATACCTTCCTAAAATGGGAGTGATTTGCACACAATTTGAACTGTTCCCACAGGAATCTCTGTGTATGGCGTCAATGACAATAACAAGAATGGATGTTTAGAGGGACAATCACGGTGACTATTTACATGCATCCAATATTCAGTTTTCTACCCTTCTTTAGAAAATAAGGGCTCATTAGGGATTCCCAAGTTGTCACTTCTTTTGGATTAACGCCTAATTCACATTATATCCAAATGGAATATAATGTCTACATGCATCATATCAAATGCTTACTGTTGTCATAGTCAGAATAACATTTTCATTTTAAAAAGACTATTTGTTGTACACAGAGTTTTGTAACTTTGTTAATTTTTGATTCATTATTTTTTAGTAAAGAGTCAACACTAGTGAGCTGACAGCAAAGGGAAGGAGGGACAGATGTGGAAGGACGTGCTACAAAGGTTACCAGCTGTTCCTGGATCAGGGACGCTGCATCAAACAGCCGGTGGCCTGAACTCCCCTCGTGCCACCTTATGTGCTGACGCTAAGGAAACCTATTTTATCCTTAATATATCAGGCCCCACCTCAGACCATGTGAATAGTGGAGGTTTCACCCTTCCCTTCATCGAATGGGAATCCATTTAATACATTCTGCTCGCTACATTCGACTGTTTCGGTCGTTTCTGTCATTTCAAATACAGTTCAAACACACTGTGGTCTGGTGTTTCTCGTCGCACTCCAATGTCCGATAAACGATGCACTTTAAATCCAACTATAGCCGGAGGGACATGAGCGGCAGGCGACACCCCCGCAGCACTGCTCCTCTAATGGGGGGGTAGCAGAGATGTCTTGGGCTATTTGCAGGGGGGGGAGGGGGGGGGGGGGGAGTGTTCTCTCCCTGTCCGCAGCCCTCTGGGGATGATAAGGCCGAGGTGCGACACTTTCTCCTCCGGGTAATCCGGTACGAACGAAGCCGCTGCCTTTTTGAACTGTCCACACGCAACAGCTGGCAGATAAGGAGACTGCAGGAGCTGCAGCTGCCCCCCCCCCCCCCCCCCCCCCCTCCCCGTGGGAGGTTTACTGCGCAAGTCGATTCAATTATGTTGAATTAAGTCTTTGTCTACTTCCGGAAGTTGTAAAAGTGTCCATATTTCTGGGAAGCTGTGTTTGATTAAATTGTGGGCCTAATGCAGGAAGCGAATCATTCAAGCTTGTCTCATTATAAGATTAATTTCATGCGTTGACTTCTTGACTGGCAGGTTGAAATTTGTTTTTTTGGCATAACACCCCTCTTGTGAAAACACTGTAAGAAAAAGATGACACGAGGCTACGAGACACAGCTATGACATCAACATTGTACGTGAGAAAGAACTAACGCGAGTGTTTAATAAAGAACGTAGCAAGATATGAATGAATAACAGGGTTTATTCTACAGCTTTGACTGCAAACGTGATTGTTATACTTCTCCTGAATGGACCACGTTCAGTAAATCTTGTCAAATGTTTCCTTCTCTCTCGTCACTTCTGGACGTCGCTCTGAAAAGGACGATCGGGCAAAAGTGCAACCGTGAGTAAGGCGACAAAGACGGGGAGGCAGGAAGGGGCGGGAGGGGGTGTGGGGGGGGGTGCGTGTTGGCAGCCATGGAGGCCAACGAGTGTTGGTTCACAGGTACACACAGTGCTCGCGTGCATCGCGGCCCGATCATTCCGTGACGGATTATCGCACGCCGATCCCACTCGAGATCTCAAACCCTGCGCACGCTGCGAGTGGCGAAAGCTCCCGCGTGACGTCCGTATACGTGTGTGGCAGGATTTCAGGTCTCCTCTTTTTTGGGGGGTGGGTGGGGGGGGGGGCTCCGTGAAGGCCTCTCACTGAGCAGCAGAATAACTGAATGTGAAAGAGAGGAAAATGCAGAAAAGAGACACCGAAGAGGGAACGAGGCTGCTCACCGGCTCAGGCGGTCTTCCGTTAATGACCCCCCCCCTCCACCCCCCCTGCGCTAATGGATGCAGTCTAGAGATGGGCAGAAGGAAATGAAGGGAGTAAGGGGAATGTCAGACCACATGAACAATGAAGTAGACTGCTTAGTTCCCCTGTCTCCGCCGGGCCTCGGGCGTAATGAGGCAGGGCCCCCGATGCCTCCTCGATCTCACACTCCGAAGATTGGAGGCTCACTTTAATGTGGTTGTGCGGTCGGCTGTAGTCGCAAGGAAGGTAATATTGTGCAAATAAAGCACATTCCACTATAGGATTTTGATTTGGTTTCATGTTTTGTCAAATTCAGATCCAGACAGAAGTTTGCATAAAAACGCAGAAGAGGTTTGTCCCCAGAACGGACCCCGTTGAGGCATAATTGATTCCCCCCCCCCCCCCTTGTCCGTAACAGCCTGGATTAAAGCAGGACATCGCCTCTCCTCTTTTGGGATACCGGCCGCCGTGTGCACACTGTGTCGCGGGGCAGAAGAGCCGCGTGGCGGTTGTGTAAGTGGGGCTTATTGTTAACTCGACAGCTAAGCGCACAGCACAGCTTGGACTTATTTCACGAGGATTTGACCTCTTTGAAAAGCAACCGTGTAAACAGTAAAATAATATTAAAGAACAGGATGTTTTGTTGTAGCACTTCATTATTGGTATCAGGGTACTTTATGTAGGTTTTTCGATCAAAGTCGTGATTGTGGTTCCGCCCCAGCACCAGCACACATACAGTTTGGTGTCTACACAGTCCAGTGCACCATTAATCAGTCTGATGTGTGAGTTTGATAATATGAAGATGCAGTATTCTGATGCATAATGTATGGAGGTGATGTAAGGCACCCACTGCGACTGTTCTCTCACATTCTCTCTTTGAGCCTGACAGTTTAGAAAAGACGGAGCAGCGGAAGCTACTTCCATTGTCCATTCATTTTTTTAAAAGCACACTAGTACTTGGTTTGCACTGGTTTGCGTGTCACATTGGTGCAAATTAACAGAGGAATTCCTGTGCTGACTGTGTTGCTTCTTTGTGAAATCTTTTGTTCCAGATGCTGATTGAGGAGGGTGTTTATCAGCAGGGTTTAGTGTCATTTGCCCATCAACTACCTTTCTATTCATAAAATGAATACAAAAAAACTCCACTTTTCCGTCTTTTTTCACCTGTTCACTGCAGTATGTGCAGCCACCTTTTCTTCTATTTCTTTCTTTCTTCATTCTCCGTGTCCCAGACGGACACCCTTTACCGTCATAATTGCCGAGATGTTGCGTGGGCGACTCTCAGCGCGGAGGGATCGTGGATAAAACCCCTCATTAAAGAAAGAGCTTCTCCTGGAGAGTGATGGCGAGGGGCTGACCTGATTAGCAAAGCGTCATTCAGATCATTCTTGAACACTTTGTTTCAGCAGCCACTGACGCGTGCAGAATATTTCTACCTTGTGGCGCATCTTCCCTGCGCAAAGACTTGCAGAACTGACTGATTTTACCCATGAAAAGGGATTGTTTTCTTTATACTGGCTTGATTGTGCAGAGCCCTTCACTCATATGTCAGGATTATGATCTCATGCATCACCCCAATAATGATTTATCTTCTCAAGTTCAACCTTTAGAGAAACTGTAAAAAGGATCATTCTTGGTTAGCAAGTGGAGGACAGCTTTGTAGGACTAATTGTATCTAATGACTCAATATGTCTTTTGGAAATGAAATGGTGAAGGCCATGTACCTGGAAATTGCTCCAATTGAAAAGACATAGAAGAAAGTGCGACACATTTTAAAATTATATCTTAATATAAACATTTTATTCAGTGCATTTTTGTGTATACAACAAATAATAAACAACTGGAAGTTACCAAGCAGCCACAAAGCCTGCCCGTAAGTGTTGTTTTTATCAGCTTTAGCCTGGTAGTTTGGAGCACATGATCCATCATGGGTTAATACACATAGCCTACATCATGCAGATCTATACCAGAATGTCCCTGCTTTCCCTCATGCAACAGATAGTTTCACCTAATACAAACCACCTGTGGAGGAAAACTAAGAAAAACAAAGCATCCCAGGAGCATGTATCAGAAAGACGTTATGTGGCTGAAGGGAAGAGAACCAAGCCCACAAAAAGGGTCCTTTTTGTAAATATTTGTGTTTGTACATGTCCTGTGCAAGAAAGGGAAAATGTTCGTTTTTCTATGTTCTTTTCTCTTTTTTTCACTTTTACAAATATGACATGTCCTATAAAATGTTAAGCCACCTAAAAGTCCACAGTATTGTTTTTTTGTTTGTTTTAATATAGAAAAAATTGTCACCACAACAAGTTACTCAAACACATAACAAGCATCGTGGAAAGGGGGCTCGCACCATATTCCTACGGCGAAGCGTATAAGTCAATAGAGGTCGCCCCGAGAAGGACGGCAGGGGAGTCGAGGTGTGACACAAGCACAGGAGGAGGAAACGGATCACGAGGACAAGAGACGTGGACGCTGTGACACGGTGGTAACAGAAGGGAAAACAGAACACAGATTAGTGGTTTCAATCCTTGACCATCAGGCATATCAACAAAAAGCACAACATCAAGCACGCTGCCAGCTGCAAAGTGTTTAAAATCACTTCCCTCGTCCATTATTTCTTTTTTTTTCTACACAGAATCTTCGCTTTCCTTCATCAAAAATGTACAATGGAAAAAAAAGAAAAAGAAAATCCTTTTTTCTTTGGTTTGAGGGAACCCCTTCCAAAAAAAACCCGACAAATACTGAACAATGTTGGGGGGAGACAACGAGAGGGGACAAAAACAAAATCCGGTCATCAAATAAAAAGCTTGTGGCTAATTCATTAGATTAGCAAAATAACCAAGTTGCAGCTGTGGCATTTCTGAAAAAGAAACGAAAAAAAAAAAAACACGCTGTTTCCTTATACTTCAGGTCGTCTGAACATAGGCTTCATTCCCCCATGCGTGAGGGCTCAGTCTCTGAGCGCGTGCACTAGGACGCAGGAGAGCTACCGTCTGGCTGGCCACGGGCCCAGCGGCGCCGGGGGAGGGCCGGGGGGGGGGGGGGGGCCGTGCCGCACCAGGGAGTTTATAGGCTTCGTGAAGCATGGATGAGACGGGGACCGCGCCCCTCGGACCAATACCGCCGCAGCCCTGCAGGCCGAGCTGCTGGTACTGGCAGCCCTGGATGCCCACGACCGGGGGGGGGGGGGGTGGTGGAGGGGAGGTCTGACTTCCCGTCCCTGTCTGACAGATGCACGAGTGCCTGGTGTCTAAATGAGCAAAGAAACGCCATTGTCCACGGAGAAAGAAAGGAGAAATGACTAGAAGATAGAGATGAGCTGACTGGTGTGCAGTCATCGAGGTGAAAGATGAACCAAAGCAAAAACGTCATCGTTTATTTTATTTTTTTCATGTTCAGGATGTGCCGATAGCTTTTGACCCTTTGATGATGACTAACCCGGGATGGTATCTAACTGTTTTGTGAACGGTGGTGTCTGCGAGTCTGTGTGTGGGTTTGTTGTCCCGAAACCGCCGATGGGTGAGATGAGTCTGCTGCTTTGTGTTCGTGCTCTGCTGGAGGTAAGATTTGGTGGTTTTCGCCCTCAGGCCCTCAGTTGTTCTGGGCCGCCGGGCTACGTCGACTCGTTCTGGCTCACGGCTCTGCCCCCGTTGAGCAGGGCGGAGGCACTGCGGCTCTTGGTGGGCGTGCCGCTGCCGGACCGGGAGAACTCCGTCAGGTCGTGGAGGGACGGCTCTCTGTACATTGCCACTGTGGAAAGACGGGGAAATGAACCAGAGTCAAGACACACTGAACCCCTCCCCCCCCTGTACACCAGCCACAACCCGAAACCACGGACTGTGACCCGCAAACAAAAATGACGATAAAACTCCTCTCTGCTTTGGTCAGAATACTGTGAACCTAGCGATTGCGTAATGTGACACTGTGTAGGTGCATGCAAACTGCTGAATCGAGACATCACAGGAGTCCAAGTTGATGCTAAAGTGAAAAAGAAATCCTATATTCACAGCTCGGCATTATGAATTCAGGAGCTGCTGGTGCAGCATCGGCCCCATTATGCGTCTCAATGTAGCTAATGTTCACTAATACCGAAATAAAACGGGAAGTATAATTTCCCAAATGATGTGATCCCTGAGAAATTAAAACAAAAGGTTTGTTTATTGATTAAATTATTTCTTCGTGGAAGCCAGAAATAACTGTTAACGTGCACACTCACGTGCATACCGAAAAATAAGGTAGTGAAACTGTGCTCTTAAGAAACTGTCCTCTTTTCGTCATTGTGCTTTTTGCACTTGAAGCCTTTTATTCCTCACTGAGGGAAAACGGAAAGGAGTCTTCTTTTATCCCACTGAAGTCAAAACACACTCTCTTCCTGTCTCTCTGTTGACGAGTACACACGTGTCTCTGGTTCAAGATGAAAGGAAACCACGGCCTTCTCAACAGAGAGACCCATTTCTCCTCTGTTCTCCACACTGTGCACACACACACACACACACACACACACAGACAGTAGGCTCGGAGCAGGCATTGCATGAACGTACCCTCCCCAGTGGTGGCTTACCTTTTAGAGGTTTGGGAAGGAAGTGGGCTGCCGGCTTGTTCTTCTTGACATGGTTCCCCTTCATGATTTCTCCTTCCTTGTTCAGACCGAGGTACCAGCCCCTGCCCGACTGCTGCTGCCGGTAGATCATGGAGGAGTATGTCACGTAGTAGTTCTCGAACACCGACTCTTTGAATTTGCACTCTGGCGTGAAATGTTCCTGTAGGAGGGGGAGGGGAGGGGGGGAAAGAGGTTGGACAGTAATTGACAGGGTGTGACATCCTGGTGTGAACAGAAGCAGCTGAGCTCCTTACTTGGGAGTGCTTCTTAGTCACGGCACATTACACGCCATCTCCAACTCGAAAAGAAGGAAGGAGTCATCTCACAGCTCATCAACCTGCTTTCAACTGTTTCTATCTCTGGAGAATCTTTTCAAACTATTCATTCAATCAACCGCAGTGCATAATGTAGCACTCTCTATCATAGATAACAGTGACGGATACAGAGGGGCATTAATAAAACACAGGGACTATATTTTGCTCCATCCATTAATTATGTAGGGGCAGTTCATTACCTTTTACAGTATTCTCTGCTGCGTGGAGGACTTTGTTGGACACTATAATTGAGTACTTCAGTTTTCACTTATTGTATCACGTATTAAGTATGCTATAACAAGCAATGAAATACTTTTCAGTTGTTTTGTCTTTACGTACGTAAAAGGAAAAGGCAAAAACCGCCATAACACAACATATCAAAGTGGTATTACAAAGTCAAATCAGACCGAAGCAGGTCTTCTCAGGGTCAGTCTGTCACGGAGTGGGGGAAGAAATACAACTATGGCGGGTGTCAATGGCGAGAGTGATGACGCGTCCCCGGGGGGGCCAAAGAGACACTGTGAGATCAAGATGAACAGCTTGTTTCACCTCTGCTGACGCTCAGGGTTTAGGGAAGGATGATTCATTTTTTTCCTTCTTCCTGAGCTTCCTAACAAATGTTTCCCTCACCTCCGACATCCTATTGGTGCCCAACACCAAACTCCAGTAATCACTCAAACAGTGACTTCCAGCAAAGGCTTCAAAGCCAAGATTGAATCAAACAACAAATGCATTGTCAGAGTGTCTTTTCCCCTCATTGTGGCTTGAAATCTAGTCTTTTTTTATGTATTCAAACGGGACCTATTTAACAGATTATGCAAATCCTCGGGCAAAAGAGTTAATAATTACTGAAATATTTCTGCTGTTTAGATACGCAGCCGTTTGCCCAGCGTTCTCCTCTCCAAACTGTAATCAGCTCCCGAGGAGCTTCAGCAGCAAACCCAGTGCTTCAGGAACGTGTCATTAGTTCGTTTGCATTGGCAGATTTGTTGCCTCTTGCCCGCGCACGTTGTCACGTTGCTGCTGACAATTCCAACCGCTGAAGGGTTAGCGAAAAGCCTTCGAACGCGGAGAGCACACTTTGGGCCGTTGCAACGTTGTCAGATCACAGTGGGCTGCGATTCATGCAGAGGCAAACGCAACGATGGCGTTCGCCTCACTCGGCGCCTCCTCGTCTTCTTTGCTCTCTCTCTCTCTCTGGCATGGAAGCGGGACTGTGGAAGAGGCTCGCTCAGGCCGCTGCACGGGAGTGGGGCCAAATGGCAGGGGAATCCCCGAGGCAGAAGCGTCGCGGTTCCTCTGAGCGGGCTCCGGTGGCGTCTCCTTCAGTTGGCGGCGCAGCTTTTGTTCGCTGGAAGCAATCGGACGGGGGGGGGGGAAATCGCTTCAATCGGAACTCCGGTGGCAGATGGAACGAGGAGGACATCGCTTTAGGAATAAAAAAAAAAAGCAGGACACTCTCTGCATCCCTCCCAACTCCCCTCTCGTCTCTATGGTGGTTCGGGCTAAAGAGGCTTTTAATGGTCCCATTACACTACGTGGGATTTTTCCTTGAGATACCCAACTATGACAAGTCCTTGTCTAAATGATGCACAGCTGGCCGCCTCCCTTACGCAAACGTCCTGGCGAGCGCTTTGTCAAATAGAACGTTAGCCTCCAGCTTTGGTTTGCTGCTAACTGGGCCTACAGAAGCCTCTTTAACGGGTACCCTCTTCACCCCCGCTCACTTCTGTGGCTGGGAGAAAAGTGTGTTCAGTAGCTGCCTGACCGCGAGCTCTGAGATACAATTCTACACATTTTATAGTGGAACACAAAGAGATCTATCGCTGTGAATCCCTGAATATTTTGAAAAAAGAGGATTGAAACGTGCATTTTCTATACCAGCTTCGCATTTTGTTAAACCTAACAAAATGCCTGCAGTGAGATCTGGTTTCACCTCCTTTCATATTTCATCTTAAGATTAAGTCATAGCTGTGTGTCTGGTGCCTTACACAGTCACATGATGACGGTGTTTTCTCGCCCTGATATTGAACAAGTAATGCTATAACTCAATATAGCACCAAACTACAGGCACACTTTCAGGGTATCAGATGATAGATTTAGCTGCGGAGGCCAGAGGATGAATTTGGTTAAAAGCCCAGAAGGTTTGCCTCGTGAATCCTTCCATCGTTCCTGCTCCACCATATCTGCTCTCGTGGATCCGACCTCTCTGCAGAGGTTTTGGCTGAACTTTTTACAAAACGGCAAATCAATGCTGCACGCCGCCCCATGTGTATTCAGCTGCCGTATCGGTACTAAGACGACACCAGTTGTGTCAACGGAAAAAGGGCTTCGTGCTGTTGTGTAGATTCTTCTTTGCAGACACGTTAGCGCCCACAAAGAGATCCACAAAAGGCTTAATCCACGGCCGGCAGTGAAGACAAATGTTCCCGAATCCGGCTTTTTTCAATGTCCCAGTTTTTTGGAAGTGGATTAAAAGACACCTTTTCTTTCCTCTTGAAAACACTCATTGTGTTCGTTCTGTTTGGGAATCATTTGGAGAGCTTTAACCTGGTGAAAAGACCCTCGCAAATACCAAAAACAAATAGCCACACTCACACACGGGACACGCCGAAGCCGTATAGCGCACGCACACACAAACACACAACGCGTAATGACACGGCTCAGTGGAGTGGAACCTTGCACCAGTGGTTATTTACCAAAGGCATCGTGCCGGCTCAAAAGAATGGGAAGGCCTGGATGTGAGCCAACTCCATATCTAACAAGTGTACTTAAAAACAAATGCATCAGGTAAGCACAACGGTATGAGAATATTAATATTTTTAATATTAGTCCAATATCAAGTTTTATCATTCAGTAAAACATCAGTTTCTCTGCCTCCTTTGTTGAAGGTTTCAGTGACTCGCCTGATTATTTGGGAGTTAAAAAAGCTCATTCAACTAATTTGTGAATGAGTGAAGTCTTAATAAAGGGATTCTTTGGGAAAGCTTTAACTGGCTATTCGGGATCGAAATGCCTGTGAATCTTAATGCCAACTCGATAAATATCTCCACCCCGAGAGCCGTGAACTCTTCTTCTTACACATAGTGGTCCAGGCGAGACTCAACCCACTAATTCAAATACGACCCGCCAGGAAATGAATGACACCACTTCAACTGCACGTTGTGAGATACGTGGACGCCGCTCAGCTCCGGATGGGAAAATACAACCGCACACCTAAGATATATAAGATATATAAGATTCTCTGCAAAGAGCAGTTAGTTGAAATGTTTGAAGCTCCACTATTTTTTTTTCTCAGAGGTAGAAGGGCTGACAGTACAAGAGGGGATTGGAAAATAAAATACAGAAACAACCATTTCTCTCTCCACGTTGACGCCGATGGATGAATATATTTTCCCTGGCGTACTCTGCCTCACCCACACATAAAGGACTCTTTTGCTTACTCCTCCGTTTCCTCTCTGTCTCTCTCTCTCCCCGTCTTATGTGAATCCGGTTCATTTTACCGTTTCACTCCCGCTCTCATTCATGCGCGCATGTATGCACACAAGTAGAATAATGGGAGGCGTCCAGATCAGCAGCAGCAGCACTGTTGATTGGGAATCTCCCGCCTATCCTTCCCCCTCACCCCCCCTCACCCCCTCACCTCCTCCCCATCTATTCGCTGGCTTAATGTGTGGCTTCAAGGCAGCGCTTTTAAAGCAGCAATCCCAGCAGCCAGCTACACATTCTATTCAATTCTCTCCCTAATTTAGCTGAGACAAAAAGCTCTGCAGCCCAAACCCCCCCCAACGGGCTTCTCATTCCTGCTTAAAACACCTACAGGATGCCTTGGATTTCATGTGAGAGCTGGCATTTAAAACACCAAAGATGAAATACTGTAAGCCGCTGAAGGTATTTTTATTTTTATCGTGGCCTTTGTGCTCGTCACTCTGCGATGCACACACTTATACGTCTTACACGAATACAATAAAAACAAATAGATAGTGTATATGTTGTAAATTATACATGAAATAAGAGACAGTATAAGAAATTAGTTAAAAAGTATAAAAGCGAAAACTTCAAATGAATAGTTTTTTAGCCTTAAGCCTGGAGCGTATTACAGCGTATAAATCCAATAAGAGAATATCTAGTGATGTTGTGCCGTAATAGCTTTTGTAGGATATTAAAAAATAAATTGATGACCAAGTTCATAAATTAACTATAGATAAAATACATTTAGTGTACAACAAAACACAACTATGATTCTGGGGATATGTATTCGATAAAGTAATGGGAATGTTGTAAAACCACTGTAATTTTGTAACTGTAATCAATAGAATAATATCAATGTACAGTTATGATTGTATTCAATGTAATGTGATCTACCGAAATGCATTAATGTAATACTATAACGCCACAACTGATAGACTGAGCGGCCTTCAAAAGCCAAGCTACATTGAAGTTTACCAGGAGACCACTCTCAGGGGGTGTGGGCACCAACTTTCACACCTTTACTGATCAGTATAAATACTTGTAGGCAGCCATTGTTCTCGGGTTCGCTGGTTGTAAACAACAGACATGGTCTAGGGACGGTCGAGTTGGTTGCGGAGACCAGCGGCTCCTCAGCTGAGATGATCCTTTTTAGCACAACACCCTTTCATTTATTAAATACTTTTTATTTTAGGGTTAGGGTTCACCCCAAGATGTCTCCCGTCCGTCTGATGTTTCTTCATTATTTGAACACAATACTTTCAATGTAAGTGTGTGGCAAATAGAGAGAAATCTCTAAATGTGACCACATGGAAATTAAACTGCATTGGTAATTGGTTCCGTTAACAGTTTAAAGAAATCCAGAAGCGCTATATATAGTATATATATATATATATACTTGGAGCTGTTTAGCAGAAATAGGATATGAACTAACTTTTCTCAATTTAAATGAAAGCATATAACAATAACTGTTTGGCGTCCACTTTATATCTGGAACAACTTCTACTTCAATACTTCTACTGCTGCTTCTAGTGCTTCTACTGCTCTACAGCAAGATCCAAGCTGTACTGTGTACTGTTACCGAGCCATGTTAGATAATGTGTGTGTGTGTGTGTGGGAAGGGGTTGAACGACCATAGTTTACTGAAATTACTTTAAAACTTTCGTCTCAGGCCAAATTGGATATGTTGACAAACAATTGCCAGCACTCATTAAAATCTAATTATGGCTTTTCATACATCGTGTGATTTTCTGGTGGCTCTTGTGGTCTTAGAATAACAACGTCGACTGAGATTTTTGTTTTCAAAGCCAATAATTCACCACGAATGAGATATTTATATTAAATTGCTGACCAAATCCATGTATATTTTGGAGGGGGCCTTACATCTCTACGGCGAGGGATGCGTATGTACGTAGCAGGGCAGCAGGGCAGTGTGTGTGTGTGTGTGTGTCTAAAGTTCCTGTGTTCCTTGCCAACATCCTGCTGATTGAAGTTAAGGTTGTCAAAATTAGCGCCACAGACTCACTTAAGGCAGGATGACCTTTTTAAGCAGGACCAGCTCGATGCCTACTAATAACCGCTGATCCTAAACATCTCATCTACCTCAGCCAATCGGCTAGCAGCCTCCAGGTGCTCTCACGGTTCTCACTGCCCCTCACTGTTGTAGCTGACCCACGATACCTCAGTCAGCTCAATGCTGAGAACCAAGACTCAGATACATGGGATTGCTATTTAGTTAGTTTTAGTCCTTTTAGTCTTCCTGTTTCTTCCTTGAGAGCTCCCCTCAAGGAGCCGATTTAATTGTATAACCATCTGCAGTTTCTTGACGCAAGTGGCATTTAACTGAACTTGGTGAGTGTGTGTGTTTGAGACGACAAGAGTGAAATCCGGGCGGGAGAGAGAGAGAGAGAGAGAGAGAGGGGAGCCAGAAGGCCTGTTGTCCTTCCTTCATCACATTACCTTCTATCCATTTAGTAGATAATTTGTCAGCAGCAGCTGCATAACAAAAAGCTATGAGATCATTAGGTTTTTTTTTCTACTTCTCAGCTGGTTTTCCTCAAACCCCCTCGTGCCTTCGGCACACGGGAACAATCGCTACTAATTTGATGTTGACAGTGAATGTGTGTGTCCGCCCGCCCGCTGGGTGCACATCCAACCAGCCCGTCGCTCCAGATCCAGACACCTGCCACACAAAGTGATGGTGGCATCTGGGTGCGGAGACCAACAGGATCTGCCACGATCAGATATGTCAATGCTCCGCCTTTAGCGTAAGAATCGTCTCTTTTGCATGTTGGTTGTGTTTCTTCCGATTGGTCGTGTCACCATGGTAACTCAGATATCTGCCAGGGATGGCGGTCCCTCTGCTGGACTCCGAGGTCAACCACTAAGATGGGGGCCCGGGACCCTAATGCTGTACACACACGGACACACACACACACACACACATGGAGACACTTACCGATGTGTACAGGTAGCCCTCACTGTTCATAGCCAGGTAGAGTTTGGTTTGCACCCCCTGGATGGCCACCACTCGCAGCCCCACTGGAATGAGGTTGAACACGGCTGGAAAGAGACAGACAACAGAAAAGGATCAATAACTTGTCCTTTCATCTCGATTAAAACACTTAATACAATTCTTTGGAGAAAAAAAAAACAATGCAAGTTCAAAAAATGATACCACATTCATGTGTACAGTACATATCACTGTCGTTAACGTTTACATATTATCACATCATGCTAGAAGGTGAACAAATGTTCAAATCCAGATTTGAGCTAGCAGGTTGGAAAGTTCCTTGAGATGGAAACCAACCAAATATGAAATCTTCGCTATGATGTTATGAGACAAAATAGACAGAGAAACACTTACACACCTCTGCACGTCGGCTTCATGCTCTCACACACACACACACACACACACACACACACACACACATATACAGTAGACTGTACACTCCACACTGTGCACAGATCTGTCCGTGAGCCTGCTAGCGGCAGTCCAGCTGGTCAACGAGGTACACTTCTACCTAATTAATGTCAGTCTGAACAGGACACAAGTGTTTCTGCTGGTGCTCAGGAGAGGAAAGCACATGACCATCCTCCAGAAAGTCCCCCGCCGTGCTTCCATCCCACCTATAGAGACCTTTTTTTTATCGGTTATACCATCGTCCTTGCTGTTGGGGGGTGGGTGGGGGGGGTGAAGCATCGCGCCGCAGCGCGCCGTCACCCCGGATCCTCTCGTCCAGCACTCAGTAGATCCCTATCTGCACGCTCATCAGAGCCAAGTGCAACATAGAGACTGTTTCATGGCCCATCTCTTCGCCCCCCCCCCCCCCCCCCGCCTCCCTCTGAGGGCCTTCTTTGTAAACAACACCCACGGGAGGCCGTGATGTGCTAAAGTAAACGGGCTTTGCTGGCGTTTTTTCCTGGTTCGGGTTGAAGTTGCCGCTTCGTGTTTAACAGCCTTCCCCATTTCTCTTTGCTTCTCCATCTCTGTCTTACCAACTTTTTTTCTGCAAATGTAATATTCCCAGCGTACTCTCTGCATACGGCGTGATGCTTTCAGTCTGGCCTGTTATATCACACAACTACGAGAGTAGTCTTCTTCTTCTTCTTGTTTTTCATGTAATGATTATGTAATCAGAACACCGCCCCTATTTACTATATAAGTATGACTTATCCTTTTCTCTGTACTCTTTGCATCTTAAATTATATTCTCAATTATATTCTCAGGTACGGCACAGTTGAGAGCAGTTGACTTTTAAAACGCCGGCTCACATTTATATTGCTCCATTATTATGTCTTTCATTGGTAAAGTAATCGAAAGATGGCTGGGGAGAGAAGCACCGCTCCCTCTTCAGATCGGTGCATCTGCTTTGATGCTACCAGTAAAACGAATCCCCTCAAACACATAGAACCTGTAAAGAACAGCCTCAATACCTGCAGTATTAAATGCGCAGTATTTATTGAGCTGACAAACCATTGATGAATCTGCTGATGTGTATTTACTGACTGCAGACCAAAGACAGCGATCATCCTCTTTAAAAGCTTTAACATAAACTATAAATGAACAAAGAGAACAAAGCTGCTGAACTACTTCACAGCATCTTTTAAAACACAACATGATTGGAAAGACCTCCGGGTAGTTTGCTTACATTTTTACATTTTATGTCTTTCCAACTTTTTCCACTTTCTGTAGCATTCTTCATCACTGCAGTGCGTAGGCTTTTAACTTGGCAGAAATTCATGTGCACAAGTTTCAGATGGCAAAACTTTCTCCAACCACCGCTGTTCAGGCGGCTCCATCCTCGCTTGGCTCTCGCACCACGACGCACCCACAGGCATCTGCATTCTGCCTCATTTCCGAAAGGATCACCAGCGTGGTGTGCTGATGGAGATGTTTCAAGAGGGGGGAAACTCGATTACGTCCTGCCTCCTAGAGACACCTAAGCCCACTGGAGAGGACGCCACCCACGCACAGACCTTTCTGTGCAGAAAGACACACGGAATGAGAAGCGTTGAGGGATTTTTTCCACGTCCGTGTGCTTAGAAGTCATCGCCGATCCGAGGGACGATGGACGAGTCCCCTTTTAATCAGTCACCGTCTCGCATATCCGCAACGGGAGCAGCCGACGTGTGTTTTTAATTTGTTGTGACAACATTCTACAGAACCTGTGTCACCTGATTACTGTTCATTACACAGAGGCTAATTGTCTGGGGTAAATTGCCTTACTTAAGAAAAAATGTCCGGCTAATTATGTGAATAATGACTATTCTTAGACAGAAAAGCCTCTGTGTGAGCGTAGTGCTGTTGCATAACGGATGGCACTATTTGTACTATTTACTTTTTTTATTTTATTACCATTGTATTTTCAGGAAGATGTGTATGCTCTGACGAAGCTACTTTAGACCGAAAGGTAAAACTAAAGATAGATTCAAGTGTGCAGCTTTTTCTAATACTCGTTTAAGGATGAAGCCGAATGAAGCTGTGGTCAAGTCAAATGGGACATTGGCTGCACATTGGTTAGTTGATAGGTTATATTTACAAAGATGACAATTGAAAGCATCTTGGACAAGACTGAGAAAGGGCTGAGTTTTGAACGTTAAACCGCAGCCTCTTTCGATAAAAAAAGGATTTAGAAGGTTTTTTCTAATATTTTACATAGCGGTTTTGCTCAGTTGCGATGCAACACAAGGACCAACGTGAGATACCACTTGGATCCATGAGACGTGAAACTTTGGAAAACTTCTTGACTATCAACATCAAAGGCAAAGGCTTCTCCACCAGCTCCTGCAGCAAACATCAAATCCTTCCTTATGTGTGTGTGTGTGTGTCTGTGTGTGTGAGCGGCATTTGAGAGCTGGTCCTCTTCCACCATCACAAGACGCCAGTAGCTCCAAGAGGACTGCGCTCTCCATCACCATGGAGACAAGCGCACCCAGCGCATAACAGCGCTATTTTTGGAGCGGTGCAAAGAGCTTCACTCTTTCTCCCTTAGCAGTTCAACCGCGCTCTTTAATTTTCTTACCAATGCGGGACAGTTGTTATGTAGGTCAGCGGCGAAGTGAGCCCTCGCACACATGATGGGAGCGGGGTGGTCGGTGTGTGAAGTGAAGGAAAGTGTTGTGTGTGTGTGTGTGTGTGGGGGTACGTGGTGTGTGTGTCTGTGTGTTAATTTGACAACTTATTGTTTCTACTGTGTGTCGCTTTAAATTTATTTGAGAAACAATTTCCACACAAATTCCGAGCTATTGTTCTTCTTACGCAACGGCCCACTAACGCAGAACCGCTATTTATATGTACAGTATAAGATGCACACGCCACCCCCCCCCCCCCCCCCCCCCCCGGGGGAGTAATAGAATATCCAGGCACTAATTCAGAGGCTCCAGAAGTGTTTACATCCACTTAGTGTCAGGATTACACAGCAAGTATTACATCAAAGGTGTTTCGTGGGCCATTTTTCTCTTGGTACGGGGGGTTGGGGGGGGCCAACAGGATTTCACATCAAGTCACTAACTGCTGTTCTTTTCTTATCTTAACAAGCAAGTAGTCTTCACTCAAGTACCTCATGATAAGGTGGTCTATTTCTGCAGTGTTGTGGCAGTCCTGTTACCCTTCCATTGATCTCCTCCCTCTAATTTGTCTATTGCAAAGCAGTGAGCCGGTGGGTGCAATGGGTGCATCAACGCATAGTATAAGACATCGTTGGCTCTCACAACAGAGGCAGTGTGTAGGAGAGTAAAAAGAAGACCATCATCAGTTTAAGGGCACCAATTCAGATGATGTAATGAACATTTGTAACCTTTGTTTGACTCTCTTAGACTCATTCACGGTAGATTCCTCGCCGAATGGCACAGAGCTGATTTAATGGAAATCAGGGGAACGCGTTTGCAGAGTGAAACTTACTGTAACCATTGTCCTCCTCCTTCGTTCCATCAATGGTTCCATCCGCCTGCAGCTGCAGGTGGAAACCTTGTCGACTGTACAGCTTTGTCACGATCCCCTTTAGCTGGGGCTCTGTGGACGCAGAGGGGACACGGACACAGGAAGACACAGGCATGAAACACGCAGGAAAACACGTAGCAGTCGTAAAAAGTCTTCTGTTGAGGGTCACGGCTTGCCGCCATTTTGGAAGTTCAGTCAGAGGGCAGTTAGGTGGAGTGACGCTGAGGAGCTGACGTCGATGGGATGATTTGTATGAAAACTATTTTCAAAGAGAAGGCCAGATTTGAATAGTTGAATCCGATTTTTCTGGTATTTTAGAGGCCCGGTCAAGGCCGAAGCTGCGGCCGAAGATCCGTTCACATTCATGTCATGGTCGGCACCACTTTATAAAACAACAGAACTGACAAAGGCTGTTGGTTCGCAGGTGACCCGCAGGCAGAGTCCCACTGATCCTGCAGCCACTTCTCTTATCATGTAAGCTTTAGCGAGTTAGATTGACACATTGGTCGATAACAGTATTTAATTGATTCAATCTTTAAAAAGCGTCTCCTCTGTGGAGAGGAAGCAGCGGTGACCAGCGAGGCAGCGCCTTGAGCAGCACCAAATAACGAAGACGACCACAGATGGACAAAGACGAATCATTCCACATTAAAAAATCAAATATCTAAATGATAATACATTTGTGGTCCACTAAGTGACCAATAGTCACGACTGTTAAGAATGAGCCGCATTCTTTGTTATTGCAGGAGGTCAAAGGACAAAATAGAATATTGGCAGGAACATTGGAAGCGTCCTCACATGGTTTGTTGGTGGCGGATCACTTCGTTTTGAAGTGAAGTCTGATAAGCGCTAAGTGCTCTCCATTCCCTGTCCCTGGCGGAGTGGGCTTCACCTTTCATCTATTCTTTCATCTCACTTACCTCACAATACCATCATTTCTTGCCCCGACTTCTGTCACTTTGGAGAAGGTTAGTTCCCTGTTACAAATTGTCACCGTGGCTGCACACTGAGAAGTATGCATCAGTACGAGTGGAAGGCACACAACGACATGCACACTACCGGACAATGCGCCAAAATGTTCACAGTTTTAGTAACACACAGACAATGCCTTCTTCTCGCTGCTTCCTATTCGCAGGATAGGATTGGAAATTGGAAGTGAGAGGGGCGCAGTTAAGTGTTAAGTTGCTTCGAAATCAACCCTTACTTCCAGCTGCAGCACGGAGTTACAACACCTGGAAATGAAAGCGTTCTCAGAGAGGTCCGTGGATCACATGTATAATACTAATAAAAAGTATAAATGTATAATGCTCATCATTTCAATCACTTATTGCTATAGAAGCAACACTATAAGAGGAAAAATAACTTTTGAGGCAAGTGTGAGGTCTGCTTAAGATTCAAAATAAAAGTTGGGACGTACTTTAAATCTCATAGGAAATGTGTGTCTGTATATTTTCAGGAGACAAGGCTGCCATGGAGGAAAAGCTATCCATTCTGGGGACCGGTCACAGAATGAGTTCATTATTATGATGAATTTAATATCCAGTGTAGTTTAAAATATGAACAATGACCCGTAAGCGGCACAGAGGTCTTCATGGCTTTTAGACAAGTGACTCTGTATTTCATCCAGTGGGGCCTGAATAAGTTCTCAGCTCAGGTGTGGAGCAGTCTGAGATGCCAAAGGTGAGTTGTGGACCAACGTCCCGAAGGATTCTCCCACCAACCCCCAAAAATATAACGGAATAACAACAGATGAAGACTCATTGATCCCGAGGGAAAGCGCACAACAGACCTGGTCGTCTCCTTCGCCTCTTCTTGGAGCCAAAGAGTTTGACCCGGGAGAAGACGTTCAGTCGATTGGGTTTTTCACAGCTTCCCTTGGCTTTACTGGGGCTGCTGACGCAGCGGCAGGCATTCGTCTTCTCCCGCTCCCTCGCCTGTCTTTTCTGCCGTATGAGGGAGCTGGCAATCGCTGCAGCCATCGCCAGTTTGGCTGCGCGCTGGGAACAAGTTCAGCAGGAGCGTCCGCACGCGACGGCGACAATCTGAGGTAATTCTTTGTCAAATATCAAAAGTGGAACCGGGAGAGCAGTCGGTCAAATAGTCCCAGCGGTGCGTCCGAATTAATCTTCGTGTTTGGTTATTTTCTCGCGAATTTGACCGTTATTCCGGAATTGTCCGTGGTCTCTCCGAGGAAAAAAAGAGTCAAAACCAAATAAAACCCACTCGCTCCACCGTGACGCTGCACAAATACTTTCACCACGGCGCGCTGCATGCTCCAACTCTGTCATTTAATGTGCATCACGAAAAAAGGCTCCTTTAGCGGTTTTGCACCGTCCCGTCTCAACTACACGGACGCGCACATGGACGGGCACGGAGTCGTGAGCGGGAACCTCCGCGCGCAGCCAAAGGATGGAAACACCTGTTTGCAGGGCTCCGTTTCTCTCTCTCTCTGCTGTCACAGCGACTTAACGCCGAGTTTTAGAAAGTCAACGTACAGGATTCGAACTAATCGCCGCAGAGGTTCGGTTTGTTTTCATTTAGTTTGTCTCTCTTTTGTTGAAGCGGGTCAACGTCAAACGAAGGCATCTCCGCCGGGTGCCGTATCCGCGCACAGCGCAAAGCTCGGACTCCGCTGTGCTGCACGCAGCATCCCGCCGAAGCGCAGCGGGGAGGAAGAGGAGGAGGAGAAGGGAGCGCACACGGCTAACTAGTGTGCCACGAGCCCAGTCAGTGTGCACAAAGGAGAAGCTCTCCGTGCCGCCGGCCGTCGGGACAGTTCCTGGTGCACATCAAGAGAGAAAGGGGCGGGGATGGCGCGGGAAGGGAAGACGTGAGGGGGGGGGGGGGGGGGGGTTAGAGAGAGAAAGCGTCGGCTCTCTTCTCCAATTAGAAATATATATTTTATCACACAAGAGTGGAACGATAATCACGGACGAACATCCAGCCGTAAGATATGATTTTTGCCTGCAGATAACTGCGAGTCAGCAGGAAGCCACAATCAGACGCGTTGTCAATGCAAGATGAATAAAGTGGAAACAGCAGGTGGATCATGTGGCATTAAACATTCGCAATTTTTTTAGAACATTATAGAGCATTTTTAATGGACTGCTACTGAAAAAATACATTAAGAACTGAAATGCCAACTAGTTAGTGGTCTTTTAGTGCTGTTTTAAACTGCTCAACAAAAAGTGATGTCCCGACCTTGACGTCCGTGTCATCCCCACCCCTGAGTGATGGGCGCATGCCTCCCTCAAAGCCTAACCAATGGTGCCATCTACAGTCTTCAACACTAAACTGTCGTTGGACGTTTTATTAATTTCTTCTGATCAATGATAAACGGCAGTCGCACGCTTCAAGATGATGCACTTTGCGCTGATTACACAAGCCTCGGTTTGACAGAAATCTCAAAAATGTAAAGTAAATACAGGGAAGAACTCTCTCCAATCTTTCAGATATAAATGTTAAGCTCATACACGTGTTCCGAATAAACAGAACACAACCGAGCGGCGAAGAAATTAAGCCTCCTCCGCTTCAGCACCTCGGACAGCTCTGCACCGAAAATCTCCACTTACTGAATCCATAGAATAAAATACTTAACCCCAATCACATCACTAAGAAAAACAACAACTACATTTGACTTTGAACCACTTTGTAAGCCTTTTCTAGGTAACAATTAAAACAAATTTGGACTAACAAATGAATAAAAGACTATCCATAACAGCAGCCTACCTGAAACCGTCTTTCTCAATGGGAAAGTCATGATTGCCGGCACAGCAAAGCCAAAGCGCTGACTTGGATACTTGCAGTCCTTCGGGTGGGGAAGTGGAGGAGTCTGAATTCAGCAAAGTTCAAACCGTTGTCACACAACTGTCGGAGGCGTAGTGGAAGAGAAAGCATCGAGGCGTGGCCAACAACAGGAAGATCATTACAGGACATTAGCGACATGCCATTATGACTTCTAGAATGCTCATTAAACATTCATTTAGTGGTCTTGTTGGTCCGGGCAACACAGGCGTGTGTTCGCTGTATCCCTTGAAGAAAAGTGATCGAAAATGCAGACTGAGATTGTGCTTCCTTCGCCGGGGAGGGAAGACTCATGTTACAAAAAAAAAATGCTGTAAAATGATCCGATAATGCATCGACTAAACTGGTTATACAGGCCGGTCCACTTTGGACTGAGAACGATATCGATGCAAAATTCCACTGAAACAACATGCATTAGGTAATGGGCTTTCACCAAGGCCAGTCTTTCTTCTTTTTCTTGTTCTTCTTCCTCAAATCACCCAGCTCATTCTGAGACAAAATATGGCTTTTCATCCGCATCCGATCAGTGCAGTGCATTAATTATTATTAATCCAAATGTGAAAGGCATGCTATTAAATGTAGAGTTTCTCTGTGTATACGTGATGGCAGACGTGAAGGCAGATGTGTGATAGACTACTAAACAATGAGCTCAGAGATGTGGTGAGCTTTACAGGAGGTCCTAGTGAGGGTTAGAGGACTCAAGTGACTATGCACCCGGTTGACCACTAGAGGGAGCCAGTGGACAAGTTACCAGCAGATTAACCCTCCAAGAGAAAGTCCACCTAAAATCAAAGCTCAGGTCACTTTTTAGACCTGCACATCTCTGCACACAGCATACTTAAATCAATGAGCACAAATTGTTGTTGAAATTGTTAATCTGGTGATATTCAATTAGCGGGTCACTATTTGATATTTGAGCAAAAGCACTGTAACATGCAAATTGCATTAATTTATAGAGATAATGGTTGTAAATCAGTAAAATCCATCACATAGTCGTTAATTTACCCACTAACCTTACTTCCACTTCAGCTTACAGAGAAACTTCTAGATTCCAAAGTACAACTGAGCAGAAAACACCCACCTTTATTTAGTTTAGAAGCAAGAATGTTCAGGGATTACTTTATATGTACAGTTATGAATACCTAATAAAAAAATCAGATTGCTGTGGTTACGTACCGAAATTAGAATTAAAAAACTTAATTGATCAATACTATTGAATTGGCTTTGCCTTAAATAACACAAGGCATACTGTTTACATTTTACTTTGATCGATGTCTCTAATGAAATTCAGGGAATCACGCTCAAACCCCACAAAGCGTGAAAAAGCCAAAGGTGTTTCAATGTTGATCTGGGTTATGTAGAATCAGCTTTTCCTTAATGCACACAGGCATTTCTACTCTCGAGGTCAACAGTGATTATAGGTAAAATACTTAAAGTCACAACAGAACCCCAAAATCCAACCTCGGGCATTAAACAGTAAAATCTGTTCATGAATAAGAAAGCAGTCAATAATGATCCTGTTAGTGAAGGGTAAATAAATGTTTCCTTTCAGACATAAACATACTCGATGAATAAGTTCAGGCTGGAGTGTTGTAATGCGTTAGACGGTTCCAATCAATACGGCAACATTTCCTCCTTTGCTTTCATCCTTGCCTCAAGCTCACAGGGAACGTCTGACTTCCATTGCCCAATATTTTTTATAAGAAAAATGGTTGTTATCGGTTACTCGTATTTCTTTAACAATCTTGAGACATCTTACGTTACGGTCACAGTTTTAGCTCAACAAGTCGCTAATGTGAGTTCAGCTCTACTGAATCGGACTCACATGCAGACTTTTTTGCTGCCACAGTTCTCAGAAGGATGTGATTGGTTCAGGCATTTTTTATTTTTTCATTCAATGAAAGTTTAAAATGGAACCTTTTAATACTATGTAACTATCTATGTCAATATCACGATCTCACATCTAAGTCAGTTGTTGAAAAACATATTACTTATCTGCACTACTCAGAGCCAGAGAGACATTTCGTCGTACTCTTTCACACACCTATGAAGCTGCTCGACTGACCCAAACTGAAAAAGAGCCATTTTTAACCAAAGAAAAGCCCAAAAAAGATTAAGACATGTCATCCACAACAAATGTCTGCCTCGGCTGATCACCTCACATTGAAGCCCTCGCTCGTTTGCAAATTTAAAGGGCCCCATTCGTCGCTGTCCATCGACGAATGGTTCTGAAATAATATCGCCGAGGCGCATGGTTGAAGGGAGGGAAGGGAACCGGGAATGTCCCAGGCACCTCTCCTCCCTATTTTTAACTTTTATTCCTTTATTTTCAAACCAAGCCGTCACCTTATATACTAACCCATAACAATACATTTTATTATATTTCATTTTATTCCTCTAGCACTATGTGGTCATGTTGTCTTGTTGTCCATGGTCTTACTGTCTGCTGTTATGCGGCAACCGGCAAGTCAAATTCCGTGTATGTCTGACCTATTTTGGTAATAAAAGTTTCCTGAACCCGCCGTGGCCAAAGCCGGACGGGCAGAGCGCAACCACACCGGGGGGGGAGGGGGACGGGGGCTCGCAGCTCCAGTCATCGCAGTGCCGATCGACCCGGGCCGTCCCTCAAGCAGACAGCGCGCCCCCCCCCCGGAAGACGACTGCGTTTATCACTGACACTCAGGAGGACAGGAGCAGGTGATGGGCCGCTTTGTCCCGACAGCGACACTGGGACGGTACTGAAGAAAGTGCAAATGTGGAGGGGCCTGATAAAGTCTGCGTCGCTGTCGGAGCTTTTCTTAGCAGCAGCCGAGCCATCCCCCCCAAAAAAAACTATTTAATAGCACATGTGGATCTTGCTGCCACATTTAAATATTTATGTCTTAAATAGATAAGGTGTTTGGACAAAAATAGTACATATCATACACATTTGTGGTCTCATCATTTCTTCAATTTGTGTTTCAGAAGTCTCTGAAGAAAATATAGCCTGCAGCCCTCTTTAGTAGTTCCGCAAGACAAAAGTGGACTCTAAGCTATATCGGACTCATTTGAAGTCTAAACTAAGCTCATTTGCAAGTGAAAGTTGGCAGATGAAAGTTATGCCTTCAGACTCAGATGGACGGCTCTGGTTTTATCCCAATGCAGTACTGCAATAAATACAGACACTAGTCCCCTCTGTAACGTACACCTTTTAGTGTAACGCCGCTGGAGACTTTCCTGCTCCAAAGTAATTGTTCTGCAAGAGCTGCTGTCCTAGGGAGGCCTCAGGGATGGCGATCACTCGTCCTCACCCCGTTATCCGTTCAGACACAGTCCTACGTGATGCTTTTCCTGTCTGCGACCACTAGAAGGCAGAGTGTGTGAGATCGGCCAGTGTTGACCTTTTGTTTGTGTTATTAAATTGAACCAAACGCTATCTTGAGAGCTCCTCCTCCTTTTGATGAACCTGTTCTGATGAATCTGTTTTAATTCTTAGAGAAATTGACCCCCAGGGGCAATCCAGTGAGTGAATGGCTGCTGGTGTGTGATGGAGCTTGGCGCTGCATACGAGGACTGTGCCCCCTAATTCACCCGGACATCTAATGCACAGGTAAATAAATATCTTAACATTGGTATCTCTGGTTTGAACCTCTTGTTACAGAGCCAGGTAATCAAGTGAAATACTACCAAGGGGGAAGAAAAAAAAGAAAGGTCTCTGATTGGCTGAAGGGGGGGTGCAGCTCACACCCTGCAGCCCTTTGGCAGCACTCTGCTTGCTGTCTGCTCATTGTGCATGCGCTATTACAGTAAATCCACTACAACAGCAGCCTGCCGCATGCTAGGCCACCATTGCCATAGTGATACCACGCGTTGCCATGGAGACTGCACATACGTAAGAGGGCGTGTGTTGAAAGAGGGGGGGGGGGGGGGAGAGAGAGAGAGAGAGACAGAGAGGGGGGATGGACGTTGGAAATGGGGGTTGGATGTTACAGAGCAAAAATCCATAACTCACGGTTCCATTCGAGGAGGGGGATACAAGGCCGTCATGGCAACGGCCGTGTGAGCTACCCCACCCCTCCAGGGAGCGGAGCGCTGTGGTGGGGACACGAAAAGGACGCTGGCAGTAAACTGAGAATAGAGGATTTTAAAACCGGATGATCTCCACCTTGGGGACAAGCTGTGTCCCGTAATCCCACCATGGAAACTGAAAATCTGTGAGGAGCAGTGAGGCGTCGTCTGTTTATGTGCCGTGACTCAAAAAGATTCTAAAGATTAACAGGTGAAGGGTACATTTTTAATAGCAGTGAAAATACGAGACACATCTATTTCAAACATCCCGATTGTATGGATAAGGCGGTTTCTGTGTGTGTAGCTGTCTGCCAGCCTGCTCCTCGTTAAACCAATTCTGTCTCTGTCTCGCTTTTACAACACCAGAACTAATTAGGAGCAGGAAAAAACGCAGTGCCTGCCATATTTCATTCAACCTCTCACCTTTTGTATAACAACTGCCTTCAAAGTGTTCGTCAACTGATCATCGCTGCCACATTTTCTCGCACGCAAGAGCCTTTTTCTTTCTTTTTTTTTAAAGATATTTTTGTCTCCCAAGTGAAAGGAACAACATTCCACTTGAGACATCAATAAAAGCTAAAAATATGACAACGAAACACATAGAGCTGAAGTCAGCTTCGGGAGCCGATCATCTGCCAGACACATTGTGTGTAGCTTGATGATGATACAAATGGACGAGGCGGTGACGTCAGTCCGTGAGAGGTGGAGACGCTAAAAGACGATGTCTGAAAGTATGACACAGTGGAAAAAGTAGAGGGTTGTGATCATGAATTGATCTTAAAATCTTCATTCCCGTGATGATATGTATGCTGTTATTTTCAATATATAACAAAACATTTTGAACACTCAATACAATGTTGATGTGATTACAATAGGTCAGCGCCTCTGAGGATATTAAAACATGAGGATGTAATGAGAAAATTGGCTGTTCATGTTTATCTTCCAACTGTACTTTCAATCAAAAGCCTTTCTGTAGATGTTTGTGAGCACACTAATGAACGTGTTTACGGCTCGACGATCTGTCGCTTCTTAACTCAACTGCATGTGAAGTGCAATCATTTCATCACGAGAAAGCATTCTGTGGGCTTTCACACGCTGGAACTTCTGTGTCGGTCAATATGAGGGCCTGACTCTGTGTTTGTGTGTGTGTGTAAGGCTGTAACAATGTGTAGACATCTCAATCAGAGGCACCAAACGGGGGGGTGAAATGTCCAGAGTTGTGCTAATATTCCCCCCCACCAACGTAAGACTATTATTCTCCAGGTTTTCTTGGCCAACCCCCGGCCGACCATTTTTTATCAAAATTTAAATGAAGGTGTCGATGCATCGCAAAGCGTTTCTAAAAATAACACCAGACCAAAGACTCCAAAGATGAGTCTCTCAGATAATAACAAGGTCTGGCGTGTCTTCTTTGATCCTCGGGTGCCCCTAGCAGGAATATGAAAGAAAAGGCATTTTTTATTTAACACCCAGATGATGTTGGCGAGCTGGGCTTTCGTTTGGGAAACTAGACAAGTAGTAATACTTGCAATGCGTGTGGCTGCGCCTGCCAACAACATGACCCTGCAGTGCCCTGGTGCCCCGTGGCATTGTGGGTGAACCACAACCGTCGTTATCCCTGTGACTGCTCGACGCCTAAGGAGACCCAGACAGGACGAGGGAACAGGTCAGAACATCGTATGTTTATTCAATAAACGATAAGAACATGCCTGTTGCGTTTTTTGGGACATCAGTTTCTTCCATCAGCTAGCTGAGAGACGTGTGCAGACATACAGTACACTTGTGCATAGATAACAAGAACACGTGCACAGGACTAATAGGAGTCTCTAAAAGCTGTTATCACAACAACATCCACTATCCAACAGGAGGTAGCCAGAGGAGGAAAACCAAGAGATGGTCCCTTGCCAAAATTGATGATTGAACAGTAACATGTTCTGATGTTTGACTCATAGATGGCGTCTCAACGGTTGAAGCCCTTTGGCGTAATCCTTCGCAGTGGGAAAGACGGCGTTTAGGAGTTGAGAGGACCGTAAACGACAAAATCCCTTTTATTCTTTTTCCAGCTCTCCCTCCTCCACTAACCACAAGACGTGGAGGAAATGGGCTCTCGTCACGGCAAAGAGGGACATCTGGTATCAAAGAGATATCAAGGAAGTGGGCCGCCGCCAAAATAAAGAAGCTCAGAAAGAAAGTTTGTATTAATAACTCTGTGCTAATTATACCCCGTCTAGCAAGAGCAGTCTCGGTCCCAGAATACAGTAAGCAAAGGGATCTTGTCCCACATATCCTTTCCAGTACGACGCATGGGGAATGGAGCGAGATTCAAAGCATCCTGTCCGACATCGGCTGGCTCAAACTGTCTACTCACTGATGGAGACACAAAGGGAGGCTTTGAGACCGGCACGGGAGCACAAGGTCATGCTTTCTCCTAAGTGGCCTACTGAGGACACCTTGGTGTCTTAGCTGATGGACACTTCTTAGGGGAGGAGGATAAAAAGCTGAAATGGAATGGCAAGCAGGCAGGGTCTTAAAGGGACATTTCTTCCCTCTTACTGGTCGTGCTGCTTTTTAATCTATATTGTTATTGTGTGAGTGCAGAGGTACTTTTGAAGGTATCAGGCGTAAAAATGCTTGCTGTATCTTTTTCATTTTAATGGGTTTTATGAAAGCCCCAAGACATTTCCTCAACATGTCTCTGCTCAAAAAATCATGACCCGGTTACTCAAGAAAATCCACAGAGCTTTCATGAACTCCTGAAAGAAGCTTCTCTTGATTCTGTCCCTTCTAATTTTGAGAGAAAATCTTTTGCCTCGCCGCAGGGAAAAAAAAACCCTTCCTCCTAACTAGATATTAATCATGTTTCTCATCCAAATATTTATAACAGACCCTTATTTTGTCCATTAACCAGGTCCCTGTCCTCAAAATAACCCCATCCAAGCTCTTCTCTGGCCCGGCGAATACGTGTGGACATTATGCAACGAGGTCAAATGTGCAGTGCAGTGAGGCTGCGTGTGAACATTAATGATGCTTGTTTAGTCCAGCAACTCACTCCTTATTTCCCCTGGCGCCGATGCATTTCCTACAGGAAGGAATTTGGGGTTAATTTCCCCCCCGACGAGAGAACCGGGAAGCTGCCGGAAAGACAATAGTTCCTCAATAAAAATGGTCCTAATTGAGTTCTACGTCTCTGGCACTAAAACGCATTTTAAAGTGATTATCACAGACGGATACAAATGTGTGTAAACATGCCGTTGTGTGTTATTTCAGCTGAATGGAAGGGGATCAACTAAGCTGGAAATGACACGACGGCAGACATGACTCCGCTCATGGGAGTGGGTGGGTAAATAGGTCACGTTCCCCAGCCAGCACAGACTCTCCCGCTTGTTCGCTCACACTCCCGGCGCTTGTCAGGGAAGTCGGCATCCACAGAAATCAATGGCAACAAATTGTCATTGGACTGTTGTGGACTGGCGTTTGGAATATGACGGCTATATGGGAGGAGCCGGGCAGAGCTGAACCCCGCAGAGGAATGACAAAGTAGGGCAAAAGCAGCAAGGCAGTGAGTGCTCTCTGTCAAAATACAGCAAGCACAAATGCAATGGAATACGAAGCACGGTCGGTCTTGTAAATAATAATGAAGAGCCTCGAAACCTTACAGCCAATTGCAACACGCCGGTGCCTTCTCAAATCCTGCCGCCTCCGTGAACTGCAGTGCGACCTCTGCGCGGAACGTCGTGAGGAATTAACTGTTGGTTTCTTTGTGAGGACAAAACATTCCGTTCCAAACACCGTCGCAGCGAGGACATGTCAGCTACTTCAAAGGACGGTTCGCACCGGGTTTTAAAGCTGGTCTTAGACACTTTATTCCAACACATTCGTTTTCTTTGAATTTACCACTCAAGAACTCCGAGAACCGGCCTGAGGCTTAGTAAGCAAAATACATCTGCGTTCCTCTCTGGGCTCCTCCATCCATCAGGACCTACAGCCTCTGCGGCCCGCTGGGAGTCAGAGGTCACACTTCAACACGATCGAGTGATCGCAGTGAGCCGCCTGCTACTGATTGAAGGATCAGTGAAAGTGACTGGGGCCCATATTGTGTTATGCAGGCTCAGCTCCCCCCGAGCAGCAACAGCTGCTGTGGTGTTTTGTGTCCCAAGATGCAGCAAACATGCACTCATAGTCAACTAGTCCGCACAAGTTTGTGTCAGTGCTGCCGGATTAGAGTCGCGGGGAATCTGGGCACGACCTGTGACCGGCACCGTCCTGGGTCAATGTGTGTGTTTGCAATTAAGCATATAACATGTGGAGATTAGGACATATTAACCAGCGCTTTGGCTGTCGCAGCGCAGGGCTTAGAGGGGGCTGCGTGTGACTGGCGTGTTGTGATGATGGTTTACGTGTGATTATCTGTTCATCTGCACACACACACACACACACACACACACACCAGCTAAACACAGCCAGCAGCCATTATTTTTTTGGCCATTATATGGAGGAGGCCCTAAAACATCAGTAAACTGTCTAGCCAGTTGTCTTTTTTGGTTCACGTTATGTCACTCTGACCTGTCGGGACCTTTTTTTTAACCTCCTGAGAAAACATGAGAGCGAGAGAGGGAGCCCAAATAGAGACACAGAGAGAAAAATACTAGAATGCACAGGAATGAGAAAAATGGAGTGAGATAGGGAGAGAGACAGTAAATGTATGCTGGCTGGTCTTGAGGAGATGTTCGATGACTATCTCTCTCCAGCCGGTGGATTGGCGAGCTAACGCTAGTGGCTGTCATGTAGCGCCAGAAGAACACACACACACACACACGCATAAAAAAGATCGGGAATGTGTATTAGATAAATTGAATTTCTCCTCATAAGAAGCGGCTGTTCTGTGATTCCATAGTACTCTAGGAGCGGAGGGGTCAGCGGGGGTCACCCACGTTTGAGAATGAATGCTTTGGCCAAGTACCGTGCGGCGGGCCGCGTCTCTCCGGCACGTCTCCGCGTTGTTTATTCAGTCCGATGCCCCAGCCTGCTCGGCTCCTGGCCTACATGCTGCAAAATTAGATCTGGGTCTAAGTTAATGTCGTGTTTTACAGCAGGACTGATGTGGGAAACAATGAAGAGCAACATCGGCGCTGCGCTCTGCCGGGGCCTGTTGGAGGTGAAAGTGACTCACTTGCCTCAGTGCTCGTTTTTGAAATACATTAACACCTGCAGAGGGTAACAGGGACCACTCGAGTGAACGGCAGCGCATGCCGCAGGGAGCTGATGGATGGGAGAGGCCCGCCGACTTCGTTTGGCAGATGAGGAATTATCACTTCATTAACACCATGCATTATTCATATCCAAGCCATTAATACATTTCATTGTCTTTAATAAAAGATCCAAGCGATGATAGTGTGGAAATATCAAATGTGAGCCGGAGTAAGAGGTCTTGAACTAAGTTGTTGAACTATGACACATAATATCACATGCACATAGATGTATGAAGGTACAGTTAAACAAACCGATCGCAGGTTAAAGCACATCCTTGTAGTGATTAAATATCTTGGGCATGCTTTAGTCTTTTTTTCTTTTATACTCTTGCTGCTTTCCAAAGCTGGGGAGGGAATTGCACACTGAGTGGAATACCCTGGACACTTTCTAGAAAACTAACCTACTTCGACACGGAGTGTAAACAAACAAACCGAGTCTCTAGAGCCCCGCACAAAAACACAGCCAATAAAGCGTGATGGGGAAGGTTCTTGGGTGTAACAGAACACTTAACCAGTGCAGGCGGAGGGCGGAGGCGCCAAGGCCTGTTGTCGGGCGACACAATGGGAGGGATTGGGAGTCTGTATAGAATCCCAGCGTGACACGGGCGCCGGCAGGCTGCCACATTACTCGATGCTCCCTGAGATGACGCGGTGCAAGGTCTTTACATAAGGCCACCCGCGGCGAGTGCTGACCCGCAAACTGTCACCCCGGATCAGCCAAAACGGGCCCGTTTGCTCTCCGCCTCTGCTAATGTGGTGCTCGGGCGGTTCTGGTGTCCCTTCACAGGGGACCGGTCTGGTCTGTTCATTCGTAGAGAGAGAAAGAGAGAGAGAGAGAGGGTTGAAACTTCTCTCTCCCGGTAGCCGTCGTAAATCCCAGGTGTGACGTGTTGAGCGGTAAGCAGGCCACATGCCTTCACCCTAATAAGAGGTGCGTGTCTGTAATCTCTGGCAGCTGTCTGGGGCCACTTTCCTAGACTCCCATTAATGTGGTGCTGACTCAGCAGCGTGCCTCATTGCCCCCGATTAGAGAGCTCAACGCGTCTTCACTCGGGGGGGGGGGAAGACTCCCACACTCGCTTGTGTCACAGTCACTAAAAGCTGACTACTCTACCGATTGCTGATGTTTAGCTCAGATTTAGAGCTGTGGCGACTAACAGGAATTCCACTCGGTAACGCAATGATAAGTTAGGAGCATTACTTACACAGACTGGGATTTTAGGATCAATGAGAGTAAAGCTGCTAATGTCTAATTGGTTTATGTGGTGCAAAAAACTATTGACTGCATCTTTTTAATGACTGCTGTGCAGTAAATATCAATCCTTTCTCACATGAATGACATTCATAAACAAAGCATACACAAATAGGAAATATTTGAGGACAAACAACAGTGAGAACTTTAATTAGCTGACGAGCGCTACGCTGACGATGCAATGGTGTCCGTAAAAGTTTGCCAAATATGCTACATTCGTTCAAACTGGCCTTTCACAATTATGACCGGTTTTCGAGAGATTTCTTAACACGTTTACGTGTCATGCAGTGGGTAAACCTACTTATATTCATCCATATCATTTTGTTAAACCGAGTAGTCCCGGCCTGTTCGACCGTCCTTGATTCCGCCACGAGGAGCGGACATGCGGCATGAGAATTGTTAATTAACTAGACGCCCATTGAATGTAACGGGCCGGGCAGCTTCTGTGTGCTTCACTTCTCTGCTGCTCTCCTGAGTGGTTTCTCATTAATGTTGTCACAAACAATCGCTCCTGCTGCTTTAGATTAAACCCCAGCCAAGCCAGAAATGAACAGCGAGCTAATACCTCTGCGTTAATCGACTGTTTTACGCCTTCAGGTGAAACTCCCCCCATGCGAAGGTATTGATTCGTTCCCTTTTCTATTCCACGTATTTCATAACAATCAAGTTCTGCTTCAGAAAAGCTGACATTTAATCAGCGAAGTAAACACGGCTAATAAAGCGCAACTCTTTTATACATGCGGGATCATTTGACATATTAGATTATACATTACATACATTACATAGTGTCTCTCGCTGGGGCTTTCATTCCTGCTTTTCCAATCGATGCTTAAAAGAAATCAAAGCGTATTCCCTCTCCTCCCACCTCGGTCTCTCCAGGCACCAAATCACATTATCATCGACGTTATGTATTCATGCGTAGTTTATTTATGTAGTGACGTGGACAAACAGAGTTGTTGCTTTCATGCAGGAAAAGGACTGCCGAGGAAAGACGGGACGTTAAACAAGCTGTTATTGGATCCCGAGCGCATCCAGAGGCCGCTTGTTTGTCTCCTGTCAACATGGCAGTAGTATGCAGGACCCAGTGAGGCACTGCAATCGGATACTTTTTACCGACCATCGGGGTCCTTCGCCGCCGCAGCCCCCCCCCCCCCCCCTTTTAAAACGTCTGTTGACGCCCCTCCGTGCATTTCCCCTCGCGTGTGACAAATAAATGGTGCCACCATTCGCTCGTCTCGCTCCTCTGCTTTCCACGGCGCAGCGAGCAGAAGATGAGTTGCACCATCAATAGGACCGAAAACCCATTAGATAGCGGGGCGTGAATGCCAAGAAAAACCGGGGCTGTACTTCCTGCCGTCCGGGGGGAGACGTATCGCGTCACAAACGGATGTGATCGCCTCCTGCGTCTAAAACGTAGCTTTCAAATTATTGTTGAAATCTGATTTGTCTGCTTCTCACCACATTAAGTGACGACAGGACCAAATTCGCTGTGATGGACTGCGTTTGTGGGAATTTTCAAATTTCCGCCAGCTATGGGGAAATGAACAGAGAAGGGCCGCACAGGGCTGGAACCTAACAATTTATTGTATGCTCCACCAAAAGGTCAGCAGTAATGGGAGTCATTATGTGACTTGTACAGAACACACAAAACCGCCGATTTCATAGTTAAAAGGTCAGGAAAACAATTTTCAAGTCTGTGTGCAAGCATTATTTTATTTATTTATTTATGATACACAGGAAAATGTGCTTGTGATGTAAGAGGTGGATCCACTACTCTTTCAGATCAATTCTGCGATCTGACCTTGAAACAGCCCCATTGATTTGCAACCTTTTTTAAAAGGAGTGGGAAACTTGACGTAAACAAACACACATGTCAGGACAAATGGTCACAAGTTATTACAGATTAAGGTTGCCGATCGAATTCCTTTGATTTTCCCTCTCTGTGACATTCTGTTTCTATTTCTAAGTTGTTTGGCATTGGCAAAGTCAATCATGTCACAAAAGGAAACACACACACAAACACAGCTCATGGCTTATACCTCTGTGTCACGTCTCTTTATGGATATCTGTCTGTCAGCGGTCTGAAACTACAAACGTCAAGTCTTGCAGTCGTCGTAATCATGAATGGGATATTTACGCAGATTGGGCCCCTTCGGGCACCATCTTTAGTCGTTGCTGTGGAGAAACAGAACAGAACTACAGAGAGAGAAACAGAAGCAGAGGAGACAGAAGAGAAAGATTTGAGAATTAAGAGGAATCGAGAGGCGCTGACACAGACTGAGCCAAAGAGAGTGAGTTTAAAGATGGACAATGACATGCATGTGTCCCTGTGCAGAGAGAGCCGAGCCTGAGTGCTGCCCCAATCGGCCACCTTGGTGTAACGCTGCCGGGATATGCACCGGAGGAACCAGACTCAGAGGAAAAAAGATCCGGTACACAATCACATTCTGGCCTTAATGTTTGTACCTTTCAAAGCACTGAGACACTGTCGTCGACTCCACTGTACAGCAGCAGACGCACTCCAGAACCAAGTCATCAACCAAATATTAGAAACGCTGCCTTTTGCCACTCGCTCAGATAAGCTCCTTGAAGAGCCTGTGTGCGTTGCCATTCGCTTTGACTTAGAAATATTTAACATGTAGCTAACCCCATTGAAATCTTTAATAAGTGCAACACAGAGGAGTTGCAATGCTGTTGCCTTGGTAACAATTTGACAAGGATGACTTTACATCTCAGATCTCTCAAAACATACAGCCGTCTTGTTTTTCACTTCATATCAAACACTGTTTCCTACAACAACAAAAAAGGTATGCAAACATGTCAACTTCTCCCATTTAAATGTTGTGTTTAGTAGTTGCGTTGAGCAAGGCTTGTAGGCTGTCTGTGTGTGTAGCCAGCTCCTCACAGTTTTCATCAACATTAATGACGTCCTCACAAACAGCTTACGTAACCGCTGGAGTCTCCGTCTTTTGTAAACTCTTGTCACGTCCGACGGGAGCTGCTGCCAAACTGAATAATATATCTGCGCTTTTCTAGCCAGGCCTCCACTAAAAGTCCACTGCTTTACATCCCCCCCCCCCCCCCTCTCCCTCCCGCCTTCTCTCCCTCTCTCTCTCTATTTCTCCCACAAGGATAAGTGCATGTGCTCAAGTCCTTCACCATGGCACACAGACATCCATCAATGGGGTAACTGATATCTGAGTGGAGCACTATACCGAAACGTGGTCCTCGTTCAAATGCAACAGAAGACACACCAATACATTGGGGAAAATACATCAGGAGCAAGATCATTCATATCTTACCTATCGGGAAGTCTGCAAAGGAAAGCAATTTCTATAATCTCAGCACTCTTATCGAGGGATAGATGATGAATGCGGCAGGTGAAGCGCGTATGGAAGCATGCTCCGTGTGAAAAGGAACTTTACTGCCTGAAACTAAGTGCACACACGTTGACGGGAGTTACATGGTAAGGTAGGCATGCAGGCATTTCTACACACGTTGATACAAGCGCAACAGGTGTGTAAGTAGAGGTAGTGGTAAAAGGGAAGGCAGGTCGCAGTCGGAGGTGCTAGGGAGGGAGGGAAGGAAGCATTGACAGGGTAGGAGGCAGCCACTAAGTACCTTAGAGGCAAAGGAAGAAACACGTGAAGCACAGGGAACGAGGAGGATGGAGGATGAGGTCGCCTCACGTCAATCAGTATTTCACCATGAATATGGAATATCTCCATCTCACATACACTTCATACCAGAAGGATGAAAGCGCTGCACCTTTTCTCCTGCTATGAGGCCAGTTGAAGCAGAGGTACATACTGACCCTGCCTGGTCATTGAGCTCAATGGGGCAGCAGCTGCCTCCATCTAATACCCCTTTTATTCGAGCAGTTTGTCTTGGTGTGTGCGTGTGCCTCGGGGTGGCAGTGACCGAGTTAATGGTTCGGGTGAAGGGAGGGGTGGGCAGGGGATACAGATGCTCGGAACTGGGTGAAAATTGTGAAGCCAGATGGATACACACACACACACACTCGTACATTCACACACATACAGCACAAAGCAGGGCTGGAGGAGCCCGTGGAGAGATGGCTTCTTACAGGTTCTCTGCATGCAGACATGCCTTAAGCATTCAGTCTTATATGCTGGACACTCGCTGCACACGCGAGTGCCCTCAAACTTCTGCCGGCTCACACGCTTGCTCGTGCACAAACACACACACACACACACACACATGCTATAAAGGGACAGAAGCCCACCAGATGCTCTCCAAAAAAGAGACGGGAATGAGAGAGAACTTGGGGGATGGTGGGTGGGGGGGTAGGAAGGAGCAGTTCACACAGAATATGAGAGAGAGGGTAGAACAAGATGGTGGAGTTGACAGTGGGGGAGGGGGGGGGGGACACGTGGAGCATCTGCAAATCAAAACAAGGAGGGGATGCGATCAAACCTTCGGGCTCTGTGCTCTCTTTGTTGATGGCTTGCTTCAGCGGGCAGCAGAAGATTTCGTGACACTTAGCGCGAAAGGGGGACCCTTTACTCCTTATATCCGCAGAGTGGATGGAATCCTGCCGTAACATAATGTACTCCTGGGTACCTGGCGCAGCGTCATCCTGGACTGCGGTGGTGCCATAACAGAATGAACTGGGGTTAGAAGACTCGCAACACACCCAAAAAAGAAACAGCAAGAAAACAAGAGGCAGAAACACAGGCAAATAATAACACGTCACATATCGGCTACAGCAACAGCTTTAAACAACAGTAATATATCACAGAGTGACAGAGGAAGGGAGGAAGAAGAGAGAGAAGGGACAGAAAGGAATAGGAAAGGAATAGACAGGCAAACAAATATGACAATCTGACACCAGGAAAAAGGGAAAAGGAAACCATCATGTTCATATTGAGTGTTATGGCAGACACGGATCCACGAGCGGCTGCGGCGCTGTGATGAGGTGACCGTCGGCCCGCCGGACGCGTGAAAGGTCGCGCGATCGAGCAGGGCGAGCGTGCGGCCGTACACGCACGCAGCTGTCTACAGCACGGGCGCCGCCACCGACGCTGAGGTTCGCGTGGTGAGGTCGTTCGGTGAGGCCTGTTCCCCACGTACACCACGCGCCGTGCGAGCATGCAGGCGGGCAGGCGGATGGAGAGGCGTGCCAGCGGCCTCCTGCTGGCTGTGAGTGACGTTGAGGAGCGCGGCCACGCACGTGTGACTGTGGGAATTCTGGGATCCTGTGAAAAGCCCCACGTGTTTCTGCCTGTGCGTGTGTTCCTCTGTGATCTTTTGCATCTGTCCTCTTCTGGGCACTGTCCCCTGCTTGGCTCCCATCATTGACCTATTTTATCTCTGGCGATGGATTAGCTACAAGAGAAGCAACGCAAATAGAAATTGCATCTTCTTTTTTTTTCAATGGATTTGAGGGCAACGCCTCTTGGTGACACGCTTACTACTCTAGAAAATGACTAATGTGAAGGCTATTAATTGGAATCACTGTAATACCGTATTCCCCACCCAATTTAATGACTTTTGGGACTAGCATAATTCATTGCACTTTAACTTAACCCACCAGAAGTAAACAGCAATTTTTACACCCACCCAATATCCGAATCTTCTCACTCTGTGAAATTGTCACAGTCCGGCTTCGCTCTGCTCAAACATGAATGGAGTATACGGTAGCGCCTCAGCTTCGTCTCCCAAAAGGAATACACTACTAAATATAAACTAAAACATTATGAAGACAGACTCCCACTCACCGACTTTCCATGTACTGTGTTTTCACCCCGAGGGGAAAAATAAAATGTGTTCTTCTTAATGTCAAGAAGCACACATTGCTCTCCTCGTTGTGTCTACAAACAATACCCACTTGTATTAGTGTTATGTCATGTTAATTGGTATATAAAGCGCAGGAAGAATTTAAAGTTACTGAACCGTGTGTTTGAACTACAAGTTAGAATTTAAGGGCACTGTCATTTTATGTATGTATCCTGAAACTTTTCGGCTTTAGGGATCTTCTTATTCATTGAGTCTAAAAATAAAAAGGCAAAACAACTATGTCCAGTTGTTTTGCCTTTTTATTTTCAGGTCCAAGTTTACTTTCTTTCGTATAAACCCATGTTTTCCATTTGAGTGCAGTAGTACGCCAAATAGGTTAAAGTGAAGCTACGTAATTAACTGGAGACTGCAGAATAAATTATGTCAGAAATAAACTGGTTTAATGTGGACTCAAACTGATCAACATAACCTAACATAAGAAAACAGGGGAAAATCTTGGTTCAACATACAAAAATCAAGAATGAACTGACAATATAAGTAAATAGCTGTGCAAAGGGTAATTCATCATTTATTCAGAGCCGATATATCTACTTGAAAAAAGATGTCTGTTGACAAGGATATCAAGTGAGCCTTATGAAAGATGTCTGAAAGGAATCTCTTTCAAACCGAAATGAACTCGCTGTACCAGATGGAGGAACTGAACTGAACTCTTATTCACCCTAAAATGTTTCATATTGAAACTAACAGAAAGCAACTGAAAGACATCAACGACTGTTCTCCAAATACATAAGGTGTGTGTGTATATATATATATAGTATATATTTTTACATATCCATGTCTGCCTTAATTCAATATTGTAGTTATTAACACACCTCAGCGATTGGAAGAAGCATCACTTGATTTCATTCTTTAAAATGACCACTACCTTCTCAGTGTGTATTCACACTTAAACATTTGAATAAAAACTGACTAAGGAGATTGACAAGGAAGACAAAAAAAGAGGCTCATCAATTTGGGCTCCAAGTCCTGAAGGCAGATCCAAAAATAAATGATCATGTGCCATCAAGAGCGGGTCCACTAACCAGTGGGTCTGCCTGACAGAAGCCTCTCTAGTGCGTCCCCTCCACAAGGCACACACACACACTAACGCCCGTGCAGATGAATCATCTCATGCCTTTTGTCCTCCGGGGCCTCCTTCAGGCTCCTGGACGACGCTGCTGCACCGACAGAAGTTCCTGCATGCGGCTCTTCGCCAAGAAAACCACACCACTACTGAAACTTTAACGGTGCTCTGGGATGAGTAGAGAGCAGGTCTCGGTTTCCTTCCAGGGAATGTGACCCCGTTATCTGTCCCCGAGGCTCAGAGGTGCTGCTGCTGTACCGATCCAGCAGAACCTGAGCTAAGCTGAGCTAATCTCTCCTTTTCCAGAACACCTTGTGAACAACACACAGTTTCTACTGTCTGATTAATAAACGATCCTGAAGCAACGTTGGTGAGTAAAGGGGTGATGTGCCGGCCATGTCCCTGTGGCCCGATGAGTTTCTTTGAGTCTCAAACTCCACACAGAAGGGTTTGTTTGGGTTGAGATGCTCTGAGACATATCCACAAGTTTGTTGGCGAAGGGTCAAACTTCAAAACTGCTTACTGCCACAAACATGAATGCACTCAGCAGTTGTTTTCTTTCTTTCTTTCTTTCTCCCTTTCTGGAGGCTCCGGTTGAAGCGTCCCTGTCTGAGCTCGTAGCCGAGGTCGAAAACGGATGTACAGGCTCTAAAACTTCAGCCTGTCCAATTCCAGCCGGCGTTTATTAATGAACCGCCGGCTCACCCTGGCTGATAAAAATGAGTGACGGCGGTGCTAACAGAGGAGGGGGGCGTGCAGCATCTTTTACGGCCCGTCTCCTTCATCATCGCCCCGGCCTTGATGAAGAGCGCGTACAGAGATTGAAGGATGCTCCAGTGTCACACTGGGACCTGGGATCTCACTCTCAGACCAGCCTCCCAGAGTGAGCTGTCACACCCCCCCACCTCCCCCCCGTTCATAACACTGCACCGTCAGCCCACTGCAATAGATGTCCTTGCCCTTCTGATGGGAATAAATCTCATTGAAAAGAGAAATGGATACAAATAGAAGGTGGGGGTCTTCTGTTAGTTGCTCATCTGATTAGTTCAGTAGGGAACACTGTAAAAGAAAGAAATCCATAAAAAGAAGGTCAAATGACTGGCAGCAGCGGCTGCCAAACAAAAACCGTAAAACTAAGGTCAAATAACTTAATTCAAATGAAGTGAAAAAACCCATAAATTAATGAATTTTATGATTAAAGTAACATCTAACATAATCTGTAGAATATTTAGTGATATCCCTTTATTAAAGGGTTTCATCGTAATACTACAGGACAAATCTATAAAATAAATGTTTCTCTGTAAAATTCCTGTAAATTTATGGTTCTCGCACTTTATTCGAATTAAGTTGTTTTATCTTCATTTTACGGTGTTTGGCAGCCGCTGCTGCCAGTCATTTGACCGTTATTTTACATGATTTGGATGTAATTTAAGAAAAGAGTTAAAATACTCTAGAACAATTACAGTATTTCTTCCGTAAAAAATTTGAAAAACAATTAATTTGTCATTATTAGCTTAATTCTTAAATTTACAGTTGGATTGTTAATTTACAGATAATATCTTTATCTGAGTGTTGCCCATAATTTAAAAAAACAGAAAAATTACTGTAAAAAAGTTATTTTCCATAAAAATAGGATCTGTTTTTACAGTGTACACTACTATCTGTGTGTGGCAGTATTTGCCGTATGGAGTACCATGTAGTCAATGTGTAGAACAGGAGTGAGAACAAAAGATTTGGCTTAAGGTGACAAAGCGTCAGTGGTGACCCCCGGGCCGGTGAACACCACCCGCCCGCCTCCGTTCAGATGGGGTTCAAGGACGTGTGTAATCAACTGAAGCACCAACAGGCCCAGAGAACGACACAACGCAATCTGCACCATTTGCTCACGTGGCGAACGTTCGTGAAGACGTGACGAGAAGCTCTCTCACTGGATCATAAAAGGGGCGTGACGGCCGAGGTTTGTGTTTCTAAATAGCCTGGCCTCAATGTGGTTTCACAAGGAGCGGAATCTAGCACATTGAACTCTCTGGGATGCCTTCGGTCTTCGGTACAGTGTGGCTCCCTTTAAGAAATAATAGCTGAGTTTGTGGTCGTAAGTCACCTTGTAGGCAGCAGAAGAAGTGAGTTGATTTGAACTTTAGGTTTTCTTTGAAACTCTGAATAAGCTTGCGTTGTTAGTCATGCTCTTTCATCCCTTTGAACTGAATGTTGCTCTCTCTCTCTCTCTCTCTCTCTCTGCCTTTTTTGCATTATAAACCAAGATTCTATAGGGGGACATTATAGCTCGGGACAAATTTAAATTCCACATCTAATCCAAACATAACATAGATAACACATAGATAACCAGGGTGATGATGAATAAAATAAAAGACATTTTAGGTCTCCCTATAACCATGGCTACATCTCGGCCTCATTACACATTCATAGCGACAATTTAGCTCTAGTATACTGGATAAAGTAGTACCATCAAGGCAGTTTTTTTGAAAACACTGGATTTTTGTTCCATTGCTCCATTTGTAACTTACTTGGAGTTTACTTCCACTTATATAAAGAGAGAGTGATGCATAAAAGAGCACTGGAAAACAATTTCCACTAAGGCCGACCATTACCCAAATGCAATAAAAAAATGGTCATGGCTCTCTGGCTCTGTAGCCATGACCGAAATGTATCACATTTGCAATAGCAATCCCGTTACCCAGTAAAAAAGGGCCATGAATCTTCTTGAGAGGAAAGCCTGTCATTCGTTCTATTTATTCATCTGAGGAAAAAAACTTGTGCACAACCCTCATCTTGCTCTCATCTCGAACCCAAACCGCACACACAAAGGGGAGGTCCAATTAATTCAGACACGGTTGCGAATCTATTTTGCTCATGTGGGATCAATATCTTACTATGGGGCCGGACCCCAAACTGATAAGTAAAATCCTAAAACCATTCCCACAGTGCACAGGGAGCCTGTGGAGTGAATCGAGGTTTGAGGGGAAGTGAGTCTATTTAATCTCTTGGATCAGGTTGCAGTTTTTTCAGACGTGCGGAGCTGACCTTTAAGGCACCTGCAGGCTCCTGTGATTACGGGGAATTCTGGGAATGAAGCACCGGACCATATCGAGTAGGGCCACCTCTACTCTGGCAGACTGTCATACACAGGACAGCGTACACCCAATCATAAAAAATGAGTTTGGTTGTTTGGTGCAGTGTGTGTTTGTGTGTGTGTGTGAGTGTGTGTGTGTGTGTGTGTGTGTGTGTGTATGTGTGTGTGTGGTGTTCCTGCAGAAGAGGTGGAGGGGGCGGAACAGGTGTAATACAACTGCCTGCCAATACATCTTGTCCAGTGATCATATGAAATAGGGTTCCAGCGTAACACAGAGCCCATTTTTTCATTGTACCAGCCTTTTTTTGAGGCGGGGGGGGGGCTGTGAGTTGTAAAAAAGGCAACAACTTCCTCTGAATAACCAGAGGCTTTAAGGGGTTAAACTAAAAGTATCCAATCAAATATGTTACAACACATGAAATGATTAAAATGCGACCCAACTGAGGCCACCTGTCTCTATCAAGAAGTACCGGTTATTGTAAAAACGGTTTTCCTCACTGTTGGGATTCATGATCACATCTTCAGATGCGGCTGTTTGCAATCTCAGTAGGAAACCTCCTCCTATCCTTTACGTCCCATTTAAGAGAAGAAAACAAAATAGGTTCAACTTTCCCCCCGTAAAACTGTTTATTATGGAGTTTTAAATCCATGGAATGCATCTGAAAATAGGCCAAGTTGGCTCACTCACTCTTTGTATCTCCGATATTCCCACTGTTAGTTTTTAACCTTTTTTGCTCTTCAGATATTTCGGTAAACCTTCTTTCGATATCCTAACTAATATCTGGCATATTATATGTCTTGCTGGCTTGAACACACACTTCTTCAGAGAGTGTACAGAATCAATGTACCATACTGTACGTACAAGAAGCTTCCCCATAGAATATTGTCGGCCACACTACCTCCACATCTGTCATGGATGTAAATGTATCATGAATGTAGTGTCAACAGACATGGATCAAACACACACAAACACACACTCTCCTGACTTGGCGGATTAATCCTCCGTGGCAATTAACAGCTGACAAGAGCAAACAGGGTTGTAAAGCCTCACAATCCACCACCTGCTGATTATTAGGCCTGTGATTTTCAGTCAGACAGTTCAAGTTCAATATGATCAACAAAGCAGAAAGAAGTGTCAAGTGGCTTATGATGTACGCCACAACCGCTCCAGATGATTCACTAACGCTACACAGAGACGTTGTGAGGACGCGTCGCCCGTCCGTCTCGCTGCGATTTGCTGGCAGCGTGTTTTATGAGGTGCGGTTCATCTCCAGTCAAGGATTTTAATATGAAACATCTGTCTTCTTTTACGCATGAAACGATTAGCGCAGTGTCGACTGCCTCCTCACAGAATTATCAAGAACTATTGGTGTGTTTCAGTGTGTGTTCGATTTAGTTGTATCAGGACCGGACCACATCCGTCATCACACTGTATACAAACACACACATATATATATAGATATATACAGTATATAGATATAGTATATCATGTACATTACAATTAAAACTAGCTTGTAGGTCTTTATTATTACATTATTTTTCATTTCAGTCATTTCAATTAAATGAAAGAAAATGAAAACAATAATAAATCAATTTAAATTGTAAATCTGTGGATTTATTTAACGCATATCAATAACTATGTTCATATATATCGTATACGACACTATTCAACACTAGAAGAGACAAGATAACTGACTTTTTACAATCTCAATAAACACTGCGCTGCAGAAGTGTATAAACCGCTTTAAAATGATAAAAAATCACAAGCTTGTCCTTCGGTGGCCCCGTGTCCATAAACTCTCACCACAGAAAAAAAAGAAATATCTGAAAATGTTTTGCTTCTGTCTTGCAGGTTGCGTAACATGAGCCAATCTGAGGGAGAGAGAGAGAGACTGCAGCTCAGCGAGAGAGAGACGGACAGCTGCCACATAGCAGATAGACATCTGCAATCCGAACACAGACGCCTCGCGGGAAAACCAATCCCCCGACTATCTACTTGTTCTGACAAGCATCAATGCAAGTCAGACCACCGATATTAAAAAAGAAAATGGCGTTATGAAATAGGAAAAGTCGATTTGTTGCGTGAGTCTCATTGCACGGTGGACTGCGCTCTCGGGCCTCTTCCTGTTGTTGTGTGTAAACGTGGGGTCAAAAGGTCCCGGTCCTGTGCTCCGTGACCCCTCAGCTCTGTCAGGAAACAGAAAACTTTCTACCTACGTCTCAACTTCCTCTGCTCCCAGATCTCCGTCTCATTTGACAAGACACGAAGAACAATGATCCAGCAACTCACAACAATTAGAACCCAAAGCTCAATCCGACCGTTACCGTAACAACCGACCGAGCGCCATGCGATCGCGTCACCGTTAAAAACCCCCCCCAAAAAAACAAGCGTCTATGTTAGCCACTCGGGCCTGTCACAGCAGACGCGGACTGCAGCCTCTTCCTCCGCTCTCTGCCGACCAGATCAGATCCCAGATGGACCCCACACACACACACACACACACACTTCTCCCGCAGTCTGTCAACGCACGTGTAGCATTAGGCGGAGCAGAGGGACGGAGGGCGACCTTAAAACGGCTTCAGTTTGCGGGGGGTTTTACTGGAACTGATCAAATCTGTGCTGCACTAAAGGAAGGAGGGAAACCAGGAACAGTTAGGCATGAATTCAAAATCAAAACATTTTACTGTAAAATTTGACTTAACATTAAGATGCGTTATAATTTGATGTGGCTTCTGATTTAGAATCACACCCTCAATCAGTTGGTTTTATTCGTAAATTAACCAGAATTTAATATCCTACAGTGTAATATGTCTTTGAGTAAATACTTCTCCTATATTTCTCCATTGCATGCCTTATTGAGTGCTCCAATATGAACAATACTGCTAATAACCACCAATAAAACTCATTTTATAGTATTTAACAGACACTGGCTTTAGGAAGCGTAGTAAGCAGTAGCCTGGTCGTTTCCAAATGTTCAACCAGCCGTTACGTTCCGTAAACATGAGAGTTGGGTCGACAGAAAAATGCCTTCATAAATAAATCATCTGTAAAAGTTGTGTTTGTGTCTCACTGATACACTGTGGAGGTCAGACAAAGATTAGGTAACAATTACCAGAAGGGAACTTCGAAAAGGGAGAAATAAAAGGAAATAAGAAACAAGAGCGAGAGGGCTGAACACTAGCTGCATTATTAAAACACACTATCAGACAGAAGGGTTACGCCGGTATTATTCGATTCCAATCGACCCTTGAGTATTAATTGGCTCGGCCTCGATGCGGGGTTACATAAAGGAGTCAAACACAGGCATTCAGGGAGAGGACATTTGGGACGCCAACGCTATCTGAGTCATCAGAAATATGGGATTAGTGTTTGATGGCTCAAGTTCCTGATGATGCATTTTAATAGGGACCAAATCCAAACACACACTCCTGAGTTGTTCTGCTTGGCATTCATTACGCATTGTGATCGTAACCACGGCAAGAGAGGAGATGAACTGGAACAAACCGGGTGGATCCAGAAGAAGAGTCCTCGTTGGAGACGGTGGTCTCACACCGGTCCATTCTCCTGTGCTTCTGGCAACAACTCAACAGTTGACTAGAGTTTCTATGTTAATACTTGCACCGCATGGTTCTCAAATCTGTAAAACAAACGTGCATTTGCTGTAACGTGGGGAAGGACTTTGAAAACAACCCAGAAATGCAGTTGAGCTGACAAAAAGCTGTGGAAATAGATCCGGCTGAACTAGAAATTGAGATTAGGCACTTTTTTTTTTTTTGCAGATTTATAGAAAGACTTTTAGTGCCCAAATTAGGCAACAAACACGGGGATGTTTGAACATCTCAATATCCTGGCGGGGCAGAGCATCTCTGGCATTGTTCCTCACTATTCGAAACATGAAATGAAAAATGTGGCCTGACGCTGAGGGGATCTTAGTCACTCGCAGCTGCTCCACAGCCTGAACATTTCATTCCACATCAGCCAAGTTATGCCACCTGTCAAGCGCATCATGTGCTCCGGACCACACGCCCACGTGCTCATAGGGGCACACCAGGGCAGAGCGGATCCACCGGGGGGACAATGTTGATTATTACGAGTAGATCTATAGAGCTGGACGCACCGCTTCTTTGAACATTCTGTGCTCGGACGCCAGGTGTCCAAGGCGCGGCTTTGTCCACGATAAAGGTCACATTCGCTTTGTCACCCTGTCCGAGTACTACACAACTTGCGAAGACGGCGTCCGGCGCAGCAATGGCTGTCCGCCACCGCGCTGCCTACAGCGGCGAGCGAGCGAGGTCATGGGCTCTGATCATCTGGCTTTTCATGTTTCCTCAGAGCGGAATCACACAAATGTGTGCAGTGTCACAGTGTACAGGAGGCAATCTGCCCAAGGGTCCCCAGGGCATCTGGAAGTGTGTGTGTGTGTGTGTGTGTGTGTGTGTGTGTGTGTGTGTGTGTGTGTGTGTGTGTGTGTGTGTGTGTGTGTGTGTGTGTGTGTGTGTGTGTGTGTGTAAATGCACATATACAGTGTGCAGAAAGCCACAATCCATGACCTGTGGCGTTTGTTTAACTCAACTATTTGATGTTTGAAACATAGCAACTATATTTCATTTGATGATATCCTTTCTTTGAATGCGTTACCAGGTGTAGGCTCGCTACTCCCCAGCAAGCGTCGTCATAGAGATTTAGTCTTACACAACAACATTGATCAGAAACAGGGCTCCTTGTGGGGTACTGTCTGTTTATTGTCTTTGCAGGCTCTAATGTTTGCGTGTAGTAACGCGTCTGTGTGTGTGTGTTTCGCTGTCTTATCCGTAAGACACGTAGACTGCACGGGTCCTCTTTGAAGTGGCACTCCCGCCATCTTAACGTCAACGCACTGCAGCAGATGCTGTTCAAATACGTATGTGGAGACGAGCTACTTCATGGCATGGATCTCACTTACTTTACTTATTTCATAGCTCTAACTCTAAATTATTCATTACTTGGCCCCTGTAACATTTAAATGGAACAACAGGGAAATAAATCAATTAATTCTCAGTTAGAAACCAGAAAAAATAGAGCCTGGTGAATTCTTTAGATTTCTAAAACATGTTTGTTATTATGTAGAAACACATACAACTGAGTGAAAGAGAAAATAAGGGGAAATTGAGAAAGTGCGGCGGTTCTGAGTTCTGGCATCAGCTGATTCAGCGTTTTCACGACCAGAGCGCGTTTCCCAGCAGAGCGGCGCGGCACAGGGGGGTGGAGACATGAATCGTGCAGATGGGCCATCCAGCCATGTAGCTGTGTGTGTCTCTCTAAAGGCCTCACTCAGGCCAACCGAGTTGAGCCAACGTTTTCCTCCACGCCACTCAGCGCCACACACACGTCCAGAGAGGCAGAAAGGGGAAGAGAAAGCAGCGCGGGGGCATCTCAGCATTCACTCAACGATAGAAAAAAAAACATCCCGCAGCGATGGCAGCTAAACGGGTTCATTCTGTACCGGACTCGAAGGATTTAAGAAAAGCTGCTCGGAGTGGAGTTCTCTCACTTTCATCCTGAGTGAGCGTTTTGTGCAAGAGTCACTGAGCACAAACAGTGTGTGTGTGTGTGTGTGTCAGCGGCGAATGAGGGGGTCGTGGCGTCATGGCGCACCAGTCAACAGCACAAATGCTCTAAGTGGCCGCTAATTTATGTCGAGCATTAATACCCGGTGATTTCAAAGACGGTTCACCTTTAAGAGGCCCATGAAGGAGCGAGAGGCTTCTGTGAAAAATAGACTGTGTGTGCGCACTCATGGGTGCGTGTGTGTGTGTGTGTGTGTGTGTGTGTGTGTGTGTGTGTGTGTGTGTGTGTGTGTGTCAAACGCTGAGTCGAGCTCCGGGCTGGTTTTACTATCTGGTGTGTACAGAGCGCCTGATCAGAGGGATTATAATTACACAAGAACTGCTCAAGACAGCTGCTTTACTCAGCGTTATCAAAACAGCCGAGCTCTCCGTACACTGACACCCGACAACACACACACACACACACCCACACACACGCACACACACACACAACAAGTGGTAAACTGAAATCTACACCCCTCCCGCTATTTACAAGCACCTGTGCCAAGCACAGTGACAACAGGTGAATGACCGGGATCAAGGTAGTTTTTATTGACAACATTTCTCCATCAGCAAGACGGACATAGATATTTATAGATGAGAGATTCCCATGCTGTGCATTTTGATTTATATGGTATAATTTATTTCCCCTGTTGATTAGACACATTCACGTGCAAATGGCTTCGCTAGATGTGAGTAACCCGAGAAGCGGCATAAACAACACTCAACAGTTTCCTTTTGGCATTGCACAGGAAGGAAGCTCAATCGGATCAATCACAGGTCTCCAGGTGCAGCGCAGCGGCGACGGCTATGTGCATGCGGTGAGCGCCGCAGCTCCGCTGCGAGCCCTTCAGTCACAACGATGAATCCAGCTGAAGTGCAACTGGGTTAAAGCGATCCCTGTGAATGATGTGTGCTTTGGATTCTATAAATGTGTCATCATTCTTTGGCAGCACGGTGTTGGCTCTGCGCCTCATTAATTGGCCGACGAGGCCTCTTCGTTTCATGCTAATGGCCAAAATGTACCAATTCAATGAATAAGAATTCACAAACCACTTTCAACTTCGACGGGGGGGACTAACAAGTAAATCCAGCGTGACACCTCGGGTCTGATCAGGAGGAGGAGAGGAACTGCTATACACTGCATGAGCAGGTTTTCAAATGTCCCGGCAACTTTCATTACCACAACACAACTTAGTCCTGAACTTAATCCTGAACACCAGACCATTTCTCAACGCTGCGCGGGTGATGGACAGCGCCAGGGAGGGAGGGAGGGACAGCGTGAGGCGCAGAAACGGGCCAGTTGTTGATGATCCTCGTGTGAAAGCGGAACCTCTGTAACCGAAAACCACTTGTTAGCCTGCCGGGGGGAGCAGCTGGCGAGCCACACAGAATCTCAGGTTTAGCTCTGGTTGATTTCTTTTTGTATGGCAACGTTCATTCCATTCATTTACACACTTGTTAATTCATTGGACGACTGAATGGCCGGAAATATTTAGCCAACACCTGCCTTCTCTTCCACCTGCACAGGGAGAGTATTGTGTTCCTTCCCTCGTTAACGGCGCCGCAGCTTTTTGCGGGGTGTTTGTGTTGCGCCAACACTGGCAAGCAGGAGCCAAGGCCACAAAACGCTTCACAAATGTTGCACATAATTACCATGACATCATCCACGGTTGTAAAGGCGAAACGAGACCTGAATGGCTGGCTTGGAAATGCTGCACGGTTTTTTCGAAATGCTTCAAAAGGAGGCAGCATCCCTCATGGGATATGGCCTATTAGTGCGGTCGATACCTGTTTAATGAGGAACCATTGTAACAATTAGGCCTTAATGGCTACATCATACTTATCTGCCCTGATGTCGGCGTTGAGTAAAGTGTGAGTGGGTTGATTCTCTGCGAAACGCAGCCGGGGCGTCATTCTCAGTGTGCACATCGGGATTCATACGCGTGTATGTTCTGGTCCATTCGCTTTGGTTTTTCTGACAAAACACAGTCAAGTCCTTTCAGCGATCACTTAAATGTGAGACGTCTAGTTCTCCTCTGCAGTAGAAATCCCTCTCAACTACACTATATTATGTTAAATATATTTTAGGGCATATATATGATTAAATACGCTTATTTACAGCAAGCTCAATCACTGCAAAATGCATGTGTGTTATTTAGTTTTATTTGAAAAATGTTATTAACGCTGTTCCTTAAATGATGATACACATTCAAATAGCTGCTAAAACTAAAGAAACGCTGTCCAGTCTTAAGGCGGCTTATTTTAAATGGATGGCAGCCATTTAATAGAGCAAAACAAATCGGCACACTGGAAACAAATGTCCCACTGCTGCACCAGAGCAATAAAAAGAAAAAATTGCACTTGGAGAGCATCTTGATCATCTATTTCCTCGCGTTATTGTGGTTGTATTGCTGCAGGGCCAGATGTCCTATTCAACTGAAACAAAGAGATACCAAGAATAAACCCAATATCCTCATGTGCCCCATAATTTTACAGCATGGAAACGCATAAAGGAGCGCGGCAATTGGAAATCATGCAGCGTGGCTCACAGCCCACGTGATGACCAACAGCAGCGGCTTTTGTCTTCAATCACAGCCAGAATTCGACCTCATCTGAGACACATTATGCAGATCAGTGAACGTTGATATCACCACCTGAGCGCCGCGTCTCGCTCTGTGGAGGTTTCATGAGAGACTTCCGAGGTCTTACGGGCTTTGTGCTTTACACAGATGTGGATTATCTCGACATACGCAAGAGGAAGTTATAGCTTCCTCCTCAACGGAAATAAGTTTGGAACCTCAGAGATCAGATTTGTGCTGTGTGGATTTGGGATTTGTTGCCGACAGGAAGTCCTCACTGTGGACAACGCATTGTGCCATCGTTGTAACGGTGGTTGCAGCACACCACTGTCGAAAAATGACATTTCAGGTTGTTTAAAAACGTTATTTTTTATTCCCAGCGAACTAAAAAGCCATCAAACACGTCACAATCCCAATCAACAAAGGGACCAGCAGCAGTTTTGCATGACCTTTGCCCCCCGCTGGCCTGCAGTTTCACTATCCACAGGGGATTGTGGGTAAAGCAGCAAGAGCTGATGGGAGTCGTCTGTCAGGATAGCACTCAGCATTGTGAGAAGGAACAGGGCAATAAACATACTTAAAAAAAGATATTAATCATCGCTCTGTTCACTGCACCGTTTTCAAATTCAGATTCGAAGAGCCTGTTGTTCAAAAAACATTCAAAAAGGTCCCGTTTTGAATCACAAACAAATGACCTTTGATAAGAGGGCTAAATATAGCGCAGTCGGGCTAACCTCAACGACTAAAGTCCTATTCTGACAATTCGTAGAATGTGCTTTCATACTCCTCCAGGAGCACCATAACCACAAGATAAGGCAAGCAATCAACTGGGAGCAGTCGACACCACACCGCTGCATCCATCATCCTCCTCCTAATGCCTCGCCCGTGCCCTGCCCCTTGACCTGGGCTGTAAACGGCGTGAAGTGACACCCTGTGAACACGGGACACTTTGGGCCCGAGAGCGCGATGACAGCTTTAGCGACCAATTCGTTCTTTAAATAAAGCTGGTTCTGCGACCCAACAACTGACTGCGGCCGACAAGTCGAAGCGGATGGCGGACTGAGAGCTGTTTATTTTAGGCCAGAGGGAATCTGTGAGCAGCGGCGCCTGACCTTGGGAAGGCGCCGATGTGTAGCGGGACCGGCACAGTTTATGTGGTTCAAACTGGGAAAACAGAAGCTCTGTGCAGACAAAAGTATTTTTTATTCATGTTTTTTACTATTCATTTTTCATGTTTTTTTTCCTTTAGTCACAGTTTAAAAAAAAACTAAATCCTGCTGCACTGTCAGACAGGGAATGTTGACTGCTATGTTATGTAATTGTTTGTGATGGCAGAGCTAGAAACTAACCTACTGTGAATAACCTCTGCCAGATTACTGCTGTGTCATTCGAGCCCTTAAGAGCCACTTGATTTTTCTCTTTTAAATGAATTGTGACTGTTTTCCATTTTTTTTTAACTCAGGGGAAATGTTTTTTAAAGGTTTATACAAACGCGTTCCTTCTCAGCTTGTCAGTAAGACTCTAGTTACTCGGTGCATGACAACCACTGAAGTTGTATGTACAGATGTATACGCTTTTGGTCTCCAGTCCTCACCTGAAGCAATAGTCAATGTCCACAGTAGAGTCAAACTTCCTACAAGCCCTTGGAATGTCCCCCCCCCACCCAGTTTACAGGCCATATGTCTTCAATTGTCACATAAGGAACAGAAGACACAACAACAACAACACTGGTTTTATGTAATATTCAAATGTGGCTTTCCACAAATAGCTTCATGCAGTTTCTCAATCATGAATAATTCATTTTTTACAGGTGACAATGAGCTCATCCAGAAACTCCTACAGTGCTGCATCTGAGGCAAAACAAAAATGTTTTGAAAAATACCACACAATTTATTGGTCATCTGCGCCCACAGCCACACACATCTTCTAACACTAGCACCCGTTCTGCTGCATGTCTTACATCACATGAGCTGGTGACACAGAGGGAGTAAGTGTGTGTGTGGGGGGGGGCGCACGGAGCGCCGCCATCATCACTTCTCCGACACACATTAGCTCTCAGACGTTAATCCCCCCCCCCCACCACCACCTCTGCAGCAGCACTGGGCTCAGGCGCAGAGCACGCTCTTTAAAGTGGATCGCCCCGACACGTGAGCCCTGCATGACGCGGGGGCTTCGTGGGGAAATGTGCGCGCCACATCCGGGCCGTCATAAAAAAAAAAAAATTTAAAAACGGCCTTGACGTGCTCTTTTCAGGGTGGTGAGGATGAGAGTCGTCATATTCCGCTAAAGGAGCATCTCCGCTGGAACAAATTTTGTGTTTTTAATTTTGAATTGACCGGCTTGAGGATAAGTGGGCCGAGTTACCGGGCCAGACTGATCAGGTCTAATCCAGGCCGGGTTGTTCCGGGTCTGTTCGTTGACTGTCCCCCGTGCTCAGTCCTGCCAGTCTGCACCCGGAGGGCCTGTTTATTTTTGGAGCTCAGCTGAAAAGAGATGACAACATCACGGACCGACTAAGCTGCTTACATTTCCTCAAGCACTCCCATTGCACCCTGGGATGGACCCCTTGTGTTGTCACTCTGCCACGTGCAGATTTTTGGAAGGCAAGTGGCATGTGCACACGTAAAAGAATTCAAATCAGCACAGGCTCAAAACTCAACAAACTGTCGAGGAGGGATGTCTCGGGGAAGCAGGTACCTGATGAATGGGTGCGGATCAAATAGACTGCAAAACACGAGGACATAGTCAGTGAAGCTTGAAGATGAAAGAATCCCACAAGGCAATAGAGATGGTGTGTGTATAGGTGTATAGGTTAGAGGTAATAGGAACACGTCTCGGGTGAATAGAGGCTCTTGTGCAGGTATCAAGTGTTTAAATAAAGCGACTATCAGATCAAATGGCTTTTTTTGTGTTTCTCCTCGTTGCATTATTTCGATGTTCAAATTTCTACCTCGCTTGAGTTTAACTTCAGTGCTCTGCAGTTATTACCTCTCACTGTGCTCTCATGCGACCAGCCGCTGATTAAAAACAGCACAGACGGGCTCCTGTAAAAACAAAAAAATGTTACACATCAAATGCAGCCGTCGCTGAGGAAGGAAGAGAACGAGTCGGGAAAGGGAATTTGAATTTATTAAAAATGAGGTCTGTGAGCAGAAAGGAGCAGCGGCGAGTAAAGGTTGACAGCAGTGGGTTTATTACTGAAGAACTTAATGTTCATTCACGGTAAAATAAGTGATCATTATTTCCCCGTCAACGGACTATCACTTGATGAAGAGCGCACTTGATAAAGAGAATGGTTCCCTGGAGGTAGCCACTCGTTTGCAGTAGTTCTGCACAGTAGCTAAGTGGTGTGCTACGTAACCCCGAGTCAGCCAGTGAGAGAACAACGTCTGCCTTTTTCTTACCTGCCTGGCTACACCAGAGTTCTGTTTGAGGACGGTGAGGACGGTGAGGACAAGGGTCCCCGTGTGGACAGACATCACTTTTGATTGGAGTTACTATTCATTTGTAGATGATTCCGCGTGTTACTGCACGCTGTGACCTCCTATGAACTAGAATACTCACACCTAATGTCCATTTGTGTACTGCCCAAACAGATACACACACAGACACACACACACACATTCTTTATATTCTTTTTGAAGGATTCAGCCATCCATTCACTCCCACACACGATCTGACTGGTATTTTGTGTCACTACTAACCACAGATCAGATGGGAAGCCGTTTTTTGCTAACTCACATAGCTTCTCCGCTGAAGGCTTATTCACAAACTGGGATAAAGGTTCTAACTCTCTCTTTCAGATGCTATAAGATCACACCTGCTCACTATGAGCTAACTAGCCACCCTTCACTTATTTCCTCCCTCCCTTTCACTTCTTTCGTCATGGTAAACAACAGTTAATGATGAAGATGGAAGCTGAACATGGTTCATAGGTGGTTCAGCCTTGATAGATTGGAGTATGAAACGGATTCCTGGTAACCTTTAAAGTAGTGAAACAGTAAAAGCAAAATGGCTTCATACAGTTTGGCCCGTCACAAAGAACTGCAGCTATAATCCACTTGAATTCATTAGATTTTGAAATAGAAAGTTGGAAAGTTTTCAGGGTAAGAAGAAGTGAACCATCATAGCGCCATAACCCTCTCGTCCATTATCCATCTGTGCATTCAGTATGTTTCAGCTACTGTTTTGCCAATATATGAGTGCATTTTATGTGTGAATACACTGCTTTTGTGTCACCTGAGTCTTTGCTGCACACTGTAGTACAGATGGTCTGTGAAATGAGGTTTAATGAACATTTAACATTTAAACTTTTTAACCTTTTTTTATTTTTTATTCACAACCTTACATGACACAGGAATTAGATATTGAATAGAAATATTTTAAGTGGACTCTCACATCTTAACTGTATAATTCCAATGTGTAACAACAGAGCTTAACTTTGTCCTTCGGTGCCTGCGTTGTCTAGAACTTCCACAGGAACCTTCGGTGCGACGGGCTGCTAACAAGCCCAAACTGGCACGACGCAGGGGACGTGAGCGGCAGCCTCGGCTCTGGCGATCAGAAGGCCTGCCATGATCAGGGGTCTCTTTTCTTTTTCTTTTTTTTTCGGCTTTCATCACCCCTTCAAACATCAGGCAGGGTGCCGCGACACAACTGCTCGTTAGCGAGCAGCAGCGGGCAAGCGCAGGATCGCTTTGCAAAGACAAACAACTTAATGAGCGGCAGCGTGGCTTTAATAAGTCCAGCTCAAAATAGTTTTGAATAGTGGGTGAGAAGCATAACATTTACCGGCACTATAATTATGTCTGGGCAGGATTTGGATTTCTCATTTAAAGGGGGAAGGCCCAATTATTGTGGTGGAGGTTTACTGAAGCTTTTGCGGTTTCTCCTGGATGTGATCAACAAGCCCCCCGAATGATACAACTGTTTATACTGTAATAACGAGACGTTTATTAGCCTTAAACGATACAGCTTTCATCTATTGAGCATTTGACAAACTACCCTTTCCGTGTACAGAAATCTTAGCCTCCTCCACCGAGATGCAAACACATCAATATATGAATAGTTTTATTCAGAACAGCCATCACCGTTCTACCATGAGACAGGGATATTTAAATATATATAAATCGTGGGTCATCCCTCCACTGTGTCTGACTTTTGGATAACTACATTCATTCAATTTGCACACCCATCTGTTTATAATTAGAGCCTAAAAGGGTAGCGGCTAATCATGCCGTCAGGGACTGGGACTGCCTTCTAATGTCAGAATGGAAGTTATAAAGTAGTGATGCTTGAGGAAGATACAAAGAAAACACATTTAATGAGGCAGTTAAGCTCCACGTGGGAAACAAATATTACTCCTTCAATTGTACTGAAATGAATGCAGTTATGCAAAATAATTAAATGCACAGTAATTCACAGGAAGCTACAAGCACAATTACGTTTAAATGAAGGTTTCTTGGGCTTAAACCTGCTCAGCCAGCAGCCTGTCGCAGAGATCCGCCTGTTGCTTCACAGACCAACACGGACCAGGTCACTTTCAGCAGCAGGGTTAGCAGTTATTGCAGAGTAGGCAACTTGCTTTGCATGCTGGGTAGAAGAAACTCACATATGTGTGCTGTGTGCGTGTGTGTGTGTGTGTGTGTGCGCGCGCATGTGTTGTATGGGTGGGTGGGTAACACTGCAATGCTTTGGCCAAGACAGGATGGAGACCAAGAGCCAAGGACAAGGCACTGGTGGAGGAACTCGCAATGAGACTGAGAAGCCATCTGTCCCTCAGAGCTTTACCGTGCTGAGCACTCACCCACACAGACCCTACACACACACACACACACTGTGTGTGACACAGCTAGCTGATGGACAATGTGCATTTATAGCGTTTCATGTAGCATTAAGATACGATACCTGAATCCCCACAACTGACCGTCACCTATTATTCATCAACCAAATCAAACCTCATTTTATGAGGGAATAGAATAATGAATGTAAGGATTTGAAAAACCATAAATCATATCATTATGTACTCTACATATTGTAACGTCCGGGCGTGGTGGAATACTTAACACGCTGAGACGAATAGTTGCCGGGCAGAGATCCTTTTATTAGCGAAACACCACAGCGTCCGACACCGTAACTCCAGCTCACTCAGTCAACACTTCCAACAACAGAACAACCGGAACTACGTCATGCTCCCCCGGACAGACCCTCCCATGTCCCGTCTGATTGGCCGGAGCGCCGAGAGTGACGCTACCTGACCGAGTCCCCAACAGGGTCGCTACATTACCCTCCCCTTACAAAGGTCCTTGCCCCCAAGGAACTGCTGAAAAATGGAACCATGCACCTACAATCGAACACAGGACAGAACAAAACAGAACACCGCTTTTTTTTTTTTTTTTTGCAGAAGAATACAGCCACCTCTAAGACCCAAGGTGTATGCTAGCCCTAATTTCCCCTCCCTAAATTCCGCTGTCTCCGAACCGGACCGGAGGCCTTCTCTGTCTTTGCGGCCTCGCCGCCGGGGGGGTCGTGCCCCCTGAACCCGTGGCGATGTCAGGCCCCACCTCACCCCCCAGGAGTCCGTGTCTATCTGTGGGTGGCGACAGGGCCAAGCCGGCTGGAAACTCGGGCCCAACAGCTTCTCCCGTTGTCCCCGAGGCACCTGGCGGGGGCTGCCCCAGGGGAACACCCCGTGAGGACGTCCCTCGGGCACTTGTTGGCAGCGGGGAGGCAACCCCTCTGTACGGGGCGAGCCGGTCCCTATGCAGCACTACTCTCCTGCCTTTGGGCGGTAGCTGCACCCGGTACACAACCTCACCCACCCGCTCCAACACTGTGCAGGGCCCCGCCCATTGACTGTCCAGCTTCGGGCACCGGCCCTTTTTTCGTTGGGGGTTGTAGACCCAGACCAGCTCTCCAGCGCGAAAATGCTTTCCTCTTGTTCTCATGTCATAGTTGCGTTTCTGTCTCACGCCAGCACTCTGCTGCTGCTTACGGGCAAAAACATGAGCTGAATCGAGCCGGTCTTGTAGCCTCCTGGCATATTCTGAGCCTGAGGGGGGCTCTGAGGATTCCGGGGGGCGCCCAAAAGCCATTTCTGCCGGTGTGCGGAGCTCTCTTCCCAGCATCAGCAGGGCGGGAGTACAGGAGGAGGTCTCTTGGACTGCAGAGCGACAAGCCATGAGCACCAGTGGCAAATGCCTGTCCCAGTCTCGCTGGTGTTGTGACGTGAGGATGGCTAGCTGTTGGCCCATAGTGCGATGGAACCTTTCCACAAGTCCGTCACTCTGTGGCCGCAGGGGGGAGGTGCGTGTTTTGTGCATGCCCAGCCGTTCACACATGGTGGCAAACACCCGCGACTCGAAGTTCCTTCCCTGGTCGCTGTGTATGGTCTCCGGCACGCCAAACCGGCTGAACATGCCACCCACAAGGGCCTCAACAACCGTCTCTGCTTCTTGGTCTGGTAAAGCGTACGCCTCTGGCCACTTTGTGAAATAGTCTATTGCGGTGAGCACATACCGGTTTCCTCCGTCTGAGCGTGGCAGCGGACCAACCACATCCACAGCCACCCTCTCCATTGGGCCCCCCACGGGGAACTGCTGCAGCGGGGCGTGGGAGCGACTTGAGGGCCCCTTTCGTGCCGTACAGGGGTCACAGCGGCGACAGAAGTCTTCCACGTCCCTTCGGCACTGTCCCCAGTAGAATCCCTGCCGAAGACGCCGCAGTGTCTTTGAGACTCCAAAATGTCCCGCCCCTGCAGCTCCATGCATGGCTTCCAGCACCGAACCCCGCAGGACCTTGGGAACCACCATCTGCCACCTTTCCTCCCCCGTTGCTGGCTCCTTCCATGCCCGTTGGAGCACGCCCTGGCTCAGGCGTAGAGACTCAAACTGTGACCATAACCCTTTGGTTGCCCTGGAGAACACTGCCACCTCCTCCCAGGGGGGGCGCCGCTGTGCCTCCACCCACTGCACTGCCGGTTGTAGGTCCACGTCATGCCTCTGGTGTCGCCTCCATTCTGACAGTTCCACCGTCTGACGATCCTGGATCACAACCTCCTCCAACCGCCGCACGGACGGACCGACTCCCTCCTCCTCTTGCAGTTCCCGCTCGCGGGTCTCTCTCCGGTCGCAGTAGAGGCACCCTCCTGCGGCACAAGGCCGTCGTGAGAGTGCATCGGCATTAGTGTGACGTGTCCCAGCCCGGTGCACCACCTTGAAATTAAACGCTTGGAGCTCCTCCAACCACCTGGCCACCTGCCCCTCTGGCTCCTTGAATGACATGAGCCATTGTAGGGCAGAGTGGTCTGTCCTCACCGTAAAGTTCAGGCCACTTAGGTAGTACTTGAAATGCCGGATTGACAGCACCACCGCCAAGAGCTCCCTGCGGGTGACGCAGTATCTTCGCTCGGCTTTGTTGAACGCCCGGCTGAAGTAAGCCACCACTCGCTCGCCTTCGGGGAAAGGTTGAGAGAGTACTCCGCCGATGCCTGATCCGCTAGCATCCGTGTCCAGCGTGAAGGGCAAGCTGGGGTCGGCTGGGGCTAGCACCGGGGCCTCTACTAGGGCGTACCGCAGGTTGTTGAATGCCGCCTGGCATTTCTCCGTCCAGGAAAACTCTTGGTCCTTTTGCAGCAGATGGAACAGGGGTGCAGCAGTGCCAGCAAACCCCCGCACAAACCTCCTGTAGTATGAGGCCAGGCCAAGAAAGCTCTTCAACTGTTTCTGGTTGGTGGGGGTGGGCCAATCTGCGACGGCCTGCACCTTCTCTCGCATGGTGCCAATGCCTTCGCCACCTACACGGTGCCCCAAAAAAGACACCTCCCTCTGCATGAAATGGCACTTCTCCGGATGCAGTTTCAGGCCTGCCGCTCTTATTTTTTCCAGCACCAACCGCAGCGACGCCAGGGCTTGTTCAAATGTTTTACCATGGACCAGAATGTCATCCAGGTAGACCAGGCACTGCTGCCGGGGGATCCCCGCCAGTACTTTGTCCATCAGTCTTACAAAAGTGGCAGGGGCATTACAAAGTCCAAAACTGAGAACCTTAAACTGCCACAGCCCCCGCCCAGTGCAGAAAGCAGTCTTGGGACGGGCCTCCGGGGCCAGTGGCACCTGGTAATATCCGCTGCGGAGGTCCAAGGACGAAAACCACGACGACCCGGAGACCAGGTCTAGGGACTCGTCAATGCGGGGCAGCGGATAAGAATCCTTCTTGGTCACCCCATTTACTGGCCTGTAGTCCGCACAGAGTCGCCATCCTTTTGTCTTCTTGGGGACCATGACCACTGCTGCTGCCCAGGGACTGTCGGACGGCTCGATGACACCTGCCTGGAGCATGTTGGTGACCGCGTCATCACAAGCCTGTTGACGAGCCATCGGCAGGCGGCGGGGGCGGCACTTGATGGGACGCGCGTCCCCTGTGTCAATCTCATGCTGCACTAGGTGAGTTTGCCCTACTTCATCCTCGCTCTTGGCGAAACTGCCTTGGAAGTCCAGGAGAAGGTGCCACAGCTGCTCCTGCTGCTGCGGCTGCAGGCCGACACAGTTCTTTCTCCACACCTCCTTTATCGCTGCTGGCGCCTCCACTGCACGGCTCATGGTGTGGACGTCCGGGAGAAAGACCCTAGATGACTCGCGTGGGCAGGCGGGGGGGATAGCGTTGCAGGGGACCGTCACCACCGTACTCGCCGCTGGTGTTGGAGGCCCGGGGGGTAGGGACGGGTTGGGGGTGGAGAGCAAGGTGACGGAAGGCCCTCCCTGGAGACTCACTGTGCCTTGCTGTAGATCTAGATGGCAGCCCGTGGCCCTCAAGAAGTCCAAACCCAGAATGCATGGGTCCTGAACTGCAGCTATCCACACCGGGTGGCACACCGTCACCCCTCCCACCGATAAAGACAGCAGACCTCTGCCCTTCATGGGTGCCAGCTCTCCGGTAACAGTGCGAAGTCGCACTGAGGTGGGGTCAAGATGAGTCCAGTCTGTGATCATGTCTGGTCTTACCAGAGTTACTGTCGAACCGGTGTCCACCAGTGCCAAGCAGGGCAGTCCTTCCACGGTAACCGGCACATAGAACGAGTCACCTTCCCCAGTGCGCCCCACCGCCACGACGGGCTCCATGCTGGCGTTGTCATCTTCTGTTGCCGAGGCTCGTGGCGCTGTGGTCGGGGTTACGGCCGGGGTCCGCGTATCCCCTTCTATGCGGACCCCGGGCCGTTTCCCTGGTACTTGTTTGGTTTGGGGCACTCTCTGGCCAAATGCCCTGGTTGCCCGCACCCCCAGCAGACTCTGGGTCGCGGCCGGTGTGATTGTTGTAGTGACACAGCCCTGATCAGTTCAGTCACTTCCGTAACCCACGATGGTTTCTCTGCCTCTGGAGGGACCGCCATCGCCGCCCTGGCCATAGGTGCTCCCTCACTATGGTAGCCTCCAGGCGCTGCACCCCACACATTCTCTCTCTCCGCAGCCAACTCGAAAGCCGCTTGCAATGACTGTGGGTGCTGCAGCTGGACCTGGACACGCAGCTCTGTGGGAACAATTGCCCTGATGAACTGGTCCCGCGCCAGCTCGCTCTGCACTTCAGGGGGCATGTGGGCATAAGCCCTCCGTGACAAACTTTCCACATCGTTTGCCAACGCCCGCAGCGGCTCTCCCGGTCTTCTGCAGCGATTGTTTAGTTCATTCCGCAGGAGTTCGGGTTGCAAACATTGTCCAAAACGCCTCTGGAGCGACCCTACCAGCGCTGGGTAACGACGTCTGTCTTCAGGGCTCAGCAGCAGCAGGCATGACAGCGCATCCCCCGTGAGACACAACGCCAGCTGAAGTGCCTTAGTCTCATTGGACCATTCCCCTGCATGCGACAGCAATTCAAATTGAGCCAGGAAAGCCTCCCATGGCGTCCTACCGTCGTATTTCGGTGTTTTTACCGTAGGGACTGCCGAGCGATGGGCGCCGCCATTGTAGTTTGACGCTACATTCCCCGGAGAAACCGCGGGAAAATCCGCCGCGGGACTGATGCCAGCGTCCCTAGCCATCCTCACTGCAGACTCTCTCAAACGAGCCCTCGCGCCCCTAGTAGCTCCGTCGAAACTTCTGGCCATGTCTTTCGACCACCCGCTAGCTCCCTCCTCCGCTTCTTTCCTCTCTTCCTTTACCGTAACGTAGCCGCTCGTCCCGCCGACACGATCCATGCCCACAGCAGGCTAACCGCTAGCTTTCCACCGGGTTCAACGATATCGTCCGTACGAAGACACTTCTGACACCAATGTAACGTCCGGGCGTGGTGGAATACTTAACACGCTGAGACGAATAGTTGCCGGGCAGAGATCCTTTTATTAGCGAAACACCACAGCGTCCGACACCGTAACTCCAGCTCACTCAGTCAACACTTCCAACAACAGAACAACCGGAACTACGTCATGCTCCCCCGGACAGACCCTCCCATGTCCCGTCTGATTGGCCGGAGCGCCGAGAGTGACGCTACCTGACCGAGTCCCCAACAGGGTCGCTACAATATATACAATGTGTTTTGTGCATTTCATCTGCACCAAAAACAATTGATGGTGTTTTTAATGGAAAAGCCTTAAAATAAATTCAGTCCAACGGCCAGGGAAGCAAAAATAGTACTTTTAATAATTTGTCTCTTTCCAGTTGGCCTTTAGCTGCAAGTGTTTTTTTACCAGGTGTAGTTACTGGTCTTAAAGCAGGCGTGAGGACTGCCTCCACACATTGTTAACAACACATTCTGTGTCCAAACACAGGCACACTCGTATACACAATAACTTAAAGTGATGCCACAAAACTGTTGGCGGAGCAACAGTGTTTAGAAGTAATGACGTCCACTCAGTGTCTGTGTCACGGTAGGCGTGGAGGTGCAGGCGGAGGCAGGACTCAAATGCAGGTTCTTCTGACGTGCTCTTTATTCAAAAACAAAAACTCACCAGAGACTGTGCACCAACGACGAGTGACATTTAGACAATGACGCGACAAAGGACAACTGGCACACAGGGCTTAAATACACAAGGGAGGTGCAGGTGATTGGACACAGGTGGAAGCAATCAGGCAATCACAGGACAGGAAGTGAAGTTACCCAGAGACACGAGACACAAGAAAGCTACAAAATAAGACAAGCAGACCCAAACCGTGACAGTCTGGAGCCATAGTGGAGTTTCTATTTATTGGATGTGATGTGAGCATGAAGGCAGGCGCTTTTTATCACGTGGATATGCGCGAGTGCACAGTGTGCACAGTTCCCATTTCATAAATTATTGATTCATCCGGTGTGAATGTCACCGTTACACCTTAAGATTACACCACATTCTTTTTCTCGTCGACCGCTTAATTGACCAGAGGTTTAAATTGTTCCCTTTGTACCCCCACACAGACGCAGTCACAATGTATAAATATCCGCACAGAAATGTCTCAGACGCAGAGGAGCTGTGTGCTATAAACAAACACCAGATGCCTTCCAGTCTGATCGACAGCGGTCGGCCAAATACAAAGACGGCAGAGTCCTGAGAACACGCTGGCAGGCCACAGGAGGAAACATGCACACACATGCACGCACAACCACACGCGCCTCACACTCTGCTGGGCTGGGGTTTGCAGGTTAATTATTGTACGGTTCTGAAGGTTGCTGTGTGTAAACAGGTTTCTGCGCTATGAAAAAAACTGAAATATTGAAAGCCCACTTTGTTGCGTAAGGCACACAAAGTTTTAAAAAAATCCAAGGATTGCTCACAACCTTTGAGTATTAAGCAGCGCTTTATTCAGACCTGAAGTACTGGCTGAAGAGCAGCTTTGGATCAAGCTGGAATCAGGTTAACGTAGAGGGGTTTCATCAAGTAATCCCAATAAATCATACGGCCTAAATTGCCCAACGTAACCTTTAAGCAAAGCTGAGGAGGTTTGTCATTATTGCGTGTAACCTTTTACATCTCGCCCACAGCTCCGTTCGTCTTCTTTATGGTCACCAGTTCTGCTGTTATGGATTATTGTTAGATCCCTGACTGCCATCTCTCCCTCACGGCCTCTCTTTGTCCCTTTGCTTCTCCCTCTCTCTCTCTCTCTCTCTCTCTCTCTCTCTCCCTGCACTGCAGTGTAGGCAGAGACTTGTCTCCTCTAATTACTCTGACAGTGATGTGATCATTCACCACAGAGAATCTCTGATGACATCTGACAAAACAAAGAGAGAAGTTTGTCGGGCGGTGAGCTGAAATCTCACTGCGGTCTAGCTGAAGGTCCACTGGGAAGGTTGTTCCCTGTTTAAGTGATTTTAGTTTTGGTTTCCAGAAATGCCATTTTCCAATTGACAGAAGCGACCCATAGACCGGAATGCACATGAGCTATAAGCCATTTGGATTCGACATACACCACATTACAACACAGCGGGTGTGGTAAAAAGCATCTGGACCAAAGGGAGCAGTTCATGTGCAGAGGTGTATTGCTCGGGAAATAAAAAACACACCAACATGCTCAAAACACCAAATCACATGGCAACAAACACTCAACCCACCTCCGACCAGCGCTTCGGTGTGTGCGTGTGTGTGAGTGCGTGTGAGTGCGTGTGTGTATATGTGTGGGTGCGCGTGCAGGCAGGGAGGCTCCTCGGTAACCCCTCCCCCGAATAACTGACGACTCCCTCATTGGGGCTCCGTTTCCGTGGCAGCGTCCCATTATGCAAACGCCGTCTCCCCGGTGAGGAGGAGGAGGAGGAGGAGGAGGCGCGGCCGCGATGTTTGCTGCTCCAGACCGTGTCGGAGCGGCTTCGGGGACCCGTGAAAGATCGTTACTATAATTAGCAGCCATCTCAACAATGTCTTTCTTCCCCTGTGCGTTCTCACATCCTCGAAACAGAAGGCCCCTCACATTTAACACTTCTGTCATCATTTTCACACAGTGCGTATTAAAAGTATTCCAAAAATGAATACTCAAACTCACATAAAGGCCCTTAACCACATTTCATGTGAGAGGTTGACATCTACTACTTCATTTTATGTGTTCTGTGATTTTTGCCAACCGCTGTTTCTTTCATCTTTTTCTCCCTGTTGAATATTCCGCTCGGAATGTGTTAGTGGTCTTTCAGCTGTCCCTCTCCATTGGAGATGTAACCCACCACTGTGTTTATGCTGACTCTCCGGGTGAAGACACCTGGAAAGTTGTTCCCCTGTGTCCCTGCCTTCATCGGAATGGAGGAGCTGTTGTGACTGAGCGGCCGAGGCATCCACATGGTCAATAGTAGTGAATCCTCCGACCTTTTATTAATGAGCAGCTCAAATGACTCTCTCAATGTAGGCTTCCCCCCACTACATCTTCCCAAGTCACCAGCTGGTTTCACATCCACACTTTTACATCCGTACCTCTTCTCCTCTCCAGCTTACATAGTGAAATCGGTGTGTTGCTTCGATTGTGCACTGATTTTCCGTGAGGGTATCACTGCATTTTTTAGCGTGTTGGATAAAGGTTGATTTCGGCCCGCTAAAACCACTACCAAATGCATCACAGCACTCCTTGAACAGGTTACATAATCATGATTTTTCTCCGTAAACGAAATACCTAAATTCACATGCAGTTTTCGGCCGACTGCAGCATTTCAGGAGATACAGTGCACCGGCACAATGGCGTGAAAACATGCAAAATGCAATCCGATTAAATCTTCAAACGCCATGCCGCTCCCTCCTCACTGTCAGTGCGGAGGTCATTAGCTGAAACCCGCTGGCAGCTATTTTGTTCCTGCCGCCGCGCACTTCACACACGCGCACACACACACACACACAGGTCTGTAACAGTTTTTAGGAATCGACGTTGTACATCTTTGATACCCCGAAGTACCAGGTGTTTTACCAGCTGGATTAGGGCACATGAGGCCATTGCCATGGCCTCTAAAAAATAAAATACCAGCGTCAGGTCAGCTGAGGACTTCCCCCCCTTGCTTTCCGCCCTCACAGGCAGTGAGAGCCGCTGAGGTGGACGCTGATGCGAGGCCCGGTTTCTCACTTGGTTGACGAATGAGCTGCAGGGTTTGGGAAGAGCAAGACGCGGCGCGTAATCCTATTAGCTGTTCTCCGCCTGTGTGCAGAGGAGACAGTGCTTCACTAGGTCCACTAATCTGCGCTCTGCCCAAACCAGAGGCCGTGGTTGGCCCTCGCCATCGGCAGCGGCAGTGGCAGAGGCAGCGGCAGAGGCAGCGGCAGCGGCCTGCTGGCCATATAGACAGTCTCTTGTGAGTGCTCTGTTCCAGCACGTAGCGCCCCTTTATCACCAAGAGTTATCGCTTTCTGACCTCGCAATAATCCTTTTTATCATTCCCCCAACTGCAATACATTTATGTATTAATCCTGAGCATGACTCAAATCAAAATATAGAATCCTGACCCTGACCAGAAAATGCTCCTCTCCCCAGGGTCTTTTTAGGTCTGGTTTTGGCGGATGGCGCCAGCTCCGTGGTGGCCTTTTAATATCATAAATGCTTCCTTGAGCTCTTTATGTTCTTTACTTGTTCTGTTGAATTTGTATTTATAACGTGACAGTATATGGAAAAAGTTAAACAATGAGTTTCTGTTGCTTTGAAGTTGGTTTCCTCCGTTTGCAGATGAATAAAGAAGATCGCCGTGGTGTTCAGCTTCAGTAGAAATGCTTGTGCCACATACTGTACACAATCTGAGAGAGAAGTCGAGGTGGTGTGAAGGCGTACTGATGAGTGAGTCAGTGCGGCCACATGCTCAGTTGAATAGATGAGCTGGTTCCGTCATCTCGTTGGATTGTCACGCGCCAGGCGAAGGAATCATATGTGGACTAATGGATTCAGTTTGCCATTTGTCGTCTCTTCTGTACAATGAGCGCGAGAGAGGAAACGGGACGGTGACATTAGAGGGCGCTCTCCTCGGGGCAGCAGGGGAAACCAGCCCAGCTAACCAGACGCCAAAAGACAGTTTTCTGCTGATGTCCTCTTTGTCCCATTTTGCAGAAAATCCTTTGAGAAAAAGGCCCTGTGTCCTCTGCTTCTCTCGCCTTGCATTCGAAGACTGCTAAAATAAACATGGCTTTTAGGAATTTGAATTGGCAGGTCCCATATAGCTGTTATGTGTTTCCATTTTCTGGTCTTTTGGAGAGACACAGTTCATCGTTATCAGTGCAGTTCAACACGCATAGCCTCAATTACAGGGATTATCTTTAGATGGGATTAACTACAATAGCGAAGAGTGCCTTTTTGAAAGCAAAATTTCAGTAATCCCAAATCCACAGGTATTTGTTGAAACCACACCTATTTGCCTGAGTGCAGAACTGCACTGTTATTTAGATGAGAAAATGTACGTTAAAAAAAATTCACACTGAAGAATTTAGATCAACAATGATATGACACTTGTTGAAAGACTGCACTGTGCATACAATAATTTTATTTTTTTATTTTTAAGTTTTGTGCCTTGATATTTTATTTCAGTTTGGCATGGCATTAGCGTCCCTCACAGCTACTGTGTCACTAATACACACTTAACAACTCATTTTTCTGATGGCTGACTTGTGAGATTAGCGACTTGGCGCGTTAAAACCTCTTCTGCTGTGTGTGTATTCCTGCGTTTTGCAGTGCAGTGAGAATCAGCCTGCCAGATGTTTTAACATTCATGGCCATTTTGTTAGCAAGGATTAAAACCCTTCAGTCCCTCTGAGTGATGATATTTACAGAGGAAGGCAGAGGACATGAGCCATTTAGTGTCTATCAAGAGGAGCATTAAGGCATCAAAAAATGTCAAGGGTAAAAAAAAAATGTCAGGAGAAAATGCAGAGGAACAGTGACATGTTTTAACGGCTCCTGTGGTCTGGCAAATTCAAACCATGAGCCCGCCATGTGGGCACTGAGAGGACGGCTCCCAAAGCCATTCACCTCAGCACACGCATGCAGCTCCCTGGATTACTAGCAAAAAGCTGACTAATGCGCCACAACAGTCAGGTATTTAGAGATTTTAGGGGCAGAATACTTCCAGCAGTGATGACGCAATACAGAGCGTGATTCCATTTGACAGTCAAGAGAGATTGAAAATAGGATGCAAATCGCATACCCCACATGTCCCCACCGGAGCAGTGAGTGACCCTTTCAAACTTGGACATGAGCAACTCCAACGACACATTTAGGATGAGCTCAACTTTCTCTTCATAGAAAACAAGCCGTGCAAACAGCAAACACCACGGACACGCGGAACCGGAACCCGATGCACCGGTCACATGGTGCCCTGTGTCAATCAGAAACCTGAGCTAACGCGAGGGATTGACGGGGGGGGGGGGGGGGGGGTCGGCTTCTCATCGCCAAACAGCGATCAGCGTGCGAGTCAGCGATGCCGAGTGGCAGGCCTCTGACGCGGGGCGAACCCGTTTCCTCCGGGCCGATGCAGCCGGACCTGCGTCAGTGTCAGACAGGCAACAACTCAAAGGCCCTGAGAGCGCGGTGGTTCCAGAAGAACATGTCCTCGCACATCCAAAGGACTGCTAAATGAGTCCTTCCGTTTTTTTCTTGTTCAACCTTTTGGAAGCGCTGCTCTTTTTTTAGATTTGCGTACTGTGTCAAATTTACACCTAAAGAGAACATGCCACTTTTTTCCCCCCTTAGTGCTTGCACAGGTTTTGTTATGTCTTTGATTCAAGTCGTGGTCCCAAAACTTCCCCGTTCAGATGGCATGGTCACGAAGGCGGATATAAATGGAGAAAAAAAAGCCCCCAGGCAAATTTTTTAGAATCTTACAAAATAAAAAAACAATCAACCCTTAAACTGACCCCGTCAAAATGCTGAAAATCCCGTAAGCTCAATATTTATTCTGAACCATTTTCCAAATCCTGGGATTAGAACTTGAGGACCCCCCGTCCCCAGCTCACACATGCGCCAATACAACTGCTGCAACCTGTCAAGATCGGCACTGCAGGAAGCACATACCCAGTAATGCAACTCATCCAACCTTCCAGCCCACTACTCGTGCTCCTTCTGCCACTGCAAACTTCTGAGTGAGATGACAACTACAGCAGACGCAGCGCATGTTGGCCCGGTGTGAAATGATGTCATGATTAAAACAATCACCCCCTGCCACCAACCAAAGGGGCGTCCTCTGACATCCAGCCGTCGGGTCGGAAAGCCGCAGACGCCGCGAGGTTTTGCCGATAAGAAGCGAGCAGGTGTCAAGTGTCGTGGGGGATTGAGCTGTCTGCTTAGTGATTAATGAAGCGGCTCTCTGGGCGTCTATCGACTCGCTCCACTGGCCCCGGGGGCATCGCGCCGAATGAATCTTCCTCCGGACATCGCGACGCGCGAGGAGGCCGTGAATCCACTGGCCGACGCTCACGACGCCCAAAGGGCCGAGTCCATCACTGCGCTGCACTGCGATTGAGTGCAGGAGGAGGGACAGAAGCGTGTCTCACTGGAGGAGTTGATACAGGATGAACTCTGACCTTTCTTATATGATTACACTTGAAGCACCCTAGTGAAAATATTTGAACTGTATATAATGTTGTTAGTCCAAGATCTGCTGTTTAGATTTTGAATCAGCAATCGGCTCTTGTTGGGTGAACATGTCAGAGAGCTTGATAAACTTCGGACACAAAGGTGAAATAATAATAATATAATAAAAGTTGACATTGATTCCCTTTAGTTGTGATTAAGGAGGGCAGTCTGAAGCTTATACTAACAGCTTGCAGGAAAACAAGCTGTGGAGATGGCAGGTGGTTCCGGCTTTAATGGACTGTTTCCGTAAAATAATTTGTGGGGCAGGTGGTTGCCAACGTTGGCAGGGTCAGTACTGATTCCCCCTCCACCCCCCAACCTTGGTGCAATTTCCAGCTCTTGTGCCATTCAAGGCTCTGATGGAGGACAGCTGGCACCAAGTGACCCTCTCAGTGATGCAGATAATGAACTGCAGTTTTTTTTTTTGGAAAGCAGCTTTGGCTCTTTTGCTGTGTAGAAAATAAAACTAGACCAGACTTTCCCGAGCAGTCTTGTTTAAGTTGAAGGATGTTTTTTTTCTTCCCTTTATTTCATTTGAGAGTTTTGGAGATGCTGCGGCCCTCAGGCTTAAGTGAGTCAGCACTTCACATATGCCATTGATTTCCAGCGGCAGAAGGTGCCGTGGAGGTTAATGGTGAAATCAATTCTTTTTGCCCACTTTGTTGTCAGCTCATGCCAGGCTATATGTCCGTCCTGGAGGGGTTTTTTTTTCATGCATTTATTGGGCAACGGAATCACAAAGAAAAGCAATGCTCTAAAACGGATTTAGCTTTTTGCGCTGCATTCTGATACATGTTTTTCTAAAAGAAAAAGATGATGGGATGAAATAGTTTGTTTTTAGGTTTGATGGATCATTAATAACTTAAAAAATAGCAATGCTCACTATGTAATGTGTAATATGGAAACACATGAAAAAAGGCTTTTTTTCAGGAGCTTTTTTAAGGTTGTTGTCATTTTATGTTTTTTTATATTTCTCATGTGAGTTGGTGCACTCTCTTTATTTGCTATAATGAGGTAAATATTCTTCTAAACATAGTTCATTATAAATAAATAGGACGATAATAACTCACGTGGTCATTTAATATAAAGAGCAACCAAAAGCAATTTAGTCTTTTACTTTAGTGCTTGCAGTAACGTAACCTGTACGTCACCACTCGAAGCCGCGCGGCAGAAGTAAGCCAATTAGATTTATTGATTTGTTGTGAGACCCTTAAACAGAGCGGGAACCTGACAACAAGGTTCCCGTAAACAAATCGACGGGCGAGCTGCCAAAGTGTAGTGCAGGTTGTCACAATAGTATACTCGTGTTTATTCCTAGACCGTGGCACTATATGCAGGTTATAGGAAGTCATATACTGTTAATTTGCGATTAACTATGATAGTTAGGACCACAGTGTGATTGATGCGTAGATCTGGACACGCGTTACGCTGTAAAACTGCGTCAGTTAATCGGTGTGATTCATCCTGTCATTTTTTTTCTTCTTTCTCTGTAACGTAGAAAATGAAGCACCACCACGTGCTGTGACGTGTGCGCCGGTGCGTAAACTGTCGCGCACATCCCCGGTGTAGATGGAGCGGGTTTCTCTGGCAACCCGCCGTCTCCGATCCGTGTCCATGGCAATGGCCACGCAGTGTACCTCTACGTGGACTCAGAGGGGGAAGGGGCTCATTTCTCTCAGGCCATATAGGTCATACAGCCGGGTATGAGAGACCAAAAGGGGTCACGCGCTCTATTGATTTGCGACGATACCGCGCGCATCAGTATGCGGACGAGGTGCGGGGCATTTCCACGGGATGCCAGTGACACAAAGGGACACCACTGCCTGATAGTCCACCGTTTACTCCTGATGTTCTATCATCATTCACTGACACTGGGAGCCTGTCGTTGTTCGCGTTGCCCATTCGTCTCTATATCGCGTGTGTAGCACCAAGCCCGTGCAATTAAAGCACGTGATCTCTCGGACGACACGGCGCGCGGCTTCTCCGGGGGCCCCGCGGGGCGACGCGACTGCTTGGCTCCTCCAAACCGCGGCACCCACGCGCAGCGTGCTGGGAAACGGCTCAGCATCCAGTGGCCGCTCGTGTTTTCGGGCTATAAGCCCAAAGCGCGACTGGAGCACACCGCGCGCGAGGGGATGAATGGCTGCACGGCGGGGTTAGAAGCCTCTGGGTTTAGGGGTAGAGCGAGCTGTGCGCGGGGGGTTGCGTCTTACCCTTGGAAGCATCCTTGTCTTCTTTAGGCTTCGCCACTTTTCCGCTCATAGATCCCAGTTTGGATGTGTAATTCCCAATTTGGACAAGAATCGAGATCCGTCGGATTGCCGACTATCCTCGATGAATTCCCTGCCACGGGTTCCAGGGGCTGAGATAAGGGTTCTGCGGAGGGAGAAAACAGTCATGAGAAACACAACAGCAGCGAGACAATGGAGCGCGAGGGGCTACTCGAGACTGAGAGCATCTCCCCGTGGCGTCCTTAACCTACCTTATCTCCTCCACGTTTTCTGCTACATCAATGCACATTGATGGAAGGAAATGCCCCCACCGCGAATCCAAGTATGTTGCATATGAGAGAGAGAGAGAGAGAAAAAAATCACGACCTGCTGCACCGGGACAAAGGAGAAGAGCAGAAAGCCGCGGAATGAAGCGCAGGTTGTTGGGGGGGTTGTCCAGAGGTCTTCAATCAACGTTGAAAACAGAAGAATTAGAAGAAGAAAAAAAGGTCAGGACACTTGAAAGCAAACCTCGGGGGTGAGGCGGGGAGGGGGGGCAGGGGGGTGTATATGTCACCCAGTGTAGCTCGAGCGCGCACGTCTTCCTGTCTGAGGAGGCTCTTCCCACTGATGAGCTCCGCTCCTCCGAACGCTCGGGATGCTGAATCAACGCGATGCGCAACGCGAGAGCGCCGCCGCCGTCACAGCGCCAATTCACACGGCGTGGACGTCCGCTTCTTTGACTCCGGCAACACCGCGGGCGGCGTGGGGAGGGGAGGGGTGGGAGAGGAGGGGGGGGGGGGGGGGGCGCGTGTGGAGAGAACGAGCACCCGTCCGAGAACCGTAGCCGGTGCGTGCGATCCGCGCGGCGGCTGCGGTTGGAGAATCGCCGCACGGCGCGCACCATCTCGCTGTTGCTCTCAATTAAAGGTGCCTCTGCGGAGCTATGCGTCATCGCGCTTTGGCCTCGCGTGTGATCGGCGGGGACGTCTTCGGCTTTGCTTTGGAGACGCGTGAGGTTGAGCGGATTGAAACCAATTCTGAGGCCAATTCATTTGGTGGTTTGTTGGAAGTAGAAACACGAAATATTCCAGCAATATGTTTGGTAATGTGCACATGGTCTGATTGCGACAATCAGGTGCTGTTGAGTGGTTAAGGTATTTTATATATTTTATTTTATATGAACAGTGTTTAGCAATATGCCATAAATCACTGCAGCTAGGATGAACAGAATGTTGTGAAATTGACAGCTGGGTTCAGTTTGTGTGAGCTGCACATATCCACCATAACAAATGTGTCTTATCTTATCAAGATAATATCAATTAAGAATATTCAATTACCAGACGACCTCATGTGACAATGGCATGAGTAGATTTCTAAAGTATATCAGCCTATCATAAGTCCAGTCATTTTTTAAAAGGCTGTCACTCTTTAAAACCCAATTAAAAAATGCATGGCATGTAAGTTCTCCCATCATTTTGTTCATTGTGCCCAGAAGGAAAGTCATCTATTCCATAGATTTTTGAGGGATGGCACACCAGTTCAGGGTTTTATTTTGTTATTTTATGTGATAAATGTCCCCTAAAATTAGTGCAAAGAAACAAATACTAATAATAATGAAAGCTATATTGTGTTGAGCAAGTTGACAAGCATTCATTTGAAAGCGGTCCTTACCTTTTTTTAAACCAGTAAAGATGAATCCTAATAGTTTGACCTCATCTCGCGTTAAACTACTCTATTCCAAATGGCGATGGAGTGAAGTCAAAAAATCCAAATCGTTTTCAAGCCTTAGAAATCTACTTTCAGGGGTCAATGACTACTATTGTGGCTGTAAACCTTCTCAGTTATCGATCAGAGGTCCGGGTCCAATCCCAGGAGGATCTTGGCAGGTTCTTTGCATCTCTTGACCAGGTCTGTCAGCTCTCAGTGGCAGCAGAGGGAAAAGACCTGCAGGTTGAGGGTTACAAGATCTATATAGGTGCTATTTTTAGAAGGAACTGGACTCCTCTCCAACTTTCTTCACAGGCTCGTGTCTCCCCGAGTTCACGCTGTTTGGCCGGTTTCAACGAGCGGTCAAATCAGTCACATTATTGCTTTGTCCACTGTCGTTAAGGGAGCCGTGGCCCGCTCGGCAGGGCATGAACACGTATGTTGGGAATGACGGAGACGGAGCGAAGGTTAGAGAGAATGTAAATGTCAGTGGCTTGTGTTCACCACTCTGTCGCCCTTTGACCTTTCAGAGCTGTCTCGCGGCACAGTGTTGGATTCCCCCCCCTTCAGCCCGTTCAAAGCAAAGCCCGGCGGCACAAACAAACTCCTGACTCACACTGCGTCACCTCTGATGCCACAGTGACACACAATAACACTGAATTGCTGCGGTGTGTCTGCTGACTGCAGGAATTTGGCCTGAAAAGGCACCGTGGACATGAAAACATGCATTAAACCACATGCTGCTGTAAGAAAGGTTCCTACTTTGGGTTACACAGTCATAGCTTCTACAAAAGTTCTGTTTTTGTATGACTGTATCCTAAACCATATATTTCATTTATTAGTGTGGCGTGAGACACAACCTCTTGATTGGTCATGTGTCACAGGCCAACAACTCAAATTCTCAGCTGTGTCTACAGGAGCATGATACACTGTGAGTGCACATTGTCAAATTCAGTTTATGGTATAGGTTATTTGAAATGTCACAATCACTCTGGGAAGCAGAACGTAGTTTGGTAAAAAAAAATATTTTATGTGTTTGGTTTTCTCCAATATTTGCAAAATATCAAAACTTTTAGATTAGGCTTTTAACAGGGGGATGTCAGTCAAACCCTCACGCGTCTTAGATATGTCATACATTGTTAGAACATATTTTGCCGATGGACACGGCTAAATATACAGAAGTTTAAATGTGACGGAAAAGGAATGAACTGAATATTTGTCAAGTATTGAAACACGGAACAGTTAGGGGTAAGTTTCAAATACAGTTTTTATTGATGCAACGATGCAGAGGTTGAGTGGAAAAGGTAAGGTGCATTGACACAGGGTGGATAGAGAGTCGAGATCAGACAACGGGTGAGTGATGCATGTTGGGTTATAAAGGAGTGCTGGTGATTGGGCTCAGGTGGAGATGATTAGTAATCAGGTGACAGGGATCGGGTGATTGAATGAGAGGGAGGGGAATGGGATTGAGTGGGAGGCGATGTTGAACGGGATGAAGGTGGAATCCTGATAATATTGCTAGTAAGAATGAAAAGTTGAATTAATGACCAAATGGACGACTGAATAATTTACTGTTTTTGGACACATTTCATAAACGGCCACCATTTCTTTCATCAGATTCTATCTTTAATATGGTTTTTGAGCTGAAAGTGTACATTCATCAGGCCAGTCAGTCCAAAATCTATTTCAAATCGCATGGTTAAGAGCCACTCGGCACGCTGCACACTTGTAAATCTGTTGCACGGGCCGACAGACCAACACCACACCAGCGGGGGCTGCTTGATTTGTATCTCTGCAGGACCGAAAACCACCCAATGTGTTATTGGTGGAGGAGCCCAGGATGGATGCTGGGGGGGGGGGGGGGGAATTAATCCTTAAAATCATTCTCTGGAACCGGCGGTGAGGTGTTGGAGAGTGATTAATGCGACGGCGCTGCTCGTGTGCCAGTGTTTGTTGTTGTTAGCCTGATTCGGGCTCTGAGCGGGGCCGATAAGGTAATCAGGCCGGGCCGGTTACAGGGGAGCCGATGACTGTGGACCAGCAGGAGGTTGAGGAGAATATGTGTCCGTATTCTGTGTAATGTGGTTGGGATTTATTCACAATCTTCTGTCTCTCAATGCTATAACACACGTGGTCATCCTAAATCGATACGTTGATGACTGCAAATCCGAAGAATGTTTGCTCATCCGCATTGATCTCAGTTCCACGGGTCGCAATGGGGGTCACCAGGTTGTTATCGAAACTAAAGAGAGTGAGGATCAAAAGGATTTTAGGGTCTGTCAGGCTGTATTTAAGCCATCGGGCCTTTCCCTCTGGTGATCAACTCTCCATCAATCCACTAGCAGGTGCGTTATTGGTGCGTTTTACAATGTAAAAAGTTCAAAGCTCTGTAAAATGGACTGAAAAGTCATCTCTTGACATTCAGCAGACAAACTGTGAGCTTTGCAGGCCCATTTTTGACCGGGAGGAATGGGAGCTCCACTTTTCATTAACGGTGGCTGAACATCCGGAAGCCGGCAGCGTCTGTCAGCTCGGCTGCATCACGGCTCACGGAGCCAGAAGAAGACTTGAGCTCTCCTTTGTGAGGAATTCATAAAAGCACAAAAGGTGTCTGTGTCGACGCGGCCCGGCTTCAGCCAGGCTTTGCACGTTGACTCTTGTCAACCCGGCCAAATGATTTGTTTTTATCCACCTTGACATATGGTGACTTTAGAGACGAGAAAAAACATCCCACTCGGATGATTTACACATTTTTCTTGTCCTATGAACTAATTAGACAAACAATTTCTGCGCGCAGGGCTCACACGCCCAGTGAAACCAGTGTGGACTCAAGCGGTTATTGCATTTCCCCCTGCATCTTCAGAGTTGTTATATCAATGGATTGTATCGTCAAAAAGTCATTAAGAAGTCATATTACTCTATGTCATTAATAGAAATGTATGAGAAATTTCATAGAGGGGAGAAATAGTTTTATAATGCTGTGAAAATATCACGGTAAAGTGTGTCATAAAAATGAGTAGAAATAAATGTTAAACATGTGCCATGCAGAGGTAGAATCTTTTAAAAGGTATACGTGTTATTGTGTATAATATGTCTATGATATGTTATGAAATGTCATACAAATTAAAGTTTATAACTTAAACGTAAAAAAAAAACTCACAGCACAGTCTAATGTGTCATAAAATATCATTGTATACAATTATCTAATATGTTATTAAGGCAAAAATAATCCCATATCGTTGTAGTATAATATACCATAAAAATCAGTTGAGTAGAAATAAAGTCTCTAACTGTACGGTTGTCTTTGAACACATTCTCCCGCTGCCCTCGTCTGTACTTTGCAAAACTCAGATTCACAACTACAGAAGAAGTTCTTCTTCGGCCCTTTGCCAATGACACTGTGTCCCCGCAGAGAGGCCGAGGGCTTGGGGGGGGGGGGGGGGGGGACACAGAGAATCAATGGCACAGAGCGAGCATCACAGTCTCTCTCATCCGTAGTCAGTCACCGACCATTTTGCTCCCTTCTATCCATCGCAGCACCCTCAAAGCCATCGCCTGTGTAGATAATAGAAAACAGCAGCTGCTAATTCCTCCTGTGCTCCGCTATTAGGCGACACGCTCACATTTAGAAATGTGACTCAACCAGGGAGATGTTTCGTGCTGTAGCTGGAATGATGGAGAAGCTCTTGTATCGAGCGGACGGTGTTAATTACTCAAGCGTAGTTAATTATTCAGCCCGTGAACGATTGAATGGAAATAGAAAGGCCTCCGCTCGATAGTTGCGAAACACCGGAGAAGGCTTTGGACTCCCTTTGGGGGGGTTCGGTACCCGGCGATGGGATGGATCGGGTGCACCAGACCACCAGGGTTCCACCTCGGGTCGGCATTGGCCAATCAACGGCAGCTTCTCATCATCCTCAGCTCCGATTGATGGACCACTGACACACTGCATTATTTGAGGGTAAAGTGTATTCAAAATGAATGCATTATGTCTTAAGGATGTTCTATGAACAAACAGCTGTTCCTCAGCGCTGACGTGTTCTTACTGAGAGATGATGAACAACGGGGTTCATGGTCCGCCCCCCTGCGTAATGACTGACTGAGGAGTGTGCACGCCACCTTGTGGCCAAAGGTCTAATGCGCATACTATGTGGGCACAGGAAAGGGTTTGGAAAGACGAATTTCACCTCGTTTTCTCTCGTTTTCTCAGTGCGTGGACTTTTTTTCCTTTAAATGTTGTAAAATGAAACATTTTCGTTTTGTTCTAAGTCACATTGCACTATAAGTTCATTATGTAAATAACTAAACTATCACAACTCCCTTTGTGGTCTTTTCAGAGGATGTTAAATGGTAATTTCCGGAGGTGGACTTCGGCACAGAAGTTGTCATGGTAACAGACGCGCTGTGCACCTGACCAGTGCTTGCTGGGAACCTAATGGGAGACAGGTGTGGTTGACCTGTTATTGGTCCGTTGTGGTTTTCCCCCACGGGAATCTGTGCATGTGCATGTTGACCCACTGGTGCATCAGACAGGATGTGCAAACAGAGCTCTGTACTTTGGAGCAATGGTCCACTGTGTGTCAGTGTCAGGAAACCAGAGCTGTGGGAATGGCACCGGTTTATTTATCTTACTTGACTCTGCTGCTTTTGGACTTCCAGCCACTCTATGGAGGTATTTGGGGTTTTCTTTCGTTCAATGTACACCGAAGAGAGCATCTCCACACTGCACGTAGTTGGTCTTCAACGATGAAGAGCGTTGCTAAGACACTGTACCTCTGTTGGTGTCGCCCCCTCCAGCTCCAGCCTCCGGCCCGGTGTTCCTGTCCGGCCGGACAGCCGACTCCGTCCTGAGGAGACACAGGCGCTACAACACGGGATTGTTTGAGGAGCTGCTGAAAGGCAACTTGGAGAGAGAGTGTATGGAGGAAGCATGTGACCGGGAAGAGGCCAGGGAGATCTTCGAGGACGATGAACAGACGGTGGGTATTTATCTGTTCATTTTGTACATCTTCTTGTTTTCTACTGGCTGTCCTCACAGAGACATTACTCTGTGTTCTCAGAGGGCCTTCTGGGCGACATATAGAGGTAAGAACTTTTTTATTAACAATATTCTCCCGGAAATTCTAAATGTCAAGAGTGGTGACCATCTCCTGAGGTGTGTGTGTGTGTGTGTGTGTGTGTGTGTGTGTGTGTGTGTGTGTGTATTCCTTCAGATGGCGATCAATGTGAATCCAGCCCGTGTCTGAACAAAGGGTCCTGCAAAGACCACATCGGCTACTTCACCTGCGCATGTCTCTCTGGCTTCACCGGCCAGACCTGTGAGATCAGTAAGTGAAAGTTAGGTGGCTCGATTTAGAACTTTCATCAAAAGAAATTAGATTTTTATGTTACATGATTCCGTGTTTCTAAGAATATGAGCTCAGATCTGAGTCTCAAAGGAAAACAGACAGAAACTATTTTTTACCCTTCTTCTGTTTGTAAATTAAATCAATGACTTGCAGCGTCTGTCTGGTTTTAGTTCCCAAAATTAGATTGTTTTCTTCTTGTGGGATATTCTGAAAATGGCCATCAAAGTGCCCTCTCTGTGAGTAGTGACTGCACCCACAGGTGATAAGTGCCCTGAAGGGATGGATCCACAGTTCAAAGTCATAAAACAATAGTTTTATACTCACAGGCACAAATTGTGCATGTAATAATTCCTCTAGTCCATGCTGGCCATCAGAAGATCCTTTTCAAGGATTTCTAATCCAATGAATGACATCATTTTGAGACTAAATCTGAAAAAATATGTGTTTTTCTCTCCCCAGGTCTGGCAAAGCGCTGTGACGTGGACAATGGCGACTGCATGCACTTCTGCGAGTCAACGGGGACCTTTGGAGCAAAATGCTCCTGTGCGAGCGGATACAAGCTTCTGCAGGACGGGCTCAACTGTGACCCAGAAGGTACCAACGTACGTTCGGCCTCAATTTAGTCTCCTGTTTACCACGACGACGCCTCCCTTTCTCTCGCGTCGCCAGACGATTTCCCCTGCGGCAGAACTGCCCTCACGAAGGCCAGCGCACCAATCAGGAGGACTCTTTTGGGCCGGGGCAATGAAAGCCTGCAGAACACCACACACGCCACGACGTCCCCTCCCTCGGCTCCCTCGACGCCCCCCGTCGCTGCGAATCAGTCTGCGGAAAACCAATCTCGAAAGAAATTGCCCCGGTGGGTTCACGGTGACGACGATGACGTCCAGACCGAGGAGGAGCCGCGGCCTTTTAAGCGCATTGTCGGCGGCGAGGCCGTGATCCCGGGAGAGATCCCGTGGCAGGTACGAGTATGCACGCGAGGCTTTGTTATGATGCAACTGCAGCGTGTTCCTGCATCCATCCACAGCTTTTCCCCCCGCGCTTGTTTTTGTTTACCCAGGTGGCCTTGATAGGGCGGCCCAGCGGCGAGTTGTTTTGCGGGGGCTCCGTTCTCAGCATGTGGTGGGTCATCACCGCTGCTCATTGCCTGGGGGGGGAGGCCGGCTCCTTCTTCGTCAGAGTGGGTAAGACTCGCTGCAAACAACGACTGACTCTGCTGGAGTTTCATCCCGGCGAAGGTCAGATGGAGCTCAAAGTTGAGCAGGTCGCTTCATTGATGTCTCATCCATTTTTACAATTGAGTCAACTAGACAGGACAAAACCTGGTTCTGGCCTTCTAGCTGAGTCAGAGGATTCGCAGGTTGTTCGATAGACAAAAATGAAGATCTAGGTTTTGGACAACCATCTTTTATTTTGTTTTTTTTAGCAGTGTACAGACAAACAGAAGAATCTGCAGATGTACAGTCGCACAAGGAAAATTATTTTGCCATCTGCTTTTATACATTCAAAGTTAAATCGATTAAAGATTTAGTTCCAATGTCTCCACCGGCGCAGGGGAGCACAACATCCACACGGACGAGGGCACGGAGCAGGACCACGAAGTGTCGGAGCGGCACATTTACCCTCGCTACAACGCCAGCGCCAGCCTGTACAACCACGACGTCGCCTTGCTCCGCCTCCGGAGCCCCATCGCGTTCTCCGCGACAGTGCGGCCCATCTGCTTGGGGCCCGGGGCCTTCGGCGAGGCGCTGGTGAAGGAGTCCTCCCCGGCCACGGTCAGCGGCTGGGGCCGAACGCGCTTCCTCGGGCTCACGGCCGCCGCCCTGCAGAAGGTCGAGGTGCCCTTCGCCGACCGGATCCAGTGCAAGCGCAGCAGCGCGGCCAGGATCACGCAGGGCATGTTCTGCGCCGGGTACCACGACGAGGCCAAGGACGCCTGCCAGGGCGACAGCGGTGGCCCTCACGCCAACAGCGTTCACGACACGTGGTTTCTCACGGGCATCGTGAGCTGGGGCGAGCAGTGTGCAAAGCGGGGCAAATACGGCGTGTACACCCGGGTTTCCCTTTACTATCGCTGGATCAACCACGTGATGAGACCTACTAAACAAAGGGTGCCATTTGACCTTGAAGACCCCGACCTCGATTTTTAAATGTTATACATTTTAAGAATAGAACGCTCAGAAAATGCTTCACAGAATATTCATTAGGTACATACAACTAAAGACGTATATCATCTACAGGAGAAGTCTGCATTATAAAAAATGCACTTGTACACATATGTAGGTGTGTTTAAGACAATCAATGTACATATGTCTATGTATCAAATAAATGTATCAAACCCGATTGTGTCAAGTGAAATAGAAAAACACAGCGCTGCCATCGTATGTTACATACATGGTACATGTTACATACATGTTGTGCAAGTAGTGGTGCTCAGTAACAGAGTAACAGTGAAAAGCTGCATGATTTTATTATAGAAGTTAGCTCCCATTGAAACAAAAATACAGAAATAAGCGTGCATGAAAAAAGAAACCACAGTCTTAGTTATCAAACAGTATCGCATTACTACCAATTATTGAAATAAAAGATTTAGTTCTTTACCGAAACTGAAGCCATACAAAAGCGAGCCAGTTCAGAACAGCTGCTCAGTGTTTAGTTGCCATGCATTTTACCTCTAAAAGAAACATTCACCAACCCGCTGAGGGTAATTGGCTCTTCAGGTTAATATTTCAACCAGTTTTTTTGTTTTTCCAAGTGGAAAATCTGTGCAAAGTCTGCAGCATTTTGGATTAAAGTTTCAAAGAAACCATCTGATTGTGTTAAATAAGATACGAATAAATAAATGGGTTTTTGCTCCCTTTAAAAAAATGGAATCGTATTTACATTCAGAGCTGCATAGTTACCTCACAATATGAAGGAACAAGATGACAGTAAAATAAATAACCACATGGGAAATGTGCTGCTTTCTGTACTTATTCACATGTCAAACAGAGTGAATTTAAAGGCAGCCCTCTGCCAGGGTCTCCATTTGAAGTCTGCAATCCATATTCAATTAAGCGTTCAACACAGAGGGTGCATTTCGTGCTGGTGGTATGATCCCTTTTTAAAGGGAACGCCAGATGAACCCAGCTGTAATGGTGCTGTGAAGAAAATACACAATAACGGGGGCCAAGCAGAGAAGAAAACACATTCTGGAGACAGTAGGTGGATTCTTTCGTTTTGTCTCTCCTGTGCATCCACCGTTTTAAAGTGCCTTTTGGATATTTGTGAGGTCAGGTCAAAGCAATAACAGAGTGTTTCATTTTGCAAACAGTGCGTACAAGTAAGTAAGAGCAAGAATAAAAAAGGCATTATGGCATGGCACATTTTGGCATTCTGACTCCGAGGCTGTGCAGAAGAGCGGTGCCTTGAGGAGGAATTTAATACAATGAAGTCATTCAATGGACAAATATCAAGTAGCTACACAAAGAGGAAACGGTAAGGTAAAACAAATGTTAAAAAGTAGGTTTATGTACAAAAGTCTCTGCTTTAAGAAACGTTTCAAGCAAATCCCGGGGTGCTTCCACAACACAAACCACTACTTGGAACGAGGAAGACTCCGCTGATTGTGCCTCGACCTCACATCCCGACTCTGTTTGAGATACAGGTTGGATTCTCCTCACCAATCAGAAAGAAGGAAGACCAATCAGGATCCAAGATTCAGCTTTTGAAAACAGGCTGATGGGGCCAAACAGTCCCTGAGCCTTTGCACCGGTGCCACATCACACCTCCGCCATCGAAAAGACGGCGGCCCTCGGAGGTGCTCCGTCGCAAGCTGGAAGACAAAAAGCTGCGTGGGCCCCCCGCGTTCTTCTCTTGGACCGTTGCTCTGTGCTGGAGGAAGCAGACGTTGCCGGGGAGGGAGGATCGGTGACGAGACACCTACGGTCCGACAGATTCACATCCCGTGCTTTCTCCTCTACGGGGAGCTGAGCTTCCTCGCCTTCGGGTTTACTGGGTTTAAAAGAAAATATCACAGACTGTTACAGAAAAGAAAAAAGGGTTGGCTCGGCTTTATATTGTGGTCTTTTCTTCACCCCTTAGTCTGGTGTTTCCCTGACTGCTGTCCACTAGAACCAGCTGCAGGCTGGAAACCGCTATGAAGCCCTCCTGCTGCCCGCTCACATTCTTTACCAGCCTGCAGGATGAAGAGAACCGGGAAATGGTGGTAAGAAATAAAAAATAAAAATAAAAAAAAAACACATTGCTACCTACTTTGGCCAAAAGCTGTATTTTCCCAAGGGGCCATTTTCACGCCACGTTACGTGTGTTCTGGAAACTCACCAGCGTCCCTTGTTGTCTTCAAACTGCAGTTGGATAACGTCTCCACATTTGATGGCGATGCTGTCCGGTCCATTTTGAAGGCAGTCAGCCAAAGCCCTGTATGTACCTGGGCACTAACCCCAAAAATACCATGTTCATGAGCAAAGCAACTAGAGATGTATCTATATAGTTTAAATGACAATTTAAAGGAATTATTCATTAAGAGAGTATTTGTATTATTTAAAATGATTAAAATAAAAGTATAATAAGTGAAGTGGTTTCCTAACCGCTTAAAGAGCCGGGTCATAGTATGGAAGGAATTAAAATAATGATGTCGAAATATGTCACGAAAAAGAAGTAGGTTCAAAACGTGATAAAAAACGTATAGTATAGAATATAAAAAAGTGTAGAATGTCATAAACGTAGTATGAAAGTTGTTCTTTTGTCAACAACGAGTTCTCTGTCTTCACTGTGGTCCTCACCAGGTGCACCAACGTCTCCCCCTGCACGTCAGACCGGTGGAAGGCAACCCGACCTCCAGACCACTCCTCCAGACCCTCGCACATGTCGACAGAACCATGAGCTCCGGGCCAACCTGAGGAACACACACATTTACACTTAGGGCTGGTACGGGTACTGATGAATACATTTATTCAACAGTTTCTAAAGCACGTATTTAGTAAACTATTACTAAATTAAAGTATCAACTTGATTGTGTAACACAAAATACAATACAATCCCCCTCACTCTTGCGGTTGTGCAGGTGTTTAGAGGAGCGAGTCTGGGGGTCCGGACTGCTCCTCCCTGACTCAGTTTCCTCCGAGCTCACTGACGCCCTCTGCTGTTTGCTGGGGGAACAACACAACAAAAAACAGGCCACGTCAAACGCTTCATACAGTCACGATGGACGTTGTCCTCAGCCACACCATCCAGGGTCCGCTCTGGTCTCCCCTCTGGCTTTATAGCTGGCCCCAGATTAGTGTCAAAGGGACAAATCCATCCTGTTGTCTCTGTCCTCTCGGGCAGCCCCCACACACAGCAGCCCAGAGTAGCCTCGTGCAAAGCACATCTGTGAAAGTGTGGAGTTGGACCTTCGCATCTGGTCAAGATTCATCACAGAAAGCTGTAAAATGTATGCAATGATAACCCCAATTCTTTTACATGCGACATTGCAACCGTTCAGCAGTGAGTGTTCATGGAGAGCATGTTCACGGCGCCGTGGGGGGGGGGGGGGGGGGGGGCAGCTAAGACACAAGCCTTTCAACGCGGGGGAGGAAGTGAAGGGGTCAGTTATGAACCAGAATGGAGGTTACAGCGAGAGCGTGCCGGTGATGTGTGCAAACACAGCGGCCCTGGGGTGGGGGGGGGGCGGGCAGTTCATGCCGGGGCGAAGCGAGCCCGGCTGCGTTTACCACAGGGCATTTGGGCGGGTCAGTGTCTCTGGGGGAGTTGGCGAGGGCGCTGCTGGGGCCGTTGCCGGGGGCTCCGGGGACGGGGGCTCCGGGAACGAAGGCACAGAAACGCGTCGGCCGACAGCGAGACGGAGTCCAGCCCCGGCAGACAGCCCCTGGGGGCCCCTCCTGACGGCCGCATGCCCCTGCAGGTGGGGGGGGGAGGAGGAGTCGAGGTGGGCAAGTGGACAGCAGCGGACGAAAAGGGGCCCGCCCCACTTTCCCAAAACACCAATAAACACAAAAAGCTGCTACTGGAGGGGTGGGGGAGGGGGGCAACGCAGAGATGATACCATCACATTCACTCAAGCTGCGATAAAACATAAAAAAAACAGTCAGACACTGACCTCTCAGACCGTGGTGGAGGAAGCTGCATGTGTCCAACCGTTTGGCCGTGTTGATTTGCTTCGTCTATGAAGAGAGAGAAAAAGGAAGCATTGTATTTAAATCTAAAGACAAGATGTTTTTTTCAATGTATGAACACATGATGTTTGCACATTGGCCAAATCCCAATGTTCCCAAAGTCCTTGAACCCTGAATCCAACGTCAAAACATGCGTCATTCATTTCATCCTTTTTAACGTCATAATGAATTGAAGTGTTCATAAAAAGGCAGAATAAGACTGTGAGAGAGCCTCAAACAGAGGCACTTTGTAGGAATGCGTATTAGCGCCTGCGGGTCTGTGAGTGTGGAGATTGGGATTGGGATTGGGATTGGGATTAGGCCTTAGATCCCTTGACCCACATTAACACCAGTTTTACACAGACCTCTCAATAGCTTCTGCTGGTTGGTCAGGATCCTGCGGAGCTCATTGAGCCAGACGGTCTTCACCTGCAGTGTAGGAGCCTGAGAGACAACATAACGGGCTTTATTTACCAGGCGCAGTGTGCAATCTATCAATGTGGATTTCAGTTAGGTAACAAGCTCATTTTACTAGCATTTATGTAGAATGTTGCAATATGAAATGTGCATCACGATTTCAGTTGTAGTGTATTTAAACTGCTGTAGATTCAACGTTACCTGCACCACGTACACTTCCTCCCTGCCACTGTACCAGATCTCAAACTTCTTCACATCTCCCTTGACGTTCTCCGTGATCCCCACAGCAGACATCTGCCAAGAGACATACACTGTTTACACCTCCACACACACACACACACACACACGGCACTAAGATGAGCGTCGTGCATCAGACTTACATCATGTAACACATCTGTCCTGTCACACACACACAGACACACACCTCCGCTGTGCGACTGCTTCCTCCCCACACCCTCAATAATAAATCAAGAGCAGGAGCGGCAGCTGCTGGTGTGACACACGTCCACCCGCACAACAAAAGACGTCTCACAGGAATCCACGGGGTTCAGTGGGCAGCTGGACGACTTCACACTCCCGGTGTCTCCGGAAGATAATTCACTTCATTACTTAGCGCTAAAACTTAATTTGAGGTCAAGTGAGTGATAATAACACGAGTGGTTGCATTTAACAGAGGTAATATAATGTTTTACTAAAGGATTAGTGTGGCTGGGGTTTTCAGATTCAATGATGAAGTGGATTCGTTTAGTTCATAAGTCCACTGCAGCTTTTAATCTGGTTTATTGTTCAAAATAATGTATTGTTACTTCATTGTTTTGTTTGAATTATTTTGCCTGATGTTTAAATAGTTTTATATTAAGCCTTTTCGTATTGCCTCGTAGTGGAAATAAGCTGTACAAAATGGGCCTTTCCTCGCCTTAATGTAACTTTTAAAAGAAAAACAGATTCAGAATGTATCTAAAGCCTTTTTAAAACTACACACAAGACATGTTATCCAATTGTATAATCTATAGTAAGCAGTTAATAGTGTTTCAGGATGATTCAATTATCATCGTCACATATTTCAGGTTAGAAAAAATATGTTTACACCCATCTGAGTCAGTGCAGTGCACAACATTTATTCCATTTATTCCGCTGTGTGCTATGGGCTCACACATTTAGAGCGTTAAGAGATTATTGTTTAGAGGGGTATCAAATAAAAACATTCACGGTACACCCCCCCCCCCCCCCCCGGGACGGAGACAGAGACCGACCTTCAGACAGTGCTTGAAGCTGTACGGCGGGGTCTTGTCTCCTCCTCCTCCTCCGTGCTCCTCCCTCCGCTTGCAGAAGAGCAGAGCTCTCTCGTACAGGAAGAGGTGTCTCTGCATCGGCTTGAACCGAGCCAGCTCCTTCATGCGCGTGGGACCTTTCTTGTGGCCGATCCACACGCTGAAAGAACCCTGCATCAGCACGCGGCCCAGCTCGCAAATGTCCCCCTGCAACGCGAGGACAGAGAGGACGTCAGCGGGAAGCCTCTGCTGCGAGTTCATTCCCCCCCCTGTGGGAAGATGTCCGCGCGGTGTCACCTCATATCCTGTGATGGCTATCTGATGCATGGAGTCATTGACTGATTTGAGCAGGTCCAGCATCGCCGTCAGGGCCTCCTGCAGCTCCGAAGAGCCCTCGCAATCTGCACTGTATTTGAGAAGTTCCTGAGCACACAATCAAAAGAACACACGGGTAGAAGAATGCACACGAATACACAGAAAGAACAGACAAACACAGTGCTGAACAGTGCACTCTAGTGATAACAACAGTAAAGTGTCAATCAAATCTATTGGCTTCATTATGCATAACTATCAAAGACATAAAGGCATTTTCCTGCTCCCGGGATGGAGTGTTTTTTCAAATTTAACGTCACATTTTATGAAAAAGAAAGCTGCTTCACATACATGATGCAGGTGTGTGCATGTTTGTGAAAGGCCACACGACTGACCTTAAGCAGCAGCTGGTACTTGGTGAGGCGCTGCACTGGCTTCAGGAGGTAGGAGTCCAGGCCCAGTTTGTGCTCCAGCTTCTTCTGACACTCCTTCACCAGGAAGACGAATACAAAGATCGACAAATGCAATGTTGGTCCACAGCTTTTTAGTTGTTACTGTAAAACTAGGCTATGGTCTAGAACACAAAAATGTACAGTACTTGTGGCAGGAAACATTTTTTTTAAATGAAATTGTGGTAAAACTGACCTGAAAGAAGCTGCAGTCTGAGAACTGTTTCCACAGCGCATCGGAGCGTGGCTTATTCTGGCAGTAGCATTCATACATTTGGAAACTGTCTTTCTAGGGAGACAGGAAAGACAAATCTGTTTGACACATTTGGTAAGAAGCAATGCAAGAATGAGTCAACTGCAAAGCAGCCACACGACATAACATGTGTCATCTCACCCGTTTCAGGAAACAGGCTCCCACCCTCTCAGGAGCCTCCAGGCATCCCTCCAGGTCCTGAAGGAAAACCCTGCATTTGCAAAAAAAGAAAAGAAAAAAAAGGAAAACGGAGTCAAAGGTCAAGGATTAAATAGCAGAACATTAAGACGTCCCTCAAAGCAAAACACTTCAAAGTAAAAGTTAAAAATACTCTGAAATGATGTTAAGCTGCACTCCAAGGATCCACTAAATCAATATATTGCTAATCTTCAGTATATATTGGAACCACATTTGTCTTTGATAACTTACCTGCTGTGAAAGTTATAGATCTCAGGCGTGTTTCCAAAGAGGATGTTCCTCTTGCTGCGCAGGATCGCAGGCAGGAGCCCTGACAGAGAGGGACTATCCATCTCAGCCCTGTACCCCTGCAGCATTAAATCGCAGCAATATAATCAAGGAAGTATGTGGTTTATGCAGGAGACATGTAGTCAACAACAGGCATCCAGTACAAACCATAAGGTCTTTTCTATTATTATGCCGTTTTTAAAGAAAGGGGAATGTGTGTTTTCTCACCAGCAGAACTGACAGCAGCTCCTCCACATAGATTCTCTCCGTCTCTATTAGTTCCCTCATCACATGACTGGGATGCAACACACAAACACACACACACACACACACGCCCCGGGGCCGTTATTAGCGGAGAACAAAGAGAATCACAAACCAAACAACATCAAGGGCAGCAAGACGCCGTCTTCTCACCGCTTCAAGATGTCGGAGCTGTCCTCTCCATCCAGACCGTAGGACACGCAGCTCCGGCTCTCCTGGTAGTCGTGTATCACCTCAATCTGAACGCAACACAGACGGACAACGCTGACACCTCCGTTCAGATTCGAAGAAAATGTAATCAACTGAACAAATGATTGGACTGGAGATGAGAAAAAGAATGAGAAAATAAACATTTTGGGGTTCAACAAAGCTGCGATAGTGGAAGGAAATTAGGGCTGTCATGACGTCACACGACACGTTTATTGTGGAAAAAGGTATTCATTAAAAAAAAGGAGATATCTACAGAAAAGAAAAATCATTTTGGTCTTAAAACAAACTAAGACAAAGAAGTAAAAGCCTCTGGTATTTGCTCACTTTTCTGGAGTTGGGGCTCTTTCGGGACGTTCTCTTCCCGGGCAGAGAGAGGTCGAACGTGAATTTCAACCCATCACCTGCAAAAGTCACATCGTCAGCAGCAACTCACTGCACTGAGCCGCTGCAATCACGTGATCTAATGATTCCACCTTTTTTTCTATTTCTCAGTAACCAAAAACACACAAAACATCTCCGGAAATCGATGCTAATAGGTTTCCTTCTCTGGAGATGCACCTTTCGAGCCCTGCAGCTGAATCCTTACATGGTCATCCAAGCTCATCTGAGCACTGCGGCACGTCGCATTAATCAGTGTGCGAGCATGCGCATACGTGCGAGTACCTGTGTGCATGTGATGAATACAGTCCTGTTCATTTCCTCCCTTACACGGCTGCTGTCTCTTGTATCAAAGAGGGTTCATGATCAGTTCGTATTCTCTTTCGTGTTGCTTCATATCACGGATAACAGAGCATTAACGACGTGAATGGACATTTAAAAAAAACTTTATGGGATAGAGGCGCTTTCGCTGGATACAACAGACAAGAAAAACACACACTAAATTAATTGGGCAACACTGTATGTATACTGTTAGCTTTATGCTACGTCCCTCGAGACACAAAGGGAGATGGAAGGTTCTTTAATACATGTGAACCACATATGGCTTCATATCAGCCTTCCTGCCTAATAGAGCAGTCGGGTATTTCCCAGCAGACTGATTATAACCTCTGGCCCCATTCGAGCTTGTTTGTAAAGGTGGCCCACTCACCCTGAAGCATCTTAGGATTACTCTCAGGGACCTTGTGATGTGTTCATTTCACATGGGGGGGAGGGGCGGTGCAGCTCACTGAAGATAAAAGGCTGTTTATTTGACTGTGAACAAATGAGCTGACCATGTTTGGGGGAGAAGAGCGGGGACTTGGAGGTGCGGGGTGGGTTCTCCGCCCTGGGGGCCACCAGTTGGATGGGTCGCACGTGTTTATCGGCCAGCTTCCTTAGACAAGCCTGTCGGCTCTGGATCATCTGCTGCACCGCTGCGTGCTTCTCAAACGTTTTCCCAATCTGGGCCTAAGGGACACAAAGCTAGGATGAATGCATTTGTGATGATTTGTGATTTGTATAATTCTGGTTACGAACAGGTCCATATGACAGCAGGAGGTCAATGCTGAGTTACAACCTCAGCTTCGACAATTCATCCTTGAGTCAAGACTGCAAACACGGCGCCTCCCTCACTGACCTGCAGCTGAGGTGTGATGACAGCTTCGTACTCGATGGCCAGGACGTCCGGTCCGGAGCTCAACAAAGACGGCGCCAACTCCAGGAACCTGTCAATGTCCCTCAAAGCCGCCTGGGCCCCCTCCTTGGACTGGTACTTCTCTAACAGCTGATTGGCCAGCAGATACGCTCCATCGTCACACCAACTCTGGGCCTGAAGGTGGTATGACAGTAAAGAAATCGGTGTGTTCTGATGTGTGTGTAGATGTGTGTAGATGTCTTAATACCTGTCCAACACAAAGCAGCAGCTGGTGTGTGAGCAGAAGAACCGTGTGCTTGGTCTTGAGAGCAGCATTGAGCGTGTCACAGTGGTGGCGAAGCTCGTTGCAGCGCTGCATTATGAGAGCCACGGCGTAGTGGTGACCCGCCGAAAGCTGGTGTCCGTGAAGGACGATGATCTGAGCTCGAGACGTCACCTCCTGATACGGCCAGCAGAGACACACACACACACACACACACACACAAAAAAGAGGGGTCCATTCATCTGGACACACTGCGGCCACCGAGGCTCTCGTGTCCTTAAGGTTAAGTGCTTCGTGAGCGCCGTTAGTGATATTTGCAGGTGTTGGTTACATCGACCTGTGCACTTGATTCCAGGCTGTCCAACCTTTTGAGAGCCTGTTCGGTTTGAGCCAGGGTGTCAACGGATGTGGAGAGCTCCCTCTCCTGACCCGCCAGGTGCTCCAGACACAGCTCCATCTATAAATCGGGCACACGTGAAACAAACGGCGGCCCTAGAGCCAGCTGACAGGAAAACTTGAGCACGAGACAATATCTCGAATGGAAATGCAAGCACACAAACGTGAAAAACATATTAGAGCCGCACCTCGTGGAAGCTTTGTTCGTATCTAAGCAGCTGCAGGTACTGATGGAGTTTCAGGTGATGCTTCTCGAAGAAACCATCGAACGCTGACTCCATGTCTCTGAGCTGAGCAAGCAGCCTAAAAAAACAGGGTGGGGGGGGCTTTGAACAAACCTTCAAAGCACTGAGTAAAGTATTAAACTATACATTTTGTCTTTTTCACCTCTGCACTGTCTCCCAGTCCAGCCTCACATCCCACTGGGAGTCATCCTCCTTTCCGGAGGTCTCCAAGCTCGCCAGAAGATGGCGACCTTCCTTTGACACCGACCGAATTGCATCCTGTCAAAAATAACATCATAAATAAACAGCATTCAAAATAGTACTTAAAAATACATATATATATATATATATATATATATATATATATATATATATATATATATATATGTGTGTGTGTGTGTGTGTGTGTGTTTATATATATATAATACATTTATTTTTTTATATATGTGATTATAAATGTAGGTGCAACCTTGCCTTGAGTTTCCTGTACTTGTCAGTGTGGGACTCAAGGAGAAACTCGATGGTTTTCCCCTCATCACAAAGCTCTGTCTCTGCCAGCTCAGTGCCAAACCCCTGTAACATCTGTGCAATGTCTTTGACTGTCACGGCAAAACTCTCAATGGCCTGCAGGGGAAGCAGAACGCACGCTAAAAACACACAGGGCAGTGAAGTGGGAACTAGCGTTGGCTCCCAAGTCCTCACAGACAGAAGAAAGAGAACCATTGGTGGATTTCGGTCAGTGTCCTCAGACATATGGAGGAGGAAGCGATAAGGGCATTTTGTATTTCATGGTTATATATGCAGCGGCTTAATCAAACACATACAATATATTGTATGTGTAATGATACAAATGAAATAAAACAACAAGATGATAAAGAAATACACAATCTATTGTTTAATCCTGGTGTGTTTGTATCTTACTGTTCGTAAAACAATCCAGTCGCTATGACAATAGTCCAAAGTTCCTCCAAACTCTGAAGTAAGCTGGTTTTCATCAATGTAGCGCAGCAGGTCGGTGACAGAGCTCAGCATCACCACCTAAAGGTGCAGACCAAATCTGAGACTTCCCAAGGAACACTTTGTACACCAAGAGACGTTCTGAAAGTTGAGCTTATGTATATCTTTAGTGTTTTGGAAAAGACAGATTTCCCTTTAATAGAAAAGGTAGTTGGGGCATTCAGAGGGAGGTGTGATTGGTCACATAAAGAGTCACTAAACCCCAAGGCTGTCCTCATCAGCCACAGTCTAATGGCATGACAAACACCAGATATCGTTACCACTGATATTTCACTAAATTAAGGTAGGTTACTGTAACCATTAGAATCCTCCGAACATAACTGGCTTCATTTTTGTTGTTCTAGAACTGAAATCAACACGTGTTCTTGGTCGTTTCCACCACAGAACATTTTTGATTCATGGAGATCAGGGTTGGATCAAGAACGAGGTGTACCTGGTTGTGATGTGGGACATGTTTGGTAACTGAGGAGGAGCTGCCTTACTGGCATCTTGAGCATGAAGTCCTCTTGGCTGAAGCGAAAGCCAATGTCAGTAACAGTGCGGTGGAAGAAGCTGGTGGGTCGGAGCACCAAGACCAGGTGGAGGTTCCCGGGAAAAGATGCCTTGAGGACGGATAAGAGGTTAGCTGTCATGTTCATGATGAGGATTTGGTGTAAAACTTGTAATGTTATTATTATTATGAGAAGCAACGCAAGCTCTCCTTCGCCACGTCTGACAGGAGAAACTTCAGGTTTAGTCACTCCGCCATTTACACACATGTCATATGCTGCAACTCATCTTCAGGTCGTTTGAGGTCGTTTCCTTTGCATGCATCTGCAACGACTTTATAAAGACTGTAACTACCGGCATGACTCATAGTAAAAACAAAGCAAAGCATAACACATTAAAATTTCATATTTTATCCAAGGTTAAAAAAAAACTGGGACCAAAAGCATTCCCTGCAGCAGGATTCATTTGCAACATGGCCCTTTAGTTTTTTCTCTTATTAATGTATCAGCGGTGCATGCATTCGAAGGTGACACAACCCCTGACATTCATTTGTCCCAACGGGACCAAGAAGGGTCCACCGCTCAAACCAGCATCCTCCGCACCCACCACAAAGCCGCACGTCTGTCAGCTTAGGTTCCGCAGACACACACACACACACACACCCACTCCGCCAGTAGCATGACTAAGCAGAGGTGCGAAGCTCCCCCCCCCCGCAGTGCGCACAGCGGGGCGCAGGCTGCCGCATTCCGACCCAGACTCCTTCACGCTGCGACTGCGACCTAACGAGCAGCTCATTACCGGGCTCCGGCGCATCTTCGCCTTCATCCCCCGCCGGTGAAAGCAATCAGTCATGGTGTCAGAAGCCATCTCGGGGCTGGATGTAAGCTCCCGTGGGACCCCAGAGCCCCCGCGGCGCCTCGGCCGCCGCCGCCGCCGCTGCTGCTGCTGCTGCTGCTGCTGCTGCTGCTGCCTCCTCTCAGGCGGAGGGTAGCCGGTAGCTGACTGCAGTGTTTGCCCTCCCCGTCCCGCCTCCCTTCTTATCCTCTGCTCCCCTCAGCAGCCCGCGTCATCTCACAGTTTTTGCTTACTCATTCATTTGCAGCAGTGAACACTAGAGAGTACAGATTGTTCACGCTTCCCCTTCAAACCGCGCAGAAGTATAAACATGTGTGTGTGCAAAAAAAAAATTGTTTCTGATGGGTGGTGTCCAGGTATTGTAGCACCATGGACAGAGACTCATTAATAAAACAGCAGCCCATGCACACTGTTATATTGCAGCTCCCATGCAATGATTCACCTTATATTATAGTTATAAACATCCTTGATTATTAAATGAAATGGAGAAAAAACAATGAAACTCACTGCTATCCTGGCAAGTGCAGTTTTGATTGAGGCCCAGGTGTCCAATCTTCGGTCTAAAATGACGATAAACTTTACCCCGGGTTGCCTTGTGCTGCAAGTAAAAAAGAGGAAATCGTACATGGCTGTATGGTCACTCTATCCTTGATGATTTGCTTATTTTAAAGCCATCAGAAAGGAAAACGAGAAAAGATAACCAGTCGGGACCAAGTGGATTAGTGAAATAATGTAATCTATTGGTGCTTTATATGAAACCTGCATTAGTTTAATATCGTTCAACATTCACTGCAACCATTCAATGTAAACTCTACTAATCTCAGTATGACGTGCGACCCCAGCTGTGCTAAGAATACAAGCACTGTGCTTTTGGTGCACTGCAGAAGAAGAGAGGGAGAGAATCAGACAGGAATAGATGAAGATGAAGAAGAAGAAGCACGTACCGAGGGATGAGAGTGAGGTATGTAAAGACTTTGGCTAAAGCTTCCTCTGGTATGTCACTGAAGGCAGAGCACTCCGGCAGGGTGATGATGACACTGGAGTCTTCCCCGCGGCCCCCTGAGAAAGAAAATATCATCTGATTTTGAGGCGGGAAAATACAGGCGGGACACACTGATGAATACGTGACCAAAAGGAGGCCTCACCGGACAGGTACGCCACCTGTTTCTCTATGTAGCCCCCTACCTCCTTCAAGCTTACAGGGACGGTCACCTCTGGAAGAAGATAAACACAGGTTAAGGCTTGAGGGATGTATACTGAAAACTGAGATTCTACAAACCGGTCCTATTCTTTAATCAAGGAATCAGTCCTGTCCAAGGAAAATAAAGGAATACTGGGCATCTTCATAGGTCTGTGAGACACTTCATAGGCTTTTTAACAGAGAAGTTCACACTAAAGTCTGAAGCCTTAACACCACAGTGCTCCCATTTAAAGACAGAATCACATGACAATGGAGATCTTCATTGATAACTAACATGCGATGGCATTACTCGGCTATGCTGCATGTAGATCCTGCATCGGAGTTTAAATTAGACAATGACCTCATTAAAATGCATTAGCTCATTTACTGTAAAGCATCTGGAGGGGTGTTGGTGCAGCACGGCGTCTCATGTTCGGTGCCATTAGAGTTCTGAGCGGCCAATAAACGAATACTGTCTCTTATAAAGCTGTCGGCTTTCATCTGCTCTTTGGTGCAGCCAGGAATCACTCTGCCAGAGGTGAGGAGGACGGACTCAACGACATGTCGCGACTATCAACACATGGTCTCATTTATAGTAGATTAAATCCACCGAAGCCGTCAGATAAATACTTATACGTGCACGCCTGTGGTGGATTATCTCATCCCGAGTACGTCAACATGGCTTTCCGGCTTTCTCTCATCAAAAATCATCATCAACAGAAATTCAACAGCATTGAGTCGCTGACGTTCCCTCAATCCATTCAGGCAATGCAACACATCAATCAATGTGTTCCCAGTCAGTCGTTTCATCAGCCATAATTAATAGAGACATCACAAATGAACCTGGGGGAAGACAAATAGAAAAACAGACTCGTAAAAAGAGGACAGAGGGAAAAGGAGAGCGAGGGGAGGTGTTCTTTTCCGTGCGTTGGACTGCGTGTCAGTGACAGCAATGAGCTCCACTGGCAGCGCTGAATATTTGATGTGCGTCTGTAACCGAGAGGAGCCGGACACAACGCTCACGGACGCAGGGTACAGTTACCGCCACGTTACACCAGCGTCTACTGCCTGTGACCCTCGGGAAGGGGAGACAAATATTATGTCATCTAACTGTAATAAACTGGTATTTTATGCTGTGGATCGTGTACATATAAAACAATGTTTGAGACCAGGAGGAATTTTGATATGCACGTTATGAGCGCTGTTACCATAAACACACACTCACACACACACACACACACACACTGAGGACCTCTGCTGTGTTGGCCTCACAGGAAGAGCTGCAAACTGCAATGCTGTGAGGTGAAACGTGTGGTCTTGTGGTATTGTGCTCTCCCTTCTCCCCACAGAGTCATTCTGAGGCCACTGCCACATGAAATGGTTCGAAGTCTGTCAATCTAAACAAAGCAATGAGAAGGAAGTTTAAGCACCGATACGTTCCCTTTTCAAAGCGCACATTTCAAACAGACAAAGGCTTTGGAAAGTGGGAAAACGTGGCGCTTCTCTTTGAGCTGGCGTTCATTCCCCGTCCAGGTGTGCACGCAGGAGGGTTTGCACGGGCTAAAGTCAAATAGGCCTCTGTTTGCTCCTCGGCGCACACAAAGAGAAAGAGGAACGTCTGCCAGTGTGGACGGAAACAGAGATTAGACGGATCAAAGCCTTCAGGCTGCATGCAAAGCTCACCTTTACAGTCCACAAAATGATTACTGCCTCCACTGATTTTATTACACAGCAATCAGCTCACCCACCTTCTTTTTAGGTTGTATTCTTTTACAACATTGGAACAAAGGGAATTCTATTTGACAATTAACAGCTGGGGAAATCCACGTCAGGGTTCTGTGCAGATTTGTCACGGACACATTACATACGACAGTAAATGTTAGGGACTCATACAGCAGGAAGAAGCCGTATTCAAGAGGACACACGCACGGCGTGGACGTCTGATTATATAGAGACCCGGAAAAGCAGAACACGTAATCCCTTGCTGAGAAAGAAATCCCCTCTTGCACATACAGACACGTTCACAGTATACAGAGGCCGAGCCTCGTGCTGCTTTTAGGTCACGGGATGTTTGGCTAAACAAAGCTCTCGATGCTGAAAGGGATTAGAGTGGTGGGCGGCTTCATTCGGATGGAAAAGGGTCGAAGAAAGTTGTGTATTCCTCGCTGGGAACACAAAAACTAAATTGGTTCAAGGCCGAAGAGGCTCAGGTAGAGACCCCTCTCATCGCGTCTTTGACCCAGGCAGCCCTTACGAAGGGAATGTTTGTATGAGGTTGGAGGAGTTGTGGTGTTTTTTTTTGCATTGATTTGACACAAATATATCAAAATATTCAGGTGTGAGTGTTATTTTAGCTTTTCCAATGCGGGCTGCAGATCTTTGTAGTATTTTGTTCTTTATCCTGATCCATGTAGCGTATGCTGTCATATATTGTTGCATGCCTGGTGTTCATCATACTGATGAAAAAAACAAATATTACTCATGTTACATTTTTGCTCAGTGTAAAACGGTAATACTTCTTTAAACTTTAGTTGTCAGTTGACGTTCATGCACTAAAACGAGTTCCCCTGACATTTTTATGGAAGCATTTGAAGTCTCTGTTTCATTAAAGCCCCGTAGGCCACTGAATTAAAGGTGAAAAGCAGTCAAACTGTTGAAGCTAAAGTATGAGATGAAAGGAACCTGAAACACTAGCTAATGCACTGAAAGCAGTGAAACCGTCAGTTGAAGAGTACACAAAAAAGACCACACAAGTGTTATTTGAGAAGTGAGCAACACACTTCAGTTAAAGTAGAAGTTTGTGCTCTGTGAAGGCTGGAGTTTTAGATCGGGTATGTGAGTAAGTTCAAGGAGTTGAATTGTCAGTGGAAGAAAGAATACTTTTGTGTGTGTGTGTGTGTGTGTGTAAGGCTGAGTGTCATGAGTATTGTGTATGGCGAGATATATTGAAAGTAATGGATGGTTATTGTGAAATACAGCAGTGTGCTCCTCATGCTCATCACCGGGTAAGCCTATTAGGAGGTACACTCGGACAGAGGTCAAATTTCATGGGAAAACGTTGCGTGGTATAAATAGAAACTCCCTGTAGGCAGGTCTCGGTTACCTACAGGCCACAGAACCGGAGCCATAAAATAAGTAAAGGCCCATCAATTAAACAATTACTCATGGCGGCTACGATCCAAAAGTAATCCCATTAGCTCGGTGGAAGGAAGCTGCTCCGCTGAGCTGTCAATCACGTCAGGTGCTATTTCTGTCATCATCATTCTCCGATTTTATGTCTGCAGTTTACAAAACGGAGGGAGGGTCCTGTTGTTTGGGATGTTTTTGAAAATAGTCTTTTGGGTAGAAATGTTTTGAAGTTGAATACATTGTTAAACCAACAGCCCCATAAACTTTTTGGTTTCATGTATTAAATGTTACTGCTTTAAGATAAACAGTGGCCTTGTAACTCAATAGACGACACCACAACATACCATTGGTATGAAAAAGCTGAATTATGCACTTAACGTCCGATTTGTCAGCATGTGTCTCCTCCAACCCACATTCTATCAATAGTCAGGCCACAAATCATCACTGTAAATAAATAGCAGTGCATTTGGGCTTAAAATAGCTGACACATTGGGTTGTTTGAGTAAAGCTACAGGAGCAATCAATACGACCTCATAAACTAAGACACAGAGTGCAGCGCTCCACTTAGCGCAATGGAACTCAGGAGTTACAAGTGAACACCGTAAATCAAACCCAATGGACGTCATTCTGTAGAACCGCACTAACAAACAGCGATGCCACATTCAGGGAAACCAAAAAAACAGGTTTCAGAGCAAATGCAGGATTATGTCGTGAACTAGGCCAGCCGGCATGGTGTGTACTCACGCTGCAGGGTGCTCTCCAGCTGGGAGCCCGCCTGCAGGAGGCAGCGGTAGCCCTCCATCGCCCCCTTGGACTCTTCCTCGGGCTCCCCCTCCTCCTGCAGCGAGGCCGGGCCCATTCCCCTTCTTCCTCCGATCACGGGATCAGGCTGGAAGAGGTGACGCCGACTCACATCCCTCCTCGGGGCTCCCTATGCCCGCGGGGACATCAGGCAGCTGCAAAGCAGGGAAACGAAGGCCCGAGCGGGTCTCCGGACGGATCCAGACGGGACGCGCTGCCGCTGGATCCTGCTGACCTTCAGCCGCATGGAGCTCCTCCACCCTGAGCTGCACGGAGCTCCTCCACCCTGAGCTGCACGGTTGCAACGGAAGAGGTGACCCGTCCAAATGAGCAGAACGACTGGTTGTTGCCCCGGCTGTGCGTAATTCCCTCTCTCTCTCTCTCTATCTCGATCAGCTTTGCACGGAGCAGAGCTCAGGAGTCAGCTCCTGTCACGGTGCCAACTCCCTCCCCTCCATCGCGCTCCCTTTTTGCGGCGTCCGATGCCTCCCGAGTAACCCCGACTGTGCTGAAGGAACCTGGATTGTTAAGCCGTGCGGCCGCATGCTGTGGTGCAGACGCGTCCACGTGGATAATGGACCCATTGTAGGGGGAGAAAATGAAAATGGAAAAGAAAAAAATCCCACCACACCCTCGGCCGACCAGCTTTTAATACACAACAATCACATTCAAACAGAGCTCATGTGAAAGGGTGTCATTGTGCGCACACGGACACACACACACACACAGGGCCTCTCAACTCGACTCCTCGCTGCCGAACCCACGGCTACTCAGGATAGAGAAAGCAATATAGAAGTGTGTGTGTGTGTGTGTGTGTGGTCAGCGACTGGACACTCAGCCGATCCAGCTTTAGCCCCTGAGCCATCCCATCACGGCCCATTACGTCACGGATCACCCGCCGACACACCAGACGGTGTAAGGAAGCGCCACGAGACGTTTAACTTCAAAACATTCTGCTTTATTTCAGACAAACTTCAGGGTTTTTGAACAAAATCCGGGTTTCAAAGAGGTACATTCAGCGTGGAGGTCTGGAGGGTCGAGGCGTCCCAGGTGCCTGAAGGTGTCCACAACCACAGAGCCTCTCGTGCTTCTTTGTATTTTTCATTTTTAGGGACGTTTTATTACAAAAGTGGCTGGAAAAAGGTTGCATTAAAAATACAATCCGTTCTTTTTATACTTTTCATTTAGACAGGCAATACATTAGATTACAAGATATTTCTAAGCTCTGAAAATAGCATCTCTGATGTCACTTAAAGGTTTCATAAGGTTGTAATAATGTGTAACAAAGCAGACAGCCCCCGTGTGTTCTCTCCTCTTACGTCCGATAAAGCAAAGCCTGGAGTAAGGAGCAGCCTTTTTCATGTCCCCCTTACATAAAAAACCAGAAAACAAAACGACGCCTAAAAGCTCCTCAATCGTTCCATAAAAGAACAAATTAAGATGAACTTGCAACCGGCGCCATGACAGCCAGCAGATGTCAGGCTCGTAGGTTTAAACCAAGAGTTGCGAATATCTGGTAAAAGGACGGGCACTGGTTCATTGGTGGGACACTGGGAAGTGTGCGGTGGTGGGGGGGGGGGGGCGTGGAGGGGGGGGGGGGGGGTGCATGTATGACAAAAGGGGGCTGGAGTAACACGCCGAGTCAACTAGCACAAAGCTGACCGAGCTTCACTATACAAAAAAAAAGCTGTAATAAAAGTAGAACATTTGTGAGTAAAAGTACACAATAAATATGTCAAATACACAGTACAGGTTTGTGGAATTAACAAAAAGCGAATAATCAGAAAACAGTATTTAAAAGTGTTGGAAATCATGGCGTGTTTAAATGGAATGTATGAAGCACACAAGAAGATAAAGGAAGGAACAAAAGGGTTCACCTGTCGTCCCGTTGGTCACAAAACGCGACCACAAGGAGACGGGAGACCGGAGTGGTGTTAACGATGTAGACTCTGCAGGACTGAGGGGGGGTCATTACACTCCAGCCTGAGATAAATGGTGTCAAACTAGATAATGAACATATATACCTCATTCAGGCTTTAGTGCAGGTACGCGTTAGTGTGTACGTGTTGTGTGCGATGTGTGTGTGAGTTTGTGTGACTCAGTAACCATCTAAGCACTTTTGGTTCGGGACTTTTAGGTTCAAGTGATCTGTTTATTCGTTTTTTCTTGACACATGGGCGTTTCTAGCTGTTCTCGCTCTCACACATACCTCACTTTTAGGTCACACTAGTGTGAAAAGAATCTGATCGCATTACGCTCATCTTTTTGGCTTTGAGCAGATGCTCTTATACATATCTAAGCTAAATAAACACAGTACAGCACATATATTAATACTCATCTTAAATTAACTTTTAAATTATCTCTGAGGTTGGGCGATTTAGGTCTCGCGCTGAGCAATGTCTTATTGCTTGTCATCTCTAATCTATCTCTCAATCGTGCGCATCAGCACACTCACACAAAACTTTGGATCGAGTGGTGAACATGGCCTCTGTAAGCTCCTCTAATAGCTCTGCGTTCAAAGGGGAACGCAGATTTATCATCGGAAACAAATAATCCTCTATAAACAGTCTGAAATCACCTTCAATAGCTTTTTTCCCATAAAGAATTTAGACCCGTACATGAGTGCAAGTACTGAAATATATAACCATTTAAAGAACAACTGTTGAAAAGCACAATAGGCATAAAGTAAAACAACCATTTCAAGTGGAACCACTGGAGAGAATGAGATATATATATATTTTAAAAAAAAGAAACTTTGCAGAACTTTAGTGGAGTGAAGCATTGCTTTGGGCCTCCTTTCATGCGGGGGAACCATTCTCAAAGTGGACATTATTCCAACTGCTTGTTACAACACAGCAGTAGAATAGAGCTACTGACAAGGCAGCCATGTTTGCATTCGTTTGTATGCTAGTATATATATATAAAAAAAGAAAGAAAAGAAAAACCAAACTCATGCTTGTCATGTAAGCAGATACTCCTTTTGAATAATGCAGGGCGCTGCTCTGCAGGCATGCGTTGGAGGGTTACACGCTGTTGGCTTTGGGCAGAGAGAGACAGAGAGACGCAGGTCAAAAGACTGCTAAACCCCTCGCATCCTTTCCCCCAGTTAATTTATCCTCCTTTTCTTCTTCTTCATCATCATCATTTAAGACCGGACATGACAGCGGACCTGCAGGGGACGGGGCACGGCCCTTGCTGCCCTTCACTGGCCCTCCTTCAGGTGCTTATAGGAGAGTGGTGTGACAGCTGCGGTCTGGAAAAAGCACAAGCAGACAGATTTCACTTCAGTGGTTTCGTTCTGAGCTGGTGGCCACACGGGGGAGGGCTGGGGTGGGGGGGACGAGACAGACACAAATCAACAGCAAATAAATCAAGTTAATTGAGAGAATGAGTTAGGCCGGGGCCACGTGCCACAAAACACAACAACACCTTTCCCGCCACCACAGACAAATACAAAATCAGGAAAAGGACGTGCGCCCGATCTCATTGAGGGACAGTGGACGGAGGGGGAGGTTTAGGCAGGGTTTGTCTCGCTGTAGATTACCTGGATGTTTGTAGGAGAACGTCCCTTGAATGCTATTGGGAGAATAGAAATGGAAGTTAAACTGTGAACGACGTTCCAAACGGCCTGATGTTGTGGTTATGCAACAGATGTTAGTGACCCCCGGTCAACAGTGATGGGAAGGTGTGACAGACAGACCCACAAAGACGTTCCAACATTTAACACGATGTATACAAAGATGTGTAAGATGCCTGTCACACCTCACAACGCTCTTCAAATCGCTACCACAAGTCCAATATTTGACACTCTACCTTGTCTTTGACATGTACAATAATACACACCTAATGCATCATAAACCACAAAACTGAAATAATCCACCACATTTAAAAACTCAGCCCATTATAAACAGTTTTTATTTTATTTTATTTAGCTTTTAAACCAGAACACCATTATATTACTACTACTATACTACTACATTAGGAATTGTTAGAAATAATCTGAGTTTTAGAAACGTATATGATCATTTGCACTTATATCCGTTAATTTTGTCTCCCCCTTTAAGTAACGCGGCGCCATTGTCAAGGTTAAGGCATCGTCACATCATGCAGTGAGTTGAGCTCAGCATTTACAAATGCATCCATCTTTTTTTTGCCAGGGTAAGTGAGCAGCCGGCGACCACCAAGACGGGTTTGTACGAACCGGCCAAAGCCAAACACCGGCGGAGCAAACGGTACACGTCGGACCGAGGACGTTACAGTCCACAGAGCGGCTCGGAGGGAAAAACACTTTCATAAACCAAGCAAACAAACAAATACCTCACACTCACACCATTAAAAGCACATGCAGACGGTTATAAAAGCAGGGCATCAAAAGGGAGGCTGAAAGGAGCATGTTTTCAGGTCTTGCAACATTAGGCTTAGAGATGCTAGACTTGGCACAAAAGGTGCAGCATCTGAAAAAATGTTGAATTGGACATGAAAAACGTGCGTCTCTTCAGCCAGCCGATATCAGCTTATAGAACAGAGGAACACACCAGGCCTGTAGGCCAATATGCCTTTGATTCTCGTGTTAGTGACCAGAGAGGCTGGAGAGGTTGGCTGAGGGGGAGGAGGTGAGAGGGATATCTGGTCTTTGATTGGCTTAAGTGGCCTGCAGGTGGTCTGGTACCTGGTTTAAATGACAGTATTGGACTCATCTGAAAAGGTTCTCACGAGCAGGGGCCGCGCTGAGGACGGGGGAGACTGGTGGCCCCCCACGTTCGAATGAACCGGCTTCTTCTAGAAGGGTGAGGCAAGAGACACCGATGACATCACTACGCTGCTCTCTCCACCTTGTGCGCTCTCTTGCACACGGACAGACATTCATACACACAGAACGAACATGTTCACACACACACACACACACAACACTGGACAGGTGGACTGGTGCCTTGTTAAGACACCTTTCCTTTCTATGAAACGGCTCCATTTCATTAAGGGGGTTTGTATTCTTCCACAGTTCTTTAAAAGCATGTATGTTATAACACACAGACAAAGTGGCGGTGCAGGGTCCAGGATGAGGTCGTTGTCCTAAGCCTCATGCAGATATATACATATATATACACACGTTAGAGTGCTTTGACGTGCTGCATTCACCCGACTCGACATGCGGAGGCAGCAGGCGTTGGAGCAGCACAGGCAGCTGGGAGGAAACGCTGACTGGTACAACCGGACAGACAAGAATGGAAGAGTGACAGCACGTCAGGACACCAGGTCCTACTCCACCCGGGCACACAGGCGCCAGAGAACATTCCTCCCAATTTGATAAACACAGACGAGTTTATATACCTACATACATATAAATTATGAAAGATGTCCCGATGTAACAGAAGTGGAGACTGGGTAAAGGGTCAAAGGAAGCCCTGCTTTCTTTACTTTAGGGTAAGGAAGCAGTCAAACAGGGCGAGAGAGGAAGGACACAACAGGTAGGAAACGAGCAAGACTGGCGGACAAAGAAATGCTACACGAGGTGACTAAAGGTTAAGAGCTGACGGAAGGAAAAAAAAGAGACCTCAGTCACTCCATGAGAAGCTGTGAGTGCTAGCGGTCTGCGACAACATGAAGATAGTAGATGTCCCCGAGGAAGGAAGGCGATGTTTCATCTTTAGGGAGGCAAGTCCAGAGAGGAAGAGAGAAGGAAATAAGAGGTGAGACAGAGAAAAAGGGAAAGCGAGGGCCCCAATTAGGAAAACAATGTTAAAAAGTACTCTAATAGTTACACTGTACCACCTCAAGCAGCAACTGTCATTTGAACGCAATGGTAACAAACACTATTAACCACATATGTGCAAAACATTTGGTTGGGTTTTTCCCTTTTCCCAAATAAAACTCTAGATACAATTTAAAGTGCGGAACACCAGCGTGGAAACACATTTGCCTTACGTGGAGCTATTCGAAAACATAATTTCTGGGAAAGTAGTCTACAGGAGGAAATGGGAGGGAAATCCCTCTCAAAACAAGTTAAAAACTGCTGCTAAAAACGTTAAAACCTGATTTTAATAGTGACAGATTTACTTTAAATCCCTCTGGTAACTCTACCCTGACAGTGTTGATGAGCTTCATTAACAATGATTGAACCCGTGGGGGGGGGGGACATTGTTAAATTGTGTTACTTTTAACATAACCTGGAAGACAGCGACACACAGAGATCCGTAGAGAAGTAGTAGAGTGCGTGTGTGTGTCTGGGCTCTACCTGTCGAGAGTTGGGCCCGCGTGGCTTGCGGAATACCACAAGCAGGATCTCTGGCAGGAGGCTGAGCAGGATGAGCAAGATGATGACCAGCCAGGCCGACACGGAGCTCAGCATGTTGGCGAACACAAAGTACAAACGCTGCTGCTTGAGGAAGGGCCTGCAGGAGAGAGGACACTTTGGTTTAAGCTCGCTGACAGAGCAACAGGGACAGTTCAGCCAACAACGGCTATGTGGGTCATCTTATGCCCTGTTGTCTACGTACCATATTATTCCTCCCCAGAAAAAGCTGAAAAAGACGTAGAAAAGCAGGGAGCCCCAGATTACAAAGTGGTTGATCCATGTCCAGTGCCGGGTGTCCAACGCGAGCTGGAAGAGCAGAGAAAAGTCACTACATGCGCATGTTAAATATCCAACACACTGCTTGTGTTCATTAAGACAATAAATCATCTTCAAACTCTTAAAAAAAAAGTTTACCTTCAGGGTGACTGTGAAGACGAGGACGGTGAAGACAATTGTTCCATAGGACCAGTTGCCAAAAACCTAGAAACAAATAATGAAAAATGAGCCGGTCTACGTCGGAAACAATGCCTTCATCCAAGTGATTTCATTGTGAAGGTGAATAGAATCATACCTGGCCATTATCCTGCAGTGCTGGGTTACTGAACAAATACCGAACACCAAAGAAGAAGAGCAAGCCGTGGAACACTCCCAGTAAAGTCCAGTAGAGGAACGGTCTCCACCGCAGCATGCCGTTCTTAGCTATCTCTCTAAAGGAAGTCACAAAAAAAAAAAAGAACATTTGTAGAGTCCTTATAAAAGTCCCACTATAATATATCTATCTAGATATATCTATCACTGTTTGCATAGAATCTAATTTATCAAAAGGGAAACAACAAAATAACGTAGCAAAGGTTCCCAGGTTCACCTGTAGAGGGCAGCATTGTCCAGCAGAACCTCAATGCAGATGTGCTGCTCCAGGAGACTGTAAGCCAGGATGGGCATAGAGGTGAAGCAGATGTTGTACATCGTCAGATAGGCCGCGTCATACAGGGGCTGGGGAGGATGGGAGGACGGGAGTAGGACGGGGGACGGGATGAGGAGGAGGAGGAAGGGGGACGGGGCAACTGGGGGTTAATATCGTGGAGAGGACCAGCTCAAACACACATTCATACAGCGAATCATATAAGCAAGCTTATATACATATTTCATTTAGTTATGGAATATTTTGGTCAGGGGTCATGTGGCATGAGTAAGAATGAAATATTAATTCTGAAAAACAAAGCAAATCACTAATCTCCAAATAAAGAAATCTAAAATCCATCAATGGACACATATTTCTTTGTCCGATACAATAAAACATTTATAACATAAATTTACTTTATATATTAGCAATTTGATTAACAATATGAACTCATAAATGTGATCCAATTTGCCATGAGGTTATCTAATCCATACCTGCATTTCTATGATGCATTATGTGTGTGACAACACACACACCTACATGCCACTATGATTAAGTAATATCCACATGTGATGTACTACAGAGCCGGTAAACATATCAATCAGAACAAGAGGGAGGGGAGCTGTGGGGGAAGGAGGAGGACCAGTCTGAGGAGAGAATCTGATGTGTGGTTTCAAGGGTTACCGCCTCCTTTCATGTTCCTCTTTGAACCTCAAGGCGTCTCAGGTAATACTCACTTGCTGGGAATAGCCGCAGAAGAACTGGTACAAAAACTGAGGTAAGATGAAGCAAAGATTCTGCAGAAAAAAAAGGATGCAAATTCATTCATAAGTTACCATGTGCTTATAACGTTAGTACAATAATTCAATAGGTTAACCATGATGAATTATTCAGAGAGGATGGATTGTTTCAAACATGTAATTCTCTAATCAAGTCACAGTCTTGTTTGGGGTTGCTGAAACAACTATTATTAATTATTAGGCAGAAGAACATTAGATGTCAAGTCACTGTTGCCCCTACCTTGTAAAAGAAATATTGCACCAGGTGTGCAATGCGTACATAGTAGAGATGCCCATGAGCCAATAAAAGTTTCTTGAGGTGCTTGAGTTTGGGAATGGCGTAGTCACTGTTCCTCACTGCCTGACGACCCTCTTTCCCCTTGATACCTGGAACAGCAACAGAAATCACACACTACTCTACACCAGTCACACATTTAGTACCGTGTCCATCCAACACAAGTCCCATGACAACTTAATAAAACAACCAGAAATGTACTTATTTGTTAAGTTCTGCAGCTAGGAGGCGGCGACAGCAGATAATACAACCAGTGCTTTGGGACGCAATTGTAACTGCCTTATAGCATTCATGAGTTCAGCCTCTCGCTGTGTGTACACCTGCCAGTGGTTCTTAAATCATTCTTCATCTTTTTCGTTTGCCCTCAAGCTCGAGCCTTGCAACACCAGCTTCACCATTTGGAACAATAGTTAAGAGACCACGAATGAAACTTCTTACCAATGCCAACATGGGCTTCCAAAATCATGCTGACGTCATTGGCCCCATCTCCAATGGAAAGAGTGATGGGGCTGCCTTTAGAGTTCTTCACCATCTTAACAATCTAACAAAAAAAACCCCAGGGAAAACCTTTTAAAAACCTGATACCGAGTGAAAGCAATTATTTAAAGTATTTAATGAACACATATTGGCCACACTGTTCCCCGGCTGCTCTGACCTGGGCCTTCTGCAGAGGGGCCATGCGGCAGCAGAGCACGGACGTGCAGTTTTGACAGATCTGCAGGAACAGGCTCTTGTAGCGATTCGAGTTGGATTCCGAGGAGGAGTTGAGCACCATCGATAGAGTGGCTCCGTCTATGATAAAACCGTAGTCCTGGTTTGCTGAAGACCAGGTCCTTAAAAAATAAATGTACCCATCAATATATGCATGAGATTGGTGGAATAATCACCGTAATGCAAGAACAAAGATGCATAAAATCACCTGGTGACGCCTGCCTTCAACGGTGGTGCATCCTGCACAGCTTTCTTGTAGTATTCGAGCAAGAGCTCATGAAGTCGTTCCTCCCGCTTCCTCACTCCATCCTCCAGAGTACGCACAGTAAGCTCTAACAGCTCCGTATTTCTCTGGAACAATCGACAAGCATAGCACGTGGACTTTGCCGTCTCCATCTTGTCCCCCGTTAGGACCCAGACCTTAATGCCTGCACCCTGCAGAGCCTCCATGGTCTCTGCAGCCTCCTCTTGAAGCCTGTGGGAATGAGATGAGTGAAATATTATTACACAAAGTCAGAGAAATAGTGTTAAAAGACAAACGTCCACGAATGACAGCAGAGGAATGAACAAATGGAACTTAAATGAGATCTGCCTCAGACAGATGTCACAAGGATAAGAACTACTATTCTTTTCCCCCTCAAGAATCAGATGATTATTACAATTTAAAAATTGGATTATGAAAGAGCAGCCAAATTTAACCACAAGATGGCGCTCTGGGCTTACATTAAAAAGTTAAGAATAAAAGGAGACTTTTGGCTGTCAGTTTTTCTCTTAGATAAGCCAATTCAGAGCATTTAAACAAGGGATCTTGTGACACCACTACTGTGAAGAGTTATTTAGGAAAAGAAAATGAAAAGCATCATAAAAAGAAGGAATGTGTCAGATTCAGAAAAACATCAAAGGGCCTTTTCTAAAATAGTGAGTAAGAATAGGACGTTTGTGGTACGTTTATTGCTGTCATCTGCCTTCTGACAATTTTAAGTGTGGTCTGAGATAAAGCGCCCCCTAATTCTTGCCACTGATCTTGTGAGAGGGGAAGAACAACAAGCGCGTCCGAGATAACTAAAGACATTAGTCGACTTCAAACGTGAGCAGCTACAGCTGCCACCGCTGTCTGGTTGTGTAGCGCGAGCACCCACCGATCTTCTACAGCAGTGGCTCCTATTAGACTCATGCCAGTCTCCACTTGGTTGTAAACAGCCATGAGCTTCTCCTCTCTTTCCTGCAGAGCCAGTCTGGCTTCCCTCAGTCCTGCATCTGCCTGGGCGTACTCCTCTGCACTGAGATGTTTGTAGGCCACGCACAGTGTCCGGTAGCCCTCCTGAAGAGCGAAACCAAACAACAAGAAAACCCATCTGTCATCTGTTGGTCATTTTACTAATCAAATAAAACCTGTCCAAACCTTGAATCACAGAGTAAATCATTTTGAACACAACAGAAATGTGCTCATGTCACCTACTGTGGCGTTGCGCTCCACATGCATGCGTATCCTTTCGACCTCCTCCCGTCGGACGCGAGGAAAGATGGAGGAGTCGGCTCCCTTGCAGAAGAGCAATGTATCACCTGGATATTACAGAAAAACAAACATACGGACAGACAAACCCAAAGCAGAGTGAGGGCTGTGGGTCAACATTCGAATTACAGCCGATGCAGTAAACCTAACCGCAATCTCCAGCTCACCTGATTTGGATCTGACTATTACACTCATTCGCCTTCTCACCGGGTCAAAGTTCAACACGTGAAGCAGTTCATACCTATGGGAGGTGGGTAAATAAAAGAAGCCGCGCATATGAAAATTAAACAAATATCATGAATCTAAAGACATTTTTTGTGAAATTGCTGACTTACATTTCAACATCGTTATTCCTGTTGAGAATTTTCATGTTTCTACTTTCCAGTCCCAGAAATGTGAAGCCATACCTGCAGGTGGAGACAAATCATCTCAAATGAGCTTCTTTTGCACCCGTGCCCTCCACGAATGGAATGCATAGCATGTACACTTGCTCTTTGAACTACTGGACAATATCATCGAGTCATGACGGCTCGTCGCTCACCTCATGGCACCCTTGACTAGCGCAACCTCATCAGGTGAGGAGGCAATGAAGCCTCTCTGCTCCTGCGGTGGATGGGGCACCCCGGCGTCCACCTGATCCATCAGTCCGTCCGCTGGGCCTCCGCCCTGCTCTGTGGGCTCCTTCACCTGGACTGTGTGGCACAGACACAGGGCCCGCAGAAACAGCTCCTCCTTCGCCTGATAACACGACGTCAACGTGGCGTAACGCAATTAAATGAGATGAAGTGGATGGCGTTGTAGTGTAGGTACAAACAATATTTAACAATTCCCCCTCCACACATATATTCTTATAAAATGGTTCTTTTATATTGCGTCTGCAGTAAGGTCAAATTTCTGTGAAAAATATTTAATATACTGGTGTGGTGATCATTATACATCAAATTTTGTGGAGTTATACACTTCAATACATATTAGTGAGTTTAGCCCAAACGGTTACATTTTGTGTAGTCATGTTACTACTGAATAGCTACAGCACCGACAGAGCAACATCTTCAAGCTGTGAATCTGCATAATTTGTTCTCCCTCCTACACATACGTGATTGTTTTGTTTTGTTTGTTATTTAGCAAAATGGCACTTAAAAAAAGCCTTTTGTTGCACGTATCTTTTACACCAAAAGAGAAAAGCTTTTCTTAAAAAACATTTGATATGGAATTAAAATATTATTCTTAAAAGCAGTTACTGTACTTGTACTGAGTCATTTATGCACAGTTCTCTAAATTCTTTCTGCTGTTCATTTATTTATTTTGTATACAAGCCATTACACGTTTCTACCACACACTAACATCTACTTTATATTTCTTAATGTGATTTGCATTGCTGAGTAAAAATTGATCAACCTGCAGCCATAAATGGAGCCATATACAGAAGCCAGCGATAGATAAACCCAGGAATCTACAACCATTGGTATTAATGGGCTTCTTATCAGCATGCTTGTTGAAGTGCCCCAGTCCGTAAAGTGTTATCAGGCGCTCACGCCGAGAGCAAAGAGACACTTTTCTTCCCCTGCGAGTCGAGTGCTTGACATGTCGAGGAGGCGGTTTTGTGGCTGACCTGCGAAGGGTCTTTTCTGAGCAGCGAGCTATGCAGCGGCCATATGTTGTTGCGAGTGGGACTTTCACAACAGATGGAGGGACACCACAACACTCACCCTGCCAGCTTTCTCCTGCACTTTGTTCACAGGTCCATCTGTGACACAGAACCCGTCCAACTCTGAGCTGGCGTCCCGGTACTTGTACTGGAAGCCATCGATGCAGCACTCGATGAACTCCATGTTGTTCTGAGTGAGGGTGCCCGTCTTGTCTGTAAAGACGTACTCCACCTGCAGGCAACGTGATACAAATTTAAAAAAAAAATAAAGATTCAGTTGTACAATTTAGCAGTTGCCAACAATAAGATTAGGCAATTACTCCTGGAAAGAATAACAGTGCATTTATCAGTTTAACGATGCATCAACTTTAATTGAAGTAATCATCTGGCAAACCAAGTGTGACTAATCTACGGCAGCACTGTTTGAGTTAGAGGTGCCATAAAAAGGGAGAAGTAAGGACAGCCCGACCAATCTGGTGTTATTATAAGCCGTTTATATTTCACGGTTGCTCTGTTCTAAGTCTGTAGACCACATTTTAATGGACTCAACTCTATCTTGGTGCCTCACCTGTCCCAGCTCCTCATTGAGGTCAGAAGTGTTGACCAGTGCTCCCTCCTTGATTTCCGGATCGAAGAAGTCTTTGTCCCATGTGATGAAAAAGGATCCCAAAAACTTTTGCATCTCAACCGTCACATACATGGATACGGGAATGATGAAGTTGAAGAGCACCATGAAGGACAAGAAGTCGGTGAACATCTTTAGGTACTGTTGTAAAGAAAACACATATTTAAACGCATATCGTAACTTCATCACATTGTGCTTAAAATGCATCATGTGCTTAAATTGTCCTGGATTATCCAAAAGAAAAACAATTGTGACGATCAACATTTTCATAGTTCACCGATGGCAAAGAGGTGGGGGGGGGGGGGGGGTGATATCAGTCAAAAAAATGAACCGTTTAACAATGTAGGTCCGCAGGGGGGCACTTCGTTGAGTTTTATCAGCGTGCCTCAGTCTTCCCCAAGTGGTTGTTTCTGCACGGCTCGGTTTTTGAAAACAAGGACAGGCAGGTTCGCTAAAACAAGGACTCACCAGATTGGTTTCCTTCTCTCTCTGGGTTTTCTCGTTGTACCAAGGCTCATCCTGTCCTGGCTTGCTCTGCCACACATACTTAAGTGTGGTGCACACTAGGGCCTTGCTCACTAATATGCAAAGGTAAACCAGTAGGAAGGCATTGATTGACCTGAAGAAAAAAAAAAGTTAATAACTACACAAATGTCACAAATTTGTAATTTATTAATTCCCTCTAAACATACTTTTCCACAGCAGAGCGTTTCTGAGACTTTCCCTGGTAGTTGAGAGCCATCTTTGTCTCCATGCCAGTGTAAAGGGCAACACCTTGTGAGAGGAAAGGAGGGGAGAGGAAAGATTGGCCCTTCAGGCTATCTCCACAGTAAAGAAAAACTGTATTGCTATAGAGTCAATATCACTCGACTCACCATAAATTCTCTGAGTGTTCTTTAAAGTCGCCCCTTTCAGCAGCAGGTTTTCTGGGCCCAAAGACCTGAACGATCACATCAGTAGATCAACGTTACAGAGGCTGTGCAATCCGCACACTCCTCTATTCTCCAAATGGAAACCTGTCGAGCAAGCTGGCCTCCGCTCTAAAATATGCAGTGACAACTCACAGTGGGACTGGAGTCCGAGCCAACACCGTATCCAGTGTTCTTGAGAAGGACATTGGCTTTTGTTTGTATGGTCATTACAAAGCAGTCAATGATAAATACCTGCGGGAGTGCTCTGGAAGCAGTGGCTAGAGCCAGGCCCGGTTTGATTTTAATGTTTGCCGGCGATGAAGAGTCAACGGAATAATGATTTGCTGGTGATACGAAGGGAAACTAATGGGTGCTTAAGCACCAGCTTTTGGGGATTTTGCTCCCACTTAAAGTGGGCTGAGGTTGCTGTGCATGAGTTCTCTCACCTCACGACCGGCTCCTGGTTGTTTTTGTAGATGTGCATTCGGCCAACAAACCTGGAAAAAAATACATGTAGACTATTTGTTTATATTTCTCAGTGTGATAGAAGGTCTCAAGGTATCCTAAATTATCCAGAGGACATTTACTTTAGAAAGAATTCAGTACTCCGGTGCGGAGGTTCAAGAGCCGGCTTATTAGTGGAAGCTAGCAATCAGCATGCCGTCAGTTTTATTGACTATGAATAGCATGCATTTGCCACCCGGATGCCTGGCTAAACGACAACAGTCCATCCCTTTGCCCCGAGTTGGAGCCAAAGGCTGTCTGTTGACTCAGTCCTAAGATTACTGAAGACACCACGCCCACCATCGCCAAACCTAATGTGAAGCGCCCTCTGAAGCTGGCCAGGACCTCTCCACTTAAACATTTGACGTATTGACAATAGAGCCATTCAGGACCTTTTCAACTGGCTTTGTGGGAACTCATTGTCCAACAAACACAAGGCACAAATGCTCGTGGTGTAAATCTGTAGGGGCCGCATAGTGAGTTCCTACTTGTAAAGGTCAGGCTGTGGCTGTTCACACTCGATGGTGGCGTTGAGAGTTTCCAGATCCTTCTCTGTGTCTGACACTGTGTAATGTGTCTACGAGAGAAAGAGACAGAGAGAGAGAGTGAGACACAGGGAGAGAAGACAGAATTGGCTCAGGATCATTTTTGTCAACACACATTTTTGAGAAACTAGTCAAGAGAGGAAGTTAGACTGTTCTACAAAGCAACGTTGGTAACAATACAAAATGAAAATCCCAATTAATTATCAAAACTACACTATTAAGTTAAGATACAAATCTAACCACTTTCCATCGCATAAGCAGCTTCACGTTTATAAAAACAACATAACTAAAAACTATATAAATTCATAAAAACAATTTGGAAGTTTATTCTTCTAAATTAACATTTCGATAAAAAATACTTTTATAATCTAGCCGGAATAAGTTGAAAGCAGAAGGGCCCGTCTTACTTTGTGGTTGGACTCCCCATCCAGACTTGCTGTGGTTACGTAACACGTGTCGTCATCACGGCTGGACTGCAGCAGTATTAAATCACAGGGAAAGGTCTCATCTTCCTCCACCTCCACAACATCTCCAACCTGATCAAAGCAAAACAACCAAACACTACTTTTCAGTTTGTTTTCTCCTTCCTGAGCCCCAGATCAGTAGGAATTGGCACAGGAAGAGTGACAGAAGTTTAAAAGATAACCGCTTTAGCCTGAGGAAGATGAGGCCCTCCAAAATAAACACCCCGCCGTCAGTTTCCTTTCAACTTGTTGTGGCTAATTTGTTAGCATGCCTACTTAAAGAAACAGCACGCACAATGTCCAGGGGTGTGAAAACTGATCAACATTCTCCTTCTTGCCCTGGCTTGTTAATTGTTTACTTTAGCTGTTGTCCAGTTAGCACTGGGAGGTAGCCCACACTCAGCGTGTGTGTGAGCTGCTGTGCAGGAAACAGCTGTACAAAGTTTCTCACAAAACAACAGTGTTTCGGCCTCTACAGCTGGATGTAGATTCTCAGCAGCACCAGCGGGCCTTTACCAAACCAGGAGTCAAAACGCACACACACACACACACACACACACCTGAATATTGTTGCATGCATGCAATGCATGTTTAACTTTTTGCATATCCATACATATTTGAAAACACCTTTTCCTAGAGCAACAGGTAGGAATACATTACATACAGAACTAAGCTGCACACAACAACCTGGATAAATTAATTACCATCACACCCATGTTTGAACATCTAATCAGTTTGTCATGCAGAGCATTTTCTCCCTTGTGTGTGTGTGTGTGTGTGTGTGTGTGTGTGTGTGTGTGTGTGTGTGTGTGTGTGTGTGTGTGTGTGTGTGTGTGTGTGTGTGTGTGTGTGTGTGTGTGTGTGTGTGTGTGTGTGTGTGTGTGTGTGTGCAAACAGCAGTTTCATACTGGCCATGCATATCCCAGTGGAAAAGGTACCTTGATCTTCTCACTATCCTTCCGTGTCCTCTCGCCTTGCTCCAGCACTGTCACTGGGTACTTGTTCACCTCATTGTCCGCTTTGTGCCGCAGCCAGTCTTCATAGCCCTACATCAACATATCAAAATCAGAATGTAGTTATTTGCTTGATACAACAAAGCAGCTGCCTAAATATGAGACAGGACATCTCACCAAGAGAAGGAAAGATCTGGTAGAGAAGAAGGTCTGTGTGTACAGTAGAATCTTTACATTTGGTGTTTAACTTAATTATTTTGTTTTTCTATCATAAGATAAGACCTACTTTCAAAACGATCGCATAAGATAAGTACAAGTCCCACAGGGGAGGTGATATGCATAGAAGTTAAAAAAAGGCCAATATTACTGATTTGCTTTACAGCAAGCTTTCTCTCCCTCTTTACAACCAGCTAAGAAACAGCTTTTTTCTATCAACATCCTCCGGTTCTACTTTAATTATATTATATCTGACTCAAACAGGTCTGCCTGGTTGCCTCCATTAGGCCCATTTACACGGATAAGAGTTAATAAATACATTAATATTTGCTGAACACTTTTTAGGAGGTAATCAATGCCAGCAGAGGAATTCTCAGATGGTGTTGGAGAGATGGTGCAAGATGGGCAGAGAGAGAAAGAGAGATAGATATAGACAGATAGACCAGAGTGTGTGCCAAGGTGGTGCCCGAGCCAGATAGTAGAATTACCAGGAAAAGGCAGGAGGGGGAGAGAGACATAGAGAGTCTGGTTGAGTGATGCAGAGAGAAACGATGCCAGGGGGATGAAAAGGGAGAGGGGAGGCATTCCACGGATGGTCACTTGAACTGTACTGTTCACCTCTGGCTGACTAATAGAGTCGGGCCGAGCGCCTTGGTGTCCCACTTCAAAGCCTGGCTGACTGCAGTCCAGCGTTATCAGTGAGTCACATGTATATTTTCATAGGGAAGCACACCCACTATTGTGCATTTCAAAGTTCTCGGAGCAGACAATCTAAAAAGCCAATGTTCAGAACAATACATCTAAAAGCTGGGACATGGAAGCAAGAGTCAAAGAAATGGACCCTGACCTCTTTAATAGTCTCTCTGTCTCTCTGCTCACATTCCCAGAGAGCCCATTTGGTCTCTGCCCAAAATCAAAATTCACCAGCAGAGCACATTATTACAAAACCAAGAAAGCATTAGTCACGTACTTCATACAACAATCACAGCAGGGGGTTATGAAGGCAGGGGGACTTATTGTGTTGGAGAGAGAGAGAGAGAGAGAGAGAGAGAGAGAGAGAGAGAGGTTTAAAATGCACCGAGGAGCATTATGAGGAAATAACATGGCAATAAAATGCCAATAAAAAGGAAATCAACACTTAGCATCATTAGGCAGCTTCTTACCTGCTTGATAGCGGTTACTGTGATCACAAAAAATAGGGGTAGGCCACTGGTGACTGGGCTGGTGGGGGTGTCCACTATCACCTTTTTGTTGCGGGGGAGACAACAAAAAAAGGAAATTCAGAGAGAGGCTTAACATTACCACATGATAACACACAGACAAACACACACAGCCTTCCAACTGAAAAGCTCTGCATTAACTACTGGACACGAGTACAAAGCGCCACTGCAGTGTGCGGTTCCGCAGGACGGAGTGCGTGGCGATGCTATGAGAGGAAAGGACGAGTCCTCTAAATGCAGGGTGTCCACTGTTTCCATTCTACTACCCCCAAAATGTCTTCATCAGCAGGAAACGGGGGACATTTACATTTTGAAATGGAGCGAGCAAGTGTTCTGGACCAAAGAATTTTTAATCAAGTGGGCCAGGGGCAGCGTGCCTCATCTGCAGGCGTGACAGCACCTCGGTGTCTCTGCCAAGGCCTGTGAGAGGGGCCAACGCAAAGCGCCGCTGGGTTCACCCAAGGTGTACGCGAGGGACTCCGACAGTACGGCCCGTGATCTATTGGTGCGTGTACTCCTAACACGCGTGGTCGGGTAATCCCAAACGATTGGTTCACGAGCCCCACCTGACAGCTTCAGCCCCAACGCACAAACGGCCTTGTGTGTTTTTTTGTGTCCCTTAAAGCCATCATAAGATGGATTTACCCGGGAATTTCTGATCCCGCAGAATGCCGGGCTCTTCGCCCCCGCCCCCCCCGAAGTCGTTGAACGCACCCAGCTCGTTGGTATTCTAACCAGGAGCATCACGAGCTGTCAGACAGACAGAGAGAGAGAGCAGCAGATGCGTTTTGAAGAGGTATCTGGTGATTGATCACTTGTGCGTGAACTGAGAATTCAAAATAAAGCAAAAAACACAGCCACATTGAGCCCATAACCAACCACGTGCACACACACACACACACACACACACACACACACACACACACACACACACACACAGGTACAAGTACAAAAGCCAGTGAGCTACTGTCCCACCAGTGCTTTACCGCGACTACAGTTAACCCGAGGATCAGAGACGGACCAGTGCACATCGCCCCTTTGGACGGGCGCGGATTCATACGAGTCTGCGTTATATTTGTCGAGGTTGCCGATTGTGGCGGGACGGAGGCAAAAGTAATGATTCTGCAGCAGAAGCCTCAGGTGTGGCGAGCCCGAGGTGAGAGCGCTCAATGCTTCAAAAAACAGTGCGTGTGTGCACAAGAGGGAGGCAGAGGGGGCTCTGTGTTAAAGACCCTTTACTCGGGTTGCGAGTGGAACATCGATTTGCTCAGTGTACTCCGGTCATTGTAGCCCTTTGTCGTGACCAGCTCCTCAGAGGTGAACCCTTGCCCAGGTACGGGTGTGATTGGATTGGGGTTTAAGTGAGCAGCAGCTCGCCCCTGTGATGCATCAGCCAGATGGCCGAGCTCGACAAAGGGCGACCACAGCAACGGATGCTTGACAACGCCAACGTTCAGCAGAAATCTCGCTCCAGTTATTCATTTTTGCTTCTCAACCGTACAGTGGAGGACTATAAAAAGAGATAAATGACAGTGTCTGTTTTTAGTATCAGTTCATAAACAATGATTCTAAAAAAGCGCTTTCTTTCATTTCACACTTGTCTGTTTTTAGTATTAGTTCATAAACAACGATTCTAAAAAAGCACCTTTCATTTCAAACTTGAGCCTCACCGACATAACTGTATCAGGGACGGTCATCAATTTGGGAACAGGGTGAAAACTTGCCTCTAATGCGTCAATATTATCATTGACGCAATGGAAATACTGCAACAGCAACCTCGTGAGAAAACTAAAACCTTCATCAACTGTACTCGGGTCAAATAACACACGACTCTTCCATTGTTCATATGCACCGATTGGCAACGACCCCCCCTCACCCCAAAACTTCCAGATGGCCCGATACCCTTTCCTCCTCTGCACCAAATGCAAAGCCCAAACATCTGAGCAGTACGAGTGAACTGTGTGCTGCTGCTGCGCTGGTGTGATATCAGAGCGGCACAAAGCCTCTCACCCGGGCAGGGAGGTGTGTCATAGCGACCGACGGGCAGCGGGTTCCCGAGTTGGCGCGGCGGCGCTGTGGGCCCTGACGACTACCCCCTATTTTGGTCTTTTTGCCTCCCGCCTCTTGCTCTCCCCCTTTCTCTCTTACCCCAGTTTCGCTTACTCTTTCGCTGCACTCTGTTCTCACTCGATCTAATTCACGCCAAGACACACCGGGCTATTTATAGCAGAGTGGTGCTTTTTTATCAGCCTGCATGTGTCTATTTGTGGCACTGAGACGTACAGAGGGCTTCCCGGCTGCTGACGTCAGCAGCCGGGAAGCGCTGCAGAGGGACGGGTGGAACGAGCGAGAGAATAAGGGAGAAAGAACGACACAAAGAAAGGCGACGAGTGACGGGGAGGATGCAGGACATTGGGTTATTGGTGGAGCATTGAAGGCTCTCAGGGAAAGTGAGAGGGTTTGTTTCCGTCTCTGAGATGTGGCTGTAGAAGGAGTGCGTACCTGTTTCTCTCCCCCCCCTCATATAATAGCAGGATGCATGGGAAAACTCAGTGGCTGGGATGAGGAGCCCCTTAAGGGACTCTGGATTAGCGGAGACACACCAACCACGCTGCAGCTTGGGTAAACACCCTCAGCGAACCCAGGACACCCACCGAGGCAAACAACCGCATGCACACACACACACACACACACACACACACACACACACACACACACACACACACACACACACACACACACACACACACACACACACACACACACACACACACACACACACACACACACACACACACACAACGTATTCACACACAAACACACATGGCACTGCACACTGATAATCCTTGCTTGTTTGCGAGAGTGACGCAAACATGCTCGGCGGTTTACTCCCACATAAGTGAACTGCATTTGCTCACGATAACTTCACACATTAGTTCACAGCCGTCAAAAAACCCAGAACCATTATCCATTAGCGGAGGATCCCAGGGAGTTAAAGTAAACAAACAGAACAAAATAAAAGGCTGTCAACTGTAAATAAAAGTGGAGACACCGGCCGGGAGGAAAAATAAAGTCTGGATTTGATCTGCTTTTGACTTGAATGATGGGATTTGGGACAGAGGATATTTCTCACATTGCTGGAGCACAGGGAGCAGTGACTGTGAGCTCATTCAGTCAGCATACGACTAGATAGAGCACATCCCTCCAGAGCAGACCCAACGCCAGCACCTGTTTACACTACAGACCCTCGTAGTTTGGGGTTACTGCTAACAGGAGGGACGCTAGTTTCCATCCACAAGGATTTGAAAAAGGTACAGAGATGATAGAAGAGCAACTGCAAATGCAAGCAACTGACAACTGCCGGGTAGGAGAGAGGAGAGGTCACTTAAGATCACAGAGCAAGGGAATAAGGATGCCAGTCAAAGCCTTTTGGCCGGCGCTCCCGACCAGCTGTCAGTCAGTCAGCTTCTCACAAGGATAGAAATACACACTTTGAATTTTAACACACGATTTCACAATTCTGGAATAATGGAGGTAAATGTTGGAAGAGTTGAGTTCCATACAGCTAACTTACATCTGGGATGGCTCACTTCACACAAACTAGACACGGTTAATTTCAGTTTATGCAGGAATGTCTTTGCATGTTACTGCAGTACCATGGCGTAATTTCCTCCTCCAAACGAAGGGCCTTGTGAGACAGTAGTTACAGAGAGCCATCTGCGTAAGCTGCTATGATGAACCCACAGTTCACACATCCAGTATCTGTTTCACACCTGCTGTGCCCGTATGCAAATGTCCACCATTTCGCACACTCCTACGCACACAAGGGGGCTAACACATTGTGACAACAGGTAGTGAAGCCAAGTCGGACACATTAACCAATCGTGATTAATCAGCGACAGGTGCCTTTAAGGGTTGTCAGCAAAAACGTGATTCAACAATGATTACAAGTAAAATTGTCCTTACCTGCACCAGGAAAATGATGAGGAAGTAGAAATTGGCAATTCTTCTAAACTGCTCAAACAGGTTCTTTGGTAGAAAGTTCCAAACCGTATACTGTGGGAGGAGAAAGAAAAAACATGCATATAGGTCACAGAAAAATAAAACAGGTATTACAATTTGTGGGTTGCCTTTTGAGGCTCTTTTCTGCATCATTTCAGGCATAGAGAATCTCAAGAGGTTAACAAAAAGCTTGGGAAGGGAAGAGAGATTAGAGCCATTGAATATTTACAGACTCTTGCGTATGTATGTTCTGTCTGAGCCGCGCGGGAGGGGGGGGGGGGGGGAGACTAAAGGCAACTTCAATCGCTCCGAGACTCAATTCTTTCTTCTGCTGAGGCAGAAGGCCTTTGGGGGATCACAGGTATTCTATTGATTCAGATTAGCAATTTATCTCCCAAGTCCGGCCACTCATGAACACAGAACTTATCATGTTGGCGACTACAGAGCGTTTTATTCTGTTATAAGTGGGCATGACTGCCGATACCATCGGGGCTGAAGCAACACTATTATCTCCTTAAATCCCTGAGAGACGGCTCGGCAATATGCTGCCCCCCCCTTCCCCAACAAACACAAGAGTGTGCACTTACACACACACCTGCAGAGGAAACAGCACCGTTTATAAGAGGAAACATCTGCATGGGCACAGCGTTGAAATGCAGCAGCAGCAGAAGGGCCCATCTCATTTTACAAGATGGAAGAGAGAGTGAAAGTAATGGGGGGGGGGAAAAGGGGGGGCCGTATTGCAAAAAGCAACAGGATGATTGAGGAGCGCAGAGGCATGCGGGGGCATCAACACTACAGCCGGGGTAATTAAAGGCTGTTTACCCTGACATGCTGGCAGGAGCAAATTGATTGGCCCATCCTCAATGGGCCGCTCTGCACCACTATAAATCCCCACTGCCGTCCTACTCTCACACCGCTTCCACCCTCCTCATCGCTTTCCTCATATCCGTAAGCGAGTCGGCCCGAGCCTGCAGTGCACAGCGAGGTACTGTGGTTGGGTTGGGGCGGGGTGAGGGGGGGGCGGAGCATGGTCTATCGGAGGCCAGAGGGACACACAAATAATCGACTTCCGTTCGGAGGGAGGAGAAGCGCGTGGAGAGAAAGTGGGGAGGAGGAATAAAGAAGGGACGGCACAGAATTCATTCAGCTTGTCGGATAAGAAAGAAAAATGCTTGAAGGCAGGTGAACAGAATACAGAGAGAAGTTGCCGAGCAAAAAGGTATACGTAAAGGGTCAAGGCGAGACAAGTGTGCGTTTCTTACCTTGGAAGACACTATCCTGTTATCGCAGAACTTGAGTGGGATGATCGCCTCACCGGGGGAAGATGACCGATGACCAACGTAGATAGTCCTACTGTCTACTCTTCTCTCATCGCCGCCAAGCTGGAGGGCCGAGCAGCAGAGGTGGGTAGAAACAAGAAGAGATATAAGGAGAAGCAGAGAAAGGGTGTTAGGCATTCAAGGGACGTATTTCCATTTCAGAGATTAAGCAGCGAACAGGCCCAGTTAAACTGAAATATAAAAAAGGCTAGAAACAAGAATTACTCAACACATTCCGATAAATAAACAGCTTGTTTATTTCAGGTGCAGAAAAGCTACAGTGATCACATAGAAGTTGTTGTGGCCATAAATGTTTTAAAGCCTGTGGAGGCCTTAATTCCACCCAGAGGTCAGGTATTAAGAGATTAGAGTTGCTGCAGTGGTGCAGCAAATTAAAGACTTGAAAAGCACTCTACTGCCGAGCCCCGGCCCATAACTCAGAGAGCGGCCGGCCAACAGTGTGACGGGGGTCAACAGGCCAAAATGGTGAATATATCTTAATTCTCTACCCTCCCAGGTGGTCAGTCGCCGATGATGAATGAGTTAGGGATGTGGACAGCCAGGAGAAGGAGAAGGAGGAGCCAGAGACACAAGGTGGACAGGGGAAAATCCTCTCCCATCAAAAGGCAGGCAGGTTGAATCACAGAGCAAGACGGGAGAACCGAGCGGCGGTCTCGCCTTAAACCAAACCTCACAAAAAGTGCTGGCGGTGAAAACAAAGTGTCAGGTAGGTCTTCATTCTCTCTGATCGGGCTGGTTCCTCCGTATGTGTGTGAAACATCCTGAGGCTGCACATTGCTCCCTAACTTAAAAGTAGAGACATTCATACATAGACATTAACTTAATAAAACGTGGTTACACTTTTAGATTCCCCAGGAGGAGAAATTATGTTTTTATTTTACAGACAGATGTTTTAACAATAATGTATACAATGAATCTGGTGATATTAACTCGTATTCCACTTTTCCTCTTGTTGCAGGTTTAAAATATGCTGGGGAAATGGGACACGCCTTCCAAAATCATCGAAGGGCATTTCATGTAATGTGACTTTAATATTTTGATTTTTACCGAGTTCAAACATATTTGTACCAACATACATTATTTGTATGGTCAATTATCACACTAAATAATTCACTAGAATTTTAAATTCAATCAAATGAATTATTTATTGTTAAACTGAAACTGTAAACAAGCTTGTGCATGTTCCAAACTGCCAAAGCCTTTTCCCTCCAATTACAGTCGCTCAGGTACAAGTCGTGTAGCTATTACTGTGCCTAGAAATTATCACGGTTATGCAGGCAGGGGGTGTACTTCATTTCATACAAAGACCACCAACATGTGGGTTGAGGGAATGGATTACAAAGATCTTAAACAAAGACCCAAGGAACCCGAGGGCTTACATAATGCTCCCCTATGCATGAGCAGACATGATCCTCAGCATTGCTATCAGGTCCACCATCCCCTACCCGCTCGGCACACACGCACACTGCTTCAGCGAGGCCGGACGGACCTGGCTGCCAGAGAACGAAGGGAGAGAGAGTGGGATGAAGGAAGTGCAACGGTATCCAAGGACACCATGCACGCTTTTTTTCTGTATCAACACCTCCATGCTCATGGGCTCCAATCAGACGCAGTGTCTCTGCCAGTTATCTCTCCTCTGTGTACTCGCGAATTATTCCACAAATGTACCAGCAATCCAGATATGCTAGGCTATGGCGAACACGCATGTAACAAGAGGAGACGGTATGAAAAAAAGAAAAGAAAGAAGGCTGTGCAGGCAAAATGCAAGCAAGGAGCTATTTACAAAACAAATCAGGAGATAAAGGACCTTCGAAGTGCTGTGGCGCCTACCTGCAGGGTTACAGTTCAGAGAGTCTACAGTAGAAGTTGGCTGGCTTCTGCTAGTGCCAATCACCTGTGCCCATCGGGGATCGATTATACACGAGAGCTAGGCTAATGATCACTTTCAAGGGTCCGGGCCACTTGGAACACTGGAATCTTTGTCGCAGGCACCGGCATTAGCCATCTTTGGGCCTCGGAGATCATGCTCTAAAAGAAATGGTAGAGTAGACCAAGCCCTGGGGTCGTGAAGGTAAGAACTACTGAATGGCCATTGATTCAGGGGCAAATTTGCTGTAAAGCGGAACGAGAGTTGAAGCCGGAGGCCTGCATGGCAGCTACGTGATCGCAATGCACACCTCAGAAATATGGAGTGTAGAGAGAAGGGTGGGGGGTGGTGATAGCATTATCCATACCTCACCGTCAAAGGTCAAACACGGCAATTCAATGCCACCGACGAGCAAGTAAAGGAAAAGTGTCCAAAAGTAAAGTGCTGCCCAGAGTCTTCCTCGATGGAAAAGCATCGGCCACGAACAAAAAAAAGGCCCTGTGGATGAAGATCGATAAGGTCAACGCTCAGATGGTGCATTAGCGAATTAGGTGACTCAGAAACTTAAAATTTGATTACACAGGAAATATAATTATGTATAAATAGTGTAATTGGCCCGGGAAGGGGGGGGGGCACTATAAGACTACTGTCAAGCTCCCAATGATGACAGCGCGTCCTGTCACACCATCTCACTATTCAGAGACTATCCCGCTTTGCCACAATCACACACTGTATAAAGAGGCTAGTACAAGGCTGTGCAGACGATCCACCATGCCAAACCTTTTAAATCAGCATTTTTTATTTAACTCAACAATGAGCAAGGTAGTGATGGTGGAATAAAACTCAAAGAAATACAAACAAGGGCTGCGACTGGCAAATATTTTCTTCATGGATGAAGCCGCGGCTTATTATAATATAATATTCAAAAGTGACTCAGATGTAGAGGTGTAAGAACAGCTGAAGTCTAAAAGCACAGAAAAAAGGAACACGGCCTACTGGTTTTATTGATAAGGATCACCACTCATCCAAATAAGTTGCTCACACGTCGTCAGGCGTAACCCTCAGGGGACAAATTATTGTTGTACATGTTCATGGGCTGTCATATAGCACCGAGTGAGTGGTCCTGGCTCTCGGGGCTGCGTTTTAACGCCTGCATCTCTATTCGCCAGCAAAGTTTGTTTGTAGTTAAGAATCTCTGAGCAACCAGCGAATGGAGGGGCTGCCGCAGCGTGCAGAGGGGGGCCGGGTGGACAGCAGGTGGGACATGTGGCACAGGTGGTTGTTACACACACAATATTGAGGTCAAATAAAATCAATCATGACGGTCATCATCAACTTGTTCTCCCAAAAGTGCGGACGCAAGTGGAAAAGAATACGCGGGGTCAGAGCTCGCCTGCCGTATTGGTGGTGGTTTTGTCACTCGGGTACAAGACGGAAACGCACACAAGCTGGTCCGGTACGGAATGCGGGAGCTTTAGGCATTAAGCTTAAAAAAAGAAAAAAGAAATCCACTCAGAAAATCTACTCAAACACATTTAATGAGGTGTGAGGGAGCTGTGTGTAAAAGAGCGCAGTGGGGGACCCTGAGCTTGTACTGCTTTGCCTCCTGCACGTGTCCTAATAACACCGAGACAGACAGTCACTGTTAAGTCCCTGTTCCATTTTGACCTTAGCTGCCATCTTATGTCATTCTCCGCACAGAACTGAACTGCACGCAGCCTAATGTCTCATTAGGTCGTACCATGAGACGAGTCCTTTATCGTATTCCACTGCGTAACGACATCGGGCCTCCGCTGCGCCTTATCTTCCCCATCAGGTTTTATGGTGTCGCTCTTAAGTGGAATCGTCACAAGTCAACCTTATCTGCCACTTGATGTGGTGCACATTAGCAGTTTCCTCTTCACCACAAGAAAAGGAGAAAAGGGGAAGTCCCGAGATAAGGTGCCTGCCATTGGAGTAAGTCTAGGGATAAACATCAGAATGTGCCCCCACAGTAATGGCTGGATAAATACCGCCTAACCTTAGCAAGAAATGTTATTGACAAGAGTGAAAACGGACCGACGGCAACATCAGGTGGCTTTTACGACAGGGCGAACGGAGTTAAGTGACGATTGTTTGAAGGCGAGGGGGAAAGATGCACTCGTCGAGTCAATGCCGCGCTACTCAATCCGTGCATTCGCCTCCCTTTTCATCCGCTTCCTTGTCGCTCTTCTTCCAGCACGCGATCGCTCCGTCTCACTAATTGCAACGCTCTCAGATTTGCTCGCACATCAGAGCGCTCATTGTCCGGGCCGCAGAGCATTTAGAGATGCTACATCATCTTTTGAAGACACATCAACATCGAAACAAAAGTGAAGAGTGTGTCACTACAACAACAACTAAACAAAGTACCTCAGGACAATTTGAATAAACAATTCAACATTATTACATTGCTTCTCAAAACATGTTGGATATTTGCTTCCATTTCTATAACTACGAGTGGGTGCACGTCATCAGCACATCTTAAAACGAGCAACTTGGTTGGCCATACTTTGCCCCCAAGTGAAGGAAAAGGGTTACCTCCATCATGGCTCCACCAGGGCGGGGTCTACAGAGCCCATGCCAGCAACTGCTCTCCTCCTCGCTCCGCTGTTTGCACTCAGCGGCGAACGGCCCCGCGGAGCAATAAAGGTCCAACTCAAGCTGAGGGCCGAGCCTGAGGAGCTGCCGTGGAAAGGCAAAGGGCCATTGTTCTACGAACAACCCTGCAGCTGTACAAGACACAGCGCGTACTGTACCACGGGCTGGTACTGGCCTACATTTCACTGGGTCCCTCGACAATGGGGAGGAGGGGAAACGCATGTAGACCACCAACTGGGAGCTGCTGCCTCAATCCTTTGGGGCATTTGGCGATGCATAAAAAGGTTCACAGTGTGAGCGTTAACATTTAGTGACCAGCAGAGACTGGGTTCGATTAACATAATCTGATCACTTATCGACTTTCAATAGAATCGTATGGCGAGGGGATCATATAGAAGTACAATGACCCAGTGTTGTCTCAATCGTTTCAAGCATATTCTGGATATGATTACTATGCATTTGTGCTCATTAATAGTTAGTAGCTTAGATTATTTATTCATTCTTTTCTTGTGTGAATAAATTGTGAATACATTTCTATACGTTTTTAATTCAGTCTTTAATGTGTGGCTATTTAATATAGAGGTAAAATGTAGTATAGAAACATAAAAGTCTGAACACAAATTTTGCAAACTGCTGTTGGGAAACATGTCTGCGCTCTGGGAAATCTACCTTACGTAGTTTTTGCCACCAGAGAGAGAGGCGATTGAGAAATGTTGGCGGAGCACAAAAAAACAGCCTGTAGCCGAAACAGAAGGAAATGTTTAAGCAAGTCACACATTTCTCACAGAGGTCTGTGGTAACTTGTGTATCTGAGGTACACTGGTTCCTCAAATTAGAACCGTACGCAAACACCAAATAGAAGGCAGCCTGAAATTCACTAGTATAGTTCTCAGTATAGGCAGGTGATTTTCTTACTGGTTCACGGTAGTAAGGCATTCATTTACTAAGGCTTTGGTTTAGAAATGACATGCTCCTGCAGCTTGAATCTTTGTCCCCGTCGCTACCATCCATCTGGACAAGTTAGCTCAGTTAGTCCTGGAGAGAATGACATAAGCAAATAGGGCTCTCATGCAAAAAAGAAAAAAGCGCAATGCTTTGTGCTTTAAGACCGAGCAAAGTGAGCAAATCTTGAGCGGCGGCCTAGTCACACTCTAATCCATAATTAAGGGGAATTTAAAGTGGTGTAGCCATAAATGGAGTATGTTTTTTTCCAGCCAAGTGAACATTCGCTCTGTGCGACAAATCGCCAGATTCTGCTCCTCCAAATGAAGGTGCTTGATCCAGCTGCTATTTCGATGTAGTGTATTGGTTGTAACTTAACTAAACTGCAAAAAAACAACGGCTTCACCTTCACCCCCCCCCCTCCCTCCCTCCCCCCGACATGTCTGGCAGAGAGCCATGCAACACCAACAAAAAGGATTTTACAGTGCATCCTAATGCTGCTGACAAGATTGAAAAAAAATCTCCATCTCAGCTGCAGCCCTTCTGATGACATTATCTTTAATAATGTCCTCAGCTACACTAGCTGTAATTGCTATTCAATTAATTATCCGTAGACACTGCATAGGAGGTCTGATCACAAAAATCAATGTGGCTCTTTGCTGCTCGGATGGTTGGGTTTTCTCCCACTGAATTGTGACCACATATGTCTCCCAGTGGCTGAGCAATAGTGCCGGCATGGCTGGGGGGGATGGCACGGCGATAATTGTGGGCTGTTGATTAACCTGGGTGTTCATTCGAGCGAGTGTGGGAGGGAGCGCGTTCGTATGTCTGTAGATTGCCACACATGTTCGAATGCTTTACTGTGACAAAAACGCATAAAAATGAAGAGGGGAAAAAAAAACGGGATTAGAAAACATCATAGATGCTGCCGTCTCACCTCCTTCCCTGCGTGCTCAGACACAGAGTGAGCTACAGACAACAACAAAAAAATCCCCCACATACAGGCGTTTCAGCATTCTCTTCACATCCCACTGCGAATGCTCTCTGGGTAGTGCTAGAGCTGGAGCCTGGCACGGAGGCTCTCTGGACGAGCATCTATACATATATGGATGGCGAGCATGCATTTGGAGTGCCGCAAGCCTGGCGAGGGTCCGTGGGTCAGGAAATAGATAAGCGATGCGAGGAGAATTCAAAATAAATGAAGCCACTTGAATTATTTAGAGGTACAAACTGAGAATTTCTCCTGCCTTTAAAAAAAAAAAAAAAAGAAGAAGTGGAAAATGACCATAAAGAGGCATCCACGGTCCCCTTGTATCCAACTCGACCCGCTCACTCCAACGTGAAGCGCCGCGGGGAGCTGAAAAGAGTGTCCATTAGGTGGAGAAAGAGATGGAGAGGATGCAAAGAGGCCACAGGTACACCCCGTGGTTTCACTCCAGTCTGAGTCACGAAGGGCTTTCTTTACTCCCCCGCTACATTTCATCAGCACGCTATCCCACTCCTCCACACTGCCCCCACCCCGCCTCGCACTACATATATTTATTATCCTGCTGTGTGTTGCAGATCAACTCCTCTGGCTGGGTTTCCATCACTGAGCGGCGTGCAGGAGACCAGATGGAAAGGGGAAGGAAGAGAAAAAAATCAGAGTAAGCAATTCTCTTTGCGAGCAAATAACCGGCGCCGGACTAATGGCGGCAAAACTGAGCGCAGCTCTAATCAATACGCATCACTCCTAATCAAAAGAGACCTGATAACTCAAATGGTCCGAGGAAGCCTTGTACACAACTCTTAACACAACTGCTCCCTAAAGCTCTTTTTTCCAACAGGTGCTTCTAGCTGTATTTCATCAAATGTGAACCATTCTGAAGCAGCGTAAGTCATGCAGACAAAACCAAGGTACTCAAAGGAAGCAACAGGTACATTAAATTGTTCTTGTAATGTTAGGAAATACCCTGGGTACCCCAACCCTTGCAGGTCAGAGGTAATTACTGTACTGTTCAGCACCGGGTACAAAAAAGAAAAGAAATCCTCTTAGATTGCTGAACAAAACACGAGCATTAAATCGCCTCAATGTCGTGTTAGTGTGTTGATGCAGGTGTGTGTGTGTACAGGTTTGTGTGCATACCTCAAACGTGCCAGTGCTCTTGGTTGAGAAACCGGTCGGCAGAGCCCTGAGGCTCGCAAACCTATTTGATGTGAAACACTTCAACATACACAACAACATCTCCTGACCTGCTAGGGCCCGTTTACTCGGGCAGGGGTCACAGTCAGGAAGGGACCGATACGACACTGAGACTAGTGAGCGGAGGGGGGGGGGGGGGGGCTACTGAGAAAGAGCAGGACCAGCGTTGTGCTGCTTCCTGCGCAGAGGTAGTAAATATTTGAGACCACAACACAACCCTTAAAACACAACTGTACTGCACCGTGCAAAAGGTGTGCTTTAAAGCCCTATCAGGCCACAGAGAAGAACTCTTGTGGGACAGGAAGAAAAAAAATGGGTCAACTGTCAAGACATCACTGGAGCGTCAAAACCACAAGAAAAACGGCTGGAATCTCCTCACCAGCCTTGGATTAAATAGTCCTCAGTTAAAAGATATTCTTTTCCCGATGACGGGAGCAAATAAACTTTTGATACGATTTGCCTTTTGTCCAAAGGGACTTACAATAAGTGCATTCAAGCCACAGGGTACAGACCCAGAAAAACTCAAATCAATGAGTACAATTTTACAATACAATTTTTTTAAGAAAGCCAAACTAAAAGAAGTGCTATAAGAGAGTGCCATCGTACGTGGTAAAAATCTATTATTAACCAATTACCGAAAGGCTTGTTTAGTTAAGTGGCTGCAGAGCTAATTGCTTCCGCACTAAAGTCTATAATTTCATTAACCTAAAGCAATTCCATTTGTTTCACCCTGCCCGTTCCTAGTCTTTGTGGACAGGGTAAGAGCCCCCGTCGGGCTTCAGTGTACTTCATCAACAGGCGGAGGAATACTCGCGAGAGTACTACAACAGTCAGATGGTGACGCAGAAACGTCCCCTGTGTGGCTTCAACCAAGCAAGAGCGTAAGAGGAGGTCTTCTGGTTACCATGGTGCCAAAAAAACAGACACCGAGGTACTTGGGGCCGGGCGACGGCGTTTCCATGCGGCGATGCCGTTCTCCTTGCATTCACGGCAGGGGGCTCCCTCAATGAATACTATCACGTTTCCGCCAGGCTCAACCTTGCAGATCATACGGCTGCCTTCAAGGGCTTGAGAGAACATCAAAGGTAACTGTGTGATTTCGCATTCCTGTTTGAGCATTACAACCTCTTCCGCCCCCTCCGCTTCCTCCTCCTCCTCCTCCCCTAGCCACCACCATGAAAAGCCCAGACGCACTTGCTCCCACACATCGTTCCTGACACACGCAGAGTTTAGTGGCACAGTGCATCACAGTGAAAGAGTCAAAGGAGTTTTTTTTTTTTTTTTTTGGTATGAGCAATCACACTTTCCCGTCTCTATCTGTTCCCCTTCTTCATGATGCACAGGTACTACGCCCCCCCGGGAAAGTGGAGGGCAGTGTGGATCAGGTGGCCGGGCTGCCGCGCACAAAATATTATTTACAGCTCACACGGGAGAGAAATTACAGCAGCAATCCTCTCCAGGAGAAAAATCAGCTGACCTGGCGAAGAGCGAGGCCAGGAGGAGGGTCAGGCACTAGAATTATTATATTGCTTCCCCTTATTCACCGCTGCTATCTATACCGCTCACGGAGCCTGTGGGGGATTCAAACCACCGCCGACAACAGGTTAGCGGATCACAGGACCACTATAAAAAGGCAGTAAGAGGGGGGGTTAGCATTTAGAAACCCGGCCTTGAGGATAGCTACTCCACTTTTCAACCAGCCCACTCATGGCAGATTCATGGATTAGAACAGGCAGTGAAACCAGTGGGGGGAACTTAAAAAGGTTAAGCTTTAAATTGAACAATTGGAAAACATGACGTTCAAAGCAGGTTGCAGAGCAACGTTGGAGACACCCACGACAGTGTGGAGCATTTAGAAACAGGTGTTTTCCATCTACTCAAGCAGGACTGCATATTGTTTTGTGTTCTTATATTGAATGAGCAGGAGTCTAAAATCCAAAAAGGTATAAAAACATGATCCTCAAATGTATAGAATCCACATCCAGTGGCATTTCTGCAAATGTTATGGATGGAATAATGAGAGCGATCATCTCATCTGACCTATGGATCCATTCATGGGATCAGTCTTATAGAGGCCACACAGAGAAAGGCCTATCTTTGGATGCAGGGCATAGTGCCTTTTAATAGAGAGCATATTTTTAGCCGTGGGGTCCCCCAGAGAAAAGGAGTCCAGGGCCATGGAGACAGGAAGATGAGAGAGAGCCTCCTCTTTTACATAGTCACATCTTTATGGGTCACAATCCCTGTACTATTCCACTCGTAAGAGAACGATTCCAGAGATGTGACTCTTAAAAAATATATACTAAAAAGTCGTGACTTCTCGGCAGAGAACTTTACCTGGCAGTTAACGTTAGGTAACTGGTTTAGAGCAATGAAGTGAGGTTAAGAGCATTTACATTATTTCAGGACACACTGCAGTTAAAGCCGCTGGACGGCAGACGCTAACAATTTCGTGTGTGTGTGTGTGTGCGCGCGCGCGCGCGTGGCGTTGATGACACGCAAACATACCAAGCGGTTCAGTCTTCTCCGTAGCATCTTCCTCTGCGTCCTCTTCCTTGATTTCGCAACGCCGATGAACTCTCTCGCTCGCTCTGGCTCGCTCTTTCTCGCTCTCTCCCGGCCGCCTCCGGGCTCTGCTTGGGCTCCTTTTCCCGGTGATAACTTCACATGTATTGCGTTAGTTTAACCTGCTAGCCCCTTAGCTACCTGCTCTCTACTCTACCGTTAGTTCTAGCTACACGAAACGTCGCAGCGGCGCTACATCGTTTCCATTTTGTTTGATTTCGGTATCCTGTCACCATTCGCATTCTCTCTCTCTCTCTCTCTCCCCCCACAACCCCCCCCCTTGAATTATTTTTCCGCGTTGCGGTTGCCGCCTTCTACTCCGCGGAAGGCTGGAACGGTCCCTGAGATTGCTCTCGTCGCCCTGTTGCTTAGGCTACTACGAATCATCTGTGGCGCTCTGCCGGTTGCCTCGCTGAGACTATCGGTCGAAAAAAAAAAAAAAAGAGACACGCGCTCAGGCGGAAAACCAACAACTAACTTCTCTCTTAATTCCGTCCCTCCTCCTCTCGGCACAAGTCGCCTCGGCTCCCTGTCAAACAATTCTCACTCCAGCGGCAACCCACCGACGTCCCCACGTTCACAAGCTCCACCCGGCGAAGGTGCGGCGAGTCTCGGCTAGCGGTGCATTGTGGGAAATGTAGTCTGGGTGGTTAACTTCCACCTATCGCCTTCGATCTGTCGCTGCGCGTTCTGCGGAGAAACTGGCGGTTTGGGGGACCGGTGAGCGTTGAATAAAGGCGTCTTATGAAGTTATTCTCTAGGATTGTGAACTCAACGCAGCGTGGTGGACAAAAGCACAGCAACAGCAAGCAACAGATCCTCTTTAATCCATAATATATAGAAAACATATAGCAATACACTTTTAATATTACAGGGCTCTGATTATTTACCAATACTCTCTCTCCTTAATAATAGAAGGGATGTTTTTTAGCACGGAACCTTATGACAAGCCTCCTACACATATGTTTGGTTTATTGTGTCCGCATGGTAATGCAGATCTTTGAGAGAAAAACACCAGTCTTGATTTTAAATGACCTGCAGTGTGTCATGTGTCTTGTGCTTTTAGGTTTACCAGTTGCAACATTGGCATTTGTTATAGACATCTCTTTAATCAAACTTACAAAAAAAGACTAATGTATGTAGGCAGTAAAGAGTACAGTAAAGAATGTGTAAAAAATCAATACATCAACATCAGTTCTGGGACTTAAAAGCTTTCTCTTTATTAATGAACTCTGACATAAAATGTTCTTCAGGTGTTACCTACACAGGGACCTTTAAATTCTCTGCTCAAATATCAGGTCTACCACAGCTTGTGCCAACACTGTTGACCTCAATAGGGAAATTTTAACATAATAGAAATCCCCTTCAAATCATATCTTACTTCCTGCTTTTAGCTTTAAAGAGTACTGTATGTGAGAGGGGAAACAATTGATTTGTGCTTCCACAGAAAACCACATCTCTGCTCTTGCCTCAACAACTGGTGTCACCGGGTAAAATGTGCCGATGTAGGCCAAATTTCTGCTACCGTGACATAAGTTGAAGCAAATAAAAGCAGAATAAGCTGAAAATCCCGAGACACAGGAAAGAACAATGAGCCCAATGTCTGAGGCTCACGGAGCGGCTGAGAATAAAAATACATGCAGAAATGTAAACGTCTCACGGGGGGGCATTGCTCTAATTGGTCTCTTTTAGGGAAGTTGTGCCCTTCTATAAAAGTAACTATTGTGAATTATAGTAATACTTTGAGTCCTACATCTTCCTTTTTTTAATTACTAAAACCTTGCACAGAATGGATTATGTCACAACGTTTAGCCGCTTATGCAATACATGTTATGTAGACAGACATTTGTATACACGAGTGACCCCCGGCATCTATTTGCATGGAGCAACTCGGTTTGCATTTTGCTTCAGTGACGCCCTTCCTGTTAATGAAATGTGGTCAGTTCTGCAAACTGTGACAAGTGGGGAAGGTGCTTTTAAGGTGCCACATACTTGAGCACAACCTTTCGAGTGTGTTTTTTTTTTTTTTTACTAAGAACACCAGCTAAATCAGCCAAGGTCACCGCCATGATTATCTGTGTGTGGTTACTTTCCGTGTGAATGACAACATGTCTGTGTTTCAGTTTCGCAGCTGACTTGACCTTAAATATAAATGTTTAGAATTTTATAAACTCAGAGCTACTAGAAGCAGCTACTGTTATAGTTATACGCTGTACAAATATTTAAGGAGCCACCCCGCGTGCACAACGTGGTTTCAGTATGTACCATGAAATGCATCTCATATTACCATCACATGAGGAAGTAACAAACCCAACGTGGTGTTTTCTTAGCCGAACACGTGCCAACCAGGGCCAGCCAACAATCACTTACAACCTGCAAATGTTCATATTTATTCTTAGAGGGGAATACACGGTTGACACACACTGTACATGTTGCACTACAATACTGTAACTGCCTTACTCTTAATCAAACCCGTCACAGTATATAGTTTGTTAAAACTCTATAAAATTCATGTCATATAGGGTTGCTGTTAAAATAGAAAATGTTGTTCTTCATTTTCTTTTCTCTACCAAATATTTCAAAGTAAAGGATACACATTTCTTTACAGTACCTATGTGAAATGATTATAATAAAACGTGTAATAAAAAAAGGACTGCGTCAAGAGAAAGTGTCAGCCATGAACAGATACATGATAAATGGAATACTATCGCCACCATGCGGGCAAACGAAGAAATGCATCATTCTCTTTTATTGTCTCTGGATTTTAGTTGTCTCCTCCCCCGAGTTTATTTCTTTAGCATAAAGTGTATTTGAGGATTGACTTCCAAGCGGTGTCGTGTCTTTTTGTAGAAATGAACAGCATTAAGGTATAGTCACCATATAAACTGTGGGCTCATTAATATTTCCTCATATCTGAGAGAGACTGACATCAACACGATATAACTAGTTCAAGATTCAAACTTAAACAAAATAAAGTTAAGAGATCCTCTTGAGATGATTTCACATAAACTGCGATGCATAATTGGTCCGGCGTAGCAAACTAGTGGGATTGTTTTTAAAACCTGAATGTGAGATGAAATATTAGGGTTTCACTGACTAAGGTACAAGCGGCAACACTTTCTCCAAATGCCCATAAAAGCCTTCAAATTTCCTCATCCGGAGGAACTTGAGTCCCTAGCAGTGGAGCTGTTATTGTGAAAGTGACATCGGCGAATAATTTAAATAAGGTGTTTTTCTTGCAGGTACGCGTCATCAAATTCGGCACATTTGAATGGTAGTAAAAAAAAACATAACGATGTTGATAATTCAAGCACCGAAAATATAACCAAACATCAGTGATGTTATTCTTCTATTTACTTTATTCAGTACTGCATCCATATGTGCGATGACCTTTCAACCGGTTGCTGTAATACAATAAGCATCCACATGGTGGCAGCACAGTGACATCAATGAGATGCAACCAACTTGTTGCACTGGGAAAGAAACTTGGAGCAGAGCTGCAGAGGTGATTACGGTTTCAAGAAGGACTGTTCATTGCAATCAAACATCTTGGATTCTTTTTATGTGCTTTTAAAGACTATTGTATTTTAAGAGCTGTTTTTAAGAGACTGAAATGGAACAGTTAATTTATATAGTATTCAAGTGAATGCAGAATACAAGAATGCAATACATCACTTAAACTTACGTAACACTTAAACGTAACCAAACCTTTCATGTATCTCAAAAAGTATAAATAAATAAATTCACTGTAAGTCATAATTTATTTTACAATAATTAGCTCTAATTATAAAAATAGAATTACTGCAAGGCAATTGCATGACAATCTAAATTTTGTTTTTTAGTGAAAGTAAGGGTCAAGGAGTGAAGAGAGTAGGTTTTATGCACTGATTAATCTTAGACAATCTAAAATATTACAGACATACATTTGACAATTAGAGATGTTTTTTTTATTCCCTTGACTTAGCATTCCCAGCTACAGTATTTGGTGAAATTAGTGGACATTCCTTCACTGGTTCTTCCCCCGTGAGTCGCTTTGGTAGTTCTGAATTTAAACTGACAGCCCCTGTGGAGGAGTTGGGAGACTTCCCCAGCCATCTGTCTTAGAGCACCCCCCCCCCCCCCCCCCCATCCACCCCCATCCAGCAACCCCCTTCCCCTCCCTCCACGCATCCTTCATTCCCACACTGGGCCTTTGTCAGCAGTTCCTGTCCCTGGACTAGGCGTGGCGTGCGCAGAGGCTGGGGCGACCGTGGGTGCTTTCAGAGGCACCTGCAGATGGGACAAAGGGCCAAGGGTGCTGGGGCTGAAGACAGATTGATGCTTTGTGCACTGGGGCTGGAGAGAGAGAGAGAGAGAGAGAGAGAGAGAGTGAGAGAAGGAGAGGGAGAGGGTGGTGCATGGGGGATAGTTAGCTAAGAAGTTTTCAGGCAGAGGATTTTTCAGGGAGGGGAAACATGGGGTGGGTGGGGGGGTGAAGGGGGAGGTCTGTCACTCCAGTCTGTGTGAGTCCAAGCTTTGGAGGACCCGGAGAGATTGACAGCTTTTGTGGACTGCGTCTCCGCACAATGGTCGTGCTTTAATGGGCGGTGAGGCTGGAGTAGAGCTTTTGGGGAAGGTTCGGCGGGGAGGTGGTGCTCGGTAGTGGTTGTGATGGTGGCAGTGCGGGGAGGCTGAGGGATGGAAGGGGGGGGGGGGGAGGGGGGGGGGGGTGGGGGGGGGGAGCAAAGGCTTTACTGCTTTGCTTGGTGGGGACCAATTCATGGGTATTCAGTCCAGGGCTCGTTATTCACTGAATGCATCCAGTGGAGGAATGCAGCAGCATCAATTAGAATGTGTTAGCAGATAGCAACGCAGCGAAGAAAACCCTTTTTCTCCCTTTTGCTCACAGGACAACACAGTCCCACTATAGGAGGTGTCAGAGCCACAAAGCCTTTTTGTGGCTCTCTCTCCATTACATTACCAGTGCAATATGTAAGGTGGGGATTCTTTTGATTTAAATTAAGTGGAAAAAACACTAAATCCTATTTTCATTCAGCAGGGATAATGGTGTTATACTCTATAAAGGTCTTTAACTACTTATGTGTGGCTTAAAATCTTCCCCCGGCTCTCTTTTCACTCCACCTCAGTGTCTTACTCTCATTGGGGGTATTATATTTATTCAACGGTGGAGGGTCAAAGACGGACGGTTAAACAGATTTGCTTGTAGCCTTAACTGCCGCATCACTTCTAATTGTGTATCAGTGGGTCAGCGGTTTGTTGTGTTTTCCCCCTGCAAGAAAGGAAGAGCGGATATGAATTTAAACAGTATCTTGTAAGGCATTGTCTGCAGAGGTCTCAGGCCACCACTTCAGACTCAGAGGGCCTTTTCGGTAAAAGACTGGCGTTTCTATAACTTTCAAGACGGTGATATAAAAGAGGAGGAAGGAGTTGAAAACACTTTGATGGCGATCACATGTCGGGGGTTGACGCGCCATTCTGTGTTTTGAGTGTCGAGGGGGCCAGCCGCACATGCCCTCCGATCTAATTAGGCCGCACTTAATTGAAGGCTTTTCTATACGGTTGCATATACAGCAAACACGGTCCGTATTGGAAAACAAGGAAATAGCATTCCTTTCCAACCCAGCTACGTCTCTCAGCTCATTCCAACCAAAAGGTTCGGACTAAATTTCCAATTCATGCTATTTGTGAGAATTTTTTTTGGTTCTGCACCAACCGACTTGAGCGGACCGATTTTCAAGTTTCCCATCCATGCACTCAGCATCCATTTTGTCTCCAATTTCCTTGCTTTTAACACAAGATGATACAGATGTCATGTGCTCTGAAATAGAATTGTGAATTTGTGTTCTCCTTAGGTTTAATGAGAACTAACTGGCAGGAACCTCTTGTAGAAAGGTGTAGATTTCAATATGAGCAATTATGCTTCATTTGAAGCCAAATGAGCCAAATTTGCATCCCCTGAAAAGGGAACCAGTGTTAAACTGTATGAAAAGTGCAGTGAATTGGGGAAAACATCGCAACGTGCAGAAATGCATCTCCGCTGTAATTGTGTAATTGTAGAAGAGCTCTAAATGCACAGCCCAATTAAACTTGCTTCTTCTGCAAGGCAAAGAATTGGCAGGTTATTATGCAGCAAAGTATCAGCACATTTAAATAGCTGCCTCCCTCGTGGGTGAGGATGGGAGGGTGCGATCATTTGCAGCAAAATGGAATATCTGATCAAATATGGACAGATGTCTTCATACACGTGGAGCGGCTGTGAATTGGATTGGAAGCGGCGAGGTGGATGTTATGGCCTCCTCTAAGAGATGGAGCTTCCTGCCCCTGAGTACCGAGGGGGCACGAGAGGAAGAGGGTGAGAGAGGGGGAAGGTTAAGCTCTCAGTGGGGGGAGACATTTCCCTGAAACACCAGTTGATGGGTTTTCTCCCACAAAGGGCGGGGTGACGCAGTCTGCGCTGCTGCAGAACAGCCTGGTCTCTGTCTGGATTAGGCCCTGCAGCACACAAAGGGGAGCTCAAGTAAACGGTTCATGAATGTTGATTAATTGATGCCATTTTTTTTTTTTTTTTTGCAGTGTGCCATGGAGATTCGGAGGGTAGGGGTGCATGAGGGAGGTTGTGAGCGAGCAGGGGGAGAACCGCGCGGGTGTGAGGCCGCAAATCTTTCATTTCGTGAGTGCATTTTTCCGATATGCAAATCCGAAATGGTCGCCATTGATCACCAACCAACACGCCTGGATGATTCATAACTTCTGCGGAGATTCCTTAATCTGTCTTACTTCAATAAACAAGACAGCCTTTCCAGCCCCCCTCCACCCCCTCCCCCACCCCCCACACACACAAAAAAAACTTCTGGGAGCTCAATCGCGCCCACGGCCCCCCGATGGCGTCCGCTCAGGTGGCAGAGGCGGCGGGCGGGGATGGGTTCCCACGGTGGGCTTTTTTTTAAAAAGGGGTACAGGTGTGCTGGGAGAGTGAGGGTGGCCCGGTCGCGAGGAGGGGCGAAGCACTGGCCCGTAGCCCACCTCAATGGAGGGATCCCAGGGGCCAACTCAATGGCCTGGGTTCCACTTGATGGGGAGAGAAAGGAACGTTTCAGCCGCTGCCCAGCAGGAAAGATCTGGTTGTGGGAGACCTCTTTCAGGACTCACTGTTTGTCTGAAGGCTGTCACAGCAGATGAGTACTCAGCAAACAGCGTGAACAAGGATTTGAACCAGAAAACCAACAGAGCCTTGACAATATTGTGATTGGGCCTTGTCTCTTTAGAGGGGGCTGAAAGCCCAATTGAGAGCAGTAACAAGTGCACATTCAGAGCAGGACGGGGATGCCTTTGGGTTGTGTTTTATGGTTTTGAGGCTTATATGTAGGTGGATAAAGCCAAATCATGTTAATCTCCTCTTTCTCCTTTCTAAAAGCAGAATGGGAGTGAACCTGTGGCACTTTAATTGCCTGAAGTCTTACGGAGTCATTGTTGAGTCTTGTTAAGTCAAACGTGAATGAGACCTTCGGCAGTCCAAACACAACACTGGTTGGAGCATACTTTAAATAATGTGTAAACAAAAGCGCTGCAACGAAATATCACGCTTGGTTCATTGATGTTATTTCAGATTTTCTCGGGCGCCTTGGGTGTCATCGCGTGATTGACAGGCCTTCCCATGGACGCCACTAAGACGATACTTTTGGATATTCTCTGTTGCGCAGCCCCCTTCAAGTGTCCCTATTTGCACTTGACAGGTAAAATGTCATGTGAGGTGCGCAGGGCCTCCGTCAGAGACTATACAGTTGTAGATTCAGGGGGGAATCGGTGATCTTTAGCAGCTAACACGCGTACATACAACATGCATGCACTCATCCACACAGTCAAGCCTGCACGCTTACTCACTCACGGCGAATCACACAGACACACAAGCACCTTCGCTTGGTCACCTGGTTTCTGGTCAGAAAAAGGGATTAGAAAAAAACAAAAAACTCCAAGGAGGGGGGGGTGGTGTTGTTTTCTCATTTTCAGTAAGTAATACTTATGTGTGAAAAATAAAATCCAATCTGTTGATTTAGACCCATGTGTTTTCACACCAACAGCTCTGATAACAGCAATGAATCAGCTACTGACAACAAATAGAAGGAGGAGTGGGAATCAGTTAAACCAGATTACACATAAAAACAAACCGATTATATGCTTCAGTTTTGTTTTCCCCTTCTTACTTTGTACACATTTATCGACTTATTTATCCATGTGACGGCGAGTGAGAGGGCCATACAAAGAGCAATGTTGTCTTTTGGAGGAGTTGGGCTAACTTTGAAGGTTTCTGAAGAGAGAGGCTTGTGATGGAATGGGCTGGGAAGGACTGTGACTTCTCCATTGAGAGTGGAGGGGCACGCTGGATTAGCTTGATTTGCCTGTGAATGGGCGCTTTCCATTATTCCTGTTAGGGAGCTGTCACATCGAATTGAGAAAGTGAAAACCTCCTTTTATCAACCTTTTCCAAGTGAAACTGAACAGACAATCAATAACTGAATTCAGGCCCAGGGGGAAAGTCAAGCAGAATGATATGGGGCTGTTATAAAGGGGGTATTTGTCAAATTGCTAATGGGAAAAAGCGGATAACTGGTGTAATGTTGGCCCCCGGATGGAAAACTGAAGATGAAGAAATAAAGTCATAGTGGTACAAATAAAATTAGGTCTGTTTAGCCCTATGAAAAAAATGAATTTCAAAAATACATATGCTACTACAACTAATAATAATATGTCATAACAATAATGTAAAGGAGATCTTAATTTGCCGGACAAAGCGGGTCATCAAAATATCTAAAAACATTTTTTTGTAAAAATAAATATTAAGCCTTTAAGAAGCCTTCAAGAAGAACAGCAAATCAGAAAAGTCTTATTTCCGATAATTAAACTGAATCCAAAATACTTTAAGACTATATCTTCATTGAATTATTGTAAAAGTATTGCTTTGATACCAAACATATTTTAACAATATATTTATCGTATTATGATTACGATCATTTTGCAACAAGTTCAAGACTAAACCAACCGGGAGTGGCTCGCTTTTTTATTATAAGAGTGACACCATATTGTTTTGGAGTTTCATTATATTGACCTTATTGTGCCATTGTGCTTGTTCTGACACCATGATAATGCCTGAATACAGAGGGAATTATGCTCTGTATAAATAGTTCCCATAGTCAAGGATCGCTTCAATTATCCCTCTACACATTGACAACACCAACAGAATAAAAACTAAAGCCTTAGTCCAAGCTGGTCTCAAGGCGCTCTTCAAACATTGTTTTGGCTTTTGTTAGAGGGGCACAGGAACATCGCCAGCATCAATGGTAATAGAGAAAAGAAATACATTCATCTGATACATTAACTGCTCTTATACAATTACAGCATTCATTGAGAAAAAAAACGGAACTTTTTTTACTAGAATATATAATTCCTATGTTGTAATTGTTTAGTATATTTCGTTATAATTATTTTATAATATATTGTTTACAGGACTTGAGTATCATATTAAATTGCACATTTCATCATGGCGAAAGGCTTCCACACCCAAACCATTTTTCAGAAAATTTTCTCATATTGCTGTAGCCAATTTTTACGCTGGCTGGAGAAAATGAATCGGATCATTTGGCCTCATCAATCAATTTGGTAATTGATGTCTTAATCATTATACAGTTAATTGAGCACCTTCATTGTTGCCTGTCATTGTTCAAAGTACCAGCCTGCAGCAGTTTGAGGGGGAATTGGAACGACGTGAATTTATTGCTTACTTACTATAACCGCTTTCCACATATTGAGTAAACATTAGGGGCAAAAAAGGGGTTTTTGAAATCTGTCTTCCCTCAAAAATCTTAGTTGGTGCTGTTTTGGAAACGGTAACCCAAAAATAGACACAAAACGATTTTGTTGAGTGCGGCTATTCCCGCCAATAAGATCACGCGTGCTTTTCGTCAGCGTAATTGTCACCCATCCATCTTCTGTCCACAGTGAGTTGATAGCGGCCTATGAAAAATGACTCATGGCTGTAATGAGCGCCTCACCTCTGAGTGGTAACCACGTAAGCAGGCCCTCTGTGGAACAGTAATTCCCCCATTTATTCCACTTCGGTGGCTTCTCCACCCCACATCCCCGTCTTACCTTCAAACTGTCACGTGAGAAGTCCCTCTTTTCGCAATGCGCCCACTTCCCCCGACACCAGTTGACCGCTGAAGGCAAAGAGACTCGCAGGAGATCCGTGGAGGCCACGCAGCTTGCCGGGGGGGGGGGGGGGGAGGGGGAGAGTCCTTAATTGAGTTACAGAATACTTTAATTACCACTGTTTCCCACATTCCTGCTCTTAACGCTTCACATACAATATGAGCTACGAAGGGAGGAGGAAAAAAAAAAAAGAAGAAGAAGAAGAAGAAGAAAAAAGCCAGTTCCAGCCCACGGAGTGCAGCTGCGAGGCAATTATCATCAAGCACCCCGGCATCTGTGTACAAACAATCCCACAGCTGCTGGCATTGATACTGTAAATGCAGAGAGGAGCAGAGAAAGCCCAGGTTGACCCCCAGGGCCCCGCTGCCGCCTCCAAGACCACGACCCTTTCATCCGGGGGGGGGTGTTGGTGACACCTATGAGCACTCGACCTGTTCACAATTTCAAATGAGCAGCCGCATTTTGTTCTCTTGTTTGTATAACATTGTGTAAAATGTTTGTATTCATATTGCAAAAATACTGTAATTATCAGGGTTCTCATAGCACATGAGTACTAAAGTGTGAATTTCCTAATTCATTTGGCACCAAGTAACTGAGCCGTCCCGCTCTCTTCTCCTTCTTTTAACCCCCCAACATACGTTTCACCTTTTTCCTAATCCAAAGTAGCTTTAAGGTTTCAAACCTATTATTTCCCACCAACCAACAGCATTGCATGTATCCTGTGTCAGCTTGTTCCAGCTCTTCTTTAAAGCAATGTTTTGTCCACACAATATTCCAACCCTGTTGTATTTTTCCTTAAAACAGACATATGCTATGTTGAGCGTTATTGCTCCCACATTTCCGCTTTTTAGAACTCAAATTTCAATTTGTACTATTATTATGTGGATTTGAACAATGTTGGACCTCAAGTCGGCACTGTTTAACAGAATACAAAATCTAAAAGAATTCCTGCATGTGCAGCCGTCCACAATTCATCCGTTCACCTGCAAACAAAATAAAACACATTTAGTTACTGCTACAGGAATACACATGTGTTTGCGGTTGTTGCCGTATTTGTGTTTGAGTGAGTGGGCATAATGTGCGTGACCGAAAAATGTGAATGGGCAAGCGAGAGTGAGTGAATGAGTGAGTGAGCGCGTGAGTGAGTGAGTGGGCCCGTTTGTGAGAATGGCGTGACCGAGAGGGCCACTGTGGGATCCAGGGGAGACGGGGAGGATGACTTTATGACACCGAGGGGACGGGATAAGCGGCAGAAACACAGAGTGCACCGGGTGCAGGAGGCGCGGGCGGAGAGAGGGGGAGGTGGGGGGCGGGGGGGGGGGCAGCCCTAGCTGTCAGCTCTGAGGGGCTGCTGGAAGACTCAGCGGGAGCCCAGCTTGGCCCCCGGGATGCCTGGTCGCCACGGCGAGGCCCTGGAATGCACCGACGCACAATGAGCTCCCGGGGCTCAGAGGGCACTCCGATTTGATAACCACATTATAGTCCTAGCAACATCTGTTGGGGCGCAGGAGAAAGGCCTACTGGCAGGCTTTAACCCCCCCCCCAAAAAACTGGGATCATTAACCCTCAGCCCTGTGAGAGAAGGGGGACAACAGCCCTCTATTTGTCAGCCGTCCCGCACAGGGCTGCGGGGGCTAATATTTTACCAAAAACAGCGTGAGAAGAGAAGCGTCCCCGGGCACCATGGAGAGGGCTCCTTCACATTTCACTCACAAATTAGCGAGATGGTACACTTTTACTTTATGGGACTCGCAAAATAGCATTAGCATAGAATATGCTATCTAAATAATATATATAATATAAAACATCTTTTGAATAGTTCGAATCGAATAGAACGACCAGATTGAGGCGGTTTTGATGTCATATGTATAACATTAACATACACAAAGATGCGTGGGTGTTATTTTCCCCTCTGATTTGTTAATGTGTTGTTAGCAGCGAGGGGGGCCAAGTTGCTGGAGGATGGAGAAATAACAGGTGTCCCGTCACAAAGACACGTCTCAGGCTCCAGGATGCTCTGGGGCTTCGTGGGTCAGAGCCAAGCCTCATCCACCTCCACAGGTTTCAAAGCAAAGGCCACCTCTCTGTAATGAATAATTAAGGAAACAAAAGGCCCCCCCCGGGGGGGGGGGGGAGGCGTGAAGCCGTGGAGAGCCTAATGCAACTAGGCCAGATGCAGCGAGAAAAGCTGAGGTTTTTACCCCTGCGCTTCATAGAAAACATCATCCCAAATGTATTCCTTGGAGATGAGGGTCTGCAGGAGGTGCCCCCCCCCCCTCGATGCACTGGGTCCTCAAGTGCCTCCACACAAGTAATCCCATTCACTGCAGCTCATTACATGGGCAATTAAGTGCTGGGGGGGAGCGGCATGGGCTGGGGAGGGCGATGGCGAGGAAGAAGAGGTGTATATGTGAGTGTGTGTGTGTGTTAAAGTGTATAGAGTGGCAACCATCATCCAAAACCCCCACCAATCCATTTCGCCCGTCCTCGCCGAGCCCCCCCCCCCCCCCCCTCTCCCAGCTCCTTCACCTGGGCCGGGGGGTCTCTGTGGACACCTGCCTCTCCTAATGAAGATCCATGGCTTCATTTCCATTTCTGGAGTCATATCAGAGACGGCCTAGCACAAAACAGGCCTGTTTCCTCCGAGGCCTGGAGAGCCGGATAGAATGACACGGCTAAGTGCTCCGGCAGAGCGGGGCAGCTGCGGAGCCTGAAAACGGGGGATTCGGGTTGGGGCTTTCTGAAGTGGGGGGCTCGGATGGAGAGGACCCGATGTTTGGATTGGCCACAATGGCAGCCGTGTGCTACCTCAGCAGCGCCTCGGCACTAATGAGGCGCTCTGCAGAGATGGAGGACGAGGAGGAGAGGGCATGAGGAGGTGGAGAAGAGGAGAACAGAGGAGGGGTGCACCACTACATACTTTCCTCGCACACCACTCTCGCCTCCTCCGCTGCTAACGGCTACGCTTACCTCTTGAAGATACACAGCAAAGATCTCGGACAACACAAAAGAGTACACATTCAGGACACAGAAGCGCAGGTGTTACGATGAAGCCGTCTTTGGGTTATTTGTTATTTCCCCCCAATAACATTTACCAAAGCACCATTTACAACAACGCTGTCGTCTGTAAAATATTGTAAAACAGCTCAAAACATGTGAAAAAAACATAAAGATTTCTGAGGGCTAGTACACTTTCAAATCCTCTTATCAACAGAATAGTTACAATATATTGATTATTTTTGTGTCCAGATTTAATTTTTGCACAAATGCTAAACAGCCCATCAGCTGGCCCTGCTCGCGGTGTGCAGCGAGCATGTGCGTGTCTTTCAATGCAGCGGTCGAGGCTGTGCTTGTTAACATGTTCTAGCTCAGTGACTCCTCTCAGCACCCGGAGGACAGGGGGGTCTCAGACCTGAGCCAGGTGAGGAAGAGGAAGAGAGAGAGAAGGAAAACAAACAAGGCGAAACCCTCAGCCATAGCGCAGCTGCCTGCTCCGCCCAAACTAGCGGACGCGGAGGGATCGAGTCAGGCCACACCTCCATTAGAAGCATTTTATTCCAGTCAGTTTCAAAGCTCAGAGGTCCTCAGAAAGACAACAAAGAAAATGCAACATGTGTCTTGTATTAACCACGTACAAAAACAGGTCAGAGCATGAAGCAAAACGTTTGTTTATGTGTGTGGGGGGGGTGGAGCCTGGATGGAGGGGCGGGGGGGGGTGGGGGGGGGGCTTAGGTGAGGATTGTGTACGGTGTCACTTTGCGGGCCCCCTCTGCACTCACCTGGAACAGAGCACTTCCCCTCCCTGGGTCTTATCAGTTCCCAGAGGAAATACCTGCCGCAGGTAAACACGACCCTTCGACCCCTCGGCCGTCCACTCTGCCCCGGCTCTCAGCGGACCCCGTCCCTGTCCTGCAGCCTATCTGTCTCAATCTGAGGATTAGCTCTACAGCGCCAGCCTTAACACCCGGCTTTGAGCCTCGCGTCTGCACGCAGCCCCGAGTCTCAGACCTTTGGATCCTACCCTCTAACCACCTTAGATGTTGTTCTTCATGCACCAGTGAGGAAAACCTTTATCCCCCTCCACCTCCATCTCCTCCTCCGTCCCCCTCATCCCTCTGTCTCACATTTAATCTTATCTACATATCACCAGGTGTAACCAAATATCCGTCTTATCAACCGAGGTGTCTTGGGCTCTGTTTTGCATTGTCACAGGAGTGATTCATTCAGGTGGAAACTGGATATAAATAATAAGTCACAGGAATCGTCGGGTGTTTGGGATGGAGGTGGCGTTCATTAGAGTATGAGAAACATGATGAATTTTCAAAGTGATCACATTAAAGAATGGTTGTAATTCAAAGGGAGACATAGTCTACTTTTAATGACTTTGGAGTGTAATTAATTCTTCCGCAGTATCTATAACAGAGTTTCTAATAAATGTGGGGGTGGTGATTTCTTTTTAATTACTTCCTTAAGAATTTTGAAAAAAGAGTTTTTCTATGAAATATGACATAGCCAGTGATTATTAGGAGCCAAAGCCCCACCCTACTCGTCTAACAGATGACATATATACATGCTCATGAACTCAGGCACCCATGTGAATGCACACAAAGTGAACGCATCAACACCTACTTGCACTGAAATTTCTGCGGGTTGTGTGTAAAAGGTTCTTTTTCTTACACACAAATGCAGCAGGTAAAATGTGCAGAGTGTATTGCAGAGGTCTTCGAGGTCCTGGTGTGTTTGAACTTGTTCCACCAGTCGTGCTGCGGTATTGCTGAGAAGATGTGGAGGAGGGTGGAAGAGGCACCGCTGATACCCCCCCCCCCCCCCCCCCACAGAAAAGTAGAATGTCTCCCAAGGGACAGCTGACCCTGTTAGAAGGAGGCAGAATTCTCACAATCCCCTGTCTGGCCTCGAGGACAGAGGCCACCAGGGCGCCGGCTCATCATGGCCACCCCTCCCGCTCCAGAGTCCTTCCACACACACACACACACACACACACACACACACACATCCCCTCCTCACCGCTACCACCACAGGGTCAGGGTTACTCTCTCACCCCTGGGCCACCTAAGTCTCCCCCTCTCCCCCACCCCCGGCCCCTCCTCCACTGTCACCTGAGACACACAGGTAAATGCTTGACTTTATTTGATGGATGCGGTTTCCCACGGCGACAGTGATGTACGCTCGGCCAGAGGCCCCTCCCTCCCCCCCCTTCCCCCCTGGTGGAGTCTGGAGCTGGAGTGGTGATTCTGTGCTGATAACCTCGCTGGCGCGCCCCCTCCTCGGCCGGGGCAAAGGAAACTGGAGAGGACAAGACATCCTGTGTGACGCACCTGAGTGTACGGCTCATCGGGCTAAAACAAAGCGGGCTCCATTCTGAGTCCACTCCATTAAGAGATCTGCACCCATCGAAGTAACATGTGAATGTGATATAATTGTGTAATGGATGAGAGTGTGCACAGACGTCTGTTGCAAACAAGTCTTGACATCTCTCTATAAACCGGATTGGTTTCGTCCACCCACACTCACACATTATGGTCAGCTCTGTTGAATAAAAGTTGCCACACCTTGATTAACAAAAAAACGATGTTAGTGTTTCATTTCAATGACAACCCCTCCTTCTATCTCCCACCCCCCCCCCATTATTAGCAGATAGCGCTTCATTGGAGATAAGCAGGACAATGGTCGGGATGAAGGCCTGGATCACAGTTGTTTCTTATCTCTCACCTCATCTGCAGCCTGTGGTGTCTCTGTCAGAGGATGTTGTTAAACCAAGTCAAACACTCAAACATCCTGTGGCATCACCCTGCCTAGATAGTCCACAGCCTCAGAAACACACACACACACACACACTTGTACACACCTCTCCTTTATGGCAGTTAACACTTGGCTGGGGCCTGGACACTGCGGACGGTTCACGGGCCCGTTGGTGCTGTTTGCCGGGGTGAGGATATCCTGGATTCAGACCAAGCCTGAGTAATGCTTATATTAGAACCAGGGGAGTGTCTTCATGATGAAATGAGAAGGGTTGTGTATAAGCAATTTTGACCGTTGAAGCATCAGAGCAAGTCAAATGTAAATAATCCAATTAAACTACTGGCGGAATGGAAATTATGATTCTCATTACAGAGTATAAAATGATCAACTCAGTTATGAGAAAACTTCTGAGGGTGGCTCTTTTTGACCAGCTTTCATCAGCAGTGGCCCTCAAAAATACACATTTGCACAGAAACATGCACGCACACACGCGCACACACATCTCCACTGTGAAGAGAGGAAGCCCCAGTGCAGGCAGGTTAATATCAGGAGCACTTGACAACAATGGTGTGTTATGAGGTGCTGCAGCGGTAATAAGGTCTTTGTTGGGACTTTAGAGCACCGCCACATCACATCATTACTCATCCTGGGAGACCAGTTGCCAGTCGGCATGGCAACCGGGACTTGGTTGAAGCCAGAAGCGAGACCAGAATCTCAATGCCAGGAGAGAGAACGAGCACACAAAGAATGTTCTAGTGGAAGGAGAAAGTTTACAAGTGGCCACGGTGACCTCAGACTGCTGCTTCCGAGATGGGATAGAGTTGATCTAAAATCCGGGAAATTAAAGAGAAAAATATCTATGCAGGAAAGTCTACTTTAAAAAAGTTTCTGCCCCTGAATTGCAAAATATAATTTCACAGCGCAACAATTTATTCATATGACGTTTCCTTTAGATTCTATCCTGCAAAATAAACCTGAGATTAGTGATGAAGGCTGAATGGATTTTCCAAGCAAACGGGAAATGGATTCGGCTCCTCTTCCTCTTCTCACCTGCACTCATGTTGAGTGCGTGTGCGGACCGATCAAGGAGTGGACAGTGCAGCCAGTGGAGGTATGCGGCGGTAAGGTGGTGAGTTTGGTCCTGCAGGTCGCTGGGTGTGTTGGGTCAGTGTGGAGCGGTCAGCAGCTGCTGCCTGGCCGAGGTCCCACAGTTCCCAGGCTGGGGGGATTGACAAGCCAGTAATAAAATCAGGCGCCCTGGTTGGGCTGTGTGCGGCCCATTGTTCCCCCAGCAAGGCCCGCGGCTGCTGTTTACTTTCTCCCATATGCATTATTCAACGGCACAGGAGCTCCCGGAGAAAGGGGCCCCATTCAGGGATCCTCTTGCCCTTGTTTTGTTTTGCTAATTTTCAATTAAAATAAACCATCTCTTGCCAGTGCCATGGCTGAGTGGGGAAAGAGAGAGGGCCACTGTCCCCGCCATTCTGGCCGTCTGAGGAGATTAGACCGAATGTATAAATGAGAATAAAGTGGGATGTATCATTCATACTGTCAGTGATATGTTTTTCTATAGTAGGATTTAAATGGAGACAATGGGAGGGGTTGCTGTTTCAGTTGAGAGCATACGCTGGCCTCTTATTTATGTTATTGTTGCCGGACATGTCGCACAGCATGACCTCATTTTTTTTTTCTAAAGCGGATTAGAAGTGTAAACAAAAATCCAGCGTCTTCAGATTTTTTTTTATTCAGCCAAGTTTTTCTTCCACTGAAATATGAATATCCACCCTTGATGTTGCACAAGGAGGATTCCCAGGGTAAGAGAAAGTGAAAACTAATCACAAAGATGTGATGATGTAATGAGTAATCAATAATGACTCCCAGAGGTCATTAAAGGAAGCCGGCCAGGACAGCCTGGACTAATCAATAAGGCCGCTGATAGCCGGTTCACCTCTTTCACACAAGGGGGACGAGGCAACCTCGTGGAGGCCAGGGACAGATGCGGTGACAGTGAGGAACTAGACGAGTTAAAGATTCACCACACATCTGTCACTTGAGCCGGGGCAGCAGCTAATGGTCTGCCCCCGCTGACAGCCTGCCTGCCTGCCTCTGCCTGCCTGCCTGTCTGCCTGCCTTCCTGCCGGCCTGCCTTCCTGCCGGCTTGCCTGCCTGCCTGCCTGCCTGCCTGCCTGCCTTCCTGCCTGCCTGCCTGCCTTCCTGCCTGCCTACCTGCCTGCCTGCCTGCCTGCCTGCCTGCCTGCCTGCCTGCCTTCCTGTCTGCCTGCCGGCCGGCCGGCCGGCCTGCCTACCTGCCTGCCTGCCTTAGTGCCGGCCGGCCTGCCTTCCTGCCTGCCTGCCTGCCTGCCTGCCTTCCTGCCGGCCTGCCTTGCTGCCTGCCTGCCTGCCTGCCTGCCTGCCTGCCTGCCTGCCTGCCTGCCTGCCTGCCGGCCTGCCTGCCTTCCTGCCGGCCTGCCTTCCTGCCTTGCTGCCTGCCTGCCTTCCTGCCTGCCTGCCTGCCTGCCTGCCTGCCTGCCTTCCTACCTGCCTGCCTGCCTGCCGCCATGCCTACCTGTGGCTGTGGTTTGGTGCTAAGCTCTACCATCTGCCTCTCTCCTCTGGGGTGTCTGTTTGCCAGATTTCCCGACATGTCCCCTCTAATCCCATCCGTTAACCTTTACCATTCTGTTTTTTACATCATGCTACACCCCCACTAACACACCTGATACTTTACGTCCTCCTCTGAAACAACCTCTTTAAGAAAATCCAGGCAGGCACTTCTAATTGGCCGCCGGCCCCACAAGCCCTCACTCTCGTTACCTGTCAAACGCTGATAATGACAGTTTAGCAGCAACCTGTTGTAGCCTGTTTTGAGTCTTGCGGCAGCCAACATCCATTCAGATTTTTTTTTTATTTATCCCAGCACACGCAGTACATGCGTGTCATCATCAACCCGAGGATCTGCCTCCGTCTGCAGAAAGAAACGGTTTCTCTGCGGCTGACTGGCGGCGTGAATGTGGAGGGGTCTCTTGGCTCTGCTGGACGCAGTCTGTTCCCCCGCCGGGTGCAGGTGAGCACTCAATGGCAGCCCCCGGCACCTGCCCTCTTTGTTCCCTTGTTGTCGGCTTTATGGCGTGAAGGGGATCCGTCTGTCTGGCTCCCGCAAAGCCAGCGGCGCGGGGCCCAGTAAAAAGCCGCACTGCTGCCAGGTCATTGTGTGGGGGCCCCTGTGGCTCCCAGAGTGACCCCACCAGCCAGCGAGGGAGCCCGACTTAGGGCCCACCGCTACTGACGCACGGGCTGGAAGCGCACCTTTGTATGGGCATTCACATTAACACAATATATATGTAAAAGTGCTTTAGGAGGAAGTACATAAGTTCTCCCATGCGTTTTTATTGGTCCTTCCTCTATATCGCTCAGCTCTGTTCAGTGGAAAGAAAATAATAAGGATTATAATAATATTAGACCATGTAAAGTAGCCAACAACCTTCACTCAAGCACTGGGCCTTTGCTTGTATGTCCACTCCACTACATGGCAGGTCTACCTCTGCAGGTTCACAGGTGTAACAATCATCCATTAAAATGCTTTGTGTTAAATTACAAAAAATCACCGGTAATGTAAAGTACTGTAAAGGACTGTGAGAGGTGTCATTTTATGCATATGTTCTTTTAATATTATGTGATTTAGGTAACATTTGTTTGTTTAGTCAAGAAACATTTTTGACTAACATTCTCAATTTGAGACTTTGGAGTGTACTTGCATTGTGTTTTAAGTTGTGTCTCTACTTTTACTGTTAGTGTAAGTTAGGGAGCCACTTAAAATAAGTCAAAAGAACAATTTAACCGCGGTCTTTTCAACATCTGTGAGATAAAACCAATTTACAATCATAACACATATCTCAAGTCACCCACTACTTTTATAGCTACATTATTTTTTTCTACACAATAAAAGTCATTTTACTAAATACTTCTCAACAGCGGGGCTACAGCGCATGTGTCTGAAATTAGTTTGAGTGACAAACACTGAGTCCCAAACCAGATAAAGCAGCGCAATGGTCGTGGGAGGTCAATGATTGCACAGAAATAAGCCCTAGATTAATGTTTAATTTATATGATTTTCCTGGATCTGAAATCTCACTGATAAGTACAAGCAAATTAAGTGGCTGAAAGGAGGGCCATAAGCAGCTCGGTATTTCAGATCGGCTCTTTGAGTGGTAGCATCGTGGAAACCAATTACCAGACAAGAAATAGATCATTATTTTTTCTCAGAGGAACGGCTTGCGGGTGGTGGGGGGGGGGGGGGGCAAAGGTGGTCGCTAAAAGGAAGGGAGGGTTTTCTAGATTGAGGAGGGAGGGCACAATAAAGACATAATCATCTACCCTCAACTTTTCCTATCCAACTTTCAGATTTTAATTTGCCGTCTGTGAAGTGGTACCTAATTTACTTTCGCCTCATCCCTTCAATGCGCCATTGTTGCCGCCGCTGAGATTCAGAGCTTCCTCTCTTAGCTCACCTCGGCGTGAAATTGGTTTAATGAAGCTGAAAGGTATGGGGCTCTCACAACACTGTGGATTCCAGTGACACTGCTTGATCCACCCTCCAACCCCCCCCCCCCCCCCCCCCCACACACACACACCACCCCATGGCCTCCTCCTCCACCCACTTCCCTGTGCACTCGCATTGCGGTGACAATTTATAACACAGCCCACAAAGGATCCCTATCTCACACAGTGACATCAGTGGATATTACTGTCTCTTTGAGAGCACCAACTGATGCTGATGGAGAAGAAGAAAAAAACAGTGACTTGCCGATCAGTTTGGGTATTAGATGGCATGCATGAGATACTTCAAATCATCAGCCGGTGCAGGCATTAATTCAAATGAATCAAGATACTCGGCTCGTAAGAGCGAGAGATGGCTTTGAAGTGAAAGGGGGGTGGAAAAAAAACACGTGAAGTAAATAGGAGACTAAAAGAAGTGAGAGATATGAAGAGGTGAAACTAATCAGAGAGAAAACGTGCCTGTTTTTCCCACCTCTTCCAATCTGACCCTGTGAAAGGTGTTCTCCTGTTACCTGCCTACCTGGGTGTGGTTTCTAATGGGAATGGAAGGAAGTCCTGTGGGATTATTAATATGATCCCCTTAAGTCATATCGCTTACTTCTTCCTGTCCCCTTTTAGTACAATCGAATGGAAATGCATCTGTAACCAAATATTCCGGCCCGTATACAGAACGTACGTGAGTGTGTGTGTGGAAAAGTTTTCTACTGTGCTGGGGTTAGGGTTCCCGGTGAGGAGGAAGCTGAGCTACTGCTGTGTGGAAAGCATGTCAGGCGTCTCTAACACATTGAAACATCTTTTGCTCGCTCTAATCATTCCCCCCTTGTTCATTTCGGCTATGAAAATAACCCTTCCTGATGTGCATGTGTAGTTCCTTCTGAAGCAGGTTTTAGAAGTTGGGATTGTAGACACCTAGGGCCCGTTTGACAAACCCGTAGCTTCATCCGCGTGTTCACGCAGACTCGAACAAACTGTGAATATATGGTTTCATGCCAAGAGACGGACACCGAGGTTGACAGAAAAAGAGCACAAAAAAAGAATAAAAGAATCAAATAAAAAGAAGAGGAAGCGCGTGTTCAATATCTCATTGAGACGCACAGGGCCGACCCACAAAGGTTTCCTCACACTGTAAAGACACGGACATTATGCCGAGCTTTGGCCCGCAGCAACTTGAAAAGAACGACCACTTTCGCTGCTGTGGAGCTCCGGCCAGCAGCACGCACTCCTGTTTGTCTTTCAAAGGCCATTGTGGGCGAAGCCACCAGTGTACGCACAAAGTGCCTGTTACAACTTTCCATTCACCGCGGGATTGTGAAACTGACAAAGGAATGTCAAATGACTGTTGGGGCGATTTTGTGCAATGCCGAATCCAGCCGTCGTCTAGCGAGTCCAGAGCTGGGAAAACGTAGTTTTAAACACTTTGCAGTGATCTCATGGTCTCTGAGGCGGGTTTAACAATAGCTAAAGAGTGGTTATGTGTACGTACATGGGCTCTCACACATGTTCACACACTGCGAACAAACTGCTGCACTCAGCTTCTTCCCAAACTAAAACCCGATCTGCCGCAGACACGCTGGGAAGATCTCGGCTGAACAGAACCACGGGAGCGCTATCTTTTACAGGTAATCACTCAATTATGGGTAAATACTTTCGCTGGAGACACAATGCCATAGAAAGGATCACAGGAGCCGCTGAATGATTCACTTCAACACCACAACAACATGCATTCACCAAGAGGAAAGCCATGTGACGAAAGGAGAAAAAAAAAGTCATTACACCAGCTCGTAACTAAAATGTGTTTTTTAGAAGCACGCTCCAAAGTCGGGTGTGTAATAAAATATGTGTGTTGTTTGGCATTACTCATTCATTTCTTAGAGGCAATGAATCCGGTGCATCAGGTTTTGTTTAAATGCTGAACTAATCCAACTTGAATCTCCAGAATGCCAGTCTCTTATTTATTGATTGATTTAAATGAAACACCCTCCTATAACCTGCCGGGTCGGTCCTGACGGTACCGCTTGTCACCGCTAGTGGGAGCTAGTAAACAGATGACACGAGGCTCGCCCGCGAGCTCCAGCTGAGCCGAAGTTTCTTGTTTGAACAGTGTTGGGAGCCGACATTGATTTGGTGGTTTTTGCTTAAAGACACAGGTCGAGACTCAGGCAGCCAGGTAAGATAAATAGACGGATGGGTTTGCAGGGGGTGTTGGGTTACACTGATGTGGGCTGAAAGGATGAGCAAACCCAGGCTCCTTTCATTAGTCTGTAAACATTTAGGCAGAATTAACAGCGCCAATAAGCTGTGAAACTTGCCCTTATATGCTGAGCTGGGACAGAACTGACGGGCAACAGATAAGCAGTCAAATGGGATGTTTTAACCTCCCTGTATGTTGTGGGTAGTTACAAAGGTTAGTCAGAGTGCAGCATCTTTAAATTTGGAGCGTGAAACCACACACACTTATAAACACACACACACACACATGTCCAAGCATGGTAGTTCCTTAAAGTGTTACCTGCCTGTGGTCCATGGTGACACACACACACACACACACACGCGTGCAACCCACAATCTTTCCCTGCGGTCCCACACACTCACCGCTCTGGTTAACGTACACTCGGTAAAACACCCTCCTGCTCTGAAGCAGCCCTGCGGGCCTTCTGAATCTCTCCCGGGACAACCTAGCGTGAGGTAATGAGGAATTAGAGGGGAGGAAGGAGGTCTGCCCAAGATTTACAGGCTTTAACTCCTGTTACTGTCACCCAGGAAGAGCCACAGGCCTGTGGCTGCGTCAACAACAACAACAACAACCGCCTTCTTACCGACACAACGCCACCTCAAGATTACTGGGAGATGCGTAAAAGAGGAGGGGAGGAAAGGGGGGGGGGACACTGCTCATGTGGGGCAAAGAAAGCAGCTTTAAATGGATCCTAATTTATAAGTCTGTCACACAAATTAAACCCTCGTCTATTCAAACACATTTAAAGATACTTTGATGCTATTTGTACTCTTTACACTAGCGGATTAACAATCAGAAAACATAGCAATTAATATTATTTTTTACATTAATATTATTTTTTCCCTTTGGCCCTCTAAACTGCACAGAATTAGAAAATGATACGCATCACTCAGAAGGTTTGTTTCCCTCTTCTTATTTCCTATTCAGAAATGCAGTTATTTTAATTGAGCAAATAAACAGATTGTTATTATATTCTTTATGTTTTGTGCAGATGACAATTAAAGGGGGTATAATGTGAGGGCACATTGTGAAGGCTCATATGTGCTGACTAGTTGGGGCACATTGTGAAGGATCATATGGGCTGACTAGTCAAAGAGCACTGATTTAAAAAACAAACAAGGTAAATAACAAAGCAAACGATGATACAGTACAAGATAAATATGGTGGAAGACTAACTGTTAAAGTCAAGCTGCATCTTTAGCCCTTTGCCGTCAGTATGTTGTGTTAGTTTACCTCTCAATGTAAAATATTTACACTAATATGGAGTTAGTAAGTGGCACTGGGTACATCCAGTCCTTGGACAAACCTCTGTGGCCACTCCTCATTCCTGCTGGCTTCTCGCAGTGTGGCGTCCACACGCACATATCAAATTGAGACTGGCTCTGTTTTATTTTGTTTTTTTATGATGAGCAAAAGGAGCCTAAATCTTATCGAAGCAAACTAAATATTGGCAAAACAAGCTACCCAAAATAGCTCCAAAAGAATCTTGAAGGGATGTTTGCAATGCTTTTGTGGTCACAGACTGCAGGCTTAGCACCACAGGCGTCACCGTCACCCAAAGTTACACACAGACAGTGACATATTCGTGAACGGGGCGACCTCGGCTTTAGGAACGTGCCGAATGGCTGTTGAGTAACTTTTGTAACTTTTGTTACTCAACTTCTGAACCGTTCCCATCTGATAATTTAAGATTGAACATTTTCCTGAACACCGTTTTGACTCCTTCCTGCGGACTGACCAGTAACGTTGGGGGGGACACACGTCCGGCTGTGAATGACAGACAGGAGGCCCCCTCCCTCGGCTACAGTAGGCCACCTTAAAGAGGGGCCCCGCGTTCCGCGATGGGCTTACACCCTGTACAGGTATGCGGCGCGCAATTACCAAACCAGCTGAGAGCGTGCGATAATCGGTAGGCGCTGTACCATTAAAATATGGGGCCGGCGATGCAAACCACTTTTAAGAGGGGGCCACTGGTGTCAATTGTCGAGGGTTACCCAACCTGACTAATTCTCCCTGCGTAACATCTACGCAGGGTGTTCTTTAAAGGCGTCGCGCACCATGACATGGGTTGCAGTGGGTGTGCCCAAGCATGGGAGAATGTGTGTAGGTGTGGGTGTTTTAAAAATAGGACATGCCTGAAAAACCACCGACACAAAAAGAAAAACTGCATGTGCGTGTTTATGTTTGTCGCCGTGTGAACGTAACGCGGCCGTGTAGACGAGAGGCTTGGGAGTGGAGTGTGGAGGCGGGGAGAGACGCCATGCGGACTGGCACAAACGTTGTGCGTCTGGAAAAGGTCTTGGGTACATATGCACAAAGGGGGTGTTTGGAAATATGAGGAAGTAGAGCCTGCGTGGAGAGGGAAAAAAAACGGGAGATAACGTGAGGTTTTTTTAACACTGCGTGTGTGCGTGTTTTCGTGGGCATGCATGCGTGTGTGTTCAGCCATGACTGCAGGGTGAGGTGGAGGCCGATGCTTTGGCAGCAGGTCTGGCACGTCTTTCAGGCCCAAACCTGCAGAGTGGAGAGAGAAGAGAAGGGGAGAGAAGAGAGGCAGAAAAGGTGTGAGAGTCTGTGCCTGCCTTCGTGTGATATGCTTCACTTGTACCTCACCATTGCCACGGCCACGTCAAACATCGGTTCCAGTCCACTAAATAGTCGTAATGCATGCATGCAACAGCCAGGTAGCAAAAAAAAGTTCGCGGACCAGAAAAGTTAGTTTGTATGCCTGTGGTTATTTCCACATGACAGGTTTTTTTTGTGATATTACCTCCTTTTCCGTTTAGATTCACATCTACACGCTTCTCTCACCAACGAACAAGCGTCTGAGGCGTCTTTGTTTTGCTTCGACGTTTCAGCCGGGCGCAACGCTGTCGATAAGCAGATTGTATCCCAGCATTCACGTGCCTCAATGGAAGGTATACCGAAATCTGATTGTACCCTCCCTCGCCACCCACCACCCACAGCGGGTTCCAGAGATTCAGTTTTATTTTAGTCTGTCCGGCATGTTGCCATTGACGTCACCAGCCGCGCGCCTCACTCGTCGAGTTAGTTTATTAGAGCGCAATAAAGATTATAGGTTACATTTTTAAATGAAGTCAAACATCTGCGGCGGATATCGTTAGATGAAAGGACTTCCCGAATAACATCCAGATAATACCCTCGCTTCTAAAGAGTACGTGTCCCCCGAGGCAGCAAATCACTCTACACCGCGGCACAAAAGTGACGTCGGAGAGCGTATCGACTCCATAACCTCAAAGGAAATCTCTATTCAGTGGCCATAAAAGAACGCCTTAACCCCCCCCCCCCTATCGCTGCGGGGCCGGTTACAGAAACAGAGAATGGATTAAGAGACAGAGAGAAGTGTACAGGTGAAGTCCGATGGGTACGGAGGTTTGCTCAGCTGTGTGGTATTCTTTTCTGCGCCCCACCCAATAACCAAAGGCTGGGATATCGTTCCATTTCACTCCCTCTCTCCATCGCTCTCTTTGATATTTGCACAGGTGACAGGGGAGCAGTCCAATGGGTGTGGGTGGGAGACTTGAAAGTCAGGTTTTTCCTGGCCGGTGGAAAGAATTCCCCGTGTGGGCTGCGGGATGGATGGGGATCTGATGGCGGGGGCCCCGCCAGCCATTTGTCTAGAGGCACCGACAGCAAACAAAAAATCGCACAAAAGGCGGAGGAATTCTCCCGGTGAGGGATTCGCTCGAAAGTTCATTCGTCATCCCTGACCTGTGACACGGGAGGGAGCAGCGAAGGTTGAACTGTGTACGGACTGAAATAAACAGCCGCCGCACCAAAGACGCCAACTTTGCCCGGCGTAAACAGAGTCGATAGGGTTGCGCAACGAGGCGCAGGGGCGAAGGGAGGTACCAGAACGAAGCGAAGGACAGAGAGCAAGGAGGCAGGTGGAGCACCGCAGGAGTCATACGGGCGGGGAGGCTTCGCAACCCAGGGGCCAAAAGTTCAGAGCGAGGAGGTAACTTTAGCCACCGCGTTGCCGGAGCCTCACGTGTCCCCCCCCCTCATTGTCGTGCTCGTGCTTCTGGGGCACGGAGAGAGCTTCCCGGGAGATGAGGTCCAAGCACCACCCGTCTACCCCACTCAGACCCCCCCCACCCCCCCCTGTAAAGGTAAACATATAGGCAAACACGTGCATAGAGTGTCAGCGCATGCACATGTGACCATTAGCCAAACATGATCAAGGCCGAACAACTGGCCAAGCTCAAGCGAGACCAGCGTGCTCACAAGTGTCTCCAAATAATGTCCAAATCGAAGTGATTGGTTTTTTTATTGGAGAGAATTAGGATGAGCCACTGGACAAAAAAACAAAAACACAGCCCATGTAAATACGGCAGTGGAACAGCTGGAGGAAGTAGTCGTAAATCACCATAATTACCGTAACGTTCATGTCGAAGTGTCTCGCTCAGACACTTGAGGGGGGATCATCAGACATGAAGATATGTGCACCAGCGGCAATGTCCCTCCCTCCTGCTGTAGAATTCCCCCCAGTGATGAAAGTCTTTAGCCTCCTCTGACAGGGAGTGCAAATGGCTCTATAGTTGTGCGACATATTATTTCACATTCTACCCATTGAAGATTTCATAATGATTTTTTATTGTTTTGTATTTTCTACCTTTCACTTACAATGCTTCCAAAATCAAACTCACCAAGTCGTATCTGGTCTATTCTCCCAGTAATTAGGTAATTAGGAGTAATTTTCTCAAACGTTGTCTCAACTAAAATCTGTTAATCTTATTAAGCCTTTCGTGAGAGGCATACTTTACTTAATTTACTCCTACAAAGTTTACCGCGATTATGGGTCGAGAAATTTGGTCCGCTCACCTTTTTCCCCTCGGTTTTGTTGACGTTCAATGGAAAACAAATGAATCTTCTAACTGATGGCCTCGTTGACTTATGTAACGTCAGTTCGTGGTGAATCATCAGTATTAAGGTTTCAAGACCAAGTCCATCGTGCCTCACGGTAACTTCAAGTCAAGTGTCATAATCACTTATTGTCTCGAAGCGCTTCGAGAGGCGCCCTGGAAGCCGAGGGATTAGGGTGCCAACCATGAACCGCAAAATCCTCCGTTTGTATCCGGCCGGGGACCTTTGTTGCGTGTCGCTCCTTCTTTCTCTTTTCCCTCATTTCCTGTCATCCGTCTACTCTAATCTCTCAAATAAAGGCATATGTTTGCCATTCGTGCACTGACAAGGAGTAACAACTTGTCGTACAACCATCGCACCTGTCCAAAAACACCACGCTTCCCCACGCACCTCGCACGTAGGTGACACTGTGCCAGAAATCCTAATCCTAATTCAGATTATCCCAGATGCCACACACTCGCACTCTAACCTCACTGTTTCTGCCTGTGTGTGTGTGTGTGTGTGTGTGTATGTAGCACTCTCTCTCGTCCTATTTAACCAGACCTGTGATCCCCGTGATCACTGAACACGGGGCCTGAATTCACTGTGATGTCACTGGGATTCCACGGGCCCTGCACAATGGCTGTCTCCAGTACAACATAACTCAACCAGTTATGGAGTTGCGGAGAGGGGGGGGGGGGTATTTTCGCAGCCCCTGTTTTTTTTTTAGAAAAAGTATTGACTCACAGATGTAGTAAACAAGCAAGGAATTATGCTTGGAAATGATGTTAGAATGCTTCTTTTTAGCGTGTTCGTACTGAAACATATATGCGATCTTGGAATTAATATCTACATCTCTCCGACTTTCAAAGCGCTCATTGTATCGCATCACAGATTGCCGTTACAGCTGCAGCTCCTGGTCGATCACACTCCGTGGGAGGCCTTGGGCCTTGCCTTGCGGGCATCGGTCACTCCCTGATTGCTGTTGACTAGGTACTCAGGCCAATGGTTTCCTGCTGGGAGGACAAATGACCCCCCCCCCGGGTGAGAACTACATGAGATGCAGTAGGTGGGAACTCTCGCAGGTAACGTGAGGTCTGCTGAACAAATTAAAGCAGCGGTGGGCAGTATATTTTTTCAGGCGTCATCGTTGTGAAATTGGCTTGCAACAAAGTGACCTTTCCGTTTATTGTAGTTCAAAAAAAAAAAGTGTCTTCACACTTTCAAAAACCTCGTCGGTGAGCCACCGGTCACAATTGGTTGTTGCGAATGCCGGTAAATGTGAAGGTCGCTTCAGATGAGGAAAGCCTGATTGAACAGGGGGGGACCCATGCATGAGCATACATGGCCAAGGAAGCTGATTCTGATCAGAACCACGAGGCAACTTTTATTCTCATAATCTCATCATAGCCTTAGAGGATATTATGCCAAAGAGCTTCTTGGTCGTACAAATTTGCAAGGTAAATATAATTGTTACATAAAAACTGCCTAACCTTGGGTACCACTTGGATCCCAATACACCAAAAATGGGTTTTGGGGTGGGGGGGGGTTCCAATGAAGTTTGTAGTTGCTTTTAGGAAAATACCTTAAGGTATTTCAAAAACACAAACCAAGGCCTTAAAAAGAAACCCAATCAACCCAATGCAGTATAAAAAGGTAATCGAGGCCGTGTCAGCCTTCCCTATTATTTTGTCCTCCACTTGTGATCCGTCAAAACTATGATATTATGTCTGCCCTTTCTTTTCATTTTTGCAGCTTCCAAATAAGCCCGGGCCTCAGTGTGGAGGTGCGAATGCTAACATGGCTCGGTCTGTATGCCACAGAGAAAAAACAATCCATGCTAATCTGCCACCACAGACAGGAGTCCTGTTAGGCCAATCAGGAGGGGAATCATCTGGAGTGGAGAGGGTTCAGAGAAGCCTAGATCAGGGCCCTGATTGCAGTAGGGTGATTTACAGCTCGAGAACAATGATGGCTGCCTGGGTCAGCACTGATGAAGAGGCTCTGACTGCACCAGCACCGACAGCAAAAACTCACCTGACATTCAGGCACTGATGTCCATATACATGCATGAGCACATGCGCGGGCGCGCGCCGGGGAAAAAAAAAAAAGATACTCGCACTCTGTGTTAGTCACAAAAGTACCGGGCTCGACCTTACCAGGTTTACTCCGTGACCTAAACATGCCCCAGAGGCTTGCATTTGACCCTCTGTGTTTCACTAACAACACATAAACCACAACAACTCAGCAAGATACTTCCTATGAACTCAGCAAAGATAAAACGGGGGAAACTACCTTTGCCCTGCAGCGGCGTATGTAAATACTATGGGAAAGGCTGAGGTTCGCATGAATGAAAGAAGGAGGGAGTTCAGATGTGAAGTGGGCATATGAGGGGAGTGGGAGAAAAAAGCAAGGGGGTGGGGGGGGGGGAGGGGGAGTCGCCATTAAGAGTATTCTTTAGAGCCTATACCCTTTGATCTGCCCGGTCATCATTTTGGGAAAGAGGAAGGACCACAAGGGACGAAAGGGTCTCTTTAAAGTGACCCCGCGGCTTCAATGGTAACAACCGAAACCTGGGTGGTGAATCTGCTCATTTTCAACAAAACGATTGAATGTGGGAAACGAGCGACTTAAATGCTCTAATTGAATAAAAGCAAAGTTACTTGCTGCAAAATAAGTAAACAAATTGATGAAATATATCATAATCTGTGTTATTCAATTAAAGGCCCACATGTTTTGCCTTTTATCGGCCATAAATAGAGTTTTTTTAACTGGTTCGACTGGTGTTAAGAGTAGAGAGGTCCCGCAGATGCCTGTTTGACGTGGATGTGCTCCTACTTGCAGCCACAGCAGATATATTGGTATTAAGACCGAGTTAATTCAGGGTTTGTCTTGTGTGTTTTAAAGTGGCCGCACTGTTGCCCCGGGTCCTGTGTGGGAGTAGAGAGGCTGGCTTTGACATGCAATGCTACACATGCTCTCAGCTAATAGGCAGGTGAGTACATGCACATGAACACCCCCTCCCCCCCCTACACACACACACACACACACACATACACAAACATGGATACTAACCCGCTAGTCGTATGGTGAAATAAGTCATTGACATAAAAGTTGGAAAGGCAGGAGTAAAGTGTAAAAGGGACACGTGAAGCTCAAACACGATTCAATGTGTTTTTCCTGGGAAATGTCCGTAAGAGCGTTTTCACGGAGAAGCAAGCCGTGCGGCCTGTTTTGACAGTGATACATGAGGCTTAAGGGACCTCCGTGCCTGATGACAAAGAGTGAATATCACGGCTACGGTTGGCAAATACATCCCAGTTTTAGACCTGCGGGGCCGTGACTCACAACACCAAAACCAACACTCGATAGTTTTGGTTTGGGTTGTTGTCGTCGCTCTTCTTTCGCGCTGCCGGGAACCAACGGGAAGCTTCGCACTGTACACCCCAGAGCCCCGGGGGGGGGACTTTTTAGGGTGCCGAGAGTTTTTGGGGGGGCTGAGTGGGTCTTTTTGGCCCCCAGCAGATTGCCCCCCCCCCCCCTCCTCCTCCTCCTCCTCCACCCCTCTCCTCCCCCTGGCTTTGTGTGCCCTGAGCCCACTCCTCCCCCTTTTGTCACCCGGGCATTCCGCTTTGGTTAGCACACACAATGGGCGCTCAGTGCTCACCCTCCTGACACTGCATTCTGCCTGTGCACCAGGCAGTGGGCACGGGAGGGGGAGGCAATGGGGTCCGGGAGGGGGGGATTCGGGGGGGGGGGGGGGGGGCGGCGGCTAAAGGGATGACAGCAACTTAGCCCATGTGACCAAAATGCCATCAAGCGTCAACTCCCCTTCTTTCCCCTGCCCTGCTCCAAAGGCCGCCGCCTAACGTCCCCCTATCCGTGCAGATGGGCAGCAGCGGAACCTGTGCCAGCGGGGCCCGGTTGGCTCTGCTCGGCTCGGTCGGGAAAAAAAAAAGAAAAAAAAAACTCTTGTGTTCGCTAAAGCAAACAAACGAACAGGTGTCTCTCATCCTGCCTCTATACAGCTCGCCTCTCGGGGGTCCGTGTGCCCCCAAGGCTACATGTGTGTTCCCCTCGTCTCCGTTGGGCCGGGGCCACACGTCCTAAACGGAATTTTAAGACCTGGCTTCAGAACATTTTTTTTTTTTTTTTGAAAATTAATCCCTTACATCGACAACGGCGAAGGGTAGAGTTGGCACAATTACAGGTCCCCGCTTTAACCGCTTTGACATGTTTATCAAATATTTGGAACTCTTCCTGGCCTCCGGCGGGTTTTTGGCCCCCGCCGATAAAATGGCATAGTTGGACGTGTCATGGCTTCTGTTATTTTGTAAATAGACTGCACGTGCACAACTGACAAACACATGATTCCACTCAAGCAATCCAAAGTCCAAAGTAATAAACGGCAAACATAAATACAGAGGGGAACCCTCGGCCAGCTTCGTTTGCCATCTGCACACGGACGTGACCCCTTTCTTATTAATTGAACCCTCAACAAACACGGCCTGATCATGTGTCACCTGGGAGAATCTCAGGCGCAAATGTTTGAGAGTAAAGTTGCAGAACACGTAACTTGAATTGCTCTTTAAGGACAGCAACAAGTGGAGGATGACTGCGTCTGTGTGTGTGTGTGTGTGTGTGTGTGTGGCAGCAGCTCAGAAGCTGGTGGGGGGTTAGTTTGGGTTTCAAAGACCCTGCTTGTTCGCCCATATTTCACACCACGGTGACATCTTAAAGCCTAGACAGGCCTGGTTGCTTCGCCCCCTCTTTCACTTTCTGAGAAAAAGGGGGAATTGGGATGTGAGGGGGAGGGAGGGGGGGGGTAACTGAAATATATGCAAATGGTCCCCCAGAGGGGATACGAATTTTATGGGTTTAGAATTTAGTTCAGCCAACCTGAATAATCAAATGTGGGAACAAAAAAAAAAAACGAGAACCCCCAACACCCCGCCACCGCAACTCCATACCTCGAGCTTCAACCCCCCACCTCAGGCCTCATCTCTGTCCCCTCCTGCCAGGTCCTCACATAAGAGGAGCTCAGTACGTCCAAACTCTTATTAGGATCTCCTTACGGGGCAGGGGAATGGAAGAGAAATGAGGGGGGGGGGGGCACCAAAGAGAAGGAAGGCGAGAGAAGAGGGGCTGGTGTACCTGATCAGGCAGAACCGCCGGCTCCTGATTACGACACCATTTTCTCAGCAGGTTTCTCAGCCTCATCCTGCTTCTGTGAATATGGAGCACGGGGCCAGCCAATCCCCTCGCCGCTGCCTCTCGTCTAATGGCAGAATTAAGACCGTTTACAGTGATTTCCTCTGCCTTCATGGTCGCACTCTGAAAGAGCCAAATCTTTTCTTTCTTTCTTTCTTTCTTTTTTTTTTTCCTTTTTTGTGCCGATTTACAATGTGGGGGGTCCGGCATGCAAACGGGTGAGAGAAAAGTTCTACATGACTGAACATAACATTACAACAGGTGGGGAATGAGTCCGAAGAACAAGTCTGAGAACAATTTCCCTTGGCACATGCCTCGGTGTTGCATCGAACCTTCGACTTCACCTTCCCAGCACACTTACCATCATGTGGGTTTGTTGGTAGACAAGCAGCTTTTCGCTCGGATCCACGATCGCAACCACTGCTCCGCCTGTTAGATCAGGTGATGAAACCCAAACAGGGTGAAGTCAGTGAGTCCAATGTTGTGCAAGTCTACTGCGACTGGTAAATCACACAAAAGCAGTCTGATGAATTTAGCTTTTATCTGAACCACTTCCGAGTTCTTCTGCTGCAACACATCCCTTGAGCCCTAATTGATTATTTTCTAAATGCCTTGTGTTTGTTTGCACATCATTTGGGGAGTTTGTGGAAATGAAACTGAAATGTGTTCTCACCTGGATTTTAAATAAACATCCTCTACAAATGAAAGCAACAGAAATGGTTCTATCAGAAGTTTGAGGCTGAACAGAAAGTTTAGAGTTCACGATGGAATTATGCTGTTATTCTGTGGTGAAAGAATCTTTTACTGAAGTAAAAAAAAACAATGTTGTTTTAGAGAAATAATTATACAAACAAGCCAAAATGTCTTCACTAAAACTATATGGATCTAAATATACAAAGCATTCATTAAGACAGACAGCCCATGTTGAATAACTGGATTATAATCATTAACAGATAAAAACCTTATAAATATAAATATGACATTATGTTGATTTATTATAATAAGATCATTTTTAATTTATTGAGACACGTCACAAGACTTCTAAAAAGTCATGTTTTTTCAATTTCCTTTTATTTTGAAACCTACTTGCATTGCACTTAAACTTCAACTTTGGGCCCATTTAAAAAATTGCACAAAGTTGGAAGCCCTCGACGCTGTTGACCTTTATGAACTACGTGTTTTTCGTGGGACAGATTTGTTAATGTTCGATTCATGTAATCCCTGGATGGAAATAAATCAAACTGATTCGTGATGACACCAACCCAAACACGGTGTAAATCTGCTTAAACTCACTCCTTCTTTGTCAAACTGCATTACGTCAAGCCCATCACTCTGACTATAACATAGCGCCATATCAAACAACCACAGTTGGAACCTGTTGCCTTTGTGTTCCCTGTTCTTAATGATCCCCCCCCCCCAAACCTCCGGCAGACAAATCCTTCAGCTTTATTGCCCCGGACTCAAGGGCTGCAGGTGCACAGGCCACAAAAGGGAGAGGAGAAGGGGAGAGGGGAGGGAGGTGGGTGGGTGGGGAGAGGGGGGGGAGGGTACCGGGAAAGAGAATGGTCAGTCGGGAGAGGACCTTTACACCCACCCATCCTCACCCCGGCCCGGGCCTTTACCCCTGCAACACCTCTCCGTTTGGCTCCACTGCTTCGCCACACGTGACGGGGGGGGGAAGGCAAATTGCGAGGGGTGCCGCCTGGCGCTGCCAGGCCTCTCTGGCTGTGTGTGTGTGTGTGTGTGTGTGTGTGTGGCAGGGGACGAGGCAGGCGTGGCAGAGTGGCCATGTGGCGGCGGCGGCCCTTTTCTTCCAGAGCAGCAGAGGAGCAGTAATGACTACGAGCTACAGCTGTGCCCACTGAGGCTTGCCTATACCTTTCCCTGCAGCGGCCCCTCGACCTCATCTCGCCACGTCGCCCTCTGCCTCCCCCCCCAGCGACCGTTGGAGGGAAGCTACGGGGCTGGAGTGTTCCGTCTTATTACTCCTACTGAGTCATCCAAATGGATTATAGCATGTTGTGTCGGCAGTGAGAATGTTTTATTGAAGACGTCAACTCTTTAACAGAACTAATAGAATTGGTATTTCCCATTTAAGAAACACAGATCAACAAAATCAATTCTACTCATACACAGTCTGTCTTCACCATTGACTGCTTGTCTTAGAAAATGTGCATCATCTTTTTCCAAGATCCGTCCTCCAAAACTAAAACGCACAAGGAGCAAGACTATGGGTTAAAGGCCTTGCTCGAGGACATTTGGACATGTGGCCCAACCTTGTTATTTAAAGGAAGACCCGCTCTGTAACGAGGCACAGCACCAAACTCGTTTGCATCACGAAAACAACAAATCCAACACTGGAAAAAGAGCTTTTTCTGAAAAACAATGAATCAATCATCTAAATTGCTGCCCAGTATTTCCCGCCAATTAAAAAATCCATTAGTTAAGTAACTCCTTTAGTTAAAATTGAAAGGAGTTAAAGCTTTGTTAGTTCAATATTGGGTATTGGGACCTGAAAACTGAGAGAAGGATATTGTATTTAAGTCTATCATTGTCCCTTTATCTAGGTGGAAATTAAGTGAAAGTTATCTGGTTCAATAGCAGGTGATGAAAATGCAAATTTTATTTCATGTCGTGTCAAAGTTATTCATTATGAATGTGTTTGCACCACACTGGGTTTTCCTCACCCATTTTTTTTTTATTTCTTATTCTTCGTCTATTTCAAAATACATTTTTCAGTATGCCCGCATTTCATGGGTGAATGTTGACCTATAGGGACCGGGCTCAAAAACAACCAATCATCTGATTGTATTTGCATGAAAGGTTGTCATGGAAACCGTGCGTGAGATCAAAGTGTTTGTATGTGGTTTAAATGAGTCAGGTTTAGGGATGGCCCGAATATGACACGCCGTGTGAGTCACTGAAAGGAAAAAAAAATGGTACAATACAAATGAAAAAACACTGCACTGCACCTGCGCCTTACAGAAAGAAAACATTGGGCATCGGGTTCACGCGACGTATGTGCCTCCATGTATCCGCATCAGAACTTAAAAGCGTGTATCATACAAGTGCATATAGGCACACCACGCCAACCCGTCTGCGCTAATGGAGCTGCTGCGGCGGGAACACACCCTTGGGGACAGGAATAACAGGCCACTCCAGAGCATCTGAGACACAGTGGCACCACACTAGCAGGGTGACTCTTCAACGTCTGCTTATCTTCACCCCTAATCCTTCGGCTTCTTCACCATCAGCTACTGTTTTGCGCCATCCACGAGTCAAGAGTAAAAACGGAGCGTGGACCTTCATTTTTAATGACTGGAGTCCACTAGAAAGCCATTGAGGAAGCCTCGTATTGAATACGGCTTGAAATTTACATGACAACTTAGGAAAAATGCTTTTTTATTACTCATTCATCCCCTAAATCACTCTGCGCCCCCCCCCCTCCCGATCCTTTCCTCTGCCTGAGCTATTAAATCACCATCTTGACCCTACGACCTGGGGCCGCCACCATAAAGAGCCCCCTGCGGGTCAGAGGCCTGATTGTAACATTTGAATATGAAATAGCCTTGGTTGGGCCTGGAAACAGCCCCATGCTCTGAGACGGAGGCTGACCCCCAGGAGAGAGGCCTGCCCCAGCGGCCCCGGGCCGGGAGGCTCCCCCATCTCTCAGCGAGGATTTACTTGGACTTGAGCAGGAGGGAGAGGCAAGGGAGAGGGCTGAAGTCGGGGCGGGAGGGGTGGGGGTGGGGGGGGTGGGGGCAGCGGAGTCGGGGGGTTGATCGAGAGAGTGAGGGAGAGGAGAAAGAGAGAGGGCAGACATTTGAATAAGACAAGAAGCGATCGGTGTTTGCATGACAAAGGAGCCCGCCATCTCCCCTGATTGGTGTCACAGCGCGGCACTAAAGCCATGCAGCCCCCCCCCCTCCTCCCCCCCCCCCGGGGTGGGGTGATGTGTGGAGCACAGGCATGTTTATGCATCAAAGGTGTGATATTAGGGCAGGATAGTGGGGGCCGATGTCAGGTTTCGGGGGAAAGAAGATTGGGCGCATACTCTTAAGAGGAGATGTTTGCATTATTGTAAATACTAATTAACAATTTCAAGTGAAAAGTTTTGTATCATTTTCTCTTGAATGACTATATAGCCAATTACATCAGCTTCATTAAGAGCTAAGCTGTTTCTTACTATTTGTGTTTTTGGGGTTTGGCACTTTTGTAATTTACAAAGTTACAGATCTACAACAGTGTTCAGAAACCTGAGGCCTTATGGGTTTCACACGGGTTGCAAATAGTCACCTCAGATCTGAATCACTGTTTAGAGGGAAAACCAAAAGGGAATTTGTCCAAAATTAATCAATTGTCATTGGATTAATAAATATGATGCGCCAAACTGCAGTTAGAGTTCTTGTGTGATTGTGATTTGTAGTAATTATATAGTTCTCGGTTTGCCTTTTCTTTCCAAATAAGTTTGTTTGAAATGTGAATGACCGCTTTATACGTTTTTTTCAATACATGAAAAAAGGGCCAAGAATTCACAAAGACAAGTTGCAATACAACGCCGTGCCGCCCCAGTTGCTACCTGAACTTTCTAAAACCCTCCTAATTATTCCAGAGAGGTGCAAAGACCACCACCCTGCTGAAGGCTGTCAGTCGAGTCGTCGGCTCTCGCCGGTCGGACCGCCCGGCGCCACCGGGTCCGGACCGTCCATCTCCCCGCTGCTCTTAACTTCCGCGCCTGCTTACTGCTTGATGGGAACAGCTAGAATACGAGCAGCAGAGATGAGAGGGGATCGTATGAGTAGGCAAATCCAGGGGCCACGAAGGGGATTTCACAGCTCAATAAGTTTGGACAATTTGTTTACAATCCCCATTAATGCCGCCGCCCCCCCCCCCCCCCCCCCCGGGGGGGGATGTATATAAATATTGATGTATTTCAGATACCAGCAGATTAGTTCGGAGTTTGGTCCACTCCGGAGAATGATGCAAAAGGGCCTAAAGTACGACAAGAAGTACCACAGGGGGTGAAGGGAAGAGGGACGAGGATGGAGGAAGTGCGAGTGAGAGTTAGCGAGGTCACGCGCTCTCAATCACGCACACTAGACACACACACACACACCCACTGACCCCCTGCAGACAAAGCCTCCACAGGCTCATCTGGGCAGTGCTGCTGGCCCTCGGGGACACACCTCCAAGAGAGATGGACGGACTAACTCTCCATGGCAACTAATCAATAAGTGACAGAGTCAGTCAGGACTGACCCGTAGCCTAGTGCGCTCCACCTCCCCCCACGTTCCCAGGGTTACACTCCCATAAACCACACACACACACACACACACACACACACGCAGACTGGGCCACACTTAAAAAATTAAGGGCCATCAAACTGGCCAGTTCCACCCAGGACAATAAATCTGTCCTCCTACTTTTGGTGAAAATATGTATTTCCTTTTCTTATGCAAGTGCACAAGAAGTGCAAGCGCTTTTGGTTTGGAGAGAGAGAGTGTGTGTGTGTGTGTGTGTGTGTGTGTGTGTGTGTGTGTGTGTGTGTGTGTGTGTGTGTGTGTGTGTGTGTGTGTGTGTGTGTGTGTGTGTGCGTGTGTGTGTGTGTGTGCATTTACAGCGATGGATGCGCACACAAACATGGGTACAGGTTACTGAATGAACACAATAGCAATACGATAAGACCACACTACCATTGTGTATCTGTCAATCTGTGTTTCCTCTCACTGTCCTCAACAAACACTAATCAATATCCGTGGCCTAGATGAGAGGCCTAATCTTCCCCCTAGAAACCCCCTTAAGTCTTCAGCCCCCCCGCCCCTCCCTCCCCTCTCCCAACTCTGCATTGTCTTGCAGGAGTCCCACATACACTTTGCTGTCCCTAGGCAGAGTACATACATCAGCGCATGTACACTTGGCCCCGTTTTTTTTTTTCGGGACTTCCAAGACGGGTCAGAAAGTGGGGTCAGAACTCTTTAAAAGCAATGCCACACGCTCCAGTGTCCAGAGACAAAGTCATGTGCTCTTCCAGGAAAGGCACCATCTGCAACAGACACACTTTTACACACTGGAGCTCGGTGCCTGAGCTTTACTTAACATGCAATACCAGAGTCAACGATTTGTATTTAATTGCCCGTACAGGTTATTCAGGAACAGGCCTCCTAGTCCAGTTTCATTCTTAGTTGTGTGCTCGTGAATACGCGCACGTGTGGCTTTAAGCATCTTCCTCCGCATTACAAGCAAAAACAAGTCGAGGGTAAACCTCAGCGGCGCTTTGTTGAACAAAAAGCGTCGTACGGTCCTTTTTCGGATAAACTCTCTAAACCTACAACCCGGGCAGCAAAGACAACAGCAGCATCCAGCCATTTCAGCTGTTCGTGTGATTTGTATTTGTTTTGTTTGGGACAAAAGAGGCGGTAATCCCGTCTCATATTTGACAAGTCTCGTATTCACACACACCTGCTGGGACAAAATCAACACACCTTCAGAGCGAGACGCCTTAATGGATGACCCTCGAATTAGAACCTAAGTCCGGATAAACCCTACGGCAGGCATGTTGACATGATGTGGTAAAGAGACTTGCCCATTCAGGATATGAATTATGAGGAGCCTCCACATCGCAACAACACGTGTGTGCGCACAGTGTATAAAGTGTACGCACATCGCACAAACCGCCTCGTGGGCCGCGTTTCTGGGCCATTACCCCCCCCCGTCGACTTTTGCTTTTCATCCGCACAAACTACTAAGCTTTCTCACAACGTCCTCTTAACATGTTTACTGTTTGTGCTGAATAATGTGGTGAACAGACATGAACCTGCCACCTGATGAAGATCAGACCGTAGGCGGGAGGTTTTGTTGATCCATATTGATGAGAGTTAGTATTTTAACCAGGACCTGTAGACCTATAGGTGTGCAAAAGTTCGCCATTTTGGGTTTTGACTCAGTGAATGGAAAAAGGATCGTCTTGGACCTCTTGCCTGTTTCGTAGCGCAGGTGTCATATCGGTCAACAGAGATCTTCAATATCAGGTCAAAGACCAAAGATGTGGCTGGTGGAGGAACAGCTTTCTTTCCCCTTTACTTAACATTAACTTCACACCCTCAGCGAGTTCTTTGATCCCAACCTATAACAGCTCGGGCGCCTGACAGTCTATTAGGCTGATTTACCCTCAACTGACAGAAAACAAAACAAAACATGAACGGATTCTGCCAGCGGATGCAGGATCCTGAGCAGCGGCATGCTCGCCTTTGAAGCGTTTCCCACTCAGCATTCCTTGTGGTCGTGTAAGGCACGGTGTTCAGACCACAGCCACCAGTAATGAGCCATTTGCATCTGAGAAACAAGTCCGTCGGCGCTCACATTCGTTCAGACAAGGAGCTGGAAATTAGGGATGTACTCGAAAGAGCAGGGGGTATATAAAAATAAAAAAAAGATGTGTCAAATGTGATTTTCTAGTGTCCGCGGGTGAGTGCTGTCAGTGAATTAGTGAGTGAGTGGGTGGCTGAGTGAATGGAGTGGGGATTGAGAGGACGGTGCAGTGGAGAGGGATGGCTCTCAGTGGGTCAGCCCGAAAGCCCTGACCCCAGGAGGATTTGATGCCATTTTCCCACGCAGGGAGTCGACCTGAGAGGAGCTCGTTAACAACATCTGCCCCAGTTCAGGGAGATTAACCCCCACCGCCAACCCCCGTACCTCTACACACACACACACACACACACACACAACGCTTCGTTGTCAATCTCAGTGCTTCACTCGAGACCCACTCGAGTGGCCCGTCCAGCCCGGCCCGGGCTGGACGGGCCACTCCAGGGCCACTGCGGGGCCCCTTCAGCCTCGGCTCAGAAGGCCTCGTGGAGACCAATTCAGCCCGACTGTCACAGGTGCCGTCCCTAAAAACCATCAACCCACAGTTACCACCCGTCACACTGAAACTATGCTGCGGGGGAAGTCTCTTCTGTGCACCGGAGGAGGTTTCAGATTTGACTTTGAGATTACGCAAAGACTTTGGGTGTTTGTTCCAAAGGTGTGTCCCCCCCCTGCGCTGAAAGCTGCCGATCCGGTCGGGCCGGCGAGCCGGTGATGTCACAGACGTCAACTCCGTCTGCCAGATTTTTTCGAGAGTTTTCCACTCATCACTCTGACGCAAAAACAGACGCTCAAAACACGCTCCTGTTGGTTTTACCACCTTGTTCACATGTCCTCCCACTAGACGTGTCGGCGAGGGCATGTTCTGACATAATAAGAGGAGAGAGAGAGAGAGAGAGAGAGTGAGTGAGAGAGAGAGAGACACCCATGTGAAAAACAGGATCGACTGAATTGCGGCCCCGGAGCCCTGCCGCTGCACGCATGCATAGGTGCGCGTAGACACACACACACACACACAGTGGCAGAATCCGCTGGGAATCCGCTGAATCCATGTTCTACAGGGCTATAATTAGGTTAGTTTTTGGAGAGGGGGTTAAACAAACAGGGGCTGTGAGGTCATAGGCAGATGGAAGTGGGATATGCCTGCACTTGCTGAGTGGGCACAGAGCTCCACATGACAGGAGAGAGAGGCCCTCGGGGCGCTCGGCAGATGGAGGGGTGGGGGGGCTGGGAGGGGGGGGGGCACCTCAGATGGCCCCAATGCCAGAACATTCAAACACAATCGATAGCCACGGAGGGTCCAGCCACAACCACCCTCCCCCCCCCCCCCCCCCCCCCCCAACAAACATTCATCCCCTGCATCGTGAAATTGGACGCGCCAATCCCAAAAAGCCGTAGAAAGCCACAACATTTGGTTTTAAACGTGAAACCACAACTTTAGGAGTTGTGCAGGTGAGAGCCACGCCGAGGTTACATGACGCTACGAGTCGTGATGAATGACTTGAAACCATCGGGTCCGTCTGACCCAGAGCCAACTCCTCCGGACGCAGAGGAGCAGGAAGAGAAAAGCTGCTTAATCACAAAAAAATGAGTTGGAAAGTGTGATTAGGTGACGGGTGGCTGCTGGCACGCTAGAGTGACTTAAGACCCTGTCAGTGAATGCAGGGAGGTCTGGATAATCTTTCCCTCCACAAAGGTGCGTGGGGCTAATCCAGGCCGCTGTGCTGAGCCGTGGATCAGGTCCTACAGGGAGTGTGGGAAGGCCAGCGGGACGGCCCCTGCCTCGGCCCTCTTGGTGGCCAGAGCTCATTTATCCTGAGGTACACTGCAACAGCAGGCCGGGTCCATTCTTCCACCCGCCCATACGCCTTATTAGCGCCAGCCACGATAAGTGTCGTTGAGGGCTGTTAGGTTATTGAATGTGATGCAATTTCTGTGCGATTATCTTTTCAGAAAATGTAAGATCATCCCAGCCAGAGTCAACTTGGAGGTGGACACAAGTCCCTCTGCATTTATCAGGAATTATATAAAGGACCAAATCAAATAATTGGCTTCTTGAAAACTTTCTGGAGTCATTTATTGTGCTGTTTTCAATTCCAAACAGAAAGTCATGAAATATTAATACTTTGGTTCATCTGCAATGTTCATTCACAACAAGTACAGCATATTTGGATCGGTATAATACATTAGATCTATTCGGATATATAATATAGATAAATGTATATATTACAAATAATCCACATATATAGATTTCTATATATATTTAATCCTTTGTGATATAATAATTGATCATTCTTTATTTGGTTTTGTGTTATTATTCTCCCATTGTGTTAATAATCTCCCAAATTAAATGTTTTTGTAAGTTTAAATGATAAAACTTCATTCTTGTAATAAAATACAAAAAACACACTCAAACTGACTGGGGCAACCAAGTAATGGCAACCTGTGGAAGTAAATTGTCACCAAAATAACTGGCCATTGTAAACTTGTTGAAGGTAAAGTATTTTAGTAAGTTAGAGAGCGCTAGTTTCTTTTCAGCAACTAAATAAAACCAAAAGGGTATTTAAAATGATGGGGAAAAATAAGGAAGACTGATTTTACTACTAATATCAGTACCAAAATAAATAAGCCTGTGAAATATAAAGAAACAATAGGCCTGAGAATTATGCAATACTATATCAGTTTAAAATAGATGAATCCACCCCCCCACAATGCTTTCACCATTCTTTAAAGGTTGTGAATTATTTAGAAAACCAAAACATCGCTGTACTTTTCTTAATAAATAATAGTTGGTGTTTTAGAAGATTCTTACACCTTTATAAATAATAACTTCATTTCCGAATAAAGCCTTATTTTCAAACCTCTAATACACATAAACGACAGAGTCACCAATTATGTTTCGTACAAATTTATTCAGCATTTAAGAATAGAGGATGGTCTTAAAATATGTAGAAACGTCTGTTTAAATAAACATTTTCGTTCGTGATAATGAGTAAACATGACACGGTCAAAACCATCACAGAAAATAACATTTTACAAAAAACAAACTTGACAATTTTCACGTGACAAAAACATCGGGATCACAAGCTAAAAAGGAAGGGGGGGGGGGGAAACGTACTATAAATAAAACTTGCGTTTGCGACCCGCACAGTCTTAACAATTCATTTGCACCTATGGGTCAAGAGGGGGGAGGGGGGGGGGGTAAAAAGAAACTACAAAATGTGGACAATGTGGAGTCGAGACAACTGACATTCTACAAATGAAGTGTAAACATGTATGAACCAACTCTCCATCCAGCTTTTCCGAAATACACCAGCCTCTCTTAATGAGGCCACATGCCTTTTCATAGAGAGAAAATACGGCATTAATTAAAATATAGAAGTCCAATTCTTCTACACAGGTTGATTGCTTATACTTGTGATAAAAAGCCTCTTTGCAATGCAAATTTACTCTGGTGGGCTCAACGCTCAGTTTCGGTCCATTTCAAATGCATTTAAAGGAGAAAAAAAAAAAAAACAACAACGGACAACTCATGAAATAAAATAGTTTGAGAACAAAACGGTTGAACGTCGTTTCTTTAGCAACCAAAAAAAGTTCAAGTATCCGAAGTACTTAGTATTTTTATTTATTTTTTTATAAAGTCTTTTCTTCCCGCCGCTCTCTCTCAGATGTGGGTGAGAGGTAGCGTCCCATTGACGCCAGTCCCCGCCGTCTGATAGTGCGGATGGACGCTGTGTAACCGGCTGCCCTGCAGGGAGGAATGCTCCGCGCTCTCTCCGCCGCCGGGAGGCAGGTACATGCTTATCATGTCCCTCAGGTCCCCCAAGCACGCCCGCTGAGAGTGGGACGTGATGGCCGGCGGCGGGGAGCTGGGCTCGCTCTTGCACACGGACGCCATGGAGCCCAGGCCCATGGCGCTGCTGGTCTGCTGCGTGTACGCCGGGGACATGCTGTACGTGGACGCCGCGTTCATGTAGGTCTGCGCCGAGGACATCATCGGGTACTGGAGCCCCGCCATCTCGTACCGGTGCATCTGCTGGATCTGGGGGCTGTTCATGCCGTGATGCTGAGGGTAGGCCAGCTGGTCCTGCATGAGGGAGTACGCACTGTTCGTCCACCCGTTCATGTGCGCGTAACCGTCCATGCGCTGCCCCACCGACACGGAGTTGTTGACGGCGTTGGACCCCGGCGCCAACAGTCCCCCGGGCAAAGAATACTTGTCTTTCTTGAGCAAGGTCTTGGTCTTCCTGCGGGGACGGTATTTATAATCCGGATGCTCCTTCATGTGCATAGCGCGCAGACGCTTGGCCTCGTCGATGAATGGCCTCTTCTCGGCGTCGGTGAGGAGTTTCCAGTCGGCGCCGAGCCTCTTGCTGATCTCAGAGTTGTGCATTTTGGGATTCTCTTGAGCCATCTTCCTCCGCTGGCCCCGGGACCACACCATGAAGGCGTTCATCGGCCGCTTCACGCGCTCCGGGTCGTTGGCACTGTTGTTCTTAGCGCCCGGCACCGAGCCCAAGTTGGACTGCGGGAGCGGGGTCTTGAGCTCCGTTTCCATCATGTTATACATTCTGCCGGCGTTCAGCGTTCACTCACGGGCAAAACCGAAATGAAGAAAAAAAAAAGAATAATAAAAAAAAGTCAAAGAGGTAGAGGTACTGACCAAGAAGGTGCGGAAAAAAAGTTGTGTCCAAAGAAGCAAGTGTCTCTGCAGGTGCGTCTGGCTTCTCTCCGCAGCTCCGTTCTGCACTGCTCTCAAACAGAACTCTGCAAAGTTGTTCGCCAAGCTCATGTGTTAATAGGCCTAGTGGCCGGACCATGTGATGTGGATTGACAGCGTGACAATGAGGGGCCGGCGACCAATCAGAGAGCAGCTCTCCGTGGAACCAACCGGAGCGCACAGCGCGGTGTTTTTGTCAGAGGAGGAGGGAGAGGTAAAGTTTTAAAACAGATCAACAAGCGGAGCGCAAAGTGTTGTAGATTTGCAACGTTTATGATGAAAAGTACGCGTTATGTGTGTGTGTGTGTGTGTGTGTGTGTGGTGGGGGGTGGGAGGGGGGGGGGTCTGTCTGTCTATTTTTATATGTTGATGGGGTGTTTTCGGAACAAATTACATCGAAAAAAGGACCTTTCTACACGCGAAGAGTTATCAAAACGGTGTAGTTACGTGGGATAAAACTAAAAAGAGAAAGCCCTTGGGCCACTGCAGAAGACTTTCTATGATGAAGCGAACCAGCCCTCTTAAAGGATAAACATCAGAGACAAATCACATCGGGCCAAAGCGCACCGCTTCAAGTAAAAGGTAGAATATTGGAATAAAAAATTGCCCCTAGCAGAGGAAAAAATATAATTTAATCTGCACCGACCATGAAACACGGGTTCTGGCTTTAATCATAATTTAACAAAGATGTTGCCAACATCTAAAACCCCTCGGCGTTCTTACGGGGATTTCAGAGCTGTCAAAACTCCCAATAAACAGATTTATTTTTGTTTTAGACTGACGACTTCAAACATGTTTCAATCGAAATCTTTTTCAGCACCTGCTCCAAAATGTGTTCTCTTCAATCTTTTTCAGCACCTGCTCCAAAATGTGTTCTCTTTAATATTCATCTAATGTATTGTATATTTAGCCTATGAATCCACAATGCAATATCATTTCGTGTAACTCCCTGGGGTGAAATAACGTAAATGTATCGCAATCAAACAAAAGAAGAATGGTGATTTGACTGGTCAATAGGAGATTATATTATTATTATACGGTCAGTCGTATTACCTGATTAATGACCTCACCCGGTTCTGACCTTAAATAGAAGTAATTCGTGGTAAATGAACGGCACGTTTCTGCAGCGCTGAGGCAAACCACCAAGCAAAACTCTAATACATCGACGACCTCTTGTGGAGGGGACAGGCCATCCCTTTGCACCCCGGAGGGAGGAAGGGAGGGAGGGTGAGGGGGGGGGGAGACTTTAGTTCGGGACTGAGCTCGCACCACTCCGCCATGCGCCACTGTTTGCGGACTCGTTTTCTCCCCGCAGTGTTATTAAAATGATCACCGCGGCGTGGCCTTCATTTGCAAAACGTCCCCCCCCCCCCCCTTTACAAACGAGCCGAAACGCGGCTGGAGCCGATCGCCCAACGGGGCGAAGCTCACACCTGCTAATGATTACCAGGGAATCGGCCATCGAACACGACTATTAACACCTCGGTATTTACATGAGCTCTGCGGGGATCGTTGCGGTATGTGCATTTTAGAGCGTTTCACCTCCCGCAGCTTTCAGATCTAAAAAAAAAAAAAAAAAAAGTATACGCCTGTGGCATTTCATTACTGATGCAGGACACCCGAAGAACTGGAGCCTGTAGAGTTTTTTATTTTTTATTTTTAAACGTAAAAAACAATGGTGGGGAGCCGATGTATTTATAGTCAACGCCACGATGGTTATTGTATTTAAATATGAGATGTAATGGTCGATCGGGCTGCTCTTTATAAATGATGAATGAACCGATAACATCTTTCTGATCGCTCCGAAAATGAAAGTTTCTGCTTCTAAAATCTGCAAACTTTAACGAAAAATAATGTGTTGCCTCTTATACATTAGTAACATTATGACTCAACAACTGGTGGGCCTATATATATTTAAAATACACATATATATAGGCCTATATATATGAAAATGACTTTTTCAAAGTACATTAAGTGTCATCTGAAGGGGGGAAGCCCGCAGTCCCTCACACACATAGCAGTAAATCAGCTGGAAAGAGACATCACTTCATGAATTTAATTTCCCTGTCCAATGGAGCGTCACAAACAGACGGAGAGCAATGCAACTAACGTCCAATTAGCAGCCATCTATTCTCAGGGACCAGTTATTTGTTTATCTGGGCAAATCTCAATACTGATCCGCTTGTAATCTTCTTATGGAAATTGACCAGAAGCAGACAGAGAAAGAGAGAGAGAGGGTGGGAGAGGGAGAGAGAGAGAGAGAGAGAGAGAGAAAGAACACCAGGAGTAACCCGGAGTTCGGTAATGAGGGCCTGTGTGCAGCTAATTTCCTAATTAAGGAACGGAGGACCACCAGCACAGTCTGCTCTGATTCAGGCTCAAAGCCCGGCGGCCCACAGGGGCTCTCAGGGCGCGGAATGAGGATCCCACTGTTGAATGTTGGGAAAGATGTGGAAGTCCTGAGGCAAGCAGCCCGATGGGTTATTAAAGTGTATTTATTTTATCTTCCTCTCAAACCACCGATTCCAGAGGAGAAATCCATTTTATATTAGTAGTTTCTGTCACTGTAAAGATGGGTTAGAGTATCAAAAGTATATCATTTAGCTTACATTTCACTTTTATTTTTACACAGAATTAAATCTGGTGGCTAAATGTGGCGGCCATATAAGGAAAAGAAAGTTCCAATTCTGGCCTTTGGGTCCAGAAAAAAAATTAGATTTGTTAAGAGCTTTGGGCGAATTAAAATCTATTCAGGTCAACACAAAACCCCATTAATCCCACCTTTGAAAGCAGCGCAGCTCCCTGCATGTCCGCATCCTCTGCTCGGCTGTCATCGGAGCTTTATGGTCATATCATTTGAATTAACGACGGACAAAATGCGTTGAACTTTATTATCAGACGAGACACGGGAAGCTGCATGTCTGCCATTCAGCTGCAAATAAGCAACTGATAACAGCTTGTAATTGATTGGCATTTAATTGTTATAGCCTGAATTTACATGTTTATTTGTTTTTTATATTATTCGTAAAAAAAAATGGGACAGACATTTTTGCCATCCAAAGTAAAATCTCAAACACACAATAAACAACACTATTTGACGTGTCTTTAAACCTCACGAGCTCCAGAATCAATAACTTTTTTTTTGTTTCAGCTCAGTGACTGAGGACAAGGCCTTTGAGAAACAGTAATTAACAAAGAATGGCTTTTCAATTACAGCCACAATGGAGACTGCCTCATTAAGATTTGCATGATTTTTTGGACCAGGAATGCAAATGAAGATGCAATTTACGCACGGTCTGCTGTTCCTTTTGTGTGGCGTGAATGCTTGCGTCCTCCCAGTTCAACCCAGGTAAAAATAATATGCACGGGTCATTTAAAGGAATAAAAGTGATGCTATTATCGCCTCCTTATTTCACAAAGCCCGGCTGGGCTTTCCTGATGCTGATTTAACGTATTTGACCGGCATGAGACAAAATTATAAGAAAAAAAATAGCTTTAGAGTGTTTAATAGTTTGTGTCACGACCAAGGGCACATTCACAATCTTTACAAGTTCAGATTTTGGAGGGGGATTCTAAAAATATTTTTTATATAATTTATATTTTGTCTTGTAGAAAAAATAAGTTTGATGCTGGTTCGTAAATGTCATATTATGAGCAAAAGTCTAGCAACAGGTATCATAAAGTCTTACTGATATCACCTATGGCAGATCTGAGCTTCAGCTAGTGAGTTTTTGTTTTATTTTGAAACATTGTCAATATAAAAGACTAAAAACAAGATTTCTGCACATCCTGTTTGTCCAAAAACAAAACAACTTTTCTCCGATATAAAGCAAAACAAGAGACCAAAAAAAGAATGCCGTCCATGCAACGAGCCCTTCCCAAGACTGATTAAGTAATATTTAAAATATATTTTAGGATTTCAAATGATGAATATGCACAAGGAGAATATGTTTAACATTAGTCCGGATGCCAAAACTATGAAATGAATCATCTTTTTGAAGATGGTATTTGCACCCTCTAGGACAGTTTATTATATCTGCATCCGGACGGAGAATACGCGAGAGGCCACGGGTCCCGCGTCATAACCTTTCCCGGATTGTCCCACAGACACCGACCCAGAGCCGCCGCGGACAGGACGGAGCAGCCACATTCAGCAAACTCACCACGTGTTGGGACGCAACCTCGGCGACCTTCTCTGACCGCAGGGCCCGCCTCAAGCAGTGAAACTCAAACCTCGGAAAAGAAGCACAACACACACTCAGAGGACGGATGCCATTTTCGGGAGAGCTTTAGTGGAGTGTTGCAAGTCTACCGGGAGGACCGGGGAGGGGGAAGTGGGGGGGGGGGCTAATGGAGAACTTGTTCTTTCTCTGAGATCCGCGCGCCACCTCGTTCGGCTGCGTGGTGTCACTTCTGGACCGTGGCTTGTAAACACAACACGCAAACAAAACGCTGTTTGGGCTCCTGTAGCGGCCCGCGAAGAATGCTTCAAACTTTACCCCCCCCCCCCCCTCCGGTAGGCCAAGCATGTCCCTCCTCATTGTGTTCTTGTGTGAGCAAGGCCAAGGCCGCTGACACGGACCCGGTGTAATCTCTTTAACCCGCCGATGTCACGCGCAGACAAGGCGTGACCACCCAGCTCCGGCTCCCTCAGCCCGCAGCAGCTCTTCACGACGTCACCAAGCGCGCGTCCGGGGTTGTAGCTGCTTATCGTTTTAGGGATTGCACTTTTCAAACACTTTTTTTTTTAATTCTTTTTTTTTTTCATCAAGCATGCTCGACACACATGTGCATGAAAAATGTCCCAGTAATGCACACACAGACACACACACACACAGACACACGCAGCCGGGGTTAATCATTGTTACAAGACCACTTAATATAATCTTGTGTAGCAGGATTCATATACTCACTGACCCTTGGAGTTCCCTTAATTGACACATTTTTTCGCTGCGGTTATTGACTAATGAAGCTAAAAGCAAATGGAACTATATCACCGGAGAGAACATTGCTGGAAGCGTTTTGAGATGAATACACGATGATTATTAGCCCCTTGGAGTCATTTCCGAGACAAAGACGCTTTACGTTTACGTAGCGGATTAGGAGGAACACTCATATTAAAATATTTGGTATATGACGCGTTAAATGAAAAATAAAATACTAAATGACTGTGAATTCGAAGCCCTTACCCATTGAAAGCTAATTTCAATTCAGTTCAAATTAGGCGGATGATTTAAATAAATATGGTTTTGCTTCTGAGCCGCTGGGCGACGTTGGATTAAAGCATCGAGTGTGCAACATGATCGCGTCTGTGTTGTGCTGCCTGAACCTCCTCGGCAAAAAGCTCGGCTCACACTTGGTTCCCTAATCTGTGCGATCTTCAAGTATCTTCTGATCTTATCTTATTATATCTCATTTGCTGCTTTCAAGGGTTCGCTGGACAGTCGTTTTTTTAAAGGTGGAAATGCACTCTTATTAATACCAAAATGCTGTAAAGTGCAACAAAGGGGGAAGTAGTGAAAAGAAGGATTCCGGATGCTTTTTTTTTGCAATATTAAAGTTAATCTTGTCAAGCACCTGCCTGTGAATGGCACTATCAAGCACCTCTATACGAAGATCATTTTAAATACTGTTATTGCCTGACTGGCTAATTACAGCGCTCATTATTTTTCGTGTATCTTTTGAATCATTGCCATGTTCCGTTTTTTTCCAAAAACAATGGAAACTTTCTCCGTTTTTTGTTTGGAAGAAAGTGCTGAATCGTCACTTTTTGCTTTGCGTCATGCCCAAGCAAGCAGCCTCCTTTTGTTTTAGCCATAATTGAGATTCCACTAATCTAGCCCCTTTTTAAAAAATGAAACAGTCTCTTTGTCAAGCCTTCATTAGCTTAAGATAATATTGTGAGAATGCACAATTAATTCGCAGTGTAACTTTAATTAATTGAATACACCCAATTTTGTAATATGATTAATGCCACCAAGTTGTTATCAGCATCCTCCTCCAAAATGAATACGTAAGAGTGATACAGCGCTGAGCATTAATTGCAGAAATTGGGGCTTTTAAGAACCCACCACTAGGTTAGGTAATTACAAGATGTAATTTATTAAACCTTAAAAAAAAAGAAACAAACAAGCATAAATTGATACATAAATCATGAGTACCATTGTGTGCAATCTGCCTGGGATTCGGTAGAAAATGACAAATCTTTGTGGCGTGCAGAGCACTTGATAAAGCAGATAGTGGCCATAAATTTAGTCCCAGTCAAGGTCTCATTAAAGGAGGCATAATTTAATTAAGAGTTAGCCATCGTCCTCCAAATATATTAATTACCTTCAGCGTGACGAGATGACTGCGGTGATTATTGCGTATTTCATTAGAGTCTTGTGGGAGAAGCGCAAACTAAGGTGGGAAGCTGACCGTGTTGACAAGATAATGGATGGGCCGCTCTCAGATGAGTTTGGTCACCTTGCCTCGGTTGAGCTCGGAGGAGGTGAGACAGAGGACAGCACTGGTCCTCAAAGAGGGAGGGAGCCTCCTTCCCCGGAACATTTAGAGCTTTTAACGGGGTCTTCAAAGTATCATCATTTTTACGATGAATTTAACCAATTGCTATACGAGGCATATCTGAGCATGTTACGTTTTTAGAGTGTGAAATAAGCAACATTAATGACATGCATGATGTTTAGTTTGAGAAGCAAATCTCAAATACATGTTGAAGCCTCAAATGAGTAGCCATTCGACTGTACTAAACCGTCCATCTTCATATTGTTGTTCCTTCTCTCTCGCTTATAACTTTGGAAATTGTTGTGAAGAAAGCCTAAAAAGAGTAAAAATGGGTCATTCTTAATATAACTAGTATACTAGGAGCTGCTGCATCTGCTCTCAGGGGCTCCATTCATTGCCGTGCACTTATAAGGCTTACTTTTACATTTTACTTATATATATATATATATATATATACTTTTGCTTTCACAAATATGTCTAACAAAGTGCATCTCTGTGTTCCACCTATGCACACACACACACACACACACACACACACATTGCCCTGTGGACTGATATGTCAGTGAAACATACAAGATGTTGGAGCAATTTCCAGCTCCGCTCCTCTCGTGGCTGAAAGCAGCACAAAGAGCCGGAGCTGCTGCTATCTGGAAGCGAGCTCTCCTTCGGGCTTCCATCTTCCACAAACATAGATGGACGCTCCATGTGCGAGAAGGAAACACGCCGCTCGTGCATTGAGTCGCAGATGCAGCCAGTGTGAATATCAGACGGGACCAACTTGTCTATTCTGAGGGTTTGAACTTTGTTAAAGTGTCCACTGAATCCCCTTAGCAAACAAAAGAAGTGTAGCATGACTGAGTTCAGGTTTTCTGAGAATGTAACAGCATTTGGAAGACATGTCAGAAGACATTTCAAGACTGTTTGCTCTTCTTCGGCGTCTGTTCAACAGGTGACCCCCACTCGTGTTAAAAAAAAGGAAATCATTTCCTCAGCTGAAGTCAGAAAACATCTCTGTAAATACGTGCGTTAACAGATGCAAGTAAACACAACTCACAGACCACAAAGCTCCCCGCAGCTTCTCTCCCTGAACCCCCCCCCCCCCCCCGCCCTCTCCTCTCCTCTCCTCTCTTTACTGCGAACCTCCTCCCACTCTGGCCAGAAAATTGAGGACACTCACCAAGAACTGACTGCTGCTGCATCTCCTTCCGTATCCCTCCACTGTTCGACACACCTCAAGCAGCTGGCTGCCGGCAGGGCCAGGAGCAGGGCCGTGGACTGGGAAGATAGCACGCCACCCACAGCCCACGTCTCCGAACCCACGGCCATCCCGCCGCCGCTGCATCGTCGCCGTCGTCGTCTCCGGAGACGCATAAAGAGCGAGAGAGCCGGGCGGTCGCTGGTGTGGCGGTGCACACTGCAGCTGAGCTCTCCCTGCTCTGGGACCCATCTCATTCAGCCAAGATTGCTTCATACAAAAGTTGACAATACAGCAGTGAAAGCCATTGTTGATATTCAACATTTTTTAAATAGCTGAGCAGAATAGACAACATGGCAGCCTGCAAATCTTGGCAAGGGAAAATGACCTGGAGCTTCCACGTTTGAAAGGGTTGCCTCGCTGGGCGAGAGGAGAGAGGGTTATTGTGAGAAAAAAGAAAAAAAAGAAGAAGAGGGAGAGCTGGCGTGAAAGAGCTCGAAAAACAAAACATAGCCCATCCTGAGAGAGCAGAGTACAATGCTTTCTGTGCAGCAGAAGAGGTGAATCACCTCACGCAGTCTCAAGCATATACGCATTACAGAGGAAGGCCAGGACAATGAAATCAATGCAATCAGATCCATTGGAAAACAGGATATTGTATTTCTGACTCTGGAATCAAACAAGGTCAAACCGCGCACATGACACCCCTCTAGAGTTAAAATATACCCCCCAAAAAACATGTCTCGAAGACAACGTTTCGAGTCAGTAAAAAAAACGCAAAAGTCCAAACTGCAACTCTCTCTCAGTGGTTGGGATGACGTCCAGAGGAATGTCTTGCAGAAGACCCTCTATTAATGTTGCCCATGTGAGGACGATACGCCCCGACGCTGCTAATGGTGTTCGGTGTCCGTCATTGTCAAGCTGACAAGGGTGCAGATTGACATGGGATATTTAAGGAGCCTTTAAGCTTCCATATGTCAGAGCATCACAGGGCCGCTCGTGCCTCAGAAGCTATCAAAACATCTAATGTATAGAGAGTGTGTGTGTGTGTGTCCTTGTAGCCCCGAGGCAGCTCCCTGTGTAGTGTTTCGTGCATCCTCGGGTCCCCTTAAGCTGGGTGGGCGGGAGGCCTTGAGTGACTCATGCAGTCTTTAAAACCTCTAAAGGAAGCAGCTGAGACCCTTATCCTCCAGTGGATGACCTTAAACTCACAGTAAGCATATTCCTTAGCTAAACATAAACATATATATTTTGACTTCAAAAATTGATTGATCCAATTGGGAAAATTCTCCAGAAAATGAAAGTGAAAAACTATTTTATGTGTGCCTCAGGCTCTCCAGCAGCAGAACACGAGACTCCAAACTCACTCCAAAGCTGATGCGTGTGTGAGCGTGTGTGCGTATGCATGCGTGTGCGTTTGTGTTTGTGTGTTAAGAAGTAGCAGAGAAACACGACCGATCAAGCCCTTTGACACAGGGCAGGCTCGGAGCTGGAGATGTGTAATTACTGTGAGCAGGGAGAAATTACAGCTCTGAGAATGAAGGCAGGGCCCACATAATCTTATAGGTGTGTCAGGCTTGGCTGCAGGACAGACAGAGAGACAGAGACAGAGAGAGACAGACAGAGACAGAGAGAGAGGGGGGGGAGAGGCAGAGAGAGACAAACAGAGAGAGAGAGAGAGGGGGGGGGGGGGAGAGGCAGAGAGAGACAGAGAGGGGAAACCTGTGGCGTCTTTACGGGAAATCCACGTCAGCGCCACCCATCACACTCTATTAGCTGCCATCAAAGCTCTAATTTTACTCTAGCATTACACCCCGCTCCCTGCGTGCCCCTCCCTCCCCTGCTGCTCTAGATGGTGCAGCCTGGTGGGAAAAAGACATTCAATCCGCTGTCCGCCCCATTCAGGCCAAATTGGCAAATGACAGCTCTCCGCCTCTCAGATTTCCAGAAGTGAAAGGTACCACCGCCGCCACCCTCCTCTCTAGCCTCCGAAAGCCGTTGGTGGGAGGAGGAGGAGAAGGAGGAGGAGGAGGAGGGGGAAGCGGAGGAGGGAGCCCAGGGGGAGAGTGAGGACCGGTGGGGCCGAGGAGTGGACGGCGTTGGGTTAACAGCCTCCCCCTGTCCTCCTCGGCGGTGACGGTGCTGGACCCCGAGAACACAGAGAAAAGAGAGGAGAACGCCTACTCAGCAGATCAAAAGAACTTCACCAGAGACCAATGGGGCGAAAGTTGACCTGCACACTTTACCGTCCCTGGCCCGAGCCCCACGGGCTCATGGGAACTACAGCGTTTGGCCCTCATGGGAGGTCGAGAGCGGCGAGAGGGGGCTGAATCGGAGAGACACGGATGGACAGCATGCTGACTCGGGGGCACGGGCCGCCTTCCGCAGAAATAATGGTAAACCCAAAAGAAAACATGCAGCACTGCACGACACACACACACACACACACACGCACAGACAACAAGGTCTTTCATCAGCGTTAACAAAGACGCACAGGGGAAAAAAAAGACACAGAACATATTGTGTCAGACACTGACTGGCCGCCCGACTGAATGGTGCTCCTGCCGCTAATTAAGTGCTAATGGCAGTTCCCCCTGCAGAGAATACTAATTAATGTCCCTTTCTCCTGCGGGCTGAGCGCGTACTCCACCGCGGCCTAATGAGGAGAGGCAGGTACGTCTTCTCCCAGGCTGGGTTAATAAGCACCGGCACAGTGGGGTCTGAGAGGAGAGGGCCATACGGGGGGGGGGGGGCTGCTTCCTGTTCCCTAATCTCAACAGAACCCCCAGAACACTCACAATGAGCAGCCGAGGTAATGAAAGGATTTGTCCCATAAACTCAGAAAATGTGCCCGGCTTGTGTGTCTGCGCCCTAAAAAGTTTCGGGGTCTTTACTGAAGTAACACTTATGCGGAGGGGATTCTGGATTTAAGGAAATGCACGACAACAGGACGACCCGCACACCTGCAGAAAGAGAGATTTCAACTTCGGTCAAACAAAGATAGCTATGATATTTTATAGGGAAGTGTGTGGAAATCAGTATTTAACTATTCACTGTAAAAAAAAGTACATCGATTTTACGGTAAAAAACTGTTAAATTGCAACTGGGAATTTTACGGGTGCAAAAAAATATACCTTAATGTCTTATACAGTGTCACTGTATTTTTTACGGTAAACCTCTGGCAACCACAGCTGCCAGTAATTTACCGTATACTTCACAGATTTTTTTTACAGTGTTGATGAAAAAGTAGGAAATTACTTCGAAAACTATTCCTCTTCCTCTGTGTGTCTTCCTGCAGAATCAACACCTGGAAAACTGCTGATGTCTCTCAGAAAAACAACTTCTTATTCTATATTAGTTTGCAGCTCCCTGAGAAAAAGCCCCGCGGGAAAAATAAATAAATACATTACCTGTTTGGATACAGAAAGCCTGGGAATCAGATTCAAAGTGCTGAAGAATGAATGGATGTGCGAGTATGCGGGTGCGTGCACGGGCGTAAACATAGATTGAGGATGGTATTGGAATTACCTGAGTGAGATAATGGCGGTGCATTAGATTAACTTTCAGTGCTTAAATGCAACACATTTAGGCAATCTTGTCCCCCCCAAAAAAACATGTCAATGTCTGAAAGGCCTCCCTCTCGCTATCAGGAGCCTCTGGTCCCCCACGCTGATGCAGGCTGGCAAGGCGCTACCGTCGCCAGTCAAAACGCGGCGCCAGATCTAGTTATAAAATAATTGAATTTTCATATCAGAGGGGACCAGAGTCCCAGCAGACAATAGGACTGCTGAGTCCTCTCTGATATTGGCTCAGGCCCTTTGCCATGCGCATGAAATCAGTATGTTAATGTCCCGGGGTTTTCTTTTTTTTAAGGGCACTTGTGCTCTCGCAATGTACTACCGATGCGGTTTCAGAAAGAAAAAAAAATTGCAACTATTGATAAGTAGGCAGCCAGCAACCCCCCCTCGACCCCTCCTCCCACCCAACGTGCGCGACCCACCCCGCCTCCCCCACCCCCCCCCAACCCAAAGAGGCTGTAGATGTTCTCGCACCCCCCATCCTTCCCCCATTATTAAAATTGTAATTTATTTTTCTAAATCAGAATGACAGCTTGCTTTCTTTTCTCTGCAGCAGGCAGTGAATCACCGAGCTTTAATTACTTTCGTAACTTCACTGACCCTGTGAGCGTGCTGCTCTGCCAGAGAAAATGGGACCTCCAACAAAGCCCCCCCCCCCCCCCCCCCCCCGCACCCCCCCAACCGCAGCCGCCTCCGGTTCACTCCAAATGCGAGCGGAAAATTTATCAAACTAGGGACTTTATACGATTTTGTTAACATTTCACCTCCTATCTTGTTCACACCGCCGCTTGCGACAGTTCTGCTCTCTCTCCAATCTCCTGGCCCACCTCCCCCCACTAAACAAGCTTATTCCTACTCTCCCTCCCTCCCTCCCTCCTTCCGTCCTTCCTCCCTTCCTTCCTTCCTCGGGTGTGCTTGTGTTGACTCAACGAGGTCTCCTCGGGTCAAAGCGGGCCGGAGGTCACGCTATCATTGGTGAAGCCCCCCCCCTCACACACACACACACATCCAGGCCGTGGCCCGGGCAGCACGGGAGGCGAACGGATGAGCGCAACATTTGATCACTTCTCAGATCGTTCGGCCCGCGCACATCAAGGGTCAAGCTTCATGCCTTCAGAGTCCATCACGCGGCCCCTTTTTCCCAGCCCAAGGGGGGGGGGGGTCATCGCCACCGAGGCATCTCCCCGGTGATTAAAAGCATCTCGGGAAAAAACGTCACGTTGACCGTGGCACTGACTTTTAAAGCAGAACAGGGAGAAGATGCAGGCTGAAGATGGGGCCCTCCTTGGCTTTGTTGCCCGCATAGTTCACGCATGTTTTTCCTTGTTCTCCGACAGAGGCCCGCCGCCGCCCCGACTTATTAAAGAAGCTAATATGTTGTAATCCCCGCTATCGCTCTCACCTTCTCACTGGCACACCTCCGCTTGGGGCTGTGCCACGGTGTGAACCAGGGGTGCGCGGGCACGGGTCGGCCTTTTTCGCTGACTGCCTGATAATTGAATGAGCGATTATCCCTCCCATTAAAACACAATGATACAGAAAGCACCGCCATATGCGCGGAATATTAATGAGTGGCTGCGGCGGCCTAGATAAGAGAAGCGCCATGCAGTTGCTGTAATAGGGGTTAAAACAATTTGCCCCCCCCCCCCTTCCCCCTTCCCCCCTTCCCCATACACACCAGCTCCCATGCTTCCCCACTGAGCTAATCCTCCATCCTCTCACCAACTAAGCAGGCTGCCTCCAACCAGCCGCCCGCCCCCATCCCCCCCCCGTCTCCGTCCCCTCGTGGCCTGGACTTGTGCTCGGCGCTGACCTCACTGCTGCCACGGCCGACCCGCCATTGTGAGAGCGCGGGAGCGGGGTCACTGACATGCTAATGAGAGAAGCAGCGGCCGTTTAGCATTTATTTTATGAGACGTTTAATGCATGAGACGTTTAACGCATGAGGTCATTAATAAAGAAACTCACAACTGTTGTTAGTTGTTGTTGGGGTTTTTTTGGGGGGGGGGTGGATTTTCAAGCTTGTTTCACTGCTGAATCTGTCTTCATCTTGTTCCTGTCACAAGTGAAATGTTATTTCTATTACGGATCTTCAGGTTAAATAAATAAATACGAAAGAGCCCAGAGAGCCACAAAGGCCCATCCAGCATCACCTTCATCAAATTTCTCTAAAAGGTCGCAGAGTCAGGCAGGTGAAAGAGTTGGGCGGCACTTCTATACGAATCACCCTGCCAATCAATATCTAACATCTATTAGCATTGGAGAGCAATATTTCCCGTTTTATCCTTGCAATAATTGTGCTTAATGCTGTGAAGTACCTTATCATAGGGCTGACGGCAAAAGAAAGGCCGGTTACCATGGCGACTGTGAAAGCCATTGGTTTCCTTTTCAGCAGAATAATGAACTTCTCTCCTCCATGTGTCACTCTTCCACTCCACTCTCAGCCTCTTCGATTAAATTGGAGTCCACGTGTCCTTGAAATCCCTCGTCTCTGCCTTATAATTTGACAAACAACAGAGGGAGAAAAAAAACGCAGAAAAAATGTTCAAGGCTCAACAAATGCATCACTTTAGGACACGGCGTGGGTGTATCTCGCCGTCAATACAAGTGTATTTAAGTTCAGTTTACTGGCAGAAATATGTCCTCGCCATAAAAAGCAAATATTTCTATACATTTTATATTTAAATGATGGGATGTTTAACTTTTGCATAACTGATTGACATGTGAGATTATAATCATTCAGTTTTCCCCGTATTCATCCCTGCAGATCAAAAAAGGGGCTTAAATATTCAAAAATAGGTTTACGGTCGATCCTTCATTCATGATGCGTTTATTTGGGGGATTTTTAGTCGTATATCAAAAATTGTAAGCTGGTGGAAAGGGTTTAAAGGACTATTTAATAATGATGGATGCATTTGGGTTGCCTTCTCACCGACAGGTTTCCTTCTTCATATTTCGACATGCTAAAAAAATAAAAAATAATAATGATGAGGAAAAAACTCAGGCTGTGAGTCCGACCATTGAATGAACTCCACAGCGTCCTCACGGCCCGAGGTGATCACGGGTCTCCTGGTCGACTCAGCAAAGAAGAAAAAAAGAGTAACTAACTCAAATAAACCTGGAGAATAGATGCACTCAGATCTAAACAAGCATCAACTGTTTATGTATTCATTTTATTTTATCGAAACGTCTGCAAATGGTTGATAGATTTATCCTCTAAAAGGTAATTGACCCCGTTACGTATTCTTTTGTAATCTTTAATATGATCTCTAAATAGGGAGATTCATTCAGTTACTCTGTTAAATGATTGGATCGAAGTAATACGTTGTTTATCGTTTTTCAATACCTGTTTTTCTGGGGTAATGTTAGTCAAATATTGTTAGCATTAATCCTATTGCTTTGTAATAATTAAAGTTTCATCCGCGTGAGATATACCTCCATACTTATTTTGCCAATTTGATAGATCGGGGGGGGGGGGGGGGGGGGTCTACGGAGCACGGTGTTTTATCAGTTTATTTTCAAATCCTCGTGTTCACAACTCCAGTATCACCAGCATATATCCTGTCAGCATGACCTCATCATTTACTGTCTCCTGATCAATATTGGATTTAATGACCCTTCATTTTCCTCGGACACATAAACGTGACGGTTGAGACAAAAATGTCTAAATCAGAAAAATCTCTTAGGAGCGAAGAAAAACATCCACTGACTGTAGAAAATATACCTGATGGCATATATATATATATATATATGTATATATTTTTTTAAATTTTTATTTATATGTTTCTTTCTTCTTTCTTCTTTCTAAATCTGACCCGTGTCCTCCCTGTGCTCGCAGGTTTAACTGGCAAAGACACCTTCTTTGTGTCTCCAGGAAGACAGAAATGTCTGCATGTGATCTGACACAGAAACAGAACAAGTGACTTTACCAAAAGCCGGATTGATGGAGGCTGTGACACGTGTTTGTCTTCGTGTCAAACGCTTCACAAACCCCACGAGGACAGAGCGTGTCCTCTGAGCTCAGCATTCGTCATAACGACACGGGCATCACTTCGTGTTAGTGGCGGCATGGTCGCTACCTTCTTCTTCTTCTTCTGCCAGCCCAGTTATTTGTCTGTTAGAGGGCGTCGAGGGCTGAAAAGCCCACGCAGCACCTCGCGCGCACAAACATGTGATTTTTCTTCCTTTAAAAAAATAATAATTTACCTGCATGGAGTTTCCTTACTCGTTTACTTGAGACACCTCGACGAGTCGTTTGGCTCCATGACCTGCTGCTGAGTGCATCGCCATGTCAACGTGTCACCGCGGGGGGGCGCACGTTGCGCGCAGTGAAACTGAGGTCAAATGTTGCAAAGGGCGTGCAAGAGCTGACTTGTTGGCAAAAAGTTAATTTTCATTTCTCAACAGTTAGATCACATGTTGAGAGATGGGGGAAGGGGGGTGGTGAAGGGGCCGCTTGCAGGGCTGCTGGAGAACGTTAACGTGTATAAAGTCTCAGACCTGACCGTCAGTGCTGATTATCTGTTTGTGATGATCAGTATTGTCATGTACTATAGACAATGGGGTAGTATCGCCATTTAAACTATAATTAATGTAATCATAAGCATTTAGATCTTCACTTGGTACCACTGCATTGTACTGTTAATATTCTATTGGTTTCTATTAATGTAATGTAAACAGCTTTACGTGGTAGGGCCTGGAGTTTTAGCTGTGAATAAGAAATCATCATGTTCTTTCAATGGAGCAGCGCAAAAAAATAATAACTTCAAAATCAAGATTCAAAGGATTTTCCTCAGTTAACACGGCTCTTTCTGAACGGCCGAGCGGACTCTGGGGCTCGGTGACATAGTGGTTTCTCACTTACATTCATTGCATAATCAGCTGATGAAGCAGGACTGACAGTAAACACCAGTTACTCACGTATAACTTTATAATACATATACCAAAACTGTAATTACAAAAACATCTCCGTAGATATCGCTCTACCTTAATATAAAGATAACCGTGTGACACAAAGAGCTTTATCTGCCCCAGCATTGGAGCTCTGTAGCGTTTACAAAAACTTTCCGACAATGCTTTCCCATCCTGCAAAACCATCAAGGAGTTCCACCTAAATTCCAAGTATCAATCCCAAAGGTAAAAGGGCAAAAAGGAAAAAATCCCCTGACCCAACACCGAGGCGTGGGTGGTTAGAATATGACTCTCTCTCTCTCGTTGAGGATACCTCTTTTCTTCTTTCGTTGAACAAAAGACAGCTGGGAAAGTTGAGGGACAGCAGCAGCTGGGACCCGGAGCCGCGCTGGCTGTAGCCGCAGACATTGTTGATACAACTGGAAGGATTGTCTCATAATTGCCTCGTTTCCGACACAATAGCCAGGCGTTGCGTTATCTGTGGTTAGATATGAACTTGAATATTTGGATCGATGAGGGTGTGAGTGCTGAAAACGATCGGATGACCAAGTCTTTGATGGGTTACTTTATTGCGCCTGTGATCACCGGTGTCAAACTATTTCACGGAAGTGTCTCATTCTTTTCCTATAATTTGAAAGCGAAAACTAAACTATTGTTCTGCAATTGTAGGTACCATAGAACATAAGTATAGGTTGCTTAAGTACTTTCTGTTTGAACTTGACTTTGGAGCAATATCCCCTTTGTGGTAGAGTACTTTACGCTAGCTCTTCCGCTTTTATACCTCATCTTACAAATGCTGAGTTGCCAAAAAAGTGAGGGAAATGGTCAGGCAGGGGAGACAGTCGAAGGCATTTGAATACGGTAAAACGATTCTCTTCCTGTCCGCAACGAAAATAATCAACCCGATGCTTATGGACCAGACGCCTTAAATACGTGTCCATTACTTCTACTCTCCAATAGTTTTCCCCACTACCTCTTCAAATCTTCACTCGCATTAAGAGCCGGGTCCTCAAGTGCCAGCGGCATGTCGTGTTTGTTGCTCGGGCGCGTTGGTTCCCGGTCACGTTGCTGCCCGCTCGCCGCCTGTCTTTTGCCCGTCAGAGCGTACTTCAGTCTGGAGCGGTAGTGATCCCCGGCCAGGAAATAAAGGATCGGGTCGATGCAGCTGTTGATGCTCGCCAGCGGCCTGGTGATCTTGTACGTGAAGTTGACGACGTTGAGGAATTCGCAGTTGAGGTCCAACACCCGGGCGGCGTAGTAGAGCGTCCGCGTGACGTGAAATGGGACGAAGCTCAACGCGAACACCACCAGCACCACGACGATGAGCTTGATGGACTTCCGGTGGGAGGCGGTGCCCCGGGGGCCGTCGGGCAACCCCCGCCTGGGTTGGCACAGGGTCCGCGCCATCAAGCAGTAGCACGCCACGATGACCAGGAACGGGACTCCGAACAGGAGCACCATGACGACAGAGCTGTAGTCCACATACTCCTCGAAGGCCTCCTGGCTGGTTGTGTCGTGGCACAGGGTGTCATTCCCCCTCCTGGAGGTGGTGACGAAGATGAGGTTGGGCACCAGGCACACGCTCACCACGGCCCACACCGTGCCGCTCACCAGGTGCGCGTGGCGGGACTTGACGGTGGTCAGCGTCTTGATCGGGTGGCAGATGCCCAGATAGCGGTGCACGCTGATGCAGGTGAGGAAGAGGATGCTGCAGTAGAGGTTGGCGTAGAAGAGGAAGCGCACTATTTTGCAAGCGGCCAATCCGAAAGGCCAGTTACTGCGATTGGCGTAGTAGTAGATGAGGGTGGGGAGGGAGAGCACGTACAGGAAGTCGGACAGGGCGAGATGGAACATGAACACCGTGCTGGGGTTCCACGGACGCATCTTCAGGAACAGCCACAGAGCCGTAGCGTTGAGCACCAGGCCGACCACGAACACCAGACTGTAGGACACGGGCAGCAGGATGTATTTGAACTCCTCGTCAAAGCGACAGCTAGAGTTGAAGATGGTGACGAACGGCGCCGATTGGTTTTGCTCCGCGGGGCTGCTGACGACCGTCTCCATGGTGATGCTACTTCTCGCTGAAGAACTTTTAAGCCGGCACGCAACCGAACCTTTGAAGAAGGAAGAGGACTTTCAGATTATTCAGATTAAGATATTGCATACAGACTTACTATTAGGTTGACTGAGTGAGTGAATTGACAGAAACGAATTGGAAATGACACAACAGTTAATTATCAGTTTACTGCTTTTCTGTGTTTTACAACAATAAAAACTGAATTTCGTTGGCTTTTGGACTGTTGCTTGAAAACTCTTTTAATTCTAGTACAAATAATGATTTAAAGGTGAATCCAGAGTAACACATGGTTTTAACGGTGGTGGCATGAGTCCGGATCCTTAAGTAAAGTTAAGTAAAACTACTCCCACTGTGTAAACATGTGTATTTCTTTGTCCTGACGCACAGTATTATCAGCAATTAATACCCAAAAGTCCCAAAAGGTAGAATTAAAAGTGTGGAAGCTACATTAATACTGCATACATATTGTGGGGCATTATTATTATAGATAAAGGTATGTTGTAGGTACTATTTTAACGAGTATTGTATTTGAGTAACTATGCACTAGATAGCTTTAAAATAAACGCATTGCAGTCAAAAGTGGGCTGAACTTGATCTCTGAAGTAACCCGACCCCATGTGAGTATAGGAGCTATTATGACCTGACAAAGTGCACATTACTCTTTCTGTTCAAAAGCCACAATACCCCCCACCACTGTTAGTTCTTACACGTGTTAAACAGACACGAACGCAGTCATCGTGACACTTGGATTACTTACCCCCCCACCCCCAAACCCCAGAAACCACCGCGTCGATCAGCGGTTCCTGGTCGCTTCGTCGGCGGGAAGTCGCGTTAACTTGTTCAGCAGGGATCCATCCAACCGCCCCCTTCCTCGCTGGAGCCGCTGGAGCTGAAAGTGAGGGTTTTTTGTATCGTTTTACCCCGAGCAGGTCGCGTCGTTGGGAGTCGGCACTGAGTGCAGGAGACACGGAGCGCTCACGGGACACCGGAGCACTGAAATGGGAAGTCTCTCTGCTGAGTAGACGAGAAAATGCCGCCCCATAAAGAGTCCTCAGCGTGTAGAGCTGTAAGAGACACACTGAGGACGGGGTGTGTTTTACTGTATATTATCATATTCATGTTAAGTAATCTATTCATGTCTTCCTCCACTCTGCTCTTTATTTAATATCTAATACACTCGACACATATTTTAAACTTAAATATTATTCTTGTTTTTAGCACTTACATACAGTTTACTGTACATGTTTGTGTATTTGTGTCTATTTATGTTTATTGTTTGCACCATCCCGTCCGGTATTACGTGTCACGTTGCCCCTGACAACCGTCCACTAACACCTTTTGGAGGACGATAAAAACTTACACTAAAGCTACATGAACTCCATGTTTAGTGGAGATGAGCCAGCAGTTTTTCTGCACTTTGGGGCAAAGAAACACCAGCTTTTTGTGGATGGAGACCATTTATTGCTACAACCTCCAAAAAACTCACCCACAGAATACAGGGAATGGTAAAGTGACCAAATGCACTTTTTGGATCTTTGCAACACAAACAAGCCAGCATTAACGCATCCAGACACAAAGGCCACCCTATAGAAGGGGCCACGTGCTTTTGGTTTCAGTATCTTTGACATATAGTCAAACTAAAGGGGGGGGCAGGGTTCAAACTAACAACCTTCTGATTAGTGGAACACAACTGTGTCCTCAAGCCAAAGCCCTCCCAGTGACTTACTCCAAAGACAAGTTCCAACTCCACCCATCAGAGACCAAAGGCAGAAGAAATGGGAAGAACTTTGTTAATGGTGTGGTGGGGGGGGCGGGGGATGGGGGTTTAAACTCATCGCCATGACAACACTCAATAGCACCCAATGCTGAAATGTTATGGAAGTTAATGTTTGCACAGCTGTACAGTTTTCCTTAGAGCTGCCATAAAAGGAACAGGTTCATCTCTTTAGTAATCTTTGTCATTTGAGGCTTTGAGGCGGTGTGTAGAATTATAAGGTCTGATCATAAACAAATAAAAAGGGGGTAGGATAAGCAACACGGTACCAGATAGACTTCAAACTGAGACGAGCGGATCACTTAATGAGTTACTAAAAGCTCAAGTGCGATGGACGCACAGCCGCAAACAAGATTTTATCCCAACCACCAGACTATGTGCGTGTGGATTGGTCAGCTTGGTGCGAGTGTCTGTGTAGTGTTTGGGTTTCTGTGGAAATGGATGTCTGGAATGTGAGTGGGTCACTGACAAAGCCTGTTATTCACAGGAAACCAGTTTTTTCTTCTTTCTTTTTTTTTTTACAGTGAAAACAAAAGAAATGTGCTCAGGGGTCATCTGGCGTCTTAGTTTGAGTCTTAAACTTCATTCTAGAATGATATTTTTCAGAGATGAAAATCCATTTCAGTCACCCAGTTCGAAATACTGCAAATAAATAAAAAAGCATGTCTGAACCTTCCTCGTGGGTCACAGGCTCAGTCACCATCATGTCCTCCCCTTTACCAATATAATAACATAATAGACATCTATTTAAGAGAAAATCTTAGATTGCCACTTTAAAATCAGATTATGAACAGATGAACTTTCTCTTAATGAAGTCATCCTCCATCTCTAAAGTGTGTTCTAATGATTAGTTCTTCACTCGGATGTTTGACCTTGTGCAGAACGATACGTGAGCAGAGTTTTACGTGAGGATGAATTATAATGTGAAGTCTCAACTATGGTTGCTAGGTCCATTGTGCAGTTTGTGAAAAGGAAGAATTCCTTTTTTCAGTAAAGTCAGGGAGGTTGCAAATTAAACTCTTGAAAAGAAGGATGCAATTTCACGGATTCAGCTTTTTCAAGGGAAGAGGATGGGGAATGTTCAGACTTTTGACAAAGGTTATTTAGATTTTTGTTCCAATTATTACATGAATACAACTATTTTTCATATCTGGAGAGGATGTTTGGACTTCAATATGTCAGTATAATTCAATAATCATGCACTAAAACGTGCTGCTGCAAAATCACAGACCAACTATGTCAAACCCCAGTTTCCCTAAACCTCAGTTTTAAGAGAAAAATCAATACTTTCCCACATTTGCCAAAATTCCCAGCAAGCCTACGGATGATGACATCATCACAGTCAGTATGTGAGCCTGCTGTCAGAGGACAGAAGGACGTGTTTGGTCATGCCTTAATGAGTAACTACTGAATGCTACAAGCAACAGCAGAGGAATATTTGGTTACTTCAGGACCTGTCGGCGTTTTAACCGAGTCGGTCATGTACAAATAAAACTAATGCAATCCCATTCATTTAAGTTGTTTAACACCCCGAAACACAATATTCTCTCCGACAATAAGCTGAATATCTTGCTGCAACTTGATGAAAACGATTTAACTTGACTAAACCCAGCTAGTAACAGTGTGTTGATGATTCTATGAGTGTCATCATTTAGCTGCGGATGTGCAAAGTATCGTAGCAAATAATTGCCCCATGCGTTACATCTGTTGCATTTCTCCTTTTCCCCTCCAGATGCGCTACCTTGTTAGACCATCAAGTAAGGCGACACCTCTGCCAATGATCTAGACTTGAAGTGATTTATTTTTTTCCCCAGCAATAAGACACCATTAAATAACACTGATTGCTTTGTGACAGTCGAGGCTTTATGCACTTTACTTAAAATAAATGGATTCATGTAACATGCACAGTGGACAGTGGTACTGATTAAGTGACATGATAGCAACATTATGGGACAGTAAACATAACCAGATATAGCAAGTCCTTCTATACCAACTTTACAGACGCTGTTCCAGTAGATGTATGCAGCTATGGATTTTATGCTCCACAGGTTTAATAGGAGGCTTTTACAAGCTCAGATCCAGGCTCAATAATCGCAGAGTAATGGAAAGCACACAGTCGAAGGGATGAAGGTGAACCATGAACACTAACCTTGAGTGCACGCTGGAAATTAAATGACTGTATTTTCATAGCCATTTAAAAAGCATTAAAGCTAAATCAATGAGCCCTTGTGTCAATAACTTCAGATACAAATTAAGTTTCCACATCCACATCCCCCACCGCTTTCATTATCCGCCCGAGATGGATGGATGAATAAAGCACGCTGTGCCGACAGGTACTTCCTGCGCTCCGTTGACGCAGACAAACCGGCCAAGCGGCATTGATTGGGCGGATGAAAAGACGGCGGCGCTGTGGTCAGGTGCAGCTGCTGTGCGATTGACACCCACTCCGTCCGTCCTGCCTTTCGGACCTCGGGAGCACGACTCCTCTCCTCGTGGGTCAGTTCCAGTTCCTGGGCAGGTTCTCGAGGATCCTGCGTCGGTGCGAAGGGTTTGTCACTCCTGCGGCGCGTAGATCCTGCTCAGTGATGCCGCTGCAGAGGAGCGATGGTGATCACCATTAATGTGAATAGTCTGCACGGTTCATGGCGTCATGCGCAGTCTGTAAATCAATATTTGACCTCAAACAGAAGCTACTATATTTGTGTCGGTCTGAAATCCAGCAACTAGGGCCTGACCAAGTGCTGCTTGTGGAGCCTGTTATTCAAAATCGTTTTACCTGAAGTAATCCACGTCATCCCATCCATTCAGGCTGAGTCCTAGGGTGTATTCCTGAAGACCCAGAGCACCGAGAAGCTCCCGCACAGTCTCTGGCGCACCTTGGAGCACCGACACCTGCGTTGAAATGAAGCAGAAAGGTTTTCTTTACAACTCGAGAACCAGCAGTTGCGCCTTTTTTTTTTTTTTTTTTTCAAAGAACGGTGCGGCGTCCTACCTCTTTCTCCCAGCCGTAGTCTCCACCTCCGTGCACGGCGGGGCCCTTTCTGTAACTGGGCCCGTGGTCGGGTACGCACGGCCCTCTCTGCGCGGGAGGAAAGAAGTCAACTTCGCTGAGGGACTTTGCCATTTGCAAAGCAGTGAGGGAGTTGTCCCCCGGGGGCTGCTGGTCCCCCATCCAGGGGACAGGGGCCTGAGAGTGTGCCGATTGGGCGGGGACGTAGGGGACAGCCGGCGGCACCTTGGGTGCCCACACAGGTTTGGTCCTTTCTGGGAGAAGCTGCTGCTGCTGATGATGATTCCTTCGGTCTTGTTCCCTGATGATTGCCGTGTGATTCATATACAAGTTTCTCAAGTTCTTTTCGGGGAGTACGGGGTCATCAACTATTTTTTTTCCTTGGTACTTGTCTCTGGTGTGTGAGGTCTGTTCCTGGTAAAGAGACATGGCGTCACTTGCGGTCGGGTGGACGGGGGACGGGTTTTTAGCCGGGAAAAGCTGATAAGAGGAGCTGGCGTGTGGTGAGTTGAGGTCGTTGGCCGCGGCGTACTGGGGCAGGACGACTGGAATCTCAATTTCTGTAAAGTCCGATCTGCGACAAGGTCCGCCGTCGGATTCCTTGCGCCCTGAGATTTTCGGGAGCGGCAGGGCCTCGTTCCCAGACCAGATCACCAGAGAGTCCCGACGCTGAAGGGGAGCCTCCTCCACCCTGCGGGGCACCGACACGCCTTCAAAGATGAAGTAGGCTGGATTGGTGTAGCTGCTCGGGGTTGGTTTGGGAGGAGCTGCCAGAGTCCTGCAAGGAACACTGTTAAATTACTAAATGTGTCCTCAATTCTCACTCACATCCTTTGTTAGCATTGCGAGCATTCGGATCAATAGTGGCACTGTGCTAAAACACACACGGTCTGCATTGATCCGGGAAAGTGGCTTCAGTTGCTCAGTAGCACTGAGAAGCACAAATAGTAGTATCATTTTGATCATTTCCACTGAATCACAGTTAACTAGCGTTTGGGGAAACGAGTTTTGAGTTATTTTCTTTCTTCAAAACAACAGTACGAGGTGGAGAAGGAATCTTCTTTGAGCGTCGTATTTGTAAAACACCAAAATAAAATATTGCTCCTGTAAGAGAGACATGGCGGACGCTTATCACCTGTTTACTGGGACTCTTGTAGACGCAGGAGACATTTGTCCCCTTTCGGGACCTTTGCCATCCTTCTCAAAATAGAACCACTCTGAAAAAGTGAAATCACAGAAAATCAACTGGTTTCACAATGAGAAAAACTTCCTCAAAATTCTCCATGGTGTCTGCAGACCGAAGGCCATGCCATTTTGCAATCAAACAGCAGAGTGTGTGTGTGTCTGTGTGTTGTTTTTGTCGTAGTGCCTGACCTGACAACATAACACTCATCCGTCCTGTCTCTGTGTCACAGGATGCATCTGGTCAGGGCCAGTCAATCGGGAGCCAAAAGAGGAAGCGGCCGATAGATACTAGCAAGTGTAAAGCCAAGACAAAGATCATTGAGGAACCAAATAGAGGAAACGATGCGAGACCCGCGAGAGAGTCAAAGAATCCAGTCACAGTGGGGATGAAAGTTTAGCAGGAAGTAACGAAAGTGCAAGCAAGGCCGAGGGGGGCGAGAGAGGACCGGTTCCCCCGGGCGGACCCACCGTAGGTCTTCTCTCGAGTTCCTCGTCTGTCCTTGGGCACGTGGACCCGGACTCGTCCCCTCATGGAGCCCATCTCCTCGCCTCTGTGACTCAAAAAGGTCTCAAACTGCTCCGAGGCACCGGTGAGTGAGCGCAGAGCCACGCAGCATTCCCCTGCACGAAAAGCGGAGTCACTACACAAGGTCAGTCTATCGCTACAGATCAGCATTGTGTCCTTAGAGTTGGACACAAGCTACTTCTACTCGATTCAAAGTCAACTGCATTTATTTAAAGAAAAACATTTACACTTGAAAACCTCAAAATAAAGTAAACCATTCCCTTTATTGTGAAAGATTTATTTCTTTTGCATGAAAATGACCAAATAAAAAGCGTAGCATATTATTGTAAGATACATTATTGTAAGTAAAAGTGTTTATGAATGTGTCATAGATTTTAGTGCAAATTGTTGGAGCCGAAAGCTGCAAACCCTACTGAGAAATGATTAAACTACTAGTATTAGCATATAGCATTTTTTAATGAAAAGAATATAAATCATTTCATATTTTTGGATGAACTTGCACTTCAAAGACACTCTTCAGCAAAACCACGAGGGACGTTATCAATGGAGAAGATAATGTGACCAACCGTAGGACTCAAACCCGTCACATGACTTGACAGACAACAGCAGGTGCTGATCCTGAAGATACTCCATGTCAGACACGATTGGAAAAAGCTATGACAGACATAAGCAAATCACAACAACTTACTTTAGAGTTTGACTTAAAAAAAGACGGAAGAAGAAAAAACTAACAATATTGTCAGTTGTTTCCAAATGAGTCTCATTTAACCTTTGGCAGTTGTTTGAAGGACCAGCCCAGTTTGGGAAATCCGGGAACATCACATCTCTGGGAGTCATTCTCACTCGAGCGCTGTGTCTCTGCAAAGAAAGACGCGAATGAATCTTTGTCATCTCCCCCCCAGCCATAGCGGCTTCGAGTAGAACATCGTGTCGACAGCGTACCCTCAAGGCAAGACGAATGGAAGTCGATGAAGAACTTTGCTTTGCTCGCCGTCTTCACGATGGCCTCGATGCCCTCGAGCTCTATCCAGGCCTTCTCCACGCTCGCGTGTGTGTCGGCGCCAGACGAATGCACGGCGAGGCTGTTCACCCGGTGACGGGACGCCGCCGCGTCCGCCGCGCAGCTGAACCGGGACGTCACTCCCAGTTGGAACGTGGCAAAAACGGCCGAGTGGTCGCTGGTGAAGATGTCGTCCGTGCAACCTGAGCAGAGACAAATCCACGGTATCACGCAGCAGCAACAACACTCAACGTCCACAGGGGCCCGTCAGCAACGTTTCACCAGATGTGAGGAACAGACGTGGGAGACGGGAAAGTGGCTTCGCTGCTGTCCGGTGTTTGTTACTTTAGGACCAAAAGCTGGTGCAGAGGGAGAGGAAATGACTCTTATTCTTCATGGACCACAGACCATGATGCAGGGATCGACCGTTTTGTGGGCTGCGCTCCTTTTGCAGTGGTAAGAAAAAAAACGGAAAAAAAACGAACGCGGCATTCCAAACCTTTGCCGACGTCGCACTAGCGCTGGTTTACGCCTTACTTGACCCTTCGCTTACCATCTCAAAGCTCCTTTTCAAAACCTCCAGATCTTACCGTAAGCAGTGCACAAGACGTGTGTCTCTGGGTAGGACTTCCACAGAATCCGATCACACCACGACGGAACATTAACTCGCACCTGCAAAAAGAGATCCAGCCATAAATCAACGCTGTTGTGCCACAAGTCAAATTACCAGATAAAAAGAAACTGTTTGCAGTGACAGTGTTAAGCTCCTATTTGGATCTGAGATGGCAGCTGCTGTCAGCTCCCTTCGCCTTGGGAGCCCTTAAAAGTTACTTATACTATTACTTAAAAATGTCTGAAGAAGGGAGCAAACTGTATATTTAGGGGGCTTCTAAGGCTTCTTCTCCTTTGTAGTTGTGCTGCACTGGTTCAGTACGTATTACATATTTAGGAGGACATTATCACACAACTGAATTCAGGAAACATTCAACTTCATATAAACAACACAGAGTAGAGACATGGAAAAGCTGTCAGAGGCTGTAATAACTGACACATTTGGCCCCTGAAGGAAATCTCATAGTCTACAATTATAACAAACGTGCTGTTTATAAATTACTGCTTTTACTATTAATGTTTGATTTGCACTGCAAATATTTTCTCGTGCCTCCATTTTCATTATTAGATACAGTTCATCTTCGTCTTAGGTTACTAACCCATAGCATATATTTAATTATAGTTTTATTATAGTTTTATCTTATTCGATATAAACGATTCCTGATTCTTTATTATATATATATATATATATATATATATATATATATATATATATATATATGTATAGATTTTGTTGTCTAAAGCCACAAATCTTAATGCTGAAACATGAATAAAAAGTTGTTTGGCATCTACTCAGAAAGAGCAGATGTTTTGTGGTCTACATCAACATGTTTTTTGCCCTTTTGCTAGACGAGAAGTGACTCACTCCCGAAGTCTTGTACTTCTGCCACAGGTAGCAGTCTCTGGAGCCCCGCTCGTACCGATATGTGGGTGGAAATGCAATCTTCTCTTCCTCTTAACCCCGATGAACAAGACAAAAAAGAAAGAGTACAGGGTGAAGGAGGGAGACGAGCGAAACGGTTTCCATCTGCACATTTACCAATTTATGGTTTATTATTGTAAAATGCTTTCAAAGGGCTCGTACTACATTTCCCTGACAATGAAGCTCACAATAAAGAACTCACTGAAATTGAGGAAGGCCTTCCTCTTGCGTCTCTCTCTGGTCAGCTGGTCGGCACGCAGGAGCTCCTCGAACTCTCTCTTGGAGACGTGTTTCAGGATGTCCTGACAGAAGCGATGACATCAATAACGACATTAACGACCGGCTATTTGCTCAACTGCCTTCAGCGGTCCCCGAAAGCCGAAAAAACACAGCCGGCGGGAACACGAGGCTCGGCCCCCCCACCTGGACGTCCAGGTCGAGCCGGTAGTTGAGGTCTCCGCACCACAGCAGGTGGGTGAAGCGCAGGCTGATGTCGAAGGCACCGAGCTGCTTGTCGCCCAGAGAGAGAAGTCTGAGGACGTCCACAAAGTTCTGGTTCCTCCTGGACGCGGCGTGCGGTACGAGAGACGGTTACGGATCATTGTGACACTCCACAGAGGTGAGGCGGGAGGACGCGTGCGTGCGTTGTGTTACACATATTCAGACAGCTGATGTACCTCAGGACTTTTTCGCTTCCAGACGTCAGGTGGCAGTTAACAAACCCAAAGGACGTGCCGTTGAAGAGGAGGGAGACGCCGACGGCTCCCTTGTTTCCTGCAATAACGGAGAGACTCAACCTCAAACCTCCAGGTTAATGAACACAAACCGAGTTACATTAATCACGCGCTGTTGTTTCAGGCTTTCAGCCAATGTTTTCACATCATTTTCTGGATTTTCTCTGTGCGTTTTTGGGGTGATCTCACGGGGAAGCCTACCCAATGTGTTTCCCAAGCCGGTCTTCACACTGGCTGTGTGCACATGGCTGACGCGGCCCTCGTGCTCCGGCTTCACAAACACGGCCAGCCTCATATTCCACAGAGACTGTACTGCCACCTACAGGACAAGGCTCCGCATTACAACAACCGATAGGACAACAAATGCCCTGCGGTCAAAGAACACAATATTGCTCTCGATTTGATTCAGATCTTTGTAAAAACATTAAAATTATAATTTATTTATTCATGAATGTATATTCCCACAAGAACAACGATGACAAATTATTATACACTGTCATAATCCTTCCCTGTGATCTGCTAAAACAATTTAATTTAAAGTCGATGTTAAATGATGATCGATATACTGGAGGTATGCAGTCCACCAAATGTAACATTTAAGGGTTTTATTTGGATGAACAATTTCTTTGAAGAAGCACTAAGTTACATGAGGTTAAATTACGAGCATTAAAATGGCAAGATTGACCCAACAATCACAGATTTAAAACTGGATGCTTCATTAAGTTAAATATATTTATAAGCGGCTAGCCGTCCATCAAATTAACAAATAGTGTTATGATGATAACGTTTCACCCTTTTTAGTTTGATGTAAAACCTCAATGTAACCTAATGTAAAGGAATTGTTCATTTGCTATACTGCAAATCAATTTTGACAGATTTTGGTGAACACATTTATTATGCAGAATCTAAAATGAATTACTAGATTAGTAACATTATTTGAATGTCACCAAAGTTGTAAATTAGCAATAATTGTTCAAGTGGTGTAAATCGTATATCCTTCATCATTTTAGAGTTGAAGAACTCACGACAGTTGAGAAAACTTTACGATAATCTACTGCATCTGATTTCACACACCTGCAGCAAAAGCTTTTCTACACATGTAGTAGTTCTCCTGTAAACTTTGACACATATAATCAGTGGAATTCCCCTATTAACTATTAACAATAATATTTCTTCTGTGAAAATATGGTAGCTTACTGGTTAATTCTTTGGAACATGGTAAATTTACTTGTATTAATTCATGGACAAGAATTAACACAAGTAAAAAAAGAAAAGAAAGAAGAGTTTGAGAGACAGAGATAATTACTTGTTTGTAGTCCATGTGCGTGTGGCTGCGAAGGTTCGCTTTGATGTGTTCCGTCCACTCTCTCTCCCCCTGAGGGTTTTCCTGCGTCCCGAAGGCGTAGATGTCGTGCGGCAGCGAGGCGGTCGAGTCATCCGGCGTGTGCCCCAAACCGCAGCAGGCGACCCACGACTGCAGGCTGCGGGGAGGAGGGGAACCACCTGTGCACACCAAACCACAGAATAAATAGAAACCCCAAAAAGGTGACCCTTCACAGCAAAATCCTAAGAGTTCATTTTCCAGTGTTGAGCAAAGGCGTTGAAGCGCAGAGATAAAATCACACTGCAAGAAGATTCGACTCTTACAGAGTCATCTTCCAGTGTCAAGATCAGATTCCTTTGCAAAGATTCCTTGTAATATGGTGCAAGGATTGGTGAGGGTGCGCCAGGAACCACAGGGTTGTTGGTTCGAACCCTGGCTTACCCATGTTCCATGTCAAAGTGTCCCTGAGCAATACACCTAAATCCAAATTGCTCCCTGGGCTAGAATGTAAACTCCATGCAACATAAGTTGCTTGTGATAAAAGAATCAGCTAAATGATGTTGTATTCAACACTGAGCAGATTTATTTTGACACTTATTCCGAGTTAAATTGTTAACACTTTGAAAGTTGAGTGTTGATTTAACACTGACAAGATTGGGACAATATAAACACCAGCTTAGAGTTAAAATTTAATCTCACAGAGTCAGTTTAACCCCCGTGAAATTTGCTGTGTTCCAATTCCTGCTCAGTGGAGGAAAGAGAGCGCCGTCGCACTCTTGGTCGTTACCCATGTTCCAGGTGCCAACAAACACGGAGATCACGTCCGGTTCCCTCAGCTGCGAGTGCCTGCTTCTCATCAGCTGGAGGAGTCGGCAGAACGCGTCGCGCTTCTGGAAAACGAGAAACGAGAGCCACTCGGTGAACGATTGGAAAAGAAAACAGTGGATTCCAGTTTGTTTTTTTAAAAAGGCCCGTTTCTTTCCTCACCCGCGCACTCTCGAACGTCATTTCCCGGGGCGCCGCATGGCGGCTGTCGACCACCATGCGCAACTTTACCGGACTGCTCTGGAAGATGCCGATCTGAAGGACTTTAAACAATAACAATAAGCACATGTCACCAGGCACACTGTACATCACACGGGAACAATGCGATGCGCTCTTTTCTTACTTCGGTCATGCGAGACCCTCTCTATACCGAAGGAACCAGCCTTCTTGTCGAAGAGCAGCGCGCCCGCCTCCACGTCCACGGAAACAGTCTGCCTGCCGTACCTCACCACCTTCACCTGGACGCAGCGACAAAACAGACCGTCTGCACACTCACATCATGACACATCAGCCGCTAGATGCGTCTTGTTGCATGAAATATTTGATGAAAAAAAAAAAAAGATGACATTTAACTTATGCAACCCTGATTTACCTGGAAGGAGTGAACTGGCAACTGTCCAGCATGGTTCTTGACAGGTGCTGGTTCGGGAGGGGGTGGGTTAGGCTGCACTGCCAGATTGTGACTGGTCACCGCGTCTTGTAATGCTTGTAATACCTTTGCAGGGTCAGAGGATTTGCAGTGTTACGGTTGTTTGTGTTTGGACACCGTTCAAACTAACAAATTGGAAGGCTTTCTTTAGACGGAGACATGTTTAATATTCCAAGAAATCACGCCACAGTAGAAAAACCGCATAAACACACCTTTTTCTCCAGTGAAGAAAGGAGGCTGACCAGAGCTGAGACCTTACACAGCAGAGTGTCTATATCCATCTCAGGGCCCTTGTTCCAAAAATACACCACATAAAGCGTTATGAGTCGACGTAGATGGCCCCCCCCTCTATCTGAGAGGGTCACCGTGTGATAAAATGACAGTCGGCTGTGTTGCAATGCTATGCACTGGACCTGTTTCTTGGCATGCGTCAAAGAGCAGCTCGGAGGGTCGAACACCTTGGCCAGGGTCTCCAGGCTCGAGAGGGTCACGTCGATTTCACTGTATCAGATCAACACAAAACCTTCGATAAAGAACCTGCTTGTGTTTGCGTACTTCATAAGCGTACGATAAGTTATGCTGACCTGTTTAACCCTTGGCACGCAGTACCCAGAGTGCGATTGAGGTGGGACAGAGTCGTGGCCCCTTTGTGCACGTTCTCAATGTCAAGAGGCAGCTCACTCGAGAGGTAGTCATTGAGTAGATCGATCACGTCCCCCGCAGCGCTGTCGACAGCATAAAACAGGGAGCGTTCATTTCAGGTTTTAGAGACCTCTGTTCAATCTGCCATCAAAAGCCACATGGCCATCAGTGCCGTTGTACTGGATGCAGCGTGGGAAGAGTGTTTCACATGATGTTTCCTGTATGCTTGATTGCCAGCACGTGCACATTTAGGTGACTGCATGAATCAACCCGAGTCACAAACCAATAAACAGGCAACCACGGTCACGGGCAAGAAGCAGCTCTTTGGTTTTAAGCTAAAAAGAGCACGTGTGCAGGGTTTGGCCTCGAAGCCGCACAAGTCACACCTGGATGTGTGCCGCTCCCGCAGCTTATCCAGAAACAAGGCGTGAGGGGTGGCTTTTGCAGGTGGTCCTGTGGAAGGCACAGCGTGGACCGAGGAGGGACCCGCAGGCTGCTTCTCGTCTTCTGTGCGCGCAGAAAACAGGAAATCAAACGTTAATAATCAACTATAGTCACACGTGGGAATCTTTTACACGATATGGAGAGATGATCGGACGGCAGCCTCACCTGAGCTCTCCTCCCCGGGGTCTGCGTCCCGCGGGACGGGGTAGAGCAGAGGAGCGACCAGGCCCTTGTGGGGATGCTGGTACCCCAACACCAGATCCTCCAGGGTCCGGAAACAGTTCACCTGCGCCCCCTGCGTCGTCTGTGAGACACACACGTCCCATGCACGCAACGCACTGATGTCACATGACACGTTTGTGAATACACTCGCTGCAGTTTGAATCTATTAAGTTTCAAATATTTTTTTTATATAAGCCTGCTTTGTGCAATACAGATTTGTAAGTGAAAACAAGAGACATAACAGCTAAAAAGGTATGAAGTTGTCAGACTAAATGCCTCGCTCTACAGTATTTTTTATTTAATAAAGTTTTATTAAAGCTTCACTTTCGAGGAGATGAAATTAAGAATTGACATGAGAAAAATGCAATTAAAGAAACCCGGGGGGGGGGGGGGGGGGGGGGGGCTGTGATGCAACATTTTGAGGTAAAAAACAAAACAAATTCAAGTGTAAAAGCTGCCCAATTCTAGCTTGCATTCTAAGTGTGGTTATTAGCAGATGTTTCCACACACAAAATCTCGCTTGGGAGAACAAAACAGAAGTATTTATTTGCATGACTGAAAAAAGCCACAGATGACTCGCTGTGATAAAAATCGGCGCTCTAGAAAGCTGCTGGTCCTTCACCGGAACGGAGAGATGACGTCGCTGGAAGCTACTTTGCGGCTGCAGCACCGGTTGCCCGTAATGTTTCAACGTGGTTAAGCATTCCCTTTCATACTAAAATAAAAAAAATAAAAACTTTCCGACAAATCACCTGCAGAGCTGCACTTCAGTGTCACTGAAAGCAGTGCAGGCGAAATCTAAGATTGAATAAACACACATGCTGCATGCGGCCAGGTGCTGCGTGCATGCACATTATCAACGCTGCGTGCACAGAGTCCACAGAGTTCACGTTAGACCACAGGACCAAGCGAGCTCTTTTCCTGTGCCCTCATTTATAGACGTTTTCCTTCTGTGGTCAAAGGAAACCATATTTTGGGCTTCAAGCTGCACGTCGGTTTTGCCAGGAACTCTTCAAATAGTATTTCGCAGACCGCAAGAATCTCTTGAAAACCAATTAAAAAGAAATGACAAGGAATAAGAGACAGTGAGAGAGCAGAAATAAACTGGGCCTGGAAATATCGGCAAAAAGGGAAGCCTTGCAACAGAAAATACGTACTGGTGGGAGTGGAAACACAGTTTACGGCCTTCCCTTGAAAACACGGGACTTTTCAGAGTCAGAGGGTTAAAAAAAAACAACCTGCCAAACAATTATAAATAAACACAAAAAAAAATTATGCAGATGATTTGCGGCTCAGGCCCTGAAAGTGTTTCCCCTCGCTGCATCCCACCCACTGTACGCTTTCTGACTTTTGTGTGCGTTTTTAGCTTCGGCTAATTGCAGACTAAATGGCAAGCTGCTCAGAGTCTCAAAAACACACTCATGAAAATGACTCTCCACCCAAACAACCCCCCTATTAACCACAACAAGAGGTCAGTGACGCGGTGTGTAGGTAGGAGCAGCTTGTCCGCAGAGAGGAGACACAAACATGTTCCTGTTCTCCCCACAACAGACAATAACAAACATTGTATCCTGCCCCCAGCTCCATCCGACCCACTGTGTGTGTGTGCGTGTGTGTGTGTGTGCAGTTTGTGCACAGACACCTATTGTGTCTCTCCTTCCTCGCTGTCCTTCCTCGCCCCGGCTGGAGGACGCGGCGTCTCACCTGGACCGCTAGATGGCCGTCCGCGTCGGGAAGAATGCGGTAGGTGTGAACATGGCGCTGGAACCTTCGGAAACCAGGAATACAAAGACACGCTTCAGAGCGGACACGGACATTGACATGGGGAAAGTGCACTCAAATGTGGACGTGTAACTGTGGTTAGAGGCACTTTCTCAACGAGGCGCCACGGTGATTTTTCAGACCGCTGTTCGAAGTTGTGCGAGAGAAACTCCATTCTTTAACCAGTCAGCTGCCGCGCGTTACCTGAACAGAGGGGGAAACTATGGCAGCAGAATGGCCCAATCCAATGTGCGGAGATGTTTTAACAAACTAAAAGAGGGAATGACATGTGGAGAAAAGAACGAAGGAGGGAGAGGGGGGGGGGGGGCTGTTCAGCGCTGTTCAACGCTGTTCAGCGTTCAGGAATGTCTCTGGCTCGGGCGGATGAGCAGTCAGCGTGGTGCGGTCGCTGGAGCTCCCGCCCTCTTTCGGGGGCCCCGCGGAAAAAAAAAGGGGGGGGGGGGGTCCCGGGGACAGAGGCTGTTCGGACAGCACGGGGAGACTAGTTTGGAGAGGATGTTTATTGTGAGTCGGCACTTAAAGTTGGTCTTTGCTGGCAGATGATGGATATGGCGGGATGGTGGGTGGTGGTGGTGGTGGTGGGGGGGGGGGGGGGGGGAGCTGCTGAAACGGTTTACAAACGGGGACATTCTTCAGAAATGTTCTGACTATCAATAGTTTCCAACCCTGTTTGCCAAAGTACAAAAAGTCTAAGGAGCTGAATATGGCTTTACATAAAGTCAACCGGTCTCGTTGGGCAGCTTTCACTACTTCGGGACGTCCTGAGTGAATCATTCATTGAGTATTTCCAACCAGGCGGAGCACATCAATCCGGACTCACAAAGATGACTTCTGGTAAGTGAGGGCCGTCCCATTTCCCTGGCTTTTAGGTTCAGATCCACGCCTGAAAATTCATTCACAGACCACGATTGCAGGGCATTTATGTGTGATGGTGACCTCTGACCATGGTGTGTGTGTGTGTGTGTGTGTGTGTGTACTCACAGCAGGCACAACGCGTAGGCTCCCGGCACAGACTCGCTGTCTCTCACCAGGTAGCTGCCGTCCCTCCCTGCCCGCGCCAGCAGGTCCTCTGCGTGCACGCGGCTGATGTCACGATGATACCACGCCGCCGTAGCCATGGCGATCGACGTCGCGAGATATGTCCAGAAAAAACAATCCACATGAGGTGATGAACTTGACCCCGGGTTTATGCCAGCGGAGGGCCGTCCATGGTTTCGAGCTTGTTGCGAGGTCTACTGCTGGCGTTTAGAACCTTCCCATCATCCCTTTCTTCACGACCAAAGCTTCAAGCAGCCTGCACATGACCTCGTGTGTACCAGCTAGCACGTCCTTGTCAGTCCCCTCGGGGTCGCACATCCCGTGGCAGTGGAGGAATAAAAGCATGCAGCCGATGGGGAGGTTGGTCCACGCAGACGACAGCCCGCTTCCTCAGACCAAAGCTCCAGCGCAGCCTTCTGATAGGCCCACGTGCGCAGAGGGACCCGCGTTCAGCCCGCGGCGGAAAAAAGTCGCCGCGCCCGGGTGGGTGTGTTGCTCCAACAAACACAGGCCATGACAGCGGCGCGGCGGAGGCCAGGCGTGCGGGGGGTGAGGGGGGAGGAGAGAGAGAGAGGCGCTGCACGGTTTGAAGCGGAGCTGCCAGGGGGTGGGCGTTGCGGCTGCCTTTTAAAGCTTAACCACAAACACAAGCCCCGGTCTCGTCCCAGAGCATGCAAACAACAGGGAAAAGGAGAACCGAGAGGGGCAAAACAAAAACAAACGGCGGAGACGGAAACAAACAGGATGGACTCCGTCGGCGCTGAAGACCAGACAGGCATGCAACAGGGAGCGCACTAATTCAAACGCCTCCCCAGCTCTGTTGCCGTGCGGAGCGGGGAAAACCCTCCAGAGAGCCGAGGCGATGGTCGTCTTTTCTCTCGTCCGAGCCCAGGTGTCTGAGTTGGATGCGGCTCTCACTCTCACGTCCAGTCAGCGTCGGCGGCGTCCCGTCCGCGCGCGCTCACTCACTCACTCGGTCCCCAGCGGGTTCCTGGGAGTGCTGTCAGGGCAGAGGGAGGGAGGGAGGCAGAGGACAACCCTCCGTTAGAGCGCCGGGGCAGACAGAGGAAGTGACTCGACATTCCAGATGGCGGACATAGCCGGGAGAAGCCTCCATTCCACCGCCACCAGAGAGAGAAACAGCAGACTGCTTCCTTTTTCTCCCTCTTCTCTTTTGTTTCCTACCCTCAGACCCTGCCCTCAAATTCCAGAATAGAAAAACACATTGTAACCCCCCCCCCCCCACACACACACACACACACACACACACATAAGCTGCCGCATTCCTCATGTTATTTGGATCATCTTTATCTACTGATGTTTCATCCTCTTGGCAGGGATCATTACCGTCTTTCCACCTTTCTTTTTTTTCTTTTCTTTTCAAAAACGTCCCTTTCTCTCTCGCTCTCTCTCCTTCCCTCTTTAGGAAAAGGGAGCCTCCATATGGTTGTGATCATTCTTGGCTTCTCTTATTTTTTCGCCCTCCTAGAACATCGGCCAGTACACGGCCCTCCTACTTCCCCCATTAGCTGCAGCGTATAACTCTGCATGAAAGCCGCTCCATCCCATATTTGCTGATGTTCCGCCTCTCACTACTCAGCAGAAATGTGCCGTACCACCGGCCGCGGGCCCGTAAAAACAAGTGCATTCCGATGTGATGACATGCGCATTTCAGCCCCGATATGTAATCGGTACTCCTCAGTGTTGCAATCCAAAAGCACATCAATGGAAAGGTGTACTTGGCCGTTGTCATGCCAACACATTCACGACGATAATGAACACATGCTGATCTTTAGCGGTTTGTGTTCAGCAGGGAGGTGTTTAGTCATAGCATGGGAATTCATACCGTCTCGGTATTGATATACATTGTGGGTAAAAAAATAAAATAAAAAAAGGTTTTGTTAGCCATTTTTCACTTTAGTTTAGTGATTGTAGGGGAACTGTGGACGTTGCTGAGGCGGACACTGAGAATCAATTGTGGACAACCTGACGGGCTGGAGGAGCTGTGCTTTTCCTCAAATGGTGCACTACCCATCAAATGCATAACGTTACTGAACAGCATATAATCGAGGCCAGGCAGAGAGCCAGGACTTGATTACATGAAATGCGTGCCGACCGCAAAGAGGATTAAAGCTTTCTGTTAAATATGTTCCACTAAAAGCCTCCACCAGAGGATAAAAATACATACATTAAAAAAACGCTCTTTTTAAAATCTCACAAATATTACAACGACAACCAGCCATTTATTAAGTTCTACGATAATGCTTCAAAAAGAACATCGAAATGCACCGAGCCGTGTGAATAATAAGCGATGGCCGGTGGACGCGTTGTGCTCATCACACAGGCGCCAGGTTGTCCAGAGGTCACATGGGAGTAGCGCCGCGTAACCAACAGAAAGCTAACAGGTAAGTTTGTCCGTGTTCATTTAAAATCTGTGATTTATGACGTCATACTGTACAAAAACACCATCAGTCCATTGCGATTGTCTCCTATTTAACCACATAAACACAGGCTCAAGCTAAAGCTGTGTGTTGTAAATCAGTTTTGTTAAGAAGTGCTAATGCCACAGGGCATTAATGCCGTGGGAGAAGTCAGCAGCCCTTTGAGGCACGATGTTGACGGTCTATATAAAGAGCTTGCCAAAAGTGGCATCAGATTAAGAGTAAGAGGCTTATGCGACTGAATGTAACCTCACACGGACCAAACCGAACACTGAAAATCCAAAAGACACCGAAAATAAGATTACCCTGGTACAAAAGACTGAACATCTTATCAGCTTGCTCTGATTAATTAATTAATTCACACGGCGCATCAGAATGATCTAAAAGTTACAGTAAACCTGTGTTTTGTCCCGACAGGCCTGAGAATAAACACACAGTCAGTGTGTCTTTAACATTAGCAGAACATTGTCAGTTAACGAGACCATCGAGTGAGGTGTAAAGCTTTGAGGCACAGCGGTTTCCTCCAGATGTGGTTTTGTTTGACCAGTGAAGCGCACAGAGGCGGTATCACAATGACTGTTAATGCCAATAATAGAATGGACAGAAAAGACAAAGATAGAAGCCTTCAGATGATCTTTTTTTGGGGGGGTTGTCTGTGACCTGGCACATAGGAGTGAGATTAAGTTCTGCGATTGCTCATCTCTGTGGTAAAACACATTTATACTCAAGTATGAATTCTCGACAAAATCATGAACTTAAAATACAAATATCAGTGACACATACGTCCCACCACTTAGAATTATATTTAACAAAGTCAATTTAAAATGAAGAATCCGCTGCTTCCCCTCGCTGCCCGGGCAGCTTTAAAGAGATCGCAGACCTTGCCCCCATATGACAGTCGAACGGAGTCCGACACACGCATCCAAGCATCTAATTCATTACCCTCGAGGGCCCGAGGTGTGACCAGCCATCCACAAAACCCATCATCCAGCTCCCTCACTAATTAACCAATTACAGCTGACCGAGGAGGCGAGAAGATCCTCGACCAGTCCACAGGATTTGCCTCTGCGTGGCGCCGGATCCTCCAAGAAAAAAAGGTCACCGCCGGTGAACGTGGGTTCTTTTAGGGCGGTAAAAGCCTGGCTAATCCCAAAGCTCCAGCCCTACACAGTGGAAGTGATTGGCGTGGTGACTTTTTTTTTTTTTAAATACCTGTAAAGCTTAGTTGCTTAAACGGCAATAAGTCGGAAGGTCACTTAGATTTCTGTAAACCTGCCATGAGCGCAGATTGCACAGAGCTTGGTGGAGGAGCCATCTGTCCTCCTGGCTACCATAACAACTAAAGTCCAACTAATACCACTCTGCTCCACGTAAGCTATAAGAAAGGAAGTCCTTGAACCTTCACAAATGCTTCTTCCACGAGACAATCCTCTAATCCGGCGTCCCAAAACCGCGCGGCAGAGAAGTTAAGCACATATTTGATCACTGAGCCACGACAGAAAGTGGTTCCATTAGCCAGTTCCTTTTAAACACTTACAGTGATATCAGTGATGGCCGTTTCTTAGTCATGATCTGGGTAAGGCTCATGTGGAACAAAGCATGTGCAAAAATGATCGCTCTCGCACACACACCGACTGAGACCAAGTGGGCGACATGGCTTCACTCAGCGGCCTGCTCGGTGCACTTTGTTTCACGTCCCACCCACACATCCCTCCTCGGAGCTCCTGAAGTCCCATACGCAACATTATTTTTACACGCCCAGAGCACCAAAAACAGTCTAGTGGTTCTAATGAATTAATCAGATCTTCTCTAAACACGGCCCTGTTTGTCGGGCCGGGTAAGCTGAGGGGAGGGCTCCCGGGTTGGGAGGTCATTGTATATAAAAAGCACACGGGACGCAAAGATCGCCACTCGCTCACTCCCACGACGCGGCGACGGATTACAGGAGACCGAGGGCAGCGGTAAGCGACTAACGTTAAAACAGTACTGAGATGATGCGATGATGATACAGAGGAGAGCTTAATGAAGATGTGTCACTGCCGTTACACTACAGGAGCGATCAATGAGATTATGCAAAGGAATATTTCTCCTTGATTTATTCAGCTTTATTCCTTATAGTAACTCAGCGTTTTAATCTTTTTTTTTTATTCGCAGACCGGATCCATAACTTTGCTATCAAAATGTCTAAGTGAGTATTAAGATGTATTTTTGGTTTGACAGCTATACTGAAATGGTAACTGGTTTACGTCCAAGGTTAAAATTCAACTGTCAATTTTTACCTGTCTAGCTTTGAGGGGATAAAAATGTCACAAAGAAACACATTACATTTTTGGTGCTACTCGACTCAGTCAACAAAAAGAAAGAAGGCTCTGTGTCCACGCGGAGACTTTATCGAAGTAACTTCACAAGAAGGAAGCCCCGAGGGCTAATAGGTGACATTTTTACATCCCAGCAGAGTCTAGAGGAGGATAACCTGGAACACATTGAAAACAGCCAACGGCACCTGTTGCATGCTGGGAATCTTTACAGCGATTGGATTTTGGGATATCGGTATTGAGAATTTCACAAGAATTATAAGAAATATTCAATAGAATAAGAAAAACATTCAATACTCCGCAGGAAATAAGAGTCTAATAATTAAATCAGCACCCATTTACGGAATTTACAATGTGATAAAATACTTGAGTTAAACAGTGTAACACAATGAGTTTTTTTTTTTTTTTAAATCAGACTGATATTTTCATGAATTTCGGAATTCTTGTGTTTCCATCAAATACATCCAAGGAGGCTAAGCGCATAAAATAACAGAAACGCTGACTTCTTTCTTCTCTCTTTTCAGGGTATACAAGAAGACCAGCGGCAACGGACATGTAAGTGGAAGTGGCCTCTATATTATAGTCATTACAAAGCAACGGGCCATAGGGGAGGAGTGCACTTTCTGTGTAGCCCTTCCAACTCCCAGGAATAACTTCCACGACCGAGGAGTAACGGCGTCCTCTCCTCCGTGTCCCTTTCAGATTGCCCTCTACTTGGGGAAGAGAGACTTCACGGACAACGTGGATTCAGTGGAACTAGTCGGTGCGTTGCACGGCGTCTGTTTGTGCACGCTCTAAACACACACACACACTCACACACACACACAGTGTACGCCGTGCAATCTAATGCCGAGGCTTTTCCTCTCACCTGCAGACGGTGCTGTCAAAGTGGACCCGGCCGGTCTTGACGGCAAAAAAGGTATTTCCCTCTCATTGGCCGTCAGCGATGAGCGGCTATGGACCCTGACCGTGTGCAGCACAGTGACCACACTGAACGCATCTCTTTCCCATTGCAGTATTTGTCTACCTTGCTTGTGCCTTCCGCTATGGGAGCGATGACTTGGATGTTATTGGGCTGTCCTTCAGGAGAGACATCTGGATACAGCGCGTTCAGGTGTACCCGCCTACGGGTGCGAGCGTTACCAAAACGCCAATGCAGGAGTCCCTCATGAAGAAAATTGGAGAGCAAGGGTGTCCCTTTTCCTTCCAGGTGGGGAAGCATGACATTCTGTTGGAGGTGCAAGTAGAGGGAATAAAAGACACGTCATTGTACTTCGACCTTTTCCTTTCAGACATCATCTTCAAATGTTATTTACTGATGAGCCTTTTTTCAGATGCCAACCAATCTCCCATGCTCAGTCTCCCTGCAGCCAGGGCCAAATGATGCTGGCAAGGTACGGCTATCCATTTTCATCAACCCCCCCTCCCCATACTTCTAATTACTGCTCGACAAACAGATCAACCGTCAGCGTCTTGTGTTTTAGGCTTGCGGCGTGGACTTTGAGGTTAAAGCGTACATTGCCAACACAGCAGATGAAGAGGTTGAAAAGAAGTATGTAGTAAGCGCCCAATCTTGCGTTGCATTCGAGGTTATGTCGAAGGGACCCGTGACTCTCTTTGCACTTTCTTTTTGTGGTCTTAGGGACACGTGCCGCCTGATGATTCGCAAAATACAATTTGCACCATCTAGCAACAAGCCTGGACCCAAGGCCGACATCACAAAGCAGTTCATGATGAGTGACAAGCCGGTGATCTTGGAGGCCTCCCTTGAAAAAGAGGTGCATTGAAAATACTATATTTTATCCTAATTATATATGGACACATAACTATTGCTTCCGTTGTTTTAACTAAAATTAATTTTATGTTTAGATTTATTACCACGGAGATCCAATCATCGTCAATGTAAAAATCAACAACGAAACCACCAAGGTTGTGAAGAAAATCACCGTTTTAGGTGAGCAGCACGGATACGATACACTCCACTGAGGTTTAATTCTTTGTGTGTTTGTGCATATAGATTGAGTGGCAGCAGAGACAAACAAGAGGATAAGGGTTAAGTGTGTATGCGCTAAAGAGTCAAATTATTCTAACGCAGCTATTTCGTCTCTTTTAGTTGAGCAGCTTGCAAGCGTGGTGCTCTACTCATCTGATACTTACACCAAGGTGGTCTGCTCAGAGGAGTTCGCGTAAGGCCGTCACTCTTATTAACAAGAGGCTTATTATTAGGATTTGAATTTTTTTTTTAAGGAAATTAGTATTTTCTGATAAATTAAATATCGGTAATTCCCTGTGAAAAGTACACCCTCCAATAAATGTTTGAGCGTTGTTACATCTCATTATGGATTGAGGAAAAACGTACCAATCACAAATGCTATCTGCAAAGTCAGACCTTTTTATTAGGTATTTATTTGTATATCTCTCTGCTGTACTCAGGGAGACAATTAACGCCAACTCTTCGTTCGAGAAGTCCTTCCAAATAACCCCCCTGCTGGCCAACAACAAAGAGAAGCGGGGCCTTTCGGTGGACGGCCGGCTAAAAGACGAGGACACCAACCTAGCGTCCACAACCCTGTAAGCCACAAGTCCCTCATCAGGGGGCTTACCGTGAGCCCAGGAGGAGGTTTTCATCCTCTTATTGAGAGGTGGCGGTGATACAACTCGAGTTTGTGTCATCCACTTATCGGGTCTTAGAGCAAATCCTCGAGCTCTGAAAGATTAACTATTCCTGTCTCCTCACAGGAGTCAAGGAGATAAGGAGATGCAGGGAATCATCATCTCCTATAAAGTCAAGGTCAATCTAACAACGGGCAGTGGCGGGTAAGGCTCAAAACTGTTAAAGTATTTATGCAGGATAATTCTAATTGTGCAGACTAAACATTCATTGTATTGTATTTTTTTTCTTTTTTTCCCCTCACAAAAAGGTTGCTGGGTAGCTTAACAGGAAGGTAAATATTTATTGTCTTTCATCTTTGTTCACATGATATTTGTGTCAATGACATATAAATTACTTTTGTGTATTTTTAATAATAAACATTGTATTTTTCTCATTTTCAGCGATGTCACTTTGGAGCTTCCATTGACTCTGATGTCCCCGAAACCTGCAGGCAAGTGCAGTCTTTTTGCTTATACTTGCCATTTAAATGCTTCAAACATTTCACCAACATCAAAAAGAGAGCACTGATTAATTATTGACTATGTCCTCTCCTTTAATGCATTCCCTGCATGTCGTTGCTGTATCCTGAGCAGAAGTGTAAGTATAAACTAGTCCCTATGAAAGTAGTCACCTGTGGCTGTGTGGGTTGTTACACGCTGCTCATATTTTTCTCCTCTGTGATATTAATGACCCACAGCCAATTGGATTAAAGCCGTCCTTAGTTCAGGTGAGGACCCCTGCAATTTAGTGTATTTTACAAACGTTCACTTCTTCAAGGGACAAAAAAAATGCCTAATCTGAAAACTGTAATGTTAGATCTTAATTTGTATCACAAGCCTTTCCAAAGCCAAATATAGCTACAATGATCCTTGAATGAGTCCACGGTTTGTCCTAGAACCGCATTGCATTTGTTATAAATAATTAATTTGTACCCTTGCTGCTCCAACTGCGAGATGTTTTCTATTGTTACTTAATCAAATTGTAACTAATTCAGAAGTCGCACCATACACACAGCCCATATGCAAAAGGAAGGGTAACCTGCAATGTGTTGGAAAGATAAAATCCCAGTTGCAGTTGTTGTATGTGAAATGAGATGAAATGCATCCAGGAGTGATCTTGTGATGTAATGTCGGACTCACAGATCAGCTGTTTTTTCATTTCATGCCAACAGCACAGACATCTCAATTGAGGCCTAGCAGGGGGGAGATGACCAGCGAAGGAAAAACCCCTCTCTGAGAATAGAGAACAAAGAGGAACTCAGCACCAATGAAGACAAGCACAAAGTGTCGTTGAATCACTACAATGTTCTTATTTCCCCTGTTACACAATTACACGTTTATTAGGCATTACAAGGATGGCTGAAAAAGACATTTCTCTAATTGCAAACAAGTATTGTTTATGTTGTTTTGTCAAAATGTATGTTACGTAGACTTTTCTTTATATGTGTCATGATTACCAAAATTATTATTACTCTTCTCTGTATGGCTGTCATTTCATTTGAGCAATGGTATATTATGATTGAATGTACAGCCATGGGATGAATATGCCAGAAATCATCCAACTTGTTTCTTAATTTATTGGCGAACAAACTAGATAAATAAACGGTTTTCCCCCAATGTTTTAATTGTTTGTTTATTTTGCTGAGAATATTTAATTTCAAGGCTTATATTTCTTTAGGTTTTAAAATGAGCACCAACCATACAAAAACGTTCGTTATTACTGAATAAACCGTAATTAATTGTTTATAATCATTCATAATCATTTTTCAAAAGATTCTAAAGATCTCGTTATCTAAAGTTATGCTTTTAGGATGAACCTACTTTCATTTTGAATGCAATAGTTCTTATTTTCTTTTTATGCCAACTGTCTCAGTATATATATTTGGGACTTAAATTAACAAAAACTGACACCAGCAATTCTTTGTAGCAATCAGTTAAAAATAGCAGCAATAAAAAAGCTATCTTTTTGCAACACGTGGATATGGTTTAATGGTTTTTAAGTCGCTTCAAAACTGTGACCCCAGAACACCCGACTGGTTCTGCTTCTTCCATTTGCACAAGCGGGTACCAAACCCACCGCGTGACCTAGCGTTAGCTTAGCAAAATCCCACCACAACAGCTAAAAGCAGAGTAATTAAAGTACTCTCCGCTCAGTTACAACCGTTTTAAAATACACATTGACATGCTATAAGGTTTGCCTTACCCTGTTCATGTCCGTCAACAGTTGCCTCTTGGTCGCGCTGTTTCCCTTCGATGCGGTTACGAAAACAAAAGCTCCAGCTAGTGCAGGACAGAGATACACGACTTGCTCCTCTCTGGTCCAGACATCACACCGTTAGCCAAGTCGGCTAGTTAGCAGTTTTATTTTCTGAGCAAAATGTCAACCACGACCGGCGGCGGAGAGTTTGGCAACCCTTTACGAAAGTTCAAGCTTGTCTTTCTGGGCGAACAGAGTGGTAAGCGAGATACGGTGTATTTAGTTTAATGTGTGGATTGATTTTAGAAGCGGTGGCTAAAATGTAGCTAATGTTAGCTAGCTAGCTCCTCCAGCTAGTTGGCTGCTGCCTAGCAGAATAAAGTTAAACATCGGTGGTGAACGGCCCGTGATGATACGAATTGACATATTGTCATTTAATTGTTAATACGGTATTTAAGAGGGAGTACGATGACCAACCATAGAATTATGGATATAACGTCTTTTTGCTCATTCGTGATGATGTCATTGTACGTAAGCTAACGCTAAATCGGCGAGCTAGCCAAACATCTCGCTCTTTAACGTTGAACGGCCACATACAGAGTTACCGTTTCATAACGGGACGATGTATTTATTTTGTACGTTCTCTTATTAAAACAAGGCACGCTGTCCTTACACTGGCCATTGGTTTTAGATGCCTCAGCATCATCTAATACGGTTCATCCGTATTTCTGTTCGACTCACTAACGCTAACTCAGCGTTAGCTGTTAGCATTTCCACGGCGGCACCTTGCAGAGCCACGTCGGCCAGCTGGTCCAGACCGGTCGGCCTCTTACCGGACCTTTCAACGTCCGCTTACAGAGACACTGACACCGGCATTGCTAAACGTTATCATATTATAGATGTGATCGTCTAACGTGGCATGTGAAAGTTGTTTCTTAGAAAAACAAATGTAAGAAGTCGAGCTATTTTCATTTCCGAAAAATGTTGAGGCTCCACCCATAGTGCCAGCTCACCGTGTGGGTTCAGCGGTCCACATTGCATCGACCATTATAGCTCTTTTCCCATATTTTCTCGTCACATGATACAGAATCACAATGGATATAACAGGGTATTTTATCTTAACGTTTGAGTTTTTGCCATGTACAGTATGGTCATTGATAAACAGGAGTTTTAACATGTCAGTTTTTTTTTGTTTTGTTTTTTTACAGTTGGAAAGACCTCACTCATCACCCGGTTTATGTATGACAGTTTCGACAACACCTATCAGGTAAAACGATACACCTTATGCTGCCCAAATGTTGTGTCAAGGTCTAGTTTGATATGTATTCAAAATAAATAAAAGGCATATTCCAGAAGTCTTTTGACAGATGAAACAAATGACACATTAATCACGACTGTTGATTGTCCAGTTACAGATTGCTAGGGTGCATAGTTATTGTTATTGATTTTAGCTTCATCTGTGCAAATTGCACCATCACACAAAAAAAACATGACTTTTCTTGGATAGAGATGTCATGCATTATCAAGTATTGTACCATTTAACAAATGTTTAAATGCAGTGATTGTCTTACAGGCAACAATTGGCATTGACTTTTTGTCAAAAACCATGTACCTAGAAGATCGTACGGTAAGCCCAATATTTTTTTATAATCATTCTCATCATTCCCATTGGCATTGCTTTGAAACAGCTGTAATAGCCAACAGTTATTTCCATTTCACATTGTTTACACGTTACCCTAGATTTCACTATTCATTTTGTGTGGCATGCGATCATGTTTGTAGCGTCCATCGTTATTTGAAGTTTTTGTTTTCCTTCCATCCCCCGGCTGGGTCATGAATGCCCCGCGCTCCCCCCCCAACCCCCTTCCCACATTCATTTCACGGCTGGCCACAGATTCGGCTGCAGCTCTGGGATACAGCCGGACAGGAGCGTTTCCGCAGCCTCATCCCCAGTTACATCCGCGACTCAGCCGCTGCTGTGGTGGTTTATGACATAGCCAGTAGGTATCATGGCCGTGCCTCACTTCCTTGTCCGTTGCCTACAATTTGGAAGGGCAAAAAGTAAACAAGCGTATACTAGCCGGGAAAGTCCCACTGGACAGCATGATGAGAGCCATAGAGATACTAATACGTTTCTCCGGCACTGTGCAGTGGGTTGTGTGTTTCCTAACTGCTGTCACATGTCTTCCGATGTCACCTTATGGGCAGGGATCCTTTGAAACGGCCCAATAATGACTCTCCAGGGCCTACTGTCTTATCAGCATAACGCTGGTCATCTCTGACCCTTCTGCATTTGGATGATTCTCCCCGTTCCTCCTCCATTAAGGGCCATTTTCATCTTTCAGCTTGGCTTGCAGTTCCTATATAACTGTCCTATTCTCCGCCTTCCCCCCTTTATCTCCTTGTCCTCTTCTTCCTCTCCCGTTCCAATCCTCAGGTCCGACTCCAGCTTTGGGACACTGCTGGACAGGAGCGTTTTCGTAGCCTAATTCCCAGCTACATCCGTGACTCTACCATTGCCGTGGTTGTTTATGACATCACCAGTGAGTCAGGGCTCCACTCTAACCTTTTTGTAGGGGTTTAGAGCAGTTGGATGGAAGCTATCCTGGCATAGTTGCTACTTAATGTGCTTCTGCTTGTAACCTTTAGTATATTTTCTTTCTTCAATGTCCTCCTCCTAAAGCTTTTTCTCACTAACACCACTATTCTAAAAGCTTAACTCACGCAAAATGTGTTGCCTTTTTTAATGAAAAATACCTGCTTGAGCACACTTTTAACTATAGCTACAACAGCAATCGTTGATGTATTTTACATCAACATGTTGTCTATGTGTATACAGTAATTCTGTGTTTTTTTTCATCCACAGATCTTAATTCATTCCAGCAAACCTCAAAGTGGATTGATGATGTTAGAACAGAGAGAGGAAGTGATGTCATTATCATGCTTGTGGGAAACAAAACAGACTTGGCGGACAAAAGGTACATGGTTGTGTGAGATGTGTGAAAGATTGCTATTATTTACTTATTCTAGCTACAAAGATTGACAAATGGATGTACTTTTTATTGTTAGAATTTGAAGTAATAATTAGAAAATTTGAAATATTGAATTATTTACCATATAAACTGCCAAGGCCTGGAATCCCACTTTTCTTCCCTTCAGTGCATTTCATCCTATTTTTAACATCCCATGGCATTTTACATACTCCTGCCTTTTTAGTAGTGATTTTAGTGACCTTTTATTTGTAATTTTTATGCTTTGTTTATATTTTTGTTCTGCCTTTTTATATATATATATATATATATTTGTATTTCCTTTACTTTTTGTGTTCCCTTTTCCTGCTGTTTTCTCCATGTCATTTTGATTTATTTTATTTTTTTGTGTGTGTTTCCCTCACCACCACACCCCACACCACTCCCTCCCCCCTCCCTTCCCGGGGGTCCATGGCAGGCAAGTTTCTGTTGAGGCGGCAGAGAGGAAAGCTCGTGAACTCAATGTGATGTACATAGAGACCAGTGCCAAGGCTGGCTATAACGTCAAACAGGTTGGTGTCCAGCAACAGCGAGTTGTCATACTGACAGTGCAGTTTATGTTCTGTAGACCAGGGAGGCCTACTGGGTGCCGCCTGGGGTGTACAACCCCTCCGTGTATTCATTATAAGGATTAGAGCATGGCTGATGAATGAATGAGTGACATCCAGAGTTGTTTACTCAGCGCAGCGACTTCTCTCCCTCCGTCTTCTTCTCTGGTCTGTCCATGTTACAAACCAAACTAACCTCTCTCTGCTTCACCAAAACAACCAAACGAGGTTCTGTGTTGAGCTCTTCTTTGTTTCTCTCTCTCTCCATCTCTTCCCCCTCCTTTCGGCCTGTCCTCCTTGCGATGTTTCGTTCCATATCTGTCTGTTCGTCCATATTCCCCCTCTCCTTCTACCTGAGCAGACAGATCACCACGGAGGAGGGTGAGCAGAGAGCTAAGGAACTGAATGTCATGTTCATTGAAACCAGCGCAAAGACTGGCTACAATGTGAAACAGGTAGAGATTCTGCTCTCGCAAGGTAGTTTCTGCCCTCAGAGTCTACATTAACTCTTTCTGCCTTCTTGTCCCCTCCTGTGACTGGTCATGATGTGTCTTGGTATGCTTAGTACCTGCTGCATCGGTTTCTCCCCCTACTCCTTCAAAGGCCTTGCTTTTAGATATTTCTATATTCACTATGTTGCTACTGTGCTTATTTGTTTTCATGTCCTCTTTTTGTCTGATCCACTGAAACCTCTGCAGCTTTCTACATGTGACTTCAATGGTTTGCTAAGTGCTCCGATGTCTCACTTTATATCACTTCTTTAACTTCTTGTGCCTGTTATTCAAAATACTATATTTAGGAAGACTACTTTGATAACGTTCTGTCTCTACTGTATGCAGGTCATGTGACAATAGGGGTGGGTGATAAGTATATATTTTGAGGCAATAGAAATACGTAATGTAGAAATCTATTAGATTTTTTTCTGTTTATACTGTGTTAACTATTCCTTCCTTGCGGGTTATATTTTCCGACTGGGGAAGATGGCATAATGGGGAAACAGTAGATTAATTTTTCAATTTTTTCAACATTTATTTATATATGAACCATTTCCTTATAGAATTTCTAAAACGTTTACCATTTAACAATATATTACATATAAGTACATTCACTGTCCTAGACGTTTTTATCCAAATCACTCACTCCTATCTGATAGCATCTTTCTTTTACTACAGCTTTTACAATTGTGTTTAATTGTTGAATCGTCTGACTTTGTTTTATAGCTGTTCCGTCGTGTTGCTGCCGCGTTGCCTGGGATGGATAGCACACCCGAGAAAAGCAAAGAGGACAGTATCCTTTTCAATGCTGCGTTCAAACAAAATTATAATATTATTGTCACTGTGGCTTTACCACAATAGAAAAAAATGGTAACAAACTTCTGCAACTTTTTTCAGCGTCCACTGAGAAGGTGGTAGCCAGATAGCGGTGCAGGAAATAGTGAAGTGAAATTAGCCGATTCATTGACGATGTTACTTAACACCGTGCTCCCAGTGATCGACATCAAACTGGAGAAACAGCCCGAGATGACTGTCACCGAGAGCAGCTGCTCCTGCTAGTACACTCCACCCTCACCAAGCCTGTCTCCTCCCCACCAATAGCTTGTCTCTCAGTGGCCGCTCGCTCCACCCGTGGCACGATGTCACCTGGACGGAGGACCTGTTTTTTTTGTTTTGTTTTGTTTTTTTGTGCCCCTTTTCAACTCAGTGACTTTTCAGAGTAATTGTGTGGATGTGCGTTCCTGTATTGAAGCAGATTATCTGGGGGGGTAAAATTGTTTCAAAGTAAGGGTTAGGTTAAATGATGTGAACAGATTTTTATCCAGTTGCATGACATTATATAGGATTGCAGATTGACATCCGCTAACCGCTCATGAGTTATCGCACAGTTCGGATTCTTAGTGCCGTTTCTGTTGTCATTGTTGTAAAGTAAAACTGCTTGGGATTATTTAAATTACTCTTCAAGTTTGAGTTCTCAACTCATCCTATTTGACTTTTTTTGTTTGTATTTTTCAGGGGGAGTTTTATCTGCAACTAGTCTCTCAGATGACTTATTTCTTGACTGTCTTATTTTGAGGAAGTAAAGACAGGATCTTACCAGTGACTTTACATTATCACTAACCATCATTCTACCACATAAAAGATGCTCATTCATTGGGTATTATTCATGCCGATTACATCGTAAACTGCCAAATACAACTGTGTGTTAGCAGACCAAATATACATCTTTTGAGACCTTGTTTGAAACAGTGCAAAGGGCACGAGTAACCAAACCAGAAGGTAATTGGTCATCAAAGGGAAACTGTCATTGGTTCACTGGACTGGCTACTAACCTAAAGTTATGTCTGCATTAAAACCAGAGCAACTGTCTCTGTCAAGTTGTTCAAGTAGCTAACCACAAACTAATACGTCTGAGGGGGAGTTTCTTTTGTTTTAGTAGGTGTCCCTTTAAAAAAGAGAGAGAGAGAGAAAAGGCCAGTGTTTATTTTTCCCACGGGGATGGAAAGTTGTCACTTGTGTCGCTACGATGCGTCCACCATCTCATTGAGAATTTGTGTTGTGTTGATTACACTATTCCAAGAACATGCAGCATGCTCACCATGCAGGATTCATATGGATAAGAACACAGATGCCTTGCTTGTTTGTCCACCAACGTTGTGCACTGAATCAAGCCACAATCTTGTAAACTATAGCCGAAGCCTGCGGACTGGTTCATGGCTTCACTCGTTGTTTCGTAGAGCTGGTAGACGAGCTAACGCTTACTAACGCCCCGGCTGTAAAAAGTGCAGAGAAGTTAGTCGCAGCATCCTTTGCTCTGATGCCGTCGCCTGTGTCGGACTGTTGGTTTTATGTGTTTTATTTATTTTGTCACTTGGACATACAGAAACACGTTGTATGCTTGACCAAAAGTACAGATTTTTACACGCACGTTGATGGTTTTTATTTGGTTTTCTTTTTTTTAATTTATTGTTTGCGTGTCGGCCGAGACTCCACCTAAAGGCGACACCGGCCGGGTCACATTTCTTCTTGTTACACACGGGGTGTGTGGGTGTGTGTGTGTGTAGAAGACAGCAGTTTGGTTTACACTGTAAATCAAAGGCTGCACTGTATCCAGACACACACACACACACACACACACACACAAATACAGTTTTCTACTAACTAGCCATAGCACAACAAAAGACACTGGTCATTTGTTGTCGCTTGTTTTGAAATGTCAACGTAATAAAATGGAGTAAAAAAATTATGTAATTGATTACATCAAACGACCATTTTAACATGAGCAGCTCTTCTATTACTGGTCACTGACTAAAATATTCCGCTTTGTGCTATTCTGAATTGTGTCTGTCCATTGGAAATATGCTGTCTACTCGTGTTTAGCAACGTTTGTGTGAATAATGTACTATTACTATGTGATGTATTTCAAAGGAGAGTTAATGAAACACAAGTGTAGACCTATCACATGGAATAAAATAAAGATATTTCACCAAAATGTAAAATCTGTGACGCTTGCTCTCTGATGCTCATCCACGATTCTGTAACCTTCCCTCTGTCGTCTCCGAGCGAAACGGTACAGAATATCTGTTAAATGTGAGAAACCTGTTGTGTCTAAGCAGGCAGAAACTACTACTCGGGTCAAACATCGAGGCTTGTGCTGTAAGAACAGGAAGGTGTGGCTAGGTATGATCTCGGATTCCTTTACACACGTCCAATACTTCCTCGATGGATGTCTTGAGCCAAAAGATATTGAAAGCATGTGGAGAAAAAACGTAAATTCATTCAAGTCTCTTTCAAGTATATATACATAGTGATTATTTTGAATTACTCTTGAAAATCATGCACTACTTTTTACATTAGTAAAAGTACCAAAATGCAGCATGTCAGGATAATATCGTTTTAAATGACTGGATAATAATGATCAATTAATTGTTTGGTACATCACTTAGCTGTAGCTAATTTTAGCACATTGATATTATGTTGTGTGGCTTAATCTAGAATATCGTATTTTATGTATTGATTGTCTGGGGTTGTGAACTAACTGGTTACTACATTTATAAAGGTCCTAAACCCCAAATGTTACCATTCGCACCTGGGAGCCCACCTGTGTGGGGCCCTTAGTATCAACCACCGCTTCATTTGTCTCATTGCACACGTATTATTTGTATGTGTGAAAACAAACAAACTGCTAAAGCCTTTCTCCTCGTTTCTATGCGATACCTGCGTCGCACACCTGGATTCCGGAAGGGCTGTGACGTCAGCGGGAGAGGTGTCCGTAGGTATGACTCAGGAATTCAACTCTCTCTCTGACTCGCGCGCGCACGCACACTCACGCGCTAAAAATCCTGCTCAACCGGCCCGGTGACCAGCTCGCATAAAATCAGGTTGACGGAGTCACCGAGCCGCAGAAAACCCTCCAGCGACGAGGCCAAACCCGCTGTGTGTGTCACATCAACTTCGGACCAAACATTTGTGGAACTTTTACATTTTATTTAGTATTTTTGTTTCGCCGTTAAGGTGAACATGTCTATTCTACCCGACGACACGACCTTTGCCGAGTTCAAGAAGCAGTGTTTATCAACGGACAACTGGGTCAACAAGTACGATAAATACGGGATGAAAGTGTGGGTCGAGAGTCTCGCGGCGGATAAAGGAAACAACGTCGCCAAAGTGCACAAGATCAAGGTGAGTTCCCGCCGACGGACAGAAATACCCGCCGCTCGCCCTCCCGGTGACGTCCGTTCTCACTCCTGAACGTTTTGCGTTGTTTTTGTTTTTATTCAAGTGTTCAATGACGATCGACGACGTGTCAGCCGCCACCATGTATGACGTCGTTCATGACGGCATGTACCGCAAGGAGTGGGACCCCGCCATGATGGAGAGTTATGACGTCGCGCGCCTCTCAGCCAACGCGGATGTGGGCTACTACTCATGTGAGTGTTGTTCCCAGATGGGTCATGGTCCAAAATCAGTTCCCTTCAAGGCCACGTTCTGGATGGTTTTATATATTATTGTTTTCTACGTTACTAAAACAGTCACGTCCCACTATCACATTTTCTTAAATAAAACGTAAAAATCCTGAAGGGCTCTCTGATATAAATTATCATGTTTTTAAGTTGACTCGGCGGATCTGATTTATTTTGATCGCAAGTAGAATTCACTTCCTTCTGTTGACTCCTTTCGTGAGGTGCTGAAGCCGTCAGGGATAAAGATCAAACGCCCCCTCATCCCACTGGTGTATTTATTGTCATAACAAACCGGGAGCCTAAGTTTGTGTGTACAGTGAAGGAACGCAACGTAACCTGATCTTTGTCGTTTCCCTCTCCCTTTCAGGGCGTTGCACAAAGCCCATCAAGAACCGAGATGTGGTTTCTCTACGTTCGTGGCAGGTGAAGGGGGACGAGTACGTCGTGATTAACTTCTCAGTCAAACACCCGGTACGCCGTCACCTCCTCCTCCTCCTTCTCCTACTCCTTTTAAAACGTGACGCTTGTATGACTATTCTCATTTATTCTGATTCACCACAGAAACACCCCCCGTGCAACAATTTCGTGAGGGCCATCTCCATCCTCACTGGATATTTCATCAAGCCCACAGGACCAAACAGCTGCACTTTCATTTACCTTTCACAAGCCGACCCCAAAGGTACGAACAAAATCACTGTACTTTTTTTTTTTTTTTGATTTCCATTTCCTGCCATTTTTAGAGCTTTAAAACACTCTTTTTCTTCCAGGTTCTCTTCCCAAGTGGGTGGTGAACCAAGCGTCTCAAGTTTTCGCTCCCCGGGTGAGTGAGAAACCGATGAAGTTATCAGACAGTTCTAAAGATATGATCGAATGATCAATTGTGTGGGCGTGTGTCCATGAGGCTATTAAAAAGCGTGCAATAGGTGTGTGTGTGTGCACATAGAGAGGGAGGGTTTTTACGTGTCTTATAGGACAATGGTAACCATAGAAACCTAATTCTCGGGCCTCTCCTTACAAAGACATCGCTCCACTTGAGCTGTTGGACTCCCTCTTTCTGCAGAACTTGTTCCCCGGGTTTCACATCCTCCTCAGATTTATACGACTTAGACCAGTTCAAAAGAGAAACATTGACTTTCCGCGTCATCTGCAGTCGTCTCTATAGACTAAACCATAAAAGGCAACAACCCAGAAGCAGCTAAAACAGAGAATGAAGATAATGCAGTCCTTAATTGTAGATCACTTTTAACAACATCATTAAAATCCGTAAGCTAATAGGCAGAGATTTGAATTGAATTCTCGATACCTGTAAGTGCAAAAGCAAGATAGCCCTTGTTTAAAAGACCTCACCGTGAAGATAATGTCTCTCAGGTTAAGTTGTGTAACATTCCTTTTTTTTTTGTTGTTGTCGCCCGTGACGGGAGCTCTAGATGTTTTGACTCGTGTGTCCACATAATCTACTGCTTGGTATCCTGTGAGGGGCCTTATCTTCCGCTCTGTTGACTTGAGAACGAAGGTGTGGAGTGACCCTCTTCTGACGCCCTGCGGCTCTCTGATTGTGATCTTCCCCCCCCCCCCCCCCCCCCCTCCCACAGGTGATGAAGTGTATACACAAGGCGGGACAGAACTACCCGGAGTGGAAACGGCAGAACTCTCCCGGCCAGAAGCCCTGGTTGCACCCGGAGCAGAGCACGCTGCCCCTGATGGACCCCGCCGAGTTGTCCATACAGAGAGCCGACTCGCTGGAGAACATGGACGAGAGTCACAAGGTGGCCCTTCAGGACAGCGAGGACAGCAGCTAAATGGCCCTGAGGGTGATGAGAGGGGCCCGGGGGCGGGGGGGTTGGAAATTGAATACGAGACCTCCGACCCCGGGGATGTCGCCCTGCTTTCCAGATCCGTGTGCCTTTTGGGGACGAGCAAGAGCATGAAGTGTCTACAGCTGTTTTAGCAGACGGAAACGAGCACGGATCAAGTTGCCATTTACCTCCAGTACACGTTGAATTAAGCTAAACATCTCGCCACAATTGTACAGACTTAAAGCTGGCGAATGTGCCATAGTTACAGTGCTACATTTACAAACGGGTCCTCTCTTGGGCGTTTGATAGTTGCAGCTATGGACACAAACCCACTTTTTAAATGAAGAAATGAATCGTGGTTGTCCACTTTGCCTTTACACGTGACTGTGAATGGAAATGACATTAGTTAATGAGACCTGATAGTCACTCTTCATACTGTTAAAGCTATTCATCATTTAATGTTGCGGTTAAAACATTGAACTTATTCTGGGGGGGGTTTGACCTCAAACAAAAACACTAACATTCTAAAGCTTTTTTACATTTTTTATTGCCAACCATTAGTTTCATTTAGTCATGTTCAGTGAGCAACCATGTTTCTTTCTTCAGCGTGCAATGCAGGAAGATGTTTTGAAGGTTCATTGTATTCATTTCTGATGTTGTGCAATCAAAGGTTTTGCCTTTCTGAAGTTATACAGACCTGCAGCGGGAGATCAGTTGGATCTAAAGAATAAGAAATCTGGATTGTATTATAGCAGACTGGTGTTTTGACCGAAGAATGACCAAAAAAAGATATTTTATTTTATTTATTTGATGTGATGATGGAGTAAAGATCTTTGAATGAAGCCTTGCAGGCTGAGCCTATTCGGTCTGTCTTACGATGTGGAATGTAGTCTTGACTTTAAAAAAAAAACACTGACAAGTGTAACTTGATGACTGTTATTAACTGCATTCCTCTTAACACAATCAAGTTGCAGGAGAAACCGGCTTCGAGTGGAACAAGTTGGTCCACGCAAACCGGTGCACGCTCCTAAAGGTGACCAGGGTTCAAAATGTTTTATTTATTTTGACCATGTCTATGTGGTGCTAGAAACTACTTTAAGATCTTCAGATGGAAAACCAAAAATAATTTAAGTGGTAGTAATGTAAAAACAGATTTGGATGGTGTTGGGATGCAACACGCACATATTTTCATATTTTAAAAAACCCTGTTTACTGGCATACTGCATTGAAATACAGATGGTATTAAAATATTTTCTATACTTTTCAAATGTTTACCGATTTATTACACTTCCAGAGCTTGCCTCTACTGATCTGAATGAATATCAAACCAAAAGGTCAAAAGGTCAGGCCGAGATGCAGGGAGCAACGCGTGGTCGCCGTTAAGACGTTATAGTTTTCGACTGTTTGGCACCTCAAAATACACAGTTCATACACTCTATACTTAAAAAGACTCAGGCCAGAAGCATGTTATTTAATAAAACAGTATTTTAGTATCAGCACTCCCTGAACTACATGTGCACAAATTAATATTCAAATAGTTATGCTTTTAAAAATTGGATGTCCAAAATATTCACAGCGGTATTAAGATCAGTGATATTTACCAGAAGTCTTGCACTATCATTTATCCTAAAATATATCAGGCCATGCTGTCATGTGCATATTTCTTTTGCATGTACACACAGTATGTCAACATAAGATATATTTAAAAAAAAGATATCACACCATAATATAATATTTCCAAAGCTCCAGGAAAAACTAGTAAGTAGCAGGCTGATGAATTAGTTAAAGGTAAATGTACATAATAATAACTCAACTGAGCATGTGTGCCCCCTTTATGTCTTTGTCATCAAGACCGATGTCTACAGTAGAAACATTAATTACAGGCCTTGGTGGGAGAAATGAATGCAGGGTCGACAAATGTCATGGTTCAGTAGAAAGATGTGTATCAGCTGCATCATTTATAGAGTGAAATTTAATCCTACTGCTTGTACCGTATCTTCCCCTGTGAATACATCCCAAAAGAGTAACGGAATCCCCATGTATCACAGTAGATCAGGGAGCAATCAGCTATCTGGGTGACTGAGGAAGCTGAGAATATAACAGAGTACGTATTGTCCGAACACAGAGGACTTCGAATGAGCCTGTTAGTCATACATCAGTCATCTTGAAGCGGAGACGGAATGGAGGCCAGAGACCGTAGGAGGAGGGTGATGACGAGCAGTGAGGGAGCTGCAGAGGCCCCGCCCCCTCCTCTCCTCGCCTCTCATCTAATGCACGGTTCTCTCCTTCTGCCTTTGGTAATCTGACAGGAAAAACACACACAACGATATAGTAGGTCAGAACGCGCAGCGAGATGAGCCAGATGGTCATCCTAGCGACAGCATGCAGGTGCAGTAAAATGCTGACAAGCTTCCTTTTCCGGAGGTTTGGTTGCAGAGAAGGAATGTGTTATCAAAGCTTTGGTCCCTTTGTACAGTCATTTTGATGAAGCATGCACCGTAGTGTTTGCATTCTGGAGGATGATAAAATTCCTGTTTCAGATAGGAATCTGCCATCATGCCATCAGAATAGAAACTCTCCACGTCGTAGAATTTGATTAATGATTAATTGTCATTTATACAAAAAAATATTGCAAAAGACATGTTTGGTCAACAAATTGCAGTACAGACAATAAGGCCTGACTCTGAAATATTTCCAATCAACTTGCTGCTTCTTCTTCTTTGTTTTTGCACATGTGGTAGATGCCTTGAGAAATGTGCTAAAGGGACTTCCAGAAACTGTATTAGGAACACCAGACTAATCATCTTGACTTGATTTTATTTTCTTGTGCCATTTAAGCTTTATTTGTAGCAATAGCTTGTTAAAAACAAAGCAAGAAAGCAGGGCTGTATTTTAAATAACCATCAGTCGAAACCACACACAGTTGGCCAATTTTACAATTTAGGCCAAACATCAATAATTCTACATGAACTCATCAGTTATTTATGGTCACAAATTATATTGGGCCCTCGAAGACAAAGTAAGAGCGCAGCGCGGCCTCTGTTGTACGTCATTTTTTACCGTTGGATATGATCTGGCAGAGTAAGACTTACTGTAAGGAAAGAAGCGAACCCTCATCAGTATCTCTCGCGCAGTCTTCAGAATCTCTACAGCCTTAAGAGGAAGAAGAAACAAGCTGCATTACGATAAAAAGGCAAAATGTTAAACATAGAATCAAAAGGATTTTATAAGTATTTTAATCATTGGTATATGTAACTGAAACATTCTAAAAATAAGCCCCATTTCACAGAGACATGTTGTCCAGAATACACTGAAGATGTAGTCGGTTGATTACTATCTATATGAATATCTGTGTGAACCTGAAAGGGAACGCTCTCACTTACTCTCGAGTGTTCTATGTCTTGGAAATCAACCTCATTCACAGAAAGAACCTGGTCTCCCTCCTGCAGACCTGCTCTGTGGGCATCGGAGTCCGGGACCACCTGCCAGCACATCACACACACCAGATATCCCAATGTGGAAACAATTAGTCAGCAGTACCAAGAACATTAATGTAAGTGAAAGCTAGAAAACACACACACACACACACACACCTTTGATATAAAGATCCCCAGCTGTGACGCCTTGCCCCCACGGATATTGAAGCCCAACTGAGCTCCTGGAGGTTTCTTCAACACAATGGTACGCGGCAGGAACTGGGTGAGCTCATTGTTGTAGTCAGGGTGCTGAACACGCTAAAAAAGTATAAAGTAAAGGTAAAGCTGACAAAATGAGGACAAGCACTGTGGCCTGAAATCAATCATGGCCCTGATTCATTAAGAGAGCTTACATTTACAGTGTGAAAGTGCAGAGCATTCCATTGCCTCCCATTGTTAAAGCTTCCTTGATCTTTTATTTTATACACATCCACTGAGTACTGGTTCATTCATTTTCCCAGCCAATGCTGTAATCTGTTTTAGTCAATGTGATGTGTGCAGTGTGATTACTGTGCAGGGACAAGGACACAAGGAAAACAGACAACATCAACTCTCTGTGACCACAGATGAGAAGATTAAGGAGGCCATTAATCATCCATCACCAGAGATCAACATTACTGAATGAAAGAGGTCATGGTCATTTAGCCAGATACACGCACCGGTCATCATGCGATACTAAAGTATGACATTAGTTGACTGAGAAAAATAACCACCGACGTCCTGATAAAGACCTGGAGATGCAGCTGAAGGCCCCCATGGACCACGAGTTCTCTCTGTCAGAATGATGTATGGATTATAGTGTGGCTCACATGACATGTGGCATACCTCCTGTGGGGCTATCCATGCTGGTGGGTTCTCATATGAAGGAAGGAATACCACCGGCAGCTGGTAGTCATCATAAGGGATTTTCTGATCCATTATTTCTGAAAATACCTGAAGTTAGAAGTGTGTATTATTATGAAAAGCCTTTTTTTTAATTTGATGTATCACTTGCTTTAACAACGTTGGCATGCCTTATGTTTACATAAGTGCAGCATAAAAACAAGAAAATTGTCGAATCTTTTCAGATGACATATTGTTGAATAATTATAAAAGTTACAGACAAAAAAACGTTTCCAGAGAGTAATTACAATGCTAATTGAACAAATCCTGAAACTGATGTGGTTGTAATGTACAGTTGGATCGCACGATAGAGTAAATCGTCTTTTAGCCTCCAGTGGATCACGCCTCACTGCAATATGCAAACCAGATGCTAGCTAAAGCTAAAGCTAGCTTACTGGCTAACCTCAAAACGAGCGCGCCACATCGTCTTTATCTCACATCTCATCCAACTAACATGAACACCATGTGAACTCTAACGAGAAATACAGAGTCTAACCTCGCGGAGGAGGTGTGTGTGTGTGTGTGTGTGTGTAGATGCAGAGTGGCAAACACAAAACAACACGGTCTCTCACCTGCCAGTTTGAAGGCTATCGGGCAGCACCTTTTCCTGTAATACCACAAGGGCCGCGGTATTTGACGCACGTGCGCCACCTAGCGGCCGGGAGGGCTGCATGCAGGCCAACACAATTGAAACATGCTCCAGCAACATGCTTCTGCCTTTTCTGAAAACGCAGAAGCACAAACTACGCTTTATTAAGTCCATCTTCTCTTAAAGTAGGCTACACGCGTTCCGCATTCTAACACCGCAGCCTCTGCATGGGTTGTACCATGCGAGGAAGTTCTCCCCTCCCAAATGGAGTTGGTTGGGTCCAAACGCCCGTCTATATCTGGGCCGGCCCGACCGCTACGATACGCGCCAGGCAGGATGGAGGAGGAAGAAGCCAAGAGGGGCTGAAAAAAAGAACGGCATTGGAGGAGAAACTGCGAGGTCCTCCTTGTGGCACTGACGAGCAATGGCAACTGAGTGGCACCTCGTGGCACGCAGTGGCATGTAAGTGGCAAAAAAAAGGCAAGTGAGTGTCAATTGCCAGTAATTGTCAGTGGTAGGTGCGTGTTCATGGGGGGGGCTGTGGCCTCTGTGGCAACCTGTTAGGCGTCCCCAAAATGCCACTCGATCCGTTTTTATTGACCATAGTGGGGTTTAATCTTCTTAAATTTCTTGGCTTTGCTGAGAATATTGAGCATCCGCTCAAGAGGCTGGGAGAGCCGCAGCTACCCATAGTCAGCTGTAGATAGTTACTGCTCATTTCTCCTGTTGGGTATTAGCAGTGCGCTGATATTTCTTTGTGACTGCTTTCTTGTGGAACCACACAAAGTCATAATTGCTGTACATTCACACAATCAATAAAGAAGATTGGAATAACATTTGCTTGTTTCTGATTGATGCACCGCTGTGGTCACACATCCCCAACGAGCTACACTTACAGTCCTATAGCTGTCAACCCCTCATTAGATTTATCTTTCTTGTATTAGAGGTACAGATAACAACTAATGTTTTTAAATACATGTATATTGCCACCTGGTGGTATGAGCACTGTCACAGAGTTGCCACAAAGGCCACGGCCCCCTCCACGCATGAACACGCCCCCCCCCCCCCGGACCCCACGTGTCCACTGTACGCGATGTCACTTTAATTAATTTAACAATTAACAAAAGTAAAAATATTAAAACTATTAGCATAAAGTGTATTATACATCACTTCGATGTACTTCACAAAATATTGCTTACTTCCAAATGAAGGCCTGGTGTTGTTGTCCAGTTTTTCCAATAAAGCACACTGGGACGTCTGCTGAAATTAATTGCACAGCCGTTATTTGAACATTTTCCAACAGCTGCCTCCACTCTTGACTGCACTTGTTGCAGAACCATCGGTATGCAGCTTCAGCTTTCTCCCTTGGAGCTAAAGCTACTCTCTGAAAGCCTACCTGTGTTCAAAAGGCTTGGATCCTCCCTCTCTGTCCGGGCTCCACCCCCTCCCCCTCATCCTTTCACCCATTCATGTGCGACCATTGAAATTCAGTTCACGGACTCACGCTGAAGTGGAGAGGATGCCAGATTAGTAGAGGGGAGGCAAACAGAGTGGTTTCCCACCGACTGTGTTCCAGCGCCTGTACAGAGGAACTTAACAACCCGTTTCTGGTGAGTTCTCTCAGACACAGCAAATAGCTAAATAGGTAAATAGAAATGCTTTTGTTCCACTATTCCTGCTGTGAAGTAAAAATAAAAATCCCCAGAGAGACGAAAAACAAAAAGAGCAGAAATAATACGCAAGGTGTAGGTTTTAAATGTTGTAGATTGTTGATGTTAGTTCAGTCAGCCGCTGTTGTCTTGGATTTCATATCTTGTTATTGAAAGCTGTCAGTGAGAGTTTGTGAAATGTCTGTAGGCCGTGAGAGTTTTGCTGAAAGGAAATTCTAAAAACCAAAGGTGACAGTTGAGGATAAACTCGTTCAGCAATGAAAGTCACAGCGGTGCAGTTTCCTTGTTCATCAGGGAGAGTGAGTGTGTGAGGGATGACCGTTTTCGTGTTTATCCTTTCTCAAAAATCGAAACTTTTTAGAATGTTTTCTCACTAATTACAGTCTAAACTGCCAACCACCTTAAAGTGACGCCACGAAAGTGTCGCAGTGAAGTGGCAAGTTGTGTCTCTGCGTCCTCGTTCCACTGAACAATGCAGGCGCCAGTGCTGCCACTTGATTTCATTTAATTATTGGTATTAAATGAGATCTTTATCATTTGAAGCATTTAGTGAGCATGCTTGTGCATTAAGTGCGCTCATGTCTAAAATTGAGAGTGATAAAGTATGGTTAAATAAATTGGTAATGTCGTCCAACGTGTGTGTGCTTGGCAAGGAAATAAAAATTTGTAAGGCTGAGCCGTGAAGAAATGTTTTATTCTTCTTTGTCAGCGAGACCTTCCCATTTTCAGATGTTTGTGATCTAATCGTTGATTGTCAGATACTTACAGTTATTACACAACGTTTGGCCGAAAACTCCCTTAAAAATGACACACAATGTCTTATGGGACATTTAAACTTGTGGAATCCCACACACACATTAGATGATTCATTTCTTTTACAAATATTGTTTTTGGTCAGCGAGACCTTCCCATTTCCAGATATTTGTGATCCAATCGTTGATTGTCTAATTAATACTTGGTTATTATACAACGTTTGGCCAAAAACTCCCTTAAAAATGACACACAGTGTCTTAAGGGACATTTACACCTGTGGAATCCCACACACACACACACATTAGATGATTCCTTTTTCTTTTTCTTTTTTACAAACAAGACCTCATTTTAATTGATTAAAACAAAAGACCTGTACATGTAGTTTCATTTCAACCTGTGTGATCTATTCCCAACGCATGCCCTATGCGTGAACTTGTGTATTGCTTTGAAGGCTGTGCCTGTGTAAACCAATGAGCCATTCAAGCAGTAGCACTGCTGGCAAAGGCCTCAAGTCAAATCAAGTCAAACAAGAAATAATGGTACGTTTGACCCTGTCAGCGTTTATTTCTCAATATGCCTCTTTGGTGGTTGATGTGGGTTGTTTCGCCATCTCTCATCTGGAGGAGGTGATTGAGAACGGGAACAACTGTCAAAAGATGAGCCCTGACATGTTTTCTGGCATCTTGCTCTAACCTCCTCTCATACACCCACATCAGAATGGAGGCTCCCGTCTTAAACAATTTCACAAAGTCACCACCCGTGTCCAAAGAGACTCCTCGAGCATGCGCGCGCCTGCTCTCTGTGTGCATGGACGTGCCTGTCACTGCTGCAGAGGCTGCAGGACCGTGACGTCTGTGCACGGCCCTGGGCCTCCCCCTCCCCCCTCCCCCTGTCATTTTCTGTCACTCAGTCTTTTTTCTACACTTTGTAGGGTGAAGGAGGTTTGAGCCTGACCTCCTCCAGAGAAAGCGCTCGTTTGGGCTCCCTCCATCCTTCGGGGCTGTATCAGGTGTCCAGGTGTCGCTGAACCAGAGCTGAAGCGATGTCACAGGGAAGCTGCTGCATAGTCTGCAGCCGCGGCTTGTACAGTTGCAATTGGAAGCGCTCGAGTGCACCAGGGAAAGTAAGTATTCTTGGCAACAATTGTTTGTTTTGACGTTTTAAAATTTGAATATATTCTAATGTAATCTTCAACAAAGTATGTGTTTGTTCCTTCAGCACAGCTCTATATCGTTACACACGTTGGTGTGGGACGTTTATGAATTGTACTATTCTAACGACTCCAATCTTCCGCTTCCTTGTACTTACCACTGAACCTTTACAAACCCCTATAATCAGGGATTAACATTCCACTGGACGGGATACAAAAATGTTTTCAAATGCATCTTGGATTCAACTCTGAAATCAGATATTCTCAGAAGAGTGATGCTACATTTAATAATTATAAAGAGGAAGGTTGTCCGTCGTGACAAATAAGTGATCTCACAGGCCTTAGCAGGCTTTTTTTTGGATTAATCCATGATGGGGGGGGGTTCTGCCTATCCATTCTGAAAAAGAAGTGAAAAGAGTATGGACAGGTGTGTTGTTCAGTGAGCATGAAAGGATTTGTTGGTGCGTGTCAGGACAGAGCTCATGCAAAATATCAATAAAAAAATTAGTTGGAACTGTTCCATTGTCTTTCAGGCACGATTTCCTTTGAAACTCACGCACATACTTTCACACGCATTCAAAACAACCCTCAAACACATTTTAAGTATATATATCTAAATATAGATATATATGTATGTATTCTATTGCTATTTCACCTGTTCTTTTCCCTTTAGCGAGCAGGCTGCTGGTTCTCGGCTGTCTCTCTGGTGTCCCTGCTCTCCCTGATCTGGATGTACATCTGCATGGTCACGTTTAACGACAGAGAAGAAGTGAACGGGTGAGCGATCTGCTCTTCCTCGAAAAAGGTGTCATTTAGGGAGTCACTGTCTTCTCCTGGGTTGAGGAGTGCAGGGACAGAAAGCAAAGCTGAACGTGCCAACCAGGCAGGAAACCGGTTTGATAGCACCTGGTCCTCCTCGATGCTGGTTCAGGGCCAATAGGAATCTTTTCTTCTACATCGTAACAACAAGTACAAAACCTTTACAAAACCTAATGTTTTCCCTGATGTTAGTGAGTTTGTTCCTCCCCATCCAGGCTTCCAATTTTGAACATACTTCCAGATCACAGACAAATGGAACATGTCAGATCCCTCACAAAAGCCCAGATTCCTTTCTTTTCTCCTTTTTCTTTTTTTTTGGTGACCTTTGTTCCACTGACCCTGTGCTCCCCCTTTTTGTTCTTTTTTCAGGGAGGGCTTTGGAATACTGAAGCGATGGGTGAATTATTTCATGGTGGTGATCATCTTTTCTGCAGTGCTAACCAGCTACTGTGTTCTGCTGCTGGTGAGCATCAGGCGTCGATACCGTGGTGTCGTAAACGTTGTGGTAACAATGAAGCGATTACAGAATATTACACGGGCGGCGCGTTACTGGCATGAGGATGGATCTTCATAGGTGGGTCATAGTTACACTTTAATGTTTGAATCCGCTTCACTGCAGCTCTTCGCATTGGTCCAAGTCGCCTTAAGGGAGCCGCTCAACCTTCACTGGCTACATAAGGTAAACATTTAGCCACCCAGCTTTCACCCAAATATGCATCGTCCAATCAGGCGGATCAAATAGTTGAATCTCCTATTCTTCTACACAGATCTTCTTATCCTTCGGCGGGATACTCATCGTTTCCGGAGTCGCGTTACTTTGCACCGGGTGGCAAAAAGAATGGCCGACTATTCCTCTCTCACTGCAGGTACGGCGAGGGCCCTCGCGTCGATCGGGCCAACAATGCTGAGAGCAAACGCCTTTCATGTGTTGTTTGTGACGTGTGCGCCGGGCCTCTCGGCAGGCCACGGCTCCTTTCTTGCAGTTCGGCGCCGTCGGAGCGTTGACCCTGCTGAGCGTGTTTGTCTTCAGGGGCTTCCACATGGCGAAGGAAAAATGTATGTCATCAACCCCCCCCCCTACACCCTCCCCAAAACCAGCTTGAAATATCCGTTTGCATGCTTGTGCATCCGTTTGTTTGCAGCGTAAACGGCTTCAGAGAACCGCCATGTTGTTCCTCGTTTGTTCTCGCCAGGGTCGAGGATCCTGATCGCGGCGACGTTTGCGGCGCTGGCGGCGGCCATCTTCCTGTGTCCCCTGGGCATCCGGTCCCCTTGTCTGATAGAGCACGACGAATTGCCCGAAAAACCGAAGCTCATTGGTCACCGCGGGGCCCCCATGGTGAGCATCCTGTCTAACTAACACAGCCCAGAGGCTCACACGGTCCACCTCGCATTGTGTTGGGATTCTTTTCAACTTTCCTTTTCAAAATGTAGCTTAGTTTTCTTGGCCTGAAGAGTTGGGAAAACAAGGCGCGTCTGAATCTCTCTGCACAGTTTAAAGCGCTAATGATCTTACTCTTATTGTACTATTTGGAAAGAGACATGGCTGTTGTAATTAGGGTTTTTAGTGTATATAGACAGAGGAAGGACAGGTTTAAGGATCATTTAAAGAGATCCTTTTGACCTTTTCTTTTTTTTGTCTCACCCGTCTGTCCTCCCTGGTTTCAGCTGGCCCCGGAGAACACCATGATGTCCTTCGAAAGGAGCCTCGCATGCGGTGTGACGGCCTTTGAGACGGACGTGCAAGTCAGGTACCTCAAGCTGTTGTGGAATATTTCAATGAAACTAGTTCGGGGAAAGAGAAGGATTTGTTTCAATGTTTGTCTAATAAAAAAACAGGGTCTTGATGAACGATCAAAGTTGTAAAAGTCCATTTATTGCTTGCAAGCAGGAGGTCAAATACACAAGCACGTATTACGGTGCTCTGTGGTGTCTCAGAGCGGTCAAAACACAGCTTTTATACACACCTGTAAAGGCCATCCTTCAGACAGTTCGTTTGTGTGAGAACAAGCTGACTTGCCCTCCCTTCTTCAGACACAGCTGCAAATTGAAACCTTGAATCTTGCTGCTTTTCGCACGTCACTTCAACACAGACAATACCGCCTCTTTTAGCAAAAGACTGTGTCATAACATATTTTTACCATTACAGTTGCTATACCCTAATTGTTGGTGCTTCTCTTTGATTCCAAAGGTCAACACGGCTCATGCATTCACTAATGCACCTTTCATTTTGCGTTTTTTTTCCCCAGTAAAGACAGAATTCCCTTCTTGATGCACGACCACAACTCTGGGTTCTTGCTGAGAACAACGAACGTCAAAGACAAGTTTCCCAATGAAGACTTCAGCCACAGCTCCAACCTGACCTGGGAGGCGTTGCAGAGTCTCAACGCAGGCAAATCGTTCTTGAAGGTGAGGGCCGAGCTCTAACACATCATGGCGGACACCCCTCCTCCCCCCCCCCCCCGTTACAGGAAGGGTTGTCCTGCTTTCCAGGCGGATCCTTTCCGTTCAGTGTCCCAGCTCTCGGAGGAGGAGAAGGAAACGGCCAGAAACCAGAGCATCCCCTCCTTGCGTCAGCTCCTCGACCTGGCCAAGCAGCACAACGTCTCCGTGATCTTTGACCTTTATAGTACCAACCAGGAAAATGACACAGTGGACACCGTCGACGCCATCCTGAAGTCTCGCATCGACCCGAGTCTGGCAAGTCGGATTCTGTTCTGTCCCGACAAATACGAGGTATTTCACGAAAAGGCGTATTTTGTCACGGCATTTTTTTTTTATTTTTCAGGTCCTCTGGCTTCCTCCAGAAGAACGAGAATATGTGAATAAGAGCGCTCCGGGCTTCATCCATGTCTACAATGACGAAGCTGTCATGCGCAAAGAAGGAGGGAACCACCTGAATCTGAAATACAGCAAGTTTAATTCAGAAGAGATCAGGTGAAGGGAAAAACATGAAACTAAATACACACATTATGTCTGCACTCTCGTGCCGAGAGGCACGCACAGCAGAGAGTAAATTAAAAGTCTGGCGTTGGCGTGCCGGAACGCGACGGGATCGGCCTCCAGGGCGTGAGATCTAAGCTGACATCCGACCCGGGGAGGGATGCGCAAAAAAAAAAACCTAAAAAGGGACTAAATAATGATTAAAATGTAATGCCGCCGTAGCAACTTGTTTGGAGCAAACTGAGGTGCGTCGAGAGGAATCGCCGGTGTAACCTCACACCTTTGGATCACGCAGCGACACGCACGGACCAAAACGCCTCCTCAGGGCCGTGTGTTTTGCACCCGACAGGGCGCTTCCCGGCGCGGGGGTCACGGTGAACCTGTGGGTGGTCAACGAGCGCTGGCTGTTCTCCCTGATGTGGTGTGCGGGGGCCAGCTCCGTTACCACCAACTCCTGCCACCTGCTGAAGGACATGGAGCGGCCCGACTGGTTCATGGTGAGCGGCCCGTGCTTTTAGTCCCCCCCCCCCCTCCCCTTCCTGGTCGCTTGAGAGTCACATGTTTGTGTGTTCCAGTCACCGCTCACTTACCAGATGACGTGGATCACGGTGGACCTTGTGTCTGTTGTGGTGATGACCGGGCTCTTCTTCTTTCAGCGGTAAGGAGCTGTTGTTGTTGTTGTTGTATAAAGATGTTAATGGAAGCGAATAGACTGACTCATCCGCCTCACTGTTTCTGACAGGAAAAGGCATTGTCTCTGCAAAAGAAAAGGTAAGATTTCAATATGATGATCAGTGGTGCCACAGGTACTTTGAAAAAGTAATCTGACTACTTATTACGCCTTTAAAAAGTAACTTAGTCACTTTAAAGATTACTTGATTTGAAAAGTAACTAAGTTAGATTATAAGCTACTTTATTAGTTACATTCAGCAGTGGCTGGTACGTGTGTGTGCATGTACGCTGTTACAACGGTAGGGAAACACTGGCTTGAAGGCACTGAGTGTACAACGAACCTTGATATTTCCATCTTTAGCTCACAAATACTCTAAATAGTGATTGTATTTCCAACTCGAAAATGTGCATCTCTCTCTCTCTCTCTCTCTCTCTCTCTCTCTCTCTCTCTCTCTCTCTCTCTCTCTCTCTCTCTCTCTCTCTCTCTCTCTCTCTCTCTCCTGTTGTGGCTATGAAGGATGGCCAGGTTGTAAAAAACATTTAACATTTTCTACAAACAATTAAAACAATGGAAACAAATTAACATGGTTTTGTAGACTGTGAGAAACCAATTGAAATGGATTAGGAATATTATTATGTCATCATTCAGAGACAAAAGAAAGATATTATTTTACAACCTGGTTACCCAAACGTTTGAAGACGGAAACTAGAAATGATTAAATAACTATTTATCAACCAAAAAACAATCTATAGTAATTGGAAATGTATTGATTTATTTGTTTTTGTAACTGTCTTGTGACTCAACACAGGGGCAGCTTCAGCCTGGAAGGAGAAGGAAGTGTTCCCCTTGTTGGCCCTACTTCAGTCAAATAAATCCTGATTATCGACGCAGGAAAGATGTGTCTATACTGTAATCTGAGCCAAAATCACTGTTTTCTACACGGTCCTGTGTGTGTATTCTATCCTCGACATTATAAATATTCTCGGTTCTTCATGTAACCTGCGTGTCTTTTTGTCCTCTGATCATTTGTGTGTGAAACACGGGTCACGTTTTCTACTAGTTTCACTCGGGTATAAAAAGGACCGTAACATGTAGTACAATACTTTTTATGCATTGTGGCATTTCTACTTCATGTAAATAAAGTATATGAATTTCCTCACTGAGAGGGTACACGTTGAAGTCTTGTGTGATGCCTTCATTCCCACGTCACAATCCTCTGACTCATCACTGCTGCGCTGCCGTTGTCCTGCAGCACCACCAGGTGGCGCACAACGCAAACAATTAAGAGAAGAGGCTGCTCGTGGTGGACCAGTGAAGAACGGAATCCTTGCATGCGCGCTCGTGTGTACGTACGTGCGTGCGCGCGTGAGAGGGGAGGAGGAACATGTCACGCTCTGAGGCCATTCGCCCAGCAGAGGAAAACTTGTGGAAAGTTAACGTGGAGTGATTCGTCTCCGGGTGGACACATCTCAGGCTGTGGGTGTGGACCTTCTGGGAAACGTGGACTTCTCTCTCGTGTGTGAAGGACGAGGCGACACTTGCGGGTCGTGTATTTTACCCGGGACTGTTGTTATAATTCGAGGAAACAATTAACAACCGCAAACTCTTGTTCACGTGACCTTTTTTCTTCTTCTTGGCGTTGTCCCCACAATGGTCCATAAATACGGTGAGTACCGTTACCGTGTCCTCCTCGTGGAAGGGTTTGCAGCACATGTTGGATGACCGTCACACAGTCGTGGACGTTTTTTTTTTTGGTATGACTTTTTATATGGCTCGTGCAATAAAAATTAAATAAATAAAAGCTACCTGGATCATTTCCGGGCGACAACGTCCCTGTTGAGATGTTTAAATATTTCGATGAAGATGTTGAGGATCAGGTATGGAGCTGTGATGTTGTGGATGTACATCATCACTGTGCTGCTTCCTTCACCTCCCACCAGGTTCAACCTCTGTCTGCACAGTCATAAATACCTTTAATAAAGACCACTGCTGACTATTAAGTCAAATGTGAACTTTTCTTATGATATGACGGTTCATGTTAAGTCACATGACGTCATGTCTGTGATAGGTGGAAAATGAAGTTATCACGTGCCATGGTATTTACACTTGTGTTTTTAGGAGTTCTACATTAACTGATTTAAATCTGTCATTCCTTATAGATTTTTAGGGGTTGTTAGAGAATCAATAGAACAGAAATGTAGTCCTGCAACAATTTTTTATAAAATCAGTTTTTTAAAATCAAATTGACGGTTTAGACTTTAGGCTGGAGAAAAAATATTAACTATTCAAATAAATGACTACGGTATCTGTATAGTGATTGGTAAGAAGAAGAACACACCTATTGATTCGAGGTGGTATTCCATCACATTTTATAATTCTACTGTTGGATCAACTGACTTTTTCAAGAGCAATAAAATACAAAAACATATCAACCGTAAAAGTTGCTGAGAACAATATTAACCCGGTCAACAGCTCCTGGGCTCGTGTTGTGCTGAGTTGTGTATTTGTTTTGTGGGGCAGACACGGAGCGAGCGGTGGGGCTGCTCACGCGCTACCAGGCCAACCTGACCAGTCCAGGGGAGCAGACCCTGAAGACCAGCGTGGGCAAAGTCTCCTCCATCTTGGGCAGTCAGCTGTTCCACGCCCTTCTCGGTAAGAAAAAACACTGGTTTGTAGAGCTTGGCACATAGCTTATGTTACATCAGACTGGACTTTCTAACTTTTACTGTTAAAAATAACTTTCACCATCCTCTTTCTGAGCGAGCTAGATGGTCTCCGCCTTGTTTTTAGTTTTTTTTACGGTTTGCTACAGTCGAGTTATTTTGGGTAGCTTAAATACACTGGGCTGTGTTGTCATGTGGTTGGCTGCAGGCAGACACAGGATGTAGACGGGGTCAGGTTGTACTAATTTCTACGAGAAGCTGACTGGCTCTAAATGTTTCCCAATTAAGTCTTATGAAAGAGGCCTTTCAGTCGGCCTCACAAAGGTTCCCTCTGTAACGTACTCGCATTGTAACGAAACCCCAATAAAACAACCGCAGCGCACTCTATCTATGGACAAGAGTTGTTCCAAGCTCACACTCGTCCCTCTGCACAATTCTTCCCTTGAATTTGACCAATCGGCCTCATTGTTCCTCATGAACGCAGGTTATTTATCGTCAGAAGCGCAAAGCCGTAGTCGCCTACTAAAGTTGCTGCCGAACTAAACTCCCAGAACTCCTTCCCAGCAGCGTCTCGGCGGCGCGTGTAGCTTCTAACGAGTAACTGAAGTCACTATCATTATTTTATGTAAAGAGCCACGCCGTCACAGTGAGTCTGGTGTTTTCTGAAAAGAGCTCAGGGAAGCCAAAGTGAACCCGAGACGCAGAACAAGCACATTACTTGAGTTCAACTAACGGTTGAGTGAGCCTTCTAATTACCACAGACATGTTATAATGATGCTTGCCCCTGGGTCTTCTGTTGCTCCTGCTGACCCACTGCTGGAAACCCGAGGGGGGGTGGGGGGCATGTTCGTGCAGCACTTAAAGAAATACAGTATGGCAGTTTGCACCAGTGACGGAGCTGAAGCATTAGTGGACCCACTTTTATTATTATATATTTTCTTTGTTTGCCTGATGCAAAGCACCGCTTTAAACGTAACATAAAAGGAATTATAAGGCGTGTATGTATTTGCTGGTTTTTCCACCACAGTGAAGTCCGGACTCATTTGCGGAATCCTGTCATTCAAAGTCCTTCTTTCAAGATAAAATGGTGCTTAAACGGTCCAACAAGGCTTCTTCAAGCGGATCAATGATGAGCAGCATCCGCTGGTGCTCCTGGCTACTTACAGATCCAATTTTCATTCATATCTTGAGGCAAGAGGTCGAGGGTCAAATTTGGACGAATTTAAACAAATTGAGGGTACTTGTTACTTTTTAGCCCCCCCAGGGGGGGGGGGGGGGGGGATTTTAACTGATGATGGTCTCTGAAGGGGAACAAGCAGCCATAAAAAACACATTAAAACTTCTCAGTTTCCCAGTGTTTTAAGTCATTTTATTAATCATCTACCTCAGAAGAAAATATAATTGTTTAACAATGAATATTTAATAGCTCGAATCTGTTAACAATCTTGATCAAATAAATCTTGTTATTTAGTTAAGAGAAAGCGATCCGGAGAGAGGGTCTTCTTTCTAAATGCGAATTCCAAACATTCCTCACGAAGAATGTTCAGCCAGCGAAACAAACTGCTCTCGTGCGTCACGCCAGGCCTCCTGAAGCCTCCCGAGTCACCGGCGCGAGGACGGAGAGACCCGCGGCCCGCCGGGGTCTCAGGTGCAGGGCTTCGTTGAACGCGCGGCCGTCATCGGGAAAAGGGCCGTAGCGGGAGGGGTGGGGTGGGGAGGGGGGGGGGGGGGAGGAGCCGGTTCACAGGCAGCGGCGTGTAAACATTACTCATCCTCCCCTCCTCTCTCCTGCGCTGTGTTTGCATTGCCGCGCTCAGGGTGGATGCCGTGTTGGAAGGTTCAATGATTGGATCCCTCCCTGGCTGCACAGTCACGAACAAAGGTTGCCTTAACTGTGCGTCCAACCCTTTTGTTCTGGCATACAAACATGCAGTGGGAGGCATTGGTGGGGGGCTGGGGGGGTTGCAGAGCGTTGTGGCACACATACACACGTTAAATTACACAAGACCCTAAATGTCTGGGGATCTTTCGATCGAGGGGGTGAATGGTTCGCCCTGCCTTGAAATTGTGACCTAGTTCTCTGTGAATGTGTTATTCTGGTGAGCTGTGACTTGCTCGTCATTATGTAAAGAACCAGGGGCGCACTTTTTTTTTTGTGTTGTTGTTGTTGTGTGATTCACCCAGGCAGGCAATGCAGGGATGACTTTATTCCAATTGAATAGGTACATGACAAACAAGAGAGGCCTGTAACACCACAGAGAACTCACTGATCTGCATGCGGAGGCTTTGTGTGACAGGCAGTCGGTGCAGGGACACCACTGTGACTGTGACTGTGGCAAAGTGGCAAAGCGGCGACCAGGCCGCCCGAAAATAGTCAAACTGCATCAAAAAGAGATCTGGCAATAAGTCCCGTGAAAGAGACTTCTGGCTTGAGTTATGTATTATTTTTTTTCCATGGCCAGAAATGTATGTGGTCTGTGAGGGTTTGGGTGAGTTCAAAGATTTATTTTGGAAAGTCACAATTGTTTTGCTTTGTGTGACTGTGAACCTCAATCTCAAAAACACTTGAAGATTGAGCAATTTTCTTTCTTCTTTTGTTTTGCCTCAGCCAGGAATAGATGCAAACAGTTTAATTAGAGGCGTTGGATGTGTGAGAGCAAGCAAAGCCAGGTGCCTGCGATGCAGTCGAATTCTGCAACACTGAGCCGATGCAACATTCTCAGGGTGGTTTTAGCAATGAGTCACATGACTCAATATATGTTACAGGTGTAACACAATTCATCTGCGTTTTAGACAGCTTTTTAGTGAATTTCATCTCATTGTTTTTGGTTTAATCAAACTTTACCTTCTGTACACTAAATGCTCAGCACCAAATGAGAGACATGGTGGAGCATTTTTGAATTTAAAAGAAGAGTGAACATTAGTATATTAACATTTAAAAAAAATGCATTTTTTAAAATGCAACCACTTGCAATTAATACAAACATTTTTGGGTAATTTGGGAAGGAAGAATACTATTTTCATTCTCGTTCAAAAAGTCCAAGTTGCATTTCATCGTGCATCTAAAACGTGCTGCAGTGTCATTGCGAGTATTTGCGCGTACGCCTGTGCCCGTATGGAGGTGTGTGTGTGTGTGTGTGTGTGTGTGTGTGTGTGTTTAGGTAGCATGTGTGCGTCTGCAAGCCTACAAGAGCTTCGGAGAGTGAGATGGCTCTTTAGTCAGCTGGGCAACAAGCTCCTCTGCCCACACATGGCTTCACTCCTCCACATGCAGACACAGGGATGAGTCACATGCTCCATTCTTACACTTTTGTTCTCACAGTATCATGTTGGGACACACTCACTCTTGTCCGTCCATCACAGACACACACACACACACAGCATACAACTTTCTTTTAGTCTGCTTTTAACCAAAAGGTTCACAATAATTGAAAGATTGAAACAAAAATGCTTTAAATCTATTAGGTTTTCTTGGATGTCCCGTTTAAATGTGTTGTGTGGGACGTCTCTTCCCGAGATTGAACTTTGGGAAGTTGAGGGACGCCAGGGCAACCTCTTTATGTCAACAGCGCAGTAACCAGTCGTGTGTGTGTGTGTGTGTGTGTGTGTGTGTGTGACATCAGCAGACCTGTCTGGGAGCATTCCCATCAAACGGCTGCCACTCAATAGGTGACCACAGGACACGGGCGTATAATGAGCTGATGAGTGGAGAGGACAAGGGACGAGGACAAAGTAAAAAGCAAAACTTCAAAAGACACGCTGTTAAACTAAGTTGGTGTACATGTGGTACTCCTTATACCTGCTAAACAAACACAGGCCTGTTGTTATTGTCTTTTTTAACGTGAAAACATTGCATTGTCTTATTATTATTATTATTACAAAAATGAAAGAAGTAGCTTTTTTACACGCCAATCGAAGCATGTCACAGCGGATCAGTGGCCCACTATTCAACTAGGGGGCAGTGTCTACATGTATTCAACATGTATTCAACATGTAGACACTGCAACCCTAAAATGTAGCTTCAAAGCAACTAACTAAAGTATCCGGTAGCATGAAATATCATAACGTGGGCCTCGTAGACACCGAGTAGATGATTTATTTACTCAGTCACCACCTGAGTCATATAGTTCAGCAACAAGGTAAGAAGAGCACTCCACAAATGTGGACACGTTACCTCCACGTAAAACGGACGGCTTGGCCTCCCACGTTTTCACCCGGTTCACCGATTGATCGCTGGATCCTTCCACTCAACCCGAGCAGAGACGACCCAAACGGAACTAGATGTTACAGAGCGGGGGAAGGAAACAAAGGGCCGGCATCTGTTTTTTGCAAAGCACAAAGAACCTCATTATTGTCTGCTTGTTTTTCTCACAGATATTCAAGAGTGTTACGAGGTGACCTTGCAACTGAACACGGAAAAAACTGCTGTGAAAGAAGACGGCGGGAGAGATGCGTTGGAGGTAATTTTTTTCCTTCTTTGCGTTCTTGTAGATTGGGAGAAAATGTGCAGAATGTTTACGTTGTGGTTCCGGTGTCACACTTTCTGTTTTGAATACTTTGCCTCTTTGGCTCGGCTCACCGAAGGTTTCGCCGCCCGTGTCACTCGGGGAGAAGATGTGGTCGTGAGTCACGGCGGCTTCAACCTGGCGAGCGAGTGTCAGGCGGGAGGGAGGGAAGGGGGAAGGGAGGGAGGGAGGGAGTTAGAAGAGGGGGACACATGCGTAGAAGGCAGAAGAGGAAATTAGTCGCAGTCAAAAGAGCGCTGATTGCTCTCCTGAAGTCAGCCGGTCCTTTTCCCCTGTTGGCACTCACGGAGGGTAGTTGGAATGTTTTCAGTCCGCGACACAAAGAACAACGGCAGAAGTGAAGGAAGCAGAGCTGCCCTTTTGTGGATTTGAACCATTTTCAGATTCTACACAAGAGGGGGGGGGGGGGGGGGGAATATGGATAATTTAGTTTGTAGTTGCGTGTCATGTCACTGATCTCCTAATTGTGTTCCGATGGGCAGGAACCCCTGACTTCATGTCACTTACATGATTTAATATTGCCTCGTAACTTTCCTTCAGCTATGCCAAAATGTTAATTAAATGTATCTTTGGCTGACTCCTGGAGCCCATTAGCTGAATGATCTGTGCCTGCTTTTGAGCAGAGGATAGAAGGCTTTTGCTTAATGCGCGTGCGTCCGGTTATTTGGCTGCACATGCAGCGACATCTTAAACATTTGAAAATGTCATTTTCAAAACTGAATTTTGGGCACAAAGCTACCAGCTGGAAACATCAGACTAATCATATTCAATTACGTGGGCCTGAAAGAAGCCTCAGAGAGCGGAGATGTATCCTCAGACATGCAGCACAGCACGCTGGTTGAGAGGAACCAGGACAAATCTCCAAATTCACATGTTTCGCAGTAGGCTGTCGTTTAAAAATTTACGACAGAGAGACAGTCAGGAAACCTGGGGAGGAACGCAGGCCCCCGGCCCCCTGCGGTTATATGGGTGTGTGATTATACTAGTGGGCCACGTGACACCCCAGGTGCTTTTCTTCTGTTGACGTGCGAGGGTCGGCAGAACTTGGGCTCAGATGCGATTGAGACAGAACCTAAAAAGTATTGAATGTGTTCTTCTACTTCCACAAGATAAACTGCTACTTACCCAATAACATTTAGTTTTTTTTATCTGCAGTACTGCTGAACATTTCCAACTGTATGTTAATATGCTCTGTGTGGTCATCTGGGACATTCTGATGACCAATGATCTGTTGCCATTGGTTACTGCCAGGAAGGGCCTCACCTTCCTGCTCCAGTAGGAGCGTCGGACTGAGCCAAGCCGCATGTTCGGTTGACGGGATCCTTACTGGATTTCAATCATAGCTCATAAAAATAGCTCTTTGCATTTATACAAAGTGTTTGGAAGGCATGTCAAGTGCAAATCGCTATTTTAGTGCTTTTTATATTTATACTATAAAGGTGATATTAAAATGACACAATTTAGTCCTCACATGGGATAAGAACGTTTAATCCAACATCATTCCTGCATGCGTAACAGCCCTTCCATTCAGTCAATCACTTAATGGCAATATGTTTTTGAAATTCATTTTCTAAATCTGAACTGGATTATGCGCGGTCAGTTGAACAGCGGAACTAGAATAAACTTGTCATTTATTAGACCATATTAAATGGACGCTTAAGTTGTCCCGTCTATGACTGCTCCTTGAACACAAGGAGGACCAGAAGGATTCCTGTTAATATGGTTAAGTAATCACTTAACTTTTAAAGTTGAACACTGTTATCCTGAGGATAAGGCTTTTAGCCCATGGAATCATCACTACTTGGATCAGTTTGAATAAGGTTGCATTTGCACTACAAAGTGGAACGCACAAGGCGGTATATTCCCTCTTCCCGGGTAGACAGGAAGGTAAGAGACGAAATGTAGGTCAGCGCCCTTTTCCTTGATGCTGAAACGCATCAATTGCAATGCCAGATGTTCATCATGGAAAAAAAAAGAGAAGAAAAAAAAAACTAGGACTGTGGTCTGAATTTTATTCTGAAGTCTTAAACTCCTCTCAGTACATTCTGTGATGCACCCTGTCGGGCTGCTAAGTCGGTGTGGCATGGCTCCTGATCCCCCCTCCCCACCCCACGTCTGCTCCTATGTGGATCCCAGCTGCTTGTGGGGCCCGGGCCTGGTCCTGGGGAGAGAAGGGGACGTTTGAGAGGGGGGGGGGGAGATCTGCTTAATGGACACCCAGTGAGCTCATCAGTATTCTAGCCATGGTGTCACCTGGGTGGAGGATGGGATGGAAACTAAATGAGTCTGCAAATCCCCTGATTTGGTGCAGAGAAGCAGGTAAGAATGAAGAATGACTCTTTTTGCAAAAGGAATGAAAGAAACCGTGAGAGAAGAAGCAGTTTTTTTTTAAATAATCTAGTGGATTTTAGAATTCCAAAGTTATTCGTGTTTTCACAGCAAAAACCTGTAACCTATCTTTTATTGTGTAATAATCCCAGAATAGCCAAGAAGTAACTGAAAAATGTCATGCATCCTAAATATTGTATGACTTCAAATGATTAATTTATAAACTCATTTCATATGTGTCCGCACAATTTAGTGAGTGCAAGTGTGTTTGCCAGGATGTAAGTGTGTGTGCACAGTGCAAAGGGCTTATTTGCCACTGTTGTCCAAAGCCGGTTGTCCCGCCTGTCAGCGCTGCCGTGTTGGAACATAACCCAAAGAGAGAGGCTCACTTGACGTACTATATCTGATCCATATCAGTGCCCCCAACAAGCGGCTAGTGGTGCCAGGTACCTTTAGGGCTGGGTATACTGGTGCATGCACGGTTTAGTTTATCAGCTGATGGAGAGAGAGTTTGGGGATATGTCTGTAGCTTGTTTTTAAGGCTTTGCACCAGTGATGTCCGGCCCTGAAGGCTGCCCTCTGCTGTCTGTGAGGTTCTGTGTGGTCTTTCACTGCTGGGACGGTCCCAGTGAATTACGGGGGGGTGACCGGAGGTCGGGTGCTACGATACAGCAAAGCTGGCCCGGCAATGTCAATAAAGCAAGGAGAACAAACCGGGGGAGGGAATTCTCTTTTCGGGTAAATGTTACTCCACTCACTATATTTCATGTAAACAATGGTTGTTTGCTGCTTTATCAATGCTATGGATCTGCTTTCTCTGGCCTCATAGAGACTCTTATAACCACTTGGATGTCAATAAGTAATCATGTTTTCAACACCAAATGTTCAACGCACTCCTTTTTAAACATGTTGTTGATGCTTGTGACCTTTAGACATTCCCAAATGTGTCCTGATCGTAGGCTGTCCCGCAGGACCAGGAGGAAATGGACGGCGTTTCCCGGGTGCAGGTGACCAGCAGGACGAGCCCTCCCCGAGTGGAGCGAGTTTCGGGCTTGGTGACTCTGTCCCACGTCGAAGTGCCAAAGGTCAGTAAAGCAAAGTGGAGTCTCCCAGAGGGTCCTCTGAGCGTAGCTTCTGAGCGGTGGTTCTCAACAGGCCTCAGAAAAGGCAGCTGCTGCCAATGGAAGCAGATGCTAATGAACCCGATGATGTGTAATCACGTGACGGTTTAGTGAGGTTACACAAAACACATGAAACATCTGTTTGGAAGGTCCATGACCTTTTGAAAGATTTGATTGATGTTGAGACAAGACATGCTAAATCAGAAAGTAGCCCAAAGAGTCCTGGAATTTATTTCTAAGGGTTTGGTTCAAGCTGTTTAAATGGATTTAGTCTGTGTGTTTTTATAGTTGTCATGCTAAAAATACATTAAATTAACTTTCTCTTCATTTCAACACCAAGAATGATAATTTGCTTCGCTCAAAGAGATCGCTGTCTGATCGTAATGATATTTAGACAGTATTTAGACAGCCATGTAGTATGTGTGTATGTGTGTATGTATATGTATATATATATATATATATATATATATATATATATATATATAAAATACCTTTACCTACAGCTGTAAAACACCTCAGTCCTAAAGTTTTGGTTTATTTGTACAATTGTGTTGCTCTCACTCTGCACTGTGCTGTTATCAAAGATTTAAAGGAATAGTTAAACCCATTGGAAAATACACTTTCCAAATTTGCTCTCTGTCTGCTACTTGAAGGCAAAGACTTGTGACAAACAAAACTAGCAGCAGGTGGTTAGCTTAGCTTAGCTTAGCATAAAGCCTGGAAAGGGGTGGAACAGTTAGCTTTTCTCTGTCTAAATTTTTTTTTGGAGATGCTTGTAATCTTGATTTTTGCCCTCATTCCCCCCTTTTATGCTAATCTAGGCAAACCCCCCCGGGGCTGCCTCGTGTTTAACGCAAAAACGTCAGAGTGTTATCGATCCCCTCATTTCAATTTTAAGAAAGTAAATAAGCGTATTTCCCAAAATATCAATTACTCCCATGCAAGTTTCACGCGCAACCGTCATGACCGAGACATGTCTCACGGGCTAGCCGTGTCCCTCAGCATTATTAAGAGCCATGGTGGTTCACACGCCTTCCCCAATACAACACAGCCAGCGGCCCATGGCAGCACAGTGGCCGCAAGCTGAGGCCGGAACTAGTTCAATGTCGGGGGGGTCAGGGGGCTTGGAGCTGGGTAAAAGAGAGGGAGATGCATGCTGCGAGCAAATGGATTCCATGTGTTTGTATGATAATGCATGAGGATATAGTGACGGCACAGGTTGACTCTGGATTATATGGAGCTTGCTGTGTTGTGTGTGTGTGTGTGTGTCTGTGTGTGTGTGTGAGACTCCCTCGATCACATGAAGGAGGGAGGTGAGGGAGCTAAGGAGTCACAGGAAACGTTAGGGAGGGATTGAAAGAGGGGGTATAGAGAGACAGATATAGTGGGGGAGGCTGGAGAGAGAGAGAGAGAGAGAGAGAGAATGCAAGGCGGAGGAGAGGCGAGGGCCGGTGCAGTGCAGAGCTGGAACGGACACCCAGAGCTCAGCCTTCCTCGCGGTTGCCATGGAAACCACATTCCTCCCCCGCCTGCATCCCTACAGACTGCTCTGACTCTATCTCTCTCCTCGCTTCTCTGTTCTTCATCCTGTCTTTTTCATTCCCCTTTTAATTTGTGTCTTTGTTTCCCCCCCCCCTCTTTTTCTGCTCTGCTCTTTACACCATCCCGGCATTGAGCGCAGTCGTGATGATGCACACTCAGCAATAGCATTGATTCCATCTGCGTCCTGTGACGAGGCGAATTGGTAATCAGACAGGGTTTATTTTGCATTCCCCTGCGCCATCAGACCCATGAGAACTTTGTTGTTTCCTCGGCATCTCTCTATTTTCTGCTCTCTATTTTTACACCCCCCACCTCCCCCCCACTCCCCCCTGTTCAGCACCATGCTTCGATGAAGCCCCCTCAAGTCATCGCGTTTCTGCCCACACATACGGCACCTCAGCTTCTTCTCTCTTCAGTTACGGTGTCTACGGTGCCTGGACCCTGTTCCTCAGCCACGCACCGCTCTGATAAAATCTCCCACTGCCGTCATGTGTTCCTCATTTTGCTCCATGTGGATGCTTTGCTCTCTCATTATTCCATCAGTTGGAGGTGCTTTGTGTGTGTGTGTGTGTGTGTGTGGTGGAGCAGCTGCTCTCTGCCACCGAGGCCTATAAATAGGAGTCTTAGCCATGTAGCTTTGTGTTTTTTTGGGGGTTTTTTCGGTGGGCCGCTTTGTTGGGAGAGCATCGTCGGGGCTCCTTGCTAGGTTACGATGGCTTTTAGTACCAAGCTGATAAGAATCCTTCATTCAGTATTTCGGGGGGGGGGGGTCTTTCTCCCTTTGCTCCTTCACACGTTACAAAGCTACAAGTCCTTGAGCAGTGACAGCATTAACTGGAAAGACTCTGAAATATTTATTCCTTTCAATATCTGCTTGGAGGCAACAGAAGTGGATTTTTGCTAAGATGCAATGGTGCCTGAGAGAGACTTTTAACCCACCCCGCTCGCCTCTTGCAGTTAGTTAAGGCTACAGTGAAGCTGCCCTGTACATGTTGATATGGAGCTGCCTCTTTAAGGCCGCCTCACTACCGACTGTCCTTTTATGGCACCGCATCCGGTCAGGTGACGAAGGAGTAGTCACAGAGCTTCTCTGAGAAAATGCCTAGAAATGACTGAATAGCTCAATACATGGTGTGTGCTGTGGTTGGGGGATGGGGATGGGGAGGGGGTTGTAATGCTCATTACAATAGCGCGTGTGTGTGTGTGTGTGTGTGTGCGTGCATGAGGGTGTCCAGGTTGGTTTATGTAATAAAGGGCTGTGCAGGCTGATGCTGAGGGTTGGGGGAGCTGCCAGGTGGGATGCGGGAATAGCGTCTCTGTTCAAAAGCACAGGATCATTTCCTCGTTTATGCCATAAATCACAGGTCCTTCTTTTCCATTTGTCAAGAGAAGGTCAGAGGTCACTGCTTTCATTCCACAAGATGAATAGCCTGATGCTGTTAATCCTCTCCTTTTCCGTACAAGCTGTTTAATTGGGCTCAATATTTATCAAGGACTGCACACACACACACACACACACACACACACACACACCTTACTCGTGCATGCATGTATATGTGCGTGGATATGTATTGTAGGTGGATGTTTTGTATTGCCCTCAGTCCTACAGTATTGCTAAAGTCTTCTGGGTATTCTAAGGACAAATTGTTCTTATTGTGTTTTCTAGAATAGTTATTACATTTCGGTAAGCGTCAGAGTGTAATTACGAGCGAACAGTTCAATCCTCGTGTCAATATGTCCTTCCGGTAATTGTGGCAAAGAGGTTTATTACTATTCTTTGGAAATGGAACATCTTTTTCCACATGTTGAGAGGAAAACTAAAAGATTTCCACATTTCAATTCAATTCATTTTATTTTGTATAGCCCAAAATCGCAAATTACAAATTTGCCTCAGAGGGCTTTACAGTCTGTACACATGCAACATCCTCTGTCCCGAAACCCTCACATCGGCACAGGAAAAACTCCCCAAAATATGAAAAAAACCCTTCAATGGGGAAAAAAGGGAAGAAACCTTAGGGAGAACGTCAGAGGAGGGATCCCTCTCCCGGGATGGACAGACTGCAATGGATGTCATGTGTACAGAATCAACAATGTAAAAGATGTACAATACATTCAATTTCTCTAACTGAAATGATACAAGTAATTGCAAGTAGCAGAAGAGGTGTACGGCAGGACCACTGCAGGGACAACCTCCATCAGATCGAACCACCATCCACAGAGGCTTCTGTGGGGAGGGAGAGCAGAAAGATGTTGGTTTTTGATGACAGTAATATGAATCATATTTAAAGTAATGATGATGGCAGTAGCAGGTGTCAGCAGAGCCATGAGCCAGGAGTCAGAACCGGGGTCCGCACGAAACTATGATCCACGGAGACCTGCTAGGCGAGAAAGCACAAAAAACTCCCGGAAAGAAGCTTAATTAGTGATGTACATTAATAAAGCATGGATGATTGTGGGAGGAGAGAGTGAGAGTGAGAGAGGGGCTCGGTGTGTCCTAAGAAGTCCCCCGGCAGTCTAAGCCTAGAGCAGCTTAACTAAGGGCTGGTCCAGGCTAACCTGAGCCAGCCCTAACTATAAGCAATATCAAAGAGGAACGTTTTAAGCTTTATCTTAAATGAACTGACCGAGTCTGCCCCCCGGACTGAAAGTGGAAGCTGGTTCCACAAAAGAGGAGCTTGATAACTGAAGGCTCTGGCCCCCATCCTACTTTTTAAAACTCTAGGAACCACAAGTAGCCCAGCATCTATGGAGCGTAGATGCCTTGTAGGACAATACGGTGTAACAAGCTCTTTAAGATAAGACGGTGCCTCACCAGCAAGTGCCTTGTAGGTGAGGAGAAGTACCTTAAATTCTATTCTTGATTTAACAGGAAGCCAGTGCAGAGAAGTTAATACAGGAGTTATATGATCCCATTTCTTAGTTCTTGTTAATACACGTGCTGCAGCATTCTGAATCAGCTGGAGAGGTTTAAGCGATTTACAAGAGCAGCCTGATAACAAAGAATTACAGTAATCCAGTCTAGAAGTAACAAATGCATGAACTAGTTTTTCTGCATCACTTTGAGACAGGAAGTTCCTGATTTTTGATATATTCCGTAGATGAAAAAAGGCAGTCCTTGAAGTCTTCTTTATATGAGAGTTGAAGGACATATCCTGGTCGAAGAGAACTCCAAGATTTCTGACGGTGCTGTTGGATACCAGAGCAATTCCATCCATAGAGACTGTATCACGTGACAGCTGACTTCGAAGGCGCTCTGGGCCTATCATGATAACTTCCGTTTTTTCCGAGTTTAACATCAGGAAGTTGCAGGTCATCCAGGTTTTGATGTCTCCAAGACAGTCCTGAAGTCTAACAAGTTGGTTGGTGTCTTCTGGCTTGATCGATAGATACAGTTGAGTATCGTCTGCATAACAATGGAAGTTTATGCGGTGTTTTCTGATAACGTCGCCCAAAGGAAGCATGTACAGGGTAAATAGAATCGGTCCAAGCACAGAACCTTGTGGGACTCCGTGACCAACATTCGTGGTCCTCGATGATTCACCGTTCACAAACACAAACTGGGATCGATCCGATAAATAAGATTTAAACCAGCTGAGTGCAGTTCCTTTGATGCCAATCAAGTGTTCCAGTCTCTGCAGCAGGATACGGTGATCGATGGTGTCAAATGCAGCACTGAGGTCCAGCAATACAAGAAAAGATACAAGTCCTTGGTCCGATGCAAGTAGAAGATCATTTGTAATTTTCACCAGTGCCGTTTCTGTGCTGTGATGCATTCGAAATCCTGACTGGAAATCCTCGAACAAAGCATTGTTTTGTAGAAAGTCACATAATTGATTCGCGACAGATTTCTCCAGGATCTTAGCGAGGAAGGGAAGATTAGAGATGGGTCTGTAGTTAGCCAACACCTCTGGAGCTAGGGTAGGTTTCTTCAGAAGAGGTTTAATTACAGCTACCTTGAAGGACTGTGGTACATGTCCTGTCAACAAAGACAGATTCATAATATCCAGTAGGGATGTGCTAATTAACGGAAAAACTTCCTTAAGCAGCTTAGTTGGAATCGGATCCAGGAGACAAGTGGAAGAGTTGGATTTCAAAATTGCAGAAGCCAGTTGATCACGGTTGATGGAAGAGAAACCATCCAAGTAGGTATCAGGGCCCACGGCTGCGTCCAAGGATCCTACATCCGCGGACGGGTTGGCTCCGGTTGGGGGTAGTAGACCATCAATTTTCTCTTTGATAGTCAGAATCTTATTATTGAAGAAGTTCATAAAGTCGTTACTACTGAGGTCCACAGGAATACACGGCTCGACAGCGCTGTGACTCTCTGTCAGTCTGGCTACAGTGCTGAAGAGAAACCTGGAGTTGTTTTTATTTTTCTCGATTAATGATGAGTAATAAGATGCTCTTGCGTTACGGAGAGCCTTCTTATATGTTTTAACGCTGTCTTGCCAAGTTAGCCTAGATCCTTCTGATTTGGTGGAACGCCATAACCGCTCAAGTTTCCGCACAGTTTGCTTTAGGTTCCGGGTTTGAGAGTTATACCAAGGCGCGAACTTCCTTCTTGTTGCCATTCTTCTTTTGAGGGGAGCAATACCGTCCAGCGCCATTCTCAAAGAGCCTGTGGCAGTATCGACAAGATGGTCGATTTGTGACGGACTGAAGTTTTCACAGGAGTCTTCTGATATCTTGAGACAGGACACTGAACTTAGAGCAGAGGGAATGGTTTCTTTAAATGAGGCTACAGCGGTGTCCGATAAACATCGACTGTAGAAACCCTTGGCAGGAGGAGGAGATTCTGGCAGTAGAAATTCAAAGGTTATCAGACAATGGTCGGACAGGAGAGGGTTCTGTGGAAAGATTGTTAAGTGTTCTATCACAATACCATACACAAGAACCAAGTCGAGGGTGTGGTTAAAACAATGAGTTGGTTTGTTTACAGTCTGACAGAAACCAATTGATTCCAGCAAAGAGAGAAATGAAGTACCAAGGCTGTCGTTATCGACATCCACATGAATGTTAAAGTCACCCACTATAATTACCTTGTCCGTTTTAAGGACCAAACTCGTTAAGAACTGTGAAAATTCACATAAAAATTCAGAATAAGGACCTGGGGCCCTGTACACTATTACAAAGAGAACCGGCTGGATTATTTTCCAGGTTGGTTGTGAAAGACTGAAAGTCAGACTTTCAAATGAGTTATAATCCAGTTTAGGTTTAAGGTTTATTAAAAGGCAGGAGTCATAAATAGCTGCCACTCCACCCCCTCGGCCTGTGCCTCGGGGGATATGAGTATTAACATGACTTGGAGGAGTCGCTTCATTTAAGCTAAAGTACTCCCCATCCGATAGCCATGTTTCAGTAAGACAGAAAATATCAACATGGTTGTCAGATATTAATTCATTTACTAAAACAGCTTTAGAGCACAGAGATCTAATATTCAAAAGACCCCCTTTAATTCTCCTAGTTTGTTGCACAGTTGTATTGTTACATTTAACTTTGATTAAGTTATTAAATATAACTCCTCGGTTGTTTACCTTTAACTTAAATAACGGTGTCCGTGGGGCAGAAACAGTTTCTATAGAGTTAATTACGCTGAGTGACTGCTACATTTCTTTGATGGTTTTACGTTGTTCCATCTCTAGTATTATTTATCTTTAGTAAAGAAATGCCAGTAACTGAATATTGCTTTTCCTGCTTGGCACTGTGTCACAAATGGAAAAGTAATCGTATATATGTGACAGCTTTATTACGTTATAAACTGCTGATTAAATTTGACAATATCATGTAATCTAATACAAGGACATTGCGAACGACACCCTGAAAAATAATAGTGTAATTGAGTTCAACAAAAACACAACCGCAAAAGAAATCTGCACAAACTTTGTATTTATTGCCGGGCCACGGCTTTTGATCACATGATATTGTACTCCTGTGGGTTTTATGCCACTCGAATGAGGTCTGCATAGATTTCACATAATCAACACTCTTACATACACAAACAGAAGTGAGCAGCATTACATTTCTTTAGTTATTAAAACGGGGATAAGTTTTGTCGTTATCCACAAAATGAAGCTGGCAAATAAGACCCTCTCTCTCCTGTGATAGTCGTAATGTGGTTATTTCACTTCCTGCTGTTCTTCTGGTACAGAAAACCAGCCATTGATTGGCTCTAAACAACCTACAAAATCCTTTAAATATTTTATATTATGTAATATTTAAAGGGAGAGGTTTCTATCCCCCGGAGGTACAGCATATGTCTACTTAACTAGTTCATATCGTGTGTGTGTGTGTGTGTGTGCCCACCCACCCACCCACCCATACAGATCACATATCTGTCTTCGTTCAGTCTTTCTCTGTCCGTCTCTCCTGTTATTGCCTGACGTTCCCTCATTTTGTGTGCCAAACAGTGTGTGTGTGTGTGTGTGTGTGCGCGTGTGTTTTTTTTGTAACTACAAATCTCCTGTGTGGTCAATGTGAAGTGGACAGTTCATGAGAGAGAAGCAGCCGGCCTCGGTGAGGATGGTTGTAACATGTGCTCGGTCATGTGTGCTGTGATCGATATGCTTACACCGTCCTTTCAAGCCGCTGCCTTCTAAGCCCCGCCTCTCCGCTCCGATTGGCTTCAGCTGGGTCTGTGGCTGCATCTGACAATTTAACTTGGAACATTGTGTTTTTTTATTTTTGTCTCTGTTCCCCCCCCCCCCCCCCCAAAATGCCCAAGTTTCTCCTCCTTTTGTTTGCTGCTTGGCTCATCTACGTAAGTCAGAGTGAAAGAATCCCATCCTAATGGAGTGAGTAAGTGGTGCGTGTCATTTAGTGTCACTAAGCCCGCTGTGCGCGCCTCCTCGCAGGGCTGCAACACAATGCAGTGTGCCCTCGCCTGAAAATGTTTCTCACTTTCTTTTTAGAAGTGGTACATATATGCGCACACGTTGATATCCATTCAAGTACAGTCTAAAGGCACTAGGTGCTACGTTTCAGCCAAAACAATGAAACGGCGTTCATGCATGAGCTCTGTATCGTCATGCAGGCGCTCCCCCCCCCGCCCCCATGCAGACACACCCAGCTCTGTTCCTCGTCACATTTAATTAATAATGCATAAATGCAGGGCTTTAATGGCAACACCGTAACATTCTCTTTAAAAAAAACAATACACCTTTCACCCTCCGTGTCAGCATGTTTCATATCGAGTTGTGATCAACCCACCAATTCACAAGCGTGCAAAACTGTTCACAGGCAGTCCAATCGCATTACTGAAGGTTTAACCGCCACACATACATGGAAGCATATAGTCACTCCTTCTCTCTTTACCCCCCCCCCCACCTCCCACCCTCCCCTCTCTCACACATCCTCACTCTCAATCCCTTCCTCCACCCACTCGAAAGCCCAAGCGTGTAATCTTGTTGGTTTTGTACACGTGTCGATGTCATCATTGTGTACATAAAAAATATTTCACTTATGTTTCTCAAACGAGTCTCCAGGAGTGCAGTTCTCTCTCGCTGCGCTAATTTGACTGAATACTGCACACGGGGAGGATTAAACAATAAGATGAATCCAGCTGCAGTGCCGCTTTGCCTGTGATCTTGCTAAACTGTAGAGTGATGTAGAGCAATGCAGCGCGATTGAAAGGCATCAATGCAGAGAGGCAGGACTAGTGAGACCCCAGCTGAAGAAGAAAGAGGATTTCAATCTGCTGCTCCATTGTGAGATTATTTACAGATGTGTGCTGGGACACACAGTCTGACACGAAAGCCGTTAAATCTGCGGCTGAACTGGAGTTGACCGCGGAGGTGACCAGTTACCAGTCGGAGGGTCGGGGGTGGGGGGGTTGCTCACTGTAAATTGGATTTTGGCTGCATTGGTCTGATGAAAAACGTGGATTAGTCCCACAATTAGTGGATCAGGGTCGTGCGTCGGCGTCGAAGGGCCGCGGAGCACAACTTCCTGACCTTTTTTGTTGTTGTAAATAGAAGAACTCGACACAATGCTTCCATTGTGCCTTGATTTGTGAGGCAGCACCTTTTCACCCGAAGGCGGGCAGCGGCGAGGGTTTAGCCGCCGCCGCCCCTTTAAGAGAGCAGCTAGCGAGGCGCTCGGTCCTGTTGGTGCTGCTGCTGCTGATGGCAGCGCTGCCAGTTGATTGGTTGTGGCTGTCAGGGCTGAGGTGCTGGAGGGATGCTGCTACGTATCTCTCTCTCTCTCCCCCCTCCCTCTCTCTCTCTCGCTCTCGCTCTCCATCTCCCTCTTGCTTGCTTGCATCCCTCTGAATAATCCACATCTAGGGCAAGCTGGCTGAGAGGCGATCCAGTGCTCAGCTCCTCTCTGCAGGCTGAGAGAAGAGAGAGAAAGACAACGATTTTCAACGCAGGAGGAAAACCGTGAGATTTTTGACGGACCGGGGAAGATACCGAGAACAGGAGAAGATTTTCATCCGCGGATATTATTTATTTATAAATATTGTTTATATCTATATATATATTTGTACACACACATATAGATATTTCTATATATACATTTATCCCTGTACATAACTGTATTTGTGCTCGTCTGTTTATATTAATATTTTTATATGTATTTGTGTGTGTAAATATATATGATATATAAGCAAAAGAAAATATATATATATATCTATGAATTTATATGCGTATCACTGTGAACCAAGAGAAGCAAGAGGAAATTTCTACCATCGGGGCTGGTCTCTGATTGTGTGGTCTTATACAATATTTTGAATTTTTCCTTTGATCTTCAACGTCAAGAGGACAAAGACTACGTGCCCATTTTGTATTTTTGTTTTCCCGTTGCCGCTTCTCGTCCCTCTTGATCCTTTTTTTTTCTTTTTTTTTTCTTTTTTTCTACATCCGAAAGGAATAAAGCAGAGAGTGGCAAGGATTTGACAAAAAAAAAAAATCTCTAGAAATTCCTGTGATCGGTGTTAGCGCTACCGTGAGCCGATCCCAGCGTGCCGCGTGAGATCCGAGGAGGCAGCAGAGACAGAGAGTGCCACGCCGCTCAGCTCAGCTTCGGTCCAGCCAGCGCCGCAGCCAGCATGCACAAACACCACCACTGCTGCAAGTGCCCAGAGTGCTATGAGGTGACCCGCATGGCTGCCCTGCGGAGGATGGACGCCCCGTCGTACGGAGGAGACTGGCAGGCCGAGCCCTATGGATACCCGCCTGGGTACGGGGGAGGCCAGACCTTACCCCCTCCGGCCTCGGGGGGAGGTGGAGGAGGAGGTGGAGGAGGAGGCGGCGGAGGGGGCGGTGGTGGAGGTGGAGGAGGAGGAGGAGGAGGCGGCGGCGGCGGAGGGGGCACTTTGGGGAGAAGTAAGGGCAAGAGTATGGCTGGTGGGGGCCCCGGAGGCCCCAACCCAAAGGGCCATTCCAAGTGTGGCCCCAAAGTCAACGGCAACTCCAGTGGACAAGGAGGATGGTGGCCCGAGTGCACCTGTACCAACCGAGAGTGGTACGACCAGGTAACTCCTCTTTCTCCCTCTGTTGGATAGCTCCGGCCTGTGAGGCCTCAATTGGGGGGGGGGGGGGGGGCGCTGGGATCAGATGGGCTGCTGCTGTTGCAGAACAGAGACCGTCATGTATCAGCTGTCGGTTCAGAGGAGAGAATTCATATTTAGTATTCATCTCGAGCCCTCCCGTTTCCCCATTTGTTGACTGTGGGTTCCTCTGTTGGAAGCCGGGTGAGAAGACGAGAACAGGACTGAGCCAGTTCCACTGCACACGCACAGGGATGATCTTCCTGTCTGGATTTGATGCAGATGACTAATGCTTATACATTTAACACACCTAGTGTGTGTGTGTGTGTGTGTGTGTGTGTCGTCGAAGGCTTACCCCGATGCAGTTACCGTCGGCCAACAAAATGGTGCATTTTCACTCACTGAAGCAGCACCTGGGTGCAGTTTGCAATTATTTAAAGTTACCTCTCTAGCCGGCGACGCCAACATCGACGACATTGTACATTCGGCGTAAGCGATGGATCTCTCAGATCGACTGATGGTAGGATTGTGTCTCATTAGCTCAGGGTAGAGAAAGAGACAATGAACGTGATCTCTGATACCAGTTATATTTCTTATTCAGCCTCCATCTTTTAGCAAGCAATTATTGCTCAAAAGGATCACAATGCATGAGCGAACATGTTGTCAGGAAAAAAAAGAAGGGAATCAGCAGTAATCTGTGCCCAAACGCTGCCTGTCATACATGCCGCACGGTGTGAGCGAAACCTCTTTAACATGTGTCCATTTTGTTCCTATTATCCCCCAATTATTTACATGTATTTATAAATCCCAGTTGATTAAAAGGTCAGAACAGCTTCAGAAGCGCAGTCTTTAATTAAGGAAGGTGCATTGATGTGAGCACGGGAGTGAGCTCGGGTGGGGGAAGGGTAGCTCCGCGAGCATGAGATTCAAGGAACGACGCGAGCTGTGCATGAGTATGTGTCTACGTGGTCTCGAAAGCCGCTGCATCGCTCGTGGTCCCTCCGTCGATGTCTGGTTTGCGTCTCGAGCAAAGAAATGTCAGGCCACGGCGGGAAGGAAGGTGAGAAGCAGCACGGGGGTAAAATGGAGGCTGAAATTTTAGTGGCAGAGTGCAAGAGATCTCTTCCCCCCCCCCCCCACCCCCCCCTTGAGCTGAGCCCACATATGAACTGCAACCTGACTGGTATCGGCAGATTACTACGGGGGGGCAAAAAGACATCAACGCGTTCTTTGGTGTATAATCTATTGGAAGCCTTTTTCTTCCAGACCGGTCGGGCTTATTTGACGTTTCACACAATCTGAAGCTCACAGCAGATGGGATTATGTAAGCCTTTATTGCTTACACGGAGCATTTCACTATCCGACGGTATCGCCACCTCATTTTTCTGCCGCTCATTTCCAGCGTTCAACTTGCACAATGAAACCAATCTGATTGTGATGCGTGTTGGGATCATGTGTCGGCGAAGCGGCGCTGTCACTGGATGAATCCCTCAGTAGAATCCTATGTGGTCCTTTCAAAGCTCCCCTGCTGTAACATGTGACTGTGCACCGCACGAGAAAAAGAAGAAAAAAAAGCTCACTGTGCCTCCAGACCAGGAGCATCTTACATAGGAACAAAAAAAAATAACATTGAATCAGCGACGGACGATGGTGGGGGGGGGGGGGGGGGGGGGAGACGGCAGCAGGCACTGGGGCTGAGAATGCTCGGGGTTGAAAAAGGGAGAAATAAGCCAATAAAGGCAGGCAGGCAGTGGGCCTGCAGAGGGGGGAGGGGGTTACGTAAGAGGAGGCAGTCGGTGGTGCTGTCAGAGAGAGAAAGCCAGCGAGCCCTGACACTGTGGACAAGCATCTGTCCCTCCCGTCTCCTCGGAACCCGGCGTGCAAAGCGGCCAGCGCGCTCCCCGGGAAGCGAGGACGGAGACCCACACCACCACCCACCACCCACACCACCACCTCGGCTCTCCCCCTCAGTCATCGTTGCCTATCCTCGGCTGGGGAGATGGGAACGCTGCCCCTCCCCTCCCCTCCCCCCCCCCTGCTACCTACACACAGCCCGAGAGAGAGCAGCGATCGCGCACACACACACACGCCCCACCGCGCACCTCCATTATCTCACAGCTTCCGTGGTTTAAAAAAAAAAAAGAAAGAAAGAAAGAACACCGTCATCTGGAATGATCTGAGCCGGCTTTTCATAGCTGGGTCGTTGACGTTTCCAATGGTTACTGTAGCCGTCAACCTTTCATGCATGTGTGAGGAAATCATTACACAACCCCGAGACACGGTGGTGGTGGTGGTGATGGCATATTCATTCATATGTTTGTCCCTCTGTCATCTGTTTACCAAACAATTGTGCTGCTTTTGTCAAAAGCTTGCTAGGTTAATTATGGGATGATTACGGTTGGGATTATAAGAACATTCTTTAAAACGAGGGCTTTTTGAATTTAAATCTGAGAAAAGCGGAGACCACACAGTCTACCGGGAGCTTCATTCATTCCGGGGTTCAATATGTCTTTGTGTGTTCTCCAGCTCTGTGGCTATGATTAGCCTAAAACATGAATTGTGGATTTGACTTTATTTATCAGCATGGCGATTCGGTCCAGAAGGCTCTGCCCAACCGGTTGTTTGTAACAGGCCTCCGCAGTGACTGTGGTAGTTTAAACGAAAACACTCCCAAAGGTGATTACGACTGGGGAGCCTTCGGGCCCGGGTAAAAGATGTTGCCGCTTGTGTGTGCGTGTGTGTGTGTGTTTCTCTTATTGTCACATTGATTTATTAGTATCATTGGTTTGTACATCTGTGCGGTGAGATTTAGTGTGGGCCGGATTTGATTTGCCATTCCTGTAAGATCAACCCAGAGAGTATTAACGGATGGGATTTACATGTTCTCCATGTCCGAATACCCTGAAAGGCTCTGTCTATTGTCTATTGTCTCTGTCTATTCCAATCAGATGAAGAGTTATAATTGAGCTTGTCGCAGAATTAAAAAAAAAAGCCAATAGCACCTTTTTCACAACTTTTGACCTCGAGAGACAAGGACACGTCGAAGGAGTCGCCTTGTTGTGGGATCTTTCTTGACATTGGACACAAAATATGTGCTTGTTTACCTTCACGCGCTGTGGTTGTCGCCAGAAGTGACGAGACAATGACTTCTGACGTCTCAGGTGTGGGAGAGTTTGAAGGCTTTCTCCAACCCCAGATTTCTGTCCACAGTGGTCCTGGTTGTCAGATGGGTCGGTTCTGATGATGTGGTTCTCCTTCTCGCTCTAATCCAAGACTCAAAGCTGCAAAATGCCTTTCACAATTGATTTGATCACGTATGCGTTGTTTGGATATTCAAGTCGGCATCTTAGCATTAGGTCAAAATGGTTCATTAACAAAAGGTGCTTTTCTGACTAAATCCAATGCACATTTTTTTAAACCTGGCACTGCCATCACATTACTCTATTGCTCCCCCTTTTCTCCCTCCTGCTCACCCCAACAATACATTTTTTAAATGTCATCAGTAGAAGTTTAGAGCAGGCTGAAACTGTAAAAACCCTTTGACATCTTTCTATCCTGCATTTCACACCCTGCATTCATCTTGAAATCTGTCTCAGACACGCGCTCCAAACCTCTTTATTTTACTTTTTAACGTAATGTCGGATTCAACCACCAGCAGCGAGATGTTAACTCTTTAAGAGTTTGAATTTCTGCGCCATGAAAAGCACGCTGGTCTCTGTAAACTTCATGTTCAGCCATCCAGACAAATCGCTTCAGACCAAAGGATACAAGAGATGCAAAATATCTCCCGGGTTGGTTCCTCCCGCTTTGTCATGATGCACTCTGCTGTACATCAGCAAGCTCATTGTGAGTGTTCACAAAAAGAACCCTCATTTAAATTTGGGCAAACAGGACGGATTTTTCTTAAGTAGCAAGGAGATACTGTTCTCTTCTGCTATTTGTGTGTTTTTTTAATAAAGACATTGTGTATTTCTAAACACACCTCCGAGTTTGAACCTGATGCAACCCGAATGTTGCCCTTTCTTGTAAGTGTTCCTGCAAACTGTGCACAGCTATTTGAAAGTATTTTCACCACAGTGAGCTCTGATTTTAACACCAGCAGCGGCTCCAAAGTACTTCTCTGAGCTGCGGTTGCTCTCTTGTGTGACGATGCAGGCACTAACAGCCAGTGCTCATGTGAAGTCTGTGATGCAGTGTAGTTTCTCAATAATCCGAATGAAGGTCAACAATTGTTAAGCTCGGCCAGACTTTGCACAAGATTATATAAATCTGCTAAATGTAATGCAACGTTGTAAGTTTGGCATTCCGAATCCACAGTTCGTTCGATAAAACTTTAACTTATTTTAACAGCGCTGCAGTTGCATCGTAGATGTTTTGTTCATCCAAAGAAATCATTGTATCTCTTTGTGTGTTCTGCAGAAAACACTCGCAGGGGTTCATTTTTACAGATTTTGTCACAAGAAATAAAGTATGATTCACATGCCAACGTCCCCATTTCACAGATTTCATATAATTTCATGGCACACCACTTAATTGTAGTTATCTGCAACAAGCAAACCTCCTACATTGGATCTTCTGTACTGCCCCCCCCCCCCCAACATACACACACACACACACGCCCAACACAGACCCATGACACTGTTGGGGGTTTAGAGAGGAAGGCGAATCACGGCCGATGCACCACAAAACGAGAGGGGCGAGGCGCACTGCAATATTTACGTGCACTTTGACAAAAGTCAGCTTCTCCTGCGCCGCGGGGTTCGGGATGGGTTCGGGATGGAGCCGCTCGGGCGATGACGTGAGCGCGCAACCGTGACCCGGGACCTCACCTGTGTCCAATCCCACCCCCTCTCTCGGAAGCCCGTGTTGATTTACCGCCGCGTTGCGTTCACGCCCCGAATTCTGCCGACGCGGATTCTAACGCTCCAACTAACTCCTGCTGCCACGGCGACGCCAAGGGCGTTGGCACCGTGTCCCGCTGGAAGCTGAGGCTGCCACGCCCCTGTGATCCGTGCGGCCGTCGTCAGAGGCCCTGCCAGGGCTCAGCCCCACATCAGCTCGCCGTAGGAGGGGGGAGGGGGGGGATCGCTGTTTGTTTGCTTGCTTGCCTGCTTGGTTTTATTTAGTTTTTTTTTTTTTTTTGCTGATCCCAGTAACGACGGGCCCAGAAAATGTGACTGCGCTGCGCAGGGGCCCTGAGTGGGCTCCTGATTCAGCGATGGAAGCGTCCGATTGTCTGTGAGAGCGCGAGCGAGGCGAGGGACACGGGGGGGGGGGGGAGGGGGGGGCTTTGATAGAACGCGCTGCCATCGCCGTGGCTGTTAATTAAAAGAATCAGACGTCACCGTGTGATAGATTGAACGTGCAGATATGAAAGCTATTTCCCCCCCCCCCCCCCCCCTTCTATCCCCGGCTCTTTTTAGCGAGAACGTGCGAGCGTTCTCAGCCAGGTTTTCGCCAGCTCCACCACCCACGTGCTGCCGCGGAATGTGTGTGTATATCCAATCAATACCACGGAAGAGCTAGTCCCTAAGCCTACTGACTCCTCTTCATTTTCGTGTGGGTGTGCGGGTGCTTTCAACAGCGCTCGTGCTTTTCATTGCTTTTACTCAACCATCATATCAGCTGTTATTTCGGTAAAGCTTTGCAAGAAGGTACACAAACTCCCGAGCAGTACGGTTCCACGTTAACAGCTTTGCATAATGCATAACCATAACTAATCATTAGGTTCCAAATGATTTAAAATCAACAATTAAACGGTAGATGATCATATGGTTCCAAAGAGAAGACTGACACAGTAGATATTGTGTTAATGAGCAGTGCCCAAGGAGTAGTTGGATCACATTTAACAGGCTATGGCTGTTGATGGTTATTAGCTGTTTTATATATTTTTGTAAGAAAGTTAATGTGCTTTTGAGTTTGCCTGTTGTCGTGATAAATGCATGCATTTCATCTGTAAAGCTCCATGATCATGTCACACTCACCCCTCTTTACTGGCAGAAATACCATTTTTATTCAATAATTCAGTCGCCACCCTTTTGCAGTTTTTTCAATTGCTTTTAAGAAAAGGGCTCAATGAAACCCAACAGTTCCTTCTCACATGTTTCCCATTAAGAGCGAGCGTCGCACAAAGCGAATAATGGCCCCCGTTCTATGAAGGCTTTTAATTTGGAGCATCTGCAGAAAGTATCAAACAGGTTTGTTTTCTTTAGTGTACACAGCGGGTCCTTCCTCACGGACCTCGCCGCCATGTTCTGGCCCAGAACTAACCGCCGTCTTCCGTTTTCCGGGAGCGTGTCTGTAAGTATGCTAGTGCGTGGGTGCGGAGGAGGACATTTGGCGAAGCGGTGCCTTTCCTACCATGTGTAGCTGCTCCGAGTGCCATCTCTGTCTAATGCATTATCCAAGCGGCCCTTCAGCCATTTGGTCTGGCCTCTCCTCATTTTTTTTTTGTGTTTTCTCAGTGTTCATCATTTCTATCATCCCCCTCCCGTCTTCCACTGTGCTTCTCCTCCTCCGCTCTTTATTTCTTCTTACACGATTCAAAGGCTTCATTTTCGGGTGTGCAGCAGTATTCTGAGAGAACGCTGCAGCAGCAAACTATCAGTATGACTAGTGTAGTATGTGTTTAGTATGTACAGGAAGACTGTTTACAGCTGACTGAGATTGGTAACACTTGTATGAGCTAAAGGTCATTTCACTTGACATATGATGGAGATCTTGAACACATGCCCAAACCTTCAACTGCTATTATGACATTCTCTATATTTCCATCTATTCTGACTAATATGTGCCAAGAGTGGCTGGAACGGGTTAAAACTGGCGAGAGCAATCCCACAGTTTTTCACCACTTCACCCAGTTTATCCCCAATATTTAGGTGTGGATTGTCACATCATGCGTTTGGCCTCGTTCGGACTTCCTGTTTCCCCACCGAGCTGAGGAGATGAACGGACCTTTGTACGGCCACAGAACCAAAGACAATCCTTTAGCGGCTCCTCTCTGTTTACTGTCAGTCATTATTTTTTAAATTGGTGAGAATCTATCCATCTATGCTGAGACCGAGGAAGAGAGATCACGCACTCGTCAAGGATGAAAACAATGCAAGCTGTCCCTGCTTAATATCATCCATCTAATTACACTGTTGACCGGACGTCTCTGCCTTTTAAATTGCTTTTATAGATCGAATACCTTGGTTTCCGTCTGCGTGTCTGCATTTTGTTAATATTCCTCCTCAATCTAACGCAACCTTTCCTAAAGGGAGCATAATCCAAGTTATTCCTCATATATTCACCTTTTCTTGAGTAGATTCAAATTTTAAATGGCCTTAAGTAGAATAAACTGCAGAGCAATGTGGACATGACGTTGCCGATAGATTTCTGGGTGAATGTTTTATTTTTGTTATTCCTGGAATAGGGTTCTATTTTTCTTAAGGGAAAGGTAATTTTCCCAAATTACCAGCAGAACAATTGCTAATGAAGGTGCGGTGCTTTTTAGAATCTGTTGTCAGTTGAAAACAAGCCGAGGTTTCTGTTTTCCTGGAACATCTTAAGTTAAAAACCTGATGGATTACCATGTTATGCTACAGGTTTCTCTTCATATCGAGTGGTCAGCATGCAGTGGTCCAACATGTCAGTTTGCATCCATTACTCATAACTGATTATAATTATGTTTAACTCTGTCGTCTTATGTGTTGCTTTGGGGTTGTCTAGGCTCACAGTCACAGATGTTTTGCATAATCCGTTTTGCAATAATTGCAAATTGTTTTATCACTATATGACGGCTTCTATAAAATAACCCTCACCACATCATTCATTACAGTAGTAGTATGGTTATGGTGAATGTTTCAGTGGTACAAATCTAACTAGAAATGAATTCTAATTCTAAGATTTCTTTTTAATGTACAAAATACTCAACCAAACAGTATGTAGACAGATATATTATCCCCTTTTAAAGGAAAAAAGACATTGTCCCACTGGAATATGAATGGCCTAAAGCATTAGTTAGGTACTTAGCACATTGATGTCAGAGCAAGGCCAGATGGATTGTATAGAAACGTTTCAGTAAAATTCTCACTTCATAACAGTTCACACCCGTTAAGTTCAGTATGACACAAGCTATCATATCAGCCTTTCATAGGAACACAATGCAATGTCATTTGCTCATTAGTTAGTTTCCCTCTTTGCAATTTTAATAATTATTTGCAGCTACAGTGAAGTCTGTATTGCTCATGAGGCATCTGACAAAATAATACATTGATACTCTCATTAGCAATTTAGCATTTGGCTTATTTCCCATTGCCAATACCTCACTTTGAAGTATATTCTTCAGATTACTGTAAACCGTTCTCTTACTGCTGTAAAACCATTACTTAGAGGGAGGAACTGCTCTCTCGTAAATACCTCCAAAGCTGCAAATGCCTTTTTCTACCCACATTCTCATCATCCAGATGGATCAAGGCTGCATGGATTGAAATAAATTCTGATCAACTGTAAACTGTCAATGCACACAAAACATTGGCGCCTTTCTTCGGGCCGCTTATTATATAATGTCTGCTGCGTGACCTTACAAAAATGCACTTGTGTTTTTAAGACAGGAGGGAGGGTGTGTGGGTGGGTGGGGGGGGGCGGAGCCTGTGCTCGGACACGGCGCTGTTGGTTGCCATGGTGCAGCCTCAGTCAGAGCTGCACAGGAGCTTTACTGCTCTCCTAGCTAATTACCCACCGGCTGCACGGCTGATACGCAGGCGGATGGGTTTTTTTTGTTGTTTTTTTTAAATGCCGCATTGACACTAGAGGACCAGTAAAGTCAAATCTATTCACACGGCGAAAGAATGGATCGGAGTTGAGCTCACAAAGTGAGGGCGAGCTGTAGGTATGTGGTGAACCGCTGTGTCAGACGCGCCTCCGTAGTGATGTATAACGAGCTGCTCCAGCGCCGCCGCCTCACTGCTGTGAGCCTGCGGATCCTGATGGGCCTGCTAGTTGGAGCCAATACGAGCCATCGCGGATTAACACGCCCCATAGAAATGTCCAGTTGTACAATCGGCCAAATCCAGGTCCTGCGTACGCTCGCAAGAATATCTCAGCAGCTCAGGAATAAGGGTTTAAGTTGTACATGTTTTTGTTCCCTTTTCTATCCTGTGGAACAATTTGTTTGATAAGCACTTACGATTGTTTATATTGGCAACAAATCCTTCTTGAAACATAAATATTTATATTTTTTCAAAACTGCTCACATTCAGAAAAGCACTGGCTTTTTAAAATCAGATAAAGCCCCTTTTATTTCCATTATGGATTCAAATTTTGGTGATCATCAAATCGCAACAGGAAACCTTAAATAAAAAAATAGTAAAATTGTATTTTTGAGGCCATTTCACCCCTTATTCTGTCCAAAGGAGCTGGTTCTGACAGCCAGCTGGTACGGAGTCTGTGATCAAATGAACCTCCGCTAAAGCGCCCCAGCATTAACGCTCGAGTGTTTTCAGATCAGCGTTCGTGATATCTCTTCAGTACATTTAAGCAGCTGCTTTAATCACACGCTGTGAATCCTGAACGCTCCCCGAGGTGGGCAGGGAAGAAGAAGGGTAAATCTGGACCCTCGACAGGAGGCAGATTGATTTGGCATTCGCCAAAGTGCTACAAACGTTAAAAACAATGCCCCGTTTGCTACTCCCTCTGCTATTTGGCGCTAAATACATCAGCATATGGATAAATGTGCTCATGTATTCATAACTATCACAGAGAGGCACGGCTCTTGCTTCTGTTGCCTCGCCCGTTGTCCTACTTACTGTAATTCTTCATCACTTTCAACACCTACACTTATTGTGAGCCAGAACTGTAGTGAATGGAGATCTGTGAGCGTGGCGCTTATAGAGCAGCGCGACAACCATGACAAACGGGATCGGTGAGGGGTGAGCGGTTTTGAATTCGACCTTGGGTCAAAGTTGGCCTTGTTCAGTTCACCGTTGTGTTGTTTTTGCTGTCTCGTGATTTTTGAGATGGTGAACCAGGATCAGCTGTATAAAACTATAAATATGGCGGTCACATTTTAAAGACAAAGGAGAACAACAGAGTGAAGGATTATATTTTTCAAAGGTCGTAAAAGGATGTTTTTTTTTTTTTTTTTGCATCAGACCACGGTGGCCTGAGGGGAGAGGGTTTCTTACATCGTTGGGTTCATGACGCAGAATGTTCCCATTTAAAAGAAACGAAAAAGTCTAAAATTGGAAGGGACTAATTGCAGCTCAGAAGATTGTGTTCTGGGGTGGAAATGAATGAGAGAAATGAAGGTGACAAAAGTGAATCGGATCAGAGTGGAGCAGATTAGAGAGCTCTCCTTGTAAAAAGTACAGAGCACTGTGGTTCATCAGGAGGGTTTTCTGCTAGGAAATTGTTTCAAATTCTCTCTTTTTGTGCATCTCTTTTCCGCTGCTGTGAGCTCCTCTAGTCAATAAGTTTAAGCTGCAAGGTGTTAAGACTGATGGAGGCAGCTTAACACCTTTTTAAAGGAACACTTTGGGAAATTTGCTTTCTGGCAGCGTGATAGATCAGAAGATTGAAAGCTTCTACTTAAACCTTAGTCCAAAGACTGAAACAGCAAAATCCAAATTTGCCCCTACCAGCATCTCTAAAGGTCATTATTTCTAATTTACAGTTAATTTAATTATTGCAAATTCTTTAAAGAAATTACAATAACTGGTCTTGTGTTGGATGAGCTCAGGACAAACTGTACAAATGATGAATAATACCACCGTTGCTTAGCTTTTAGAGGTGCGGATGGGCAGCCAAGCCAGGCTAGCAGTCTTTATGCTAAGCTACGCTAACTGCCTTCTTGCTCGGGTGACTCTTAACTCACTGTCAAGCGAATCATTTGATTTGGCGTACCAGTTTTTTGATGCGGTTTGCTTTGACTACACTAAAGAAAACCTTCACAGGACAATATTGCCAGATGCAGCGCTTTTTTTGTCGGAAGATGAATTAGCGGATGCGTCTGTTTGTACAGGGAGATATTTCACCTGTCAAATAAAGACAGTTTCCTCGGCAACACCATCAGCATCATAAGGCGACAAACACACCGCACAGCACACACACGCTCAATAAAACAGGAAAAAAAAAATGATTAATATAAATCAATCAAGACAATCCACTTCTCCATAGTGACACCACAGCAGCAGAATCGTTTCATATAAATGTAACACACCGCCGCTGGCGGCTGTGACAGTGGTTGAAAGCATCAAAATGGAAGCGCTCTCCGTTGTTTCAGGCCGTCACCGGTATTCAGCGCAGGATCCAAAACACCAGAGACGAACGAGCCTGGCAGCACCTCTCCGCTTAGCAACAAGGGATAGCAACTAGTCAAGAGCTGTGAGGTAACGCGCCGCAGTGACCTCTGATGTAGAGGAAGCAGTGGGGGCGGGATCCGAGGAAGCATTCCGATGACTGGCTTCCCTTCATCACGGAGCCCCTCCAATCGGTGACTGTCACCGCGGCCGCGGCGACGGAGCTTCCTGGTGGCGTTGGCGCGGGCGGCCACATTTGAAAAAGGCTGGGATGAGTCAATCGGAGAAAGTAACGCCGCGGCGTCTCTTCCAATGTGGCTTCACACACACACACACGGGTTGTCAGTGCTTGTTTGTTTGTTTTTTCTTTACAATCAATTGTGATCTAGCAGTCACTAGTGCACGCGCTGTACGCACATAAAAAGCATGCACGCGGACACGCTGCCCGCGTTCAAACCCGATCAACCGTACCAACCACAATTGCGGAAGGCCTTCTCCGGCAGCGGCGTTTGTGAATATTCATCACGCTAAGTACGTTCCCCTCTGTGGCTGCACCGGTGAAGGTCAAACTAGCCAGCACTCGACCGGAGCTGCCCAGCATGACAGAGAGGTAAGCCAGAGCATGCTTTTGTAATATTACATAAAGATGAGGAGGGAGCGGCGCTGACAGCTGCGACGGGCCATTAATTACGGTCTCACGGATGTGTCGTCTGCGGCGTGCGTTGGGAGGGTTTGGACGAGGGGGGGAGGGGGGGGGGGGGCAACACGAGTCACAATGCTCAATCATAGCCATCAAATCGGAGGACTTTTAGCTTTAATGGGGCCATTTTACGGGTGAGCTAATTAATTTCCTGGTGGCTGCCTCGTCCAAATGAACGGCTGAATTCAGCTGGCGTCGCAGCGCGAGCAGGGAGAGGTTGACCTTTGCCGCGATGGGATTTCTTCTTCTTTATCACGTCTCCGCCTTCGGGGCCGCGGCGTCGAGCTTGTCGCGCGTTCTCGGCTCCGTCAATCCGTCACTTGGTCGCTCACCTTGGCCCTCTCCTTCCCTCTTCCCTCTGGCGCCGCGGGGGGGGGGGGGGGGTGGGGGCGCACGGCGTGAACGAGATGTTGGCTGCATGGTAATTGAGTAGCTATCGATTGGACTGCAGCGCGGCCTACGAGAGGCCGACGAGAGCCGCAGCGGCACCGGGGGCAACGAGGGAGGGAAGGAAGGAAGGAAGGAAGGAAGAAAAGAAGCAGCACAAGCACGTCCTGCCGTAGCTCCGACTTACGGCCCGAGGAAGAGCTTCCTTTAGCGTTGGCTGTATCATTTGAACGACTGGGTGCATCGAGACCGAGCTGCCGTGTCGGTGTGTGTGTGTGTGTGTGTGTGTGTGTGTGTGTGTGTGACCGGCCTGAGAGGAAGGGATGTTAGAAACGTCTCCCGAGGAGGAAGGGGTTACTGCGCTGTCAGCGCGCCGTCGCAGCTGAAAACCTCACGTTTTTCCCCTCCATTTTACCTGCAACGAAGGGGGGGGGGTTTGAAAAAAGTAGTGCTGACAGGTGAAGAAGAAAGCCAACGTTTAGGGTTTCTTAAGATGAAGTATATTGGTCTCATTTGTGTACACATCATGCATTCAATTTTTTTATTGACAATTGTAGCACATTTAGTTTTCTGGACTATTGCTAACAGCATCACTGGTTATGTTGCATTAGAAAAGTCTAATAATAAAGGCACATTTTTTCCGCCATCCCCCCCCCACTTCCAATTATGAGACTACGCTGTGTTTGCCGACAGCTTCATATTTACACACATGAAGGCGGTCTGTTTTATCATCCATCTCCAAGCAACAAGGTCAATGAGTGTGTGTGTGTGTATATATATATATATATATATATATATATATATATATACATATAAAGACCTTGAGCAATTAAATGCAGTATGGTCTGATGAAATCAATTGTCAGCGGATGCTTCTCAATGTTTGTCATCGAGCTGTTTCCTGAGTGTGTGTGTGTGTGTGTGTGTGTGTGTGTGTGTGTGTGTGTGTGTGTGTGTGTGTGTGTGTGTGTGTGTGTGTGTGTGTGTGTGTGTGTGTGTGTGTGTGTGTGTGTGTGGCAGTGAAAGCCAGCCAGGCATGTGTGAGCTCAGAGAGAGCCCTGTGTGGTGAAGCGGCGGCAGCTAAGCGCGCTCGCGGGCCAATTCTGCGCGAGCCCCGGTTACCATAACAACACATTGATTATTTAACAATTTGGACGGGGCCCGCGACCCGCTCTCGCCAGAGGGTTCAGCGGCGTAGAGTCTGCGCGGCGCAGTGACATCGGGACGCGAAGCACATCCGCTGTGATGATGGGAGACAAGAGACAGACGCACACAGTCTCCAACTGACACCGCAGCGAGACGATGGATTGATGAAGAAGAAAACCGCCACGCGCAGATGGGTGGAGGAGACGAGGGAAGTGAGAGGAGGAGGAGGGAAAGAAAGACGCGCTCTTCTCTCCTGGCGGTCACGTGGGACTCGTAATGATCTCACGCTGGGGAAGCAGTCTGGCCTCATTGTCATTGTGCGTACACCAATGTCTTTGTGTGTCCGCCACGTCTCGCTCCACGTGTACGAGTGTCCACCCCGAGCGCTTTATTGGTTTATAGGTGGGCAGTAAGTAAATTACAACTGTCTGTGAAAAAACATTTTTAGAATGTTTCAATCGAAAGAAAAGGTTTTTTACGGTAACCATCAGCCAGAGATGCAGAGAGAGGGGTCACATGTTAATACCAGGTGCAAATTGTCAAATTCTGAAAGCGTCCTCCAGGTAAAAGGTCTTCACGGGTAGGAAAGTCTTTCAGGGGTTGGATTTCGGATCGCTGTGTGCGTTTGAACATTTCCTTTTGAAAGGTGCTGACAGTGACCCCCGTCCTTTCCATGCAGAGGCACAAAGAAATCTTTTTCCGCCTCATCCATTGAATCGCTTTATATATGAGCCACATTCACATGGAACGCACCCGGAGACATTTTGACCTCAGAAGGTCTTCAATCCATCGTTTTTTGCCCCCGTGGGCGCCAGGTCAGAGGAGAAGTTTACCAACAGTGGCAAAGGACGTCTGTGTAATCCACGCTAATCCAAGTTACCTGAGTGAATCGCTACATCATATTGAGATTATCTTTCATTATTCCTTTTGTCTGCTTGTTATGTGAGATTTAGATAAAGGGATTACGCGGCAATCCCAGGCCAGGATAATACGTCCGTTTCCCTCCGACTGATGGGTTTATTGTCTTTCAGATGCACTTCTAGGTTCCGTGTGATCAGGGTTCAGGGTGCGCGCTGCGAGCGAGTTGGGGTCTGAGGTGGAGGGAAAAAAAGCGCAACGCAGCCATGTCAAATGTGCAAACGCAAGCGCAGACGCGAGCATCTGTTGGTCCGTGTGCAGATTACACCGGCGGTCTGATTGGGCTGACGTTGGGGGGGGGGGGTTTACAACTGTCCAGAGTCATAGCACATCATCACCGAGTGGAGTAGGTCAAATCCACTGCTCCTGCTTATACAGCGACCCTTCATTAGCATGAACTGACTCGATAAGGAGGGGGGGAGGGGGGGAAGGAGGATGAAGTGACACCTGCACACAGCTGACGAGGAGATGAAGGGTTCGAGCTTCCCTCTCGTGTTGCAGCCAACTTGATCGAAAAACCCTCTCGGTGCCTTTTTGAATATGCTAAAGTAGCACAATCTTTAACATTTTGACATTTTGAAAATTGCTGAGTGAACGGGTACATGTTGCCAATGTGAAGGTAGAGTTGGATTTGTCTATTGTCAGATCCAAGGGGAGCCCTTTAATATCTCAGGATGTGTCGTACTGTTGAATGAAATTCAGTTGAGAATTTGACATCTATATTTCGATTGAGCACATGGTGATGTCAAATAACCTGGTTATTGTGATGTTTTTAAACAAATACCTGAATATCAACATATATTAATTTTAAAGTGGGGCTCACTACTGAAGCATCTGTATTGTGAATATAATGAAAGTACTATAATTCTTTCTTCATTTCATCAAGCTGTCACACTCAAATATTGCTGGAAAATGAAATCACTAATCTGAAAATCAACCTTTAAAGGATTTAAAAACTGCCAAATCCAGGAAAGTATTGAATTTTACATCACAACATCCTATTTTATAATGGATTGTCCAGCTCTACATATGTGTACATACACATTGTAGTACAGACAGACAATCGTTCACAGATATCTCTGCAGGTAGTTCCACAACAAACAAGGAAAAAGTACAGTTAATACATCTTCATATTTGGGAAGGAAGCTCAAAATCAGCTCTTTGGACACCAGCACTACCTGCACATATTAAGACATGTTGGGTGATGTCGAGGAGGGGGTCGGACCTCGGGAAGTGTACCGCCCCCCCCAGCACCAGTCAGCATCCCGTCGTCCGCTCAGCTCAATCAGATCAATGAAAAGTAGACGGAACTACGAAATGACCATCAAGCTGCTACTAAACCAACTGTTGGTCTCGGCTCGGCCTCAGATTGTAAATAAAAAACAGCAGGGGGCGCAATGGAGTTGAGCCGGAGGGTCAGTTGAACTGTGGATCTTGATATGTAGCTGCGGCGGTTTGGTTGGACTTGGTCTCACTGGCGGATTCTGTCACCGAGCGTCGACCGGTAGCCCATCGCTCATCGTTTCATGGGCTCCAACAAGATGAACGGCAACCGTTTTTCCCCATAAAGCTGTATTTACGCTGCAGGGGGAATAAGATTCAGGCTCAGCAAATACACTGTGTAATCCATAATGGTACATTTATACATGAATAAATTATAGAATTTAAAAATTCAAACTTCATTAGCGATCGTGATTATTTTTCAAATGACTGTTTTGAAAAAAAGAAAGTGACACAAGTCAACACAATTTCCCCAAAACAATATGACACCTTAAGCAACAGCTAATGTGGTTTTGATTTACTCCCAGAGATGAATTGCTTTAGCATTATGTGCAAGGAAAACACATTCATTCTACACTCAAATGATATTTAACGAGTGCTAATTCATTTTTATTAATTGATTACTAGGTAAGCTTGTGATATCAGAAAATTCTGGAAAATGTCCTGGATGACATGTTAATGTCTTTGTTTTGTTTGAAAGACCAAAACAGTTAAAAAGCCTTATATTAATGAAACAGGAGCAAGTACATGAATTCTTGCTTGATAAATTGCTCAAACAATACATTCATTATCTAAATTGAATAATTATGTCCCATTTATCAATCAACCATTTCAGCAATAAACTAAATTACGTAATCAAATAGGCTTATTTAGCGATTCCTTGCATCCCTCTAGTATTCTGAGAGTATCACATGTTGTCAATTTAACTGAATGATTAAGGAGCCACGAAATCATGTTTTTTTTTATGAGCTCATACGTGGTTGAATTTATGTGTGAAACCAACGTGAAAAGGATTTGTGTGATAAACGCATCGTAACACAAGCCGGTCGCTGTTATGAGACGACCGCAGGACGTCCGGCTGTGGTGGTTAATGAACACACACACACACACACACAGCATCATCCCCAAAGAAATTTAACTGACTGTGTTCCCATGGCATCCGTTGACTTTGCTCCCGAGTCATAGCGTGTGTGTGTGTGTGTGTGTGTGTGTGTGTGTGTGTGTGTGTGTGTGTGTGTGTGTGTGTGTGTGTGTGTGTGTGCGTGTGCGCGCTGCCAGCCTCGCACACGGAGATAATGTGTATTTCTTCATCTTCACAGGCCAACCCTCCCCCCATCATCGTCAACGCAGACTCAATAGATGCGGGCCCTTATGTAAGTATCTGTTCCCTCTCTCTGTACAGTATACATCTCCCTCCTTCACACTCCCTCCGCTGTGCACAAGCGCAGAGTCTGTTTGTGTGTGGAGGGAAAGGCCTCCTCCTGGTAGCAACATGCTGTTTGCCATGTGGGCCGACATCCATTATGCCTTTTACCCCGCCGGTTTGTGGTGAATGTGCATTCTGCAGTCGCTGCCTATGCATCGTTCGAGGGAAAGACGTTCTTTGATTGCAACAAATCCGAAAGTCTACTCTGTCGTATATGGTGAAGGGCTTGGCTGTATATTTCTAGCAAGTGACATAATGCAGCACTGAGGAATGAAACTAACCATTATGCTCTTTATTTTGACAGGTAAATGGCAGTGATGGGATGTACAAATATGAAGAGATCATTTTGGAGCGGGTGAGATTTACTCGTTGCTTGTTACGTTACACAATGTTACACCTTCCCCCTTAATTCATTTTCCGCATGACAGAAACATTTCTCCCCACTAGGTGGTAGTAAGCGCCTCAGTCTGCCTTCAGCGAGTTTAAAGAACATGAAAACCCCAGAGAAAGATCCCGTTTTCCTGTGTCTCATGCGAGCATGAGCACAGAATAACGGCCATGATGCGTATCATTTATTTATTTTTTACGTAATCCCGACGCGCGTGTCATCCGCAAACAAGCTCTCCCGCTCTAATTGTTCAGCAGTCCCCGCTGCACTTATCAGCGGCGGTTCAGCTTGTAGTGGCCGAGCTTTATGTTTCCGCTCTCATTATTCAACCCACGTAAAGCTGCACCTCCGATCCCACTATAGATGCACACGCCGTCTCTCTGCCGCTTCCACTCCTAAGTGTCATTTCTGCATGTGGAGATTTTAAAAAAGCTACGCAAAGTCCCACACTGAAAGGCCTGTGGCCGTGTAGCATTTGGCTGTGAGGCCCTGTGCTCTCCTTTTCGGCTCCAGAGCAGCACGCTGGGAGGCCTCGGCCTCACTCCGTCCTAATTAGTTGTGACCGTTGTTCATTAATTATAGAATATAATAAAGCGAAGTCCTTTCTCCACCGTCTTGCATGCTGCTGGTCTCTGTGACGACGGCTGTCAGATGCAGCCGTGCACTTCGACCCACTGGATCCAAGTGGGTCCTGTGTCATTTCGGTTAAGTGGGGGGGGGTGTCTATCTCCGGCAGAGGGAGAGACGCTCTGTATCATGCACTAGGAAGGATGCTTCTCGGCTCCTTCTCCAAATCAACCTCCCGCAGAACACCGGGCATTTCTGACACTGATGCATCTCAGCTGGGTCGATGGAGTAACTGTGACATTTCAATGAAGGGCCCTCCTCTAATGAAATACATGGCATTATCCTTTGTTACACGCAAGGACACACACACGCGTCCTGAAAATGGACATCAGAAATGCCCGCTGAAGTCCCTGGAGCAGCGTGCATCGATCACGTGTTCTTCTGAGATAGCAATACACTTAAGAGCCACATTGCACTGACCCTGAGCCCACGTTGGGTGCATCACTTGGCGCTATGTGTGTGTTTCTGGTTCCTCACTGAGAATGCCAATCATAACCTGTGTGCAGGGGAACTCTGGCCTGGGCTTCAGCATTGCTGGTGGAATAGACAATCCCCACATTCCAGATGACCCGGGGATCTTCATCACCAAGATAATTCCTGGTGGAGCGGCCGCTATGGACGGAAGGCTCGGGTAAGCTCCACTCCTAACTGTGCAGATCCTGGTGCTGCTCGGGTGAAGGAAGAGCAGATAATAAGATGAAGAAAGCAACATAAAATACCAAAGGGACAAAGAGACAATAGAATCCTGGTTTTAAAAAGTCATGAAACACGGAGTGCGTCCTCTGGCACCTGACCTGCGTGTGTTTCCCTCGGCAGCGTGAACGACTGCGTGCTGCGGGTGAACGAAGTGGACGTGTCCGAGGTGGTCCACAGTCGGGCGGTGGAGGCCCTGAAGGAGGCGGGGCCAGTGGTGCGGCTGCTGGTCCGACGGAGGCAGGCGCCACCCGAGACGATTCTGGAGGTCAACCTGCTGAAAGGGCCCAAAGGTCAGGGACATTTTGAAACTTGTTTTTCGGGGACAACGGTCATTCAGTTTAGAAACGCAGACGAAGACTCACAGAAGTGTACTTTTGACAGAGAAAGGCCTCTCCGGAGGTCAAAGGTGATTCTGTGTATATATCCCGTATCTCACTGTGTGTTTTACACAACCAGGCCTTGGATTCAGCATTGCTGGAGGGATCGGCAACCAACACATCCCGGGAGACAACAGCATCTATATTACCAAGATCATAGACGGAGGAGCGGCCCAAAAAGATGGACGGCTGCAGACCGGAGACCGCCTGCTCGCTGTACGAGCCTCCCTCCGACTCATGCCCATATCGAATATATCCCAAGCAAAAGATAACTCATTTCACAGGCTCATGTAGTTCACTGGGGAGTTCAACCTAAAATCCAGCTGTGGTTAGAAGGACTAATTGTGAACATCTATTTCTTCAGAAGGGCTTTAAGTAGATAACCGAATGGTTATGGGACACATTATCTTGTCCTTTTCTGTCATACTAAGTTAATTGAGACAGACGACACACATTTAAATTTGACTCTATTTTTTTTCTCTTCTGTTGGCCATTACTCGCGTCCGATAACTGGCTGCATAGAGTGTGCTTGTTTAACAGGCTTTGTGCTCGCTCGACCTTTCCAGTGCAGCAACTTCTGATAAGATGTAATGATAAAAAAAAAAAGTTACTGACCTTTCTGATTAGATTTTTTACGCAAAAAAAAGTAAATAAACATTCAAGTTAATATTGTTTCAAAAGGCTTCTAGCCGGTTGAAAAACCACAAAGACATGTTTGGCTGTAATTTATTCGTTATTTGCTAATTTACTTTATATTACCATCTATACTTTAACCCTGGTGTCTTATTTAGACTGGTAGAGATCCCGACCATTTCCCAGTTTACACAAACTTTCCTGGGATTTCTTTTTAAAGAGCATGTTGCTTGATATTACATATCAGGTGCTCAGAAACATTTCACATTCTATTTCCGTGGATTTCTTTTCTTAAACGAAAATCTGCAGAAACTCTGAGAAACCTCGGCCTACTGCTTCTGACCCCTGTTAGCGCTGCGCTGCTAAAGCGTTCTCGAAACCTCTCGATACCTCCGAGCTGTGATTCACTGTTGTCTCGGCCGCTGTGGCGCGTGACGTTGTCACAGTGCGGCGAAGAAGCTCCGTGTTCCCGGGTGTTGATTTCTCCTCTCCTCTCCTGGCGACCATTATCGCATTCCAGGTGAACAACATCGTGCTGCAGGACGTGCGTCACGAGGAGGCGGTGGCGGCGCTGAAGAACACCTCTGATATGGTTTACCTCAAGGTGGCCAAGCCGGGACCTGTGCACCTCAATGACATGTACGCCCCCCCGGACTACTCCAGCAGTACGTATCTCCCTCTTCTCCACGCCGCTTTTAAAAAAATCTCTGTCAAAGATGTTGGTGTTGTATCTCTCCCCAAAAGCCGTTATGCCCAGACACCCACATAGTGAGTGTAGTGAATGCACACACACACACACAGATATCATTCTACCCACAGCAACAACAAGCGCAGTTCTCTGCCTCCCACCGAGTGTGGATGGTTTCTCACATCCCACCTGCTCATGGGAGCCCACGGTCTTGAGCTGCGGCTTCTCAAATTTCCTAAGAACAGGGATGGAGTGTTAGAGGGAGCTATTGAGGGCTTTTTTGTTGTTGTTGTTGTATGTTCTAAATGTTCGCAGTGAGGGTTTGCAGGGTCTGAGCGCACCCTCACTGCAGACTAAACCCCGCTCAGACAGCATGACCGTTGGTCAGATAGTTTATGTAATCCTCCCAACATTTCAGAAACAAATACACGATTTGTCCACTCGATTGAGAAGATGACGGACCGATTGGAAACAAGTCTAGATTATTGAAAGAAATGCTCTACATTAATCAGTGCTGGTTGGCCTTTGTGTGACAATAAGCACAGATGGAACACAAGATACGTCTAAAGAGCCAAATCTAATCTGAATTCTGATTTCATACAAGCTCGTTTTTTTGTTGCCTCAGTTTGTCTGCACCTTTCACTGTTGTTTAATCATGTATTCTTCCCCCCTACTGGCCTGGCCCTCCCTCCAGCCTTTCCCACCATGGTGGACAACCATGTCGGCCATAACTACATGGGGGCGATGGAGCCCAAGCCAGTGTACCCGCCGCCCCAGGTCACCCCGTCCAGGTACTCGCCAGTTCCCCGTCACATGCTGGGGGAGGAAGACTTCACAAGGTATGTTGCAGCCCAGTTCCTCCACGATTGACCCCCCCCGCCCCCACCCCTCGCATACATTGCTTATGAAAATCCACTTTTTGTAGACTTAACTGCTGTGGAGCTAAATTCTATAAAAACGTCTTTGAATGGATTCTTTTTTTTTCTCGTTTCCATGGGTTTCTCTTTGTCTCTTTATTCTCTTGCGGTTTTAAAGGCGTTACCGTGGTGTGGTTTATTCGAACAACATATCTACATGCGGAGACTTTAATTGCTCCTGTGAAGTGTTTCATGAAGCAAAAAACCCCCCCAATGCTTTGTTTTGTCAGCTCATCGGGGCCCTGGTGGTGCGTGCTGCGTTACGGCCTGACAGTGTGTTGGGTGTCTGTGTGCTGACCAAATACTTCGCACGAAGGCCTCTTGTCACTTCTTGTGCTTGTTATGACTGTGTTTTAACCTTTGACCTCTCATCCAAGTAGTGAATCAAAAGTAGCATTCATAGAGGCTTGATTGGAGTGCCCCACAAGGCCTTGAGTCATCTTAACCCACAGCTCGAGGAGGGGGGGGGAGGCGCTGTATTCCCCTCTGTGTGTGTGACACTGCATGCGGGCGTTTGTCACTGTGTGTGTGTGTGTGTGTGCGCTGTGCGGGGAATGTGTTACTGGATGAGTGTTGGCTATGTGGCCCTGCAATGTCCCTTGTACAAGCCGTCCACGTGACTCGTATGTGCATTCGTGGCATCCTTGTCGGTGTGTGTGCTTTGTTTGTGTCCCGTTCACTGTGATTCCTGTACCCCACAGCAGGGCTGAGCCTATTTACAGTGTCATCCACAAACCTGGGGACATCAAGGTGCCCCAGGCCCTCTACAGAGGCTTCTGTCCTTCCCCTGCTCCCTTGTGCCATGGTCCGCTCCCCTTCTCTGGCAGGTACTAACCTAGTCCATCATGCCTCGCTCAGCTAACCCTCCTCTACGTAGCTTAGCACCGGGATCGGGGCGTTAGACGCGTAGGGCCAGACGGGAACCTCAACCCACAGCCAGTCGCACGGTCCGCCACAGACAGAGGCTTGGAGAATTAGTTCTTTTAGCTTTCTGTGTTTGCATGTTGGCATGTTATCTCACCTCCCGTGTTTCCCGCTTTGTGTGCTGTCACGCCGAGTGTGTTGCGGCTTCGCTATGTTTGGATGAAACGCATGTCACACTCCCATCTAGTGTACAAAAAAACTAAACACTATAAAAGCAAATTGACCATTGGCTTATTATTTCTTGCCTTTAGTGGCTTGGTTTTGTTTTTGATATACTTTTCAAAGGTTCGCCCTGGGGTTATTTGGTTCCGCCATAAATTTACGAGTAATCTGCTCCCATCTATGCAGTGTCCTCCACTTTAAAATGGAGTCGTACCTGCTCCTCGCAAACACGTCTCCGCGGGAGTGCAGCCGAAAGGGCTTCACGCTCCCACAAGCTGCTCAACTCCATCTGTCAGGAGGCATCGACCAAACCGAGCCTCCATCACGGGCCGAGCTACTGCCACTGGTTACTGCTGAGAACAATGATACACACAATGTTTACGGCAATTTGTTCGGCATTACCAAATGTGCAAAAGGCCTCCCTTTTGTTGATTTAGTTTAGCTTATTTGTTTCTCATATTCATTACATTTCCATCCACAGTTTCGCCCCCTGTGTGTGAACCATTGCTTTTGTGTAGCAATTAAGTAGCTCATATTGTGTGCCATTCATCCTTTTTTTTCGAGTGTGTGTGTGTGTGTTTGTGGGTGAGAAAAGGACAGAATATGGTGCTGCTGTGACTTAAGGCCGGTTTATGCGTTTAAAAGACAGGGGGTCTGATTGGAGACACCCAACACAAATATTTGTTAGAATGTATTTACTGCTGCTCTATTTTTGTAAATATAAACAGCAAGCCTTGCTGTTACCATAAATATTATGGGAGTAAGAGGCTGATCTGTATGGGCCAGTGGACCAGTAGCAGCAGACAGTCCTGCAGCTGTCATGTTTCATCAGCACACTGGGAAAACCAGGCCATGCACTCGGGTCTTAGCCCTCTCATCACCAATGCTGCCAGCACCAATCACACACACACGTACTGTACGCTGACACATTTGCTCCTAGCGTGCTGACACGTAGGAGGAGCACTCGCAGACGAAGGCGCTTTTAAGTGCAATGCACAACAATGACACGGGCGCATATAGACCTGTGGGTACCCATCCTGCACGCCACACAGCTGTAGCAGCGGTGCAAATGGAAACGGAGCGCATGCTGTGGCCGTGCGCGCACCTGTCCGTCCCTCGTGGCTTTCGTGTGTCACGTCCGCCGCATAATCGGAGAGGAATGTCTCGGAGGACATCACGGTCGACAACCGACTTGATCCCAATCACAGCGGATGAGCGTCCAGCTGCATCACGCTGACGGACACGTGGCAGACCCCTCCCTCCGAGTTCTCTTCCCCCCCCCACCCCCCCTCCCCCGGTGGACCCGACTGGGAGGGGCTTTTTTCACATGGATGCTGTAGTAAGCACAGGCTTCCGCAGAAATGGAGCAGGCTGGTTGCGAGGAGTGAGTCAGATCTTGTATCAGTCCTCTGCCCATCTGCCCATCCCCCTCAGTAGTGTAATCACAGACACATCCTCCCCCTATCCCATCTGATATTACCCCCTTTCTTCTGGGGACATGGTAGTACTTTACATCCTTTGTCCTGTCCACATGATAGGAGATTTAAAAAAAAAAAAAATTTAAAAGCCTCTGCCTTTTTTGCATGTTTGGTGTAAACATACTTGTGTGCAGTGGTGACAGTGTGCATAGTTCCTGGAAGAAAAAAAGGCAGCTCCCCTCTGCTGGTCGCATCGGGGCTGCAGTTAGATACACACACCGACGCTTCTAGTCAGTCTGCTTTGTTCAAGCACGGCTTACGTAAACACAGAAGCCCGCAGACTGCAGCAGCAGGTGAGCTAATCAGTGACTTAATGGGTCCGATGCACAAGCGCAAAAAACCTTTTCTTTTTTTCTGGTCAGCGCAAGAATTCAGTCATGGATAACAGGGAACAATTTTACCTTTTTTTTTTATTTGAGCAGATTCAGCCTATTCTCCTCTTAGTCGTTAATCCTTCATCGCTCTGATTTATTCTTACTCACGACGAGAGGCTTGAAATATCTTAAACCGTCAATCACCTTTGTGGTGATTCATTATGCCCCTACGAGGAGAAAATAGCAGGCCACGAGGAGGAGCCAGCCACAGGAAACACACGGGTGGAATTAAGCGGCCAAAAAGGAATACCGTGACGATGCATCATTTTAATTTTGATCAGTACAAGCTTCTATTCATAAGCTGAATGCATTCGCGGGGGGGGGGCAGGCAGGCAAAGTCCAGCGAGAGGTGGTGCCTGTCTGTTGAAAATGGCGTCCATCTGCAGTGGCCAGCGTGAATCAGCCAAGCAGAGCCAATTACTGGGCTGAGTCCAGGGCAGCATGACCCGCTGAACCCCGCAGCCCAGATATCCATTCACAGCTTTGGGATTGAGCTGTGACCAACCCTGAAGCAGACAGGGGGGAAATATCCAGGGAGGGCGGGGGATTAGAGAAAATAGTTGCAGGAGAAATGGCCCGGGCAGAAAGAAAAGTTTTTTACCGCTCTGATTGTTTACATTCCGGGCACGGATGAAAAGGCAAAGTGGGGGAGGGGGGGGGGGGGAGGGGGGGTCTTGTGATAGCGAGGAAGGACTTGATCCCTGCATTTCAAACTGTACTCATTCGCTCTCCCGTTTTCCACGAGCGCGGCCCGGCGAAGCACATCCTGCATACGCAGAAACCCCCCCACACATGCATTTTGCGTTCAAACACCGCAGTCGGCACATTGTAATCCCGGGACCCTCCGCGTGCTGCCGGGTCACAGGAAATGGCGCCGTCAAATCAAAGGCCTGATAGTATTAGTAAAATTATTCAAGGGGCTACTGGGAATGTGTCTGCCTATTCTCTCGGGGATCAGGGCTGATGGAGAGGAATGCTGGTGTGCTGTATTTTTGGGGGGGGGGGTGGTCCTCTCTTAGAATTGAACAAATTTGAATGCATGGGAGCGTTGGGGTTAAATGCTCAGTCTCTCCTTTCTGGTGATGATGTGGAGAGAGTGTTTGTGACAGCCTGGAGAGGAGCTGCTTCCCATCACAGCACACGAGATGAGATAGGGAACGCCAGGCTCCGGACTCGGGAGCTTCTGAATATCGCGGCCCCCTCTCTCAGCGGAGGGCCAGACAGGAAGAGGGGCTCGAGGAGTTGAGGCAATGTGCCATAGACGCCATGTTCACGGTCAACATCTCATCTTCCGTGTTGCTTATGAGGAGCCTGCCTGAACGCGCGGTTAGGAAATGCTCTTTCCAAAGCAAGCGCCATTTCCGGACCCAACGGTAACCATGGAGATCCGAGTGCCTCGTTGAGGTGGGGTGAAAAGCTCGAGATGGAAAGCGAGGTTATTTTAAGCTTGACTTGTTTGAAGGCCAGTCAGTTGTTTTAGCATATTTCAAGGCAATCGTCACTTGCAATTTATGTTATTTGAGCTTTTTCTCTCTTATACCAAGAAGTCAAAAGCAAGTCTCTTCTAAGCTTTGTCGGTACAATCAGAATCTGTCCTTGGTTCTGTCTTTGTATAAAAAACGACTTGTTAGGAGTCCTGCAAACCCAGACTCACTATGCTGCATTTGATCTTGTGTTGTGGTCTTACTAAGTATAATCTGCATTGCAGTTTATTTCAGAGGCCCGGTTAAACTTCCTGAAGTCTCTCTGTAGGCACAGGTGTACTATTTAGGACCTACCGATGCTTTTTATTTATTTTAGTGGAGCAATCAACGCTTTTAGTTTTTCCAGGCAGTCATGGGTACGATTCTGAAAGTCTGGAATGCTGCCTCGGGCGCCGTCAATCGGGGAAGATGATCTCAACAGCAAGTTAGAGTGCAGCCACGAGGGATTGAGTAGGAATTGTTCCTGTGCACTGCAGGCTTGAGTCCTCGAAGAAAAGACCACTAATGGGAACCATGCAGTGTTTGCTGTTAAAAACTGGAAAGTGTGTGTGTGTGTGTGTGTGCGTGTGCGTGTGCGTGAGCCCATGTACGTCCGTGCGTGGCGGTCTATGTGTGCTTTTCTAAATAATGTGTGCATGGGTTTGTGTGCAAGGCCAACGCCGAGCTTCCTAGAGTGTGTCAGCGTGTGTGTTTGCACTCGTGTGAAGTGTGTTCTCAGGGGGCTTTTTGCTGGACCATTGCAGCGGTTTGGCCTCTCTCGCATCTTAAAACTGTGGCAGTCTGAATCGCCTGCTGAAGGATGAGTCATAGTGGCTAAAGCTAAAGCAGAGTGGGTCTGTCGAGCAGGAGGTGGCTCATTGTGTCTGTGCATGTTAATATGAGTGGGTGTTTTAAATGTGTACACATGTGCACATTTCCATGAGATTTCCATGCAAAGCAGAAAGTTCGATAGACAGCCGTTGATATGCATTTTGATCTGATCGCGTCGCTGCTTGTTTTTATTGCATCCACTGTATCTATTGCAAAACGCTTTTGCAGTGTTATCAATGTGACCCACATCATCTATGTTTTTGAATTGTGATCACAAACAAGCTTTAGATACTTTGGATTTCTCCCAAGGACATTATCCACTTATTTCCACCACAATAACTAAATGATTACCACATGGTTAATCACTGTTTTCCTGGTGAGTGGTCCTGTAGAGTTATCATTCAAATGTTCTATTCAAAGCACTCGCAATGGAATGTATGCACAGCACATCTACAAAAAGATCTGCAGGCCCACGGTTTGCAGCACTCGACATTTTGCGATCATACACAACAGAAGATGGCTGTCGCCTCTGTATACGCCTTATCTTTTGTTTTGCGTCATATCTCTCTCTGGCCGTTTCTACTGTGCTCTCTGTCCTGCCCTTCACCCTGGACCTGTCGCTCTGTTTGGCAGGGAGCCGAGGAAGGTGTTGCTGCACAAGGGCTCCACAGGCCTGGGCTTCAACATCGTCGGTGGGGAGGATGGAGAGGGCATCTTCGTCTCCTTCATCCTGGCAGGAGGTCCGGCTGACCTGAGCGGCGAGCTGAGGAGGGGCGACCGGATCCTCTCGGTCAGTATCTCCACCCCAAATTTTCCACGCTACCGGCCGTGGGACGCAGTAAAGGCACTAAAAACTCCCATTGTCGGAAAAAGATCATATAATTAAGATAGCCTTGTTTATAAAGCCTGAAAGCATCTGCTCTGCTGGAATGTCCTTGAGCATAACATTAAATAAAAGAGGGAGCTGAGCTGCGCTCTGACAGACGAGGAGGAAGTCAATCAATAAATGTATTAAATTACATATTTATATCCCTTGACTTTAGAACCCACCTTTGCTCTTAGGGTTAATTGTTTTATGTAATGCTGCTTGTATTCTGAAAATATACTGTGACTAAAAACTAATAATTCAAGTTGTTCTAAGCATGAATTATTCTCAAAATTGATTGTGTTTAATCAGGAGGGTTATTCAAAACAAGTGGTCTTGTATTTCCGTAGAAGTCAAATCATTTTCATACAAGCCTGTAATCTGGTTGTTTTTATTGAGGGCAGCTGGAGGATAAACTCTGCTCTTCCCAGCTAGACTTGGTTCTTCTTCGGACACACCTTTAGGATGCACACTGGGGTTTATTGTTTAAAGATCTTGTTATCTGCCTGGTTCTTTGCAGGTGAATGGAGTGAATTTGAGGAATGCCACACATGAGCAGGCGGCTGCAGCATTGAAGAGAGCTGGACAGACTGTCACCATCATAGCTCAGTACAGGCCTGAAGGTGAGGCCATACTTTCTCGTATCAAACATTAATACTACATGGTATTGTGCCAAAATGGGTCCTGATAGAAGTTTTGGAAAATGTTATCAAAATGATTCTTAAGCCAGATTAGCCTGTTGGGTACAGATTGTTGTGCTATATGGCCCCAACTTTCCATCAATTGCAACGTGTGCAATATGGGTTGTTGCCCACTTCTGGTTAGTAATCAAGTTTTATCTTGCACCTTACTTTAGCACACTTATGTCTGTCTGGTCAATATTTAACGCACTGCAGCTCAATGCAACTTCCCATTGTCGACAGATTTCCAGGAAATTACAGAGTACCCTGTAAAACCAGACTGTCTGTTTGTACACTACAGATTATGTAAAGAATAGTTAACATGCGTTTAACATACATTTAGAGGCGCTAGCAAGAAGATTTTTGTCTTTGTTTTTTACTTTGATCAGAAGCGGTTCGTTTTTTTTTATGTTTTTACTTTTTTCATTTGTTTCACCTATATTTTGTATTGCTATAAACTGGCTGTGTGGGCTGAACATTGCATGTATTACAAATAATATTCATTATTATTATTATTATTATAATAGGCAGGCTGGCAGTTTTCACCCGTTTCCATGCATTGTGCTAAGCTGGGCTACTGAATGTGTAGAGTCTCTAGGTACTTTCTATCTCTTTCCTTTCCCACGGACATTGAGCAAAGAAAAAACACAGTATACGGCCAGTATTTTTTTTTTAAATACCACTTAAAAGTCCCAAATGAAACACCAGAGGCCACCTTGATTGGTCGGCGGATGCCTGGCCAGCAGCTAATGAGGGCAAAGCCGCAGCGAGACTCGGTGTATGAGGCATTCAGGTTCCGGGGCGGTTAGTGTTAGCAGCGTTAGCAGCGTTAGCAGCAGCAGCCGTTGGTGAGCGGGGCTGAAGAGTTGAGCCGAGGCGGGCAAACGAGCCGCTGCCGTCGTCCTTCCTCTTCAAAACTCCGGGCCGTGCCGTTCGTGGACACCGAAGCCCCGTAGCAGAACATGGAAAGACGACCCACTTAGGCTGGAAAGCGTGACCTACGACGCCGGAAGGAAAGTTTCATAAAGACTTTTTAACAAACGGTGGAAAACAAGGGTTGAGGGGAGGGAAGAGAACTTCCAACTGTTATCTGTCTACCAGCCCGTGCGGATGGGGGATGGGCTGGACTGGAAAGCCGCATGAACTCCCGAATCACTGGGTGAAGAAACCGGCGAAATAATAGCCACGGGTTCGCTTTTGCCGAGGTGAGACGAAGGAAGAAACACCGCGGAAACTACCGGGCCACTGAAAGCAGGAAACTAAACCCGCATGAGGTAATTAACAGGTCCGTTTCGACCGCTAACGTCACCGCACCGAGGCGGTTTGTGCCGCTGTACCTGTAAACCTGTTAGATTTAACGCGACGGTTACATGGAGAGAGAGTTCACGTTTCCACCGGGAGAGTTAACGAGTTTGTGGCAACAACGAGGCTTCACAGTCCTCATGAACAGCGTGAAAAAGTGAGTTGTCGTAAGAACAGCCTCACCCTGCTGTCCTCACTGCGGCAGCTTCCAGGGCGAACTGCCATTACCTGGGATTGTTGGTTTTTATGACACCCCCTCCCCCAGCCAGTTTTAAGATGCTTCATGTCGTAAGTGATACGATACGGGAGTAGTATTAGTCACACGGTTCCTGTGTCAAAAACCTTTTGTTTTAGGTGGGGACACAGGTGTGTTCCAACAGGTGTTTGTCGGCCTACTGGTGGCGATTTTAACCGGTGACGTCACCTTGTGAAGCTCCTCATGTAATGCATTAGATCTGGTTTGTGACTCTAAACTTTGGACTCGTTGACTACAAGTCCATTTTAATGCTGAGCAAAGCAGAATGTATGAGTTGGCTAACTTAAACAGTTCATTTCACAAGAGTCCACCACTTTCTGTTCATTACAGTTAAGTTACCTGTGCAGCCAAATTCTCCCTCAGTGTTTTTGTACTTTGGTGCATGTGTATTTGAGCATGATGCAGAAAGGCTGTGCCAACAGTGGAAAGGATATTGTGCACTTTAAATCTAGGGCTGCGTTCTGAAGTTGGACTATGACAGGAATGTGAAGGGGCATAAGTTGTAGCATGCGCTCACTCCACATTTCACTCCCTTTCACTAAAAGACAAGCCCTAAATATCCAATAATTCCCCAAGGTCGTTGACATTTAGGTGGATCAGTGAAGTTGAGCAAAGACACAGGCTTAGATCAAAATGGACCGAATGCTGTGAGCTTACCCCCTGCTACAGAATACTGATTTATGATGCTTCATTCGGGCCCATGTGAGTTAATACTGTCTTGCATGCCAGGCCAATCGGGCAGCATCTTGAATAACAATGTGGCTGGCTGAAGGGAGCCTTTTGTTTTCCTGTCGCAAACCATGAAGGACGGTGAAGGACACTCGTCTGTTTGCGTACAATGCTCAAAACAGACGAGCCCGGCGCTGGCAAATGATTGACTTCCTGCATCTCCTCTGGTGACCTGTGATCTGTCAGCAGTAATTCTGCTGGCATCTTGAAGCGGTGCGTGACATGTCGTACGTTTTGAGTTTGGAGCGGGAGGAACCCCCGGTGTGATGCACAAGGAGAGTCAGGATGGGGGGGGGCGGGAGGAGAAGTGGTGTGGATGAATGCCGGTTTACATAGGGCAAACTGCCCGGAGCGTATTCTCGGTGGCCGGGACCCGGGGCATTGAAATATCTCTGATGAAAGGCCAGCGCTGAAGACTGCAAGAAGCCACCCTGACTCTCAGCTGCCTACTGGAGCATCAGTGAGTCTTTGACTCCTGTTCAGCTGGAAGGAATGGAGGCGAGGGCTGTATATCCACACGCTGCCTTGCCTCACTGTCAAGGAGTGTAATTACACTTAAATCTTTTGCGTGTAGGAAATGGGAGGGGAACCATGGAGGAAATGTTTAACCCGAGCCCCCCCCCCCCCTCACACCAGTGTGCATCACAGAGAAAGTTAAAGCAGGGTCTACGTCTTCCTGCTGCAGTGTATTATTGGGGAGAGGGTGTGAGTGTGTTTGTGTGTCTGCACTGGCTCAACCATCCCAGAGAACATAACAGTCTCCCATTACACGTACATGCCTGCTGTGTTGCATAACCGGATCAAATAAGAAGCCACCGCCCCCCAAAATGAAAAGGCTGGACGACTAATGAGGACACGCAGTGGGAGTGAGTGATACAGAGTAGTCCCAGTTTCTAATAGCTGGCTTTTTTTTTTTTTTTTTTTACTGTGGGTCACTCCTAAAAATAAAGGCTAGCTCTTAAGTGCTTTCAGGGACAAAGTTGTACCGTTAATAATTGTGGACTCCCTGTATTTCAGCGGTTTTCCCGTGAGTAGTGATGTAAATGAATAATTGATGCCGGGGTAATCCATAACAATTCCGATTAGCCAAGATTTGTATTAATAAATCTCCAATATGGCTGATTCCTAACCGGATATTCTGTTCTTGTAACAATCTGTAGCCATCAGATCATTTCTAAATAAACCTTTGCTGCTGTAACTTAGTTTACAGTCCGGATTGTTGATAGAAAAATGGGTTAAGATTTCAGTGTTATGCATGTCCACCCGATACTAGTTATATTCCATACAAGTTGAGCAGATTGTTTTTATTGTCTCACTTTAGTTCAGCCGTTTGTTTAATATCAGCAGGCACAGTGTGAGCAGCAAGTTGGAGTGATTGCACTACTTTTTCCTTTTTACTTTTTTTTTCTCTGGATGTTCAATATCATTTTTGAGTCCCAAAAATATTTTACAAGACACCAATAAGATGAATGCATGGAGAAAGATGAGGAAATACAAAGGTATATTTCTGCAAGAGACTTTAAACCACACGTGATTATGAAAATTGCTTAAGTTTGCCTCCCTACTTGTGGCCGATTCGAGGAATAAAGGCTGCTGTTACATTTGTGACTACGATTTCTGTGATTGGAGCATTTTTGTCCTGTTTCCCGGTTTCAGTATAAATTTCTGCTCTCCTGTGGCTCTGTTGTGATGATCATTCTTTAGTATCACAGGGATTTCTGTACTGAGAGTATCCTTCCCCTTCTGTGTAAGAGGTGTTAACTTCCATTACTGTTCCATATCATTTTGAAATCCGAGCCTGATTAGTGTGTCTCCCTATTGTTACACAGGTGTGTGGCGAAAACGCATGTATGCGGATGTTGTCGTTGACAACAAGGCGCGGCAGCAATTTATGGTGTGAGCTGATGATTCCCAACTCCCAAAAGAAGGCTCAAAGTCGGTTGTCGTTCAGCGCTCCTGCTGCTCCCCTTGAATGTGTGTGTGCCGATTCATTTGGACATAAAGAACGAGAACAAAGAAAGCGCTCCGCTCTTGCACCTGCCCCACGTCACCCGGTCGCTGCTGTTGCCGTGAAGCCGGGCTTTAGGAATGAGACCTCAGCTACTCTTTTTATATTGTCCCGAGAAAACAAAACCCGCCTCTTCCAAGCCGCTGTTTTCCCACGTCTCCTTTGCCCAAGAGCCAAGCGGACTTGTCTTAATGGCCGTTTGCGCTTGTGCCGCCGCTGTGCTAAAGGGTGCTTGAAGCGTTGCTCGTGGTTACAGGCAGTCAGGCGGTGTCTGGTTACCTCACCTTGCAGCGTCACCCTGTCGTTAACCCTTTGAGCGGAGACCAGGGTGGAGGACTGGCGCTGGGCCGGGGCACCATTTATGGGTTTGCTTTGAGTTCTTTCGCCAGGTGGTTGGAGCTCGGCGGTCAGTAGGTTGTTGTTGTTGTTGCACCTGCTCCAAATTTTCCAGGCTTGGCCTGTCTTTTGCTAAAAAAAAGCATTGCAGGCATGGGCGTTTTTGTTTTTCAAGGCTCTATGAAGGCTCGTTGGACCAAATCGGGACTTTGATCTCGGGTTGTTCACGTTACAAGAAGTGCTACCAGCTAAGGATGATTAAGCCGTAAGGTAGGAGACGGCCCCTGAAGTCAGGGCAGTACAAAGATACGTGTGGAATAAATGTAAACAATATTCTCTAGCACCGGTTACTTTTTGTGGGCTAATTATGATCAAGTCAGAGATATGTTTTGTCTTCAGAAAACATGTTTGTAGTTTTTTATGCACAGCTAACTTCCTTGCCACAGCTTTAAAACCTCAAACATGAAGCACTCATTCCTTCTTAGTGCGATTAATTTCCTGTTATCAACTGTGTAAATTGTGTTTTATTATTTAAATGTGTAACCATTATGGTTGCTCTCACTGCTGCTTCTATGTGGCCCCTCACTCCTCCTTTGTGTGATCACATGAGGGAACGAGTCTACTGTATCTGCCGGTCTGTTTATCTAACCGTGTGCTCCGGTAACCTCCCTTGTTCCAGCAGCCCGGGCGCAGCTCGCTAACGAGAGCCTTCTTAATGAGGAGGTCCAGGTGGACTCATATATCATCCCTGTGCTCCAGAGCTGCAACTGGATTTACACACCTATGACAAATGAGCATGCTTTTGAAATTGTTGGAGGCCTTTCTCTCTTTTTTTAATTTAACCACACTAAAGAGCCCATGTAGAACTTAATTAATCTGTGTAATTAATTGCCTGACATGAGGCATTACTGGATGTGTAAGGCAGATCTGTGATAAACCCTCTGTTCCTGGGGTCATTAATCAGCCTGTAGGATCCGCCAACTGAGATCTCAAGCATTTTCCCAGTGGAACAAGGGAGCGTCAGTCGATGTTCAGTACCACCTCCCATGTGGCCGCGCAGACTTCCTTTTTGACACAGTGTTTTTTTTTTTATTTGTTCCCCCCCAATGCAGAGTACAGTCGCTTTGAGTCAAAGATCCACGACCTGCGGGAGCAGATGATGAACAGCAGCATGAGCTCAGGATCAGGCTCCCTGCGCACCAGTGAGAAACGCTCCCTCTATGTCAGGTAAAGCAGCGACACACACACACACACGGGGGGGGGGGGGGATGCTTGCACCCATGACATGGTATTGTAAGACCTGCAGTCTAAAAGCCATAATACATCTACCTGCCTGAGAATAAAGCCTGAAAGCACATGTTAAAAAAAAAATCTTCAAAAGAGGTAAGAGGCCCCACTGTCAGAGACATGAATCTTCCCCCTGAGCTTTTTGTAGGGTAACATATGATTTAGAGCATTGGGTGGCTGCAACTCATCACCGGCCTAAAGTTGATGGACAGGCCACCCCTGTTGTTGTTCTCATGCCTCATCTGACATTGACTTTACTTTGCGTAACGCAGATTGACATCGGGGCTTGTCGAAGTGACCTGTGTTATGAGACATTGGGCCGGTTGCCAATCTGGACGGAGGCTCATTTAGGATTTAAAACTGGAGACATTGCTCCTCTGACATAAAAGCGACGAGTCCAAAGGGGCTTACTGGGGTCAAGGTAAAAGGACTGTGTGATGTAACGGCACGTTACGGGTCCTTTGCTGCATTTCTGCTGTAGCATTAATGCACTTCACTTAACCTTAGCCTAATAGCTACATTACTAGATTGATTTAGGCCAAGTTCAACAGCAATGGACTGTACTTCGATATCTCAAAAGTAGATGGTGTTATCTCATTGGACCCCCCCGCTACAGAGAGAGAAGTGTTAACCATCTGACTCACGCCTCCCTTATAGATGGGCTCCCACGAGGCATGTAGAGCCTAGCCTGCTCCTGTGTGCGTGACTAAGCCCACAGTTATGTTGGAAAAGCTGTCCAGCTCGCCGACTGATGCAGGAGCCGCCATGTCCTCCCTAACCCGAGCCGAGTCTCAGGAATGTGGAGGCGTTAAAGGTGTTCTCCAAAAAAAACAAAGAAAAGCAAACAGTGTGACATGTGCTCACGCTCTCTTAAACCCTTTGTAAATAACAAGGCTATGAAAGGGTTATGGTTAGTGATCTGAGGTAAAAATATAACGTAAGTCACAATAATTACATCATCAACTTATGTGATAAATTGATGTGGCCTCAAACGTTTTGGCTAACCGGGATACTTCTCGTTCAACCTGCTCGTCTGTTCACATAATAATGTCGCCAACATGATGCTAGGATTAACAGCTGAGTTGTCACTTAGCATTATAACACTTTGAAGACATGCAGATTTTTTTTAATAGAAGGCAGTGAGTGCATTTACGTAATTACTTAATTAATTACTAACAATTTATCTTCCAACCACAGCTATGGGCCCAGGTCTGGCATCAGTTCGCTTATCGAGCCCAGCAGCATACAAGCTTCCACAGGATTGCATATTTCCTAGATTTATTGCAGACTCGTGGATCAGGGCAACGGAAATACCTTTTAAAAACAACAACTGGGTTTACCAGTCTGACGAGATAGTGACGCACTCCAGCAGACAATAAGCATTGAATGTTTGTGGAGGAAAGTATTTGACTACAGCAGTTAGAAATGTCTAGTGGAAATTCCTGAATGACACGTTTGGTTTATTCATTCTGTTATCTTAACATCTTAACGGCTAAAAAAAGAATAGTCTGAACTAATCAAATTTAAAATTTAAAACCTGCCATTTGTGTAGTAACCGGATCTCGGTAAATCTGGCTCTTCACGCAAAATCAAGATGAAAGGAAGCACCCTAACCCCAGCCTTTTCGTCTTTTTGCAGAGCTTTGTTTGACTATGATCGAACGAGGGACAGCTGCCTGCCAAGCCAAGGCCTGAGCTTCTCCTACGGGGACATCCTCCATGTCATAAACGCCTCTGACGACGAGTGGTGGCAGGCGCGTCTGGTCACACCGCACGGAGAGAGCGAGCAGATTGGGGTCATCCCGAGCAAGAAAAGGTACGCTCTTCCCCCCGCCCCTGCTGATGCCAGACAGCGCTCCTACCACTTATGCCCGATTTTAACCTTTCCCCCTTTTTTTTCCTTTCTCGGCCCAGAGTGGAGAAGAAAGAGCGGGCCAGGTTAAAAACAGTCAAGTTTCACGCCAGGACAGGCATGATTGAGTCCAACAGAGTAAGTGTAGAGGGCCAGCTGCTCCCGCCCTGGTGCCGCCGAGGCGGTCCTCAGAGCTGTTGCTGGGCTCCCAGGGAGATGGCCTACTCCCCCCTCCCTCCCCTGCCCCCCTGTCCCCCTACTGCCTGTGGGAACGAGACCAGCGCTAAAGCAGGGCACAAAAAGCGCTCGTGTTACTGTATAGATTACACAGGAGCTCCACGGAGACGCGCGGTCCCCTGCACGCCCTCGCTGATATTACGACTCTTAGAAAACAGCCGCACCATGGGAAGAGTAATTTGCGGAAGAATAATTCCGCTGTAATGTCGGCCCGTTGCGTTTGATGTGAAATGTGTTTAAGTCGGCAAACAGAAGCCTGTTTCCTTTACGTGTCTTTCATTTTCACCCATTACCTGTTTCTCATTTTCATTATCTGATGTGCTGTTTTGTTCTTTTTTACATTTCATTTGTTTTTTGCATGGATGTTGAGTACCCTCATTGAAACCCATTCTGTTTTTTGTTTTCACCCTTCCCCCGACCCCCTCTCACCCACACATCCACAAGCAGACAGTCAAGGTTAAGCGCAAAAAAAGCTTCAACCTCTCACGCAAGTTCCCGTTTTACAAGAGCAAGGAGAATATTGTGCAGGAGTTGGGGGAATCCGAACGTGAGTACCAGCTGTTTGATCGGGGAGGGGTCTGGGGAGAGGGAGGGGGGGGTTCTTTTTCTTTATCCTATCCACTTCATCTTTCAGTTCTGTCTCAACTTTCATCTTTCCGCTCACCCCCAGGGACGCTGTGTGCGACGGCACCACTCTCATCCCCTCTCTCACTGCCCCAGAGAGACGCCCCACATGCACCGAGGTGTGGGGTTTCTCTCTGGTGTGTTTGTGCGTCCCGTCTGGGCTGCAGAGGAGTGTGTGTGTGTTCGTATGTGCGGGTGGGTGGCGGCTGCATTAACACACGGGCCTTCTAAAACCGCGATGCTCCTCCCTGTACGAGTCCTGATCAATTCTCCAGTCAGTCACTGACCCACAAACAGAATCTCATTAACCGGACCGAAGCGTTAACACTTAACAAGTCAAAATCCCATTTTAATGGGATTGGGTCTTGTGTAATTGAAAAAGGGGCCGTGGTGTAATGAGCACAGCACAACGCCATGTGTCAGTGGGCCCGGCGAGCACTGCGCAGCGCTCCTCTCCCTCTCTGCCCCCCACCGTCTCCCCCCACCCCCAAACTCTCACTAACCTCTTCTTCTTCCTGTCTGCTCTCTTCTCTTGGTTTCTGCTCTCACCTGTCGGGACACCTAGGACTTCCCAGGGTTAAGCGATGACTTTTATGGATCAAAGAGTTTGAGTAAGTGTGTGGTTGTACTGTGTCAAGCAACTGTCCCCCGAGCTCAGAGAAAAAAAAATGCTTTGTCACTGCGGACCCAGCTGGGAATGCTAAACCACACACACACAGACAGACCTATGTGCCTGCTTACACACACACACGCACACGCACACACGCACGCACATGTACAGATTCCCAGCACATATAAGATCTGCATTCCCGAGGGAGGCTGAGTGAGCTTACACTTGTTCTGACTGCCTCATGGGGTCTTTTGGGTAAATGTTTGTATTGTCAGATAAGGTCACACAGAGCTGGAGTACATCTGTCGCACAGAGCCGAGTGTTGCTTTGCCTCCAGTTCCCCTGAGTCACTCATCTCCTGCCTCCCTCCTGTGGATGGGCTGACGCCTGTTTTCTCTGTGTTTTCCCTCATATGAGATCCGCTGCCACGAGCACAGATCGAGCAATAGGAAACATTGGCCAGGGATTCAGGGTCATTTGGGATATTGTCAAAGGAAGCACTTGGTTTCCTATTGCCTTCCCCTAAAACCACTTCCCTAATATTGGGAGAAGCATGGCTGCTGCCCCATACAGTACTTCTCCTTTATCCTCTTGTTTATTTTTGTGATGGTGCAGATGTTGAGTAACAGGGGTCTTGTTTTCGAGGGCTTTTGGGGCAGGTTTTTTAATGATCTGTGACTTGCTCTTGTGCTTTTCTAGAATGCCTGACATCCAACACGAGTGACAGTGAAAGCAGTTCGAGTGAGTCACCTTTTGGTTTGTTTTACACTGCCCACATAGATGAATGAACAACAAGCTAGATTAAATTTACCTGTGACATAACATCTCTAAATGAATATTCCCCTTGGTGTTTTATAACCCATCATGCCTCTTTTTGTATTTCTTTAAATGAGGTGATTGGGTTTTGTTATTACAGAGGGACAAGAGGACACAATTCTATCCTATGAGCCGGTTATTCGACAGGAAAGTGAGTCATTTCACTTCTACGCAACAAAAGTGCAAACTGTACATTGTGCGTTCGTAAATGCCTCCTCACCCCCTCTTCATCTTCATTGCAGTCCACTACACGAGGCCTGTGATCATACTGGGCCCAATGAAGGACAGAGTAAACGATGACCTCATCTCCGAGTTTCCCCATAAGTTCGGCTCCTGCGTACCTCGTGAGTTAGCAGGCGCACACACACACACACACACACAGACGGTCCGACTGAACACAGCGGAAAAAGAAAACCCTTTTGATTGGCTGCAGATACGACTCGTCCGAGGCGAGAGAACGAGATGGACGGCCAGGACTACCACTTCGTGGGCTCGCGAGAGCAGATGGAGAAGGACATTCAGGACAACAAGTTCATCGAGGCGGGGCAGTTCAACGAGAACCTCTACGGGACGAGCATCTTGTCCGTCAGAACTGTGGCCGAGCGGGTAAGCACCGGGTCGGTCGAAAATGAGCACGTGGCTCACCTGTGTATGACAATGTGAAAGTGTAACAAAGATGTGTCATGCGCCTACCAGCAGGGGAAGCACTGCATTCTGGACGTGTCGGGGAACGCCATTAAACGACTGCAGCAAGCACAACTTTATCCGATCGCCATCTTTATTAAACCAAAATCCATTGAAGCCCTAATGTGAGTCCGAGCTTCTCTCCCGCTGCAGTTGAGGCGCTAACGTAAGCGTGTCCGCGTTACTTAGCGCAGCTTGTTGTCTTTCTCAGGGAAATGAACAAGAGGCAGACGTACGAGCAGGCCAATAAAGTCTTTGACAAGGCGGTGAAGCTGGAGCAAGACTTTGGAGAGTATTTCACAGGTTGGTCCCACTTTTTTGGTCACTAATGAATATCAGTAGCTATCAGTCAATATCCTTTGATTACTTGGTTAATAAAAGAAAATTAAAAAAAATATTTGATAAGAGTACAGTAAAACCACCCAACAGAACTTGGGTATTTAAAAATGATTTGAAACAGTCAGACAATGAACCCATTTTTAAGAATCTGATTTGTGTATCAAGCATTTACGTCACTTCGGGCCCGGTAGTGAGTGGTTTTACGTTTATATATACGTATATATATTTGTAAAATTAGTTTCTAGTTGTGGCTGCTGAAGGCATGATGGTCCAATATTTTCCAGCGAATCAAGAGCTAAAACTGATAAAATTATCCAACATTCATGTGTTAATTTACCAAAATATGATTTTTACATTAATATTTGCTTGTGTTTAGCGTTTCAGAAAACTGTGTTTTTACTGTGGTAAGAAATCTCTAGCTCGTCACATATCCGGAGCCACAGCGCCACGTAATATTCATCAAAGGAAATTGATTTTTTTTAAAAGCGCCGATGAATCACTTCCTCCGAAATTCGGATTGTACAGAGTACCTCAATAGAAACGGGTCCCTATTTATAACGCAAAAACAAGAATCCTTCCATTTGAATGGAACAGTGACTCGGCTCACCAAATCGTTGCCGGGGAACAACCTGTTGCCGCGTCAACAAGTCGACCCGTTGACTCTGGTGTGTTTGTGTCTCCAGCTATTGTACAGGGTGACTCACTAGAGGAGATCTACAACAAAATCAAGCTAATCATCGAGGAGCAGTCTGGCCCCTACATCTGGATCCCCTCCTCAGAGAAGCTTTGAGCTCCCTGCCGTCCCCTCTGCATCGGCGCAGAGCTTCCCCTCCTGCCTCCCAGAGACCCCACCTAAGCCCAAATAGCCTCCCCTCGTCCCCTTGCCCCCTCCCCTGCCTCCTCCTCCTCACTTCCTTTTTGCAGATATGTTTCATATCAAGTTTTAGTGTCATCATTATGTTACTCTCTAAATGAAAAAGAAGTCTTCTCACCATTACTGTGACTGTGCACACCCCCTGCATGAGTTTCTCAACAAATCCATTCAAGACTGGAAATGCCATTCCAAAGGAATTTGTCAAACGAAAAGGGAAAGTGAAGAACTGTGACTGCCTGAAGATCAGAATGTTACAGGAATCTGGAAAGACAAGTTGGGCTTCAAAAAAAGAAGTAGCAGGGAAACGGAGACAAATCGTACCAAGTTGGGACACTTTGTAAATGTTCATCAAAATCACATTTAAAAAAGACGTGCCAGATGAGAAGTGAAGACCAATTAAGGTTTGTTTTTTCTTTTTCTATAACGACTGGATAAAATCGAGCCCTGCTGATGGTATTGTTCGAGGAGGTTGTCTCTCTTGTTTATAAAGACTGAGGAAATTAGTGGGGCCTACAAACTGGCGATCTATTTATCACGAACCAGCTTGCTGTTTGGTCGTCTGCCAGTTGTCTGTGCTGCAGCTGATAAAAGACATCTCGGGAGGCAGATCAAGAGGAAAAACCGCGTTGTGAATCTCTGCATTTATATTATGAAATCACAAGATAAATGATAAAATCCCACATATTAAAAACTACACATTTTACACTTCACTAGAATTGTCAATTTGGAGGGCTGTTAGATTTTTTTCTTTTTTTTTCTTCTTTCTTTGTGGGATTATTTGCTTGTGGTTTTTAGCTGCTCTGTGTAAAGGATGGAGGTAGAGATGTGTAACTGGGCTCTCTGCAAAACACCAAACTGCCTTACATCAAATACAAATTCTGTTTTGTGGCTACCTGTTGTCTGTGAGGGAGGCTGCTCACCATCCACCCTGAAAAGAGAGGAAAACATCTTTTCTTACTTTTACTTCTGTGTCCTCCAACTGCCAGGAGGCCCGACTCAAGTGCAATAGTTGAAACAAAGTCTCACCTCTGCAATAGATGAAATAAAATCTCACCTGTGGGCGCCTTTTTTTTTTTTTTTCTTCCTCCCCAGTACCTTCCTTCCTATTTAATGATTTTTAATTGGCCATTGGATTAGAATTTGGACAGCCAGAGCCTCCTAACTCATGTTGAGCAGCAGACCACCCGATTACACTCTCTGCCTTCCTAGAGGATTCTCTCTTCTGATTGAATGGTCACATGGTACTGTCCTATCTGCTGCCATGACGGCGGCCTTAAAACGGGTAGAGCAAGACAATAATTGTATTGGATGTCCTAACAATTAAAGAGTAAATTGAACCTGTTTTGGATTGTTCCCCCTGTCCCCCCCCCCTACCAAAAATATCACTAAAGTTGGGTTTGATTAAAAAAAAAAAAACCTACATGCTTTGTGCATCTATACACGTATGAATTCTTAATGCACCCGTTGCTGATGAACCACTGTGTTGAGCTCTCGGTGGGTCCGGGGGTGGATGCGGTTTGACGTGCAGATCAAAATGACGGAGCGCATGGTGTATAATATAAAGTGTCATAATGTGAAGGAACAAGTACCAGCAGTAGTAGTTAAAGGCGTTCTCGGCTTGGCGGTTTAACCGGGCCCGAGGGATCGAAACTAGCTGCTCCACCCTCTCATGCGGATCTCGGCGCTGTATGTTTATGTGTGCATGTGAGAGAGCACGTCTGAAGAAGGAATACTGTACCCCCCCCCCCCCCACTTTCCCCCAAGCCGGTGAACGCTCTCGCTTGCCTCATCAGCTTTTTGACGAGTGCAAAGGAATTCTTTTCTTTCTTCTTCTTCCCCCTTGGAGAGCCAGACCCGACAGGAAGTGGTAACCTAGACCTCCGGGTCCCCTGCTCTCGCCCACCCACAGAGCACCTGTACCTGCAGGCGTTTTCTGAACAGGTGTGCCCACCTGCCAGGCACCACTGCTAAACCAGCTGTCATTACCTGTGTCAAAACCAGAGTTCAGGGAATAACCGAAGGGAACAGAGCCATTAATAAACTGCTTGCAGACTGTTTCATGGGGTGTGGTAGCTGTACAATGTAAATAAGGCCCCAGCAGATCGCCCTCACCTGTGCTTCATGCATGTGTGAATCAAACTGGGACAAACATGTTTTCTAGACCACAAATGTCAGGTAAGTAAAGTTTGAGCTACTCTTGAGATATAATTTCCATACAAATGTGCTGTATTGTTGGTAATTCTCTTCAAATGCCTATTGGAAAACTTTTAACTAGTCAGTTGGGAATTCAAATTCCCCCAAGTAGGGCCTGTCTACATGTGATTTCTTGTGGAACGTGTCTGGGTGTATAGATTTAAAAGAATATATATATTGTAAAATAAATAATTAAACAGATGCAGGCAGAAACCTACGCTATCACAAGGAACCAGGAGCATTGATCAATACATCAGTAGAAGTTTAGAATCGGTCCTCTGGTGTTTAGTTGGAGTACAGCTGACTGTTAACGATGTGTGTGGTACTCATACCTCAGTCAGCCATATCAAAGCCCAAAGAACTTGATTTCATTTTACTCTTTCCATTGAGGTTGTGGTATATGACGAGATGGAACCTGAATGCCTCTGTGTGTGTATAATTGGTGAGGGTCGTTGTTCTGATGAGAGAAATTACATATGCTTTTATTTTTTGGGTGGGGGGGGGGGGGGGGTCAGGGTTCTTGTTTGTACTTTTGGGTGATGTTTCTGTTATAGCACATCTGTGCAGTAAGTGCTTGCAAACATGAACCCTTTGATTGTACAGTAGTTTCCTTCCTGTCACAGCAGGTGGTACAGCCTATCGGGACACTCGGCCTCATGGTCTTCCTTGTCCCCGTCATGAGGGAACACAGTCCTGCTACTTTTGTTTGGGTTTTATTTTGGGACTTGACAAAAGTTTATTTGTTTGAAAATAAAATATGTGACTCAGTTATGATTTTGATCTGCTTGTCATTGCGCTTAAAACAACTCGTTGGCTTTGAAAAATTTAATTTAATTTTACTCTTCATGGACCACACTTGGATAGAACATTATAATATGCTTCTTGACTACTTTTCTCGCAGGACATCCCAAAATTAAACAGATTCAAGGCACCACTTTCTCAAACTTAAATATCCGTTAGAACAATTTGCCACTATAATTATAACATTTAACGGCAAGAAACTGTTGGAACCGAAACAATTTTTAAATTAGAACAAGCTGTCAACAGCGGGCCGAAATGTCCCAATTTGATTATTCCTCCATGAGGTTCTTCTTGGCCTTGTCCAACCTGTCCAGTATTTCACTGTAGAGACCAGACATCTGTGGGGACAGGTACAAACGGCTCACAGAGCTATTGCACGCTTGATCCAGCATAAGACGAGTGTGCACCGGGTCGCGTACCTGCGTCTGGTAACTGTCCTGCAGCGATCTGAGGTGGCGGATGAAGGCCATGGCGAGACCACACCACCTCTCGGCCTCGGGGTACTGAGCCAGGCTGTACAGCAGAATCCCCGTGTTCCAAGCCCGAGTTAGCAGCCACAGGGTCTCCATCTCCGGGAAGTCGTCCGGCTGCAGAGGAGAGCGGGAAGCCGTTCAAAAACCTGGGAGACAATGTGCTGGGGGAAATCATTTCATTTTTCTTTGTATTATGGGATGAAAACTGAACTTTTATCCAATCCTGTTCTACTGTATGTCAACCCTTTACCATATTGTGAAGTTTTAAACAGACTGCAAGGTCTATCATTTCCAAAGTTTCATTTGTTTCCTTCACACCACTTTAATCTCGGGCTTTCACTTTGATCCAAATAATTCCACAGCTTTCCAAATGAAAGGGGAAATATGCACTGCTTCTGAAGCGGCGCAGTGTCTCAATAATTTGCTGCCTCTTTCAGAGCTGCAGCTCACCGGCAGTATGATGTCTTGTGCAGCACATTAACATTCAAATTGGCAGGAAGGGGGTGGTGAATGGAAGCATCTGCTAATTGAAGTGCGGCTGAAAGCCCATTGAGAAAGAAAAAAAAAAGGTTTCTATAACAGCAGGCAGCGCATGGACTGGAGGAGAGGGGGTTAATTATATAGCAGGGAGCGGGGAATCTTCCTGGTGTTGGAGCGAACGGTGATTGGCGCTGACTCACTGCGGTTGTTATGATGGACAGCGCCTCCTCGTAGTAGTCCCACACCTCCTCGAGCACACGGGCCTCCACCTCGGACACGCCGCTCGGGAGGGACAGCTTGATCAGGCTGTGAACACACTTACTAAGAAGGAGACACAAAAACGAGCAAACATTCCTCCCAATAAGGCTTTTGTGCGAACGGGTGTTACTGGTGAAATATTAAGGGTTCATTTTTCATGTTGCGTGGTGAAGCGCTCGCCTGCAGCTTGCCAGGTCCGGCTGTGGTTGCTTTTTGTGCAGAGAGAGAGCGACCCTCAGGGCCTTCTTACAAAGCAGAGGGAAGTGGGCCGGAGGCTCCATGGCTAAGGCTACGCACAGGAAAGGAAAAGTTGCCATCGCACTAAAACGTGTCAGCAGAGGTCCGAGGGGACAACGTTTGTCTTTGTCTTTACCTGCAATCGTCTCCAGCACCTTGGTTTCAACATTGTCCAGCTCCAAGACGGACTCCAGTACCGTCTCCACCTTTGGGTCGTTCAGCTTAGCTCGAGCCTCAAATTCATACAGCAGCAGCAGTGTGTCTGTGGGGTCCATCGGGGAGCTTCCTGCAGGTACGTGGGGAGAAAACATCTCTCTAGCCGCCACTTTAATAGACACCATAAACACGGCTGGAAGCTGCTTAACGCTACCTGACGCTTTCAGGGTTTTCCACACCTCCCCACAGATGTGAGTGTACTCCAGAGCCTGAGTGAGCTGCTCGGCCTGTGGACCGACCAAAACACACAATCACGTCGAGCATTCTGCATTCATCGCCATCTAGCGTTCGCTTCCTCTTCAAAAGGCGCAGGGGTTCAAATTAAAACGCCTACGCCGGCATCTATAATGTGGTTAGTCACCTCTCTTCTTCTCACTGGACTTGGTAAATTTCCATCCGTGTGGATGGAGAGCGTACTAAATGTAGGACATGTGCAGCGCGGAGTGGGTGGCACACCTGGGCCGAGGGAAGAGACTTCCTGCAGAGCTCCAAAGAGGCGGCGGCGGCCATCAGCAGACACGTCTTCTGGCCCATGAGCAGCGTGCGATCGGGGGGGCACAGCAGCGAGAGCTACGGGTTTCGTGCAGATGACATATGTCCGACATGTGTACTCAGTCAGCATCTCATGGGGAGGTGAAGAAGAGAAACCCATTTGCTTTTACAGGGTTTCTACATTCAGAAGGTCAGAGGACAGCGGGGGTCACTGTGGTTCACTTTGATTCTTTATCTCATACTGGCAAGTTGTATCTTACCAAGGCACTGTTGAATACCCTGTTCAGGTGTTATCGATCCTCGTAGTGGAGATATTGATTAACCCACATGACAAAGCTAATACGGACACTTGCCTGGTAAGAGAGCACAAAGAAATCCCTCATCCTGTCCGGACTGCTCTCGCACTGCAGAGCCGAGTTCCACGCTGTCACGAGGATGCACACACGCAAACGCACACAGAAAAAATGAAGGCGCTGCAAGATCTTTGAGCGATAGCATACCAGTGGGGAACGACGGGTACCGACCGATCTTCCTGAACCAGTTTGCTTCCTCTGTGCGTTGCTCAACAGTCAAGCGACACTGGCGTGAAACTTTCTCCAGAGCTGCACACAAAACGTAGGAAACAGCAGTTGAGATTTTCTTCTTTAAAAAATGCAACTCACCCCACAGCTGCACATGCACTCACCCTTTCTCAGATACGGCAGCAGCACATCCAGAGTGCCATTCCTACGTGGGGTAATGTAAAGTCGTGGGTGTAAACCTGTGATGGGTGTGATGGAAGCAGCACCAATACATCACACTTCCCCCTCACCTCATCTCATCGCTGGATCCCTCTATTGTAGAGAGCACGAGTCGAACCAAGCACCTATGGGAAGATGAATGGAGAAACTGGTGTTGACCTCCTTTCTTTCACCTACTAACTGCATTATACAGAGACACACTTTCAGTGGAGAAGCAAAGGAATATAGGTCAGTGGATCATAGAGGTGTATGGGAAACCCACAGACTCACTACAGCCTCCCAGAAAGCACATAGGCCTGAATGTTGACGCTTTATGTGTGAAACTACCAACACTGAATACTTTAAAATAAGGAAAATATGGACATATTTCTGCTGGCAATGGGAAACAAAAGACAACATATGGCAGCAAAAAAAGAGAAGACAGGTAGCTTATAACTTAAAGCTTCCAAGGTGAAATACATGCAAAATGTCCATTTATGTAAATGTTCATAATGCTTTCTGAAGCACTGGGACTCGTGTGTGAGCTTCTGGCTTCCTAATCCTTTCTAGCCTTCAGATGAGAGCAATTTTCTCAGAACAGATTACCGTTTTTTCATGCAGTCGATTTGGGTATTTTAACACGTCGTGTGTACATTGCGGTTCACCACAGACCTGAGAGCAGTCAGAACCTGAGCTCCATCCTCGGAGTTTTCACACAAGCTCTCCAGCGCCTTCATGGCAGTTTCCTGCTGTTCATTCTGTTACAGGGGAACAAACAACCTCCTCATTTATTCCACCACCCACCAGTCATATTCCTCACAATCAGGCGGTATACTTAAAATAGGATTCATTTTTTACACCTCACTAATTGCTAATGGCTGGTTGCTGTTCAGTGTGTTTCCTGATTGTAGCTTGAGCGAGTGAAATTCCACTGATCAGTTTTCTTGTATTCATAAATGAAGTGAAATAGGGGAAGGTGACAGACAGCAATCTTCCCTCTCTGACAGATCATTGTCTTTACCCAGCGATGAGGAGCTATTCCTGGGACGATGCAACATGCCCCCCCCCCCCCCCCCCAACCTTTGGTTTCAGGCTTTTACCATTAAATGAGTGTCAAGTCCTACCTCCAAAGCAATTTGAGCGGCCAGACTGAGAAGCTGGGAAGCAGCCTTCTCTGACACCAGCAGTCCGTCCTCCCTAGCAACAGGACTCCTGGACAGAAGTCCTATCGCATGTACTGCCTCTGCAGCTGGTACAAATCAACAAGCTCATCATCACAAAGAAAAAGGCCCAAAACAGGGCTGTAATGAAAGAGCAGCACAACCAGCCAAAGAGCTCCTACTCTCCACGTGTCACACTGCAATGTTTGCTTGTTACCTTTCTCCACATTGTTCTCCAGCACTGCAATCTTGTAAACACTGAACTGAGTGAAAATGCTGTCAGGATCACTTCTCTCTGCTTCCTTAATCGCTTCCTTAGCCTAGAAGGCACAAGTTTTTCAAATACACGCAAACCTACGTGAACTGTAAATATGCGAGAGGAGTGTTTGCCGTGGCGTCTGGTGACAAACAAGCTGGTGGGTTCTGACATCTCCCCACCTACCGCTCAACACGTTTACTGCACTGACTTTGGTTTACCTTTTCCAGTTGCTTCAGCTGCAGGAAACAGGAAGCTCTGTTCCTCTGTAGTTTGGCCGAGTTGGGCTCTATTTGACCTGCCTTGTAGAAGCTCAGGGAGTAGTTGTACCACTGAAGAGCCTCAGAGTAGTTTCTGGCCTTTGAAGAAAGACGGTGCATTGTTATCCTTTGTTTATCCCTGTGTGGACATTCGACCTTTGCAATGAACCTGTGCCGAGTGGCCACTGAGCCACCATGCTGATACCACACATGGCTATGTACCCTATGAAAATATCTTGTGAATTATGGAATAACATGGCTATGTTTAGCATACCTCAAAGTGTTTGGACGCTTTATCCCACAGCATGACATGTAGACTTGTGAGCGCCTGTGGAGACAGCTGCTTTCCTGTATAGTGGCCTGTGTGGGTGTAAAACATGGAAACACTAACACCGAGGCACATCTATCACATTCTCTGCATTATTAAATAACAAACCATGTTGACCACCTTTTTAATTAAGAGTTCTACTAGAACTGAATCGCAAAGCGGAAGTACCGGTGATGGCGTCCTCTATCTTCTGTTTGCCCAACAGCTCCTTGCCTCTCTGCAGCAGCAGCTCAATGTGCAAGACAAGAGCAGTTCCCAGGTCAGGGAACGCCTCAAAGTGCTGACAAACACGTTTCAAATACTCAAATGCCAACGTTTCTCTAAAAAAATCAAAACAGACATTCCCAGTTGAATAGCAGGCGTTCCTTAAAAATGCTGTGTGTGTGTGTTATTTGACAAAGCGACACATGACAGTACTAGTAACCATACAAAGGTTTGTACCTGTCTTCAGACATGAGTAGCCTCACGGTGCTCAGACACAGTTCAAGAGAAACCTTTGATTCCAGCATCTCATTAAGACCTGAAAACATAAATATATATTTCTGCTTTTAATTGGGCATGTAACAGCGTGCAGGACATCCAGAAAGACAGGAACACATGGACGGGTCCAAGCACAAATCTGCTGTTTGAGGCCGAGCGGCTCTTCTAGAAGAACCAGACCTGCCTTGTAAATCCTAAGGAGTAGTTACATCATTGTGGAGTTTTTAGAATCCACTTTTCTTTCCTGCAGCCTCAGAGAATCCAACTAGCAACATTTCCTATTTGAATGGACTTTTCTAACCTCTCAGCTGCTGATGCCCCGCTCCCACTGCTTGGTTAATGAGGCTCTGTATAAATAATTCAATGACTTTTGGGTAATAACTAACCTGCTCTGATATGATCGTCAGAGGCCCCACATCTCAGCAGTATCCTGATCTTTAAGTACAGCCCAGAGGCGCTCACACATTCCTGTCAAATTGCAAGGTCCAATTAGAAACAGAGCATCTGTTTTTGTAAGTGCATGTTTAAAAATGCATATGTGAAATGCAATTTGAAAATGATTTCTCATATCCAACCTTGTTGGCCAAGCTGACAGCATTAAGAGCCTTCTCCTGAAACTTCTGACAGTCCCACTCTAAATACACAATGGCAAGGAGCCTCAACACTTTGGCCTAGTTTGAGGGGAAGTTGCAAACAGATTACAAAAAATAAAATAAAACTACATTGATTTGCACTTGTTCCCTGTTGTGAACTTTGTATTGCACAGAAATACCTGAACTTCAGATCCAGGGGCGTATTTCACATTCATTTTCCCAATTTCATAGCTTTGGCTAAGAAAGAAGAAGAAGATATTACTTTCCCACTGGTGGTTGTCAGCACCTATCTAGATAAATTAAAAATTATATTTACCTCAGCCAAAATGCACTTTCCTCAAACTTTCTCAGATTGTAAGTGTCTATTCCAAAGTTATAGCACATAAGGGAGAGGTACGCCGTCTGCATTGAGTAAATATATTCAGAGTTAACATCCCCACTTTCAATAGCGATCTGAAGTATAAATGTGTTGTTATAGTGATAACAGAGATAGCTTTTACATCTTTTGGCAGTCGCAGCAGCATGTCTTTACAGCGCTGCATGTAGACCACAGCCTCCTGGTTACTCCCTCGACATAAGGCCTGCAATGAAGAGACCTGAATGTGCTATTAAATATCAGGACACAATGCTACATTCCTCATTAGCACAGAATGACATTTCCCCCCCTCATTGTTTCTCCGTTCGCATTTAGCTGTCTCATACTTCACACTGCAAGTCTGTCATAATGGCACTTCCTCAGCTGCCAAATATCACAAGAACAAATATTCACGTCGAAGGTGTTGAACATCACATGCGCCGCAGCTCACCGACTCTGCCTGGCAGGAGAGAACGCGGAGCAGATCCTTCTCCACGTCCCCTTTAGATGAAGCTTTGTCGGATGCTGCGTCACCTCTGGACGTTAGTTGGCCATAGAGAGTTTCCAGGCTCTACGGATAATGATTGTGGCACCGTTTGTGTAGTCCATATTTCTGTGTGCTCTAAATTTGAGTGTTAACTTTTGTCTTCACCTTTACAGCAAATCTTAAGAAATTATCTGCCATCTGGGGATTCTTGCAGTCCAGCCAGGTTCTCCCCGTTTTGCTGGCCATCTGTAAAGATCACACACACAGACAAACAGATTGTGTCCCCCTGAAATGTTGAGCACTCCCAGAGGTGGCCTACGGTATTGCTTACCAAGATCTGCTTTCGAATGACGCCCTCTGTTGGATTCTCAGGCTCAGAGCAGATCAGCAGACTGCATGCGACATGACGCACTGTGAGGAGGGTGAGAACAAGTTCATTGCGAGGAGACACAACCCAGACTAACCCCATTGTGCCGACGTTTCAGGTCATACGTCTGGTTATTTCAAGTGCCATCAGTAGAATTAGCATGTTGATAAATAATGCAACTAGAAGTGTACCTTTTGCTTTTTGAGTTGTGCTTATAGTGCGGCCCACATTCTTAGTAACTGCCCAGTTCCACAGCTGTATGGCACATTCCTCAAGCTGTAATACAAATAAGAAAACCGTACCACTAACATGATCTGCCAAGTTATAATAGCTTACATGATGCTGTATTTAAACAATAAATAAACTTTGACTAAACTTTACAACCTAGTTACAGTTAAACTCAATTAAGATCAGACAGATGCCTTACATTAAATTAACTTTTTTTTGGCTTGATAGTACTACAAAAGGACGGTCCTGCATTGCATGAGGGACCTTTTAGATTTAACTGTTTGCTCATTTTAAATATATATATATATATATATATATACGGTTTTCTTTTTTTTTTTACTTAACACAAACTATGCCTCTCTTACAAACTTGTGCCTCTACCTGTGGATCTGGTATTTTGGGGAACCCCTTCAGGGCAGAGACCTCAGAGAACAATTTCTCTATCACCTCATCGTAATCTGTTGACTGTTTGTGCAGAAGGTTTTCTGTGAAACCTGTTTGGGAACAAAAGAAAATCATAACATGTTAACAGGACACAAACTCAAAAAAGGTAGAGAAAAAGGTCACATGTTTTCCCAAAACCAGTAAGTGCTGGAATGGCAAATTTTATAAATATTTATTTATTTGAAAAATAAATGTAACATTATGTTGTAGCTTGTTGACCAAATGAGAAATTACGATAAATGGTTAATGTAGAATGTTAATTGTTCCATTATTTATTCTGTCTCAATTCTGTCTAAAATCACAAATGCATCACAAATTTTCCATTGAGTCAAGTTCAGAAACCTTAACCAGTAGCATTAACCCAATGTGTGGTATCATAACTTAAGTAAAATTCATTTCAACAATTGTATCTCTCAATCAATCACTTGTCTCCTAAAGACTAATATTTACTAGGTGATTTTCCTCAGTCAATTAAGTATTATTTATGTCTTAAGTAAATAACTGTCGCTCATTTCGGTCTTTAGTCTTCACTCCCGGCACACATCCAATTTCTCACACAAAAGATCCTCTTCAACCTCCTTGTCGGCCATAGCGTAGCGTCCGCGCCCCCCGCATCGCCCGCACCCGCCTCGTCCAAAATGTCACGTTTTTTGAAAAGTTGAGAGCCCTGCTCTAGGTAAGTTCATATTAATGGTTTTAAAGACGTTTTGTTAGTTGTATGTATATTTATGTAATTTATTTGGATCATGTTAACGATGTGAAGGGCATAAACATCTCCCTCAGAGGTGACATTACCCAGTGAACATTTTTTGGTTGAAAAGACGTTGAATAAACGTCTATGCCCGACGTTGAAGACGTTGCAAAATGGTTTAAAAGTGAAAGTGGTTTCAACGTCTATTCGTAGACGTTGAAAAGACGTCTATATTTAGACCACATATCAATGTGATTTTTAATACGGTAAAATGTCGTCCTCTACTTTGTGCTATAGCATTATTTCATATATCAGCTCCACCTCCCTCATCGTCACTCAATGATTCAGAATGCGCAGAACACCCCTCAGTTGCAGATTCCTCTAGTCAACATGTTAATTCAATTCATTTTATTTTGTTCAACCCAAAATGAAAAATAAGCCTGAGGGAGCTTTACAGTCTGTAAACATGCAGCATCCTGTCCCAAAACCATCACCACACGTAAAACTCCCTTCAACTGGACAAAACCTAAGGGAGAACAGTGGAGGACTAGGTGTGTACAGAGAGAACAACTTAAAGATGTACAGTACATTCAAATATTCAGAGTGGTACGCCGGGTGTAAGGCAGGACAACTGCAGGGACAAACTCCATCAGATGTAACCTCCATCCACAGGAACCTGTGAGGAGGGAAGAACAAAGACTTTAGGGAAAAGGCAAAGTTTGTAATTTGGGTTTATAATGACAGTAATAAAAAAGTGTAATAATGATTACAGCAACAGGTGTTTGAGAACCCTTATTTATAGATTGTTTACTTATGACATTATAAAAAGATAACAATTCATCTGCAACTTATGGCATTTCTGGAGTAACATTTCCAGGTATATTACACAGTACCATACACTACAATGTTGCTTTAAGCATGCAGTAACTTACAATGTTTTGGCTAGCTTGTTTACAGGCCACAACTTGTTGAATTCAGCTGCGATCTGTGTTTAGGCCGCGTTGCTTTAAAAATGTGTATTTTCTACATGAAATGGGAACGGCAATAATATGATATAGGTACAGCAACAACCTAACGCATAAGCAACACCAAACACACGGAAAATACTCTATGATGTTTACTTTTGGTCCAGTTCATGTTGAACGCTAGCATGCTCCGAGCTAGCATGCTCCAAGCTAGCATGCTAACTAGCAACCTATCTGCGCTAACGCTAACTAGCTTAACAAAAATAACAGTCTTTCCCGTATCGAGTGGGCATCACAAGTAAAATAACTGGTTATAGTTCCAGGTGTGCTTCATTAAAACACTCACGTACTTACAGAGTATTGGGGCCGATAGCCGTGGTTGTTTCAGCCCGTTCACCGCTCTGCTCGCGGACATACTTCCCCTCGCGCTGCACCCGGTGGAAGAGCTGCAAGCGTCTAAGAACTTGCGCATGCGCGTTACAGATGTGATCAGAGTTAGGTGTTTTTAACTAATGTTGTAAATGGCCCGGATTTTGTCCTTAAAGCATATTGTTACGCCCCACCTCCTCTCCCGAGCCGGGGTGGCGGCGTAACAGACACACACTCTGTATTTCCATATTCATGACGTTTTAAGAAAAATCTTAAATGCGTTGAAATCACGTCTTTGCGTAGACCAAATTTCGCCGACCAGTTCATTCATTATTATGATAATCTTAATGATATTATCGTCTCTCTTTCAACCTTACGTTACAACATGACACATAATCAATAAATTTACCCGTTTCTAGCATGTTGATGTTTCACGCACTTTTTGGCCGGTTGGAAAGACGTTGAAATGAGGTCTTAGACGTTCAGACCTCATTTCAACCCGATTTCAACCACATTTCAACGTTGCAATAACGTCTTGTGCTCACTGGGTAGCATAAACATCAGGTTTTAAACAAGCTGGCGTTAGCTAGTTAGCCAAGCTAATGATAGTAGCAGTTGAACTTTGAACTCTATGTTTCGGTTACTGAGCCAACGGTTACTGACCGACCGCGTAGATGCCCTGGAAGCCTCGTCTCAACTATGAACAGCAAATATCGCTATCGTGATAGCCACTCACATGTCACCGTCGAAACAAACTGCTCCATGTTTAAGGTTGCGCGGTTGTAGGGACTTCGTGGGCTAACGTTGGCGCCGTTTGTTTGATTGACAGCTGTAACACCGCGAAGTTGGTCCAGGAGGTGGAAGAGCCTGATGGTAAGGTTAACAAAATAAAAGTCTGTGAACTCTCCAAGACTTTTGCCTTCACATCCTATTGATACTCTGCAACTGGTGAATATTGTCCTGAATATCTGGCTAATACCTTTGCCTTATTTAATGTACCTGTATTAATTTTCTATCGTCATTTATTTTACTCGTAGTTGAAATCCCATGGTGGTTACTAATGGTCGCCAGCCATCACTAATTAACCAAGTCATGATGCATGCTGCTTGCAACAGAGAAAATAAAATGCTTTTACTGCTTCAGTTTATACTCGGAATCAATCACATTCAGCAGTAATACATGACAAGAGAAATCCTCAGCTACCGCTGTTATTTCTCATTATTCAATGGCTGGGGAGGATGGAAAGTGTGTCTCCCAGGGTCCCTTTTCTCCCCAGCTCAATGTACTCTCAGTGTGACTTTAACAAGACTTTTCAAAGGGTTTTATGTTCTCTGTAATGCATTTTCCCTCAGTCAAATGTTCGATGTGTGTTTCCTGGTGTTGACCTGTGGAAATCACCTGCTCTCACACACTGATGTTTTAGTCAAATCTGACCTACAGGATTTTTAGATTAAACCATCTACAGAGATTTCACATATCGGTCAGGTGGGATTTATAAACACAGCTGCAGCCAATAACCTTGATTATTGGGGTAATACATTATTGTCAGTACCTGCCGGAAAGGTTGTATATATCCTGACATATCAAGGGTGACATAGTTTCCACCGTGATACTTCAGTTTCTTCTCTAAAAAGTGGAGGTATGGTCTTGCAAATTGAATGTAGTGCAGAACAAACAAAAACTACTCTGGCGTAGGAATAATGGGGGACTTAAACATATCTCACTGTTTCGCAGGTTGAAAGACGAGCGTGATCCAAATTGGAAGCTATCTGTAAGAATTTAGCCGAACAACTTCTCTCGTTCTGGTAGATTTATTTGTCAGATCGCAGGTCACGTATCAGCGCTGCGTCTGCAAAGGCAGACGGCCCGCAGGCCGAAAGAACAACTGACCAACACCAGGAAGAACATTATGTTTTGTACTTGTTGTTGGATACAGAAGAAAAGATTTCTATTGGCCCCAAACGGGCGTAGAGGAGGAGCAGGTCCTCCCGTCGCCATACTAGATCCAATCACATACAATGTGTGGTCTCCTAATATAAATGTAAACATAACAAAGCGTGAGTGTTGTATGGTGCTTGGTGTGTCTCTAACTCTCATCCTTATCAGGTCTGCCTGGTTTGCACTTTCTGCTTTTTGCCCTCTGACCTTGCACTCCACAAAAGGGATAAGACAGTGACTCCCTATATGAGCAGTGGGACAAACGTTTTGGATTATCAAACAATTGCCACATCCACGCCACTACCCTTCTTTTTAATCTGTCTGATCTTTTTAAATGTCAAATATCAGATATTTGTATAATCCATTGGAAAAACATCTTGACGCCACTTACTTACATATTTGAGGTTTTCCAACGAGTGCAGACCTGTGAAGACACAGACTTAAAAATCACCCATTTATGATGTTGCTCTGTTTATAGAAATAGTTGTATTAATATTGTGGCCTCTAAATCCTATTTCTTCCAACATTTACTCCATAAAATGCTTCCAAGGCCGGGTCTGCAGAACAAAAAAAACATATTTCTTCCGGTTCATTCAATAAAGAAGACGTTGCCGTGGGGGCGAAGGGAAGAGTGCATGCTGCGTGCGTAGGACCAGTTAGTCCCCCCGCAGTGTGTTTTGAACACCAGATTCCAAAATAAAACACTTCAAACTCTTATCAGCAAGCAACTTCCAGCAATTGTTCATCAGGAGACTAATCTGCTGCCCTCTTGGCCGAGTGGGAAGGTCTCCTTTACTAAAGATTTAAATGTGAACACACACTCAGAAGATTGTCGTAGTTTTTTGCAAACCGCACATCTTATTTGTGCATTTAGTGTTTTTCTCGCCTTTTTTCGTCAAAGTTGGAAGCATATATATTCTTTATTAATATGTCACCGTTATTGTAGATATTTTATATTAAGGAATTTGATGCCATGTAAAGCGAATATAAAAAGTGAAAAGGGGTGACTTTATGTTTATTCTTGACCAGATTGGTGAGTGTCCACTGAGTAGTGCACAAAGTAGGAGTGGAACAAAGTGCACAGACAACAATCCTCTATTGTCCTCTGTATTGCATTGAACCGCACAGAAGAGTGTCTGTGCCCTCTCTATCAAATACTTTTTTGCTATATAGTTACTATATAGTTTTTGATATCCTTGAGGGATTTTGTGCTGAACACTTGACTTGTGACTTGATCTCTGAATCTCAGAATGCAAAAAGGACTCCTGCGACTAAAAATGTCATGAATAAATTGTTTGTGGCTTTTCTCTGTTTCCCTGCTACAGGAGTGGAAGGGTGGTGCTCATCACATTTCACCACTTGTGCTTTGCCGGATCCCTGCACTCGAGATGCAGTCCCCAAAATGTTGGCTGTTCACTGGCGACGTGGGCGGAAAGGTGAGGGCAGGATGTTCTTATTTACAACGCCTTTTACTGTGACCCCCCTTTGCCGTGCAGCCGCGTAATTGTTGTGGTGATAACAGTCTGCAGCACATCCACACACTGCAGGGTACTGCCGGACAAAAGAGGATTGTTTACGTTGATATAAAAAGCAGTGTGTCCTGTTTCTGCAGCTAAAAACAAATTCAGCAAATATTTCCTCTAAACACTTGAACAGATTTTTATCTGATATGGCAATGATTGTTAACGATTGGTTCTATTTTCCCTAAAAACAAGATTACCACTGTTACCTTTGACCTGGGTGTTTCTATCAAAGGCAGCTCTACACACACAGATCAGATGAAAAAAGGTTTAATGATCTACTTTACTAACCCACCTTCAGAGAGTCATCAGCATCCCACCGATCAATAAGATGATATCACGATTGAAACAATGCAGTTCTAAATCTATTTTAGAGGTCATTTTAGTGTCCTTTTTGAGTTGAGTTTTAAACTGAAAATACACATACTGAACGTGATTATTTGGTTAGGGTTAGTTTTTGCATACTCTCATGTTAAGTACTTACATTCCTATAACAACCCTTTACCATTTGAGGCAGTTACGCATCAAGATGTCCCATCTGACCCAATGAGTTCCACTTCAGTGGCCTGAAGGAAGGACCCCCCCCCCCCCCAAAAAAAAAAAACCACCCCCGAAACTAAAAGAGTGACGTTACGTCCTTCCTCTGCCTCGCCATATAAACGCGCCTCTCGCGCGCACTGTAAGTGTTGCACGGAGGCGACAGCGAGGAGGAAAGTGTCCCACAACGCTCGCTCCACTTGTGTCCTAATTTTTTTCCCCGCAAACCTCTGACTTGACTTCATCTCGCGTTCTGCCCCGTGGTTGTTTGCGCGTGGCGGTGGGTGGATGGGAGGGGGATTTTGAGTGCACCTGCCTCCGCGTACATCCGTCTCCTCGGTGCCGGGTCGGGAGTCGGACTGACCCAGCTGCGCAGGAGCGCTGCGCTGCGCGACGCGCCATGGGACACGGGAGAATCACTGCCGCTTCGTGCACGCACACCTGAGGGCTCTGTGGATTAACAGATAACGTTTGTTTTTTGGGGGTCTGTTTTTTTTTAAGGAGAAAGAAGAAGACTCTTTCATTTACTCGCTTAAAGGAGCGACGGTCACGCGCAATCGAAAGCCTCTGCTAAAAGGACTTCTGTATCACTGTATTTTTTTGGGTGCCAGGATGGTGTCCTCCAGCTGTGTCGGGTTGTTCGTTGTCCTCTTGTGCTGCTCATCACTCACAAATGGTAAGAAGTCATTCATGCTTCTACGGATCAGCTACGCAGAGTTTGACGCGTGAGAGTTTTAACTGTGGATCCGTTTCAGTGGACGTCGGAAAGCAGGTCGTTTAACTGATATTTGACTCAATCATGTGCAGAAAGCAGAGTGGCGTTTTATTCAAATGAATAATTACTACCTTTTTGATGCCACCAAGGGTTGAATTATTTGGCCGTTTTTGTTAATTGGTCCTTGCATTTGTGAATAATTTAAAACATGTTCCGACTATATTTAATTGTTTTATATTTCAGTAGATTATTTGATTTGAATATTTTTGGAAAAGGTTTTGTTAAGCCGGTCACTGCACCTGCAGTTCTCTTTGTAGCCGATAGGGGTAGTCTGGTCCCATTGTAATTGGGTGATGAATTATTAAAATGTTTTGGCCCACGGGTCATTGCAACAGGCGGGTGAACCACATTTTAATATCATTATCAATATTTGGATTTGTTTGATTATGATTTTTTTTTCTCTGACAAAACGTGTATCCAGTAATTGTTATCTGGTTTCAAATATTTTGGGAAGAGAGAGTCTTGTTTCATCAGACAGTACAAACAGCTTCATTGTCTCTGTGTCACTGCACGAAAACAAGATAGACAGATAAAAGGTGGATGTTCTTCCACCTTGTGCCAGGCCTGGTGTGCCACTGAGATACACAGAGAGCCTTCCTTACCAGTCCCAAATAAACAGCCTATCCAAACAAAGGAAATACTCCCCCCCCCCCCACCCCTCCCATCTCACACACACACACTCATACATGCTTTTAGCCTCTGAAGCCTTGTCTGCGTTGTTTTCAAGTAGATTTCCTTCACTGTCCACACACAAAGCGTGGGAAAGACACTAGGAGGAAGCGGACGTGGGGGCAAGAGGCAGCCTGGAATTGTTTCAGCCAGTAAAGGTCACGGAAACGTGACACACTACCTGAGCAAAGCTTTCTTCCCGGTGCTCCTTGCGCTCTTATTGAGCAACGTCAAACTGCCTCCACATGACAATGGCGGGGCGGACAGGAGGGCATTGTTCCTGCAGAGGAGCTGCTGACTGGTAGAGACATTAGTTATTGTTGGTGCATCCACTCACTTGTATTCATGCTGAGGTGTGTTGCACCAGAGCAACGAGTTAATGGATTCACGCTGCGCCCTGTGAGGGTCATAATGTCCACGTCGTTCAGCATTCTTCTCATTCCTTTTAACAGTCTTCCATTTTTTTCCATTTTGACTCCGATAGAGTGACTGTTTCGAAAAGATGCCCTTAACTATTTGGTGTTTTGTTAATAATTCACTTCTTGAAAAGTGAGCACAGGTCAAGTGTGTTGCTCGGTGACCTTTTGACACCAATTTAAAACGGAGCATAACGGCTTCAGACTGAGAGAGGGAACTTCGATGCTTGCATTTCAGATTCATTCCAGGCGGCGTGTGTAATCGTCACTGACTTCCCCACATCACCTGGGGTGGGATGCACGTATTATTGACTCAGTGAGCTGTGTGTTCATATAGATTTCACGCCATATCCAGGTAGTTAGCGACAGGCAAACCATGCGTTGTTTTGTGTACTTGTGCATGGTCTTAGTAAGTGGTGTTTTAGGGCACAGGCCAAATACCTTGAAAAACAAGTAGGAGTAAAGTGATGATTGGAAAAGATAGTGATGGAATTGACCCTGGAAGCCGTCTTGTTATTTTATTATCTTAAATTTCCTTCACCCACCGCGGTCGGATTTCTTTTTTATTAGTGTGCGTTACGTCTTAGTCAAACATCTGTTTTCATCCACGACGAGGACGGTCGTCTTTCTAACAGAGTGATGAGTCAAATTAGTTTTGGAGTATTTCTTCTCTCTCCGGCTTCGACATTTGAGATAGAGTGAAAAATGGGGAGAGATGAGAGGTCAACCAAGTTCAGTGGGCCTCATCGCTCACTGGCGGTACGTCTGGGCCCGCACAAGAAAAACACGTGCACGCACGCACGCACTCACACGCACACACACACACACCTGGATTGGGAGAGAAAGCCATTCCCTTACAAAGGGATTTAAGTTAACAAATTGCTTTGTGTTACTGTTCTTGTGATGAATGCACCATCTGGTCCATGGTAGGCATATCCGTCCCGAGCAGCAATATATGTTCTTTAAATCTGGCATGTGATTTTCATTTCAAGGAGCTTCTGTTTGCCAACTGGTCTTAATCACATGTTATGGAACGGGGATCCTCGGGTTTACCATTTTGCACTCTCATGCATGAAATTCCTGTTTGTTGGCGCTACTCAACTTTATATAACCTGGAAGGCCCCCCAACCTTGGCCAGATGTTCATTTATTTTGCCTTTTTAAGAGCAGCCTGGGGAATCTTTGCCTCCTAATCTCCAATGGCTAATATACCGCTAATAAAAAAGGCACCCTAGCTGTTGCCTTGACCTTGCAGTCAGCAAAGTGGACGGTAGGGAGAATTTTTCGGGACACGCGGACCATGTAGCACAGCCGCAGCACGGCTAGCTACTACTTATTTTGGCAGGTGGTCTCAGGTCAGGTCAAGATTTCATCTTTGTTGTGTCAATTTTTTTGTCTGTAAATCTCAACATAAACAGCTTTCCATCAAACATGAGTGCAACCAGGATCCTAACAGGGGAAATACTAATGCATTGGTTTCCAATTGCTATGATTATAGGCGTGTCTAAAGGCTGAATGTATCGCGTGCTATCCGTCTCAACTTTAGGACAGGAAGTTGGACCCGCCGGCCGACGTAGATTGAAAATGTTTTAACTACCGTTTCGCTCCTCTCGCCACGGCCGCATCGCGGCCAAGATGACTCACCTCGGCTGTAACTCCCTCTACACCCATTCAACCTCCTTTGTTGTCACGGGAACACAAGGAGTCATTTGACACGGTTAAACAAGGGAATCATCATTGTTGCTTTCGCCTTGAACACACCCAAAATGAATTTAAAAAAAAAAGATTCTCAAGATAGTTGCGTTGTTTCCTTACGGCACAGGATGTACGGGAAGATTAAGTGTACCTCTGACAAATTACGCATATGAGGCATGCAAGGTTCCCGTCATATTCAGGGTCTGTACAGTCATCTCGTACAGTGATAGTGCTTTGGCCACGGTAAGCATAAACGTTCTTCATATATGACACAGTTTATCATAAGCGCAGCTTACAGTTGTTGTAAAATGTTCGATTCGAATTTTCTCTCTTTATTTTCTGTGAACACTGTTCCATGTGCCACTTCCCCTCATCAATGCCAAGTTAGGACCAGGACATCCAAACGTGTGCCTGGTCTGATGTCAGTAAACAATATTCAGCTTGATGCCGTGCGACCTGCTCAGGACTCGATCATCGGTTCAAAACAGAAGTCACAGCCCCCCCCCCCCCCCCTCCTCTCTCTCTCTTTCCTTTTGTTTGTTCCATCGCTGTCCCCTTCTCAACGGCTCTAGAACCAGCTTCGGGGCTCTTTGAACCACAAGCACAATTTCTGGCATTTTTCAGGCTCTCTGCTGGAGGAATGCGGCACACAGCTGTTTTGGGGCTGGGGGGGGGTTGAGGGGTATCAGGGGTGTCCAGGCTCTTGCTGAGGTCAGCTCTGGGTAGGCGGCGGGGCAGGTGGGAGTTGTGGCGGTGTGGGTGTTGATAGACAACCGCGGGATGTTTTTTTCCTTCAGGGCCCCCCTGCTGATTCAAAGCCAGCTTTGAATTGTAGATGCCAACACTCTCACATTGGTTTCTTTTGTATCACAGCATGAGAAACCTGTGTTGCAGACAGCACATTTTTGTCTTGCTAACGTATTTAACTTAGAGACAGGCGAGAAAAGGAAAATACCCTTTATGAATCTGATCTATCTGCAGAGATTGGGCGGAGATGGGGAGGTGGAGTGTTAACAGACGCACAAACGTACCAAAGGCTGAGAGAGGTCATATTCAAAAGTGACAGCAGCCACATGAACCATGTCATTGTTTCATTGCGTTGTTTCACAGCCTTAGTGGTCCTAGAACTTAAATGTTCTCGGGGGAAATTTTTTGTGACCTTTCAGGAGAAATTTACCAACGTGTCGTTATTAACTCGCAATTTGTGAATTCTGGGATTGTTTACAACGGTCAGGAAGCTTGATTTGCATCGAACATGCAGCTGAACAGCGTGTGGTATCACAGCGTGAAAGAGCATGAGCCACATCCCTTCCCCTCTGCACAACCTTGGACAATAAAACAATGATGTGCTAATATTTAGTGAGGAAGTCGATATTGAGTGCTACTGCCAACACTGGCACTGTCAGCTCATTCTTAGCACAACAGCTGGTCTGAATAATAGAAAAACACTACTAACTTATGTGTGTATGTTTTTTCATTGTGCGCGTGGATACACACGTGCATTCAATCATGTGTCAGCACGTCAGTGAGCAGTTGTGTGGCTGGTGTGCTATTGTCTTTCTTGATTCTGGCCGCAAATAAAAGCTTCCCCTGAAGACTCGTTGTTCACTTATTACACTTGTTTTCAGACCACGACTACAAGCTCACAAGGGAGCTTGCTGAAAAGAAGGAAATCACACAGTGACACCACCCCCCTTGGCAGCAGTGAGAGTCAGTGTTTTGGATCCCTGCTAAAGGGACTTCTAAGCAGATACAGCTGGCTACAGGCCACCTTTTGAGGTGGCTGGAACAGGTTGATTTAGAGGAAATGCGCAAAAAGAATCTCTACAATGTCTAATATGCTCCCAGTATCGTCCCCTGCCTCAAGCCTATTCATCCTTCTTTCTTTCTGTCTATTCATTCTTCAACTTGCACCCCCAGTGCTCTCACAGCGGCCCACCCGCTCGCATAGGAGCAAACCCACGTGCACAGCGCCAAGCTGATTCATGGGGTATTTTCCTGTCGTTCAGCCTGAGAGAGGAACAAAATGAGTGGGATGCTGTGAATGAGCCGGTTTGCAGGTCTGTGTCACTAACGGTGCGTCTCTGCTTGTGTCTTCCACAGGACATTTGGAGACGGAGCACTCGCCCAAGATTCTGCCGTCTGACAATCCCCTCATTCGACCTCAGGGCGATTTGTTGAGCCTCGTGTGCAGGTATGCAACCAAAACAACTCTTAAAAGCAATTGTCAGCTCAATGCATCGTTACACCTTAAACTATGCAGCGGTATGTGAGGTATTAGAATTGGAAACCGCCAAACTGGAATGCTCATCCAGTTCAGGCTCCAGCTGGGCCTCCAGCAGCAACCCGGCCCGCCTCAGAGCGACCGGGGTCCGGCTTCTATGCCGCCTTTCGTCTGAGCAAAGCTTCGCCTCGCTGCTCCTCCGGTTCCCTAAAGAGAGGCCCGATGCTCGGGAACAATGTCCCCTTTGTACACAGGGACCACCGGAATCAGCCCACAAAGCGAATGTTCCTTCTAGTGGTTTATCTTGCTCTTTCTTGGTCAGTAATCAGGGGTCAGTGAGGAAGTTTGGACTCTGGACCCATCGCGTGAAGGAAAGGCCTCGGGGGAAAGTAAACGCCACATTCCCGGGCCTTCGGGACCCTGGCCGGCTTCAAAAATGTTGCTGCGACAGTCCTTGAGGGGAACAAATGGTGGACAACATTTATCGGCCTGTTGAGATTTCCTTTTGAGGTGGTGCAGTCACATTTACTGAGAATTTAGAGAGCCTTGCATCATTTAGTAGGCCCGCAAGGAATGTTCAAGAACTCGTATCTATCTTATGTAATGCTTCCCTATAAGGCCATGTGCTAAGATGCTGTACCGTCTGGTTTTCTGTCACTGGACGAGAGCTGGAGGTTACACGACCCAAAATTCTGCGGGCAACGGCCGTGGTATGCGAGACATGTTTGATGTTCCTCTGGGATCTCTTTAATGAGGCTTTTCAAAATGGATGCTGTGTGGAAAGAATGCGTTAGCTGAGCACATCATTCAGGAGATGCATGTTCCCATGTGAAAGTTTAAAGTCCCTGGATGACTCGAGATGAACCAAAAATAAACTTGAAATGAGTCACTTCCAAGGAGAGAAAGTTCAAATAGCGTGTGGGTCGCCAGCTGTGACACTTCTGAAAAAGAAGCTTGTGACTCGACGCTTCTTTTCCAGGGAACAGATCAGCTGTAATGCTATGTGTCCAATTAGAAAGAAAAAAGAACATATTTGATAGTACATATTGTTTTAAATGTTCTACCACTAGCCTCAGTCATCAAACAGTAAGGGGTATTTTCTTTCTATAAGTATGTATATATGATTTCTATGTATCTAACATCGTCCCTGATTGTCTTCTGTCAGAGGTCACGGCCCGCTGCACTGGACCCTCGGTGATCTCCATCGATCCCATCATCGATCGATCCCATCGAAGGGCGTGAAGGTGGCGCAGTGCGATTCCAGACGTCACTCTCCCTTCCACTGCAGCATACTCACGGTCACGAGCTTAAGTGCCAATGACACCGGACGCTACAGCTGTAAATACTCCAAGAATGGTGTAGAACACATTACCTCCATCTACGTCTTTGTCCCAGGTGAGACTGTCTTGTTTTCTCAGGGTGATGGAGGTTGATGGAGGAGTTGAACTGAGCCCATAAACAGTGGCACGTAATGGACTCAATAAGATTGCTGATACACAATCTGACATTTCCTGCATGATTCGGAATTTTTTTTTAGAAAAAGTTTTTAAAAAGAAAGAAAGAAGGGAGAAAATGCAACAAAAAAACTTTACTGTGTTTCTAAAAAGAGAGAGAGAGAGAGACAGAGAAAGGAGGTGTTTTTTTTGGCTACAACTGTCTCCTCCTGAGCTGGAAAGGGTGAGCGTGATAGCACGGAAAGCCCAATCATTTCCTCTTCCAGCTACTGTTTTCAGAAGCCTCTTCTAACGCGTCACACGGCCCCAGATTCAGTTATATGCTTTTTGACCTGCAATATGACCTCTATGAAAGACATTAGACCAAGATGAAATCATGAAATATTGGACTAAGGGATGTGAAATAGTTGTAGACAATGGCTAAGCTGAATGCTGGACGCACTTTGTTCCCTCTGTGTGAATGTGGTTCCCAGGCCGCCTGCTGTGCTTGTGTTTAGTCTAACGCTCCCTTTTCAATGCCCTTCAGCTGTTTATTACATAATTGTCCATGCTTTTCAAATAATGGTTCCTTTATCACACCACTACTGCTTGATCTCGCCCATATTGCAGACTATTTGTGTAGTTGTGAACTTCCCACATCGGCCTTGTGATGCCTGGCCGCCCAGTGTGAACAAACCACTAGCCCGATTACTCTATCTGTGCTCTGCTGCCTTATCCGGTTGGAATTAACTGATCCGGGATCTGATTCCTGTGCTGGATGCCCTTACGTTGCCCTGATGCAATTGCAAAGCTAAACTCAGCTCTAGCATAACAGTTTATTCCAGAACAGCGGCTTTGGATTTGCTTCAAAGTATGGTTTTCCCAAAAGACAAAATATAAGTGGCCACATATGCTTTGAAATGTGATTTCTGACTGCCCTTCTCACTTGTTTTACGTTTTCTTTTTAATTCTTTTGTCCTTCAGATCCCAAGCAACCGTTTGTGGGGCCCTTTCTTAGCTCATATGAAGTGCTTTTCATCTACAGAGATGCGACCACCATGGTGGTTCCTTGCCGGACGTCCTCTCCTGATACTGTTGTTACACTCATAGCGGTAAGGTCTCTCAAAGACAATCACATCACACCTTCTGCTCATGATTGTATGATCATTACTATACATGTATATGATCGCATGATATAGTAATACTGATATAGTATACGCATGTGCTCCAAAGACCTGGTGGCACATGAAATAGAAGAAAATCCCACAGTGCACCATCTACAAAAGCCAGATTGCCATTAATACCACATCAGGGCATCGGTGTCGTATCATTGTCATCTTTGTCCCTCTGTGCTTAAGGCATCTTGCTGGTTCTCACACCGTTGGCATGTTAAATCACAGAAACAGTCCCGGGACAGTGGCTTGTCTGAGTGAAGCTCGGTTGGAGGGAGGCCGATGGGAGTCCCTCTGTCTGCTTCCTGTAAGAGCAGGAAGGTGTTCCAAGAGGGTTTTATTCTCAGAATAGACCCTCAGTCTAAATTTAGCTCACCCTCCAAACATCAGGAAATCCAGTAAGAACAGAGGCCATGGGACAACAGGCCGTGTCCCATCGCAGGAAACAACAAGGAACTAATATTTGATATCAGAATGCAGCCAAAGAGCTCATGTGGTTTGCTCAAAGCTTTGAACCTGGCTATCATCCCCAAAGACAGCTTGAAAACCATCTCGACAAAGTTACCATGCCAACCGCCAAGGTGTGCACTCCTCGTCATTGATATAATATGATCATGTGACATACTGGCTGCCGTGGGCCGACACATCTGACTTTGGTTGATGTGACCTTCCTGCTGTTGGTAATTCTATGCCACTCCTCCTTTCTGCTCCCTTTCCTTCCTTCCTTCCTTCCTTCCCTTCCCTTGCCTCCTCTCCAACTCCTGGCCTGAGATCAGAGAACAAACGGCAGCAGGCACGTACATCCTCTTCCGAGTCAACACTTTTTTGTGCTTCGTTGCATAAATGATTACAGAAGTTACACTCCACAAAACAATGAAATGCAATTGCATCTTCACTTGAACAGATGTCTGTCCCCAGCTGAGTCCAGCAGAGCATGAGCTACACGTTAAATGAAGTCGAGTGCGTTACGCTTCCGTCTTCCATCGAAAAATATCTACGGCACTGACGAACCTTCTCTTCTCTACTCCCTCGATTGCAGACCAAACTTTCTACAAATGTGGTCATTGAGGGAATGCCCTGGGATCCAAAGGTTGGATTTACGATCCCCATCGACCCCAACAACACCTTTTACAACCTGCTCACCTGTAAAACCACGGTCAACGGCCGTGAGTTCACGTCGATGTACATGCCTCAGAGAATAAGTGAGTGTGGGGTCTTCCTAGAAATCTAGATTTGTGTTGATTTCTCTCTTTTCATTGTCATCATTGTCCTCAATTCTATTTGTCACTATATTTACAGCTCGCGTTCTGAACAATGTGAAGATCACCCCGGATCGTGTCAGGGTGCTTGTTGGAGACACCCTTATTCTCAACTGTACTGGCGAGACCAGCTACAATGGAAGAATCGTCTTCGAGTGGGATTTTCCAAAAAAGAGAGTAAGTTCGGGGTTGCCTTTGACACGGGACGGCTGTATGTTAAAAACGCACCCTCGCAGGTCACAGCGGATAAGTTCATGGTTCGTTCTTTTTTTTCCTGTTTTCAGGAAAATAGACACTTATACAAAACTACGGAAGTCCGCCCCAGTCAGGTTTTTGTTATGAGCAAGGCTTTGATTTTGCCGAATGTTTCCGTGGAGGATAAGGGGGTGTACCGCTGCAGAGGTGAGCTCGAACCCACGAACTACAAGGATGTCTCGGCAAAAGTCCTTGTTTACGGTGAGTGTGCATTGGATGAAATGGATGAAAAAATCAGGTGACAACCTCCACGATCTGCAACGTTTATTGCAAAACACAACAATATTATCACACATTCTACGTCTTAATAGTTCTCGCTGTGACAATTTTACTATAATGTGACGGTAATTTAGCCCTTTGTTTTGTTCTAACGTTTGTCATTAATCTTTTTTTCCAGAGCGTCCGTTCCTCAATGTCTCCTATAAGCATTATCGGCTTGGTGAAGTTACCGTTAAAGAAGGCAGAAAGAAGCTTGTTTTTGACCCCAAGGTCAACGCTCTGCCAATACCAAACATTGTTGCATGGTGAGTAATCTTGTCTCCAAAAAAACCCCCAGCTTATTTTGTATTGAGTGAACCAGCTTCATGAGTTATTTACTTCTTCTTTATCCATGATTTCAAAACCTTTTAGGTATAAGGACGGGGTCCGTATCAACATCACTTCCACCTGCTACAATATGTCTAACTACAGCTTGATCATCACCGACGTGCAACAGAAGCACGCTGGGGTCTTCACCATAAGCCTGGGCAACCAAGCCAAGGGCTTGTACAGGAATCTGAGCTACACGCTGGTCGTCCAGGGTAAGCTGTTGTCATGGACCTGATAATGACTGCTGATCCTGAGGAAATGAAGCAGTGCCCCCGCTTTCAGCGCAGTCCGCTGGACGGCAGGTAGCGACTCGAGTATGACAGGAATTTCTGGGGCTTGTTGATTCCAAGTCTGGATCGACGTAGCGAGGGCAGCTGCTGTTGATTATTGGGGCTCTTTTGGGGGGCTTGGCTCTGTGTGCTCTATTCTGGACTCGGATTCCAGCCGCTCCAGACCCCCCTCTGGTCCCCACCATTTATTTGGATCCTCGCCATGTGTGTATACAGTGCGGCTCAAATAAACAACATGTTCCATATCATATGTACACAGCATGAGGAAAACAAGGACTGAGCATGTTAACTGAATCCTACTGATAACTGTTAACACCAAAGGGTGCACATGTTAAGTGGGAACGCGGACAAAGTTTGCTTACTATAGAGAACAAAGAAGTGTGCGTGCCCTACTTCAAGCCCGTCATGGTGGGGCGAAGCTATTTTCACTGCCTTCTTTAAACATAGCAATCCCAATAGTGAGACAAAAAGAGACCAATCAGCCCCCTGTGTTTTGTGTAAACCTTATTTATGACCCTAAACTGTCCCGCTTCACAAAACCTTGATTTGTTGGAGTGACAAAAAAAACAAAAAAACACTCACAGACAGAACTTAACACGGCAAAGGGAGATTCCTGGTATCAATTATTAAGTATTTCATTGGTTGCTTAGCTATCTGTGTCACTGTGTGAACCGGCACAGGGGTCCCGGACCCGCTGTCGATGGGTCGATACCCTGATGGGCACGGGCCACTGCCGGGTCACTCTCTGACCTACAGCCCCCCGGGCTATCCGGTCATCCTGCCATTCTTCTCTCTCTGCATGCCGTCCAGAGGAACGCCGCTTGTGCACCCTTTTCACGGCTGTCCATCATGACTGCCGAACCCTCGTTATAAAGACATTATGAGAGGATTGCGGCGAGTTTATTTAACCTGTTGTTGCTCTCCTTGTGTTTTTGTGTCCATGTACCTTACGTGTGTATGTATGCGCTTCTCTCTCTCACAGTGAAACCAACTATTTCGGAGGCGGAGCTTGCCACTGTGGATGTGCAGCCGTACACGTTGCGCAGACAGCATCAGCTGACCTGCACTGCTTATGGAATACCTTTGCCAAACATCACTTGGTTCTGGCAACCGTGTGACTCGGACCCAACGCTTACAAAGTGAGTCCCCGTCTTGACTATATTCACAAAGATGTGAATGTTTGATCTACTTTATAAACATCCTCCAATCTTGAAGAATTCAAAAACGCATCACTGGAAAAGTTTTCCTTGATGAACACCCAACATAATCTGATTTAAAACTTTAATCTGAGCAAACAGTATACCTGTAAAACATGATTTATAGTTTGATTCAGATATATAATACACAGCATTTGCACAAATTGCACAGATGTGTTGTGAGACAACTGAAATACCACCGCATACTGAAATAGTATTTACAAGTGCACTCGACTGAAATGACACAGAATACGACACATTAATCAAAGAAACGCAGCCGTCTCGTTTGTGGTCAGTGGCTGTGTGGGCTGACGGGGAAACACGAGGGGAAATGTATTGATCTTAGATTCCAAGAGCTGTTACAGGCCTGGTAGTGAACCCAGAAACAATATGAACATTCCCCAATATCCTCCCCATCAGTGGCAGCAGGAGACATCCGAGTGGTTAGATGGGGAAAACAATGGGTCATTAGTCATGTGTTATCAGTCCTCAACAACTTTACCAAAAACAACACTATAGACCACTGTGCAAAAAAGAGACGCAATCATGTTTAATACCTCGCCTGGACTTTATTGTTTTTATATTTTAACTGGTCTGAAAAGACCCTCTTGCACTTGCCAAATTTATGATAAATTACAGCCGAGCGTCGGGTCAAAACAACTGTTTCTGCCGGTCCTAAAGATAATCAGGGCTGGCACTGCGAACAGTGGCAGGCAGCTAATGAGACAAAGGAGCGGCTGCAGCCCGGTGGGAGACCAATTGTGCAAAATGTTTGTTTTATGCAGCCCTGACCCTGTAAAGTACCTGTCACTGTAAATCCAGCCTGTGGCCCTTCAAGATCATATCTCATCTAAATCTTTTTTTGAGGGGACGCAAACAGTGGGGAGGGATTAGAGGGGAGGGGAAGCTCGCTGTATTGGATGAGGAATGAGGCTGATAGTGCAGGGAAGAAATATGGTGGCGTCTTTATCGCCAGGTTGAGAAGTTATCAGTGGCTCCTTGTTGACCGCCAAGGTTTTAGGATCAGCCTTATCTCCTCTGACCAGAAGGTGTGTGTGTGGGGTGGGGGGGGGGGGTTTCCTGTAAGAGGTGACGCATAGCGCAGCCCTTCCTGTCGCTGTGGCTGTTTCCTCCTCTGCCTCTCCTCTCATCAGACTGATTGTTCCCCACCCCGGGCGGTGTGCAGGGTTTGGGGGTGGCGGACAAATCAAGGCTTTCTCTTGGTTTTATAACCCAGACGAGGTGGTCTAGACCTCGACTCAACCTCGATCAGACTCAGTGTAAAGGATTTTCAGAATCAGGGTTATTTAAGTAGGGCAGCACATTGTATATTTATTATAACAGCGTGATGTAGGCAGGGTATCTTTCAGCATCACATCAAGGTTCCCACAAATCTTTTTTCTTCTGTTTGTCATTGTTCTAGATCCAACACTGCATTTGTCTCTACACATACAAACTGCATTACTAGATTGTCTCATAGCATTTTTTCTCTCCTGCAGTTGCTTTCCTGACACCAAGCCACTTTCCGTCAACATTGATGAAAGGAGAAATGACTCCCACAACTGGATTAAGACTATAAACGTCAAGTCCGAGCTGGTTAAAGCAAAAAACAAGGTTAGTGTTTTTAACTCTATTTGCAGTGTTTAAAACAAGAGATGCACACCATAACATGTGGTTGACAAATATCAGTAATCAACAGTAAGAATGTATGTGAATTAGATTAAACTCTGGGCTCTTAGCCTTGTAAACAGTGACAAAGATAAATGGCTTAAACCATGCATGTGCCAAGAGCTTTTTTGAGCTTTTTTGGGGGGCAATCAGGAAACGTTTATTACCATAATATCTCAGACATACAAGGAATTTGATTTGGCGGTTGGTGCATGACAGCAGACAGTACAGACAAGGTAGTGCAGGAATAACTTGTCTTACACCTACATTATTTGTTTCTGCAAAATCAACTCAGCTTTTGTTAGAGAACACCAAACACATGTTTTTGTGCAAACCCAAACACAATACGGAAACTGTAGACAAATGTCCTGTGGGAGCCGATACTAAAACTGTTCACCCTGAATGTAATCAAGAGCAGGCCTGCTTTGCTCCTGCAGTCTGTGTATAGGATTACATTAAAGAAACCCATTATAGCAGCATGGGACAAGTAAGGCACATATTTGTGGCTATTAAGCGGTTCTTATAATAATTGTAAATTTGGTGATTTTCGTAGGGCGTCAGTTCTGATACATCGCTGACATAACTAGAGCTTATTTACTTGTGATCAAAAGCTGGTGCTTTTAGAAGGGTTAAAGCTAAGGGTCAAGGATAACAAGCAAAAGTTTAAAAGAACAGCGATCTGTTGGACGTGAATTCCTCTCTGTCACCCAGTCATAAATCGCTTTGGCCCGTGAATAGGAACGTACCAAAGGCTGTGCCTTTCAGTGCCTCCCAGGAAGGCCCAGTTGAGCCTGGCCCGGGTCATAATATAAGGAAAACACCGAGGTCACAGTGCGTCTGGTCAGGTCACCTCTTAAGGACTCTGCACGATTTTTTTAATGACTTTGTTTGAGTTTGGGTCACATAACCGGGAAGTAAAGCCACTCCATCAGTATTTTGACGGAATAGCATGAGTTGAACAATATATTTATCACTTTCAAACACATATTGTGTTGCCTGAGTGTTTGTATCCTGAGTTTTAGTACAGGGGCGCTGATATTGCCTCAGCTACAGTTGTGTGTCTTGACAGTCAACACATTCACTCCCTTTGAAGTCCCCCTGAACCCTAAACGGAGCCCCATGACGCGCAAGTTTCAATTATTATTTTGTCTATTCAAGCCCTTAAGAGCTTGCACTAGTGCAATGATAAAATCGAGTGTGGCGTTAGAAGGGCTTTCCGGGAAATGGCCTTTGAGCCGTGGCTCCAGATCTATCGTGCAGGTCTGAAGGGGACGCGGCAGGTTTTGAAATCCAGATGTATCCTTTCATTATGGCTACGGCGAGTATAAAACAAACCAGGCTCTGGACCTCTTTCCCGCCCGTTAACAGCGACTCGCTACTCTAATGGTGAGTGAGCCCCAGGCAAAAAAAAAGCGTGTTCTAAATGGTGACATTGAGCATTTGTTGTTTCTCACATGTTTTTTTTTTCCTGTTTGGAACAATCCGTAATAATTGCCCCATTTATCCCAATTAGACTGTGAGCACCCTGGTGATAGGAGAGGCTATGATGTCAGGCATGTACTCCTGTGTGGCCCAGAATGAAGTCGGCAACAGCACAATGACGATCCCCTTCTACGTTGATGGTAAGTGGGTCAGCTGAAATATTTAAATTGGACACTGACTTGCATTTCAATAATGGCAAAGTGAAGAATACTGGGCACGGGATTCATTCAGATGATCCAGGCGTACACGCTGTAACGCAGTGCAAGAACAGCGGAGGAATGTGCTGATTGCGTTGTGCGATGAAGAAGCCAGAGGGGGGCATTAATTGGAACCATCTCCCAGTGTAGCTGAGCGGCTCCAGGGTGGAAGAGAGGCAAACATGTCCTGAACCATATGGAGTGCTATAATGGCACACTTTTAAAAATAACTGTAAATAGCTGCATTCCTGATCCAGTGCCAGCAGGTCATTCCTCTTTCTGCTTTGAGAGTTTACTTTTTTAATGAGTATTTCTTACAACATGAACATCCAGTAAGACATTCATGTATTTATAGCTGGGCTGACGTGTTGCGTAAAGAAGCACAGTTCCTTCTGCAACAGAGTTAATTTCAGTTCCTTAAAAGCTGAGTGAGCCGCATCTCCTGAGGGGTGACGAATTGCTCTTGGAGAGAGATTTGTGCGGGTCAACCTGTGCCTGATGAGATGCCAAGTGCCTAAAACGTGTTTCCCAGAGTGAGAGAATTCCCAAGAGGAATCACGCTGTCTTCCAGAGGTGAGGGAGACAGAAAGAGATGGATACCACTGCTTAAAAAAAAAAAAGAGGACACAAATCTGTTAACAGCTGTCTTCTCTTACGGAACACAGAATGCTTTCCAGCAATCTGAATAAACAAGCTGAGGTTTCCCCCGGGGCCCAGACTCCGCTTCTCTCCAAGCCATATGAGCGCGGCAGCGCCGTCATCCACGCAGTGCACCGGCAACATGCTTCCAATTAACAGTGATGAAACGGGAAATAACTGCAGATTCGACATTCCTGGCATCGCGACAAGCAGCTTTGCGTCCAAAAGTATTGTCCCACGCAGGGTCTCGGCCCGGCAGGATACGTGTCTCTGTGTAACACCGATGACGTGGACTCATGTTGAGAAGCTCTTCATTTGTAATTAGTAACCGTTGCTCTCATTGACCATTGAATGTATCTGAATATCCACTGTGGCACTTAGATCTCGCGGAGGGAATCACCATCACACCTCGGGCAGCCATCGAGGGGGACGACGTCACTCTGACCTGCCGGGCAGCTCGCTACCTGTACACCGACCTGCGGTGGCTGGATTCGAGGAATCAAACGGTCGCTGCCAACGTGTCGGGTCTCCAGATCGGCGGCTACTCCATTTCTCTCTCTCTGCGTCTGCATAACGTGTCCCAAGTCAGCACTACGGGCTACAAGTGCCAAGCGTACAAGCTCAACAGGAGGGTTGAACTCAAGACCGCTGCGCTTTTTGTGAATGGTGAGTTTTGGAGAAGGGTGTGAGAAACACTTGATATGTGGCTGTCTGAACAAGAATAGCTTTAATAAAAGCAAATGTTTTGTTTATTGTGCAGTGAGGAGAAGCCCCTGGCTGAGTCAGAATCTGACCGATCAAGCTGTGAACAGCAGCGGCACCCTGATGCTGGCCTGCTTTGCTCTGGGAGTTCCTCGTCCTTACATCATGTGGTACAAAAATGGTGTTGAGGTGGAGGAAGGACCAGGTAACCTGACAATGCCATATTATATTATATTATATTATGTATACACATACATATGATCAGCAGGCGAACGTTTTTTATGCTTTGAAAGCCGATGAACATGTGTCAAAGGCCTGGCTGGCCGTTATGGAGGGAACATTTTTTTCATTCTAGCTTTCTCGAGGCTCAAGTAAACAGCATTCCTGACTCAGTGAGGATTATGCAATTTCTGAAGCTGAGTTTGGATTCCCAAAACCCAAATTTTCCTATTGATATTTACTGAAGACATTTGTGCAGTTAAGCTGAAGTTAAGCAATTGTTTGTATAGTTACGGCTAAGTGAGCAAAGCAATGGATGCTTGTTCAGTTGTATTCAGGTGGTCCGATTCACATTTACATGCACACTGGGAGCAAATTAGTTTGCTCAAATCCTTTTATGTAATTGCATTGAGCTCCCACAAAAATTATTATATTTGGCTCGCGTCGTCGCATAACATCCTGAGTAGAAATTAAATTATTCTGCATAAACCCAACCTCAGCTGTGGTGAGAGCCGGTGTAGCATTCACCCCGTTTTCACGCCACCTGTTGCAAACTTTGACCGAGCGATCATGTGTTGCAGGTATCATCCTGAAAGAGGACGGGGTCCTGACCATCGAGAGGGTGAAGAAAGACGACGAAGGTCTCTACGAGTGCGTAGCCAGCAACGACGAGGGCAACGCGACGACCAGCTCTGTCGTTACTGTGTTCGGTAGGTCACACCTCGAGATATTACACGCTCACCGCAATCAGCCGGGGGCTGCACGCCGCATCCAATACACCGATGAGCCGTCTTTGACAGCGGAGTCGTTCTCATTTCCTGCACACAGACGGTCACAGCTTACCACAGGCCCCCTCGTTTTCAAATGGCTCCGGTCTGACTTCATTAGGAAAACGTTCCCCTGACAGATAATCTGTGGCTGCCAGGAATGCCGAGTGAATTCCTTTCACTCGGCAGGTTTTATGATCGCAGCTCTGACTGAGGGTCTTTACCTTGAGGGCATGACCTCTGTGAAGTGTTAAGCGGCTACAACAGCCGAAGGGACTGGAAACGCACAGCAGGTAATTGGAGTAGCGTGTCTTTTACCACTTGCGTGCGTGTGTGTTACGTGCAAATGAACTGATCCGAAGGTCAGGATTGCAGTTTGGGTGCGATTTTATGCTTGTCGTCTTTTCTAAACAGATTCTAATAGGTAATCTATTTGGAACTTCAACATTAAGGGTTATCAATTCCAATCTAGACCACAAATATATTTCAGCAACAGCCTGTACGCCTGAAGATTAAATAATATCGGAGCAGCCAGAGCAACTTGTTGTGCAGATTGGAGGAATGCATTGATGTGTCGTCACGGACGGTTCAAAAAGAAACATTGTTTGGAAAGAAATATTATCGGAAAAAGTGTGGTATTTATTTCCAAAATAAACATAAAATAAACACAGAAATGTGTTTCCACTTTCTTTTGCTAAATAACCTCAAAGAAAATTAACAAAAAAAGACATTTGGAACAGAATAGTTCCTTTTGATTCCAATTCTCCACTAATTCTTTTCAATATTAGAGGATAATTTATGAGATGATGAAAGGTACAGGTTCTTTTCAAAGGGGCCTTGTAGTTGACGGTAGATCTTTTCATTGCAGGGGATGAAGGAAAGCCGAGCGTTGAGGTCATCATTTTGGTTTGTACGGGAGTTGCCGCCACGTTCCTCTGGCTCATGCTCATCCTCTTCATCCGCAAGCTGAGGAAGGTAAGACGTGATGCTACTTCTTTATTTCAATAATCATTTGATCCGAGCATTCGCGCAGATGTGGAAAGTTCAAGTGTCATGTGATCTTTTTTTGCGGTTCCTGTATTGCGGTTCATAGATTGACTCGGCTGACCAGTGCTTCGTGTGTAGTAGCCGAAGGACACATTTAGCCAGCATTTGGACAGATGTGGAAAGTTTAAGTGTCATGTGGTCTTTTTTTGCGGTTCCTGTTTCCCGTGTTCAGACTAAGGATTTCATAGATGCGGCTGACCATTGCTTCTTGTGTAACACACTTAAATGGAAGGACAAACCTTTTCTGATTTCCACATTTCCTTCAACAAGTGAGAAATGCTCAGATCATGTTTGTATGTTCAGGAGAACAGCGTTTACTCATGTAAATAAAACAACAAGGAAAACATTCATGCACCTTTAACCTGGCAAATTTCACGTGAAGTTTGAACAAGAGTTCAAAACTCTGCCTTTTATTGTGGTCACAAAATGTTAGATTATTATTAGATCATTCATATGTTGTCATCTAACACCCTCAGCAACCGGGACATTACAAGATGGGCCCGTCGATCATCATTGACCCTGACGAGTGTCCCCTCGAGGAGCAGAATGACCTTCTTCAGTACGACAGCAGTAAATGGGAGTTTCCCCGCGACCGACTGCGGCTCGGTGAGAATCCAACGTGCAGGAAAATGTTACAGATACGATTCTCACTTCGGGACTTTACACACAGTTCCTTACTGGACAGGCCCAGAAGCTCATGGGCCTGCTGCTGTGTTACTATGGTGATGAATGGGATGATATTTTCATATTTAGATTTCTCTAGCGTGAGCATATATTTAATTGGCATTGTCCGGACAAGAGGTCCAACCACGAGAGGTTAACAGTTCATCTTAAAAGTGCTTCGCGTTGAGAGCGTACGCGTCCCCCGTCAAGGTGCGTGGCCTAGCTGTCACCCCTCTCTGCAGCTGTAAGGATCATTACTTATCAGTGACCCCAGCTGTCATCCAGTCTTAAGTGAGCAATAAATTCTCTAGAAAAAACACCGGGGGTTGTTTTGATTAAACGCCCGCAGCCCGAGGGACAGGAAACTCATCCAATACCTTCTTCCTTTGCCAGGCAAAACCCTCGGCCATGGAGCGTTTGGGAAAGTGGTGGAGGCCTCTGCCTTCGGGATCGACAAGCTCTCCACCTGCAAGACGGTCGCTGTCAAAATGTTGAAAGGTAAGATGTCAGAAAAGTCTCTCAGAAATAGTTTGTGTTGACAGAACCACCCGTTCATGTTGTTCTTGAGCCGCCCTCTTGCTCATCCCGGTGCTGCCACCACTCATGGCAGCTATGCCTTCTCCGTAGTCTCGGTATCTACTACTTGTGTTTGCAGCAGATGAATAAGGAATGTAGTTTTCTGCACAAGATTTATTTCTCATCACAGACCCGAGAGCTACAGCGTCACATGTGCCTGCAGTTAACGTCTGTATGTGCGTGACGGTTCAGAAAAAGCATGCGGTGTCTGTTCCTCGCAAAGTGCAGTTGGAGGTAAAGGCTGAGACCTGTAACCCTGTTCTTGATAACGATAGCAAGTGTGTGCTGATCTGACAGCTCAGATCAGAATATGTGGGTGAAGAAGAGTTCAAATGGAGATGAAAGTAACGTGCGAGTCATAAAATCCCCTTTGCCCCTCATTCAAAGGTTTCCAACATTTGGAAACTATTCGCTGTATTTTCCCATTCCAACGGCCTTCCAAGTTCTCACATCAGCTGTTGGATCAAGAAATGAAAACAGGAAACCGACAAGCTGAAAAGTTTTCCTTGGTATATTCATACTAGAGAAGCCAACTAGAGGACCATGTAACCGGAAATCTGGGTACGATGTACAATGAAAAATAGGGCTTATTGGTCACTAATATATCATTAATCATACATTTACAGACCGGCTGTTTTGGTCGTAGCTCAATCTGGTTTAAGTCTCCCTTTAGCCTCAAGCTCATAAATATCAGAGGGATCGAAGCTGCATAAAAAAAAACATTAATCTTCATTTTCATCATTCACAGTTAAGTCATTGTTCAACCTGAACACAGTCGGCTATTTCATGTCTGTCTGTTTAAAACCTCTTCATATCGCTGGGCCTAAAGCAATGGTAATTATTTTTCCATCATGTTTAATCAATTCTCAAAATTAAATTACAAGATTTAGTTTTTGTTACCATATGCAAACTATTTATTCTTGAAAATTGCGAGGCGGGAAAGATATCATCATCCGTACGTTCACATTTCGTATGTACACATTTAGTTTGAAATGTATCGTATATTATTGTGCACACGCATCTGACGGTTGTGTTTCCAGCTCCAAAAACACAAAACCCAACAGGAAACATGTTCACTACGGAGGAAATACTGATTTCACGTTGTGCGCTTGAGGGTTTAAATAACGTTTGATCCCTTCTGTGTATTAAAATATCTTTAAACAAAGGAACAGGCTTGCGTAGATCGTAGATTTGCTTATTTTTCAAAGAAGTTATCTTTACTTATGATCTAAACCGAATAATCTTGCACGGTCCGTCTCATTTTGTTTAATGTTTTCCATCTTAACTTTGTATAAGCGAAAATCTGTTTTGAGTTTGGATTCCAAGCGGTCAAATCGCTGAACGTAACATTGTTGCCGTTGTCCTGAAACTAAATGAAAGGACAATGAAGCACACTGAAAAGAGAATTAAATGTGAAAATGTACATTTGTCTACGTTATCACAGGAGGCGCCACGTCCAACGAGAGGAAAGCTCTGATGTCAGAGTTGAAGATTCTGATCCACATTGGCCATCACCTGAACGTGGTCAACCTGCTGGGAGCCTGCACGAAGCCCGGAGGTTAGATTTACTACGGAGGACGTCCCACAGAGTCATCCCACCGTTGCAATATTTGGGGGATATAGAAGAAGAAATTACCATTTTGACTTGAAAGTAAAACGTTGTGGTCCAGATGTCGGAATAATCACGAGGGATTTGCCATTTTTAACAGGGCCGCTGATGATGATAGTGGAGTTCTGCAAATACGGCAACTTGTCCAACTACCTTCGAGGCAAGAGAGACGACTTCCTCGTCTACAAGGTGAGTCAACGGCAACTTTTCCCACTGTGGCGACCTGTTGACCTCCCTCCTCATTTAACGTGACGTGTCTGCGTGTGTGCCGCTCAGAGCCAGGACGACAAGGTGGTGTCGTCGGGGTCTCGCTGCGAGCTCATCGAGCTGATGAAGCGCCGCCTGGAGAGCGTGGCCAGCAACGGGAGCTCGGCCAGCTCGGGCTTCGTCGAAGATAAGAGCTACTGCGACTCGGAGGAAGAGGAAGAAGGTAAAGGCCGAGCACTTCTTGCTCCCGCCCCTCCCCCCTCTCCTCTCACCTCTGCTCCACCCACCCAGCTTCCCGCGGATTGTTTTCCAGCCCGAGTCTGATAGGACATTTCCTCCTCCTGTTCGCGCAGTACAATCAATGCAGCGGGAGCCGCGGTCACCCCGCTGAGTCTGGGGAGGCGTCTGTTTACTTCCTGTCCTGACCCCGAGTGTCGCTCTGCTGCGGGGGCTCCAGCTCGGGACGCGGCACGCCGGCCCAGTGTTGTTCCCGACGTGTTATTTCTGGTTTGATTGGCTGTTTACTCAGGTGGGCCGGTGGAAGGACTCCTTGTGAGTTCCTCTCAGCAACCGCGCGCTCCACCTGACCTTTGAAAAATAGGAGGATTGTATAATTTGTTTTCAGTTTCTCGTCTGTTGAGGATGTTTTGAAGACGGCGGAGGAGATGCGTACGTGACGGGATGGATTGTTAAAACTGTTTCCATTAGTTTGTTCCGATTTAACCTCATATATGATTTGTGTAATTTGGTTTATTGTCCTAAATGTAAATATATAAAAAATGTGAAAAATCTGTTTAACTGGAAAAACGTTTTGTGTTCTTGTGTTTCACAGAATCTGAGGATTTGTATAAGAGAGTCCTGACGTTGGAAGATCTGATTTGCTACAGTTTCCAAGTTGCAAAAGGCATGGAGTTCTTGGCTTCACGCAAGGTATTTTCCTCACATAAATCACTCCAACACACCCCTGAAGACATTTTTACATGCAGAAGGTGACTGCATTGTAAATGAATAAATGTGCAGAAAAAAAAAAACTTAAATTGAAGTGTGAACCGTTTTGCCTCTACAACTACCACAGTGTTTTTCAAGGATATCACACATTCATTCATTGTTCAAGTCGTTCATAATTTTGCAGAGGCCGGATGTGACTGATTGAATGAATTGACTATGAAGCCATTGTTGTAGATAACGACTGTTTTTTACACACACACACATCATCTCCTATTGTAATACCACTGATGAGTTTAGCACACGTTGCTCTGCCTAAAGCAATGTCTGAATTTTGTTTATTTCATCAGTGCATCCATCGGGATTTGGCTGCACGAAACATCCTGCTGTCTGAGAATAATGTCGTGAAGATTTGTGATTTCGGACTTGCCAGAGACATCTATAAAGATCCGGATTATGTGCGCAAAGGAGATGTAAGTTTATTAAAGTCCTGTCAACTCTTACATAAAAAATACTTTGACTAAAAAGTGAAAGCACTGAATAAATATAGCGGGTTTTGAAATCTCACAAAAAGTATTGTTCAGACGTGTGTTTGTTTGAATATTAGATTCTGAAACAAAAAAGGCGGTACCTGTTACCCACTTCAAATCAACCGGCTCTCCCTGCAGATGTCACATTAGTGGGATTTCAACTCCCCTGAGACAAGACAGTAAATCATTTCTTATCTTAATATCTGCACAGGCCAGACTGCCGCTCAAGTGGATGGCACCTGAGGCCATTTTCGACAAGATCTACACGACTCAGAGTGACGTCTGGTCCTTCGGTGTTCTCATATGGGAGATCTTCTCTCTGGGTAAGTGTCACGGCTGCATATTGAGCACTTCGTTTAGAGTTCAGAGTACAAACATCACAGTGCCACATTTACGCCTCTATCCTTTCAGGCACAGGTAATTCTGTTCACCGTACACACATGCGCTACATTCAAAAACATTTTCATCATGTTCATATTTCCGTGTGGCGTGGCAACGCTCGAACAGATGGGGCAAGAGACGGTGCAGCCGATGGCTGTTATGCAACCCTTCTGGATGCCAGCAGCCATAAAACTCAACAGAAGAATCTGATTCGCACGTAGCCGCTCAAACACGTTTCTCATTATTTTCCGGACCTTGGCTGTGAAACTGTAAATATATCCTGGTTTTGAATTTGACGTCAGTAGAGTCATGTGATCGGCTTCTTATTAAAAGCGTTCCCAGCATAAAGGCCGCCATCACAAACCCGGGTTTCTGTTTTCTGAGATGTTTTCCGAGAGAAGAGGTGCGCTCCACTGGCTCAGACTAACTAGTGAAGGAATTCTGTGATTTTTAGCACAGCCACAGGGCCTTAAAAGGAGGGAACACCTCCTATTTAACTTACCCGTTTCGTCCCAGCTGGCAACACAAACTCATTGTAACCAGGCAGCCAGATCAGTGTAAAAGTGTTCCCCTGCTGGGAAACCACCGCAGGCTTTAAGACCCCATTGTGTGTCGCCCCCACGACTGCCTGTGCACCGCGGCACAGAGCTCCCCACACGTCTCTATGGCAAGGCTCAACGTGAAATATGCATGTTTAAATGTCGCCATGGGAAGCAGTGGAAACATAAGGGTAAGTGTAACCGAGGTTGGATGTATTTCTCTTCTGTACGTTTCTACTGTGCCGCTTTTGAATCACCGGCATGTGGTGTCGTCACCCGCCGCAGTTGAAAGAATAGTGTGTTAGGTTGCATATTCTTTTAAATGTAAAGCACAGTGACGTCATTATGATACTGTTCCTTTTGTCTCGCCTTCTTTTTCAGGGTTTTGTCCTCCCTCTTTTTCATTCTTGACACATTCTCACCACATTTTTTCTGTTAAAGAAACACTTGCACATCTGGGTACTGTTAGCGGGGCCTCAGAAAAATAAATCAGGAAACAAGGATACAAAATGACCACAAAAAAAAAATGGCAAAGAAGTGAGCTTTGCAGCCTGAGCTTGTTCAGAGGTCAAGAGTTTCAGGGTAACCAAAGTGTGCTTTTCAGATCTTTCCCTGAACCAAAAGTGTGTCAGTTACGTTTCATGGGTTTAAATATTCCGAATCTTGTTTGAATAGTGTTGACGCCCAAAGGAGAACCGGGCCTTAGTGGTGTTTGTTATACTAGATATACATCATCATCAGCATGAGATCACCTTTATGTAATGCGGCCTCGTATAAACACAGGTCCTTTTTAAACAAGGTAGGTCTTCATTAGAGGGAAACGATAATTTATTACACATGCATTATGAGATAAAGGGAGGAGTCTCTGATGATTAGACTCCCAGTGACAGTATATCAAAGGGGAGTAACTGTGGTTAGATAAGGAATATATTCATCTTGGAGTTGCTGCAAATCAGATGGGATCCAGATTGGAGGTGTTTCATCGGTTCCCACTGTAATGACCATGACTGACAGCAGCAGTTTTGTTTATATTATTACAAATTTATAAACAGAATGACAGCCCCTATGTGACTGGCTCAGAGAAACCGCTGCAGAATGCGATTGTTTTACTTGAAAGTGAATGATTATTTAATTGTTTGGCTGCACAATGAAACGCACATAAGTAGTAAGTATCCTTTCTAAAAACTACAGTCTTCCTCATGCAACCTCACATATTCGTGCAAGTGGCAGCCTACAGCACACAGCACCACCCAGAGTCCTTCCTCAAATGTCAATTCATATAAATGCAAAACAAATAAGGTAATGAACCTCTCCACTTGCTCCCTCTCCCAGGGGCCTCCCCGTACCCCGGCGTCCAAATCGACGAAGAATTTTGCTGCAGGCTGAAAGAAGGGACCAGGATGAGAGCCCCTGAATACTCGTCCTCTGAAATGTGAGAATCTTTGTTTTCAGCAAACAGTGTGCGTAAAAACACACTCGCCTGCTGTCCAACCGTAATAGAGCAGGGAAGTGGACTGTGTCTCGGAGCATTACCTTCACGATCTGTTGTACAAGAATCTGTCCATGAAAAATGTGGTGTTGTAAATGTGTTCTTTTTAACGACCATAATATTTGAATCTCTGCCTCAAACGTCCTCCTTAGAGAGTCCAAGTGTAGGCAGCAAGTAAAACCCTCCTGTATTAATATTCACCTAAGAGGAGGCATTCTGTGTGTGTGTGTCTCTCTCTCTCTTTGTGGTGCACCAGGAGGTCAGGGGTCCCTGATAAGAATCATGGGTAATCCTGGCTTGAAGGCTGCAGGAGGAAACATTAGTTACTGATTATCTCTGCGGCGGGGCGCTCGCCGCTCCGAGGCATTTTCTGACTGACGGTGGCGCGGATGTAACCGTGCACCCATGCTTTAAACGCCACGTCTGGAGTTCGGGAGAGGTCGCAGATTGTTTTGGAGTGAGGGTCGTTGGATGTCTGTGGACATAAATATATGTGGGAGAACAGAGAGTCCTCTTCTGTGGAATCACGGCCGTCAGTCAGGGAGGCAGCCGGAGAGCTATTTTTGTAACAAGAGTACCAGGATTTGTATGTCCAGCGTACGGCCGATCCAGACGAAGCACACAGATCACGTGCGCATACTTCTTGTCTGGTTTTAATTTAAAGTGACTCATACGGTGCACAAATCTTAATTGTTTTGAAAGCCTAATGCTGCACTTCTTAATAATGATGGGATATCAAAAGGTCCAGAGTTTAAATGCAGCCTGTGCCAAGTGAAGCTAACTGATTTAGTTTATCAGCTTTGGGAAAAAAAAGACAGTGATTGGAAATGATAGAGGAAATGTGATCCAGACCGTTGTTCAGGACAGAGGATCCGTAGACGCAGACCGGCTGGTGCCAAGGATCTCTTCTGCTTTTCCGCTCACAAGTGGAACTGCCAGATTATGTATTTTGCATGAGTACGGTTGTGAGGGCCTGCCTCCGAGCTAAAGCGGAGATCAAAGGGAAGACGAAAAAAGAAAACTGCTGATATCCGTGTAGATGAAAGTCCTTGGGGTCGTCGCTGCAGGTCACCTTGGCGAGCGTGTAAGCCCGGGTTTTTGAGGCCATTCACCCTCACAGCGAACCTGTAGTGTGTGAATGATGCACACGTGTGGTCGCAGGCAGCGCTGAGCAAACAATTTGTGCCTCTGCAGCAAGAATGTTGTCTTACATCTGTGAATAAGATCCTCTATCGTGATGCACTGCAGAGGAATTTAGCGGATATGCCTCAGAGAGTGGGAGGTCAATAAATAGGATGCTCACTTCCCATCATACCACAGTGTCCCAACCGGACAAACCCCGCAATAGCTCTCTCTCTCTCTCTCTTACAAGCACGGGATGGCTATTTGTTTTCATTGCGCTGCCGCCAGGAAATGTGCTTTAATTTGTGCAGTCATACAATGTGTCCACTTCCCCTCATCAATGAGACGCATAAAAGGCTGCGATCGGGCTCCCCACATCCTGTCGCCATCAGGAGGCCTCCCACCTGGCGAGTACACGCTGCGCTCACCGACGCGGACGTGGCGGCCGCACGGCTTCCTTCAGGGTCTGAACCACACCGCAAGGTTCAGACGCCCAGGCACAAAAACGCAGATGGCGAGAACGGGAGGTGTGTGTGTGTGGTGTTCCAAGTCCTCTAACTTGAGGTTGACTAAAACGTATGGCATCCGTGGGAAAGGGATTGGTTTTGCTGCAACCGAAACCGTAGAGGGGTCCATCGCGGCCATCATTCCCAATCAGCAACGTGCCGCGGTTTAAACACGAGCCCCGGTGCTCCACAGAGTGAGACAGGTCACTGTGATGGAAGCTCACATTAAGGCTCGGGGACTTCCCACATGGGCAGAGACGCTGACAGGCTGTCAGAGAGTCAGATACAGGCCCGAGAGGCTCTGCACCAGCATCACCTGAGAATAGATGACCTTTGTATTTAGAAGGACCAGATGTGGTCGTTGAATGCAACAAGGTTTCTTTATTGGACCCCTCGGTCACAGTTACAATACATTAACCCAAATATACTGTATTTATACTGTACATTTACTGTTTATTTAGAGAGTCCTCCCAGTGTCGCTGAAGGCATTGGTGCGTCTTGTAGTGTGTGTTCAGCGGTGTGTTGTTTGCCTTCAGATATCAGACCATGTTGGACTGCTGGCAGGGGGAGCCACAGGAGCGACCCACCTTCACCGAGCTGGTGGAACAGCTGGGAGATCTGCTCCAGGCCAGCGTGCAACAGGTACGGAAGGTTCTCGACCCGCAGCTGTGGAACTCTGGTGTTTAGGAGATTCGTGGAAGGCTTTTCTAAGTAAACAAATGCTGTAATAAAAAGTGCATTTTAAATTGTAGTATGTTATCTGTTACTAATCAGAACAACTCAAGTGTCCCATTAAGCCAAAGCAGCGTGTAACACCTGAAGAGGCCAGACGGAATTCAGCTTCCATTCATTTTATTGATTAAACCTTTGCTTTTCAAGACAAACCCAACTGGTGTGATCAGGATTCCATGGGATCAGATAGACATCTAGGCCTGAATACGTATTGAAGCTTTCACCATTACCAAGATGACCTTAAATCAATGGGCCAATGACATTTTAAACAAAAGTAGTGGAAACGTGAGAGTGCTTCTGAAGAAGATGAATGAAACATGACCAAAGTGGAGCATTAACTATCCCAGACGACAGGAAACAGCACGGGATTATTTTCAGCCACACGTGACAACACACGAAAGCTACAGCATGTTACAAATTAGTCTCTTAAAAGCCATCTTGATCTAGAAAAGGAGAAAATAAACAGCGGGGAGGTTTGAATCTTATTAATAACGGTATTGTTACAGTGCAGGAAGCCTGGCCACAGACTCAATGAACAAAGTATATTGTATTGGGTAGTTAAGGCATGACCTCAGTGTCTTTGGCCGCTCGCCACAACCCGTGTGTGCGTGTGTGTGTGTGTGTGTGTGTGTCTGGGTGTGTCTGGGTGCGCGGCAGAATAAGGCTGCGCTTCTTACACATTCTGTGTCTGATCGATTGATTTAGGAGGGAAAGCACTACATACCTATCAACACTGCCCTGATGCCGAAGCTGGGAGACCCGTCCGCCGCGCTGCTCCCAGAGGAGACTCCCACAAGACCCGCCTCCCAACGCGACTCGGGGACCGCATGGTGAGTTACGTGGCTGTAACTCCTCGCAAATGTCAACCGAAGCAGGAGTGTGAGCATTATGAACGCTAACCATCAACGCAGTCAGCGTGGTCATCGCGAGCATATAGAACTCCAAGCTTCCAATATGTTGTTCCTGGCACAGCAGGAGAATGTTTAGGGCCGACAGGACAATGAGTTCCGATTGGCTCGTGATGAAAAATGCACACGCAGCAGCTTGACAGCCAGGGAGCTTTGAGTATTGTTAATCCTGTGAGGAATTTTCCCCAAAACCATTGAGCCAGCTTCAAGATTTATGTCCACTTAAAATAATATTTGTCGAGCTCTTGGTTTTCACTGGTCCTCCAAGTGTGTTTATTAACGAGGTGTTGAAAAGCAGTAATGACAGTTAGCCTTTTGAGCTAACCGAAGCGTCATGTTAGCCTCTGATTGGCAAAATGCAAAGTAAACAAGGTGTGTTTTCAAAGTTCAACGTCACAGATGCAGCGTGTTATTGTTTTACGTGATTAAGTTCTTTTGGCTTTTATTGCTGCGCTTCGCCTCTCGCCTCCAGTGTAAGCAAAGGATTCCTAAAACCCAAAGAGATCGTTGCAGCGACATTTTGAGACTAAGCCCGGAAATATTTTCTCGCCAGGAACATCAAGATCCGTCCCGCTAGCGTGAAAACCTTTGACGAGGTTACCATGGAGGACGGGACCAATGGGAGCCACGAGGTGAGTTATCCATCCTGGAGTCAAACTAGAAACAGACGCAACCTGCACTCCAACTTTTCCTAAATCACGAGTTAAGTTGAACCCCAAAGTAGAACTATAAACTCAACTCAACATAAACGTAGTTATTTATATTCATCTTGTGCAGCAGCTCCCACAAACTAAATATTACGTTGTTTTTGAATATATTTAATTACATTTTTGACCATTATCCTGGTACTATTGTCCTTCATGTGCTCTGTTGAAGCACTCCAGCTTTTAAAGTTCACTTAGTCTCTTAGTTGATGTTATTTGTTCCCCTTCAGACAGCCACTAAGTGGTTTTAATTGTTCCTGTTCTCAGGGCGGTCAGTCGGACAGCGGGATGGGCCTGTCGTCTGACAACATGGACACTCTGAAGCGCCTCGAGTCACTGGCGGGCCGACCGCTGAGCATCATGGCGGCCCTGGCGTACGTCCCCTGCACCGCGCCCACACACACACACACGCACACGCACACGAGTACCTGCTTGGAAACCTCCCCACTGGGCTGGAATGTAGACGCTGTAACTGTCACACAAACACGAGTTCCCCCTGCCTTTGGTGGGTTAGTATGTCTTTTGTCCGGGAAACGCAGCGTGGTGGGAGAGACGGCGGCACAAAGGAGAGGTGGGAGGGAAAAAGCTGGAAGGTGACAAACCGAAAGGGCTGAGCACAAAAGCCGAGTGTGTGCATCGCTTGAGGTTCGACTGTTTTAAGAGCGAACACTAAAACGTCATTGTATTCACTAAAAGTGTCCTGAAGGAGATACCTCCCAGTTTGATTTAACTTATGAGTGTTGGTGTAAATGCGACGCGAGGTAACACGTGATCTCAAAAAAGTCTAATTAACACCAAAATCCAAGATTCGTTGGATGACTTTGTGGAGACAAAGGGTCCTCTCTCTGTGCCCCATGTGAGGCTCAAAGTCAAATATCAGTCAAATCTCCGTAAAGCTTTTCCTTACGAGTGTCTCTGTTGGTTTCCAGGTTTACATATTAAGTTTACTGCAGCTCACTGACAGGGTTAACTTACCGGGTCAAACCTCTGAACTCTGTAATTACACTTTAAACATCTGGGTATTATTCCGTCGTGGCTTCTACTGAAAAAAAAAAAATGAACAGGAGGATTTTTAGGAAAGTAAATTCTCCCCTGAAGCAAAGTCTCTGTTCAGCTGAAGGAGATTAAACATTTTCAAGAGGGAACATTTAATCAACCGATTGGGGCATGCAGAGAACGATCCACCTTAGCGGGGCCCCCCCCCCCTCTTAGCTAAAGCCATTTTGTTAAGCTGAAGTCCACCTGTTGCTACCTCGGCCTTCCCCTCCTCATACGGTGGCACACGAGACCACTTTTGATGGACTAAACATTGCAGAGGAGGCTGCTTGTTTTTTACTGGGACTCATGTCGTGTTACCCAGTTTCCAGTTGTGCCCCACTATGTGCCCGACAATCCTCTACTGTCTAATTCATCAGGTAGTTTTATTCATTAGGCCGACATTCCGATACGGCGCCCCCCCCCCACCCCGCCCCGCTGGGCGCCGACCCTTTGGTCCCTGGAGAGGAGCTGTGGAAACCCGTAGCAACCGCCAAAGACAATAAGGGGCAATTACTCATATTCTGAGGCTCAAATGAAGCAGAAAGACTCAGGATGATTGATTACATCATACGTGAATAAGGAGAGGTTTGTCTGATCGTACGGCTTCACACAAAGGGAATATCTTAAATCAGACCTCTAGTGTGAGTGGAAAAATAACGTGATATTATTTATAAAAAGTTAAAGTGCACAGCTGGTTGTTTTACTAATTTCTTGCTCTATTGTACACTCTGATTACCTTGTTTTTCCAACCAGTCCAGCAACAATATTTATATCATATATATCAATATTTTATATACAAATTATTATTTAATCATCAAAATAATTTCTGATCAATTTCTTGTAGGTTGTTTTATCAATTAATTGATTTCATTCTAATGGTTATAAAAATGAAAATAATAAAAGCGTAGTAGCGTCTGCAGTTTTTCATATTTTCATGTTGCTTTTAAGCTGATGGATGAATAGTTTGGGTATGTTTATGTTTCCAAACTTGCTTGTCTTAAAGAGCCCCTTGAAATTCATGAAGATTGTAATAACTGATAGTAATAGCCTTCATTCATAGAGCACTTTTATATATTTCTGGAAGCGCTGTTTAAAATGAACATTGCATACAGTACATCCTCAAGGTAGCAACAATGAAATAGAAATATAAGATGATGTATAAGGAACAGGTCAAACTACTCAAGTGGACAAGGAGTGGCCTTTTAAGGAGTCATTTAATAGCTCGTTGAAGTACAATCTCCCTGATGCAGAAACCACAGTCGCCTTTAGTCGAGTCGCCTCGTGGAACAACTGAGAGACACTTTCCTGAGGATCAAAGGCGGCGTTTCGCCCCATAAAGAGTTAAAAGGTCAGCAATAAAGATGGTGTCCAGGCCTCCTTGTGCTTTAAAAACAGCTTAGAATATCGGGGTAACTGCTCTCTGTGTTTAGTCCCTGTTCAAATTCAGAGAGATTTATGAGTGAGGCCGGTGTAGAAGTTGCAACAGTCCAACTGAGATCACTCAATATACATCAGCTCTACATCAGCATGAGATGCACTGAATAGAACTTGATTTGTATTTATTTTTATTGTGAACTGCATTGTGCAGCAGCGGCCCCGTTGTTATGTCTCCGCTACGTTCGCCTCACGTCTGCTCGTGTTTTGTTTTTTTAGGATGAAGGCGGCGAGTAAGAGCAAAGAGTCGGTGCTGAGTGACGCCGACAAGGAGAAGTTCCAATCCCCGGTCCCCTCTCTGGACTTCCTCCTGGACGACTCGGCCCTGGACGACTCGGCCCTGGACGCCGGTCTGGAGTGTCACAGCCCGCCGCCGGACTACAACTACGTGGTGCGCTACTCCACGCCGCCCGTGTAAAGCTCCGCCCCCCTCCCCCCCTCCACACGAACCCCCCCAGAGAACCCTGCAGGCCTTCTGCTTTGCCCAGCTCTGTTTTTTTGTTTTTCCGCTCTCAGTGCTGGAGCAAAGTTTGAGAGGAAAACACGTGAGATCCCACCAAAGTGTTTTAGACGGAACGCCGCGAAAGGAAAAAACACCCAATCCACCCGCCTTTAACCTCCAACTTCCGAGGGGGAGGGGGCGGAAAACGTGTAGACTGTTAATTCCGCTCCGGTTTTGAGGAGCAAGCTGCCGTTGACGCTGCTGGTCCATTTTCCACATTCACTGTGATTTGTCAAACAGCTGGAGACAGCCTCAGGTATTACTGTCATCTACTGTGAAAAGGAAGAGAGCTGATCCCACTGCAGCCTGTGATGATGGAGAATAACCACCGGGACAGAAAAGAGAGAGGCCATAGCTCAGGCTTTTCAAGTTGATGTTGGAAAACTCATTTGTAGATTTTATTCCGAAAGTTAAAAATGAAGTAATTTGTAAAAAAAAAAAAAAAAGAATTAAAAAGAGTAAATATTTTTGTTATGTAGCTACATCCACATATAGAGCCGCAAAAAGCAGATGAACAACAATTTAGCATTGATTATTAATCATGAAAAAGTACCTTATTTAGGGTACCTTAATTACTCCTTCAGTTCCATAAAAGTATCCACCCACCTAACTCAGGTTGACCCACAGGGACTCACAGGTTAACGGGGAGATTTAAATGAAGAGTTGCTGTGAAGGTGGATTCCTCCTCCTGCCCCCATCGAAGAAACTCCAGCGCTGTGTCATTTCCGTTCGCTCAAACTGAAATAAAACAAGCGAGAAGAAGATTGTGAGATTCTGTATGTGTATTTATTCAGATTGTGAACACTGTCACTTAGTAATCCAGCTGTGTTTATTCCTTTTAGATCTGTAGATAAAAGTCAACTGAAGGATTTTCCAGCTCAGTCTTCGTCACTTCAACATTTAATACCCCAACTCTTCCCTCCAGTTGTGTGTATATGTTTGTGCTGCTGTATTCACTTTGAGTAAAAGCGACTAAAACGCACTGCAGCTCGCTGCAGCCCATCGACCACTAAGGAGAACAGTATTAAACTAAACTGTAACGTCGACATTTTGGACCCTCGTGGATCTTCAAATGTGTTGTGTTAACGTGGAGAGGAAGTGATTTTGCACTGATGCTTTATATCAAGTATAATTTGTGTATTCTACAGGTATGTTGTTGTGAAACAGTGTTAAGGGGCCACATCTTACCAAGATTTTGCATTTTTTGTTGTTTTTATTTAACTCTTAACTTTAGTGCCTAGTAATTAACATTTGCAATATTTGCTTTATTATGTTCACTTGATGTATTTCCCTCGTGCTCGGTGTTTTAGTTTCTGCTATCACATAACATTCAGTGGGTTTTATTGCATTCTTTCATACATAATCATGTGTAATAAAACTTCCTATCTCTGTTAGTTTTGATGAAAGTATTGTTAACACTGTTAACTGAGCATATGAAGTAAATAATTGAATAAAGATCTATATATTTATACTTTAACTGCAGTACCGATTCATAATTGCTTGTAATGATGTTTGCTAGTTGGTTATTTAAACGACATTCACGACCCCCAGAGGATGAATCCTTCTCCACCTTGAGGTTGAAATCTATTGTTTAAGGTCAAAAGTCTCCACTTTGATAAAAAAAAATTATGAATGTTAATTTAATCATTTTAGTAAAGTGATTCAATCATTTTAATAGTTTCTAGAGGCTAGAAGTACTAAAATAATATTAACAGTTGTTACTTTTTAAGTGAAAGATGGAAATAAAATATAAGTTGTGTTGTAGAAATATTCCATTTATTTCCCGGATGTTAACAAAGGTTTCAGACTATTTTTAACCCGAGTCCATTCACAGAAAAATGCTCCTTGATTATTCTTAATGGAATGACAGTAAGACACCGGCTTCCTCCCCCGGGACAAGACGTCGGCAGCCTGTCTGCTCACCGGGACAATGCCTCCCCCAACAGGACAGGAAGGAACCGTTAATCATCGCGCTCACGACCGGAGGACGCCACACACGGGGCTTCCTCTAGGGGGGGGGGGGCCCTGGTTACCGGCACTGGGTGTGTCCAAGGAGAGCACACGTCAGGGGACAGGACGGGCCCTTTACTGTCTCCCCGCTCGTCCTGAAAGGATTCGTGCTTCACTGCGAGGTGAAAAACACACACAAACACACATCGCCCAACCGACTGTTCCCAGAATATGACAAACAAACAAGGGAAGGATGTCGTGGGAGGGGGGGAAGGGTGTGGGGGGGGGGGGGGGGGGGGCTGTTGACTGTCATGTTTGTGTATCTGCATCTGCGCGTTCCCTGGCAGGCAGACGCATGAGGGCTGAGTGAAATATGTCTGGTATTAATGATCCTGGATACCAAAAGCCCAACTCAACTGGCAGGAAGGGAGTTTTAAATGAAGTACATGTAACTCAAAAGTGTCCTACATGCAGCACCTGAGCTTTGATCTAAGTTACATTTCCAGTTCCCATGTGATGAAATCGTAAATCTCTTCTGCTCATATTTTCCTTTTATTGATCAACTAGTTTATAGAGGGAAAAAACAATTGGAATCACAAGAGATCCACCTTTTATACATTTGGTCATGACAGCAGGAAAGAAGAATGTGAGCCTTGGTGGGAAATAGACGCCACTGAAAAACAAGATCACAATATCATAACAAGTAGCTCCCCGTCATTGTCTTGTGATCCCAAGTATTAGTAATAAAACACTCTGCAATCTGGTTTCGTTTTCCCCAGTGGAACATTTGCATGTGGGAAAAATATCTCTCGTCTCCTTCAACTATTCAACTATTCTAAAAAGAGTTCTGATACGACACCAAATAACATCCGGCTGAATGTGTGCAGCTTGAAATCCCACCATGCACCCCCCCACCCCACCCCGCCTCCACCTCCACCTCCTTCCATATGCATACAGCTGCACGGAGCTATTCTCAGACCCCCTGCCCAAGAAGGTGAATGGTGGGTTTGCCACATCCGGACGCCTCTCACCTAAATGCAAAAAAACAATGAGCCGGATGGCGTGCCTTAAGACACCTTACGTTCAGTCCACCTTCCACAAGGAACAAGGACCCCAAAGACACGGGCAGCTAAATATAAAGACCCGGCGTATCCCCCCCCCCCCCCCCCCCGGGTCGGTTCAAAGGGCCGAGAGGAAACAACAAACACATCCCATCAGCCGCAGGTCGACGTGCGGCGGCGTAAATGGCCGCCATCTTGGATGTGCTCCAGGAGCGGGTTTTTTTTTTTCTCTCTTTCTTTTTTCTTTTTTTGGGGGGGGGGAATCACTTGAGGAATCAAAACGCGGCGTCTCATTCGGGTCGAGCTGCTCATGTGTTGTGAATTAGTGACAACAATCAAAAAATAGCTGAAAGAAAAAATGCGGATCTCGTAAAAACCCCTTTCTACAAAAAACAACAACCCAGGAAGCTTGTGTTTTCGGCCTTTAGTTTAATCCCCACAGCTGGCACTCGGGTGGACTTTAAGAAGGAGATTGATATAGTTTAAATATGACTTTATCCGTAGCATGTGTTGGTGTATTTCCCACCGATGACGGACAGAAGACAGACTGATCAGATAAGACCCGGTGCCTGGGATCCCCTCCTGCGCCTCGCTGCGCAGAACCAACAAATACCGGCCTTCCGATAGTTTCCAGGGCGCCGCAACACAACTCTGTCAGGCCGGCAGCCTCGGGAGCCTTCTGATTCATCGATGCTCATTCAGAGGCTAAAGTGCAGTGGAACCAGCTCGCCCACTTGCCCCTTTGTTTAGGGGGGGGGGGGGGGGGGGGTTGGGGGGGGACCCTGGGAACCACTCCTTGTTCACAGTGGCGTAATGTTCACACGGCTGATGGTTATTTGTTTTTTGTGTGAGTCGCTCTTGTGCAAATGCTGCAGCTCCCCGTGCACGTCTGCAGGCATTAGCTCACCCACACCGGGTCTACGATTCCGGGTAGTTTGTTTCCTCGCTTCTTTTCTTTTGGAACGTTTTAAGGCAAAAGGTCGTAAACCTTCAGAATCGTCGGGGTCCCCAGAGGATGAATCTCCCTGACGTTGATGGATCCTCAGACGTTTTCAGTTCCCTCTTTCTTAAAAAACAAAACAACAGCTAATAAACATGCTTTTTTTCCCAAACTTGTCTGCATCTTCCGTCATATCCCGAAAAAATCAATTGTTTTTAGGATGTGTTTTACATTACAGACGCAAGCTCAGGATTGTGTGCGTGCGTCGCAGGCCGTCAGTGGCAGATGGTCCTGTTTTTACCTCGCTGCGACCACTTGAACAACATCAGTGTTCAAAGTTAAGCAACAAACTGAATAGTGCCGGCTGTCACTGGCCCACTACGTGCACCCTGTGCTGAGCTCAGAGACGTCAACGTTCTCTCTTACTGTGTCTCGTTCCACTTCCTGCCTGTGTCATTGTTGCCCCTCCCCCCCCCCGATGGGTTTCACCTGTCGCTCCCCAGCGCTGCTGCCGCCCTCCTCATCATCCTCCTCTGCTGGTGTATTTAGTTGTTCTGCTTCTCCCAGCACTACCTGACACTTTACTTTTATAAAAGTATCTTCGAGCCTGTGACTTCCTGTTTGTGCTGCTTCCATCAGCTTAAATGATTCTGTGTAAAAGGTTGACTCGGGCTGATGCACACATGTGGGTATTGTGGTTCATTTTATTGCCTTTTAAACTCGCATCTTAAGTTTAAAAAGAAACAAATTCCATGACAGGGATTACGTGTGATTATTGGTCCATTGTGAAGTTGTAAATCTGCTCTGCTGCCCAGAGAAACTGCTAGGAATGTGCTTTATCAGCGTTTATACAATTTAACTGTCAAACTGGTATCGCACGCCGGTTCGGGTCTGAACCAGAAAACCCAGAATCACCCTCAAAACATCTGGTCTTTCTATGCCAGAGCACTTTGTAAACCCTCAGCACGTTAAGCTGCACATCTTCACGGGCCTCTGGGGATGAAAAAAAACCAGATAAACTCTTCATCATCAATCCGTAGAAGACCAGAAACAACTAATAACCAACTCAGTCTGATACATTCACACGTGGTCCATTCATGATGCACCACAGATCTGATTTCACTCTAATTGCAACAACACATTAAAAAACAAGACTTTCCTGACGTCAGTTAGTCACAAGTATTTCAACTTTGTTCTATTTCTAGTCTGTTCTTGTAGTATTTTATGTTCAGTAACTGGTTCCGTTCTGAGCAATAAGACAGCAGCCAAGATGATACATGAGCATAATTATCTAAATATGTCCTTAAACAAAAGGCCTGAAAGAGCCGGTAACTCAATAAATGTCACTTGAGGACATGGCATCGCTTCCCCTCCAGAGTTGCATCATTTCTTCTGAAATATCACAAACCTTTTCATGATGTTATTCCTCAGGAGGATTACGCCTACTCTCCAGAAACAACGTTTAGATAATTGTACAGTCATTAAGAAAGTGAAACAACCTCAGGCTCAATTTATTTGTAATAAGTTCAATAAAAGGGCAGCTCATTATTATTTAACAGGATAATATCAGAACTGAATAATTATCTTGAAATGGAAAGTTGGTTAGTTTGTAATCTTTAACCTTAAATCTGTGGAGCAGCAGGTTTTTAATGAAGAACTTATTGTATATGGTTACAGTAATTCCTGTCATTCTGAGTAACTTTACCTGTGTGATGAGCTTTGTTGAGCTGTATCTGTGGTTTAACATGAGGTGAGGGTCCTTGTTTTTGCTGGTGGAGGCTGCCCTCTTGAGGTCAACGGTGCTGTGAGTGGAGAGTAAACTTAACGCTACCACAGTGTAAAGAAGTACTCAACTTATGTAACTTAAGTAATATCAGCATCAAAATGTACCCAACGTTCACATATGTATCATGCAAAATGGCCCATTTCTGAATGGTGTTGTTGAATTGAGTTGATGTGTCACGTTAACGTTGGTGAATTAGAAAGGTTTCACGCACTGCTAGGGGCTTGTTTATTAATGATGTGTGGAGCAGCAGTACAAAGTTATAAAGAATGGAAATACTCAATTAACTCAACTCAATTTTCTTAAGACTGTATTTCCTTTTTTTAAATTTAATTTAGTTACTTAGTTAAAGGTTCATGCAGATTTAAAAACTCACCAGCTGCTGCTGGTAGAAATCCACCAGAGGGCAGCAATGAGTCTGTCTAATCCACTCGGTAGGCTCTACAGGAAGGTGTAACCTGGTCTGCAGTGGATGCCAACCGACTGGGAAACGTTATCAAAGAGATTCACAAAGGCAAGTCTTACACCTAAAATGCACAGCCTTAGAATACGCGCATCCTCCTCCCTAGCATTGATATGCATGACGTCACACACCAAGAGAATAAACTGTCTCCAGTCACCAAGAACAGACTTGTCCAAAGATGAATGAAACAGAACAAAGTTGGAGTTAGTAAGTTAGTCACTTACTGGAGTAAAGGCATTCATTCACACTTCTTATTGCATATTTTCAGGCCGTGTGATTGTGACAATTGTAAGCCATTACAAGGAATGGAAAGCAGTGGTTACTTGATACCTTCATTAAACAGCAAAGCAACAGTCAGCACGCTGAGTGATGTGCAAATCAGAGACGTGACTTTAAGAGCCCCACCAGGTCAGACCGCGTCATAAATATGTTGTGGTCAATACACTGATACCTCAGAGATATCAATCGGCAATGATGATTTATGGACAAGCCTAATTAGGCAAGCTGCTAAAGAGGCCCCGAGACACCTGTCAAATGAATCATACCAAGAGATGACCCAAATGCGAGAAGAACAAGAACGAAATGAGGTGAAAACGAGAAAAAGGACTCAAGACACAGGCCACAAATTGAAAAGACAACACGTGCTTTGAGAAATGACTCTTAAACGTGTCAGGCCTTCCGATGTTTGTTTGTTGTTTCAACTGATTTTAGCCCAAATGCATTCAGCTCACTGCGCATGTCCGCATTGAGCAATAAACTTTATATTAAACGTTATAAACGTATACAAATAATAAGTAAAACCTTTACATGAAACGGGGTCAGTGTGTCCAAGCGCTTTTTTTGTTAAACTCCGTTTTTTGAAACGGTTTAAACCGAAGTTCCCTGACACGTAGACACGAACACAGACATCTAAATCCGATGTCATTTCCCCAGCCGGGTGGTGACTGATGTGTGGAGGGCCGATGTTTGTCACAGAGGGGGTCGCTGGAGTTTCCTTGTAACCGGAATTAGCTGTGAAGTGTGACCTTGAGGTGTGAACCAGGAATACGAAAGGTCCTGCTTGCTTCCAGACAAAGTTTCTCTACTACTCTGCACCTCGTTTGCAAGTGAATCTCTCAACAAATAAAACGGGACTTCGCGTGTAAAGCGTGGTTGGGAAACTGTGTATCTCCCATAATAACAAAAATAAATAAATCCATGCGCTGGATCTTCTGGATTTAGTTTGGAGTGATAAAACATTTGAGCTCCTGTGAACAATGAGGAACCGTCTGTATTGTGTGTTAATGTGAAACTTGCCTCGATAAGTGAACCCTTCTAACATTTACAATATTATAAAAAAAATATACACGCGCGTAATTACGCGCGGGGCCTTCTCCTGCTCGGTGCGTTTGAGGACGTGCCGCCTCGGTTTATGGCCGCTCTCGTTGCAGCTGATAGGCCTGGGTGCTGATTTATTCATGGCGTGGAGGACCCGTGCTCCGGATAGGCCCGCCGCCGGGTGATGACGCGCTGCAGGCAGGCGCGGGGGGGGACTGCTGGGCCTGCCGCACCGCTCACTCTCATTCTAATGCAAAACTTCAAGAGTTTAGGAGTTGGCTGACGTCAAGGAGGCCTTAGTACCTTTACCGTCTTGTCAACAGAGACACATCATGTGAGAGTGGAGATAGACTGGAACTACGTCGCTTTTCTTACTTGGAACCCCATCCGGACTTAAAGAGCAGGAGGATTGTTGTTGTTTTTTAACAGTTTCAGGGAAACAATGTCGCCTTGAAATAGGCTGCATCATTCCCTTTGCTGCGTCGTTACATTTGAGCGTCTTGGTTTTTTTTTTTACAAGTCATGTATGTGGGATACATTCTGGATAAAGAAAGCGGCATGTATCACCAGGGTCCAGTGAGAAGAACGAGCATCAACCTGCCTCCACAGAACTTTGTTTCTACGCCTCAGTACGCTGACTTTACTGGATACCATCATGTGCCGAACATGGACACGCACGCACAGTCTTCGGGCAGTTGGGGACCCACTTACGGCGCTCAGAGGGAAGACTGGGGCGCATACAGCCTGGGACCACCTAACGCTATCCCCGCGCCCATGAACAACTCCTCTCCCGCACAAGTTCCGTACTGCTCACCTGAGTACACGCACATGCATCCTCCGGGATCCGCGGTGTTACAGCCGCCGCCGGACACCGTGAACGTTGCACAGCTTTCTCCCGACAGAGAAAGGCGCAATTCGTTCCAGTGGTTGAGTAAAAACGCACAAGCATCTTCTACGGGTGAGAGAGGCCGTGTTCTTAAATGTCGTGCCAAATTGATGTTGTGGTTGCCTTGTTCGTGCACATTGTAGTTTGTGTTTGTTAGTCTTTATTTCTGGCAGCGCTAGATCATTTAAAAAAAATGTAAAGGAAAACGAATTTGTTAGATTTAAAATCAAGGGACGAGCCTCGAGTGGTCAGTTATTATGTTTTAAAGAGTAGACCAATAACAATTTAAAATGTCAACAGAATGAGAATATATTCAGTTTCAAATTACACATCTCGATTAAATAATTGTAACTAAATGTCTGGCAGCGGAGAGTCAGTCAACATTTCAATAAACCGTTTCCATATGTCATAATTCTGATGGGGGAATTGGCCTGAAGGCCAGCAGCTCTGTCCACTGTACTCCGTCTTGTGGTGGGTAATAAAAAAAAGGGGGGGGGGGGGGTGAGGAATCGGCGCCAGGCCCAGTTGTGATGTTAATGGCATCATTCCTGGAGATGTGAGCTCGGCTTCCCTGTCACATTGTTGGCTGTTTTGAGTGTTATCCGTCATATCCAGGCGGAGGCCTTTGCTTTCATCGCCTCTTCACTTTGATATGCACCAACCTCCCTTCCTCTCCGAGAGTTATATTGCCGGAAAGAGTGACGCTTTTCACAGGCCCGTGTCTCAAAGTTCAAACTGTTGGCCCCCACACAGGCTGCAGTTTTACATTGAATGTGTGTCAATTATGAGGGTCTTAAATAGCCTACACTCAGTTATTCCAATCGAGGTCATTTAGCTCGGAGTTATTGTCAGGATCAACTCGTTTTATTTTATCTTGATAGGATTCGTGGCCAATTTATTATCCAATTTACAGATAGTAAACGTTAACATGCGTCCTTCTGACAGCTCTGTAGGACAAACCCTAAGAGGTTTGCCTTATCTCCTGTCTTTTTTTTGTTGCTGTTTGAAATTCACCGTACTTCAGCTGTCATCAAGGCGAGATGAAAAGGCTCCATTTGCGTATCAAGTGGAGAAAGCAGCGATGTGGGTTTAAGAGGCAGCTAACAAAGATGTTCCGCGCAGATAGGCCGGTCCTGGCGCGCATCGTCGTCCTGTGCGTAAATCTTCCAGTTCGACCGCCTCGCTGCTGCGGGTGAAAAGAGAAGCATCGTATCAGCACTGACGTGTTTTTCCTTCCCGTTGTCCTCGCAGGTAAAACGAGAACGAAGGAGAAGTACAGGGTAGTTTACACCGACCACCAGAGGCTGGAGCTGGAGAAGGAGTTTCATTTCAACAGATACATCACCATCAGGAGGAAATCCGAACTGGCCCTCAACCTCGGTCTGTCAGAACGACAGGTACGTGCAAAGGAGGGTTTATGCCCAGAGATGCGATGCGGGGTTAAAACGCACGACACGTGCGGTAATGGTAACCTAAATTAAAATATTATCACAAGCGGGACGTACAAATTGAGCCCCGCAGAAAACAATTGTATCAACAAAATAATGGTTAGTCTGCACACCTACAGCCGTGATTACCTTTAAACTGGATATATGTAAAGACTCCTCACACATTTAGTTATGTTTTATAATTATTTCCTTTCCTGTTATTTTTAATCCTATATTTTACAGCCAACATACGAATTACGGACATATTAATTATACTATCCATTTGATAATAAGCAACGCATTACGTTTTATTTTGGTAAGGCGTTTTGTTTTAGAGTAAACGAAGAATACACCCAGTGTTCATGTACTTTCTGTTACCTGATAGGCATATATTTTAATGTATTTAATTCTAAAAAAAATAAAAAGAGAAGTACGGAGATTAAACGTCCTATTAGGATCTAAATAAATGTAGTATTATTTCATAATATAAATATATGTAAGGTTCATTTTTTTCTGTTGATAGTTTTTGACTTGTGGGTCTATTTTAAAAAAAATGTATTTTAATAATGGTTTATTAAGTCTGATCGCATTGCATGGAGAGTCAAATATCTCGTCAGCACCCAATAACCTTCATCCAATTTCCTCTTTTAGGTAAAAATCTGGTTCCAGAACCGCAGAGCCAAGGAGAGGAAGCTGATCAAGAAGAAGCTGGGTCAGTCCGACGGCAGCGGGGGATCTGTGCACAGTGACCCGGGCTCGGTGAGCCCTTTGCCGGTCCCGGGGTCCCTCAGTCCCTCGGACATCCACAACTCTATGTACCCTCCCCAGGGGATGAACACCTTGCCATCCATCAGGAATATACAGCAAGTGACTGTGACTCTGTAGAAGCAGGTCACTCTGCGGACCATCTCACATAACCGAGCACTCCGACACGCCGACAGGACGCTAAGGCACAACGCCGTGGACACACGTTTCATCCACAGCAACCAAATGGAGGCTCTTCACATATTGCTTTTTTTATAGAATAGTTCTAATGGCGTGGGAATTTTAAAAAAAAAGAAAAAAAAAGGAAAAAATCGACGTGTTTCAAACTTAAAAGCTTTTGATTGTTTGTGAGTTGATAAGATATAAATATCACTTTTTTTGGTGTATGTGAATAAAACGATAATTCAGGGACATTTGAATGAGGTTGTAAACTAGATTGTATGTAGCTCGTGCCACACAAACTGCTTTGAATGGACACATCTTTTACAGAAGTTTTTCAGCACAATTTTATCTGCTTTGGTAAAGCGGGGACCAGCTGTTAATGATACGGGTCGTGTGATGGCTAAATGTAAATAAAATGTTGCTTTTTTTTGCAGTACACCTGTCATTTTTATCATTTCTGAGTAGCAATGCTTGGTTAAGTTTTACATTGGAAATTCTTGTACTGATTACCAACATAAAGGCACATGGGAGATATCTTATTGGAATTGCGTTACAAATTCAGGCACAAAAGAGTTTAATCCTTTTAGAAATTGACATCTCACAGAAAATGTATGCCTTTTATTTTCTTGCTGGTTTTAAATGTCTATTCCAGTGCTCCTCAAGATTACTTTACAAAAATACCCTATTCCCTGTTTAATTAAGCTAAAGATCTGTTGACATAGTTAAAAACTCTTTGTACACCTAACAGTAGGTTATTTCTCTCTAAAGTTAAAACAAATGCGTGTGGTGGTGACATGTGACGTCCATCTTTTTTTCATTTGGAAAATGCTCATTTACAGAATAACCACACTCCTTATCACATTCACACGAAGGGCCTTACTTTGGTACTTAAAAACGGCCAGGAATGAGTTAAACAACTGAAATGATCTTTTTGATTTATTCTTGTTCTTTTAGCTGTTGTAAGCATGCCACAACGGGTAGTAGGTTATTAGCAGGTGCATTTTGATTTAGTATTCAATGTAAGAGAATTGAGCCCTCATCGGCTCCATGGTGACCCATGTTTAAAGCTCCTGCACCTGTAGGTTGGGAAGCAGGTTCACGCTTATGGATCAAAGTGACCTAAACTCATTTTGTACTGAGCCTTCTCCTAACTTTCCCCCCCGTGTCCAAGTTAATTCTAAGAGCCCAAACTCCTGTATATGTTATATATTACACACAGACAAGATGCCGTGGGTCATTCGATTACTATCATCTACATATCCGACAATGCCTCATTAATATCCCGTGTGGTCGCTGGTCGTGTTCCGCTCCCGCAGATCGTCGCCGCTCGCGAACGTTCAGCCAGTGCGCGGTCCCGCGAGGGACGTCATGAGCGTCTTACTGCCCAACATGGCGGACTTTGATACCATTTATGAGTTGGAAGACGAAGAGGATGAGCGCGTAGCGAGCGAGGACCACCTGCCCAGATACTGCCAGGAGCCCGTGGTGATGCGAGGGGCCGGGCACATCACAGTGTAAGCAGAGTCGTGTTCGGCGCTCCCGTTCGCTCCGGCGGTCGCTTTGTCGTTCTGGCGTCTTCATCCTTTAGCCTGTTTAGCTAACCTGCTAGCCTAGCTAACGCTAGCTAACGTTAATGCTGAACACCACTAACGGTAGCTAACAGTTAGCCACACGCTCTGTCAGGTGGACCGCTGAGTTTATGGTGAACGCAAGCTGACATCATTTGGACATACACAAATGTTAACAGTTATTAATCCCCATGGCAACCACAGACTAAGTGGACGAGCAACCGATGTTCATTGGTATTCAAGTTCACAATGTGATGTTTTGTTAGCTAGGAAGACTGTGGTTCTACCGTTTGTCTCTGACCAGACAGAAAGTTAACGTTATCTTACCAAGTCATCACAATGTCACCCGCTCAATTATTATCTGGACGGTTTTTACTGCCAGTTTGACAATTATTTACACTGGGTGTCAGCTCCTTAACAACAATATATTCATCTTCATGGGGGGGGACTAACGTTAATTAGACCTTAAAGCGAGTTACCCCCTCCTCCTCTATGACGTCATGTCTAATTCAGAAAAAAGAAAAATGCTTCATCACTGTCATCATCATCAGATCCTCCCTAAAGGGAATCTAACTAGACAAAAACATTAGAAAGGAAGTTAACGCTACATGTTTAAATGTAGTAGCAGCGGTTACTGTATTGTTACTATATGGCTTTGACATCGCAAGGTAAGAAATCCAGATGTGAAAAATGTTCTGGTAAAGCTAAAAACAAGTAACAGCAATGTTGTCCACTTGAATTACTTTGCGCAATCACACTCGTGCACACATGTGTACACGCATATGAAGTTTACACCAAGTCTGCAGTTTTAACTGGGCATTGCTGTGAAAATACAGCATCGATGGCTGAAGTTTGTTTTGCTTAACCTAGTTTGTCATTTTTATTTATTTTTGGGGGGGTGTAAGTTGAAGTGATTTTACAGATAAATCCATTGTATTGCTTTGTTTGTCATATGAAAATAGTCATCTGGACACTGGCCTGTTAAGACTCCCTGGGAAGGAAAAGTATTTATTTTGCTCTCCTCTAGATGTGTGTGATGTCTTTCAATGTCAACTGAACTAACCTTTTAAAAAACGGCACAGTGTGTACATCACCATGCTATGTCTCATCAACGCACAATCAAACAACGTATTACTGCTTTGTATTATTTGTGATGTAACATGTATAAGCACATTTCTCCCCTTCTTTTCAGTTTTGCTTCTGTATAAATGCTCCCATTTTATTTGTCTAATTCCAGGTTTGGACTGAGCAACAGATTTGACACAGAATTTCCCTCTGTTCTCACGGGAAAGGTACAGTTGCTTTTGAGCTTTCTTGCACTTCATTGTTGCAAGCAGCTTTTTGTTCAATTCCAAGGGGGAAGAATTCAGCAGTTAAAACCACACCGAATCAGTTGTTCTTTTGGGCCTTTAATAGCCCTTACTTCCCCAAATCCCCCCCCCCCCCATTCCCGTCTCATTCAAACTTCTCAGAGAGGTTTTGATCTGATGCAGCTGCGTTTCAAGTAACGCACCACAGTGTATAGAAAAGAGCCTGAATGTGCTGCTGTCCAGCTCTGTCAATGAGTAAGCCGTCTATGGGGCTCAGTTGGCGGGGACCCCGGTGTTTTGGAGGGTCCAGCTCCTGGTGATAAAATAATGAAATGGAGACTCTGCTGTATACAAGAAAGGAAAGCTTCCTGGGTCGGACGCAGAAACACAAAAAGGCTGCAGGGGTAAGAGCAGGCCGAGGGAAGTGTGGGGCAATAAAAGGTACCTTGAGTATTGTGACCCAGGGTGACATGTGATGGATGAGGTCACAATTATGATGATTGAAGGGTGCAGATCAGGCCCCGCTGGGCTTTATTCTGAGGTCTTTGGCTGTTTGCAAAGAGACCTTTGCATCCTGTCATAAAAGATTACGACCCCTGTTTTATGGCGTACAGACTCTGCGAGGAATGAGCATCCATTCAAGTTGTTTGGCCGCCGCTGCCACAGGCTCTGGGCTTATCTCTCCTTTGAGTCCCTCTTTGCCTTGAACAGTCTGGAGCTCGGTTAGCGAATCAGCGGCCTACTATTGAGAGATCTCATCTCTGGACAACATCTGCAATTATCTACCTGTTGTTTTCTTCTGCTGAAGCTCTTTGATCTTTGTGCACAATTAGGAATATTTCATGTCAGCGCCGCTCACAGACACTTCCATTTTCTGATAATTCCCTCCACTGCATAGAGCCCCTAAAGGAGCTGTGTATTTTGGTATATGCACATCCAACTTTCCTCTCTTTTTATTCTAGGTAGCACCAGAAGAATTCAAAACCAGCGTCAGCAGGGTGAACGCTTGTTTAAAGAAGAACTTGCCGGTGAATGTGAAGTGGCTTCTTTGCGGCTGCATGTGCTGCTGCTGTACAGTAGGCTGCAGTCTGTGGCCCGTTATCTGCCTCAACAAGAGAGTAAGTTTCACACCTCCTGAGACGCACATTGGACAGTTTAACTCTCCCTCACATCAGCACTGATTACTCGGGGGCTGTAGTGAGTGTAGGGGGGTCATAACGACTCGCGCTCAGTTGGTGGCCCCGTGCAGAAGTACGTATTACGCTGCAGAGCTCCTCTCCTGCTCTGCTCAATGGTGGCGTGGCGTTTGGCGGCTGTGTTGCCACTCAGAATTGATGGCAACAAAGTGGAAATTACTAGCTGGTAAATTGGGAGTTCAGTCCATAAATCCGAACACTGTGAACTGTTAATGTTTTCATTTGACTGTTGAATATTCTGCTACATGCATTTTGTTTTCTATTCCAACAGACAAGACGGTCTATTCATAAATTGTTAGAGTGGGAGAATAACCGGTTATACCACAAGGTAAGGATGTCAAATCGTAGATTAGCACCTGTGTGAAAGTGCTCATTTGTCTGTGCCACTGTGCAGTGCAAGTTGACTATTATCCTGATGGATAATAACAATTAATCTGCCTTGTCAACTTCAACCTGCCACACAAGTCCCTTAAAGCTGAGTCAGAGCTGGTGCACGCGGTCTGAGGGGTCCGTGAGGTCAGCAGTAAAATCCTCTGTTAATTTTGTTTTGTCTCTCAGCAACAAATTACAGCTAGTAGCCGTGCAAAGGTATAAAGGAAGCTCTTCAGGGTGTCTGGCCACAGTTTGACCCCAGCGAGACCAGACAGCCCTGCTCCTAAATTCCCCCGACACAGAAGGAGAGATTTCAGACAGATTTCCCTTTGTTTCTCTCTCTCTCTCTGTGTGTGTGTGTGTGTGTGTGTGTGTGTGTGTGTGTGTGTGTGTGTGTGTGTGTGTGTGTGTGTGTGTGTGTGTGTGTGACACACAGGGAGGGAGATGTTCATTCATTGTGTCTGTGTGTTTTTTTTTGCTTTCAGCTGGGGCTGCACTGGAAACTCAGTAAACGGAAATGTGAAAGCAGTAATATGATGGAATATGTAAGTAGGCTGTCTCAACCAAACCCCTATGAATCACTTTGCATGTTAGGTAAACCGTGTTAGTGTATTCGTTTGTGATTTATCTGACTAAGTGAGCAATCATGTTCGAAAATGAGACTCCGAAACACAACATATTTACTTCATGCATTTTTCATGCATGCATTTTTGCTTGAAAAATTCCACTGTTACAGTTTTTCAAATAGTTGCAGATACGCTCTTAAGTTTCCTTTAGAACTTTACACTCTGTAGCAAATGATTTGGATATCCACATTAGTTTTAGGAAACACGGTTGCTTTATTACAGTTGTGTCTCTGTTGGTGCTGTTGACAGCAGATCGCACGGCTCTTTATCGGTAACTTCATTTAAAAGGACAGCACTCGTGAAATAAAGCATCATTGCAACGTTAAAACACATTTGATGCCAGTTGGTTTAATTAAACAACAATTTAAATTAAACCAATTTAACAATCATTTGTTTTGTATTTTTCTCCCTGTAGGTCATTGTTATAGATTTCTTACCCAAGTATCCTATATTCCGACCGGACTGAGGAGGCTCCCAAGAGAACGGACGCGTGGCCCTTGAATCTTGTCCTTAGTGCCTTGTATATACAGTTTGTGGGAATAAGGGTCTGCACCGGTGTGTCCCGGGACGACCCCGTACATCTCCCAGTACCTTGTACGTTAGAATTTGCAACACTGTCACTTTTGCTTTAGAGCAGATTTTGCACATTTACTCGACAGAACTGTACACCCCCCCCCCCTTTTGCACTTGATGTGTTTTTTGTTACATGTGACAAACAAGTGAAACTCTCAAAGTGCATTTAACCCCAAAGAAACCATCAGCTTCTCCCATGACACTAATCCCTTGCAAAGAATGTGATGCCTCCACCTTCCTTAACTGCCCTTGCCTTATGTATGTCTTTTCTTTTTTAGAAATAACTCGATGTGGGAAGGAGGGGCACCGGGTGATTCAACGAGTCGGTAGATTTAAAAGCTGCTTCTTGGTTTACTCTTTGAATCCAGTTCTTTGCAAGCAGATGGGATGGTTGAAATTGCCTAACGTACAGTGCGTCATCTAACTGTTATTTCTTTACATTTCACCCTCTGTACATGGGAACTAGCTCGTAAAATAACTTGACGTGTAAATACCATGTTAGAATAAGCTGTACAGTGGTTTGCCATTGTTTACATAAAGTTACGTAGCTCTTTTTTGCCAATATATTGCTGTACCATAGTTTTGATTAATGAAAGATGTCTAATGTACCTCTATAGTTTGTACGGACCTGTTTACCCTGTAAGCCATATAGTTACAATGTACACGATGCCACAGTTCGGACCAGATATTGCACTTGAGCCCAGTAGGAAGTCGGGAAGATTCCTCCACAGCGGCGTACGTTACCACGTGGTGTTTGCCAACCAAGATGATGTCCAATCGTTTGTCATCCATCCAACCTTTAACTTAGAAATGGTCGTATCTCTGTTATCCATTTGGAAGAGAACGATTTAAACTCTACTCTTCCACCACCCATTTAATAAAAAGTCGTTTCATCCCAACTCTGCATTTTATAGTTTTGTACTTTTGACTCTCCTGTGCTTGTGTTTGTGCCTCCTCTACGTCTACGTCACATGACGCATGGAGCAGATGGTGGTTCGGTTCCTGTCCTTCTGGCCGGTGTTAGTGTTATTTTGCTGAGTGTTAGTCAAGAGATTGCTGCTTTGCATTCGGGAATAGTTTGTGAGTCACAGACGGATTGAGAAATGCCTTCTTGCAACAAGGAGATTTGAAGTTACAATTCCTGTAAGTGTTCCTCATGGTGACCTCATCCCTACGGAGAGAAAATAAATAGTCCATTTTTAATTTTCTTTGCTTCTTTTTCCACTCATTTTGTTATACATCGTTGCTCTCGATGAACGATGGGTCATCTTAGTAAACACCGATCGTTGTCCACCAAAACCCTGCTGTGCCTATTTGTCATGTTTAACAAGGTGCTGAACCGTTAACTTTAACAAGACAGTTTGAAATTAGTCGACGCATTTATAAAACTGAGGAATGCCATTACAACAACTTACTGCTACTTTCTGACGTTATGGGTCAAGGGTCAGCGAATTCTGCGCCTCGTCTACTTTTATCTCTGCACAACCCCCGAATGCTGAAGCAGAGGCCTTCAGTCCGCCTGCTTTTATGGTCCTTTGTTTCCCTTTTCAGTCTCTCCCTGATTCGTTTTCAGCCACCTTTTACTGCTCCGGTGCTCCAATACTTTTTTCCTAATTCAGTACAATATATTAGATTTTTTGTTAGCTCAGGATTGCATCTAAAGAATAACTAAAAAATATTGTTTGAGAGACTTGTGAAGCTACTTTTACTTGAGTGTTCAATGTGGTTTTACTTGTTGTAAAATGTATCCTTTGATTTGTGAGATGGAATGATATTTTAAAGTGGTAAATTGTCTTGCAATATTAATTATATTGCTTGGTTTGTTTTGTTAATAGATATATATATTCTTAATTAATCCCCAGTGGGAAATATTTAGAATGTTTTTGAATATGCAGGAATTTTACTATGTAAGAGGACCTGCGTACTTCTTGCAATCGATGCGTCACGGGACACCGAGCAGAGTGTAACATTCCCATTTGTACACTTTATACTTTTAGAAAATTGTTTTTCGCATGATCAAACACGTGTTTTTGTGAACAGGAAAGGTCGTAAAAACATTACAGAGCCTGAGCCGACGGTTCCTTTGTAGCCACGCGGTGTGCAGGTTTGTCCTGTTTAATTCTGCGTGGAAGCAGCTTGTCTGCTGAGCAAATGTGTTGCAAATGTGGGACTGAATTAAGGAAAGACCCGAGTCCTTTCTGTACAGCTTCTGTCCACAAGGTGTCAGACCGAGCCGTGGACACACTGTACGGTTTGTTGGACATTTCTGTGTGGTAAATGTTTTCAATCCTTTGCACTCGTCCTGCAGTTCATAAATGCAATGTGTATTTTACCAGAGAACATGGCATGACTACTAAACCCCTCTGAACGGTCACAGAGGAGATCGAAACCAGCTCGTGAAGCGCAACTTCAACGTGTACGCTCCAGTTTCTTCACCATTTTGTTTTTTTCTTATCACAGACAATCGGAAATACTTCATCTCCTACACCACATAAACAGAAGCACAGTGTCATTTGTTATGACTTTATTGAGCAGAATAAAACAGGCCAATACACACATCACCAACTGTATACACTGTATTCCACTGCCAATCGCAAACAAATTTTGAATTATTCAATAAGTCTTGTCTCGAGTGATGCACAAGAAAGGCCACTGTGAGCGTGTTGACACATAAAAGGAACGAAGTAACACCGATTTATGTGAACAAATCTGTCCTTACGTTCGTGTCGTGAGAAGATTAATGACGGGAAACACGCTTTGGTACAGTGGAAATGTAAGGCAAGTATACATTCTGGTTTGTCCTTCAATATCTACAAGGCACACACCTATGGAAGCCATTTAGCATTATGCAATGCTTCTCAAGATCATCAGCTCACAGTTTTAAAACAACAATATAAAAGTCTATTTCCTAACGACTAAGAAAATGAACCAAAGGTTTCCACCCTGTTAAAACCAGAGTCGCTTCACGTAGCTGCAGCTTTTTTGCCTCGATTTGGACTCAATTTAACTTAATTTGTGTCATCATTCTGATGCACGTTTTAAAAGTTTAAAATTAAAAATAAATTCACACTAGAGGTACAAAAGCTACAGGAGAGGATGGTTGTTCCGTCTTTGGCATGAGTCCATACACCAGCAGCTATTTTAGTTCTACAAGTAGTCTACATACTTATACTTCATCTCAAATGTCTAGATACATCGTAAGCGCTACATCTCATCGTGGGACGGCGTTTACGTAAATCCCTCCGATGATGGCATTATTTAAAAGGAAAGCCCAAAAAAAAGAAGTACTCAGAAGAAGTCGTTTGTCCGTAGAACACAATTCACTGATTGTCGTCATCATCGTTGCACCCTGATCAATCCCATTTCGTGCAAACATCTGCTCTTTGAGTGTGCGAGGACACGGAGACAAACATCCTGCCGAGACTTAGAAAAAAGGGCGGAGGGGAGGGGGGGGAGGGGGAGGGGCGCGCTTTCGGCTACACGAGACTCCCGGGCCAGGACACCACCGTCAGCGTGACTTTGTTTTTCTGCAGCTTGAGCATGGGGATGAGGGAGGAGTTGTTCATTCCCACCGTGGTGGCGCCGTTCACCGCCACGATCTCATCGCCGCACCTGCAGGGAAGCACGGAGCGTTAAAACGTCAAGGAGGGACGAGACTTGGGAGGGGGGGGGGGGCACGTTTTGCGCTTCACTTACTTGAGGCGCCCGTCGAAGTGGGCGGGCGTGCCGGGCACGATGGTTTTGATGAAGAAAGGCTGCTGGCCGTGGCTCTCCTCGTAGCCGCCGACGATGCTGAAGCCCCAGCTCTCGTTGTTGGTCTTCTGCAGGACGATGTCCCGGCACCAGTGCATGGGACTGAGACGAGCCAAAGGTAAAGACAAAAAAATAAAATCAGTCGTCTCACGCATCCTAATGACCTCGAGCGCACTTGAAGCGGAGGAGCAGAGTCCGGGCCGTACCTCGGCAGCCCCAGCCAGCGGGTCCACAGCGGCGTCCAGTTGAGGGCGTCGTCCCGCGGGTCGTCCGCGGCGTCCTGTTGGTCCTGGCTGGCGGCCTCGGCGTCCTCCTCCAAGTCCTCCGAGAGGGTCTGGATGACGCGGAGTGCCACCTGGGACTGAGCCGTCTGAGTCTTGAGCGCAGAAACTGCCTCGTTGTAGGTCAACTGGGTCAGGTCCACGCCGTTGATGCTCAGCAGGACGTCGCCTGGGGAGACACACGCACCAAAGGTGGGACCAGAGGAGAAATACATTGTGTTTAGGAGGACCTCTGGTGTAAAAAAACAAGTGAAAGACACACACACACAAAAAAAGTCATTCTCTGATGGACGTGATGGAGATAAAAAGAGGGCACTTAATAAATGGTGTTAAAGTGTTCCAAATTATTCAAATATTCCCCACAAAATAAACACTTTTCCTGTGCATTTAGATTAGAGAATGCAACAGTTAGTTAATCAATTGTTCCGTTGATGGAAGGAAAAGTCCTAAGCAGAGTAAATATCTTTAGTCTGGCAAAATACACAAAAGATTAACAACAAAAGAATATATTTTTCACAATTTTATGGCATTCCTTTTATTGCCGCGATTCATAACATTACAAAGACAAACTGCAAAGTACAAAGCTTGCAGTAACAAATCCTTCTTCACACATGACCAGATGCCGCTTCGTACCTCTTTTGATGGTGCCGTCGCGGTGGAGGCAGCCGACAGGCTGCACACTCGTGATGTAAACGGGCAGACGGCTGCGGCAGTCCCTCCCCCCGGCGATGGTGATGCCCAGGGAGAGCCGAGGCTCCTTCTTCAGACTCACAGTCTTCTCCTGGCTGGAAAACCCGCCCGGGGGATCCTTCAGGGAGCAACGAGCGAGGGGAACCCCGGCGTAAAGTTAGCAGTTGTAACGTAATGCTGCCTCGTTCAAGAGGCCGTGACAGGATTAAACAAAATAAAATCAGTTTTATAGTATTTTGTTCGACAAATCACACACATTTTGGCCTCTGCAGGACTCTGGCGGAAGTGACTCCTACAACAAAACCACTAGTAGAAACAAATGTGAAGCATTTGAGAAGGAGCCGAGAGGTAAGGACAGCGCCAACGTGTGAGGATCAACACCGAGCTCTCGTAGTGGGAAAGATGTGTGGAAAATGACAGCTCCGGCTCGGCCCCCTTGTTTCTCCGTGGAGTCTGTGGACCCTTCAGAGGGGAAGCCCCCCCAGCAGGGATCCCATCCCCCAACCGCCCCCCCCAGCAAGACGAAGTGGCCCGACTCTCCAGGCGAAAGCTAACTGTTACTGGCTTTGATCCTCGGCCACCCGAAGCAGCGAGCTAAAAAAAAACAAGCCGGCGGCCCACAGCGGTCTAGAGAGCAGCACCCGGGGGCCTTTTGATCAGGCCAGAGGGCCAGAGGGCTTTCATCTCCGCTCAACGACGCAGGTGTCTGCTCTCAAAGCTTCTCACCCCCAACCAAGGGGGGGGAAGGGTTTCCTGGCGTTGTAATGTACAACCGAGTGTGACTGACAGGAGGAGCGTCGTGGGTTCGTGGCGTACAAAGGAGTCCAGTGGGGGGGGGGGGGGGGGGGGAAACAGCTGGCGGGGGTCAAAATAAACGTGGATTGAACGCTGGAGATGTGTTCGCTGGGTTGGCTCGGCGAGGACGGCGGCCGCCGTTACCTTCATGTAGGTGGACCGGCGCTTGAAGTACTGCGGCTCCGGCGCCCTCCTGTTGGCTCGGCCGTGCGGCGCCTCTCGGCCGCTCGCTCCGTCTTCCTGAGCGTCGGCAGGTCTCATCACCACGAAGTTCACGCGCACCTCACTCGCCTGGGTGCGCACGCCGACAGAAAATACATACACAAGGATTAATTATGGATGTAATGGTCACTCGCCCAGGTGTGGGATGATAAACATTTTCCAAGCCAGTTGTTAGATTGACAATCGACTTCATAATAATAATAATAATATTAATAAATTTTTATCCCGCTGGAAGTGGAGTCTATGGAGATTTTGACCATTCTTCCACTTCTACCTGAGCAAAACATCTGGTCAACAACCACCCAAAGATTCAGGTCGTTTTCTGTTGCCATTCATGGTCCCCAGTGGATTTCTTTATTGGATCTGGTGACCCTGTGACATCTGCCTTTGCTGCCACTATCGGGCCAAAACATCATGTAAATGGGCACATTTGTTGGGTAAGCTCGTGAGAGATCAATTTTGTTCGCTTTGTATTGAGGCCGAGGCATTTTCTATCTACCTCACAGGGGTAAAATCAGCAGTCCGACTGCTTGGAGTATTCGTTGGTCAGCATCTTGTTTGCTCTTATTGATCACTTTCGCATAATGTGATGAATGATGCAACTTCTTGTGCGTTTTTAATGTTAGACCATTGCAAACATATTTGATGGCAAATTGGCATTCAGGTGCTTGTGAGCTGACGGTTGGAAAAATTATTGCAGCGGAATCATCTTTTTATGATCTATATCCACATATTCACATAGGATTTTTGGAATGCCCACGTTTGCATACGGTGTGTTTTCTTTGTTTCTCAACCTCAGTTTCATTTAAAATAAGTTTGAAAAAAGTCCATTGGTACAATACCGTGCCAACCAAGTAACTGTAACTCTCTAAATGTACCAACACAACATCTACATTACATACACAACTATACAGTATTTCACTCTACCTGTATGATCTGGGCAGCGCTCTCCGGTGTACCGTGCCTCAGGTCATGTCCGTTGATGGCCAACACCTTGTCGTTGTTCCTCAGCTTTCCATCTTTGGCTGCCAGACCACCCGACAGCAGGTCCAGGATGAAGACCCCGCTCTCCTCCGATTTGCGGATGAGTTTGATGCCGAGCGGTTCGGTGCGCAGGCTCTTCATCAGCGTCACCTGGAGGACCGCGCCGGGGTTTGGATTGGAGGGGGCGTTGCCGTGGGGACTGGGAGAGGGCTGCGGGGCGGCGGGAGCGGGGCAGGAGGAGGCGTGATGGTCGGACTGTCGATCCCTCGACTTGAACCCTTTCTCCTGCATGACGGTGAGCCGGAGGAGGGAAGGCTGGCGGAGCGCCGCGATGGCTCGGGCGTGCGGGACGGAAGCCAGACTGACATCGTTCACCTGGAGACACGACGCCACGGAGACAAGAGGCCACGGGTCAGTGCGACTGCGGCCTGGAACAAGTAGTGCTTTCAAGCTGACACCACAGAAAGATTATGTTCGTTTTTGTGACTTTATTTCAATTTCTGGCGTCCAACATGTCTGACCTCTATATGTAACTGTATTTCCTGCATCAGAATGAACAGAACAAATCAAAGCTACAATGTATCAACAGCTCCCACGTTCTGTTCTCTAAAATAACATGTCAAAAATATACATTTGCCTAAAACAACTAATGTAAAATTAAGCCTTTATCAAAACCTATACATGGATTGAGGGGAAGAGGATCTATTTACACCCTCCAGCTTTCCACAAAGCCAAAAAAACGTAATCTGCAGCTAATGTTTCACACCGGCATTTTGGATAGAAGGTTTTTGTCTTCATTCGACTTTGGGATTGGTTGGCTCTGGAGGAAAAGCAACATTTAGGAGGAGGTCCGTTTACGGTGATACCACATTCCAGGAGAACCCGGCGGGTCGACACACGATCAGGGAGGACGAGGTTGTTATGAGGAACTTCAGGGGGGGGGGGGGGTATTCTGCCCTTCCATTCTCCTCTGAGGAAACCAGAAGTGTTTGAACATGTCAGGACTCCAGGTAACTACTTGGAAAAGTTAAGACTTGTCGGCATCTGGCATACGGGGGGGATTAAAGCAATAAACGCCGGGTGTAGACAGGAAGCAAGGGCCGGCGAAGAACCCGTTCAACTGTGGAGCGGATCCGAATCGGAGGACAGATCCAAGGCGGCGTCGTTCGCTAGGAGGTGTGCCCTCTCAGTCACAAGTCCAACCAGCGACGACGACGACAACAACAACAAACCAGGCCAAGCTGCCTACGCACGTTCAACCCCGGGAATATTTACCACGCCTCGTTACCACGGCGCTAGAACTCGTTTTTCTCGAATGTCCGCTTGAATGACGCGTCTGACCTCCCCGCGTTGGGTGTGCAGAGGGGAGGCGTGACTCTCTGAGCCGCTCTCACCTCCAAGATGTGGTCCCCCGGGGCCAGCCGGCCGTCGGCGGCCGCCAGCGTGTCTCGGACGACCTCCTGGATGACTATGTTCCCCAGCGGTGTGTCCTTCCCCCCCACGATGCGGAGGCCCAGGTCCTCCTCCGGCTCCCCTCTCAACAGCTCCACCACGATGGCCTCGGCCACCAGGCTGGACCGCAGGGGGGCGTTGTCTGGAGGGAACAAACACAGCTGCTTGTTACGGGTCCACGGAGCAGATGGTCGCACAGAGCCCCCCCCCCCTCGCCCCCCCCCCGCTTCACAGACACACTGACTCCTTAGACTCCTAAAACACTCACTGCTGTACGAGCGCACGGCGTCCCCATTTCTTTATTTTATTAGGTTAACGAACGTGAGCCTTTCAAAGACTCACGTTCGCTAACCAAATAAAACCAAAGTGGTTTGGCTGTTTGACGTCATGAAGCCATTCTCTTTGTCACATAATAAACTCTCGAACACACCAAGGATATCAACCTCGGTATTGACCGGAATGAACAGGAAGATATTTTATACCAGTTAACTTGAATCTTTTTAGTACCACAAACAGTAAAACGGCATAAAGTCTATATAAAAAATATATATGCCAACAGCCAACAGGAGTCATAGGATTAAAACTGTGATTCTGATGACACCAAAAGGCAAACTTTCCTGCGGACACTGATTGCCAGTTGCCTGGCAACAAGGTGTTTTGGGGATTTTGCCCTTGGCCCTGGCTTGCAGGGTGCTTCAGAGGAGATGACACCATATGTGAGCTAGTTCACAATCTGACGACCTGGCTGATGATTCACTTGTGACGGACTCGGAAAAAAAAAACCCTTGAGGCTGAAACATCACCAATTCCTGTCTGTGTGTCTCGACCAGCACCCAATGATCTAAGATTGGCCTAGAGTTTACTCCCATTGCAGATCATTTACATGAAGGTGGTTTAATTTGTCTGTACAAAGAAAACAGAAAGCTGCTTGCTGTCGTGCTGCAGCACAAACTGAAAACAGAGAGTGGACGATACGGTGGCTGTAAGTAAGATAAACATTTTTATTTTAAAATAAGAGTTCATACCATCCTCACTCTCTTCATAGGCGGGATTAATCAGCCCGGGCTCAGGCGGATCTCTGGTGGGATTTCGGGACTGTGTTGCTGAATGTTTGGCATCGCCAGAAGTCTCCCCGTCGCCCTTACGCCCCTTCAGCTCGTTCCACGAGGGCCTCTTCCTCTTCTCCGCTTCCTCCCTCAGTCTTCTAAAGACAGGACATCTGAGGCGAGATGGGGAAAAAGGAGGAAACCGGTAAAGAGAATGACGTAGCTGATAACTGACCAGTGATTTTAAACACGCGATATTTATCAGAAGGGGAAAGTGTCGGATACAAAGAAACTGAGGTTGAGAAAGCTTTTTGAGAGGATGCAGAAGAGACCATTTATGCACAGGATTCAGAGGGGGAGCACAATGCAGATGAGCGGACGGTTCTGCTGCATTGCAGGGTGTCCGGTGGAGACAGGTGGAGTCTGATTAAGTCAGTCAGAGTGCTGGGACTGCTGCTCGCTCCTCACGCCTGAACTTTGTCTCCTGGTTGTTTGCACAGAGAGGCTGCAGCAGCACCATCCGCCACCCACGAGCCGCCTGCGTCACGGCCCCCGGGATGATAAGCACCACACCGGCCACGTGACAAACAAGTGGACTGACCCGCAGGCCTCCTGGAGCTCAATCATTAGTGGTTCCTGAGCTACCAGGTAGGAGGAAAACAGTCTTTGAGAAGGACATGACTGACACGTTAGATCCTATGTTAGCGGTGGGCAGAATGTTTATGTGAGTTGGACATTCTTCCAACTCTGAAGGCAAGTTGGGAAGCACACTAGTCAGCTTTTTGCTGAGTGAGAGAACATTGATAGGTCTCTCGCAGAAGTATACGCAAGTCATCTTTACGCTTCAATTAAAAACACAAGATATAATTGATCACGTGTTGTTTTAGGTAAAGAGGGGATTAGTTATTCGGCCTTCCTATCCACAATAACACACCCTGTCTTTGTCAGCCTTGTCAAAGGTCTGTCCCATCTCCACTGAAACTGGAGCCGTGACCTCGCAGCGTCCCACCGGGGGAGTCTCACCTGTGGTGCAGGTGAGGCTGCAGCTCGCAGCGCTGCATCTGCTGCTGACACTCTGCCGAGTGGGGGCACGCCACGCTCAGCTTGTCCAGCAGGTTCCTGACCAGCAGGCTGGAGGGACGGCACTGGTGCAGCTGCAGCCGCAGGCGGTCCACGGGGCAGAAGTCCTGCTCCTTCAGGAAGCTGCTCAGGCAGTGAAAGCAGTACGTGTGGCCGCACGGCGTGTCCATAGGCCGGAGGAGGGGCTGCAGGCAGATGTGGCAGATGAGCTCGTCGTCCACCTCGTCCTGGTACTCGTACAGGTGGCAGTCCGAGCCCTCGTGCTGCTGGCCGCACTCCTTGCACACCCGCGCCCACGAAAGGCCCGCCGCGCCCACGCCGCACGCCACTTTGGTGTCCGTCGTAGCCATCGGCGGGAGGAGGTCGGTCCGGACTACTCTGGAAATGGTCAGCAGCCGTTTATATCCTCAAAAAATAAAATCGCGTCAGGTGGCACGTCTACGTCCGCATGTCCGAATCCATTCAAGCTGTGAGAATGAAGCGATGATCCGGAGTCGACAGTCTTCCTGTCTTCATTTTGGGTTTTTCTGTTGAAGGAGAAACACGGTAAGGTTGAGTGCGAGTGCCAAATTTGGGACTTCCTACCGGCTAGCTGCACAGGAAATGACAAATCCGCACAGCAGAAGCAATATGGCAGTGGGCCGCAGCTGCTTCCCTTCAGCCGACTTCCTGAGGGACAAAAGGAATTCTCCCCTCAGCTAAAAGTCAGCAGGCTTCACACTGAAAGAGGCTAAACTCTGTGAAATGAGGCAAGAGAAAAACGGACTAAAGTCAAACCCTTGCTAATGTGAGGGAACAAAGGCATGGCACTACACCCGAGTAAGAATGAACCGGGCAGAAATGAAACCCCCATCGCTAATGACCCCTGGCGCCCATTCGGCAGCAGTCTCCATCTCTTTGTACGGCTCCTAATCTCCTTTAGTTCTCTCATGAGGAGAAAGCTGATTAGAATCACATTCTTTGGAGAAACCACAATTATGAATTAAAACACCCACTAAATAGACACATAAAGTGTCCCAATACATTGAGTTACATCCCATAAAATCTAGCTCGTAAGAGGAATCGCAGCCATTAAAACCACTCGAGTATGGATTTGTTAACTGCTGACTACGGCTGGGAGCAAAAAATGCCATTTGGTTGTGATTAGTAGCTTTGATACAGCAGGATATATGCACCTCTAAGACATCTAAAGAGTTTGGTGCTGAACCCCTCTACAAGCATGGTCCAGAAATAAAATCACCTTCAGATGCATGATTTTGACCCAAAACACAAAGCAGTACTGAAAGATATTATCTGGCACATTTCCACACATACGCAAAAAGAAAAGAAAAACAAAGCGACCACGATGAACTCACCATATTTACTTTCCTTTCTCTACACAAAAACCGATCCAAGGTCTCAGGCACAAAGAGACGTCTTCATCCTAACACATCCAACGCTAACCGCCTCAGAGCGACCCACCCGAGATGAGATCTTTGTTGTCAAGCGCCGAGCAGCCAGCGCACGCAAACACCAGACTCCTACCTCGCAGCCGCCTGAAGCCTGAATGAAACCAGAGCCCTGCCTCCCCAGCAGCACACCGTCACAATAATCCATGTGTGTGTGTACACACACACACACTTATGTGCACACGCTGGGATGTCTATTGGCTATGACTGCACCGATGTGAGTAATGCAGTGGGGAAATTGGTGTAACTAGGCAGAGTGAAAGGAAAGTGTGTGTGTGTGTGTGTGTACACACACACAACTCGGACTGCTGACGTTGCACTACCACAGGTGAAGTCCTGTGAGGAGCCGGACGACTGACTGAACACTCCTGGAGATGTGCGCGTCTCTTTGTCTCCGTACAGGTGATACCTCGTCTCGTGATGGATCGGGGGGAGGGGGGCGAGGCGGGGTTAGGGGGGGGGGGGGGGGGGGGTCACGCAGCACGGTTGGAACACGGCTGTGCTCCACTTATTTAGAAATCAAACAACGACGTGGCGCAAGAGTGTGGAACTATAAAAGATAAACCCCACAACGCACTTTCCTCCAAATGCCTCGCCGCCCTCCTGCCGAGCGGTCGGCTGGTTCTTGTCAACGAGACGCTTTCACATCCCCTCGTATTCCAAGGAGCGTCATTTGCTTTGTGAGGAAGTGGCGCGCAGTCACGTCTTCTTTAGAGCAGAGGTCACCTCCGCAGGAAGACAGGCGGCGACCCTGGAGATTACTGGTGGCCTCCTGCTCGCCGCGTCTGGAGAAGGCTGCCCGTCGCTTCCTCACCGACGCGCCAGTGAACACGCCGGCCTTGCTCAAGGGCGCGCCGCCACGCCGATAGACGTCCTTCTTCTAGGCCCTCCGTGTGAAACAGTTCGGTCAATCGATGAGTTGATTTACTATTTAGAGCCTTTGCCTTTTCATTATTTCCGATTATTTTCTAGTATTTCCTAAGTAGACTAAATTATTAACTAGTAAATTAAAAACAAACCAACTAATCATCAATTACAGCCCTCCAAAACTGTTAAGAAACATTTTAAAAGTTTCCCTGAGAGTTTATACCACCATTAATCAACCTTAACATCACAAGTACATGTATTTAATCCTAATCCTGCTCAACGGCAAGAAAATGAATTCACCGGAATCCCACACGTAAGGAAACATGTTCAGACTATTGTTAAAGTTCATGTGTGTGAAACCAACACAGCGGAACAGGAAAACAACAACAACAACAACCAAAGCGCCTCAATACCACCAGCAACGCAAACGCTTGATCCAAACCAAATGGCTCGTAATCATGTGACGGTCTAAGCTCCCGCGGGGAAATGTCTGTGGCCCCGCAGTGTCCTCCACTCCCCTCCCCCCTCCCCCCCGCAGAGGATTACAGGAGGCGGCGTTCCCTCGAAGCTGAGCCCGAAATCACTCGCGGGTGAGTCACATGTGCCACCCGGGCCACACCCTGGACGGGCGCAGGTGAAGCGTCGCCAAACAAATCCTTCCTCCAGGAGACCACGAGACAGGAGGTGTGTCTCCGTGTTACACCATGGTCTGGTTCTAGTGACGTACGGGAATTAGTGCATGAGCCACGTGAAAGGGAAAAGGAATCATATGGTTACCCAGAGGCGAATAGGACTTAATCATTACTGTGTAGGACATGAATCAAGATCAAAAGCTAGGATTCATTACATCAGAGTAAAGGGCTGCATCACACAACCCACCGTCCAACAACGCCACGACGCAAAGACACCCTGTGACGGCCCTCCGTGGACGGACCTCCACCTGTAGGAGACCCGTGGGTGGAGATCCGGCTCACCGGGCAAGTTTTGATACCACACTGGCCTCTTTTTAGTTAAAACTCATGTGTGGTCTCCGCTCCTTTGTCCGACCCGGGTTGTGACCAATTGGGGGGCTTGTTTGGGATCAAAAGATCCACTTTGGCGAGAGGAAGTCCAGGCATGGTGTTCGTTCGGGACTGGTGTGGTTTGCGGCGTTACCAAGTCCCGTGACTCTGGGGGTTTGATAGAGTTTTGGGTTCTTCTGATGCAGAGCAGTATTCTACTCTTTGTTCAATGTTACTCCATTGTGCATTTGAGTTTAAAGTGTCTTTTGGGTTGTTTAAGTTCTCCCTCTTTTGGTTTGTGGCAACGTGACATCTCAAAGTGACAATAAAAGCGCCAAGAATCGTCCTCTAGATCACGTTAGCTGTAGGTCAGATGTTTGAGATCCTTTGGGAGTGTCGAGTGGTTGACCTCAACTCCAACTACAGTCTCGTCGCATTGCCCCACTTGTGTGTTTTTTTGCTTTGCCATTAACTACCACAACCTTGATTGTCCCCCCCCCGCTCGCTCAAAGATGCTTCCTCCAAATCCCACGTTTCTGGTTATTTTAAACTCTTGTGTGGTCTTTCGTCTATCTCGCTTGGACTTCATAATGACCGGCTTAAAATAAGAAAATAAATCAGTTCTAAAGATGGTGATGCAACTGGACTAAAATAGTACACGAGTATAAAAGGAATAAAGTGCGTTTGAAGACTGATCTTTGAAGTAACTGCAGCCGCACGCAACTACTACAAATATGGCCCATTTTAACATTTGTGCCTTTTATTTACTAAAGTAAAATAACTAAGTGACCATGGTATGATGGTAATAATGGAAATAACGGTTACTGTCGATATAATCTAAAGGATGTATTTGATTGTTACATGTCACATGTTATACAATGTTGCTTGACTGTATATTTCCACATTTGATAAACATACAATAAAAGTATCATTGCTTAAATATAACAGTGTGCTACATAAACAGACTTTGACCTTTCTACCATTTTGACACAAATCCCCACCATCACGGCTTCTCATTTGTCATCAACTACTAGTTTTATTTATAGAAATAACTGTGTGTGTGTGTGTGTGTTTTCCCTCCCCCCTCTCCCCCCTCTCCGGACTGCTGCTTCGATCCCAGTCACTCGCACCACGACGTGACGTACCGGACGGACCGAGCGGACCGGAGAGGTGCTCCCGGTGAGCCGGAACCTGGTCGCGTGGCCCGGTGTCACGGTTTTTTTTTTTTCTTTGTTTTTTTTTTTAAACACCCGACGTGGCTTCGGCTTCACCTTCACGAGGCGCTGCGCACCTTGTGGGCGGCGCCTCACTTTCCCCACCGATACATCTGTATTACATTAAACACGAGGTTTGGGTTTTTTGTTTTCGTTCTTTGTAAAACACACACATACACACACACACACACACACACAAGATATAAAAGCAGCCGTGTTTTCCCCGGTAAAACAACCGGACGGAATCCGCCCGAGAGCAGCCCGAAACTCTCCTTACCTGCGCGTGAAGGTTGTCTCCCGGAAGCGGCTAGTTAGCTAAACGCTGCTCGCCCCGCTAGCTCCGACGCGACGGAACACCGCCGAACTCGGACGGATCTAAAGCGAACACCGCGTCAAAGACGCCGCGCCGTCTTTCTTCGCCCGAAAGGGGAACCGCGGGCGTTGGTTTAATCGTTTCATTTACCGCATTTGCCGTCCTCGTCCCCGATGTCCCCCCCAGGTGTGGCTCTAACCTGCCGGAGAGGACTGGGCGACTTTCCCAGTTTCGAGCAAACACACTTGGAAGCCAAAAAAAGAGAAAGGCAGTTGAGTAGCACAGGAAGAAGTGCGCGCAGGTGAACACACCGTGCAGCCGAGTGCACGTGTCCGTACACCACGCGTTTTATCTCGAATGTACACGCAAACCGTTGCGGTTTAAATAAATTGCATTTATGTTTGCATGTCGTATACACTCACCGGCCACTTTATTAGGTACACCTGTCCAACTGCTCGTTAACACTTAATTTCTAAGCAGCCAATCACATGGCGGCAACTCAGTGCATTTAGGCATGTAGACATTGTCAAGACAATCTCCTGCAGTTCAAACCGAGCATCAGTACGGGGAAGAAAGGTGATTTGAGTGACTTTGAACGTCGCATGATTGTTGGTGCCAGAAGGGCTGGTCTGAGTATTTCAGAAACTGCTAATCTACTGGGATTTTCACGCACAACCATCTCTAGGGTTTACAGAGAATGGTCCGAAAAAGAAAAAACATCCAGTGAGCGGCAGTTCTGTGGGCGGAAATGCCTTGTTGATGCCAGAGGTCAGAGGAGAATGGCCAGACTGGTTCGAGCTGATAGAAGGGCAACAGTGACTCAAATAACCACCCGTTACAACCAAGGTGGGCATAAGAGCATCTCTGAACGCACAGTACGTCCAACTTTGAGGCAGATGGGCTACAGCAGCAGAAGACCACACCAGGTGCCACTCCTTTCAGCTAAGAACAGGAAACTGAGGCTACAATTTGCACAAGCTCATCGAAATTGGACAATAGAAGATTGGAAAAACGTTGCCTGGTCTGATGAGTCTCGATTTCTGCTGCGACATTCGGATGGTAGGGTCAGAATTTGGCGTCTACAACATGAAAGCATGGATCCATCCTGCCTTGTATCAACGGTTCAGGCTGGTGGTGGTGGTGTCATGGTGTGGGGAATATTTTCTTGGCACTCTTTGGGCCCCTTGGTACCAATTGAGCATCGTTGCAACGCCACAGCCTACCTGAGTATTGTTGCTGACCATGTCCATCCCTTTATGACCACAATGTACCCAACTTCTGATGGCTACTTTCAGCAAGATAATGCGCCATGTCATAAAGCTGGAATCATCTCAGACTGGTTTCTTGAACATGACAATGAGTTCGCTGTACTCAAATGGCCTCCACAATCACCAGATCTCAATCCAATAGAGCCTCTTTGGGATGTGGTGGAACGGGAGATTCGCATCATGGATGTGCAGCCGACAAATCTGCGGCAACTGTGTGATGCCATCATGTCAATATGGACCAAACTCCCTGAGGAATGCTTCCAGCACCTTGTTGAATCTATGCCACGAAGAATTGAGGCAGTTCTGAAGGCAAAAGGGGGTCCAACCTGTTACTAGCATGGGGTACCTAATAAAGTGGCCGGTGAGTGTATATGTGCTCGGCCCCAAACGCATTGTGCATTTACTTCAGCTGCAGAGTTCTTCAGATCTTGAATAGGAAATACAAACCCTATGCAAAAGTAAAATCAAAATGTTATTTAAAAGTTTAGTTCAGCAAACTGCAGGCTGGTTGTTATCTCCAAATTTGGATTATTAAGAGCGGTGCATTACATTGATGTTGCAGCTGGTATATTCATTTTGGTTACTACATGGTGTAAATTTAGTATATTTTCATTTAAATATGCAAACAAACTCAAGCTAATTAGTGACGTTAAAAGTAAAACATTTCCTTTCTCTAATAATTTTAGCAAAACTTTTTTTTTTTTAAATGAGGTCAAACTGTAATGTAATTTACTACTTTCCCCCGAAGTACTGATTACAATTACACTCGACTGATTGACTAATAGCCAACAATACTTTAAACAACTGTTAAATAGTAAAGCATACCACCGACTTTTATTTACATAATACTTCACCTGTCTGTGCTCTGGTTTGTTGCCCTTTGTTTCAGATGTATTTCTGTGTTTTGCTGTACTACAAAAGGGATTCAATCATCTTATACTTTTTTAGCAACAAAAAATAAGCCAGTTGATTTATTTATTCAGAATTTTTTCATGAAGAAGCTTTTTCGGGGTGTGTTTATCTGACTGTATTTTTTGGTCCTCCATCATTCAAGCAGCAGCAGGATTTACTTGCGTACCATACATACAAGTTTGAGGTGCTTGAGCATAATTATTTCACGCTACTTATACTCAGCTACACCTTGGAGGCAAAACATGTTTTTCTTCACTCCACTACATTCAATTGACAACTTTAGTTATAGGTCAAGAGACCGAGCCGTACGTCAAGTAGTTTGCCCCACAGCTGCAGCATCAGAGCGCTGAACACATTGTTGCACCACCAGCTGTGATCCTAACTAACAAGACTAACAAATTCTTATCTATAGCAAGTTGTAAATTGGCTTATTTAATTAAATTGCACTTTCTGGTTTCTTGTTCGTTTGAGTTTGTATCCTTATGGTTGAAATGCACTCATTGTGAGTCGCTTTGGATAAAAGCGTCTGCTAAGTGACATGTGATGTAATGATCCAATACTTCTACCCGAAGTACACCGTAATGAGTTGTAGTTTTACTACTCTAAGTAAACTGAGCCAAATACTTTTGCACTTTAACACATATTTTGAAGGCAGAGGTCAGGTTACAGTGTGTTTCTACACCCACTTTTGAAAATGTTTTGAAAACATCCCAAATTCTTGCTCACAACTTGCCTCCATTTCAAACGTCTTGTCTCAACATCTGTGTGAACACCTGGACCATGCTGAATGGAGAAATATCTCCATGGATTTGGTGCCAGTTAAAAGGACAGTGGCACGCGAACACTCGACGTAAAGCACCACACCCCCTGCAGAATAGAAGGGAAGTCTCTGTGCCATAAAACCTCTCTGTGAAAGCCTGTTTCCCCCAGGATTTATAACGGTGGTAAGAACTCTCAATACAAAGGGACATTTGCCGATACAAGCTCCCAGAGTGAGACACTCCATTGTGGCAATACAGAGGTCAATTGGTTCTGTATTTTATGCTACAGCCGGGAACTTAAAATGTTGTCCTTTCAGTATTACATGAATTATATAATTAATGGGCAGCTAAATCATTTGCTTGTTACCTGATTACAACAGTTATTTATTGGGCATTGCTCATCATAAAACAATTCATTTCCAAAGCAGTGTACCAATGCCTCTAATAAAGAAAAAATCTATTTTCAATAGATTTGAATGCCAGTGAAAAGATTTAAGATATTACAGTGTTAATATTTAATTTAAACAAAATAGGAAAAACTAAACGTAATGTAGATACTTTTGTGCAAGTACTGTTTTCAATGTGAGGGTTTCCTTCTAACTTCATGCAGCTTAGATGACTAAGAGTGACACCGTGTGTTCAGGGGAGGTATCTGGTCCGACATGCTGCAAATAATGCAATTAATGTCAAGTTGTTACGGAATTTAATTGATTATGAGAATGATGTTAAGCTTTCACCTTCACTGGGATTGAAGATCTTTTTCATACGTCTGCCGTGCGTAACCTTCTTTTTTGGGGGTATAATTTGAATTCCCAGTGTGGATGGGAGGTGGGGGGCCCACGAGAGACAGGATCAACACAAGCCTACAATACAATACATCCTGCGTCTCCGTCTCTCTCTCGCACGCACACACACACACACACAAACACACACTCACTCACACACACATTATGTTTGAGCTGCGATCCCGACAAACAAGAAAGAGGCTGTTTGTCTTTCCTGGGATCAGTAAACATCCTCAACACAAACAAGTTCCTCCGGAGTGAGAGAGGGAGAAACTCACACCGTCGGGGCAGCTGCACTCTCACTCCAGCACGGCCTTTGATGTCCTTCAGAGGGAGCTGATAATGAAGGCCCCTTACATCTTAATGCTTTTAATTGGAGCGCGGATGTAACAGGTCGCTGATACTTTGCTGACGCTGTCTGGGCTTGATGTCAACTAAAGAAACTCAAATAAATCATATTTTTTATTTAATTTTCTGTGAGGAGAAAACACGGTTCGGTTTGTCTAAAGAATGATACCTCCCCAGTTGTCTCTCCAAAAAAATCAAATTATACGTCCAATTTGTTAGTTACAGAAACAGTTTCTTTCCAATTTTTTTCTAAACTGACTAAAATGGCTCAATAATGACCTGAGATCACAGTTTACAGTCAATGGGAGTATGTTGTGTATTGAAGGTTTATGGCACATTGCAGGTTTTGGGCAGTCACAGACGATCCTTTAATTTAAGTCATTTCCATCAGGTGTGTTAAGATTTAAAAACAAGTGGTGGAATATCATCAAACTTGTCCTTAAACTTCAAAGTGCTGCACTTCAATTTTTGTAAAAGAGACTCTGGCTTTAGATGCAAATACATGTGTGTCGGCTCCTTTGTTTTTTACTGTTGCTAAGAAACCAAGGACACTTAAACGCTGCAGCAGCAGCAGCAGCTTGCTAACCTCCCCTCTGGCCATAGGCCGAAAATAAAAAAAGAACCCTCCTCCGTCTTGCCCCCCGGGTGAGATAGCAAGGCATTCGGCTCAGGCCGCAGCTTGCACCGCGGCCTCGGGTCCCGTCTGGCCTCCACATGACGGCTCTAATCAGTGACTTTTGAGACGAAAACACACCGTGGAGCACCGCCACATTTACACCTCTCTTCAGAAGGCTCACAGTCTGTTGCTGGGTTTGAATGTGATGCCGGTTTGTGGCTTCAACGTCACAATAGATTCATGGGTTTGGCTTTTGCAGGAATAAAGTATTATTTGGGTACTTGATGCGTAAAGAATGCTGCTACAGCGCGAAGTCCTGAGGGACAACAGGGTTTTGTGTGTGAGTGTGCGCATCAGTAGAGTCTTTCCAGCCTTCTCTGTGTAAATACGCTCGGCCCCAGATGATCTTCAAGGGCCGGCTTGTTTGTACCTGCCGTGTCGTTGTGCTCGTCCGCCCAGCATGACACCCCGTAAGCCCAGAATCAGCCCATCCGACATCAAAAGACCTCGGCGATTCTTATCTGATAATATTCTTGTCCACCTTCCCTCCCTCCACCTTTGACTCCAGCCTGCCTCACACTGTTGACCCGAAACCATGCACGCTGTTCCTTATGGCCCTTTGGCCTTTCCTCTTCTTATCACCGTGATGGCCAGGCCGTGATAAGGCCCGTCCAGCCTCGGGATACCGTCCACTCTTCTAAAACTTTACAGTTTGCGTAACTCAGACACTTTGGGGCAGTAAAGAGGTTATCTCGGCTGCGCGTGTGCGTCGCTGTGTTTAACACACACTCGTCGGGTATCTCTCGCCATGCAAATCATAATAAACCGTGACAGTGTTCTGGTATTTACATTGTACATCGATTTAAGTGTATGCACCATGTCTGTGTTGCTTTAGTGTCGTCTTTTGAGTGTCATGCTTTTTTTTAATCAGGCTGACATTCTGACCTTCTCGCTGTCATTCTGTTGGTTCAAAAAAGGCACTTAAATACATTTTTTTGCACTGACACATGACAACCGGCCATCCGTCTCCGTGTTGGATGCGTTTATAAGCATGCAGGCCAAGCAGACAGACAGGGGGGGGGACACTAGTGTCCAAAGTCACGACCCTGCCCTGACCTGGATGAAGGAAATGGTCACGCTGCTCGAGACAAAGCAGGGCAGAAGAGAGTCTGAGGGGCTGGCTGGTCAACCTCCAACAATGGGTCCGTGCTCTTAGACCCGCGGTCCACACAAAGGCCAGAGAAACCCCCTCCTTCCCACTCCCACATCGCAATAGAGCTGGCATTTCACACTGGCCTGTGAACAGCCATTCAGTCAAACTACTGTTTAACCTGACCCCCCTGGCCTACACAGAGATCCAGATGAGTCTGGCGGGATGTGTTTAGGTAACTGACCCCTAGGCCTTCCTCCGACACAGCTGTCGGTTCACCGCACAACTCTGCCTCTACTGTTAATTATGCATTAATTCCAATCTTCAGATGCGAGATGTTTCCCATGAAGATGCCTTGAAAGCGTGTAATCAATAGGCCACCCAATAAAAACGGCGTCCAATGATTGGTTTAAGGGGCAATAGCTCCCTGGGGAACAAGAGACAACACAAGACCCCTCGTCTGGGTCAACCGCCCTCGAGCCGGGGCTGAGAGAAGCTGCCACATGACCCTCTCGCTCCTCAATGGACTGCTCCTCCCATCTACCTGTACATGGCACGGATCAAGGTGTGGGGGCTGCATATCAAACAGACCGAGGCTTTTGATGTGGATGGAAACACAAACACTGAAAGGAGGAGAGTCGTAACAGCTTATTTGTTCCCTTTAGTCATTCATTGAGCTGCTTGTTGAATGTGTGTGTCTTCAAAGGGCTGCAGCATGCACCGGCGGTACAGTAGCCGAGGAGGCCCTGAGAGCGCCCTGGCCTGGTGGTTTGCGGGACGGCCATCTGGCTTCCTGTTCCTTAGATTTGATATTGATTTATTGGCCGTACATGGGAAGATAAGGGGGCACCAGCTGCCAGAAGTTCTCCGCTGCGTCTTCCCAAACAATGGACCTCCTGGTCATCTACATCCTGACTGAATAGGTGATGCATCATTCCTCCTTAAGTTATTAAAGGATAAATATAAATCACACAATAATTACATTTTTGTCCAAATTCCAAATTAAATTGCTTTCATGGAGATTCTATATTATATATATTTGATAAAATCACATCTTTTAATAAGGAAGAAACAACAAACAACTCCACTGAAAATGTATCTGCAAATGTCTAATAATTTATGGATCAGCACTTGAAAAAAAAAAGAAATCGTTGACACTCTGTGGGCCACATTTAAGCACATGTACTGGTCTGGAGGCTGAGATAACAGAAGTTCTAGTGTTTGTTGTAATAAAGACTGTTCCCAGTAATGAGGTGCAAAATTGCATTTACTATTCCTAACAAACCCTGACAACTTTTCACAGTTTAACCCATCACAGAAACCATTAATTCAAAGTTAGGCTCCTATATGCATAACAAGTCCCCCACTCCTGTGAAGTGAGCTGGGGAGGGCAGCAGTTTGGCCTCCACCTTGTTGGCAGAGGTGTCAACACGGTGCCACAGTGGATTGTAGTTATGCTGGATTTTTCTCACCCCACCTCCCCCCCTAACCTTAAAAAAAGGACACACTCACATACAGACAGACTCATGGTGTCACCCATGCCAGCCTGTTCCCCGCCCCCACCGTGTCTTCCCTTTCCCCTCCCCTGCAAACACAAGCCTCTGATGTGACTGTCTCAGATAATGAGGTGCGATTTTTATTGCGCCGGTCTGCGGGGACGACGGCGCGACTCGGGGTCTCCGCGGTACCGGGCGCCCTCTGCTGACTGCTGGGGGGGAGGGGGGGCGAGGACCGGGGGGGCTGCTCTCGGGTCTCCTCCAACGATGCACTTCAAAGCGAGAGATCAAGGGTTGACTTCCCAGAGAATGACAATGCCTCAGCCCGCCTACACCTACCGCTACACGCCGGTCCTGAAGACACAAAGACATGCAGGCTGCTCCTGCAAAACCAATACTTCCCAGCGCGGAGGAAGTTCTCATTCAGGGGGGGGGGGGGACATACATACATACAGGAAGAAGGCAGTGCTCTATGTGTATTCTCTATGAATACTGGTGGGTAAAAGGGCAAAAGAAGGACAGCACAGGAGACAGAGTGGCAACAGATTGGTTGAGGGGTCCTGTTTGATTGCTGAAGCATTAATTGATAAGATACTGCATCACACCACTTATCTTTGAAGGACGACGTCATCTGGGATCAAAGATGTTATAAAGCAATTTTAATGTCAGCTCTTTTATTGAAGGAAAAATGTCTTACTTTTGGTATTCTTCTGATGGAGCACAGTTGTCACTTAAATTAGTTATCCATCTTATCCTCCCGGCTCCTTTATTAACTTTTAACAAGATTCAAATACCCCTGAATTCAAAAATAATAGCCAGTAATTCTAACTTTGTTGACCACACATACACTCATTAGTGCTGTACTTAGCCATCAGTCCTATTAATTCCATCGCACATTGGTTCTTGAGTGTTTCTTGTTCTTCTGGGTTTGTATCCCTATGGTTGAAACGCACTTGTTGTAAGTCGGTTTGGATAAAAGCATCAGCTAAATGACATGTGATGTACTGTAATGCAATCCCATTCTCTCTCACACACACACACGCACACACACACACACACACACACGCACACACACTTTTTACCACCGCCAGTCGGCAGCTATAGAGGGGGAGTGAGGGAGACCTCTTGTGATCAGGCTGTCATTTCCTCTGCTTGGCTCTGTTATTCCAGATAGCCTTTGTGAAGGAGCCAAGTGGTCCAGCCACAGACAGAAGGTGGGCTCCTCGCATGCATCTGGGGTTGTCAGCCCGGTAGGGGGAGGGAGGCTCCTTCGGGGGGGGGCAAGACAAGGAGAAAAACAAACATGCTGAAACCAGACGGACAAATCCCTGATGTAAACAGTTAAACTGTAAATCAGACCTGATGTCACTGCAGATGATAAACTAAACCTCGAAATGTATTTCACCCAGAGGCTCAATCAACAGGAGGCTGGTTGAATGTGTGCAATTAAAAAGTAAAACTAATAGATAGTCGTATCTTGATGAACCATCGTGAAAAAAGAAAATTCCCCCAAAAACCTGCTTGTATAATTTCAGTTTATTGTCTGTATAATCTCCTCATTTTACCAGCAGTCGCCATTGTGCACAGAAAGTTGGTGCATTGCGCCACCTATAGACGAAGGCCTTAAAGAGGGCAACCTGAAAATAGGAGTAATGCAACTGATTCACTTTTACCTGTTCACTGGGAATTTGACAGGGATGAAAATGAAAATAATAACTGCACAAAATCTAAAGTTTGTTAAATAAAACAGTGTTTATTGTATATTCGTTGAAAGTCATGTTAAAAAGAAAGTACATTCTCAATTCTTTTTTCAAGTGAGATACTTAAAACTGTAAAATCAGACAGAAAAACGAGAAATAATGATCCTCCGACTTGACTTCCCTGGACGTGTGACCAAATCCCCTTTAAAACATACAGCACAATGCATCTCTTCACAGGGTCCAGCGTTTCTCTGATTAACATCAAAATGATGCACTGGTTTCTGCAGAAACCTCCTGCACTGGTTTCTGCAGAAACCAGGTCCCACAGCGCGCCCCAGTGTCACGGAGGGCCGGGCTCAGTCCCCCATAACACCGCTGGACGGGGCAGGAGACGGGTTTCCTTCTCGGGATGACAAACAGATGACTAAAGAATAAATCCTCTCCCCTCTGCCGGACAAGAGACTCGGATCACCGCAGGGAGCAGAGGGAGGCGTAGGGGGGGGGGGTCAAACAGTGATGGCCTCGGTTAAAAAAGACGACAGACTGACGAGTTCTCAGAGCTCGATGTGCGTCGGCTTCGCCGGGATTTTTAGTAAAAGCGTCACGTCGCCGTTGGAGGTGGTGAAAATTAAGAGTCAGGTGGGCACCTTTCACTGTAAGCGGGGTTTGGGGCAGAGTTTTCTCCTCGTCTACCAGAATGAAGGACTCCGGGGCTTCTGGAAAGGAAACCTCGCCTCTTGTCTGCGGCTGTTCCCCTACACCGCAGTTCACCTCGCAGCGTACAAAAAGTACGTAAATTCGGATCTGAATCGTTCTGTCTCGCGTTGTATCGAAGGTTCGCTTTTATTCGATGTTTTTGTTTATGTTGATTAGCACGTTAGCCTTCTCGGTCAGCTGACTGAGTTTATGTGGCGAGCAGCAAAGAAGGAAACGAGGGGAGGAGACACAAGTAGAACAGCGAGTGACCTCTGCGTTCTTTATTTGTGAATTGTAACGATGAAATAACGTGAAAGGGTTTGTTTAATAGATCTGTTTACTTTTTTCCGAGCAGCTAAAGATGTACTTCCGGTTTTACATGACTGAGTCGAACCTTTTATTTTCAACCAATCAGAAGGCTGTATTTGCTCAGTCGATATTTACGGTGTGATGGCTTGTTCGTCCCCTGAGTTTCGTCTCACAGGGCGTGTTGTTTTGTTGCCTTACTCCCAACAATTTCAACATGCAGTATTTTGAACAATGTTTCGATTAGTCAATCGATCATTTTTCTATTGTTGGCCATTTTCGATCAGTCTTCCAACCATTTGCTTGATTAATTGCTGTATGTTTGCTCTTAAATCAGATCTTCAGGATAAATTCCTAAAGCCCAGTCTAACACATTCATCTGTTTTGATTTGTCTTAACGTTGTGCCATGACTGAAAGTCAAGAAGAAGAGATAAATAATCACAGTGAAGCTGTTGCCTGCTTTCAAAATGGCGTGAATGATTAATTAAGTGTTATGTGTTGCTGTACGTTTTCAATATTCTAATCAATAAATGGTCCCGTGCATAAGTGACAAAACATTTAAGTCACTATTTTCTTCCTGCCTTATTTTCTCCATATCATTGTAAAATGGCCAGGGAGTAAAACTATTAATCGCTTGCCTGTGAGACTGAACTCAGGACACATCGTCCAGCGATATTCCTCTCGGTGAGAGCGGAATGCAGCCCCTCCCTGCATGTAAACCACTGTCCTGCACTGCACAGCTGCACACCGTGTTCCAGAAACAAAGTGCCAGTTCCCCTTTTAGTCACGCGCGCACACACACACCCACACACACGGCCCTATAGATATTCACTTGCTTCTAATTCAATGTCCTTAATGTGGTCGATAGACGTAATAATATATTAGTTTATTATGACTGAAACAGCAGGACTTTGCATATATTTATTAAGATCTGTGAACGTGGACATTAAGTGAATTGATTATATTACATTGAACTACAGGCATATAAATGAATCATCAAAGATGGAATCAGTTCTGAGAAAAAAACAGCCAAATAATGCTGACCTGCTTCCCAAACAAGTGACCATTCCCCATTTAATCAATGTGACGCTTACAATGGAGTGTCATTAACTTTGACTTTGTCTGTCCAGGATGGTCCACCTTCACATGGATGAACTGGGCTTCATCTCTCAGTGGAGAGCCATATTCGCCGGCGGACTTGCTGGCTTTGCTGCTGCCATGGCGACGTACCCTCTGGAGGTGGCGGAAACGAGGCTCATCATTCAGAGCTGCAGGCAGCCCACCTACGTCGGAGTAGCTCACACCCTCTCAAAGATCTACAGGAATGAAGGGCTGCCTGCTCTCTACAGGGGCTTTTCTCTCACTCTGTTAGGTGCGTTCATATTTATAACGCTCTGGAGTTCCTGAACATCTACTCTTCGAATGAAGACCTCATTTGGCCTCACATTTAATTATTGATGCATTTGACTGCAGCTTTACCTCATTTAATTTCTCTACAGGTGCATTTCCCTTTTCTGTCGGTTGCTATGCGGTTTACATAAACTTGGACAAACTCTGGCAGGAGCCTCCATTTCGCTTCACTCCCCTCCAGAACTTCATTAACGGCTGCCTCGCAGCGGGAGTGGCCCAAACCCTCTCCTACCCCTTTGAAACTGTGAAGCGGAAGATGCAGGTAATCTACCACACTTTCTCAATGTAGGTTACGCTTTTGAATTTATTTATTTTTAAATAAATTGTGCATCAATAATTCAATATTATATATAGGTATAATTTATAATAAATATAAATAAATAGAGGATTAATACCCATTTAATGAGGCTCTCGGTCCACTTAGCTTTTTTTTTAAGGGAAATGTTAATCGGCAAGAATTCTAGAGATCACTTTTAACTGACTTCTTATTGATAATGCTGTAGATAAATTCAAATCATAAATAGATAATATAAAATTAATTTAACAAAACTAATCCTTACCTATGATATGATTCTTTTTTATTAATCATGCTAAAAAATTATTAAATAAATCATAATACTATAAGTAAAAATGTTTTGAGGGAACTGTAAACAAAAACAAGTTTACAGTATTTTACGTATATTTGCTGTATTACCAGACTCCTTCCAGAAGGGGGCAGTCAGCGTTTACCTACATCAAGTTTAGCCTCTCTTGAATCTGAATGAAAAATGATACAAATTTAATGAGAGACTATTGATAAAGTTAGGACACATATTAAACGTTTTGACACAGACGCATTATACTGCACCACGTTACCCTGAAATAATGCTTAAGATATCCTCTGTCGTGAAGGACACATGGGAAACAATAATACCACATCCGGTTTTATCATCCTATTTTTAGCCATCACAAGGTTCAACAGCAGCTGGGAATGTGTCCCTGGTCTGCAGGAGCTATAGATACAGTTCTCTAAAGATAGCTGGTCACGATCAGACGGCAGGCAAAGGGAGAGTTGTGTACGTCCAGTTCGCTTAAACCGCCACAACCATGTCACCTGACCTTAAAGAGCCACGTTACATAACCACTGGTTTTGGGGATTCAGCTCTGCTCCATGTCTCCTGAGTTGAACATTAAAAAAAGCCGACAGAGGTTAGATGATAGGAAAACAGCTGAGAATGTAGAAGCAAATCCTAAAAATATTGAGATGGAAATAAAAATAAAAGTTTTATTATAAACGATTGATTAACTTTGCAATGAATTCCATCTTTTTGCTTCTCTAGACCTTTCCGGTTATTACTTCACGCACACATAGTAGCATTTTGATGATTCACCTTTCTCCCTTCCTCAGGCTCAGAGCGCCCGTCTTCCCCACTTTGGCGGAGTCGACGTCCATTTCAATGGAATGATTGACTGTTTCGTTCAGGTTGCCAAAAGCAACGGCGTCCTCTCGCTGTGGAATGGCCTCACCGCCAACACGATAAAGGTACCGTTTTTCACTCATGTACATTATTATCATTTACACCTCAGCCACGTCGTGAGGATCCAGCGCCGCCTGCCTCCGCTTGCACAAACTGCACGTGCTCAGAAGCACGAGTGACTTTATGACGGCCCGGGAGGAGCTTCTCCCCCGTCATAAAGTCCCCCCGTGACTTCATCACGAGCGAGGTGAGCAGAGTCCTGTTTCAGCTGCAAAGGTCATGGGGGTCGGATGGCGTTTTTACAAATGTGGGGGCCCACGTGACAAACAGCCACACCTCCACCTGAATGAAAGACGAACTCAGCGGCCCTTTGAGTGACGATCAAACCAGACCCTCTGTTTGGATTCATGCTCCACCCTGTCTCCGCCCCCCCCCCCCCCCCCCCCCCCACAGATCGTCCCCTACTTCGGCCTTCTTTTCACCTGCTTCGAGATGTGCAAGCAGGTCTGCCTCTACCGCAACGGCTACATCGTCTCGCCGCTGAGCTACAAACTGGCGCCGGGCGTCGACCAGAGCCTCGGGCCCCACGAGCTGCAGGAGGCCCAGCGCTACCTGAGAAACAGCAGCTTCGGGTCGGGGGGGTCGTCTCTGGGAAACCGCTGGTGACGCTCGGCAGGAGAAGATGTCTGACTGGTGACCACGCTCGAAAAGGACATACTTGCGCCTGTAGTGTTTACAGAACATCACATTTACATTTGTGTCTTCGTTGAAGGTGCTAACGTGCATTTGAATGATGTCCAGTCAGCAACATCCTACCTCTTTCAGAGACGGTTCTTTTTCTATCCGTAGCATTTGTTTATTAATCGTTTATTCACCCTTCGTGTGTCTCCATGTCTTTTAATCAAATATTATGTTCCTTAAGCATTAGCTATTTATTTTGATTCTTATTTCAGTTATTAACACCAAACAGTGCCATACTATAGTTTATCCAAGTGGATTACAAAAAGTATTTTACTCTATTTACCTGATTTTATCGTCACTATGCAATGAATGTAAAAATGTGGATACTTTGTAAATTTGAGTAGGTTATGATCAGAAATGTAAGTGTGCTAAAATAGATTGTGATGGAAGAAAAGTGTTTAAAACATTAAACATTTCTCACTTTTACTTTGAGAGTGTTTGTTTGTATGCTCGTGGATACCTTTTAGATGTCCTCTTTATTCCTTCCATGTGCTTCAGTGAATGACTCCATTTTGTCTTATACTTACAATGCAGTTTAACGTCTTCCCGTATTTACGGGTCATTCATGGCGACGGGCCATGTTCCTGGTGAGATTTCAATCCGTCTGACTGGATAATTTGGTTAGTTATTGAGATTGAATCAGTCAGCTAATTCAATCATGACCTCCTCCACACTGTAGTAAACTGAGTGACAGCCAAAGGACATTAACAGATGGGGTGACCTTTACACGCCGTAGCCTTCAGGCCTCAGCTGCTTCAACCCACATCTGACTTTGAGCACAATCTCATTCAGAAAGCTTCAAAACAACTCAACAGTTCTACTGAGACGTGACCCAATCACGATATAAACACCTCAAAAATGATAAGATAGTGGAACTTTTTGCTCTTCAAGAGGTCACTTGAGGGATGAGGGAAAGGGCATCACTTGGCCCCGCCTGCCTCTCCAACAGCCGACCAATCAGACCCAGGAGTCGAAGTTCACGCTCTCTCGCGTTCGGTCTTCTTAAATCCCCTCTCCTCTAGATCGCGGTCGGCCATTTCAACTCCACCGACAGAGTAACGGGACCGCGACTGATACTATCTGAAGATGAGTGAGACCGCTATCTCCTTCGCCAAGGACTTCTTGGCCGGTGGCATTTCCGCTGCCATCTCCAAAACAGCTGTAGCCCCCATCGAGAGAGTCAAGCTTCTCCTCCAGGTGAGTGTTTTACATCTTTCTTTCTTTTTCCCTCCGTGGATCTTTTAATCAAACGAGTTCCCTCCTGTCTGCTAGTTTTAAGAAAAACAGGCGTCGATGCTTTGCTGCGTATTTCCGTGCTGGGTCGCTTCTGAAGGATGGAGGGGGAAGCGAACGCGACGGTTGTGATGCGTTGTGGTAAAAATAAATTAAAAAAAACATATTGCCAATACGCTGCACAGTTATGGGTAAAAGCTGCAGTCAAGGTGAATCGGGTTGCCCGATTCAGAGATGGCTGCAGCCGCGGATGAAACGCTGGAGAATAGGAGCAAATCCGATGCGCATCAGAACTAGTTACGCAATGCACCTGCCATCGAGCCGCCGCTTGACGCGCAGTGCGCAACGAAGGCCACGCATGACCACAGACTACGATTACACGGGTGAAAAAAAATGCTCCCACGGCAGGGCCTCCAGGGTCTGCTAGACAACCCACAGCCAAGGTCACTGCAAGGGTTGCGCCATAGTGGCACTCCGCTGCGGCCTGGGCGCAACAGCACGGAGGAGGGGCGGCGGCGGCGGGGGGGTTGGGGGAGGGGGGGGGGGGGAGTTGAACGGTTGCCATGGGAGTTGTACTCAGGCACGTGGATGCGACTGCGTCACGTGGGTGTCACGGTGAGACGAGTTACAGGGTCAGGTTAAAGGGTCATTCACGCAGCTAAAGAAGTGTGCTACGTCACACGCACTCTCCGTGTGCATGTTCTTCTTCTCTTGTGTCACCTCTCATGCCCTGTTGTACCTCTCCTTCGATTACAGGTGCAACATGCCAGCAAACAGATTACTGCTGAAATGCAGTACAAGGGCATCATTGACTGCATCGTCCGCATCCCCAAAGAGCAGGGCTTCCTCTCGTACTGGAGAGGGAACCTGGCCAACGTCATCAGATACTTCCCCACCCAGGCCCTCAACTTCGCCTTCAAAGACAAGTACAAGAACGTGTTCCTCGACGGGGTGGACAGGCACAAGCAGTTCTGGAGATACTTCGCGGGTAACCTGGCGTCCGGTGGCGCCGCCGGAGCCACGTCCCTCTGCTTCGTCTACCCCCTCGATTTCGCCAGGACGCGTCTGGCCGCCGATGTCGGCAAGCCCGGACAGGGGCGCGAGTTCAAAGGCCTGGCCGACTGCTTGGTGAAGATCTCCAAGTCTGATGGCATCAAGGGTCTGTACCAGGGCTTCAGCGTGTCAGTGCAGGGCATCATCATCTACCGAGCCGCTTACTTCGGCGTCTACGACACAGCGAAGGGTGAGTGTTCATTGTCGGGCGCTCGTGCATCTCTCTCAGGGGGCGGCGGCCTTTGGGAGCCTTTTTAGTTAAACTCCCTTAACTGACTTTTCTCTTCACAAGGCATGCTCCCGGACCCCAAGAACGCGTCCATTCTAGTCAGCTGGATGATCGCTCAGTCTGTGACGGCGGTCGCCGGACTCGTGTCCTACCCCTTCGACACCGTCCGTCGTCGTATGATGATGCAATCCGGACGCAAAGGAGGTAACGTACCAACGCCGACGTACGGAAATGTGACTCTCGTGTTGCCGGAGCACTTTTGTAATTCTGGGTTCCTCCCCTCAGCCGACATCATGTACTCCGGCACCATCGACTGCTGGAAGAAGATCGCACGTGACGAGGGCTCCAAGGCCTTCTTCAAGGGGGCCCTGTCCAACGTGCTCAGAGGCATGGGAGGCGCCTTCGTGCTCGTCCTGTACGACGAGCTTAAGAAAGTCCTCTAAGTTGTTTTTTTGTATGTCCAGTGTTAATGTTGTTTAACTGTAACATATCTTGTACATTTGGAAGAACTTAAATGCCAAGTTATATTTATAGGGACCAACTAGTATTTTCTACTAGTTGTACTGGGGGAATCTGTTACACGCTCTTCTCTTGGCCCCATGCCTTTTTCCTTTTTTTTTTTGTTTTGTCTCTCACCAGAAAGTCATTCCCTGAACACAGGAACCTTGCCGAAAAAGAAAAAAAAAGAGAAATAAACTCCCTCCCACTGAGTGAATCTCCCGACTGGTTTTGTGATCGACGGGTAAAAGAAAGTGTCCCTGCAGCTCAGTTGTGCTTCTTCAGGAAGCCATTTGGCAGCACGCCGCGTGAAATGTAAGCTTAGAGCTCCAGAGGTCTCCCAGGTTGTAGTTGGAGACGAGCCAAAACAAGCGGAGAAAGTTAAGCTCACAATATTTCATCCCAGCCATGCTTTTGGGAAAAAAAAGCAGACAATCAACCGGGATCACCTGTCGCAAGGTGGATTAATGCAACCTTCTAAATATACATTTATTTCCTGCCAAGGAGACTTTTAACCTTGAGCTATTTGACCATTACTCAGTTTGACACACCTGTTGCAGGTACACATTATCCTGGTCATGTGATCAATGCATGTAGTGCACAGAAACTAAACTATATCTTTGTATTTGGGGCAAGGGGCACCTTGGCGGATTTTAGGTTGGTGTTGGTGTTTATTTTTAGGGTTACCACACGTTGAATACCTCCTGACACACGATCTTGTCAGCAGTAAAAAAAAAGCAAGACGTCATGTACTTCTTGAAGTCTATAACCATGCTGTTCCTTTCAAATGATAAAAATTGTAATTGTTTGTCTGATTAATCGTCTAAATATATGGAACAGTTGTCAGCACCAACCTTTCTCTATTAATCCGTTTTTAGTGGAAACATTGATATCTCACTAACAGACTTGTTTCTTTGGGACATTCGGAAGCTTTGATCCGTCTCCAGCTGTTATCGTTGCCCAATTACAGAGGTGCTGCCCCCTAGAAGTATTTACCATCCATTTCAGGGTTTAAATAAATCAAGAAGTTTTAATTATAAAGCCACTAGACACATGTGGTCTGACATTTTTATTGCTTGTGACTTGGAAAAATAGCAGCACAGACAAGTTGTGTGTCTGCAGCTGACTTGTAACCTGATAGAAATCCTCTCAGTATTCGGTCAGTAAGTGCGACATGAATGGCGTCTATGCCAATAAGGGTTTATCATAAGTTTAATTCCTTCCTTCCTTCCTTCCTCAAGTGACTTCAGTGACTGAGGATCAAATGAAATCTCCTAAAGGATTAAAACGATACAAATTCATTTGTTAAGATTGACTTATAGTTGAATTCAAATGGAAAAAATAGAAGTAACCATTTATCAGAAATCAGGAAATATAAGCTTATTCGGATATATTGAGATGAAAGCGGTCCTCCTGTGGATTTGAAAAGTACCTGGCTTTGTAAGTAGTGCGTAGACACAATTACTGTGTCTGGGACACACGGACTGATCTCCAAATGGAAGACACTATAGCTTAATTTTAGCAACACTATCAGATTACACGATTAATCGCAGCTAGCCGTCGTCCAATCTCCTCTCAGGGACTCACAAAGTCTTTGACTTAACCACCAAACCGAGGAAATGAGTGTAGTCCCCAAAGGCAGTCTCAGCAGGTATAAGCCTCTTTCTACACCTGCTCCACTACAACTTTAACGAGCGAAAGGGAACTCAGCCATTGACACACTGTTTGTGTGGCTTTAGATACGCCGCGCCTCCTCAAGGTCAAGTCAAGGACACGAGAGTCGTCTTTCGAGTGTGCTTTTATTTTGCTGGTATCCGATGGTCTCCGGTTTGTGCCTGAATAATATTCCTAAGTGTACATTGTGTTTGTGCATTGTTTTTTTAGTCTCGGCATCAGATTGTTGCTTTACAGTTCTAAGTTGATATGCATTTCTCCCTGAAGACATGTAAAGACCAAGACCAAAGGGGGACACATGGTGATTTTAAAAGGACACGCTGGCTAAAAAAAGATTGAGGTCAGGGAGAGTTTTCATTTTCAAATTAACACAGAGAAAAAGATTTGGATTTATAAAGCCATCAAAGTAAGAATTTAAGCTTGAGATTAACGGACACTGATACTTGTCCAATGCCTTCTCAAATAAATGGATCGGGTATCTGTGACAATTTGCCAACTTGGTTTGAGATACTATTTTTTTATCAAACATGAAAACCGTAAATTCTCATAATTAAAATATGAAATAAAAAACAAAATTAAACAATGATATTATTAAATAACAGTTACTAATGCGTTAATGTGCATGCAAGTAATTTGATTAACTCGTAAATTTGAATTTTATATCCAAATCCTCAAATTGTAAAGCAACAATTACACCAAAAAGACATCGTAAAGGGTACAATGTTTACCTTTGAATGCTAGTGAAATAATAGTTAAGTAGGGACGAACTTGACATATAGTGATCCACCTACAAGGGGCTTGCTAGTGAGAGTTTTTTTTACCCACATGCAGCTGTAAGGATCCCCAGAGCTTCCGCCCTTCACACTAAAAGCCTTGTGTTGCGTAATATCAGCTATTTCCTGAAATACGTCATAAATCCACCGGGTCGTGACCCGTCGTCTCCACTCAAAATGAAAAAAACAGATGTATGAATTATTTTGCAGATGTTTGAAGGACAGCATTATGAAGCCCATTCTCTGACCGCAGACCTTTATTAGTACACGAGCTTGTCTTTCTCATCAAATTACTCTCAACAGTGTCTTCATTATCGTTCAGTTTATTGACAGATCTGGTTCCTGTCTGTTGTTTAGTTGAAGAGCAGCGTTAGCGCCACCTTGTGGCCTTTGAATGTCTACTTCTACCACAAATCAGAATCAACATTAGATTTTCACATGCAAGGATTTTGACTTGGCATTTTAATATGGTGAGAGAAAACACAACACTATTAAAAGTGTTACAAAAGTCAAGAATCATAGATACAAAATAGAAAACATTACAATAAAAATGTTTTGTTTATAAAGCCGCTTTTCAATATTTGAAACAAAGATGATAACATGGGCAAAAGTTCACTTATGAAGAATATGTGAAACTGCATATTTTCACGCTCAGTAAGTTTTTAGTGCGGGATTTACCCTCGTAACGTTTTGAGATGGTTTCATTCATTTTAGACAGATAGATTGAGAGAGAGAGAGAGAGAGAGAGAGAGAGAGAGATGGGTGGCTGGGACCGCTTCATCCTCGGAGTAACCTCTAGATGGCATCCTGTCATAATCAATAACAGGCACGCGGGCATTTCCTTCAGCCAATCACAGCTGCGCTATCACCAGTTCAATAAAGTCCCCGCCCCCTCCCGGTATCAGCCCTCGTTTAACAGCGTCCTCGTCCTCGCTGACTATGCGAACCACCACCACCGACACCGACAGCGACGCGGGGGCCGCGGGCGCGCAGCGCCTCGAGTAGCGGGGGGAAGGAACGATGTCTCTGCGGCGCCTCTCCGTCGCCGCGGCTCTGTGCGCCGCGTGGCTCCTCTCCGACTGCACGCCGACTCAGTGCGTCGTCTGCTGCCTCTTTTGTTTCGCCGCTCCGCTGTTGCTCGCGAGGAGCCGGCGCGTGGGCAGCACTCAGACCGACGGGGGGTCGGGGGTCTGGCACCCGCTGCAGGTACGCGGCTGTGACTTTGTGGCTTTAAAATGTGATCGTTTTAAGGGGAATTGTGTCACTTATCACTCCCCGATGGGATGAGACGACAACGAAGTTGGCTTTCAGTTTTCCAATCCACTTTGCACGGCTCGTTTAACTTCATCTCGTGATTTCCAGGAGCCCGTGGAGGGAGTGTTGTCCGGGGGCTTGTCCCAACGTCCCCCTGAGCCGTCCGAGTCCCAGTACCCACTCGTGAAGACGTCCCTGCAGCAAGGTGAGGCGTGTCCCAGCAGCACAGAAACATCGATTTTATTTCATTTCAGTGGCAGAAACGCATCTGACGTAACGGTCCACAACCCGAGAGTGGACATTTAATTAAAGAAAGAATTGTAAATAATCAAGGTTCTGCTCAGGTAAGGTTTGCGGACAAATTCTTCTACTGTTTTGACTTGACACATCATGTGAAAAGGACACATTTGCATAGAAGCAGCTGTGTCTAGCGTGACAGGATGCAAGGAGGGGCTTAAAAGAGAGAAGAAGAAAAAGATGCAATGGATGAGATACAGAACAGGAAATACCATAAATGTTTCCTTTGTCTATTGGTGCTGTTTTTTAAAGACTTGATTCATGTTCTTTACAGCTGAGCTCAGCTTCCTTGGCCTTAAACATGCATTTCATGTCGTCTGCATTTAAAATGTGTCGTGGCTCATGTGTAACCTTGAAAAAGTGGGGAAGTGAGAAGGTGAAAGATCCTTTTTTTATTTTGGCATTGAGTTTGGTTGCAGAAGCACTTTATTTTAACTCCTCTGGAGTTGAGAAAGCTTGCGGTTCATTACAGCTCACTATGTGTTCCCTCTCTGGTCTAAAGTTGCCCCGTGTCTTTTTGGATTTCAAGTATCAAACTCCCTGTGTATTTTATTCCTGCAGAACAAGTCGAACTATAATCGTCCATTTACATCCCAACATGTTTCTGTGCTGTTCCTTTCCATTGAAAGTCAGTGTGTGCTTCTAAATCTTTGGAAACATGAATAATTCATTTTTTTTTTTTTTTTAATAACAACTCCCGGTCTGCAGACATAAATAAGATCCGGTGTGAAAGCCCCTCGTCTGCACCTTCTGCTGGTCTCGGCTTTTCTCTACATGACGTGTAAATAACATTTTGTTGCTGTAACTAAAACGAGACCTGCCTCATCTGGTTCACAGGGGAATCCTCTGGGCTTGTTGTTTTTTTTTGTGTTGAACGGACACACAATCTGAATTTCACCAAACAAGCTTTTAAAGTCTCTAGTTGTGTGTGTGTGTGTTGGTGTGACTGTTCCTTCCTTCTGCCTCCTCCAGTGTTCGAGTGCGCCTACGCCCAGCTGCTCCTGCCCTGGTACGGCGTCTCGGAGCCTCGCCGGCGCCAGCCCCTGCACCAGGTGCTCAGCGGGGAGCTGGACTTCGTGTTCGACCGCGTCATCCGGCGAGCCGAGGGCTTCGACGTCTGCCAGGCGGCCGTGGGCTGCGTTCGGATTTTGACTCAGCACTTGCATAACGCGAAGCAGTCTGACAGGTGAACATTGCTCCTATTTTTTTTCTTTTTTTTTGGATTCCTGGAGCTTCAGCTACTCGTTGCACTCTGTAATGCTGCTGAACTCTATAAAAGCTATGAATAATTTACCTTTTTCACAAGCTCATCCCTGCAGTGCCATCATTTTTTATTTATTTTTTGCTGAACGGGGGAGCTGTGTAGGATCAAGTGACCGTCAGTTAGTGGGGATAAACATCCACGATCAAGTATACTTCCCATAATAATCTGTTATTCTGTTTCAGGGAGGCCTCGTTGAGCTCGAGGGCGGAGGAGGTCGCTGCTCTCCGCAAGTGTTCCGACGCTCTGGTGCGTAACCTTTTCCACGAAGCTCTCTGGAGCCACGAGGTCAACCGCTGTGCCTTGACTGAGATCATTGCCTTAAAGGGTACGAAAGCTTTAAATTCACTGCACTCTTGCATAAGAGCTAAGCCTCCCTCGACCTCTTTCGGCGGTGGGGCTCGTATGTAAATCCCTGATTCTCAGCGGCGGCGTGGAACTGAGAACATGAGTTCTCTGCGTCGACCTTCTGCACTGAATTGCCATTTCCTTTTTGGGGGGTTTTGTGAGTTACCATAGAGCCAGATAAAATGTCTTATCTCAAGGCAGTCTTGCTGAGCAGTAATTTTTTATTTTTTTTTAACAATTCTCATGTGGTTCAGTTAAAATGATTTTGACGGCTTGGGTCGACTTTTATCCGCATCTGATGATCTTGGCAGGTAGAAGCGGCTCGTTTCTAAGTTATTCATACATAATTGAGTGTTTTTCATTGCTCTGGAACGGACGAATTCTACAGGGCTTGCTTTTACAGAAAAAACAATTTTTTTTCTTCTTCTAATACTGGGATGTATTGCACCACTCATCTACACGCAACTTCAGAAGTCATCTTTTCACGTTATTTTATCTAAATCGGTGCGCTTTAGAGGTGCCGTTTTCCTTGTGTTCCTCGACTTCTTCGCTAAGCTAACTGCTAGCTTGTGGCAAATAAGCATGATTTGCAAAATGCTTAACTATTCCAAAACTTTCCATTGAGGAATCTAGTATTCCAGATTGCGCGTATATTACAATGTTGTTTTCATAAACGTGACTCATTACAATATGCTATTGTGACTATCTCGCCTGTGTGTGTGTGTGTGTGTGTGTGTGTGTGTGTGTGTGTGTGTGTGTGTGTGTGTGTGTGTGTGTGTGTGTGTGTGTGTGTGTGTGTGTGTGTGTGTGTGTGTGTGTGTGTGTGTGTGTGTGTGTGTGTGTGTGTGTGTGTGTGTGTGTGTGTGTGTGTGTGTGTGTGTGTGTGTGTGTGTGTGTGTGTGTTAATGTCACAATGTTTTCTTCAGGGCTCGGTCTGCTGGTGACGTGGCTGTCGGACCCCGACACCCTGAACCAGCTGGTGGTGAGCCAGCTGGACAGCGCGACCCCGACGGGCTCCGTGGAGGAGCTTTGTGGATCCGACTCGGATCGAACCTCTCCGGCTTCAGAGGAGGGCGAAGGCAGGGACGGGTGAGTGTCCTCTTTTGGGTCCCGCCGGCTCGACAGACTTTGTAGCGAGCCTCGATGCCACGGCTGTGAGATCCGCTTTGAACTGGACTAACTGGAAAACTGACCTGGTTCTGTTGGATGTGGGTTTTAAAAAAAAAACTAAAAACCTTTTTATGCATTTCAAGGAGCTCGCAGGGAGCAGCGATTTCAACCGGCACCGGACTCTCAACCAAAAGGAAAGGTGGGTATTATTTTTTTTAAATTATTTGTTAAGTTTCTATTAAAAGCATAATTGAGACTTTAACCCCAGGGATGTGATTTGTAACCTGATTTTCAGCTTCGAGTGTGAACACATTTCAGATTAAGATCCCGGAGGCCTGAGAAAAGCAGACGCAGGAGTTTGTGGTTGTTTTTGAGAACACTTGCACATAGGCCTTCGCTTGCATAACATCCTGTACGACAGTTTGATGCCTAGCAATGCATTATGTTATCTCTGTGACATTATACTTCCCTCTACCAGCCTGCCCGTCAACACATAATTAATCCCCCCCGTCTCTTGTTGACAATTCCACAAACACTCAAATGGATGCCAAATCCTTTTGTTGTCTTCAATCAGCTTCCATCTCTTTGTTTAACAAAGAGCCCAACCGTGATGATGACTAAATAAAACTCTATGAATAATACATTTGTTTTATTATGATCTTTAGGAATTATTTAAACCTGATGGGATATTCTTCCTAATTAGGCCACTGTGTTGATTGTAGCATTAAACGTGTGATTACAAATCATGCTTACGGTTCCTACGTGCCTAAAGCTGGTGAATAGTTCTTATGGCATTTTGAAAAAGCCGATCCACTGTGTGCAGATGCAGGTTTGCGTTGTTGAGGTGTGCGTAGAATGCATTGCTTTTCTCTCGCTCGCTACTGTATACAAGACCGGGACCTTGTGTCTCTTCATTGCAGTTGTATAAACAGAGAAGGTCAAAAGACTGTAAAATATCAATACCACAAGTTGTGTAAACATCTCTGTCCTTCCTTTTTTTTTTTTTTTTCAGCAAACAAGTTAAAAGAAGGATGGTCTAAATTTGTGGACAAGGTGAAGTGTAAGCCGGAGAAGGACAAGAAGAAAATCAAGAAGAAGAAGCTGAAGACCGTGGAGCAGGAGCTGATCGTCAGGGTCATGTCGATGCAGGGAGACGCGTCCAGCGACTGCTCCGTGGGCAGCAGGGACGGCTCCGTCCTCAGCATGCAGGACTCCGACAGGGTAAGGCCCAACGGCCCGGAGGACAGTTTGTGAAATGCGGACGGATGAATTCACTCTCAACCTTCTTTTTTTTTCCTTTCTTTTTAAATTTGGGGCAAATCACCATCAGGACGACAGTGATCTGGAAGACTACTTGACCAGCGTGAAGGAGAACATGATGGAATTCAAGCTCTCGTACGAGATGTGGCGCGTCGGCCGCTGGGCTGTCAGCATCCCTCACGTGAGTCCCGAATACCGGCGGCGGGGGTGGAACGTCCCGCAGGCCCGAGGTCACGTCGGCCCGAGCCTCGGTTTAAAAAAATAAATAAATAAATAAAAGTCCCCTTGTACGGCACGTTCATGTCTGAGCCGGAGTCGGCTGTGTTGCAGGCCGACTGGGAGGAAGAGGAGCTGATCTTCACCGTGCACCTGGAGGAGGAGAAAAGCCCCGAGAACCTTCAGTGGGACATCAGGAAGACCTACATGGATGTCGTACACTTCCGCAACAGATGGCAGGTAAAAAGGCAACAGGAAGGACACGTTTTGTCCCACGACTCGCTACTGGAATAAATGGTTCACTTTGTTGCAACTTAAACCCTTTAAAGCTCCGCGCTTATTTAGACTGTCGTTTTGGCCTTTGCGTTGTCCGCTTTAGAACTGAACTGCACTAGTGAGCAGAGGACCGCCGACCTTTTAAAATAAAACCAAATTAAATCTTGGACTTAAATTGCCAGCCAAGCAGGTAATCAACCAGACGCGATGCGCCAGGTGGATTATGCCATTACGTGGAACTCATTGTAATTATTGTCTCTGAACACGTTTGGGGATTATTTGCAGTCGGTCCCAGCCTGGTGAACAGATTGGAGGAGAGTCTGCACATGAGGCTCCAGTCCTGTGCTAATGGAGCTTTAGGGGTAGTGTACTGTGATATTTTTCATTTGTGATACACTTATACAGTGTTTTTTTTTTTTTTTTTTTTTTTTTTTTTACACAATAGGAAAAGGAAGTTTTTTTTTTTGTTTCCCCATTTGGCTTCAGAGAAAAGACTTGTTGCTTGTGTCTATTCTGCATGAACCGGGGGGATGATTGGGGGGGGAATGGGGTTGACAAACTACTCCTATATATTATTCATGTTATCAGGACTCAACCAGTTTACCCACAATCCTGGTGCTCGAGGGGTCGGAGGGCGAGGGCAAGGAGGAAGCCAGAGTATCAGTGGAGCAATTTCTGCAGGTGAGAGAAACTCAGATCTTACGTCAGATACACATTCAGACATTCGTCACTCATTCACTTGCATTTTTCTTCTTTTTCTTCGTCCAGGCGTTGGTGTCAGATAATCTCATCGGCCTCACCCAACCGGTTTTCCAGTTCCTCTGTCCTCTCGACAAACTGCTGAATGAGGAAGAACTCAACGGGGGCGTGTGGGGCCTCCTGAGCGGCTTGGCTTACTTCCTGACTCCTGGTCAGGAGGAAGAGGAGGTAAACGTTCAAGTCTGCGGGAAAGGTCGGGTTCACTTCGACCTTGGGGTTTACCTCTGTGAACCGTGACCCTGTGATCAGACGGCACATTCATTACTCAAACCTCATTCAGTTCAGACTCTGGTTCATGTATCATTGGACACATTCACACACGGTTGGGTGCTCAGACAGACTTTTTTTTTTTTTGTCCGATCATCTGGTTCTTTCGCTGTGTCATCAGATCGGTCATGTTGCATAATGTCAAACTATTAAAACGATCTCTGGAATGAGTCGAGCTTCAAAAATGTTTAAAAAAATAAAATAAATCTCACTGAACAGACTGTTTGCCTCTGCAGAGCTCGAGCCCCAAAGAAACGGCAAGACTAGAAACCCCCGGTGCCTTTACCGAGGAAGGCGGTGAAGTTCCTGGTTCCTCCATCCCGACCTTTGTGATCTCCCAGCATGGTTCTCCTCCTCCGGAATGGCCTGAAGGAGCAGGAGCTCCCTGCCCTGTCGCCTCCGACTCTCAGAGCGGAAACGCTTCCAAGGACAAAACAGAGGACTCTGATAATGTCTTGACCTTTCACCTAAGGAATATCTTCAAAGGACTGACCCGATCCAGGTCGCAAGAGTCTCTGGCCTCGACGAGGAACGCCAGCGACGAAGACCCGCCCGATTCCGACCCGTCGCCCCACAGCGGCCGGAGCGAGAGGCCGGAAGGCCTGTCGCTGCTTCACTTCAGTGGCTGGTCGAACAAAAAAGAGAGGCCGTGTTTCAAGCTCCCCGGCGGTGGTGGCGCTGCCAAGACGAAGGGGAAGCAGCCGGGCACTTTGCCAAGAGGCGAGGACTCCCAGTGTCAGAAGAGCCAAGTCAACTGGGAGCAGCTGGAGGCCACCAAAGCCATCTTTGATCTGCTCAAAGAAATATCTGGTTTGTAGTTGGCTTTAAAGCATGGTGCAGTTTTTATTTTTTTTACATAGATGAATGTTCTCAAAGATGAGCTTAATACTCTGTCTGCATTAACAGGGAACTCCATCCTCATAAACATATTCGATGCCATTTTGAAACCTGTTATGCCCATCTTGAAAAAGTGAGTTTGACGCCGAGTCCCAAACTGACCGACAGACCTTCACAGTTCTTGGATAATTTTTCTATACAAGTGACTTTTGGTTGTATCCTTTTTTTTTTTTTACAGAAAAGTAAACTCTTTCCTGAACAAGATGAACCCGACAGAGGTGCAAATGGCCGCATTAATAGACGCCATGCGGGAAAAACAGTGGCCAGATATTAAGCCGGCTGCTCCTCCTGCTCCTCTTCCTCCTCGCACTGACGAGCAGAAGAACGAGACGAGGGAACGAGCGCACAACCTCATCAACGCCAAATGTAGGGGGCTCGCCCACCGGTGGGAAATACCCTCCTATTTCCTGCAGTTGACAATCCACCTGACTTAATTTTCTCTTTAGATTCAAACTATCTTGTCCTGAAGAAAACGGACGTGGAGACGGTTTTTAATATTTTTCAGAACCGTAAAGAAAACCAACTGCTGCTCCATGTGAGTATAAAACATTTAAACTCCGCCACCATCCCTTGTTTCTTGTATCAGATTTTCCCGTTTCATTCAGCGTAAATGAACAAATCTTGTTTGCTTTTGCTTCATCGTTCATCTCAGATGCTCCTGACATTCCTCTTGAAAGAATTTCTCCCCAATGAGGATTCCCTAAATGTAAGTGCCGCTGCCCCAGAGAAAGTGACCAAGTCCACCAACTGATCTGTGGATCCCTGAATGTGTTTTAATGGTACTTTCTCAATTTATTTTTAGAATATAAAAGTATTTATTAAACAGCCTTAAAATATGATATCGCTGTCAAACATTACTGTAATTTTTACCTCGAACATCAAATGTACTGTTAATATTTCTGTGAATTTCCTTTTTTTTTTTTTTTTGTATAAGTGAACTTGTAAGTTTGAAATCACAAACCTTCTTTTTTGAGACCCAGCTGCATATTGTAAAAAGGAGAGAACCGTATTTCATTACTTTTTGGATTGCACTGTTCACATCTTGATGTAAAACAATTTTTTACATTTTCTAAAAGAACTTGTCACTTTGAGCACTTTTGCGAGGTGAGTGTTTATTTTCTAAACTTTTAGGCATAACGTTTTATGCAACATGTCTGTACAATTATCAAACCATCTTGTAAAAGAAATAAAATATTTTAATACTTCCCGCTTTTGTTCTGCCATTGTGTTTAAGTGATTTAAAACTGTTGCTTATACAACAAACAATTCTGCCATCCAACTTTTATCCAATAAGAAAAGTCCTGGCTGTTTGAAGTGAACAAGTGGAGAGAAAAAAAATACCGTAGTGCTATAATTAGCAGGCACCTCTTCTAGTGAACCGGCATGCAATTTCATTGTTTGTGCAACGTAATATAATTAAAGGATTATTGGGCTCCAATTCACCTGAGCGATAATGAAACGTGTCGAACTCATGATTAAAATGTCAGCGAGCAGGTGAGCTCGTAGTCATACCAAACTTCAACTCACTCGTCTGGCAGAGTTGAAACAATGTTGAGACAACCTGAGTTAATTCTGGAATCTAAACGGCAGTTAAGAAAAGGTGTGTCCATAACCTGACGGGACGTAAACCTGGACTTCAGGTGTTTCCTAGCAATGAGATTTCCAGGAAACCATGCCCGAGAACACTGACAATAGAATAAGTGTGCTGTCAAAGAAACTCCCTAAAGAGAAGAAAAGATGAGTAAGTCACCATATAAAGTCCTCTAGAAAAATAAACAAGCTAAAGTGCTAAGCATAACCAGCAGCTTACTGAAAATGTTCTTTGCTTGATTACAGATCAAGTGCTTTTGGACGTAATAGCTGTGAGTTGAATGTTGAACTGATCTTGAAACCAAGGCTAGAGAACAAGACATTGTGATGGGATCACTTTCCCAACCACAGAGCTTTGATTATAGTATTGGTGGATATCGCGAACATTCTAACTATACCAAATAGATCCTATAAGATTGGGGCATATTTATATAAAAAGATGCACGAGACATCTGGTAATTTGATGGAATTTTTCAGTAGTAGCAGCCAGTCTGGTGTAGATAAGTAGTAGCTTAATAATTTAGTCCACCATAAATGGGAAGAAATACTAATTTTAACACCTCCATTCACACGTACGTTTCCATGACAACTGGGCTACTTATGTACCGAACGCTGTGGATATATTCTCAACTACTCGATAAAAATACTCCCACAGTGGAAATTTAAAACAGAAAAAAATGTCCTCGAGCAGCACCGCGCCCTCCTCAGTCGCCTCCTGCAGCTGCTCCTCCGCACCGGCAGGGGGCGACCCGTTGATCCACCGCGCGCTCAGGAATCCAAGATGTCTGCGCCCTGTGGGATGCTGGTAGCGGCGTGAAAGCTACGGGACGAGTGTCAGGTAAGACACCGAGGAGGGTTACGTGCGGGTTTTCTATTTCTCAACAGCGTTGTACACGGTTCCTAAAGTTCGTAAAGGCTGTGAAGCTGCGCGGTGCCGGTGTTTAACGGCCGCAGCCTCCACGGTTCAATGTGACTGTGGACGTCAAGTGTTTCTGCTGTGACCTGCTGGGGTTATCAAAGAGGAAAATGGTTTTCTGAATAAGACCGATGTAAAACATTTTGTTAACATGCATGGAGGATTTTTGGAGCATTTCGTGTTTAAATCTAAATCTTATGACAATATCGAGTCTTTAAGATATAGTTATGATACGAGTTACAAGATCATGAAACATTCCCTAAGAAACCTTTACTATCACCGTTGCTAATTTATCATAATTATCTACTGTCAATAAGTATTTATGATATTCTTTTATGTCGACAGTGAGCTGGAGATAAACATTAACATAACGTATTGGATTTGATTTATGTATTTTTTTTCCCGGTCGAAATACTTTTAAACGTGACTTTTATTTTGCTAATCACAACCATACATCCGTAAAGACCTGCTGTTTCCTAATTATTCCCCGATTAATCAATGTTCACAGACATTTTTCACAGCACATTTGACATCTTGTTATAACTAAGTATAACTGGACATCCATGAAGTATATTTATTTGAAGGTAAAGTCAATGCGCTCATATTTGAGACAAAAGCAACGGTCAACTGCCTCGTGTGAAGAACATCTCGATTTACCTGTGCATTTGTTTTTGGAAGCGATTGAAAAAAAGTTGTTTTTAAACACAGCTGTTTGAATGATGGATAGTGACACAAATTAATATTGATTCCCGAATTTATGTTGGTCACGTGGCTCCTATTCACAGGGGAGCTTACTTTGATCAAAACATGCTGCATTCAACTAAGCTTTGGCTCGCTTTGTTTCATTCCCTAATGTAATTATATACTGTTGTTAAACCCCATCCCACAGTAAATTTGATAAATATAATTGACAATTCAACTCTAGGAGGAAGAGGGATAATTCAGGATTCAGGTTTGGCCTTCGCTCCCTCACCTTCCTTTTCCCTTTTGCTGATCTTGCCCCGTGGACTGTGAATAACGTGTCTGCGGTTCTGAAGGCCGGGCACTAAAATGTCGGAGCGAGGGCGTGTATGAGTGTAATCCCCTAAAGGCCGCGGCAGTACTCCTCCTCCTCCTCGTCCCTCTATGGCATCGCTCGTTGTTTGTTGTTGCTGAAGACCAGACGACCACGAAGGAGTCCTGTGACGCTGTGAGCTATGAATGACCCCGTGTGCTGCGTCCGCGCTTTGTAAATATTTTATCCAGACTTCACATTTTAGTTGAGGTGGAACTGCTGACGTAACCGTTGCGCCAGTGTGTGTTTTTTAATGTGAGTCACGCTCAGACAGTGGAGACAAACGTGCTGCACGTCTGCAAAATGTATCCGGAGATGATCCGATCCGGGGGTTATTTCCCCTTCTTTGTACTTCACAGGGCCGGGTATCTGCTGCGTCGCGGCTTGTTGCTTTTCTAGATTTATTCATGATTCCGCCGCGTCTATAACGCATTTTGTGTCTCACCATTCAAACATGACAGGGAGAGGGTAATGTATTCAGGGGAGCTGGGGGGGGGGGGGACACACATCCTCCCTGGGATTTGATCACAGGCAGGCTGTGATAATACATGCATGGAGTTTAGACCGCGAGTCATCACTATTCAAGTACAAGGTCCTGGTTTGAGGCCGTGCGTCAGTGATGGAATGCATCCGCTGCCTTAGTACTCTGCACCAACACACAGTTCACACCGGGGGTGTTTGGATGGGGGGGGGGGGGGGATTTGTGAGCACTGCTTCACTGTGGCTCAAGGAACTGGTCGTTGTGGTTTTCGGCAACAACAATGCATTCAAAATATAAATGACTGGATGAAAAGTAATTTTGGGTTGAATATAGTCTTGGCTCAGTTCTTGATAAAAAAAATAAATAGAATATTTGTTTTTCACTCTTCACTTATATATTTGTTATTAGCGGTATTATATTTTTCGGTTGCAGATTTTATATTCAAGTTTTACACCAAAATGGTCCGTCACCCCAGTTTTGATTAACAATTTGGCACAAAAATAAACGTCTGTTTGCACAGTTGTATCACCAGCTTAATGCAAAACATGAATTTTAATTTAACAGATTATATGATATTTTCCCAAGATAATTGCACCCAGAAACTGTGATGTGAAGCACTTCTCGTGACTTGCTGCTTACTTTGTAGTTTAAAACTAATTAGCTCTGGTGTAACATCTGGCTATTTGATGAGCATTTAGTTTATTCCTGACCGTGTGGAAAGCCACTGCTTAGCCGTGAGGTCTCAGCAAAGAGACGAGACCTGTGAGCCGGCGGGTCTCTGGTAAACCGGGTCACGCGACGTCCCCCTTTGGAGTGGCGTGGGATCATTCGGACTCTCCTGGAGTCCTTTCGCCTGTTTGACTGGCCGTCGGCACTTGGCATTCAGCCATCGATAGCGGCATGAGGGGAGTCTGACGGGGTGAATGCAGCTTTAATCTCTTAATCTCGTCCCACGTGGCTCAGGGACATTTTGTGTGTGTTGTTGTTGTGTTTGGTCGCTGCAGTAGAATCATCCAAACAAATACGACATCCCAGAGTCCCAGCTGCCGGTGAAGGTCCTTCGGCTGCTGTTTATTGTGCTGTCAACAGATTTAGCGTCTCTTGTGTTCAAGGACGCCGCTCATTTATTGTGGCTCTAATGGTATTCCAAACTTTTCTGCGATGATGGGCAGAAACACGAAATTGCTTTTATAATTTTTAATAAGCGCGTGCTCTTTTTCTATTAGTATCTCGGGGCTTCAGTTTTTTTCTCCGGGGTTTTCTTCTAGTCGATCTTCAATTAGTTTGGTGTCAGCTTCTCTAAGTCTCGTCTGTCGTCCTACATCTAATGTAGAGGCGAATGCAGCCTCTGGATGGACCTTTTAAAGGCTTAATGCAACAAGTAGTCAGAATCTGAATGGCGTTTTGCAGATAGGAATGAATTCTGTCCCCCTCCTTTAATTTCAAAGAAATCTGATCCTGGTTTTTGTTCTGGTCTCTGGCAGAATATTTCAGTTCTTGTTAGAATAAAACAAGCCTAGACCCCTGGGACATAAAATATGTATCGAGTAAAGGATCACACATTTTAAACCAAACCCAAGAGAGAAGCTTGTGTGAATTTATTATATCAACTAAAACCATCCTAATTAGGGTTGTGATCTATTGGTTATGCTATAAATACCATGTGGGGAGAAGGAATGGAAGTGAATGGAAAAAATAGGGAACACCTTTATATTCACATCTTAACCGTCCACATTTGAATAAAACCGAAAATATCTGCAATATGTTTTCAATTAAAAGCCTCTATCTGGGTATCTGATGTGATTTTAAATATCTTCAACAGCCTAAAACACAGAAATAAAAGGATGGGCCCGCTATGACAAAATCTTCTTTTCTTCTTGAGAGGAGGAGGAGGATGATGAGGTGGAGGAGGAAGAAGAGGAGGAGACCCTTGACATTGGCGATAAGCTCACATCCAAGTTCCCCATAATTCCGTTTTTATGACTTTGTTTTCCATAAGCAACAGGTTCCATAAGCTTTGCAAGCACAAGTCTTCAATACTATCCGTAGCGGTGAGATATTTTAGGACGGTCTTTGGGGAAAGCTGCAGGGAAACATAAACCAAGCACATAAAGCTGCTCTGATGGAAATAAAATGTGGGGGAAAGGATCCACTGACGCATCGTTTGAGGTTAATGCATGAATTCATGCTCAAATGCATCTTTGTCAGAGGGCTGAATGAGATGATCATCTTTGATCATCTTCATTATTATAATCTTTATTTCATGTGGCAGAACCAATCGGTTTCATTAGAAAGTATTTGACTTTGTTTTCTTCGCTGTTTGTCTTTTTTTGAATTAGCTGAGATGTGAAGATGAGAAAACCAACAAAGTGGAACAAAGATTATTGAATCAGACTTAAACATGAGAAATACATTTCCTTCATTTCATCAGACTGCAGGAGAGAGAGAAGAGGAGCGTGTGATCTCCAGATAATTACCTCCAGTGTTCTATTTAGAAGATCACTGTCTGTAACCCTGAACTGTAAATAAAAAAAACACATTCACGGTGCATTTGTGTCTCCTTAATGAAGACTAAAGAGAGGCTTAATATCCTAAGAAACAAACCGCGGTGAGCTTCACTGGTCCAACCGAACGCTCGTTTCTTAAAAGCAGAATGATCAACTGCTTTAATCAAAGTGGTCGTTATCTCTGAAGTGCAGCCAGTGTTAAATATGCTGAAACAAAACCGCAGGAGCTGCTGTCGCGTTTTAAAATCAAAGAACTTTCAGAGTCATTATAACGAAGAGCGGACGAAAGACGAAATGAGTTTTTGCACAAGAGGAGTTTGAGGTTATTGCAATTGCAGGTCGTCTTTTACACCAGGTGCACATGGCTTGTTATTGACATGTTTACCTGTGTGGAAGGCGTTGTGTTTGCGTCCCATGTGGGTTGTCTGACAGGCAGCAGGATGCATCTCACACACCAACCCAGAAAGAGTTTGCCATTTTGCCGGTGATCCGTATAGCTGGCAGCGTGAATTTGTGCACCGTGGTAATAAAAATACGTCTCGTATTTATTTACTTCGGTCTGTGTGAACAAATGTTTGATGAAATTGATTACTTTCTTCCTCTTGATGCAACCTGGCGGAAAAATCTCAATAAAAATAAACACATGGCACCTAAAAATGAGTCGGAAGGACAACAGTTTGTTGAATTTGTAGTCTTTAGGGGTTATTTGCTCTGTTGTCGCTCGCCTCGCACCTTTCTTTAGCTGGTAATTCGAACACCGGCTCTGCTGCACGTCATCCATCAAGGATGTTTGAACAAAGTGGATTTACGATGCAAATCCACGCCGCCAGAACACATTTCCTTTCTCTGTGCGCTGCGTGTTATCGGAGACGCTGTTGCCAGTAATTGCTGTAGGAATATAATATTCAGCCTGAAGAGCAGCTCAAAATTGTGCCTGTTCCTTTCAAATTACTGCGCCTCTTGATTTGATTGTGCCACAGCAGCGCATTAAACCCGGCTCTGATTTAGGCTTATTGTATTCATACACAAATGCTCCTTTTTATTCCAGCAATCCAATCGAAAAGCAGCTGCGTTCGGTCAGTTCTTCCTCAGCATTCGGCCTTGTGAGGAGGGATTTTTCATTTTTGTGAAGAAACCTGCGGTTTCATTATTCATATTCCATTGGCATGGAGATGCGGTGCGTTAAAGCATGACCTTATCAACTGTTATTCCTTTTTTCCCCCACAAATTGGAACATTTGATGTTGGCCCTTTCTCCAGTTAAGTCTCTCTGAATCTACACTATGTCATCTAATTTATGTACATTTATAAACCCTGTCTGTCACCGCTGTTTTTTTTATTTTTTTTAAAGATTTCTTGTGTTCTGATCTGCGTTTTCTAACTGGCTCCAAAGTCGATCTGAACTGCATCAGGATTTCACCACGACAACGTATTTACTAAATGGGTCATATTTGGGTCTGCAGCTCGAGCATCACGTTGGTTCCCTAAATGTTGCAGGTGGTGTTTTCTCTGGACATTCGGCACAGCTTCTCCTCGGGAGCAGTTCCTCCTGCGCGTTACTCTAAAGCGGCGCGCTGCTCTTCTTTATGTCTTTTCGGGTCTCTTCTGTTGATCTAATTGGATCCCCTCTGTTGCCCACGATGAATCATCGCCGGGCCTCCCGCCGCCCCTCAAGTACTTATTTTTATTGAATGCATGGTTCCCCTGAATAGCAAGCCTCAACCTTAAAACTTGAATTTGTCCCTCGGCCGTAGTCATTGATCTTTTCCTTTTCTTTTTTTTTCTTTTTCTTTTTACAGCCGCGTCAGTATCACTTTTATTCCAGCCGAGGATTATAGGCTTGCTTTTTTTTTAATGCGTTTCTGCCTCCCCGGAGAAACGCTCCCCCACTCCACTAATTGACTCCTAATTTGGCAAATGGATTTTAGGGTGGAATGAGAAAGCCGACCCCACTTCCCGGCCCTCCCACGTGCGTTCGTATTGTTACCTCTCCACGCTGTGACTTCCACTCTCGACCTCTACCGATGGAGAGGAAGCTCCACTGCAGCACGGGGGGGGGGGGCAAGGTTTGGGCAAGCACCCCGTGATTGAATCCTGCCAGGAGCTACAAGTTGGCGACAAGCACTGATCCACACTGCGAAAAAACACCTCCAGGAAAGTGGCTCTCGCTGAGCCGATCGAAGGCAAAGATTTTCTTAATTACTCGACTGCTGCAGAACGGAAAAAGGCGCAGGTTTTCGCACCCGTGGGTGCTCGGCATCGATTTGAGTGTATGACGTTTTAATGAGCCCGCCGTGTAAATGATTTGTTGCAGCTGTGTATTCATGAAAGGCTCGTTTGTTTGTTTTTCTCTCTTCTCAGTGGATGGATTCGCAGTTGACGCGGAGGCAGATTTTACGGCTTTCGAGACCAGGATGTCAAAGATCTCCAAGGCCGCCAAGGCCGTGAAGAAGGTGGACGCCGGCAATGTAATCCGCGCTATCGTGAGGTCGGGACAAGCGACCCCCGGACCCCCGCTGGGCCCCATCCTGGGACAGGTAAAATGACTCCTGTGTCAAGTGTTCAGCTGACCCTCTGCACACCGCCCTCATCCACTGCAACACAACCTGAGCCTTCCCTGTTTTCACTTTGACGGTCACAGAGCTGCGTCTCTCTCTCTTTCTCTCTCTCTCTCCCCCTCTCCCTCCCCCACACCTCCACTTCCTCTCATCGCCCTATTCATATTCCCATTCTTATTCTAGTCGCAGCGCTCCATTGTGCAGGTGGGTGCTGCACTCTGCTTCGGTCTGCAACTGTTTTCTCTCCAAATTTTTCAGGCCAAAGACACAAGGCGCCTCCGTCCACAGCAGCTGTCCTCATACATTAGCGTCACCGCTTAGATGAGACGGGGACGAACCTGTGAAGGCTTTGTCTTCAATCCTTGTATACTTCCCGCCCCGCTTCAATTACTCCAGAGAGACAGCTGTGAGGTGTGTTTGTTTTATTGCTCGGGGATGCACCGCTACCGCTTCTTCACCGGCGACCCCGGCCGCTACTAGAAAAATGAATGAATCTGCTGGTAGAGTAATAAAATAACTCAGCGGTCCTCAAGCGTTGAGCAAGGAGCAAAGATGGATTGTGGCGAGCGGAGAGAAAGCACTACGGCCGGATTATTCGCTGTAAATAAATGTGTCCTTCCAGTGATGTTGAGAGGTACGTGTCTTTGATGCGTTGAAATCTGATTTATGGACGCGTGTGAGAGAGACACACTGGCATGTTTATAGTCTTTAATCATCGCGTGAGAGTCCTTATTTTCTTATACTCTTTCGGTAAACTGTCCGGTTCTGACATTGTCTGCGTTTCTGTGCGCACAACTCCATTGTTTAAATCTTTTTAATCTTACTCTATGAACTCACAATCTGCTCCTGCTTTACTGGCCACTCAGCCATTTAACTTTGATTGTCCTTAGCGAGGTGGGAATAAAGAAACCCTGCGGCGGGTTGTGTAGATACAAACGATCCCTCTTTGATGGAGCCCGAGTGCGTCTGCACGCCTGGACACCAGATCAATCCTCCGTTAATCCGTCTCTGTGACTTGTTGACACTCAAAGAGGAGAATGGGAAAGTGGACACCAGAGATACACGGGATTATTAATGTCAGGAACAAAGCGGCTGTGGAGATGTCACAGAGGAGTTAAGTGATGTGAAAACATTGTTTCTCTGATGTCGTTGACTGTAACGTTGTCTTGTTTTTAATGATTTACTCTGCGGTCATCCGCTGTAACTTAGATTCACTTAATTAATGGAAATCTGGACTGGGGCTACGATTTAGTGCTCACAAATACTAACGTTTTCAATTAACCACGTATCAGAATCCGATTAATCTGCCACCCTTACGCGTACATGGAATTAGACTCTGGTTACATGTGCAATTACAAAAACACTGCACTGATACAATAACCAGGGCTACACAAACGAAATGAAGAAAAGGTTATATATATATATATATATATAACATAGGAATAAAAAGAACAACAAGAACACTCCCTTTGAAGTCATAAAACAATGACAAGTTACACTAATAAAACATTTCTATCCAGTGAGGCGGATCCCTTCTTTAATCATCCGATTTCAACATATTTTATTTCACACAAAACATACAGCAACCCGGGTTTTATCTGTGAAGGAATGGTAATAACCCGATTTAACCGTCTCTGCGCTGTGTACCAGTTAGATGTATAATTGATTTAAGGACTTCCACTGATCACATGTAAGTGTCCGCTGAAACTGGAGACCAAGTTCTTCAGATGAGCATTAAGGACTCTGGCTGTCACTCAACTCTCAACCCTAAAGGTTATTAAGTCCCGCCTCCAAAAATCACTTCAAATGCGGCTCTTTGTGTTCACTCTATTGAGTCGTTTTGCATAACAGAAATACTGTGCACACTAGGAGCAAAAACATGTTTGTTATTTTTTGCAGAATTGCATTACTTGACAGAGGGATTATTTTTAATGGCAGCTCCCGCAGGCACACACAGAAGTTCAAACAGAAGCACTCATACATTTTTTAACTCCACGGTGTCTCTCACATCCTATAAAACCCGTCACAGTGACATGGCTGCTTATATGGCAGCATCAGTGGGCGTTTGTGGTATTTTGGGGTGTTTTCCCCCCCAAAACATGTTGTTTTTTCTTTCCCAAAATGTTCTCTGGTTAGAATTTAACTGCGACAGATTCTTTTTACCCCTGTGACAGATTTTCTTTATACATTAATTTGACTTCATGAGTTAGTTCACATAGGGATAAAATACTTTATCGTTAAGTTTAGTTCAATGCTTGAATAATCCAATAATATAACACAAATCTGAAAAGGACCCATTCTACATTTTGTTATATCTAGTGTATGTTAATACTATATGGTAATTTTGATGCAGTAAGTAAAAGATGAGATTTTGTTGGACTTCCAGAGGCGAACTAACGCAACCGCTAAATGGAGCATCAAAGCTAAAAAAAAAAAAGCCACGGATTCTGCAACTGGCAAGAAAGTAAATGTGTTCTGTTTCTCCTTCCGTTGCTATAGCGAAAGATGTTTAAGCTCATTCGTGTTCATCGGCGTTGTTGCTGTGTGTTTGTGGCGTGACGCAGAGGCAGCGTCGTAGGGACGCTACCATCCATCCATAATTTAGACAAAGATGAGCGCTGTGTTTAATTTATCACCAGCTATAAACTTAAGAGCAACACTTGAGATTTATGCTTTAAAATTGTATACATCGCACAACTTTGTGGGAAAATTCTTTCAGGCTGGAGATGCTATTCACGTTCTCTTTATTTTGCCATTTCAACATATTTGCTTTAGTTTGGTGTTTGTGTGCTTTTTGTTTCATGTGTGTTTGTGTGCTTTTTGTTTCATGTGTGTTTGTGTGCTTCCGGGTCATTTTGACAGCAACATTCACTTTGGTTTAAAGGCGTTCTCGTAGATTACTGAACACCGGGAATTTAAAAGGAAATAATATTGAGAAAAGCAGCAAATCTGAGGAGCAATATTCAAATTGTTGCCGATTCGTTTTCTTTCAACCAGCTAAATAATGAAATGACCCGACTGAGAGATTGCTTCACTCACTCCTCACCTGCTTTACTCTACGACTACTTTTTGCCTCATTTCTTTCTCCTAGAATAAACTTTAAAGTGTTGCCCTAAAGCCAGCGGGGGGTGTGTGTGTGTGCTCTGATGAATGATTTAGACATCTGTCAGACCACGGGGGGGGGGGCGGAGCGGCACCTTGGAGGCATCCAGTTGCCGTGTCAGGGGGGTAATGAGTTGAGATGGGTTGTTACCAATTGCTCGACGGAGCAAAACAAAGCCATATGTTTTCTGTCTAAAGGTGCCTACTCCCGGGCCCTCCGGGGGGGCTGGGGGGGGATTTGTCGGGGCGGCGTGTCGCTTTGCGTTCGCCTCCCCCGTTTTTTCCTGAGCTCCGTCGAGCCGACACCGCGCGGTAAACAAATGGCAGTCGTCGGCCCGCGCCGCTCCAGGCGGCGTGCCGCGTCACTTTAATCTTAGCCGACCGGTTTCTCTTTCCCGGCCTCTTGCTAACCACCCTCGATGGGGGGTGAGGGGGAGACGCGGGGAGGTGGGCCGCGGGGAGGTGGACCGCCTGTCGGGCCGCGGGGCAGATTCAAACATGCGGGGGGAAACAAAAGAGAGGAATCATTCTTTCCTCAGGAGGATGTTATCGAGAGGCGATGGGGAGAAGCTGAGCATCGCATCCGCAGCTCTACACGTGTAACACATCCCAGGGAGGTTTACGCCAATGCAGCAGCGTAAACCTCCCTGACATGTAATGTAATGCTTCCAGTGCAACAGAAGTATGTAAGAGGCCCGACGGGGAGTGCATCCAGGATGCCTATGTTTGAAATGTAAAGTGAACCGAGGAGCAGGAATGAAAGAAAGAAAGAGAGGAGGGGCTGGATGCTGTCTACTTCTCTGGTTATCCCTTTGTGGTTTTCCCTTTAAGAGTTTTAGTCTGAAGCAGCAAGAAATGTTCCCATTGAAAACCCTGGATGGTGAGTCTTAATCCATCCTGTTAATAGAGCCTCTAAATCAAGCATAATGCACTGAGAATAAGCGCTCGCTCTTTGACGGATGGCCTCAATTTCAATTAATAGGACCATTTAGGCAAAGAGGGGCAGGCCATCGGGCGCATTCACAGCGGCAAAGAGCAACCTCCCCCCCCCCCCCCCACCCCCACCACCCCCTCCCTGGAACTCTGGACACACCTCATCTCTCTTTCAACATCACACGCACAACACAACAGCACACTCGAGGATTACTGCGAGAGGATCCGAGCCGCCGGCGTAATTGTGATAAACGACGGCCTTTTGTTGCGCCGTGAAGCAAAGGGCACGCTTTTGGAATACATGGGGGGAGAAAATCTAAAAACGTGCAATTTTCTCAAGACAGCGGAACGCAAACTGGTTGACTTTGATGTCGTTTACAAACCCGAGGCAGTTATTTGACCTTGTGGTTGGATGAAGAGTGTCAACAGCGGGCGAGTATTAAAGACACTTTTATTAAGTACTCCGTCCTGGAGGTGTAGCAGACACAGCTGTGAGAAAACTACACACATGTAACATGTCCATGTTCCACGCGGGACGCGTGATGCGTGTACGCGCCTCGTGGCTCCGTGGGGAAACGAGGCACTTGACTGCACTCTACTTCCTGCTGCTCTGATCCGTGATCCCAACAACAACAACAACAACAACCACCACCACACGGTAACAACTTTACTTAGTTACCTAAAAATGAATTACCTAAAGTAATTCATTAACGGTTCCCTCCGTCCTTCAACGGGATCAAAAAGGGAATTTTTATCTACAGTGAAAAGGGGGATTTAGGGTTGGAGAGGCAGCTCAACAGTTTTTTCTTTGCGATGAGTACAGATATCAAAACATGAATTTTAAATGTGCTCTGAAAAAGTGACAGGATTACCTAAAGCGGTGTTCTATCTTTCAAATAGAAACAGAGCTGTACTGTCTTGCAACAGGATTAAGATGATTCAAAATGCTCATCTTTAAGCTCTACCATTGAAGTATTTTATTTATGGAAACTGTCTTTCATGAGTAGTTGGCATCTTGAGTTGAGCAGTTGTGTTAGAAATCGCTGTAGGAGGGTTTTACAAGCGTAAGTGGTCCCAAATATAAGAGTGACTGTAAGGTATGCGTCGCTGAAAAGCTTCTGTTCACATTCTGCATCCAAATCCAATAAGATGTGACATAATTCCGAGATTCGATTTCAAAGATTCACTTTTCCCTCCAGGCAGCTGAGTGGAATCAGCCGGTTTGGCTTCTTGGTTTGAATTGTGCCGCCCGGTGTCGTCGTCGGGAGCCTCCAAAGCGTCGCAAGACGAACCTGCAAGTTCACAAGAGCAATATAGAGAATGTGGGGGGGGAGGAAACATCTGCCACACATGTTTTTATTTTGTTCTCTTATATTGGCCTTTTTATTGTGGAAAAACTGGACATGTCCTCAGAGCTGTATAATATATTTAAATAAGGAACATCAAAGAAGGGAACATCACTTTAGATCGTGAGTGGACTTTGATTTAAAGCGCTGCAGACCTAAAAGGTTTGGATCCAATTGGTTCGACTCTAAATTGAAATTCTGGAGCACCGTGAGCAGAGTGTGAGACAGCTTTTGAATCCCGGGCCTGTAGGGGCAAAATAAATCATCACTCCTTTGTATTAAACTTGTCTCTGTAAAGTGAAAAACCTACGTTAAAGGTCACAGTCTGTATTTGTCATCTAATGGCAGAAGAGCATTGGTCTCTCATTGATCAGATGTATATTAAGTAGCATCTGGCAGCTTGGGCGGCTATGCCGAGATGAAAGAAGGGAACGAGAAACTGCTGGACCTCAATGTACATTTCTGGAATATTCTTTACAGATGTTTTCAGTGTTTTAAAAAAAAAAAGAAAGAAAGAAAATGCACCTCCCAGAAACCCAGCGACGCATTTGAAATTTTTTCTCGGGCACAACAAAATGTGCAGAAAGCCGTGCTCGCCGAATGCGATTCAGGCCGCGACACCCGTCACTGTTATCTGTTGGGAGGAGACGGCGCTTGCGGCCGCCGTCTCGCGTCTGTCTTCTCCGGCGACTCCCTAGAGCTCGTGGGAGATGAAGGGGGGTCCCAAGGGCGTCTCCGCGGGCTCCAGGCTGACGTGAGACAGCGTGTGGCTCTGGGAGCGAGACAGCGTGTGATAGTGCGAGGGGGGCGGAGCTTTCCCCCGGGCCGCCTCCCCCTGCTCCTCCCCCTGGCTCGCCGGGGTCGAGTCCGGCGGTTCCGCCGCAGCCAGGGCCTCGGCCCCCGCGCCGCTGCGCCCGCTCTGCCCGTGTTTCTCCCAGGCTGCGCTCAGCTTCACCGCCAGAGCCAGCAGGTTCTTCCCCAGGAACACGGTGGACACACGGGGGTCCCTGTACCACAGCATGCCCGTGCCCCTCAAGACCAGGGTCAGGATGTTGATGGCGACCAAGCTGAGCCAGGGGTACAGAGCCTCCTTCCGGGGCCCGCGTTGCCCCGGCAGGCCGGTGGCCCCCAGCTCGGTGAGAGCCACGCAGGGCAGCAGCAGCAGGAGGGCGTAGCAGTAAAAGAAGACCAGGCCCTCAGCCCAGATGGGCAGCTTCTGCTCCGCGACCCCTCCGCTCCCCCCCGTCGTACCCCCACCTTGGGCTTCCCACAGCCCCGCCTGCAGGTCCAGCACATCCAGCAGGTCCACCACCACCCACAGGAGCCGGCCCCGCACCTCCTGCTTCCTGCGCTGCGGCGTCATGTGGTCCGCCCCGGTCAGGATAAGGAACAGGGAGGGCAGGCAGATGGACAGCAGCAGCGTCAGGGTCTTCCTGGCCAGCGGGTCGGGCGGCCGGCGCTCCTGCCGGTAGTTGTGGCAGACGAAGAAGAGCTTGAGCTGGAGCAGGGACAGGAACAGGAACCACAGGGCGTTGGCGAAACCCCGGCGGGGCGAGCGGGCCTCCGACACCACGCCGGCCGACACGAAGCGCAGTGCGAGCAGGAAGCCCGCGTCGCCTAGCAACACGGTCGCGCACTGCCACGCGCTGGGCCCCGCGGGGCCGCGAGCACCCAGCATGCTCTGCTCCAGCAGGTAGAGGTCCACCACCGCCATCGTGCTCACCGTGACCAGGGTTGATACGCACACCTGGGGCGTGGGCACCATGCCTGGAAAAGAGACACAGAGAAGCACAGGGGGGGGGGGGGGAACTCAGACACTCAGAACATGCTCCTTTTTCCCTCGCTAATTCAAACCCAAATGTAAAATAGTTTGTCGGCGCGGTTAAAGACGCCGGCTGCCTGGCGAGCGCCTTCATCTTTGGCCTGGCTGCTCGGGCCGAGGAGCCGGGGCCAGGCGCGTTTCTGCGGCTTTCTGAATCAAACAGTGTTCATTCGTAGCTGTGCTTCTTTCTGATACTCAGACTCCCCCCCCGAGTTCTCTGCTGAATTATTGTTGCTTCTGCCCCCTTTTTTGTATTCGTCTTATACATTATTAATTAATTGTGTTCAAGGGCGCTGCTAGGTGCGCCGTTAAAGCGTTTCCCTTCCCTCTACTGTAGTCTGCCGTGATTATTCTCCTACTGTGCAGCAATCTTTAATCCCTGGACCCCCCCCCCCCCCCTCCTCTCATTTCAGATGAATATTGATAACTTGCTATTTGTTTGGGGATATGTTGTGTTTGTGTACATCTGAGCGAGTGCACACAGGCGATGCAAATTCGGCAGAACGCGAGGGTCCATTTCTTTCTGTTGCAGCTCATATCTCAGCCCCGGACCACATAAGCCTCATTATTGATATAACGTGAGAAATGATCATTTACTTTACAGCGTAATCGACCCAACGTCTCTTTTATCGCATTTGGCTGAAAAGCAAAGCACAGACTGTCTTTATCTGCTCAGCGCCACTCAGGGGTGTCAACCCTTCAAACGGATCGATGCCATTATAATACAAAATCATTACCAGCTCAGATGTGTTGGTAATAGCAACAGTTCAGCGTGATCGAGCTGGAGATTGTCCGCCAGTGAAACGTGAGCATTGATAGCTGGCCGATGGATGGACGCATCGCTTCCCCGGCTGTGAGAGCGCTGCCGTCTCCTCGGCTGTTTGAATCATTGAGGAGTGGCTGAGGAACTCCATCGGGTTAACCAAAGAAAAAATAAAATGCGGTTAGAGATTTGGTGTGTCTGGCGAAGGAGAAGGGGCCGCATATGACCACATGTGAAAGATTAATAGGCCTCTTGGCTGTCTACGTGCCTAATAAAGTGTAACTGTGTGATCATTATAGTTCATAAATAAGCCCTGGGTGAGAGAGAGGTGAAAAGGATGAAGTGGAAGATTCAAAATGCAGAGGGAAAAATTACTTCCTCCCCCACGTACATGAAGACGAGCCGTTCCTGCGCCAGCCCGGCCTAAATTAATCGAAATATATTCATCACGGGGGCTATTGAAATGTCACAGACACTGGAGTTTGCTCTGAAAACCGATGACTCTAAAGAGATGAGGAGAGAAACAACCTCGACTGATTACGGCGCCCCGAGGCCTGGTGGGAGGACAGCGGTGGATCACTCCAGCGCTCCTGATGCCTGATTGTCTGTGGAGCCTTTTGTCTCACCGCTTACTGCAACCTGATTACCAATCCCCCAGCACTGAATGCATTTCACCAAGCCACAGATTGAGAGGATATTGGAATTCAAATTCAAATTTGTTTTTTCTCTTTTAGTTCTCGAGGAACAAAGCTAATCTGCAGTGATTGGGCAGCGCGGGGTGGAGGTGGGGGGGGCGTAGAAGTTTACAGCTACTGTTGCGCCGGCCTTATCCTCCACCTTTTTTGTGGTTCTTGTTTATTATATTCCTGAGCCTCAAGTATCAACTATCCGTCAACTCCCTGTAATTTATTCCGCTACGAGTGGACCGGGATGACAGCCCGCGTGTCCACTACGCTCAACAATAATGACCCAATCCATCATTCCTGCCTGTCAGGGGAAACGACACCGCCGATGACGAGGTGAGCCGACATGTCTCGCCGTGCGTACGGTTAACGGCACGTAACAGTGAGCAGGTCAAAGACTTGTCCATTTTTAGATGCGCTCAGTTTTGTATGTAAGATCCACCCCCCCCCCCCCCCCCCCCCACATACACACACACTTGTTGTGTAGGCTTGTATAGCACCGGTGCACATGGCTCTCCCTCCATCTGCACCGCTGTAGTCGTCCAAAACAGAAAAAGCTCTCCCATCTTTGCAGCACACACTGACCGAGATAAACCAGAGTGGATTTGACACATCATTTAAAATAAAAAAAAATCAATATTGGGTGATTTCCAAGTGGCCAGAAATCCATGTAGAGCAAAGATTAATTTGCCTTTACCCACACATTTTATCTCAATAAACAGCCCTCATAAAAAACTCAAATCCCCAAGTTATCACAGGTGCCTCCGGGGCCCCAAGGGCATCAGGACAGCATGCGTGCCATTGTGTGCGAAGTAATTAATTAACAGAGAGCCGTGTGAGGCCGTGTGATGAGTAAATCCCTCCAGACCTCGCGACCGGAAACACATCTGTTGATTCGCGAGGTGGCCGCCTGGGGGGCTTTATCGTTCCTATCGTTGGTTATTTCTCGGAGAAAAAAGAAAGAAAAAAAAATGACCTGCCCCCCTCCCACCATCGACGCCCCCCCCCACCCCCTCCCCCCGGCAGGTTTCTTCTGTGCAACACCTGTTTCATAACTGCCCCATGAAACAGCAGGTGTAGCGCCGGCGGGTTCGTCCGTGCATCGCTGCCCGTAAAGTGACGCCGTAGTTACCCGAACCATTCGTCTGGCGTCCGGGCTCGATCCTCCCGCCGCGACGAGCTTGTTCCTCCGAGTGGAGCCGCAGCCGGGGGGACCAAATGAAAGTCTCTCTTACGGTCACCGACGAGCCGCGCGCGCGCGCTGATAAAAGTCTCTCTTTCCGGGTCCGTGTCCGCGTGCCGAAAAGGCTCTCCTCTCCTCTCCTCTCTTCTCCTCTCCTCTCTCCTCTCTCCTCTCTCCTCCTCTCCTCGCGCCCGTCAAGAGTTGAAAGTCATTGCCTCGTGCCACACGGAGCAGATGAGTTTGTAAGGAAGCCCCGAACACCCCCCACCCTCTCCCGAAAAAAATACTACTTTAGATTTCTCCCTCCGTGCAGATATGCCGACGTCTCCGAGGTTATGGCAGGGGCTCGATGTCAATCTGTCACCTCCTGCAGAAAGGAGAAGGGGGGGGGTTTAAGAGAGAGAGAGATAGGGAAGGCTTTATCTTTTGATACAGCAGCGGGAGCAGAGAGATCCGTGCTGCCGCCGCTCTCCGGTCTGACTCCGGCTTGAGAGGAAGAGGGGGAGAGAGAGAGACAGGGAGAGAGAGGAGGGGGGAGAGAGAGGGGGAGAGAGGGAGTCCGAGTTGTGGTGTTAATTTGTAAGCAGGTTACGTGCTCCCCCCCCCTCCAGACCTCCCACCTTCTCCTCCTCCTCCTCTCCAACAGCAGCTGTGGAAATGGAGCTGGAAGATGCTATGAATATTTGAGCGCCCCCCCCCCCCCCCCCCCCCCCCACACACACACACTCATTGCTCCTGGTATTCGCCTTGATGCCACTTGCAGGGGGACAGTTTGCATTGTTTGAGAGGTCTTCTGCTTCTTGAGAGGCAGGGGAGCAGAAGACCTTATTTACTCCTCCGGGCCGGCAGCGTGAGTGGAGGAGGAAGTGGAGCGGGAGATGCTCGCAGCCTGTAGACGGAGCCCAGGAGGCAGATGTTACAACTTTAATTAGTCCTCTCCACTTACTGTCGTCGCCACACAAGGAAACGGCCCCCTCTGTTGTAGATTAACTCATTACGGCCAGCTTACCGCCGGCTTAGATGCAGGGATTGGGAATTTCTGAGACAGATCTGGTTGGAAAAAAATTAGGCTTTGAAGGAATTTAATTTTGCTTCCTTTTTTTCAGATTTGATTTGAAAGAATTTCTGTGGCGTCACCTCTCCCCCCGCTACGGTCCGGCTGCTTTCAAGTGTAAGGATTCCCGCCTGCACCTTTTTAGCTCCAGCCCTCAACGTTTTCTGAGGCTCTTTGTGTGCGGGGTTCATCTCGGAGTGAGAGGTTTAATCAGACTGCCTGCAATGGGGATGGAGAGTCATCTTTCTTGTCAGATTCAGCGCCGCGCTCCGCTGGCTTCCAAAGAGAGGAGAGATTTTTTCCATTTTTCTCTCACTTCACTGTGTTTTCTCCTTTTTTATTTTTTCCTCCCATTCTTTTTGCTCCTCCTGTTCTTTCACCCCTCTCCTCGTGTTCATCCCACCCTCTCAACCCCGTCCTCCTGCCATCCCTCCTCTTTTTTTTTCTCTTTTGTTCCTCCGTGGGTGTGGTTGAAGGTCACCCTGCACACTGGCTTACTTTCGGAGAAGGAAGGCGAGCAAAGCAGGAAGAAGAGAAAGCAGAGAAATGGTATTCCACAGTATTCTGTGTAGTCATCGCTTTTAACCCGGAGGTGATCGGCTGGGGGGGGGGGGGCGAAGGTCACCGACTGTCTAAGCTCCACAAATACGGAGTGCTGGAGTCACCTTGACCTCCCTCCCCTTGGCGGAGTGTGTTGCCTTCGTTAACGGAGCACCGATTTTCTCCGTTACTCCGTTTCTAAACTCACGGGCAGCAAAAACAAAACAAGCGTGATGCAGCAGAAATGGAGTTGTTGTCCTCTTAATTCCACGCATTCTTCATCCTTGTCAAAACCCGATTTTCGGGGGGCTGTGCGCCTCCCCATCCGAGCAACAAAAGGGCTTCATTCACGCACGCCGTAGAGACCTGTAAACACACTTTGATGTGTTGAAATCTGAGTTCCCCTTTTTGAATAACACATTTTCACCGTGCAAAATTCACTATTCTCCCCGAACACAAACGCAGCTCGCGCTTCGTCAACCCGGTGCTATCGGTTGTTGGCGCTGCCTCACTTCATTGCCACCCCCCCCACTCCCTACCCACCCCACCCCCCAGGCTCGTCTCCCCGCCACTCGTCAGAGAGTCTCGCGTATTTCCGGACACCTCCAGTGCGGAGCCTCGGCTGCCTGCAGTCGCAGCTCCTGTGTTTCTCCTGCAGCCTCCACACGTGGTTAATCATCCGAAGTGGCAAAAAAGCACAACACTGTCAAGACTGGGGGGGCCGGGGTGGGAGGGGGACCTAATGGAGTTGAAAATGGGATGTTTTGTCGTGATGCAATCCATTTTGTTTTCACCCGTCGCTTGCTTCTTTTCACTTTTCACCGGGGCCTCAACAAAAAATACCCACAATTTTCTTCTTCTTGTGCCAGGGATGAGAAAGTCCAGGCTGCCTCTTCTATTAGAGATCCGACAACACTTGTGATGAGTTTAGTTTTGCTGTGATGATGAGACCCAGAATTCGGTGCGCTCCGTGGGATCGGCCCTCATGCTCGTTTGAGCAGTGCTCCTCTTTGGTGGGGGGGGGGGGGGGGGGGGACTGAGCACAGTTCACTGGAGCCTCGGGGGAGAAAATCATTTTTTGCGCTTCCCACTTTTAAGACTAATCCAGCGATTGCACAGTGAAAAAAGGAGTAAAATGCATGTCCAGTGTGAACTCCCATTTATTTTGTGCTGTTTACATCGCCGTGTGTTGGACCCCCCACCTCCCCCCCCCTGCAGCCGAAGGGCCCAACATGAAACCCAATCCGCTGTACGGGGCCGAATGTGATAAACCGCCAACAGTGGGGCAGATTAACGGGACGCGGTAATGAAGGTAATGGATGGGAGTGTTTCACACTGAAGACTTTAATTAACCCGGCTCACCACTGCAACACCTTCGCCACCTCCGCTGTGAACAATTCATCAGGTGCCCCCCCCCCACCCCCCCCAAGGCCTCGTCCCACCTCTTTGTCCATTATCTCCTTGTTTGCCACGCTTCCACAAGCACAATACTTCCCTTGACCCTCTCGCCCTCTCTCTCTCTCTCTCTCTCTCGCCCTCTCTCTCTCTATCGCCCTCTCTCTCTCTCTCTCTCTCTCGCCCTCTCTCTCTCTATCGCCCTCTCTCTCTCTCTCTCTCTCTCTGTATCTCCCTCCCTTCCTGCGACCGCACACCAGGAGCACTCTCCTGGCAGCTTAACATGCACACAGATACACTGTCAGATTGAAATTAGGCCAAAGTATCCATACATAAACATTCCCTCGCCCATATTCATGAGGACCTCCCGTGGCCTTCCGCTTTGCTCGGATCCTCCCCCGTCGTTCACTTCGCTTGCACAGATCCCTTCTCGTTGTTCAAATATTGAACAATCGACATTCTGGCGACTTTAATGCACCTCCCTCTTTCTCGTTCCTGTCTCCCCCCCCCCCCACCCCCCACCCTGCCACGCCATGCAGGGCCACATCTTGTTAAAAAGAGTTAGTGAAGCTGAAAGGCCAATCACATTAACACGGAAGGAGTGTCAGAAAAGACTATGGTGGAAGGGTCGACTCAAACGGACACTTCCCAGATTTTAATTGCAAATGTCTAATTGCTCATAATTATAAGTAATAAGGCTGCGCCGCGCTGATCTGGAATGGATCACGGAGCAATTACTCACCGCTGTCGCTGCTGCCGTTTGATGGTTCGAGAGAAATGGATTCGTAGATTAGTGCTTAATCTCAGAAGCCTTTGAGGACGCTCGGGGCCGAATGTGCTCGCCCCCGGGCCACCGCGGAAGGCCGCGCCTCGGGTGACGGGCCGCAGCCATTTTATACTGGAAAGCGCCCGGCTCTAATCAGTCACGGTGGAGGAGGGAGGGTTTTATCCGGCAGCTCGGACTCGAGGATGATTAGATGCTCGGATGCAGTGGCGGGGTTACCCATTTTGGCCGGGGCTCGGATGTTGCTGTTCCAGCTCTCTCTCTCTCGCTCTCTTTCTTTCTCTTAAATGTCGAAGGGGCCGACCTTGAACCTCCCTCTCTTGGCGCACCAGCCCCTCCGACACAGTTAAAGACTGATTACCGACATGATTCAATCACAATAATTACTGCAGCTAAACTATTAAATATCCACCGACGGCCAAAATAAAACGTCCTCACGCCTGCTGCCTTCAGAGGATGAGACGCCTCGACTTAATTAAAATATGATTACTTGTCTCCGGCGCAGAGCTTCATTGTGCGCAGAGCTGAGGGCCGGTCGTGCCCCGTCCTCCTATTTGCCACCTTTAAAAAAATAAATAATAATAATTGTCCAAGTCGGTGGGAAGAGATCATTATCCAAAAAGGGGGGCTAAACAAAAAGGGAACGAAGGGGAGCTGAACGGGAGCCTGGGATGGGGGGGTTTGCTTTGGCCAATACGCAACGTCGCAGCCACCATACCAATCCATATTTAATCAGACTCCTTCGGTGGGAGCCCCCCCCCCCTCCCTTCCATTTGTGTACCTTTGCCATGTTGTTTTTTTCATGGATGAGGGAGGGAAGGGCACAGGGTAGGAGGCAGTGAGGTTGACATTGGGATTACTATTAATAAGCACAGTGGGGGGGGGGGGGGGGGGACGTCACTGCGTTTCATTTCATTAGTAGGATATTGTAATTCAAACAGCGGCCATCAGCCCTGAAACAATCGCCCGCCTCGGCACGAGTGAAGCGTTGAAATTTCAATCATCGTTGTTTTCATTGTGTTAGCGGATGCACAGAAGCGGCGGTGGGTAACGACGGGAGTGACGGGGGGGGGGGGGTTCACGTAGATCGAGCAGCTGATTAACATTCATCAGGTGCTTTTGAAGCCTTTTAGTGGAAGTGATGTTCAGAGAAGTTTCTGCTCCGTTAAGTTCAAATAAATGTCTTCCCCCCCCCGTCATTGGAAAATGTCTCAGGATGCCTGACTTCTCATCAAGAAGCTTCATTTGAATCTGAGGGCTGTGCTCCGCTGTCACGAAGCAAAGCTTGTGACTCCATTAAGCCTTTTCTCTTCCAATCATTTTTTTTAAATGAACGTTTCAATCAGTGTGTGCTGCCCGTGGGAAGGATGGCGTGTTCGCAGGTCAGTATATTTTCCAGCCCTAATAATTAGATTCCTCGCGAGACTTTGCCTCTGAATTCAGCCGCAAAGAAGAATGGTGCAAAGGAGCCGCGTTGGCCGAGTGTTGACTTAATGTCATCCATCCATTTCGCTTTTCGCTCCGGTTGGCCTTGCAGGGGCTGGAAAATGGGAGGCTCATCCATCACCGGGTGTCTCCGGCTCTGGGCACCAACATGCATTCAGTCATAGCCGGAGTGACAAGCCCCACTGACTCACGGACACTTGAGTGGAACAGCGGAGAGGCTGCAGACACGCGCACACAGACACACACACACAAACGGATGCGTCTCAGTGGGAATATGACAGGAATAACTAGAATGTATAGTGTGAAGAGTTCTCCACCTAAATGTTACCACACACACACACACACACACACACACACACCCTTCCTCGTCAGATACAGATTCTACGAACCCTGAACCACTCGCGTGGGTAAATATAATCGTCGCTCTGTGATTGATTGACAGGTGGCGTTGCGCCGGATGTCTGCAGGCTACGATTTTTCTCATGAATTTTAAAGTGACGCTCCTCGTCGTTTTCTGATTCTCATTTCTCTTGTTTACCCCCATCCACAGAGAGGAATCCCCATCGGACAGTTCTGCAAGGACTTCAATGAGAAAACCAAGGAGCTGAAGGAGGGCATCCCCATCCCCATCAAGATCCACGTGAAGGTGCGCCTTTGAGTCCCCCTCTCACTGCCCCCCCCTCCCTGACCCTTCACACTCGCCGCTGTGGTCTCTTCCGCCAGCTGCTGTAAACATGGCTGGATTTCTTCCATTATTCATACTCCACCACTGAAGTAATCCTTGCCATTTGCATTCATTAATGCCCGAAGGAACTTGGAGTCAAGAAGTATTAAGTGCATGCAAGGGATGTGAGTTACTCGGAAGAAGATAGTTATGAGCCAGCCTCGTGTTGTTTGACTTGTCGATCCCTCCTCCTCCTCCTCCTCCTCCTCCCACCTCTTTGTGTGTTGTTTCAAATCGGGAGCTAGCGTCCTTTGGGCTGAATAATCGTGTGTTGTAATGAGGCTTGTGATGGAAGGAGGGGAAGCGTAATCCCTTTCAAGGCGTGAATGTACTGTGATGTGCAATATGCAGCAACAGCTCCGCCATCACAAGCCGCTCCTCGTCGCCACCTGCTGGTTAGGTTTGTTTGTTCTGTTCACAATGAAAAGAATGGGTAGTCTTTAATGTGCTCATGCAAAATGTTTAACACCCCCACCCCCCCCCCCCCCTCCTCCCACCCCTCAGGGCTTGTCGGAAGCAGATCCTTTGCTGCTTTTAATCTTACTTTAAAGGAACGATTTGACTTTTTGGGAAAGTCACTTCCTTGCTGAGAGTGAGATGATGAAGATTGATGCGGCTTTGTGGGTGTCGAGCAGCTGGAGTCGGGAGGCAATTAGCTTTTCATAAAGACTTTACACAGGGGGGGGCTTTTAATTACACGTAAAAAAAAAACGTATATATCGTTCCTACTCTAACTCTTCTTCTCTTGCATCTCTCCGTCTTTGTTTTCCTTTATTTTTCTTCATCTCCATTCGGCCCGTCGCTGGGTAAATGTTTGTTTCATCGCGGAGAAAACAACAGCGACTCATCGGACCTTTGCAAACAAAAGCTTCCCTGCTTCCTGTGGAAAGGTCACTACTGTTATATAACATACGGCTTGTGACAAATCACCTGACTGCGCTGTCTCCTCAGCTCAGCCAGCAGTTTATTTCCTTACGATTGTTTTGTTATTTTTTTTCACAGCGGGTGATCCAGAGTAAACTTTCAGTTTGACAGATTTAAGCGCTTAAAGGTCTTCCACGAGAGAAGGAATCGTAAGCAAAGGAAAAAGGGTCAGAGTAGATGAAGGAACCGGAGAGATTATTTTTGTTTTGGCCTCGAGGGGAGGGTGGAAGGGCGAGTGCGCAGATGGCCTCCTTCAGCTCATTAGATGTGTTTCCATTTACCTCTTTAATGAACATTTCCAATTTGAGCAAAAATACCTTAAGCGGAAGCGCCACAAATCCAACATAACCTTGAAATATCGCAAAAATAAAATTCAGCGATTGGCTGAGGTGGAAAAGTTGTGTCATTAAAAGTGCCGTTTCGACAGTTTCGACAAACAAATCTGACCACGAAGCATGTGACTCAATGAAGGTTTTGGCGTTTGACTTGTCTAAACAAATAGCTTTTTTTTTTGGTCGGGTCAGCCATCAGTTTCAGTAAAAATCCCAATATTTAAAAAAAGGTATCAAACACGCATTATTACTTAAATATAGTAGTTTTACATATAGTTCATATATATAGTTAAATATTTATTAACAGTTTAACATAATGATGACATCTTATTCAAACAATTCAGTATATTAACAAATATGTATATAACTTGTTGGGGAAACACCCAATCAGTGTGTTTTAGGAAAGACCAAATCAAGCCCCACCAAACTTCACGCAATGAATTATTTAGGATAAAATGTGCGTGTTTTCATCCACGTCCTGGTTGTGTGTCCTCACCGCAGTCCATGTGCGTGGCAGCTGGGTAGCAAAGTTAACTTTAACAAGGCGACCTGGCGGCGTTTATCGCTGGGGTCAACCAGCCTCCACTTCCAAACACAGTCTTGCCCATATACGGCGTTAGCACGTAGCTAACTAGCTAGCTCAACCTGGAGATGTAGCATCTCTACAGAAGCGTCGTATGTGCTTCTCCCCTTTGCCTTTCTGATTGTGAGGTCAGGCTCATCTGGGTCCAGCTCCGCAAAGGTCAAAGTTGAACTCAGCGCCGCGAGACTCTCCCTGAGGAGAGCACAGCGAAGGGCAAGCCCAAATCTGCATATGTATTTTAGCTTTAATCAGTCATTGGCTGCTTCTTAGACCCAGTCCAGCTGAGACATGAATAGAGGACGTGCAGGAAAAAAATGTTTACGCGGATGTCTTAATTTAAAAATAGACTATTTGTAAAATGTGTTTTTAATATATATATATATATATTTTTTTAAATGTGGGGCCACGCCCCATTGCCCTCTATCGACCAGCCGCCACTGGTTGTTTCTCGTTGATGTTGCTGCAGAAAGAAAACATAAGAAGATTTGTTCAACAATATATTCTACAATATATGCACACTTATAATAACTCCCAACGTAGGCCTATAGACGGCCCACATCGTGGTCATCAACGACGAAATGATGGATTACCTTTTTGTTTAGAAGTGGGAACCAACATATGCAATAATCTTTTTTAATAAATATGCGTTATTGTGGTGTGATTAAGTTATTTGTTGTTGGGGTTTTTTCCCCAGCATTATTTGAAATGATCAGTAATTAAGGAGCTGCTCAAGGTCTCTAAAGGAAAATTCAGAAGCACTAATTAATCCGACAGGATGAAAGAAAAAGCAGTAACTGCTAATTCACAGGGAGCTCAACTAGTGGAGGCTGAAACCTCTAATGAAGACCAGCGAGCTGTCGATGCGTGCTCCCCCAGCTTCAATCATACAGCCTAAATTATCAAAGGCTCCTTAACTGTCTGCAGTTTAATAAAGCAACGTGCTTTGATTTTTTTTTAATCTCGTCTCATGAACAGTGGCTCCAAACTCTACTATTTCTAAAGTTTCACCTGTGAATACCAATGATTGATATACAGTGTTTCCCCCAGGGAACGGCCGATTTTATATATATATTAAAAAGCCTTTGAAGGCCACAATGTGTTATAAATACATTATGTATTTATAACACATTGTGGCCTTCAAAGGCTTTTTAAATTCAACTTTGGCCTCAGACTTGAACCCAATGGAGGAATCTAGTATTTTTACTCCCGGCCGCGGAACCAGTAATCAGCTTCAAACATTCTGGTCCTTCTGCCTCCTCAGCCCGACCGGACGTACGACCTGAAGATCGGCCAACCCACCGTGTCCTACTTCCTCAAGCAGGCGGCGGGCCTCGCCAAAGGGGCCACCAAGACCGGTGAGATGTGCTGCTGCACCCTCACACACACACACACATACCTATTTTGCGCCAAACCTTTTGGGGTACGTTTATTAAATTATTTTTTTAATTCACTTGTCTGAAATATTGTGTGCGTTTTGTAGGCCACGAGACGGCAGGGATGGTGTCCGTGCGGGCGGTGTATGAGATCGCTCAGGTGAAGGCCTTGGACGAGTGCTTCAAAATGAGGAACGCCTCCCTCGAAACCGTCGTCAAAAGCATCGTCGGCTCGGCGCGTTCGCTGGGCATCCAGATCGTCAACGAGTAAGTCTCGGTTCTGCAAAGACATTTTAACAGCATTGGCCTCAACTACCACCAACCGGTCTGCATTCAACCCATGCGGTCAGAGGCCAGTCCGGTACTGCACTAGTTGGTAGATGTCTGTGTTTAGCTCCTTTTGATGAACAAGGACGCACAAAGAGGCGTTAAGCCACACAGCTGTAGATGTAATGCCTCCTGACGACCACCAGAGGTCAGCCAAGAAATCCAGAGCAGTCCTCAGTGGCCACAATAACCTCATTAAATGTATTTCAAAAAGCCCTACAGTAGAATTACATTCCACAGTTCCCATTATACAGTGTGTTTGTACTCGTGTTATTTGTCCCTTTCATGTAAAAAAGAAACTTAGAATTTAATCAATAAACCCATTAAGAATGGTGTCTATTTGTGTTAATTCGTCACAGTTTAGCTGTGTTGCCTTGTCGAGGATATTCTGTGTAGAATCATTACTGATTACAGTAGCCTACTGATGCTATGAACTTCACAAAGATTGCACATCTTGCTTTTGTATCAGAATATGTTTTACTTATGTATTACGTGCACAGCATGAGCTGTTTTAGTTCACTCGTCCATTTCCCAGAATCCTTCTCTCCCTCTTACTTTAAACGCAACATCTCTCGAGGCTGCAGTGCCTTGTGCTTTGTTGAAAGTACTGTCGTGTGTGGAATGCATCCAAAAAAAGATATTACAGATATCTAAAGCGTTTAAAGATAAAACAAGTTGAAATGTACACTGTTGAGTAACTGTATATATTTGAAATATATTGATTTGGTGTTTTCCATCCACATTTATCCATTTCTATCAAAATGACAGTGAGTTAGCTTTTTGAGTTTGGGGTAGCTGAATATGATTTCTCCCTCCATTTATCTCCCCATCTGTCTCTCCTCCTCCCTCCTCCTCCTTCAGTCTCTCAGCCGCTGAGTACAAACTCTTCATGGAGCAGAGAGAGGAGAAGTTGAAGGCTGAAGCAGACGCTGAAGCGGCTGCAGCCGAAGCTCCGCCGGGGAAAAAGAAATGAAGATCTGCAACAATTTTAATTTTCTCCCCCCATTCCGATTTGTATTGCGTCATTTCAGTTAATAAACGTACTTGTTATGTGACCTATTGTTTTCTGTCCTTTATTAACATCTGATATTTAGATATTTCTTATCTAACTAGTTTGGTGTTGCCTATATTTTGGCAACAAAAGCCTCCTCTCATTTATCACCTCGAGCGTTCGATTTCCCCCGAGCCAGAGCTAATGAAAGTGTAATTTTGCATTCTTGGAAGTAATTGTTTCTCTTTGATGTTGTTATCTATTATTAAAGCTTGTTGAGGCGGTTTGGTTTCTTGAGGTTGTGCAGATGGTTCCTTGTACATGACACGTTGGCACAGCTCATCCATCTGTCATCCGATGTGATGGCATGAATTATTTCAGAGATCATATGCGCGAGGCGATGGACCACATTGTCCGAGATCATTTCAAACGAGGAAATGAGTCACAGATTTGGTCGAAAAATATTGACTCAACGTAGTCATTAATTTACAAACCCCGTTCGTTATCTGGCAATTCGGACTATTTTGTGTTTTCCTGCATTTGCGATGTGAAAGGTATATAACAACACATCAGAACATATCTTAATGGACTTTCATTACACTTGTAATATTGTTGAGCGGTCCACATGGACACGCTACCCTTCTCATACACCTTTTCCTCACATGGCCTCTTGTTGCAACACTTGTCTTTGCCAGAAGATGGCGTCGGTCAGCTGAGCAGCTCTTCCTCCACTGCTCCTCTTCACTCCATCAAAGACCCTGCAGCAGCAGCAGCAGCCAGTGATGGAACAAAATGTTTTTCCCTTTCAGGAAGCCAGTATAACGTTTGGAGCCTTGCCTCGGCGCAGCTACTGAATTCCATCTCACGTCGTGGTGGGTGACGTGTGATGAGATCTGTCATGATCTATTTTGATTGTTTGCACCTCTCCATCCTCTGGCGACAGAGCATCAGTCTGTCCCTCATCCCTCTTTACTGTACCTCTTTTATTTTAGCCTCCTCTTGTTCCTTCTTTGCCCCCCCTCCCCTCCCCATCTCTCTCCAGCCCTCCCCTCGCTGATCTTGTTGAATGGAGGCCGAGAATAGCCAGGAGGGTGTTTCAGTCAGAGCAGGAATGCCTATATATGGAGTCCTAGACCACGCAGAGCGCTGATAGAGTCGCAGGTACATGGAGTGAATGTGGGCTACTGTGATTCGTAAAGGGGGAGTCGTATGCGCATCACCATAAGTGGGAGGGCAACTGTGTGTGTGTGTGTGTGTGTTTGCTTTTGTGCACGCAAAATCCTCGATGCCAAGGGTGTGCGTCAGTCTGAGTCAGAAAGTGTCTCATTCCGTCTCGTCATGTGTGTGCGTCAGTGCTGTTGCTGAGCGAAACTCGCTCCAGGGGAAGAAATGGAGGCGAGTGCGAGGGAGGGAGGAGGAGAGGCAGGGATGGCGGTGTGATGACGACAATGATGATGACGATGATGATGCTGACGGAGGATCGAGGGGCTTGACTGTGACGACACGAATGCATCAGCCGCATTAAGTGCACTTTTATTATAAATGCATTTGTATGACAATCAAATACACTTTTAAGCAACACAATAGAACACTGGTCCACAATGTCCATCCTGCAGTAAGTAAGATGCTCAGAATAAATTCAATCTTATGCAATAAAAATCTTTCTTATATATATATATACAAACCAATAACTGTTTCATACAAATGTACAAATGTGTACAACCTTTCTGAAAAGAACATACGCCTACATCCATAGACATAATGCATATGTTATAACATTGTTTTCAAATAGCACACGTACAATATAGTCATTTTACACTTGTATATTAACTTAGCCTTGAATAGCTAGAACGTAGGAATCAATCCTTTACTTGACCGTAGACAACTCTACGTGAGCACGTCGACACCATGGGAATAGTACCATTCTCAACCCGTGTCGCTCGGGAACTGAATAGAAATAGCACCCCATCCCTATTTTCATTTTTTAAAACAAAACTTTTGTATTCTAACCCCTCTCAAAAAAGAAGAATCGCTCATTCACATAGTCAATTGTGCCTCGCTGCACCGCACTCCAGTGGAGCGACGATGTAAACGCCCGCGTTGAACGGACGTGACCAGAGTTCAGAGTTCGGCAGGCCGGGCCCGTTTTGAGGCACGCAGGAGCCGCTATAAGCTGCCAGCATTGCAAATATTGATGCTGCAACAGTATCCAGCCGACTGCCCCTCGAGGCCGGCAGGGACCCGAAGAGCCCACATTCAGAGTCTAATGTACAGTACGGCGTTTGCAGTGTGATTGTTGGCGTGATCAGAGCTTCCCCACAAAATGTCCCGTACGTCTCGTGAAGCGATGGACACCCTCGACATCCTTAGAGCTCTTCACATGCCAGGATGTCTTCACTTGTTTTCCTTTTTGTTTGCACATCACATTGATACACAACATTTTAGATGGAGATATAAATACGAAATGTTAAAGGTTAAAAGCTGCAAACTCAAAGCCCAAAGTGTCTGGTTTGAATGAATATTTAGCTTTGATGTTGCCTCTTAGGCTGCGAGAAAAAGTGCTAACAAATCAGAGCTGCATTGACTCTGAAGACCGCATTATGATTTACCGGTAGTGGTCATCCTGGTCATCCACATCATGGATGGAAACAATTTGTAAACATTTGACTTCTTTTGAGGTTTGGGTTTGCGTTGCTTTATGCCAGGCAAAAGTCCAATAATTCATCTCTCATATTAAATAGCAAGAAATGGTCTTTTTTTCTTTCTTTTTTTTGTTCACAATTGATTTTTCACTACAAGTGAATACAAATGCGCATCTGGAAGTTTAACAGCGCTTACAAGTTCAGAGAAGGTTCCCTGTTTGATCATATCTGAAGCTTGTGTTACAGAGACGCCGAGAGACACCACATGGACTCAGAACCCAGTCAGTTGTGAGTCTATGTGCTTGAATCATGTAAATGTTGCACTAGTGGTGTAAGTAGTATACAGATTAATGACTGAACAAAAATATAAAGTCAATCTTTGTTCTCAGGAGACATGTAGGAGTTAAAGTCCTTAAGTTGTATATACATTATGTATATTTATACACTTAGTCATTTTTTACTTTTCAGTAAAAGGGGCTCCACAAAATATGACAATATGCCATACTTAATGAAGTAAGTCACAGACTTATTTTAGAACGGAGGAACACTTCCACTCCCATCTGAAAGACACAAAAAGAGTAAAAGGACGTTAGTGGTGTAATTTCCAGAAATACTTTTGAAATACTTTTGTTCTGATTTGAGAGACAGATTCTCACCTTTGTGGAAGCACTGTGATGATGGATGACATTGGAGTTGATACAACTCAGGTTGTTGCCCTAAGTCAGGGGCGATCGAGGCACCTGCCCCAAACATGGGTTCCAGCACAGCCAGTTCCTCCAGGAGGGACTGATTGCAAGACACGGCGGGCGAGGGCGAGGCGATGGAAGCGGTGGTGGCTGGGCTGGGGGAGGCAGTGAGGAGGAGGGGAGGGGAAGCTGGGATGGAGGAGCAAGAGGACACGGGAGATGACACCACCTCGATCTCCATTGTCTCCTCCGCTTGGCCCTCCCCTTCCGCCTCGGCTGCCGAAGTCGCCCCGCACCCGGCCATGGGGTTTAATTGCGCCGACTGGACGCTACAGAAGCGGCCCGCTCCCTCAAACTGGGAGGGTTGGTGCCAGCACACCGGGGTTTGAAGAGAGATCGGGCTGTAGAGGTCGGGCATTGGGGAGGTGGAGGGGGACGGGGGGGAGAGGCCGGGGGACTGGGGAGGAATAAAGTTGTCTTGGAGGAGGTTTTCCAGGATGCTCTCTTCAAACAGAGATTCGTCATCATCGAGGAACATGGGAAAGTCCAGACCTCTCCACGCTTTAATGGGATAAAACTCCCTAAGCGTGTGGACAGAATCCGCATCAGCGGTTTCTGTGGCGGGAGACAGAAAGGGGGAGGGAGGGGAGGATGACGGCGACATGGAGGGAGGAGACAGTTTGGACAAGAGCGGATCCAGGTAGAATCCCTCTGCAAGTGAGCTGATGTGCTGAGCCAGGAGGGAGATCTCTGCTCTTTCCTTCTCCCTCTCCAGGGAGAAGAAGGAGAGGCAGGGCTGTTTAACGGGTGATGCCTCGGGGGTGAGAAGGCCTTCTGGGGGACACTGGAGGGGCCCGAGTGGCACATCTACGTACAGCGGACCCCGAACCTCGGGCAGGGTCATCACTGTGCAGTCGCCGTCTCCGGGGCTGTCGGGCGTAGGGGGCAGCTTCTCGTAGAGGGCGCCGCTGCCGTGCTCGCCAGAGAAGAGGAAGTCAGTGGACGGAGTGGCCAGCTTGAGGGCGAGCTTGGTGGACGTGGTGTTGGGAGGGGGGCTGGAGGCGGCGGTGGTCGATGGGGCTGAGGTGGAACCCGAAGGGGCCACCGAGGTGGTGGAGGTGGCTGTGCCAGCAGGGGGTGGAGGAGTGGTGGTGCCGGCCGGGTCGAAGCTAAAGAGAGGTTCACCGAATGGGAAACTAGACCCGGCAATGTGGGGCGTGTAGGGCGGTGTGCACACAAACTCTTTGGTCTGCTGAGCTTGCGAGGTGGGGACAGGGGGGAGAGGCAGGGGGAGGGATGGCAGTGGGGGGTCGAGCTGGAAGGATGGCGGCAGGAGGATGTTCTGGGTTAAAAAGTCTAAGTCTGCTACTGTTTCGACGGTGACCGGAGTGGGGGAGGCGGCTGCCGAGGGGCTTTCGGCGGGGGGCTGCTGAAAGAAGCAGTCTTCCTCCATGGAGGAGATACTGGAACGAGGGTCACCCTCCACCTGCATGGCCTCGGCAGCGGAGCTCCCGGGTTCGTCAGAGGAGCCCACGCTGCAGCCAGCCGTGCTGAAGTCAAAGGACTGGGCCGACAGGCCGCTGCTGCCCGGGGTGAAGACCTGGTCTGGACTGGACAGGGTGTCTGGAGACTGGAGGCCCAGGGCCTCCTGCTGGGAGGCACCTCCGCTCAGAACCAGGGTCAGCTGGGTCTGCTCGGTGCTGAGCTGCTGACGCACTGACCAGGCCTCAGACTCACTGAGAGAGAGAGAAGGAGAAGAAGAAACAGAAGAAGAACGGTGAGTAACGGTTGTATTTTTACTTGTTTTCATTTGTGTTTTGTCTCATTATTGTTTAAGGAGAAGCGGTAAATACCTGATGATGTAGTTGTTGCTGCTGATGGGGTTTTCTCCGGGTTGCATCTGAAGCACCATGTAGAGCCAAACCCACGACTGGTCCTGGGTTTGCACACGTACCACCATTTCAGCTCTGCCCTCTCCTCCTTCCCTCACTGTTGAACAACAGTCACAGAACCAGTTGGCATCGGATTGTAATCCTATTAATCATCATAGGGTTTTTCCACTGCGTGGATGTGCCAGTGGGCACGATGTGTGTGTAATAATTGTGTGGGCATGGGTGTTTGTAGAGTACACTTACATAGGCTGCGGTGCTGAGCGGAGGCATGTGACAGATCCTGTGGGTGGAGGAGGCTGTACCAGGAGCAAGATCGTAAAGCTGTCACATCAAAGCCGAGATAGGCGCTCACACTGTAGGAGAGAGTGGGCGGTGATGTGTTAGGAGGACTTTTATTTAAACATATGATTAACATTGAATGCACCAGTAAATATTAAAGCAACAGGTGGGGGCGAGGCTCTGTTTTTCTTGTGGGCTCACCTGTCCTGGGCAGCCTGCAGCCTCATGTCCCGGCCATGCTGGGAGTGGAAGCAGGCCAGGAACAAGTTGGTCTCCGCTGGGGGAGGGGTGGAGGTCGACTCGGCCTCTTCCCCGGGGCCGGAGCGGGACGGGTGTGGCTCCAGAGGGGAGCAGAAACACACCCAGGCGGTGTTGGATGTCCAGTAGGACCCGGTGGCGGGCGAGGCGGAGAGGGGAGAGAGGCAGCGGGCTCGGATCAGAACCATTTTGTTCCCGGCGCTCTGCCTCCGCACGGACTTGGAGGTGTTGAAACGACAGCGGAAGAGGCGATCTATGGAGGAGAAGATGAGAGGTTCATTTATAAATAAATATACATATATATACACTCACCGGCCACTTTATTAGGTACCCCATGCTAGTAACGGGTTGGACCCCCTTTTGCCTTCAGAACTGCCTCAATTCTTCGTGGCATAGATTCAACAAGGTGCTGGAAGCATTCCTCAGGGAGTTTGGTCCATATTGACATGATGGCATCACACAGTTGCCGCAGATTTGTCGGCTGCACATCCATGATGCGAATCTCCCGTTCCACCACATCCCAAAGATGCTCTATTGGATTGAGATCTGGTGATTGTGGAGGCCCTTTGAGTACAGCGAACTCATTGTCATGTTCAAGAAACCAGTCTGAGATGATTCCAGCTTTATGACATGGCGCATTATCCTGCTGAAAGTAGCCATCAGAAGTTGGGTACATTGTGGTCATAAAGGGATGGACATGGTCAGCAACAATACTCAGGTAGGCTGTGGCGTTGCAACGATGCTCAATTGGTACCAAGGGGCCTAAAGAGTGCCAAGAAAATATTCCCCACACCATGACACCACCACCACCAGCCTGAACCGTTGATACAAGGCAGGATGGATCCATGCTTTCATGTTGTAGACGCCAAATTCTGACCCTACCATCCGAATGTCGCAGCAGAAATCGAGACTCATCAGACCAGGCAACGTTTTTCCAATCATCTATTGTCCAATTTCGCTGAGCTTGTGCAAATTGTAGCCTCAGTTTCCTGTTCTTAGCTGAAAGGAGTGGCACCCGGTGTGGTCTTCTGCTGCTGTAGCCCATCTGCCTCAAAGTTCGACGTACTGTGCGTTCAGAGATGCTCTTATACCCACCTTGGTTGTAACGGGTGGTTATTTGAGTCACTGTTGCCCTTCTATCAGCTCGAACCAGTCTGGCCATTCTCCTCTGACCTCTGGCATCAACAAGGCATTTCCGCCCACAGAACTGCCGCTCACTGGATGTTTTTTCTTTTTCGGACCATTCTCTGTAAACCCTAGAGATGGTTGTGCGTGAAAATCCCAGTAGATTAGCAGTTTCTGAAATACCAGCCCTTCTGGCACCAACAATCATGCCACGTTCAAAGTCACTCAAATCACCTTTCTTCCCCATACTGATGCTCGGTTTGAACTGCAGGAGATTGTCTTTACAATGTCTACATGCCTAAATGCACTGAGTTGCCGCCATGTGATTGGCTGCTTAGAAATTAGGTGTTAACGAGCAGTTGGACAGGTGTACCTAATAAAGTGGCCGGTGAGTGTATATACAGTATACATTGAACAATCAATCTGCATTAGGTGGTGAAAAGAGATTCCAACTTGTGGATTTAATGTTTGTCTTACCCATCTCAAGTGATGAGGACGTTGACAGGTTGCTCCTCATGACGAAGTGGTCTGAGGCGTCGATGATATCATACACGCTGTCCCCCTGTGCCACAAGATCCACCTGAAGAAAAAAAACAAAAAAAACATTACAAACAGAAACGTCATTCACGAGGCCCAAGGGAGAGTATGAATACATATTCATATTAAACCACAAATGTATGGGTTGCATGTAGACTCACCATGGAGTGTCCAAGGTGCTCGGAGACGCTGTCCGACAGGTACAGCAGCTTCCCTTCCCCGGTCACTAGCATCAGAAACCCCGGCAGCCCCTGCATCAACTCCGACAGTTCCCGGAAAGACAGAATACTCGCCCTCTCCTCGGGACCAGCCTCCGCTTCTGCAGACGCGTGGAAAGAGACAGAGCAGAAATGTGTCACCGAAAAACGTTAAGAATAAACGCAACGTACGATCCCCGCAATGTGGAGACGTCGGCCGCAGTGTGCTTCAGCACCACGGACAGCGACGCGGCTCTGTTATTTATGGCGCCACAGCAGTTCAGCACCACGGACAGCGAGACACTGCTATTTAAATCACTGTTGGGCTTCTCTGACAATTATTTGGGATAAATAAATGACCCGCGGCTATGCGGTTTATCAGAACATTCGGCTTAAATCGAGTCAATTGGCTGCTGTGTCACTGAAACACTTGTTGATTCCGCCGCTGTGAGGGATTGCGGGCCGTTCAATGCAGCACCGTCACCAACAGGTCGTTTTTTATTCAGAGTGAATCAATTCTTACCTGGACTGAAGAAGACGGATTTCCTGGTGTACATGCAGGCAAGTGACATGATGTGCAGGTATGACAGCCGCGCTTTATCTGCTTCGGAAATGGGCAACAAGTCCTTCAGGTTGCGGATCTCGGCGTTGATCTGGTCCCGTCGAGCCTTGGACGCTCCTTTGGTTGAGCGGTACATCGTGGCGGCTCGTTCGCGGCGAACTGTCGAAATCCCTCCAGGTGTGAGTTGGAGAGTCGAGGGCGGAGTGTTTTGTCAAACGCGGCGCCTCGGCTGGACTCGGGGGGTCCTGGTCTCCGAAATGATTTAGGAGATAGGTGGTGGCAGTGGCAAAGCTGGTGAGGTGTGTTATTGGACTTTCATCTCAGCTCGTTTTTCCAGAGAAAGGTATAAAAACCTTCTCTCGTCCCGTCTCAAGTCGGCTTTAGTTCCGCCACAGCTTCCAGCTCGGATGCTGGAGGTCTGTGGTAGACGTCTCTCGCACTGAAGTCTGGAACCCGTAAATCTGGTTGAGGGACTCTGCTCGCGGTGCACTTATATAGCTCGGGACTCCACCGGAGCAGGGGGGCTCCCTGCGCATCGACACCGACGTAAAACGGAGGGAGGCGGGGTGGCGGGGTGCAGAGGAGAAGAAGGAGAAGAAGAAGAAGAAGGAGGGGGCCGAGGGGCGATAGATACGTCTCATATCAGTGTTAGCATTGGTGGAGCGCTCCCCCTCCCTCTCCCGTGCCCTCTCCACTCGGTGACTCTCCATCGACGTCAGCTCTTCCTTCTACTCGGTGATGACGTCGGGATGAAATCGGGAGCTCCGGCGACGCATAAAGCCCGATTTGGACAAAACCGAGTAAGGGGCGGAGCGAGCGTAAAACGTAAACGGAGTCACCGGACTCCGTTGTATTGGTGGTGGAGGGGTGCCAGGGAAGGAGGAGAAGGGGGTGGGGTGGGGGGGGGGAAGACTGTGTTGCATACGAACGAGGTCTCTTATGTTTATGTCTGGCACCTGAAGCAGGCTACCCGTCCCTGCCCGTTTGCCTGGGACCATGTCGGTGGACAGGTGCGTGTCAGTCGCGAGTCTATCGCTTCGACCACATTTACTGTTAACATTTAAAGCACGGTGGATTGATGACGCAAATAGACGTGGATGCTGAGGCTGTTTCCCCGTCGCCTTTTTGTGAATGGAGATCCTTTGCCGAACGGCTGAATACAGCGACGCACACGCAAACACACGCATCATATTTTTCCACCGCATATTACTGCTGTGGATGTTTAATACCTTTTACTATATTTTTTTAATTGTATCTTTTTAAATGACCTAAATGCTTTCACAATCGGATATCACAATAAAAGGCGTGAATCATCCAACAATGAGTTGACGCCCGATGCCGTGCCTTTATAAAAACATGGACGGTAGGAAACAATCGGAGCATGACCAAGACACACATACTGAATGAAACCACATGCACACGCTGATAGCAAAATGACGCGCAAAGATCGGTATGTTATTAAAATGATCTCTATTAACCGAGTCGGCGCTTTATTGTGTCGCCGTTTGAAACTTTCCAGGACGGTCTATAAAAAGCTCAATGAAAAGTGTAATCATTTAAATGAATGAAATTTATGAATAATGTCGGGCACGCGCAAAAAAGCAGCCGGCAGCCGGCAACCTACAAAACCAGTCACCGGTGTCACGTGAGGGTCAACTGCGCTGTTTCTAAAAATAGGTCTCACTTACTGAGAGGCGCGCCCCCGCGTCCCGCTTCGATCATCCTATTTATAGATGAGGAGATTTCACTTTTAGCCCCCGAAAATAGATCTGAGTGTGTACTTCACACAGCCGAGCACCCCTTCACGCGCACATACATCTGTCACACAGTTCCTATTTATTATTAATTGTTTTGCGTGAAGAGATGTGAGTCGTGGTGCCAAATATGTTCCATTGAAAACATGCTCCCAAGGTCTTTGTGTGTGGGTGTGTGGGGGGGGTCAACACATCTGTTGAAACTCTCCTATTCTAAAACATTACATTTTAAAAGAAAATAATGATATGTGCAGTGTTCTTCTGTGAACGTGTTTAATATGCAGACAATAGGCCTTTGGTGAATCATCCAACTTCATGGTTCATTTTTCCTTGTTTCATTCCCTGTATTGCCTTTCGTCTCCTTTTGAGTTTTTTTTGTCTCATATTTATATTGGAGGTATGAGTCAGCCTGCTCTGCTTCCTATTCTGGCTGCATTTCCATCCCTGGCTCCTGTTTGATAAAACGGCAGATTTTCAACAGGAAGGTATTTATTGATCGATGTTTCCACTAACAATGACTTCCCCTTCAGTGTGTGAGATTGGAATCTGAAAGACACGAGAGGTATGAGTCTGTCCGCTGCACGTCACATGGGCAGATAGCAGTGCTTCACATGTTGGTACCAGTCACAATGACATCTGTTCTCCTGTTGGCTGTCCAGGGAACACATCATTGGATAGAGGTTGTGCTTTTTTCTTCTTCTTTTTTCTGATCCAACCCTCTTTGATTCGGCACCATCTTTGATGTTGCATAAGTTTGGTATTAAAGATCATGCAGAGATTTTTTTTCCTTCTGGGTGTGATGACAGTGTTTAAGTGGTGAGTGAGAATGTCCTCAATGCCCAATGGGCTGCAAGGGGGAACACATTGTTCTCACTTAGCTGCACCACCCTCGGTGCTCTGCATCGGGGCGACATTAGCAACAAAACTATTCCAGCAATCTTGTTTCATGGAGATATTAAAGCATTAAATCGAGCCAACAACCCATTTATGTCTGCTGCATCATTAACTAGCCCATAAACAAGTCTGTGGGCTTGTCTCATTTTGACCATCAGCAGAGTAATAAATGAAATCTTAAGCACAAAATTAATATTATTTGCTGACCTCTAAAACACTTTCATCTTGTGTTTGACGGTCTGCCCCCATCAACCAGAACTTAATGTGACAGTGAATTATTTAGACATCGTCCCTCCGTATTCTTCAAACGCCCTCATTGTTTGCATTGCATTTATTGAACCACTTATGCATTATCAATGACCATTTACTTCAGCTTTCTCTTCTGATTCATGAATATGTGAAATAGACTCTCAACCTTATCTGCTGAGTGTTCTTGTCCCACGCCGTTGCTCTCGAGTTTTGACTCCGTTCTTAAATCATCATGTAGGAAAATACTTGTTTGCTTGACAGGCTTTAAATCTGCCAAAAACAGTTCACTTAATATAGGAAATCTCTGCACTTGATTACTGAAGCCTGATGGCTGAACACTTACCTTGATATGACAACCCAGTCTCCAAAAAAAGCGTGAAATGGCTACGTTGGTCCACCGTGATAAACGTAGTCATGTTACGTTTTCCCCCAAAATAACGTTACTATGTTACGTTTCTTTTGGCCCATTCATTTACATTGCTTTGCAAATAGGTCACGTGACTATCAAGTTTCCCGGTAGCGAAAAGAAAAACATGGCGGACGGTCAGCATAATCTCCGTGAAAAACACAATATTTTAAGAAAGCATCAGCATTTGTATGCATTTCGATGGCATTTCTAGCGAGAAGTATGCGTTATTCTTTCATAATCTTCTATCAGAGACTGTAGAAGACCTTCCGTTTATTCGTTTCTGCGAAGATTTGAGTGTCCCTTTGGCAAAGCGTGGCTACGCAACGCCTTTAACGGCGCATTATTAAAAAAACACTTCCAGTGGGGGCGTTACCGTAAAGAAGCGTTCAGCCTTAAAGCCACTAATCGCCAAACAAAACAAACTCAAAGCACTCGAATCACATTATGACTTTTTAAACATAAATTCCGTTATTTTTATGAGTTTTCAATGAAAGAATGCATCATTTCCGGGGGTAGGCATGCCCGGGACATCCCGAATTATGGGCAATTTTGATTTGTCCAGCTTTTTGACAGCTCCAGTCCCGACTTCCAATCACAGCCTCCTAAATCAATGACGCGCCTAAAACTCTCGGATCGAACATTACGTCTTGTTTACATGGGAAAGGGGGGCGGGGCTTCGCCCTCAGAGCGGAGCGTCATTTCTCGCTCCACACGTCTCCTTTTTTTACTGGCCAGGAAAACGGGCGATCTATCCCACGTGGGTCTGGCTCCATTCCATTGGCTCTGACGAATCCATAGAGAGGCGGGACTTATAATTTGCCCGGCAAACGGAGAGATTTGAGCTGCATTGCTTCCACTGTGCGTGAAGTGGCCGTGAGGCCTCCACTAAAGTCTCTCTCTATTTGTTCTGCTTTACTCAATAAAAGTAAAACCTTTACAGATATACTGTCCACACACTAGGCTAACATAATGGAGACTTCCAGGCTTCGTCCTTTATGTTTTATGGGGATAAAGCCCCTGTAAGTAGTTTTTTCCCAAGCAAATCTGAGTTTCTTCTTTTTTTGTGTGTCCCATACAAATATCAAAATATATATACTGATTTTCACATCCAAACACACTCACTTATGTTCCCTTTTATCATGACAACAAGAAATTTCAAGATATACCTTTTGCTTTCATAAATCATACAGTTTTAGTGTGTAAATGCCCAGCAGTGTACGGTCCGAGGGCCCCTATCGGGCCACTTGTTAGATGGGTTTGATGGGTTACCGACTAAAATATATGCCCCCACCCCCTAACTTGATTTAGGTCTGTTGCCTCAGGGTAACTTGTAAATATAACAAGTCAAACAAGCAATGTAAGCATTAAGAAAGTAGTGCATTTTGAGCACATTAACCACAAATGGATTCAAACATAAATTCAAAAATATTAAACAAAGAAATGAAATGACCAACACTGTATGTACAAAATCCACATACAAAACATGTAAACTTAAAGGGCTTGTTTGTGTCAAATTTTATGGCATACACATTCAACTGGCCTACAATAACCTGAAGAATGTCTTAAAATACTGAAGGGGGGGACATGATATCATTAGAAATGTTATGCCAGAGGGAGCACAGAATGTATTGTGGGGTGTTCAACAAGGAGGATTTTCAACCTCTACTATGTCTCCATCCTCATCTTGATCGACAGACTCACTGTCACTATCATCAGACATGCGTTATCCTAGTTTTAGTGTGTAAATGCAATTTCCAGCATGAGACCTAAAAAACGCCTACAGGAATAAAAGGGTTAAACCAGATACAACTTGCTTGTTTGACTTATTTGACTTATTATATTTACAAGTTTCCCTGAGGCAGTTAGGGGGTGGGGGCATAAATTTTAGTCAGTAACCCATCCAACCCATCTTAAAACTCAGTCGAAGGAGTCTAACGCCGGAGTCACAGGGTGCAACAAAACTCTGTAGTGAAAAAAGTGAAGGCCGAGGCATGCTGGGTGAGGTGCGATCCCGGCCCTTTTGGGACAGTGTTGTGCCTGAACGCGTTCATAAACTTGTTGATATTTTGGGCGAACGTGAACTCAACGTACTGTATTAATGCCCGATGAACGTCACTGTTCTCGTTCATTCTGGTGTCTATGAACGGCGCGTTCGTTCAGCTTAACATCGTTCAATGGGGTACCAGATTTCTATAGAAAACACACCATAAACGCGCATTAATAAGTGTAGCAAAGAGGCGGCGTATAATAATTTTAAAGAGTTTATGAAGTTACTGACAAGGTCGGTGAGGATGGGAGGAATCTGACCTTTCTTTGCAAACATTTGCACCTTAATGATTACTGTCCTGTTTTTCTTTTAATAATTCCTTATTTAAAAAAGACCATTTAAGCAGCATGTGTTTGAGAATGTAGTGTAGGGGTAAACTCTGCAACTGCTGCTAGTGTGGAGTGAATAGACAGCAACATAGCATCAAAGAATCATTAGGGAAATGCTGTCCCCTCAATGCTAATGTAAACCCTGGTTGGATAAGGATTCAAATTGGATAAGAAGATTAAATCTGATGCATAGCTTCAGTGTTAAAACTGATAAAATAATTGCTGTCTGTGGTTCTGGGCTGTGGCAATAATTTAAAAAAAAAATAGCTCGCAGCAACGTATGGAAAAAAAGAACTGAACTAGTTCATTTTTTGGAACCGTGAACTTAGTTCAAATATTTTGAATTATGAACTGAACTAGTTCCTTTTTAAAATTTGTAAACTAAACTTTGAACTAGTTAATGTAGAAAGTAAACTTTCCCAACACTGGCTATAGGACCCCGGAAGATGATGAACTATGCCTGGGAAGGGCGAAGCCATGCCGGTACGAGCATGATGTGCAAATTAGTCGTCAGATCAAAGTATAGTAGTGATAGACTAATCGAACCATCTAACAAGTGGCCCGATAGGGGCCCCCGGACCGTACACTGCTGGGCATTTACACACTGTATGATTTATGAAAGCAAAAGGTATATCTTGAAATTTCTTGTTGTCATGATAAAAGGGAACATAAGTGAGTGTGTTTGGATGTGAAAATCAGTATATATATTTTGATATTTGTATGGGACACACAAAAAAAGAAGAAACTCAGATTTGCTTGGGAAAAAACTACTTACAGGGGCTTTATCCCCATAAAACATAAAGGACGAAGCCTGGAAGTCTCCATTATGTTAGCCTAGTGTGTGGACAGTATATCTGTAAAGGTTTTACTTTTATTGAGTAAAGCAGAACAAATAGAGAGAGACTTTAGTGGAGGCCTCACGGCCACTTCACGCACAGTGGAAGCAATGCAGCTCAAATCTCTCCGTTTGCCGGGCAAATTATAAGTCCCGCCTCTCTATGGATTCGTCAGAGCCAATGGAATGGAGCCAGACCCACGTGGGATAGATCGCCCGTTTTCCTGGCCAGTAAAAAAAGGAGACGTGTGGAGCGAGAAATGACGCTCCGCTCTGAGGGCGAAGCCCCGCCCCCCTTTCCCATGTAAACAAGACGTAATGTTCGATCCGAGAGTTTTAGGCGCGTCATTGATTTAGGAGGCTGTGATTGGAAGTCGGGACTGGAGCTGTCAAAAAGCTGGACAAATCAAAATTGCCCATAATTCGGGATGTCCCGGGCATGCCTACCCCCGGAAATGATGCATTCTTTCATTGAAAACTCATAAAAATAACGGAATTTATGTTTAAAAAGTCATAATGTGATTCGAGTGCTTTGAGTTTGTTTTGTTTGGCGATTAGTGGCTTTAAGGCTGAACGCTTCTTTACGGTAACGCCCCCACTGGAAGTGTTTTTTTAATAATGCGCCGTTAAAGGCGTTGCGTAGCCACGCTTTGCCAAAGGGACACTCAAATCTTCGCAGAAACGAATAAACGGAAGGTCTTCTACAGTCTCTGATAGAAGATTATGAAAGAATAACGCATACTTCTCGCTAGAAATGCCATCGAAATGCATACAAATGCTGATGCTTTCTTAAAATATTGTGTTTTTCACGGAGATTATGCTGACCGTCCGCCATGTTTTTCTTTTCGCTACCGGGAAACTTGATAGTCACGTGACCTATTTGCAAAGCAATGTAAATGAATGGGCCAAAAGAAACGTAACATAGTAACGTTATTTTGGGGGAAAACGTAACATGACTACGTTTATCACGGTGGACCAACGTAGCCATTTCACGCTTTTTTTGGAGACTGGGTTGGATATGATTCATTCGGCAAAGGATGCTGAGTGCCGGAGAGAAAACGAACCCTGTTTGTGTGTCGTCTTTCTCTTTATCCTTTTTACTTTGTTATTGTTTCATTTTGTCCCGATTTTAACATGAGAAGGGGCGGTCGCCTTTCTGTCCCTTCACATTTACCTTTATGCACCAATATTAATAAAAGTTCAGTATTGGGGAATCACAGTCACAGGCTTATAAATTCTTGCTATTTAGTTTTTTGTTTATTATATTTGTTTTTATTAGGTTTGCATCTTTTACACTGTGATAGATTTAAGATTGCCCAAAGCAATATATTTCTTCCTCTTTCTAGTATTTATTAAATTGATTCAATCTTTGTCAGAGCCAGTATATGCACATTGATTCATTAGCATACATCCTCTTTTTTTAAATAACCTGATAAGTATAGTTTGCAGTATTGAGAAGCTCAATGGTTTTAAGTGTTTAGTATTCTGGCTCCTGTTGGTTTGAATAGAGCTCTGAGACTGCTCCTGCATCTCATTCGCTCTGGATTTGTTACTAAGCACACGTCGCTTTCCTCCAAGCTTTTGTCAGAAAACTTTCTCTGGGCAGATAATAGCACAAATCTTTATGCAGGAGCTCACTCGAAGTTTGTTTAAATATTCTTTCTCGTAGGTACTTATGGTGTCGAACGCACTCTCTCGTCTCAAGCACTGTTGCATTTGTCACGATAACCCCTCGCCATAACGAGACGGGGTGGTGTCGGTATCGGAGGTGGGTGGCCGAGATGAAGGAGACATGCTCACAGGGGGGGGGGATTAAGAGCGAGGGGTCATAAGGACGGTGAATGGACTCAAATGAATCAATTAGTGAGCCATCCACGTGCGAAAAATAGCTTGTTTGCCTCAATATTCATCCGCAGGGTCATTCAGTCTTATGACCCCTGTTAAGGACAAACACTACCTGAGTCATTTGTTCTCTCACTCACTTATTCACCGACTCTCTCAGGCCCTTTCTGACCAAATCACGCTCTGTGTCTGATACAAACCAAAATTAAAAAAAGAACCACAATCAGCATTTGAGAAGATGAAGGCAAATGTTAGAACAAAATGTACAATGTACTTTGGTAAAACCGTTTTTTTACAAAATGCACCAAACCACAGTCACGTAGATTTTGCTCATTCAAACTTTTCACTGGCCTTTCAACTCATATATTGTATTTTCACAAGATTACACACTCAACCCTTACACTCTGTTCTCCCCCCACACACGCACATTCACACATTCACACGTTCACCGAGCAGATGCACAAGGCGCAGGAGTGTTCTTGCTCTGCACACACGTACAGTCGCCAACAGGTGTGACTTTCACAGCTTGAAGGCTGGAGCCGCGGATGAGGGGCGAGCAGCATGTTCCTCCACAACCTGAGTCATCACATCGCAGGGAACAGAGAGGATCCATCATCGCTCCCTGGCTCCGCACCCATCATACTATGACTTATGAAAGTTCATTTCAGATGAAATGTCAACACTTGGTCAGACAACGAGGAATGAATTGTGTTTATCTCATTTGGAAATTGGGCTGTGTTTGTGAATAGATTATTTCCGGATCACTTTAGGGTGAAGATGCAGCCGCTGGGTGAGGCGGGGCCGCTGGGGAGGGAAAAGGGCGTCCTGCCGTCTCATGGGGATGTCATGCCACAGGTGAAAGATACTTGTCCTTTTTCCCTTTAAGACTATCTTTTCTCTTTCTTTTCTGTTTATTTTTACACCCAGAGAGTCGAGGTCTGCGCTCTGCTCCTTGAAAGGAAGGAGCTAATCTGTCGCCTAGCAACACCTCCCACTCCTGCATCGGGGCGGGAGCGAGAGAAGGAGAGGATGTGGAGTAAAGAGGAGCGATGAGGAAGAAAAAAGGGACGGAGAGGTAGAGTGGGAACTCACTGCAAAGTGGAAAGATCAACATAGATACATATGCAATACTTTATTACATATTGATATTTAGAAGATATTGTAAGGTTTCAGTAAAAGACAACACTAAAATTCCAAATCTATGACGGTGATGATTCCTAATTTAAATCATCCCGTACTAAACAAGTAGATTGTTTATTATGTACATATGTACTTACATATACACACTTGCATCTGCACAATACATACACACAAATTTTCTAAATTTAAAAAGCTAAAGAGGAAGTTTCATATTGACGTCATATACTGTGCATTAACTGACACTGTTTATCTAGATTGCTTCTCTTACATAAACGAACAAATAGGTTGGCTTTTAAACCGAGAATGCAATAGATGATTCAATAACACACATTAATCCAAATTAGGATTTGTTTTTGTAGAAATTTAGAATCCAAACCTCGATAAAGATGAATTCATGTCATTGTACACTCAACTGAATTGACAACAAATGGAAAAGAACGCTGCGGGTACGTACACGAGTTATCCCCTCCATGCTGAGAACAATGCTCCCCGGATACATTATTACGCCCCAACATTTCTGTCTTCTGCCAGAGTTACCAATTGTTGGACCAGTTTGGGAATGTGGTAAAAAAGAAGAAGATGGTTAAACGGATCCCAACCTTTTAGACTTACCTATTATTACAGCCCTGGAATATTCAAACTAAACTCTCTTTCCTTTGTTTTCTGCTTTCTCTTAATCCTCTCCCAACCCTTTAACTTCACGCCGTGATCCTGCGGACAGGATGTGTTGCAGAACATGTGCGATTCCATAGTTTCTTAGCTTCAGTTAAACGACATTTGAATAGCAGCAGCTGCGAGACAAAGCTGTGGATGTAGACAAAATGCGGATGTGTTATCACACCATCGCTATGTTTGCGGTGTTTGACATGCATGTTATCTGCTGCTCAGCTGACACACACACACACACACTGAGCACATGTGACAGTCAACTCAAAGCCTGACGGAGACGTCGACAGACGCAATCTGTCAATGTGAACCATACAAACACCCACGCACGCCGCTCCGCCCACTCTCCTGCTCCTCACCTCCCGCCTCTATCCATCACTCGCTGCCTCTGTCGCTGTGGCTTTGTGAGCCAGCAGCCTTGTGCTTTGTTTCTCTCCTCGCTTTTCAATATCCAGAATATTTTTAGCAGCTGGAGGCACAGAACAGGGGGCAGAAGTTTTCACGGGGGGCCTTTTAGTGTTGAGAGTTCTCTGTCTCTCCAAGGTCCCCTGGGTTATACTTAGACTCAGAGGAGAACATGGTGACAATGACTCAGTGAATAGGCAAGATTTTTCTATTGATGATGGAGCTCACATGCGAGGCTTTTTCATACTGCGTGAGACTGAATGTGAGTCCGTGTTCAAGGTTAAGATGAAGTTTGTTTGGTAAAACACGCATCATTCTCACATTCAAACACAAGGAAATTTTGTATCTATCGTGTATATATTTAACATTTGACATTCATAATCATACATTTTTTTATAAAATGCGTATTCCTTGTATGTGTTAATTTGTACCCGTATGTCTTTCTTTTCATTGTGGACACATGCAGAGACTTTACTGTAGCATACCATCACAGACACTGACTGTTTCTGCCCACAGTGAGTTGGTGCTGATGCGGGGTTGCCATGGTGATGTGATGTAGATGTGTTACATCATGAGAGACCTCCTCGCAGCAGATATTTCATTGAGACTCCCTCTGTACCTTTTCTCTATAACAATTATTTTCCGTCTGCATTTCGCTTGTCTTTTGTCAAAGACAAAAGAGTGCAAACCTGATATCAGCATTCACCATTTGGCGTAATCTTGATTAGAATGTATACCATCAAAGCACACGTTCAATTTGGGTAGAAAAAACAAGGTGTTGCATAACGAAAGCAGAGAGTGGGCTGATGAGAGCTGAGCAGGAGGAGATGTGCCGTATGGGCTTCACATCAGCCAGTAATCCACATTTCTACCTTGTTCTTTCTAGATTGTACATTTTTCCTTTTTTCTCTCGCCTTCCTCACTGCAATATCGGCTCCACTGATGACCTGACTCCCCTTCCATTACAGTTTACTTTCCCCGTCTATGTGGCCTCTTGTCCCGAGTACCTCCCTGATTCACTCATTCATTCTGAGCTCATTCATGACTGGATGAGGTCGATTGCTTGTCAGCTGGTGGCTTGTTCGTTTCATAATTTACTGCATTAAAAGAGCTGAAATTGTGTCAACAAACTGGAAAACATCACCGGGGTTATTGACAAGCCTTTAAATGGATATTTTTATCAAAGTGGTTTGTTAATAAAAACCTAAATTAGAAATGCATATAAAAATTATGTTTGGAAATGCTGCTGTTAGTTACCTCTTGAGAAGTCTAATTTTTTTAGATGATATGGAGGAAATATCTTCCAATGTTTGTCATTTATAACATTTATCAAACAACGTCATCAGGTTACAAAGTATGTCATACATTGTTACAGATTAAACAGCACAATGTTAAACGTTGTTTACATGAGATATAAAGCCTTCAGAACATATAAGAATATAACTCGGGACTTTTTCTACACATTGATGAAATATTGATAATAACTATTTACTTTTTCTTGTGTGCTTCTCAGATTAAGTTAATAGCTGCAAAGTTAACGTTTCTTTCCAAAAGTGTAATGTATTAAAGGGGTTAATGAAGGTTACAAAATATAGATCAATATATTGCTGTTATAATTGTTATATCAGCTGTCCTTAAACAAACATGTGATCCCTCGGTTTGCTGGGAAGTAATTTGGATAAAAGTAATGTTTAGTTCAACACGATTCCCCCTTAAACAAATTCTTTTAAATTAACATGTTTTATTCTGAAGCTCCAGTAAAATAATCCTATACTTGGAGAATACAGAAAGTATTATAAATACAAGAACAACACATATAACGCATAGAAATATATATTGTATTTAATCATGTTTTACAGCTGGGGGAATAAAGATGTTAACAACACCAGTTGAGCCAGTCATTATCCAATTAACCCACATGCGTCAGTCTAAACCCAAAAATAGGTCTGATCTGATCAAACCTTCAGTGATATTATTAATTATTATTATTTAAATAGAAACAAATCGATTTGAATTGATCCTAAGTATATTTAAGAAAAGTACCTAAATCTTCTTCGAAGACTTCTTCACTTCATCTAAAGAGCCACAGATTAAATATCTCTTCGTCTTAAATTTGTCTTCTGCCACCTGCCCTTCACACACCTTTTCAGTTTCAGTTCATTTGAACTTTTCTTCTCAGGGCTGAATGTCTTTTCAGGTCCCTTCTGCCGCTACACACCCACGCAGCCATAGCAACGCATGGCTGTTTCTTGGTAACCACATTTACGCAACAAGTAAAGAAATTGAAGGCAGAGCAGGCTTAGAGCCTTATATAAATCTGACAGTAATGTGATCCAGCAGTTCAGTTTTGGTTGGTTTCAAGTTGGACTCGGATGATTTGTCCACGCTCTCATCCTCTCACTCACTCGTACAGTCGTGGTATCTTTAATTGCATCGTTGTTAAAAATGACCCGCTCACTGCACATTCCCAGCGTGCTCACGGGAGATTAGACCGACCCGACGTAATGAATCTGCCCGGCTATTGAACCTGTAATTGGACCAGACTTGTAAGATAATTATTTCCAGAGCTAACAAGAAATGACTCCTGTTTTAGATTTATGGGGCATATCAGGTGTAAGCTCCTGTGTGATGAGTGGAGGTCATTTCTGGCCCGATAAACGTTCACATTAGAAAATAAGAGAATCCCAAAGGATTTCATTCTAAATAATAGATAATTGAGAGACATTGTGCCCGGAAACAATACTCATCCAGTTATGAAGTCAAACATTTGGGTTTGAGTAAGTTTAAATGTTATTATCACAGTTTAAATGAAGAAAAAAAAACATAATTGACAAACATCATGTGTGTATTTAATGCAGCAGTTCAAACAGGATCAAACATATTTGTCTCTTGCAGTTGTCGACCGTATATGAAAACGCCATGAAGACCGGTCCCCACGCTCGTGGTCCCCAGAGGAGGAAGCCTCGCGACTCTGGGGACCATCATCCTGTCAAAGTTTTAAAAGTCCAATACGGCTTGTGAACAAAAGCCTGCAAAACTAATAATAACACATCTATGAGCCTCATACTTGGCTGACTTCCTTTCAAGCTATTATTCTTACTATATTATAAGTTGTATCCATTAGGTCGGTGGAGGGGTGAATTTGCATTGGTGTATTGGAGCATCGACAGGAGAGCAAACATGGAAAAAAGCTCAATAAAACAAATGTTATTAGGAAACCCGATTGAAATACACTCGTTTCTTTAGTGATTTCTTTGTTTCTTAACGGAAGCCATAGCTGTGTAACACATTTTGAATGAACCTTGTTTTTCATTTATATATAAACCGTATGCAGATAAGAGAGAGAGAGACCTTTCCCGCCTCATGTCCTCACTAATCTACACTCACTTATAGAGCGGCGCTCTTTGTGTGCAGCCGTTTGTTTGTCACGTCCTACAGATTCCACTGGCTGCTCTTTTCATTAATGAACTAGTCCCGGGGGGCTGTGGGTGGAGGGGAAATGACACTCCACCTCGCTCTTTCATTCATAAATATAATACCCGCATTGTGTTGTAGTGGAGGTCCGAGGCGTGGAGAGCTTTTTGAAACGCAGCAGGAGAAGATCAAAGCGTTAGATCCGAGCAGCAGACTGTTAACACCGCTCCATGTCCCCAACTGAGGGACAGGACAAGAGTCATGCAACATGGAAAGGTGTCTTTTCCTGTCCACGGGCGTTCAAGTTCCGCTTCCGGTCTCACGCCATCCCCTACGGCGGCACGGCTTGCCCAGAGGTGACATCATACCCTCTAATACGTAAGTTTAAAAAAGAAAATAATATTTGGCCCAGGAGCTTGAGCACTCCCCTCTGCCGCCCCAAACACTCCTCCCACTGGTCTGCGTGGGCGATGCCACTCTCTAACACATGCTCTCCTATGTAAACACCCACACCCTGCACACAGACACACACACACACACACTCACAGACAAAAGTACAAACGCAGACCTCTAACGCAAAAGCAAACTTTAGGATTGTGCGTCTTACATAACGTACATGAACGGATTACCAGAAAACGGTCACCTGAGGACGGACATGAGGCCTTACATTATAACATAACGATAATAATAAGGATAGATGATAATAATATCATCCTTCCAGGATAGTAGACACCTGTACTGAAATACACACACAAAATGTTGTTTTTTTGTCTCTATCTGGTTATTTGTTTTGTGACTATTTTTAGTCGTGGAGGTGTCTCCTCTCGGTTGTTTTGGCTGCCTTGTAGTCATTTTGTGTCTCTTTTAGTTGTTTTGCTATCTCTTTGTAGTACAACCCCTGTTATTTTAGTGTTGATGTGATCGTTTTTTGGTCTGCTTTTGGTTTTTCTTGTGCATCTGTGTTATCATTTTGAGTCTCTGAGGTTGTTATCAGTCACTTCGTGGTCATTGTTGCAGCTTTTCGTTGTCTTTTCATGTGAACCCATCCATGTCCCTGTCATCCTGTTTCAGTCTCAGTACTTGTCTTAATGCCAACAGGTAAAATGCCAACGGGACTGGTGCCACTACTCTCCCATTATGTGCTTTCTCTCTCTTTAAACATCATCACCAGGCTCCGTCAACTTTGTTCTCCATTGCCCCGATGAATCAAATTACACAAGAAAAAAAGATATATTGCATTTTCTGAAATGTGTTAGACATTTTGTGAAAATGGAACATATTTCTTAGGCCGCAGTGTATTGTGCATCATTTGTGAAAAGTAGAAAAAGTTGTCAATTCAATTCGTACAATTTTGTACGGGTTCATGGAAAACTGTAGAAAATGTTTTCTCACTAGACAATTGGGTTATAAAACCAACACTTTCTCCCCAGCTTGTTTCTATTCCTGGACCTGCATGCGCGAGCAGACCCGTGTGTCTGCTGCCCCCTGGTGGCCGGCTGCTGTCTGCTTTGATTACATAAAACAGGCCTCGAGTGTGAGTCATCATCCCCCAGTGAGGACAGATGGGAGGTGTGTGTGTGTGTGTGTGTGGGGGGGGGGAGGGGTGGGGGGGGGGGACTGGGCGGAGCAAACCTCAGCCGACTGTGAAATAAGGGCTTTCCCCTCTCTCTCCTTTTCTCATTCTCTCTCTTTCCTTTTTTTTTTTTTGAGGGTAGGATCAGTGAAAAAGTGACATGCTATGAACATAAAAATAGAACAAAGGGCTGCAGAGTTTCTGTCTGAATCTGCAGCCACTTTGCCTTTCTGCTTTAGTTTGAGGATGATATGGAGGTTTACACAGGATTACATCTGTCTCTTACTGGAGAAGAAATACATCTAATAGGGCTGTGATCTTTCTGTCTGTGTCTGATTTTTGCTGGTTGACAGATATCATGCGGCATTTTAGGATTGGATGGAAACGTTTAAAGGGACAGAAATCCACCCGTCTGGAGCTGGATGATGCATCTTGCCACAGAGGGTTGTGTTGCGTGTGTTGTTGCATACAAAGAGGGAGTTTGGATCTGATCAGCTGGAACGCACCATCGAGCAGTTTGAAACACTTAGACGTATAAAATGTAATGATAATGTGGGAGAGCCGTGGCGTTCAAACGAAGCCAGTTGGACAGGCTATTGTAGTAAAGCAGGTACAATGGTGACATGAAGCTCTCTCTTTGATTGGGAAGGATGATTAAAATGAAGTTTTTTTTAAAGTCACTTAAGGTCAGGGCTAGGGGACGGTGTGTTGGTATTAGGGCTGTCAACAGAAACGCATTAATCCATGCGATTAATGTGGCCAAGATTAATGCGAAAACATATTTTAACGTAGTTAACAAACCCGTAAACCGGAAGATGGCCGGGGGGAATGGCCACTAGCTGCAGTCAGGTACATCGGAGAAAGCAAGACGGTAGCTCAAGATGGAGAGAGCTTTTTGCATTGGAAGTAAAACAAACAGAAGGAGCGACATACAGCGGAGAACTGTATGGAAGTAAATCTGTGTCATCGGACTTTGAAGGAAAAAGGTGATTGAATTTCTAGCACTGAATATTTATGCATTGAAATGATGTATCTGTTAACGGGGCTTTAACTCTTCTTTATGCCATCAGTGTGGTTTGTGTCTGAGTGATTGGCGTTTTTTAGATAAAGTATAGATATATATATCTATATCTAGATATATATAGTCCTCCTCTCCGCTTGTCTGCATGTCTCAGCAGCAGTTAGCCAATCACTGATAAATTAATGAGTGTCATTATAATTTTAACGTCCTAAAATACAATGAGACGCTGACACGCTTTACGCTGTGCTCTCGTCAGGGCGAGTCTCCGACGCTCCCTTTAACAGCACAACAAGAGCGACCACCGTAAATGTCCTTCCAAGAAGACCCGACCCGGGTGGGTCGTACAATAAATAAACATCAACCAAAAAATATCTGTATTTGAAAATCCAGACAAGGACATGCTTATGTACCTTTGTGGGGATCTGCACCATGCAAGTTTGGCCAGCAGTTGACGCCAAACCCTGTAACCACATCTCCTGACTGACACACGGCCACAACGCTGTGCTACTCCCAGTAAGGCCAGAGGCCAGAGTTATCTCAGCACATGCTTTGTATATCCTTGTTTTGTTCATCTTTACCGTGTTGTTTAACGAACGTTTCCCAGACTCTGTGGTAACGACTCTATTTGTTCCCCTTCTGCTGTTGTATTGTGTTGATGTTTTTAGATTGGTCACCTTAACTGAGACCGGTAGCTTTGACGCACAGAACCGCACTGAATAAAATTTAATTAATTAGATAATCGCAACTAAATTTAATTTCCTGTGTTGTTCTGTTTGGGTTGTAATAATTTAAAAAAAACATCTAAAAAGCAGCCAATCATCACCCTGGAGAATGAGAATAAAGTTTGCTACAAGAAGGACATTTGAATCACTTTCGCTGTGAGACAGAAGAAAAGGTATATGGCTTTATTAGGTTTTAAATCTTAGACAAAAACACAATCAGCAATGTGATAAACCTACAAAAGGCAGCGATGGAGAGCTTAGGAATGAACAGCGGAGGGCGGAGGTCCGATCTGAGTGGTTACTGAATCACGTCTGTCAACAGGAAACAAAGGGCCGACAAGACAGAGCGGAACCACGTAAGATGTAAACTGGTGAAAAGAGATAATGATCCGGTGACGCAGGGAGTGAATCACTCCACATGCAGGCAGACAGAAAATGTGTGACACAGATTTGTTATCAGAACAGATGTGAGTATAATAAACCCGTTTTACACACATTGAACACAGAAGGTGTTGATGAGGTGATGGTGTCCTATTTTAAGGCTGTTTCCTGTAAGAATAACTGCTTCACTGTATTTGTATACTCTGTATATGTGGCTTTGGAAGAACAAATCGCAGCTTTAGAGTGTAACATTACAGCGACTGGTTGAACTGCATCGACCACTTTGGTTTTCCAACTCAATCTCTTTTTTCCCCCCGTGTGTTTCTCCCCAGCTCTTTCTATCCATCTTTCTCTGTGTCCCTCCACTCTTCGTCTTCTTCTTCTTCATCTTCTTCTTCTTCTCTAAAAGCTGTATGGCCCGACGTAGATGGAGAGTCTGAGGGCGGAGCTGGTCTGGTAGTTGCCCTGGTAGCTGAGCAGAGGATTTACTGACACCATCTCCAGGTCCAACGTGTACTCCCTGGGGCCCGACACGGCGCGCGCCAACACCAGCATGGCGCTGATATTATTGATTTGCTGAGGAAGACAAAAAAAAGAAAACATAAATTAGCAAATTTTACATTCATTTCCCTTTAAGGCAAAAGTTCTGAAAATATGTTAAAACTCGTTCGTGCAGACAGTTGAAAGCTGAAATAAGGTGGATTATATATGACATTGTGTCATGACAAATGCACTACACAGCGTGTTGCATTAAAAAGTCAGACCAATGCATCCATCAAACGCTGACGTGTGAGGCTCTAAAGGGTCTTTGCCCTCCTCCCTCACCCTGATGTAGAAGTCTGCGTTCTCGTCTCCCGACCGGATGCGGAACGTGTTGTACGCCCCCGGAGAGACGCTGGTGGCCTGGATCTGGAAGATGTCGGAGGGGACGGAACGCTCCGAGGTGATGCTCATGTAGCGGTGGACGATGGAGAAGGGCAGATCCCGACAGACGGGCTTGTTGACGGGACAAACGCAGCGGCTGGACACACACACACACACAGAGGGAGGACAACGTCAACTTGAGTTGTGTTTGATGGGGAGAAGACGTGGTTCATGCATCGTCCAGCAGAGGGCGTGACGTGGCTGAGAGGGAGAAGCGCTGGTGAAAACCTAAACAAATATTCAACAGGAGCCATTTTTTCTCTTCATGTTTTTCTTAAACACATTTTATAATACCGAATTATCCGGGATATGTTAATAGTGACCCACACCTGCTACCAATCCAACACGTGTAACTGTAATGGTTTTTCTTATTGCACTGGACCACGATCAGAAGAAAAGGTTGGACTCATATGTGGAAAAAGTAAGTGGGTAATCTTGCAGCCACACTCCAAACAGGGGGCTGATTATATTCTGAGCTGAATGCGTGCACATACTTGAGTAATTGGGAAAAGGTGTGCGACAAGAGTACACAAGCTTCCACGAGGTGTCACTCACTTCTCAGACACCTGCACGTAAGGCTCCTGGCACCGGTTCGTGTCCACACACTGGTATCGTCCGTGGATGTTCACGCACGTCTGAGCCTCGCCGCACTGATGCTCGCCTGTTTCACATTCATTTATGTCTGCAGAAGAAAAAAAAGAAAAAGATTTTGACTCAAACAAGAAGGCGGCGAGAATAGAGCCACTGTCAAAGAATGAATGAAGCGTTGACTCGGTGTGGCCTCTGTGGCTCTCGAAAAGCACCGGGAGGAAGGTGTCGGGCCTTGAGGGGGGGGGCAGGAGGAGGGCGAGTGTGCTTACCCTGGCACAGCCTGGTGCCTTGCAGCTGGTACCCCTCTGGGCACATGCAGGAGAACCTCCCGGGCTCGTTGACACACTGGTACTGGCACAGGTAGCTGGAGTAGCTGCACTCGTCGATGTCTGCGCAAACGAGGCGGGAGAGGAAACACAAAGTGAGGGACGTGTGTGTCTGCCTCTCGCATTCCTCCTCGTTCTCTTACCGTTGCAGGCGAAGCCGTCGGGCCCCAGCTCGTAGCCCTGGTCGCAGCGGCACAGGAAGGTGCCGTACGTGTTGGAACACCTCTGGGAGCAGGGGGCACCCATCTCACATTCGTTCACATCTGAAGGGAGGGGGAGGTAGATTCCACTGATGAACTCAAATGTGGACTTAAATGAGTCACATAGCAGACACAGAAAAGCGTAACGTGAGAAAAAGGCAAAGCACTTGTCTGCGCACTAATTGCAGTTAGTCAATATTGAACCAATATGAATGTCAAACCATGAATACTGTAATGAGCTGAGCTCATGTTATCAGTTATCAGAAGTTGCATGTGTTCATGTTATGTACTGACCAGCGGTAGTTACGCGAGACAACCCGAGTTTTGGGGGGTGCCGGGAATGCGGAAGTGTTCGTTCGGAGTGAAAACGGCAATCAGTGACCGAAGTTGTGTTTTCTTAAATAAATGCCCCGGAGTTGCAAGCCAGTCATCGCCTCCTTATTTTACGCTACAGCATTGGGGTGAGCGTTACAATACATTTAGTTTACTGTGGTTATGGACTTGAAATATTACAGAGCAAAGCTTAAAAGTGTACATTAATTCAGCATTGCACCGCCTTCCTTTTGCTTGCCAAAACATAAGGCCTCCGTTCCTCTTTAAACAGCTTGACTGCTGACAGGTAACACATAGGTCGGGTAATAAAGCTGCGAGCCCTTAGCTTCAAGCAGAAAAGCGGTAACTCTGCAGAGTATCATTGAGTAGGATGAACTCGCTGAGACCACTTTGCAGACCTTCGGCCTGACTTCAGAGAGGTTGGCGGTCGCTTATGACTTGGTTTGCGTGGGGCGTCGCTCACCGATGCAGGATCGATTGTTTCCTGCCAGCTGGAAGCCGGGTTCACACTGACAGGAGAAGGAGCCGGGCACGTTGACGCAGCGATGTTGGCAGTATCTGTACCTGCACTCGTCGATGTCTGGGAGAGAGGAAAGGGAGTCAGAAAAGGGGCCCTTTGCAGTCCCACAGGTTATCAAGGTCACTCTCGCGGCAATGACTCCTTTGCCACCCCCCACCCGGCCGGCTACACAAGCTAACGGGAGAATTCAGGTTGCCTCACCGATGCACTCTGTGCCGACCTTGCGGTAACCATCGGGGCACTGGCAGGTGAAGGCACCCAGGGTGTTGATGCACTGCTGGCTGGGCTGGCAGTCATCCTCGTCTCGCTCGCACTCATTGACATCTGTTGGTGTGTGAGTGAGGGGTAAAAATGACACACATAAGAGGCGGGGGGGGGGGGGTTATTGTGAGCACACACGGCGTCATTCATCCTGACTGAAAGGCACAGTGAGACTGTTGGAGGGCAGAAGATGGTGACTCCGCTCCCCCTCATTTGCACCCCGACAGCTGAGAGTATCCCATCGTGTTGAGTCGTGTTTGTTGTCCCGGGAGAACACCTCGTTGTCCTCCCCACGTTAGCGGGTTCCTCGCAGAGCAGCTGGCCTCGTGTGAAATCTCCCAAATTCCTCCGGTGTCCGCCTGCCCCGCTTGGAATAACACTCACTTCCACACCAACACGCAGCCCACAGTCCCAACACCTGCTGCGGCCACCTGTCCCTAACACATCTGTGGCCTGCCGACAATAACCCTAAACAATCACTCACACACACAATGATCAACCATCCTGTGGCCACCTGTCCACCCCCACCACCCCCCACACCACCCCCAGACACCTACCGACACAGCTGTCCCCCTGCGCCTCGTAGCCCGGAGGGCAGCGGCTGGTCTCGGCGGGCGTGATGGGGGGCTCCGAGGCCGGGATGACGGACGCGGAGCGGGGGAGGCACAGGTAACCCCCGTAGTGGTTGAAGCATTTCATTTCCCCTTTGCACGCATCGGGGATGATCTCGCACTCGTTTATGTCTGACGGGGGAGGAGACAAAGCAACCCGTTAGGGACCGAGGACAAAAAGTGTGAATAGATGCAGAAAGTGTTTTACCTTTGCAGTGCTCGGTCTGATGGTCCCAGTGATACCCATCTGTGCATTCCTGCGGAGAGAGAGAGTCAGAGTGTGAGTAAGAAACAGGCACTCTGAGCCAAGTCGTTGCATAATATATTCATGAAACATTATAAATCCCCAGTAGTGGAACTTTTAAAAAAGAGGCAGAGGATAGAGAAACGTCCTGTGTAGGAGTACAGGAGCGCTGGGCCAAAAGGACAAGAAGGCAGCTGCCTTTAAAGGCTTTGTGACATTTTTAAATACTTTCCTTAAGCCGAATGTCACTTTGAAAATGAAGAATTTATAGCCACTGTTTGGAAAAAGGGTCATTATAATTCTGGAAAAAAAAATATATGAGCAGCATGGAAAGAAGACATTTGGCATGAAAATAAAACACGGGATTAAAGCTAAAATTACCCCCAACTACGACCACTATTAGATGTTGGAAAGGGAAAACTGCTGTGGAATATTAAACAAGACGAGTGGGAAGAAATAAAAAAATTGAATTAGGAGAGAAGAAAGAGTATGAGGTAAACATTTTAACTACTTTTTTTGGAGGGGGGGAGGAGGGGGGAGTTGGAAGATCATATGGAAGAAAGGAAAAGGAGAGAGAGGAGGAGAGATTTGTCCATCCTTACCGTGTAGGTGTCACTTTCTGTAGGCGGCTGTGAAATAGCACTGCGGAGGAGCACAGACACACATATGCACACGCACACCACTGACACACAAGCACCCTGCATACTAATGCACTAATGTGGGGGGGAGATGGGACGGGAACACACGTACAACATGCACACAAACACGCCGTGTCACAGGTCGCTTTAAAGATGAGCGAGGCCGCCACAGGGTTGGTATCTGCATTTCAGAGGGAGACACACAGCGACATGGAAGAGAAACATTACGAACTCATTAAAAAAAAAATATATAGAATGAATCCCTCTGACGGGTTAAACCATAAACACGGTGACTTACTAAAAAAAATAACACGAGTCAACACGAGAGAGATGGCTTTCACCTGAGCTGCTCACAGAAGACTCTCTGTGTCTCCGGACTGGCCGAATAGGGCTGCTGTGTTGTGCAAAGTAACTGAGCACTCAAGTACAGAACTTATTTTGAGGTACCGGGTCTACAACAACGCAGAGTAATCGATACACAGTAACGTGCAAAGCGTTGGAGGAGCCTTCTGATCGTGTTTCCATTTCAATGAGCGACCATTCGGCCCCGCGATGGGTATCAGGCTACATGTCGTCATGGAGATACTGAGATTCTGACAAAAAAAAGAATTTTCCTTAGTCCTTATTATGAAACATAAAAATAATGGGTGAGCATATCAAAATTTGATTAGTTGGCCTTTTTCAAACTAATATCTGTCTAATATATTTTGATGTTTTATTTCAAAATAAAATACTATACTATAATATGAAACGCTCAATATTTTTGATTTAGTATTGCAAATAAAACCATTATTTTGATCAAATAAGTCATTATTATTATATAGTCTTTTTGGAATGAATCTTCCATCACAATGGTGGAAATGGGCTTTGAGTGTGTTTGCACAATTACAGGCTGCAAATAAGCAGGCTCCAGTCCCCTCTGTCCTTGAGCCAAGAGGAACCTGATTCAGCTGCTGGAAGATGTCCGTTGTTACTTTGATTTCATTTACAAAAAGCCCTTTGCACCAACACAAAGGGTTTATTCGTGTGGCTGCTCTGAATCACCCAAAGTTCTGTTGGGATTTACGTCACCAATAAGGATAACGTTGTTCCCTGTTAGGCAAAAACAGATCCCCTGCGGTTCAGAATGTTTTACCTTGTTTTACAAGATAATAACTTTACAATCACAAAAATGTCATCTTGTGAGCGTACATGATTGACACTTTCACTTTGGATAAGTGTTTTGCTGGTAGCCGAAATTGGGGATTTTTTGAATGCAGGCCTCACTTGCATTTTAGTATTCTTACACTGCGATGCTGCTTCTTTGAGTGGAGCAACGCATGTACTTCACTACACGAGTATTGTGAGGCAGAGTGTGTTATGTTTGCTGAGTATTCGAGAGTATTTCTGATGGACTGGGCTTTTCTCCCAGCAGAGACACAAGCAGCCTTCTGTTAATGTTCTTGGAGAGAAGCTATAAGTGGCTGACTTTAAACATAAACAAATCACCTATTCCAGCCTCACGCGGACCGAAAAAAAAAAGTTGAAAAAAGATATCTTCTGAGAGCGTTCTCTTTGCAGAGTCAGTGAGCTCCAGTTAAAACACGTGACGGGGGAACGTTATAATCACTGCCTGTCTACGTGCACAGACACATGCGCTGATGTGAACTCCGGAGGCCACATCTGCGCGCGTGGCTTATTGTTGTATTTCATGTCGAGACAAACAGAAGGCCGCCAGGGGGACGTGGACACACTCAGATATTCGGCGGATGACATCAGAGGCCATTCGGGGACTTCTGCGTGCTTAAAAACAACAAAACATGCCATGACCCCGCTTGAAGCACAGACGGTGACGCACGCCACTGTGCAATCAGAAGGCCGCAGTGCGTGACCTCTCTCGCGTTGGCCCGTCCGGACGCCTACAACCAGCAAGAATGTGGCCCGTAGCCACCAGGAAAACAGAACGGAACCGTCGGCCCGCGGGCCTAGACGGGCAGCGGGGACGCATTGGGTGTATCCCTGATGCCGCTGCAGGCCCGAGTGGCGGTGGACCTCTGGAATGCCCTGTGGCGAGGATGTGGGCGCCCGTTCCCAGCCGGGTCGCCCTGCCACGCCAGTGGTTCCCAAAGTATCGGTTTCTGGGAAACCCCCACAAGCGGATGGTGCCAAACCTCCAGCCACTGCTGCCCCGACTGCTCATCTCCCCTCGTCTCGTGGGTGGATGTCACAGAAGGTGAAATTCATGGTCTCGGTTTTTGGACGTGGGGAGGAAACAGGTTGATTGTGAAACGACATCCCTATGAAACCTGTTTCAAGCCTTCGTGTTGCTTCGGACTGCCGGTCAGGCACAACTAGACGTCGCCTCGGACTCTGGGAGCTCGTGATGGGCATTTATAATATTTTTACGTTTACCCGACGGTTTAAAAAGTCTAGCACCTATTCTGTTCAGCAGCAGCAGAACTTCATGCTAACCCTGCCCTCAGTGACAGCAGGATGACCCATTTCTAAATTCACTGAGTCAGCACAATTTATGCAAGATTTCAGGAGGCTAAGAAACGTGACCATAGGCGGACCAAGAAAAACACAGACAGACCACACACACACACACACGCACGCACATGCACACTGTGTAGTGTAAACTGCAGGATGGTCATGTGTTGCAGTGTATACATTGGAAACTTTGTGTTGTTCTGCTCAGTTGTGCATTGAGCTGCCTGCGAACACGGTGGCCCAGCGGGATAAAAACTGCTGTGGCCGTGTACATGTGAATCCACAACCAAGGGATCACACACACACACACACACACACACACACACACACACACACACACACACAGTGATGCAGTGGCCTGCAGACACTCAGTGTAACTGTAATAAATCCCTGTGGTACGGCTCTGTTCTCCCACTGGTGATACTGCTCTGCTGCCCGGTTTTAAGGGGGGGGGGGGGGGGGGGTTAAAGAGCTGTGATGCATTAGTGTATGAAAACAATGCGGCACGAGATGATGTGCTGCTCGCGTGGGAGTTTGTGCCTGCTTCCTGTTGCCTTTATAATCCCACTGAGTCATTACAGAGACTGTCTTTTAGGAGTTTATGGAATAGGATTTAATGCTGTGTCAAAAAGAAGCGAAGCAGCATCCTACTCAGCCTGTGATGTCAGCCAGAGCCTTTCGTGTGCATTTGTACCTTCAGCCGCCACCTGTTTCTTCTTCTTCTTCTTTTTTTTCAAAAGGCACCGCTGCCTTGTCCCAGGAAAGATAAAACCGGAGTGACTGAGCCGAGATTGTGACACCGACATGAGACGTTGTACGAGAGGGACGAGGTGGAAGAACTTTGGTAACACACTGTGGGATAATACATGCCCTGTGACTCATTACCTCTCTTCCTGTCTATCCTCCTATTACAGAAACACAGCGCCAAGAAGCAAACTCCTCAGACAGGGAGCTACACTATCCTGGCTTTTGTAAGAGGCAATATGAAGCCGGAAGAGCAGAGCAGTGGTGCGACTGTGACGTGTATGGCCTGTACCAAAAAAGGACAAACTATCACAAACATCCAAACGGTCATCCAAAAGTTCTCTTTTTCATAAAAAAAAGCTTCCAACACGGGTGTCAAGACATAAAAGAAACTCACGAGTGAATCCTTTTTTTTTTTGTTCCCCCGGATGGATCTTCTTCTCCCCGACCGGTGTGTCCTTCCGCTGGCTGCTGTCGTCCCGGCTGAGTTGGCGCCCAGAAGAGGTCCCTTAAACCCCCTGCCTGTCTGACCCTGAGCGAGTGAGTGGGGAGACCGACAGCTGGAGCAGCTGAACACATGCAAAGGGAGAGAGAGAGCGAGAGGAGAGAGAGAGAGAGAGAGAGAGAGGGAGGAGAGAAGGACAGCCCATTCGACACCCCTCCCTCCCCCATCTGGCCCCCTGCACTGCCGTCATCCACCCTCCAAACCCCCTCTCTCCGCTGACCCCCCAGGATGCAAATTCCTGGTCTGCGGCCCAAAGAACCAAAATTCAAAATCTGTTCAAATCGTAGGCCGAACAACAACTCACAGATACACCCCCCCCCCGCCATACCCAGTGCCCCCACTTACTGGTCCCACAACACACCTGGTTTCATTTAAACTAAACCCCCGCAAAAGCCCCAAGCCCTCCCACCCCTTTCCTCCCCCCCTTTTACCCCCCATCTATCTATACTTACCTCCCCCATCTGTGACTTTTTTTTCTTTTCCATAAAGCAGCTAAAGCCCTCGCTCTCGTCCAATCTGACATGCAGGATATTTATAGCTGTGGGGAGAGAAGTTAATGGAATGTGGACAAAAATTAGAGAGTGGAAGAGAAAGAAAGTGGAGACTTATTCGGAAAATTTGTCAGCGTATTTTTTCGGAATAAACTTTAGTCCCTTTATGGTCTAAATAGAGAAAATAAAACACTATCATTATCTGGACCCACGCTGCTGCTCCGCTAGAACATGTGTCTCGCTAACAGGTTGGGATGACCGCATGCATTAAAGTGAATATTCTTTAACAGATATACCAGTCTTTGTATTTATAGAGTACAACAGTGTTACTTTTATCATTGTGGAAGCAATAATTGTATTCGTCCACCTGTTTTCAGTTTTTAACCCTTTTGTTTGAAATGACCTTTGCTCTGTTTATCTGCCCTGTCCTTCTGGGGGGTGGCCGAGATGGCAGCTGTCATTAGGGGAGATGCTGTTAAAAGTCACACTGACGACCCCCTGGCCGGACCAACTGTGGCCCCACAGGCAGGTCCCTTATTCCCATGACCACACACAGGATCTGGAAGATGTCTCAGTCCATGACGCATACAGCCAGCTGGCCATATCCAAATCTGAAACACTAATACCGCTCAGATCGATGAAGAAGAGTCGGCCCTCTTCGCTTTCTGTGCTACGATTTGAAGTTCTCCCTCTTTGTTCTCCATCCAACACTTGGTAAGACCAGTGAAATGGGTTATTGATAACAACTCCTCCATAGAACACCACTGATGAAATGACAACGTGAATCCGCGTTTTGATGTAAATACCTTCCTTTTTATTTACAAACCAAATGTACAGTCACTGTAGCGACTGTATGGACGCAAACCGGGGAGACAAAAAGATGGATCGCCACGGGCAAAACGAAACAGTTGCACCGCGAGGCCAAAGGGCGGCGATGGCGACTGTGGAGAGGGGCGAGCCGCCGGACAGCACAGCAGCAGCGGGGGGGGCGCCGCTTCAGTCGTGGTACATTTTGAAAATACAGCTTTTGACGACGTCCATGTATCTGTTCCACACAACCTGATGTCTGAGGGTCAGAGACGGGGGGGGGGCAGAAACAGAGCAAACTGTAAGTAAATGGAGCCAAGAGGTAACGCAAGATTCATGGCCATCTGTAATTGTGAAATCTGTGTGAAGAGAGTAAATGAGGCAATCTTTGTCCGCTCGGCGTAATATATGAGCGCGGGGGGTCGGGGGGGGGGGGTTGTCTGTTTCTCTTTATGAATATCTCTTTGTTAAAAATGTAGTGGTGCCGGGCTGTGTAAACCCTTAACTACATTCCAGAGTGTTTGCATGAGAAACAAGGTGACTACAGTTTGAGGAATCGTGGGGCGAGAGCGGTTGACACCCAGCGGTAGAGCCGAGGCGTCAATACGAGAAAGGACTGAAAACACAGCGTTATGCTGGAGCCGATGGCCAAAGCTTCGCATAGTATTTGATTATTGTGTGTTTTCGCTCAAATACCTGTGCAAATTGCTGACTGTAGTTTTCGCCCCCCCCGTAGGAGAAAACAGTTGCGCTGTACCTGAGCTTTACAGAGTGGAAGCGTATTAACTCACTTGAATGTGTCGAGTTGGAGCGCAGAGCTGTTGTAGTGAGTCAGGTACAGCCGAAGGTCCGCAGCGCTCCATCGGTCTGAACGACACGGCTCAATAAACTGCGGGGGGGGGGGGTTATGTCACACAGGCACATCTTCAAAACCGGACTCAGATTTGCATAAAAGAAATAAAGATAGAAACTACGTCTTGTAGAGGAACAAACCTTCTCCACCAGATCAATGAAAAAGTCCCTGACGTCCTTTGCGTTGGTTAGCTTTGCAGCAATGTTGACAAGACCTCTGGATAGATTCTACAAAGAGACGGAAATAATTGTATTAAAGAAATATTATTTCCAAATCGTTAACTAATTTCCCAAATTCTGAGGTTATTTCGCTCACCTTAAAGTTAGTCTCCATCTCATTAAAATTGTTGGTCTTTCCTCTGAGAGCTGAACAGACCAGGCTGAACAGAGTGGAGAGAACGGAAAGAGGGAAATTGCCAACACATGTGTTTATAGAATTGAAATCAAAAGCGAGTTAAAACTTCAGAAATAGCAAGAACATGTTTGTTTTCTGTTATTTTTCTGTTACCTTTTGTGTTGATCCAGCAGATCTTTGTCAGTGATTAAAACCTTCAGTTCTTTCAGGTCTTGTAAAAACTCTTTATCGAGATCCACGTCCATGTCCTCCACCATGTTATCTACAAAGTTAGACAGTGTCAGATCTGTTCAAGAGTTTTACTTTTTTTTAACTACTAGCACGGTTTGTTCTTTTTTTCTGTCAATTGTCATCACACTCTGGCTTAACCGGTTAACATTATTTGCTTTACACAATTTAAATTCATCTTTACAGTAATGAGGATCTGTAAATCCTGGAGGACCTCTGGTGGTCAGCTGGCCACACTGACTACGGCACAGCTCCAAATGTTCCGTATTCTTAATGTCTAACATCAACAGAATACCTCTTGTTCTTATGTGAGACGTTTGTTTAAAATCCTCTTTATATTTAGTCACATAGCTTCAACGTTGTTCTACTTTTGTTGCTCTTGGATTTACCTCTAATGTTGTATCACTCTTTAAGCCTCAAACTGAGACCCATTTAGAGGGTAAGAGATGATTAATACGTCTTAAAATGTTACATATCTCTTTTATATCTCAGATAAAAAAAGCGGCTGAGGGAAACCAGACGAATGGCTCACCGACAGCACCGACGGTCCAGTTGCTGATAAGCTGCCCAGCGCAGAAGGCAAAGTCCTGGAATGTGAGATACTGCAGCTTTCTTTTCCCTGTCTCGAAGCGATTGTTAGCAAAGAAAACTATTGCAGCGTAATCCCTGAAAGAAACAAAGGAGGCATTATCGAAACCAACAAATAGATAGATGGATCAAACGTTTAAGAAAGAAAATAACTACAACTGATGTTTTTTTACGTTGAATGCTAGTCTTCTCAGGTGAGGATTTAATATAAATATAAAACTAATTTCTAACAACACAGGAGCAGGAGGGGAGGGTTCTCTACGCTCTTCACATGGATTACCTTGCGAGTTTATCAGAAAGGAGAAAGTGGTGCTGTATGTTCTCCACCAGGGGGCCCTTCAGCTCCTCCACAACTTTAAAAACACGTTTGAAGTTGTCAAACTGAAATCAAACATGTGGCTCATGAGAACATCATTACAACATGTATGAAATCCGCTAAAAAATGTATACGTCAGACAATAAAAGAGGTTAATCTAAAATATGTGTTGAGAATTCAGCTTCTCACTCAAGGTCAAAACATATTTTATAAACAAATATTTGAAGATATAACCGAAAAATAACCCAAAGTCAGATTAGGACCAGGAAGAATTTATGGTGGTTTAACAACGGAAATTAGAAATTTCTTTTCAAAGTGCTTGTGTCTCCTCTGATGAGCAATGAGCAGATAAAACCTGATAAAACAGACAGCCGTTGTGGGCTTTGTCTCACCTGTCGTCTGCAGCTCTTCAGAGTCACTCCTGTCTTGGCTCCAATATCGTCCAAGTCTTTTTTGGTTCCTTTGGACAGTTTCTTTCCCAGGACCTCACGGACAAATCCATCATCGAAATTGTAATATCTAAACATGGAAATACATAGGCAGAAAACCAAAATAAAGCAGTTATGAAATAAATATCTGTAGTGGTTAACATCTGTCTTGAGAGGGAAATAACAAAAGATACAAAATGACATAACTTTTGATTGAACGTTGACAACGAGATTCGTCCCCCATCCTCAGATACTACAAACACGTCATCTTACTGACGGTGAAAGAATTAGAGGATCGTATGTGCACCTCTCTATGAGCATGGCTTGTCGATGGGGTGGGATCTGGAACAGTAGCTGGTTGCCTAGTTTGGACGGACTGTGCAGCAGACGCTCACACATCTGGAAGGTCCTGTACTGGTCCATGGTGTCACTCAGCAGAACGTCCGCACTCGCCTCGCACTCCTCCATCACCCCTCCATCCATCCGTACCTTCACTGCATCGTTCACTGTTGGATAAATCACACAACCTGGCTGATCCAACCGTGGCTGTAGTTATGTGTAAGAACCTGCCCTAGCACAGCTGCTAGTGTGGTATACAGCAGCACTGCCAATATACCTGGGAGCCTTCCAATAATCCATAAACGTTGTAAATTGTAGGTTCCATAAATGTTGTAAATTGTAGGTTTCAGTGTTTGTGTTTTCCAATCTTGTCACACACTGAGCACATTACTGAGTTCTAATCTTTTTTACCTTGTAACCCAGGAACACAATGTACATTCAGAATCCCTTGACTTAGGTAGCATACATTACTCATAAGGAGTGGTTGTTGGATCGTTTTAAGTAGTCAATATCCTGAATGTAACAAAATAAAAGTCTACAATTAGAAAGTATATACAAATGAATTCAATTTACGATCCCTCAGATCATTGTTGTGATCATATGTTGGTCCTGAGCACCAGTTTTGAAACATCTGCATTTGCATTGAATTATTTGTTTAAGGATAATACAATAACATCTACATTGTGTGAACCTATATGTCAGTCGGTTGGGGTACATTGTGAAATCTGACTCGTACCTGTGTATCCATCCAACCAGAGCTGGTACACCTCCTCGTCCATGATGGTGGTGTTACCCACGAACACGTCCAGCTCCATTGTCATCTGCGTGGCGGCAGGGAAGTAAAATACAGTGGATCAGGTTAGTCCTTTAGCCCGAGTTAGCCATCACCAATCAGCCATCGGACTAGCTGGACGCTTCTTTAAGTACCAAAGACACGGTGTACCTTGCTACGTGTCTTGTCTTGACCAGTTTTAAGCACCAAACTCTGATAAAAGCTGAAATGCAAAGTAATTGGTTAAATTATATCGGCTGAATTTAAACCCTCTTTCCATGGCCGCCTAGCTAACTTCCTCCATCAGAGACGAGCTTCTTGTCCTAACGTCCGCGATGTTAGCAGCTTCAAGTTGACAGCAAGACAACGAAACGGTATATTTAGGTACAATTAAGGTTAGTGTGCGTGGTTTAAAACACGATCCTCTACCAAATGGCAGCGTACTGCATCGCTATGGGCGCTCGTTGTCAACAACGGCAGCAAAAGGGACTTCCGGTTTGGTGACGTCACAGGAAAGGTTCCATTCATGTGTTGCATTACTGTGAAAGACACTATCCATCTTCTTAAAATCAACTGACTAACCTTTTTTTCTGCTGTAATGTTATGGTTGAGGGGCAACGTATGTTATATTTTAATTTATACTATATTGTGCAGATTAAGGAAGAGTTCTCGCATGGTATTATATATTTTTTACAGTATCCCACCAAAATCCAAACCCGAGCACACATTTTAAAAGGAACCTTAGCACATACCTGAAGCTCAAAATGCATAATGATTTTGTATAATTCCGTCTTTTCAATTTTTGTTTTTGTGTCATGAAACCCATTGAAATAAGGATTTTATTCTAAACTCTCGCAGTCATTTCGGCTTTTATTGTCAGTTTATTGTTCTTTTCCTGCCACAGCTTTGTGATTCTGGTGTATGCAATTTTGTTATTACACATTAATCACAAATACAATTTTGTAGGTTTCTTTGAAATGGATTTGAGTGAAGAATATTATAAGCAATAATTATCATAACACATTTGGTAGTCTGTATAGCTTGCAAATCTGTTTCAGGTTGGGGTCAGGTTGACTGGGTTGTTTTGTTTCATAAGGCCACCCTGAGAGTACCGTCCCTGTCCTAAACCCAGACCAAAAGCTAAGGGTGTCTTGCTTTTCCTATCAGCGTACCGACATGGGTCCTACCCAGGACCCATAGTGACCCGCCTATAAGCCGCAGAGCTGGCCCGTGTTCAATCCTATTGGCAACCATTCATTTCAAGAAAGAAAACCATCAATGAAGACAATTCAACTACGATGGACAATTGTGTAAATGATAAAATTACTGGAACACATATGTCAGATAGGGAGTAGTCTATTGCTGTCCATCCATTGTTTAAAATGTGTCTGATCTGAGATCTGTGTGATCACAAGGCCTATGTGCCCCGCTAGCTGCGTGTTCACAATCTGCTCTCTTTTCCACTGTGGATTAATCTAAATAAATCCCTGCAAATCCCTCTCGCTGCCCTCCCTTTTGGTGTTTCTGCATGTGTCCTTCAAAAATCACAACATACGGGAAAACGACTCAGTCAACATGTCTTTTTTGTTGGATCTTTCGCGGCACATCAACACTCTCACTTCTAACCCCACATGACACCCTGATTCCATCCACAGCTCCCTCTTGCACTGTTAACACCCTACATTGTATTGGCCTCAGCTAAACAATGGAGGTGGGACAGAGGGCGGAAGGATGTGGCTGAATGCCTCAGCATAAACCCGTGGAAAAAAGCATGCAGTCACACTTTCCGCCAATGTTTTTTTAAATGAAGCGAGTTCAACCAGGAGCCCGTCATGATACAACTGTACTGTACATCTTTTTTGTAGTGAACAGTAAAGGCATATGAAGGGCCTATAAGAGGTTTTCCTATACAATAGTTTGGGATCCGGTCATAGCCTTTTTTGAAAATGATGTGACCCAGCTGGTCAGAAGGGTGAAAGCATTTTCTACTAATTCCCTTCAAGAAGTGTGCATGTCCACGTTGTTTTAGATGTAACGTAAGGCCTGATACAATGATGGTAATTTTAATATTCAAATGGGGCCGCAAGTTAATTTCTAAGAGAGCGCATGGAGCAGATCTTCACCCTCACATCTGGATTATTTTCAGAGCTGATTCTGTGTTTCCATTTACTACCATGCCATAGGCCTATGGTATGCGAAGTGGCACTGTAAACCTCAGAGGAAACCACCAACATGTCCGATTACGGTCTAACCGACGTGTCAAAACAGCAGTCATTGCAAAAAGGGAAACTTCCGAGAAAATAATCAAAATAAAACTATTGTCGTTGAAGAACATGTTTTGATTGAAACCCAACAAAGTTTCCCTGAGATAAAAGGAGAAAATTTCATTATTTTGATGTGTACGGAATATACAGTGCAGTCAAAACAAATGCATTTTCGGTATTTTCATTGAAATGTAATGCGCGAATGCTTTTACTTTGAAGGCTCTCCAAACATCGCGTTTCCGGCTGTGCTTCAGCTCGCTGCTCGGTGGAGTCTCAGCCGTGAGAAGTGGCGGAGGCGGACATTGTTGTGGTAACAGTCCAGCCCCAGAGGATGCACAGCGGCGATGCACTTATTCTAAGCGGATGAACGGCAAAATTGGATTTTAATTTGTGTTGTTTGTTTTGCATTTTTTTTGAAGATGAGTCGTTTGTGAAAGAAAAATAAAAAGGAAAGAAAGAAAAAGCCGCTGCGGCCGCTGCAGCGAATACGGACTCGGAGTTCATTCAGCCCGGTGAGACGATGCCAGCGACGTAAAAAAAAAAAAAAAACACACACACACACAACATCTGCAGGGTGTGCATCCCAGGCTGCTGGATTAAGCCTCCGTGGATCGACGGGTCTTTTTCCCCCCTGTACATATAGGCCACCGAAGCCCGCGGGGCGGCCCGTCGCCTTCGAGTACGCTGCGCGGGGAGGTAAAACGAGGACAGCGGTATTCCTGGAGGCCTTTGGAGAACCCATTCTGCCGTGGAGAAGATGACAGATTGACATTAAAAACGGGAGGTTCGCGGCGCAACACGGCCTCGTCGAGACGTCATCCGCGCAGAACTGGGTCCAGCACAGACGAGGGCTTGAGTCCGAGCGCCTCGAAGAGAGCCATCTAAAGAGCAAAAAATCACATTTTGTGGTGCCATGATTCGGCCTTCGGGTCCGTAGTGATCGCACAGGCTGACATCTGGGAAACACACGGCGTGCGGAGGAAGAGGATGTGATGGCTCTGTGTTAAGCGCAGAAGCACCCAGCTACACCTCGGCGCTTTTAATACATTCTCAGGCACCATCTACTTGAAAGGTTTTTTTATTTATTGTTTAAATCGAAAATGGGCAGCGACGGTGAGATAATAAATCGGGAGCTGTCAAAGATGTCTGACGAGGATTTGCTGGCGTGCTCCAAAGAGGAGCTGGTGAGCCGGCTGCGTAAAGAGGAGTCGGAGAAAATAGCGGCTCTCATCCAGCGAGGGCGGTTGATAAAAGAGGTAAATAAACAGCTGCAGGGACACCTCCTTGAAATCAGGGAACTGAAAGTCATCAACCAGCGGCTGCAGGAGGAAAACGTGGAGCTGCGGGACCTGTGCTGCTTCCTCGACGACGACCGGCTCAAAGTGAAGAAGCTGGCCCGGGAATGGCAGCTGTTCGGCCACCACGCCGCCAAAGTGATGCGGGAGGACCTGGGCGGCTACTTGAAAAAACTCGCCGACCTGGAGCGCATGCAGGACGGCCTGGTGAAGGAGAACCTGGACCTGAAGGAGCTGTGTCTGGTCCTGGAGGAGGAGTGCGTCAGCAGGAGTGACTCCAGCCCCGGAGGATCCTCCGAGCTCAACCTGCCCTGCATGGTGGCCCGGGACCTCGGGGACGGGAGCTCGAGCACAGGCAGCGTGGGAAGCCCCGATCAGCTCCACCTGGTGTGCTCACCTGATGACTGACGGCGGGCGGACGGCAGCAGCAGCCGTGTGGGGCTTCTCCGATTCCGGGCCTACGGTCTCTGTGGACTAGGGGCGACGTGATTGACAGAATGGAGACAAGGGGGGGGGGGGGGGGGGGAGCATCCTTTGGACGATGCGAACCAATTTGGTGCAAAAAAAGCATCAGGGCCTTCTGAATGCTGCAAAGATCTGTGCCACTAGGTCTTTGACTTGACAGAGAATCTACCACTAAAAGACATTTTCAGGACTTTACAAAGACATTTAATAGATGTTTGCCAGATGATAATGTTCCAAAATTTTACAGTATTTGTTTTCTAATGACTCTTCTGTTTTGGGGAGACTCTCCTTTTTCAGTGGTCTGTTGTTAAAAAAAAATGAAATGGGACCAAAAGACCTGGTCACATATATAAATTTGTCTCATGCACTGGACTAGCCTACACTGGTAGAAGCCTTTATTCTATTGCACTTGACAAGCGCTATCGTGGATCTTTAAATCCCAGATCTGATGATTCATTTCAATCCAGTTTTGAGCCATAATTAGTCCACTGAATTCCAATAGCACTGAAATAGATGAGTTGTAATAAAAGAAGAAAAAAAAATATTTGATATTTGCTTTTGCTATAGATGCCCAATACTGTGTACTATTTTATGCACTCTCTTCCTCAGGACAGGATTGGAGTGCCATATGTGCATGACGATTGTCACAATTTGTACAGGCCTGTTAACCAGTCTGATGTGAGGGCCCTTCAGGTTTACTGTGCGCGTGCTAGAGCCGCAGTGACGAGCCAGCACACGTAGGCATCAGACATGGTAGATGTCCTTTGGACCTCACTCAGAGCTGAACGGAACAAGTTCTGTAACTTTTTTTGAAAAAATCCAACCGGAAACTCTTTGTATCAAACTGGAAGGTCTACAAGTTTTAATGATTTTTATTCTATTCAATCCAAGCAGTTTGAATTCACTTGTGTCACATTTCTTACTTTGTTGTTGATGTTCAATTAGCTTTTCACGGAGTTGGTTTGAGTTGACAACGGTTGGCTCCATCTTCTGTAACTCATGCTTTGTACTTACCCTGTAACATTAACTCTGACCCTTCTTTATCTTGATTTATCTGTATTAACTAGCATTAGGCTACTAACCGATTTCAGTTTAAATCATAGAAAATACACATGGATTAGAACAGATTTATTTTGTCGTTAGCTGTTTATTGGTTGGCTGCTCGTAGTGCATTGAAGAGCTTTAAATACAGTGGGTATGACACTTTGTGCTGTTCTGACCTTTCTTTGCGTTTGTGACTTTGCAGAAACAAGCATTTACACATTTACATGACACAGAATGAAGGATTGATTTGTTGTTTTGACCTTTCGTGTCTGAACCGACTGCACTTGACTGATGCGCCCGTCACGTCACGCGGGGCCGACTTTATGGATGTTCATCAGTTTTATTTTTGGATCCTGGTCTGGAGAGCTGAAGAGCGCAGTAATGCTTTTAACCACTTAGCGGTGCACAGACGTCCTGTGACAGCAGCAAACACACACATTCTTTCCTCCATTATGCTCTCAATCAGACTCTTGTCCCATCTCAATTTCCAACCCAGTCTCCAAAAAAAGCGTGAAATGGCTACGTTGGTCCACCGTGATAAACGTAGTCATGTTACGTTTTCCCCCAAAATAACGTTACTATGTTACGTTTCTTTTGGCCCATTCATTTACATTGCTTTGCAAATAGGTCACGTGACTATCAAGTTTCCCGTTAGTGAAAAGAAAAACATGGCGGACGGTCAGCATAATCTCCGTGAAAAACACAATATTTTAAGAAAGCATCAGCATTTGTATGCATTTCGATGGCATTTCTAGCGAGAAGTATGCGTTATTCTTTCATAATCTTCTATCAGAGACTGTAGAAGACCTTCCGTTTATTCGTTTCTGCGAAGATTTGAGTGTCCCTTTGGGAAAGCGTGATTACGCAACGCCTTTAACGGCGCATTATTAAAAAAACACTTCCAGTGGGGGCGTTACCGTAAAGAAGCGTTCAGCCTTAAAGCCACTAATCGCCAAACAAAACAAACTCAAAGAACTCGAATCACATTATGACTTTTTAAACATAAATTCCGTTATTTTTATGAGTTTTCAATGAAAGAATGCATCATTTCCGGGGGTAGGCATGCCCGGGACATCCCGAATTATGGGCAATTTTGATTTGTCCAGCTTTTTGACAGCTCCAGTCCCGACTTCCAATCACAGCCTCCTAAATCAATGACGCGCCTAAAACTCTCGGTTCGAACATTACGTCTTGTTTACATGGGAAAGGGGGGCGGGGCTTCGCCCTCAGAGCGGAGCGTCATTTCTCGCTCCACACGTCTCCTCTTTTTACTGGCCAGGAAAACGGGCGATCTATCCCACGTGGGTCTGGCTCCATTCCATTGGCTCTGACGAATCCATAGAGAGGCGGGACTTATAATTTGCCCGGCAAACGGAGAGATTTGAGCTGCATTGCTTCCACTGTGCGTGAAGTGGCCGTGAGGCCTCCACTAAAGTCTCTCTCTATTTGTTCTGCTTTACTCAATAAAAGTAAAACCTTTACAGATATACTGTCCACACACTAGGCTAACATAATGGAGACTTCCAGGCTTCGTCCTTTATGTTTTATGGGGATAAAGCCCCTGTAAGTAGTTTTTTCCCAAGCAAATCTGAGTTTCTTCTTTTTTTGTGTGTCCCATACAAATATCAAAATATATATACTGATTTTCACATCCAAACACACTCACTTATGTTCCCTTTTATCATGACAACAAGAAATTTCAAGATAAACCTTTTGCTTTCATAAATCATACAGTTTTAGTGTGTAAATGCCCAGCAGTGTACGGTCCGGGGGCCCCTATCGGGCCACTTGTTAGATGGTTCGATTAGTCTATCACTACTATACTTTGATCTGACGACTAATTTGCACATCATGCTCGTACCGGCATGGCTTCGCCCTTCCCAGGCATAGTTCATCATCTTCCGGGGTCCTATAGCCAGTGTTGGGAAAGTTTACTTTCTACATTAACTAGTTCAAAGTTTAGTTTACAAATTTTAAAAATGAACTAGTTCAGTTCTTTTTTTCCATACGTTGCTGCGAGCTATTTTTTTTTTAAATTATTGCCACAGCCCAGAACCACAGACAGCAATTATTTTATCAGTTTTAACACTGAAGCGATGCATCAGATTTAATTTTCTTATCCAATTTGAATCCTTATCCAACCAGGGTTTACATTAGCATTGAGGGGACAGCATTTCCCTAATGATTCTTTGATGCTATGTTGCTGTCTATTCACTCCACACTAGCAGCAGTTGCAGAGTTTACCCCTACACTACATTCTCAAACACATGCTGCTTAAATGGTCTTTTTTAAATAAGGAATTATTAAAAGAAAAACAGGACAGTAATCATTAAGGTGCAAATGTTTGCAAAGAAAGGTCAGATTCCTCCCATCCTCACCGACCTTGTCAGTAACTTCATAAACTCTTTAAAATTATTATACGCCGCCTCTTTGCTACACTTATTAATGCGCGTTTATGGTGTGTTTTCTATAGAAATCTGGTACCCCATTGAACGATGTTAAGCTGAACGAACGCGCCGTTCATAGACACCAGAATGAACGAGAACAGTGACGTTCATCGGGCATTAATACAGTACGTTCAGTTCACGTTCGCCCAAAATATCAACAAGTTTATGAACTATCGTTCAATGAACGCGTTCAGGCACAACACTGTCCCAAAAGGGCCGGGATCGCACCTCACCCAGCATGCCTCGGCCTTCACTTTTTTCACTACAGAGTTTTGTTGCACCCTGTGACTCCGGCGTTAGACTCCTTCGACTGAGTTTTAAGATGGGTTGGATGGGTTACTGACTAAAATTTATGCCCCCACCCCCTAACTGCCTCAGGGAAACTTGTAAATATAATAAGTCAAATAAGTCAAACAAGCAAGTTGTATCTGGTTTAACCCTTTTATTCCTGTAGGCGTTTTTTAGGTCTCATGCTGGAAATTGCATTTACACACTAAAACTAGGATAACGCATGTCTGATGATAGTGACAGTGAGTCTGTCGATCAAGATGAGGATGGAGACATAGTAGAGGTTGAAAATCCTCCTTGTTGAACACCCCACAATACATTCTGTGCTCCCTCTGGCATAACATTTCTAATGATATCATGTCCCCCCCTTCAGTATTTTAAGACATTCTTCAGGTTATTGTAGGCCAGTTGAATGTGTATGCCATAAAATTTGACACAAACAAGCCCTTTAAGTTTACATGTTTTGTATGTGGATTTTGTACATACAGTGTTGGTCATTTAATTTCTTTGTTTAATATTTTTGAATTTATGTTTGAATCCATTTGTGGTTAATGTGCTCAAAATGCACTACTTTCTTAATGCTTACATTGCTTGTTTGACTTATTATATTTACAAGTTACCCTGAGGCAACAGACCTAAATCAAGTTAGGGGGTGGGGGCATATATTTTAGTCGGTAACCCATCAAACCCATCTAACAAGTGGCCCGATAGGGGCCCTCGGACCGTACACTGCTGGGCATTTACACACTAAAACTGTATGATTTATGAAAGCAAAAGGTTTATCTTGAAATTTCTTGTTGTCATGATAAAAGGGAACATAAGTGAGTGTGTTTGGATGTGAAAATCAGTATATATATTTTGATATTTGTATGGGACACACAAAAAAAGAAGAAACTCAGATTTGCTTGGGAAAAAACTACTTACAGGGGCTTTATCCCCATAAAACATAAAGGACGAAGCCTGGAAGTCTCCATTATGTTAGCCTAGTGTGTGGACAGTATATCTGTAAAGGTTTTACTTTTATTGAGTAAAGCAGAACAAATAGAGAGAGACTTTAGTGGAGGCCTCACGGCCACTTCACGCACAGTGGAAGCAATGCAGCTCAAATCTCTCCGTTTGCCGGGCAAATTATAAGTCCCGCCTCTCTATGGATTCGTCAGAGCCAATGGAATGGAGCCAGACCCACGTGGGATAGATCGCCCGTTTTCCTGGCCAGTAAAAAGAGGAGACGTGTGGAGCGAGAAATGACGCTCCGCTCTGAGGGCGAAGCCCCGCCCCCCTTTCCCATGTAAACAAGACGTAATGTTCGAACCGAGAGTTTTAGGCGCGTCATTGACTTAGGAGGCTGTGATTGGAAGTCGGGACTGGAGCTGTCAAAAAGCTGGACAAATCAAAATTGCCCATAATTCGGGATGTCCCGGGCATGCCTACCCCCGGAAATGATGCATTCTTTCATTGAAAACTCATAAAAATAACGGAATTTATGTTTAAAAAGTCATAATGTGATTCGAGTTCTTTGAGTTTGTTTTGTTTGGCGATTAGTGGCTTTAAGGCTGAACGCTTCTTTACGGTAACGCCCCCACTGGAAGTGTTTTTTTAATAATGCGCCGTTAAAGGCGTTGCGTAATCACGCTTTCCCAAAGGGACACTCAAATCTTCGCAGAAACGAATAAACGGAAGGTCTTCTACAGTCTCTGATAGAAGATTATGAAAGAATAACGCATACTTCTCGCTAGAAATGCCATCGAAATGCATACAAATGCTGATGCTTTCTTAAAATATTGTGTTTTTCACGGAGATTATGCTGACCGTCCGCCATGTTTTTCTTTTCACTAACGGGAAACTTGATAGTCACGTGACCTATTTGCAAAGCAATGTAAATGAATGGGCCAAAAGAAACGTAACATAGTAACGTTATTTTGGGGGAAAACGTAACATGACTACGTTTATCACGGTGGACCAACGTAGCCATTTCACGCTTTTTTTGGAGACTGGGTTGCAATTTCTCTCTTCAACCAATTCAATTTCTCAATTCCCCCCTGAGCCATGTATGTATTAGTTGGAGATTCGCTCCATTTGTTTAAACACAGAAAAACAGAACATAGTCATGTCATTTTAAAAATTTGTTATTTCATCTGAAATTTAGGAAAGGAGAGATAATATGGTTATAACTGGGGTCAAATAAGTGTCCTTTTTTTAGTTGACCAACACACGCAGATATTTGGTTTACAATGGTATTAAATGCGGCACGATGGGTAAGCTGCAACCTGAAAATATTTATTTTTTATTGCTTAATTTAAAAAAAGCTGCAGATCAATATTCCATCAGCTGAATCAAAAACTCCTCTCAATATTCACGGTCTCTGTGGTGTCTGTGTTCAATTACAATTCGAAATAATTTAATCTGACATGTGTTCACTTGTAGATGCGGTTAAGTTTAATCATATTCTTTTGTTGTTTTTATAATAATAATATCACACCATCACAAATATCACATGGTTATTAACTTTTGCTTTTTATTGCCTGTGAAGTAGTAGATCTTTAAGAAGAGATTAAAGTAAGGCACTGCCCACCAAAATAGTTCATCCGTCAGACAATAAAAACATTGAAAAATATATATTACGCTCTCAAGAATAAATATGGTTTAACATGATCTATATTAACTCCTATGGCCCAGCCTTAGTGGTCAAATCTTTGCATCGACAATATTAGAATTCATAAAAGATTGATAGAAAAATAAGGACCATTCACATGAATAAGTACTCTATTTCCCTTTGAGGGGAAGTTCATCAAATGTTACACAACATAACGTAACAATGTAAAAAAGTATTAAATGCATTATTTTATAGAGTTATCGCTATTATAATATATTATCAGATGTAGTTATCTGAGTTGTACTATTCTAGAATTCTGCATGCAATGCTTAGTTTTTAACCTCAAACCAACTCATTCCAGCTATTAGCTATAATGATAGCTTTAGTATCATAAAGACTCAATACTTAAAGGAGTGTCACTTCCTGCTACTAATTAGCATTTCATCTCAAAGAACCCACTTTCTAAAGAGAAGAAATGACGCAGATGCACTCATTTTGAAATGGTTATCCGGATCTCTTCTCATTCTCACTTCCCTCCGGTTCACCGGAGACACTCTTGGTCACACGTGATGAAATCAACAGTAGTGTTCTGCGGCATTGCATCACAGACTGATTACGGTCGGCGAGTGCAGGGAGTGATCCGATTGGTCTCCGCTGCTGCTGCTGCGGCGATGAGCTATTCCGCATGGCTGCGGGGCTTGAGACTGGTGGGTGCCTCCCTGGTGTGACGTGGCGTGGGGCGTGGCGTGGGGCGTGGCGTGGGGCGTGGCGGAGGCGGCGGTGTCTGAAGAGGCAGAGGGATAGGTGAACACCATACCAGCCGTGAAGGCCAGGAGAGACGGCGTCAGAACCGGGGTGTGGAGAGACTCGGATTCAGTGGCGGAGGCCGCCGATGTCACGGGCTTGGTGGGGATGGTGATCTTCGGTTTTGGCCTCTCCGTCTTCGGCGGCAGCTTGATCGAGGACCGGGGTCTGCTGAACTCCTGTGGCTCCAGTTTGATGCCTCCCACAGAGGAGGTTGATGGAATCGGGTCAGAATCCGAATCCGAGTCCTCAATTTTACAAATGGGACGGTGAGCCTCCAGGACCAGCTCAAGCTTGTCTTTCTCCTTTTGTAGTTCAGTTATTTCCTTCTGCAACTTGGACTTCACATCCTCCAGTTGGTCGGTCTCCTGCACCAGGGGAAAGCAGAGAGAGACAGGCGTATGAGTAAAGTCCCTTGAGACCAATGTATTTAGTATTAATCAGTGTTTGGGCATTTGAACAATGTTCACTCACATTTTGCAGCGTTTCTGTCAGCTCCCGGCGGCGATTGCGACATTTGGCTGCTGCCAGCTTATTCCTCTCCCTTCGTATTCTGCGTCTCTGCATCTCTTCTTGGGATAACTAGCAAGAGAAAGGGGAAGGTTGAAGGTTAAAATCCATCAAATAAATTAACCTGGCGCAGTGAGTCAAACTCTAAACTCCATTGTCTGTCTGCAGTTGGACTGAGACAGTTCGGGGTGCCATCATAGACTACGTGACACATGTGAAATACTACCACCATGTGTGTGCCACGAGTCATCACAGTCATGGCGGCTGAATGGCATTGAAACGTCTGATCTTTTGTGCCAATGTAACACTGACTCCATCCAGCACGCGGCTGAATAATTGATGATGAAATATTTCCCGCCCTTTTGGGGCGATGAGTCACGCTCAAGCCCAGGTGGTGACTCAGGTGTGAGTCACACAACATGACTTGCCCCTGTGAGTCACATGACAGTCCACTTCCTGTCCAATGAGAGTAGAATACAAAGAACAAAGCTGTGACGGATATGTGCCAACATGTGTCTGATCAAACCCAGAGAATAGTAGCGGGGCCACAAATGCTATCGGTTCCTATGGTCAAAGTGACGTTGAACTGGGTCACTTTAACATCTATGAGATTGGGTTTCGACACAAACTAACTTTACTCTGCAAACAAAAAGCAGATCTTTGTTAACAGTGTGTCAACGTTGATCCTTCAAATTGAGTCAACAAAGAAACAGAGCGAACGTCATCACTGAACAGTAACCGTAAGAGAAAATAGAAACTTCTTTTAAAAATGTATCAAATAAAACATTTTCTTAACCTTTTATTGTCGTAATCCTATTTCTAATTGATTCACCTGATTTGTAGGTCAGAGAGGAAATGACACAGTGACTATTACAATATAATGAACACTAGTTACGAAATAATGTACCGTCCACACCTCACTATCTGTATTCCCTCCAGGGGAAAAATGCCTCCCTAGATAGCTTCCTCCTGGTCGACAACTCCACAATTATCAGTGCGTAAATGAATGTATGTATTTTTGTAAAGTTTACCCGATCTGTTGCTTCATTTCTTACATGTTCATCGCTCCTGCGCCTTGTCGAAGCAGTAGGGTGTGCGGCTGGCCTTATGATCCCTGGTCTGAAAAGATGGGAAGGCGGTGGACCCAGAGGCCGTGACCCCGAGAGAGTTGGGTAGGGAGGCACTGGAGATCGGGAAGGGCCCGGCGGATGCATGAGAGTGGGCTGGACCAACCACTGGAGGTCCTGGTTGCTTGTGATGGTATTCAGGCTTGGTACAAACTGACCGCTGCTAGCCATTGTAAACTTCTGGCAGAAAATTGATTGAAAACATTTGATAGATAAAGTTAGTGGAAGTAAAACAAACAAACACTTGAGGTGTGAAGAGAAAGAAAAAATCTGATGATGAAGCTTATCACGGTTACATACACAGAATGATAAGTTGTATAACTACACACAAATGACACATTATGTAAAATAAACAGTACTACTTCATAGAAGCTTGACATCATCCGCGTTGTATTTTACTCTTACAGTAAAGTTCAGATTGAGGTAAGCTTTAGCATGAAGCACACCAACCTGCTCCTGCTGTGTAGTAGAAGGGCTGGAGGTTCCCTGGGAGTCTGACGCAGAGACGCTGCCTGTGTACGCCGGGTGGCCTCTCCCTTGACTCCCAAAGTTTCGATACATCCTTTCTGTTTGAATGAAATGAAAACTATATCCAGCGGCGGTAATAAAGACTTCAGGTCCCAAGAAAAGTACTTTTGAGAATAATCTCGTGTGTAAATTCAAACTCTGGTTAAACCCACTTTATTGCGGTAAATCGGTAGAGTCCAAACGGGAGCGTCTTCAAGGGGGGACAAGGAAATATCGACTCGTTGTTTTTCCAAATCACCTAAAAGCTCCCCGAAGAAAACTGCTGTAGAGCCTCCTGTCCTTAGTCATGCATCTAAACGCCAAGGTCTGGGATTAATTGGGAGGTTGTAAACTCTTAAAGCGGTAACATAGGTTCGCCACGCCCCTTTGCACTTACGGGAAATAATGTTGTCTGGAACCTCACACGAATCAAACCACGTGCCGTGACGTCACTGACCATATATGGTGAGAGTTTCCTCCTAAGAGTCAGTGTCGGGATTCCTCAAACTGAAACCCCTTCTGATGCAAAGGTTGAAATACTACTATAATTTCCTACTCCAGTGGAAGTGCTTTCACTTATGTAATACACTTTATGTACGTCAAGGTCATAATGTATTACTAAATGCTTATGTTTTATCATTTTTTCACTATTTTTTACTTTTCATTACTAGTTCATAACATAAGTTTTAACATAAGTTTTTTTTTAATTTAAATATAAATAAATACATTAACACAATTGCACTAATACTTTATGTTGATATCAAATCATATAACATCAAAAGTATTCACTTTTTACTCCTAATAGTTAATACTTTTCTAAAAATAAATAAATTGTACTCTGATACGCTTACATTTTAAATATGAATATCAAGTTTGCAGTAGTGGTTATGAAATAAATTCGAAAGTGTGGATGAAGCTGGGTGCATGCTGTGCCTAATTGTTTTGAGGTTTTTAGCAGTCACTCTCTCTTCACTAACCAAATGAATGTGTACACATGCCTGTGGGGATGAGTCAGTGCATTACCACAGTTACTCATTTATATCTTCATACTTTTCAACAAAGTATTTTTTACTTGCAAGCACAATATTATTCATAGCAAAGATTTAAAAACTGCATGCTGTAGATTTTGTAAGCTTAGTCTGTCACAACAGCTGCTGACCTTGCAGTCACAAAGACAGAGTTCCCAGCAAGGGTTGATTTCTTATAACTGTTCATGAACCAGTGTCTCACATTACAGCTAATTCTTCACTTTTACATTTTTTTAAAGATTTGCTAAAGTTAATAGCAAAGACAGGACGTATTATTTTTTTCACAGGAAGGAAGAATGAAAAAAATGGTGGAGATTAATCATCCTCATGTGAGTAGTGGCCTTCTGTCTCCTCATAACTTATGAATGAGAATACAGACGATGACCAAACAGTGAAACTGCCAGGAGCACGATATTTAACAAAGCCTACCTGATGCTCACGGGCCCTTCTCACTGCTGTCTCACATTTCAACAGAATTACCGCCTGTCATAAGGACAACACACAAGCAGGATTGGGTTTTTTTTCAAAGGGTTTGATGGTGGTATACAAAGTGAATATGGGGCAAAGGTGAGTGTCAGATGAGTAAAGTTTCTGGAATGCATGATGCGACACTTGCTATGTCTCTTATTGGAACATGTCCCGACATGTGGAGCACCCCCCCCACACACACATACACCACCACCACCACCACCACCCCTACCACCCCATTACATCTATTCATCCACCAGCTGTTTCATTTATGTTTTATTTGATGAGAAAAGGTCTGTTCATCAAACATGCGAGCAGACCTTTTTTTTTTTACATTTTTAGATTTTCCCCACAAACCCCCCTCTACCCACCCACCCCCACACACACACACACACATACACATAAAAGCATCCTTATGACACCTACTTAAGATTGTTTGGTTTGGTGGGTGTTGTCTTGTCAATTCATGCTTGTGAACCTTAATCATCATTCCAAGATTGTACAGTGCAGTTTTACACGTACAAAAAACCCGAGTCATGGTTTGGTGAGGCAAGAACTGCAGTTATTCAATTGAATAATATCATATTACTTCAATCCAAATTGTTTGGGAAATATGATTTATTTTGACATGAAGTGTAAAAGGATATATAGATTAGCAGTTCAATGTGGATAACTTGAGTACCCAAGTATTGTAGGGGTGGTAAACGTACACATCCTTAGTAAAACTGCAACCAAATATTCTTTAGAAGCAAAAGTGAAAGTCGCAGCTTTCATCTGGTCCAAATGGGTCTTGTTCTAACTGCATGTTAAAGAGTGTGCAGTATAGACTAATGTAAGGTAATGTTATGTTAAGTTTCATGAATTTAACATATGCTTATCATTTCGTTTGTAAAGTATGTAGTGGACCAGGTGGGAGAAATGTGTAGATTAACGTTAAGTTAAAACAAATAATGCCACAAATGTCATTAAAACGCAAAGTTAAAATAAAGGAAGAGTCACATCATGGAAGTGGAGGCAGTAACTCTATACTTTCATGGTTTTTACTGCCACGCAGGCACACCGAAGTCAACCAACCGCAGTGCATGGGTGGGATCATCACGAACAGTCTGGTAGCCACGTAGCTAGCTAACAACATTAGCGTTAGCTGCAGGTAAGTGCTCGTTATCTACCTCATAGACATGACATTACCCCTCGTAAACACCCTGAGGGCATTTGAAAATGTGACTGTTTGATATATGTTTTCCCACCGAGCGTTACTTGAAGGTATGATGATATATTACCTTAGCCGGCTAGCTAGCTAGCATCAACTAACTTGTATGGTGACGTTAGGCTAGCTGGCAGGTATTAGCATATGTGGCTATGTTCCAAGCTGGCCTCTTAGGGACTGATCTCTTGTACCGGTAACTAATGAATGTTAATGTTAACAGTGCTTAATTTAGCTTGCAGATCAAATATAAGCTACGTATGTTAAAGTAACGTTAAGCTAACTAGCTGGGCGTTAAATAAGCGGAACTGTAGCTAACGTGTCATTGTTTTTTTTTTTTAAGAAGCCACAGCGAACGTCACGATGGACTTGCCACATCAGGGGTACCGAGCAAGTAAGTAGAAATATGAGTCATCACGTTAACATCATTCATCGTTTTTCTAAAACATTTTGCAAAATATCCGTCCATGGTTACTTCCTATTTTCAGACTCGAGCTTGACCCCGTAGTCACAATACAAAACCATTATCCCAGTTTGTTAACCAACCTAACATCTAAAATGAAGCAGTCTCACTTAATTCACTTTGTTATCATGTTGTGGAGAATATGTTACAAACACAAACTAGAACCTCCGCCATCTGTTTGAACATTTTGAACAAAACATTAAGGTTTAACCTTTTTGAACGTAGGATTTATTGAAGAACTAACATTAGTTTGCTTTATACTGCATTCGTTTGAACTGTGGTACTGTACCTAATAAACTATCAACAGAGTGTAAACCTCTGCTCTCTCTTATATTCACTTAGTGGTTTTAATGTCTGTTTATATTTGATTGTGTTGAAAGTAGGATAGTAACTATGAAATGTAATTTGTATTTCTTTTACTCCATCTATTCACAGATAAACCGAGGGCTCGTGCAGCTCCTCCAACAGCTGATTCTATCCTGTTTGATGACACCAGCTCCGCAGCTCTGAACAACCAAGGTTACTACACTCCTGTGTACAACATGGCAGGACCCTCAAACGACATGCAAGGAGGGGCAGTGCCGAACAACGTCTTTACTGACCCGATGGCCAACGCCGCAATGATGTACGGCTCCTCGTTAGCCAATCAAGGAAAAGATATGGTGAACAAAGAGGTGAGAAGAGGTTTGCTTTTGATCTGCTAAATGCTTTCAAATGGGCGAGTTATTCAAGTAAAAAAATACAGTTAACCTTAACAACAGCTTTTCACCGGCCACAAAAATGTGTCTTGGGTACACAATCTCAAGTGGGCAGTCGTAATGCTGACGCTGCACCAGTTGACTTTTTTTTTTTTTTTGCCGATTAAGTTTCATAAGTCTGTCATGCTGATTCCGATTTTTGTCCATTCCAATTTTTTGTATTTTCAAAGAAGTATAATTGACAGCGTACATTTGTGTAACTTTTTGTCCAAAATGTATGCTCTCAATTATACTTTATGTACGGTTGATGAAACATTGCACAGTAAGTAACCCGCTATAGCTGAATGACAGAACGTACCAATCAAGCCTCTTGATATGGAAAGATAACATCAAATACAGCTACTCTGAAATGCTTCTTTGCACAATAGTTGCTAGAGTGAAAACATTGTTTTTTTTACTGGACTGTTGGATTCAAACACAGGTCAAGTTACAAAGACCGGAGTTAATGCAATGGACATGCCTGAGGGCATTCACGGCCTTTTTGTTTTCAAAATATGCCGATATAGTAGAGTTAATGTTTGCACTTCTTTTTTTCTTTTAGATCAGCAGATTCATGTCTGTGAACAAGTTGAAATACTTCTTTGCAGTGGACACCAGATATGTATTGAAGAAACTTATGATCCTCATGTTCCCCTACACGCATCAGGTAATCAGTGCCATTTCATCCATCCAACTTTGTCCTACTTCAATGTACTGGATGAAACAAAACATTAAACAGCATGCATAACTGCTTGATAATTTCCCCATGTATCTCAATTTTCACCCACTTATCGATTGCAAACCATATAATCAGCCTCTTAATCACCACTCCAGCTTTATTTATGGACATGAGAATGCTGTGATTGTGAGTGGATTAAAAAAAGCACACCAAGATCATTTCCCACACACTTTGACTCACTGAGATTGTAAACTAAGTCCCCTCTCTAAACAATTTGTGCCCTGATAATGTACGAACACAGTGCAAACTTGACTTCCAAGACCGGGGTCACAACAAGCCATACTGAAGAAGGAACTTCTCGATTTACTTTTCTGAGATTGTGCTTTAAGTGCAGTATTTTTCTCTGTATTTATACTAATGCTTTTGCCTGATTTATTAATGGGCTTTAACCTCAAGTTTAAAATCGATTTTTATTCATTTTATTGATTTTTTTTAAGCAGCTTATTGACCCTTCAGGTGAAATAAAGGTTACATAACACCATTAGAATGTATTATTCTAGTCCGTTCTGCAGGTTGATTCGTACTGTACTTGTGTGTTGATGGTAGGATTGGGAGGTTCGTTACCATCGAGACGCTCCACTGACTCCAAGACAGGATGTGAATGCACCAGATCTTTACATTCCAAGTAAGTTGTCTATTAAGAACAAAATGATTAATGGCAGAGCATCTACAATGCTGATATATTTCATGCAACACTTTTTGTATTTCAGCGATGGCATTCATTACCTACATTTTACTTGCTGGGATGGCCCTCGGCATTCAAAAACGGTGAGGGACTCTGGCTTATCTAATTTACTTTATGACTTGAAGTCAATTTGTTTTCTATCAACAAGTGAAATAAGGAGTGTGGATTGTCTCTGTGTGAAGGTTCAGTCCAGAGGTACTTGGACTGTGTGCCAGCACCGCCCTCGTGTGGGTCATCATCGAGGTCTTGTTGATGTTGTTGAGTTTGTACCTGCTGACCGTACACAGCGACCTCTCGACCTTTGATCTCATTGCCTACAGTGGATACAAATACGTTGGGTAAATATCATGTTAAACTCCAATAAGTATGTGCAAATTACCCTTGTAAATAAGGCATTTTTAAATTAAACTATGTAATGAATGTATATTGAAGGACGTTATGAATATTCTTTCATGCTTCTCCTCCAGGATGATCTTCACAGTCTTGTGTGGCTTACTGTTTGGCAGTGATGGTTATTATGTGGCACTTGCCTGGTCCTCTTGCGCCCTCATGTTCTTCATTGTAAGTATCTTATGCCGTTTTTGGAAGTTCATTTACATTTTTAGTCCTTAGTTTTAACCTGTAAATTTGTATTAGTTTGATCCAAATTTTTTTCCTCCAAACATTTCATCCACTTTTGGTCGACGACAGCTCAAAATGTTTTAGTCAATTCTTTTTCTAGAATGTTTTGCCTCTTAATTCTAGTATTCAAGTATTTCAATGGCTGTGTCCTCTCATTCATGAAATAAGATTGAGCATTTCTGTCGATCCAGTTAAGCCACAACGATTAATTTTGTCAGATTTATTTTGCATACGGTTTAATGTTTTCATTATCCGACAAAAAAGCACGTTGAATAATTAAGAATGCAGTTTTGCAGTTATTGCAGTATTGTTTTTCTTCAGTGAAGCAGTATTTGTTGTTCAAAAAGATGATCATTTCCTATTTAATTATAATCATTTATATTCTATCAATAGATTAGATTTTTACATATTTAAACGTTGTTTTTTTCCCAGCGTGTTTAGTGCACCTGTGTTAACTGTGTTAATTACGCTGTAGTGCAACAAAAAGTATGCCATCTTGCTTTATTTCACAGTATTACATTTTGGTCGTCGTTGAGGTGTTTTATTTACAATCATTATATTCTATAGTATTTTACAAGAAATCATTTTTTTTTGTGGCCTTATATGCAGTTTAAAGGTTTTTCTTTGTTTCGCAGGTTCGATCTCTGAAAATGAAGATCCTTCCCTCGCTCTCCTCGGACTCCATTGGAACTGGACCAAGTGCAAAACACCAATTCCGCCTTTATATCACCGTGGCAACTGCATTGTTTCAGCCCATCGTAATATACTGGTTAACCTCTCATTTGGTCAGGTGACCGTGATGCATTCAATGACTTGAAGTCCAATTTAAATGGAGCCAAAACATTTTGTTGTTGAGTGTTTGTACACCTGCCTTTATATGCTAATTTGTCAGTAAACTCAAAACGTACGTAGACGATGTCGAACAGCAAAGTGTGTTGGGCTTATTAATGAAGTGTTTCCCTGATTTAACCATTAAGTATGACAGAAAATGTCTCATGTAAATCCATTCTGAGAAATACTTGTTTTTGGCCACCTGACGGAAGACAAGGGCTTTCTTTATGAGATCATTTTATTCAGTTGGTTACCTTTTTATAGAATGTCTTGCACCCATTTTACAGCACACACACACACACGCACACACACACATAACAGACATCAAACGCACATTTAACGAATGATTTAATTAACATTGTTTTGGTATGGCGGGTATGTTGCTGCATTATTTCCCTTTCTCTTGCGAGTCTTTGATCGTATTTATCTACATTTGAAAAAAGCATGATAATGTTTGGATTTTTTTAGTAGAAAAAAATAAATCTATTTAGCTTTGTGTACTCAATTTTAACCGTTCGTGGACCGAATGTTTATTTCTTCTTTTGCCATTTTTTACTCCCCACCATTTCCTTCTTGTCTAACCCTTTTGCATTTTGCATACTTTAAAACGCTTTTTTGTCTTGGTTAAAAATGATCATAGGCAATTTTACAACAGTCTAACAACTCTGTCCTTGATTATTACTACCTTTTTAGAATTCTAACCCCAAGTTCTTTACTTAAGCCAATGTTGTTCCATTCCAAACATATTGGATAACCTTGTTATACTAAATGTTATTTTTGTGACTAGTAAACACATTTATTTTGATGCATTCCATCTAACACATGCAGCAGCAACGCCCCTAGTCGAAACCAGGAACATCATAGTGGGAAACATTTTAAACTGGTAACAAAGTAAAAACTCATTTTGAGGCTGGCGTTTTAGATGTAGAATGATATATTTGGATGCTTGACTGCATGCTTTAATGCCCGTGTGATCAAATGTGGTGTCAATGATTTTGGACATTTTGTAGTCTTTTGGCTTAAAGTTCCTGCTGACGTATTAAAGCAGCTGAGGAGACGTGAACCTCTGGTAGAACGTTAAGCGCACACCGGAAGAACGTGCGACAAAATGGTCATTGTGATTCTAATTTGTGCGGGAGCGCGCTTGTGAACGCGCACACTGCAAAGCGTCCTTTTCGTTTCCATGGAGACCTCGGACGGCAACACAACGCGGACGGATAGGTGTCCGATTCCGAGGCTAGTTTTGAACCCCACAAGTCTCACCTGAACTCTTGAACGACGTGGTGTGAACATCCATGGAGCTCTGAGGTCGTGCAGAATCAGCGTTTCGGGTTTTTTGGTGAGTAACAAGGCAATATGAGGCATTTTGAAGCGCGAGGTAACAACACCTGTGGGGGGAAAGCTGCTTTCTTCACTGAATGTAACTTTATATTCTTCCGCCATTTGCCCCCTGAACTGCCTTGCAGAGCCATGTGGCATCACATAAAAGGATTTATTAATTGCATGTCCCTCTCATTGGGAGTTTTTTAAGCACGTTTCTGTTTCAGCGTAGCTTCGGTATGTTTTAATGAGCATTTACGGCTTTGTAATAGACCTGCACCTGTCCAGTGGTTTTTTATGGTTCATGCGTGTTCTCACACAGTGGACTTTGTACGTTTAGGGGATGCTCACTGGAGAGGAACGGAAAGCTAACATTTAACGGAATTGTTTCTCTACTGCAGCTTTTTCCATCAGCTGGTTTAGTTTAGTTTAATCAGTCATTAAAAGCAGCTTCTTAAAGTTGGATTGACTGCGCCTTTACAAAGGGGAAAGCTATGCAAATACTTACAGGGTGATTTCCCTATTGTTATTTCTGTCTGCTGTATGCTGATCAGATGGTCTTTGTGATATTCGGCTCAATTGCAGGATAAAACTGACTTCTGCCCATTTTACAAAGTGACTCTCTATATTGTTTAATTGGATTGAATTTGATTAGATTGTAATTGCACCCATTAAATGTACCATAAAAGCATTTTTGCATTTAACCAAAAGTGATGTACAGTAATGTATAGAGTGACAGAATAATTGGTATGATATACTAATCGATATATTACAGACATATTACATATAAATGTGTGTATAGTTAACATTTTTAATCCAGATTCACAGGAATAATACCTTCCAATTTTGCTTGATTTGATTGATTTCTGTCACTTCTTGCAGCAGTTTGCTGAATGCTGCGGGAAGTCACCACCTGGGGGAGAGATGGAGAATAGCTGCCATGCACTGCCCCCCTCGTCTCCTAGCGCCTCTGGAGGGTCCCTTCCTTTCTCCCCCTCGCCGCCGCAGCAGACCGCCTCAGACGGCCGCGTCTCCCTCCCGCTTTCTCCTGTTTCGTTCCCCTCGTCCCCCGCCTCGCTTTCTCCAGCGACAGCAGAGTCAATTCAGTCGTCCTCCCCCCTCTCCCACTGCCCGGAGGGGCGAAGCGTGCAGGGCCTCAGCTGGGAGAACGCACCTGAGCAGGATGACCTGACCTGCCTCAACTGGCTGCATCAGAGGTGCAACCTGCTGCCTCTGCAGTCCCTTCACAAAATGCCACCACTGCCTCAGCCAGAGTCCTACACCCGTCCCCTTCCTGGCGCCTCTTCCAAACCGCCGTACTCATTCAGCAGTCTGATTTTCATGGCGATAGAAGACTCGCCAGACAGGAGGCTTCCGGTGAAGGACATCTACGATTGGATCGTGAATAACTTCCCCTTCTACCGGACGGCCTCCGGAGGCTGGAGGAACTCTGTGAGACACAACCTGTCCCTGAGCAAGAGCTTTCGTCGTATTCAAAGGGACAAAAGCCAGGTGGGGACACATCTTATGTTTACCACATTAAGAGCCATTTGATAGTGTGTGTGTGTGTGTGTGTGTGTGTGTGTGTGTGTGTGTGTGTGTGTGTGTGTGTGTGTGTGTGTGTGTGTGTGTGCGCCTAAATTATAGAATGGATGTTCAAAATACTAAACTAAACTTCCCTCCAGGGAGGATTGGAATCATGTACTTTGTGTTGAGGGTGCTATTGTTTTTTCTTTGCGTGTTTTAAATGTGTTTCACATGGTTGTTTCTCAGTCGGTGGGTAAGGGATCGCTGTGGTGCGTGTGCTCAGAGTATCGACCGGCGCTCCTCGAGGTGCTGAGGAAGACCCACAGTTATCACAGCACCAACATCAATCTATTAAACAAGCCTGCGCTGTGAGTAAGCACATAGTCTGAAGTATATGACCAAAGAATTCATCCTTTTTATATTGATCTCCAATAATTGTTAGCTATAAGTGTAAAAACTAAAAAGAAAGGTAATACTTCTTGTCAGTTCTACCAAATGCTTCTTGGGTTTTTTCTGTTAAAACAATACATTGTATGGATTGTTTTCTGATCAGAGCCGTTTGAGCGGCTTTGCCTGCAGCGGACGGGATTTTTGAATAATATAATATTTAAATGATGCTCTCACTGAGGTTTATTCTCTGTACTTTTCTTACTATTTTGTGTGCAGATTGGAGGGAGCTGAGTTTGTGGTGCCTGCAGTGTGCGACTCTATTGAAATGTCAGGTTAGTAACAAGTTGACCCACAGCAGTAAATTAACACATGAGCTTACATATTGACCCTTTATGAGTTGCCTTTAGTCCGCAATATTTTATCAATGGACTGATCTCGCTCCGTGACACTTTTATTACCTGGTACTTTTTCCTTTCTCTACAGCTTTCTCAGCATGCAACATTGTTCCTGTGTTTGTGTTCAGCTGTCTTGGAAACAACCTTCTATTACCTTGGCAACCAAGCAATAGTCACACTTAGTCTCCTTTATGTCGCCTCATTGCATTTCCAGCCTTATGGGGCTATATGGGCCCATGTGTTGGACAGTCTGATGTTCAACTAGCTTCCATAAAAACAAGTTATTGATATTAATGTCTTACTTTCTGACTCCTATTTAACTGGATGTGTTGCTTTTCTCTCATGCAGATCCTCTCTCGCACGCCCTCCTCCTCTCCACACCCTCATCCCAAATACTGACAGACAACAACCCAACTTTCTGTGAAAACCCACCGTGCCCTTTGACCCCAGATCACGAGGAGCTTGTCCCCATGGAGTCGGTCGACTACCAGCCGGGGGAGGTCATTGAGGAGATGGAGAAGGACCCCCTGTCAGACAGCGGGTACATTGAGCTGCACTATTACGAGTCTCACCAGTATCAGTACCTGGTGCTGCCGGGCGACACAGAGTTGGACCTAGAGACTGTGGAGATCTTTCAGCTCGATGCCGAGGCCCAGGAGGCTGCCGGGTCACTGCTGGACCTGGCCGGCGGCGTATATTAATGTAACATCCCATTTAAAAAATCAAACACATCGTAAGCAAATACAAAGAAACATAATTAGGGGTTCATGTGTTAAAGTCTTCAGTGAAATTGTAGGACCACAATACAAGTTGGCTGCATCATGCTGAGACGTTGATGCTGCTGTGAGGCTGTTTTTTTCGAGTAAGGTAATTACCATTGATCAGCTCCTTAATGGACTAAAACGAATATGGATCATAACATAATATACTGTATGTTCAGGCTCTTTTAATGCAAATGAAGAATTTACCACCATACAATGACAACATGAACAAAGACTTGTGAGTGTAATGTAACTTGGAAACGGGAAGGAGTAAGTATTATTGAGAACGTTTGTAGGTGGTTTTATACTCATTAACTTCTTTCTCAGGGTGGTGGAATTGCTTCCAACTCAAGTAGAAGTTTTAATTCTCAAGTTAAAGAAGGTGACCAAATGTTCTTTATAAGAAAGCTTTTCAGAGGTTATTTATGAGGAAAGAAATCTTATAAACACTCTTAAGTTGTATATCTTGTTCTTAACACTGTTACTGCCACCAGTTCTGAAAAACCTGCCTTTCTAAAAGTAGTTAAGTAAAAGTATTTTAACTTGCAATTAAAGATTGCTCTCAAAAAATGGGAACAACCTTCTCAATTAGTACTTACAATTGTATTTATTTTTTGTTAGTCTTTTAATAATGTATCCTAGAGTTGACTTCATGTAGGCTATGTGATTTAATATCACTCAAGTTTTTTAATTTTCAGTGAAAACTTAGATATAAAAAAGTAGACTAAACTGTCTTCAATCAGGCCTAGTTTGATTGGAAAAAGTAATAATACAAATGAACTTACTGCCATTAAAATGACTTTATGTTAAATGTCTATGTTAATTGCATGTGTTTTCAAATAGTTTAGACCCTTTTGTCACATAAATAGAATGTTATGCCGTTCTTGTTAATAAAATTTGCTTATTTTTAATGTTTGTCTATTTTGAAATGCACGTCAGTTTTATTTAACACCAAACTTGTGTTTTACATCTATCCCGTAGTTCCGTATTCGTACAACGATGTAGCTTAGCATTACAGAACTACATTTCCCTGAAAGCGAGCGTGCAAGCTGGGTATTGTAGTTCTTAAACGAACCGAAGCGCAGACAGGTGGTTGGAGTAGAAACTACAGCTCCCAAACCACGCTGCGCGGGAAGAAGACGGAAGTGTGTGAGTTTGGTCGTGGAAAAAAGTTCTCATAGTTATTTACATACCAGTGTAAAAAGAAAAAAGTCACACCTCACTCGTTCCTCCGCGGTTGTGGTAAAGTCATTTGAAGACGCCAAAGGTAAAACTCAAAGCAACTAAAGGGGAATGTTATTTTAACTATGGCTTCGCCTTTGAAGGGCTTGCTGCATTGTTTCTTGACGTTTGTTCCCCTCTAACGGCAAACAACAGAGACTCGTTAGCTTTTTTGTGGGGGGGGGGGATTTCGGCTACAATCGTTATTAGCTAATCAATACTTATGAGCTTTAGCTTGACGGCTAGCTGTTGATCGATTTGATCACGATCACCGTTAGAGATCTGTTAGTTAACGTTAGTCACGCGAGCTAACTCGGCTGTCAACGGCGCGTGGCAGTTTGCGAGGATTGAGCAACGTGAACCGTGGAGAAAGCGACGCAGGGCTCAGATGCTCTCGTGCTGTGAGCACATGCAACAGGGAGGCTTCGTGCTCTGCTTTAGGTGGGTCAACTGGTCGTGGGGAGAGCTACAGCAATGGAGCAGCTAAAATGAGCAGTGTGATGGAGCGCGGGGTGAAGGCAGTAGCTGGAGGCAGAGCAACATGACACCCAGAACACAAGGCTTCACACACACACACACACACACAAACAAACAGTTTGTGGGACTAGCATGCAAATCTCATCTTTTAGTGAGGAAGTCAGAAAAAAGAAAGTCAGTTGCGTGCTCAGGGAAGGAATACACTTTGCAGCTAATACATTAATGATACATTAATGGAGTGACGCCATCATTAGTCATTATCTTGTGACTAAGACTAATTTCTGCTTTGGCTATGGGAGGACAAAAACCCTCTTGTGAATGTCCATTAAAAGTAACACGAGACACAAACATTTCTTAGACTTGTTTGTGAACAGCTGACGAGAAAACTAAAAACGCTCTGTTTTTGTCACAACTGAAATACAGTAAAGTAAGCATGCAACCAGCAAACGTATTATCAGTCTGTTTGTTAAACACTAGTAACCAAAATTCTTAATATATTATCTAAATTTGAATCTAACTATGCTACGTTGAAAACTAATACGTTTTTTAGAGCAATAACTTCCATCAACTAGCATCAAGTTACGTGGATTTATTTTTTAATCTTAAAAAAATCACACTTTCCTGACATAGCTATTTGCTGCTTTTCTATACCATATTTAATTGTAGATTGATATTTATATTTCTTGTCACTAGACACATTTCTTCTGAAATACTCCCAGTTGATGTTTTTGTCTGTGACGTTCACAGTGACCAGATCCTCTTCAGCATGGGGAGCAAACCAGGCCCAGTTCAGATCGTCACCGTGAGTAAGGAGAACCACTCCTTTGCTCTGGACACGGAGGCTTTGGCCCGGGTTCTGTTGGCCCCCGAGGTCAGAGACAAAAATGTGGTGGTGGTGTCGGTGGCTGGAGCCTTCAGAAAGGGGAAGAGCTTCCTGCTGGATTTCATGCTGCGCTACATGTACAGAAAGGTGAGTCGCACTCTCTAACCAGACGGTTAAGACGGGAAGACGCCGTGTCTTACTCCCTTTTATTGGTTTATGGACGTATCGCCTGACTTGATTGATGGTGAAATAATGTCATGTCAACTCATCAGATACAGACTTGTTCCTCCTCTAATGTTGAAGGTCTGATAACTTGGCAAATCACTTCTAGCTTGATTTTGAATGGTGAATTAATGCCCATCCCCGCAGCACTATGTGAACTGACTAGTTAACAGGAATGTGTGACAACGTGGTTATGGACAATACCAGAGGTGTGGACTCGAGTCATGAATTTGATGACTTGAGACTCGACTCGACAAAACGTACAAAGACTTGCAACTCGACTTGGACTTGAATACCGATGACTCGTGACTTGACTTGGACTCGAGCCTTTTGACTCGAGAAGACTTGCTACTTCCCATGAAAACTGGGGGAAAACATTTTCACACCACCGCGCCGCTCTGTTTATCTGCATCTGTCAAAAAAATGTGCGCCACCTGTATGTAGAGAGCGCGCTGCCTGAACAACATCCAATCACTGCAGTCCATTTGACCGTATCAACGAGACAGCTCGTTCATGGTTACAAAAATCGGGATTTTTGAACCCGGATTCAGACTCCGATGGAAATCCTCGCCAACATTATGTCAACGTCCGTTTTAAAGTAGTGTAATGAGCTGAGTTAAAGTTATTAGTTAATCAGTTATGCAGATGTTGCATGTGTTCACGTTATGCTCTGTTACCAGCTGTAGTTACGCGAGACAACCCGAGTTTTGGGGGGCCGTGTATGCGGAAGTGTTCGTTCGGCGTGGTGACGGCCAACAGTGACCGAAGTTGAGTTGTTTTATATAAATAAATGCAGCGGAGTTGCAAGCCAGTCATCGCCTCCTTATTTACGCTGCAGCATTGGGGTGAGCGTTACAGTACTATAACACAGTCACAGTCGATCCACCATTACCCTTCCCTTCGTAGTCTAGGTCTGTGAGGCAGCGCACCATCACCCAGGGTTCCCCCGTCCCCACTATAATAAGATGACTCGAAATGACTCGAAACTAAAATGGTACGACTTGTGACTCGACTTGAGACTTGTTGGCTGTGACTTGTGACTCGACTTGGGACTTGCCTCATCTTTGACTCGACTTGACTCGGGACTTGAGGGCAATGACTTGAGACTTGCTTGTGACTTGCCTAACAGTGACTTGATCCCACCTCTGGACAATACCATAAGGAGTGGAGGCTGTGTAGATGCTCTTGGTTGTCTCTTGTAAACACAACTGATGTCTAGCATTACATTTGCTGTGCTAGTTGATCTTTTTCTACGTTTGTCATATAGCAAGTGCCATCAAAGTATAGCTAGCCAGTTAATCATGGAAAACTGACTTGGCTAAGATCTGCAAGTCCTCGTACTTTATTTGTTTTGAACAACTGGGGTTTAACTCTCAGTGTAACATCTGTACAGCTGCTGCTACATTCTTTAATTACATGGAAAGGCACGTTTCATTTTGTTATGTAAGCCAGACGGGTTTTATGGAGTTTTTTGTAGATGCCCCAGCTTGCCACCACCTGTTCTAGAAAGTGTATTTTGTCATCTGCAGGATGATGAAAACTGGCTGGGTGGGGACGACGAGCCGCTGACTGGATTTTCTTGGAGAGGGGGATCTGAACCAGAGACAACAGGCATCCAGTTGTGGAGTGAAGTATTCCCTATCCAAAAGAGTGATGGAACAGAGGTACTTTAAATATATTTGTTTATCTGTGTACTATATGTTTGTAACAACTCATAGTATTCAGAACTAAGATAAAGGGACTCAGATTAAAGGTCTTCTACTTTGGTTATTATCTGATTTTCTAAAATGTATCCCGTATTTTTCTCTTGTTGATCTTTTCACCCGTTTGTTGTTATTTCAGCCTTCCAACCATTCCACCTTTGAAAGCAATTGGAGGCTTTTTTAGTAACTCTGGTTGTTATGTCATGATGTGTCTTGTGTCAGGTGGCAGTAGTGCTGATGGACACTCAGGGAGCTTTTGATAACCAGTCCACCGTGAAGGACTGTGCCACCATCTTCGCCCTGAGCACCATGACCAGCTCCATACAGGTGACCCGTCTCAGACTGTCACAGATGTCGTCCTTTATTTGTGTAGCGTATACTTATATAGTTTCTCTTTTTCTAGCTCTACAATCTGTCACAGAACATCCAAGAGGACGATCTGCAGCAGCTTCAGGTCTGTTTTTTTCTTTTCTTGAGATCGGACTAGCCAGTCAGTCTGAGTGTGGCAGCAGGTATTTTGGTCAGAACCATTTATTTCCACGCATGTTGTTCATACAAGAAATGTCTCTTTTTGGGTTGGTGCAACTAATAAACATTAATAAACACAAATAGATAAACATAACAAGTGCAAAAGACAAGAATAATGTTCAAATATGAAATCAAGTGCCCAGTGTGTTAGGTATTAAATAAAGAGCAGAGGGGGGGTGGCTGTTGGGAAGAAGCTGGTTTTTTGCCGGAGGTCTTGGTCTTGATGGGACTCTGACAGTTTATGTTCATATTGCGCCTTTTGCTGTAGTCCACATGCCTGCATTTGTGCTCAGTATGTCGCCCAAGGAGACTTCAACACGTGGGCTGGACGAGCTGAGGATCAATCTCCTCTTCAGATTTTTTGCATCCCTGTAATAACTTTGTATGATTACAGCTGTTCACGGAGTATGGCCGTCTTGCTATGGACGAGATCTATCAGAAGCCCTTCCAGGTAAGAGAAACCCCGATAGGTGATTCAGTCATTGCTGATGTTAAACAATTATTCAGTTCATTAACGTGTGTTTCATTTCTCTTACAGTCTCTAATGTTCCTAATCAGGGACTGGAGCTTTCCCTACGAATACACCTACGGGTTTAGAGGAGGCCAGGACTTCCTGGATAAACGGTTGCAGGTACTTAATCTGTCTTATTGCTTTGGAAGAATGAAAGACTACACTTGGCAGATCTTGGATTCTGAGTTTGGGATTTTGCCTCACTATTGATGTCTAAAGGTTAATGAGACCCAGCACAAGGAGCTGCAAACAGTGAGGGATCACATCCATTCCTGCTTCAGCAACATCTCCTGCTTCTTGTTACCTCACCCTGGGTTGAAGGTTGCCACCAGCCCTGTTTTTAAGGGACAGCTTAATTGTGAGAGACCTGTTTCCACACTTTAAGGTTCATCTTTAGCAGTATGTACCATGTGCTGTCTTAACTTTTGAAATATATGTATCACCTCAGCTGTCGCACCGGAGTTTAAAGAGCAACTGAACAGCCTGATCCCTAAACTGCTGCATCCCGATCGCCTGTCTGAGAAAGAAACAAATGGTAACAAGGTCACCTGCAGGGGCCTGCTGGAGTTCTTCAAGGTAGCAGCTTCTCCATCTTAGCTTTCTTGCTAAAAATATATATATTTTACATTTCTAACATTCTAATTTATGTCCTGCCAGGCTTACATCAAGATTTACCAGGGAGAAGATTTGCCACAGCCAAAGACTATGCTCATGGTATGTGCAGGATTAACATATATACCTTCTTAACATAAACTTTTGTTTATTTATTTTTTTTACTCCCAACACAATTACAATTTTGTTTCAACAGGCTACAGCGGAGGCCAATAATCTGGCAGCCGTGGCAGCAGCCAAAGATCAGTATACCAAGAATATGGAGAGGGTGGGTTTCACCTAAACAAGGCATCTACTCTATTCACCCGTAAGGGACATTGAGCAGGGTGTTGTCTCATTATGCGGAGTACCAACATTCCATCTTTTCACTCTAAGGTGTGCGGAGGGGACTTGCCCTACGTGGCTCCCGACTCTCTGGAGGAGAAGCATCACTTTTACTTCCGAGAGGCCCTTCATAACTTCTCCAAGACCAAGAAGATGGGCGGACAAGAGTTTTGCAACCGTTACCAAGCAGAGCTGGAAAAAGAGCTGGAGATAATGTGGCAGTCGCTCAGCAAGCACAACGGGGTAAGAGACTGCTCCACAAAACACAAAAACCTGAAATAAATATCAGTAAAAGACGTGTTTGTGCCTGTTGTGCCACTTAATCTTATTTATATGTATTATTATTATTATTATTATCATTGCATTTATTGCTAAGGCAGTGATATTATTTTGGTAATCCTCTGTTTCCCCTAAAAGGCTAAAAACCTCTTCAGTGCCTTCCGGACCCCTGCGGTGCTGTTTGTCCTGGTGTGCCTCCTCTATGTGCTGTCAGGTGTGTTGCTCTTCGTGGGCCTGTCTACCTTCGCCCTGGTGTGTGACTGCTCTCTGGGCGTGGTCATGATGTCCATGCTGACGTGGGCCTTCATCCGCTACTCCGGTCGGTACCGGACTGTGGGAGGAGCCATCGACCAGGCCGCAGGGGTCGTCCTGGACCAGGTGAGGCTGATGGAGCTGCTCTCAGAGCTTTTAGTTATGTGGTTAAGAGATTTCTTTGATTTTCGTGTCTGCGTGTAGCAATAATTGAAGCCACCAGAGGGAGCCATTGGTTTTGGAAAAAACCAAACTGGTCTCCGGCAATCTGAGGGTGATAAACATTTACAAGATTATGATTCACCTGCCAAAAGCAACGGTTAGGGATAAAAAACATATTGATTGGAAATGAAGTTTGATTTTAGTTTATAGAGTCATGTACTGTATCACAAGCTGCACATGAGCACAGTTTAACCTTTAACCTGTGCTTCATCTGGTGACGCTGTGAAAACCGAATGGGGTTGAGGTCTGATGCCCCCACACAATCACATGTTAATGTTTTTTGTCTTTTTGTTTCTCCTCTGTCTCCAGGCCACCGTGGTGTTGAACAAGTCGAGGGGTACCGGCCTCGTTGACCTGAAGAAAACCAGATAAAAGACCTGCAGGCCTTTTTTGTAACCTCGATGCAATGCAACCAGCACACATTCAGCTCTAAATTCTGCTCCTCCCATTGAAACAAAGATGCAGGTCAACCACATCAGCACAAGTTACAAACACACCGTCAATCCATCAGCATCTTAATTATGCCCGTTACTCTGCCGGCTTACGTAATGGTGTCTAGAACTCACCGAGGCAGGGAGTCATCCCAATACTTCCTACCGATACTTCATGTCTTAAATCGACCCTGCCATCATTTTACAAGTTAACAACTGGTCTTAAAATACATGTAGATGTTTACACTTAACTTTCAAACCATGAACATGGCTTTTTACTTCTCAAACAGGGGTAGTCAGGGTGATCATCAAAGAAAGCTTCTGCCGTTTGTCTTATGACCTTAAAGTGCTGACTTTAAAGCTTATACATTTATACATATCACTTTGTGGCTTTATGTCTTTACTTTGCGGCCTTGAAACGTTCCATTCGGTTTGTAGATTTGCTTTATATTTGATATCAACCAACATTTCTACTTTGAAAGGAGGAGAGGATGCGCACTTTCTATATAGCACAGATGATTTTGAAGGTAGCATTTAATGGGAGTTCAGTTGAATCTCATTTGTTTCAAGTGCTTTGCCGTTTACTCCTTGATGGAACATGTTACACTTTATAGATTTTGACACTTTATACTAGACTTGTTTAGCAAAGTTATATATAGGAACTTGTATTTGAGACATTTTTCCATTCCAAAGACATTACTGGAATACTTAAATATGGTCCATGCACAATGTAATAAAACTAGAGACCAGTCAGCCAAAGAGTTAGCTTTTGAAATGTGATTTAAACACAGTAAAAAATGTTCACTTAAACACATCTAGAAAATAACAAGCAGGATGTATCAATCCGTAATAAGAATACAAAGTAAAAAAAGTGACGGCGATTATGGCCCGTTGTCAAAGCTCCTTAACATGTAAGTAAACCTGTTTGCACCTCTTATCACTTGTTGACGTGATTATTTTAGTGACCATTTGTGGCCTGTGCTATCAGCTGTGAGACATTTTCACATCCTCCATCAGAGGTTCTGTGGTAATTACTAAACTCCACGAGAGAACTGTGTCCATGTAAAACTTTATTTTCAACGTGACCAACTTTGTCTGGTAAAATGATCACTGCTATTGGCAACCAATCCGGTTAAAAAGGTTGCGTGTGTGGGTCAAAGCTTCCCTTCGAGTAAATTGTTTGCATAACATACAATGAAACCATTTGGCAGAAAAGGAAAAATAATACATTTGGACTTGTTCCTTTGGTCCTCGTTTACCTGCAGCCGTTTAACCAGTCAGCTGTTCTTTTCCAACATTAGTCATACATGGAATTTAAAAGCCAGTGTACACAGTGTAATTATTGTGTTTTCCTTTTGAGCATACCTTTAAGGCCAACTCGGGATGAGCACGGTATTGGATTAAAGGATTCTGATTATTTGAAACTATGCCCAAAATCTCTGAACACAGAGGCAGATTCTTTTGGAAAGATTTAACTGGAGAAGTGGGGGGCCATGCCTTCAGTATTATATAATAAGTCTTATAAATGACCCAACGTTCTAAGGCGTGAGAGCAAAAGTAGGGCAATATAGTCTAATTATTTTGCATTGTGTACTTCAACAAATAACCAAATATGTCCTGCTTTTAAATACAGATTTGACACACAAAGCACTAATAAACATTGCATTCATCTCATAGTGACTTTGATACTGTAAGTATAAATTATAAGAATATATGGTCAAAAAAGATATGTGGAATTGTAGATGATGGGAGACTTAGCTCAAGCCATACAATTATTTTTTTAACCATCTATTTGCACAATGCATGTTTGCCTCTTTTGCACAAGAAAAAGGGAACAGGCACTTTCTTTTTCACCCCCCCCCTCCTCCTCTTTGGTGCTTTTTGCACTGTGCTTCTCCCAAAGGTAAAAGCATGCAATATTGTAGTAAAAGCTGATGTAATAAACTGTTGCAGGGATATTGTGGCCTTGATAAAAGCTGTTTTCTAAAGAATAAACAAAGCCTGAAACTGTTAATGTGCCTTGTTCCAGTGTTTTTTCGTTGTTTTTTAAAAAGTGTCAATGAAACGCAGCCATAAAGGCTTTACAAAAAGGGATATTATTATAAACACTTGCTTTGTGGCAAAGCAGTGATTATTTAACACATATTCACTTACTTTATTACAAAAATTCCGACTTATGTCAAGCAAGTTAAACTTTCCTTTTTGTGTGTTTGAATTGCCACAAAATGTTCTGTATCTGATTTGCATTTGAATATTTGACTTGGATTAGATTAAACTTAATTGTCATTACATAGAGTACAATAAAATGCAGTTACAATAAACCAATAAGAAATATGTCTACAATTTTAATAATACACAGCATATAATCTATTACAAACCAAAGTACAGAAATTAATATAAGCAATGCACTTACTGCTGCAGCTGCTGCTCATATTATATATATATATATATATATATATATATATATATATATATATATATATATATATATATATATATCACGGTCTTTTATTGCGCTAGTGTCACTTGATTGGCCGCATACTGAATGTGGGTCACAATCTACGGACTTTGAGCGTTAAGCCATAACCCACAAAAAAGCAACAAAACAACAGCACAGCCTCAGTATGAACCGATACAGCTTTTGTGATATTAAATCTTTTTTTGTTATTAATAGGGCAATATGTGTGCTCATCTCTTCGCTTGACGCACTTTCATCCGTCTCTCCTCCTCACACACCGACGCTGTCTGTGCGTCTCCTCCCGCCCCTCCGACGTGATGACGTAGGCAGAGATCTGCCACGGAGGGTTTTCGTGTCCCTTGTTTCCATATATGGTGATCGGCGTCGCGGCCGCCGCCGCTCCCCGTTCGCTTCCATATTTGGAAGCGAGTCCAACAAAAAAAAAACCGGAGGGTGGGTGGCGGAGAAATTCCTTACATCCTGAAAACCGCTTTGCGCCTGTCTGACAGATGAATTTCGGTTAAAACAGCAGCGGCACAATAGCATTATTTATTCATCTCTCCTCGACCCATTTGAGAATGAATTAGTAGCACGTATCAACGTCACATATATTGTCATTCCCAATAATGTTTTCCCTTTTTTCGTAGGGTAGTTTAATTATTACCAATGGTTACAGTAAAATTCAAAAACACATATAAAAGATTTGAACGTGACTATTTTATTTTAGTCGTTCAATTTTACATAAGGCATTTAATTAGCAGCATAAGGTGCCATAATGTACATTAGATATTATTAGGGATTTTATTCATACGCCACACAAACACGTACTCCCATAATGCTTTTCGCCACCTATCTGGGGTGCTTGATTTGTACATCAGGGCCGTCCGCGATCGACAAAGAAAATACGATATATGAAAGTAATATGTAAAAGGAAGCATAAAATGCAAGGAATTCTGCTAAGACGTATGATATTATCTTCCTCAAATGGTCTCCAATTAGTGTAATGGTTAATAACAATCCAAATGTTAAAAAGTCACTGGGAAGACTGTAATAAATGTTGTATTTTCTATTTAGTGTGTGTTTTAAAAAACATTGAACCGAAGCTAATACACTTTTTTGTTGTAAACTTGTGTTATGTTGCCCCTTGTGTTATCACAAGTGACAAAATACTAAAAATCAATACTAAAACCGAGGCAGCAGATACAGCCGCCGGACGACAAGGGGTAGCAGACAAGCGCCCGCTCGTGCACCTGGCATATAAGCGCGTTCACGTGGAGAATCAAGTGTGTGAGCGAGACCGACTATTCATCACCACAGTTCATTCAATTTCTACCCAGACGCTGACCAATCCAGAGCAGCAGCCATGGTAGGTTTAACCGTCGTCTTTATCCTCTTGCTGGTTTCTGCTGACCGACGTCGACTTTATCTGAAAGTCTGGGACCTTTTATTGTCAACTTGTGTGTATTTTATAGGTGACGGTGTCGTATACTTAACGTCCCACGTAGGTTAGCTAACGTTAGCTGGTTTCGTTCCGCCGGAGCTACTGCTAGCGCCGCGGCTAGGAAACGAACCCACGGGCTAACAAAGCGTTAGTACGGCGATGCGTCCGCTTTTTATATAAAATTATATATATTATTTTTCTCAAGTATTAACGGTGATTTACAATGTTGTGACAACTGACCAGTTGGGGGGAAAAGGCTGCTGTATCAAACAACTGGCGCCATTTCGTTGATCTCTTCAGTTCCGCTGACAAAAAAAACACCCCTTAAGAGTCTCATTCTATAGTGACACCGTTGTCATGGCGCTATCCAGTCTTTTTTTTTTTTTTTTTCGCTGAATCACGTCTCTGCTATTTCTCCTCTGCTCGTCGACGCTTCGACACAATAACAGCGCTGGCAGGTGCAGCAGCGCCCCGGGGGCTAACCGGCTAACGTTATTGTTGGCTAACGCTAGCTGCGTTAGCCAAGAAATAAAATGACGCCCGTTGGTGCTAAGCTAGCTGTGGTTCTCTGGTTCTTTGTCTATTCGCTGCTCACTGACTGCGCTCTAGCCGCTAGTGGGCTACGTGCTTTTGGGCCGAGTCGCTGTGAGACAACAGTGCCGCCGTCTCACTTCGACATTTTGTGCGTACAGGGTTGATCTCCTGGCACTAGATGTGTGAATAGACAACAGAACGGTCCTTTTTGGGTCGAGCTTTGCCTTATATAGCACGTTAGCGCACACACGTGCCTGTGCTGCATTCATGGCCCCACCCTGAATTTGGTGCAAAGACATTTTTTTTGGCCTAACCGCTCTGGAATGACATCCACTATCCTGACATTTCCCATGTAAGCATCTTCCCATGTTGTAGCAGCACATATTTAATTTCTTTTTCCAGATTATGTTGAGCCTTGACTATAGTTAGCAGAAGCTAACAGGCTCTGGATTTTCACAGCCGGTAATGCGCATCTTTTTTTCTTTTGTTGCGCATCTCATTTGGACGCACGTCACGCCATTAAACTGTACAACTCGGACGATAATACACGGATTACTCATTTCCTTCATACCCATTCGACATTAGTTATTTGTGTGCATCACTGCAATGCGAAAAATAAGTCACTATTGCGTAGCTCTAAATTGTATAACGTTAACTGACACAGTTTTCAAAACGGATAATCACCTAAATCTGCCACATTTAACCTTTTTAAGAAGAATCCTGTTCTTATTTCTGTCCATCATGCCTATGTTTGCTAGGGAAATGGGCTCTTAAGGCCTTTAACTTAACTGTTGCTCTGTGTAAAGGAATTCAAGACTTTGTGATTACATTATTGCAGTCACTTGAACCTTGACTTCTGGAAAAAAGTAACCCCGATTGAGATTAGATACCAATTAGGTTCGGTTGGTGTTTAGTCATCACTGTTGTGATATTAGTTTGCTGCTGCAAAGACAAATGTATACAGAATGTAAACCATGATTGTGAACTTAATTGAATCTATATAATTAAAAACTATACAGATGATGTTTGTGTACAGAGACATTAGAGATGCAGATCATAATGTCTGGACATCACCATGGAGGAACAATGTGTCACGTGCTGTATGCAAAGAGTGTGTGGATATTTGTAAACCTCAAAAAATATTTTGGACTGATTTGAACGATGGAATTGTAATGTTCATTGGGTTATAGCAAGGTACAATCTGCATCCGTTGATGCACAGGGATTAAGGAAGTGAGCATAGTTGTCTGCTGGTTAATTATTAGTCTTATAGCAAGGTACAATCTGCATCCGTTGATGCACAGGGATTAAGGAAGTGAGCATAGTTGTCTGCTGGTTAATTATTAGTCTAAAATTCCTTGTTATCTCATATAAGGCTTTTACGCCCTGAGCAAACCCACACTCTCTGTGCTGCTTTTTCGTCTTTCCTGTTTCCTTTTCTTTTGTGTCTTTCCATTGACACGTTGCTCGTAGACAGCCATTTTCTCCTCCTGAGACTGCATTTTCCTGTTTTTGAGGGCCTTCAACAGTAGTCAGAAGACCTAATTGAGTTAAGGAGGGGCCGTGACTCAGCAATGTGACTTGTTGCTATAGGCAGTTTCTTCAAAAGCCCCATTGTTGGAGTATGAACTCTGCTTTTAATGCTTAATGCCGGACCACACCCATGTGGTGATCTTCATGGTGGAGATGCGTATGGCTTTTTCCACTCTGAAAACTAACAATAAAAACACTAACACCTAATGGTCACAGGAACCTGGAAACACCTGTTAGCTAAGTTTCAGTAGTGTTCAAACTGGACTTTGGTACTTGTCACATATTTTACTTCTGTTCATTATTCTGTCAGTGGAACTATATACATGTTAATCAAGAAGACTATACGGAGTGAATCATCAGTGATTTCATTTGTACCACCTTTGCTGACAGTGTTTATATCTTTCGGAATGAATTAGACATTTTAATTCGACTACCATAACCAACAGCTTGTCACGACCACACCTTTTGCAATTCAGTCCTTGTAAAGAGCATTCCTGCTGTGTAAGTGGCATATGCTTCCCTCTCTGCCCCTTCAGTCTTATGATGTCTCTATTTATTGTGCTGAAGTAATCGCTTCTGGCCTGTTGAGCACAATGTCGTCTTTTGCCTCATTCAGGCAAAACACTCGATGTATGATTGAAACTGCTTTGACATTACATAATTATATTTTATGTGAAACCTGGGTTCATATTCAGCTTTGTTTGACACTTTTTCATGCTGACTGTGTAGTAGGGTCATTTTTAATGTGCCACTTGAAAGGAATACCCTTTTTGCTGTGGCATCATTATGAATTTACAAAAACGGCTATGTTAAACTGTAAATACGTTTTAAAGTCATGTTAACATTGTTCTCTCCACAGGCCTCCGGTGTGAAAGTCACAGATGAAGTCATTGCTGTCTTTAACGACATGAAGGTTCGTAAGGCTCAGGCGAACGAGGATGAGAAGAGGAAGAGAAAGAAGGCCATTCTGTTCTGCATGAGCAAGGACCTCAAGAACATTGTTCTGGATGAAGGCAAAGAGATCCTTCTGGGCGACTTGGGAACCACCGTCCAGGACCCATACCAGCACTTTGTCAAGATGCTGCCCCCCAACGACTGTCGCTACGCTCTGTATGACGCCACCTATGAGACCAAAGAAACAAAGAAGGAGGACTTGGTCTTCATCTTCTGGTGAGGGCTGACACTAGCAGACGTTAGATGCTCATAACGATTAATTTAAAAAAACGGTTGGTTCAAATGATGTTTCTCCGTCACTTGCAGGGCTCCAGACAACGCCCCCCTGAAGAGCAAGATGATCTATGCCAGCTCAAAAGACGCAATCAAGAGAAAGTTTGAAGGTAAATATTAGCAACTAGACCAGGTTTGGCTTTTTAAAATCATTGGGATTAAGCGCTCATTATCAAGGATGTTGATTATAAAGCACATATTGGATACAATTTCAAGAAAAGTAATTCAGTGCACAATTTTAAGTGCAACTGCAAAATGTCCAATGCACTGAGTTTGATACATGGAAGCTAACCGGTTTCCAATGTTCTGTACTAAATCTGAGTGAGGTCCAGACAGATGTGTTAACACAACTTGCTTTATGATGAAAATCCAGCCTATTTTACCAGGATGTGTTTGTGTGATTTCATGTACAATGTTTTAATTTAACCATTTATTCCAATTTCAGGTATTAAGCATGAGTGGCAGGTGAATGGCTTGGAAGACCTTAAAGACCGGCACACCCTGGCAGAAAAGCTTGGTGGCTCATCCGTAGTCAGTCTGGAAGGATCCCCTATATAAATACCCGCCCCCGCCCTTCTGGCTACGACCGAGGCCTTTCAGACACATCTGTTGGGTTTAGCTGTTCAGTCCAGTGTGGTTTGGAGATGGGCAAAAGCAGAACCTGCACCATTTGCGTGACTCTCTGGGTGGGATATTGTGGGTGGGTTTTGGGGTCAAGTAAAAGTTTAAAAAAAAAAAACACAACAAAAAGAAATCCGCAAATGCAGACTGTCAATCCACATCACGCAACATAAAGAATATGAACAAAACATAAACAAAGGAAAAACATTAAGATAAAACAGAGGAAGGATGATGATGACAACGTTAAAGCTTAAATACACATATTGTTCATCTTTAAATACAGGGTTTTGTTCGTTTTATTTTTGTTCCATTTGAATGGTTGCAGATAAAAGTACAGACAATAACAGCTTTTTAGTTTTCTCAAATAATCACTCAAACTACATTTTTTTGTTTTGCCAAACTTCTAGTTTAAGTTTTGTAAGTGTTAGTTGAGACTAGTTGTATTGACTAATTCATAAGATCTATCAAAACTGTATCTGGAGGGAACATGGTTAAATATATATATTCTTTTGTATTTGTTTTATTTTCTCTTCAACAGGCAAATTCCAAATTTGAGTGATTCCTTTTTTCTTATGTAGTTAACAGTCAACATTCCTTGTACTTGTTAAACCAGGATCTTCTTGAATTAAAATCGTTGGTGTTATGACGGTCTGATGGGAGCGATGTGTAAATGAAAGAGCGGCGAGCAGAGTTTAGACTGAATATTGAATGGTGGATGTTTTGTATCGTCTCCTTATCTCTAATAAAAAGCACTAAACTACTGACTTGTTCTGCTCTTACTTATGGTTATGCAGGATGGCATTCATCAAAATGTAATTAGATTGTCATTGTTTTACTGCACAAATAATTAGCTTAAGCGTGCTGGTCCCTTTATCGTAGGACTAACTTCTATATTCATTATAAAATGTGTCAATTGTTATGTCCAAAATGTCAGACATCACTATGTTGTAAATCACAAATTGAATCAATTTAAATGATCCCGTTCAAATATTTACATCTGACATCTATGGACGGGTGAATTTGTTTTCCTTTTGGGAAATTGGATTGATTTTTCTTATCATTCAGAATCATTTGAAGCAAAGTGCTCTTAAATTCAAATGCATTACCTGTTCCAACCACAAGAGGACGCCACCACCTCACTCTTTATGTCAAAGAAAAGCCCAGGCACGAAGTTATAAATCTCTTTAATAAAATATAAAACATTTCTCAAAAAAATAAAGTTAACGCTCCAGTCCACGTTAGAAGGAGCATCAGTGGTTTAATTGTTCTTTGTATTATGAAGGTGTGAATGCAGACCAAATTATTCTTAAAAAGCATAACACTAAATTCCTCAAAACTCAGTCGTTAGACTGCTGTCATCCACTGAAGGAAAATAATCTGCTGCTACTGACAGTGTTTTTTCCCCCTTATGAAAACTGTCTTAAGTTAATATGCTAATACGTCATGAATAGATGTGATGATCTCACAGGAGGGTTTAAGAGAGAGAGGGTGATGTGTTTCACAGAAGGGTGCTTTTCCTCTATTTGATCTTGTTGCACTCTTCTTTGTACACTTCGTGCGTGGGTAGGTCCCCTCTTAATCGTGGACACAGTCTGGTCGGTTTCCATGCACCCAGTAACAGATCTGAGCGAACTTCAGAGGAGTGATTCGTACGGCCACATTGTAATCCCGGTTCTCTCCATCGATCTCCAGCCACTGGTGTCCAGAGAAAATGCCGATGACCTTTCTCTCCCAGCGCTCCAGACTGTTGTCCCACACTCTCCCGTACACCCCTGAGCCGCTGGCTCCGGGTCGTGCGTCGCAATGCTGGTATATCAGGTCGCTGGACTCCTCTTCCACGGCACAGAATCGGTACACCAGCTCCCCGGATCTGTCGCTGTCAAAGCCGGAGAAGTGGATGCGATTCCCGGCCAGGTCGTCAGGGGACGGGGTCACGGCGAGGCGCATGAAGGGACGTCGGTGAGGCCAACGCAGCTCCAGCAGGGCGTAATCGAAGTCCATGCTGACCTCCTGAGGGCCCTGGATCCAGCCCTTGGGCACGCGCGTACGTCTCACGCGCACCCAGCGGACCAGAGGCCTCTTGGGAGACGCGTGGCCGCCATTCGTGCCGTTGATGGACGGAGGGATCAGGAAGCCCACCCTGAGTTTACGCGCGCCCTTGACATAATCCTTCCCATCGTGCACGCAGTGGGCGGCCGTGAGCACGTGTTGCCGGGACACGAGCACACCCGTGCAGCCGGTGGAGATGCGCACGGCCGTGGAAAACGGGTAATCCAGCAGGAAGTGGTCCCCTTGGATGTTGAAGCGTCCGTCCGCTCCGTAGATCTGTCTTCTCACGCGTTTGCGCCCGGGCCTCGTCCTCGGCCCTCCTCTCCGGGGACCTCCGTCCGGCTCCTCGTCGCCCTCCACGCGCACGGCGGTGAGGGTGCGTGAGCCGTCGGCGTACAGCGTCTCGAAGGCCAGCTTCTCCGTGAGCTGCCGCGTCTGGTCCCCCCGCTCGCCCCGGTGGAAGCAGCTGGAGTTGCAACGGGTCGTGAGGGCCAGCTGGGTCCGAGCGCTGAAGCGGGAGCGGATGAGAGGCGTCGGCGCACGAGGGATGAGCGCGGGCACGTGAACGGGCGCAGGGTGAGGAGGCGGAAGAAGAAGGGACCGGGTGACAGGGACGAGGAGCAGCTGGAGCAGGTGAGTCAGCAAGAGGGAGCGCTCACGTGGCGTCACCATGGCGACGGAAAACACTGCAACGACATAAAACAATACTTGAATTTCATCCGAGATTGCATGAAATCCTACATGTTTTTCAAGATAAGGACGCTCTTACAAGCCCTAATCCCCATAAATCTGGATGTGCTTTTAACAGTAGATTTTAGCAGTGAGGTCAGCTTGCAAAATCGAATGTTGCGTCATCTGGTGCAACGGGGGCAACAATGAGCCTCTTGTACAATATAGATTAGCAGGAACACCGGATCTCAACCTGATTGGATGGGGGTGAAAGAGAACCCCTCAAATCAAATATTTGTCCAAGCTCAGAGGTAAGACGTCGTTTTGCATCAAACATTAACCAGTTCTCCGAGTCAGAGGGGCTTTCAGAGCAGATTACACCAGCAACGAGGAGATACTTGATCCCCTCTGAAGGTGCATGGTCTCAGACGCCCACCTGGCATAAAGACAGCAGGTGTGTCCAAAAAAGAAGAAGTGAAAAGCAACAAGTTGAGGCCTGGCAGCTAAACAGAGCACTGCTTCTAAGGGTGGGGCCACACACCTATGAGCAGTTTCTTCTAAAACCACGAAGGAGGCAGCACTAGAAACAAAAAGAGCAGCAGGGAAGAACAAACCTCTACGTGGACCTTCAGTTGTGAATTGGAGGTTGAAGAAATTGTAATCTGACTTAAACATGGAGTTTTGATGAATATCTTTATCTTTATCAGGCTACACCTAAGAGGTCCACAAGCCTAGAAGCTCCTAAATGGGATCTGACCCTTTCTGACATAACGAACGCAGCAGAGTGAAGCAAAGGAGCTCATTTTCAGCTTTAACAAGGACCCAGTACACCTTAACACACGCACGCCCCCCATCTATTTGGCCTAAATAATCGCCGCACATCTGGATACATAAGGGCTATATAATAATCCCCCTTTTAATCCATGCAAAGGAATGCTGTGCTGGTCATTTCGAGCCCCCCCCCCCCCAGTATTCACAAAGCAGCAGGAAGCTATCATTCTAAATCAGATCAAAGTAATCTAAAACTTCACCTTGCGGATTAGCGATCGATGGGCGCGTGTTTACATCCCGGTGGCATGTTCCGCGCCACCAGACGACTCCCCCAGGTCCATTCCCCGCAGGTTCCCCCTCATCCTGTCAGGTAGCTGCTGTCCGCTGCTCGTCCTCCTCGAAAAGGACAAACGCCTCTCGCTCTTTTTTTGCTCAGTGTGTCTGAATGTGCGCAGCCGGACTGGAAGCTGCTCTCAGCTCGGAGACACAAATAAAAGTCCCTGAAAAGAAGTGGTTGCTCGCTGCGGAGCGTCCGGCTGCGCAGGGCCGGAGCCCCGCCCCCCGCCGCACTGATTTCTGAGGGAGGGGGGGGGGTCTTCAATTGTACTTTACATGTGAAACTTTTAAGTGCAATTATCATGCTATGTTATACCGTTTCTTGTTTGATTACATAAATACTTCATACTTTTGTATTACTTTTCGTGACATAGAATGTAGGAACACGAAATGCATTCAGACAACGTGACAATTTTATATTATATATTAAATTAATGTATCTTATTTATGAAGCTGGGTCCTGCCAACTGAACTGAACTATGACATTATAACCTTTTCTTGCTATACTATGGCTTTTTAATGATTTCTTTTGACTAACTATACTATAATTTTATACCTTTTGTGACATACTGGGACATTTTTCCCAAATCCATTCTCTTCATGGCAGCAATGTTGCATGCAATGCTTTTAAGATCTACAATGTAACTTACATTGTAATATGAGTTCGTTTTTTTCAACATGCTACAACAGGACTTTTCTTCTTTTAAAATACATACTAACAAAGACTTCCATGATTTCTTTCCTAAATGCTATAGATACTTTTATTTTTGACAAAGCATACTGAGACTTTTGAAAAACATAATATTGTTATATCTCTTAATTGCTTGAACATAATCTAACAAGTCTTTTTACAATGTTCCAATGTTATATATTCAATTCATTGATTTATGTCGCACTATACCAAGACATGGTGAACTATAATTTATTTTATAGACACACTATATTTAGGCATTTTGTGAAATTTTATTTGACATCCTTCACCGCCTTATTCAATGACATTTTCATGATATTCAATAACGTGACATATTCAATTATGTGAATGCATGTTTTAGCTGCTTTACTTTTTCTGACAAGCCTTTTAAAGACCTACTATATTATGAGCCTTTTAATGACCTACTATATTATGAGACTTTTAATGACCTACTATATTATGAGCCTTTTAATTACATACTCTCCCATATGAACAAGCACTTCATTATGTTCTTGTGGCATAATATACAATGACATCTTAATGACATACTATCCCATGACTTTTTATGATTTTTCTTTCGTATTATATGATTTGCTTTTTATGATGCATTATACATGTGTCTATTTCCATCAGAAAGTATGCCACTTGTGGAACTTGAAGCTTTCCGTCCGTCTGTTCCAACTCACACCCCTAATGCTTCGTTGGAGGCAAAGGGTCAAACCCCAAATGGAGATCTTTGAGGACGACTTCATCTTCACTGGATACAGAAGTTAGTGTGTCATCCACAGCAGATGACGCACTAACTTCTTTGCATTATGGCCACGTCGTTTCTCAAACAGATTGGCCCCCCTCCAACAGACGGCCACAGCTGGTGAAGGGTTTCCAAACACAACCAGAGGAGCCTGAAGCCAATGTGGTGATCTTTGACCTCAAAGCAGCGAAACATCTGTCCCACATCCTTGACAACAGCTACTTACTTGTTCCCTTCAAACGTGCAGTAAGACACCGTGCCTCAGCGCCAGTGCCCATTCATCAACTCGTCCGTCCATTATTGTTGTCCAGAAAGGTTCCATCTTTGACAAGTTTGTCTGTGGCAGTGACAGGAGCCGCGTCCTCAGGACTGACAGGCAGGAGTCAAATGACGATGTTGTTGGGGAGCAATGAAATTCTCTCTTTTAGTTTATTCCGATACACAGACCGAAAGGATATAGCTACACGGGTGGGGTAATTGTGTCGGGCAACTGGTTCCAGGTGAGGGAAGTACTGCGTGATGTCAGTAACAGCAACGTTCTTCATGTCATGCTATGCATGCTTTTGCACTTCAGGAGAAGGAAAAGGGCTCCCTGGATTTTCCTATCGAGTGATGCAACAATGAAGTTGCTGTCGTTCCTTCCTGCCGTCTCCACAACGAGTACGTTGTCAGAGTTGCTTTGGTTGTCTCACACTGCACACACTCACTCAACATGCTCTCCTTTTTTCCCGTTACCAGAGCCTCTAGTGACAAAAGGGGCTGTGGACCTTTGGGTAATGCAGAGATGTTCGGATCATTATTACACTCCTTGAACCCTACAGCCGCCTTACAGTCTTTAGCCATGAGCTTTGTAGAGGCACAAGACACAAAGCAGACGGGCTTTTCCCTCAGATGAACCTTCCTTTCATCTCGATGCTTGCTTCTGGTGCAATTCACTGGTGTCCCCTTTCTGCACCTCTCAGATGTCTCTGAATGACGTGTGAGACAATGGCGTCTCGTCTCCAATGCTCAACAAGGTCACAATACACACTGTCTCAGGTGGTAACATGACAGTAAAGCGTTTTTAATCCACAAGGTAAATAAACTAAAGTATTAGCTTTTATAATTTGTAGTTTTAAACCTCTTTTAGCTTGTAGCTGAAACGCAAAGCAACGACCAAAATTGTTCAACATTGTCAGCTCTTCTATGGCATTACGACTGAGAAATAGAAGGTTTATATATAATGTAGTTAATCAGATCACAAGTGTTCATGTTTTTCATCACATCATTTTAGCCTCCAGCTACACGCGAGCAAGAACAATCTTGTTTCTGGCATTCCGGTAGTCTTATTATCGTCTGAGCCAAATAAGTGATTCGTATAAAGTGAGGACCTTCGCATCTGGCAGGCTGAGGACTGCTGCGGCACGCTGGCAGCGCCATTCACCTCCTCATGCCACCTGACCTTGATCTCCAAGAGGCCTTCTGCGCCTCATTCGGGATCCCTGGGAACATGTCGAATTTGGGAAGCCGCGCACCAACGCTCCCGTGTGGTTTTGTTTCTGAGCTTCGGGGGGGGGGGGGGAGAAGGGGGTGCAGAAACAGAGCTCCCAGTCACGGCGACAGTGCTTTCAGGAATGCCGAGGAATGTCCCGAGAACGAGGACTCAGGTCAGACTTTCAGCACAATGCCGCCGCTGTTGTGCGCCGGAGCAAATGTCACCCGGGAGGAAACACCTAGGCTACCGAAACTGCTCCTCGTCTCCTGTTACGCAATCCTCAGCCGCCGCGGGTTTCTGCAGCGAGAATGGCGCAGCGCTGACAGATTAAGTGTAAGGTATATTCCCTCAGAAATAGGGAGGAGAATCAAAAGGCCCGAGAGGTGTGAATGTGTAACTTTGTAAGCCTGCTGTGTGTGCTATAGAGAAAGAGAGATACAGCACAGTGTGTGTGTGTGTGTGTGTGTGTTTGGCATTCAGCGACTAGGCTTCCGTTTATCTGGATTCTTTTCTTTTCGCTTGCTCCTCCTCACGAAGAAGTTATGATCACATACTTTTCCGTCACCGAAATTATACTCGGAAAAATATCTTTATTCAAGAATAGTGAGACATTTTGGGAGATGTCCTATTTTGCCAAGAGTAAAGGGAGAAGATTGATACCATTTTTATGTTTAATAGGTCAATATGTAGCTGGAGCAGCAGCTGGTGAGCTTAACTTAATACATAACGACTGGAAAGAGCTGATTGTTCTAAGAAGTAACATCTGTCTACAAGCACGCCTGAACTCCATTTTCTTAAACAATAAGCATATTATTTTAGCTGTTTTTTGTCATGAATACTTTCCCTCAGAAAGAGCAACTCAACTCGTCTTAGATGAGGCCGATTTTTGGGGGAGTCGACGCATACCGACCTTTTCCCTCAGCACACAGAAAAGGTCGGTATGCGGTTTATCAGCCCGACGGCTCAGCAGAACCAAGGCGGCAAACGTTAATACTTTGTGTTCATTTGGCAAAGACAATGCACAGCAGATCCACTCCTTCTCTAATTAAATGCAATGAAAGAAAGTCTGGGATATAAAATGTTTACCATGCTTGATAAAGATTATCTTAAGAGGTGCAACGATTGGCTGTTCTTCCTGAGTCTTTATGTCTTTGTACTGAGCTGAGATAAACAGCTGCTGGCTGAAGCCTTATATTTAGCCCATGAGTCTTATTTCTCCCAGCAGGAAAGCAAATAAGTATCCAAGAAGATCAAAAATAATCCAGTATAGATCCTGTCTCCTGTCCGTCTAACGGTAGATTAGCGGCTCCTTGTCTCACATGTGTTTTACGGTTCATTCATGGTTTCGTCTTCAGACGAGGCACCTGCAGTATATTTGACAACAAAAAGGAAAATCCTTCCTCTACTGTTAAAAACAGCTGCCGGTCGTATATCTGTCATTTCCCAAAACCATTTGCTTTGTCTGTCATGTTCGTTCAAATCATTCAGGCTTCACCTGCTTCTTCCCGCTGATGCCTTGTGTGTGTCTGCAAACACGCCGGACGCTCAAAGGTCACACTTTAGACTTTAAATTAGCAAGACTAGCTTGAGGGCACAATGGAACACAGGTAGAACATGTTAACTCCGGACAAAACTTCCTGGACCTCTGCTTCATGGTGTCACCCTTCGACGCTGTGCAGTGCAGACCTCACACGCTGAGCTCACTCCTATGTGGACACCAGGTGAGATGTTCCCCCCGGTGGGCAATGCAAAGCTGACTTGGTCTTCTTGTCAGTAAACGCACAAAAACCCACTGTGATTTCACAGCAGTTCTCTAAAACATTTCTAAACATCTCTTTGAACATTTTTATATGATTTGCTTGGATGTTGAAAAAATGTCTCGGAAAAATATCCTGAAAGAAAAGTAGAACTAATTGTGTGAATTTTTAATGTGTCACAAGCCAACAATGTTGTCTCAAACTTTCCAAGATGATTCATCTAAGAAAACTAAATTATTCCTCAGAGATAAACTTGTTTCCCCCCCGTGAAGGAAACAACTTCGGTCCACTCAGAAGGAAGCGGGTCCTTGGACTGAGTGACTGAGAAACTGAAATTGTGCCCCGCCGGGTCACCGGTCCGTCTGCGTCGGTTTCGTCTGGACTTTCTGTGTTGGTGCGCAGCTCCCTAAACGCGTGTCGTTGCTGGTTCGCTGCCGGGGGGGTGAGCTTTTTCCTGCCTGGAGCGAAGCGGCGCGCAGGATTCCAGATGTGCGAGTTCACGCTGGCCTTTTTTGCGAGCGGGCATACCTTGGATTTCCATGGTAATTGCGCCGTGGCGCCGAACACAAGCGGACGCCGGTCCAATAATACGTATCCCATCGTCCCTCGTGTGTGTGTCTCCTCGTGTGCACGTTGGACTGAGTTGTTCGTATAGGTGGTGAACAAAGAATGAAGATCACGGTGGGCGGGGGTCAAGACTCGTGTGACCGTTCAGCTGGCACGCTGTGAGGGCCCCACGACAGCTTCTGAGAGCAAGCGGGGGATTTGTTAACCGGATCACATGGTTTTCTATGGACTTTTAATCTGATAATTGGCTTCAGATTGAAACGAGACATCTGAGCCTTCAAACGGTGGAGGGAGCCTCTTACAACCGTCCTGCAGCTCCTGCCGGACCGCCCCGTCCCGTCAGAAACGGGATCCCTTGAGGCTTAAGCGGTTCCTCACTGTGAACACAGAGATATGTTTATTGCTTCTTCATTTTTCCTCAAAGCCCTCCCATCCCCGTCTGTCTGTCCTCTATCCCTCCTCATCATCAGGTCAAAACAGTGCAGACATTTTCCACATTTTCAGTCGAAGAGCTCCATCCGTTCCAGGAAATGACCCCTCTTCAGACGTTATATTTTCCTACCTGATGAATATGACGTCCTGCTGATGACGCAGATCCACCCCTGCTGCCGCTGCTCCCCGGGTCTCCTGCAGGGCCTTGTGGGTACGCACTCAGCGCCACTTGGACTCGGGTATGATGTCATTTCAGTTTGGCTGCAAAAGAAAGAAAGAAGGAAAAACAAAGTTAGCAAAAACAGAGCTGAGGAATGCAAACTGCGATGAAATCCATCAGGAGAGAGGGACAGAGTGTCTCCTCACGCTTCATGTCCGGGCAGAGAAAGTGTGAAGTTTAGAAGTTTAGAAGTCGTCATAAGAGCTGTTCGGTCGCTGCAGCCTTATATGAAAACCCGCTAATCTCTTTGCTCTGGATAAACAGAAAGGAAAAAGGTCTATGTGGATGTGTCATGAGACATGATTAGGCAGGAATGAACCTACTTCATCACAGATTGTGGGTAGTTAAGCCTAAATGCCAGGTCTCTGGGAATAGTCGCCACAGAAATGCTCTGTTAATAAGAGAACAATGTTGTTTTTTATCCAAAAAACTGAATCTGGACATCAACAGGCTGAATATCTTGTTATTTGAAACAGATGCTGCGATCTGTTTTTAGTTATTAGTATGTTATTATGTTAATCGTGACTGAACAAATCACAACCCTAAAAACAATGCTGTCAGGGAAATTTAAAAAAATGGTGTTTCCCACACACACAACCTCAAGATCATCATCAAACTATGTGCTGGTTGAATATTTAGGTCATTTTAACTGATACCAGTTGGGAGGAATTATTCAAGCAATGCTATAAATCTTGTGAGTTAATTCCAGCTGTGATCAACAGTGACACTTGAAGTGAAAGGCAGGGGGAATAAAGACGGACTCGCAGCTGTTAAACATTCTGGAAAATGCAAAAGTGGGAGCCTCAAGTAGAGCAACGGGCCAAAGTCTTCATCATACCGATTTATGGTTGGAATATTGAGAAATTATTGAGCAAGACGGTGGGATGGATGAAACGTCCTGCAGCGATTCTGTGCAGGAGACATCAGGAGGAGAACAAATGGGCTGCACAGGACTCCGTACACAGACCCAACCGAATGTTTACAGCCGCTGAGCAAAACATCCCGTTGACACTCTTCAGTGTCTTTGTGCATCATTGATTGGTTTGTTCCTGAAAACACACTCTCACCTTCCTCATTTCTCACCCTGACGGTGTGTGTGATTAGTCCTTATTACTCCAAACATATCATATCACCTTTCTAGATGATGAGCGAGTCCAATTCAGTTTTTCCTTTTTACGTGTGTGTCATTTTGTTTCTTTAATTGCACGTTTAGATGGACGTTTGACGCTGCTCTCTGAGTTAAAAACAACAGCAGCAGTGTACGCAATCGCTGTCAGGCCCGATAAGCAGAAATGAACGAGGAGAAACAAGGCCTTCTTTTTTACCCATCCTGCCTCTCTCTCCAACAAACAATTTAAAGTTCCTAACAAGGGCTGAATAATCCGTGTGTGTGTGTGTGTGTGTGTGTGTGTGGAGCTGTTTTGCCGCTCTGGAAAGTTAAAGTTTTTTTTTCCCCTCCGCTAACCTCATTCCCCAGAATACCTACAACAGCATTTTATTTACGATTCCAACCCAGTGAACGAGGACCCGAGCGAGCCAAAAGAGCCTCTTCGCTGTTGTGGAAAGAAAATAAAGCAGAAGAAGGAAGAGAACGTGGCTTGTCCGCCCCCCCCCCCCCCCCCCCCCCCTGCTGCATTCTTTCCCCCATCAGGAATTCACTGAGGTTTGTGCCGTGCACTTTTATCTTTTCTCGCCCGCCTGGGAATAACAAGGCCGGTCGGAGCGCACGGCTCAATCCTCTAAACGCTGCACATCACACAGAAACAAAGCGACACAGAACCCCGAGAGCTCCCCCCCCCCGACCGGTCCTCCATTGGTGAAGCAACGACGGCTGGTAATTGGGTTCCGGCATGACACAGCTCTTCTCTATCGAGCTCATTGTCTTTGACCGTTATCTGAGCCACGGCTGATTTGGGGTCTGTAAATTCATGGCACCGAGGGCCTTTTTCGGCTCAGAGGGGACCCCAGGGCCACGGCAGAACGTTCCAGTGGCATTACCCTGTTGTGTTGTGAACGTGCCTGAGGGTTCTCCGCAGCCCACGTGAACACGTGGTGCCTGAGAAACGTGGGGTGATCACAAAAGCCTCTCGAACGCATGTCTGTTTATAATAAGCATCAGAATCCAAAACACTCCGTGCAACGCCAAGGAAAACTTGGCAAAAGTCTCAACGGCGTCTGACACAAAGGAGCCGCTCCTCTGAAAGAGGTCCCCCGGTTGTCTCCACCGTTGATGTTTAAATACGGCAACACGTTGAAATCAGTTAATATCAGCATCAAAACACACCGATCTGACCGCAAACAAGCTTTCCGCGCCAGGCGACGCGTCCGCCCGGGGGGGGGGGGGGGGAGAGGAGGGGGGAGCGCGCGAGGATCTCAGTGCAGACGAGGCAACGCTGCAGCTGTGAGTCCTCACGCTCAACTCCCATCCGGATCCAGATTAGCAACGCCGTCACTCGGCCAAGGCCTGCTGCCTTTGGCCCGAGGACGAACACCTACGCAGGGTCAAGCTGTTTGTTCCATTCCTTCTGCTCGTGCCTTCTTACATTGACTAATCAATACAATTAATTATTGGAATTATTTGATTCAAATTGCTACTTGAAGTGGTTGTGTTGTGTTTTTAACATGTAGTATATTATTATTATAATATAATACAAGGTATAAGGTAGTGCAGCACAAGAGCTGAGGAGCTACTGTCCTTACCCTGTAGGTTGTGGGTTCAAGCCCAGTCTTGGGTTTCAGCCTTTGGCTTTACTTCAGGTTTGAGTAGCAATCTCAAGGTTATGATGAATTGACTGAATTTGATGTTAATTGCTAATTAAGCGTTTGTCACTTAGCCTTAGGCAATTAGCCATGCTACATAGCCTATAGTGACAGGGACGTGTAGGTTGCTCCATTTAAGATCATTCCAGTCATGTCATGGGAAAAAAATATTGTGAAAAAAGTCAAAATATGTAGGGTCAAAAAAGAAAAGATTTTTTTTAAATAATAGGTAAAAAATAATTATTAAAAAATATATGTAAGGTCAATATATATATAATATAATATATATATTATTAGGGCCGGGACTCAATTAAAAATATTAATCTAATTAATTAGAGGCTTTGTAATTAATTAATCAAAATTAATCGCATTTTAATTGCATAAATATTTGACCTGAGAACAGTGAGAAGTAATTTTTTTCACATGGATTTTTTTTTTTCAACCAATTCCAGCAGACAAGTGTAGAAATATAGTACTTTCAGAAATTCAGGTAGCCTATAGGTAAGTAGACCTTCTGTAAACTATGTTTTTTTAAGTAGACCCAATACTTTCAAGTACATTCAGAACATTGGTTATTTTTTCAGACGTGGACTTAGTTACCCTGGTCCTTAAACCAGTCATCTGGTGCAGTGTGGGTTGGGTGTGGGTCCTTGTACTCGGAGTCGGGCTAACGTCCACGCTAGCTGCTAATTGTTTTGCGTTGAGGTGATACTTGAGGCTCGATGTGAATTCCTTGTTGCACAGCTTGCACACAACCACGCTCTTATCGACGCTTCCATCCGTGTGTTTATTATAACAAGATTTCCCATTCACGGGGCCAACTGACACGGTCTCGTCAGCTTCTTCGTTCATGTTCACTGTGGTTTGTTGTTGTCTAAAGTCATGAACGCTAGTTGGTGCTCCAGTATACTCGGTCCTCCGAAACTCATGCAGTGAGAAACGTTCCGCGGGGCAAAAAATAAGTGTAAAAATGCGTAAAAAATGTTATTTTTTTGTGTAATTAATTCATCTTAATTCACATTGTAATTAATTAATTGTAATTAACGCGCTAAAGTCCCGGCCCTAAATATTTCACAACATGACATATGACATTGACACTTATTTAAGGCATCCACATCACTGTTGGCTTAAAGCGATAAAATAATAAAAACTGTTCAACCAAAAGTGGATGCGTCCTTTTAGTTGAGTCAAAGTGTGTTTTATAGTAGTTTCCCACAGTGTGTTGCCATGACTCTCTCCCCCTGACGGAGGGCCGGGTGAGTTATGAGCCTGTGACTTGGCAGGGTGTGAAATGGCCGTCAGTGTACACGGCAACGGTTCACCACCGCAGAACCAAAGGGCCTCCACTCGGCCGCCAAGTCCCAGATGCCCTCTAGTCGCCCACAACAAACAGCCGGGGAGAAGAAAAAAAACGTGACCCAGAATGTGTGTTCTTTTCCCTTCACAGATGACAGCGGCCTGTTAACTTCTCCCGAGTGTAACATGAGGCGTCATTAGGGTTAGGGGGGGGGGGTTTGTGGGATGAGAGCTCAAGGTTACTTCTACCAGTGATTATGAAGATACAAAGCAGCAACATTAACCTGCTTCTGTGCTTTGGAAGTACTGTAGATGGGCAGGTTATCCAGCACAAGATCAATGGAACATTTTCAACACTTATTCTGGATGTCATGATTGGCTCCGTTTATCTGTTTAAATCTAATGTATGTTTTGGAATTGTTCCATGAAGACGTTTGGTGACTTTAGGACATTATATTCTTCACTAGTATTCTTCCTTGTGTCCCCAGATTACACTTGTACAGAAACTAAAGCACCGCAGACTTTTCAGGACACCGTCTGCGAGCTCCTTCCCATGGAAATCACATCTTCCTCTTCCTGCACATGAAACGCAACCATGGAAACACTGATTGTGTTTAAGCACCACAAACAGAACCTGCTGCCCATGAATCAGACACCCGACAACGGACCCCACCTGACCTCTCCCTGTGGCTGCTCTCAGCACCGGAGGTGGTGAGAGTCCCCCAGCGGGGCTCGAGGAAAGGACAAAACAAATCAGCACCAAGTGTCCGAGCATGGGCCACGAAGAACCCCCCCCCCCCCCCCCCGTTAACGCCACGTGACGAACAGATGTGCCGCCGGGTGGTGACTCACACAAGCCAGCGGCCTCATGGCGAGCGACGTATCCAGAGCTCTGTCTCCCAGCTCCCCAGTATTTGACACCCTCTCGCTGGGTCGGGGCGTGCAGAGGGAGACAGGATCTGGGTGCAAACACACACATGTATCAACCAACCCCCTCCGTAAATGCTGATTTGCACGCCGTGCTCGTGCAACCAGAGACCTAAAGGTCGCCGCAACACATTGGCTGCGCCCCACATGGTAAACGGCTCGGCCAGGTGTCTTAATCCCCACCGCCCTTGGGATTCCAAGGATGAGAGCTGTAACGTGGTCCCGGAGAAACTCGGTGTGGACTTGCGGTGAGCTGCAACACCCCCCCCCCCCCCGGGAGGCCAGCAGTGACCTCCAGCTGATCCCTCGCTAACAGGCAGCGTGAGAGAGCGATGAACTGCAAAGCGTTCTGATGTCTTAATGAAAAGACGTACACTCACGTACACATTTGAAGGCAGGAGCCAGAGGCCCCCGCAGTTTCTGGGGAGGAGACGCGTTCCAAACAGTCAAAGACACTAAATGATGACAATTCAGAAAATGCATGTAAAAATAAAACCTCCCACGTTGAGACGGAGGAATCCGAAGGGGGGGGGGGGGGGGAGAAACTGGTCTACATTCTTCTCGGGCATACGGTGCTGCACGTAGCCCTGGGTCGGCATCTGGTGTCACTGAGCAATAATCACACACAATGTGCACATGCGGATGAGATCAGGAAATGGACTCACTTTAATGATGTCTGGGGAGCGATCAGAGAGGGCGTCGGTGCGTGAAACCAGAGACACCTGAACGTAAAGTGCAACCCCCCCCCCCCCCCCCGTCCTGATGGTAAACAATGATGAAAAGAAAAGGCCTGATGCGGAGCAGTAAAAAAACGAGTTAATGGGGAATTTTTCGTGATTGCCAAAATTGGAGTGAGGGTAGAGTTACGTTAATCAACACAGGGCCGAGCAGCAGAAAATGATCACATGAAATATAATAATCGCTGATGAAACACAGCAGGTCTGTAATCAGTTGTTTGGAAGGAGTGAGTCTGACTTCTTCTTCTCCGAAACCTCAGCGTAATCCTTCCAGGTTTGTTTCTGTGCTCTTCATTTTTTGAGTGAAACTAAAAGAAAGTCTGGACCAAAGCAACGAGGACACGGTCCCCTGAGCCAAAGAGCCCAGATATGTGACTGTCTATGTGTTATCTGTGAGCTCTGTGACTGAACCAAGAGGCTACTTTCTGTTTTACAAAAAACAGTTTATTAACAAGAAGGCTTGCACATAGATAACAATTCATTATAAATTAACTTCACTCTTATATACATCTAAATATACTGTATATAAATGTACAATATATCACATAGTCAATGTCGCTGTTTTACCTCTTGGGCTCATGTTGAGCTTTGACTTAATATACTTTGGTGTCCTTTTAGATTAGAGCCCACACATTGCGGCTAATCGGTTTGGGTTCCTCCCTTCTGGCGCCTTCTCGGGGTCCAAGCCCTTCTCGCTTGGACCCCGCCCGTCTTCAGAAGCAGAATGCACTCTGGTTGTTGGCTGCACTTTGGATGGTCGCTGTCCCGCCTGACAAAGTACACAAAGGTGACAGTTTAATGACACAAAAAACACATCTACTGGAATCCAAAAAAGAAAAAACGTAAACGATTTGGATACAGAGGTCAGAGGTCACCACCAGGACCGCCTGAAAAAATAAACTCCCTGCTGGTGGTCAGAGTTCTGCTGCTGGAAGTGATGCGTCACTGCAGCGGTGAGGTAATACATTCATTCTCCATGAGCCACGAGCTTCCGTCATGTCGTCACAGCGAGAACAGAACTCTGATATCAGTTTGTTCACCTCAGAGATAAGAAATATGGGCTGTGGAGGTTTTTTAAAATTTTTATTTCTTCTCTTTTGTCTTAAGAACCGAGCTGATGCTGTTGTCAAAGCTGTGTATTTTCACAGAGGCGCCTTACAAAGGAACCGAGAGGCCATCTGGTTAAATAAACAGGTGAATAAAAGGAGGTTAACTGACCTTCTGTTACAGCTTTGTTATGGAAACACTGAAGCTGCAACTCCTCCTCCTCCTCCTCCTCCTCCTCCTCCTGCTCTGCACCCACCTGGTCAAAAGTCCACGTCCTGGTTATGATCCCTTCATCTGGAAGCAAAGAGTCACATAAACAAGTGTCGTTCGCCCAATTAGGAGCAGAAAGGAGGTCCTGAGATGAGGAGAGACAGCAGCAGCTTCTGGAGTCAGCATGAAAGCTGCTCATTTGCTAACAACCTGCTGTGTTAATTCCACCCCTGCTCGGGTGTGTGTGTTTTCACACTGACCCACTGAACTCGCTCCGATCTCATGGTGTGGACAAACACACTGAGTTTTACTTACTTTTACCAACTGAAGTCTGCTCATAGTTTTAATGTCAGATTACTGTAGTCAGTACATTTTTCTACTTGTGGTGAATGTGCTTTAACGTGTGTGTGTGTGTGTGTGTGTGTGTGTGTGTGTGTGTGTGTGTGCGTGTGTGTGTGTGCACAGCTGGTTTTAATATGGGATGAACTGGCGAATATGAAAATGGACAGAAGTTGTGAGTGAGAGAAGAGATTCAGAGCTGAGAGCACAAGAGAAATAAAACATGAATAATGACCCCCCCCCCCCACTCACTCACATGTTGTTGATTCTGAAGCCCAGTTTTCTGTGAAGTTGTTAAAATAGGATATCTATAAAGTTCCATGTCATAAGCTTTTTTTCTTCTTTGAGAGTAAGACGAGAAGATTGATTCCACTCTGTGTGTTAAAGTATTGATAAATAAGTCAGTAGGGTTGTGTTGGATTACAAATCTGCAGTATTAATGCTGTTTAATGCAACACCCAATGATGTTTTTCAGCGAACACCTTGTGTAATTTCTGCTACCCAAATGAAAGAATTGTACATGGAACGCTTTTAACGCTATGGATTAATGGATAGATAAATCAACCCCTGCACATCTGGACTCCGAGGAGGCAGCTGAGGGGGTCCGGAGGGATCGCAGCACACACACACACACACACACACACACACACACACACACACACACAGACACACACCAAAAGTGTCTGCACGTGCGTCACGTCGACCACATAAAGCAATTCATCGTGCAGAGGCTCGAAATGTGGTCGGATGAAGGTGCAAAGATCAACAAGAGCCGCCTCCCCGGACTCCCCTTTAAGCACCACTCGTCACCTCGTCACGCTCCGGTTTTAAGCTGCAATAAACACGCACGACAAAACGCATCGGAGCTCAGCAGCAGGTTGCGGAGGTGCAGCACGTTGACGCAGACGTGTGTTGACGCTTTTCCCCTGAAGCCGCTGCGCCAAAGTCAACTGGAAACATGGACGTCTTGCAGCTACACGTCAGGATTCCTGAGGCACGCGGGAGGAAACACAAAGTCACCACCCAATCGGGATTAAAGAAGTGCACCGATTCCACGGCACGGAGCCACGGTGATAATTGAGTCCTGTTCCCGCGTACTTTTGTCACGTGCTCCACAAATCCCCAACTTTTAAAATACTAAGTGGGGCGTTTTTAAACAGAAGTGCACACATTATTTACACGGTGTCCCGCTTTAACTTGTCCCGGTGCATCAGGTTCAGCCCAAATGAAACGATATATCCTCCTCCCATCTACTCCATCAGCCCCACCAGGAGGCTCGAAGAGAGACAGCGCCACCCAGAGGGAGGCAAATCAAACTACATGTATATTACAACGAGTATTTCATGATTGACTGATTTATAGAAAAAACGGATCAAGGGACGTTGCCTTATTTAAAGATTTATTAATTTATAATACAAGCTTTTATGTAGACCACATTGCATTTTAGTTTTTTTTCTTTTTTTTTCTCTTTTACATTTAATCATACTGGGCTAGACTTCATAGCAGTGACATTGACAAAAAACACAAACCAAAGGACAATGGAAGGAATCAAAAGGTTTCCGACTGTTTGTGAGGAAACCGCAGGCCGGCGACACTGCGGCACTTCTTTTTTAAAAACTTTTTTAAAGACCACATATCCTCAGCCGTCCTCATACAGTATGCCACATGCATCACACACCCTCAGACACTCATACACACACTCACCCACATTAAAATTTAACAAATACCTATACACAAGATAAAAATTGATATATTTAAATTTCCATATTAATGATATTACTGAATTCCACGATAAAAGGCAAACATGAAGTAAAGACGGCATCCAAACAAAAAAGGGTTTTCCTTGCTCTTCTTCATCTAATTGGCAGAAACTGTCCCCTCAGAGTCCAGTAGGAGTGTGGGGGGGGGAGGGTGGTAAAGACACTCGTCCCTTCCATCTTCCGTCCCGGAGCCCCGACTGCGCCCCCCCCCGCATCGATGACGTTGACGCTCACAGGTGCGAAAAAAACGGCACCTGGCGGCACTCGGCCGCCCCCTCGGGGTGTGCACTCCACACAATACAAGTCTTTTTGCCATTGGTCCGTTTCCAGGGACAAAAACAGGTGGACGTGACGGAGGAAACGGCGCCGGTGCCGATACAGAGCGACCGGTCCGTTCAGTTAGTGAGTGTCAGGAGGAGGGTGGAACGTTTGGGGGTGATTTAAGGTCCACTGCTCTGACCGAAGAAAAAGGTTTTTAAAAAAAACAAACAAATAAAATAAAATGCCGTTGGGGAAAGGTGATGAAACACAATAAACATTTCTGAATCAACAAACTGGTTAAGTGCAATGAGCGGGTTAACAGCATTCAGTAAGACCTGGGGAAACATCCACGTGACTTATGGGGAAAGGTAACCATCCTTTATCCGTGTCCACGGAGAACCTTCCGTGTCTTCTCCACTGCGTACCACAGCTTTTTAAAACTCGTCCAGCAGCAAATCAGGTAACTTTAATTTCATGGTCTTTAAATAACGAGGAACTACAACGGCAAATTCTTCCGGCTCAGTAAAGGTTTTTCAGGGCAAAACAATATCTGAATATATTGGCACAAGGAAAAAAAAGCCTCCGATTCAACCAAACGGCCCGACCAGACTTCCTGTGATTCTTCCAAATCCACAGCTGACAGGATGAAGGGACACTGTTTATGCACGTGTGTATATGCGTGTGTGTGTGTGAGGTTGGGGTAGAGGGTCGTTTTCCGATGTTTTACAAGAGGAGACAGCAGTTGCTCTCTGTGGTTTTTTCTCTGTTCCGTTGACCTACAAAGACAGGACAGCAGAGAGGAAAGGTGAGATTAAAGGAGGGGGGGGGGGGGGGGTTAACAGCGGTAGAAGCAAACGCACCACTGCATGCAATGTGTGTGGACGCTAAAACAAAATGGACCCCGAAAGACAAACTTCTCTACTTCGGCGCTCTGCCTGACCCGACGCGACGCACTTAAAGGGCAACTGCACCCTTAAATCTTTCTAGAAGCCTCTCTCCCAGCAACCAAAATGCAACACGGGAGTGAGGAGCAGCGGTTTGCCGCCGCTGCTCCTCACTCCTAATGATCCTTTTTTAAGCTCTGAAAACAGATGTTGCCGTTGAGCTAAAGAGAAATTAATCTTGTTTTTGTTGGCATGGTCCATTTTCCGCCAGAGCTTACCAGGAATGCTAATGCTAACGCCACTGGTATCTACGAGGGAGCGGCACAGTGTGGGGTTACAGGTGGGGCCCTCCCGCGCCTCGCGTTGCAGTTTTAGATGAGCCTCAGTCACATGACCGCGTGCAAAGTTAGCCTGACTGCTGTGACCTAAAAAACAGCAGACGGAAGAGTAAGATCCTCACCATGAGAGTTGGGCTCTGGAAGAGTCTCCCTGGCAACCAAGTGCATGACGGTTGTTCGGCCCGGCGGCAGCTTCAGAGCTTTAAACACAGAAATACACCTTGTGGTCCATTGTTCTACATTTAAAAATAGGGTGAAAGCCATTTGATATGAATATGGCCGTGACATGACTAGAAAAAAAAGCATGTGTTGGATCCTGGTTTTCCGTGGCGACTCCAAAAGCATCTGCAGCTGCTATGACAACGAATGCGTTAATTTAATAGTATCCCGCATCTGCAATAATGTATAAGGGCTCACTGTTAACTTGGTGCAGCAGTCCGTGGGTTGTTTAGCACCAGCAAATGACCCGATGGAGCTTAAACCTGTGGAGACGATCTTAGTAACATCCAAGGATGGCGTGTTTTTGTCGGGAGGGGCGCTTACCTCCCAGGGTAACGTTGCCGTGAAGGAAGCGTCCCTGAAAGATGAGTCGCAGAATACTGGGACTGCTGACCGTCTCCTCCTCCCATCCTGTTGGTAAGCAGAGAAACAAGTGGTTCCCTCACGGTAGACCGGCCGATACCGGCTCTTTGGGGCCGATTGTGACATTGATGACATGTGAAAACAGCATATTGGCCCATTTCAGAAATCGGCCGACACATCGATTTACTGTCACTATCGACACCATAAGACCGTTATTACTCATCTTTCTCCTGTTTGGACCTTTAATAAGAACAGTGTAAACAAAGTTTAAATGACAGGTATTCAGAAGTAAAAGGCCTAAAAGAAACTATCATAGCAAAGGAAATGGAACCAGTTGATGATTATATTAATTATTAGTTATTTGTACACTGACAATAAATACGTTTCAGTAAGAACTGTGACTGAAGGGCTGTTTAGTGAATATTAAAAAAAAAAAAAATTGTCAAAATATTTGCACTAAAACTAAAAACAGCCACAACAGAAATAGTGCAAACCGAATCCTTCATAGGTACCTGCAGGCCAGTTGTCAAACACGTGCTTGGCGATGTCCGTGGCCGAGTCGTTTGGGGAGAAAGTGAAGTCCTGCGTTTTCCCGCTGACCAGGATGAGGCGGAGGTGCACCTAAAACCCCCCCAAGGAAAGAAATCCATCCATAGAAATAAGCCAACAAAAACAACCACCAAACTTCCATCAGAGTTCTTCCTAATCGGTCGGTGGTGGAATCCCTCCACGTCCTCTAACCTCGTCAGTCATGAGGTGACCTTCAGAAGGCTGCGAAGAGACGGGCATTCCACTCTAATTAGATCCGCCCACACCAGATCTCCACCCTTTGACTGGGCGACTTCATCCACCGAGGGCTTACGCTGAAGTGAGCCCCTGTTGCCAGAGACGACAACGGGAAAGGGTGGGGGCGACGGGGGGGGGGGAACACTGGCCCTTTAGTTCGAGGGCGCTGCGAGCTCCACTCCAGGCTGTCGACCCTAATGCGATAACCCCAGGTGTCCCAGACAGCTCCGGGCCATGTTATTAAATTGACATGGCCAGTGCGTAGCCCCGAGGGGGGGACTGTGCATATGGGGGGGGGGGGGGGGGTCTTTAGCAGTGGGGCTTCCTCTGCGTTTTATCCTCTGGGCAACTACAAAACGCAATCTCTTAATGCCCAACTAACAGGCCTCGAAGGCCTAAATATTTGGATAATCAGGAAATTCAAAGTCTATATATATTGAGATGTAGAAGCTCCCGAATGATGCAATAACAGGTTCCACTGGGGATGGTGGCGCATCACCGGGTGGCTCTCATTTTTCCGGTACTTTGGTTGGGAACAATGCTCATAAATCATAAATTCATTTAAATAAACATGTTGGATCCTCATTGGGTCAAAATATCTAAAAACTGGATACGGCATCCAATATTTTCTATACACTGTATAAATAGGCTCTGTGATGGCAGCTGTGGCTAATCCTAAAAATATGTTTACATACATGTGGATTCTTGTTAAATAGTATTACTGCTGATCATCATGTAAAATAGCCTTTCCCTTTTCATTTAAACTGTTATATGGAAATGTTGTGACTTAAATAAACAGTGCTTTCCTTCAGTCTCCTAATAGATGTCAGCAGACAGCGACAGGGAAGAATTATTCATAACTTTGTCCACTTACTCTAGTTTTTATTGTGGTCGGCTCATAGCCAGAATTATATAATCTCGCTGACCTGAATTATTGATCCCTTTTGGACCGTAAGTTGTTTGTTTTATGCTGCAATGAGCCATTTTCCTTATTAATCCATCATCTCTAATCAATTATGCCACTACTACAAAAAATGAGTGAAGAAAATAAAAAAAAATCCCCTCAACTACTTGCGACTGAGACGTCTCGACCAAAGAGTGAGTTTAAGGAGCGGAGACATTTTCACGACACTTGGCCTTCTTCAGAAAGGAGGGACATGATGGTCCTTTGACTTAATAAATCAGAAAAGAGAACAAAGAGACTTAACCACGATGTGTGACGTCAGGGGGGGAGACAGGGAGGGACAGCCCCCCTCTCTGATCTGTTTACAAATAAAATCCTCCCTCTGCGGTGCTCTGCCCTCCCCTCCCCCCTCTGAACTGAATAACCTCAATGTGAAGTTACATACCCATGTCATCATTAACAAGCTTTGTTCCCTTTCCCGTCCCCGTCCCTTTCAACCCAAACAAATAAAAACAAAAGGCAGATCTGCCTGATGACCCACGGCAACATCCGCTAGCACAAAGGTTCTCCAATCCAAAGACGGACATTAAAACCTGTTTAAAGGGTTAATAGAGCCATCACAGGCGTATCCATTGTTGAAGTTGGTCAAGCTATGAACATGTTTACCTAATGTAGGTATCCCAGTTAATAGATGTGATGCATTTCTTCTTTAAATATATTTCAAAACATTTGTTCAGAGAGCGTGTCATTTAAAACACGCGTCACAATGTAGGCATTGTTTTGTCTCGCCAACAGACAGAATCTCAACGATTTTCACTTCAGTTTAAAGTTAAATAAAACAGAAAAGCACCATCTTCCATTTGTGAAATCATAACCATCAGATACGTATTTTTGCTGAATACATTTTGAACAATAAAATGGTTGGTGTAACAAGGACAAGTGTTTTAATTCCAAACACCGAAATAAAACTATACATATAACTTCATTTCTAAATAGCCGCTGCCCGTTCACATCGAGGGGGGCTGCTGCTGGGATTTAGTAAGAGGGTACAATCAAAAACCTTGAAAGGAAAGTAGGCCAACGTTTTAACCGAGATTAGACAGATGGCGTTCACGGGAACAGCCGTCACTGTCCCAGCTAAGTGTGTGGGGACGTTTGCTAATCCATGACACCCCCACCCCTCCGCCTACCCGAACCCCAAAATCCCAAAAATAATTTGAACTTCAACGTATCGATCTTCTCCATCTTAATAATGAAACGTATTGTGTTTGTGTCACCGAGCAGCATTAAGTGCAGAGCACACGAGCCATAGGCGACCACCACCTTTGTGCTGGAACAGAAGATCCTTAAAAAAAGAAAAAGGTGTCAGACCCTCACTCACCATATCGAGATCCCTCTCAGTGGTCATGGCTCAGCGAGGAGGAAGGCCGAGGGACGGTGGATCGCAGTTGGGACGGGGGCCGGTGTGCTTCAGCTGCTGGAGACGGGGCCAGAGCCCTGACACGAACAACACAAACACTGTGAGGACGCTTCCCACACCGCCTGGCACCAGAACTGCGGTGCACACACATTACAGTACGGCCGGCAGCTGGCGTTACAGCCAACAACAGTGTCAATTAATGGGTACAAGAGCACGCGAGTGCTCGGTCATCTGGCTGTTGGGTATCCGATCATAGACAGTCTCACTTCGCCACGTTTTAGCAAATGATTATAACAAAAACAGCGCGTCGGCCTGCTGCTGCAAGATTAGTAACGATGGCTTAAATCTTGACACCCGACGTTAAGCTAGGTGAGCTAGCGGGCTAATAGTGGTAACATTGACCAGCGTACAGCATCCTTACTGACCGGATGTGTGCGACGTTCGATGTTTAACAGCAGGAGCATTGCTCTCACCAGAGGACAACAACTTAATCAGCACCAGAGTTCCGTCCTGACTGACTGACTGTCAAAAGTGATGGCTGCGAATCGGAGGGCTTCTGCTAGCATTAGCTGCGGTGTTAGCTTATGCCATTCGTGCTATCGCTGGCTAGCTGGCTAACTGAATGTACAACGGGTACGTTGCTCCTGTCCGGCTCACCTGCATCTGACGATTTTGCATTCAGTTGAGTTGAGGAATCAGCGAGGAGCGCTTTTCGTAAGGAAATGTCGAGTGTGGATCTATGTGGTTGACTTCTTCTCTGGGGTTTAGGATGTCGTTGATCGGTGGCTAAAGGACGGGAAGACGCCGGATGTCAGCTGGTTGTAAACATAGAAAATAACCGCAGACACTCCTGGGAGCTGAAGTCCGTTATTTCGCTACGTGATGTAAATTCAGAATCTGTATTAGTAATTTGATTGAAAAGCAAATAAATTCAATACAACGTTACAATTGACATTGAAACATGTTTAATTTGTCTTTCGGAGTATTACTTATTCCCGCGAGGTTATACATTTTGAGGAATTCAATCTGTATTAAAGGTTTTAGTTCACAGAATTACGAACCAGTTGCCACCAAATAACACATTTGGGTGGAAAAAATTAAAAAGTATTTTTTTTATTTTTTATTGATTCAGCATAGATCAAGGAAAGTCAAGACAGGCGGGGTAATAAAGCAAAGAAAGAAACGTAACCTCCTCATATAACTATTCGCCCAAACGTACTGATTTTACATATTACTTGATGGTGAATTGCAAAAGCAAATTGAACATTTAATTAATATTAAGAGTGAGTTTAGATTTGTACATTCACATGAAAGGGAAAACAATGCATTGATAGATGCTGGATTAATAACCATTAATATTTGAAGAGACAAAAATAAAAAATAGATTGAATATTTAGAGCTTTTAAGACAAAAATTTACAAATGTAAGGTACAATACCAGCATTATCTGCGTGGGTCAGTCTTTTAGAGCTGTGTCAAAATGTATCATAGTAATCATAATGGTTTAAAAGCCCTTTTAATTGTTTTCAAATATTTGGTCACATGATGCTCATTCCTAAAAATGAATGCTTAATCAAATACAACAGATACAAAAACATGTCATAGACCAGCCAAGGCCACATGGTAAATTTCTAGGTCATAAAGTTAACTGTGAAGCATCTTAATTTAAGTATTTGATGTATACACATGATAGAAAGTTAGCTGTGTTTGGTATATGTTGCATCGAAGACAAATGAGTTAACCAAAAAAAAATTTCAGCGTTTTTTCTTTATTATTGTAATATTATTATTATTATTTAATTATAATAGGTTTTTCTGTAGTTTATCCAGGTTGTTGTGCATAACTAGTTGTCCATGGGTAACCTAATTACCAGTAATACCCTAACTGCCCTCAGTGTACCTGGGATTAGCACAAATTCACCCACTGTTACACAATGTACTATTAAAAGTACAGAGTGCTCCGTTTACGCCTCCGCTGTCACGTGAATGACTCAATTACCCAGAAACCTCCTCGGCGCATGCGCGGAACGCGCTGCCTGACAGTGGTAAACAGACGTCAGAAGGGAGTCTTCGCCTCGAGTCAAAACAAAACAAAACAAAACAAGTCCAAAAGATGCTGAAGAATTAAGTATTTGGACGGACACAACAGCGGGAAGTTTTTCACGACTCGTGGCCGCTTAAAATCGGCTACTTGGAGGAGGTTATCGGGGTCTTTTCACGGACTTTTTCCACGGATTGTAAACTCTGGAGTAGCAGGAGCTTAAGCAGCTAACGTTACGGAGGCTATCGTGCTGCTTTCAAAGTGCGGCGGGTGCGAGCTGACAGACCTCCGAGGCGACACAACTTCCCCTCAACTCCCGGTAAATCCTCTCCGCGGATGGTCCTCGTACGGGACTTTTGATCCGAGCCGTGGGCCTCGGTGGAGGGTTGTTTTCTTCCTTTCTTTTTTTTAAAGTAACCGATTCTTCGAGCATCGTGCGCCGCGGCAGGAGTGTAGAAACATGGCAGATGGTGACACGCGCCCGGCGGCCCCAATGTGGCGCATCGCGCAAACCTGAAGCGAGGACTTCTCCGGCGCACGTTTATCCCGTATTCCCACTTTTAATGATAGAGAAACGCCGCTGATTCATTTTCAAAATAGTTCTTCAGACGACGATCGGTTGTTTTTAGTTTTTAAAATAAAGTCCAAAGAAGAGACGGCGGCCACATTTCTACTGCGTTGTTAAGAACAATCTTTTTCTCCACCGGGCTTTTAGAAAACAGTTTTTTTTCCTCTTCTGGGTTTTTTTAACCTTTTTTTTCCATCCGTTGCGTTTTTAAAACCATTTTATTTTTTGGAGGGAGGGGAGGGGGGCAGTTGGCTAACCGACCCTCTGAATCAGTCGTCATTTGCTTCTACATTTTTTTGTGGGAGTTTTTTATTTGTAATTCGTAAGGTTTGTGCGCAGGATTGTTGGCTCGTGGAGCGTCCAGACATCACGTTGTTTACAAGTGGAGACGGACAAGAGCTCAGGAGATCTTTTGTAACTGTAGCCAGCTAATCCCTATTTGTAGTCCTCGTTGCGTTACAGTAAAACAGACAAAAAACAAAGCTAAATATATATATATACACAGTTTGACAAATGTGGTACGAAGTTATCCTTAATTTTGATTTGTTCCTCCATTTTTACAAAACAATACTTTTTAAATATTTACCATTTTCAGGTGTTTAAATTGAATGTTTATTGGCAGGAATGGCATTATTTTGTATTTGTGTACCTTTTTGGTAGCTCTATTCATCTTCAGGGGAACTCAAAACCTCTGTAGAACCAGATGTTTTGGTGCTCATTGACACTCTTGACACTTTTGTTTTTGTTTCATTCAAACAAAGGGACTCTCATCCCAGCCTTTTCTTCATTCTATATAAATCGGAAGGTTTATGATAGTTACTATTAAGGAGATTATTTGGGTTCCCTAATCTCCAATCTGAGGATTAACCGAGGCTATTGGTGTGTCCAGATTACGTCTCTTCAACAGGCCCCTCTTTTTACATCCCCACTCCGACTCAAGCATATTGTTTTTGTGTTTTTGTGGGTTTTTTTTTAAACGTCTCTTCCACTAAAAGTTTGCTTTTGAAGGTAGATGTTTTAAGTGGTGTCATCTTCTTGGTTGAGTGGAAAAGTTCAGAGGACTGACCATGGAGGAGTCCTTGGCGCCCCCCATTGACCCAGATTTCGAGCCGCAGAGCCGACCCCGCTCCTGCACTTGGCCCCTGCCGAGGCCCGACATCTCGGCCGTCAAACCGGAGGGGGGGGACGGCTCCGAGTCCGCCGCCGGGACCCCGCCCGCGGACGAGGACAAGCCCGAGCCGCAGCAGATCATCTCGGAGCCTGAGAAGGCCGCGGCGGGGGGCGATGGAGGTGGCGATGGAGGGGTCGACGGAGGGGTCGTGGCGGGCCCGGGCGGAGCCGGCGCGATGCCCCGCAAGGGGTCGTCCCGCCGCAACGCGTGGGGGAACCAGAGCTACGCGGACCTGATCAGCCAGGCCATCGAGAACTCGCCCGAGAAGAGGTTGACCCTGGCTCAGATCTATGAGTGGATGGTGAAGACAGTGCCTTACTTCAGAGACAAAGGGGACAGCAACAGCTCCGCGGGCTGGAAGGTAAAGTGTATGTTAACCCTGTGTCACTTTCCAAAGTGGAAGTGACACAAGTCACAGATTTACAGCTTTACAATTCCGGTTACATCATTGCAGCATCTGGTTTTGCTGATGAACATCTGGGTTGTTGTGCTGGGCAATATGAATTTATAACAAACAGAGCAGCATATCATGGGATATCATACTATCATATTATACCATTATCAAAGTATATTACATTATTTATTCCAACATTTTCTTTTTTCTTCATATTGCACAGATGATCAGCGGCCTTCTGTTCCTAATCAGCACATTGTTATTTATATAATCTCACAACAATCATTTTTCATTTCTTCAACTGGCTTATTGTCGATTTGTCGAGACAATTTGTTTAGGTACGTTTTGGTTCCTTCCTGCACATCATTTGTCAGTGGGGCGAACACATGGTACAAAAGAGACCTTCACTGAAGTGACTCTGGAATAAGTCTGACTTAGTCAATACCTCTGGGGGCTTCTAGCTTCTAGCCAACCATAGGACACTTGTCCAATGCTCCTGATCGGGTCCACCCCGAAAGGGTCCATGTTGGCGATGTATTTTTCATGACTTCTTTCCTTTTTTTCTTTGTCTTGTTTTTTTCAGAATTCGATTCGCCACAATCTATCGCTCCACAACAAGTTCTTGAGGGTCCACAACGAATCGACGGGCAAGAGCTCCTGGTGGATGCTCAACCCGGAAGGAGGGAAGACGGGGAAAGCTCCGCGCCGCCGGGCCGCCTCCATGGACAACAGCAGCAAACTGCTGAAGAGCCGCATGAGGGCCAAGCAGACCAAGAAGCTGGCGGGGGGGGCGGCCGGCGCCGGCGGGGCGCTGCAGGGCGACGGCGGCGCGGGCTCAGCCGGGGCAGACAGCCCCAATTCGTCCCAGCAGTTCCCCAAGTGGGGGGTCAACAGCAGCAGCCCGTCGTCCCGCGGCAGCCTGGACGACTCCGACATGTGGACCACCTTCCGCCCGCGCACCAGCTCCAACGCCAGCACGCTGAGCGGACGCCTGTCCCCCATCGCCCCGGGACAGGAGGACGACGACAACCTGCCCGAGGACGGCCTGCTGGGGAGATACACCGCCAGCAGCTTGACCCCCACCCTCACCGAGACCCTGATGGAGGAGCTGGATCTGATCGACGGCCTCACCCTGATGACCGGGCAGCAGGGAGGGGCCAGTCCCAGCACGGCGCCGCCGGCGCCCCCGACTCCGCTGCCCTCGGCCTCCACCCTGCTGCCCCGTGGCTCCAGCTTCTCCTCCTTCCACCAGCTGCAGCAGTCGAGCCTCCCACAGGCCCCGCCTCACAGTGGCGCCCAGGCCGCCGCCTCTCCGTGTGGAATGAGCGGCGAGGAGTCCTCCGCCTTCAGCAACTCCCTCTTCAACCCAAGGGCCGGCCCCGGCTCGCGTGGGGGCGGCCATTACGGCGCCCACGTGCCTTCCAGCCTGGAGGCGCTGCTCACCTCCGACTCCCCTCCTCCCAGTGATGTCATGATGGGTCAGGTGGACCCCATCCTGCCCAGTCCCGGCGGGCAGGGCATGATGGGACTGGGCGTGAGGTCCAAACCCAACCAGCTGCTGCTGGGCAAAGGGCTGGAGCCCAACACAGGGGCCCCGATGGTGCTGCAGGCCCAGATGCAGCAGCGTCACCACCACCTGCACCACCACCAGCAACAGCAACAACAACAACAACAGCAGCAACAACAACAACAACAGCAACAACAACAACAACAGCAGCAGCAGCAACAACAACAACAGCAACAACAACAACAGCCACAACAACACCAGCACCACTCTCCGATGGCGTTGGGGATGATCCTCTCAGGTATGTCTCAGGACCCGTCACAGCTCGCTGCGCTCAAAGCCCATCACGCCGCGGCGCCGGCGGTGGGCTCTCACCTCGGCGGGCCCGCCGGCTCAGCCAATCCCGGCCTGGGCCTGCTGGGCATGAGCCCGTTTGGAACGCCGCCCTGCTTCGCGTCCGGCCACGACCGACTGCCCACAGACTTGGACATTGACATGTTCACCGAAAACCTGGATTGTGACGTGGATTACATCATCAACAGTGACCTCATGGACGCGGACGGCATCGACTTCAACTTTGACCCCATCCTGCCCGGAGGCCAAGGCTGCGCCGGCCCGGCTACCACGCAGGGCTCTGCTCACAGCTGGGTGCCCAGTTAGTTCCCCCAGCTGACCACGCAGCAGTCAGCCAGGTACACTTTGGATGTTGTTATACGTGTTATGCTATAAAGTGTCCGGAAATGATACCAGAAATTTTTTTCAAACGTCTTTGGTGACTGATTAAAATAAAACAAAGAAAAGCTACGAATAAGTACTGAGATGCTAAAACTAGATTTGCTTTGAACCTGCGAATCAACACCAATGACCGCTTCGTCTTCTTGTCTTGCAGGAACTGTGCTCCAATCACGATAACCTCACAAAACGACGGTGCGCTCCTCCTCCCTGCGGGACGAAGATACCATTGTTCAAACGAAGCGCTTCTCTCGTACCTTTAAGTCCAGACCTCACTCGTGTCACGTGCCAAGACATGCGGAGGCCAGGGAGGAGCTGCAGCCTTCTATGCACAATACATACAGCTCCCTTTTTTTTCAAATTTTTTTTTTTTCAAACATTTAGGCTGCTAGCTGCTATTTTTTTTTTCTTCTTCTTCTCATCAGAACTGATTCTTAAAATCAAAAATTATAAAAGAGACGTTTGTGACATTTTTAAAAGAGTGAAAAGACAAATCATCGACTCCCCTCTGCTGGGAGCTTGCATTTCTGTCACGTCACACCAGGACAGCTGCAGGGTTGCAAACGGTACGGCGCGAGCTGCCCGGGTACCGGGCGCCGCCTCCGGAGCGGGTTCTCCGCCGTGGGAGAGTGTCACCGCAGGGTCGAGAGCAGCTGAGGCCCGGAGAGACCACAGGCTCCGCTCAACATTTGCTGCACATCTCGCACAATTGCGGACTACCATTTACATGTGTGATTTAAATTTCTGAAGTCACATAAAGAGAAGATTGATGATTTTTTTTTTTTTTTTTTTGCTCCTCCTGTGATTTGGGGGATCAAGAGTCGTTTTGGACTTCAATCCAGCGTGTTATGGTAGATGTCAGTTAGAGGGTGTGTGTTTTAAACTTTTAAATCCCTGATGTGCAGTTGAAACTAACAGCATGAAGAAATGTAACTTGTGAATCTTTACACGGGGCATTCGAGGGTAAATTAATTTGCCAACAAGCGATTGGTCGGCCAGGTGTTGAATTGTTTTAGACAGCAGAAGCCGATCGTTTCTTCTTCCCTTTTCATTTTATTTCGAGCCTTTGCGATTTCAAAGCACTTAGGTTTCCTGTGACACAGGGAGCCCAAACGGAGGAAACACATTAGGTTAAATCATTTCATTAAAAGAGTTGAAATCCTGTATAAAAAAAAAAGAAAATTTAAAAGCCACGGTTGCACATGTACATGATGTCACACTATGCAGATTTATCAGGAGAACTAAATGCAATCTTGAAGGATTTTTTTTTTTTTTAAAGAAAGAAGAACCTTCTTGAAAGGTTTTGTTATTTAATGTTTTCCTGATATTTTGTTGGGGGGGACGTGGGTGGTTCATGTCAAAAATATTCGCTTACACTTTAATTATTCAGTTTAAGAAATTAATTCTCTGTGCGAGAAGTACAAAAGATGAATATATTTGATTATAGTTTTAATATACAATTTAGATGAAGATAATACATGAGCTATTAAAACATTAATATTACTAATGACAAGTGTTTTTTACATTGAGAGGAAGCATTCTCAGATCATTTTTAACGGTCATTTTCTATACTTGTATTTTTGTAAAGGATGAGATGCATGTAGATTTTTTTACGTAACCAAAGGAACACTAATATTTGCATGACATTTCGGGATGTTTGGGCCTGACAGTATCTCGGTGTACAATAAGCTTTGCAAAAGATGCCTGCAGCGGGATATCCTTCTTTAAGAGTGGAGTGAGGCGTCGATACTTGACCATTTTAACAAAAATCCCAATGATCTGCCTCATTATTTTCTGCATTAAGTGTGAATCCAAGTAAATCGAAGTACAAATATAAAAAAAAAGAAAAATCTGCGCTGTGTCACGACGAAAAGAAAAAAAACAACGCATTCTCATCTCAAAACGAGACGAATACAACCGTTACCTCTCGGGTGGAAACATCAGGAAACTCGGCACAGATGTAACCGAGAGATAATGAAACAAACATTTATCGTACACATTTTCTCTGTTACAATGGACAAAAAAAAACATCGCGCCACGTCTGTGTGTTTGATTTTCTGTCTTAAAAAGAGTGGACTTACAATCTGACCTCCCTTTTTAGAGACGTGTCCTCGTTCCCCAGCAATGTGTATCATTACCAAACTACTCCTTGGGTTTTACTTTGACTGCCAATATTTAAAACACTATAGCATGACTTTACTCTGTAGCAAGATCGACTTTATTCTGTCATCCGCCCCCTTAAGTTTGTATGTTTTGTGCTTGTATTTAATTACTTTTGTTCATAACTGTCAACGTGTTTGTGACCAGAAATAACATCCCAGCAGTTTAAACTCAATTATTTCACTGTAGTTACCTGAATATTGTAGTCTGATTTTTATAAAGCACTCTTTTCTTTTTGTACTTTTCTTATGGTGCTAGGTGTCATTTCTGACGTGTCCTGCAGTGCGGCGCGACGCTGTGGCTGCATATCAGGCCTTTTGAATTGTCTGTATCTCACACAGATCTTGATATGGTGTTATGTTAGAAATTAGCACACGATCAACAGTCTCTCTCCCATTTGTTTTCATGTTTTTATATAAATATATAAATCCCCCTCTGAACTGGTCGTTAAATAGATCTGGAAACAGAAGACCAGCTGCATGATTTTGTTGTTATTTTAAATCAGATCATTTAATTATTTTAGAAAGTTGTACATCCAACAACTCCCCCGGTTCCTCTCAACTGATGTGCACATGTTGGGAATGTTATTGACGTTTGAAGTTGCATCATGTGAAAGGAGGGGCATCTGGTTGGATGTCTCTAGTTTACTGGGTTGGTGTGGTCTTATTACTTCCCTTGTATTTCCCCCTCTAAGTAATACTTATCTTCAAATTGTTTTCTTTAAGTAGCAGTTAGACCACGTATGTTTGTTTTTAAAAGTTAAAAATGGCCCATTTGAGACAGTATTTTAGTTTTAAGCCAGGGTTTTTCTTCCATTGGGTGGACAGGGAATAATGAGTTGTGCATAAGCCAATTATGTTCATGATTTTTAATTAATGTTTATAGTCTTTGATCCCCCCCCCAATCCATCAATTTCTTCAAAAATTGTAAAGTCAGCCACAGATGACCAACAGTTCTGAAAATCAGAAATAAATTCAATAAAAGTGTTTAACCTACTTTGTCTCAGTCTTTGACTTAAAAAAATAAAACTAACTTTGCACAAGACTTCAGTTCTGCACATCTGCCACTAGAGGCCGCTGGAGTCCTGTAATAAACTACTGTAACTACATTGCAAAAAAACAAGTGTACAATAGCCACAGGCTGGTTAACACATATGGTAATGACATCATTATTGTTGAAAAAAAAGAAGTGGTTTAACAAACTTCACACTGGTAGCTTCTTCTGTATTCTCTCAGCTGCATCTCGTGATCTCATCAGCTGACTGAACAATGTAACGGCCGGAAAGTTTCAGAAAGAGCTTTAAGTTAAGATTGTTAAAGATGTAAGATGATACTTATTTGCTTCTTTGGTCAAATCAGCAGGAATTGAAAACAGCTTCCTGTGAGGTAAATCTAAAAGTGAAACAAAAGGTTTATGTAATGAGTAAATAAACAGATGCACTGGCATGTTTGTTGACGGTACCCTTTTGAAGAAATTAAAACCAAACACTGTTATTTTCATAGAGCATCTTTATAGAAAACAATTCTTCACATTTTCCAAAAACAATTTTTTTGGCCTTTTCACTTTTTTTTTTTTTAATAGATCATTTTTATAAAAACTGCTCAAGTTGAACATTTTTTTAACATCCATCTGCGTCAAAAGGTTTGTGTTCACAGGCGTGATATTTATCAGAAACATAACTGACCAAAACCAAGAAAAAACGCTCCCGTTCATGCAGGGAAAGCCACGAGTTTTAAACTTGTTGTGTGGGGTGTTTCCCAGCAACCATCAAACCCCACATTCAGCCCCCAGTGATCACATCCCTCCACTTCAGCAGCACTGAAGGCACCTCTGTTAACAGTGCTTTTGCTTTATATGCTCGATATGCACTGGTTTCTTTTCTACGTCCTGTAGTTACTAACTAACCAGTCTGCCGCACCTAAGTCTACCCAGAATGCAGCACAACAAGCAGGTCCTACCGATACACCCGGAAACAAAACAAAAAAAGTACTCTATAGTTGACAATAACTACAAAAATAAAAAAAAGATACAAGTGTTTTGACAACTAGTTTACACATTGTTCTGCTTTGCTAAAAGTACCGTGGATTTTGACTTGATAATCAGCTTGGAGCAAAAATCTGAACTCAACCTCTTGAGCAGTGAAGATCAACACTTCTCGTCGATCCAATTCATCACTTTGCTGTAGCGTTTCTTTAATGGACTTCAGACTGAGAATCAGCCTCTGATTTGATCTCTTTTAAAAGCACATCCATACAAAAAGCACACAAATCCTTAAGCAAATGGCTCAGCTTAATCATCACTGTAGGCAAATTACCTCTTAAGTGTACTTACAGATGCTGTCATTGGATGCAAGTTGTGTGTTTGGACAACATCACCTTGAAAAGCCTTGCGTGCGTCTTCAATTGGAAAAATAATTCACTGGAATATGCTGGATCAAGTTACTTCACTTTAGGAATTTGGGGTTGAGAACAAAAGTAGAGTCTGAAAGTTTGAGGACACGGTCTAAAAACTTTAGTCATACATCAAAGAAAGGCTTCAGACAGACACACACACACACACACACACACACACACACACAAAATGTCTACTAATGAGCTACCTTGCATTATAAATATATAAAGTTGAAAAAAGTGCTTATTAAAAGAAACTATAATGTGATAACTTCCAGCAGTGTAACTGACGTGTTTGTTCTTGACCAGCTTTAATACCAAATATTAGAGAGAAAAACTGTGGTCCTTCACGGTCCACTTTGTGTCCTCCTCCAACACTGACAAGGATTGTCCCAAATATAACCGAGGACCTGGTCCCCCATGAACATTCACCTTGTACTAAAAGATATCCTTTGGGGAGGGAAAGCATAGTTAATACGAAGGTGACGATGACACTTTGAGTGTTGGCCACCTTAACACGCCGCTACAACCAAGCTGCCTCTCACAGGCCCAGTTGAAAACACGAAACAACATGTACAAATCAAAACAACTCTAATAATTGCACGTGACATTTAAGAGCCGAGATGTTTGATCCGAGAAGAGTGGACTCTGCAGGAGGAGGAGGAGGAGGAGGAGGAGGAGGAGGGAGGGGCATGGCACACTATGGTATAAATACATCGAATCGGAGGAAAAGACGGGCGCGTTCGCGAGGCACAGCTCCTAAGCCACTGAGCGCCTCGAATGCGCCGTCGGCGCTGCGGGTTTCTTCGCCCTCGGCGTCTCTGGGTCTCTCTGTACCGGCGGAGAGTTTGAACCACGGGCCTCTCCGAGCACTTAGGCAATCATGTACTGGGTGATGGCTCTCAGAGCGTACAGCAGCTCAGCCTGCAGACGGGCCTCCATGATTAGTAAATTAACGTGTATCTGAGGGGGGGGAGGAGAGAGAAGGAAAGAAACGTGATTCACACGGAGCGCTAAGAAGGGGTTTAGAATGACGGGAGTCATCGGCGAAGGACTTCTTACCCGCTCCGAGGCTTTAAGCGGAGCCAGACTCAGCGGACACACCGGAGTTTTGGTGGCATCGGGGAAACAAGCGACAGCCTTGATGTACAGCTTGAAATCCCGCTCCAGCAACTGGTTCACTTCCCCGTAATCGTAATCGTCGTACCTGCGAACACCAACAATCGGGCTTCATCTCCTGAACCCAAAAGAAGAGCAGGCCTTTCCGTGAGTCACAGAGGACGCTGAAGCTCTCACCGTATTCCCAACACACAATGGATGTAGTTCCAGATGGCCCTCTTCAGGTCGGGGCTGTGCATCGTGGGCAGGGTGGTCACGCTCCGAAACCGGTCGTCCAAGAGGTGCCCGATGTCCGAATACAACCTATTGACCAATGAGAAGCCGTGGTCCTCCCACGAATAGTCCTGCCGAGACAATACACCACGTCCTTACATTCATCAAAATTTGGATTTCTGTTAAAAATCAAAATCAAAATATCAAAGTTTAGCAGCACCTTAGTTGCCCTAAATAATCCTACATCTTTTAAAACATGAGCCAGGATCTAAACTCAATGTGTTCTCTGCATGCAGTAACATTAAAGAACTACACGTCAAAAGCAACTCCAGTCAAACTGGCTGTATTTACCACACGCTAATCGGTAAATATGGAAACTTCCGTCCTCACCATCATTTGTAATAATGCACTCTGTTTGCTCTCTGCGACATACTAATGGTTTTAAATGTTGATACTCCTGCTCAGTCTCACCTGAACTCTAAACACTTGGAAGTGGTCCTCCTCTCTGCGGGCGAACTCCTGGTAGCACAAGTCGGGGTCTGTGATAAATCGCGTCGGGTCCGTGAAGCACATCGTCTCGTCTTCGTCCTCCGTATCTAAAAAAAGAGGCAACGAAATAAACGGCGACGGGGGAGGCGGAGAGAGAGAGAGAGAGAGAGCGTCAGAAATCGCAGTTTGGAAACCACGCGGCGCTAATGTAACACGCAGAATAACCGGGAGGTGAGAGGGATGATGGCAGCGGTGTTATCTTGTTAAAATCTGCCTTCAGCTGCTAACGGAAAGTTACCCGTTTGCTGGAGTGTCTGTGTCTGTAGCAAGCGTTCTTCTCTCTTCTCGCGCTCCTCCTGGGACTTCTGGATCCTCTCTTTGAGACACACCATGTCACAACTGGAGTCCAGAGACTGTCGATGCAAAAGCCGGAAGAAAAAAAAAACCATCAAAGTATTGTACAGAGAAATAATCGGTGTGAGAAAATGACTTTCATGTCGTGTACGTACAAAGGGCTTCTCCGTATCAGTTTGCATTTAATGCTAGCCAACACATGCCTACATCTAACTATGAAATATTTTATATATTTAATATAATATGTGCTGTATATTAACGTCGAGATAAAATAGTTCCACATGCCAAAGTCTTTCTGACTTAAAATTAACTTACAAAAACACCAAATATTCTGTAAACTAGCTGCTTTTGTCTTTGCAATTTGAGTATCTTCAATTTGCAATAAAGTCATTGTAAAGTGCCACATAAAACATTTAAATTTTTTAAATTTTTATTTCCAGTTACATTTAAAAATAAAAACAAGTCAAGCAAAATACACTAAAAGACAAGACCAGGCGGATTTGTTACCCTTCGTCGAGTTATGTGTTCGGAGGGAGTGGCGAGCGACTGAGGCACGTTGGCGTTGCCGTTGGCAGCATCGAAGGGGCAGAAGGTCGGCGGGACACCGTTGGGAGATTTGGAGAGCGGGACGAAGTCTGCGTCCGTGTCACACCCGAACACAAAGCTGCAGAGGGAGTGGCAGTGGGCCAGGATCACCACAGCCTGCACCAGCTCCGCCAGGGACCAGCACTGCTCGCCCGACTTCAGCAGCGCCTGGAGGGAGCCGAGGCAAGAGCTCAGGGTCACGCTTCCTTTACCGCCATCTCTTATCTCGCCAGTGTGTCGTTGGCGCCGCTGTACCTGGATGTGTGAGCGGGTCGTGAGCCAGGGTTGGTGGGCCAGCACTTTGTTGATGTGATCGAGGAGACGAAGACGAGGCGGCGCCGCCTCCAAACCCTGCAGCCACTGAGGGTCGCCGCCCACCCTCAGAAACTGGGCCGAGTGCAGGTACACCAGGTAGTTGCAGTGATGTCGTGCCGCAGCCTGAAAAAGAAAAAACGGGAGGAGAACGTTGAGCCGAAAAAATAAACATTTGGGAGAAAAGCATTAACTCAATTAGTGGTCGTTATTCTTTAATTTGAATGAAACAAGTGTGATCCCCGGCAAGGAATGGTGTTCCCTAAGCTCCACGCACAGCAAACAAAGCCTGCTCACTAACCATGATGGCGATGTAATGGCGGTACGGCAGCGGCAGGGGGCCGTCCATGTGCAGGATGTAGTGCTGGGTGCGCAGGAAGCTCTCCAAGTATCGCGGGTGAGAGGCCATCTGCTGGGACACGGCGTCCACGCCGCCCCTGCTGACCACAGCCTTCATGAACAGCCGCGACACGCGCTCGTTCTCGCCGTTCACCATCACCTGGGGACAGAGAGGAGAGGTCGGCTTCTGAGGGGGGGAAACAGAGCGGCAGCGCAGCCGGAGGATGCTTTACACGTACGGCGCTGAGGCGGAAGCCATCAGAGCTGGAAGGAGAACTTGAAGTCAACCAAATTTGTCCAGGCACAAAAAGTTTTATGGAGAAAAAAAAAATGTATTTATTAACCATTCAAGCAAAAATTCCCCCAAATGGGCCGGTTCCAGTCAATAAAATGTGATTATTTGATGTTTTTCTTTGTATTGTTTAATATATTTAGTTGTTTGGACAAATGAAGCGTTTGGAAGAGTTAATCAAGAAAATAAGCCATCCATCGATTGATAAGGAAACTAAACTAGTGGTCGCGGACTTATATTGTGACAAAGTACTTAAAAGTGACAGTGATAAATCTCTTGTAGTTCTTATAAAATGATGATGTGTTTAATCTTGAGATTGGAAAATCAGCACACGCGTCAATACAAAAACGAGGAACGAAGGCCGACTGTCCTTTGAATTTTGAGAACTCATTTGGTAGTCAAAGCAGTTGGCTGAAGAGAGGTCGGACTTGGGTGTCCACACCACGTGAGGACGGGCTCAGACTCCTGCTTTGGCGTCATGTTACTCACATTAAAGCAGCCTCCATGCTGTGATGACAGTGGCGAGTGAGCGAGTTCCTTACATTATTCTTTATGCCTTTAAAACAAGCGGAATCCTGTGGTGGGACGGCCCTGAAGGACCAAGCGGATGATGAAGAAGCAGCTAAATGTTGGGCTTAAGAGGCCCTGAAGAGGGAACCTGAGGCAGCGTAGAGTTGGCTGAGACCGAAGATACAAACATTGGTGCAACTGGAGGCCAAGAGCAACAGAGCCATGTGGAGAGTAGAAGCTGCCCTCATACACACAGCCATTGATTTCCCCTCTCACCGGTACACGATGGGCTCTAGGTGTGAGTCCCCCCCCCCGCCCCCCCGCACGTGAAACCTTTGTGCTCAGAGCGCATCGAGGGCAAATTTGAACGACGCCTAAGTTGGCAAGGACTTTTAAAACAAAAGGCCGTCTAGGATTATTTGGGATGGATGGAGCGATCGAGGACTGCGTACAGCCCTCTGACACTCATCCCCATGTTTATGTGGCCGATAGCTCCTTGTGGTATTTCACTTCTGTCTGTAGTGGACGAGGCTTTACTTCTGATCCTGCTCGAGGCTCCGCCTATTGACCTATATACGCTCAGGACTGGAAAGACGTGTTGGCATACCACGGGTTAAATAAAGAAGTAATTTAGTTTAAATTCCAATAATTTATTCAACACAAATAGGAACCACATGTTACAGAGAGAAAGACAAAACTGCAGAAAAAGTGAAGTTAGTGGGCTACGAGACGGAGACGCTGTTGTCTGTCAACAGACATGAGAAATAGGCCGCAGGATCCGTGGAGCACACAAGTGCCTGCCAATCAAAGACCTCAAGAGCACATTCATGGAAGTATCTCCCAGCAAACCCAAGAGCTACCCACCATCATGCCGAGCTGCAGAATCTAGGTTACTGCTCCATCACCGTTGGGGGTCACGGAGAGTAACGAGCATTTCAGGGATTACTCAACAATGCAGACAGCGAGCTTCAAGTTCAAATCGCTGAGCAGTTATGAAGGGAGACCATTTAGCTTTCTCTTTACAGTCCATTGGATAAGCTACGATTGAAACATCAATGAATTAGGAAAGGCCAACGGGGACCAAGATGAATCGGGTACATGATTTTATTTGTATTATACTTTTTATTTATTATTTATGTACTTACATTTGTGACAAAAAGCGAACACTGTGCCAATGAAATCAACCAGCCTATGTAGGCTCTTCAATATCAGTTTGATATTTTTGTAATTTGCAAAATGAAATCAAAAATTGCGCAGCAGACATTCAAAACTAAAAAACTAAATACATCTCTCGGATTAAGACCTGTAGCAGATGTCCCAAAGACAGACATCGTATGAAAAATGTGCTGAGGAAAAACCAGACATAGAAGATCCCACCGAGACCGCCGCACACAACCCTATCGCAGTGGAACATCGCGACCTGGCGATGCAATAACTCTTTGACCTGCTCCAGTTGTTGCTCAGAACGTCAAAAAAAACATGATTTCTTCATGTAAATGAATCCGGTGAAAGGTTACCGTTGGCAACAGCTTAAGCCGAAATGACTTGCGTTTCATTGAGCGATCCCGCACTCCACACGGGACCGAGTGAGAGACTGCATTGTCCACACTGGGACTCAGTGGGCCGCGCGGCCTGATGACCAACACTGAAATGTCCCCAGATGCACAACCTGAGAACACAGCAACGACCATTCAATTTGGTCTTTCTTCTCTATCGAATCCACAGCGGAGACAAGGACAGTAAAACAAGTGACAGCACTTACAGACGCAGGAGACATCAAGCAATCAAAAGGGGAAATTTTTGTTTTGTGAAATTTAGTCAACATGTCTGGACAAATTCTACAAAAGTCAAAGTGAAACAGGAACTACAGCTGATGGAAGCAGTCGCACAGCAGGAAATGCACCACACAGTTCTGACTGCAATACAGTCTGCTGACATCTGCTACCCTGAAAGCAAAATTAAAATGATGCCAGTCATGCAGTTAAAAACAATACACGGTAAGGTTGTGACAGTGTTCAGCGAACATTTTTAAAACTTCCCTCATTGTGAAAGAGGTCGGCTCCATCTGGAATCAGGCCTTTTCAAATATCCCCTCACAAGTGATGCATCCTACATGATTAAAAAAAGCATTTCCTAGATCAATCGAATCCTGATTTTTACACACTAGGAGGGTTGAGACGGACAGCTTTTGTTGAACCGGTGTCCAGTCACCCATCCACACTGCTTTAGTGTCTGAAAACAGGCCACAAACTCTGCACACAGCAGTGCAAGGCGATATGCTCCTTATTGTCCACCCACACGAAAAAGAAAAAAAGTTAACAAGTGTGTGCGGGTTGATGTATGAAGCGAAAGCCACACATCAACATTTGAGCAACTACGCAATAAATGCAAACAGCATGAGAGATGCAGGATTTGTGCACACAAAGGTATTCGTCCTGCGTACAGCACCATAGACCCTTATTACCTATCGATAAAGGGTTGAGGGTGGGATGGTAGTGTTGATATTTGAGCACTCCTGTATTCGAATGGCAAGATGACGTCAAACTTTGGTTTGGCTGCATGAAATAGGAAAAAAAAAAAAATCTTAGGGCCTTCTGCAGGTAGAAATTCAAAAATGAAGATTTGAGATAAAATGAAAACAACCATCCCTTCCTACCAGGTCATTGGTTTATTGATCAGAGAGGAGCGAGAGGCAGGGATGAAATGAAAAACAGGGATGACGTAAGTGAGGGGAGGAAAGGTAAACGGAGACAAAGACACTGACAGCAGGCTACCAAACAAAACAACAGTGAGGGAAAATAAATGACTGAGACTGCACATAAGGAAGAAGAACTTTAATGCCAGCAGTCTGCCTAGCAATGGTGAATGTGTCAGCGTGAGAGGAGACGTGGTGCTCATGGGCTGGGGGGGGGCGGGGGAGAAGGACATTCAATCTGCATTCCGTTTGAGCCTGGAAGGGGTCCGTCCTTATCATGCGCCTGGGTCATTGGTGGCATTAAACCCGCCCCCCTGCTGCCCAAATCACCAGAAACACAAGCAGCCAGGGCCGGTTTTGGCCCTGCAACATGAACTCAGCCAGCAGTGCAAAACAAACCAGCTGCAGCACAAAGATGTTTGGAGAGGGGAGGAGATGAGGGGAGGAAACGAGCTGCTGGGCAGGACAGCACATAAAACATATCCAAGACAAACAAAACCCTGTCCTGCAGGATGAAAAAAATAAATAAATAAAAGAAAGAATAAAAGAAAGCCATGCACACACACACACACACAGTAGAGTGACGGAACCTGTCAAAGAACACGGCAGGTGGGGAGAACAGGGGTGTGTAGGGGGGGCAATGCATACACAAAGGGACCTCCACTGATAAGCAGGATATTTATTACCCGTCTCATTCCGGGACCAGTCCTGGAACGTGCAGGTTATCGTAACAAAAAGGCAGGTGCTCAAATGGGGCGGTGCTGACATGCCTGCCAAATTCTTGTTTATTTCCACAGAAGATTGGAAGTGCTTTAAGTAGTGCGGCTGTATGCTCACGGGGCTATTTGGCTTTGCACAAACAGATCTCAATTCAAATACGGAATGTTTGTCCCGATTAAAGGCGATTACGTTATCAAATATTATCTATATGTGATGTGTGCACGTGAATGTGAACAGCAAAACAGAGACAGTTATAAGAAACCCAAATGTTGAAACTAGGGTAGAGGGTTTTGAATCCAATGCCTCAAACATTCCTCCCTGTTTTGCTCCATTTTTGGACTCTAATCTGCAGCAAACACGTCTTTTGGTACTGCACTCGAGACAGCGCCCCCCTTCTGTTGCAAAAGGGAAAAACAGCGACAGTGGAGAAAAACAACTTTGATTGGCAGTCCGGTTCAGCGAGCAAGAAAAAAAAACAGCACAATAAAAGTCGCCAACATTTGAAGCAACCTGGAGCAAGAAAGAACAAGCAATCCGCAGGTGTCGTTTTGGGATGAAAAGCATTTTCGTATTAGATTCACGGATAATAAATGGCACTGCATTACTTCACAGCCACCTAACTGACAAGACACTTTTCGTCCCAAATCCTTAGATGATGTCATCGTCACCTACAGATTTCTCCTCATTCTGCAAAGCCCTCGACCGTTTCTGCACTTTGACGTTGATGTTTGACACGACCGACGTGAACGTCGAGCATAACCACCGGTAAAAAAAAATGCAGATTCTTAGCGCAAACATTAAGATCATCAATGGAGAACCAACAAAGGGAGAGACTCCGTTGCGTTGGGAGGCTTTAAATCACAGTGAACGCGTTCACGCGACTGACAGCCAACGGCTCATTTTTCTTCATATTAGCACGTTAAATGTAACGTTACGTTTACTTTCCCCAACGTCGGTTTAAAGAACCGTGGAGGAAACGCTGCGAGCTTTAACGTGACATTTCAACGGCCGGGGGAGGGGGGGGGGGGGTGAAACTACAAAGTGTGTCAGAGATCTGAATTAAAATGAATGAAAACTAGTCGTACGGCATTTTTTTTAACAGAAGGGATTTAACTGCAGCTATGATCGCGCGATCGACCGTTAGGCCGAGTTAGCTCGCGGGGTCAGAAGTTTGAGGTACGGCGTCGCGTGCAAGCTAACTTACAGCCACTGTAACGTTAGTGAACGAAACGTTACTGCTGGACAAGTTGAAAAGTTCTGAGATTTAAAAGAAAAACTGAAAACGGACATCTTTACATCATCTGATGTTAGCTGCCCAAACGTGTCGTTCAAAGCAACAACAACAAAAAAAACTGAAATAAGCCAGCAAACCTGACAAATGAGACATGCTCTGTGACATAAAATGACGTTAATCCGTTCAGCAAATGAATGAACGGTTCTCAAGCTAGCCGCTAGCTTTAACTGTTAAAACTACCACCACTGTCTAACAGCTTTGTCCTCCCTCGGCTTTAACCCCACTAACGTTACCTGTTTATGGACTCGCTGGCGCTGGCTTCTCAGGGGGTACTCCATTTTACTCCTACAGATGATCATTTTACAAAAAACAAAAGTGAGTTATTGCATGGATGCGGCTCTTCGTCTTCTCTCGGTTGCCCTCCAAGCTAAGCTAAAAAAAAGGGGGGGGGGGGGTGTGGGCGAGCAGGGCTGCCTCTGGCCGCAGTCAGTCCGCCTCTCGCCGGGAGACTGAGACCGGGAGAGAGCGGAGGAAAACCTTCCCGCAGCGCAGCCGAGGAGCTCCGGTAACAGCGCGGACCAATCGGAGCACGGGGTGGGCGGAGCCTCGCGGAGGGTGATATTCCAAAATGCTAATGAACATCTGCAAACAACCACGAACAGAGCCGAAGAACCCCCCCCCCCCCTCACACACCCACATATGGGCACACTGACAACTTCAGAGAATAGATTTACTCCTTTTAATGTCAGTTTTCTTTGCTACAATATACTTGTCCTTTACATTTGGGGAAATGTGGTCTCACGAAGCAGAGTTGTGTTCATTTTGATTATTAGGATACAAGTGGTCGAACCCAGAAAGGCCATGAAATCTGCATCACGGAGTGTAAAATCATCCGTGTAATCCTGCTGGCTGGGTCAGACACAGTTTGTATCTGAAGGCATGACTTCACCACATAAGTCACACGTGTGTTGGTCTTTTCGGGGGGGTTTGTGTTTTAGGGTGGGGGTGAGCCCTGCTACTTTCACTTAAGAACTCTACAACACAATGAATTCTATACTTTAGGTTTAATAAATATCCTTCAGTATCACATAATAAACACTGTACTATGTTATAGCAATGTTATGGCATATGGTCTACTTTTACCCATCTTACATTAAAGAAAGAATTTCACAACAACTTACACGGTGCTTGATTGTAAATAAAGCATATCTTAGATGACTGATGATAAATCTTAGATGACTGATGCTAGTTTAACATAGGAAGGTTTAATCTCAACCATCCTGCTGTCATACATCAAGATTTTACAAGGTCACAAAGGCAAAGACAACAAGTATCATTCATGTTTGCGTCCTGAAGTAAACACAACAAGCATTGATTAACTGAGATGTCCACAGCTGACCACTACATCCCTGCTTGCTTTGACACGATTAGTTACTTTTTGTGTGGACTTATTGAGTCTTGTCTCGTCTTAATGAATGGGATGTTTGTTCTCTATCAGACATTTCGGCATTCAATTGGTTCAAAATCAAATAGTTCTCTCTGAGAACTCTCTTCTGTGTTTTTTTTTACTTTTCTTACCAACTGCGGCTGAAGAAAAGCGTACATTATTTTTTTCTTTATTTTAATGTAGTTCCTCAATCTTAAGAAATTTCCTTTTATTTTGAGGTTACGCTCTGTACTGTGGAAATGAAAGTGGAAATGAAAACATATCTAGTCGATCAGTTTGTGTTGAGATCAATATTTAGTCTTATACTGATTAATGTGTAAAGCTTCATATTGACTTCCCTAATGTTCCAAACAGAACAAACCAGTAAAAATAAAGCGGACAGAGAAGCTGTGGGGAAAACAAGTGACACTGGTCTCGATTGTCCATTTCTATTAGATCAACATGCAGTTTGCACAAACATCATGTGAATCATATGGAGCGGCAGGCAGAACCAGTCTAAACCACTTAGCCACTGTTCTAATTGATTAAGGGGAAAACACCAAAAGCAGAACTGCAATACTGTTTCTCAGTGGGGGATTAGTTTTAAAAATTAAATCGTCACATTTGAGAAACTGAAAACGTGTAATTGATTATGAAAAATAGTCGTTAATTATTGTTTTAGATCTACAATATTCAAAAGAGATATTGACATCATGTGAATCCTAGAAACTGCCAAGAGATTACAAATTCTTATTATTGTGCCTGAGCCAATTTAATAATTTTTCACAACCCTGGTCAGACTTAAATTATAATGCTGACCTTTCAGAATCAACATCCAAGCATAATGGCGTTTCAGTGAGGTGGTTCTGCCATGCCTCTTTTGAAATACAAAGTTTCAGCTGGCTGGTGTATCCGGACTCTGAGAGCCGCCCATGCCTCACTTGGTGCAACGGAATTCTCCAAGAAACAAAACAGAAGGGACTTTCCTAAGAAGGAAGTACACTACTTTGTTTTTCCTTGTACAACAGGGATGTGATACATTATTGTATTATTATCAAGTCTTTATCAAGCTGCCTGACATCCAATCGTCATCTCAGGGAATCTGTAAATTAACACCATACTGTATCATTATTAAATGCTGGAGCAACCGGGCTGTTAACCTGTTCTACCAGCCGCATTAACAGGTATTTTAATCTGGTCAACAAATCCAGTCAGTAAAGCTGATGCCAAAACATTCTGCCTCAGTAGTAGAACGTGCATCAAAAGACGTTTCCAGCTCTGACTCATCACAGACTTTGAGAAGCCAAACAAGACATGCTGTCTTTAACCCATCATTTCCTGTTGAACAAAACCTCCCTATGTGAAGAAATTGTGACTGAAGAAAGGATGAATCAGCAGTGATCATGTACATGGTCACGTATATACAATATTTACCCATTTTCTGCAGGCTGTGACGTTGAATACCCTCTTATTCAGCCTACTTACTAAAGCTTGGTGCTCCTGCTTTTCAACAGATTGGGAGTAGACTTGAGAGGGAAAAAAAGGTAGTCATGGCACATAAAGTTAGATTCTACCTAGAACTTCAACAACCACCCTTAAAAATGGCTAAAAACAAAGCAAACAAAAAGCTACCAACTCTCTGCATGTGTTCTTTCCAGTTTGGACTGGAAGAAGTTGGGGTTTATGTGCTGGTAGTGTCACCTTAGAGGCAAGAACAGGTACAAACATCCTCTCTGTGATGAGGTGGAAAACAATAATATATATATATATATAAACTAAATCTAGAATATACAAGTAATTCACAGGACACATGATTTGAAATAATAGATTATTATTGTTGCATACGAAAATAGTGTCAGATGTGCTGTACATTTTACAATGAAGAAATATCATGATCTATTAAGACATAATATTCTAAAAAACCATCAAGCATCAGCTTAACAGATAAACAACAAAGAAATTGAAAGTATCTCTAAATACCGAGGGCTTTGTCGAGGAAATTCGCAAAATTCTTGGGCTGTCCGGGCAAGAAGGGCTGGAGAACAGAGAGATCCATCGTCCTCAGGGTTTCTGTCAGGGTGCTGAAATATTAAACATAAAAAAAAGAAAAATAGGCTTATTATTTTTGTTTCACTTAAAAACTTCACACGTACAAACTGGCACATACCTGCAGGTGCAGTACAACAAGTGGGAGTCCATGTGCAGCTGTCTGGCCATCTCCAGCTGGTGGTTGTTCATCAGCTTGTCATTGACGACCACCAGCAGAGGTTTACCTGCTTCAAGCGCCTCCAAACAGCTTCCTGCTCCTGAGGACAAAAAAGGTGTTTCATGTTTGGACACCGTTGACGTACTTGACCTCTCGGCAGGAAATTAACTTAGAAACTACCGGTCCTCACCGATCCTTTTATTAGGCACACATTGTCTTTTTTTAAACAAACTGAACCTGTCAGACAGTAGTTCAGCTTATGGAACAAGGTTTTGTGTTATATTTTACTAACCTGCATGGCTGATGACGAGGTCAGCCTGCTTGATGTCTTCTGCTATAGAGTCTTTAAATTGATAGGCCTCCAGTCTGACATCTGGACAGCTGTCAGCCGCTGGAATAATAGATCCTCTTCCAGTCTGAAGAACCAGCCGCTCATATCCTCGAGCCTTTAAAGCCTGCCAGTAGAATACAAATAACTTATTATAAAGCTTTTTAAAAGTTCACAAAATAAGGCATTCACGTTATGTCAATAACTGTTATGATAGGTCATTGTACTTAACTTGAGCATATGATGCATATGCTAATTCATGCTTGTACATACATTTCAGAAGCAAATTGTTGTGCATTTTGCTCTGCTTGCTCTACAGACTTTACTCACCTGCACGTTCTGCGGACACGTGATGCTTCTGATGAGCTCATCGAAGCTCGTGGTGCCGACGGTTACGAACACCGTCCTCATGACTTCTCAAATAAAAACGGTTTTGCAGGCAGTGTGTGTGTGTGTGTGTACTTCGTCGCTTTTTCCTCACGTCTCATCCCTCGTCCCACAGCCGCGGAACCGACTGCTACTTCCGCATCGGGCATGTGACGTCACAGCCATGCCCGTGTAAGCACACGCGCGGCCGTTCGCTGTGACGCCGCCCCCTCGAGGCCCGGAGCTGTAACCGCTTCAGTGGAAAAATACTAGTTTGAGTTCTGTGAGCTGCACAGCTTTGCATGAAATAGAGATAGCACTTATTTGCAGTTAAAACATGTTAAAATGTCCCCTGATATGCCCACGTATTAAGTCGATGAGGTAATACTCAAGTATTCCTTTCTGCAACCAGCAGATCCTAAAATGAATATATGAATATATCTTTGATGATGTTGTCAATTGAGCTGCTCTGTAGCAAGAATAATGTCACACTTGATCTGACCACTTTGAAACAACCAGAAGCTGATTATTATTCTGATTCACGGCATTTCTACCAATGATTCCGAACCCTCTGTCCACGTTGAGTTAAGAGAGGAGGTACAAAGTTTGAAATGCTGTATCTACAAACATCTCCCCGTTAAAGTTTCTGTTTGGAAAGGAGAAGACTGGACCAAAGACAAAGCTGCTGGTAGACATAGTGCTTGAGATGACCAACATGGGAAAAGAAAATCACATCTGGTGACCGTACTAATCTGCACTGATCCAGGATTAAGTCCACCAACATTACTCACAGATCAATTTCCTCGACGTCAGTTGAGACGGCGAATGTCACGTCAAAGTGCCGGCTAATAACTGCTCAAAGTCAACTTACGACAAGCAAACGCAGCCGCAAAATACAGCGGACAAATCCGAGCAGCATGTGGCGTTAAGTTTGTACTTGCCACTGACAGCTGGGCTCAAGGGAGCATCATCATCATCACTGCTGCCATCTTCCCCTCATGCGCCTGCGGTGATAAGCGGCCTCGCATGAACCTGTTCACAAGATTTTCAGGCTAACTCAAATATGAAGTGGCTGACTTTGGTTGGTTGTGAGTTTCCTTTCACTTGAAAACCAAAGGGCTGCAAGTTATTGTTATCTGGTGTTCAATTAACTGCGTATTAGAAAAAAGCCCCTTGGAGATTTAACTTCTTTTTGTTGGTTTTGATTTGCTTTAATCTCACGCACATTTTACATTGTATTGCTGCATATCAGCACACTTTATGTCTTCACCCTTTCCCTGTGTGCTTTATTAAAGAAAAGCTGCCACTGTTAACCCACTCAACAAGTTCGACCTCGTTCACTTTCAACATGACAATCTGCTCACACATGATCACTAAAAAATATAAAATCATAAAAATAAACGATTCGTTACAAATAATAATGACGATAAAAATGCCATTCTGCTGCAGGGGCATGGCCATTTTAAGTAAAGTAACTAATGTGACTCACACACTTCCCAAATTGCGCAATAACTTGTGTTAAACTTGCACACGGAGGGACCGCAATCATCACGGATGAAAACTGTTGAAGGTGAGACAATCAAACATTTAATTTACATTTAGTTGAGAATCTCCATGACACCTGCGGCCTTCCATACTTCCTGTGATCCGAACAAGGACAGAGTGAAGGAACAAGCCGCTCGCCTTCAGACACACACGGGCACTTGTTCCCTTAGTGGTGGCACTGTGGTGCTTTCAACTGGAAACGCTTGTTGCGTGGGCAGAAAAGAGCCCAGCAGGAATCAGTAGACGCCAGTCAACATCAGACCCCCCCCACCCCCCTCCAAACCCCCTTCCCTTAAGGCGCTTGGGAGAGCTGTGGTGACCCCGCTGCTACTGCCAGCTCGGTGGAGGATGCACCAGCAGCTTCACACAAAGAGCACAATAAAGTCTGAGTGTTCTACATAGTAATGCTGTGAATTAAACTATATTTCATTTTCTACCAGCAAAGAAAACAAGATAACTATATATGATCTTTCATACAAAGCAAGTGGTGTGAACTGTGGGCGAGACAGAAAAATATTAACTTGTAACGATTAGAATATGTTACATTGAACATTTTTTTTTACGTTATTGCTCACTGTAGCTGTTCCTCTCATTCATACACTCTGTAAATTGATCATAAACTTTGGACAAACCATCGTTAAACTACGTTTTTTGCGAAAAGGACTGGTTTTGATTTTTTTGGGATGGGCAGGAGGAACAATTAAAGTTAAATATAGATATGGGCTTGTGATGCTTTAGTTCAAAGGAGGAAGCTGGTGCACTTCTCTTCCCCTAAAAATTAGATTGGATGCTCTGCACAGAAGGCATAAAGTTTTAAGACTGAATATTAGTTCCATATTGTATATTAATGTAACTTATTTTTAAAAGCTAATCCTCCATCTGTGCACAATAACAAAAGCAGAAAGACCAGCAGGTTTATTACCAAATGACGACAGATGTTTATATCTTTGAGAAGAAAAAAAGAAAAACAAAACAGGAGACCTGGGTGCAACAGAAAATATTTAAGGCTCTGTTAAATGCTCAGCTTCAGAAACAAAACAATGTACCAGATATCCTGAAAAGACACAAAAAGCAAAAACTAGTAGTTTAAAAGTTTAAAACTGGCTACCCATGTCGTTAGTTTTTAATAAATATGTTACTATAAGAAAAATAAAATTACAAAGTTAAATCTGATTAACTGTGCCAGAACCTTTACCAATCCACATTGCTGCGAGTTCATTGATGACAAGAAATCGGCGTCTCCAGAATTTAAAGCCAAAAACGTCATGTAGTAAAACACAAATCTGCACTGTGAGCTTCCTTTGGGCGTTCCAAAATCATCTCCCACAAACTCCTCGGGAAAAATGGAAGACCTGCGTCCACGTGATTCATGCCGTATAGAGACTTTGAATGAATTCAGGCTAAAAACAAAAATATGGCTCTTTCTTATCACTTCAAGTTGACTTGGTCAAACATTTCAATTTTGAGCATGCACGTTTTCAGACGAGTTTAGCTGCTTCAGGTTACTGATAATTTAAAAAGGGAAAATTCTTGATTTTATAGGTTTAATCCACACCTAGATCCCATCTAATTTTTCTAAAGCTAAAAAAACTCATTGCATATGCTGCTGCTGCGGTTGTTGTTGTTTGTGTCAGGTTGAGTAATTTCAATAGACACCTCCTCAAAATAAAACCAGCAGCAAACTGGTCAAAGTGTGCATGCTTAAAATTAAAAAGTTTCATTATGATGAAATACTGTCTGATTCCAAACTTGAGACACAATACAAGTAAAAGTATATAATAGTGATTAAAGCAGCTTTAAAAAGAAGCTGGGACCTCAAACACTCCTGCTTATTATTTCCGGTATACAATCCGGCTAAAATGAGACAAAACAAAAGACTGAAATTCACCAATGGCCGTTCTCGCTCATTATAAGTCCGTCAGTCTGACTCAATCCTGGAGCATCGAAAAGGCCGTTGAGGTTGCAGCAGAAACGTCTTCTAACAGTTATGATATCAAAAATAGGTCAGACGTCTTTCCTGTCAGATGCTGGGTCAGAAACCAGACTGAACAGGAACTCTACCTGCTGCGGTAAGTTTTGATTAGTTTGTCCCACGTTTCATCAAAATCCTTGCGGTGATCCAGACAAATCATGAATCTAAAAATAAAAAGGAGAGAAAAGCCAAAAAAAATGCTTATTAATAAAACATGTTGAAATGGTTAAAACTGGCATTGTCAGTGTGCAGCTGTGTGTGTAAAAGTGGCAACACCTCTCACAGAATCTAAAATTTACTTCCTGTTTTGGAACATCATTTCTTTTTCAGGATGTCACACTTTCCGTCCCCGGCTAGGTTTGCAGCGCTGTCTGTTAGTCTATACGGCGCTTAGCTGTGTTCTTCAAGCCACATACTTTTATAATAACAAGCAAAGAAAACACATTTGCATGAAGCGGCACTGCCCACTCCTCTTTCTCACTTCCAAAGGGACCTCTCTTCTCCCTCCCACTTCACCGAATCGCCTCAGTCATCTGTTCGTCACATTTCTCCCCAGTGTGTGAACCATTCTTCGTTACGGGGACATTTTATCACATTTTGAAAATGAGTGAACCGCCAACTGTGCTGTGCTCCTGAGCTCTTTGGGTCAGCCTGTATGTGAATGCAAGCATACAAAAGAGGATGTCCATGCAAGTGCTTGTACCTCTTTCTCACTGTACCACACAGGCTGTGCAGCACTGTTCCTGCTTCTCTGGCAGTGTGGAATAATTCATCTGTCGGACGATCTCAGCAAACAGCTCGTCCACCATCGTCTTGCTCTTTGCTGAAGTTTCGATGAAAGGGCAGCCCCACTCCTGAGCCAGAGCTCGTCCATCTGACCCGGCCACCTCGCGCTCAGATTCCAGGTCGACTTTGTTCCCAACCAGGATCAACGGCACCTTCTCGAACCGCTTCACTCGAACTATTTGGTCTCGCATTGGTCTGATGTCCTGAAAGATGCAAAGGGAGAAGATACAAGTGTTTTCTTATTGGGGAAAAAAAAGACAAATTGTCAATACACCAAGACAGAAAACCACAAAATGCAGACACTGAATTAAAATTTTGTATGATTGAGAAACATTAAAAGTAATATTTTAGTCAACTAATAAATATTCCACATGATCCTCTCCATAGTTAGTGTAATCTTTGGCATTACATCTTTTCCATTTAATAGAAAATACACAGGTACTGTATTATTATATTTGACCTGCAAACAGTATAAAATGAGAATTAGAACAGCATTAAGTTACATAAAATGTGTATCTGGTATAGACTAGGACACTTCTGGTGAAATGTTCCCATGTAACTCTCCTACATAACAAGTATTAGTCTTTACAAAACATATATACTATGTGGTTTGCAGCAGTTCAATCTTTTGACTTATCGGTTGACCCCATTTTGGCTGAATAGTAAAGTTGCGTTAATACCACACAAATCGCAGATTCTAACCAGGAACAATTTTAATATGCTTGCTTGTTTACGGCAGTTTGATACTTGGAATTATTAACACAATAGCTCCTTAATTGCATGTTGTTGTGATGTCTAATAAAGCTGCCTATAAACGGAGTAGCTTGATATGGAGTATTCATTTTAATAATGAAGCGACGTTTGAATGCTGCATGGCTCTGCAATTAGACAATTATGAGTCACACCTCGTTACAGGTTTAAATTGCTGCGATTAACCACCGACCTCGCAACATGTTAGTGCGTGTGGTTTAAAAGGTGCGAGTGTGTGTGAGGTGACATCGGGTACCTGGAATGACTGCTGGTTGACCAGGCTGTAGACCAAGATGAACCCCTGTCCGTTCTTTATGTACAGATCTCTCATGGAGGCGAACTGCTCCGTCCCCGCCGTGTCGAGGATTTCCAACACGGAGGGCGAGGAGTCCACCTCGATCTCCTTTCGGTAAAAGTCCTCGATGGTCGGGTCGTATTTCTCGATGAAGGTGCCGGTGACAAACTGGACGGTCAGCGCGGATTTGCCCACACCGCCGCTGCCCAGCACGACCACTTTGTATTCTTTCATTGGTGCGGCAAGCTAACTTAGCAGCTAACGACTTAGCTACGCTGCTATACTCGCCCCAGAAACATCTACCAGGCCCTTCAAAAAGCCAACTGGCGAATGTTTAGCGATATAAAATAGGTCCTCTTCATTCACAGAAACCCAGGAGTATCGCTTATACTCGTTGCTTTTTCGTTCGTTGCCTCGCTCGTTAACGAGTAAAAGTTGATGTTCCTGGACGTTAACTCTGGCGTTAGCTCGCCTTGACGCTAGCTCGCGTTTTGCTAAATTCCGTCTCGCGCTGTCCCATGCTCAAGCCCCGAGACGTTACATCCAAATCTGATAAAACCACAAGTGCCGGGGACTCACTCAAAGACTCGCTGTCTCGCTACAGGCAGCAAGTCCCGACAAAACACTCTAAACGTTCCTTAGAAACAACATGCCAGTTCCTGCACAAACACGCACACACACCAGTCCGCCGGTGTCGCAAAACGCAGCACGGGTTATGTCCGTCCGTCCGGGCCTAGTTCTGGTTCCGGCCCGGCACCTAGGAACCCGGGCGCACTATCCACGGACACACCGCAGATGCAATATCGTAGTCCGAGGGTCCATTGGTAACAGTCTGTTGCTGCTCCAATGTGCGTTTGACTCGGTGCTGTGGAGGTTCGACAGCAGAAAGGAAAGCCTTTTTTCCCCCAACCGATTTCCTGAAGCTAACGATCTGGCTTCCGCTAACGACAACTAAGTTTCCGGTGTGAATGTTTTCAGAATAAAAGCTTCTTCTCAACAGCAGTGAGCCCTAAATACCTCATACGATTTACTGAAGCAGCAAAACATGATTCCCTTCACGTAGTTTAATATGATTTCAGGCGAAAAATACATTTATTTCCAAACATATTTGTTTACAATTCAAGACATACATGAAAAATGCATTTCAAAAGGTAACCGATAATGAACAAAACAGAGGATCAAGATTATGTGTTTTATTAAAGGTCAAACAGAAATAACAGAACTCATCATAGGCACAGTAACTTACTCCTAAAACAAATTGGAGGATTGATTATAGTGGTAGTGACACATACAATGGACCTGCAATGTCCCTAAATGGATTTGGCTAGTTGGGTACATGCCATAGGCCATTAATCAGCCCTCTCCCTTTGTGTTTGTATTTTTGCCTTTGACATAAAAATAGGTTGAGACATAATTCTTCTGAAAAAACAACAACTAGTGTATTTGTGTAGAACTGATATTATTGATGCTTTCTTTTCAACACATTATGCCTAATATGTTTCCAGATGGATTTTTGACAGAAATCAAATTGTTCTTGTATGCAACCTTTAAAAGTCAATGGTCTCCAATACACATCGACGACAGGAGCTCCGTAGAAGAAGTAAGTATTGATAATTTTCGCAAGAAATCATCAATACACTTGAATGCAAGCATTGAGTCATGGGAATTACAATTCCTCATACAATGTTTTAATATACTGTAAGTCAAGACATTCATGACTTCAACTGTAACATAAACTTAAATACCATCAAGTTACGAACAGGAAAAAGCTCACAATTCAAGATATAAATGTAAAATGTCTTTCGAAAGGTAACAGAGAATGAACAAAACACACCACAAGAGGATCACGATCATGTGTTTTATTAAAGGTCAAACAGAAATAGCAGAACTCATCATAGGCACAATAACTTACTCCTAATAGCCGTACACTGCAAAACAAATTGGCATGAAGCCAGCAGCACATACAAGCACCACAAGCATAAAACAGAGTGAAACAACAGACAACTAAGAAACAGCAGTCACTTTCAAGTCTGTCCACGAGGGACAAGAGAGAGTATTACATATGGCTTAGTCCTGAACAGTCTTTGGCCCTCTTCATCTTCCATGGGTTGCCATTCAGTCTGCACTTTAATCCAATTTAATAAAGAATCACCAACCCGACAAAGAATTTTAAATAAAGGGATCTGTTTTACACACAATACATGTGTTCTTTTAAGTCAATACTAATGTAGAATGTAAAATAAAAACTACATTTTGCATGATAAAGGCACAATTACAACTTAATTTGTTTTAAATAATGACATTAAATCATTTTCAAAAACAAAATCACAATCTTATTCACTTGTTTGTGTCCGAAAATACACAGTACGTTAAGTCCACTCCACATGTGGGGTCAGAGGAACCGACTTGCCGGGATGACTCAGTCAATCCCCCACCAGGACAAGTGCCATGGCAACAAAATCGCTGGCTTCAATAGCAGGTGTCCAAATCTGCAATAACACAGTTGCGTACGGATGTAGCTGCTGCAGCAAGAATAACGTTAGAAAACCAGTTTTTTTTGCAATTTTGACAAATATCCTGAGGAGAATTCTGATTTATTGTTGTTTTGGATAATGACATTGAGGGAGAAAATAAACCCATTTTACAAAATGATGAAAGCAAAGTTAATCCCGTGAATACATCTCTCACACGTGTCCCTCTGTAGTCAAAACGGATCACCTGCTTCACTTCTCTAACCGGCTTCTATTCAGCGCGCACATGGAGACACTCTGCGCTTTAATTTGGTGCATTTCTGGAAAGAGAGGACAAGGTTAGTACTGGTGGACGAAACCAAACTGACCACTTATTCTAATCAACTTTTCTCTTGTTCAATGTCAGGGTCAGATATTACAGTTGGTCAACTGAAAAGAAGCGTTATTAAAGCAAACTCTCTGTGGTTTACAGCAAGGCAATGTCATGCTTGGCAAAGAACAGGGCTCTGGCAAACAAACAGAAGGGCCGAGCCTTCAGAGCAATCTTTTTAAGCTGTAAATAAATGATAGACACTTGTATCATTAACAATAAATTGATTTGATTTTTAATCAACTCTTTTATCTATATTTTATTCAAAATAAATTTTGAGTATTTTGACATAGTTATGTACATAAGTGCAAACAAGGTGAACATCACACATTCGTATACACCTCAGCAAGGATCAACATCACCCAGCACAGCTGGGCACAAAGAGACTTCTGAACCACATCCTCGACCAAAACTGAAAATTAGAAACCTCGATAGTGAAGCCACAGCCTCCATTCGGAGAAAACCGAGCGAGGGCCGTCCGGTCGGAAAGAGGCGACCGGCGGGGGCTGCTGACTCGTTTGATTTTTAAAGAAAAAGATCTTTCAATTAGTCCACAAGTCTCTTTTCCTTCCTGACAGATAGGTGTTGGCCTTAAAAGCCAAAGTTCATTCTTATTTCACAAAAACTCAATGTACAAGGACAAAAAACACTGAGGGTCGACTAAACAAAACAAAATAAACCCCTGATCTCCCCCAAGGACCATTCGGTATTACAAGGATTTGAGTTTTTCATAAAAAATGTTGAATCACGTCGCATTAACAAGACAAACTAATTAGACATTCCCTTTTTAAATAAGTTAGTGATGTATGTTGTTTTAATTAATGTGAAAAAAAGGAAAATCACAATTACGGTAATAGAAAGGTAGCCATGTTGTCATTTTGTTGCCACAGCAACAGTGACCATTACCATTAACAATGACTCCATCATTGTATACAAATTATGTTCACATTATATATTTTCCTTGTTGGTCTACACAAACTATTAACTATGTAAAAACTATGTTTCTTTTTAAATTCCATGCTGTTTTTTATGTCAGTTAAAAAAAAGCTTAACTTACCAATATTACATGTCACTTTCATACACAAGTATCACATCTTTATACAGTGATCTAGAAATAAGGCCCTTTGTTTGTGCCCTGGCAAAAAGAAGTTTGCTCAGGACTTAAACTGTCCACATGCTAAAGGATCTGGTCACTGGCCACAATGATCAGAGCGTTTTGCATATTCCAGTGTTATGATTCATGGCTGTATGGGAGAAATACAGTGAGGCCTAAAGGAAATCAAGTACAAGAGAAGAAGAAAGGGAAATGGGGTTAAAACATTTTTTTTTTCGTGCCACACGCTTGTACATCAATACATCCGTCATAATGTATTTAAATATTCAAATGCCCTCAAGAGGCACAGTTTATTAATCAAGTATCTGTTTGTTTTTTTTCCAGCTGGACATTAGTTAGTGAAGGCATGATGAAGTGAAGGAGGGAGGAGACAAAGGCTGCATGGAGGGGTGTTCTTGGCTGGACAAAGCTTGTCTTTAAAAGCTGTAAGATTAAGACAAATTAAATTGTCTGAACATTCAAATCATCAACTTCATCGAGGAGGAGAAAAGACTCAATAACAATCAATAACAAAGAGACAACTTAAAAGGAGAAGTAATTTTTGGTGCAAATAACGTAAATTTCTTTACAGATGTACGCTCCAAGCGCTCGATCCGTCACGTAGATTTAAAGTAAGTTGTTCCTTTCTTTTAGACGGTTAGATGATTTATGTCAATCTCACATCTCTGCAGTAAATGTGGACCTTGAACCAGGAGACAGTCAGATTCATTTAGTACACGGTCACATGTTGTAGTGTTATCTGGTTTGTTCGTTCCTAATCTTTACGGTAAACGAAATGGCTCCCAGTACAAAGCGTCATGTTTAAAACACGGACACGAAGGCTCCCAGAGGTCACTCGCCCACACCGAGCCAAGGTCGATCACACTCACCACCCCCCCCCCCCCCCCCCCCCCCTCCCTCCGGCCCGAGCCCCTGCCTCATCAACACAGTTGTCAATGTTAACGGGTGGGAAGCCGGAGTGGGATTAAATACTCGCTGACTAGCAGACTCTACTGGATGGTCATTGTGCAAAGAAAAAAATACATCTTAAACAAAAGGGTTGCATGCTGATTTTCTCAATTTTGCTCCGTGATTATACCGTTATTTATAGATGCATTTTGGGTACTTCAAAAGGAGGGGAAGTGGGGGGGGTGGTACAACAACTGATTATCAGGAAATCTGTCCTTTGAAAAGTACTGTTCTGCTCTTCCTTTTCAGAGAGTGAAAGATATTTTTAAAGTACTCACACCATCCATTGACATTAAATATAAATCTATATAACAATACGCATACTTGAATAATGTCTTAACACACTTATCAGCACGGTACCTACTGTATGTGACCTCAGAAATAGTCTATATATAGTGAATTACAATTCAACATGCCTGTTTTTTAAAAGAGCATGTGAAGAGTTTTTGCGATAGATACATTCACGACACGATAACATCATTTGAAATGAATAATGTTCAGTGGGAAATGCTGTAATTTCTGCATCATTTGCAACTAACCAAATATGTGATTCATCTTCTTTTTCAACACACCCAGGTCACGGATCTACTTCTCTACACAAACAATGAGACGGCACAGCTCTCCACAAGAGAAGAAACGAGGAGAGAGAGACGGGACGAACCGAGCGACACTTCTTCCTTTCAGTCTGTCCTTACAGTGTATTGACAGTGGTGGTTTTGAGGAGACTTAAAAGAGGCACATTTGAATTTGGATATACGTGATTCCTCGCAGTCATTCGAGAACCAAAGTCCAACCGGTTTGTCTTACTTTTTCTTTTCTTCTTCTTTTTTTTATAATACATTAGACATCCAACAGGTGATTTATTTATAAATCGCCATAACTAAATTCTGGTTATAACAGCTGCGGATGCAATATTCACGGTCCTACTACGTTCGATATAAAGGACACATCAGTAGAAAAGACGAGACGTTATAAAGTCAGACGGGACATTTTCAAGTTCTAAGCTTACTCCCTGAAGAGCCATCAAAAAACGCATCAAAATCTTGTGCCACCTGCTCCAGCCGCACGAAGGGAGAGAACTACACAAACAAATGGCCTTTTTAAAATACATCTCTGAGTTTGAGAGGAACACGTATCCTTTTTTAAAAATTTTTTTAAAATATTGCATTACATGGGGTAGCTCCTAGCAGATACCAACCAGCAGCTGGCACACGCAAACTTCAGGCACAACTTCAGGACACAAATCCAGCTCCCATCTTGTGCCGATTCTCTGAAACATCATTTCGTCTGTTCTATGACTTCAGGTGACTTGAACGAACACACGGTGTCTCGGTTAGTGGTGGATGCCGAGGACGTGAGGGCTACTTGTAGATTGTCATCCTTTAACGCCACGTTTTGACATCAAATCACGGAGGAAACCAGACAAACAAAACCTTCCTTGTTGGTCATTAGACACTAAGGATGCTGCCTCACTCAAATTCAAACGGTTTTGTGGCACTTTGAATCCAAAATGAAAAGCCGGATTCTTAGAAATCTCTCTGCTCGGCCCATCTAGAGCACAAGTGATTGTTTTATATCAATCCACCGGTTTGTATTTCTTTCATTTTGTTGGATTCACAATTTCCACGTATCATTCCGTCAGTACCAGATACGGACAGTGAAACCGGGGAATTCAAATTATGTGGCAAATGGAATTCCTACATTTTCTTATTTGATAAATGTATACAACAACGGCTATCGCCTTTAATTGAAAAAAAGAAAAGAAAAAGTATGCTTTCACTGTTTTAAAATCATTGGTGAAAGTAAGTCTCCTCTGCAGCCGAACAGACAAATCAAAAAGGCACAAACAAATGAACAACTCGTTGGCGCCAGATGAGACGGTGAGGACAAACAGCATCACATGGTACAACACAAATGTCCCATTTATAGCCATCCCGAGACGTGAACGTGACGCGGTGTGAAAACCCTCTTTCACTGGCTGGAGACCAGCGGCAGGGTCCGTTTTTTTTTGTTTTTTTTTTGCAGCTCGAATGGTCTCAATCTCCAGAATAAGTTTGTCAGCAGAGTTTCTGACCGTCGAAGAGTCAAAAGTGTCGGGTCACGAGATGGCTCCATCCCATGAAGGGCATGTTTTCTCCCACGTGTGTGCGCACTATGTCTTCTTCTCTCTTAAGGTGTGGGCATGTATGGCTGTACGAACAGAGCACGTCAATAATGCTTCAGGGGGGGGGGGCATGGGGGGGCTTCTTTAAAGCTTGCATTGCGCGAACCATCGCAGCTTTCCTGCGTTTCAGAACCTTTTCACACTCGTTGGACGTGCGCTGCAGGCGAGGCACATTTTTTGCTGCTTTCCGAAAAGATGACCGCCCTGCTGGGTGCGCACGGGTTTTGGGGGGCTCTAACTGGGGTTTCGGGAAAGGCTTACTGGGTTAAGGTTCACCGGCGCGGCCACCAGCAGTTTGGGGACAGGACAGAAATGGGTTTCCATGGGAACGCACTGGAGCTCCACCGGGTCAGGAGTCAGAAGCTCGGAGGGGTCTACTGGAAGAGAGAGAGGGAGGAGCGGTGAATAGAGGTAAGCTCAGTGTTTTCTTTTAACAGGTTAGCCAGGGTTTACGTTTATTGAATCATCATTATTATGGTTGTTGGAACAAAGCCAATATATAAAGCAATTATATTTCAGTTTAAAAAGAAACAATTACTTATTTACACCAGGTACGAAATTACCTTTTAAATACTAATTTCAAAACCCTGTTTAAGTGAAATCAGATTAGTGGTGAACAACACAAACATTTTTTATATCCCACAAGGAGCTGCTACTTGTAGATTGATTTACCGTACAATGCACCCAACCTCTGTGATACAGGGGCAAAGTAACACTGTATTTAAAGGGTAATTATAAATACTGTAAGGTCATAAATGACATAGAAGGACGAGACAGACGCGATAAACATCGACGTGTAGATGAGAACAGCGGCCTAGTTTAACATTTACATTCCGCTCAGACCATACCAGACTGCAAAGTGAAGACAGATGAAATGTGAATCTAATAAAATGTGACTCTACAGGCAGGTGTCACTTAAACCTGATAAAAGGAGATCCACGAAAGGGACTCAGACCTACTGGGCTAAAAACAAAAAGAGCTGAAACAAAAGAGCAAACCTGATTCGAGGCGGCGGACTCAGCGAAAGGAACATTGGTGACTGGGGTCGAAGCCGACGAGACAGAGGTGGTGGTGGCACCGTGCATCATGGGAACTTTTATTCGGGCGAGTCAGACGAAAGACAGAGGGCGAGGATGTGGGCGGGGGAGGAGGGAGGGAGGGAGGGAAGGGGGAGGGAGGACAGGGATGATATGGTTACCATGGCAAAATGTGTCGGATCAAAAGTCACGGCACAAGTCGAGCGACATCGCCGGGATGAACAAATATCAAGACACATGCAAACAGAAGAAGAGAAAGGAAATCACTTTTTTTTTTAATCAGCAAAACCACTTATGAAAAATAAAATAAAAATGTACTGTTCCCACTAACAAATGGTAGTTAAAGAAAAGGAAATACACACTGATACAATCTAATCAGACTGGAGTATCTGATGTATTGTATTCAAATGGACAGAGCATGTGTATGGAGGGAGTAAATGATCCGTAGTGGCTGCAAAAAAGCCAGACCATCACCCGGCCATAGTGAAGGTGCTGCTTCACTATTTTGCCATTTATGATGCAAGACATGGAGACGCTGTCAGGAGTCTTTACATCTGCTCTACAGAGGACGAATGTCTTCACCCCCCCTATTTCACACTGTTTTTTTTACCATCATCTTTAATCCCTACTACAAAACAAGCTGGTAAGACTAACTAGATCAAATATTTGGACATGTTAAAGGAAAACTCAGTTTACATTTCATCACTACAATAATCCTGAAAACAGATATTTGCTGTGCGTCATATGTGTCTGGAGTATTGGTAACCCATGACAACGTCAGCGGGGGTCATTTCAGCCTGCAGAGGACCTGTGTGTTTCAATACACAAACTACTTGGAAAACCAGAAATATATTTGGTACTTCCAAACAAACAGAAACCAGAAGTGGGAGTACAGAATGACGTAAAACTGCCTTCTGGTAAAAACGTAAGGGTTTGCTCCTGCCAGGTTTGGTATTATTAGCAATAGCGTTTAATCACAACACGTTACGTCAGTACGCTGTGGCATCACGTCCACAGATACGAGTGGGACAGCGCTGTATGTGTGACAGATTCAATGAGACTCAATAGGACAGACATGCTAATAATCAGTATATTACTACAACTACTGTTGATATGCCTCGTTGGCTTTTGAGGTCAGGGCTGTGCATAAGACTTTAGAAGGCACCAGTTTTCCTAGTTAAACGCACCTAACAGTGCGAGCTTTGTAAGGGCAGATGCAGATGTACTAAAGCGTAAAAAGCACACCCACACAGGTGTTTTCACTCATGTCGCCCAATCGTACCAATTCTCAGGACTGTGTGGGCGAATATAAAAGGCCTTCAATGGACATCTCCCTCACACCTCTGCTGGCTTGGTGTTTGGGGTCAGCACACGTCACTGCCCATGGTACATAGAGTTCGGTCACTTGCACCTGAGCAGAGAGCTTAAACCACTGCGTGGTCGGGCAAAGCGTTTGTCTAATGACATTTCCATGATGTGAGCATTGAACAGTTAAGGAAAGAACAAATTCAATTATGCTCCTGGTTGCATTTTGGGAAACAAAAAAGTGTTTTTGGAGATGAACTCAAACAGGCCTCTAAAAGTCAGGATATCTCAACCTCTGCAGGTCAGTACTTTCCCCTTTAATCCAGACTAACAACGGAAACCAGTTCAGCTTCTCTTCTGGGAGGCAGGCGTGACCCACTGGGAGTTCCCTAACCCCTGCACCCGGGCCCTGTGATTTTCATAATCCCCAAAAGTAATGCATGCACACATGTGCACATACCGGGCACAGAGAAATGGATGAAATACTTGCTCACACAAAGCTCGACTCGTTAAACAACATCAATGTGAACCACGTGACGCGGAGAAGACGTCATCAGAGAAAAATGTCTTCATGTTCCTCCCCAGCTAATCGATTAATCAGTTCATCCTTCAGCTATGATGCAGATGACCTCAGAGCAGAGACACTTTTAACGTACTTTGGAAGCCCCTTTCAAAATGTCACATCATTTCTGACTAGCACTTTAAAAAGAGAAATATTCATGAAATCATCATTTATTATAATTATCGCTACATTAAACAAAGAAAAGCTTTAAATCCTTTATTGATGCAAAATGTAATGAGGCTAGAACCAGAAAAGAAATTGGTATTTGAACTTGATTAATGAGTTAAACGATTAAGCTCTTTTAGAAATATTTGGCAAAAGATTCTGTCAGCCAACTAATTGATGACAAAAAGTTTCAGCTGTAATTTTCTCCAATAAACACGTCCTTCAAATCGAAATGAAATCCTTTAAATCAAGTCTTTACTGATAGTTTAGTAACAACCAGGCGTTCCGTTTAATGCAAAAACATGTGAAAACTGAAATAGAATGTAAAACTCCTCATTAGTCAATGAGTTATCTCCTTGGCTCCGTCTAACTTCCATTCTTCACCCTTCCAGCTGCAACACACTTTGCTTTTTTAAAGAGAAGAACCTGTCCCACACAATGCCTCAAATCTGAAGAGCTTATTGTCTTTTATACTTAACTTTGGCTTCAACGGCTGTGTTCACGCGTGGAGCCAGAGTGAAGCAGAATGCAAGTAACACAACAGCGAGTGTGCAGAAGAGAAGCGTGGCGTGACAGGAGGAGGAAAGGCCAGCAGGTACGTTGTCTCTCGCTTTTAGCGCCGGTCCACACGGCAGAGGAGCCACAGCACGCAACCGGGGGTCGAAAAACCAAACCTCCAAAAATAAACACGTGTCTGCGTCCCGCGACGTTTCCTCCTGTTACCGCGTCACGCCACCGGCCCTTACCTCCGTCGGCCCCCCCGTGACTCACCTCCCGCGTGTGTTGGTGTGACACTCACCAGTGGAGATGAAGGCTGGCTGATGGAGCTGCATGTTGGCCAGCGCCTGCTGGTAGTGGAACATGCTGGGGTTGAAGACGGCGGCGGCGGCTCCGTTGCTCTTCTCCAAGATCGGCCTCTTTGGTGTCGGCTGCATGGCGCCCGGAGGGAGAACCTGCAAAGGAGAAGAAGAGTCCCTCCCCGTCATCTAGTGCCGTGTCAGAGTAAATGTATGGTATAGATATACAGTATATATATATATGCCGGGTGCTCTTGGGGTGGACATTTCCGTTTACCACCACAAGAGGACACTGTGGCATCGCAGTGATGCTGAAGTGGTGGAGGGCGGCACAGAGGTCACACCGAGAGTGAAAAAGGGATTGCTAGGATTTAATTCACCAGAAAACATCAAAATACAGCGGAAGATTTTTAGTTTTTGAATCACACAGATTTCGTCCAAAGCGACTTACAATAAGTGCATTTCAACCACAGGGATACAATAAGAAACAAGGAAGTGCAATTTCATTAAATAAACCGATTTTAGACATTAGGCTGTGAAGTCAAGCTGCCGTGACACTACCTGATATCGTGATTCATTTAACATGGACACCGTAAAATAAATTCCATTTCATATAAACACAGGTTTGTCTGTCTTCTTTTTTTAGGCCTCAGCACTGCAGACCAATTACTTTGGTAAAAATGTTTTCATTGCTGCCGAGGAAATGGAGAGAGTGCAAAATCGCTCCTCATTGGTTTACACCGGCACTCTGAGCTCCTCACAGCATTTTTAGGTTCCCAGTTGGTATGAAGAACAAAGAGCTGCCAGCGTCTGGACTCACCAAGCCCGACGCTGTGCTGTGACTCGCTTGGTGCTGTGCCGCCTTGATCCTGGCCTGCAGGTGAGCCGGCGGGTGGAAGTACTTGCACTTGTCTCGGCTGCAGCGGCCCTTGATGTAGTCCATGCAGACGATGACCGAGTTCTCGCTGCAGTCCACCATGCCGGCCTCCAGAGGGTGAGCGTAGCGGCAGTCGCTCTCGCCCCGCGTGCAATTGCCGCGCTGGAACTCTCGACAAACCTGGGGGAGAGAGAGGGAGGAGGGGGGGGGGGTCAGCGCCAGCACCGGTCAACATTTACCTTTCATCACGCTTCGGCCAGACATAGAAACACAACAACTGCGGGGGGGGGGGGGGGGGGGGGGGGTGCCGCATACCTCCAGCTTGTCTGTGCGCACATGTTTGGGGGGGGGGGGGTGCCGCATACCTCCAGCTTGTCTGTGCGCACATGTTTTTGGCCGGAGGTGCCGTTGCCCATGGCAGCCAGGCCGGTGGGACTCCCAGGGACCAGCAGGGGAGTGCTGGGCAGCAACTCAGGCATCAAGCCCATGCCTGGGCCCATGTGGCTCAGATATGGACTGAACGCCATACTGGGGCACGTTGCCAGGGAGGGCGACACTGGGAATGTTGTCTGAGGGAAGGAGGGTGAGAAGGGCACAGACCAGAGGGACAAAACAAGTCATGGCAGAGCTTGAGGAGAAGATTTGCCGGTAACACGAGCAGTACTGTGGGGTTTTTACGTAAATGAGAACCACGCAGTTGCCCATTGCTACTATTACTCAACATCGTCCATGAATAACATATCAAATATTCTGAACCACCTGGTATAAACCTTCCTTTAGAAAAGTTGAATAAGACAAAGCTACCTTTCCTGTAGCTGAATACAACTTCCCTGCATCATTATTAACTGTATGCAAGATATAACAAAAAATAAAATAAACCAGATATTATATAAGTTCTGCAGCTCCAGCAGCAGATCTTATATAATATCTGGTTTATTTATTACTAGAAGTGACGGGGAGGTAATATTTCATGCTTAAAAAAAATATGTTGCTGGCTAAAACATCACTCACAGTAGTATTTTGATAAATTAACCACAATTTCAAACCCATTACATTCATTGTAAAGACGTGATTTCAGTGGGAGCTGCTCACAATAGGCTGCAACTGCGTTCCGGGCAGCATGAACTGCATCTGCTGAGCCAACATGGCTGCAGTGGCCTTCTGCTGGATCAGGTTGTTCCTCCCGTTGATCTCCAGCTGGGTTTTCAGGTGTGGCGGTGGGTGCAGGTATTTACAGTTCTCCCGGGTGCAGCGCCCCTGAGGGGAAGAGAGGAGGGTGGAGAGATGAGCGTGAGACACCAAGTGCCTCGACGTGGAAAGGTCGACTTTTTCGCTGCGACTGATCTGAGTTCAGCAGGGACACTCCTCCGTTTAACCAAGAAACAATTTGTAGAACTAAACGTGGGGAATAAAGCGTGTTTGCAGAACAACGTGGGGTAAATTCTGGTGGAATAAAGAGCTAATTAAGTCCCCGAAGACCTCTTCTCGGATAATTCATGAGAAACGCGCAACCACTTACATCGTTAAAAATGTGCTTCGCCGGCATCAACAGCACTCGGAGCGAAACAGTTGAAAATTGAACTTTCTTTTTTAAAAGGTAAATTAGTTAGAGCCTCTGAGCCAGTCAAAGTGTTAATTTCATTTTATACCGTAACAGCTGGACTCATGATGTTATAAAGCTGGAGAGTGAAAACACATGTTCCCCTCTCACTGTCCTCTTTGTCTATCTCTACCTGGTACTTTTATTGGATAAGATAGAGCATACTGTATATGACAGCAGCACGTGTTATGGCCAGAGAAGAGATCAAATGGAATTAGAAACAGAACAATGATATCATTTATTCTAATAACAATGTTTTAATAACAAAATAGTGATCCTAATAACCCATGTAAGTCAAAGTCCTACTGTTCCTACATTTTATTCACTACCTCTAACCTTGGGAAGGTCAGAGCAGGGCTCGCTAACACGAGGCTCAGGAGACAGTTGGGCTGTTGGGCTTGTATGCAAATCCAAATCCTCATCCATCTCCTCCAGGCTTCAACAACGGAGGCAGAAAGTTTGTGTGATCTGTTTCAGCAAAGCAGATTCCCCTCATAATCAAGGTAAATGTTCTTAAAAACATTCCCAGAGGTCATGTAGCTCATAAATATTATGGGTAATAAATAAACTAAAAATTAAAAGAACTCAATATTAATGTTAAAGTTGAACAATGTGCAACTGCCTTTAACCCCGAAAAAATGTCTGTGTCAATGATTAATTTATTAATCTTGTGAACAGTGCAATGTGTTGTGAAAGTCTGGATGCAAAACAAGCCTTTCAACAAGCTTAGACTAACGTGGGTCGCTATGAAGATTCAGCAGCCACAGACCATTTCGATCAAATATATCTTTTTAAAGTTATTTCCCCACTCGCCATTTTTGGCTTCTTGTCAAATCCTAAATCAGATTTTGAGCCACTTATCTAAGATGCAATTCATTTCATGGCAAAGCGTCATTAAGGCGGTGTCCTTCCTCCGCGGGGAAGGTGAAGATGGTGCTGCAGGATCACTGCAGGTCAACGCAAAAACTGCAGTCCCCATTAAACCCCTGGGCCGACCGCAGCTGTCTGGCCCTGCGGATGAGCTGCTGACCCCCCCACCCCCCCCCATTAACCACCTGCACTGAGCGTCCATGCTCTGTCGTCAGGCCACACCCACACCGACCGGCTCGCATTACGGGCGGGGTGCCGCACGACTGGCGTCGGAGAATAAAATTAAGTCCGCAGACAAAACTGACGTCATGGTGCAGAGACTCTGACGGTGATGGATGATGTCGCGCCGGGATGAGGACACTTAAAACATTTTTTTTTTAAAGCAGCAGCACGGGAGCTATATGGTACAGAAATGCAGACGTGTCGCGGCTTGGAGGGAGGGCAGAACGGCACACGAGGCCTGCAGAGAAAACACTCTCGCCTGCACCGGAGACGCATCCGAACAAGCTTTGTGTCAGCGAGCGTTTGGAGATGAGTCCGTCATGGGGAAGCGAGTCCCGCGTGGCCCAGCAAGCGTGCTCAAACTCACAATCCAAACGAGCATAATGACGCACTTCATGCATTGTGTTCTAAACTAAACGTTGAAAAGGGAAAAAGAAAATGTACGAAAGCTATCACATCTGGCTTGGAGAAGGAGGCCAGAGAAACGTGGTGGTGATGAGTGCATTGGGTCAGGAATCTCCCTGTGGTTGCCATAGCAACACAGTACGCAACACAGAGAAAGCCCCCGTTAGTAGGGTTGTGTGCTGTTTGATGGATTCAGAGAGAAAGAGAGAGAGGTGAGACGTTGATTAAATCGAATGATGAATAAATCAATTGAAATTCATATGGAACAAGCTCAACCTTGAGTTAGCCGAGTTTGGCTTCATTCTCACGAGGGACGATGGTTTAGAGCCGAAACGAACATTGACTCAATCAACAGAAAGTATGTTTTGTTAATAGACCAATCGTTTGATTCTACAACTTTTGGATGGATGAGGATGTTGGATGAATGCCTAAAATATGCTGAATCCAGCCTCTTAAAACATTTCATCATGATATGATTTGGGTTTGGAATTGTTATTTGGACAAAAGCAGCACTTGCAAGAAACTTTGTTACCCGAAACATGAATCGAGATTAATTGATGACGAAAATAATTGTGTGCCTGCCCTGCCGTGTCATCCAGAAGCCACATTGCTGTTGAATCTGCTGTGTGTGGAGCAGATGTGACGTCCTCACTAATCATTTGAGATGACAGCAGCAATCCGGTTAACAAGGTAAAAGCAACTAGGAGGTGAACCCCCCCCCCATCCATCCAATCCTCCCTTCCCACTGCAGCAGGTTCAGACCAACGAGACATAGCTAATGGTCGAGCAACAGGGGATGACAGTGGTCCGGCCGGGGGATGCCAGATACGGGAGGGACGGGGAGGAGGGAGGCCATTAGCAGATAAATCCATAAAATTAACAAAGAAGGGAGGGGTGGGCGGAGAGCGGAGAGCGGGAGGAAGGAGCCGTCGAGCGTCTCGAGTGAGTTGCTTTCTTGGCTTTTTTCTAGTCAGGCGAGCCGAAGAATACTCCTGGCCGACAATGGGGGGGTGGGGGGGGGACAGGGCCCTAAAGAGGCGGCCCGCTGACACACCGGCACTGAACCCCCCCCCCCCGCTGCAGCTCCTGATAAAGAAGGGCTGTGACCTTCAACTGTCACCAACTTCAGTTCTCCAGCCGCATGACCCCCCCCCCCCCCCCCCCCACCCCCCCCACCGAACAATCCAAAGTGGCCTTTAAATGCTCGCTCATTGCCTTCGGGTACAAAGCGACTCGCCTCTTCCTCCCATCGATGGAACCAGCACACACAGAGAGCCGGGGCTGTTGCTCTGTGCTAAAAACAGACGTGCCACTCAGGGAGATCAAACCATCCAATGGGTACGCTCTCCTGTGCTGTTGCTAGGCCCCCCCTCTCTGATTCTCTCTCTCTCTCTCTCTCTCTCTCTCTCCCTCCCTCCCTCGCCATCTCCCTCCCGCTCCGGAGGACATAACAGAGAAAAATGGCTGAATAATAAATTCTAACTCAATAAGCGAGGAGACAGCAGCTGCACTCAGACAGAGAGCCCCCTTGTCTGGGTCTCGCTCGTTCTCTGCGTCGAAAAAAAAAGAAAAAAACGCCCCGTCGAGCAAAACACAAACGCCGATAACGCAGCGGGCCGTTCCCTGTTTTGGGGCCGCAATCGGACACCTCCACAATGCGCCAGTGCGTGTTCACGTTTCGGGCCGCGCGCGAGGGGAGCCGGTGTCGTGGTTCTGGAGGTGGAGGCGGGGGAGCAGCTGTAGGGATGCTGAAGCTGATCACATCACTGAGGGACTGCCAGCGAAGTGGCATCACCGGACGCTTCCACTCACGCCGGGAGCAAAATGGACGTTAAATATCTTCAGAAACAGAAGACTTTCCTCTGAAGTCTGTGTGTTTCTGATTGGCTTAACTTTAATAACTTAATAAGCATACATCGGGGATAAGGATATTTAACCGATCATTTTGATTGGTGAAGACCATCGTGTTGGGTGAAAATATGAAACAAAATGTGTTCACCATCAGAGACCTTTCAATACCACACTGTGGTATCCATCCCTTTCCTTTAACTGGTTGTATTACATCATTGCAGGAAATGCTGCAATGAGCACGGCATCTTTATGCCAGAGAAACCCAACTCTCTTTTTCTGTTAGTCTCTTAGCAATCTTATTAGGAATTGCCTTTAATGAAAAAAGAACAACCGGAATTAGCCAAAAGCAGTCACATGTAGATTATTTCATCATATGTTTTAAATAAAATGACTTGCACTACACAGCTAACTTAACATAAGATTGTAATACCGTTTAAAAAATGTATCCACATGAACTAAAGTTTTATTTTCAGGTGGCATTTTCATTATTTTTTAAGGGATCATTCTGCAAAAAAAGCTTTATTAATTGTCAACAAACACCCTAACTCACAACATCAAAAACCACGTGATCAGAAGGCTATAAAAGGGGAAGCGGTTATACAGAGATAGCGGTTTTGATGCGGGGGCACAAAGGTTGGATCAACCGACCCGACACGTCGGAGAGAGGTTTCCAGCGAATGTTTGATCCGAGGCGGTGAGCCTCCTGCATCGTGACGCATCTCTGGGAACTCTCTAGCCAGCGGGTGACATCACTAAGGAGAACCGAGACGTGCGTTCGTGTGTCAGTTGCGTCGTTACCTTGAGCGAGTCGAAGCACGCGATGACTCGGCCGTTCTCCACGTGGCAGCTCCGGGAGGGGTGAGCGAACTTGCACTCGCCATCCGACCGCGAGCAGGTGCCCCTCTGAAACTCGCGACACACTTCCAGGGTCAGCCATTTGGTGTCCCGTCCCATGGTCATGCTGACGGCCATCAGAGGTGACGATGCAGCGATCCTCAGGAGAAAAAAGAAAAAAAATCCCCGAAGCAGAGATAGTTTCTGTGTTTCCTCAGTGCAAATAGGCGGCGAGTCCTTGTGGTCGGTGTATTTTAGGGAATGTTTATTAGTTCTTCCTGGGAAAAGTGGCAGCTGAAGTTTGAGATAGAGGTGGAGGGGATGGGGGGGGGGTGGTGAAGCAGGGGGGGTGGGGTGCAGACTGTGAGCAGAGGCCAGCTCTGTCTCCGAGAAGGGGAGAGGGAAAAAAAAGAAGAAAAAAAAGAGGAAAAGCCAGAGCTTACTGTGAGGACATCAGTCCGGGCGCATTGACACCGAGCGTCAGAGGCCTTTTGATGGATCGACCGACGTCCGCCCGCGAGTCGCCCTTTCGGCTTCACGGCAACATCGCCGGCGGCTGGGGCAGTCGCCGTGGTTACGTTTGAAAATTAAGCCTTCCAGAGGGTGGCGTCCTTGCAGCGGCTCGGCTCGGGGGCCGATGTGGCGACTGCGGCTGGGCGGCGTGGGAAGGATGACTCGGTGGCCGTCAGGATGAAATAAAGCCTCCGTTCAAGGCCGAACACACGCCGAGCCCTGCTCTCATCCGGCAGATTAACAGCGGCACGCGACCCCCTCGCAGCAGGCACTTTGGAGTTCCACTTCCTTCTCTTATTTCAGTCTCTTTTTCATCCCTTCCTCGCCGTTGCAGATGCTTCTGTTGTCATCCTCCTCACCCGCCTCTCTTCTGCATGTCCTGCAAAAAAAGAAAAAAAAAAAAAAAACAGAAGATTAATTTCAAAGCAATGACAAAAAAGAAAGAGAAAGGGGAGCAGCCTGTTGAGGGAGACAAACGTCGTTGATGTGAAGCTACAACCTTGCGTGGAGCTCGTTTGAACGGAGGGAGACGAGGACCACGAGGCGGGAGCAAGGAAAGGGAAAAGAGAATAAAGCGAGGGCAAACAAATAGCGGAACAGAGCACACGGGAGGGAGGGAGGCGGCAATGAACAGGAAAGGGCAAGCTATGTCTTGATTAAGTGATACAAGAGAGGGAGAGGGAGACGGGATGGAGGGGAGATTGCAGGCAGGACGGAGACGTCGCTTCGACTCCCCTGAGCTCCACGGAGCAGAAAGTAATTGACCAACTTGAAATGAATCAGGCTACAACGTGCCTTTACAGAAAGCCGTGCCCTTGAAGTGGAACCTGGCCGGGCACGTGTGTGGTCCACACTGATGATTCCCAGACAGTCATTAGTGTGAAGGGAGAAGAAGTAGAAAAAGAGGGAGACATGGCAGAGAGAGAGAAAGGGGGGGTGTGCAGTTTTTCACAACTGCAGCTGCTGTGCTCACTGCACGGCTCCAGCCAATCAGACAGACTCTTGCTGGCATGCAGAGCACGTCCCCCGGCCAATGGCAGGGCAGTTTCCACGGCAAGCTCCTCCCCTCCACAAAAGCCCGTCCTTGTCCCTCCCTGGAATTTTTTTCTTTTTTTTTTCCACAGTCATGGCTGAGCCACATGCTTATGTTCATACTGTACAAGAGGCCTGACTCCAGAACAGCTCCTCACAGACGTTGAGGAGCAATCACAGTGATGTCGTGTGCAGACGGGGCGGAGGGGGGGGGGGGGCTTTACTGCAGTGGGATGCATGCAGGGAGCAGAGTGGCGTGTCTGGACTCTTAACCAAATGCAGATAACAATCAGTGAGGTGGCTCAATCGAGACGAGATACTTCACGAGGGAAGGCAAAGTCCAAACTGTATTTTTGGAGCTGGGTGAAAAAATACATTGAAGGGACACGGAAGGCCTTCCTGTGCGGAGCGTCAACGCACAAAGTGAATAAACAAAAGGCGAGATGCAGGAGAGGAGGAGTACAAAAAGTAGGAGAAGGAGGAGACTGGGGCTGGAGCAGATATCATCAGTCCCTGCGTCTGATGGCGGCAGACGGGGGGGGGGGGGGCATGCAGATAGACAGCCCAGAAGGAGAACACCGCAGTGGGAGAAGGAGGGATCAGTGTGGGGGGGGGTGGACCAAATTGATATACCCACCTTCAAATGCAAGAACAAAGACAGATCCCAGCCCAAAATACAAAAAGAGGAGCAGGAATGAGAGATGAGCAGGTACCAGCAACTGCTTGGCTTGCTCGACCGTTCTGCTGGTCTGTGCCTCCCCCTCCTCTCGGCCTGCCTACAGATCGATGAGCAACTTTTCTCAGGGGGAACAAAAAACAAGCCCCCCCCCCCCCCCCACAGCCCCAGCCTTGCATTCAGGGTCCACATCAAGCGGGGGGGAGGCCCTTGCTTACGCACACCCTGACGACGCAGCTCAGCGGCCGGATCATCAAAACGCTGCTCACTCCCCCCCGCGTCTGCTCCTGTGCCTTTGCCCAGCAGCCCCCCCCCCCACCCCCCGCGTACACACCGTAATGACCTCTCACTCGCCGACACGAACAGCCTTCACTCTCCAGAGTAGATTCACCCTCAGGAAAATTCCACCGACTGTTTAACCAGGCCTTCCCTTGTTAGCTTTCACCCCTCGGGGGCCTCCAGCTGTGCCTTCATGGTGACTGGAAGACAACGAGGTCAAAAGGCCGCACCATAAAACACGGGTAAAAAAAGTGTTTCACCAACAGTTTGTATTGACGGGTGTCAGTATTATGTGTAATGTACAGTCCGAGCTTTAGTGAATGAATACTTCATAAACAACAGCAGACTAAATCCAACAGCACAACGTCCTCATAAAAACATGGAGCCGGTTCGGAGGAATGTGTCTTCAAAAGATGTCACAAACCATCGAGGAGAACAACAGAGACATTTTTTTGCACTCTCTGTAAATGCAGATCTTTCAGTGGAATGAAACACAGACCACCAAGCTGCCATATCGCCCAACAGTACTCTACCTACCACAGCATGATAAAACACGAGGAGGCCACAAGTTACCCGAGCATAACAAACAGCTGAGAGGCCAATAATTAAGAGGCAGGTGAAGTGAAAGGACACTTGTTAGGGGTGCTCTTATAGCACAACACTGCACTAGAGAGGCTACGTGCTCGACGCAGCATTATTGTGCTGAGTCAACGTGCTGTCCCTACGACGCGGATGATTAGGTCGTGCTTCAATAACAAACCACATATGAGACAGGATTAAAATAGGCTTTGTCAATGCTCATCTTTTCATATGAACAATATGGCTGCCTGCTGTACTTTGCCCTGGAACTGACTGAACAACTTAATCATATTAAAATATATTGAAAGGAGATCTACACTAAAGGGTGCACGTATCAAACAGAAAATTAAACATGGCCCAGTGAACTTGTCCGATCTCTGAAATGCAACATAAACTATTGTTTGCAGGGATGCTGCGTGGTGAATAAATGCAGCGCGCCCCAGTTATAACAGTCATTACGCTGCTGGCGGTCCACCAGGTGTCTGCAGAGGGATTAGCGGCTCCAGCAGTCAGAATAGGTGTGGGTCAACATGTAGGTGGAACAGGATGGAGGAGGGGGGTGGGAGGGGGATGGGAGGGGGGGGGGTGGTTGCTGTTGACTCCTGCGCACTGCGTCCATCATCAAACACAGTGCACCAAAGGGCTGCCGACAGCGTAACCTTCACCGGAGCTGTGACGTCGGCGCTGTGGCCGGCGCGCAGGCTGGGTTCCACCTCGGAGGGAAGGGCCTGCTCCTCAGCGACAGAGGAGCTTCCATCGATTGTCTGGTTGCTGATTTCTTCTGCACAATCACTGTCAGGCTCTACGAAGAGGGTTTTATGATTTGCACTTTTTTCAAAAGCTCTGAATTAAGAGCATTCAATAAATATGTAAAATATAATAGAGGCTTAAAGGCTAATAGAGAGAAGAAAGGCGTTACAAAACTAGAAAAGGATATTTTTTTCAGATGATTACAGTGTGCTTACTGCTGTAAATTTAGAGATGATATATTTGAAACTACCGAAAATGTTGATACGTCAACTAAAATGGAAGACATGCAAGACGTTGAAATTAAGTCAGACTGCTAAGTGAATTTAAAATTCAGATGATCTTCGAGTTTAATTCTTCACCCAACTGGGGAAACAAATTCATTGATTTTAGCATTTAGACACAGAAAAACACATTGCTTCACCAAAAAGGACCTCTTTTAATCTGGCCTTTTCCCGATTCCCAAAGGCTTGGCTGTTTTTTAGAGGCACGTGTAGGTGTTTAACAAATACAATAGCTATATAAAACCCAACTCTGAACGATCATTATTTTGTTCAGTAAACAGTCAGCTCTTTTGGGAGCATCGACAGGGACAAGAACAAAACAGGATAACGCTGAAGACCAGGTGATTGATTAAAAAGCACAAGGTGGAAGATCCATAAATCACAACGAGAGTGAAAGCTAGCAGCCGGTAAGGAGGGAACAAAGTAATTAGGTTAAGTATCCGTAATCCTTTCAGCTCGTTAAAGCACCACGGTTCCCATTCAAGCAAACGTACAACAAGCCAACCCCATTTGCATCGGACAACATGGCCGAGGCACAAGGTTTCCTCAGGCACTTTAAATTCAGACTTCATATGAAGGGTTCGCTTTGGAGCTTTTATTTTACTCTGCTGGTTTGTTAGCTGGAAGTTTCACATCCCTGAATTGAACTCGTGGAAGTTACTGTGTGGAATTTTTTTTAGATATTACAGTTTGACCAATAACGCATATAATAACTATGATTTTTATTGTCATATAGTTTTGTTGGCCCCATTAAAAAATAGAGCTTGTCAGGCTGTCAAAGTGTGAGAGGGGATAATAACACTACATGTACAGTGTAGGCAAGTAGTGACAACACAGTATGGTATGGTGTCTGACCCCTCGGGGCCAGGAATGACTCAGCCTCCCTGCACAGCATGCATGCATGCAGGCTGCTCGCGCGCGCGCGCACACACACACACACACACAGGAAACCAGGAAGGAAACGGTGCTTCTCTTATGGCAACTGTAGGTGAATTTAATGCACCATTGCAGACTGAGGACTTCCAACAGCATCCCCTGCACGCTGCATTCGAGCAAACCGAGGAGAGCGGATCCCAAACACAAAAGCACGGAGCTCTCAGCAGATTTCAGCTCCGTAATATTTCGGCTGTGCCTTTGTGTAACGCGCAAATATTACGCCCGCAAATGACACATTAAAAATGCCGCAGAAAGCGTTGAGCTTCCACGCAACAGGCAGAAGAGGCATTTGAAACGCTCGCAGCAAGGGGTTAAATAAATATGAAATATAAAACTGGGGAACAGCGCTGTTGCTGCAAACTGCGCCAGTCTCTTACCTGTTTGCGCTCCAGTCGGGATTCCAGATCTCTTCTCCTACATTAACGTCGGTTTCAATGGTCATGTATGGGGGGGGGGGTTGTCCTACGGGGACGCGTTCTTAGTTTGAAGTGAGGTGTAAAAAAAAGCGCGTTGTCGCTAGATAAGAACAATAAAATAAAAGCAACAAAAAATAAATAAGTTTAAAAAAATACGCAAGTGTTAGCCGCGCAGTGAGAGGAAGAAAGAAGCTGAAATGTTTTGCTGCAACTACGTTTGCTCGACTGCAACACGGACTGAACGCAGAATAACAGATTGGAATGAAATCAGAGGGAGGTGGGGTTGGGGGGTGGTGGGGGGGGGGGTCTTGAGGGTGGAGCTGGGAGAGACGGAGCGCGTTTGATACCGCTTTAAATAACATGATGACTTTTCTCGAGCGAGCAAACAGCTCGCTCGAGAAGCACTTTTGCTCGCGAATGGTTGATTTGCGCGCGCGCGCATGGTGCTGATTTTCAAGTTAAATTTAATCCAACACCGGGGTTTGTGTGTTTAAGAGCCATAAAACACCTGCAAGATATTTTCTGGACTGTAAAAATAAAAAATAAAATACACCCATATCCCAACGGGATATTATTTAACTGATGATGTTAACAACCAACTCTGTTTAACCTGTTTGCATTAGCATAGCGGTTAGTGCAGCTAATATTTTTGTAAATAGCTATGACGTCAACGGCAGGTTATCGGTCAGACTTTGAACGTGACGTCAAATATCTTGTAGGGTTTTTTTTGGCATGAGTTTTGGATGGAGGCAAATGTTGAAGACGGGTTTTAGGTTTTTAATTGGCATTTAAAATTTTAATGTAATGTATTTTAGCATTTATTTGGGTACAGAATTAACAGCATGCATACTGTCCTGATCTTCCCAACATCTCAGGCAACTATACCGGAAACAAATGTTCATCCCATTTGGTGCTTTTTATTTTTTCGTGTATTGTTGAATAATTCTTAGAAACTTAAAGAGCATGTGTCCGGTCTACTGATCCACGGAGGAAGCCATGTGAGTTTCTCCAAAGAAGTTCTGATTTCATTATTATGATTCCAGCGCGTCCTGCTGGTGTTCCAGAGGTTTGCAACCTCTTGTGACCAGACAAAAGGCCACAAGACACGGGAAAAATATATAAGTTTGCCAAGAGAAGACAACAGTGCAGTTGAGGTAAAAGCATTTTTATAAAAAAAAAAAAAAATTCTGACTTTTTTTAAATTCAGTATTTTGATCAGTTACACAATGAGGTATCTATGAAAATCCCATTCTCCTTTGCCATTACTTTAAAGACACAACACAAGTACTTTTTAAAATGTACACAATAGAGACAGGACATTTTGGCGAACATATAGATTGTATATCACAAACAGTAGCATATCATCTATAGATTAGACAAGTTTTAAATTCGTTTTAACAAAAGAAAACAAGTAAACGCTTCCTTCCATTTCAAGCGACATCACAAGAGTTAAAACGTGTAGTCAATGGAAGTAAAAAAGTCAAAGAAATGAAATTATAAATGTCCGTCGTGGAAAAGAACTACAATCAGAATCAATAAATACACTTGTGGCAACGCTCCTTTGTGAGAAAAAAAAAAAAAAGACAATTTGTACTACAAATGACGGATTAAATAAGACAAAAGGCAGAACCTGGCAGACTTAGCATTAAGAAACCCTACTGGTTGTCCCAGTCGCTCACTTCCAGTGCTCCACGTTGTCCATGTAATCCTCCATGGTGACGTTCTCCTCCAAATCCCACCAGTCCGGGAGCAGCACTTCGGTCTCCTCGCCGCCTGCACCGGCATTTCCCCTCAGCCGCTCCTCCTCCTCCTCCTCGGCTACTGCCGAGCGGCTCGGAGGGTGCAGCGGTGCGTCTGTGGGCTTCAGCTGCCTCCCTGGCTTCGTCGCGAGGCGTCCGCGCAGCCGCCGCCTCCTCTCCTGCTGCCGCCTCGCTCTGGCCCGCCGGCGCTCCTGCTGCCTCGCCACCTGGAAGCGCTGCAGGAAGAGGTCCCGGGCATACTCGTACAGCTCCAGGTCCCATCGGTTGAGCTGCAGGATCCTGCGCTGGGTCTCGTCGGGGACGTCCACGCCGGAGGCGCGCGTGCCGTTGAGCTGCGTGAAGGGCGCGATGAACTCCAAGTTGAAGGTGCGCTCGAACAGATACTGGGTCTTCCGCTGGTACTCCGTCAGCCCGTAAAAGGCCATGCCGCGCAGGTTGCGCTTGGCGCTCTCCAGCAGCAGGGCCCAGCGCTCGTCCTCGTTCATGGTGGAGCCGTTGTAGCAGCCCACCAGGCTGAGATCGGCCAGCATGCGGGTCTGCCGGTTGTTGGCCAGGTTGTAGGGGCAGTCCATGAACTCCTGCAGGGAGCAACCCGACCAGTCATCTCCCGGGTAGCAGCTCGGCAGCTCGGACAGTGTCGGCGAGCGTCCGTCGCACACGTGCAAGGAGGCCCTCCACGTGGCGCCGCGCTGCACGTGACGCCACTCGCTCAGGTAGCGCGATACTGGGTCTCTTAAGATGGTTATATAATAATAATTCCTACTGGAAAAAGAGAGAAAGACAGCGTTAGGTGTGGGATGTTATTTTTGTGAGGTCCATGTTTTTATCTTTTTTTGGAGAGGATAAACCAGGGTGAAATTACACATACCAAAAATATCACATGGCCAAAAAAGTTGATTCTAATTCTGACGACCTTAAAAATCCTTGACAATTATCACAAGTAATATGAAATAGTGCTGCGACTAAAGTTGTTTCCTTTGTTATTAATGTTGATTATTTGGTCTCCTATTTAAACTACATAATTTGATGATTCTATAGGGCCATCTTTGAGTCTGTCCTCTGCGCCTCCTTCCCTGACTGGTACGCTGCAGCTTCTTTCCCTCTGCAGAGCAGGGCGATCGGCTGCTATCTGCCGTCCCTCCAAGACTTTTTGCCTACTAGATTGTAGCTGACCCCTCTCACTCCGGATACACACTTTTTGAGCCTTTACCCTCTGGCAGGATCTGGCTGCGTTCCATCAGGATCAAGACCTTCCCGTCAACAGTTGGTCTCATGAGCCAAGTCCGGGCCTCCCACTGAGCAAAATACTCCATTCTTTGCACAACTTTTGCACAGGGGTTTCTCTCACCATGGAAACGTATGCGTTGTAACATACTTTTTCGGGTTGTATTGTTTTAATTTTTCTTGTGCATTTTTATCTTATATTGCACAACAGAAAAATGTGTAACATGTGGAAATAAATGACTTCTCAACTCTGATGTACAAGTATTAATCCTTGGGGTGGATAACTTATGCACCTGCTTGGTCACGGTTTGTGAATTAGGTTGGGGCACTAATAAGTTATAATGAATATTCATTCAAAAGTAAAAGGCGATATGTATTGTGGACGAAAGTTTTCACCACCTGCTTATGGTGTTAGAGGGTCACGTCCACACCATCTTCACTCTACAAAGGCGAACAGCTGCATCGATTTACCAAATGAACAGAAGCGTATTGTTCCAATTAAAAAGGTATTACACTACCGGCTGTTGCATCCAGCGAATCCACTACACTTTAGCTCACTTTCTCGTTATTTACACGCTCCTACACAAACCTGGGCAGGTCCACGGGAGCCTCTCGAGAGTCCATGCGTGACGGGACGCAGCTGGTCAGCTCGGTCCAGTCCGCGTGAAGCCCGCAGCTCCAGCCGGTGGAGAAGCGGGAGAAGAGCCAGGTCTCCTTTTTACCTGGCCGGTAGCAGGTACATTTCTTCTGACCCGCGTGGCACTCGCAGGGCCTCTCCAGCTGAATGTTACGCACCAGGTGTCGACCGAACGTCGTGCCGCCGGTCTTCTGAATGTGCAGAAACACGATGACGTCGTCGCCTTTGATGTTGAAGTCCACCGCGCGGTTTAGGTCGACTTCGGTGAAATTGAAGCGCGGGACGAAGCGGACCAGAGCGCCATCTTCCGCAATGTACGGGTCCTTTTGGAGCCCGTCTTGGATTTGATCGCCGCCGCTCGGGGAACCGGTTGCTGCGCCGTCCTTAAACCACGTACCCAGCTGGTGGAGCACCTGGCACTCCGACTTGCTCGGGCAGACATACTGGATCATAATGACGCCAAAGAGCAACACCATCAGCAGGACGATCAGCAGCCGGTGGTGGCTGCTGCTGGACTTGTCATCCATCTTCTCGGGGCGGACAAATAACCATCACTAAAGCCGTCCTAGCCCCTGCCTCGGCTGGGGAACCTAGCGCAACAGTCGCGTTATGGTCGCCTAATGAAGCGAAAACAATAACAATGCAGCAGCTAACCAGCTAACGGCAGTTAGCTCGACTGAGTCTAAATACGGACAATGGCGCATTGTAATGTTCGCAGTTTTACAGAGCGGCAGACGTCCATGTCTCATTTGAAATAACAAAGTAGTTGTGTTCCAGTACCTTTTAGTGAGTTAAAGTTATATTTAAGCGTTCATTTTTGTTGCTGAGGTAACGTTTAATCCGTGCCTGCCTCTGCCATCGATTCTTGACCTTTCTTCCCAGCAGCCTTTGCGCTTAAAGTGGGCGTCAGAATTACGTCATCGTGCTATACGCACCAGCAAGGAAGAGGGAAGAAATTAACCCAGCAGTCGATTTTAGGCTTTTTCCCTACGGATTGGGGCTCCGGAGCCTGTAAACGTCAATCATCTTGTTACTACAATATATCGATCAGGAGTTTTCTTTAAATTCCATATACACACCGTTTCTGCTCTATCGCCGAAATAGCTCAGTTGGGAGAGCGTTAGACTGAAGATCTAAAGGTCCCTGGTTCGATCCCGGGTTTCGGCATTTTGATCAGTTTCTCCTTAATTCTCGAGTGATTTTGATTGCTGAGATATTTTTGTATCAGTCTTGTTTCTTTAATAACAACGTGTCGCAAACCTATGTGAGAGTCACAGCCACGTTTATGAAATTCACTTATCTATCAATATATGACATTTTTGTGTCAATGTTATGCACCAATGTTATGCATATACCTACAATATGTTACATACGTACTATTACATTCTTATTATCCTTTAAATTACGATGTCTTCCAGTTTTCTATTAGGAAATATTCATAGGCTTTGTGTTTATAATTAATAGCAATTGTAGTTTACAAATAAAACACGTATTTTTCAGCATGTCTTTTCACTCATTGGTTTTGAATTTGCTGAATTGGCATCATAAAAAACAGGAAGATATCTCTACATAATTTAAAATCATTTTCAGGAAAATGTGCGTCACAGCTTCACTAATCAACTGCGAATCGGTGATATACTGTATATATATAGAACTTTCCAGCACCGAAGATGGTTTGTGTGAAAGATGTTCGCTCGACAATAATAAAAAGACCTCAGTCTTCAAAAATCTTGATGGATCTGTATGTTAAAAACAGTTAATAGAAGGCTCAATAAAAGACTTTGAATGTCTGTTGGAGAAACATCTAAAACATTTCTAGACACGATCAAGACATTTCTATTTGTATGTATTGTTTTGATGTTGTTTGGATACAGAAAATCTCGATTTCATGATACATTTGAAGCATGTAAACTGAAGCATCCTTTACTGGATTCCCTACTGGATACTTATTTGTCTTTAAGGGTTTTGTTTTATACAGAATAATCATTCTCTATATACTTTTATACAATTAAAAAATACTGATTTCCCCGGGGGAGTGAGACCTCCTCTTCCTCCTCCTCTTCTCTGCGAGGGGCGTGGTGTAACGGCCGTGGCTCGCGCCCCACCCGGACATCTTTAAACACTTCCACCACCACCCCGGTGAACGTTACACGGGAAAAACAAAACTGGGAATGTGATTTTTTTAAAACATCAAGTTTACGACTTACCTCGTTAAGTTCTCGTAACATGGAGCTGGACCGGCGGCTGCTGCTGGCCCACTGCGCGGCTCACGCCCTCTCGATGGCGGCGGGCTTGCTGGTGGTGGTCCCCATGGCTCTCAGCGGCTCCGCCTTCAAAGGCCGCTGCGCCCTCTTCTCCAGCGGCTACTGGACGACGGGGGACCGGGGAGAGGTGACCGGGCAGCGGGGAGACGTGTCCTACCTGGTGGTGCCGCAGTGGGGCCCGCCGGCAGCCTGCCAGCTCGCCACCTTCGTGGGTATCTTCACGGTGCTGTACGGGGCCGCGCAGGGCTGGAGGTCCCTGTTCTATCTGCACGGACGACATGACGAGTGAGCCCCTGACAGCATGCATGCAAATACATGACAGAGATACATTTCTGAGTTAAGCTACCTAGTAGTATATGCAGGCATTGCATAGTTTCCCTGTACGCATCAATAAGTATATCGAGTCACGTTAACTAAATAAAAGTTGAATGCAAGTTGCTGCTAAACATAATCTGCATGTGTAAATACATGATCTTATTACACGTCTATAGTCCATACGTAGGGGTGTAAATCTGTCTGTGTGTTTGTGCTCAGCACCCTGTTTTCGTCCTTCCTGACGGTGCTGCTGAGCGTGTGTGTCCTCTTCCTGTCTGGTGGGGCCAGTGTGATCTTGTCTCTGGGACTCGTCTCCTGGTGTGACACCGTGACTGATCACAACCGACAGCCATACAGGTACATTGTGTGGTGCTGGAGGAACATCCTGAAGATCTTTCGGTGCTCTCATAACATACCGATGTCCAACAAAAAAAGGCCACAAAATTCTGTGTCTCGACTGTTTTTGTTGCTATTTCAGCTGCGCAGAGTCTCAGTCTGTCCCACTTTACCTGGATGTGAACACCTCCTCGTTCTACACGGAGCTCAGTCTGGCACAGGTACGCTGTTGTTTTAGGGTTGTGCTAAAAAGCACATTCATATACAGTAGATCAATATAGACTGATAAGTGCTCCTTTTTAGAAGATTAAAATGAAGCACTTACTCTTATTTACTCACAAGGTTATTTCCAGTCAACACTGAAGGAGTTTTTATGTTTGTAAGTTAACCTACAGCAACTTTTATAGCCGCGTCAACCTCATCCGAACTTCTGATTAGCTAAAAAACTGGCGCTCGCACACTCAAACGTCTTTATCCACAGCCTTGATGCTCACATGTAAATTTGAAGCTTAATGAAACGTCTTGGTCTTGGTCCTCCAGGCTGCTCTGTGGGCTGTGACGGCTCTGTGGCTGGCTCAGTCCATCCTGGCGTTCCTGCGACTCTACCACTCCCACAGCCAGCACATCGGTCGCCCGTGTCGTCCCCGAGAGAAGGAGCTGCTGCTGGAACACAGTTTATCCGACGCGGGCTCCCCAACGCCTCCACATCCGCCAGCGACACCGACCATCTCCGTCTAACTGAGAGAGAAGGAGGTTCTTATAAACGACGTTACACGTATAATAATATGGGCGTGGCTTGGGACATCGTAATTAGTGTATGTTTCTATTTTGATGTGTGTAATGACAAACCGTGTCGGCGTACATGTCTGTTGATATGTAATAAGAAACGTCGGTGTAGAAATGCCAAAGAAAAGTCATTTAAAAACGGGTTCTTCATTCTAGAGTTTGTCCTCCAGAGAGCACCGGCCAGGCTGTATTATGTAATGACACAATGACGTTTGAGCAGCGCCGAAGTCAATTCCATTATACTGCCATCACAGTCGGCCCCGTCTCACTCGAGCACCACGACTTACATTTACAGGTGTGGCCTCGTATATTTATTACATTTGAGTAACAGAGCATCTGGTTTTCGGAACGATCGCAAACCGATTTACAAAATCTTTTAACTATTCAGTTTGCTTTAAGATAAAAAAATAGAAATTCAAGTTGTCAGAAAGGAACAACAGATGGAGCAGCTGTTGAAGAACTGCTCCAAAAAACATCACTACAAAATAAGCTAATTGGAACTTTATTACTTTGGTTGTGTGAGGGTTTTTTCCTGTCCGTCCCTTTCTGCCAAAATAATATGAATGTAGCATTGAATATCTCCTTGCTACTTCCATGTGACGGAAGAAAAATATCAATGCAATATTTTGTATTTCCAACAAAATGCATTTGGATCCGGCATCAGATAAAACATATCTAATATCACACAGCAGACTGAATAGGTTTTTATCTATAGGGTCACATTAGACTAATTTCTTCTATAAATGCCCCCTGTAAACAACACTCTAGTTTTCAAGGCTTTGCTGGAATATGTTTATTTTTAGCTCCAATGTAACGCAGATACACAAGAGCCACTAACTGGGACAAACCTCTACTCTTTGCTGGAACAAAAAGAATTTTACAGAATAGTGAAAAGACTCAGAAGCAGATGTTCAGTCATCTGGTAACAGTGTTATTCCGACACTAATAATAATTCTGGTCATTTGACGGTGACTCAGTGAATGAATATATTACAGTTTTTTTCCAAGGACTTCACAAGGAACCAGATGGTGTTTTTCCTTCAGTCCGTTTTTGATTATATTTAATATGCATGGTTGTATACATGTCTGCTGGATAAGGACATTTTTGCACAGCCGTGTCCTCATCAGGGAGAATAGACTTGTGAAGTTGAAACGCAGCACTGAGGCGCTTTTATTGAGAAGCATGTGGCGAGAGTGTGGCCGAGTAACCGGCTCACTGTGTGAGCACGAGACAAATGTTCTATTGTTCAAGCGACCCAATCACCGCTGATCGTCTCTCTCTTCTTGTGAAGATTGACTTTTATCATGATGCTGTTTGTGTGGAGGCGCCCCCCCCCCCCCCTGTCGGGCGCGGTCAAATCTTCTGGAATGACCTGTTTTGAGAGCCTGCAGAGTGTAAAGAGGAGGGAAACCTTCAGGGATCTGCGGTAGTTGTCATATTGAAAGATAGATTTGTGCGGAGCCCATAAGGGGGAAGTGACGAGGAAGGAAGCTACTGACTTTACTGAGTTTTCAAAACAAATGATTTAAAGTTAAACCCTCTTCTCGTCGCTCCAAGTGGTTGTGATGACACACAGACAGCGGAGCAACAAATCTGAAGTAGAGAGGGATGAGACAGTGATGTCAACTAAAATGAATTGTAATATATGATGTGTTTTGTATTATAACTGACAGTGGTCTTGCTTTTTACCTGCTATACTTGTTTGTGCACATTCATGTTATTTTTGCATCGGTCTTTGCGGTTTGACGAAATAAAAAGCTTCCCATTATGAATCTATGTTGTCCAAACTCTAATTAAAAAAAAAAGATATGGATATCCTTGTACGACATTACTGAGTGATATGTGTCCCTTTTTTATGTTAAGTTTCCTCGCTCTAAAAGCTTCTTACCTTTTTTTTTTTTTTAAAAAGACAAAAAGCTGGTTATAATCACCACATGTTCTAACATGTGGCATTAAATTGCTTCTTATTCAGATTTTGACCTCTACCTTCCTTCAAAAAGTAGGTTCACAGTTGTGGGTAACTGAACTAGAGTAGTGGAGAAACAATTGATGAACCCTAACAAAATATGGGTCATCATATGTCTCATTCATATTCACACAATTTAAAGCCCTCACCGACTTTCACGCTCTACCACAGTTAAACCCCGAGTGTTCATTGGGCCATCCATGCTGAGCTATAGGGTGTAGTACCATGCTTAACCACTTGGTACCAGCAAAGTCTCCTGCGCGTTTGTAGCCTGCCAAAAATAAAAAGAACGAAGAAGTAAAGAGCCAATCACCAACCAGGGCACCATATTGAACAAACAAACCGATATTTTGCTTCACTTTGGCAGTTTACTTTGAGTACTTTCTCAGCTACACAACTGGGAAAATAACGATTAGACCACTGAAATTGTTCTCCGACGGTCACAATGAAGCTAGCGGAAATTAAAAAGTTAAAAGTAGCCGAGCTGCGGTCCAGGCTTAAAGAACTCGGCTTAGACAACAAGGGTCTAAAGGCTGAGCTGTTGGGGAGGCTGTGGTCCGCGTTAGAGACACAACAATGCGGGAGCAACGGCTCACCGACTCCCACGTCCCCGGAGGAGTCTACGGACCGACACGACCCGTCCTCGTGCCCCCCGGGAGGAGCAGCCGCCGCCGCCGTCGCTGAGCAACGCGAACCGGACAACTCCCGGGAGTACGCAGACAGCGCCACCCAGACGGAGGGCGACTCCGGCCCGCCCTCACGGCGAGGCCCGGAGAGCGGTTCGGGTTCAGAGTGTGGACCGGGGAACCAGGCACAGGGGTGGGGGGCCGGGAGACCTGTTTCCTCGGAGGAGATGGGCAGAGGAAGAGCTTTCTACGAGTTCAAAGAGGAGATGCGATACAAAAGGTGGCGCCAATGAGATTTTTGTAAAGAAGCAATTGAAAACATTTATACTTTGCAGTGGCCTGTGTGTAGATAAGACTGTAAACAAAATAAAGCAGGTTAAAATCTCTTCATGTTAAGGGTGTTCTAATGAAACCCATCCGTCTCTTTCTACCCTAAAACTAGAGCCAAATCACCTCAACCTCCAGTGGAGAGGGAGGTGATGGAGGAGGAAGATGAAGTCAAACTAGACGCGTGTAAGTTTTTGGACAACACGCACCACCTTCCTGGTGAAGGAACATGACACTTAACTTCATTTAGCTAAACCACGATACGCATGTTTAATCCCTGGCATCCTGTCCGCTGCACAGACAACAGTCACCTGCACTTTGAGGGGGGTCCCGATGGCGCATGTGGCCAGCCGCGGTTCTGGGCCCGATTCCCCTCGCTGTGGTCCGGGTGCAGGCTCACCCACGGGGTGCTGCAGGGGAAGGTGGGCTTTGAAGTGAGGCTGGAGAGGAAGCTGTTGCCGACACAGCTGGAGGAACAAGAAGACATGGATCCTTGTGGCCTGAGAGTGGGCTGGTCTACGGCCAACACCTCTCTACTGCTTGGTCAGGACTAGTTTCATTACTAGGGTTCATTTTAGGAGAATTGAATTGAACAAAGGATCTTTTGGAGATGGTTTGGTTTATTGTTGTTAATGTTCCTTTCCTTTTTCCTCTCATACCAGGTGAAGACGAGTTGTCGTTTGCTTATGATGGGCGTGGTAAAAAAGTGTCCGGTGGGAAAGAGGAAGCGTTTGGAGAACTCCTCTCAGAGGGAGATATCGTTGGCTGTTATGCTGTAACTGACATATTTATCAGATTCTTTCAAATTCGTACTCTCTTGTTGTTATCTTGTCACACTTTTGGTCACGCCTCAGGACATTTCCCCTTTTCTGATCCTGTGTGTTTGCGTGTCGACAGTCCTTCTCCACAGACGGGGCTGTCGAACTCTCTTTCCATAAGAACGGTCGGCTCATGGGTGAAGCCTTTTCCCTGGAGGCCTCTGTGCTGCTGTGTCGTCCTCTGGTTCCTCACGTCCTCTGTAAAAGCTGTTCAGTCCGAGTTCTCCTGGACCCCAAAGCTGCTCCCTGGTACCCTGGTCCTCCAGGGTTCACGCCGCTGGCAGCCCTCTCTGGCGGACAGAGGGTGCGCACCACATTGCCTCCTACTTGTAAAGCGCAGTGTGAGGTGAGAGACCGGAACTATTGATCCAAACTATCTGAACGTGTATGATTTAATAGGCTGAATGCACTATACACATAATCACAAGGTGCTTTTTGGTGCCCCCTTTTAATCGACTAATCAATTAATAGGCTTTTTTTCATGCCGAATGACTTATTTCTTATTTACTTACGAGCACAAATCTAGTACGCAAATGGTGATGATACAAAGGTGCTTTTGCATTATTCTTTCTAGAGAAAATCAGTTTTCTGTAGAATTTAAAAAAAAAAAGAGTTGTAGACTGGGAATTATTTTAGTTGAGGTCATCCCTTAATCACTGTGGTAGAATGGACTAACAGACGGACAGATGTTGTCGTCCTTACAGCCGTGCTACTAGTGTGGATAGATCAGAAAGTAAATCAAATATATCCTCCATCCAGGTGTTGTTGATGGTCGGTCTTCCTGGTTCTGGGAAGAGCCACTGGGCCAGGACTCACATGAAGCAGCACCCCGAGGAGCGGTACAAGCTGCTGGGCACAGAGGAGCTGCTTGCATGTATGATTGTCAGTCAAACCTCCGGTCTTCACTCTTGTGCGTATGTTCACATTCAGAGGTGGTGTTCAGTTTCTGAGTGAATGTTGGACGTGTTTGTGTAGAGTGGCGGACGGAGGGACAGCGCGCTGCAGCAGGCCTCTCAATGCCTCGCTGAGTTGATCAAGATCGCCGCTCAGACTCCGGGCAATTACATCCTCGACCAGGTGACTCTTCTCTCCTCAACAAATTCATTTAACAGCGGAGAGAATTTAGAAACTTTTAAAATGTATCTTAATATATTTGGTCAAAGATTTTTTTCCAGTTTGATAATGTTAGAAAGTTATGTTCAGAATTGTTTTTAATTAACTTGTCATAAGCCAGTGGAATGAATTAATAATTGAAGCACTGAAGCATGTTCGGGTATAACAGTAGTTGGACGTCGTATTCCACCTCAGGTCTTTTTACATTGTCTCTTTTTCAAACCTCTCTCTAGTGCAACATCCTCTTCTCCGCACGGCGTCACAAGCTGCAGCTGTTCACAGGCTTCAGGCGCCGGGCGGTGGTGGTCTTTCCTTCAGCAAACGAGTGGAAAAGACGACTGTCTCTGCACCGGATGAGTGATGGGGAGCAGATCCCCGAGACCGCCCTGCTCAAACTCCAAGGTATCACATGTGAATAAAATCTAAGTTAGTGGTCATACGAAATGCCAACGCTAATTTAGGGACAAAGATGTGGGTCGAACAGGTGGTGTCAGGCGATCCAAACTGCTACTGGTTTTCTGTTAAGGAACCCGGGTTGACGTGTTTGAAACCTTTCCTGCAAACTGGAGTCTCTCTAACTACTGACAATCCTTTAAAGCAGTGTGTGTTTCTGGCTTCTGTCCCTCTGGTCTCCAGTGAGCTGCAGTCTTCCAGAGCAGTGCGGTGACCTGCTGGAGGAGCTGCAGTACGTTGAGCTGCCTCAGGATGAGGCACGGACTCTCCTGGAAGAGAACCGCGACGAGGCTCGCAGACTGCTGCCCCCCGTCCCCAAACAAGACAAGAAGAAATCCCGACTTCAAAAGAAAAGAGCCCACCCTCTCGGCCCTCCGCCCTCACACAGGATCCAGTGGACTGGGCGTCATGGTCAGTGTGAGAATAGATGGGCGACGTTGTTTTGGAGACATTGATTTTTTTAAAGATGTTTTGTTGAACTCTTTATGGTTCTTGCAGGGTGGAAAGACACCAGACACAACCAGCAACAGCCAAGATATGTGAGTGTTATACAACTCTCCTTAATTACCATTTTCTTCTTTTCATACGTTTGAATAAGCGGAGTATGTGCTGAATCTGTTCAGTTGGAATTAAACATTTAGCTGCTTCTCAAACCGCTGAAAGATTTGATTTGAATCTAATTGAGTTTTGTCTTTACATCAGGAGCAGGGCGGCTACTACAGAGACGTCGGTTACAGCGGAAATGAAGGTTACTGGTGAAGGAACGGACGCCTCTGTGTGTTGCAGGGACACAGTGTTTCCCCCGAGGTTTACAACTTCGGAGGTGCGTAATGGTAATGGATCCACGGATAATGGATATAATGGTAGGACAACACTGCATTCTACTGATGTCGCTTTGTAATTGCATCAGCCGGAAACATTGAAAAGAACCCCAGACCGCAGCATATGTTCTAATCAAACGTGATCGGTGGAAACCAGCTCACTATCAAAGATTTTTATTACAAATATTTTTACAATTCATTCATGTTTTTACTTCTCTGTTACAAATGATGAGAAAAGTACACAGTACTTTGTGAACACCGGTTAATACAAGAGTAATAGATTCCTCAGCTTGTTGATGGATTTTCTGAAGCGGTCGACTCTCTGTCGGGCTTCACCGTCTGATAAAGCAGCACGGCTCCTTTAGCTGAAGGACACAGCTCCGACCACAGCGGGCTGCATCTGTCCAGCTGCAACACCTCCTGCACAATTCAAGACATTCACTCTTGTGTACGTTCATCTTTTGAGATACCGTACTCTGCTTCTGATGGAATGGCCAAAAGAAGAAAAGCCATTCTCGAGTTTCTATTCAGAAATTCAAATATCTGTCAGTTTTACACACCGTTTTGCAGAGAAAGATGATTTCTGTGGACTCGCTGGCCTCCGCTCCACCTTTCCGGTACAATTGTGTTACTTCTTCAGACGTCAACGAGCAGCTGAGGACATGCCAGAGACGCACAGACTGCATTATTAACCCATGAATGGTTTTTAAGTTAAACTTCATCCATCATATGAAGTTAAAGGTTAGGGATGAAATAACCTGACGTAAAACTCAGCACTCGGCCTGCCGGCGCTGGTGTGATTCAGGGCAACGCCCATCAGGACCGGCGCCCCCAGGGAGCTCAGAGGAACATTCACCTGCAGAGGGGCGGGGGGAGGACGGCATGAAGGAAGCGTTGAGGGAATTTGGTAGATTTTTCTCTGTCTCTGTCTTTCTCTTGCTAAGTGGTGCTAAAATGCTGCCTAAATGTATAATTTCCTTCTAACTTCTAAACAAACATCTTCATTGAAAATGTCGGACTTCACTTGAGTTTGTCCTCTACCTGCAAACTTCTTAGTTTATCACTTTTGTATAGGATTTTATGCTTTCTTTGGATTGTCTGCTAATAAACTGAAGAATTTTTTTGGGATGGATTTTAAAGAGACTATGAAATTATCCATTTCATATAATTAGTAAAAAGTCATCAATTTACTAACAAATCATCTGGAATAAAGAAGCAATGTATAACTGCACTTATTTTGTGCTAATGTAGAAATGCAGTCTTTTTGTTCCCTCAAATGGATCCCTTTACATCTACATAAAGGAGCAGGCCCGCCATTTCTCCACATTAGGATCAGAACCTCCGTGCTAGATGCCTATTTACTGCACCTTTTAAACATCCACGGGACGTATCCGTTACGGGTTGAGAACGGACTCTACTTTCTCCCCACCTCGTCCCTGATCTCGGCGCACACGGAGGAGAACAGCTCCGAGACGACGGCCCTCCGCTGCATCATGTGCACGCCGATCTGCTCCTCGCGCACGCGCCGGCCCAGGCGCTCGCACACCGCCTGAGGAGGTGCAGCCACGGTGTGAACGACACATATTTAAAAAAAACGACACTTGGTTCTACATCGACCTCACCTTTGGCTCCGGGTGACCTCCGGGGATGTCCAGGAGCCCCCCTGCCTCCGCCACCCTCTGGCTCCTCCTGATGAACACCACCTGGCCGTCGTCCGTGCACAGGACGCCGCCCACGCCCAGAGGCTGAGCCAGCAGCGCCTGAGGGTCCCCGAACTCCACTTCCCCACGTTGACGAAGCGCCGCCGCTCCTCGCGACCAGTTCGTTCCCAGGAAGTCTTTGTAGCAGGTGAGGCCGAGTCTCAGCGTGAGGAGCGGGTTCTGGGATTTCACGGGTCCGTTTCCTTCGTACGAGCCGCTCTGATTGGCGATGATGATGCACCGATTCTCCTCCTCGCTTCGTTTCAATTCCCCATCCCGTGGCTCCGCACGGTCCGAGAGGGCCACGTGGGGCGGGTGTTTGGGAGAAGCAGAGGGTGATGAGGCCAAGCGGAAGGAGTGCAGTCGGAATTTGGAGCCGTTGAAGAGCCACGGCTCCTTGGACACCCGCTCCGTCCACACCTCCTCTATTTGATGCTCCACGGTGGGATCGGTTTGCCTGTTGAAGCTGGGGAGCAAGTTTCAGCTCTGGTGTTGGAACATTTTAAGTTTAAACCAAATAAGAGAGAAGGGTTGTTGGATTTACTTTGTCATATTTCAATGTCTGAATATTGTTCAGAATCATGAAGGCGTGTTGCTCTTTGAAGGGAGGTACTTGCATTATGTTTTATATATCATCATTGGCATAAAAAGCATAAATAGCTATCAAAACATGCCTGCTATGTCCGTGGGGCTGTATATGGAAATGTTTAAAAATGATTCCCAAATCTTAATATATGTGTCACATGTTTAAGCCATTGTGTCTTCTAAGTGAAAAGGTTTCTATTTCTATAAATACGTCCCAGAGGCCTGGTTCTACCTTTCAGAGAGCTCCGCTTGTACTTGAGACTCCAGCAGTCCGCTCCAGGCGGCACAGTGCAGCAGCACGGACACCTCAGAGTCCATGGTCCCTCTCCAAGGGTTATCATTCAAGTGTCTCGTCTCTTCACTCGCTCGGCTTGCAGCTCTGGACGTGTTTTTTTTAAACTATTAACGTTTCACAAAGGATAGAAACAAAGGCCTGTTGACTTGTAGATCTGAAATATGGGTGATAGAAAGTAGACCCTAATTAGGCCGCACCTCCCCCTCAGCAACAGTCACAACAAGAACATACATTCAGGGATTAAAGACGTGCAGCATGAGTCCTCGTTGTGATTCATTTATAACAAGTCAGCCACTAACAAACCATTAAAACAAATAATTGCATTAACTGATTACAAATTGTAATCTTAAATCAACTTTATGCTATGACTGTGGCCAGAAGTGCAGCAGTGTGTTCTTTATTGTTTGTTTTAGCTTTTAAAAACAAGTGATGACTCCACAGCTTCCTAAAAGGTTCTTTCAAAAGAGCCTAGATGTTTCCAGGTTAGTGGACAGTTTCTCTCGTGGATCACACGGATGCTGCTTTGCGGATTGTTTCCGCGTTACTTGAGTTAATGTTGTAATCACTGATAACATCAGAGGCTAACGCCTTTCAGTTCCTGCAGCTGAGACGCAAGAATAAGAAGTACAAAGTTGAGCATTTAGCGTTTACACGACACGCCCGTTTGTTTCTTTCTCTGACGTCACTAAAAAGCACGCTTCTGTTATAATGTTTTACATTCTGGCGCAACGGTTGTTGTTTCGCATCTTACCTTCCTACGTGGAAGCCTATGCAATACAAAGATGAGTGTAGCTTCTTGCTCTTTTTTTTTTAAATGGCTAAATGTGTTCATTATCACCACCCAGCGACCAAGACTCCAAACTACAGACGTGCGCCCCGGCACGGCGTCAGAAATCTAACGATAGCACCAATCTGTATAGAAAATAAATGATTGCTACTATTTTAAGTAAAACACACATATGCTTTCTCATATTGAAAACATAGCAGTACAATAACTTAATGTGTTTTAACCGCTGGAGGTGAATCCAGCAACAACAGGGTTAACTCCGGGGAGACGCGTGCTTTAGGCGTGTTTGTTGTTAAACTAACCGGAACCAACAAAGACTTCCGGTTATTATCAAAATAAGATTCCTAGGCAAATATATGCTGTACCTCCAATGTATTAAAGCGTGATAATAAAATATAACTGCATTTTCTGGCGTGTTGAATGTTATATTAGACCAAACAGTACGACATGTACGACCCATATGCTCGATCGTTAACCACCCCGTAGCGGTGAAAATATGTGATTTATTTTGAAATCGCCTGTATTGTGCTTTTTTTGTGGCTAACTTGAAACTGCTGAGTTTATGCAACTGGCCGTCAGGATTCCTTCCGCTTCCAAACTGAAACCCGCTGGTATGTCACTCTTCTTTGTAAAGTCCATTCCTTTTAGCATTGGTCAAAGAGTGTTCTTCACTTTGTACACAAAACCGCCAGCTAAATAAAATAATTATTAGCAAGCTCAACAATTGCGTAAACAAGGCTAGCTAACCTGGACTAGCGTTAGCAGAACAAAGTGTCCCGACTGGAGACCCGGTTGGGCTTTATGCTCTTGATTTGGCAACTTATTTCATTTATTGAGTCTTGTTTAAGCCGCCAGAATCCACGGTTGGTGGTGCAGCTTATTAAAGTAACACAAAGCAGTACTTAAAGTTATCTTAGATTTTTTTGGTGGGGGTCCACACGGTCCCAATAGAAAGTTGCACAATGACCCAAAGTAAGAGTTTTTAATACTTTTCAGCAGATAACGTAGTTAAAAAAAAAGTAAAGGCCCTTTGACCAGCTGCTGATAGTGTAGATTATTCGTATATACTCACCTCATCTCGTTGTCTTTTGGCAGGTCACGTGTCTACAGATGTTGCTGACTTCATCTTTGTCAATGGAAACGCACTGAAAGGTAAAAACAAAAACGTATTATTTTCCACCATGTGGAACAGCTCTTTATTTTGAACTTACATTTTATCAAAATGTTCTCAGGCTTTATAGAAATTAGGTTTCATTATATTATTGAAATATTATATTATATTATTAGATTTTTAATAATAAATATATTTATTAAATGCTCTAAATCCACTTGACATCTCTTTTCTTGAATTCTCATTTTGGTGAAATTAAAGTTTAGGAAATATTAAAATGACCGGCCTTTTGAGTAAATGTAAACTTTGGATTAGTAAATAACAGGCTACGAACATAACTAGATAAATATATTCACAGTGCTCCCTCTATACTTCTAGTGTGTCTTGAGGCCTGTGGCTGCAGTCTGTCCACTTAAGAATTAGTTGAAAGATGTAAAATATCTTCCTGCTTCTCCTGTAATGCTCTTTGTATAAAGAATGATGTTAACATCCGCCCTCTTTGCACAGGTCCTCTTAAGGGAACCATCATAAAGTTTCCATCATGCAGTTGGAGGCTCAGCTGCGTCTTTGCCAGAGTTGTCTTTGGTGCTGCAAAAGCGGGCTGCGCCTGCTCTCCCAGAGCGGTGCACACAGGTAGACTTTGTGTATAAATGTGTTGCGTTCATTTAGAATTACTGAACATCTTAGTGATTGTGTTTTTGGTCTTGTGCTTTGCAGATTGTTTGGTTTTGAGTGCTTTGCTTTGTCAACCACAGAAAAGCTGTGAACTACTACGATCTACTGGGAGTCCAATCCAATGCCTCCTTGGAGGAGATTAAAAATGCATTTTTTAACAAATCTAAAAAGGTAAGTTCCTATTTTATTAAAAAATATCAAGTTCCGCCACATGAGGGCAGCCTTTAACAGCTTAGATTACTTTTTGCCTGTTCCCACAGTGGGCTTCCTGACTGTTTGTTTTTATGTTTTTTGTGGCTCCTAGTGTAAATAAGGATGTCCATGTGTATTTACCTTGTAGTTGCGGGGTGATTGAAGGGTGAGACGACTCTACCTTGAGAAAAAAGCATGGTTGCATGTGTAACCATTCATTTGATAAATAGGGAAACATGTTTGTGTGTGCATGGTCCCAATTTAGCTCTTATATCTTGATCAATTTGATCAATAATTGGTTTAGCCTTCGTGACTTTTAACTGACCCATTCATCATGCAGCTGCACCCAGACAGTGATCCATCCAACCCAGAGCTGCACAGCCTGTTCGTGGAGCTGAACGAGGCCTACCGAGTGCTGAGCAAAGATCCCAGCAGGAAGGAGTATGACTTCAAAATCAGACGTCCATACAGCGGAGGCCAAGCCTTCGGATCGACCCCCAGTCACACCAGCTACAGAGCCAGGTGAAGACGACCTTCTTCCTCTCACCGTGACATGTTAATGCTAAAGGGAAAAAGATGATTGTGTCAAGAGGAAATACAGTTCCAACAGTCTCCTACACTGTCTGTCCCACCTATGGTCGACCATCCTTTACTCTTCTCTACTACTCCACCATCAGCACGGACCCCCAGGAGAACTTTCGGTACTGGGAGCAGTTTCGTCACTCTCAAGCGCAAGAGATGACGGCGGAGGAGTCGCAGAGGAGGAGGAGGAGAAACTTTCGCCTGGTGGGCTACTGCTTCGTCACCATGGTGCTCAGCATCGGAGCGCACGTCGTCTTCTTCAGGTACGCAACTGGCCCACGGTGGACAAGCAATGAAGCTTAGAGAGATGACACAATATCCATATTCTGTCACCTTGTCCCCAATTTCCCACTGCCTTCCGTCCTTGTTATTTTCTGGCATTCCTCCCCTTGTTTTCTTTGCTGCACGTTGACGTCCAGATGAATGGGATTGTTTGTGGACGTGTCTCTGTGCCATGTGTGTTGGCACAACCACACAGCATGTGACCGTCTATTGGTTTTCACGCCGACTCTGTGCCACCTCTGTTTGTTCAGAGTCGCTTCTTTGTGATCCACGGCGCTGTTACAACAGCTGTACAAGCTCGTAAAGACAGCTGAGCGTGCACGGTGTGTGTGCACGGTGTGTGTGTAATTCCGCCAGCGAGGCGTTTAACTCTGGTGTTTCCCCCCCCCCCGACTGTCTCAGGAAACTGGAAGAAGTTCACAGTAACTTCATGGACGAGAAAGACCGCGTCATCACCGAAATCTACAACGAATCCAAAGAGAGGGCCAAGTGAGTCCACTCGTCTCTTTTTTTCGTCGCAAATCTGTGTTTTCGCACACGTGCTTTTGTTTGGGTTTTGGTGATGCCTGACTGTGGAGCTCGGTGTAAGTGTGTCTTCTGTGCTGTGTCTCAGGGCCAACGGTTTTAAGAAACAGACAGAGATCCTGCGGCAGAAACACGCAGAGTTTCTGGAGAAATACAACATCCGCAACGATGGAGACGACAAGTAGGCGAGCAAAGCGGTCCGAGTGGTGAACTGCCAGCAGGTGCACAGTGCCGGACTGGGTGGGGTTCTGGTTTTTAGGTTTTTTTAAAGTTGTATTTATTGAACCGGAACACGCTGATGTGTGTGTGTGTGTGTGTGCGTGTGCCCTGCGTTGTGAGGACTTTGAGGACACACAGAGCACGGGGCAGGGTGGGATGGCTGCCGGGGTCATCTGGTCATACAAAGGGCTTCTTCGTTAGACCGGACCATTTACTTTACTTTACTGCCGGGTATCTGCAGTGACATCAGGGTCAAAGTGATTCAGCTACACAAACGTTTCCGGGCACGTGTCCAAAGGAGCCACAATCAACACCTGTATAAACTGCCTTTAATGATCTCGCAGGTAATCAACCTCTGTTGTCCTTTGCCTCAACGATGTTGCCCCGTTGGCGCCGGATGAGTTCATCGGGTTGGGACTAAACGCAGCAGCTGTAATGTAACCAGACTTTTGTAGTGATTTAAAATCACATATTAAATTGGACACAAGAGATCGGTTCAACGATGCCCATTTTTCTTTTCCTCCATCGGCATGAATCTCCTCATTGTTTCCTCTGTGACTGTACAAATGCAGCACAGTGAATTGACAGAGTCATCGTAGGACTTTAAAAGAGTGGCGCTGAGAAATGTAAGAATAGTTGAACTATTATGTTAACAAGGGGACTATGAAAATGTTCTAAATGGAAGTATACTGATTATCCCGGCACTTAATCCACTCAGTTTTTCAATATTATAGATTGTTGCCTTAAGAGATGTGAGAGGGAAATGATTAAAAGAAACTTTTACTCGCCAACCTTACTTGCCTTTGTTTTGTCTCTGGTTCACATTGGCTCTTGGTCTTTCTAACACCGACTACAGACACTGCATATTTTATTTTTTTCATAACTATAAATGTCAGATTATTGTTGGAAAAGGGACATTAGGAGTAAAGTAACCATCACGACGATATCTTTTTACAGTAAAAATGATTTCCTCTGGAGAGTTGGAGGTTCAGACATCCAGTCGCGCTTCAGTATAATATAGATAATCATTGATGTCCTGTCAGAATTTTTTTCTTTTTTTTTTTTCATTCAGTTAAGCTCTTTTAAAGAGAATCTGAACATCCATTTTATACCTCAGCTCTCCCTTTTTGGAGCTGAACATGTGATCAACTGGAACACTGACTTTACCAACACAGTGTTTATTTGCATATTTACATTCACAAAAAAGCTCCATTTCATTTTGATTACAAAGTGATTCATAAGAACATCCTGGGAGCACAACATTTGCTGCTGACATCACGGAAAAAGGCTAAGTTTCTAGTTGTTTTTTTAAAAGAATGAAGCTCCTGTGCAGAACTATCACATGAAGCATGTTTTAAGAAGACAATTTGCCTCTTTCCTTCTCAGAGTTTTTTTTTTTTTTGGTCCTGAGACTACAGCTTGAGATAACATATCCCTGCATAACTTACAGACGCCCTCACGCTCTTGTGTGAGTGCCGTCAATAACCCAAACACACTGTTATGACTGGCATGTACGACGACGTCTACGAACACGGCTTTAATGGTCTTTTATCTTCAGTCTAATGAGCTGCCAAAGGTAGTTTCTCGGATCGGGCTTTAGAATAATACTCGGCCTCTGGCGTTGGTGTACTCTCATTTATCATTCGGAAAACGGCAGATTGTGATAGGGAGTGGAAAATCAATCATTGATGGGAGATCGACCCTCAGACTTACACCATGCCGCCTTATTTTATATAACTCCGTTCCAAAACAAACATTTACAATGAGTTTGAATCATTAAGTTGATTTTTTCCCCCAATTTTACAGCATCAAAATATAATGCACGTATAATATTTCCTACCCAAGGGCTGTAAATGTTAGAAAATACCAATAACAGCTCAATATTAATCAAACTCGTTATTGTATAAATACTGAAACTCTTGCTTCTTTTGCCACTGAACTGCAACTGCTAATTGTCTCGACTGATCATTTTGGTCAATAAAACGCCAGAAAAGGTTATATTGTCTGATGGGTTTTTTTGGACAAAAAAGAGGAATAATAACACCAGTGAATATTAACATTTGATTACAAGTTTATTTGGTGAACTTTTTTTTCTCAACAGATGGTTTAAACAATGAATCAATTTACAGCGAATGAACTCACTGATTATTAAACGTCATTAGGAGAGAAAAAAAAAAACCAAACGTGCAGAAACAAAATCGAGGACGTGACCTCATTGCCCTCAGCAGCAGCTACGGCCCTAATCCCCATTTGCACCGGGGCCCCTGAGTGCCCCATCACCCTCACCCCCCACCCCACCCCCATCACCCCTCCCCTCCTCATCCCCCCGACCCGCCCCCCACCCCTCCCTTACTTGAGCACCAAGCAGAGAGACGCTGCACCTGTATTCAGTCCGCCTGTCCCGTTTGGGGAAAAAAGTTGGCAGCGCAATGGTTACGCTGCGTGCGTCTCAAGGGCAAAGGAAACGAGGAAGCCGATCACAACAAGTAATGAAGAGAGCGAGCTCTCCAGACGTCTCCTCGGACTACCCCGCGGCTCCCTCTCTGCTGTAGCGGCTGCCATGCCGGCGGAGGATGTTATTTCAGTCATATTTATATTTATAAGAGGATAGGGAGAGGAAGAAGGGAAAAAAAATAACGGAAAGGATCCTATTTTCCGTGGGAGCGACACTGTGGAGGGACTGACCGAGCCGGGGGAGAGGGGCGGGCGGGGGGGCAGTGTGGGTGGGGGGCGGAATATGCGCCACCGTCCAGCTCTGCACGTCGGGGCCAAAGCGCCGGGTCTCCGCGGGATGGACGTCCGAGCTGAATGACGTGATTTCTTCCAGCCACACAGAAGGTTCTGCGGTCGCAGCGCGTTTTCCAGCGGGAATGTGAATGCTGGATGCTCCCGTGATGTCGCGTCACCCCGGACCAACGGGACCAGCGGACAGATATAGATTCAATATAGGAAGTTTAGTCTGATTTATTGTTATTTTTCTTAATCAGTCTGGAATTGTGCGGCGGTCAGACGGAGGTACATATTCTGTTGTCACTTGAGAGTGGCAGGTTGTTTTCTGATATTAGTGGAATGAGGTTTATTCTGGACTACAGCACTCTCCGGGCAATTAAAACACAAACTACAAACGACCGATTTCATCTCAGGGGCAACAAGATAAAGTTATTCTTCCCGCACTGAGGATGCCACCGTGGGTGTCCTTTCAAGGAAGGGAGCCCGGGGAATGAAATGAAAGCCGGATTTCTGCGCCTTTAGTCGGACACAGAAGCAAAGGAAGGAGACGGCCGGAAAGCCACCTTCTTTTCTTTTCGTTTTTTTGGGGTCTTTTTTGGATTGGTCCAAAATATTTATTTTTTTTCTGCGCTGCCCTTCGACTCCTGCACAATGGGGATTATGCTTCAAGTTATTCTAGGAATGTTTCAATTCCTGCTGCTAACCAGAATACCGACGTCCCATGCGAAGGTATGTATATCGGGATTTGACCCCAAAGACTGCTAAATGTCGCTGGTGGCAGAATGACCACCTGCGACATTTAGCATTTAGTCTTTGGATCACATGTGCGCCGTTTCCCCCAGCTCGATGGACATGAGGTAACATCTCTCAGAATCTAGTCAGGTTGAGAACATGTGGGACCTTCAGCTCTCTGGGTCAATGACCTCTGGCACCTACAGCCCAGTGAATGATTTATTTATTTTACATTGTGGTATTTATTGTCTCCTCTACATAACAGTTTAGTGCCAGACATTTTTCTGTTGAGTCACCCGATACATCGAGTTTATAACAATAATAAATAATTTACCAAAGCGTTGTAGATCAGTATCAGCCATTCAAAAGAATAACTTTCGTGTTGCTAGGTTGCTGGAAATCCTCCTTGACATTTACTTGTTTAGAGCATCGTGCAGACATGAATTCGTCACAATGTTAATGAATGGATTATGTAGTAACCCTAACCCTGACTCCTATACATTCAAGGAATAGTTTGAAGTTTAGGGAAATGTGCTTAATTGTGCCATTTTACCGCGTGTTTGATGACACAATAACACTCTTATTTCATAATAAAGACTAAAAACAGGCTCACAAATATGATAACACATTTTATTATTCTGTTCAAACAAGTGCGTGAGGCAATTTATTTTTGCCTGTTACTTTCGAGAGTCTCCTCTGGTTGCCTAGCAACTAGTCGGCCAAGGCATAGGCTAGTACACTAACGCCAAGTGGCACATGTAAGGCCCAGCAGCAAATATCGTTTTTACAGTAAGTTTTTTTTGTACCAATAAAAACAATAACAAATAATATGTCATTTGGTGCTCGTAGAGCCTGCAGTCGCCTCCGGTCTTTAAACTATGCTAACCTTCTGCTGGGGCTTCACATTGAAAGTGGTGTTGATCGTATCTATGATATCGATCTCACTAACTCTGAAGCGTAAAGCTGGACTTCGTGCACTTCCCAAACTGTTTGTATGATATTTAGCATCACTAAAAAGACAAAGCAACCCAAAAGTCGCTCATAATGGTTTATAAATTATTTCGAGCATATGTAAATTAGTTATTAAACATTCATATTTCCATTTTGGGCTGCCGACAATCATTATTGTCATGATAAATTATTTGTGGCGGTTCATTTCTGCAAATTGACTGATTAATGGACTCGTTATTTTACTTAACGACGTCTCATTAATCAGTGCTACCAAAAATCGTACATAGACTTTTCAAAATAAGTTTTGAATTGTGTCATTCAAAAAAAAAAAAAAAGGTTGTATATTATTACTTTTAGTTATCACTGATAAGAACTATTCATACAGACATCCTGCGCACGCAGCAGCAGGTCCACATACACAGAGAGGCCCGCCGATTCTTTATTTATGTCTGCAGGCTGGTATCAGGAACAGGCCGTGCTCTGCAGCCGTGTGAGATCCAGCCCTGAGTTTGTGCTGCTGAAGCCTATGTTTTATTAATGCATCATGCTAGACAATACATGACACACAGCAGTGTGTGACTGTTCACCTGCGCACAGCCGCCGGGTCTCTCGCCCCGAGGCGCTCTGCCTTCACGCTGTCTGCTTTACTGACACGTTTTGTGGGAAAAGGGGTCATTGTTATTTCTCCAATAGAGATGAGGCTCAGTGTGGAGGAGGGAGTGTATGGCGGTGGGGCACACACACACACACACACACACACACACACACACACCCTCTCTCTCTCTCTTGGCCCATCTGTGCTGTGTGGTTTTGTATGTGTGAATGTGTGGCTGCCAAAGGGACGTAATCTTATCCCCGTCTTAAAGGCTGATACAGAAAAGACACACTTACTTAAGCTCACATGCTACCAGTCACAAAATGGCCTCAGCACCAGCTTAACTCAGAATCAATGTGGGCCAAACCCGTGTGTGAGTGTGTGTGTCTGTGTGGGTGTGCGTGTGGGTGGGTACAAAGGGGTGGAGCATTTAAGGGGGGGAGGGGGGTGGTGGGGGGGGGCAGCTGGACAAAGTCTACATTCCCTTAGAAGTGGCCTTGGTCTTCACACATGCACAAAAGTCCAATAACGGCAGTGTGTGTTTTTTTAGGCTAAAAAATCAGTAAGTAAAAGTAAGAAAAATATTTATTTAATTTTGGGCACCTCCAAAGGGTCACATGGTAAATCCCAGGGGTCATGAATGGGAGAAGTCAAAACCAAGAAGAAACAACCCCCCTAAACACACAAGAATCATAAGACAAACAAGTTGGTAACCAATAGTTTAATATTTAATTATATTGTTTTTAACAAGTGATCATATTTTCTATAATTTAAGATATGAATCTGCAGATTAATGAGTAACTACAGCCTTAAGTGCATATGGAGAAGTATAACAGCAGTTAAGAGTGGGTTCATTTCAGATCAAATCACTAATACCCACTTCAGCGTGAAATAGTATTAGTATTAGTTAACTCAAGGCTACTCAGATTGTGACTGTTTATTGTAGAGAAGTGTCAGATACGCTCTTTATCTTCCGCTGCCTGGCTACTGAATGTGTTTTAACCGCCAGTCAGGTGAAACACTTCAGGGCAAAGGTAGCAGGTACGGCTCGTTGCTGGGGGGGGGGGGGAGAAGGGTTGGTCTGCAACCTTCGGCGCTACTACGTGTGTCCCAGTTCTTCCCTTCCATCGACCTCTATGCGTTATGGAGATGGGGTTTTTTTAGAGGCCAGGTGGGACATTTTGTGGTGGTCATTGATGTGAAATGCTTTCATCTGTTACTGCAAACAGGCAATCGTCTTTCCATTTAAGGAGAAAAGAAGAAAAAAAAGCAGTAATGGACCCGTCTTTCGCCGGCTACTCTTACATCTTAGTTCGCGCTGCACTGGATTTCAACCGCTTGTCGTGACTCCAAAAGTGCAAAGCCGAACGCCGTCTAGCAGGTCAACTTGACCCCGGGAAACACTGGACGTTTGAAACATGGCTTTTTCCGTTTCTCCCCTGCAGCTCGCCCACTGGCGGCCGGCTGACTCCCCAAAATCCAGAGAAGGCCGGGAAGGTAGGCGGGTCGCTGTTTTTTTTCTTCCCACAAAAGACCCCCCGTCCCCCCCGTCCCCACCCGCACCGCTTTGCTGTAGGTGACAAGTGAAACTCACGACCGCGTTGGTTCTCCTCCACCAGTGCGGCGGTGGCTGGAGGTTTATTCGCGCAGCGCCTGCGAGCCTCGGGACACTCTGGTGGAGATTTGGCGGGAGTTGCCGGGGGAGACGCACCATCTCTTCATCCCGTCCTGCGTGTCGGTGCGGCGATGTGGCGGCTGCTGCGCTGACGAGGCCCTGGAGTGTGTTCCCTCGCTCACACACACGCTCACCATGGAGGTAAACACACAGACACACACACACACACACACTAAATTCTCTCCGTTTTCAGTGGTGAGGATTCACGTTGTACTATTTGTCTGATCTGTGTGCAGCTGATGAGAACCTCCTTCATGCAACACGAGCTCATCGAGCTGCCCTTCGTGGAGCACAGTCAGTGTGAGTGCAGGTAATAAAACACACAGCCTGTGTTCAGAGATACGGGGAGTACCTGTTGTTGATTGGCCTCACGTCACCTTTACCCTGACACGTCCGTTTTATCTGTGAGCAGATTAAAAGAACAAATCCAGCCGACCTCGACAACAAGGTAACACTTTTTGGTTTTTTGGGGAAATGCTTTGAATGTGTGATTCATTATGTGGTTTATATATTGTGTGTGTTTTTAAAAATCTTTTTTATTTATGTAACGTGGATTATTGTTTTCCCTTTCTCTTCCCTACTTTCCATAATTTCTCCTTCTCTGCTTCTCTTAAAGTGTGTGTGAGAGTGAGCTGTTGTTGCGAAATCTCACGTTCCATCTATTGTGAAGCCATGTTCACTAATGATGCTGTTAGAATTCTGATTCTGATTCTGTTGATGAGGGGGACGGTATTCAGGGGATGAAGCCTCCATAAGTAGACACAAGTAGCATAACAGTGTTGAAAAAAAACGTTTTCTCATATTCATTATCCAAGAACAGGAGGCTTTGCAACTTTTTGTAATTTTTCGCTACAAAAGTCTAACATCTCAGGCCAATTTTTCACAAAAAACCATATTCACATCTCCAATTTGACTTCACTAGTAGAAGGATGTCAATCTTTGCCTTTCAGGTTGCCTTATGGATAAACATGGTGAAGTATCACCTGTTTGGGACGTCGATGCACCTTCACTCCACCTTAAATACAGCGTCAATAAAGTTTCAAAAACACAAGTAACACCTCGATGGTCACCTGACTAAATGTATTGAGGTTCCAGAAGGGACAAACAGCCCACTGTGAACATTTTAGTTGGATCCCTGATGTTTGTTTGTGCACCTCATGCTGGCAGGTCCAAACACACAATCGTATGATTGCATCTTTAATGTTTATGTCTTCTACTTCCTGTTAGGATGTGGACATAAATAAAGGATTCCAATGTATGTGTGTTTGTGTGTATACTGCTTTTCCCCTGTTTGTGTCTGTGTGTGGCTCTCTCTCGTGTTACATTTCTGCATGCATTGCACATGTGTCCTCGTGTTGGTATACGTTTGTGTATGTGTGTGTCTGTGTGTGTATGAAGGTTTTCATGTGTGTGTGGGCATATGTGTTGCTGTGTCTGTGTGTGTGTGTGTGCCCATCAGTGAGTTAGCATCTGTGACTCTCCCTGCATCCCCTGGGACGGGCCCGCATCCTGTTGTCACCATAGCGATGATTTTATCTCCCGGGCCATGTGCTCTCTCACAGACCGGCAGAGCAGAGTCACGCATCCACGATAGTAAATTAGAGCTCCAAAGACAACAGCAGCAGCAGCAGCCCACTCAGTTAATATTGACCGAGCTAAGCCTCTGAAAACGTTGCTAATAATTTAATAAACGGTTAACATGGTTTATAGCTGATGAGATTAGGGGACGTTAAATAAGGAAAGACAAAAATCTAAGCAGTGAGCAGATGCACTTTGTTGTTGAGGGGACCAGCATACATTAAAGTAAATCAGATTGCACTCAATGGAGACTAAGCACTTCAAATGATAAGGAACACAGCGTTTGGCAGTCATGAAAAAGTGTAATGTTTGCAGAACATGGCCTCCAAGTTTTAGGGAAGTGTCTCCTTCAGAAAATTACTTTAAAATAAGCTGCTGAATGTGTGTGTAGGAGTGAAAATGCAATATTTACCTCCCCGACGTTTGGTGTAATTTGACAAATTAGATGGAAAGCTAAGTCCAGACAAATATCATAGCATACTACACGAGTATTTATAGAATAATCAGATCAACGTCAGATATTATACACGCTGGAACATGCGGTATGTGACTTGAACGTCACTTTGAGCTTCCTGTTTTGAAAAAGTAGATTCATCATGTTTTTTGGAGGCCTATATGTTTGGATTAGATCATTGCCTAAAAGCTTCGGTTTTGTGAAAACAACATTTGGAAATGAAATATATGGGGACTGGGTGTTGTTTGACATTTCTTCCATAACTCAGTGCAGATACAAAACATGACATTTGGTACCAACTCTAATAAAAAAAAAAACTTTCCTTTCTTTAAGAAATATAATCATGTGTTTCAACAAAAACGTTTTATGGTCAGAAAAAAGAAGGCAAACTCACCAAATGTGGAAATCTGTACTTTTCCTGATGGCAAAGTCAGAATCTTTGTGATCAGTGGCTAATCAAATATTCAACTAGGGCATTATTATTATTATTATTATTATTAGGCTTTATTTAAGGCAAACTTCACTTATTTCGGATTTCGGTTGCTTGGACACTAATTACGTTTGGATTCAAACAGGTGTCAAAAATAAAACTGTGGACCCATTTGATGTGTGAAATATATATATTTTTTGTCCGATATCCTCAGGCCCGCTCTGAAGCCCACGAGAACAGGCAAGAAAAGGGAGAGAGGAAAGTCCAGACAGAAGACTGCAGCCGTCAGAGCCGCGTAGGTTGAATATTCACAGAACATTTATTTTAGTTTCATTTACAAGCCTTAAATTGATGTTCTTACTTCTGTTAGAATTCTCCAGATTCCATCAACTTCAGCCATTACTTCGAGCACAATTTTCCTCTGCAGGCAAAGTCTCCCACAGATGCACACACAACCACACAAACAAACACACACATACACACACACAAAGCCCTCTCTTGTATCTAGCACTTATTTGTTGCAGTTACATGTTATATAACTCACAACACAAAAGATCAGTTAGAATCATTGAAGGTCCATAAAAACCATACAATTGGTAAACTTTTCCATTCTGAGGGAAACAGGTGATTTTAATCTACGAGCGTCTGCTTCTGTCTGTCTGTTCGTCACCGGCAGCGAAGGAACCAAAGAGTCGTCTCTCTTTTTCCCATCTGCTGTCAGTCATTTCCGGTCCCCCGGGGGCCCAGAGGTGACTCAGTGTGGGTGTGATGTCCCCTCGGCGCCCATCTGCCACTCACACACAGGCTTTTATTCAGACTCTGGCAGGGGTGAAATCCGCGTAATTTGCCCTCAAATACCAGCTCCTCTCTCCATGCCAGCGGCAGGCGTGGTCATCGGGGGTTCCGGACAAAGATCGTCCCTCTCTGCCTCATTAAAGTGACTTCATTAAAGCCGCCGGCCTCCCAGGGAAGGCCGAGGTCCCAACCAGCTCCGGTTAATGGAGCGGCTGACGCAGGCGACTCTCTCTCAGCCCCCGGAGAGAAAAGTGCGGGGCGTCTGCTGGTGGATGCTGAAAGCCTCGGAGGCGGCAATGTGACTATTGCCATGGCGACCGACGGGCCCGACAGAAAGGGCATGAAAGTTCCTCAGCGGCAAAGGGAAACGGTATCCCCACGTCGGTCCCACATCTCCCACGCGCACACACACACACACACACACACTGCCCCTCGCGTTGATCCTTGAAGGGCGGCTGCCGGGTTGTCGGTGCGTCGACTTTTTGCGTGGCTCGCTTACGAGGTGAACACGCATCCGTTGTTCCCCCTCCGGGGTGAAGCCCCGAGACTTGACCCCGTGACCTTTTTTTCCCGTGTGCCAAGAAGAGCCTGGCTTGAGTTTCCTTCGTCCCTCTCTTCCCTCCTTCCAGGACCCACGCGGCCCCAACCCTTCTGCCGCCGTCCTCTCCTCCTTCGGCCACGCCTCCTCCCCCGTCATCCCCGCCCTCCGGCCTCGCTCCCCTCCCGTCGCCGTCTCCGAGGCCTCGGTGCCGCCCCTGCAGAGGGAGGAAGTGGGCCGTGGATGCCGCGTCGTGCCGCTGCCGCTGCGCCGTCACGGCCGAGAGCTGCGCGCGGAAAGGCCGGACGCTCAACCCTCGCCGCTGCAGGTCGGTTCAGTGTGTAGTGTTTGGGGAATTTGTAGCTCTAAAAAGTGGGTCATTTATAAAGCTGTAAGGTGTGTGTGTGTGTTCCCAGTTTGGAGTGTCCAACTATTGCTTATCCGCTGTAACAAACCCCACATTCCATTTCATGTTCAGGTGACGCAGTTGATCAGATGCTCGAGCCTTTGAGGCAGCAAGGAAGTTTGGTTTCAGTCAAGTTGAAGTTTATTTTTAGTTTAGTTGATTCCACAGTGTCTGAACCTTACATTACCTCCAGAGGGACTATTTAATTAAATAAATGAATGCTGTTTGGAGAATCAATCCTTACTTGAATATGACAAAGAAAAGTTTTATCTAAGAACCTTCTTCTCTTCACTGTTTACTGTTCCAGGTGTGATGCCCTGAGGACCTGATGTGTCTACTCACTTTCTCTTCACCTCCTTCCTCCCACCCACCCCTGTTGATCCATCGGCCATCCTCAGCATCAGTGCCGCGTAGCGCGCAGCCGGCGGGACGTCCAGTAGCGTCCGATTGAAGCCCACACACACACACACACACATGTAGCAGCACTCTTAAGTTAAGCCTGAATATAGACCAACGTATGCATGTGCAGCCAAACATCTTACCACCTCCTCTGCTTCCATGGCTAAGCTTGTGTCAGTCCACATGAACACGCGTGTACAGACATGTAGAGTCAAAACAACAACAACAACAACAACAACAACACGTCCCATGAGTGGAGGGGAGAGGAGGCAGCTTGCTGTGCTGTGGTGCTTTAAGTCTGAACTCACGATACAAGGGAGCAGTGGAGACACACGACTGATTACACGAGAACGGCGGATGCGACCCGGCCTCGCGCGAGAGAAACCTACGTACTGACGCCTCGAGGTTTTGTTGAGGCAGATTTTCCCCGAGGCGAGGTCTAAGGGCCCGACTTCTGTCCGCAGGGGTTTGAGAAGCGACGGATCACGGATGGACACGTCACGCAATTCACATACCAGAAGGCCGTCCGCATGAACTGGCACCCCAGTGTGCGTGGACCTATAGCTGAGCTGAATGCCCCGGGATGGAGAGTATCTGTGTGGTCCCTCCCCGCTGAAAGACCCAGATGGGATATCCCTGCAGCCGCTCTCCCCCATTCAAAGAGCACGACCACGGGGCCGGCTCTCCAAGCCGCTCTCCGGCATTTGTTTAATTTGGGTCCTTTGTCTCCGTCTTCCCTCGGCTCCCCGGATTGAAAGCAGCCGCTTTGCCTCTCTTTGCCTCTCCTTTAGGCAGTGAGCAGAATGACAATAATGAGGCCTGGCGGCTGTCCACCGCTTCACAAACACACACACACACACACACACAAACATTCGCGCGTATAATACTAGAAACACAGACGACACTGCAAAGGCAGACACACACACTGAACCTCACTCGCTCTGTGCTTATAGCAGGCGCACATACATCCATATTTACACACACTCACGCAATGTGAATGCAGGTAGCCATGAACATTTTATTTGTGCCACATCCAGTGTGCAAATGTACACAAGTTAGTTGTTTCTATCTGCAATATACTGCCAAGTCTTCATTTAATATTGTATTCCATGCCTCTATTTTATTATAATTCTATCAAGTTGATTGAAATTTCTCTATTGTAGAATGCGAGTCTTTTGTTTTGTTTGTTCATCTTTAATCCGGCTGCATAAAGAGTCACGCTGGGTGGCCGTTCTATGTACACGCATTCAGCATTTCAACCCACACCCAAATGTGTTGAGTTCAAGCGCGCGGCTCACACGCCACCACACATGGGAGACTAGATGCATTATAATGCGTCATTCAAACAGTCGGCGGGGGCTGCGGCACATAGAAACCAAGCTAATAGCCGTTCCCAAGTGCGGGGAATGAAAACGCGGCGGGGTTTTTTTTGTTTGCATGTGGGAGCCGGCAAGGAAAGAGTATTATTCACTCGGGAAGTAACCTGTTTGTATTCTGACCCAATCTCACGGTTTAACTCCACGTTAGTTCATGACTGCTCGGCCACTGGGTGGGAGCTTTGACTTTAACTCTGGCGTTTCCAGGAGGGACGAGGCCTGCAGCAGCTGGGGCTGAAGCCAGAGCTCGGGGGACCCATAGTGACGGCTCTTGGAGTTTATAAAACCCTTTGTCCTGTGCCAAACTTTACCGAGAACGTTTGTACCAGTGCATCTAATCTCCATGACAAACAGTAGCTTTGAAATTCCATAATTAACGTCTCTCCTCTTCCCGGCATTTGTACGATCCTGCTGATTAAAACAGCCCACAGGCCGAAATTATTTGTGAGACAGCCATGAGCTGAAGAACTTTGTTTCGGTCGCTGGTGTGATAAGCTCTCTGTATTTATACTCTCCTGAGATGAGATTATTTTTCCACGCTTGCGTCCATTGTTCAGTGTCTTTTATTCCTATCGATCAAACGATGCTTCAATCACTACCTCTATATCAAACCATATTAATGACCAAGTATTAGAGCCTCGTTGTTACTTTCTCGTGTTATTTCAGACCTCTTTTTAAGATAATAATGCTTTTATTTACATTTAGCAATAAGCACAGTCTAATGTAGATAACTGGACCTGCAGCAGATCTGTGGTGGTAATCACTGGTTTAGAGGAACCTATAGGAGTCTTCTGTGTGCATCTTAATAATCAAATGAGAAGCATTTGTTAATACGAGGAGAAAGAAACTGGTCCTCTGAGTACAGACCAGACACTGTGTGATAATGTGGAACAGTAGAAGGTGCCCCAAAGCATTTGTAGCCTCAAACTACCGATGATGTCGAAGTCTCGGATTTAAACGATAAGTTTTGCATCTCGGGAAATACACTCATTCCCTTTGTTATACAAGAAGAGTTAGACCCCACTCATGTCTGTACTAGATGGAGCCAGAGCCAGCGATATCTTAGCATAAAGACTGGAAACAGCTCCCTCTCCAGCCTCCCTGAACCTCAGTAGACATTGCACTTGTTTGAGATTGTAAAGCACATGCTCTACATTAGCCCGCGGAAGGAAACCGCAGAGGGAGTCAGACTGAAAAGCGCCACTCCGCAGACATGTACGACATCTCAAAGACATCCCGCCCCCTAAAGAGTTGTGGCGCTGAGATCTCTGTTTCCACGGCCTCTCGGGTTCATTCCTGTTCTGAACAATAAAAGCAGAACAGCAAACTCCCTTTGGGAAGCGACAGCAGTGAAAGACCAGGCGTCCCACGTGCTCGAAACCAACCTACGGCCATTTTGCTGCATGTCATCCACGAAAGGTCATCCTTAAAATAAAAAAAAGCAGTTAGCCGTCGCAGTTGTCTGCCATCGTGTCAACGTCCCGACTCTTTAAGATGTACAACGTGGACGTATTAATATCCTACTTAGATGTCAGTGTGCTTTGTATCTGCACAGTCTACATGGTACTGTGAAGGTAGCCCTGTCCTCGCCCCCCTTGGCCTTTAGAGACCTATATGACATTTTAGAATCTCTAGCCTGGCCTTGTGTATGGCGTAGCACATACTTTAGAGATGTATTTGTGACTTCATTTTAGCTATACCTTGCAATTGATCTCTTCGCTGCCAATACATCGTACTACTGTAGCCTATGTATAAAGAAAACACTCTTTTTTTGCTGCTACACCATTTGTGCCCTATTATGATGTCTTTGTAGAAAACAATGCAGTCCTATGTTGTGTTAGTATTTAAATGCCAATTAATTCTATGTCCACATAAAACGTCTGTACTACCTTGTCAAATATATTGAAAATGATACCAGGATACAACCGTGATGTTACATGTCATTAAAGGAAATGTCTTATTTTTCGTATAAACTTCTTCTTTTCTTCCTGTCGCTGTTTATCCACTGCTCTGACGTCATCGCCCCCATCTCTTTGTTTTAATCTCTCCTTTGACGATAATGAAAGGTAAACAGACACTTCTGATTACAGGGACACCCTGGGAGTCGGGCACAGGCAAAGTGTGCGTGTGTGTTGTGGTGTTATGAGAGCTAATATTGTTCCTTCGCCTCCTCTTGTTTATCCTGCTGAGTCAGAAGCTGCTCGGGTCCACACGTGTGCGTCCCCACACAAAAAGTTAATTTACAGTTAGGAGTCACTTACCTATACTCCACTATACCTTTTTAGATCCTTGTAATGTCATTTTTATTTATTTTAAAGCTAATCCTACTCTTTATAACCAATTCAAGTTAAATGTATCTTTAAATGTGTTAAATGCCCAATAAAAGAATCAGTTTGATTCGAGTGTCTGTGAGAGATACAGAATCTGGGACATTAAGATTGTGTCTGTGGCGCCGTGGCATATATCTATTATATTATATATATGTTATATGACGATGACGATGATGATGATGATGATGATGATGATGATATGATGTTCAGACCCTATTTGTTCCCAAATTATCATCTCACGTTACAGAGCAGACTTTGGACCAGAGGACGGTGTGATACGTTGACGACTTGTATTAGCCATGAATTGATAAGCTTTGATGATCATTTCTTTTATTATCGTGGTTGATATTAGCAGCCGTTCAATTGTTACTCGTATTAGAGAGTGTGAAGGAGAGAGGAGAGGAAAGAGGAGCTAAATGCTGCTGCCAACCTTTTTGTCTGGAAGGGCATCATGCCAGTCCTAAATATAGCTGTGAGATTAGGGAGAGAGAGAGAGAGAGAGAGAGAGAGAAAAAAGGACACAGTGACTCACCAATCCCGAAACTGAAAAGATGCAGCTACCCAAAATCTGCTTTTTAAAGCTCCAAGCACGTCAGAGACACCCAAATATATGTAATCGCGCGAGTGAATAGACGGACATACGGCACAGACACAAATTTGTCTCTTCATCATCACATTCTCATATCATTCAGGCAGTGATTCCACTTCATATGTGTATATTCAACCTGCAGCTCACATGTCAACCCCCCTCCCTCCATTCCCCCCTCCCCTCCTCTTTACACTTCATTCATTTCCCACTGCACCTCTCAGTCTTTGCACTTGTATCAGGACTTCCTGTATTTTTCCACCTTGCTCTCTTGGCGTACAGAGCCGTGTTTTTCTAATAGCCACAGCCACGGTGTCCTCCCTGCTTTTGTAGCAGCAGCTGTGTTGAAGCAGGTACTGGGCGCTATCTGGCCTGCAAGTGTGTTTTTTTAGATGTTATCAGCCCCCATGTGAGTGCCTGTGTGTCTGTGAGAGAGAGAGGGAGGTAAAAGGGGAGAAAGAGAGTTCAATATGTGCACTGAAAAGAAATAATGAGTGTGTTTGCTGCTTTCTGTTCAACTGACAGGAAAGCGAGTGTTTTTTGGCGCCTCGTCTGGATACAGAGAACTTTTTTATTTCATTTTACAAAATAAACAGTGTTATCTACGACCGAAACATGGATCCACCGGCCTCGTCTGTCCCCGTCCACTGAAGGACATCAACCTTGATAAAAGATATACAGCTCTTGTTACTACATGGGAAACAGGTTTAGAAAAGCCACAAAGAAATCCAACAGTTTGAGTGTATTTTCACAAACATATTCGAGTTGGTGCTGGTTCCAAATTGACAAATGTAAGAATTTAGAATTTGAAAAAAACAAGACAACAAATAGTTTTGACACAAACAAGCTGGAGTCCATGATGTAATCATTAACAAGGCGAAGCTTTGAGCTCAATGCTGAAGTCAACATGCTGCTGGGAAATGTTCACAGCAACGATGTTATGAAGCCCACATTTAGCAGGTATGATGTTTACCGTGTTCACACTCAGAGTCCGACGTGTGTGTCCTCCAAACTACAGCTGAGGCTGATGCCATGGCCATTTCAATCGGGAGAAACAGGACAGATAAAGGAAGATAATTATTTATTATTGATTAATAACAAGTGATAAAGTCTTTTATCATTGTAAAAGAGACAGATAGAAGGTGATAGGCTAAACGCCTAATTGTTTTGTTGTGGTTATTTGAAAAAATAAAAGACCAGCTGGTCTGAACAGCTGATGTCCTGATTGACAGCTCCTGAACTGGTGCCATTAGTTTTGCAGGTTTTAAGTGATGAATCAAAGGAGTCGGAGGGTAAAACTAATCGTTCTGACGGGCGACCCATCAAATTGTTGTTGAAACATGTCACTCAATTCCACAAACCTCACGGCGCTGCTAGAAGAAAAGTCTAAGGATCAGTCGGGTTCATCCTCTGGGGGACATGAATGTCTTGTTTCTTGGCATTTAGAGAACCGCCCGACCAACCGGCATAGCAGTATGAAAAGAAATATAAACAATAATAAAGGATGACCTGCGGTTTGATTGAAGGCACATGCACACAGAGGAAAGAGATATAAATAAGAAACGGTTCTCTCCTGATGTTCAGCAAAGATATCAAAAATGTGTGAACGCATCGAGGGATGTGTGTTTCAGAGGAAGAGATGAGCGGGGTGGATTATAGTGAGCTGCAAAAGGTGAAAGGGACCGTAGATGAGGGGTGGTGCAGGGCACACGGGGAGGGTGGAGGGCTTTTGTGGTCGGGGGTCCATAGCTGTGGTCTGGGCCTGCTGGAGCCTGCCAGGCGGAGGATGCAGGTACCAGTAGGAGTCGGAGGAGATCAGAGGCTGCTGTATGTTATCTCTCCGTCAATACCATACCTGAAGGTGGACTCACCTGGGCCGGCAGCCAATCACATCCTCCGCCGGTCTGTCTGTACATTCCTCCTCTGCTCGCTCTCCACAAACTCAAAGGTTTGGTTCTACATAAGCACAACATCACTAATGACACACCATGTTTTGGTTGCAGCAGGCATCAGCCTGAAGGGACGGATTCATAATTTTGTTCCTCTCGTTCTATAAGTGCACTTATGTGTTTCTTAGTTAATAATTATGGACCAATAGCATATTGATTACTGTTCATTGTTTTATCCACCACAAGGACAATCTATTAATCTAAGTGTCCATTACTTTATTCAGGATAATTTGGTTTTTTTTATTTATATAATTGTTTTGCTAGTAATACGACGTCCATAATGCACCGGTCATCCTTTGTTCTATTAGATTCTTAATATTTTAGATTTTATTTGACCGCTTTGTACCGTTCTGTTTCCTTAATGCCATATGTAACTAAATCGTGTTTATACTTTGTGATGCAACTAAACTACAAACAGTAGGTGCAGTGCCCCCTGGCGGTGACGTGTTGTACCAGCACGGATTTTCATCCTCGGTAAAGTAGACGTGGCAGTGACGTCAGTTCCGGAAACTACCCGGATCGAAACTTTAACTCCTGGGTTGATTAGTTTCAACCAGAAACATCGAGGGCTCCCGAAATATGATGTAATGTCGAGTTAAGTAAGTAACGACTGCTCGTTTCCTCTCTTTTAAATCAGATTCAAGCTCACGTGATTAGTTGAGGTCGAATTTAACAAAGAATAGCATCAGAAACCGTACGGTTAGCTCTGTGAAGCTAACGTTAGCCTGTGGTTAGCCGGTCAGGCCGTGATCAGCTGTGCGTCGTGATGGGCGGCCTTTACTCACAGAGAGCTGCCCCAGATAATCACTTATAAACGAATGATACGTGTATTTTACTGACCTGTTTGTTATTTGCGAGGAATGACCGCTATTTGCTGTCTATTGTCTGTTTCATTTGGTTTAGCCGACGTCCTAGTTGTGTTGTCGGTGTCAAGAGAACCCTGCTGTTAAGTTAGCTAACGGCTAACTATCGTTAAGTTAACGTAATAGTCAACGTTTATTTATCGTTGAACGTACGGCTCAGACAGTTAGTAAGTTAACGAGTTGTTTTGACACGCATTTCCCCGTTACCGCAGAAATGTGTGTACGTATGCCCATGAAGGATACCCCTCCTTGGATGTGAGTTTTTGGATATTCATCCATCACGCAGAGAAGGACCCGGTAGTCCCAGAGGAAAGGGACCCGGTAGTCCCAGGTTGGTGACACTTGTGAGGCATCAAGATGACGTGCCGGGATCGGACCCTCGAGTTCCAGTCAGCCTGTAAATCTCTCCAGAGCAGACCGGTACGTGAACGCATCGCAGCACAATAACGGAACTCGTTATGGAAAATAAGTCATCCGTTGTCTTCTTTCAGTCGTGTACAAAGCCTGTTTTACTGTTTATCAGGTGGTGAAAATGCATTTATGATCTCTAAAATGCATACGCAGATATAGATTATCACAGAGATTCTGGGTCCGTGTAGTCTGATTTATAAAGCAACAAATGGCTGTATTATAAAGGCCAAGGCTGTTTTGGGGGGTCTTGGTTCCTTAGTTTTATTCAAGATAATGTTAAACATTCCACTCGGTGCACATTGTGATCACGGTTCTTTGTCTAAAAGACAATCAAAAGGATTTCTTAAACATACTTACTTGGCAATATTGGCCAATTTTTCAATATTCATATGTGGGTTTTAAGCTGAAATGTCCTCTTTGGTCTCATCCTCTGTAATCCAGTATCAGAAGGAAGCCCATGTTCACCAAAACACTGACTACAATGTTTAGTTGGTCAATCAGTTGGAAAACATTATTCCACAGTCACATCATCAATTTTGAATGTTGTGGATTCATGTTTTTTTTGTTGCAGTTACTTGTGAACCGGTCATTTTAATCTTCTCTCTTCTTCTCCTGGCAGAATGGAGTCCAGCCCAGTAAACCCGCTCTCAGTGCTCTGCGGCAGCGCAGTGACTTCACAGTTATGGCCAAGTAAGTTCCTCATAGTCTCCTTGGTCCATGTGCTCATACATATTTACTGAATGTACTTGTTATGTGGGGATTTAAGTTGTTCATCATTTGCACTAACACATCATAAAGATTGAGAAGATTGGAATTAATTTTTCGTGGCGAAGCCGCGTTAGGGCCTGTTTGTCTGAGCACAGCACAAGCACAAGACAGTAAGCAGAGAGGTGTGCATAGAGATAACGTTAACGTTATCTTCTTTCCTTTTAAATGTGGAAGTACTCCTTTAAGTATGTGCATGACAAAGAAAGTTTGTTTCCTTTTTAGGAGAATTGGAAAAGACTTGAGCAACACGTTTGCCAAATTGGAAAAGCTCACTATTTGTAAGGTTCCAGTTCATTTTATTTTTGCATAAATATTTGTTTTTCGTGTCATTGTTCAAAGTGTTGATTTATATATGCTGTTGTGATTTTTTTTCAGTGGCAAAAAGAAAATCTTTATTTGACGACAAGGCGGTGGAAATCGAGGAGCTAACGTACATCATTAAACAAGTGAGTTGAATTGTTAGAATCTCATGAAATTTAGTTTTGAAAACATGTTCATTATTTGTAAATAGTGCAGTGACATTTAATCTTGAATTATTGGATGAAACGTCACATCCTGTTTTCTGTTTTTAGGACATCAACAGTCTAAACAAACAGATTGCACAGCTGCAGGACTTGGTGAGGTCCCGCGGAGCTCCAGGTGGTCGACACATCCAAACCCACTCTAACACCATAGTGGTGTCGTTGCAGGTATATTCAATAGTGGTTAACTTTACAATATTCTTGTTCACGTATTGGTAACGAACGTACTCACTCTAATCAACCTGCACTTTGTTGAATCTTCTGCTTCCTACAGTCCAAACTGGCTTCAATGTCCAATGACTTCAAGTCAGTGCTAGAAGTCAGAACAGAGGTGAGGGATGTTTGTCATAATTCAAACATTTATCAAGGCTTTAAATTAGGGTCCGGTTACTTCTCAGGTGTGTTTACCTCCTCCGTCATTTGTCCCTGTTCCTGTAGAACCTGAAGCAGCAGCGCAGCAGGAGAGAGCAGTTCTCACAGCCCCCGGTCTCGTCTTCTCCTCTGATGGCCAACAACTTCAGTAAGTCTGTGCACACTTACTCACTAGGATTTTAACTGTCACAGTAAAGTAATGGCACCAGCGGTTAAACGCAGCACACTGTTGGAGCTCCATAAGAGCAAAAGTGTTCTCTCTCTTTACTGATTGTTTGGGGAGTTTTTTGCTCAGCCACGTTTTGTACTGAGAAAACATTTAACGCAGCAGTATCTCCTTTCATGTCACAACCTAAAAAGGTTCTCTTGAAAAAAAGACAAATTTGTCGCTTTTAAGAAATAAATGTTTAGCTAAAACATTGCCTGCTCGTCTGCTGGCCGTTTCATGAAGAGTAAAGAATGAACTCACTTCATTTTCTTATTGAGGATTGGTTTTGGCTCAGAGGCAATAATTGTCATGTCTGTGTCCTGCTCAGTTTACCTTTTAAACAAATAGCCAGGTGTCCTCTATCAGTGAGCTCAAGTTCTTCCTCTGGGAGCATTTGCACTGCCAGGGAAATGTTTACAAGATGGCTTTAGTTCAGCGTTTTCGGTCAGAGCTTCTAACGTTGTGCTCACAGCTAATATCCTACGACAAATGTATATACAACTTAAAAATGTTTTTAATATTTTATTTTTAAATATATTGGACATAACCAACAACTGAGTGAAAGTGAGTTGGATTGACAGCATTCGGGTACAAGAGCCATAACTGGTTGACTTGTGCGCTGCACTTCTGGATTATTTAGATATTAATAAAAGGCTTGCTAGAAACGGGTACTTTAATAACATTGTTTACATCTTTGGAACACTTGGAATTTTTTCATTTCAAATGTTCTTATTTACATGTGATTGTAGTTTTTTTTATTTTATTTTTTTACCTGCACCAAATTACTTGAAATTTAGATGTGTAATATTTTGACTGGAAGTGCACATTTCTAACAGCTGTTGTGATTGGGAACTCATCGAAGTCCTTGTGAATGATTATTATTGTATTTGGTCATCTATAATGCAAAAATTAAAAAATATTTTAGGGAGCCGCAAAAAAGGGGCCCAGGAGCCGCATGCAGCTCGTGACCCGCGCAATGGTTACCAGGGCAATACAACCTCAAATTTAAAAGGTATTTCCCTGGAACGCTTGACTCTCCCAGCGGGTCTAACTAGCTACTGTATGTGCCTGTTCTTTTTGCCCCCCCCCCCTACCATTGAGGAGCTCTGTCTGATCTGGTTGAACATGCGTGTGTGTTTTGCTTGTTGTCGCCCTTCAGAGAGCTCAGTCCTGATGCAGGACGAGTCCCGGAGTATGGGCGACGTAGCCATCGATATGGACTCTCAGACCAATCCCCTGCAACTCCAGCTTATTGATGAGCAGGTACACCGATGCCGCATATTTTTCATTGTCAGTTATTGTTCATTCCTAAATTAGTTTATTTGCATTGTTGTAACTGGAACAGTTATCAGACTTTTCAATTTTAGAAAATTAGACTCTGAAGTTCGCATCTTTGTGCAGTGATGTGGCCTTTTTTTGAGATCTCGCTGGCTGTGCCGTTACAGGACTCGTACATCCAGAGCCGTGCAGACACCATGCAGAACATCGAAAGCACCATTGTGGAGCTGGGCTCTATATTCCAGCAGCTGGCACACATGGTCAAGGAGCAAGAGGAGACCATTCAAAGGTTAGAAGGAGCAGGAAGCGTGGGGTGGAGGGGGGGGGGGTCCAGTGAGCAAACTAGCAGTTATCCCAAAATGTCAAAATACATTTTTATTAAACAAGCAAAGGGAAATGAGAAACTTCCATTTATCTCCAGAACGGACTGTTCTAAAAGAAAAGCTGTGACTGTTAAGATACTTAAAATCTGTTTTAAAGACTGAACATCCCATGGTCCTTCTCTCACAGGATCGACGCTAACGTCGAGGACACCCAGCTCAACGTGGAGTCCGCCCACACGGAGATCCTCAAATACTTCCAGTCAGTCTCCTCCAACCGCTGGCTGATGATCAAGATCTTTCTCGTCCTCGTCGTCTTCTTCATCGTATTTGTTGTCTTCTTCGCCTGAAGAAAAGAGAAGCAGGGTGATGGATGGATGGATGGATGGGTGGGGGGGGGAGTAGCACGTTGAATGAGGTGAAGTGGAACTAAAAGCTGGACCAAGACAACGTGTCCAGACGTATTTGAAGGACGGACTTCACTTTGGAAGTGACGCTTCGGTGGAGGCCCAGGAGCCGCTCCGATTAATACAAACTTTCCGGTTGATACCAAGCCACGGATTCTTGATCTCAATTCAGTGAAGAACGAAGATGTTGAATTCTGTCCAAATAAATTATCTAAAATCCCGACTGTATAGAGCGCGACAGAGAGAGCAACATGTTGCTCACTATTTTACTTTGACCAATTATTCATGAACATTTAATCAAAATGGCTATAATTTTATGGTTTGATTCTGCAAACTCTGATTTTTTTTGTTTTGTTTACACGTCATTTACCATTATGATTATTATTACAGAGCGTAAGTTTTTTTCCCTGGGATCATTTACCTAATTAGTTTACTTTGCTATAATTGAAGAGCATGACTGTGCCCCTTCTTTATCAACGATTTGTCACTTAATGATACATTTTTTTTTTAAAATTCTGTTACATGTTCAAACTTAACTTGCCAAATGGTTACTCGTATACAGCTGTGACACGAGTCGCGTCCTGAAGACCCCAGAGGTTACAGCCGCAGCCCGCTGAGGGGACTGTCGCGCCTGGTATTCTCATACAAGCGCTGCAAAATCTCAAGATATTTCACCAAACCGTTTAAACCGAGTTTAAACCTTGCACATCAAGTGTTGAGCGTATGAGTGGAGCATCCGAATGACCCGGGTTTGACATCAGTGCTTATGAAGGGGTTGTGCTGGTTGTGAAGCCTCTAATGAAGTGACTCAATCAGCCACATTCCCTGGAAATGTCTGGTTGGATGCCGCTGTTGTAGTTTCTTCTTCCCTCTTAATCTTTCTAAACAATCGGATGTTACAATAAAAGACCATAGCTTTTAAAAAAAAGAGAAAACATCCTGTCTGTTCTTTTTTTTTTTAGCCAAATGCCTTGACTTCAGTGTATAAAGTGCAAATAGTGATAATCCTGTATTGATAAAGTGCATATTAATAAAATGATAATGGGGTGCTGGCATTCGTGGCTGAGATTTTCTTGGGCTAAGAGGATTAGTCAGCAGGGATATAATTAGCTAGACGAGCTAAGCAGGTGCAGCTTTGTGATACATTAAACATTTACAGCAGAAAGGCTTATTGTGCTTGTATTTATTTACAGGGCAAGACATTTTTATACAGTCCTCACTCAATAAAGTCCCATAGAGGTTGCATTCCTTTTGTAGAAAGGCTTTTAGACTTAAAAAATGTAGACATAACGTGTAACTGAAGTAGAGGCAAAAAAGCAAGAGTCACATTTAGTTTGCTACACAACTGTATCTTAAAGAAAAAACATCTTTATGTGGGGGAAAAAACATTTGAGCCGCATAGAACTAATGACAATCAATTTCCTCAAATACATATATATGCACTAAAAAGAAAATATACTACTGCAAATAACAGCTGCTCTGCCTGCATCACATGTCTTTAAAAGGTCAGTTCACAGGACATTTATGACTCCTGAAGCAGCTTTTGGTGATCCTCAGACCTTTTCTTTTAACGAACCAACTCCTTCACTTCCCAGATCTAATTTTTATTCGGTGAAACACATTTCTTTGTAGTGTTATCTGTAAAATACGTTTAGAAAGCTGTTGTATCTTTGGCTGACTTTATTAGTGCCACATTAGCATAACACTGAGACTGTGACTGAGTAAGTGCCGACGGATCACGCCCCCCTCTGATACCACATACACGTGATCACTACGCTCTGCGTGTCAACAAAATAGTACCATTACATTACATGCCTTTTGTCCAACTCCGTCGTTTGCCACTACGTACGTGCTTAAGTAGTAGCATTCCCACGTGAGAGCTTTACTCTGTTTAGTGCAAATGAGAGAATATGAACACACGGTAAGCTAAGACGATGAACGTGGTAAACGTGACCTCACACCTCGCGCAGCGGTCGACTCTTGATCACGTGTTTCCGAATTCATTCGATATTAGACGAGTGTCCTGCACGTGCGGAAATCCTTCTGAGCTCGTGGTGTGGACAAAAATAAGCTCAGCTCTCCACACTGACATTCAGCCGCATCTCTCTACTCCATCCCTCCACTCCATCTCTTACTCCTTTTCTTTCCTCCCTCCATCCCATCTGCATCCCCTCCCCACTCCCTCTGACTCTCTCACCCCTGGGCACTCTGCTCCACGGGGCTGATCTCCGGCATGCTCCTGCTCCTTCCCTTCCTCGCCCGGGCCTTGATGGCCTCCTCCTCCTCCTCCTCCTCCCCACCTTCGGCGTCCTCCTCGTCGTACCAGTCCACCTGCTGGTCCAGGTTGCCCCTGGAGCCCCTCGTTCCGCCGCCCCCGAACAGCTGACCCGTGCGGAACTTGCTTCGGAAGGTGACGAGCGAGAGGCTCTTGCTGCGCTGCTGCCTCCCGGCTCGCGCCTGCGCGTCCTCGCCTGCGTTCGACTCGTCCGTGCACTCGCGCAGCACCGAGCGAAACACTCGGGGCACCTCGTGCACGTCGGGCTCCATCTCCGACACCAGCCGCCTGAACCTGCGGCGGGAGCAGTGCTTATTCAAGACGCCCTGATATCAGACGGGAGGCGTTTACACAGAGTCACTAAGCAAAAACACAGAGTCCAAGGGGAAGCCTATTGAGGTAATAACATAAAACCAATACAATGTTATTGATCATTCACAAACAAATCCTTTCAGCTTTAAACCTTGTGCAAGAGAAAAGCAGCAAACAGGTGTTTGAGCAAGAGCAAGATCTCTGGTTGGGATATCATCTTCTCTTAAAGAATGGGTGTGGATCTGAGAGTATCGGCCTGCTTTCCCTTAAGGGTGTTACGTGGATTATATTGAAACCTCGCAGCTCCCCTCACCCGCCCCATCCTCACATTTCATCGTCTCCCCCCCCCCTCCCCCACCCCCCTGGGCTCCAACGAGCTCTTTCCTCGGCCTCACCTGACGATCAGAGGGCCGCACTGTGCCGGCGGCACCTTGACACAGAGGCCCTGCAGCTCCAGCAGGTCGTTGGGGGTCAGCTCGTAGGGCTGCGGGGTCGGGGCGGTGGCCAGCCAGCTGTAGTCGGCCGCGGAGGAGGTGGAGCTGCGGCGGCGGCGGCGACCCTCCGTCGCCCGCTCCAGGCGGATTCGCTCGGTGCGCTTCACCATGGCCCCCAGCTCCAACATCAGGGTGTTGGTTACCAACTCCTCCGAGCTGCGCTGGCCGGGCACTTTAGGCTCCAGGGAGAAAACAGCTGACCAAGGAAACATCTGGGACAGAAGGTGCAGAATTTATGACACTCAACACCCTCAAGCTGTATCAGGTGTAAGCCTCCATAACTACACGGAAATATCAGAACACTGCATGACCTTCCCACCAGAAACAGGAATCCTAATCATGTGGATGCCAAACCACTGATTGCTTATCGTTACAAACTATGTTTTCGTAGGAGGAATCCTCGCCTCACCGCCATGAACGCTGTGTTGACCAGGCCGCAGTGTGCTTTCGTCGGACGGAATCCCAGCTGTTCTCTGGTCGAGGCCTCCGTTAGCGGCCCGATGAACCGCAGCTCTCCATCAGGGGGGAAACTCCTCAGACTCCAGCCGGTGGCACACAGGTACCTGACTGCCTTGCTACCATTGACGGCCCCGGGCAGACAGGGTGTGTACTTTCGTGAGGAGCCCGTGGACTGTGTGTGAGTGTGGGATTGGGAATGAATGTAATCCTGTATTAATGAGCGAGTGATGAGAGGAGCTTACCTCACATGAGCGTACACCTGTTTGTATGAACATTTAGGTGCTGTTTATACGATAGATGGCAAATTACTTTCACTTAATTTGACTTTTTTTAAACTATAAACAGAAGATTTCAGCTCACTCACACAAATGGGCTGGACAGTGTTTTGTTCAAATGTACATTAACATTCAAGCAAGTCATGAAGATTTAACCAGCATACTTTCTGGTTTTAAGCTGTTTTGCTGTTGCCATCACACTTGCTTGAAAATAACACACTGTACGTCTCACGGCTCGCAGACAAAAATCCTTGTTGGCACACCTGTAATTACCAGACTGTTATTACATAAGTAATCTCTCTTTCTCACACATGTACATCCTCTCATCTGGACCACCGGCTGCCAAATAGTTTTGTGTGCGAGGTAACTGCAGACTAGTTCCTGGGTTTCCGCACCACTCAGCACTGAGCCACCAAATCCCAGATTACATTCAAATCCAGAGCCTACCTGGAAGAGTGAGCAACTATGACTATTATAATCTAATTACAGTGGCTTGCAGTGCATGGATGCTGTAACTTGTTTTTCCTGTAAATAGACAGGAACTGTAAATTATCAGCAGTGTTTGCTGACTAAATGTTTAATTATTAAAAATAGTAGAATTCTGCACAATAGCTGCAATATGATGCATAAAAATCATCAAAGGATTATGCCTGTTGTGTTCTTCCAGTAGCCAATAAACAACAGAGGAATAAAACATGACACCAGCCAAACATAAGCAGAGCCAAGAAGCTTACAATCCACATTTTAAAGACCACTTTTAAAGTATTGATCCACTTTAGACTCTTAGAAACGTATTTCTTTGTGCTGCAACTGAGTAGATGAATTACAAATGAGACTCCTAAACTGAAAAAGCATATATTTATATATACTTTAAAATGCTATGTGAAAATGCTGTCTTTTATCAGCAGCACATTGTTCTTCAACCCACTGGCACCAATTTGTTTAACAGTTTAAAAAGTTTCCCAAATAGTTAAAATGACCTGGATTGTTATCAAGAACATCTGTTTAAAGTATTTACTGGATCAACATTATTCACTTGATTCCCCTGGGTAAGAATTGAGTTTAACGATTTGATCTCTAAGGGACACTGCACTCCTTTCACACATAAAATGATGAAGTCATGTGTTATTCCACTTTCTAGACTGAAGCATTTGTTAGCTCCAACTTTGTTCTGTGTTAATTTGAAAAAACAAATAATGTATGCACAGTCTCAGCATAAAGAAAGTGGTGAATCCGGGTTTTTACTTGGGAAAACTCCACGGGACAAATGTCATTTCATGAGTTGTTCTTATTCCAATTTTGCCAAAGAAAATATAGATTGTTAACTGCAAAATAACCAAGCTTTATTTGATATAATTTTGGATTCATACAGCTTATGAAAACCTCAAATTCAAAGTCTCAGAATTTTTTTGGCAGTGTGGACAGGTGCTAAGTTCTGCTGGAAAATGAAGTCAGCATCTCCATAAAGCTTGCCTGCTGAAGGAAGCATAAAGTGCTCTAAAATGTCCTGGTAGACGGTTAAGTTGAATTACTGAAATAAATGAACTTTTGCACGATATTCTAATTTTCGAGTTTCACCTGTATAGACAACATGGCGGAGACTCTGTGACGTTGTTGTTATCTAAAACCAAAACAAAAAGAGAGACACGTTTCGATGGGAAAGCCGCGGCGCCGCTCCCGCGTGTGACCGCTAGAGGTCATCAGCAGGTCACGCCGCCTCGAGGACTTCTCCCAAAACGATTCCCCGTGACGTCACCAGCCCCCTCTCAACGAGAACTCCTTTGGCTTGTCAGCTGCGTGGGGCGCGCGCACAGGCATCTCGTCTCAGGTGAGAGAAAAGCGGGTCAGTGTAATGTCAGTTGCGTTAGCTTCGCGTTCACAGCCACAGCTCGGTCCGCGGTGTACGGGGAAGAAGAACCGGAGGCCGGTGTTGCTGTTTAGTGGAGGCTATCAGTCACGGGTCCGTGTGAACGGTCGCCCTTTGTGACTCGCTAAACCCGAAGGGTGAGTAGCTGCGGTGCGGGAGGGAGGGAGCTAACGCTAGTAGCATCACTGCTAGGTGAGCGGTAGCTGTCAGTTTAAAGTCCTGTCACGCTGTGGTGTGTGTGTGAGAGTGTGTGTGTGTGTGTGTGTGTGTGTGGCTATGGGTGCCTGTGTGTCATGTGCTTGTGTCTGATCGTTAACGCTACTTCACCGGCGGTGTTACATTTCAATTAAACTTTCAGTGGAAGTTGTCGTTTGTGTTTTGTTGTGTGTTGAGCCTCGTGATCGCACGTTGGTACCAAACAGGCCGCGGTTCAACGTCTGGATCCCTGTTTCCTCCACCAAACTAAACCTGCTGTTGGAATTTTGCCTTTTTTAGTTGAAACGTAGTTTTCCACAAACAGGAACCATGGGATGAGATCGTTGCGTACGCTGGGACAAAAGTCCCCTGATATCATTCAAAAAGGGATGTTGCAAGTACAACAACCTGCCTGCCTCAATCACAAGGATGTGGACTGAAAACAAACTTGTATTTTGTTCATATGATAAATGTTGTTGTGTTTAACTCTTAATGCATTTTTTATTTGACCACAACTGATGTATGATGATGAAATTGAGTTTTTAATTGTGTTTTTGACTCTGTGATGAAAAGAATTGATAGTTGACAGAAGGCTGCTTGTTAACCAGCTTTGTGCTATGATATAAACTTAATAGCCTTCAGCCTGGAGTGCCTGTCAAAGTTGGCTTCAGAATCTACTTCTACAGGTTTGATCAGGCCAGTCATGTAATCACGCTCCTTCATTCCTACCTTTTAATTTTGTGTTCATTCGTTTGTGTTCATTCAAAATACAGTGGCTGCAGATTCAACTTTTCAAACTATTGCATTGAAAATATAATCAAACATTGATTTCGTAAGTAGAGAAGGGATTTGTTTTCAACTTGAAATGCTCTTAGTACATCGCAGGCAGCATGTGTTGGAAAAAGCTGAGTCACAGCTGTGACTACCAGCGTCTCCCCAAGGGATCAAAGCCATAGCAACATAACATATTCTTTACAGGACTCACAGGCACAAATGATTGCAACGTGTTATACATGTTTGTGTATGTGAAGTCGATTGGCTCCTCTGTCCCAACACTAATTGACGATGAGCTCTCCTTTACCCTACTTAACACGCCTGCACTTCCTCATTGTTTCAGACTGAGTATGTTGCTAGTTTCTTCACTCCCGCTACGGATCACAGGGACCGTCTGATTCTGGTTTTTGGCGCTGATGTTATTTTCCCGCCCTGACTAGAAGCGATGAGTTGGGCTGAGGAGGACTGGACGGTGGGGCTGTCTGGACGGGTTCTGCAAAAGGTGAAGGAGCTGCAGGTCCATCAGGAGCGACTGTCCAGGGAGAACAAGCAGAAACAGCTGCAGCTCGACAACATCCACACGAGCCTCGAAAAACAGACTGCAAAGGTAAAGCAGGCAGCCAAACTGAGAGCCGCAAACAACTCTTTATCTTAATACGCACTCACATGATCATTGAACAGCTGTATGAGTAATGTTATGCAATGATATGTTGCATATATATTTGATAACCTGTATAATCTTGCCCTTCTTGGGGACAGTCAATTTTCATATCAAATCCTAAAATATGTTCCTTCCTCCTCCTCCTCCTCTTCTGTGTTAAGTATGAGGAGATCCGTGGCGAGCTCCAGTATCAGCAGAGAGAGCTCCGGGATGTTCGCCAGGAGGCCAAGGCAGCAGTGACCAGCAACGAGCGCCTCACCCAGGACCTTCAGACTAAGCAGGCCCAAGTGTGCTCCCTGGAGGGCCAGGTCGCAGCTACTCGCACCCTCAACAACAAACTAACGCTCGAAATCAAAAGGTTAGGACCAGTTACAAGACATTCGTCAGCACAAATCACATCTTGTCCAATGTTAAAGGTTTTGTTTTGTACATGTCTTGAAGCTGCAATCAGTCTTATTAGATTGCCCTCTTGCCCTCCCGGCAGGCTGGAGGCAGAGCTCGAGAATCTGCAGAACAGCAGCAGATCAGCAGATACTACCCCGTTTTCCACACCCGGCTGGAACACAACATTGCCGTGGGAACACAATGGTATAGTCCTGCAGCACCTGTGTTTATTCTCTCTGGTGGTATCTAACTGTTCATCAATAGGCGGCACAATGTTGGAAATAAAAATTAAAGCACAAGACGGTTCATAAATGTACTCTCTTCTTTCCTCTCATTAAGCTTTCGGGATAGAATTTCGGAACCAAGTCTAATCCATGTGCTGTGTTTTTTTTCCCTGCAGGAAGTAGAATGGAGGAGAGGCCTGGAGGTAGACATGAAGGACCGAGTCGGGGACTTCATATTCGAGTAAGTACCAGAATGTTTTTGTGCCTAGCTATTCATTGCCTTGTTCAAGACCAAAGGGGTTTTTTTAGGTTGAAGCTGGAATTCTCCAGTTGTCGGAATTTTTTAACATATAATGCAATTTTACACACAGGAGTAAATAGTGTATTTGTTGGACTATTTTCATTTCTATTTTGGGCCACTCAAAGTCAAAAATAATAATCAGGAATCACTTAATCACATAATAAACACGTACAAACTGAAGAAGAATTCTTCAGAATTATGCTTATGGGAATACCCACTGAGTTGCTTTAAGGTTAAAAAGAAAGTTGTTACCTTCTTCTCATTGAGAGATGTGACTAACATTTATTTCAGTAAGAAATCAGGAACATAACAGCAATATGTCATTCTTTTGTAAAACGCAGTTTAAAAGATTTAAAGAACCCTGTTTATTAAAATATTCTTTCCAGTTTGACATCCTGTTTACACCCCCACCCCCCTCCTTTCTCCTCCCTTCTGCAGCGGCTCCCGTTCTCCAAAGACGGCCCAAACTCCTTACCACGACCACAACACAAGAGCACACCCCAACGGCATTCGTCTGACCAATCAGAGAGCTTCTCCACTCCCTCGGCTATGTTTCCGTGGGAACAGGAAAACTCAAGGGCAGCGGCCAGGAGACCGCCCCCGAGCTCTCCCCAGACACCCTGCACGGATGTCATCAGTCAGGATCAGTTGGAGAAGAGGGTTTGTGAGAATGAGAAGGATCACAAGACGCCGACAGACAGTAAGTGATGTCAAATGTCGCCATGGTAATACGGTGTGGCTGGATGTCGCCCTTTTGTAGTTTCAAATCAAACCATACAGATCAACACGGCGACCTGTTTCCTAAAGCGAGGGTTTATTAAGCTATTGGGACACAGAATGAACTGAAGTAAACAGCTGTGATGAGACCACCTCAACAAATCTCATGCACAAAAATTGTTTACAGCAGGATTGACTTCATGATCTACAGGGACTCTTAGTACACTTAATAATGATGATATGTGGAATAACCCTCTTTCGCTCCATTCCACTCAGAATGTTTGTTCAGAGGAGGAAGGGGGCAGTTGGAACAATAAATTCTTTTAGTTGCTGGGACACAGGTGGGGGGGGAGACAGTGTGCTGTTTACATTAGGCCTGTGTGCTTTTCTTATGCTCTTCTCACATGTCACATGCTTCATACACGTTGGAGGACTTTATCCAAATTGGCTTGTTATGGTTGTATTTGGTAAATGTAAATCTTAGAACAATAGGTCATTTTTAGATTAGTAGTAGTAGTACAACAAATTGATTTTTGCAAAAGAAATAAACTATAAATATATTTAAATTGATTTTACAATAGATTGTGGAGACAATGTACAAATAGACAAAACATTTTTTTTATTAGATTTTTTTTGTGAATAGTGATGATGGTAATAATCAAACTTTATTTTGTAGCATTCTTTACAGACATTGCACACTACTGTAAAATTCAGAGAAAGGGGAAAGATCCAGGTCAGCACAATGGAAAGACATTGATTTCATAACTGGCTTTTGAAATCAGCAGCCGGACATCCACAGGCTTTTTTTAAAGTGTCATACGGCGTTTCACCAGCTGTGTGGACCAGTGAGCCGCTCTGTATGGATTGACCCCATTAGTGAATGGTGTGTTGCTGCTGTGTTGTTGACTGTTGTAAGACAACGAGCTTTTGCTCGGTGATAATGTTGATGTTCCTTTTGAGGGAAACATTGTTGCAAATATGTGTTTTCATATCCTCCACTCTTGGCTCTCTGCTGCTCTCGTTCACCTTTACTCTATTTAGAGTTCATTCTGGGACTCAATTTTTAAAATTTGACTCTGGTTAGATACACTGGTATGTTTCTTTAAGGCCCTAAAAGATATCAATATGTATATAAAAATATATCTTTTCTCTTTGTATGTATGTGGTTACATCACCGTCCCCTACTGACACTCACAGCGTAGGGAGCTGACGTGCGCGTTAACCGGTTTGTCTCTGTGTGTCTGGTCCATCCTGCAGCATCTCGAACGGATGCATGGAGTCGTGTGACTGCTCTGGAGGCGGAGCTGAGTGCAAAGGCCGGAGCGCTCAAGTCTATCCAGAGCGAAATGTTGCAAAGCAAAAAGGAGCTCGGGGCCAGAGAGCTCGGCCTTCAGAAAGCCCGCGATGAGCTCAGCAAGGCACACGCGCGCATGGCCCAGGAGAGTGAGCGGGTAAAAACACGCACCACCACACCTGTTTCATTTAGTACTACTGAAAACACTACTAATACTACCTTCATACTACTGCGATGCCAATGCGTGTCACCCTCATTCGACAAAATACTTCTCTGACCTTTATGAAGATAACAAACATGTTTCACAATCTGTTATTACCGGGTCCTTTTGAAATGAGTGAGCACAACAATCAAACTGATGTGTACATTTAAAAACAAAAAATTAATTGATATGCAATTCCAAAGTGTTGGTCCTTTCCTTGTGTCAGATTGTCAAATGCAGATCACATATTGAAAATAATGTTACAAATGTCTTATAACGTAAAGTTGATAAAACCGGTTTAGAGTTGAAAATACATATACGAAAAAATATGCCAACTCTGTTTTATATGTCTACTTCAGAATAAGTGATTAGGTGACTACTCATTAGCAGGGTACACACTGTTAAGCCCTTCATTTTAACAAAGCTGTTTGTTGTCAATGTTAAAGAGACTCTGTGTGTGTGTGTGTGTGTGTGTGTGGGGGGGGGGGGGGGGCAGGCGTCCGGAGCAGAGCAAAAGCTGAAGCACCTCCTGGAGGAGCTGAAGTGTCAGAGGCAAAACACAGAGAGCAGCCGTCTGCAACACCAACAACGCTCGAAGGAGCTGGAGAAACAACACCAGAGGGTGAGATGGGTGATGCGGACGGGTGAAAAATAGAGAAATAAAAAGATGACGCTCAGAGGAAATCCTTATGCAAGCAAGAGAATTTCCGATATTCTTCAAACTTAGTTGGTTTCATTCAACTCTCGTACAAAAGGATTTAGTCTCACATTAAAATTGGATTGCTAGTGGATCAGACTCTCGTGTGTGTGTGTGTGTCCAGGATGTGATAGAGCTTCAAAGGGAGAGGCAGTGTCTAGAGAAGCAGCATCAACAGGAGGTGAATAAGCTCAACGTGGAGCTCCAGCAGGCCAGGACGCTGCACAACACGCTGCAGGCTCTAACTGACAAGGTAAAATGGCACACAACTGGACAAACTATACACTTGAATTAGGCACACAACTACATTTACCAAGATAAAGCCTTTAATTCAGATCTGTATGTTTATCAGAGGATTATGTTGATATTTCGGTTTATATATCTGCTCTGTATTTTCCGCTATTCCCTGTTTCTCGTTCTTCCTCGTTTTCTATTCCTTCTCTTCTCTTCCTCTCTTGTTTTTCCTGCGACCTGTATTACTTAAAGCAAAAGCCCATGGACGTTTCTGGCTTGTGACCCCACGCTTGCGTCTTACCCGTGCTGTTTTCTTTCACTCTCTGCCCCTCTGTTTCCTTTTTTTCCACCCTGTCACAGAGCCACCCTCTGTTCTCTGTGACCCCTGGTTACCCCTTCTCACCTGACGTCAGCAGACATGGGGCGGCCATCTTGACTTCAAATAAAAGATTGACAGGGTTGTTTCTCAGTGCTTTATTCCTGTGCTGTTGCATTGTGGGTAGTGGGAGAAACCAAGTGTGGTGGCAAAGGAGGGGGTAAATTGTGTGGGGTTAGTGAGGTTTGCTCCATAATCATTGTTAGAATTATTGGTGGATGTGTACGGTGTTATGATAAGAGCTGTTAACAGAGGGAAATGGGGTAGGCAATCTAGTAAGACCGGGTCTGCACAAGTATCCCATGTTAATGGTGTCAGAAGTGGGATCATTATGCCACCCAAGACCAGGCAAGACCGAGGTGCGGGCACAGAGGAGCAGGGGGGAATGGAGCAGGAGCCGGCCAGCTCTACGGAGTTACAAGAACCAGCTGCTGTTGGTAGGGGTGACGCCGTAACTCCGCCTGCTGTGGGCCCAACAGAGGGAATTGTCTCAGAACTGGCGGGCCTGGTTAAAGTCCTCCTACAGTCCCAAGTTGCCCGTGACGATCGAATGGAGCAAGTAATGGCTAAACAAGACCAGCGTTGGCGAAATATGCAGCACCAATTCCAGCAAATCCAGCACCAAGTGGGAGAAATCCAGGCCGGAGGGGACCAAAGGGCAAGTCAGGCCGTGTCTACCGCTGCAAGCCCAGTGCCAACAGAAGAAGGTACGTCGTTTGGAACTATCGAGCCAAGGTTAAACCCCTTGACCAGAGAGGACGACATTGAGCAGTTCTTAACAACCTTTGAAAGAATGGCTACGGCATGCCGGTGGCCCCAAGCTAATTGGCCGATAAGACTGGTTCCCCTGCTGACGGGAAAGGCTGTGGCGGCCCAGTTACCACATGAGGTAGTACTAGGGCAAGATCTTCCCATTCTTTGTGATTTGGTTCCCAAAGTTCAGCCCTGTTATGCAGTAACCCGAGCCCAGAGGGCGATAGCTGACCCTTATCCAATGCCAAGAATCGATGAATTAGTGGAAAGACTGGGCAGAGCCAAATATCTATCCACCATAGACTTATGCAAGGGGTACCGGCAGGTCCCTTTAACTGCCAGAGCCAAGGAACTGACAGCGTTTAGAACCCCATTTGGGCTATTTCAATTCAGGGTTATGCCATTTGGACTGCAGGGGGCACCAGCGACTTTCCAACGTTTGATGGACCAGATCCTGCAGGGCACCAGGGAGTTTGCGGCCGCATATCTGGACGATGTGGTCATCTTCAGTGAGACCTGGGAAGAACACTGTCAACATTTGCGGCAAGTCTTGGGAAGAATTAAGGCAGCCGGTCTTACCATCAACCCAAAGAAGGGTACAATTGCCAAGAGAGAGATCAGCTACTTGGGATTTGTGATTGGAGGAGGAGTCATTCGGCCGCAGCAGGAGAAGATAGAGGCCATTCGAAGTTACCAACCTCCGACAACTAAGAAACAGGTGAGATCTTTTCTGGGCTTGTTGGGATGGTATCGGAGGTTTATACCTAATTTTTCTGGCAGGGCCTCTGTGCTTACAGATCTCACAAAAGCCACCGCGCCCAACAAGGTGGTCTGGACGGAGCAGGGTGAGCGAGCTTTCCAGGACTTACGAGAGGCAGTATGTGGAGATTCCGTTTTGCTTAGCCCAGATTTCCAGAGGCCATTCATTCTGCAGACGGATGCCTCTGGAGTCGGACTGGGGGCGGTGTTACTACAGGAAGTGGACGGAGACCGCAGACCGGTGGCATTCCTGAGTCGTAAACTCTTCCCTCGGGAAACCCGTTATTCGACAGTGGAACAGGAGTGCTTGGCCATCAAATGGGCCACGGATTCACTACGGTACTACCTGTGGGGAAGACCCTTTGTGTTAGAAACCGACCATCGGGCTCTACAGTGGTTGGACCGCATGAAAGACTCTAATGCCCGGATAACAAGATGGTCTCTCTCTCTCCAGCCCTACCAGTTTACTGTGCAATACTGCCCGGGAGCCAGGAACAAGGTGGCTGATTTTTTGTCGCGGATCCCAGAGGAGGAAAATAACTAAAATGGGTTGGTGACCCCAGCTCGTGGAGGGGTGGAGCGTTGACACTTGGGACGACAGTGGTCGTCTGCAGAAGGAGGAAGAAGTGTCACAGAGCCACCCTCTGTTCTCTGTGACCCCTGGTTACCCCTTCTCACCTGACGTCAGCAGACATGGGGCGGCCATCTTGACTTCAAATAAAAGATTGACAGGGTTGTTTCTCAGTGCTTTATTCCTGTGCTGTTGCATTGTGGGTAGTGGGAGAAACCAAGTGTGGTGGCAAAGGAGGGGGTAAATTGTGTGGGGTTAGTGAGGTTTGCTCCATAATCATTGTTAGAATTATTGGTGGATGTGTACGGTGTTATGATAAGAGCTGTTAACAGAGGGAAATGGGGTAGGCAATCTAGTAAGACCGGGTCTGCACAAGTATCCCATGTTAATGGTGTCAGAAGTGGGATCATTATGCCACCCAAGACCAGGCAAGACCGAGGTGCGGGCACAGAGGAGCAGGGGGGAATGGAGCAGGAGCCGGCCAGCTCTACGGAGTTACAAGAACCAGCTGCTGTTGGTAGGGGTGACGCCGTAACTCCGCCTGCTGTGGGCCCAACAGAGGGAATTGTCTCAGAACTGGCGGGCCTGGTTAAAGTCCTCCTACAGTCCCAAGTTGCCCGTGACGATCGAATGGAGCAAGTAATGGCTAAACAAGACCAGCGTTGGCGAAATATGCAGCACCAATTCCAGCAAATCCAGCACCAAGTGGGAGAAATCCAGGCCGGAGGGGACCAAAGGGCAAGTCAGGCCGTGTCTACCGCTGCAAGCCCAGTGCCAACAGAAGAAGGTACGTCGTTTGGAACTATCGAGCCAAGGTTAAACCCCTTGACCAGAGAGGACGACATTGAGCAGTTCTTAACAACCTTTGAAAGAATGGCTACGGCATGCCGGTGGCCCCAAGCTAATTGGCCGATAAGACTGGTTCCCCTGCTGACGGGAAAGGCTGTGGCGGCCCAGTTACCACATGAGGTAGTACTAGGGCAAGATCTTCCCATTCTTTGTGATTTGGTTCCCAAAGTTCAGCCCTGTTATGCAGTAACCCGAGCCCAGAGGGCGATAGCTGACCTGCAGGAGATGCCTTTTGCAGATGTTGACTTTGATGTGCCAGTTGAGAAAAGACGCAAATCAAAAAAAGAAAGGCGGAAGTGTAAGTTTGAGGGTAGTATGAAAGCGGGAGGTGAGGAACTGCCTTTGCCCGACTGCGCTGTTAATATGACAATCCCGGAGGACATAGGTGAAATGCAGAGAAATGATCCGACTTTGCAGGACTGGTTCCAGAAGGTGTCTGTGGTAGATGGGGTTAGGAAAGAGGGTGGATCGGCTTTGATGGAGGAAAAATACATTTTGGAAAAAGGCATACAACGTCCTCTGTCTACTATTGTGGAGAAACTCGGGATGTCCTTTTGACACACCCGCTGTCCTCTCCGCTACGCCCTCCTCTCGGTTTCTCCCCAGTGGAAAGGTTGAGCATCGAAGGTAACGACCGTGTGACTACGTTTGACAGTGTAGAATGCTTTTTGCTCATGATCGCGTGAAACAAACTCATGACTTGTGTGTGAGAAATGACAAAAGAGTTCCTAGTAAGCGAGGCGTGAAGGCATGCCTGCGGGACGAAGGTGGAGGTACTTGGAGGTGTGTTGAGGCAAGCTGCATGACTGAAGAGTGTGCTTGAAGATGTGGTGTTTTCATTTTGTTATTTTTATTTGGTCATGTAAAAGAAGGCTGTGGTTGTTGTTTTGCATCAGTAGAACAATGATACACATTTTAATCTCTCAATAGGGTGAGTCTTTTGACGTATTGAAACCGACCCTTTGCTTTTCGGACACGTTATAAAAAGTGTTCTAACAATGAGCATTTATTTTGCCCGAGCTGTAAACCACACAGATGTTATCTTGTGATATCTGATAAGACTACAGATGGTAAACACACAGTGGTGGCCCAGTTTGTATCATATCAAATGACACATTCAGCTGCTAATGGAAGTTTGTAAATGCACGTTCCATTCACGACTAACCCATTTAAAAAATAACATGTTTTTTAATAATTCTCTTTTTAGACATCTAAATACAGTTAATGAGCTGAATCGTAAAAGCAGTGTGTCACAGCCTTGCAGGCTCACATTTGCACAGGGTTCCCCAAAAAATCTGACAAGATAAATTGTGGCAGGAAAAAAGTAAAAATAGACCATACATTCTCTGCTATGTCTCTAATTTAGTAATGACCTCACTACTGAGAAAAGTGGTTACAAGTTGTTGAACTGGTTACACTACATATGACATGAACTGATAACACTAAAATGACTTTGAGCTTTGAATCAAGCTCTTAACCCATTGTGACTTTTATTTACCCCTTTCTACATAACTTCATGCGTGCAATACTGTACGTATGTTTCCACCTTGAATGATGATAAGAAAAAATGCATAATCTTAGAGGAAAGTGACCTGTTTATTTATGTTAGTAACAATAAAACTGTATCCGTAGTGATGTTACAGAGGACCTTACAATAACTTTCCCTTAAACACTGCTCACGTGGACCTTGACATGATCATTTGACAGCAGAACGGGGGGGGGGTTGGGGGGGGGCGCTGATCAGCCTGTTAAGTTCTCCTCACTTTCCCCACGGAGATGCTCACAGAGGACATTAGACACAACTCATGGCCCTTATTGATCTCCTGCTCCCTGTTCCTTTCACTGTCCAAACAACTATTGTAATCAGTAACTGAATCCTAATATCTTGCATCAGCTGTCTCTACAGAAGCAGGAGTTGAACAAAGAGGTGGACACTCTGAAAGAGAAACTGAAGTGGACCGAGGGACAGCTGCAGGAGAGCCAGAAGAAAGAGGCACAGACTCAAGCCAAGCTGACGGTAACGCACGCACGCACACACACACACACACACATATACACACTAGTGATGGTCTAGCTAGTCACTTGATTTAATTATTCATTTTAATTATTAAATATTAATTAGTCCAAGCAGTGGTTGTACAGTTAAATCTGCTCATCTTAAACTGACGCATTGCATTATAAGATGTTGTTAAAAAATGTATTAACCTTTAATAAATAATGAGTAACGTGTGGCTTTTTTATTCATGCAGCTGCCACATTGTGTTTCTGGTATAGGTTTAGCATAGGAGAGCGTTTCACAGTTCTATGGCAAGTCATTGCATAATAATTCTACTGTAAAAAGCCCACTGTACTTAAAATGTTACTGAATCTCGATGGTGAATGGCTAAACTTGCAAACAAGTTAACTGGAAGATTGAAGCTTGGTACAGTCTCATTTTAACCCTCCAGAGTAGTTTGTTTGTGGTATTCAGTTCATGTAAATCAGCTAGCAACATCAGCATAAAGGATGCATTCATCTGTAGCCTGTTTGTCTGTGGTTTGTTGCTATTGTAACACTATGATTTTATGTTGCTGTCAATACATAGCTCCTGCAAAGTTACTCCTTATCTGGAAGTCTTCTCTTTTGCTCTTTTGCTGGAATTAATCAACCTTTTTGTGTGTGTGTTTTTTTACCATCCCATTAGGAAGCTCTGCGGGAGGCAAAGGGTGTGGCAGTGACTCTGGAGCTGAGCAGGAAGAGAGAGCGAGTTCTGGAGGAGGAGGGGAGGACACTGGCCGAGGAGCGAGTCGACGCCCTCCGTCTCCTCAAAGAACTGCAGGGTGAGGAGCGAGGACAAAGCCCTGAGATGCATCTACAGGGGGGGTCAAGCAATCATACATTTCTAGGGATTTGGTGTCTTGCCAGAAGTGATGATTAATTAGAATTTTTTTATATAGGTATTTATGGATATACATTAAGTTAATTCTTAATGAGAATAGATATTCATGGATTCATGAACCATGCCAATTCTCCTCTAATGCAAAAGTCATCTCAGAGCTGCCCCCTGCTGGTGATTCATGTGCCATCAATTCTCTCAAATCAGAACGCAAGCAACTACGCAGATACGCCCTGACTCTTCTCTTTTTCCTCCAGCCAAAGACTTCTTAGTGCATGTTTGGTCCGTAGTGAAGAAACGCCTATTTTATTACGTCTGTATTTCTTTCCTTTTTAACTCCAGAGCAAAAAGCTCTCCCAGCAACGCCTCTACAGCCTGTCCAGTTTTGCCCTATCGGGCAAAGTTTCTCTCCTCAACCTTCTTACTCTCCTGCTTCTCAACCTTCACCTCACATCAAGAGGTCCAGTGTCACCGCACCAGGCGAGCAGAAGAGCGAGGAGGACGTGGACAAGAGGAGGGCAGAGATGGCAGCATCTTACCCATCTGACAGAGAGCCAGGAGAAGGCATCGATTCCGAACACATCACTGACCGCATCGCCCCAGAATCTCAGTCTTTGCAAAGGGGAGGACACGGAAGAAACGAGGTGGTGAATAGAAGTGGAAATGAGGGGATAGAGAGGGACAGTTCTGGGACAAACAAGCACTCCACATTTGATCAAGTGCTCTCCGCTTCCTCTCATTCTGCTGCCAGCGCGCCAACCAACAGGTCTGTGGTCTGTGATCGTTGCGAGGCCTCTGATGACCTCAAGAGGGAGAATGCCACACTGCGCTCTGAGCTACATGATTCACGCGAAGAACTGCAGAAACGGCTCCAGGACCTGGAAGCCCAACGACGGGCCGAGACCGAAGCCAGGACCCGGCTGAAACAACTGGGTCGCAAATGTTCCAGCGTGGCTGTTGAGAAGACCGAGCAAGACAAGGAATGGAGAGCACAGCTGGAGACGGAGAGGGCAGAGACGGAGAAGTTGAGGAAGGCCATGGCTGCTTTGCAGACGGAGATGATGAGAGGACAAGAGGAAAGGGACAAGAGGGACAGAGAGGAGCAAAACAATGCAATAGAAAACCGGGAGAGTGAAATGATAGAACTTAATATCCAGATGAAGCAGCAGCTAGCGGAGGTGAAAGCCCAGCTGGCCTTAGAAAAAGAAGAGCGAAAGAGAGAGGAAGAGGAGAGGAACCAAGTAACAACCGCGGACATCAACGTAAAGAAAGAGCTGAGAACGAAACTGGAAGATCTTCAAGCCGAGTTGAAAGAACTGAAAAGCCGCAGAGAAGAATACTCACTGGGAGAGGAGAAATTCTCATTTGCCGACAGCCCGCTGACTTACTTGGACCTCCGCAGCGACGAGCTCAACTCAAACGTTGTTCGCTGCGACAACGAGCTCCTCCCCTCCCCAGAGCGGCACGTCCTCTTCTGCCAGTCCACCAACCAACGCAACATGCTTGTTTCTCAGGCCACAGCAGACCTGGTCCAGGAGATGGATCCTGAGCTCTCCTCTCCGTTAGACGACAAGCAGACCGGTGTGATTACCTGTGACAGACAGAACTATGCGGGAGGGTCTCCCCTTTCTCACCCCCAAAAGGTTGCGCCTGCCTCCGCAGACTTGACCCAAGAGGTGGTGCGGCTGCAGAAGGAGAAGACCAAGGAGGCCGAACGTGCTCACCAGTACCAGGAGAAGCTGGAGGGCCTGCAGAGCCAGGTAAGTAGAACTGAAAATACAGTTCAGTACATAAAGTTTTGTCCCGCCGCAGCAGAATAGATTATATTGATAAGGTACAAAGAAAACCACTTAGTATCTAGTAATATTTAGGTATTATTTGAAAGACGTTTGAGCGAAGGCTCTCGTGCTGCAGAGCTCCTCCTCTCCTTTTTGCTAGTTTCTCTTCAACATATTCCCCATCTTTCAGCTCTGTGTTATTTTCTTCACAGGTGACACGTCAGACAAAGCAGCTAACCATGGCCTTTGAGAAGCAGAGTCAGCACATCTCTGGTCTTCTAGTTGAGCTACAAGAGAAGGAGAGTACGCTCCTCGTCCAGGGGGAGGAACTGCAGCGCTACAAGCAAGAGCTGGCTGCATTCAAGGCCAATAAAGAGGCGGAGGAGAGGAAAAGAGAGGAAATTATGATTAAGGAGGTGGAGGATGGAGAACAAAAAAAAGTGACACAACATGAGATAACTGTGGATATCTCAGGGCTTCAGTCGAACCAGGAAAAAGAGTTTCCTGTCACAGTCCTCACTACAAGCTCACTAGAAGACAGCGGCTATGATGCACAAAGAGATCAACTGGAGATTGGGATAGCTAACGCCGACAGGCCAAAGCCTTCAAGTAGCCAATCAGACGAGAAACGGCGTCCAGCCTCTCGGGACAGGACTCTGAGCAGCCAGAGCTCCGCTGAGGATGCAGCCTCAGCAGACATGGACGCAGAACTGCTCGCCCTCCGTCAGGAGATTCGGCTGCTGAAACGATTGGTGGCGGGCGTGGCCCCCTCAGACCCCGGGACCCCGGCGTCGCACACAGACAGTGGGAAACAAGAAGACGCGGTCGAGCAGAGCCACAACACAGGAAGTGCTGCTCTGTCCTGCTCTGCGGGGCCAAGTTCACAGAGTGTGCCGGATAATATCGGCACTGACGCACGTCGGCCGCGGCCTCAGGATGTGGAGAGCATGAAAGATGAAGGAGATTTGAGAATAGAAAATTGGAGGACTACAAAGGCAGAAGAGCTGGAGGCGGTGCCTGAGCTTCAGATCAAGCGCTTACAGCAGCAGGTAGTGACGTCGCGCCACCTCTAAATATACTAAAACTAAATATCTAAGTATTAGTAAAGAAACTAAGAAAGTTTCTTTACTTTTGTGTCGTTATTTCACCTGTTTTGTGTGCCAGGTTTCATTGGTGACCTCTGTGTCGGTCCTGTGCTTCCCCTGCTGTCCAGGTGAAGGAGCTGCAGAGGAGCTTACGGTCTCTCTCTGCAGAGACCGAGCAGCAGGCCGAGGAGCTCGTCAGGTGGAGACTGTCGGCCCAACCGGCCCCAACGTTCGACCAGTCGCTTCCCAACGCAGACAACCGGGGTGAGACCCAGGACCAGATCCCCGCTGCCACACAGTCCCAGTGGGACCAGACGAGCCGGGCTCAGACCGCTGAGCAGAGCTCTGGTATTGTGTCGTTGGTCAGAGAGGATGAGTTGTTCCTCTCCTGCTCTTCCAGCACCCTGCAGGGCCGCTTGTTGTTCTCCAGGTAACGCACTCATGAAAAGCTTGTGTTGGACACATACAATTATGTGTGTACATGTAAAGCAAACACTGTTTGTCTGTATCTATTGGTTTCTGTTGTTCATATTCTGGTTTCTATTCTTTGTTTTGAAATAACTTGTTCTTATTTCAACAAAAGACTTCAGAACAGCAAACTCCCCGAACAAAAGACTCTCAATCCCTCTGAAAAGACTGTGGCGCTTCAGGAATGTGATCAGATTTTCCAGGTGTTTTTTTATCTCTCACTTGATTACCTCATCATTATGTGTTTTGTACTCATTTATGTCATTGTTTTAAAAGAAGTCCCTCACTAACAATTTATATAATTGCACTCCATATATATACACTGTTTAATGGCAGTCAAAAATATGAATTTAGAAAATGTTTTAGGGGAAAAAAGTTTGAATATGATTTGTCAAACAACTTTTTTCACATGTAGTTAGGCCTTTAATCGTTATGTGTTTCTCTTGACCCAGGAATCTGAAAAAGAAAACTATGAGATCTCCCCCTCGCATCCGTTGAATAACTTTCAAACACAACTCAAAGAGAAGAGAGACACGGAAGTTATCCAAATGTTATCTGAGAAAGCCGGTCAACGACATGCCACCAAAGACTCAAGGCCAAAGCAGACCAAATCAGCCGAGCGTTCCGCAGGGAATTCTGAGTCCACATCGAACGCCTCCAGACCCCCCGATGATCAGAAATCAACAGCAGATTCCTCGGAGAAAGACGTCCGGACGGAAATGCGAAGCGTCGGCAGTCAAACGGAGGAGAGTTTGTCTCCCCGCCGTGCTCCAGCAACCTCTGACCTCCGCTGTGCCTACACACAGACTGAGGAGGAAGAGCAAGAAGAGCTAGTGGACCCCCCTCCGGTCTCCTCCGCCGTCGTATCATCGGAGGGGGCGGAGCTACGAGACAGTGTGTTTTTGGGCTCCTTCCCCATTCCGGCTGATCCGGCCCGTCTGGCGGAAAGAATCCGTCGCAACAGAACGCAGCTGTCAGCCGCCTTTGACGACACGGAGTATGAACCTTATGGCCTGCCGGAGGTTGTCATGAAAGGTACCGTCTTTCCTTTTTTACCATTGTGTTTAAAAAAAAAAAGGAATACATTTGCATGACATAACGTCGATTACAAGCATCATTCTTACCTCCTGAGTCTTGAAGATGTGAAAACAGGTGTAAATCTTAATGACGTTCTGATTGAGTATCACATGATGTGAATATCTGAGTATTGGTCGGGACCTTTCTGACCCTGATGTTCCTGCAGTTGGGGATGTTTTTTCTCATGTTTTCTGCTCTCCCACTCGGTTCAACATGTGCATACCCCTAACCCTCTTCCCCCCCGCCCCTCCCCTGCAGGATTTGCTGATATCCCCAGTGGGCCCTCGTGTCCCTACATTGTAAGAAGAGGCTTGTTGGGGACGACCGTCGTACCAGTGGCTCCGAAAGACCAGAGACATGAGGAGGAGACGGATTAAAGTATAGCAGCAGGTAGCCTTCAGAGACCACGGTGTATTTCTCAAGAAATTAGAATCTAATAGACAAGTTGAGCAATAACTATTTTACTTAACTTCATTTTATGTTCTGTATTGAAAAAGGTAAAAACGGTATTATTGTCCCTCTGTGTAAGCTTGGTACTTAATACTAGTGGTTTATCACAGATCCTGAGAGTAATACAGCTGAGTGCGTCATACAGCGTGTCGCATCAATACTCCTTAGTTGGGTCAATTCTTTGTCGGTTGTGGTAGGATTTTGTTCCAAGCTAAAATAAATAGTATATACAGACTCATCCTTCAACACTCACTTTGTCACCACATTTTTGTAAAGCTGGTAAAATATTATTTGTAATTATTACGGTTTTCATTTGTATTATGTTACGGTAAATTTTCAACGCTCAAGTATAGTCTTAAATGTTGCAATGTTTTGTATTTTGGTCCTCTGCAGATCTGCTGGAAAGACCCAATCGCTGCGGCGTGACAAAGAACCTCGCTGATGGACGGCCGCGGCTTCACAGCGACTTGAGCCTTTGAGCTTTAAACAAACCGCACCACTTTTAAAAGTGCTGCCATCATGCACGGAGTTGTGTTTGTGTGTGTTTAGGTAACTGGCAGAATAAACACCTCCACCGTGCATGTGAAATGTCTTAATGGTCTCTAGTTAGTCGACTCACTGCAGCGTGGAGACGTTGCTGTCCGTCACAATGTTGTCACTGTACACCCCGTGTATGTTTAGGCACAGAGGGAGGGATTTAGGGAAGTTTGTTGCTATTTATTTGAAGTTTACAACCACTTTTCCAAAGGGATTGTTTTGTTTTAAGTGTCTCTGCATTAACGTGCGTTTGTAGCTTCAGACTTTGACTGAAACGTTGCCTAGCTGATGCTTTTCCAAACATGTGCTTGTCAAGATAAGTTTGTTTTCCAAAAGAGTGAAGCCAAGAGAGTCCTGTTTGTAAAAATGTGATTTATGTAGGGTTTTTTCTTCTTTTTAATCCCTGACCAGGGTTATTTATGAATTGACGGTTTTTGTTTGAAAGCTGATATTTACAAAAAAAAATATGTGAACGCACTGGTGTGTGTGTCTGTGTCTGAGAGGCCTTCGCTGTGACTGCATGCACGTGTGTGTGTGTGTCTCCTCATCCTGACGTTACTATTTGTATATGTGTGTGTTTTAGAGGGTTCGGGGGGGGCGGGGGGGGGGTTGGTCGAATGTCTATGACTCAGTCCAACCTGTGCTGGTTTCCGCTCCATGTACGGTGAAACACTGCCTCTCCTCCTCCGCCTCCTCCTTCTGCTCTGCGTCTCTGTTCCACTGACAAAAACTCAACTGTGGATGAATTTACTCTAAACTAATAATTTGAAGCTTCATTTTATTTTTTGTAAGCATTATTTTAAACTTATTTGAGCGACAGCTTTTGGTTCTTGCACATTTGTTACTGTGCCATAGACGACATCAGCCCACGTGCACGTGTACGTGCACTGTAGATGCGCGGGGCGTTTGGATCGCACCACTTTGTTTGCTTAAAAGATTTGTCCCTTCAGTTAAAGCAATGGTTTGATAGGGTTTGTTTGTTCAATACAGAGTGAGTGGTCGTTAAGGAGGCTCGTCTGGGTTCATGCCCGTTGACTCCTGATGGTGGTGCAGCTACATGTTTGGGTGGAGACGTTGGGTGACGTAGTGACTACACTCGCAGGGATTTTCTGGCAAGTAAGTGACAATAGATGCTGGCGGTTTTCTCTCATTTCATGAGATTAGCTGGGTCGCTATTCGCTGGAGGGACGAGAAGTTCAGTTTGTTTGTACCTTCCACTGTTGTCCGATAACTGCAACCATCGGCCACCGCAGGGGACTTTAAACAAACATGAGCCGCTGCATCACAGCCAATAGTGCGTGTTTACTCACTGCGTTCTGATGGAGGGGAACCAACACATGCCACACAAACACTAGTGTGGCTTTTGGCGCTGATTTAAAAACATTGAAATTAAAGACGTGAAGAAGTGAAAATGTTCTTTGTAGCCTTGCTGAGTTTTCTTTAGGTACATTTTGTTTTTTAGAGTTTTTTTTTGTTGTTGACATTTTTGTGATGAGTGGCTCAAATAGGTTTTTTTTTCACCATCTTTTTTTGTTTACACTTTATTTTGTGGTGGAGTTGTTCTCCTTCCGGCCTGACTTGTTCACTCAGTCAGAACAGCATGTACACGTTGCCTTTTATTTGCCATGCCCCCCCCCCCCCCCCCACACACACACACACACACACATACACACACACACACACACACACGCACCCCCTCCCTATCGGCTGCCTTCATATCTCTGGGATCTGTAGTCTTTTGCCAGTGACGGACTCACTGTGTATCTCTCGCCTTGTTGTAGACACTTTATTTGAATCTCCCTGCTTTGTGTCAGCGGCTTCAATAAAAAGCTCATCATCTAACAGCCGTCTCTCGTGGATTTGTTTCATCTCACAGCGACTTTGGGTCCGAGAAGCTTCGCTCTCTGCCGTCATTAGCTCGACATTTAAGTCTAAAGGAGTGCCACAGTGTCTAAGTGGAATATCTTGGTGAATCACATAAGTATTTCCGCAATTACCAAAGTCCTCTCCCTTTGCCTCTTGGTCATGAACACATTGGTGAGAAGATGCTGGAAGCGTAAAAGGAGCAGACTTGAATCAAAGGACTAAAGAAATGATGGCGGAGTCGGGCTGTTTTATTTCACGATCAAAATCCTCCTCAAGTGCGAGAAAAATTGTGTTTGCACATTAAGTCTGACTTTGAAAGAAACAAGAGACTCATTTTACTTCCCAAAAAAAGACGGCGGTTGGAAAGGGCAAGGATTTAGAGAGCCCCCCCCCCCCCCCGTTCAACTCCCTCCCCCCCGTAGCTCAGGAAACTCCGAGGCCCTCTGCTCTTCCTCTGCAGAGACAGCACTTAATCACACTTGCTCCTCTGTAATGGACTTCACATGCCTCGTCCCTTTCTCCTCCTCCTCCTCCTCCTACGATCTGCTGTCCTCGGTCGATGTGATGTAGGGTCACGAGAATGGGGAAACACCTTCCAAGGAGAAAACTCACATGCACTTTCATAACACACACACACACACACACAGTCACACAGAGCGCCTGGCTGAATGTTGAGGGAACAGCACGAGCCCAGTTTGGATAGCAACCTTCTCCAAACATCAAGGTAAGCCCTGCAGAAGTCCTTTTTATTCCTGCGGAGAGTCCGCTGGTTGTTTGTTGTTACTTTTCAAGCAGAAATGTGTATTATTTGATGCCGTTTTTAATTGTACGTTCCCGAGTGTAGTGAAAGATGATCGACTCCTGCTCCAACATTCCTTTCAACAGCACAGACCTTGAAGTGCAACATTCAGATACTATATTTGAAGAATGTTTCACAACTGTGTGTTTGGGAGCATTTCATTGGGAGTGTTACTTGTTTTCGTGTTTGAGAGGCTGCGTTTTCTATGCGACCTCCGTAGCACAAACGGTCCTATCATTGCTGCTGAGGATCATTCTTCCCCCCCGAGAGGCAAAAGGTCCCAACCTGTGATCTCTCTCTGACGTCAGTGTCGGCTCACTGAAGCCTTTAGGGGGAAGCGGCATCTACAGAAGCTTTATGTTCTCATGCAGATGCTCCGTCCTCGTCCAACGTCTAATGAAGTTCTGCAGGTTTGTCGCCACTGATGACGATCTGGGACTTTTCTCCACATTTAGAAACTGACTTTTTTTTTTTTTTTTTAAAGCTGCTACACTGTACAAACAGTGAAATTGCTAAATCCCCAGTGGCATTATTCCCAAATGTTGTAAGACTAAATAGAGGGGTCTTAGTCAGCCTCAGCTCCTCCAGCGGGGAGTTGTATCTCGAGAGGAAACGTACGAGAGCAGCAAGGAAGCTCCTGCCTTTGTGAGGAGATAGTACGCATTCTATTAAAGAGGTGTGTGTGTGAGAGTACGCATTCTATTAAAGAGATGTGTGTGTGTGTGTGTGTGTGTGTGTGTGAGAGAGAGAGAGACCGATGGATTTCCCCCAAAAGAAGAGATTGACGAGAAGATTGCTCCACATGAAAACAATCGGCCTTTATCTTACCTTGTAGTCTCTACACCAGTGAACGCTTTTCCTTTTTCCAGTTGGCAAATGCGTGAATATAAGCCGCTACTCTCCTCCATAGATCCTGATTCTGTGTGTGCAGATAGCATATTTTTAAAAGTTGATCCTTTCTTCCGACCTTAACAAACCAAACTGTGGAGAGGTGATCACTTTTTCCTTTGACACTTAAACTGAGTCTACGTGTTTAATGAAGGTGACGGTATACAGAAACTCAAATTACACATTATTGCATCATATAACTAAAGTTCAGGTTTTATATTTGCAAAAAAAAAGTAAACTGCAGATTCAATTCCTGTAAAGTCATTTGTAAGAAGGTAATGATCAATGTTAACGACACACCAACATGTTTTAATTAGGGCCGGGACTTTAGCGCGTTAATTACGATTAATTAATTACAATGAATTAAGATTAATTAATTACACAAAAAATAACACATTAAACATTTTTTACGCATTTTTACACTTATTTTTTGCACCGCGGAACGTTTCTCACTGGATGAGTTTTGGAGGACCGATTATACTGGAGCACCAACTAGCGTTCATGACTTCAGACAACAACAAACCACAGTGAACATGAACGAAGAAGCTGACGAGACCGTGTCGGTGTGTATAATAAACACACGGATGGAAGCGTCGATAAGAGCGTGGTTGTGTGCAAGCTGTGCAACAAGGAATTCACATCGAGCCTCAAGTATCACCTCAACGCAAAACAATTAGCAGCTAGCGTGGACGTTAGCACGACTCCGAGTACAAGGACCCACACCCAACCCACACTGCACCAGATGACTGGTTTAAGGACCAGGGTAACTAAGTCCACGTCTGAAAAAATAACCAATGTTCTGAATGTACTTGAAAGTATTGGGTCTACTTAAAAAAACATAGTTTACAGAAGGTCTACTTACCTATAGGCTACCTGAATTTCTGAAAGTACTATATTTCTAAATATGCTATTTCTACACTTGTCTGCTGGAATTGGTTGAACAAAAATAAAAATCCATGTGAAAAAATTACTTCTCACTGTTCTCAGGTCAAATATTTATGCAATTAAAATGTGATTAATTTTGATTAATTAATTACAAAGCCTCTAATTAATTAGATTAATATTTTTAATCGAGTCCCGGCCCTAGTTTTAATACATTCTCAAGAATTTTCCATTCTTTAAATGTCAACTTTTACAAATATTGTCCATATTAAAGTTTGCCACATCATAAACTGACCGTGACGGTTGATGATGTCACAAATCCAGTTTGTAAAATGTGTGCCGATTGAATTCCAGACATTCCGCTGAAGTGACACTAAACAAAAGCTCCTGTTGGCGTGGGGGGGCACGTTTTTCTCTATTTTCTTCCAATATAATCGTTAACCGGATAACAAGTAACCACGCTGGGAGGAATGTTTGCAGTTGCGTTTGCTCTTATTTAGTTTCTGTGGTTCGTCCCTCTTTGGTCAGACATGGTCTTGAGCACCTGAACCACACGCAGACGTGAGAATAAAAGAGAGAATGTACATCCTCACCTTGTGTTTCATCTCAAACCGCTCGCCTCGTGATTTATATCCTCACCTGCCTCCGCTGTTTGGTTTAGGATTAGCTCAGCGGCGCTCGGCCTCGTCGCGGCTCTTTCTGAGCCCCTCTCACTTAGTATCTTAGCAAAATATCAAAATATGCCAGCGCAGGTTTAGACAGTGATAATAACTAACGGTATGTGGGTCCATTAGTGCAGGATGCTGACAGTCTGCTGGGAAATGTCAGAGGGGTGTGTGTTTGTGTGTGTGTGTGTGTGTGTGTCAAAAAGTAAACAAAGTTCAGAGAAAGCATTAGTAGCCGAAAGGAGGATAAGCGATGAACGTGTTTTCGGTTAATGTCTAGACGTGTGTTTGGAGAATTGGCAGAGTGTAATCCTTCGTGATTCCTGGTGTGCGTCAGTACCCCCCCACCCCCCCGGTTCTTATGACATAGTCTCCCCAGTGTGAACAATCTCACCCTGCTACGACTAAGAGCGACTCTAAGCTGCCGTCTGCATCCTGCAGTGTGTGGGGTCAAAGGTCCTCAGGGAGCAGAAGGAAAAGACGCCGACGCGGAGGAGAGAGGCTCGTGGAGCCGATGGGACGAGCTCCTGACCTCAGTGACCTGAGGTTCTGTTTTTATCCCCCCCTTGGTTATCAAATACTGTTTATCATGAAAGAGTGAGAAGAATAGTTTCTTTCAGTACTACACCATTGCTGAGGACTTTATAAACACAACCATGTGACTTTCAGGTGGCCGGATCGGCATCCTAATGAATGGATGCATACAGAAGGGTCACATGTGTATTTTAGGGTTTACACACAAAGTTTAGAATATGATTATTTAAAACAAACATTTGTGTGTGTTTCTGAAATATAATTTTGAACCTTGTTTATATACTTATATATAAAATCTCTGACTTCACGATCTGAGGATTACAATACTCAACAATCTAACACCAAATCCTTTAAACTGTTTTAATAATTGAAGAGTAACGTATTTTACACACACATCTGTTTACAGATGTTCAGGGAGAGCTTCTGCAGACGTGAAGCGGTTGCTGAAGCCTTTTTGTGACTCCGCATGGAGCTGTGTGAGGGCTTCTAAACTCAGACTGAAGAAAGAAGAGCGCTGGACCTTCTGCTCCTGATCAGCGGAGGCTGCCAGGACGCAGCGCGGCGCCTCAAAGTTGTAGAAAAGCACAACAACAAGTTGCTCCTTCCTCACCTCCGCCAGTGGCGTTACATCCCCGTTGCACCACCCACTGAAGAAGCGTAGTTCACACGTCGTCAGCTCCTGACCGCAGGGGCCGTCTCTTGGGTTTGACGCACAGATGTATAAATAAAGGTAGTGCGTGCGTGTGTGTGTGTGTGTGTGTCTCAGCCTTCCAAGAACACTTGCACCTCTCTAAAGGAACTTCCTGTTTATGGCCAGCTGTGGCCCGGTGCATCCTGGAGGAGAGCCTGGCCTGTGACCTCTGACCCTCTAATCCTGGAGGGGCCGGGGGCTTCGACGGGGAGAAGATGCGGTGTACCACCCTCCTGGCCCTGCTCATCGGGGTCATGCTGTACCTGGTGATGGGAGCGCTTGTTTTCGGGACCCTGGAGCTGCCCGGGGAGAGTTTGGCCCACAAGAACCTCCTCGCCACCAAGAAGGCTTTCCTTGAGAATAACTCCTGTGTCACCGAGCTGGACTTCTACAACCTTGTGAAGGTATCAACGGACACACTCTCAAAAAACACAGAAATGAACTACTTTATGTGGCTTTTTTGTTTCTTTTGGCACGTTCTGATTTACTTTTACACAACACACAAGTGTCTACTTTTATCTCGCTGATAGTTAAAGCACTTAAATGAGTTTTATTTCAGTTATTCTGATGTATTCACCCATCTCAAGTCTTCATGGATCAGAGAAAGCATTTCGACCATTTGTTCTCGATTTTTTTTTTTTTAAGTCGGCTTAAAAAGCAGCAACTTTGTTTTCTTCTTCTTTCCCTTCCCATTGATCATCTTGTGACCCTTCAAGGAGGCCCACCCCCAGTTTGGAAACGTTGCACTAAACTACCTCACCTGACATAAAGAAAGCAAAATATCATCCTTACCGGCAGTAAAATGCTGCTTTAGTAAGTAAATGACATACCTCACCTGCAGGGAGTGGCGTCTGCGGTGGAGTCGGGACTAGATGTGAACAACCTCTCTGCCAACTTCTCCACCCGTTGGGACCTGGCCTCCGCCTTCTTCTTCTGTGGTACCATCATTACCACCATAGGTACAGTGTACTATGACCTTTTCTATCATGTATTACACTGTGGCCTTTAACGTTTATATATATATATACTGACTTTTCATGAGGTTATTTATTGACATACAATAATATGACATTTTACGCAAAGTACTACACTGACTTTTTTTTACTTTTTTCAACCAAAAACATTTTCATTACTTTTTTCCAACATAATAAACCATTATTTGTTATGTCTCCTCAATGTACTATATTGACTTATTTCGACATACTAAAAATGTTGTTTTTGCCACATTCTGCTCTGTACATTTTTATGTCAATTTTTACAATGTTCTTTGACTTTTTTGACATTTACTAAAACGTTTTAAAAACTTGGTGCACAATGGCTTCATGGTACTTTGGTTCTTTTTGAAACTATCCGACAGGTTTTGGCAACCTGTCTCCTTTGACGTGGTACGGCCAGCTGTTCTGCGTGTGCTACGCCCTGGTGGGCATCCCCATGTTTGGCATCCTGCTGGCCGGGGTGGGCGACCACATGGGCACGGTGCTGCGCAGGGCTGTGGCCAAGATGGAGACCCTCTTAATGGTGAGACTGGTCCGTCCGGCCCGGGAACCAAGAGCTCAGTTGGATGTACACAGCTTCCTGTTTGCCGTTTTCACTAAATAAGTTATTATCGAATTGCCTCAAAAGGGACAACAAATAAATTGCCAAGTGTCCCTGTGGGTGATGTCCCTTTTTCTGTCTCAGAAGCGTAAGGTCCGGCCGACCACCGTGCGTGTGATCTCAGCCATTCTCTCCATCCTGATTGGCTGTCTGATATTCCTCGCCGTGCCGACAGTTGTGTTCCAGGAAGTGGAGGACTGGTCGTTTCTAGAGTCGTTCTATTTCGTGGTCATCACTCTCACCACTGTTGGCTTTGGAGACTTCGTGCCAGGTGCTGACACACACACACACACACACACACACACACACACACACACACACACACACACACACACACACACACACACACACGCGCGCACGCACACACAATACCCGACCGCCTTTCATTTCAAAGTATGATGAATACTTTATTATTGAAATTGCTGGATTAATCTTTAGTAACAGTAGTCCAAAGTCACATATGTACAGGACAGGAGACACACCTGGAGTAGACAGATCTACTTTAATATATTCAGAAACCTTTTTGCTTTTAATCAAAGCAACTTTTAGAGATCTGCATGCTTCCAGCTTCTCACATGTGAATTATTGCTATCATTTACCTCAATTAATTAAATAAATTTGTCCTGGTCGGACAAAAATGAGCCGTCTGAGGACGTCAATTTGGGTTCTGAAAAATGATGATGGTCATTTTTCCACTGCTTCAGTTGCAGCTCTCCACCCGATAACAAGAAGTTAAGTTATGACAGGGGTTAACAGAAGGGGGGGGGGGGGGGGGTGCTGCAACGTGAGTCCATGTCCACTCTCCGTGTGTCCAGGTGGTCGTGAGGACGGCTGGTTCTTCAAGCCTCTGGTGTGGTTGTGGATAGTGTTTGGCCTCGCCTACTTCGCCTCCATCCTCACCATGATAGGGAACTGGCTGAAGGTGCTGTCCAAGAGGACGCGCGCTGAGGTGAGAGACACTGCTGGATGTGCGCCACGAGAAGAGGAGCGGCGCCTAATCTCTCTCTCTCTCTCTCTCTCTGTCCCTCCCTCAGATGGAGGAGTTGAGGGCCCACGCCACGGACTGGACTCAGAATATTCAGAACATGTCCATGGACTTCCGCATCCCAAACCCGCTGGAGTTCAACGACCCTTTCCTCCTGCAGCGCCGGCGCTGGAAACGCAGCGAGCGCCGCCGCATCCGGCGGGGCGCCGAGGGCACCCTGGGGTACCTGGCTCGGGGGGGCTCCGAGAACGGACACCTGCCGAACCGCTGGGCCGGCCTGTCCAGCTCCATGAGCCAGCTCAACGCACGCGTGTCCCTGGAGAGGGCGCTGGTGGCCAAGTCCAGGGCGCTGCCCGCGTTGAGAGTCGACCCCCCCGCGTGTCTGCAGGCGGAGGGCAGGCCGTTCCCTCCCCCGCTGGCCCGCTCCTTCTCCCTCCCCGTGGCCCGCTCCACCTTGGAGCTGAACATGGTGGGGGCAGCCGCGCACGGAGGTTCCCTCTCCGGGTCCGAGTCGACCTTTGACTCCAGGTCGGACGCCTCCTTGGCCTCCTCGGCCCGCTCGGCGCTCCGCAATTCGCAGTCCTGTTTCACGGTCATCCGCATGGAGGAGGAGGAGGAGGAGGGGGGGGCACGAGGAGACCGACTGACTGCAGCAGAGAGACGTGCGTCTGCGAACGACCAGCGACGCGCTCCCGCTGGCCGCCCGGGCCTCTCTCCTCCTCCTCGTCCTCCCTCGGGCCACCACCAAATCCTCCTTCCCTCGCCTCCCCTGCAGGCCGCCTCCTCGGCCAGCTGCCAGCTGCTGGACTTCTTCGGGGAGAATCTGGCGTACATCGACGAGTCCTCGGACACGCTGAGTGACCGCGCCCAGCCGGGAGCGGGCGAGGAGAGGAGGAGGCGGCCGCGGAAGCCGAAGAGGAGGAGCATCAGGAGGCAGCTGTCGCACAAGTGGAGCCCCTTGCAAGTGAGGAGGCCCAACAGTGACATGGGGCCGCCGTCGAATCCCCCCACGCCGCCCCCAGAATCCCCTCTGTCAGACTCGCCCCAATCAGAGGGCCAGGCGGGTTCGGGTCCGACACTCTGACAGCCAACACGCGCAGTGGAGGAGTCGAGGAGACGAGGAGTCGAGGAGAGGTGGAACATATCGGTCATGAAGCTCTGTGACTTAGAACGACCACTTGGAATATTCTGTATACCAGATGAATGAATAATATAATCCTAAATAAACTGAAACTAATTCCACTTTGTTGCTCGGTGAGCTGAGGTTAAAATTAAGGAACTGCTTCTCTTCGTATATGAGGATGGGAAGACATGAACCTATTGTACTCCAGACTCTACATACACGTACATCTGAATATAACTGAGACTTAACTGTGCTGCGTTTTATTAATCGAGCGAGTCCCAGTGACGTGTCACGAGTCCCAGTGACGTGTCAATGACAGAAACGTGTCGAACAGAAGTGGTTTCTAGGACATAGAAATGTGTTTAGAATAACGCAGCAATGGAATTTAAAGTTGTGGAGGTCTTTCACCGCTGCAGAGATGAATGTGGAAATCACAGCATGAGAAGGAGAAATCATCTGGGAAACATCACTGTCTGTCTCATGGCCATCCTTCCAGAAGACGTTGAGACATCTCAGTCTGGGCTAAAATGGTGGATGAACGACGCCATGTTTGTGGGCCTTTTAAACCAGGACACCGTGCATCCTTTTAAAATGCATCACGCCGGGTGAGTAAACAGGTCCGTTACAGAGCGCGACCCGAGGTTATGAGTCATTATCCCTTATTTATCTTCTGTGTTGATGTGCCTTTCAATTAAGATTTGTTTGCTTAATTAACAAATTCTGAGCAAGGTTTTGAAACCAATCGTAAAAGAAATAGTATCTTTTTATGGAATTCTACATTGAAGAGGAACCGGCGACACGAGCCCAAGAGGTTTTTACACAGCCAAGGATTTTTTATTTTTTCCCTTGTGTGAGACAACGTCTACAATTAAAATTGATCACAAGACACAATGCGTCAGGACCTGGGTGACCTTTCACCTCGGCTATAAACGTCCCCGGGGGAAATCCCTGCTGAGGACGAAGAGCCTAAACTACGACGACTCGTTGGACTAAAACCTGCACACGGGCCTCTTGGATGTTTTAAGGGGTTCAAAAAAGGGTCCAAGTTCCTGGGTACTGCTTTGTATTGAAGCTTTTGTGCTCTTTACACCATAAAAAGCATATTTGTGTGCTCCAACATGGATATAAGTAACACTGAGGTTAGATTTAAGGTTTGTGGTATTTAACGCCCATCATATCAAGTTCCTTTGAATCACTTTTGGTTCTGCTTGTGACTTTTGATTCCTTCGGGTTTGTTTGTGTTTTATTATTTTGAAAGACTGAACCCCTCTGCCACACCAATAGCTCTGCAGGTATTGAACCTTTTTTTTTTTTTTTGCTCTTACCATCTGTCCTCAGATGAACCCTGTTGGACGCCTCATGGTCAGAAATGGTTGTAAAGAATTCAACACATCTGGTAAAATTCAAGGACTCAATTGATACACACAATACATTTGGGCAGAGGCAATTCTTTATTGATGTTACTACAAACACGACTGAGTGTCAAATACAGCTTCTAAAAACATAAATTATATAATATGAAGATATTTGAGTCTTCTCTATAATAATAAATTACCAGAGGTGTGGCATCAACCAATCCTAGTATAAATAAGGTAAAGTAAGTTAAAATAGCTTTTGTGCCAAGTGCCAAAGAGATTTTGAGAAAAATGATGAGTATTTAGGACTCGACAAACCCAGCCCTCTGACCGCTGGGGAGCAGGAGATCTGAAATGACCCTGGAAGTCCTGAGTGAACTCAGCCCTGGAGATAAACATCCAGTTTCTGCTTACTCAGAAGCAGGAAGTACTACAAGAGGCCGTCGTGGCATTCTGCCCGCCTTCCAGCGCCAACACAAGTAACCGGCTGAATCCACACTGCGATTCAGTTACTTTGTCAACTGTTGACAGAAGGCTGGAAGGAGAAAGGAATCCACATGGCGACACGCTGGGACAACGCCGACCCCTGACCTACAAAAGGGCCTTTTTAAAGTAAAAAAAAAGTCAGTGTATGGTCATTAAGTGATACACATTTAGAGACTGCTCAGTTCTTTTTTTTTTAAAAGCTCATAATAGAGTAATGAATAGGAACTCCTCATATAGTATGTCATGAAAACATATAGTATCACATAAAATAATATAATTAAAACGTAATAGTATGCAATAAAATAAATATTGTTTCATTGTTTATTTGATGTCACTTACATGGTCAGAAAACCCAACTCAATATCAAACTAGTTAACTTAGAGTTAACTGTCAACAAATATGATTAAATGTGCTCTTTTAAAAAAAAAATTGACGAGCAGCCTTTGTGGGTTCGGCCCCCCAGCCGTTTTGCTCAAGTAGAGGTCTCAGCTCGGTTAGTATGGCTTCAATAATGCTGCGACCTCAGAACGGCCTCATTATCGCTCTGCCGCTTGTATAACTTTTAATTTTGTGTTTGAGGTGTCCTGTCGCCCAGAGAGCTGTATTTAAATTAAAACTGCCAGAAATAAACAGGAACGACTCCAATCCAGTCGTGTGACGAATAAAGGGCTTGCTGTCATCCTCGGGAACATTTCCCAACCGTTATCAAAGCACCATTCTTAGGTCAGTAAGGGATGAACCAGAGCCGTGACTCATGCTTCTGATGCGTACGAGAGGTGTGTGTGTGTGTGTGTGCGTGTGCGTGTGTGTGTGCGTGTGTGAGAGAGAGCGGGGGTCCATAGACTCTCCTCTCAAGGACAGCAGGACTCAGTGTGAGACAGGGCAATGGCGCTGCACCGTGGGATAAGTACAGGTTGGATATAGCAAGGGGTAGTTAAGTGGAAAAGACTAACAGATGCTGGGGCTGCTTTACTCGGGTGGGTAAATTCTGCTGCATTCTCACTGTGGCCCAGAAGAAACTATTTCACTGCGATGGCTGGAGAACTCTTTGAATCTCTTTATTCAAACAGCCAAAGTCCCTCAAGATAAAATATATATGAACTAAAGGAAAATGCATTGAACTCGCTCTGTCAAGGTCAAGTCCATCCGCCCGACTGAACTTGAATTTTCAAAAACAAAACTTTCCAAACGCCCCCCCCCCCTCAAGAAAAATCCACATGTCACTCAGAGAGAGAAACCCCCGAGTCACAAACATAATACAAGTCGCAAAACAATAGCCAGGGAATCATTTCTGTGCCCCCCCCCCCCCCCACACACACACACACACACACACAGGCACACGCACACAAACCAAACCACTGGCATACCAGAGACTATATTTAAAATATAGCCTAGAGATGTTTTTCCTCTTTTTTTCCCAGACTTTTAGACATTTGGTCAAAATTGGTCATTGTGGATACTTGGGTGTAGAGAGTCTGTGTGTGTGTGTGTGTGTGTGGTGGAGGAAAATAGGTATGACAAAATGTAATAATAGTGTTTTGACAATAAGAGTGAGAAAAGGGCAATAAGAGTGTGATTACAGAATATTTGAGTCAGACCCAAATAGGTACAAATTTGCTACGGCTACAAAGTACCACCTTCATCCCACGTCTCGTTTCCAAAGCCTCTCTTTTCTCCCTCTCTCCTCCCACCACAAATCCCAGAGCCTCGAGCAGCAGAGAGAGAGAGAGAGGGAGGGAGAAGGAGAGAAGGCCAGAGGAGATGAGGGGAGCGTTTAAATCTAGCGTTCCGTGAGTGGTCGGGTCGGTGTCTGGAAATCTTTCACATCCTGTTTACGCCGGGCGGGTTTTCAGCCTTTGGAACCGCAGTGAGCTGGCAGGGACCCCGCCTGGACACAGCTCCTCTCTCTCTCTCTCTCTCTCTCTCCCTTCTCTATCTGCTCCCTGCTTCCCCCCCCCCCACTCGAAGATCCCAGTCCGCAAACCTTTTCCACGCCGCCACCTCCCCATCAACACCTTCAGACCTAAAACCAACACGTCGAGCTCGCCCTGCCGCCCGCAGGCCTATAAACGGCCCAGAGGTGGAATTAAAAATCCCGATTTAAAAAAAGAATCCTTTCCGTGGAGACCAAATGAGGGCCAAATCACACAACGCCTCCTTTAATATCCAAGTACAGGTTTAATACAGCTGTGTTTTGACATCAACAGTGTTCTGTAGCAAACGCAAAGTCCCGGGGGGGGGAATGCACATACTTGAGCAGAAAAATAATATCTCAAAAGTCTGCCGTAAGAGAAGTCTTTTCTCCTCCCTCACCTCTTCCCAACGAGCTCAGCGGCACTTGCAGGACTTGACGACCATGTTGGAGAGCTGCTCGACGCGTGGCGTGCGGCCTATGAAGTACATGATGGTGAGCGGCTCCAGGTCCTGAGGCACGCAGCAGGGCGAGGCCGAGGCCTCGGGGTTCAGCTTGTTGTACAGCGGCAGGATCTGACCCGGGGGGGACAAAGCACATTTCACTTCACAAATAATACCGAATTGACGTCTTCGTTCTGATGGTTAAGTGATATGAAGAGAGAAAAAGTAAACCAGGTTCCGTGAGAGCCGGTGTGACCACACGAGACGAAGCCAAAACAAGGCACCTAAAGCTAATTCCTGGCAAAGCATCAGCTTCTGTACATTGCAATCCATCTGGAGGTGAGTTGGAGTTTGTGCCAAAGCAAAGACGCTAGCAGCTACCTCAGTTATTGAAGTTGTTCCTGGTTGTACCAGCTGTTCAGTTTTTAGGTCATTTTCCAGTCAAACAATTATAAAAAAGGCTACAAATCTCAAAGGCACTTTACTGGAATAGTGTGAAGCGTGAGTAATTAGTGCCAGTGGTTACAACAGATGTTTCCCTTGTGCTCTTTCACAGCAGGCTCAAAAGAACATCTGTAGCTATTTGCACAATGCGCAGACACACCAAGGCATTTGTGCGTCCACAGTAAAGCTGCTACATTGACTGACATTAAGTCATTACATCACCAACACAACACTTTGTGTTCCTCGCTGACCACACAGACAGCCCGGTACCCGCTCACCATGTTGTAGTGGTTGTTGGCGCTCCAGATGTACGGACAGTTGCCGGCACAGAAGTTGGCTCTGTAGCCTTTGGGCTCGTGGATCCACTTCCAGTTGAGGTCCCGCCTGAAGTCGATGTAGAGCGAGCGCAGGCAGCAGCCCTGGTCCGAGCCGCTGGGAACAGACACGGCGCGGAACGTTTAAAACTGCCCCCCCCCAGCAGTCTAAACACAGGCTCAATAATGTTCGTTTTGCCAAGAAAACAATGATCTGCAAACTTTTGGGTTGGGAGAAGAAACAAAAAAAAAAAAGCCATCTACCGCCCACCACAACTAGATTTTAGAATTATGAAACTACGCGTCGCTGCGGTCCGGCGGTCAGACGCGACCTCTCTCGGGCCCCCGCGCGGCCTACCGGGAGCAGGTCGTGGTGTCGGCGGCGGCCGCCCTCTTCTTGCGGTTCTTGGTGGCCGGGTCGTCCGCTCTGTCGCTGGGCAGCACGGTGAGGATGAGGTGCGGCGTCTTGGTGCTGAAGTCGGACTGACCTTTGACCTGGCTGGGCTTTCTCATCCGACGGAGCTGCTCGTCGTCCAGACCTACTCAGAGGGGGTCACGCAATGATCGCTTCATTTTTCAGGGTTCAAGTTACACCTCTGAATTCAGTGGTATTACAAATACACACACTTAAATATACATATAGTCTGTATTTTCTGAGCTCAATACAAGCCCCTGCTTGTATTACGTTCATATGTTCATGTTTTTTCCCGGACTTTCCTCAACTCTTCAGTAGTGCCATAATTTGGGGCATAAATGAAGCAACACAGACGTCCTTTTGACAGCTTTACAGCGTGTGAAAGAACAGTGTCTCCATTGCTCATTCCGGAGCCGCCCGTGCGATTATTGCTGAGCTGATGAATCTTAGTGCTTTTAATGCCTGAGAAAAAGTATTTATAACCAACCTGAGATTTCCCATCTCATCGGCACATTTATATAAAACTGATTCAATCTTTGACATGCCGGCTGTCACGTGTTTGTTTGTGTGTCGTGATTTATTTTCACATGTGGCTCAAATGTAATGTAGTGCAATACTCACCAGCCATGAAAAAAACATCTACAAAGAATCTAAAATTGTCCCTATTGCTCAAAATAACAATGCTGAAAAATTATTTGACTGAGTATGTCAAAACATAAATGAAGTGTAAGCTTTTTTCACTGCTGGAGACATCCACCTTGCACATACGTGTATCAATACTCGGTTAACAGAATAAACATTAGAGAAAGAAAAGTGAAACAAACCTGCGAAGAGAGCCTCCAGCTCCTCACTCTTGTTGGGAACAATGTTGTTGGTGGACGGGACGAAGGTGCAGCAGGGACAGTGGACGCCCAACTTCAGGCCGAGATTATTCTCTGATCAGCAGAGGCACACACATTGACATCAGCTCTTTGTGTATGTATGTGTATGTGTGTGTATATATATCTATATAGATATATATGTGGAGGGAGTGCTGCTGACGCCCACCTGGATCCGACACCCAGTCCTTAATGGTTTCGGTGACGTCCACAGAGATCCAGGCTCCCTTCTCCTTGGGCTGAACGGTGCGAGAGTCGATGTAACGTTGGGTGGAGGGGCTCTCTTCATCTGGCTGCAGCAGCTGTCACACACACACACACACACACACACACACACACACACACACACACACACACACACACACACACACACACAGCTAGTGATGCAGCTGACGTGCAGACTCTCAGTAAATATAATTATTTACCCTTTGAGTTCATCTTTCATAGCTTAAACAGTGCGTGTCGTAACAACCGATGTCGACCTGCAAATCCGTCATCAGGCCTTTTAATTATGTTTAATTACTTTCCTTAGGAGCAGACATATTTCTGTGAGGTTAGAAATGTCTCCTTCAAACCAAAAAATAGCTATGTTTTAATATATTGTAACAATGAAATAATATTGTTGCAGGCCTGATGCCCGTGTGCCTTGAATCCAGCCCCCTTTTTATTTATTAGTGTAGTAGAACGGATGCAGGGCCTCTTTTATACTTGTGGAAAATGTAAAAGCTTGAAAAGACACATAGAAATCTAAATCATCTCTGGGTGATATTTGTGACGCCAGGTGTGTGGGGGGGGGGGTTCTGCTGGAGTGAAGGTGGTCCACAGGTGAGCATGTCTACCTGGTAGATCTCCACTCTCTGCTCTGAGGCCCGGGCCTGCGGGTTGGGAGCTCTGAAGATCCTGAACTCAGCTTTAAACAGGGTGCTGTTGGTCAGGTCCACTCCACTGACGTCAAAGTGGACTACTCTGTAATGGGGGTCGGGGGTCGCAGGCTGGACAGCATCTGAATGAAATAAAAAAAACATTAAAAGGATGAATAATAATTCAACAGCATCTCATGAGAATGTTCAGAAAGCTCAGCAGGCTGATGCATTGTCTCGTAACTCCTGTGTCAAAACTACATGACAGGATTTGGGGGTAGTGAGTCAATGCATTTGGGCTCATGATTATTATGGATACTTGTTGTGTTCATAGGTTTAACTGAACGAAACATCATCACTATTATGTTATCATGTAACAGCCCAAATGAACTGTTATTTTCCTATAAATAGCTGGTATACTTTGGCATTTTAAACCTCATCAGAGGATTGTATCATAGGATTGTATTGTTCAAGAGCACATCTGCAGCAGCTGTTTGAGGATAACACCTGATAACTTGACCTTCTCCTTCCTCTTTACTTGTCTCTGCCATCACTAACCATCATGCAGACTGACTGCCACAGGCTTGATATCTATTCCACAACAATACTTTTCTCCAAATCCCCTCCAAACAAAACAATCCAAGCACTTTGAGGAGGTTGAACCCTGACGCTGCACATTGTTTATTATGTACATTCTGGGTGATTTCTGGTGGGTTTTGACCCCCTCCCCGCCCCCGTCAAACGGACTCACTCGTGTCGGCGCGGGGGGGCAGCATGTCGATCCTCTGCACCTCCTTGGCGTAATAGTCCTCCTCGCTGCTCTCGCGCTCGCACGCGGACTCGGCCAGGCGCGCGCGCTCCTTCAGCAGCTCCCGCGTGCTGTTGTAGAGCAGCATGACCTCCGCTGGCACCCAGCCGGCGGGCGGGACCGCGTCCTTGTCCGGCGGGCTGCGGATGCGCAGCTTGCTGAGAATCTGCCCGCGGACCGCCTCGATGCGCCGGGACTTCTGCGCGTCCAGGTTGATGGAGTGGCACGTGTTGAAGCCCTCCACCAGCAGCACGCCGGAGAAGCGCAGCAGCAGCAGCGCGACGCGCGGGAGCCACATGGTGATGGGTAAGGGGGTGTCCCTTTGCGTAAAGCTGAATCTCCAAAGCAATGAGAAAGAGATGCGTCCCGGGCCTTTAAAGACGTCAAAACAATGCCCTCCGCATCAACTACCGGCAGCAAAAAGAGTCCCCTGAAAAGTGCAGATATGCAGTTCTAACAGGCTATTTGGGTGGAAAGGACTCGACTTTTGTCCTGCTAAGGTGATCTTACAACGTTGTTCATACCTGCGCCTGCGTATTTTAACACCAGCATTGTCGTTTAATCCAGAATCTAGATTTTAGTTGTTAAAATGAAGAAAGTAGATCCGGAGATCCGCACGAGAACCGCTTTAGTGACGTCACACTAAATCCAAATCCCACAGTCAAAACCTCACGTTTAATGATCACATAAACGGCCGACGCTTGAACTCCAAAAACCGGGGCGCGCGCACAGGTTCCGCTGCCCCCTCGCGCCAGTGCGTGCGCGTGCGCGCTTCGCAAAAGGTAAGTGTATTAAATGAAGAGTTCCGACGATAAAGTTAAGCGCCGCCCGTCCCCCGTTTCCCGTTGTCCATCCTCGGAATATTGAACAGCTTTCAGGAGAATAAATACTCAGCACAGGAGCTCAGCCCATGTCGCAGGTCCATCAAAATAAAACCTTCAGCAGTTCACTAAACTATCTGCTGCAGACAGGTTCACGCGCTTCCATCTTCGAAACACCCATCCGTGGAGCAAAAAACTGGCCCATACCCACTTCCAGAAAATATATAGTTGTAGCTTTAAAAACGGAAAAAGCCAAATGGGGTCCTCTCATTGCGGGTTAGATGTAAACGGAAAGCAGCTTGCACTGAAACGCAGAATCTGATGATCTATGCTGGAAAAGTCCCCCACATATGAACATCAAAACATGGGGGAAAAAAGGCTGTATGAAAGAAGTCCTTGTGCTGAGGATAAAAAAATAAAAAAGAGAGTAAACTTTACAGTAAGCTAAAGATCCCCGATGAAGGCCAGCGTGGAAGCCGTGCTGCGGACACGGAGACCTTGTGCGTGATGGGACTCCATTGTTGTGCAGCTCCTCGGTGAGAGGCCCGGACAGAGGGAGGAGGACGAGGAGGAGGGAGGGAGGGACTGGATGTAGGAGAGGTGGTGGTGGTGGTGGTGGTGGTGGTGGGGCGGGTTGCCACCAAAGCGAAGGCAGTGTGTGATTATGTAGGCAAGAGCCATTTTTCTATCTCACACACAATTTTCAATTTCGGCTCCCCACAAAAATGCAGCGCTCTCCCTCCCCGCAGGTAAACATCCCCTGAGGACATGCCGGGCTTAAAGAGGAGCCGTTTGGGAACCAGGCATCTTCTTAGATGAGAAGATTACAAACTTGATGTCAAGCTGTATTTTTTTGTATGTTTCTTTGCTTATTATTGTAAAGACAACTCGCTTTAGCAACGACAAAACACACCGACAGCGTTACAAATCAAAATAACTTTTTCTTTTTACTTTTAGCCCTTACAAAGTACATACTGGTGCATTGAAATGAACCACACTGGCTTGCATGAAGTATTGTTGACATACGGGTGATTGTATTATTATTTCTTGCTTTGGTACTTTAATCCAGACGGCCCCCGCTCCCACCCTGCACTCCTTGAACAGTAGACTGAATTGGATAATGAACCGATTTAAATGCCAATGGTGTCATTGATCTACAGCCAATGAACATTTCATAATGATAAGTCAAGACCAAACCATTAGAAGCAGAATCGGACAAAGCCAGCGTATTGAGAGACGCTTTGCTAAACGAAGCTATCAGACCTTCAGCAGTAGCACAACTGCCTCAAAATGATAGAATACATTATTGGGATAATCGCTTAGTTTTTGACAGTGATTTCGAAATGTAACTTATTTTGGATTTTAAAACTCTTTCACTTACAGGCTTATTCTCATCTTATTAAAATCAGTCCACAAGCCTTTTAGATCTTTATCTTCCTTCCAATCGGGGTCCTTTCTTCCCTCTCGGTTCCTCCTTCGGTGCCTTTGTTAATTACAGCTCAGAACTTGCAGAGGACTGTTAATCTGTCAGGGTTGCGTTTTATTGCTGCTCTGCTGCCATCCCATTATACCATTATTATAGTTGCGGGTGCAGGCCTGTAATTGCTTTAAGTAGAAGGGAAAGGTAGGAGAGACTCAGGCTGCCTCAAGGTTTTTCTGGTCAGGGCAAAAGGCCCCCCCCCCCATCACCACCCCCACATCCCCCTCCCACCATTCATCATCTGCCCTGGCTAGCTTCTAAAAATGAAATAACACCACCTGCGAACAAACAGGCCCTTGTTCCAACTTGCTGCTGCTGCACCACCTCAGAGCGAGAAGCAGGAGGAGGACACTTAATCCGTCTCGCTGGACTTTAACTCTTTCAGGTGTCTTAAAAAGGCACACTGCGACATCACAGTTGTATGTGTGCATGCGTGCGTACGTTGTTAAGTGTGGCATCACAAAAAAAAAAAAGACGACTTCCTTAAAAAACAACCTCCAGCCAGCCTGCTTTTTCAGCTTCTTTTCCTCAAAGCCAAATATAGAGAAGGCGCTGCCACGTCATGTGGCCTCAGCGCTCAGTCAAACCCTGGGAGCGGGCGGGATGGGGCTCAGAGCTGGACGCTCACTCGTGGAGGTTTTGGGGATTTTAGCATGTCTGGAAGAAAAGTAGTCTCATAGACATCAGTTTTATTGAAAAAGAAAAGAAAACATAAAACGTAAGAAATATAAATCCAGATAAAACCACAGGGGGTTGCTATGGGAACATTTCCATATTTTTCCTCGATTGGCAGCATCAGTCATAACAACAATCAAACAATGTGTGGTTCCCATGGCACCAATTTAAGTCCAACATCTCTCTCTCCTCTATGAATACCCATAATCCCATCTGAGTGACGGCGTGGGGAGAGGTTGCGTGTGACAACTGTTGGCGCCGCGAAGCCGCCATCTACACCTCGTCGTCGTTCAGCAGCATGTTGGGGATTCCTCTGGAGATGGGGAACTCTCGTCCTGATTCAGGGCACTGCAGGACGCCCTCGATCACCTCCACCTGCGAAAAAAAACAACAACCCCGACGAGAGGCCGCCACTGGATGTCAGCAGAGAGCAAAGTGTTTGAACATCCTTTTGGTCCGTCTCAGGCCGGATCCAAACACAGACAATCTTAAATGCTGCCCTGAAAAAAATATTTTAAGACCAACTAAAAAGGACTAAAGATACGATTCTGCAAAGACAGTTTAATAAGTTATGCAACCACCAGCCCACTAAACACCTGTTAGCATTACGTGAAACCTGTCAGGTCAATGGATCCGTTTTTATAACCGCACCACTGATGCTCCTGTATGCAGCTTCTGACCCTCCTGCTCTCACACGCGTCGGACCAACGCCTCGGAGGTGAACTGGGACCAGTGACGGAATTCTGCGAAGCTCTTCTGGCTCGTGCAAATCTCCGCGGTCAGGATGCAAAATGTTGTGTAAAGTGTTTCCCGAACGACGGAGGCCGTCGTTGCAGCGCGACCGAGACGTCGCAGGCCGCTGCGGCTCGCGAGGCAGAGCGGGCCGTCCACTAATCGCAGGGTTGCCGGCGCGATGCCTGGCTCCTCCGCCACCGTCGCAGTGCGAGTGAGAAGCAAATTGTAAAAAGGACCAAACGCCGTCTGTTTGACCGTAGAGCCAACGATGTTTGGGAGAGAACGTGCAGTGTAAATATTGGGGTTGAAATAAAGTATTTTAGTTCCTGTGCTTGATCTCTACATAAATAGCTCAATGGAGGAAAACCAAGACTACCAGTCGTAAACAACCACATGAAAGCTTTGCTGCAAACTGCTATCGCCAGTAATAGAAACCGGACGTGAAGTGGGGACTGAACCGCTCTGTGTAACAGAAAGTCAGTATTTTATTTCTCTACTTAAGTGTTCAACACAAAGACATCCCAAAACTATTTTGATTATTAATTGACTGTGTCAAGTGAAACAAGACATTGAGGAACCTACAGGGCCGATAAGAAGGATGGAGAAGTGGTTCTTCCACACAGAGCGACTTAGGCAACCTTTCCCAACTTTAAAAATCCCAAAGTGCCAAAATAACTTCAAATCAAAATATATCTAGGACGAAAAAGAAGACAAGTGACTCGTTTTAAGGCCGACAAGTTAGTAAATAATATAAACATAACAATCTACAGAGTATCCGATGCTGAAGAATAGTGAGTTAGAGGCCTAGTGGCCCACAGCGATGACAGGAGACCCTGTGAGCTCTTTACCTCCAGCAGCACTCTGTGGACTTTCTTCAGGAATTCTTCGTTATTCTCGTATTCCGGCATGAGCTCACCGGGCAGGTCGTCCCGTTGACCCAACTAGAGACGAAAGAGATACGGTAACAGGAGTTCAAATTGGGACGCTATGAATGTATTAGTGGATGTCACTGGCAGATTTATTTAATTGTTGTGTCTTGAAGCGATGAGTGAATAGATAAAATGACTAGGTGCAGAGAAATTTTAGATAGAAACACAAACACAAAAGGTCATCAACATAAAAGAATAGATACACCCACAGCATTTAAAATGTAAAGAGATCTCTAGATTGTGTCTGAACATGTTTTACGCTCTCTGTTCCGAGGACATTCTCCTTGTTCCAACTGTGTAATTGTAAACCATGATCACACACTTTTACATAAAAACACAATCACATCTATGACCCCATTTGCTTTCTAAATGACCCGTTCTTGTATCTCTATGAGCTAGAAGACAAAGAAGGAATTGAGAATTGTGATCTCTGAACACCAGCATGTAGCTGGATTATTCTGCAGGCTCAGGAGTTCGTCGACTGCAGTTCATTGTTGAAGGACACCTCCAAAAAGAAACATCGGATACTCACAGGTTTAAATCGTGAGTTGCTGCTGTCCAGTGTTTTATGAATGCAGGAGTACGTTTGATGATTGTATTTGTAATACATACATTCCTTTCCTGTATATCGTTATTGTCATATTGTTAATACACAAGATCTAAGTCAATCATATTTTGGTTGCAATAACAGAATGTTAATGATACATTTCTTTCCATCACTTCTTGATACTGTTTTTCTTACTAGTATGTTTTTTTAATATTTTGTGGTGGTTGGCTATGTACTAACTGGTTGGTAATCTGCAGCAGTTTCCTTGCTGCTGTTTAAGAGTCATAACCACAAATGTGTTGGAAAGAGCTAAATAAATACATATCGGTTAAATTACACAACTTGTATCTCCCTTTACTCCAAATGATGGATTTTTCCAAAGAATACCACTGTGTGTATCAGGAGCTACTTAAGTGCGTATATGGCTTCTCCACGTCTCTCTGAAACGCTCTAAAGTTGTACTGGTTCATAATGGCAGATGACAGGTTCTTGCAGTGTGACTCACCTCGTCTGCAGCCTGGACCAGAGCGCTCCACTCCAGTTTGGGGATCATGCGGCTGACAAACTGAGGGTTAAAGTCCACCTCATTCACTTTCACCTCGGTGGCCTGCACAAAGAAAACAAACCAGGGGGAAACAACGGGTGCGAAAATCAACATTAACAGACCTCCTTCACGTCACCTGTCATTTCCTCAGGATGCTACCTCTAAAAAAACAATACCTGTGGTCCATAGTTTACTCTAGAGGGGCCAGAGAATTGAGATGTTTCTCACATTGGTTACCAGGTACAGTATAGTTTTACATAACGTTAGGTGTAACGTTAGTTAAAGAACTTAAGCATAGAATTCGATAACTCTAGTGTAGTAGTTTTTGAGGGTGCTGTAGATCTTATATTAAGGAATTCCAAAACTCAAATTAAATGTAAGAGGGAAATTACAATTCCATAGGTCGCAAAAAAGCACTATGACTTATCAAAGACGGTATCAAAATATTCAACTAACTGTAATGTGATGCTTTAAGGTCTTCGGTGTTAGCATTAGCATGTCGCGTGAGCTAGCTGCTCGAGTGTTTACCTTGATGAGCAGCGGGTATCCTTTAACGACTCCCTTCACGTGAGATGTCAACATATTGTGCGTGAGCAGCTTCATTGTGAAAACCAACTGCCACTGATTTAACGATAGTTAGTATAACATATACGTCTTATACTTATATAAATCACGCAGCGGGTTTACATGTGGACCGGAAGTACTATAGTTGCACCGCTTAAACAATTCCCCGAAACTTTAACGCACGACTATTGGTTCCCTGGTTAACGCAGTCATTTCGCTTTAGTAAATAGTGTCAATAGGTTTTGTCGTAGAATTTCCTTCAGTCTAATTTACGACTTATTTCACAGCCGTTTTAATATATTGTTACACCTTTTGGGGTAATATTTCCAATAATCAGCATCTCGATTAAATATCCTATTTATTCCTTCAGTCTTATTAAAACTTTTAAACTATGACACACAACCCCTCTTGTTCATATAATATTGAACATGATTGAAATGGTAGGTTGATATTTGTTATTTAAGTCAGGCAAAGATTTTTATGAATCAGATTTTTTATTTTTTGTATTAATTTTGTATATTCATCCTCTTTGTATTATACAAGTCATTCATACAGTTTATGATATAGTAATTACACACAAGAGATGTAACCGGCTTCAACCTGTCACCCTCACAGACGAGCACCGTGCTCGCGCACAAACATTCTCTATCTCTCACTCACACACACACACACTCACACACACACACAATAATAATTAGATAAAAATGCAAAACCCATTTTTTCATCCTCCGTTTTCACAAGATTCCCATCCACTCAAAGCTGATTTTGAAAACGAGTATGACAATACTTCATGTTTTAACAATAAAAAACATAAAAAGAAACATAAAAAATGCAGGAAGGCAACTATAGAAAAGGGCAAAGCGATTCTGAAGACAGAGTGAGTTCATTCAGATCCCAGTCTAACTCTTCATGGAAACAGAAGCACAAATGAGCTGTATTGCAAGAGGAACCACTGGCTGACATCTGGATGTTTTACTGTGAGTTGCAGACGTTGGACGTCCAACTCAGCAAAGCTTTAAAGGATCCAATGTGCTACAGAGTTTAGAGGCTTCGTCTAATCTGTATCACTACTTAGTCGGCATACTTCTTCGGGTATGTATCCATTCGAGCCAGAATGTGGAATACTTGTACAGTAGCGGAAGGCGATACACGCAAATTCAAAAGGGCACTCGGCAGGGTTTATGGCACGAAAGACTGCGCTGCGAGCAGCAGGTGCACAGTGGGACAAAGCTGTACCAGTGACAAGGTGTCGTGAGGTTGGATTGAAATCCATCCAGAGGGGTTGGCAGAGGACACTTCATTTACATATTCTCCCAAGTCCCAAGTCTCTCCAGCTTCACTGGACAACAAATAGACGAATGCTTGAGTCACATCATAAGTCATTTCATCACATACGGCACCCAAAACCCGTTATGAATGTGAATTAGAATACAGAGAAAGAAGGAAAGCTCACACTCCTCTTGCTTGTACTTCTGTCCACAGATTTGAGATAAAGCTGAAATCCATACTTACAATTATGATACATTTTCAACAAGCAAATTCAGAGTACACAAAGTGCCCACAATCCTTGGTTTGACTGAAATGAAGCCAGTGATATGTTTGCACAGACGTTATATAGAATCTGCAGACTGCTGTATTACAAGAGGGGAAGAATCCTGAATGCAAAACAGAAAGCATTGAATCTGGTGAAGTCTGTAGGACAGAACCTCGTAAAACAACTGCAGTAGTCGTTCCTCAGTGCTTTGTTTTTGCATCGCAGCTCATTAGTCCATCCACACATGCAGATTCAAACCCTGGATTCGCTCCCTTAACTAAGACGTCTCTAAATCATTACTCACGCACACAGACACACACGCTCTCTCTCTCTTTCTCACAGAAAAAAAAAGGTCATCATTATTCTTGACCATCGTCTGTGCGCCACTTCAGGAAATCCTCCTTGCGGGCGTCGGGTTTGATCTGGTTCCGCATGCCGCCGAGCAGATTGGAAGTGGCCTCGGAGGCCACTATTAACGGTCGGACCACAGTGGGCGGGATCTGCCGCAGGACGCCGCCCACAGCGCCGGGCAGACCTTTCTGTTCGTGGCCGCGGGATGCCACATCGCACAAGGTCTGAGCCGTATCAATCACTCCCTGGAGGGCAGAGGGAGAGGTTACTCAAAATATACTGTGTTTTACTATATTTGCACTCACAAACCCCAGCGATCCGGTTGTCCAGGAAACACTTTATCAATTGATCTATTAATTGTTTGCTCCAAAAAAATGGTTACAATTAGGTCCCAGGACCAAAATTTCAGAATCAGAAAATAAATCAAATCAATTTTCAATCATTTGACTCAATCGCCTTATTTTATACAACCTGTTTACAAACACATATGATCTTTCCTTTCAAACTCCGGCTGTGTCACACAGATGCTCATGTTACATGTTCTTTGTTTAGAAGGATTTATAATCCGTTGAGAGGACATTTGTGGACTCACCTCTCTGACGGTGTCGTAAGCCTTGGCCACACCTTCTCGGAGGTCTGCGGGCTGAGCAGCTCTGCGGGGCCGGCTGGGGGGAGCCCGGCCCTCAGTGATGGCAAAGCGGTTCAGAGGCGGCGTTGGAGACAGAATGTCGTACACCGTCTCTGCCGTGGCCTGTAACAGACGCAGGCCGACATCAGGTCGTACTAAAGGGCCCCGCTAAACCTAAAAACCATTCAACAGACACAGTCGTGACCCACACTGAAAGACCCTCAACTGACAGAGTACCTGTATGGCCTGCACCAGCCGGTTGCTGAGCTCCAGAGCCGCTGAAGCTGTGGAGGTGCCGAAGGATGCTGCCCCCCTCTGGAGACCTCGAATAATGCGTCCATCCTTTCTATACTGCTCGATGGGCAACCAGAACAGGTCCCTCACTCCATGAACTGGAGAGACACAAAGAGATAGAAAAGAGGGATGAAATAAAAACAAACCCAAAGATGAAACAGGATGAAGAAGATGTTGTTCGGGGAAGTGAAGACTCACACAGCTGGACAACTGAGTGCATGGGACCGACACCTCCCAGAATTCCCGGCAGCTGGTTCTTCCTGATGTCCGTCAGCCACTCTGTGACGGCGTACTGGATCACTTTGTCCACTCCGAGGAGACTAGCCAGGGTTTTAGAAGACAGAGTAAGAAACTAGCAACTGAAAACTGGTTTGCATTTCAAACATGTTGATCCGGTCTCAAATGACTTTGTCTTTGGACGTCTACCCGTGTCTACAGCACAGCCTCTTCAGCTTCAACTCGGAACAGTTTAGTTGGGCCAGACCGATCAGAATCCCTGCAAACGTTCCCTGAAGGACGGAGGGAGTGTCAAAAGTCAGCCTAGACAATCATTTGCCAGATCACATACACAAAAATCCAAAAAACACAGAGATTGTGTTTGGTGTTTGGTAACGCTTAGTGACGAATGAGCTGTTTGAGCGATTCCTCACCTGTTCAATGACGACATGTTTGCCTTGATAGTCCAGCCAGATAGGCACTTCAGAGGTGAATCGGAACTCCCTGAAATAGCATTGGTAGCATCATACCATTAACATCAGACAAACTGCGAATACCTTTCAAAAACAAGGGTTATTTGTTAGCTTATGTGTTACAAACACATAAGCTTAACTTTCTGTTTATGCGGGGCCAACGTACCGGAAGTAGATTGGCTGGTCGGAGGAAGAGGTGGAACCGGCAGAAGAGGAGCTCTTCTCGCTGTAGGTAGTTTCTACAGAAGCTGTGAGGTCCGGACCCAGACCGGCGGCGGACTCCACCTCCTCTGAGGCCTTCTGGGAGGTGTCTGCCTTCACTGAAAAATATATATTCACCAGATCAAATTTAGACAGGGTCAAATGTAAAAAAATGTCAAACATTAACTACAGAAGCCCATAATAATAGTTTTGAAGTCAATTAATGAAATGGGCAACAAAGACTAAAACAAAAAATAGTTAAAAGGTAGCGCACCTTCAGTAGCAGGGTCCACAGGCAGGTAAGGGTTAACAAAGGAAGCTAGATTACTGAAATAGTCCTTCAAGAAAAATAGTGCATCCTGAACGAGGGACAGAAAAAAGCCTGGTTAGGTGTGGAAGTAGTTGCCGCTTGTATGCGTCTCAGGACTGAAGCCCTCTCAGAAGAGCTTTGGCCTTTACCTGGTCGATGTTCAGTCGTAGAGGCAGCAGGCTGACTCGCAGACAGCACTCGGGGCCCCCGAGGCCAGACTCTGGACAAACTTGCAGCGCCTTCACCGTTAGCTACGAAAAAGAAAACTCCCACTTAAAATGTGTAGAGCCGAGTCGTCCTGATAGAAACAACGGTTTGGTCTCACTACAGAGACTCCGAAAATCTATCATTTACTAAGTTAATAAATCAATCAGGTCTCCCTGTGTCCGCCCTCCTTGCCCCTGTCCCTCCTTCTCAGCTGTCTCACCATGTTGGAGTGGGCTCTCCGAGGCATGCTCTCGCTGGTGTAGAGGTAGAGGAATTTGTTGAGCTGTGAGGAGGCCAGTCGGTCTCGAACCTCCAACTCCTGGACGATGAACACCTGTCTGGAGAGAGGCTGCTCGCCGTCGGGGCCGACACCGACCGCCACTGGCACTTCTCCACCCGGCCCCGCCACCGCCACTTGATAGGACTCGTGCTGGAAGGACACCTGCATCACAACAGGGGGGATGTGTTGAAAGAGATGGTGTTTAAATATGTTTCGGTGGGTGCTGGTGAAGCTGCAGACAGACAAAGGGAAACGCTAGCATGGCCCCATCCAAAAGGGGAACAAAGTCTGCCTAAGAGAGTGGTATGGATTTTTTTCACAAGGAATATGGAAGTCATGTGTATACATGCATATATACCTTGGTCAGCTGGATCTCCATCAGCAGCGTATGCTGCCGCCCGCTGCCTCCAGCCCAGCGCCACGAGTTCTGGGGACGAGAAGGAGCAACAGAGCGAGACGGGGACCCACGAACACCAGCAGGAACTGAGCGAGCCCTACGGGGAGGGGAGCAGAGAGTAAGCAGCGACCAGTGAAAGGCTCTCGTATTGATGAACAAACCAGATTTGTCTACGGTTACCGGTTTGCGTGCTGGGCATGTACGGACATGGGCTTGCCGCCGAAGTCCTTCCCCCCGTAGAGATGCCAGACCACAGAGATCTCCCGCAGAACCACCCTGCTCTGGGGCACTGGGAAGCGGCTGGGCGCTCTGAGCAGGTCTGAGCTCCCTCGAGGGCGTGAGAAGTGACTCTCCTTCACCCTGATGGGCCCCTGAGCGAACACCGTCACCACGGGCTCCCCGTCCCTGGGCTGTAACAAATGCCACATGTGGACGTTTTGCAAGTAAGCATATATACCGCTTATAAGGAGTCCTGCTATGAGGAAGTGAGCCGACGGGGACCAGAAAGGAAAAGCAGAGGGACTCACGAGAATGCCCATCCCGGGAGCCTCCAAGATGCAAAAGTCATCGTTGTCGGTGGAGCCCTCGGAGCCTTCATCAGACATCATGTCTGCCTGTGCCTCTGTTGCCATGGCAACAAGTCCTTCAAGCTCAGAGTCCTCACTTTGCAGCACGGTGGGTGTGCGCTTGGAAGCTTCACCGGGGAACAAATAAACAGAGACCGGAGAGCCTCTCAGCATGGAAGGGGAACCTTCACAAAAAAAATGCACACCGCAATGTACGTGGCTTAGGGAAACCAATTATGCATCATGCCACAGACCTCCTGATACACACAAGCAAACCTGCCATAGCAAGATTTCACTCAGCCGTATCCGGTTTGGATGTTGAGTTGTGTATAAAATGAATACCCTTCCGTACCTGGATCCAAACCCTCTTCTTGCTGGCTCTTCTCCGTGTCGATTAAGGCATCTGCCAGGTCATACTGGTTGATCTCTGCGGTTTCCGCCGCAGGGCAGGGCAGCAACGCCGCAGGACTTTCTGACAGCTAACAAGGCAGAATATTACAGTAGAAGATTAAACAAATATACAGAATCTTTACACAACTTGTACTTACTACCTCTACTTACTACTAAACAGCGCATTATAAATTGGCCTGTTGATCTCTGTTGCTCTTGGGTTTCTACATTTATTTTCATTTAAGTAAAAGTTATTTTTGCACCGCATAAAAAAGGTAAAATGTAGTATAATAAACATTCTCTTAATCCTCATGAGTAAATCCAGGAAGTTCCAGCATAAACTTGAAGTGCTTCACTAAACTGAGGCCATTTTTCACTTCTTTTAAATTCACAAAAATCTCCAATTAAAAATGATGGTCTTACTGGTAATTTCTGGCCGGCGATTTCAGTGGGTGAGGTGTGTCGCGGTGGGGGGTGCAGGTCGCCCTGGGAGACCAGGTACTGCAGCACATTAACCAGGGCAGCGCAGGAATCTGCACAGGTATGAACGTGAACCACATTGTTGGAGCAACGGAGCTCGAAGAGGGGCTGAGACTGCAGAGAGAGGAACCAGAGGAGGCCCATTTGAACATTTAAAGGGTGTCACAGAGAGAGTTGTGATGCAAGAGGAGGGATGAACTAACACTCAATAAGAATGCACCATAATGCTATGAATCAAAAGATTAGACAATGGAAATGCAAATACAAAACATTGCTTCATAACCGACTTTAAGCTAAACTTCCTCACATTTGTACACATTGCTACTGATTGGTTGAAAGGGCAGCTGCATCTTTGCTGTTGGACCACATGTTTACCGGCGCCTGTTTGTTTTTGGTTCCATATCCAACTGAAAAGTAATTCTAGTCGGGGTTTTTTGTCCGGAGCTATAATTATAATAAAACTTCATTATGGTTAAACAAATATTTATAAACACAAGGTCAAGGCCATGCTTATGGCTTCAGAAGGGTATTTAGCTAAATGATAGTGTTTTGTTTATGTTCACATTGTCTCTGGAGGGGTGAGCTTCATGTGAACAGATGGCGAGCACTCACCAGCTTGCCTGGGTCGCTGCCTTTCCAAGTGGTGATGGCGAGCTCCAGCAGGTCAATGTCCAGAACACACACATAGTCTGTGTCACACAAAGATAGAGTGCAGCTCATTTTGAGTCTTTATTTACATCATTAGTATTAACTTCTGTATGATCTCTAGTATAAGACGTCACTAGTTGTAAGAGGACCTCCTTTGGAATTTTTTTTCGTCTTCTAATGTTGACTCAGCTTGACAACGCCTCTAACAAACATACATGCCTGTAACAAACATCCTGACTATTTAAACAAGTTACAGGAACTTCTCTGAAGTGGTGGCTGACTGACCCTAACGGACAGAATACGACCGGACATGAAGAAACTCGCTAACGAGATTAAATAAACAACCAAATCCAACACTCCGTAACATCAACAACCTCCCTCTCTGAAAAAAACTCCTCACCTCTCCTCAGGTCCACGGTGTCAGTCTCACATTTGTCAGAGAGGTAGAGAGCAGAGTCATCCAGGATGAATCTGAACACAACAAAAGCACACATCAGACAAAGGTTTTACACGCTTAGTCTGCAGCTCGAATTTCAGAAATATTATTATTGTTTCAACTATTTAAATATTTGGTTTGTTGTGTAATTGAATAGACATCTTGATGTTCAGTACCTGAGGTGGAAGGTGGCGGTGTCTACGATGATGTTACTGGACAGAGAGAAGGACTCTGCTGTGAACAACACGCGCAGAGGCAGATACAGAGGTCTGGCAAACAGAAAAGCAGAAGATGAGGGTGGAGAAAAAAAGAAAAAGTATCATGTAAATGTACATTTACCACAGCATTATGAAATACCTGTAGTCGACAGCACAGGTAGCGAGGTGTGTGTGGAGAACAGTGATGACGGCAGGCGCTGTGTATCCCAGAATGGGATCATCAATCACATCCAGGAAGTCGACCAGCTGGAACAAACTAACAGACTCAGCTGGCAAACAACAACCATTTTTTATTCATCCACCTGAATTGATTTCAGTGTGGAAGCAGGCTTTTTGTTTTGTGCGTGACCCAAAGGGTTTAAATGGAAAAGGAGACAGAACCAATTGTGACCGCTATTATTATTATTGAATCATCCTTCATCAGCTACGACGTAGTACTGTACACTGCTTTTAATCTCTCGGGATAAAGCGCTGGGGATTTAGAACTGGTGGGCTACCAGCAGTCGACATCAGAGAAGACGTCTTTACTTCCTTGCACTGCGTCTCACCTGCTCATGCCAGCTGTGATTAGTCTGCGCCACGTAATGTCGCATGGTGGCACCGTGAAGTCGAAGGGCAACTAGGAACTCCTGCATGAAGAAACGGAGACAAACGTTGGCTCGTGTCGAAGCGGCGCCAGCAGCTCAATCCGGCGTTCAATGGGACCTGGGGCCGTTCCCCCCGGGACGTACCTTAACACTCCTCTGTGGGTCCAGTGTGACTTTGATGGCTGTGGACAACATCTGCAGCCCGCCCTCCTTGCCGCTCACACTGCTCACCCCCACCTCTGTAGGGTAGATGGTGGGGTCCAAGTGCTTCGGGGGGGAGAAGTTGGGCATCTCCAACCGCTGTGGAATGGGGGCGTCTTTCACTACAGCTGCAGTGGTGAAGTAAAAAGAAATGATGAGCCAGCGCAAACATCAACACTTAGCCTCGAGTGCATTCCAACATCATTTTAGAAGGAAAATATATATTATGTTGCCACAGAAATTAAAAAGTGCACCTCGATGGTAGAGCTCCACTCGTCTGCTCTCTATACACAGGAAATTGAGATTGGGGTCGTTCTGGTGCTGTGCCACACTGAATATCTTCCCCCCATCCAGGTCGAGCACAATTTCCCCGTGACTCTGGTCCTCCTGGATCAATGAGAACGACAAGTTTAAAAAACCCCAAAAAGAAATAGCAACTTAATTGCTAATGGATCGAGCCGTAGCTGCTTCATTAAGATGCGGCAGCCTCACGGCTCACCTTCTTGTCGGTTCGGGCTTGCAGACGGCCTTTGCCGATAATCACAGAGAGGGAGAGGAGGCTGAGGTTGTGGTTGGGGCGAGGAGCCGACTGTTGCGTCTTTCCAGAGGACTCACTGGCCATAAAGAAGTTAGGCTCGTCTTCTTCTGAATCCGAGTCTACGGCCGTAAGAAGACAGAGGAAAACACATGTGGTCTGTTTGACTTCACTAACGGAGGGAGAAGAATCCCGATAGAACACACACACAAAACCTAATTTATTAATGAAAGACGATTTTGATCGTTTCTATTATAAATACTCGATCCACGTGTTGTTTTCCCACTAAGGCCCTCACACTCACCCAGTCTAAAGGCAGACTTGCAGAGCTGGAACTCGTCGTGATGGCGGCTGTGGTTGGGGCTGTGGGCTGAGGGGGGAGGAGGCTCCCACATCAGCAGATCATTATTGATCCTTATGGACAAACGAGTGGGTAAGCGAAGATCATTTATAACATTTTAAAATAACCGTTTGGATACCTGATAAATGTATCTTAGAAAAGAGCCTGTGCTTCTGGCGACGTACCTGTTGTAGAAGCTCTGGAAGGCCTGTTTGCTGGGAAGGAGGATGTAGGCCAGCGGCAGGTTGATGTCCACTGCACACTGGCACTGAGCGACGCACTGCGCCTGAAACTGACGCATCTCCTCTGGGTCGGCTGGAATCACCATCTACCACGAGAAAGGAGGGACGAGTTCGGTGTGGGATCTTAATGAGATGCACGATGAATAGAACGGTGTTTTTTCCGGTGCATCAGCACACCTCCTCAGTCTCAAACATGGTGCGGTTGGAGGAGAACGGGGAGCTGGTTTTGTCGTTGATTTCACAGTGACTTTCGAAGAAGGCGGACCCCAGGTCGCTGATGAGGTTCACCCCGTCCAGACCTGCAGCCGGGCCCTGAGTTTCTCCTCCTCGCACACACACGGATATCCTGCCAACAGAGACACAAGAGTAATACAAGTAATGCTGGCTTGTGGTAAAGTACATTATAACACTATTTTTGTGCAGTAACAATGTCTTATTTCTACTGGAGAGCTTCTTTGCTGTAAAGTGGTTATTTCAAGAAGATTGTGATCCCATAGTCAAAACTACTAACCTTGGAAGAGAGTCGCGGTTCTTCTTTACTCTGATACAGGGGAAAGAGCCGCCTTCCCAGCCCTCGTAGGACCCTGTTCAGACACAACTCATCAGTCTTCAGTCTGCTTTTTGCATTGCTTATCTGCTGCTGAATATAAATAGTTGCTTTTACAGCTTTGAACAATGTATTGTGTGCCCTAGCAAAGACATTTTTAAAGATCCACCATTATGAATTGGCGGTAATTGTAAAACCAATGCCACTACAAAGAGCAACAACCGCTACTTCCACTCTCTATAAGAGGTTAACGTTACTCATAGAAAGTAATTAATGGCACCGTGTTTCTTCTCTAAAAGTCAAATGTTAATTCTTGCTTTGCTCCCATGTCAGTTCTAAACTGGAGGCCTGCCGCCAACCATCTACTGTAGGAATCCCCCCGGCTACAGATAAGTACATCACACAAACCCACAAACATCCCAACTGTCGTTTTAAGTCACTCGACAGGGAAAACGACGCACAGGGGATCAGCTAGAGAGCCTATGTTGAGCAAAGAGCATCGGTCATTATACTCGTTATAACCAACGGCTGCGGTTCAGCGTTGCGCGTGTTCCCACCGTGCAGGTCGCTGAACGAGGCCTCCAGCAGCTGGGTGAGACACGGAGCCCACGGCTGTCCCGGAGCGGTCTGCTCGCTCTGGAGGTCCGGGGCCTCCTGGTGCTTTAGCTCCAGCTGGCACAGCTCGAGCACCAGCGTCTCCTGCCGCACCGCCCTCTGGGTCGGAGGTCGACGCACAGGGAGGGGCCTGAGGTCGGGTATGGGGAAACGAAGCCTGAGGACGGCGTGGGGGGAGAGGAGGGTGAAGGAGGAGCACAGCTCGGTGCTCTGGGTCTGAGGAGAGAAGAGCGGGTTCAGTTGTAGTCGTCACTGCCGAAGCTCCACCAGATGCTCGAGAAAAAACAAAAAAAGTATTTATTTGGTTCTTGTGTGTGTCAGCAGCAATACGTTTGGTCAGATTACCCTTTTAAAGACTTTACCAAAGAGATGCATCTATTTTTTTGTGTTCGTCGTAGAAGTTTGATCCATCACTTCAGTTCTTTCAGGTATTTGTATTAATTAGGTCACCTACAATTGCACTAGCTAGCAGAATTCGGTCTTTGTGTAACAAGGCCTCTATGATGAGTCTATGTTTGTGGGGTTCCACCTGCATGGGTCCAGGTCCAGCTGTCTGCGTGGGACAGTAGCTGAAAGCTTTGCTCAACTTCCCAAGGCGACTGAGGATGTCCAGGTCCAGCTCGGTGCTCAGTTCTGCCAGCTCCACCCGCACCACACTGTCCCGCCGCACCACCCGCTGTCTACCCTGCCAGCACACACACACAAACACACACAGGTGTTAAAGGATAGACTGATATATCAGTTCATTTGATACCCCAGATTGATGGTCATGTGGAGTCCAAAAGGTTTTTAAATTATTTAAAATAGGGTGTCACATCTTTCAGGATCAACGTTACATCAAAAGGAATATTAGGTAACTTTCTAACTACAGGAGTATCACAAGGAACACGCTTATGTGTTCTTTGTGTTTTGAGAGGTTTTTTTTTGCGTGCGTACTTTCCGCAGGTGTTTTTCCGTGAGGCTGTAGTGTAGTTGGGCACATGGTCTGGCTGCAGCTCCAACTGTGAACATACCAGCTTTCTGGAACTGAAGCAACTGAAAAGAGACACAATGTCCAGTTTAAAGTAACTTCAGTCTGAAACATATTTCACAATTCCAGGGAGGTTTTTTTAAGTCGCTCTATGACAATCGTTACGGCTCTCCCAAACATGTATGTCATTGGTTTTACGTCTCAAAGTGGGACCACACAGACATTGACATTTTCCTACCTCACTGTACTGAGGCTTTCCGTCCTCCAAGAGGAACTCTATCAGTTCCAGTCTGCTGAAGGAAAGGTCAGAGGTCACAGCCCGACTGTGGCCTCTGCCGCTGCGCATTTCGCAAGCGACCTGCACTGCGGCGCTGGTCACTCTATGAGAGAAAGTTTATTGTATTTGATATACTACACGGCCAAAATAAGTACATTACAATCTGTAATCAAGTGACAACGCGCCAAAGACAAAATGCACATCTGCGTTTTTCTACCTGAGGTGGGAGTGTGGGCAGGCCTTGGCAAAGCCGTCTCTCAGATGGCGAAAGTCTCGCTCACTAAACATGCTGTCCTTGAAGAAGGCCAGCTCCCGGAAGAACACCTGAGACACCTGAGCCAATGAGGCGGCTCCGTGGGGCTCGGAGGGCGGGTCCTCCTGCAGAAGGGTTAGGGTGAGCCCGCCGAGACTCAGACGCAACAAAGCGTCCGGCTTCAGCTGCTCCGACTGGCCGCTGTGTGAGCGTCCTGCAACGGAGAGAAGGAGAGTTCTTTGGGAAAATTCTGGCAAGAAAGTCAAACTTTTGTTTAATGTGGTAAGAAAGCGCAGCGATTTCACCTCTGGTCCGGCCGCTCGACTGGGGCAGACTCGACAGGGCGCCTGCTACGGGATACCTCCTGGGACCGTTCCCCATGCCCTGCAGGGGAAAGTCAAAGTCGATGTCAGACTACTATGTGATTTGATCGTCACATTTACATGCGAGGAAAGAGAGAGCTCACTTCACGTGCAAAGACCTGCAAGCCATTTGTATTTTAGAAAAAACAGAAGATTCATTTAAAATATAAATACTGATGCTACTGATGATTTTTATATTTTAGTAATATTAAAACCACCAACACCCAAATTGATAATTTAGGAATTTAAACACACAGACACACACGTAGGCTGTACCTGTGTGAAGCTGGCCATACTGTGTGTGGAGTGTGTGGATGACTCCATGTCACTGTCTGACAACTCGCTGCCGGAGCGTACAGACGTCGCGCTACTGGTCATTCCACCAGGACCCATGGAGAAAAACATTTCTGCAGGTAATATTAATCATACATTAATGAGTAAAGCGCTTCTCTTGTGTGGCAATGTGCAACTTGTGTGTTTACATACTGGCGAAAGACTGTATACTTAATAATGCTGTAACATGATATACTGAATAAATGCTGGATCGCTATTTTAAATGAGGGGATATTTTTATGCGGAGTAGCTGACATGGTAAGAAACTAGATGGTTCTAGGGGCAGGCCGGCTGAGGTTGTGATGCCTCTCAGACGATTAGAACTGAACCTTTTTGCAGTTGCACTGTGTACCTCCATTGTCCAGGGCGGTGACGAAGGGCTCCAGGTCGGGTTCGGTCTCCCACTCCGTGTCTCTGGGACTGGAGCCCAGCTGCTTACTGAGGTCCTGCTCGATCATACGCAGGTCGTCTGAGTCCAACGGACGACTGAGCGCGCCGCCAAATTTATTATCGGTCTCTGGGGAGAAAGGGAAAGAGAAACAGATTGATGATTGTGTTTGTGACAGAGAGGTGGAGTGTAACAGTTATGAAGTGTTAAGAGCAGCTTGTGACCAACACAGGTCTCTTTTTTGTTCTATTCTATATTCTATATATTTTTTGAGTGCATCCAAGTATCAATTGTACATTTTAATCATCACAAATAAAGGAGATAAAACCATTTCTTATACCGTTTTGCGGACAGAAAATTACATTAAATTCTTAAGTCTATTGTATTATAACACACGCTTTAACCTGACGTCACAGAGGAGCGTGACACAGATCCAGGAGGAGTTAAAGCACCACACGGCATTCCACATTCAGTATTCAGTGGCCAGAGGCAAGCGTAACCCAGGTGATTGGTGCATGTTTTTCACACGGTGTGTGTTCCACTGTACCGGTGTCTATGCAGAGGGCCGCCAGCAGGTCTGTCAGGTGGGTAATTTGATTTGGAGACAGCAGCATGTGGACACAGCCCACCTTCCCATCCAACTCCAGCTGAAGAACAGGGAAGAAGAGATAGAGAAGTCAAAAGGATATTGCATGTACTAATGCGTCGATGTTACAGTATGCACACACGAGCAGATACCCTCATTCCCATCTACAGACACACACAAGACCACACACAAACCTTTGGTCCAGGCAGCATGTCGTTCTGTTTAATTTTGACGGTGGTCTCTATGAAACCGGAGCAGCTCCCTATGAGCAGCGGCTGAGACGGAGAGCGGGGAGGGGATTTCAAAGGCTTTGCCTCTTCCTCCTCCTCTGCTTCATCGTCATCACCATCTTCTTTTTCCTCCTCCTCCTCCTCCTCCACCTCATCCTCTTCATCCTCCTCCTCCTCTTCTTCTTCATCCTCATCCTCCTCGTCCTCCTCCTCCTCTCCTACTTCTTCTCCTTCTCCTTCACTTGCCATTGCCGATACAGGGTGATCTTTCTCATGGGAACCCTGAGAAATGAGAAGATATATTTGAGCATTTCTGGTTGTAAATTCTAGTTTCAGTTTGATAAATGTATATTTTGATATTTTCTTCCAGAATGAAACAAAATGTGTTTTTACGTTAAAAAAGACATTCTTCCATTGTTGGCGGGCTTTATTTTGTATTATCCTAGTAATACGTGAATAGGCAAATAAATACCTTACATACATAAATGAGTGTGAAAGAAATCAAAGATTACACATTGAGAGTAGTTAGCGGTTCAAGTCTCCATCACCTGCGCGGTGCCGGTGCTGTCGTAGAACAGCTGGACGGCGCTCAGCTGGAGGATCTTGTGCAGGAAGGCGGGTGGCTGGTGGATGTCAACAGGCACGGTAGTGTGGCTGGCTGGATCCCGCACCGCCTCGTCAAAGTACTCCAGTCTGGAGAACGTGCAAACAAACACACTCATTAGTTAGGGCCCATTATTGGTTTACGGTGATTTCTATTCTGAGAAACGTTACCAATTGTAAGGCACTCAATGGTTTTAATAATGAATATACCTGGTTTTAATAATAGAATACTGATCGGTCAGTGGATTTTAGGTGATTGAATAGCCTCTTGTTTAATAAACACTGTCTCGCTACAATCTTCAGTTCTCCTTTTAAAAATCAGGCATTTGGGATGACAGGGCCTTCTGGTCACTGACCCAATATCAACAGAGCCACCCTGAGCAGATCTGTCAATAAGCCACACAAACATGAGTCCACCAGTGTCGCAGTAACACACAATCGAAAATGTCACAGCAGTCATGGGACATGTGGCACCGGTGAAAAGAAGCACAGAAAACCATTAACCTGGTGACTGAATAAGTGGGTATTTGGGAATGATTGAAAACTAGCTTGGTTACCGTGAAATGCAGTTTTACCTTTATTAACGCTAGCACGTGAGCAAATCAAATCATTGAGAACATAATTGCTTTCAAAGGCTGCTCGCACAAGGCTCTCCACAGCTCTCCACTCCCCTGTCATCCCATACTGACAAAACCTTGAGAACAGCCTGCAGATATTTGCAGATAAAAGCCCCTTAAGGTGGACGACCTTAAGGGGTCAATACTGACCCCGTTTAAAACAAGCTTCACACTGAGGCGGTTTGAAAACACAAGGAGAGCAACTTCATAAGTGAGCAGGGATGTCCCTCCTCATCGGCTGATGAGCAGAGAAAAGATGACATATTATTCCTGGCTTCCATTATACTTTCCCTCTCCTGTGACTGATTACAGAAACATGAAAAACAACAAAAGAGCAAAACTGGAGCCGTGGCTGTAAATCTGGATGCTTTTACTCGTACGACAGAGAAGATTTAGGGGGTTATGCTGAACACTGTGTCGCAGCTCCTCCTCTGAGGCTTTCTTTGTTTACAAAACATTTCTTCAGCTGCAGCATGTGCTTCATCGCTCAACAAGGTCCGCACTGCTTGAAGACTAGCTCACACCCATACTTTGACAAAGAAGACAACTGTAAAAGTGTTTCTCACTTGTTGTAACAGAGAATTAATGAAGGAATGCATTTTGTTTTCAGAGGCGAGAATCAAGGATACAAACATACACAGCCGGCGTACATCAGTGGTATCTGTAGAATATCTGCAACTTATAAAAAACTTTAGATGTTTTAATGCTCTGATCAGACCTAAAAAAACACCGGTGACAGAGCAGGAACAAGAGAGGTTTCTCAAATACAAAATAAAAGACAAATTTCAGTCATCCATGAAATAGTCATCTCATTCTCCTTTGCTAAAGTGAGTCTTGTGGAGGGAGACATACCGTTTGATGTGCACCTCTAAGGCAACGCCTGTTTCCAGGTCCAGGGGCTGGTGCTCGATGCGAACGATAGTGTCTATGAAGGTGACTTTAATGCGACGAAGGACTGCAAACACACAGATGAGATGAGAGACATGCAAAGGTTCATCAGCACTGACCTTTCAAATCATCTCTTAGCGTCTGATCAGATTGTTTAGATAATTTGGGAAAATAATGGGCAGATAGTTACCGTAGGGAAACTGATGTTTGCATGTTCGCGCTGTCGGCTCGACACAAAGGTGAGAACGCACACAGCTTCGACTCACCTGTCTCAATGGTTTGGGCAAACATCTCAAGCCCCTCCAGCTGGGCAGGCGGCTCCTCGGACGCCTCGGGGGGGTCCTTCAGGCACTCCTGAGCCAGCTGCATGCTGGAGGTCATGCTCGATGACCAGCCTTGGGAGTCCCAACCCCCACCTGAGAACAGACAAAATCACTGAGAATTCAGACATGGAGTAAGTGTGTATTTGTGCACTGAAATGTGAGGATTTGCTATTATTAATGGACTTTTGGAACTGTTTGAATAGAATTGAATGGAGCCAGTCCTCGTTACAAAACGACGGGCAGTGTGAAATGTATCTGCCGGCTGGCTCTGGATGTACGCTCTATGTTATTGTCTGTATTTCAGACACTGTATGTCTCCAAGACAAATTTCCTTTGAGATAATTCAAATTTATAAATCTACAGTTATAGATTATTTACTAAAGCACTTTAATATCAGATCATACCAAATAGATACTCATTCATAACATTAACAAGAGCTGGTCATTTTGGGTTGCAGCAGTAAAAGAACCAATTAATCTTTACAATAATCATCATTCAGGACCAAAACAGGTAGGTCTTGATGCCAGTTTAGTGTCCCAGGTGGGAGACTTGTTTTGGGGGAAACTCACTGGTTCGGTACTTGGGTCGACATGTTATCTGAAGACCAGAAACCTCTAAGGTGCAGTGATCCGTCAGTAGAGCTTGCCAGGGGATGGTCACCACTATGCTGCTCACAAAGCCATCCACTATCTCCAGAGGAGCCCCGAGGGTCTCCAAGAGCTCATTGACCGCCTGGAGGAGAGAGGACGAGGTCAATAAGAACGAGAAAGGGACAGACATGTCAACAAATGGCTCCTCACTGTGTGTAGACTTATCGTGTACTTGTAAGGGGGGAGGGGGGCGGTTGGATCTATTCTGAATGTGAAAGACACAGTGGAAAGGTGCACTTAATTAATCTGCTGACACGGTGATGTGTTTCCTAGAACTGGAATTCTTCGAAGAAATGCGAGCCAGGCGCCGGGCACGACGTTTGAGATTGTTGTTGTACTCGAGTGCTGGTTGCGAAACCGCCACCAAACACACACACACACACACACACACACACACACACACACACAGCGGGACTCGCTGAGTTGACAGACACCTATTTAAAATAAACGTACAATAACAACTCACCCAGACGTCGAGGTTGATCTCCTTGATGACACCGCTGCCGTTGTAGAGGTCCAAGCCGAGCTGGTCCAGGCTCAGGCGCTCTTGCAGAAAGTGGCCGAGGTAGTGCTGCAGGAGGTACCGACAGGCCCGCTTCTTGATGGAGCCGGGCCAGGGGAAGAGCCAGCGAGACATGGGGCCGCGGGGAGCGGGGAGAGGGAGCGACGAGCCGGCGGAGGAGAACGAGTGAGACTGCGGCCCGCCGGCAACTGCATAACAGACTGGAGCCGAAGTGTGCGAAACACGGGGAATGAGCCGCGGCTAGCTACCGCAGGGGGCTACGGAAGGAAGGAGGGGGGTAGACCGCGACTGTAGCGTTATAGTTCTCCCCAAAGCAGTGCCGCAAAAAAGCTTGAAAACCCCGTTGTCAGGACCGACGGGACTCGCCCGCTAGTCGACGGGACGTTTCTCCGGCCGTTCGAGGCCGTCTCGGCTCATAGTTTCGGTACGTGTGTGTCGAATTGGAGCCGCAGGTTCCGCTGTTGCGTGTCTCTTGTTTCAGGGTTGTTTATTGTTATCGTTTGCCAACTGATGGTATGGGGAACGTAACTTACGTGCGTCACGCGTCATCGTGACGTCAGACAAAACCCCGGAAGAGACACACGACACCATCTTTGTAAGGATATTTGTGCATAGAAAATCGGATCAATATTTCACCTGATCGAGGTTTATGATTTACTATAATTCATTTTTTAGATTTAAATAATGTTGCAACATGGTGGTATTCAATATGTATATTTAATTTAAAGCTATTGAATTTGTCCAATGTCAATACTAGGGAGCTTTAATTCTTCTGTTTATATACACTCACCGGCCACTTTATTAGGTACACCTGTCCAACTGCTCGTTAACACTTAATTTCTAAGCAGCCAATCACATGGCGGCAACTCAGTGCATTTAGGCATGTAGACATTGTCAAGACAATCTCCTGCAGTTCAAACCGAGCATCAGTATGGGGAAGAAAGGTGATTTGAGTGACTTTGAACGTGGCATGATTGTTGGTGCCAGAAGGGCTGGTCTGAGTATTTCAGAAACTGCTAATCTACTGGGATTTTCACGCACAACCATCTCTAGGGTTTACAGAGAATGGTCCGAAAAAGAAAAAACATCCAGTGAGCGGCAGTTCTGTGGGCGGAAATGCCTTGTTGATGCCAGAGGTCAGAGGAGAATGGCCAGACTGGTTCGAGCTGATAGAAGGGCAACAGTGACTCAAATAACCACCCGTTACAACCAAGGTGGGCATAAGAGCATCTCTGAACGCACAGTACGTCGAACTTTGAGGCAGATGGGCTACAGCAGCAGAAGACCACACCGGGTGCCACTCCTTTCAGCTAAGAACAGGAAGCTGAGGCTACAATTTGCACAAGCTCATCGAAATTGGACAATAGAAGATTGGAAAAACGTTGCCTGGTCTGATGAGTCTCGATTTCTGCTGCGACATTCGGATGGTAGGGTCAGAATTTGGCGTCTACAACATGAAAGCATGGATCCATCCTGCCTTGTATCAACGGTTCAGGCTGGTGGTGGTGGTGTCATGGTGTGGGGAATATTTTCTTGGCACTCTTTGGGCCCCTTGGTACCAATTGTGCATCGTTGCAACGCCACAGCCTACCTGAGTATTGTTGCTGACCATGTCCATCCCTTTATGACCACAATGTACCCAACTTCTGATGGCTACTTTCAGCAGGATAAAGCGCCATGTCATAAAGCTGGAATCATCTCAGACTGGTTTCTTGAACATGACAATGAGTTCGCTGTACTCAAATGGCCTCCACAATCACCAGATCTCAATCCAATAGAGCATCTTTGGGATGTGGTGGAACGGGAGATTCGCATCATGGATGTGCAGCCGACAAATCTGCGGCAACTGTGTGATGCCATCATGTCAATATGGACCAAACTCCCTGAGGAATGCTTCCAGCACCTTGTTGAATCTATGCCACGAAGAATTGAGGCAGTTCTGAAGGCAAAAGGGGGTCCAACCCGTTACTAGCATGGGGTACCTAATAAAGTGGCCGGTGAGTGTAGAACTTCAGTATCAATGGTCCTTTATGCCACTTAGCTGTGGGGACGAAACGGTGTGATTGAACTCATATTTGCATTTTCTTTCAGAAGCCTCTAAAGTTAAAGAACCTCCACACTCAATACATTGTTCTTATTGTGGCTTAAGTGAAATGTATCAGTTGTGTTGCAAAATATTTTTATTATTAAACAAACAAAAACAAGTTACACCATTGGCTATGTGTTTTTATTCCTATGAAAACATGTAGTGATTTCTATACAAACGACCAAAAACTTAGATCACAACAGCCAAAAATGGTCTCATAACATCCTTCAAGTCAAACAGTTGGCTGTTAACACTAAATAGTAAACTTGATAAACATTTTTAATAAAACTCATTTTAAGAAGGCAACATCGGGGATCTTGCCATCAGTCTGGGAAAAGAAAGGAAAAAGCATTTCAGAATCTTGCTTAATGAAAAATGACACCTTTATAGTGATCCAGAGGGACAAATATAATTGGTATTACCTGTAACTGAGTGAAAACTTGTGCTGCTCGGTTGAAATCCCACTCGTTGTCTTGCAGACACCTGCAACAGAATAACGGTTAATGTAGATATATTAAATTAAGCAAATAATGTATGTAAAAAGAAAAACACTTACTTTTGGGACCATTCCAGGTTCATGCCAGACTTTTGCGAGAAGGCTGTGAGCATCTCCTGCTGAGGCGCAGTGAGGGTGGGGACGGGGCTGGAAGATGGAGTCGGAGCAGGAGCCACGAAGGCGCGGCGGATCTCCTCTGTTGTGGCCATCCGGATGAAAAGCTGGTCGTTCACAATGCACAGACTGCAGCACAAGAGGTGAGTTTTTGCAGTATAGCTTTTTTTAATGAACCACCTTTTCATTATTTGTTCTACTGTTGTTTTGCGGTGGGCTCCCTGGTTTATTTTAGATTAGTGTAGGAAAAAAAAAAAAAAAAAAAAAAAAAAAGTTATCCCAGTTGGACTCAAAGCGAACGATCATCATTCTCTACAGCCTAAATTTTATGGATGTTACAAAGCAGCGTTTACTCATTTAGTATTATGACTTTTCCTCTGGGAAAATGTGAAGGACAATAGGAATACAATTCAAACCGTTGGGAGCTCAGTAAAAACATACCCAGAATTCCCTGCCGGAACTGTGACGAAGACTCGAGAGAAAGCCATGGTGGACTCTCGGGATTTACCATCAACAGCAACTGAAAAACAAACAGGAGCAACATGAAAGCAACACTACCTATACAAATCAAAAGCAACACTACCTATTCTTGCAGTGAATGTGAAAGAAATATAAAATCATGATTGACCACCAACTCACCTTCTTTGAAGACTCCGCTCACAGTGAAAGACAGCAGTGTGTTCTGTTTTAAAAAAACAAAAAATAATTAAAATAGATTACCTACACAGACAGAAGACTAACGACAAGTGCTGACAGAACAAACATGATCTCACTGTGAAGGTGTTAACGTCGACGATAAAGGAGGCGATGTCGTGCTGAGTTTTCGGCAACTCGTTGATGAAAGCCACCACGTTCAGCCGTGTGTGCTTTAGAAGTCGAAACCGCACCGCTAAGAGAAGCAATAAAATCAAAAAGGAGAACATCAGGAGGAATCTCAAATCACAGGTCAACAGCTTGGCAGGTAAACTCACTTGTGTCTTTGATTCTCTTCAGGTTTCGAGTGTCTTTGTGATACTCTCCAAGACTGCTCCTATATAAAAAATAAGGTGGAGGGACAGATTGTCGCCATGTGAATACAGACAAGAGTTAATTACTTGGTCCTCTGAAAATAACATCTGAGGTAACACTGAAACAAGGTTGTTCAGTATTACACAAGCCCAAAAGTGTGTCTTTGTGGGCGCTTACCTTGAGGGGTTCTGGGTGGTGTATGGTGTTGTGAGGGATAGCGATGCTCCGTCATGGTAAGCATCCAGGAGAGGCTGTCTGTTCCCAGAGTCGTATATGCTGTAGTACCTAGAAACAGTCACACCGTTTGTTCCTGCTTCTCCTGGGGTTTTGTTCTTGCATACAACTCTTATGGAAAGTGTTAAAAGCAGTACTGGTACAAACCCAACCGCCAACAAGGCAGTGATCAATGGAATGTTACCCATAGATTATTTTAAAAAATAACAGAAACTCACTGCGCCAGGAACCGAAGTATGAGGACCTTAATTTCATCAGAGCCAAAGTAGCTGCCCTGTGATTGTCAATAATAATAAACAAGCATTTGTCAGGTACAACAAGGGGACAGTAACTTCCTGTGTCACATATTCCAGAATCCATATAAAAATATATAACTGATAAGATCAAATGTATCACACAAGACCAAATAAGTTACCTTGCAGGGGGGGATAACGGTTGGCGTTTCCACATCAAATCCAATGGGTGGGGGGAGGTCATGACCATCCTAAAAAGAAACCACAGGTGAATAAAGATGCATCGAGGAGAAATTAGCACTGGCAGACTGATTTGATTGAATCCCAATAAGGATAATCGAGATGAAGTGAGGATGACTGACTAGTGGACTTACCAGTTTGAGAAGTCGGGGAAACCTCTGCCTCACAGCACTGGTATGGAAAAGAAATTAAGAGCAGGATAGTTATACAACTGCACTACAGAAATAAATCATGCTCACTGATGAAGATGACACCATCAGTCACACCTGGAGACACATTTGTTCTCATTTTGTGACTTTCAGTCTTCCTTTTTAAACTGACAAACTGATTTGGGGAGAATACAGTCATGTATAGACAAATGGATGCAGTTGGACGACAACCAGCGCCAGAAGCAGTTTACGGTTTGTATTACAGGTACATTTAACACATTTGTAAATGAACTATCATTTACGTCTTCATCCTTCAAGTTTATAATGCTCCATTCAAAAACTCTCCCACCCCAAAGTGTACTTACCAGTAGGTATACTCACCCTCTCCCCCAACATGGAGGTACACAGAGATCTGACACAGGGAAGCAACATAAGCACACTTTTTCTAGCCCATACATGCAGAGACCCACAATCTACCACATTGCACTGAAACCAGTAAACAACAACTGGCCTCAGAGTGAGCTGGACCAGCATTCCCACCACGCATCCCATTGCCTTCCCATCAGTGAAGCACCTCAAAGCCTCTATTGACTTTGAAGCGATGGGTCTTCATGCGTAAGCATTTTCGATCTGAATTTAGAGCCACGCCTCTGGCTGCAGGGGGACTCAATACGCAGTGGAATACAGTAAGAATTCTAAATTCTGCTCGCAAATAAGCTCACTTTTGAGCTTACTTGTACTGGTCACAGACATCAGAAGTTTTTCCACGTATTTCTCATTTGAATAATTTCAAAACTGGACTTCGATGTCCAGTTCAGAATCAGTTGCCCTCAGAAGTTAATTACAGGCATTTGCCAAACTCTCCACTTCCTTGACTGAACAGCAGAGACCCATTCAAGGGCGAAGACAACAAACTTTGTGGAAGAGACTGACTGCTGTCTCTGTGCGGCCCTTCAGTGGTCATGGGTAATGACACGTATCCCTCTCCGCCTCAGCGCAACCGCTGTTTCTGTCAAGCCCCACCGTCTCAATTTCTCCTCATCGTGTTCTCAGTGAGTCAGTGCTCATGGTGAATGAGGCCGAGTAATCGTGACTGTGCCTGCCTTAGGTTGTCCCGGGGTTTCCAGGTGGGATCTTACCCGTCATGGGCTATCCAGCCTTCCATACTCGCCTCTCACAGGGGGGTGTTGTGGGGGGGCAGAGTGGGCAACGGTGCTAAGAGGGGAGGGGAAATCAGTGGCTGTGGACCTTGTTTCCTTGTTTTGCCAAAACATCTGTCAAGACAATTGTGGATTGCCCTCTCTGCAATAGGAACCTACACTGGTATGCAGCACTGTTCAAGATTGTTGTTGTGGTCGATTCATCTTTTTTGGGAACAGTTCACAGTACATTGTGTTCAAGGGTTGTCAAGCAGAAAATGTTTTAGTTTTTTTCTTCTTCTTCTTTAAGTGGTTATTGTTGGAGTTACACATAAAGAGCAATGTGATCGTTTTGCAATAGTTTATGGGATAAATAATCAGGAGGTCAGCGGGGGAGTGCTGGGCACAGCATCACAGAGAAGCAGACAGTTGACCAAAGCTTGAAAAGACGTCCCCCAGAGAAGCCGACTAACAGGCAAAGAGGATGGCTGCTCAAACTGAGAAGATTCTAGGCAAGCTGAAAGGAAAATAATGTTGAGGTGCATCAGGGTTAGAGGTCCGCTCTGCAACTTTTTTAAAATAAGAAATGTTTAGTTAATTGTGTGAAAATGAGATGGTACTCAACAGAGGGAGGAACCGTGTGAGAATTTGCACGTCTCCTTTTTTCCATTTCTCTTTCCACACAAGTATACAAAAACACAGCGAACGAATGGTTAATGTCAGTTGCTCTGCTCCAAATGTTCACCCACGACTCCTGAAGCAATGGTTTTGGTTATTGTATCGGCCTTTGACCCACCCACGCACATATACACCCACAAAGCCTGGCTTGATCCTCTGTCGTAGCACGCTGCTGTATATTTGTCAAACAAGACTACTTGGACGCTAGTCTTGTCACACCACTGTGTCCTCTCAATTTTCTCCCCTCAGCCCCCCAAAATCGCTGACTGACCTGATGTACGAGGCCTGGTCCTTAAAGAAGTCACACAGAGGGTTCCTGTTCAGCCACAGCTCCACCAGCTTCAGGCCTTTTATCTTGTCCAGCTCCCGGTCCGACTTCAGCTGGACGGTTGGTGGGAGAAGAGCACTCATGAATCAAACCGCGTCAAAAAGGTCTGGTTATTGTTCGGTTAATCAACTGAGCAGTCAATCTCACCTCGTTGTGGGACAAGTTGAGTGTCTTCAGATTAGGCGCCTTGGAAACCAAATCAGTGAGTTCATCCAGTTTGTGAATGCGGTTGTTGCTGAGGTTTAAGCCTGTCAGCTGGGAAAACACACAGCGTGAGTGAATTCAATTTGACCCAGCTACCACGTGCACACTCGTCATGGCAGCAGTAAATAGTACTTATTACTTAATGTAACAGGAACATATATCAAAAACATCTTTACCTCTGGAATGTTTTCCTCGATAATCTTGATGACAGCTTCCATGTTTGTCTTCCTATTTAAGATTACTTCAATGTTTTGGGAAACCAGGTCTGTCGGGTAAAAAAGGAGTCAATAAAAACAGTCAACAAATATAGCAAAATAATCTGTAGCAACAATGTTAAAAAAAAAGTTGTAGTGAACATCAAGAATCAAGAACATTTATTGCCAAAATAAGTTGGACATACAAGGAATTTGACATGGCGGTTGATGCATAACATGGACAGTTTTTAGCAAATAAACACAAACATGAAATGGGTCCAACATATGATTGGAGTTTGAGAGGGAAGGGAGAGCATCATCACCTGGGTCTGTTCGGATGTTGTTCAAGTCCAGTGCTTGCTGGGAGCCATCAAAACGTTTTGCCATGCATTGCTGTGCCAAGAGTAAAAAACAACAACATGTTTTCATTTAAACAGCAAAAAATGCATAAAATGAATGATACCCTGGTTACTTTAAGGGCTAGCAATTAAACTTGTACACATCGCTGCAATCTTCTTTATTTCCCTTTGAGTTTGTATATTTTAAAAAAAAGGCTACAATAATAGAGATTCAAAACATGTAGGTTTAAAAATCCGTATTTGCAAGACTTCAGCAACGCCAAAAATGCTTCAGCCCCCACAGCTCGCTCACCCTCAGGTGCTCCAAGTGTTCAGGCTTCAGCTCAGTGATGAGGAAGGAGGGTGGAGCGCTCGGGTTGACGTGTACTTCCACCTGGAAGAAACAAATAACACACGGCATGATGGAACATAGTAAATAAGAGATGTGTTGTACACACACGTTTTAATATTTATGCTGTTATCAATAGTCGGATGTTACATGTACAAAGACTGGTCATTTTGGATTAAAAAATTCTGGAAAAAATACGATTTATAAAAATGCTTACCTTATAGCCATCCGTGTCCGTGATCTTGTGAGAACATTTGTGCAAGGCAGTGGCAACAGAGGAATCATCCACATAGAAATGGACCCTGTTGTGTTCAACATGGTACTGTACAGACAGGGGAGAAATAAAATAAATTCATATATACAACAATTTAAGTCTTTAACCAAAATGTCCTTCAAATCGGGGAGCTGGAAACTGATTCCAATTTTTTACCAGCAGGGAAGAATTATAAATAAAAAAGCAGAAATATCTGTGACCATAACGTAAAGCACATGCGTGCATTTGAAAGACTACCTATTAAAAATCAATATCCTTCTACCTGGTAATCATAAGACAGTGTTGAACCTACCTGCACAGGTGTGTATGGAACAGTACATATGTTCTGAAGGGCAGGCAACAACCATTTCTTGTCATATTTTCTTCCATGCGGTATCTGTCAAAGAGACACGACCAAACATGAGTCCTTTAACAGCTTACACAGTAGAAACATTAACGTTGTGGAGAAAGGGTTACAATACGCACTGTCACTTTGAACCAGCCCGACCGGCTCCTCCCTCCTCCACCATTGCCAGCACCACCTCTGTCTCCTCCTCTAAAGCCACCTCCTCTACCACCTCCGCCCCCTTTGCCTTGTCGCCGGTCTCTGTCAAAGCGGCCATCTCCTCCTTTCCGAAAAGGCCTCCCGTATGGGTTACTAGAAAATAGAAAACAAGGATATCTATTAAAACTGTACTGCATCAACCAGTCTCAACCACAGGGACAACACAGTTCCCTTTACTAGTCCACTTCCTGCCTCACAAAACATCCAAGCAGTCCTTTTCCAGGGATACCGTGTCACGGCCTATGAAATTGTTGTCCATCAAGTTTTTGTGACACGTCATCATTTGTAACCCAAACTACTTCACATAAAAGGGGAATTTATAGCTACATTTGTGAAGGAAAACAATAATTTAATGAAATTAAATTATTATTTAAAATAATTTATTAAAATAATTTCAGTAATGTTGCAATTTCAGAATTTGCAACAGGCAGAGATTTCTAACAAAAGTCAAAATCAATGCGTGGTCGATGAGTCACCAATAAGATCAAATTAAAAAAAGCCCCATGATATCAGTCTTAAATGACTTCGAGTTTTGAGGCCCGTTCTGAGAGGGTTGATGACATACAGTGGTTTCGATATTCTGAAAGCAGCTTAAAAAGCAAGTTCCTTCTCTTCCTGTGACTGACTGACTGTGTATGCCTCCACGTGGTTGAAACAGATCCACAAGAAATGATTCACATCTTGTCGTTTGTGGGTCCCAACTATTATTAGAACTACTAAAAGAAGAGAAAAAAGCCACTTACAATCTGTGCTGGGAGCTGTTGTCCTGGGAGCTGTCACTCATAGTTACATCAATATCGTCAAGCCTCGACCTTGGGCCCGGACCCCCGAAGCCTACAGAGTGGCCCCCCCTCTGGCGGTCTCTGCGGGACCTGTCATATGACCGACCCTTGTGGGACCCTCTGCCTTTACGGCTGCGAACTTGCGGTGCGGTTCTGTCGTCATGCTCTGAGAAAGGGGAGTTAAAAAGATGTCAGTTTTGATTTACGTTTAAAAAAAATATTATTTTAATAATAAATTGCATCAACAAATGACTCAAAACCGGCACAACTTTACTTACATCTTTCTGTATTATGAGTTTACTTTTCACTGCAATCTTTTCTTTTAAAACAATGCGGAAAACACTTAAATAGTGCTAATGAAGCACTGGGTAAATACGGTATCAAGTAACAAAAAGATCTCCGAGGTGGGGGCGGCGCAGATATGATTTTACCTTGAAGGGACATGCAACCAGAGCTCATGACCTCTCTCCTCACCACAAAGTCCGCTCGGTCTGATGGTACAAGTGGCACATAATATGTCACATTAACGTGAAGCCTCTTACCGTTGTAGTAATGTCCGCTGTCCGCCATGTTTAAAACACACAGCCCTCGCAGTAAATTATAAAGTGGTGCTTCGTTTCGCTCTTTTACGAAACAAAAACGCTATGTCCCCAAGTCGGCGAGTCTTTGTGTGAGAGGAAACACAAAGGCGAGCACAACGTGACCGGAGTGTGCGTGTGTGTGTTCTTTAACTAGCTGGCGGCTATGCTAACTGCGGCGCGTTGCCGAGAAGACAACGGAAATACAACGCTGTCTTTAGTTCACGTCAGATTCTCTTCCGGGACATAAAAACAGTGTGGGAAATTCAAACATCCAATGCAATCTTCAAACTATGCGATCAGCGGTAAAATGTCAAACAACAATGTGGAAGACCTGAACGCATCAAAATATTAAAGTGTAGGATGTTGCAATTGTCGGCTTCGATGTTAATTTTGATGGCTAGCTAGCTAGCTAGCGTACCCTAAGCTAGTTAGCTCCTACCTAGCTCCAAAGATATTAGCTACCTAGCTTAACCAAATTGGGCCTGGAGGTTTTCTGTACCGTGAAAATTAAACGGAGCATCACCAGGCATAATGAACGGAGGCCTCGGCACTCAATTTCTCGTCTAACGTTACAAACTCACCATAATGACACTTTAATAGCATTAAGTGTCTGTAGGTTGTATTTATACACAGAGACAAACGAAGACAGCAGTCATTTAACCTGGTATCAGTTTTTTTTTTAAACAAACGTCCATCTGTAGACTAGTTCACAAACAAATCATCAGTTTTGACATTACAAATATATTAACTACCTCAAGAATGTTTCAGAGTCCTTAAATATAACGTTACACCTCCCGTGTATAAATATATGGTTTGTACACGTCATATTAAATCATTGTCTCTTATTATTAATTTATAGTCTGATCAAATACGATGCGTCGTTAAGATATATATATATATATCCAGTGTGCACCACACACATTCTACATCTACTGCCTATTATGTAATAATAATGTATTTTACTTGGTTAATTCCAAATACATTCAAATCTAAAAGTAATTTAATCATTCATTCATTTTAAATACGTTTAGGCTGAAATTGAAATAAAAGATCTGCATATAAAATGAAACTGATTATCAGACATACTAGCTGCTGACCGAATGTCCAATCCTACAGCACACCTGTTGAGTTTTCTAATAAACTAAACTAAAAATAGGGAAATAAAAGCAGGACAATATGTATCGTCCGCCACTCAGTGATGCATATCTCCCCCCATGCTCCAGTAGAAGAAGCACAAACCAAACCAAAAGGGTGAGGGTCATGCAGCAGTGCATGCGATTAATGTAACTCAGGTTAATGACTCGACATGTGCTTTTACTGCTATGACAAGTAAAAATGGCTGCCGTGAGGGTCAGTTTGAGGTCCGCAGCAAGACCTCAAACTGACCCTCACGGCAGCCATTTTTAAACAAGTTGTATTTGATTTTAAACCAGTCAGAGGTGTCCCTGTGGAAGTATATTCTACTAACAGCTGAACACACGTGCCTCCACTGGACTCGGGACAATAGAGGCTAACGGGCTGTGAACTTGGGTGTAAGGCCTAATCAGCGAACAACACCTACCGTCATCCAACACATGCGTCACCACGGCTAGGTTCGGGTAGCTTCTCTCCGATACAACCACACGACGAGCCATGCCGTAGAACTCCTCCGTTTCAACCGTTTGGGACACTGTCGGAAAAATGTACTCTTGTTGATACGAAAAAGACGGTTCAAAACTAAGACGCTTCAGAGGCCCCGTGAAGTATCATGTTAGCTAACGTTGAGTTAGCTGGACTTCCACGGTTGCTTTGCAAAGCGTTAAGCTAGCTAGTAGCCGTTAGCGTCGAGCCTCTCCTTAACGACACTATCGATCGATATTTACCGATCGGGTACCTAAACCCACTTCACGAGTAGTAATATTTTTATCCGTGATGCCGAGTTCCACGATCACTTCTGAGTAAGTTTTCCGTCCCCGCTGCGGTTCCTCGGCGTGTCCCGCTCACATTTCTTCAACACGGCGCCACCTGGTGGTTTATCCTGCGCGCGGTGAAAAGCTTTCATACTAAAGGAAATATAACTGCAGAATACAGTTTATCATGTCCCCCCAATTCACAGCAGCACGTGATTAAATTGTGACTTAAGGATTGTACACAGGATTGCACATTTATGGTAAATTGTGTGCTGCCGACGAATTGTGCGCAGTATAGAAGTGTGTCTGATATTTGGTCCTCGGTGGTAGAACGAAAAAAACACATTTGAGATGAAAAATAAGTCTTCAAAATGACCACAAATGTGAATTAAGCAATTGGGAGTCTTTGATGACAATAAGCTCTTTTTCTGAAAATCCATTGTTTTATTTTGTTTTGTCTGGAACCTGTCTGGAAGTGTCAGGGGCAACAATGCAGCATTTCACAAGTTTTGTTTTTGAATGCACAGCAGTTACCGTTATAACAACTTCAATGGAGAAATGGTCAAATCAAGTGCGAAGCAAACCATCTTTTTGCACACAATGTGTTATTTAGCACGTTTACCACTCAGAGCAATAAGTCACTCTCAACTGACAGGGATCCGGGTTGTGGAATTTTTTCCCCATTCTTTTGATTGCCTCTGTTTGAAGATTACAGCTCTGTAACCTATTGGTGACTCATACGGGTGGACGGTTTCTGGGTGTTAGTTGCGTGTACTTCTAGAGAACGAAAGGACAGAAGCAATCATTGTTCTTTTCACTCAGCTTGGTCTCATTTATAAACCATGACGCTGCTAAGCCCAAGAGGGTTTCCTTTGTGGCTGTAAACTAATAACCAGAGATTTTACAGACCAGCTGAAGGACATTTTGTTTTTGGTCCTCTGTGAAATAAATAGGTTGAGGGTTGTGGAGGGGAAGTATTCTATTCAGAACTGTGGCCACTGTAGTACATACCAGATGTACAAATGCAGAGTCAGTTTCCTGCAGACTTGAACTGATTCATACCACGATCGCTCCTCATTCTAAGCACACAAAGACAGATTCCTGTCAATAGAAATCCTCCTCTTCTTGTGAACGAGTCAGTCGAAAGTTCAAAGTGTCCCACCATCGGTTTTGTCCACGTGACCCCCCCCCCTGAATTTGAGTGTTGTGTGTATTGGCGTGTCTCATGCAACGCTGCCGTCCTCCCCACAGCTGTGCTCCTGCTGCCAGGAGGCCACGCTGATGGCCTGGCTCAGAGACGTGATGAGGGAGGTCAGACCGATGAGGTAGCCGTCCTCCCTGCTCCCTTCAGCCCACGGGATGTTGTGTCTGAGCCGGCTCGCGTCCGACACCGGAGTCGTCTTGGCAAAGTCTATCATCCACACGCTGGCCCTGCTGCTGTGGTCGTGGACGAAGAGGAGCGAGCTGCCAATCACCTGATCGGGTCAAAGAAAGAGATGATGATGATGTCAGCCCAAGCGCCTCCGGGTTCAATGTGGTTTTAATACAATCGGAGGCAGAATTGAACAAGAAAAGAAACGTCTCTGTTTAAACCGACCTCATGGGTTCTGAAAAACAATGAGTTCTTCAGTGCATCGCTCAGGGCCAGCAGTCTGGAGTGGTAGGCCTTCTGAGAGCACACACGAGCACAGGGGGGTTTAGCACACATCGCAGGCCGCATAACAAACTGAGGGGAAAGCATGTGGTGAAATGACAGCAAGTCCGTAACAGGGATTAGGGAAGAAAAGAAGGAGAATTAGAGGACTTACAACTTTTTCAGTTGCTGTTTTTTTTGTTTAGTTTTTTTCCTAATTTAAAACTCTTCAAGGCGATGGCCTCCGGTGATTGTGTTGAGGTGTTTACAGCAAGCATTGATGCATTGGTTGTGTTTTCTGAAGCTGAATTTGGATGGATTGGGTTTTCACTCACTTCTTTTATTCTAGGTTTGTATTTTGCAAATTATTATACAATTTAGGGTGGTTTATTAGCGGCGTAACTAGTGTTTTCATAACGGATGGAACTGACCAGGATCTCCAGCTGTCGCCTGGTGAAGAACAGCAGGGCCTCCGTGACCTGAGCCAAAGTCATAATTTTCCTGAAGTCCCGTTGGACACTTCCATCCTCGGTCTGGCAAGAAGAACACAACAGCACAGATTTGTTATTGAGAATCTGATAAACGGTAAATATGATCTTTGAGTTGTGCAGGGTTTTCATTGGCCTTCAACCCCACCATGATGCCTTCGATCCTGAAGCCCAGTGTGGACGTGGAGCTGGTCGTGTCCTTCCACTGAAGGTACCGGGACTTGGTCACGCCTCCTTGTTCATGTTCCTCGGCTGATGGAGCGGACGGGTCTATTTTCACCATCTTCTGGTACATATCACTCCGCGGGGTGGCGTTAGTCCGGGCTTTGACCAGCTCCTCCTCCTGGTATGTACTGAGAAGGAAACTCATGTTGTACATACATAAAACATATTCATTTTCACTAACATCAGCCCCGTCCGAACACAACGGCACTCATTTCTACACGATCAGTTAGTGTCATTTCTACACGGTCAGTTAGTGTCCGGCATCACTGGTCCAGTGTCCTCGGGCAGAAAGATAAACCCACCGGACTCCCATCTTGCAGTCCATGATGACTGGTTTCCTCAGGCCACTCAGCAGGTCCTCCAGGCGGATGTAGCAGAGCTCCCCCTTGGTGACCAAGCCGTGGTACTGAGGGACGAAGGGTCTCAGCGGGTCCCGCATCAGGCAGTCCAGGCAATTCGCCTCCACCTCGCTGTAGAGTTTCAACACCTCCCCTCCCTCACTGAGCTGAAGGGAACCTGGCAGCCGCAGGGCAGGGAGTAACAAAGTCAGTCAGATATCATCATTAGTGGTGGGATTTGTAGGTTTAAACACCAGTGGTCTTCTATGAGATGCTTTGACCAGTAATTATATATATATATATGTACAGGCACACGGAGTAATATAGAGAGTGTAGTAAACACGGTAGTGACTGAGGAGGTTTGGGGTGCACGTGCCTTGATGTCCAGCCAGCTGGACCCAGGAGCTTTGCCGCCGCAGCGACCAGTGCATCATGGTCATGTAGGCTTTCCAGGAGCGGCACTGAGGCACAAAACAACAGCAGATTATGTGCACGTCTGCATGCAAGACAAACGGGGCGTAGAGCCTTTCCCAGCATGCATTGTTTTTAAAGTAGAAAATTATGTTCACCTGCAGGCTCAGCAATATTTCATTTGTCATTTATATGCATGTAAGTGTAAAATAGGGGTTTACGGGGTCCAATGTAGCGCGACATTAGCGTATCATTAAGGCCCACCATGTGACCGAGGGGCTTCAGTTGGGAAACGCCTTCTAGGTCCTCCGTGCACGTGAGAAACTGTTAAGAGGTGCGTCCGGTGTTTAGGGGACAGCACGCAGGCGCGAAAGCTAAGTTCTGTTTTGTATATACACAAAACAGCCACCACAAGACAAAGGCATGAATCGTCAAAACAACAAACAAGGGAAGGCACAGCGGACCGAGCATGCTCAGTAGAGGCACTGTGCCAAAATGATGAAGTTTGTGGAGGGTACGACTTCTAATTGCAGATGTTTACAAGAGCTCATGTTCCTGGTATAATGTTTTAAAAATGCATATGTTTCTCAGGTCATTGAATGATAATTTATTACTTGTATTCAGTCCTTACAGGCTTACACTTCCTCCCCCCCGACTGATCCCTTCTGCTTCCATATCTGCAGCTGCAGCAGACAGGTATGCAAATGCTATTCAAATCTGACTTTGTCAAAGTCCTCTTTCAAGCCAATGCAAATGTACCGGGGCCAAATGTGCACAGAACAGTTAAGAAATACAGCCTCAGTGAGCCTCTTCTGTGCAGAACCCCAGCAGCCAGAGGCACAGAAGTAATGCCGGACTGGTTGCATAAAACAACCCCTGAATATCGAGTCTCACCTTCCTGAACGCCATCCTCTTTGAGCCGACATCTTCTCCCTCGCTGAACACCTCATCGCTCTCTGCTGAGGAGAAGTTGACGGAGGAGCAGGAGGAGGTGGAGGAGACCTGCAGAAGCTTGGAGAGGATTGGATGCGGGGAGGACCACTCTCTCATTCCCGCCACCTGCTCGGCCTCTTCGCCCTCCCCCTCTGGGGTCTCCCCTCCCCCCTCCTTCCCCTCCTCCTCGTCCTCCTCCTCCTCCACCTCTGCCGCTGCCATGGGAGACATCTTCCTCTCTCCATCCTGTTCTTCTTTTCCGTGGGCCTCTAAACCGGAGTTCCTCCCCCTCCAGTGTTTCCAGCTGCTTTTTGGGGACAGCACGCACTCCGTCTCCCCTCCACTCCCTTCTACGCTTCTCTTTCCGCTCCACCTCGCCCTCTCCCAACCGTCCGTGTCCGCCTCGTGGCTCCCCCAGAGCCGCTCCTTCCTCCTCATCCTCCATTTGGCCTTCGCCTCATCCCTGGCTCGCTTTGCGCTCAGTTCAAAGTGCTCTCTTTCCTCCGTGCCTCGTGTGACTGGATTCTCGTGCTTCCTCGTCCCGTCGCTGGGATCTGGATTGATTGGACCGTCCCCCTCGCCGTCCTCCCCGAGTCCCCCTATACACTGGCTGTAAGGTGGGAAACTTTTTGTGGACTTCAGCCTGGGTCTGGATCTCACTCGGTGCCTCCTGCCGCTGCCGGACGGGTTCTCACCAATTGTCATCTGTTGGTGCATCTCATCTGACAGCGCGGCAGAGAAGTCCTCGGCCACAGTTGGCTGGCTGTGTGTCTCCGTCCCCCCCGCTGGGTTCTGATCAGTTGTGTCCATCCTGGAGTTTCAGCGCAGAATCTACTCAACGGGGTGCTCATACAAAACAAGGAAATGTTTACGCTCTCCGTATGTTTGTCTGATGACAATTCCCTAAGCAATAAATTGAAGATGTCCCCAGGTCACATGGAATGTGTGTCCGTCTCACCTTGTGTTTCCCTCCCCGCAAAGAAGCCGTGTGCCAGCGAGCAGCGTCCCTCTCTCATTCTCTCAGCTCGTGCCTTGTTTTGCATGCAGTGATGTCATGAAGCTTCCAAAAGCTTCCAGAGGACATCCAGGAATGAGTGCACGTAGAGGGAGGCGCTCTCCCCCCCCCCCTCAAACCCCCCCCCACACACACACTGTAGTTCCTGCCCCCAAATCTCCCCCCCCCAACACAGAACAAATCGCACCGCCTTAATTGCCAAAAAGCACAAGGGATGGTGTTCTTTGAAAAAACCTGACCTGACCACACAATCAAACAAGATACACATTTTTCAAAGATTTATTGCAACAGTTTGACCATTGCCTTTCTTTCTATTTTTCTAACAGGTCTTAAACTAGAAGATATTTTTGTGTAATAGAAAGATACACACAGGTTGCCTTTAATACTTTTAGGGGTTAGTTTTACATTTGGAAGAACATTTTAAGGAAGGTTTTAAGCATTCTAAAGTAGTATTTAAGCTACAGCATGTTAGTTATGACTTGCAAAAGAAGATCCATGTCTGAACGAAAAGCTTTTTTGAAATGAAAATGATGGGATTAAGTCAGTGTTAATGAATGTGTCGGATTATTTAACAGTTTCGAGGGTACCTCACATATTTAGTCTTTATTTATTCATGTGCTTATTTATATCCTAATGTCATGTATTTATTTAGCATCCAACAGATCAGGTTATGGTGAGTCAATCATAAATAATAAAGCAAAACAGTACAATATTCTATTCTGTTCTATGTTCTATTTATGTCACTTGCCTTTTATCTTTTTTTTTTAATATTTATTATTCTGCACTAAAACAAGGTTAAATTTTTTTTTCAGTGAAAATCAACTTGGCCTGAAACCTGACTGAAACACAGATGACCTGATGTGGGATCAAAAATGTCCACAGGTAAATCATGGGTAGCTCTGCCGTGTGTGTTTATCTTTAATCTTTTTTTTTTCCTGTAATAATCAGGCTGCCTCTGTTTCCTTTGTGTCCATCTGACTGTGAGCCCGTCCGGGCGGCGCCTCCTCGTTGCTGCTAGCGGGTGGCGCCTCGCTGGCCTCAGACCTTTTGGAGTCGTCTGAAGGGGACATCAGATTTTCAGCACCTGAACAGAAAGGTATTGTTTTATTTTCTTAGCCAGTTCCACGTCACTGATGCAAACAAGCAAAGAAATTCACTGTGCATGTGTCTTTGCACCTGCAGCATCTCCTCCCCCCTCTCCTTGGTTGTCCTCATCCGACAGCAGTCCATCTGATGCGACCTATGAACAAAAAAGCAAAAACCGTCTCTCCGAGCGCTTCGCACCACCTGGACATCCAACTAATGGCGTGTGCGGTTGAACATTCTCTGCTGTAATGGCCCTCCGCTCTCACCTGCTGTGGTCCCCAATCCACACTCAGCACCAGCCTCACGTAGCAGAGGACAAACACCACACTGAGGAAGATGAAGTTAGTGGACACGCCCACCACGGTCGACAGGAGAGGGAAGTTGAACAGCAAGTATCTGGCACAGAAAAATTGAGTAATTATAAAGTCCTCGCATTCTGTCTTCTACTCAATATGCCAGTGGTTAATTCTTTGTGTTTTCCACACAATCACATGTTGTACGTGCTCCAGTGGGAGAGGTACGGTGTGGACGGGAGATAGGGAGCTTTTCCAGTGTAGGAACATGTAGTTTCAGTCAAATGAGGCTGCCGTCGATGGAGAAACATTTGTCTTTAGTTTTGCTTATTTGACAGAAGATTTTATCTCGGAATAAAAAATTCCGGAATAAGCGACCATTTTATCTGCAGTTCCAAGCTGTTACAAAAACAATAGAGGTTCTGTGCTGGGCATTATGTTCACCATCAACTGTAACTTTGTGAGGTATAATGACACAATGGGGTACACATCTTACCTCATACCAGTGAAGTGAGCATGAATAAGGAGCTGAGATGAGTAGATCTGCACCTTGCTGGACAGGATCTCAAGGACGGCCGTCGTCGAGGGGGAATACTGTGTGCATGAAGATGAAGCGATAAGGTAAGACTCCAACAACCCCCCCCCTTGCTGGTTACGTGCACTGACACCTGGCGACACGCTCCCAGAGTGAGGCTCGACTCACAGGGTCGTCCGTGAAGTCCGAGAAGAGCTCCACCTGCAGCACTTGTTTCTGCTCAGTGACTCCGGTCAGAAAGGCCGGGAGGAACACCAGCGTTCCCAGGTACCTCAGCAGGTCTGAGCGGTATCGTAGCATGCCCTGAGAACCAATCACAGGGACGTATACACAACTCCTTTCATTCACTGACTCAGTCTCCTCCGATCATCGTCTCTCTCGTACAAATGCAGGACGTCCCCAGAGCGTGTTTTCGGGGATGAAAGATTTAAGAAAGGTTGATGTTGTCATGGATGCAAAAGCCTTACTTTAATGATTGGGTTGGGTGGGTAATAATGTCTTCCAACAAAAGGGGATCTCTGTGGACTAACTCTCAAGTGACGATGCAATAGTCCTGCAGAATTCAGTTTTTGTGTGAACCAAAAACTTTTTTTTGCCGTTGACTCAGTTCTAAGTAAGTTAAAAAAAAAAACATTGAGGCTTATAAAGGTGGATTATACTGAATTCATAGTGATTTGTAGGCTATTCCTCCAAAAGATTTACAGTAACATCACAAAACACACCCTTAAAAAGTAACATATCACAACTTGACTTATACAATGTCAAGTATTTATTAGAGGACTGTTGCAATGATTGCCTCACAATGTACAGGCTCGTCTTTACGATTGCATCCCTTATTCGTGGAAGCCGTGTACTCACACCATGTGTTTGTTGTATCAGGCATTTGTCCCGTTGTCTCCATCACCGGAGCACTGAGATCACCCTGCGTTGCAGCAAGCATAAGCAGCCCCAGCCTGGCTCTGACCAGGCCGATGTGTGATTAAAAGGTTATTGTGCGTCAGCGCTGTACTCACAAAGCGAGAGCTGGAGGCGGACAGCAGCTTTCGTGCCTGAGAAACACACAGCGATGCAAACGTGAGTGATTGGGTTTCGCGGGGCTTCGGTAATGAGGCAGCGGCAGCTGAACAAATCAGGCACTCACAGAGCGAGCGGAGGACGCAACTTTCCGTCCTTCCTGGGAGAAGCAGGTTGTCTTGATCATGAACATCCCCAGCTCCTGATTGGTCGGAGAATCGGGCATCTCCAGTTGCAGAGACATCTCGTAGGCCTGACCGAATGTCAACACCTGGATAAAATCATTGCACTTTAAGTAGATCGATACATACAGGTGAAACTCGAAATATCGTGCAAATTTCATTTTTTTCAGTAATTCAACTTAACCGTTAACCAGGACATTTTAGAGCACTTCATGCTTTCTTCAGCAGACAAGCTTTATGGAGATGCTGACTTCATTTTCGAGCAGGACTTGGCACCTGCCCACACTGCCAAAAAATTTCCATAAGCTGTATGCCATAATCATCCAAAATGATATCAAATAAAGCTTGAAATGTCTTACTTTGCTTGTAATGGGTCTATATAATATATTAGTTTCACCTTTTAAGTTGAATTACTGAAATAAATTAACTTTTGCCTGATATTCTAATTTTTTTTAGTTTCACACACACACACACACACACACACACACACGTTCCCATACGTGTTTCTTATTCCTCATCAGAGAGATGTTGGCCACAGGATAAGAGCACGAAAAAGAGGCGGGAGATTCACAGTCCGTCCTGCGTACAAAGTGAATGATTGAGTAAGTGATTGAAAACAAGAAGGCAAGAATCAAACACGCGGCAACTAAACAGTCGGTGTGAAATGTCACATACACACCTGTAGTAATAGTGCACAGGGGCGTGAAAAGCCGCCAACGGCATGTAAGAGTAGTAGAAGCTGCCATATAAGAAGGCAGCGATTAGGAAGAGCAGGGTGACGATAATGAACAGAACGAATCCCTGTACGGCTCTCTGACGGGCGTGCGAGATCACCGTGGCGACAGCATCCGGGAGGCCTTGCAGGGCTCGGCTCATGAGTACAAACGGGTCTTTAGCCTCATCTGGACGCAAATATGTTTCTTGATCCATGAAGTCTGAAGAAACAAACGAAGCAAACTGACCTTTTTGGGGCTCTCCTAGAAAAGATGAAAGTGCTTTTTTTTTTAAAGATACAGCAAAGAAATCTAAAATCATGACGTTATGAAGCCAATTGACACAAGTCCCCCTTTGATAGTACTGAGTGCTGTGAAACCACTAAATCAGATCTGAGTCACAAGCAGAGCCCTTTCACATCATATGACTGAACAAAACTGACAGTCAACTACCAAATGATGTGATCAAATGAATATATATCACTTTTCTTTAATAATAACTTAAACATAAAAATGTCACTTTCGATCATCAATTGTCTGAAAAACTTGCTGTTTATCTTCTAATCTCATGTAACTAAAGTTAAGCGAGAAAATGTAACTAAGCACTTTTACTTTACATGAGTCAAATTCTTTCTATTTCTACTAAATGTCGTACTTGGTTTTACTCGAAACATTTGACAGGCTTAGATAACCGTTCATCTACAGATCAACACATCACATACCATACCTTCCAGTACAAGTTGAGGTGAAATGATTAGTCAATTGACAGAAGATGAGTGTAAACTGTTTTGATTATCATTAAAAACATGTAATGGATCTCTTTCTTTTCCTTTTGATTTTTGTCCAGATTTGAATTTACTTATAATCATTTGTAGTTTTTTAACCGTTATTAAAGCTGCCATCATTCTGCATTGATTAGAATTCTTAGTATTATTGATATGAAAACTGAAAAATGAAAAGAGGAAAGGAGTTGATAGTTGCACAACATATTAATGGGCACTCAATGGTTATGCTGGAAAGGATTATACTGTGCACTAAAGCATTATCTTTACTCAATATCCAAATTAAAACCTTGATTTGTATAATAACGCAATACCCAACAGCAACATGCCCAAAATACTTGTCAAAAAACCCCTCACCTCTGCTTTCCAGCTATGCGTTGTTGTCACTTCTTCTTCCCCTGAAGTCTCTTTGTCCACAGTTTGATGCTGTCTGGAAGAAAGGGTGTCAAAAGCAACCCCTCCGACCCCCCCGATTAACTTGAGCTGCCAAAAAGCTGCCATTGGACAGGGTTTAGTCCTTCCCACACGAAGAGAGAGATGCTGCTGCCAACTGGAACAGAGCTCCTGGTGTTGAACATGACACCGATAACAGGGCAGAATCCCGAGGATTTGACTTCACACTTTAAACTAATAATAATAACAATGATTTGTATCTTTCATAAATGATTGATTGTATCTGCTTATCATTTTGTTTTGGCCATGGTTAAAACCGTGTTAAAGATTAATTTTAAGAGTTTTGTTTTCTATTTTTCCATCCTATAATCCATAATATATTTGATACTTGATGAAAGGTATATTTTTTGGTTTCTGTGTCTATTCTTTTCCTCCATTGCCACTACTAAATGTGCAGAAAGTTCTACTTTCCCCATTTTGCTCTGGGTTATCTGTCCAATAGCGCCCCTAAATGTCAAAAATGTTTAAAACTTAGGTTAGGTTCAAAGGCACAAATGGAATAGCCTTACTCCTTGGAGTAATTGGACTATGAGGAGGTATTTTTCCCTTAGAAAGCAGCTGGACCTGAGTCTTTATCATTCCATATTTCATATTGATTTTATGGAGTATTCAATCTTGATGGTAAGGAATTAGAAAAGCTTCATTTTGGAAAAGTATTATTAATTATTTGATAACAGGAATAATTCCCAGAAATACCTGTGACAAATACTCAATCTTAAAGAAAGACAGTAAAAGTAAAAAAGAAGTTCGACTTGTCAACAGGAGGCGACATCCTGCGGAGGAACAGAAAAAGAACCCGCCAACGTACCCGCCAGCGTAGAAGAAGAAACTTTCGTCCAATCAGATGCTGCGACTTGCGCAACCCGGAATCAGACAAATTTTATTAATTTCATTCTAAGCAAGCAAAAAACTCCTTTAAGGTAATGTTTCATGTATATTTTCCAAATGTAATTCTTTTAACGAGATGTTTGATAACGTTGAAGAATAATACAAGCTATCACGACAACATCTTTAATAGAGGTAGCATGAGGTTTATTTACGGTAATAGACTGCTGGTTGTTGTCAGAGCTCCCAATACTAAATGAACATTGCTGAGCTGTTAGAGCCAGCATATAACGTTACTTCAGAAACAACCCTTGCATGGCTGAAATGACAGCAATAAAAAAATGTTTAATTGTCATAGTGTAAGCGGTAGTTGTTCATATTTTGGTCCCTTCTTGTCTTCTGGTTGCAGGATGTCCCGTAACACCAGTGTTACACGTGTTGATGTCTCGTCTGTGGCTCAGGCCCAGAGGGTCCCAGTTCACCTCATGCCTTGTGAGATTGAACACGAAGGGCCGGCCCATGTCTCTGAGTACCTCACTGCTACCACCAAGGACTGCAAACTGGGTACACTCAGCCCCCCTCCCAGCGTTCAGACTGAAGCGTTCCCAGCGAGACTGAAGCGTGTTGTTATTGGTCCCGTTTGTGCTTTATAGAAAACAGCTGTGGAGATCAATACCGAATCACAACAAACAACGCATGTATAATCCACAGATTGAAAAAGGTGTGTCTCACAGTAGCTTTTAGTGGGGGATTGTTTGTGCATTGTTGTCGTTACAGAGAAGACCGTGTCATTCCGAGGGCGTGGGTTGAAGGGGCAGGAGCTCAGCTGTCCACAGGGCTACACTGGCTTGGTGCTGAAAGATATCAACAAGCCCAGCTCGGATCAAGAGGTAAACTGACAAGCATTCTGGTTCAGTCAAACATTAGGAAAATCACATTTTTGTGCGGGTAAGGCTCCTGAGACAATGTCTTCATGATGATAAATATTATGTTGCTGTGTGTGTGTGTGTGTCCAGGACAGGTTGATGAGGGTGTCCTCTGTGTTTGACAAGCTGACCTACTGGAACCTGGAGACGCCTCCAAACTCGGACGACGCGGTCGTGATGGCGATGGATTGGCCCGAGTTGGCTGAGGCGGTGAGTTTGGCAGCTCACCCAGTAATTCAGGGTTTGAAGAGAGTGGCTCACCTCTTTGTTTCAATGTTTAGTTGTGTTAAGTCTTTTTTCTCCATTCCTTGTCCCAGATTAGGCCTAATAACAGTTTGATTCAGCCTCCAGTCATAACTTAGTCCAGAATCGTCTGTGGCACTTAAAGACACAATATTTTTCGATTAAAAATACATTTCCGGGTTATGTATGTATTTTTAACAATATTGCGGCTCTGTGATTTTTATTGTTTTTCTTCAGTTTAGCAATACTGTCAGACTTGCTGAAAGCAGCTTCATTGACTAATTATATTTACTGGAAAATAATTTAATCAGAAATAGAAGTAGAGTTTTCTAAGTAGATGATGACATTTTGTCTCTTCACAGATCCACGGTCCAGTAGAAGACTGAATAAAGGGAGCAAGGTTCTGCCCAGAGGAAACGAGTGAAGCAAACAGTTTGCTGAATACTGGCGACAGTCAGTCAGAGAAATGCTCACGAGTTCAGTCTTCCTGTTACTGTTGTACGGTTGCAGACTCATAGACGGGATGTTTATATTTTTGTATCTTATTTTGTAATAAAATAAAGTCTGACTAACCTGTGTGTTTTTGTCATTAACTGAAACAATAATTTCACTTTGTTTCTTTTGAACAGTGTTTATTCCCCGGTTTATTTTGAACACACCGTGACACGAGGATAAATGATCGCTGACTCAGTTCAATCTGTTTCTTTTGAGTATCCCAAACTCAAATACAAACCCACTTTCATTAGAACATATAGAAACTGTAATTCCATGTGAAATATTGTAGACGAACAGATTCCAGACGGCAATTCAGACACAAAGTTCAAACACTTAAACAGAAGGCAGAATTATTGACTGTTCCGTACTGTGTATTCTGTCTCATTCCTGGAGAAACACTATAAAGAGAACGGTCACATGGGCAAAAACACAAGCCAAACATAGTTGCTGCCCAAACTAATTCTTCAGTGCAAACTACCAGGTCGTGTATATTATTTCTGTCATATGCATTTAACCTAAATCTTTTGGGATCAATCTGTCCACACGAGGAACCCACTGACGCTCAGCCTGAGGTTTCCTCAACCTGTAAAAGTTTTTTTTTTGGGGGGGGGGGAGGGGGGGGGGTTTCCTGTGCCCATGAGTGTCATCAAATGAATCAAAGTTTACTGGCAGTGTCACACACTGAAAAGGCAGTCTTACAAATTACAATTCTTGTAACTAATACAAATCCCTGACATCCTACACAAAAGTGTAGGATGTCAAATCTCTTGTTTGAACCTTTTGAAATTGTAATCTTCTAAAATTGTCTAACAATGACATTAATGATATATTATCATAGTTAATGATAAAAGTCTTAAAATGACAAACCTAAATTGTAAAATCTCTGCAAAACTTTGGAAGGTAGCACAATAATGTGGAAGCCACACATGAACATTGAGCATGTAAGTAAGATGAATGAGGACTGCCACGTCGCCTGTGTTCACTTTGTGTGTGTGTGTGTGTACGTGAGAGATCAAAATCTCCAAGCTCTTGTGTTGATCTAATATGGGTCATGTGTGAGACGAGGATTGTTAAGTTGTGCGCCGTTAAGGCACTGTTGAACACAACTGAGATGGCTGCGGCTGAGGTGAAACTTTCTGTAGAAGAAGATGAATACCTTTTCATCTCTGCTTGCTGTAGTCGGTTTATATTTTTCTGACCGTCAGGCGATATTTATTACCCACTTAATTTGGGCAGGCCTACTCTGAAGTGTGATTGGCTGTCGACACCTGCTGGACCCGGTCACTCAGCGCTACTAAGCTATTAAGTTCAAGTGGTGTGTGTTAGCTAAGAGGGGGGGGGTTGTGGTGGCAGGGAGGGCTCCACGTCGACCTTGCTGCGTTTGGCGGGCAGTGTGTGGTCATGGTTCTTCCGTATGTGTCTGTACAGGTCGCCTGATTGCGTGTAGCTCCGGTAGCAGTAGCGACACTCGTAGGGCCGTTCGCGCGTGTGCACGATGGCGTGGCGCCGTAGTGTGTATGAGCATGAGAACGTCTTTCCACACACTCCACATGTGGGGAGGTCCTCTACAAAGTTCCCCATTGAGTCCTGGTAGTCCTGGAAGTAGGAAGGAGGGTCTGACTGCGGCTGAGCTATGGATGGAGGAATGAGGGCAAAGGACGAAGTGTCCTGTGAAGAAGGGCCGGCACCGGAGGACGAGGAGGAAGGAGAGAGGGGAAAGGAGTAGTCATTTGAATGGGAGGTCATTCGCAAGGTGCCTTGTGTGTTGGAAGAAAGAAAGCGAAGGTTGTGCAACTCCTCCTCTTCTTCAAACTCATCGTCTACTTCCATCACAGATTGTCCTTCCTCTTTCTTCTCCTCTAGCTCTTCGTCAGATATGACAATGGCCTCCACTTTGACTTTCAAAGGATCTCCATCATTGTAGTCTGTCCCCACTCTGTCTATAGGAGGCTCAGTTTTTTTATTTCTAGTGGAGGGCAGAGCTCCCATATTCCCCTCAGGTCCCTTTAGGGTTTGTGTCTGAGGAGCACAAGGAAAGTCCAAGCTTTGGCATTGAAGAGACACAGCGTTGTTGATTCGGATCTGGTGCAGTGGCCGCTGCGGCGGTGAGTGTGTTGGGTTTTGTGAGGTACCTGATGTACCTCCCGGGCCAACCTCTGAGGGATTCCTCACAGAGTCATCACGTGGTAGTCGGAGTACGTCCTGCTGTGGGCTCGAGGAGAGGGTGGACTGGGAATAAGCAACCACTGACCGGCCACCAGCCTGACTCACCGGCACCATGGAGGGGGAAGACGAGGAGGGCTGCTGGTTACTACAGTGGCTGCTGAAAGAGAGAAGCATATACTCTAAGCAGCTTTCTAGTAACAACAAGTCTTCAAAATCTCCCTCTGTAAATAAAGCAAAAACTTTTTTCAATACAAATCCAACCCGTACCTGTAGGTCTCAGTAGTGCTGCAAGGGCTGCAGAAGGCCGACACCTCTCCATGACCTCCAGTCCCCAACCTGGCATGACCTTCTGCGGCGGGGCCAGACCGGCCTGTGATGACGCCGTGCGTCAGCTCCCCGCCTGTGGGCAGAGGATGGGCTCCCATGCCTGGCTGCGTGGTATCAGCAAGGTCGGGGCTCAGGGGAGTCTGAACTTGTGCGTCTGATGACCTCCCACCAGTCCTCCGTTCGGGCTTCGCAGACTCCAACTGAATTTTCCCCGTCATTGTGAATAATGATGGGAATGGGGCCGCCACTGCGACTGAATTCATGGAATCACCTACCATGGCCGCCGCCGGCCCGGCTGCAATTTCCCCCACACCCCCCCCCCCCGACTGTGGTGCCCTCCTCGCACCGGTGCTCTCTTCAGAGCGGGTGCTGTCTGCCTCAGCGAGAGGCCCTCGTCTCTGCAGCCGTCTTTTGCAGACTCTCACCACCTCGTTCATGTGCAGAAAGCTCGCAGCCGCCAACACGTCCTCCACCGGCGGAGACTCCTCCAGCTGCAGCACGCCTTCATAGACAAAGTCCAAGAGCAGGCCAAAAGCAGCAGACGTGACAATATCGCTGTCGAGTGTGACAGAGCTGCTAGTGGTGTTTCCACCGAGCAACCCTGGAGAGTCCGAGAAGAACATGTGGAAGAAGGGCGAGCAGGAAGCCAAGACAGCCTTGTGAGCCAGGAAACGGGACGGGCCCAGCATGACGGTGCAGTCACAGAGGAAGCCCCGCTGGCGCTGGGAGCGAAGAGCTGACAGCAGCTGCTGGGAGTGCAGAGGGAACTCCATCACCTGAGGCTGAGGCACCTGAACGGAGGCCAAAATGAAAGAAAGCAGAGACACAAAGAGGAAAAAGCTGCCACTAACGAACTAAATCACCAGTCAGTCAGGAAATAATGAACTTAGTCATCTGTCTTAGGGAAGCATCCATAAGGGGTCAGTTTACCTAAATTACCATTAAGAGCACAACATGTGGCAGGGTACCTTATCAAATATTAGGGAGTACAGGAATGTGACCATCCTTGAGAGCCACACACAGGTCCTAAAGTTCACCCATCACGCTTGAAGCACTGTTAGAATATTACTTGTGCCTGACTGAACTGAACTTTAAGGAGTGAGCTGATTCAAAGGTCTGGATCCAGGGAAACTAATACTGCCCTGCCCTGATAACATTGTACATTGATTTGTTATTGCTTCATTTGCCCCCTGTATAAATTAAGTTCAACTATAAACTATACGTAAGTACAATTTGTCTGAGGGCCATGTTTGTCTGAGGGCCATGTTGTGGGGAGCCACAGCTTGACAACCAGCCAGTCTTCATGGTGCCGCCATAGTGTTTTCTCCACTGAGGGCACTTTATGACTTTTGTTGTTCTCTTCCTTTACCCGTTTTCGGTGAACTAGGGCACGTTTGGCTTGCTAATAGTAGTACAAAATAACATCACGTACCGTTAAAGATAAAAAACATGTTTGGGTACAAGTAGAAAAATAAGCACTTACGGAAGGAAGGGCTCCTTCCTCTCCTTAAACGCGGTTTATTGACAGCTCACAGTCACCTCATCCAGGAATGTATTTTACGTTACGTTTCCATGGTAACCCTTCCGACGTCTTCAGTCCACTGGCAACTTAGTCTAGGTTGTAAAACTATTTAGCGTTACAAAAAAGACAGGGGCATGCGGGTGAGAAAGAAATAAACAGAGAAAACCGCGGCGGATATATTGTAGAGAAACAAAATCATCCCAATTAGCGAGATTGTTTGCTGAGAACAACATCCAGCCCCAACTTAAATATGCTAAAATCAGTTAGCAAATGTAGCTCTGCCTCTTGAGTAAAATTCCAACGCCGGGATATTTTCCACCAGCAGTTACAATATGTATTGTTTGGTTAAATCGCCATGCCCTTCGGGTTCCCGGACAATGTACGGCATAGACTCTCAGGTGATATATTTGAGTCGTGAGTCATATTTATTTTTGTATTATTTTACCTGCAGCAGCTATCTGTCTGAGTGATGATTTTTTTCCGGGACAATTGCTTTTCTTCTTCGGTGGTGCCGCGACACCGCAAATCAATCCGCCACAGTGCCGCCTACAGGCAAATGATGGAAACAACCCGGAAGTACAAAGCTGAACGTTTGTTTACAGTTGTGTGATCGGGGTGGGTGTTTTGCTGAATTAACATAAGTCAAATCCATGGCCGGTATCGAAGAGCTTCGACGTACGATCTGAATAACTGAACAGGTGTATTTAAATGGACAGCAGCAGTGGAGGAAGAAGGGGAAGAGGAGAAAGAGGGAATAGAGGAAGTCGTGGTGGAGAGGTGAGATACTAGAGGCTTATTAACTGGGATATTGTTCCATTACTTCATATCTGCCTCTTGACACCCTTGTCTTATGGTAGGCAGTATGAATTGTTAGCCATGTTGAAGACAAGATCCTATATTCATACCAGAGCTATATTTAGATTTGAATTGGAATGTGTGTGTGTGCGTGTGTCTTCTGCCCTACAAGGACAGGGATGTCCGCCTGTCTAAGTCCCTTTCCTATGCTCTTCGCCATGGAGCCAACCAGATGGGTCTTGAAATAGGTTCAGGTGAGCTCATCACAATCTGATCCAGATAGCACAACAAATTTCCCTTTTGTTTTATTCTTCAGATTCTGACACAACAAGCATTGCCAGTGTGGACATTTGATTTATTTTTAACAAAAAAAGCAAAGAGTTTATGACAACAGAGACCATCCTTTGTGGAAATGTGACCGTAGCCAACTGTCATTGTCACAGATGGCTTCATGTTTGTGGAGGAACTCTTGGCTCACCCGCAGTTCCGCGCATACTCATTGGAAGATGTCGAAAGAATCGTGGCCACAAATGACAAGAAGCGCTTTAAGCTCAGCGCCCACCCAGAGAACGGCCGCCTGCGGATTCGAGCCAGTCAGGGCCACTCATTACCGGTATGGGGAAATTTCATTTCATCAGAAAGAACCGCAAGCAAGGATCTATTATCCCAAAGGGCCGGTTTTATATTCGGTATATTCTCGATTTACACACAAATATAATAGATAGCAACACAACGTTTTTGTAGATCTGCTTATCTTATCTGAGTGTTTGGAAACAAACCAATTTACATCTTCAAAATTGAAATGTAAATCAAATTTCGAGATGACCAAAGCCGTTATCTTCTGAAAAGCAGCCTAAAAAGAAATGTCATGTCACTTCAATAAATCAGACTTAAGTAAAGGTACACAAAGAAGACTATAACGTCAACGCTGGTGCTAACATGTATCATCAGCTCTGACTACATTTACTTAATTTAATTGTGTTATCTGTTTTTCTCATATGTTGCAAACATTTCAGCAGAACATGAGATGTACAAACCTCAATTGGTCTTGTATTGTTATCCTGATAGTAGTTCAATTAGATCACAACATGTAGTACCACTCAGATGTCCCTTCAGGTAGGTTAGTTCTCTCCTGTATAATAGCACTTAATTCTTGCTGCGGTGGAATACTGCTGTGATCAGGTAACGGATTTGGAGCTGAAACCAGTCCTGGTTGGTTCTCCGGACTGCCCCGCTGAGGCCATTCACGGCTCCTACCTCCGCAACTGGAGCTCCATCCAGCAGCAGGGCCTGAGCCGCATGAAGAGGACACACATCCACCTGGCACCGGGCCTTCCAGGGGAGGAGGGCGTAATCAGCGGTAAGCTGTGCGTGTGACTCAGAGAAGTCTGCTGAACATTCAGACTGATGAGTGTCTTTCATCTTTCCACCAGGAATGAGGAAAGACTGTGATCTAGCTGTGTATATTGATGTTCTCAAAGCTCTTGCTGGTAAGCTCAACCACTATCAACTGCTACCGAATACACCCGACTACGTCTGTTTGTCGGTTTTGTCATGTGTTTTATGTGTGTGCACAAGCAGATGGCGTTGAGTTCTTCTGGTCGGATAACGGTGTGTTGCTGACTGCAGGTGACGCACAGGGAAAACTTCAGCCTAAATACTTTAGCCGAGCCTTAAAACTGAGACCTACAAGTAAGAAAAAAAACTCCACAGGGCTTGACTCAATTTAAACTGAGTGCTTTTCACTTCACTGAAGCCCCCTTTGTTCTGTGTTTCAGGGAGCATCCTACCACTGCAGTAGCATCAGAGGAGAGTTCCCTCAGTAACACAATGGGAGAATCCATTCAGAAATCAACCCGAATTTGGAACTAAATTAGTAAACCTTTAAAGTTCTGCTTCCAAATATTTAAAGTATAGCATTGCCAAATAAACTATGGCAGACATTGACTATGATCATAATTTCACTTTGCTGTTGTAAAATACGCAACAAGTTTGGACTTACAGCTAACATAAACCAGCTGGGCCTTTAAATGTCTTTTGGAGACATTTTGGATGTGGCGATAGACTAATTATAGGAAAGCGGAGGATACAGACACTGTGGTTTTAGTTAACGGATGCTGTAGCTGTTTCTGAAAGATATGGACACACACACACAAGGACACACACACACAAGGACACAATGTGAGGGTAGATAAATGGTTGGAAGCTTCCCGGGAAGGAACCAACAGAAATTACCAACCGCAAGTTCAACGTCAGGAAAACAACAGAGAATGAAAAGCAAATTGCTGTATTCGTTTATTTTAATAAATGTTTCTTATCTATGCGTTTTTTTGTTTTTGACCGTTGACTCTTTGCTGTGATAATGTAGTCTAGTCTGCATCTCTGGACAAAGCCAGGCTCCGCGTCCCGAGCGACAGCAGCTTACAGCGACTAAACAAAAAAAAAGTTCCTCCTGGCTGATGCTGTTTTTTCGCGGTGCGGTGAGTTCGAGTGTCAAGTCTACTGATCCAGGACCTGTAGTCCAGCACCTGGTGCCAGCGGCGCTCCATCATGAAGTAAAGGGGAAGTCAGCATGAGGACCTCTGAAGTCTTGAACTGTTTGAAGATGTGGTCCACTCACTGATAGGGTTCACCCGTGGGTGTGTGTGTGTGTGTGTGTGTGTGTGTGGAACAAAGGCTATCTATAAAAACGTGGCTGGACTGACCAGGTGGGTTGTAACACATTACACAGGAAGCAGAATATATAGTTTTGTCCACATGTTGTACACTTGTGATGCTTTTGTAGTAGCCGGAAAGGAACATCCACCTGTTTTCCATTATCGAAACACAGCCGGAGATGTGATGTTTTCTTTTGTTTTTTGTTTTTCCCTTTTGTGTGTTTTAGTCTCAGAGAGCCTCATGGCCACCGGTCAGCTTGTGGAAAAGCTCCTCGTTGAGCGTGTCGCTCTTTGCGCGGCTGCGCGTGGACATGAAAATGTAACCTCCGATGAACTCGTGAACGATTTTGCAGTCGGCAGTCACGCAGCCAAAAGCAATGTTGATGTTGCCTTCGAACTCTATGGCCATCTGGAGGAGTCACAAGGAAAGCAGCAGAAGAGCAGATATTCAATTGTTTTAAAATAAAAAGATTGAATTTCACCTGTGAAAGAAATGTGTAAATCAAGTGAAATGAGGGGGGGGTCCTTTAAAAAAGCAAAAGAAACAGGGAAACCCTTATCCGATTAAGCTACTTCTTGAGAAAACAAATGTTTTAGAACCCGCAGACTGGGCCCCTGTCACCTGTCGTATGTCCCAGTTGACGTTCCACTGCTTCATGTTGTTGTAGCGCCAGGTCTTTATCACATCACCCACGGCGAGGTCGATGCGGATCAGACGGTTGGGTGCAATGCCCAGTACCTCGTCCTTTCGACTGCCCTTAAACCTGTTGACCAAAAACATCCTCAGCTTCTTTCCTCTAAAGCTCTTGCTGAGACCAAAGACGAGCTTCGCTGAAACTGACTTGATCACACCTGGAAACCACGTTGTTTCCCACCATTACAATGTTTACAATGCTAGTTTTGATTACTAGTTTCTCATATCTATCGACCAGCACTGAATTGACCAGCAGATTTATATGTGACAGGGCCTCGTCTTGTTAACTGGGATGAGAACAGCGAAAACATTTTCTAAAACAATTATATACAATTATTTCTGAAAAGCTTCAAGTTGAACTACAAACCTGACAACCACGTATGAGAGCCCAAAGTCAGGCAGGGCTTGCCAGATCTGCAGAAAGCGCATCACTGCATCGGTCAGTGAGAGCTGAGCCACGTTCTGGTAGGCGTCCAAGATGCGAGGGGTCAGCTGGAGGAACATGCAAAGGGGGAAAATGTCTTTATATTTGTGCTGCCTTTTATCTTGAAACTTTTTTCCTGACATTTTTGATAAAATATTTAACTTTTTCAGAACAAAAATATTTAAAATGTTTTTTTTCATGACATTCTTTCTACCAAATTCTTTTGGACTTTTTTGGACAATTTTTTCCCATGACATTTTTGGAAAGAATATTTTTTCACTCTAATTTGGCCTTTTTTTCCCAAACGTTTTCAATGTAATATTTTTTTACTTTTTATCCATGACATTTTTCAAACAAAGATCTCAAAAAGAAAGTGGGCGGGGTTTTCCACATCAAAATTGTCCAATTAGCTCAATAGTACAAAAATCTCTGTGCTGTAGTCTCAAAAACGCTTGCATTCGTGATAGATTATATGTACTTCATACATTACCTGTTTGGTTTTGTACTTCTTGTGGTAGCGTGGCGACACCAGACTATGGGTATTGATGCTTTCATCACTGGTAGGTGCGTCGCCATGGGATCCGGAGCTCTTCTTTTGCATTGCCAGGAAGGTCCGGATGCTCTGGATCTCACTCTGGAAACTGCTGTCGGCCAGAGTCTTGCCTTTGGAGGCCAGTCGACAAGCAGCCATCCACTGAGCGTACTGCTGCTCCTGGAGGGTGAGAAACAACCACACAAATCAGAGAGAGAGAGAGCAAACCTCGGAAGGTGGAGACAACGATTGAGGTGTTGAAAGTGAGATGGTGAAAATGACAGGATGTCACCTATCCACACAAATGTCCTCACATTTTCACAGCGCAGATAGACCTCGTTCATGCCCTCAGGCGCTGGGATCAGGAGTCTGATTAGGAACTTCTGCGCTGCCACGTTGACGTCCGGAGCCACCTCACATCCTGTGTGCAGGGTAAATATCAAACCAATTCAACCACTACTGCAATATAACATAGCAATATAGCTTGGCCTAGACATAGAAAGGAAGGACGACCAAAGAGTCATGCTTTTAGGACATTTTGAATCTAAGATCCACGCCTAAGTTGGCCCGGGTCACAGTTAATTTTCTCTATGTTGTCGTCTGCATCTGTGTTACATTCTGTTTTATTAATGCTTCATGTCCCCTTTGATCCCAGAATCTTGTTATGTTCAAAAAATGAGTCCATAAGTGGTTTACAGTACCGATCTAGGATTGACAGTGACCCCATTAACTTCTCACAGACTGAAGAGGAAATGTGCGATAGTGTATTCAGTACCTTTCAGGTTAATCTGTTGAATGGGCTCCCCAATACTCTCCTCTTTGCTCTTGAAATAGGAGATGGAGGTATTCTGAAACTTGAACCAGTACTGCTTGTATCCCTTTAGAGTCAGCCTCTTTGGCCTGAAATATGCAGTCATATTTCATGTTATCTACTCATATTGACTAGCAAATGAGGCAAAACATTGTTGATGTCAATGAGTGGTTGAAAGATTTCACCTGAATATCTTCAGGTAGTCGTTGAGATCTGGTGCAGTCAGGTTTTCCTGGATGAAACACAATGTTTTTCAGTGGACAAAACCTTCTCATGGTTCATTTGGGGTTATTTCGTTAAGTGCTAAAACAGTTTTTATTCAATCTTTTAAGTCAGTGATATAATGATTTTAACAAGCGTCAGCTAAATGACATGTAATTACACAGCTCACAGACAATTCTTAAGATTAAGGTGAGACAACAGCATCCTAATCCAGACAGCAGCTGACTCTCAGTAACAGACAAGTACATCCTATATGTCCGACCAGCATTTCAGACGCAGAGCTGCTCTCTCCCTCCAGCTTGACCTCCAGCGACTGCAGGGCCGTCTCCAGGTCGTCCATGGCCGCATTGGAGCTCTGCATCTGGGGCTCTGACTGAGACACCTTACTGATGTGGTACTACAGGAGTGTTAGAGAGAATTATATATGTATCATAAATAATCATATAGTATTTGGATGATAAAGCAGAATACATCAAAAGATGTGTGTGGTTGTATCATCAGGATCTGTTCTAAAAGGTAGTTTAAGCTAAAAGTCTTAATAAAAAATATGAAACTCATTTCAAGTGGTCTGCTAATATGTGTATGGAGTATTAATGTTGCGCTAAATGTTGCTGTATTATTTTTATTATAGAATGTAGTTTAAACCAGGTGGAATTTAGGCAAATACATTTGCCAAACACATAGAAAACTTTTTGATATTTGGTTTGTCAACAACCTTTTTTTAATGTAGTTAAACTCATTAAAGTTTTTTTTAAGATCTTTTAATGATATATTGGACCTGTAACCCTAAATTAAAAATTATTTTATATTTTATAAATATTCATATATAAACATGGCAACATTCAATTCCTGTAATATGTGACATTTAAAGCGTAGTAAAACACGATGTTTTTAATGTTGGCGTGCCCGTTGACAGTCCACATTTCAGCAACAGTGTTTTTTACCTGGAGAGCTCCGAACAACATCATCTCCTCCTCGGTGCAGTCGATGTCCTCAAGCAGGATGGCCCAGCGCGCCTGCTCATACAGCTGGGTCAGACGCACAACGTCATACTGCACGGGCGGAGGAAGAAATCCAAAGGGAAATGAAATACCATGTATGCATGTATCCTGTATCTATAAAAACATCATCACACACACACACACACAGACACACACACACACACACAAACCTTGGGATCCATGTCATAAAAGGAAAAGTATTTGAAGCGAAGCCAGACTCTGTCATTTTCTTGGATTCCCTGCTGCATGAGACAACGGGACGAGTCCAACCACCTTAGAGGAAAGTATAGATTCTTATGATTATGTATGTAAATTACACCATGTAATTGCCTACAGGAAATGGTGCAGGTGTGTGCTGGACAGTACAGCCTCTCATTCTGACGAAAAAACAGAGAAATTAGCTCAGATTTATGTGTGGAGGCATACCTGCCGTTGATGTGGGCCTTGTCCACCACGCTGGCGGGGCGGTACTGCTTGGCTATGACCTCGGGGGCGGGAGGAGGCTGGGTGACCGACAGCATCTTGTAGACAGCCTCCATCTCAGGTGAGTCGGTAAAGTGGGCAGGCATGCCATCATACAGTAAGGGCCGGGAGGCTGGACGGCAGATGTAAGATGGTCAGATTTTCCGAGGAGCGGGATTTGTATAGTCTGGCCTCAAATAATTTGGCTAATCTTCAGCTTTTTAATGCCAATACCTGCTTACGATAACAGTCAAAGGAAAAATTGGAATGTATTTTACACTATAATAACTTTCTTCTAGAATCTGTGTGTAGAGCAAGATTTCCCGTCTCGGACCACATTATCCCATATACCACAATAATAACTCCAGGAAGAGGGACTATATTGTCGTCCATTTGCAATAACTTTCCTGATAAAATTGCAAAATCTTTTGGTATTCATTGTGTTGTGGTATAGGTATAGGGATTTTTGCATTCATGGATACATTTTAATTTCAATAAATGAAAAAGTAAATTCAGTATTTCATATTTTTGCAACTCTAAGTCTTCGACCCCTCGTAATAAAATGTGACTGTCAAGTAAGCAGTATGAGTGACGTGCGATGAGAGTACCCGAGGAAAGGGGCACCTCGGTGAGGTCGTAGATCTCCTGAGCTGAGTCTTTATCTTTCTTCTTCTTTTTTTCCTCGATTGGCCGAAGGAGCGAGAGCTCCTCGGGGTGACGGATATCTGTGTGAGTAAAAGACAGAGTGAGGTGTCATTAGTAGTGAAATAAATACATGTAAATAGGAAACAGTCTGATCAGTATGGGAAATGCTCATGAACCGAAAGAACATGCTTAAACACTGGCACATAAATATTTCAAAATGTTTTGGTCAATGTGTTTATTTGAAAAAATTGATCAACATTTTACAGCAGTGAGTTCAAGAGGAAATTGCAGAACGTTGAGATCCAGAATATATAAGTATATTTAACTTTGCAATGTTAAAGCTCTGCTCAACTTTAACATGGCAGAGGAGCTACATGGTTAATATATGAGGTTGTCGAAGTTTAAAAAAAACAAGAACCTGTTAAAATGAGGGATGGGAGGTGCTGGAGAAGATCCCAGCTAACACTAGGCTAACAAAGGTTGCATCCTGAACGGTTCGTGAAGAAGATGCATCAATAAATTGAAATGAATTAAGTAAGGCAGAGTCAATCACAATGTTTATACTCAAGCTAATGAGCCCATCATTGTGGAATGATGTGTCGTTTGTCACAATTTGAATTGAATTGAATTGAATACCTTGACTGATATGTAATCAAAACTCAAACCCTCTGTTCAACTCATCAGGATCAATGTTTACACCGAAAATGAGCTGTCCTCTTTGTAGAATGAGCTTGCGCGTCTCAAACTCTGTGGCGCAACGGTAGCGAGTCTGACTCCAGATCAGAAGGTTGCGTGTTCAAATCACGTCAGGGTCATTGTTTGCAGCCAATCTGATGCATACATCATTCTATTTAAAGGTGGATTCGGTCCAAATGTGCTCATTGAATACCTTGAGCTATTTGCAATTTTCTCATTATCGTAGCTCTGCCGTTTTAAATCGTTTGGTTGGATGGTGTATCAGACTCTGTGGCGCAACGGTAGCGCGTCTGACTCCAGATCAGAAGGTTGCGTGTTCAAATCACGTCAGGGTCAAAGTTTACTTTTAAGCTTAAGCTGTCCGTCAGAAAAGATGAGGTGGATGTTAGTCCAAAATGAAGCCATTTGATACCCCAAGCAATATGCAATTTTCTAAAATCAATCACAGTTCGCCCTGCCCTTTTCACTCGTTTGGTTGAATCATGTAACTGACTCTGTGGCGCAACGGTAGCGCGTCTGACTCCAGATCAGAAGGTTGCGTGTTCAAATCACGTCAGGCTCATAGTTTACTTTCAAGCGTGGCTGTCCGTCAGAAAAGATGAGGTGATGTTAGTCCAAAATGAAGCCATTTGATACCCCAAGCAATATGCAATTTTCTAAAATCAATTATAGTTCGCCCTGCCCTTTTCACTCGTTTGGTTGAATCATGTAACAGACTCTGTGGCGCAACGGTAGCGCGTCTGACTCCAGATCAGAAGGTTGCGTGTTCAAATCACGTCAGGGTCATAGTTTACTTTCAAGCTTGGCTGTCTGTCAGAACAGATGAGGAGGATGTTATTTTAAAATTGAGCCATTTGATACCCCAAGCAATATGCAATTTTCTAAAATCAATTGCTGTTCGCCCTGCCCTTTTCACTCGTTTGGTTGAATCATGTAACAGACTCTGTGGCGCAACGGTAGCACGTCTGACTCCAGATCAGAAGGTTGCGTGTTCAAATCACGTCAGGGTCATAGTTTACTTTCAAGCTTGGCTGTCTGTCAGAAAAGATGAGGTGGATGTTAGTCCAAAATAAAGCCATTTGATACCCCAAGCAATATGCAATTTTCTAAAATCAATTGCTGTTCGCCCTGCCCTTTTCACTCGTTTGGTTCAATCATGTAACAGACTCTGTGGCGCAACGGTAGCGCGTCTGACTCCAGATCAGAAGGTTGCGTGTTCAAATCACGTCAGGGTCATTGTTTGCAGCCAATCTGATGCATACATGATTCTATTTAAAGGTGGATTTGGTCCAAATGTGCTCATTGAATACCTTGAGCTATTTGCAATTTTCTCATTATCGTAGCTCTGCCGTTTTAAATCGTTTGGTTGGATGGTGTATCAGACTCTGTGGCGCAACGGTAGCGCGTCTGACTCCAGATCAGAAGGTTGCGTGTTCAAATCACGTCAGGGTCATTGTTTACTTTCAAACTTAGCTGTCTGTCAGAACAGATGAGGAGGATGTTATTTTAAAATTGAGCCATTTGATACCCCAAGCAATATGCAATTTTCTAAAATCAATTACTGTTCGCCCTGCCCTTTTCACTCGTTTGGT